>NC_073360.2:12792500-17592500 GCF_027580225.2 Misgurnus anguillicaudatus | reverse complement strand
ATTTGAAAAATGCAAGAAAAGTGGGCAGATCCCAACAGACATAGAGGGGACGATCTAAGCTCGTCCCAAGTGTGTGGTGAGATCGTAACAAGGGCGTGGTGAGCTTGAACCTGCTTACGTCACGATTATTTTTTGGACCCAACATCCAATAGGAAAATTCAACTGCAGTAGCCACCGTTCAACCTGAAGAGGGCAGCACTCAGATGTTTTTACACCATATATTGGAGTATTGACACATTTTATATCAAAATGTCAAAGAACTTACTAAAATCAATGAACAGCACTAATAAAGCATCATTCTTACAGATCATTAACTAAAAAAAGTTGGTTTAGAGAAGTGGAGGTTTTTGACAAAAAAGCTTGCATGCACCTTATAAGGTTTTGCAGTGAATGACAGTCAAATTTGTTAAATACCAATGAAATGACTAAAGTGGCATTTGTGAAAATAAAGCATTTCAATTACTGACTAATAACCTTTTCATTGCTATTTAAGTGAACTTACTGAACCTAAACATAAAAGCCTGATTTAAAATGCTAATTTATAAGAGGTATACATCTGAACTTGCATCTGAATGTGTAACTTGCTGCACACAACTGGCTTGGTTTAACGGAGGAACATTAGTCAACTTCAAATCTTTTTATTTTCTTTGCACCGCAAAGCGAAAACGAAAAAGGAGATCACAGACGTTCGGTGTATCCCCTTCCCTAAACAGCTTAACTGGAGCACATCCTTTATGCTGAAAACAAAACACAAATGAAAAAGGAGATTGCAGACGTTTCGTTTTTCTCCACAGTGAAAGGAAGTGGCATCTTTGATAAAAACCATCAACATTGTTTTGTCACCTCGACGCCTGCTGAGCTATCTTTGGTAACATGACTAAAAGACGAAGCGTTATGCTATGTTGCGTTTCAACAAGTAATGGAAAACTTTATACCTTGCTGAATTTTGCTATTTCTAACCTTTGTTTTGTCATTATGATGATGCATTATTACTGGCCGAAATGCTTTCCTATGTTCTAATAGAAAGTGCTTATGGTAACTGAGTTTTGTTCCGTGTACAGTTAATGTGTTTCTTTATAGCTTTCTGGACTAAATTATTACTGGAAATGTTAACACCTTACACTATTATCATGCCTGTCCACTTCAGCTGCACGAATATAATTCAAGGCACACATTCTGGATCAAACGGCAGCCAACCTGTAATCATAAAGCTAGACAGACTTTTGTGTGTAATGTTGAGAGGTGGTTATGGTGAAATTAGGTCTAACTCTGAATTCAAAGTTGTAGAAAAACAGATGAGCTTGTTTACTTGCTAGACATGGTTTGTCTGAAGAAAACTGTATCAAATAAAACTTTAAATTAAATTTAGTTTTAAAGTAAAACACCACCGTTTTCCAATATTTTATGTTCTTACCTCAACTTAGACTGATTAATACATACCTATCTTTTTTCAATGCATGCACTTTTAATCTTTGTACAGCGCATTGTGAATGTGTTAGCATTTAGCCTAGCCACATTCATTCATTAGGATCCAAACAGGGATGAATTTAAGAAGCCACCAAACACTTTCATGTTTTTCCTATTTAAAGACTGTTACATGAGTAGTTACACGAGTAAGTATGGTGGCACAAAATAAAACTTTTGTTTGGAGCCATAGGAATGAATGGGGCTAGGCTAAATGCTAACACATTCAAGAAGCGCTGTACAAAGATTAAAAGTGCACGCATTGTCTAAGCTGAGGTAAGAACATTGTAAAATATTTATAAATGGTGGTGTTTTCCTTTAAAAAACATTTTATATTAAAGTGATACAGTGAATGATATCGTTAGGATCACTAGCTGAGTGATTTTTATCCAACTGATGAACGATAAACCATTGACAGCCAATCAAATCTATAAGATGACACGGTGGGGAAGCTCATTGCTGAGGTCTATAACATAAAATTACCTCATGTATCCAGCGCGATGCAGTTGCTGTAAAATTAACTATGAAATGGTTTATATCCTACTACACTGACTACAACAAAATGTAAGATATTAGATTACACATTACATGATTCACTGTTTAGAGTTACGCGAAACGCAGCGTGTTGAGGACATCTGCTGGTTATACCCGCTGTGTAAATGCAACAAGAACATCATATTTACACATTCAGTGACATTTAAACAACTGCAAATGTTTTATTACAGGAAATATGCAATATTAGTAAATGCCAAGGTCATTTGATTTGCGCAAGTATCGCACGTGTGAGCGAATTGACATAAAGTTATCATTGTCGTTCGGTGATGTGGACACTAATATAGTTATAGTTAACGTTATAGTTATCATTAAAGTGTGATGGCCATTTAGTCAATTTTTTTTAAAGGTCACTACAGTAGTTTGGGTAGACAATGGTGCTATATCGAGTGAACTATATTAGTGGACTAATGTGGGAAATAGCGAATAAGGGTATAGGGGGCTATTATGTACAGAGCCATTACAGCAGAATTGAACCCTAGACATTCTAGCCTGTTATCACTGGTAATTTATTTCCATTTTGCTTTTACTTCAGAAATAAAAGAAATTTGCACGATTTCGATAAATTAGATTGATAGTGTGTTGAAGCAGAATTTTCTTAACGGTCTTTGATGAACTCATCTTACCAGAATGCACTGCGCAAAACTGAGTCATTAGCTCCACCCACTAACCACTAATTGATGCAGCCTTCAGGCTTGTTCGACTTCATAGAGACAGAGCGCAGTTATGCAAATTTGAAAACCATGCCCACCGTCTCCATTGACTTTGTATTGCGAGAAGCCGCCTCCTTGTCATTTCTGGCTTATAACAAAAAACTGAATAATGCCTAAAAGTTGCTGTGTGACAAAATGTACAGGCAACAAGCCAAAAACCCAGAAATAAGTTTTTATAAGCTGTCGAGCTGTAAAACTCAGCCTTTAAGAAGAAAAAAATTGGATCGCCGACTACGTTTTCCCCTTGTGGACGCAGTTCTACTAATAGAAGTACTATGAAAAGTTGCCTGTATCCATTTTTGTGTCTTTAAATGCTCGTTTTTTGGGGTCGATAGCTTATAAAAACTTATTTACAGATTCAACTTAAAAACAGATTAATACCTAAAAGCTGCTGTGTGACAAGGTGTACATCTAACAACCCAAAAAAACAAATACGTTTTTATAAGCTTTCGACTTAAAAAAACGAGCGTTTAAAGACATAGAAATGGAAATAGGCAACTTTTCATAGTACTCCTATTAGTAAAACTGCGTCCAATAGGGGGAAACGTAGTCGGCGATCCACTTTATTCTCCTTAAAGGCTGGGTTTTACGGCTCGACAGCTTATAAAAACTTATTTCTGGGTTCTTTGGGTTGTTAGCTGTACATATTGCAGCTTTTAGGCATTATTCTGTTTTTTGTTATAAGCCAGAAATGACAAGGAGGCGTCCTCTCGCAATACAAAGTCAATGGAGAAGGTTGGATTGCTTTCCCCCCTGGTGAGCGTGGTTTTCAGGTTATGACGCGCTGCGCTCTGTCTCTATGCTGCGCCGCAACAACCGACAGCCGGATGATGTCAAAGTTGTAAAAAGCGATTTAAAAGCAAACTCCTCCGTATGATTTTGCAAATCGCTCTCGTGGTACTTTGACGTCATCCAGCTGTCGATTCTTGCGGCGCCACATAGTCGAACAAGCCTAATAGCTGCTTTTACCGCTCAACCTGCTCTAAAATCAAATCAAGTCAACTTGAAGTATGCCAGAAGATGAACCCAACCAAAGAGTACTCCGCTTTTATCGTCTCTGAAGGGGAAATCACCAAAACCCTTGATAAAAGATGACTACAACCTGTGCAGTATGTGGATGTAAGGACAACAAATTCAGGCCACCGACAGTTCGTTTTTATTGTTTACCTCAACCCGACCCTTAGTTGATACACCACTAACGGATTACTCGAAAATATGAATATGCAGCCAGCACTTTCGTCAGGAGGATTTTGAGTACTGTTTTCAGCCCAGTTTTCCCACGGACTCTGGTAAATGGTAAAAATGGTAAAAATATCTAAAACATCATTTGGCTTAGTTGTTAGGTAGAAAGTTATTATCATGTTATTATTATTAACATGAGCAAAGCAAGCTAACATTAGCTCATCCTGTGCAGCTGTCAATCAAAGAACGATATCATCTACTGTCAATCATCTCGCCTCAAGACCCGCCCCCATGTAGAACGTTTAGAATATGTAGTCGTGCATTTTTCTTCCGGTGATTTGACGACACGTCAAATCACCGTTACTGTTGCAGTTAAAGCTTTAATTTTTTATATGGAGTTTGTACATTGATGGCAGCACAATCAACTACATATATGTGATGAAATATAGTGTTGGAACATAATGTTGTTTTAGGGTGGACTTCCGCTTTAAGCTTTTGTATATTATCCGCCTCCCTGCAGTACTTGCTACAGCAACTGCAACCGAATAAGCAAAATATCATGTTGCTATGTTAAGCTAGTGTCATTGTAAGTGTGAATTTTCTATGAAATGTAATGCTGAGACAAACAGTTATTTAATTAAACTTGACAAATAGCATGCACAAATTGTGAAATTAATCGAAAATAATGAATTCAGTGTTACCGGCTTGGTGATATGTGACAAAACATCTGAATTAAGTGTTGTGGGTGGCTTTGACAAAAATGAAACAATGCTTTCCATAATTCAGGACTGAACAAAGAAGAAAGTTTGGGAGATATAACCTTCATTCAAACCTATACAAATCCCACAGCATGGGCACAACTACAGTACCCTTGGGCGCCACTGTGCTCCCTGGTTCAAAGTCTATTTTTGCATGTTCTCAGCCTGGGTTTACAACAGGTACAACGTTTTCCTTACGCAGTCCAAAGACACGCAGGTTAAGTGAATTGGAGATGCCAAATTATCCTTCCCCAACTTGTGTATGGATAAATTTGTGTGTACTGTACAGTAGATTAACCATTACTCACCATGAATCTAGCCCTAGATCACGGTGCTAAATAAACAAACAAACACGCAACTAACCTCTGATTACCCCAAACTGGGTGTGCGGTACCAACATTCACATGCTGATTGCTTTGTGCTGAATGAGGGCAAGACAGGAAAGTTTAATGTAGACAAAGAGACTCAGTCTTACGGTATTTTACCCCTTTAAACTTACTGTACACTGTCAAAAGAAATGGTCAAAAATAATCACTAGCTGTCACTAGGGTGCTACCCTTTTAAAAAAATACACCCTTGCACCTATAGAGTTCATATTAGTAGCTCAGAGGTGCATATTGTTACAAAATGTATACATAGTCTACACCTAAATAGTATATAATAGGGCCTCTTTAAATGGGTACTGCCCGAGTGACACTTTTCTGACTATAAGACCTACTGTAAAGTAAATCATCTCAATGGATGCAAATGTGTCATCAATATACAGTTATTAAACAATGGTGACAATCTTGGGTAAACTACTTTAATTTAACTTTTCCCTGATTTGATTTTTTTGCACGTATGCATAGAAGACGTTCACAGATAA
The DNA here is from genome assembly GCF_027580225.2 of Misgurnus anguillicaudatus. Classification (NCBI taxonomy): domain Eukaryota; kingdom Metazoa; phylum Chordata; class Actinopteri; order Cypriniformes; family Cobitidae; genus Misgurnus; species Misgurnus anguillicaudatus. The sequence goes on along the minus strand of NC_073360.2, from coordinate 17,586,966 downwards.
ATAAGATAATGCAAGTTGATGCTGATGAAGACGAGCGTACATTTTTGGCTTCCGTTACACTGAAAATGAGTTTATAGTTTGCAATTGAGCTAAATGAAAAAGACAAAACCGAATGGGTGAATATTTTGGAATACAATGCAATGGTAATTATCTTAAATGCTGAAGCACATGGAAGACAACAAACACCTGCTCTACTCAATTTGCAATTTGTTTGAAATGTCTCTCATGAGTTCATCTCATTAGCACACAATTACCTCTCAAACACAGCAAGACAACGGCCCGCAGCGCAGAGATGGGATCTCCGCCGCTCCGATTCGAAAACGTTCATCTTGCATGGACTTATGTTGGAAACAATTCTGTCAGTTTTGGTTTGATTTTATATAGTGGCTGATACGCCCCAGCTGTAGACGCCGCTGGTCTGTGCGCTGAAATAAGGTGTCATTTTTCATTGATGTGCCTTGTGAGTAGTGTTTTATTATAGCAGAATTGTGACAGCAGAGTGATAGAACGGGAACTAAACATTGACAGTGACATTGTCACTAGAGAGCGATGAGTACATTCATCCTCCATTGATTCTTCTGCAGTTGTGTAGTCTCTGGAGGCAACAGACACTCTTCTGCAGTAACCTCTACAACAACATTCACTCGCTCAAGAAAAAGCCTTGATTGCTCACGCGCGGTGCATTGTGCTGTGGTATTCTACTACATTATAGTTTAACTTTAATCCCATCTGGTAAAAAATATGAAATGGCTCAGACAGGTTTACTTTTCTTGTCAACTCTATCCCAGCCATTGACAAGTTAACTAGTCAATTAAGATTGAAAGAATTTTTCCGGCAATCTGTATTTCCGCTATTATCCACCATGTGGTGCTCTTACCGAACTTATAAAACCCGGTAGTTTCCCCTTGGGGAAAACAGTTCAAACTCCGTGTATGTTTGAATCATCGCTCTGAATCTGATCGCTTTCAAAAATCCTTTACAAAAACGTAATTATCTCAATTTTTTGTACTATTGAAGAAACCTACCCATATTTGAGAGGTGATAAAAGAAAACAAATATAGCACCTATAAAGCACCTATGAAGAACCATCCGGTGGTGTTATAGCATCACTACACTCTTACGGTGAAGCACCAGTGAAGCACCTGTGTAGAACCAAATAGGGGCCATATAGCACCACATATGGTTCTACATAGCACTATATGGTTCTACACAGGTGCTTCACTGGTGCTTCACCGGTGCTATATGGCACTAACAACGGTTCTTCTATGATTACGAGCAAAGAACCACTTTTGGTGCTATATAGCACCGTTTGTTTTTAGAGTGTATAGCACCAGATATGGTTCTACATAGCACAGTATAGTTATACACAGGTGCTACATAGGTGCTATATGTGAACCAGTTTTAGTGCTATTTAGCACTGTTTGTTTTTAGAGTGCATTACACTTTTGTAAAAATCATAAAAAAATGCTGGGGCTGGCTGGCAACTTTTTCAAAAACGCTAAAATAGCCCAATAGCAGTATTTTGTATTGGCATGTTTTAAATTTACTTTCTGTAAGTAGGAGATTATCTGTATCGTAATGATAAACAATAGTCCAAGATGGTCTATAATATTTAATATTTTTGTGGGATCATATTTAGGTTAAATATCTGATTTATTGTCTATTTATTTTCCTAAATCACTTTTCATATGTGACCCAGTCTGTGAAAACCAACACATGACAGCATTTTTTGTCAAATCAACATATTTTTATGTTACTTTAACTTAAAAAATTAAGTTAAACAATTTCAACTTGATCTTATAAGTTATGTCAACCTAAAATAGTAGGTTGAGTTTACTTCATGTCATTTTTCGTGATTTACTGTTTTAAAGGTGCCAAAGAATGCATTGAAATAATATGTTAAATCGTTCTTTGATATTTACTTAGAAGGCATGTAACTTTATTAAGTGCAAAAATTATCCAGAAATGTTTTCCATGTCCATTTACAACCCTAGGATTTGTCCTTTGAATTAAATGGTCTATTATTGCCCTATTTAGAATAGAGGATGGATACCCGACGGATAGATATTTAGAAATTATGTTCGGCTTCGGGTCGGGCTCGGCGCAATAAGGCATTGAACATTTGAAATTTAAAACAGCTTATTATAATATGTAGGCAGCCAATGAGCCTGTTTAAAGCGATAGTTCATCTTAAAATGAAACATGTATTCACATCACCTTCTTATTCATCAAATGTTTAATAGCGGGTTGCGAAACAACTTCATAAGTGCATACTGCCACCTACTGTCTTGGGTGCACAGCATAAGAGCGTATATACACTATACGGGGCTCCCGTTTCTCTGTGGATAGTGTTGTATTAGAGGTAAAAAATTATATAAATAATGTTCGGTTTCTCGCACAAACCGATCGTTTCGTGTCTTAGGACATCGATGTGTCGTCATGAGCCACAGGGTTTAATTTGGATTTGTCTGTGCATGTTTTTTTCTCTATCGGATTTTTGTTTACATCCACTTCCATTATACAACTGACAGACTGAAACGGTTGGAGTTAAAAATCTACATTTGTGTTCTACTGAAGAAACAAAGTCACCTACATCTTGGATGGCCATAAATATCTTAATGCCTATCGGGTTCGGTTACTGCTCATTCGGACGCGGGCCGGGCTCGAACAGAAAAATGCTGCCGATCCGCACTCTAATTTGCAAGGGTGGTGAATAATAATATTGAGCTCTGCTCTCATTGCTCTGTGGCTTATGTCAGTAGCTCACATTACTAATAGGGATGTGCCCGAAGCCGAATACGTTATTCGGAAGGGCACGGATAATGGCTTCAAAACGAATAACGAATTCATCCGAATAACAGAGAAAATATTCGGCCGGGTATAATCACGTGTTTACTGGAACAGCTGTAAATTATAAACCCCTTAAAGCACGAATAATGTGAATGTGAAGTGAATGAGTGCAATCTATAAAATGACATGAATGACATTTTCGGCGCAACCCTTATTTAGAAATGCGAGTTGTTTTGGAATTAGTTAATATCAAACTTCTTTAAACCCAGCTTTAAAAAATGACCCTTTTAGTTTTTTTTTTCGTTTTATCTAATTACACAAGACCAAAAAAGCTTGATAAAATGCTGCACTCTAATAATAAAATATTCGTTAATAACTCTGTGTCTCTGTTTGACTCCGGTAGATGATCTTTTAATTACTTCTAATCCAAGCAAGCTTTATTGTCAATCTTGGTGAATATAAAATAAATAAGTAAATAGCTAAAAATATGAAAATAACATTTTAAAAGCAAAATTTAAACTGAAGATTACTATGAAATGAATTGCAATTAACATAAAAATAAAGTAAGCAAATAACAACTGAAACATTTGAATTAAATATTTCTAATTACATTATTGTTTAAAATCATGTTGCTTGTTTTGAACTAGTAAAAACTGCATACTGTTTTTTGAAATACTGTTATTTGAAATTTTAAACGAATATCTGATTATTTATTTATTTAGATGAAGATTAATGAGAGAGGTTTTTTTAAACAATTCGTTATGTTCACGCAAATGCTATATGGACATAGATAATAATGAGCTCAGCAAGTTTGTTGTAATGCTTATTATGCTTTCATAAATTCTTGTCAAAACAGATGTTTTTCAACTATTCTGTGTATATAGTGCGGCGCACTTGCATGTCTCTGCGTTGCATTTCGGATCTGTCAGTCAGCGCGAGTTTGTTGATCTAAATAACTTTTTAACATAAATCAGTTCCCGAACTTTATCTCCCTTAATAACTCTTTAAACATCAAGCAAGTCTTGCATTTTATTTTCAAATTCCGGCATGTTTTTAAACCGAAACCAAGATGTCAGACATGTGGATGTATGAGTAATATTAGGTTATATTTCACTCAGAAAACTTACAAATAACGATCATTTTAGATGTTTAATTATTTGAATCACTAAACGAGGGATTAATGTAGGCTACTAATTTGTTTTTGAAAAAATCCCACTCATTTAGACAAAATGGGTATCATGGAACTGTGCTGACAGGCACAAAAACGTTTAAAGGTGATGTAGCCTACAGTTTTGTCAGTGTGCTCTCAAGTTTGTTATTTTAATGCTACATTACAATGATGTATAGCACATAGGCACAAGCTGGATGAGGCTTTGAAAATGAAATGTTTGCTTTCCATGCGTATTAGTAACAAGAATCAAGTTATTTGTCTTTTTGATTAAAATGTTGTATTATTATTATTATTATTATTATTAATAAATATTTACAGTTATTTAAGTTATAATTATAATAAAAAGCAAAAATGCATATAAAATGCCATATGACAAACTTCCGGTTTAAGAACTGCCCACTTCCGGTTCCATCCGAATACAATTACAGATACAAATAATTTTGAGACTGTTACAGATACAAATACAGATACAAATACTGACTCCGCTGCACACCCCTAATTACTAAACAGACCTTAATTGTTTGGAGATTGTTAATGGACGTTTCTGAGAGGTAAGTTAGTGTTTTTTTCAGCATGGACCTGCAAAACGAAAAACTGTAAAGTCAATAGTAGAACTTCAGCCTAAACGCTAACATATAGCATTAACTAGCATGTAGCGCTAACTCAGCAGTCACAACTTTGTTTTTAGCATTTTAACAACTTTGTACTTAATTTAATGTGTAATTTAATGTTGGGAAGTACATCTCGACTGTGACATCACAGTCGGTGTTATGTCGAGATTGGTCTGTTTTTCAGCAGTCTTTTGCATGCACCAGGTTTACATAAAAATGAGGAAACAAACGCTTTGAGGCTCACGATATGTCATTACCATGTGCAGAACTCTTATTATTCATCTATGCCTATATAAATACAGTTTTTATTCTATGGCACCTTAAAAAAACAAGTTGAAATTGTTTAAAGTTATTTGTCAAAAGTAGGTTGAATTGACTTGCACAATTAAGTTGTTTAAAAGTCTTGCTGCACTGTAAAAAATAATTTGCTGTCTGATTTTTTTTGTTTGATCAACTCAGATTTACAAGTCATTTCAGCTTAAACAAAATTTGTTAAAATATTTAGATGAAATATGTCAACTTCATTTTATAAGTTGTAGCAAGATCTTGTCAAGCTAAATAACAGTAAGTTGAAATGACTTGTAATGTAAACAAATAATTTTTACAGTGTGCATTTATTTTTACAGTGCATTAAATCATCCTACATATTGTTAATAGTATTTTGTGAGAAATAACCTTGATAGCATTAATATTGACTTAGTAAGGTCATGACGAAAATTGAAATTAATGATTGAAATCAAACTCTGATGCTTCAATTGACCTATCCCCAAGCCTTGCCCCCCTTAGTTACCGCTTTCAACTCGGAAAAACAAACAGTTGCTAGCTGTCTTACAATGGGAGCTGTTAGTTTGAAAACCTTGTCCCAGGATGTTTTTTACATATTTTGGACACAAAAGGACCACTTTTCATCGAGGAGCATTCAAGTGGGACTAAAATATGACAGAGGGATATTAATATAAAGATTTAAATATAAATATGATGGGAACAATATTAATTTTGAAGCGAGAGGGTTTACAGATCACAATGCAAGCGGGTGAAGCCTCGTGTTACGGTCGTCACGGTCGCAGATTAACACTGTTCGTGTACCGCAGGGTAAGATTAAATTTATTTACATTTATCCAGTTTATTATGGAAAGGCACTGAACTTTAGCTAACGTAAGCACAAGCTATCTATCTAACTTACCAGAGGCAGAGGCAGTTTTAGTACATAATGATTGCGATTAAATAAGTTTAGGTGACGTTAGCACAGATAAAAGCATTGTTCCTTCGTCTTACCTTAGAACGAATGTATACATCCTCGTTGATCTGGACATTAAGTGACATTTTGCTCTGTCTTGTTTGGGTTTAGAAAATGGAATTTTATTGCCCATCCTCCCAAGATACCTGGGATAGTGTTATAAGTACCCCAGGCACTTTTGTGTTATCAATTTGGCAGCATAAACACAATCAAATCGATGTTAGATTACGATCTTACAATGCTTATCTATGGCGCTGAAATAGAAAATTCTGAGTTCCGGTCCCATACAACTGATACTCAACTGCCATTGGCCCATCTGCTTTCGAGGGGTGGGGCTTACGGATAGGTCAATTATCATTTTTAGATTATGAGACTTTAGACTGGATTTTATAGATAGTGTCACATACTGTATGCGTACACATTTTTTAAATAAATTTGTTTAAAAAAATGAAGCTCGAAGAAGAAACAAACATATAACAACATATTCAGGTGATGTAATTCTTACCCACATTTACTTCATTGCTCTGTGCAGATGCAGGTTCTTACCAAGGTGACTTGAATCACATCAAAGAAAATCTCCTTTTCTTTCTTGACAATTGAAAAGTCATTGCTTTGTAACAGGCAACTCAGTCTACGTTTGCCATTTCCATCACTGCAGTCCTAATGCCTAAACCACAAAGTATTTCACCAGCCGGCAGAATTACTCCTGACAGAGAGCAAAGATGTAAATAAGCACATAAACAAATAAGAAGCGTACGAGGGGAATGAGAAGAAGGCTCCTTGCGCTCTCGAGTCATGATGACATCTCATAGGAAATGATGGGGGCTGTAAACTGTGCTGGCACTCAGGTGAACACTGCCAAACGGGACTAAATTACAATCCGGGCACACCGACTTGACTCCGTGCCACGAATTACTCATCTCCTCTCCATTTGCACCCGGCACTCATTTGCTCTCGTGCAGCATATGTGCTCCATGTCTGAGTGGAGCGCAGACAGTCACGGCGCGGGCCGCTCTGCTTGCCGCAGCCCCTCGGCAGACAGGCGTAATTAAAACCGCACTCCTAAATGGGAGCTCAAATGGTCGCAACCTGTTTGTAATGGCGGAACAAGTTTCACTCAAAATTAATCACCTGAGAAAAGGCCAAACTGTGCTATGATGAAGCTGAAAACGCTTCGGTAAAGTGGGGTCGACAGAAGGTACTGGGCCGTGCCTAATATGACTTTGAAGAGGAGAAGCAGCTGGGTCTGTAAAACCACCACTGGTTATGGTGATAACACTGCTGTCAGACCAACCCTTTTATGTGGTTGAACAACTTAGTAGATTTATAAGTAGATCCCTGTTTTTTATTTTTGGTGTTTGGTTTGTTTTTAAAACGGATACAGTGGTGTTTGAACCCTATGGTGCGAGGACCATGTGTCCCCACACAGATGCCAGTCAATTTTTGACCTTGTGGGGACTTTAATGGGTCACAATGAGAAAATAGCTTATAAATTAAACTAATGGGGCTTTTCCATTTCATAGTACCCCACGGTTTGGGTTGTGTCAGTTTACTTTTGTGAGCTTTTCCACTGAGTGCACTATGTAGTACTCAATACTTTTTTCGTACCACCTCGGTCAGGGTTCCAATGGCGCTTTTCAAATGCATAGTACCCCACGGTTTAGTTTAGTTTGGGTTGGGTCAGCTCACCTCACTTTGGCTTGGTTAGCTTTTCCATCGAGTTTAGTAACACTTCGCAGTGGGCGGGATTATAGGCGTGCCATTATATTTGCGCTGCCTACTGCTGTGACATCATACAAGTGAGAGCGTCCTTGTACATTCCCATTCATTTATTTATTTCTCAGTCCGCCACAAAATTAATATTGACCACCACAAATAGATGTTTACACATCGCGTTTATCACTACCTCTGTCTCACATGACAGTTTCTGTTCAAACCCCCGTGGCGTCAGTGAATGGCGCTCCGCTGAGCCTCGTTTAAGTTACATATACACATATAATGCTGACGTGCTCGTCGTGAATGTTCCGCCACAAACTGCAAGTCTGGAAAAAACTGTCCCTGATTCTCAACCTGTGGATGTTTTTCATTGCTAAAAGAGAGTTGGGAACTTACAGCAGAGCACAAATGACAACATGTTTGCTCAAGACAGCGCAAGCTAGCATGAAGGTAAAGCTAATCTTTTACATTATAGCAATGCCGCTGGTAGTGACGATTCTCTCAGACCAATCAGTGATCTACTGTGTTTTCGCATCACAGCTTGGTATCAGCTCGGGTTGCTTGGAAGCCCAATCAAGGTGGTACAAAAAAAAGTATTGGGTACTATGTACTGCACCCAGTGGAAAAGCTCCCAAAAGCTGTAAGCTGACCCGACCCAAACTAAACCAAACTGTAGGGTACTATGCAATGGAAAAGCGCCACAAGTGTCCCGAGCTGATACCAAAATGTGATGCGAAATCACTGTAGATCACTGATTGGTCTGAGAGAATCGTCACTACCAGCGTCATTGCTATAAAGTAAAAAATTAGCTTTACCTTAGTGCTAGTTTGTCTCGAGTAAAGCTTTTGTCATCTGTGCTTTGCTGTAAGTTCCCAAACTCCCTTTTAGCGATGATATCCACAGGTTGAGAATCAGGAAAACCAAACCATTTTTTTTCCAGACTTGCAGTTTGTGGCGGCACATTCGTGATGCGCGCGTCTGCATATATGCTTAAATGCAACTTAAACGAGGCTCAGCGGAGCGCGTCGACTGACACCACAGGTGTTTGCACAGAAACTGTCATGTGAGACAGAGGTAGTGATAAATGTGATGTGCAAACATCTATTCGTGGTGGTCAATTTTAATTTTGTGACGGACTGAGAAATAAATAAATGTATGGGAATGTTACAACCACGCTCTCAATTGTATGATGTCACAGCAGTAGGCAGCGCAAATATAACGACACGCCTATAATCCCTCCCACTACGAAGTGACTTAACTCGATGGAAAATCAGGTTTAGGTTAGGTTTAGGGGTTGGGTTAGAGGACAGAATATACAGTTTGTACAGTACAGTATAAAAGTTATTACGGCCCATAAAACTGTGAGAGGGAAAGAGAGAGAGAGCGAGGGTAAAAGGATGACATGATGACATGTACTATAGCAAGCTAGAGTAAATCCTACGTCTTCTATATAAGCACCATGGTTCAATGCGTCCGCTCTGACAAATTGCCTCTTTGTATTTAATACTTTGAGACTTGCAGACACCAAGTAACATAATCTATTCATTGACTTACAGACTGGAAATGAAGCACTATGTTATTTATGAATGCATGAAATGACATCAGCAAATATGACATCAGTTCTAGGTCTTAGATACGGATGGCATCACAGCGAGTATACTAACAAATAACCCAACTTTCTGACAGCAAACTAAACCCTGGAGGCTTTTAAAACATTAAGGCTTGGTTTCACAGACAAAGGACATTTCATTTTTTTGAAAATAGGCTCATTTTCCAGCTCCTCTAGAGTTAAACATTTGATTCTTACCGTTTTGGAATCTATTCACGTCTGGCGCTAGCACTTTTAGCATAGTTTAGCAAAATCCATTGAATCTGATTAGACCATTAGCCTCGCGCTAACAATTAACCAAAGAGTTTCGATATTTTTTCTATGTAAAACTTGACTCTTCTGTAGTTACATCGTGCACTAAGATCGACAGAAAATTAAAAGCTGTGATTTTCTAGGCTCTCATTCTGACATAATAATCAATGACTTTGCTGCTGTAACATGGCTGCAACAGTGCCCGAAAATAATCCCCTTGGTTACTTTCATTAGCAGGGGACTATTTTCGAGGCACTGCGTAATATCACTACGCCTGCTGCTGCCATGTTACATCAGCATAAGCATGTATGTAATGCACTGTCCAGATAGATATCAGTGATCCAAAACAATATCCTGTGTTCTGAAATGTTAAATATCTGACACTCAAACATCTGCTAGCAGTCTACTGTGCCTGCAGGTAGGCCTACGGTCAAGAGCAACAAGCAGCAAACTGTAAATAAACCGAATTGGCATAGAAACCACTGCTGGGCAGATCCATGTGTCTGTAGCTACTCACAATCAGGACTGTGTTAAAATAAAAAATGGGAAATGATCATTCAACCACTTCCTACGTAAAAAGAACCTGTTTACCCTAGTGGAGGTTTCACCATTATCCATCATCAATCTATCTCAACATCACACCTTTCCTGTCTAGAAATTAGCTTTCGTATTACCTGAGGGATCTAAATCTCTATCGGCGGCAAATCTGCTCGGACCAGAAATAGACAGGCGGAGCAGAAGCTGTGAGGTGAGGTCCCAGAAATGGGTTTTGTTAAAGCACCGGGGATTTGATCTATCTGTCTGGCTGAAGCACATGTCCTCGGAGCACAGGTGATTGGTCTCCACGGGGTACTTTTGGTGAGTATTAAACACGGGACAAAAGCTTTCCTGTATCAGGCTCTTTCCGAGCTTTCTGGGAAATGAAATAAACAAATCGTGGGGGCACGTACTGCAAAAGCTGTTTGGTTGTCGAGATGTTTAAATTACTAAGTGTGCTTCAGCGTGCCATTTGCTCCTCCTCCATAGAAAACCATATTTAGGCCTTGAACTGTTGCTAGGTTACACAGTTAGGGATAGAAATAAAACACTTATCAAAAAAGAGAAAAGTGCACTCGGGGTGTGAAAGCGTAAACTGCGAGTATGAAAGACAAAATGTTGTGCATGCCAGTGGAAAACCATGCAGGGCGTGTGCTGTTTGACACCTCTAAAGAAAGCTCTGTTAAAATGAAGTATGCTGTGAATAGTGTTCCTTAGACAAAATATCAAATTGTCAGGTGAGAATTAAAATCCCTGATGCGTATCATTCCATCATCTATGCATTCTATAATATGCTGGGTTATTTTCAATCCAGCGTTGGGTCAAAAAGGGATGAACCCAACCCATTGGGTTGAAATTAAACCTACTGTATGCTGGACTGTTTCAACCCAACATTTTGTGTTGGATCAAATATAAAAAAAATTCGATTCATGCGTTTTTAACCCAGTGCTGGGGTTGAAAATAACCCAGCTTTTTGTTTGAGAAAGTTCAGTTGTGAAAATCACATTTTTCTCTGTACGAAACAAACCAAAGATGTTTCACAGCTCGATCACGCACGGGCACACGGGGTGGCCCCTTTCTCCCCGGAGAATGAGTGTGCATCACGTCTTCTCATCAGACCCTGATGGCAGATCATTCGCCCATTACTTCCACCACCGAAACGGGAAGCTTCCCGTGCCGAATCGATTCGTGGGTCTTTCATCTCTGCGTGTTTAAGCGTAGTGACATTCTCTCACGTGTGTGACCGCAGCATGGCGGTGGGCTGCGGTATTAATGCAGGCCACGAGAGGGGACATGAAAGACCACGAGCTGCGGAAACGCAGAAGCGGCTCAGACTTACGGGAGTCGCCGAGGATCCGAGCGTGCTGGGCTGTCTGGACTCACGATAAGGGAGGAAAAGGTGTGCAAAACAAGAACAGATGAAAATAAACAAGAGAGTCAAAAAAAAACAGGCTTGGGCGAAGCAACCAGACAACTTAACACTAGACGCCTTTCTGGAGGAAAACTGGGGGGAAATCGGATGACCTGGTGGTCTGCTCAACTGCATCGCCTTCTAGTCCAAATGATAACAGTCAATGTCAATATATAAAAAGTGAAAATAAGGTATACTTAAATGTACAAAAAAAATACTTACACAAGACTTTTTTAAGATGTCAAATAAATCTTTGGTGTCCCCAGAGCACATATGTAAAGTTTTAGCTCACATGTTAAAATTGCCACTTTGTAGGTGTGTGATGTTTGGGTGTGTCCTTTAAAATGCAAATGAGCTGATGAAATTCAAACACTGATCACAATGATGGTGGTTTGTTGCAATTAAAACTCAATTGTGCTTTTCTCTGCACTAAATGGCAGTGCTGTGGTTGGATAGTGCAGATTAAGGGGTGGTATTATTATAATAAGAGCTCCTTATGACATCATAAGGAGAGCCGAATTTCAACGACCTATTTTTTTCATGTGCTTGTAGAGAATGGTTTACCAAAACTAAGTTACTGGGTTGATCTTTTGCACATTTCTAGGTTGATAGAAGCACTGGGGACCCAATCATAGCACTTAAACATAGAAAAAAGTCAGATTTTCATGCCATGGCCCCTTTAAATACCAGAAAGTAAGCATTTGTAGCTCATTGGTTTTTTTTGGGGGGGGGGGGTTAAAAGTGTATTTATATTATATATATTTATATTATACACTATAAATATACTAATTTAAAGTATTTCTTCATTAGTAGTACCTAAGTGGAGGGGTTTTCAAACTTTATGATAGCAGGGACCCCCACATACAGTATGATAAACCTTTAGTGAGGGACCCCTTTCTTAAAATTCATATCCATATAAGGGTTGTGCCGATAGACGATAGTATCGTGTACCGACGATCGTCAGACATATCGCTAATAGCAGGCTTTCATGCCGATAGTTGGCGATAGTTATTATTATCATCATCATAGTTTCAAATTAACATGCGCTTTCCATGCTTTTCCTGGCATGAGAGGGTTTGTGGGTTTTACTTTGCATGAAAGAGCTTGTAATTCCTTCCCACATGCACGTGGACTCAATGCGCGCATCTTGGACTCTTGATTGGACTTGAATGCGCCCGGCATGGACTCATTCTAGCACCTGAACTTGTAATACGCGCGACACTGACATTTTCTTGCACTTGATAGGTTGTTAGGCATGCAAATGGTTAAAACCAGCGAGTTTGTTGTTCCCACTCCCTGGCACGCAGGAAATTTTAGAGCGCCTGGACTTAATGACGTCTGGCGTCACTTTTAAGGTAGCGGTCATGAGAGTGTTGCCCTTGCTTATTTTTTGTCCACCAATCAAGTGACTTGTCATAAATAGGTAAAAAAATTAACAAATAAATAAATGAGTAAACTACTGCCTCGTCCCCCAATACTATTGTGTATCGGCGATCTCACAGGCTGATGATAGGACGATCTCAAAATGGGGCATAACGCCGACACTAATCCATATATCCAAATGAAACATTTAAACTGTGATAGACGAATATGACTTGTGATATTATAAAGATTGCAAATTGTTTTTAAACATTTTTGCTTTGTCTTTTTCTATTGACATTTTCTGGGGACCCCTTAGAAACTTTTGTTGGACTCTTTTGGAGTCCCAGGACCCCAGTTTGAAAGCCCCTGCCTCGGTGCATTACTGAATATCACCAATGCTTACGTTTATTTTTAGTTTTTTGAAACAAAGTACACCACCGCAAAAATATACAGAGGAGTCTTATTAGTGCATTTCTTCGTGTATTTTGGTAGTTTGCAGTTAAACGTATTCATGTATTCAGTGCAAAATCTAAATTCAAAGCATTTAAACTTCGCTCTACATGCAGGAAGCAGTGTAGCCACGGTGGATCTGACACTGAACGGTTTGTGATATTTCCACATTTGATGCTGTGCTTTGTTCTCCAAAAATCAACAGAGATAACTTCTCAGAGGAGCTGGTATGGGGTGACCAAAGGCAACATCTGGTACACAGTTTTCACATCTGATTAGTGCATCTGCATCTGGTGGGAATTCACAGCGATTTACTCTATGTGGGCACTGTGAAGCTCGCTGTGTGACACCATGCTGTTACAATGAAAGATGGCTGATAATGAGTCACTGCTGAGCATTTCTATTGCACTAAATTCTTTAATAGACTCAGCCTTGTCCAGGACAGCCATGAAAACAAGCTTACATTTTAGAAATCTGGCTGACAACAACACCAAAATAGAAAATATTATGTAGCTTATGCCACACACCTAACTCATTCCCCGCCGGCCAATTTTTGAAAAGTTGCCCACCAGCATTTTTTGTGATTTTCGCAAAAGTTTCACAAAATGCCTTCCAGGAAAATTTTCTTCAAAAAATATATAAACATGAAAATATATCAAATGAAAGAACAGACCCTCTGCTTTCAAACAAACAAACAAGCAAACAAACAAAACAGGGAAAAACTCATCATATCTATATTTTTTTCTCTGGTTATTTTTCTTTAAAAATAGTTTTTTTAGCAAAAAGCTGAAATGATTGCATTTTTGTGAAGGAATTTTGTTAGAGATCAGATTCAAAACAATTATCAAAACATACACAGAGTTTAAAAAGAATTAATGAAAAAGTGGATAATCGCGGTATTGCAGATAAACACAAAAATCTTCTGAAACACGTTTTTTATGCAAATGTTTTTAATTAGTTGATGAGATAACTCGTCAATGGCAGGGAAAGGGTTAAAATGTCTTGCTGAGAAAATAGATTTACTTAGATTTACTTAAATATTTCAAAGTTGCAAATTATGAATTCTTATTTTATCTAAACAAGTAGTTAGCAGTGTTGTAGTCGAGTCAAGACCAAGAACAGGAAATAAGTGTCGAATCGGAGCCCAGAAGTCGCAAACAACTTTACATATTTCTGAGTGAAACGGGACATTGCGTGAGGAAAGTAGTGAGTGTGGCTTGTGTTTTCCACTGTCCTTGGAAATTGGATACAAAAATGTGTTAAATTCAGAAATGGGAGCAAGGGGGCAGAGTTAACGGGTTAGCGGATGCCCCCACCCAAGCCATCTATCTGATGTCATCAGAGAATGATAGTCACATTTTCAGATTTTGATTGCCCGTTTTAAAATGTGTAAATGCAGTACAATGGCAACTGAGGCGAAAAAAGTTGTTGTTGGTATTGTTCACATTACATGCACGTATGCGCGATTGCAAACCAAACACATCAGATTTTGATTTACTTACACCTGTGGCTGAGACTCCTAAACGAGGTTTATTAAAGTTTTGACCGCTCCAAAAGTGCTTTTTTGACTCTTTGCTTATGTTTAGCATGATGGTTACAACTTATAAATTGTGTTAATAAGTCAGAATGCATGAAATAGCATTAAACCACCCCTTTAAAGGAATAGTTTGCCCAACATTTTTGTTACTGTTTACTTACACTATTGCCCTTCTATACCAGCAATTTTTTTTCTGTGAAACACCAAGATTTTGTTAACACCTTTTAAGAAATTTAAGTCATTACTGACCCTTAATTTTACCTCTCTGTTGACTTATAGGGATGAGTAACTAACAAATTCTTTGATATTTGAAAAATTTAATTTCTTAAAAAACATAAAAAAGCTTTTCCCAACACAGTAAAAGACACTCGCAAACAAAATGTGGAATAGACCACAGCATCATCCTAAAGACAAATTGAATCTTAACCGAAACTGGAGAGCCTGTTTTAAGACTAATGATACACAGAGTCTTCTGTGTGTTGTTTGGCCGACAGCAACTCTATCATTCCCACGCAGAGCTGCTTAAATGACGCTCAGCAGACAGATCCATGAGCCCGCCGCCCTCCTGCCTTACCTGCAGGCGCAGTGAACTCAGCCCGGACATATTGCAAAAGCCTTGAAAAATATCAGAGGAGGAACTCATTATATAGGAAAACATTGCTGATGTCTACATACGGAACAAGGACACATCATCTTTCGTCTGTTCAACGAGTATAAAACCAAATCTTTAGTCTGCATTCTCGCTAACCTTCAAATATCTATGTTGTCCCATGGCAAAAACAAATAAGCTAAAAGTGACTGAGTCAACAATCGGACACTTTGGGCCACCTGTCTCACCGTCCCAGCTTTAATTGGATTGTATAGGAGATTCATGGAGGATATTTCTAGGACAAGGGACGTTTTCCTGAAGTGATACTGGATAATGAGAGGAGAAGAACATCTACAGGTGCTCATGAGTATGTTCGCCTACATCTAGCAGCAGTTTCCGGGAAAAATTGACATTGCCTTATAAAATATAGACCCGGCCTGCGGCACACCTGATCCTGAGCTCAGCTGTATAAATTGTTTTATATTTCATCATTACCCAGCAGGGAAACCATATATCTGCTTAGATGCTACATATTTTTGCCCTTTCACGGAAACCAGCTTGGCAGTCAATTGCACCTATCAATATTAATCGCTGATCCATGGCAGCTACAATCCCCTTGAAGTCAAATAATGCTGAGCTGAGCTTCATGCCCCGTAGACAAAAAACTTCCCAAGACCGGGGTCAGTGACATATCGCAAATCTTGGCACAGTGAACCCTGAGACATGGCCTTGCATGGCCAGTACATGACAGAGTTCATATCAGGCATACAATTGCTTCACTTTATCACTTTATGAGACAATGATGCCAACCTAGTCCTCCTCTTATATAAATATCAATTTATTTTACCTTCTCTGTGCAATGCTCAAAATTAGTTTTTTTGCTGATTCTTCACGATTTTCTGTCACGTTGAAAGTGTAAATCTAGTGGGCTACAGCGTGTGTATGGCAAGTTGGCAGTGGGGATAAATTTTTAAACCAATCAATAAACATTTGAGCTTGTCGTAAATGAGAAGGAAGTCATATCATAGCTGAGATTCTTATTCCATAATGCATCAGAATGCAATTTATTTATTAGCATTATTCCAGCATATATCATGGCAACAAATGGTTAATCTATACACAAGCAGGGCAGTATGCATGATTTTATAAATACTGAGGTCCATATAAGTATTTTTCTAGGGCATGCATGTCTTATTTCTCTGCTTTACATACATGAATTTTCATACATCAAAAACCAAAGAATCAAATAATTATAAGATTTCAAACCATGTCAGTATGGAGAAGACTACTTGTGTTGGTTATTAGGAATACACTGTAAAAATTATTTTACCATCCTGGGCACACTGAGCTGTGTCAGTAAAGTAAACATAGGCTCACTGAATATAGGATCATTTTAGTGAATTAACTAGGCTATCAATAATTAGTTTATTAAATTAATTCACAATATGCACACACTCATTATAAACTTAATATGCTGAAATCCAACATCAGTAATGCAGTGGCGGAACTAGAATTTTATAAATTGGTTGGCCGAGGATACTTTATGTGGTGCATATCCCATGAAAGACAACTATGTGTAATTATTAAAAAAGCATGAATGAATGATTGCTGATTACTTCACATTACCCCACATTCGATAAATATTCATCTTGTGCTGCATAAACAAATAAACATGACTGAATATATATAAAATCACTTCTGATTTACTGTCTGTTAATGAAGCAAAAGGCTTCATGTTAACTGCAGTAACTTTAGTAAAAGTTGTTCAGGAAATTACAATAAACCTTAAAGGAACAGTATGTAGGATTGTGGTCAAAACTGGTACTGCAATCACAAAACTGGTGGCTAATACACAACATGGCAACATAAACATCAGTTGAGGGCTGCAACTCCACTTTTTAAATGACAATATCCTGACCATAACACTGTTGTGAGTGATATAAGTATTTAAAATGAAAATGATTTCTTAATGTCTAGTGACATATCAGGGCCATTTTATGATTAATTGATATACATTTATTACATACTGTTCCTTTAAACTTCATTAAGGATTTTGGCAAAAAAAGTAAATTATTTAAAAGTAAATATGGATGAATCTTTTTTACGAAGTTACAAAAGTTACAGTCAGGACCAGTGAATGATTTTCTCTTCTTTTGCTATTTAATTAACTTTAATAACTTTAACAGGTAGCTACTGTTTATTAGGCTTTAAGACCAAATGCAATAAAATGTTACATTGGGTTAAGACATAACCAGTTGTTTACTATAATACTCACTAAGATAGCTACATTCACAAACATGTGAATTTGTCCGTTTTAGCCAAAAAATGGGCTCATTTAAACTCTGTGCAAGCACGCTACAGGTGGATGAAGTGTTGTGACGGGGCGCGCACATGCGTTATCAAGTTCAAGGCAGCAATGCAGTCCAATACTGTGAATCTAATCATTAAACAGTAAAAGATCTCTTCAAGAATAAAATGGTGGCTTTGAATTTTGTTAATAAACATGCTGAATAACTGGAGGGAGTGAAAGTAGCGCATTAAATTTGGACACCCATCTGGCTCAGCTGCAGTAATGTTTCTTGTCTTGTCACCTTGACAATCACTGCGGTTTCATATTTTCTCATCATTAAACTTCTGTATAATAGTCAGCTTTTAATTACTTACAGTACATATTTCTTGCACTTACACTAACTGAAGTATGCGCATCTGTCCTCTTTTGAGTTGCACTTCTGTCTGCCTGGTTTGATTTTATTGGTCATCTCGGAATAAGTTTGCCTTTATCTTACTAAATGGGGCGCAGCGCAAGATCTGTTGGCCGATGACATCACACTACCCCGAGATTGCTGAGTGCTGAGAACATACTGAGTCATTAACCGTTGAATCAATCTCGCAGTGCTCAGACGTCACACGCCGATCAGTCTGCACAGCGCCGCAAGAAGCCAAACCAGCGCTGAGTGTTGAGTCAAATAAGACGAGCGTCAGACAATGACAGAGGTCCGGACATCGGGGACCTCAATAGTGGGTACGGCTATGTACGCAAACTGATCTAGACAAAAGTTGGGGGAACTGCAATTTGGCATCTTCAATCCACCTAACATGCCTGTTTTTGGACTGTAGAAGGAAGAGGCCTACCCGGACTTGTATCTTGTCTATCATCTCTGAAAATATCTTGTTTGATGCAGAAAAACGTAGTTCTAAACGTAGGTTCGTGGGGAGCCCAAACTTTCAGGCATGTCAATCATCATTAAGAGCATATATAAAGCAGCCACCATGTCTCCGCATCCACCAGCAATTCTTCCAGCATCCCTCCTCCTCTCCATCTCCTCCTTCACGGTGCTCTTTCTTCCTCTGTGCAGTACAGTTGAACTTTGGGCTAGAGCCCTGAGCCCGGTTGCATAAAGCACTATAAGTTTTTCCCTTAAAGCGTAACTAAACCCCTGGTCAGAGCCTGACTCCACCCACTGACAATATTTGAAAAATTCCAAGAAAAGTGGGCAGATCCCAACGGAGATAGAGGGGACGAACTAAGCTCGTACCAAGTGTGTGGTGAGATCGTAACAAGGCCGTGGTGAGCGTGAACCTGCTTACGTCACAAGTTATTTTTTGGACCCAATATCCAATAGGAAAATTCAACTGCAGTAACCACCGTGCAAATGTCAAAAAACTTACTAAAATCAATGAACAGCACTAATAAAGCATCATTCTTACAGATCATTAACTAAAAAACATTGGTTTAGGGTTTAGTTACTCTTTAAGTATGACACTTAAGGGGTAAGTTCCCCTTACCTAAGAGAATAATTTAAGTGTGTTGCATATAGTATAATCCCTTAAACGGTTATCTTAGGTAAGGGTAATCGTTAAGTGTTTCACGGCAGCGACCCAGGTTTGCCGCTATAAAATACTATTGTTGCCATGGCGATGCAACAGAAAAAAACTTTTTTCTGCAACACCCTTAAGTTTAAGCGTGAACTTAAGGGAAAATTACACTTAAGGTGCTTTATGCAACCGGGGCCTGGCCTTAGGTTCGCTCTCTCTCTCTAAAGGGGTAGAGCTCCCTTCGACGACAGCAAACCAAGTTTGTTTACCATTAATTAAGACTGAATAAGCGGGCGAACTAGTAAAAGAGTTATTTAAAGTGACAAGCTGAAAAAACTACGTCTTTCCCTAATGTTTAAGAACACGTCCGGGCCGGTGGAGGTGCAACACAATCTCCCAAACTTTTCCTCTCTAAACACTACATAGAGGCTGTTTACACTTGGTATTAAGATGTGTTTTCATCGATCGGATCACAAGTGGACGAGAGAGACACATCACGTTTACACCAGGTATTTTGTCCACTTTCGACCGCTTCTGTCCTGAATACTGTGAGGGATTGGTCTGTCGAGACAGTGGGCGAGTCTCTCCGCTGTCATTCAAACGCGAGTGGGAGTAATGATGATGAGTTTATATGGACGCGAACTTAATATTATGTCGGAGTCCACTGCTTGTTTAGCAAGTAAACATGCTGCAAAGTGTTTTGTACGTTTATATGTTAGAGCTTTCTCTGATTTTTCAGCGCAATTGATGAAATAGGATCGCGCAACTTTCACACGCTTGCAAAATGAAACCGCGGAGATCAGCCGCTTTAGTTTTATCAATGAAAGGGCTAAAAATAGCGCTGTTCACTGTGTGTTCGCGCCAGAAGTCAGAAAAGATGTAAAACATTGTGCTCAGTAACTCAGATTAGATAAATGGGTGGAGAGAAGGCAGTCGCGTGTGGCTGTTCGAACACATTCAACCACATGTGCGTTTACACTACAAAAGCAATTAGATCGAAGGGGTTTCGACTACCTCTGAATGTGTTTGAAAGTGGTCAAAAGTGGACGAGTTCAAAGCGTTTTGAACACCGTTTACACCTGGCATTAACGTCGTCCACTTGTGATCCAATCGACGAAAACGCATGTTAATGCCAAGAGTAAACAGCCTCAAAAACACAATAAACCACATAACATGTTGAGTGAAGGTGTATCAATTCACACTTCCCACCAGTCCTTTGTAAGGTTTGGCACGCAAAGTTATAATGGACTATTTCACATCCAGAGAGAAAGAATCGGATGGTTTAGAAGTTACTGATGAGGAGGATACTAGTCATGTGATTGACCATTTTGTATCTTTTACAACATACAGTACAGTAACAGTAAATCTTTCACCACGATACCAACTCACGTTTGGTATCAAAACCTATAATTGGTCAAATTTTACCATCTGATAGATTTTTGCAGATCGCATCAGAAATAAAAGGGAAATTCACAGCGATTTACTTTATGTGGGCACTGTGAAGCTCGCTGTGTGACACCATGCTGTTACAATGAAAGATGGCTGATAATGAGTCACTGCTGAGCATTTCTATTGAACTAAATTCTTTAATAGACTCAGCCTTGTCCAGGACAGCCATACCAACTTTCATTTGGTATCAAAACCTATAATTGGTCAAATTTCACCATGTTTTAATTCAGCCAAATTAGCAAAGGCAGAACAAATCTAGCCAAGATTAGTCAATCTAACCAAAACAGTTCATAATGCCTCAGGTACCACAACCGTGTCCCATACGACCCCGGGTCATATTAAGACATTCACAGCCGGCCGCACAAGCTAATTCTACATCCTAAAGATTAAACTGCATATCAGATAAAACACAGTCACTCTTTCAGACGGCTGCCGGTACTCACACTGCGTGTGGATTACTCCCTGTGGCCGCTCGAAAGCAAGTTCTGCTCGAACGGTAATCTCAGGTTAAGACTGTTACACCAATAAAACTTATCGCACGCTTACTTTGCATGAGAACAGGCTAGGGAGGAACCCAAGAGAAACAGACATGACTTAGTTCAGCTGGATGATTACTGAAAATCACAAAGTCTTAAGTGTAGATGATCATGCCACTGCTCTGAATGACCGACACTGAAATCAGAGTATAGGGCACTTTTATTTAGCCATTTATTTTGCAATCATCTCTAAATGTCACTCCCTAAAGCTACGAAGCATTTCAGCAAGGCATTATGGCTTAATTGATTTTTTTGATAGTAGAGCGCACCCTATTCTTTCTCACTCTTTGCTGGCTCATCAAAAATGTATTACATTTCCATGTAGCGCCAATTACCTCCCATTGATTTATTTGCTGGGAATTCCTAGTCCCAAGCTTTTCTTTGCATGTAAATAAACGTGGATTGGTTCATCCTTTGTAAGCGCTCAAAAGACTCTGATCCGTTGGAGAAAATCTCATTAAGTAGCTGTTGGGAAATTAAAATGACAACTGAAAAACGTTTCTGAAAAACAATGTCCCTTCGATCCTCTAATTGTTGTACATTTTTTTAATTATTGTCTTTATACCAATGAAAAAATAACTTTCATCAACTTAACTTTCATTAATATCATAAAATCAAAGCAAAAAAAAAAAAAAAAACATTAAGAATGGCCTCTTTGAGCTTCCATATGTGCTACTATAAATGAGAAATCGTATTGTATAATTCATCTTTGGTCTGCGGCTGCGCACAAGGCTTTCAGGGTACATTGCTTCCCACCATTTCAAGAACGAGTTGTTGTTATTCTTACGGAAAGCCGAGGACATTTGTAATCGCAATCTGAGGCCTGCCGAGATGCCACGCAAGATCCCGATAAGATTCTCTCTCCAAAATGAATCTCTACGGTGAAAGATCAGGCGAATGACAGAAAAGGATTTGACAAGCACAACCCAACAAGTGACAATGACAGCGCCGAGAGACCACCGGGTCCACTATCGGCGTGAGATCTTATTAGAGCGGCCCGGCTACCTCGGCGCAAGCTTGCACTTTACCCCCGTCACTGTCTTTTTAGCTCATGGACAGTAACATGCATCAGCAAACATACACACACAGGGATGCACACACAGCAGGAGAAAGGGAAAATGTAAAAAAGGTGAGATGGGGTGAGAAACCCTGAAGCTGAGATGTACTGTACCTTGGGAGGCATCAGGGTTGATGGTGGTAGTGGTGGGTGGGGGGGTTGTGGTGTGAACATCTAGATGGAGAAAATGGAAACACACACATAAGAGGTATTACATGAAGGAGAGAAGTCACAAAAGCACTAACAGAAAGACTGCATGTTAGTATGATAGAGATGAAACAAGCACGTCCTCTTCACTAGCTAACATAATAGCTCATAAATGTCCATGATTGAAATGTAAATGCCTGTTTGGAAATCTATCTGATTGGACGAGAGCCGTTTCAAAAGAGTGTTTTCTGGCACAGTAATCATACAGACAATACTACGACAACATTATTTCATCAGTGGTCTACATCAGGATTTTAGTATTATAAATAATTACATTTATCAACTAACTACACTGTAAAAAATCCTTGTTGCACTTAAATATTTCAGGTTAATCAACTTAAATTTACAATTCAGAGGAGTTGCTATAAATTATATAAATACTTTAAATAAGCTTAAAGGGATAGTTCACTTAAAAATGAAAATTCTGTCATAATTTACTCATCCTCGTGTTGTTTTAAACCTGTATGAATTTCTTTTTTCTGATGAACACAAAAGATGATATTTTAATAAATGATGGTAAACACCCAGCAGTAAGTGACCATTGACTTCCATAGTAGCAATAAAAAAATATTATGGAATTTAATGGGTGTGCTTAGCATCATTTATCAAAATATTTTCTTAATTTATCACAATACTTCCAAAATATTTTTTCCTACTATGGAAGTCTATGGTCACTTATTGCTGTGTGTTTACCATCATTTATCAAAATATATTCTTTTGTGTTCATCAGAAAAAAGAAATTCATACAGGTTTAAAACAACATGAGGATGAGGAGATGATGACAGAATTTTCATTTTAAAGTGAACTATCCCTTTAAGTTATTTCAACTTGACTCAGTCAAGAAAGTTGAAATTTATTGTAAATTAAGTGCAACAGGGAACTTTTATATTGTAGTCTATATAAACAAGTAACTTGGTTTGCAGATTGTTTCCATGTTGCTAATTGCTTTCTAATGCTACGTACACACCAACCGCGTAGCATCGCATTGCTCGCTCTAGTTTACCATATTTTCCTGGACTATAAGTCGCACCAATCAAAAATGCGTCAGTCAGATGAAATAACATATATAAGTCGCAGTGGACTATACGTGGCATTTATTTATAAAATTATTTCACAAAATCCGCGCCAAAGAACACACATTTCATCTGTAGAGGCAAGTTATTCAATTAAACAATAGCACACAGAACAGCAGTTATTTACACGATAAACAATAGCATACAGAACATACCTGCAAGGCTGAAGAGGATAAATTAACCGAACAAGCCAACTAGCATCAAGTTCACGGACTCATCATTCCACATCACTGAATCCACTGAATTACATAAATACCGGAGCAGCATATAGTGGACTCTTGCGGCTGTAGACGGTAATGGTCTCTCTTGCCTCATAAATGTCAAAATTAACTCACACAGACTTACAAGGCGCTCCTGAGAATAAGACGCAGCACCAGCCAAAATATGAAAAAAAAACGTGACTTATATTCCGGAAAATACGGTACTCGTGTGATTTAACTTTGTGTCATGCAAATTTTTTGCTTGAGTTGAATATTTTCAACTTATGCAAAGGCGCGTTTGAGGCGAATAGCATGTGTTTTCGCGGCAATCACGCCGCCCAATTTGCGGCATTCGCATCGCCATGCGCGAGGACATGTCTGATCGCGTCTTTACATTAACTTTGTATGTAATCTACTCGCGCAAATCGTTGAACTTGCATTTGATGTGTATGCCCCGTTACACATACACAGTACTTTATCTGTGTTTCAGCGTTTATTTACATGACAGAAAAACTACAAAAATGGGAATTTGTGAAAATGATAAAGTCATGTGCATGCGTATTAAGCATATTGCCAACTACTAGCCTGCCATGCATAATACAGCACTTTTAGGGATCTTAGTAGGGGCCCAAACACTTTCCAACTAATGATAAAACATCAAGGAGAGCGTAATACAGCACTTTAAGGGGAAGTTCACATGTCGCGCCTAAAATGCGTAGAAAACGCTAGGCACACTGCTTTCTCCTTCTTTCCAAAGCGCTCGGGCAGTTGCACTCCTGAGGTTCTTGTCACATGATCTGCATAGCGCTTTACTCGATGAGGTGCAGACGTGCCTGGAAAAAACGAGCGCTTCGCACCGTATCGCTACCATTATGAGTGTGCATACCGCGCACCTACATTTGAAATAACAAACTTGAGCGTGAAAAAAACTTGATATGTAAACGGCCCCTTAGTCAGTCGTGTTTTGTGGATCCATGCAGACATGGATTGTTATGAAACTGTTTGTATGTGAAACATTTAAAAAATTACTTAACAGTTTTACTACATCATTGTTAATGTACCCTAAAGGCCGAAGTATGGTCCATTTTTTACGCGTACGCAAGGTTCTGCATACAGTGCGCATAACGTAATTTTCATCATCAAAAGAGTGCATGCGTACTGTACACGCATCGCCGGATATTTAAAACCTGTGTACACTGCACATGTAGGTCATGCATGCGCCTACAGGTGAATGTAGTCTGTTGCTAGGAGATGTGTTGCATTTGTTCACAATGTGCACGCGCCAAATGCCTGTGTATACGTACATGTCAAATAATCTATACTTTGCAAGGCTGTGCATTCGACCATGCGCGTATGTTTGCGTACACGGAAAATAACAGTAAATAACATAAATAACTATACTCCGGGCTAAAGTGGTAGCAGAGTATTTTTTGTAGTGGAAGAAGGCTTTAAACTAATCTAAAGCCCTTTTCACACAGACATTACGGAAAATAAACGGAAAATGCACCCAGGACTTTTCTGGGAGCGTTTGATTTTTTTGTTCATTCACACTGCCAATAACTTGCCGGAATCGATGTGTGCGTTCACACCATAGACTGTAAAAAATATGTACATAGTGTCTGTGACGTCACCCATTGGTTTCTGAAGATCGTTTTTGAAGCTTTAAGTAGGCGTTGCCTGCCGTCGCCATCTTGGCCGCGCGCCATTGCGCATCACTCACGGATATCCGAAAATGGGTAAAGAGGGGGGATGTGGTTGAAGCTGAGGTGTCTGGTTGCTCAAACCATGCCCGTCTAGCTCGATTCTAGTGACCGCAGTGGCTGTTCACCCCTCACTCAAGTGGCCACGCCCTTAATTATGCAGTACTTTGAAGCTTAATATAAATTAAATAGAGGAGTTACAAAAAAATTCACCCCCCCTCACAGTTGTCATAAAGGGCAAATTTAGCTATACAGACCAAAAACTATTTTTGTACCAGACTGTAAACATATAATTACCTACTGTAAAGTTAAAGGGATACTTCACCGATTTAGCATTCAGCTTTGTATCTGTAGAAACCCGGCAGTATTACTGAATGACCATGTTTCCCTCCCTCATTTCCCCCTGAGAGGAGAGATATCTGCATTTTGGTTCTGCAAAAAAGTCCTCCGATGATGTAATATGACGATTTTTGCATCATCGGAGGACTTTTTTGCAGAACCAAAATGCAGATATCTCTCCTCTCAGGGGGAAATGATGGAGGGAAACATGGTCATTCAGTAATACTGCCGGGTTTCTACAGATAAAAAGCTGAATGCTAAATCGGTGAAGTATCCCTTTAACCATTTTTAACATGGGGGTCTATGGGAATTGATTCCCTTTTGGAGCCAGCCTCAAGCGGCCAGTCGATGATTTGCAGTTTAAGTCAATTCCGTACTGGCTTCATCGGAAAGATCGGAAAGTTGCCCCTCGGTTCACACAGATCCCGGAAAGTCTTGCACTTGGGATGTCCTCGGCATTGTTTCTGTGACTGAGGGCTTTCCGGGTATCTTACGGCAATGTTACTAGGTCATCTTTCCGGGAACGATCCCAGAACATTTACGGGATGTGTTTGCATTCCCACTAAAGCTGGTCTGCCAATTTTACAGGTATTTTCTGGGAGCAAAGTGCTATGTGAATGAGGTTTAAATGATTTAAACCCCAATTAATATTTCATGTCCATTCATTTTTTTATTTGGTAGTTTTTAGGCAGCCATATAAAAACTGTGATAATGTACAGTGAAATGGTCATTAGACTCCAGGCAATGGTTTTCTAAGCGGCCTACTGTTCGAATTTTTTACACTAGTTTGCTGTGGCACAGCACCCTGTGAAATGTTAAAGCACTCCACTTGATTTCCTGTTATACAGAAAGCAAGGAAATGAGAGAATGAAGTAAAATGACTTTATGAAAATCATTTATTAATAAACACGCAGAGTCCATATTCCACACTCTTCGCACACAGTCATCAGAATAATGGCGCGCCGGCAAATGCATGCGAGCTACTGTGCTGCGACTGTGCAATGTGACTGTCTTTACACTTTTACCACGGATACTCATGCGCCTTGCTGTGGAACAGTCTCAGCAGGCAAAATTGCCTGGTTGTCTCCATCACTTTATTGTCTGTGCTCCATCAAAAGATCTCAGTAGGGGCCCAAACACTTTCCAACTAATGATAAAACATCAAGGACAGGATAATATCTCTGAATGTAGATGCTGGGAGACGCATCAACGGATGAAAATATTTCAGGGATTTCGGGTGCCGTGACCGATCGCAGACGGGTTTGGGAAATGTCATAGTCCCGCGGCTGAAATTGTGCATGCAGGAGATATGGCCAACACAAAGGTCTGAATGGGATGTGGCATGCATAATACTCAAGCAAACAAGAATTTTCCATGGGCAATTTGCAGGCCGGGTGACTCTCGGCTCGACGTTATGAGCACCGAGATGTGAATGCGTTTGGACGTGCAATATTTCCATTTGTATGTGATGGACGGAAATATGAAATTCCAATCACGGCGTGTGAAAATAGACGATACGAGTACTTATCACGAGTAGAATTGTCCTGACAACACTTGCAAGATGTGTCCTCGGAAAACCTACTGGCTATATCCTACCGTCTCTGAATAATGCTAAATGTGTTGAATCTTTGCGTAATGGTCCGTGTTTGCACTGTGAGCTGGTGTGAGTCTTTCTTATGTTCACATCAAAAAACGTTTGTGAACTGTAATCATCCTACAATGATCTGAATATTGCACAACTCCTAATTAATATTAGTATAAATATTAGTACAACATTTCATGACACAGGCAGTTTGGGAACCAACAGATGGTCTGGTAACTGAATAAATGGAGGTAACTGAATTTATTATGACTAGTTTTCTCCCATGTCTTACACGGTACGGACAAAACCTGCAAAGAAAACCCAGAGATAATGAACAGGGGTTGGTGTGCTATAGTGGAAAAGGCTAAAGGCTTGTAACCAGAAGGTTGCTGGTTATATTCCAACTAGAAGCGAGTCCTGAGTTATCACCATTGTGCCCTCAGGCAAGGCACAGAGTCTGGGATGCTTTCTGGAGGATTATTCTTTAATACAATTACATCTACATTCAAGAGCTTTCCTTTAGTAATGATTTGTAGCACAGCACAAGCAATGCAAAAGGTCATGGGTTCAATTCCCAGTGAATGCACATGCTGCATATGAAAACACACACATGTAAAAAGCAACTAATATAGATACACTGTCTGCACTAAATTTAAATAAACATGGTAATCTGATTTCATCACTTGCAAAATGACATTGCAGACAGTAAATCTCAAGGATCCGATTTGAAAAGCAAATTGGATTTGTGTGCAGTGTGAACAAAGCCTTCGAGTGCATGTTAAATGATCTATGCAAATCTATTGAAAGCCCTAAAAGTATTCAATTGCTTTGCTTTATGTAGTATTTCAACGCATATCCGTGATGTCAAATGTATTATGCTGTCACAGCAGAAATTAAAGCGGTTGAAAGGCTGTCTAATACCGTTAAATAAACAACACACACGCTCTCGTACCGCATATTAGCAAGCACGACAGACTGCTATTCTTTTTTTGGCATCTTTTCAAAGCTCACAGAAGAGCACTAATCATTCAGAGACTAAGACAGTTGGGGAAAAACAGATAAGATTGTGTTTGTGGCACTGCGACTGTGTTACATGGGTTTGACTGAGAGAAGATCTCCCGAAGGAGACTGAATATGGAGGTTAATGTAGGACATTATCTGTATCGATACTTATTCGTTCCCTATAGGCTTTAGCGCTGAACATTGGGTGACTGCAATTGAAACATAAGCTGTTCCCACTGGGACAGACATTGGTTAAAAAAACTGCAGTAAATAACAACTTTACCATCCTACTGTATAGGCAGAGCCCGGATTTAAAGAGCCCCTATTTACCTTTTCATGATTTTACATTTCTTTTGGTGTGTAAGTACATGTTAACGATTTGCAAAGTTAAAAAGTCTACGATGACGCGAGTCATCATCTCCAGCTGAAATCTCTTTTCTTGGACTACAATGAACGCAAGGATACACTTCATACTTGGGTTTTTTATGCTATTAGAGAATACATCATGAATACATATGCAATCATAAGGAAGATTTTTGTTAGCTGTGAAATAATAATGCGGTAAAAATAATACTTGTCTATAAATGATGGTGCTTTTTAACCTCTCGACGCGCATTAGCTCGGGGGTGGAAAGACGTCAGTTTTTTTAACGCTGCTAACAATATCTATATAGCCTACTGTCTACAAAAATGAATAATATTAACATTACTATACACCTGATAAGGAACACTGTGCCGTACACGGTACACCCCCTCCCTTGCACGTGAGGCTGCATTATGTCAATGTAACTTTGAAGCATTAAATCTTCAAAATATACGGTCATGCGGCACATCGTTGTAAAGCTTAGACTTTCGGGTTTCCATTAAGCACACACAAAGCATACTATGATTTTTAGCAGTCATAAAACTGTAAACTAGTTGTTAGTTACCTGAACCGTGCAGTGCCGATTTAGGATATTTACTCACAAATTGTTCATAAATCCCCAAAAGTCCAAGGAAATGGAATATCCAAGCCTTTTAATCCAAAACGATTTGTTCATTTCACAATCTTGACGTTTCTGACCGAATTACGATATAAATAGTGTATACAATTAGTTCACTAACAGACATTCGTTCGAATCTCACTTTTTATTCACGATTTATAATGACTATATTTGGATGTCACGTTTATTGTGCAACGTCTGAGGAACAAATACGCCCCCTTGTGGAATTTCAGCCGTTCCATAAGAGGCTACAAGGTCTACAGGTTTAGCATCAGTGTATGGTCTCTTTTTTGAGATACAGATGCTCTAGCATTGTAAATATAGTATTTTGTTACAGAAGTCCAGATGATAACATGCAAAATATAAACGGGACTCCTTACCTTTGTGTTGATATAACGATCGCGAATCGAATCCAGTCAGTTTCAGATTTGTGAATAGCCCATAAAAACTCTCCAATAAAATACATCCAATGACCATTTTTGTCCACAAACGCGTATAATCCGTGAAATATAGATATATTGTCCATTGTTTACATCAGATTTCACACGAACGTCTTGTAATAGAATATAATATACAATCTGAGGACTATTTACATGGTAACACTTGTATATGAGACTACACTCGCGTTCAAAACCGCAGTCAAACATTGTTTCTAAAAGTAGGCGGGAGTATAATAAATAATATCCAAACAGCGCTGTCAAATATCGTGACGTCATCTGACTCGCTCGTTCCTTCCATGACTTCATGAAAAATATCGATAGACAGGACGTGTAGCCAATTAGATAACGAATCCAACGATCTTTGTGTGACGTTTTATTTCGAGGGGTGGAAATGGCATTTTATACGCTTACATAAGGATAAATAATAATAAGAACAAACGTGTATGCATGTAAACAAAAGACTTTTATTTTGGGGCTGACTGGCACTTAGAAAAGGCACTACTCTTACAAAAACTCTTGCAAAAACCTCATTTTTGGGCCTATTGACCTTAAACATGAAATGTAACTTCTTTAAACTTGTGGCATCATTGCATTTCTGGGTTTCACACACATATTTATCATTTAGATTTTTAGTATTAAAAAAGATGTTATGCAAAAAACATTTTATTACAATGTACTTCAGCCTCTCTAACTTTTTAAATTTTTATCTTAAAATAATTTTGAAACCTGATTTTGAAGCTCAAAGCTATCTAATGATACCACAGTTATGCTTATACTCTAAACGGTTTAGTAAAAACAGCCATTTTAGTGAAAGTAGGTCTTTTCATGGTTTGGGCCAGAGTGGGGGTGCTTTTCAAGAGGTTAATGTCCACATCTTGCTCATACTGCAGTAAGAGACACCACTACATCTGTAAGTTTTAACCTTGTGTTAAATGGTGTGTACTGATTGTGCTACAGGCATGATTGATACCTCAAATTATGTTTGTATATTAGGATTTGATTATTGTGCTATTAATTAATTTAATAAATCATGCTTTAATGTAGTAGGACATCTTCTTGGATCAAAAACCTTTCTTTGCTCATCATTTTGTCAACCAGACCACCCTAAATTCATCGGTTCATAGCAATGTTGCTCCAGAAATAACAAGGGATGTTGCTTCAACAGTCAGTGAATAATTTACCTAAAAATAAAAATCCTGCTATTACTCAGCAAGCAATAGCAGTCATTTCACTGACTAAATTAACTATAGACCCGGTATGAGTAACCCACTTCTAGCTAAAAATAAACTTGAATTTGGTTACATGTCGTTTTTGACTAAATAACTTTCAACCTTCAAGGCATTTTGTGGTATAGTCACAAAATAGTTTATTTATTCATTTATTTGTGTTCATGAACACGATTTCCCTTTTTTTATGTCATTGAGCATGAATGTCTTTCTCGTTTCACTCAACACAAATTTCGATATGTTTTTCGTGTCCCCAAACGTGACTTTGTGTCTCATTTTATGTATTGTTTATTTATTTATTTATTTTTTTTGAAACCATTTTCCCTTGTGGTGGGGTTCGATCTGGGCTTTGGGTTAGGATCTCATTTTATGTATTGGTTTCTCCATTTTTACTGATTTTTAAACTATTGTCGCTTGGGGTTAGATGTCGAGTTTGGGTTAGGATATCTGAAATGTTACAGAAAGTAGTTCTAACCCCAACCCTAACCCTAAATTAGAAAAAATGATAAACCAATACATTAAATAACATGAAAAAAGTCGTGCTTGGGGACACGAAAAACAATACATAGAAATGTTGTGACACAAAACCAACATATTTGCTCATTGACCAAAAAAAGAGGAAAATCTTATCCATGAATCAAATATTTCATGACTATAACACGAAATGTCTTGAGATTGGGCTGGATATTTCATCATGTAAGCAAAGTCTATAGTGATTTTAAGGTGCTTGGTTTTATTTATTTATTTTATTTTATTAAGGTGTCTGGGCTGTGTTTGGACAGCTATTAGATGCTTTAAAAGCAAAATTGCTTGCTGGGATACTTCAAGTTGTTATCACTGCAAAAACAGACATTTAAGGATGCATTAATATTTTATACAATTAAAGTAAATAGAGACTGAGGCTGTCAGTCAGTAACATTCTGCTGAACGCAATTCAAAACATGTGAACACGACGGCGAGTAAAAAGCAAACATGCAATTAGCCGGACTGAATTGATTTGCTCCACCAGTAAATTAAAAGCATTGCCTGAAATCCACCTGCAAGCAATATTCCACCGTGAATACAGTACTTCAAAAACACAGACGGGATGTTAATAGAAATGCACTCATTCATCTGGAAGGCATGATTAGTGCGGGAATCAATTCTCTTGTGCGCACCAATTTGTACTTAGCTGTTTTTGGCCTGATTTTAGAATACTTTAAATAAACATAAGAAGTCTCCAATGTAAGCTCTTATTAAAAATATTCAAACCTCTAAAGCTCACTAAATACTTTCACTTTGCATTTTGTTTTTTGTTAATGGAAAACACCACAGTTGTTCAATATTTTACTATGTTCTTACCTCAACTTAGACTAAATTATGCACACCTATCTTTTTAATGCGTGCACTTTTAATCTTTGTACAGCGCCTCGTGAATGTGTTAGCATTTAGCCTAACCCCATTCATTCCTTAGGATCCAAACAAGGATGAATTTAGAAGCAACCAAACAAACACTTGAATGTTGTCCCTATTTAAAGACTGTTACATGAGTAGTTACACGAGTAAGTATGATGGCACAAAATAAAACTTTTGTTTGGAGCCATAGGAATAAATGGGGCTAAGCTAAATGCCAACACATTCACAAAGCGCTGCACAAAGATTAAGTGCACGCATTGAAAAAAGATAAGTATGTATTCATTCATCAAAGTTGAGGTAAGAACATAGTAAAATATTGAAAAACTGTGGTGTTATCCTTTAAAGGAATAGTCTACTCATTTTCAATATTAAAATATGTTATTACCTTAACTAAGAATTGTTGATTCATCCCTCTATCATCTGTGTGCGTGCACGTAAGCGCTGGAGCGCGCTGTGACGCTTCGATAGCATTTAGCTTAGCCCCATTCATTCAATGGTACCATTTAGAGATAAAGTTAGAAGTGACCAAACACATCAACGTTTTTCCTATTTAAGAGTTATACGAGCAAGTTTGGTGGTACAAAATAAAACGTAGCACTTTTCTAAGCGGATTTAAAAGAGGAGCTACATTTTATGGTGTAACTTTTGGGAGTACTTTGACTTGGCGCAGTAACACCCTCCCTCTCCCATTATGAGAGTGAGAAGGGGAGCGGACTTTTCAGGCGAGTCGAAGTACTCCCAAAAGTGCTATTACGCCATAAAATATAGTTCCTCTTTTAAATCCGCTTAGAAAAGCGCTACGTTTTATTTTGTACCACCAAACTTGCTCGTATAACTACTCGTCTTAAATAGGAAAAACGTTGATGTGTTTGGTCACTTCTAAATGGTACCATTGAATGAATGGGGCTAAGCTAAATGCTATCGAAGCGTCGCAGCGCGCTCCAGCGCTTACGTGCACACACACAGATGATAGAGGGATGTATCAACAATTCTTAGTTAAGGTAATAACATATTTTAATATTGAAAATGAGTAGACTATTCCTTTAATAAAGGCTATTGCGGTACCGCTGTTGTGACAATATCTACCTTACATCACAGACAAAATGTGAATGAAGACAAAAGTGAATCCCCAATGTGGTCAAAAAGAGAAGAGCCCAACCCTGGATTTTTTTTTTTTTTTTAGAGTGAACAGTCGGATCTAGATAATCTCTAGATAACAGTCGGATCTATCTCTAGATAATTTTAAATGACCTCATTATAATGATAAATGATAAGAAACCTACAATGATTGCATTAAACTAGTACTTGATCAGGGCGGCAGGTTTTCATTTGCAGGCTACATCGCCTGCTTTAAAAAACATTATCTTACTGAAAGTCTAAGTGATAATCAAGTGTATAAAGTGAAGCGTTTCAACTATAGCCATGCAGACCTCTAGGCCTTTCTCCAGCTCACTCGTAGTCTGGAGTTCGAAATTGTGTCCTAGTTTTAATAACTGGGACAAATGGTGAACAATCAATAGCGTCAGAAGTTATTGTTAGGTATCCTGAGCAATGCAATGCACAGGAAAAGTGTCAATGAAAGCTTTAAGATCCGGATAGCTTTGCACTTGGCTTTGGATCTGTGTAGGGAAATAGCAAACGTCAACTTGCAACATAGCGCCTCTTGCTTTTAACATCAGTTCACTGTACCGAGCATCACGCAGTTCATAATACCGAATATCTTCACTCATAAATGACAGACAGATGAGAGGCAGCTATGCTTGAATGGCTGTGTTAAAAACAACACAATCTGTCTTACACAGTAGGTATTATAGAGACAACACACTAAATGTGTTAACACAAATAAAATATTAAAACATCTTTCTTAGAGTGTATATGCTCCTCCTGTACTGACGGAGGTGAAGTATCTTGTTCAAGGGCAAAATAGCAGTAGCTAAGAAGTGGCTGTGAAAGGACTTAAGCATCCGTCTTTCAATTCACAGTATGGATGTTTCTGCACCGAGCCATTCACAACTGCCAGAACCGGGATCAAGTCGGATTTTAACCCGGCACCTCTTCACCTCGAGACCCAAACAAAATAGGCACTTATAAAAGTCGTGGCATAGAGATCCTCTGGAGAAGTCATACCGCTACAGCGCATTAACCAAACAAAACGTATTGCACTCTTTGCTTTGCACTGGAGGAGGCTGTATATCACAAAGCTTTTAAACAAGATTTGCAGCCCAATTTTCTTTTGTTTAGGGAGAACGCAGAGCAGAAACAGAGAGAAAGAGTGGCACATCTGGATACGGAAAAATTGGATGATAATTATGGTGCATTATTGTAACGTACAAAGAAACATGGTATCATTACAAATCATCTGAAGCCCACTCTGCATCATGTCTTAGATGCTCTTATTTTTACACAATAAAAATGTTTTATCAGGTAATTTAAAAATGCTTCATGTGATGTAAATTACTTCATACTGTTTCACTAATTTAAATAATTGAATTATTTTGTAAAGGTTTAGTTCATGTAAAAATAGCTCCTCATCAGTATAGTTTTATGCATAATATGATATATTAATTTGATCAAAACTGCTCTAACTTTTTAATTGGCCTAAAATGTACAGAACTATATGCATGTATAAAGTTTTATAATCTGTTTAATTTCCTTATAGCAGCACCCTGCTTATTATTTTGTTTATAATTATAGTAATGACTCTGAAACCAAGTCACGAAACAGATAAATATAAACTTTATGCTTATTTTCTAGCAAATTAACAAGAATACCATTTAGTAGGACTACAGTAAGTGCCAGAGGCAACACGGCATGTATTTTTATTTTATTTGCAGGATTTTTTCTACTAACTCAAGTTATCAAGTCATGACATGCATGTTTTCGTATCTCATGTATTCCTTTGCAAATTCACATTAGCCCTTAAAGTTATTCGATCGGACATCGAAACAGCTCAGCTCATTCAAGTCATGAATGTAGTAATGGATTAACCCTTTACTTGGCACAGGCTTTTTGAGTGGGGGGTGAAAATGTAAAGTAACCAATTAAATTAATATAACTCTGTCATTTTTTGGTCTAGAAGCCTAATTTTGGTCTTGTTTTAAATTAAACACTTTATTTTTACGGAAGTGTCTGGAGGTTAAAATATGAAATAAGATTTTTTTATAGCGGTTTAAATGTATTTTAATAAATAAAATAATTCAATATAGTATTATTTTATACACAAAATTATTTGTGTTCACTCTAAAAAACGATTTGTTGGCTGAACAACCATTACTTATTAATGTAATTAGATTAAACACTCACAAAAAAAATTATTTTTTAACTTTTCAACCTTTACTTAACATATTTAGTATGTGTAACACAAAAAAATTAAGTTGCCAGGTGAACTTAAATGTATGCAAAAATAAGTAATGCCAACTACTATAACAATTGCATTAAAATTAAGTAAATCTAGCATAACATTTTAAGTAACTAGAGCCACGTGATATGCAAGTTTCCCATGATGCCTTTCCAGCCAAAAATTCTGACCTCTGTCATAGCCATTTTGTGAAGCACATGCACTGTAATAAAATCCAACTTCAAATTGTTCTTTCAACAAAGATAATTAAGTAACAAAGTTTTTCTTGTAGAAGGGCGTCAATTCATTATTTTGTGTTCACTGAATGAAATAAGCATAATCTTTCAGCTAACAAATATAATTTTGTTTACTGGACGTAGATATATAAGTTTTTGTCAAATTCGTTTACCCAACTTGCCAAATTGAGTTATCTGAACAAGCAATTAAAAAAAAAACAAAGGTCGGAATGGTTACCAGCATGCGTTGCGACATGTTCACTTCCTTGGTTAATATTTACTAAAAAAGATGACTGTTTTAATGTTTGCTGGCTTTATTTATGTTGGTATGTTGTTAATGTTAGTTATATGTTGTATTTAGAGTTATTTTGAAAGAATGATGTTTGTTCATTGTTACCATGATTGAGAATATGTGTTATATGAACTTAAATATTTGAGTTCATGTAACATTCTTTAATACTTAAAAATGTAGGTACATAAAAAACAGGTTTTCTTGTTAATTTTGAGTAGTGTGATGCAAAAATTGTGCATATATATTTTAAGTAAATCCAACAGATCATTTTTTAGAGTGTTGGTTTGCTGTGAGGTTTACTGCATACTCTTGTCACAAATAAAAAAATTACAGTCACTGCAATATTATTACTGCTAATAGGTTTTTATCTAATATATTCTTAGACCTTTCTAACAATATATCGTTTGTCGTAATAGATTAATATTTACATTCAAAATATTGAAGTAAACTCATGTGTCCCACTCACGGGACAGTGCCAAGGTGTAAATGGAAAAGTGATATTTGTACACTTCTATCATTTACGTGCCAAGTGTTTCTTTGGTATCACACTATATACGCCTGATGATTTTAGGAAACTTAAACGGTCCGTGTGCGATATACTCACAAATTAGCTAATGAACATCTGCTTCGTTCCACATCTTTCTGTTCGCCGCTTTATGAAAACTAAGTGGAAAAATGGAGTGCAAGCATGAGGAGTCATAAGCGTTTGCTCAGCCACCGAAAATGCTGTGTAGTAAAAAGCTGCCACCCCCTCAGGAATAGCATTAAAAGTAAGTCTGACAGGCAGGAGAAGTATATCGTGTGCTCGGGATTATCAAGCTACACGAGGTCTTTCCACTTGTTAGACTTCTCTGAGGTAGGTCATGCTCCACAATTGCTGAGTAAATTGATTTAGAAATGCGCCACAAGACGCATTATTTAAAGCAAAGTGGGAGCGTTTGGGCCTTGCTAAAAACAAAAGACAACTCTCGTAGCAACATAACAAACTCGCAGCATTTCTACAGTATTTTAATAAGATCTGAAAATATTTGTAGATTTCTCATCTGCATTATTAAACAAAGAAGAGACCTTTTAACTTGTCTTCTGATTCGGGGTCAGGTGGTTGGAAGGCCTATGAAATGAAAGATCCAATGGCAGAGGAGGGTGTTAGAGAAAACCTATTTAAATGTTTAGATTCAGACAAGTTTAGTTTGAGATAAATCCTGTCTTTCTGTGTAACTGCATGGTGTAAACAGAATGAGGAGGTGAAGTAATCAGCAGGTGGTGCTCGCTCAGGTAAAGGTGACAGACATTGGGTAAAACTGGAAGAAGAACCAGACCAGACACCGCACACGCCAGCCATCTGCACGCTGATGACATCATTTCCAAACACCTGCCTCTGATATTGGCCTTATGAGAGACCAATAATAACTGGCAGCGAAACACCCACCCATCTCTTTAGGGTTTTGCCTTTAGCTCAAACAGGACAGTTTGCAATAGCTGCAGCTGGCTGCCCATTAGCCGTCCTGAACACAACCTGCTTTAAACAATAACAACACTTCAATTCTTCTGTAGTTAAAGCAAAGCTTTGTTAAATCACGGGCGTCAAGTGGCGCTGTCATAGCAATTATTGCCGTGCTTTGAAAAATCCAGCTGTCGGCCCTTGTTAAGAATTAAACATGCACAGAACACAATGCACTTCCTGTGTTAATAAGACTACTAGTAGGAAAAACTCTCAGGTGAATCCTATTCAATAAAACAATTAGCCCTCGATTGCATGCAAGCCTTATGTTTGCTATTTCAAATGTTTAATTCACTGCTCTTGCACAAAATGGTATTGTGATGAAAATCAAAACAAATTTTAATTAAAAATGTCAGATGGTTTTTAAGTACACTTTCCACTAACAGTGCATAACAGAATAAGTTTGTTCTTGCCTTTATATTCCTAAAGTTCCTAAAATACATAGACAAAGTTTCTGCAATATTCTATAGTGCCTGCATTCATATTTGCGTATTTCCAACATATTCATATTCAGCCGATTGTTGCAGAATGGTGCTTCTGGGCTGCAAACACATTCATGCACTTCTTATCATACAAATAATTTAAATGGCTTTAAATGTTTTAAAATGTGTGAGAAATAAAAAATGTGTTTATGAAGGCAGTTCTCCTGAGAAAAATGTGCTCCATTTTTAATTTTAAAAAATGACAGACGGAAAGTATTGTAACCAAAAAAGCTTTTTACAGCTTCATTCAAAGTCACCCATTCATTATTTACCATTTTACCGCCATCTTATATTTATCATGTTTCTGCAAAATGAAGAAACCCAGAGGCAACACTGTGCAATAGAGGGTTAAACTGCTCTGTCCTTCACTCGTAACACCAAACAACAACACTACACAGACATCTGTAGCATTACAAACAGGAAATATTAAGTTTAAGAGAAACAACTTTCTTAAGCCGACATAATTACATGTGAAACCTGAAACATCAAACAGATGATTACATCACTCGCTGGTTGTTCAGACAAAGATTAAGCCACGACTTATACTGTAAACTAACCATTAGCAGCATGGTTTATCTTCATTTGTCTGGGAAGCTGGTTATAAGTGGTTTGTTTAAAGACACACATTAGGTTTGATTACGTACCATACACATAAAGGATGTAATCATCGTAGGC
Source organism: Misgurnus anguillicaudatus (assembly GCF_027580225.2). NCBI lineage: Eukaryota > Metazoa > Chordata > Actinopteri > Cypriniformes > Cobitidae > Misgurnus > Misgurnus anguillicaudatus. The sequence continues at coordinate 17,548,167 of NC_073360.2, read as the reverse complement.
TTCCCCCACTAAGTTGGATGCCACGCAGCGGTACGTCCCGTTGTATGACTTGTTAAGGTTTTCGATGTAGAGATCAGAGCCGGTAATGACGGCGTGGGAGGGGAAATCATCATCCACTTTGAGCCAGTTAATTTGATGAGGCCTGTATAATATCAGAGTAAGCATTTAGTGCTCAGCGTGAAAAAGCTCAGGCAGAAGATAATGCACTTTATCTATTTATCTATCGATCTATTGCATCTTTGGATAACCTTCATTTACATTACTATTTCTGTCTATCTGTCTGTCCATGTTATTTTTTTACAACCTTGCAACCAAACATTGGCAAAAGTAGCAAATTGCACATAACCTACATTTACATTCATCATTCTGTCTATCTGTCTGTCTATGTTATTTTTTACAATCTTAAAATCTGTAAAATAATGCAAGCAAACATTACGCAATACAGTAACCAGTAATAATGTAAGTTTCTGTAAACACAGTTTATTACTGGACTTAAATAACAAATGGCATCTTGAGATAACCTTCATTTAGGTCTGGCTGTCTATCTATGTTATATTTTAACGACCTTAAAATTTGTAAGATAACACAAGCAAACATTACATAATACAGTGTCCAGTAATAATGTAAATTACTGTAAATGCTGTTTATTATGCTGCATCTTTGGATAACCTTTTATTTATGTCCATCTTCTCTGTCTGTCTATCTGTCTCATGTTATTTTTACGAAGATAAAGCAAGAAAACATTACATAATACAGTGACCAGTAATACTGTAAATTACTGTAAATGCTGTTTATTATGCTGCATCTTTGGATAACCTTTATTTATGTCCCTCTTCTCTGTCTGTCTGTCTGTCTGTCTCATGTTATTTTACTGAAGATAAAGCAAGAAAACATTACATAATACAGTGACCAGTAATACTGTAAATTACTGTAAATGTTGTTTATTACTGGTGTGTAAAGTAACAACGTGCATCTTTGGATAACCTTTATTAACGCTCATCTATCTGTCTCATGCTATTTTTATGAAGATAAAGCAAGCAAACATTACATCATACAGTGACCACCAGTAATACTGTAAATTACTGTAAATGCTGTTTATTACTGGAGTAAAGTAACAAAGTGCATCTTTGGATAACCTTCATTTACGTCAATCTTCTCCGTCTGTCTGTCTATCTGTCTTATGTTATTTTTACAAAGATGAAGCAAGCAAACATTACGTAATACAGTGACCAGTAATACTGTAAATTACTGTAAATTACGTTTATTACTGGACTAAATTAACAAATTGCATCTTTGGATAACCTTCATTTACATCAATCTTCTCTGTCCGTCTGTCTGTCTTATGTTGTTTTTACAAAGATACAACAAGAAAACATTACGTAATACAGTGACCAGTAATAATGTAAATTACTGTAAATGCTGTTTATTACTGGACTAAAGTAACAAATTGCATCTTTGGATAACCTTCATTTACGTCCATCTTCTCTGTCTGTCTGTCTATCTGTCTTATGTTATTTTTACAAAGATAAAGCAAGCAAACATTCCGTAATACAGTGACCAGTAATAATGTAAATGACTGTAAATACTGTTTATTACTGGACTAAAGTAACAAAGTGCATCTTTGGATAACCTTCATTTACGTCAATCTTCTCTGTCTGTCTATCTGTCTCATGTTATTTTACTGAAGATAAAGCAAGAAAACATTACATAATACAGTGACCAGTAATACTGTAAATTACTGTAAATGTTGTTTATTACTGGTGTGTAAAGTAACAACGTGCATCTTTGGATAACCTTTATTAACGCTCATCTATCTGTCTCATGCTATTTTTACATAGATAAAGCAAGCAAACATTACATCATACAGTGACCACCAGTAATACTGTAAATTACTGTAAATGCTGTTTATTACTGGAGTAAAGTAACAAAGTGCATCTTTGGATAACCTTCATTTACGTCAATCTTCTCTGTCTGTCTGTCTATCTGTCTTATGTTATTTTTACGAAGATGAAGCAAGCAAACATTACGTAATACAGTGACCAGTAATACTGTAAATTACTGTAAATTACGTTTATTACTGGACTAAATTAACAAATTGCATCTTTGGATAACCTTCATTTACGTCCATCTTCTCTGTCTGTCTGTCTCATGTTATTTTTACAAAGATAAAGCAAGCAAACATTCCGTAATACAGTGACCAGTAATAATGTAAATGACTGTAAATACTGTTTATTACTGGACTAAAGTAACAAAGTGCATCTTTGGATAACCTTCATTTACGTCAATCTTCTCTGTCTGTCTGTCTATCTGTCTTATCTTATTTTTACGAAGATAAAACAAGCCAACATTACGTAATACAGTGACCAGTGATACTGTAAATTACTGTAAATGCTGTTAATTTCTGGACTAAATTAACAAATTGCATCTTTGGATAACCTTCATTTACATCAATCTTCTCTGTCCGTCTGTCTGTCTCATGTTGTTTTTACAAAGATACAACAAGAAAACATTACGTAATACAGTGACCAGTAATAATGTAAATTACTGTAAATGCTGTTTATTACTGGACTAAAGTAACAAATTGCATCTTTGGATAACCTTCATTTACGTCCATCTTCTCTGTCTGTCTGTCTATCTGTCTTATGTTATTTTTACAAAGATAAAGCAAGCAAACATTCCGTAATACAGTGACCAGTAATAATGTAAATGACTGTAAATACTGTTTATTACTGGACTAAAGTAACAAAGTGCATCTTTGGATAACCTTCATTTACGTCAATCTTCTCTGTCTGTCTATCTGTCTCATGTTATTTTACTGAAGATAAAGCAAGAAAACATTACATAATACAGTGACCAGTAATACTGTAAATTACTGTAAATGTTGTTTATTACTGGTGTGTAAAGTAACAACGTGCATCTTTGGATAACCTTTATTAACGCTCATCTATCTGTCTCATGCTATTTTTACGAAGATAAAGCAAGCAAACATTACATCATACAGTGACCACCAGTAATACTGTAAATTACTGTAAATGCTGTTTATTACTGGAGTAAAGTAACAAAGTGCATCTTTGGATAACCTTCATTTACATCAATCTTCTCTGTCTGTCTGTCTATCTGTCTTATGTTATTTTTACGAAGATGAAGCAAGCAAACATTATGTAATACAGTGACCAGTAATACTATAAATAACTGTAAATTACGTTTATTACTAGACTAAATTAACAAATTGCATCTTTGGATAACCTTCATTTACGTCCATCTTCTCTGTCTGTCTGTCTCATGTTATTTTTACAAAGATAAAGCAAGCAAACATTCCGTAATACAGTGACCAGTAATAATGTAAATGACTGTAAATACTGTTTATTACTGGACTAAAGTAACAAAGTGCATCTTTGGATAACCTTCATTTACGTCAATCTTCTCTGTCTGTCTGTCTATCTGTCTTATCTTATTTTTACGAAGATAAAGCAAGCCAACATTACGTAATACAGTGACCAGTGATACTGTAAATTACTGTAAATGCTGTTAATTTCTGGACTAAAGTAACAAATTGCATCTTTTGATAACCTTTATTTATGTCTATCTTCTCTGTCTGTCTATCTGTCTTATGTTATTTTTACAAAGATAAAGCAAGAAAAAATTACGTAATACAGTGACCAGTAAAAATGTAAATTTCTGTAAATGTTGTTTATTACTGGACTTTAATAGCAAATTGAATCTTTGGATAACCTTAATTTACGTCCATATTCTCTGTCTATTATTCTGTCTTATGTTATTTTTACAAGGATAAAGCAAGCAAACATTATGTAATACAGGGACCAGTAATACTGTAAATTACCATAAATGCTGTTAATTACTGGACTACAGTAACAAATTGCATCTTTGGATAACCTTTATTTACGTCTATCTTCTCTGTCTGTCAATCTGTCTTATGTTATTTTTACAAAGATAAAGCAAGCCAACATTACTTCATACAGTAACCAGTAATACTGTAAATTACTGTAAATGCTGTTAATTACTGGACTAAAGTAACAAATTGCATCTTTGGATAACCTTTATTTACGTCTAACTTCTCTGTCTGTCTATCTGTCTCATGTTATTTTTACAAAGATAAAGCAAGCCAACATTACTTCATACAGTAACCAGTAATACTGTAAATTACTGTAAATGCTGTTAATTACTGGACTAAAGTAACAAATTGCATCTTTGGATAACCTTTATTTACGTCTAACTTCTCTGTCTGTCTATCTGTCTTATGTTATTTTTACAAAGATAAAGCAAGCAAACATTACGTAATACAGTGACCAGTAATACTGTAAATTACCGTAAATGCTGTTAATTACTAGACTAAAGTAACAAATTGCATCTTTGGATAACCTTTATTTACGTCTATCTTCTCTGTCTATCTGTCTCATGTTATTTTTACAAAGATAAAGCAAGAAAAAATTATGTAATACAGTGACCAGTAATAATGTAAATTTCTGTAAATGCTGTTTATTACTGGTGTGTAAAGTAACAAAGTGCATCTTTGGATAACCTTCATTTACGTCCATCTTCTCTGTCTGTCTGTCTATCTGTCTCATGTTATTTTTACAAAGATAAAGCAAGAAAGCATTACATCATACAGTGACCACCACTAATACTGTAAACAACTGTAAATTACTATAAATGATGTTAATTATTGGACTTAAGTAACAAATCTTTGTATAACATTCGATTAGGTATGACTGTTTATATATATTTTTTTTAAATCTACGGATTTGTAAAATACATTACGTAATACAGTGACCCAATGGCCCTGCGCTAGAGAAAACAGAGGACTTACTGTGGTTTGCCTTTAGCGTTACATGTGAGCTCGAGATGTTCCCCCTCTCTGGTCAAACCCTCTGGGAACTCCACCACAATCTTCACTTCTGGTTTATCTGTGAATCAGACCCAACAAAAGGTAAACACACACTCATTTTCAGCCGCACTGCAGCGCATTGATTCAGCTCGCTACCCTTGAACCTATTGTGTCTATCTAATTATCATTCTATAGCCAGATACAGTAGCTGCCTCTTTCACTTTGATTAAAAACACATCCCCAACAGGTTTCCACATCGTCCGTGCATGCACAGTTTTATATTCATGTGTGTTATTTATTCATGTTTAATACAAAGATGATAATAAAAGCAGCAGATCTTAGTTGCTCTGCTGGGCTTCATCGTTCACGTTACACTATATTAAGTCACCCCGGTGAGCTTAAAGAAGCACGAACATGACAGTACGTGATTTTTATAGCCTCTGTGAGGGAGGGGGTTATGAATTTAAACAGTCAATTTAACAGTACTGTAAAATGTTTTTTTTTCTTCTCTTTTATCTATGTTAGTCAAAATGTCAAGCTGTTATAGTTGAGCCGATCTCTCCTGTCTTTTCTTCTCAAAGGTCACCCCGAGCAGTCAGCTATCTGAATAAATTAATATTCTGCCAAGATTACAAAAGGGTAGGTTAACCTTTCCAGGACTTCCCGTGCCACAAAAGACCATACCATCTTAATCAATGCATTATTTTGCGGACAGCATTGCGAGGATTGGAGTAACATGACAGGGTCTATTATAAAGCAAATGCATTGATCTCGTCCAGGTTAAAGGGACAGTTCAGGCCAACTGTTATTAAATACTCGCCCTTGTGACATTCCAAATTTATTATAAAAGACTTATAAGGACAAACTCAAGTCCCTATTTTAAGGACGGTCCCTAAGCTGTTCAAAAATGACCAAAATCTGCACCATAAAAAATATGATTATCAATATAACAATAATTATAAAAGCATGCCACAATCTTTGGAAGCTATTTAAAGTCTTCTTATATTATTAATATTATTATGAAAAATGAGAAAACAAACGCTCAATATGGCTGCTCTATAGTCCCGCCTTCCAATAAAAAGAGCCAATCATCAATCGTTAAAGACCAACGATTCAATGGAAGAGGGGCTCGCCAGGCTTCGTGCATGTGTAGGAGCTAAAGCAACCCGAAAAAGTGTTGTATTTAGCACAATATAAGCATACTATACAGATTGTAAGGTATACAGGTAGTTACTGTCAGTTTTAATTGTTAAAAAAAAAATGTATTGCGACTTTAGCGAGCGTTTTTAGAAATTTTGCTCTTTCCTTTTTCACGTTCCCTTTAACCCCCTGGGGTCCAAAACCGCAGTGCCGCGTTTTGACGTGTTTTCTCCTTATCATCAGAATCAACTTTAAAATACTCCATCATTAATAATCATACACTTACGTGTTTGACATCATTTGAAAATGTAAAGGGTCTTCTTTAATTTGTGTACATTCACAATAACAACAAATCTTTGTGTTTTTGTCAACTAAAGAAAATAAACAGGGTGCACATTCAGACATTTCACATGTTTGGATGATAAACTTTATACACACACGTGAGGAAGACCTTAATTAATGTCTGGACATTGAGGAAGAGAAGCGTTTATCCTTAACGTTACCTAAGAAGAACAATGGAAGACGCACTGGATGAGGATATATTCCTGATGTAAGTAATTTAATCTTATGTATATTTGCTATCATGATTTTCATATCATTTTAAAGAAAAATCTCTAGACTACTAGATTCTGTTAAGAAAAGTATTGTAAAAACATGTTTAGTATGGGTTTTGTGGACTTATAAAAGTGACTTAAAATTTTTGCTTTTTTTAAAACCATGCATAAACATTATTCTCTCAAATACAAACATGTACATACATGTAGCTCATATAATATTGTAGCCCAGTTTGTGCTGAACGCAGTGTTATGAGACACTTGCCAATAATATGTTTAAAGCAACTGAAAAAAGACCAAATGTAAGAGCATGTCAGAACCTCTGCCAGTGTCCCAAAATGGTCGGACCCCAGAGGGTTAAAGGAATAACTGACCAAAAAATTAAAATCCTGTCATTTACTCACCCTTAAGTTTTTCCAAAACCTGTATAAATTTATTTGTTCTGATAAACATAAATATTTGTATTCAAGCAGGAAATAGGAGCACCATTGACTTCCATAATACTATTTTTCCTACTAAGGAAGTCAATGGTGCCCCAGATCTGCTTCAAAATATCTTCCTTTATATTAAGCAAAACAAAGAAATGTATTTAAAAGTTTGGAACAACTACAGGATGAGTAAATGATGACAAAATTCATTTATTTGGTGACCTATTCCTTGAAGTGTGAATACTTCCCTAAAATGGAGTATTGTATAGTGTTGTATAGTATAGCGTCATTTGGACCGCACTGAATCGTTTTTTGTAACTTTCATTACAGCATGCAAGTGACGAGATCAGATTTAGAGTTTTTTTTCCCACTGGTGACTCACACTGTACTTCCAGATATTTCTGCGCCTGGAAGTCCTTCACGGCTGGATGGTCAACGATGCAGATGACGGCCACTCCATCGTCCTCCTTAGAGACTCTGAGCCTAAGTCGGCTGGTGACAGTATACATCCTGTCGTAAAACTCCTCGACAGTCGAGTCACCTGGGGAAGAGCGTGAGAGTGACATGTGAGCCATAACAAGCGAGCTCTCTCCATCTCAGGCTGCTTATAATAACACAGTGTCACCGAGAGAGCGAAAGGGTCGGTCGTGAACTGATATCGTCACCTCCATACAAATTTCACAATCATTTGTTGTGAGAGACGGGTCCATGTTTAATACAATGTGTAGGGTGCACCCGGAGCCACCTGTATGACGTTGAAGCATCGGATCATAAGTACAGGTTTGTTAGTTACCATTAGGCTTTTCACAGTGGATGCACGTTTTATAATGTAGACCTAGGATTTCATATTGTGTTTACTGCTTTTATCAAAAAGGACATAAAGTACTTTAGGAGGGAATAGGAAAATGTTGTAAGCAAGATTTGAACCTGCATTGCCCACTAAATCATTACGATTACTGAAAATAACTCTTAAAGAATACTTGTCACTTTTAGGTGTCCTTATGATAAAGAGTCAGGACACATGGCAGTGATGAATTTATAAAGAGCAGCTCAGAGGTCAGAAGTGACATTTAGGGCTACTGCCCATCACGTTAGCCTTCATCCTAAGACAATTTCACATCTCAAGGGCATTGAGCTAATTACAGCACACACTATAAGCGTTTACTTAGACCTAATGAAGTGGGAAATAATTACAGCTCTGCACTGACCTATAGCTCAACTCCCTTTCCTGCAGCTAGTGCATAATAAGACACTGGTACAAAAAAATGCTTGGGTTAATGTACATCAGAGACACTTTAAGGCAGGGGTCTTAAACCTTTTGAAGCCCATGGACCGCTTGATAGATGTAAAGTTTTTGTTACTTTTTAAACCTTAACACCAACATTCAGAAGCTAACTTGCTTTTTGAGCATAATTACATCAGATAGATGTTTAAGGTTGCCAAATCAGAAACTCTCATAGGTCCCTTGATCCAGGCTGAAGAAAATGGGTGACTGGGCTTTTGCCATAGCCGGTCCAAATATTACACTAATCTTGATAGAATCACTTGTTAAAACTAAAAACCTTTCTTTCCGAGTCAAATGGGGCTTGTTTAAGTTTCAATTATGTGTCTACACCAAGGGATTCCAAACTTTATGAGGGCAAGGACACCCATCCTAATATATATATATATATATATATATATATATATATATATATATATATATATATATATATATATATATATATATATATATATATAAAAAGTCCTTGCCCTCATAAAGTTATATATATATCTATATATCTATATATATCTATATATATATACAGGGAGTGCAGAATTATTAGGCAAGTTGTATTTTTGAGGATTACTTTTTTTATTGTACAACTACAGTGCTCTTGGTCAATTCAAAATGTTAACAAACCCTCAAACCTGAACATTTAAGTAGTAAAAGTGAAATTTTGGCTTTCCTGAGAGAATATGTCTATGTACATCATTATTAGGCCACTATTAGTGTGCAGAATTATTGGGCAACTAAATGAAAAACAGGGATTTTGCCATCTCACTTGTTTTTTTTTCACCTGTTAAAGTGAGAATAATAAACAAACTCTACATATACAAAAAAAAAAATAAAACAATAAAAAAAAAAATATATATAGACTCGGTGACCAGTGTGGCCGCCCTTCTTTTCGATGGCAGTCGCGGGCCTTCCATTCGCGGATTCAGTCGGTTTCTTGATCTGGTCTGAACCAACATTTTGTGCAGAGTCTGCAGACACAACCACAGCCTCCCAGACACTGTTCAGAGAGGTGTACGGTTTACCTTCACTGTAAATGTCCTGCTTAAGAAGGGATCAAAAGGTCTCAATAGGGTTTAAGTCAGGTGAAGAAGGGGCCATGTCATCAGTTTTTCACCTTTAAGGCCTTTACTGGCCAGCCACTCAGTTGAGTACTTTGATGCATGTGCTGAAGCGTTGTCTTGCATAAAAAAGTCTTATTGAAAGATGCCGATTTTTTCCTGTGCCACTGCTTGAAGAAAGTGTCTTCTAAAAATTGGCAGTAGGTCTGAGAGTTGTTTTTTATTTCCATTTTCAACCCAAAAAGGTCCAACAAGCTCATGTTTAATAATATATATCTGTGCCTGCCTGCCTGTAATGTAGAAGACACTTTCTTCAAGCAGTGGTATAGGAAAAAGTTTGCATCTTTCAATAAGACTGATTATTTTGTAAGACATCGCTCCATCACATACATCACAAGTACTCCACTGCATGGCTGGCCAGTAAAGGCCTTAGAGATGAGTAACTAATGCCATGGCCCCCTTCTTCACCTGACTTAAACCCTATTGAGACCTTTTGATCCCTTCTTAAGCAGGACATTTACAGTGAAGGTAAACCGTACACCTCTCTTAACAGTGTCTGGGAGGCTGTGGTTGTGTCTGCACAAAATGTTGGTTCAGACCAGATCAAGAAACTGACTGAATCCGTGAATGGAAGGCTTGTGACTGTTTTCAAAAAGAAGGGTGGCTATATTGGTCACTGAGTCTATATATTTTTTTGTTTTTTATTGTTTTGTTTTTTTTTTTGTAGGTGTAGAGTTTGTTTGTTGTTCTCACTTTAAAAGTTGAAAAAAAAAACAAGCGAGATGGTAAAATCTTTGTTTTTCGTTTGGTTGCCTGATAGCTCTGCACACTGATAGTTGCCTAGTGGTGATGTACATAGAAACATTCTCTTAAGAAAGCCAAAAATTTTACTTTTACTACTTAAATGTTCAGGTTTGAGGGTTTGTTGGCATTTTGGGTTGACCAGGGGCTCTGTAGTTGTACAATAACAAAAGTAATCCTCAAAAATACAACTTGCCTAATAATTCTGCACTCCCTGTATATATATATATATATATATATATATATATATATATATATATATATATATATATATATATCTATATCTATATCTATATCTATATATATATATATATATATATATATATATATATATATATATATATATATATATATATATATATGTACCCTTAAAGCAAATGTGTTAAAATAAAACATCTTGTGTCCAGTTAAGAACAACACATTTAATTTAACTAGACACATCTCTGTGTTATTTTTGGAACAACACACTCTATGTTGTTGTAACACATCTTTTATTTATTTGAACACAAAATCAACACGAAATGACACATAATGTGTTAAATAAGATAACACAAAACATTACAATGTGTTAAAAATAAACATCCTTTCTTAGAGTGTGTATATATACATTATATACAGTACTGTGCAAAAGTCTTATGCTGGGTTCACATCAGATGCGTTTTGAGGCGTCAAATTTGCGTCTACCGCATGTAGTTGGAAGCTTTAACATTTTGAGTTTACTTGCTTCATTCGCACGTGAATTTCTAGTCATCGAGACATTCATGTGGAAATTTGCGTTATGGGAGGGGTTTCTGCGACTCCGCTCGCTTCCTGTAATCACGTCAGTACTAGAGCAAGCTCCTGATTGGTTAACGCGGCACGTTTTTGCCAAAGTTCTAATTTTTCAACTCGCGCTCAATTCTCAACATTTGCGCAAACTAGCCGCGCAATTGAGGCGGAATCGCGTCTACCGTGCCACACTAAACGCCTCATTCGTGATATATTTGATATAATAAAAACATATTTAAATAATTGGCTATATGGTAGATTTTTGCTTAGTCCTTTTTCTCAGAAATTTTCTGGGGAGTCCTTTGAACCTTCTAGGGGACCCCTGGTCTACACTGTCAAAAACAAATGTCAAAACACGTACCCCAGCTGTCACTGGGGCTGTACTCTTTCAAAACGTACAGCTTTGGACCTTAAGTACCTCAGATCTACATATTGCTAATAAATGTTTAAATACTGGGTAAAAGGGTCCGGTCCCAGCGACAGCTGCGGTACATATTTTGACCATTTGATCATAAACAGTGTATGTTTTTTATTATTGTCATACTGTTGTACATATTCTAGATTTTTTAATAGTCAACAATTGTTTTATTGTGCTTTATAAATAAAAAAAAAATATTGCAAAGCCATTAAAAGTATCACTGATGCAACAATGCTTTTGTTGTCATACGACATTGTATTACACCGATCAAAATTACATTTGAATTCAGGGGCAAATGTTTTTGTTTTCTTTGAGTTCAGATTTTTTTGCAGAAAAAGTAGTTTGAGATCCAACAATAATTGGTGGACCCTCAGCAGTGGACCCCCGGTTTTGAAGACCCTGCTTTCACGGTAAATAAGTTTAATTTAACCAAGTTAATCAAGTTATAAAGACTCCCGGCTATGCATTGCTTCTTTCTACCATGATCTCTACTTTATGATTCGTTGTGTGCTTATGCCAGAGTTCATTTGGCTCAAAGTAAGACAAACTTCAATTAGATGAGCAGTTATTACCTTAATGTGTGCATTTCTGATCCGTCCACTAGTATGTGATCCATCTAACACATGAAAATCTTTCGCCTGAGGCCGGAGCACTTAACAAAATTGCAGTATTTGTAATTCATAAAACGTTGCCACATTAAACGTAGATTCTGTTTAAATATCGCCATATGATCTGCCCGGTTTGCCTCTGTTTCCCCAGGTAGTCCATGTAAATGTTATTCAACAAACCCTCCCCGCTGTCTAATGGAGAAAAACTGTTTATGAGCACATTAACCAGCCTGAACACTTACTCCTTTATGCCAGCCAGTGCTGTTTTAACAAGCGAGACCTAATATGTGGGCAGCATTTGCCGAGTGGGAGGTAAACAGTTGGAGTTCATTCAAAGCTACTTATTTAAGCTCTACTGAAACCAGAAGAAATCCCTTTTCTGGAGTCCTACGTGCCGCACCGTTCCCTGGATTCACCTTCTGAAGGCTTGATCAAAAATCATTATTACGTCCGGATCCAAAAACGCGAAGATCAGAGAATTCGGTAATCGCTGCAGACTTATCAAGACAATCTACTTTGAATCTGAGTCAAACCTTGCAGTGGTTGGTCCCCTTTCATCCATTTGATGGTGGAGGCAGGTTTGCTGCCCATGGCGGTGCAGGTTATCTCCGTCTCGTTCCCCTCGCTAACAATTTCCTCCCGGGACTCTAAGATTGGGTTGCCTGGTGGAACTGGAAGAAGATCAACAGCAGGATTAGAGATGGTGAGGGCAGCTCTTCCATGTGGATCAATGTTTTGATCTGTGTCCGCGCTAAAGGAAAAACTGTTATTTTACTAAGATCTGCTGATGAGTATCAAGAAGTAAAATCTTTAAAAAAATGTAAAAGTATAAGATGTACACATGGGGTTTGTTCTCATATTGTTCTTTGTAATAAGTAACGTTAGCCTACATCATGCAGTGCAAAGTGTTCATATAGGATGCCCAGAAGAAAACTATATATGCTATGAAGTTGCTTTTTCATAGCTCAGGAGACTTTATTAGATTCTCAGTTATGTTCATTTAAGTGTCAGCTTTAACCTAACATGTTTCTCTAAAAAAATCCTTCGGAGAAATGAAAAAGGCACAAATGAGGCAACTGTAGAGATAGAGTAGAATGTAAAACTTTTATAACTCATCAAAGAATTTGGCTTAAAGATCACCTATTATGCAAAATCCACTTTTACAAGGTGTTTGGACATAATGTGTGTTAGCATTGTATGAACACAACCATCCTACGATGAAAAAAATCCACCCGCTCCTTGTTTTTTAATCCCCATTACACCAAAGCAGTCTTATTAGACATGCTGTTTTGATTCTCTTATCAATGTAAGGTCACATTGATAAAGCCCCGCCCACTTACAGTCCTGCATTACCACAGATTCCAACCTAAGCCAGATGTACTCTGTCCACTCGATACTATTGTCTCAGACTGTATAAATCAAATCTATTTTAACACTCTGGGGTCGATTGTGGCGCGGGCGCCGCAAACTCTTTATTTTTCAATCACTCCGCAAAGAGACTTAGATAACTCTGCTGATTTTGGACATACAGATATGATTTATACAGTTTTTTTCTGTGCACTCCCAATAAAAACAGAATGTTGTGCTTATTTTATTTTTATTTTAAATTAAGAAAATAAACATGATGCGTGTTTTGTTCTCTCTCCCTCAGTTAAGTCCTTTCAGAAACACGTCAGAAAAATTAACTGTAACTTAACATACATGTCTAGATACATGTCTACATAATGCTTGGAATATGAAATCGAAAATATTGTAATTCGTTGTTAACTGTGTTAAAAGAGGGAGATGTACCGTCTTTCTCCTGTTACTGCATTATCTATAATGAGCCACGCCCCGCTCCATTGAAGAGAAGAGATCATCCATATTCATTAGTCAACCCCAGTCAATGGAGACTCCGTTGCCAACTTGGCGACTTTGTCGCTAGATTTAGCGATTTTTCAGACCCCTTTAGCGACTTATCTTCAAAAAAGCGACTAGCGACAAATCTAGCGACTTTTTCTGGCGTTGTTGGAGACTTTTTACGTGACATTCACTCTTCTCAATGAGCAGCTACCGCTGCTTCCGTGGGCTCCACCCCCGTCCCAAAGCATTCACAGGCGGTCTAGTCTCCTCGCGCAGCAGTGCAGAGTGTCTCCCAGCTGCAGTCAGGGCAGGAGAAGTGGTAATCTATCCGCGCCCAGACGGCATAATCGTGCATGCGGGAAGCCGGAGCAGGCGGATCCCGCGATGGCTTACATTTATGGCGAGATGTAAATGTAAAATGGTCTTTGAATAAAATGAATCACTGTACATAAAATAAATGTACTTGAGTGAGCTGAGCAGCAGCACATTTAGAACAGACAAACTGTACGGAGCTGACACGTTAATGGGCTATTTACCTACAAAACAACGTTTCCCATCATTTATCAGTGTATGTTTTGAAACTGGACTGTTTGGCCATATAAACAGGAACATACACATATTTAGTTTTATGAGAACATAAGCAGATAAACAAACGAGATAAAAAACAGCAAATGTAGTAAGAATGCAAATGCGACGTGATGACGTCACTGTTATGCAAATGAAACAATGACGTAATCTAGCGACATTTAGCGACTTTCCAAGCAAGCTTTAGCTACTTTCCATTGAAAATAGTTGGCAACACTGCTCTGCAGCCATTCAGTGCTGTGTTGAGTTTTAATCCAAGTGCTGGTAACATGACATCTACTTGTTTACTCACGACTGTAACTTAAGTTATCTCCAGACGCGAGTGTGTGTGCTTCATCAAACAGACGCGATCGACGTCCAAACGCACACACAAACACACAATGCCTCATATTTGATGCGCTTTGTGGTATATCATTATAAAATATGCGATTGCAAACATCACATCTACTTGTTTCCTCGTGCCTAAAGTTATCTCCAAACACACGATGCCTCATATTTGACGCGCTTTGTGGTATCATTATAAAAGATGCTCTCTCGCCTGTAAATAAAAGTTATCTCCAGGCGCTTATGTTTTCTTTGGCTTCCGTCAGACGCGATCGACGGCCAAACACACACACAAACACACAATGCCTCATATTTGACGCACTTTGTATTAAGACGCATCTAAACACATCTAAAACCCTGTTTGTTCGTGTATCTCTGCTCAGTAAGTTTATTTAATGCAGGATCACGCATGGGAAGGCATTTCTTTTGTGTTGCTTTCACAAACAAACACGTAACAAAAATGGCGTCGTCTTACTGCCTAAAGGCTCATTATGCAGCTCATTATGCAAGTGTTTTGTTCTCACACAGATTAATAATCACAGATTATTCAAGAGCTTTCAGCCTCCTTGCATATTGCCTTCCTAACCAAAAAGTGACTTTGAAATTTGAAATCAATATATTGTTTTATGTGAATGAGTAAGCAGAATGATTTTCACAAAAACTCTAAACTACTAGATCATGTTTTGAAAAGTCTTGGGAAAACATGTTTAGTATGGGTTTTTTGGACTTATATCAGCCACTTAAATTTTTTTCTTTTTCAAAAACCACACATAAACATTTTTCTCTCAAAAATACAAACATGTACATACATGTTGATCATATAATATAGTAGCCCAGTTTGTGCTGAACACAGTGTTATAAGACTTTTGCCATTATTATGTTTTAAAGCAACTGAAAAAAGCACAAATGTCAGTGCATGTCAAAACTTCTCCAGGGCTCTAAAAACCCCTTAGACCCCAGAGGGTTAACTGAAAGCGCTCACTGTCTGTTTGTAAGGAAGTGAGGAGCTGTAGCTCATTTACATTTAAAGGTACAGACATTAAAAAAGCGCGTTTTTGTTCCCACCCAAATAGGGTCATTTTGGACACGCTATAATAATGATCTGTGTGGTATTTTGAACTGAAACTTCAGAGACACATTCTGGGAACACCAGAGACTTATATTACATCTTGTAAAAAAGGCCATAATAGGTGCCCTTTAAAGATGCCATTAAAAATATTTTTATAATTTTTTATAATTGAAATTCATGTGCCCGTCTAACCTACACTACCTAAAGGATTATTAGGAAGACCTGTTCAATTTCTCATTAATCCAATGATCTAATCAACCACTCACATGGCAGTTGCTTCAATGCATTTTGGGGTGTGGTCCTGGTCAAGACAATCTCCTGAACTTCAAACTGAATGTCAGAATGGGAAAGAAAGGTGATTTAAGCAATTTTGAGCGTGGCATGGTTGTTGCTGCCAGACGGGCCGGTCTGAGTATTTCACAATCTGCTCAGTTACCGGGATTTTCACGCACAACCATTTCTAGGGTTTACAAAGAATGGTGTGAAAATGGAAAAACATTCAGTATGCAGCAGTCCTGTGGGCGAAAATGCCTTGTTGATGCTAGAGGTCAGAGGAGAATGGTCCGACTGATTCAAGCTGATAGAAGAGTAACTTTGACTGAAATAACCACTCTTTACAACCGTGGTATGCAGCAAAGCACTTGTGAAGCCACAACACGCACAACCTTGAGGCAGATGGGCTACAACAGCAGAAGACCCCAACGAGTTCCACTCATCTCCACTACAAATAGGAAAAAGAGGCTACAATTTGCATGATCTTCCCAAAATTGTACAGTTGAAGACTAGAAAAATGTTGCATGGTCTGATTAGTCTCGATTTCTGTTAAGACATTCAGATGGTAGAGACAGAATTTGGCATGAACAGAATGAGAACATGGATCCATCATGCCTTGTTACCACTGTGCAGGCTGGTGGTGGTGGTGTAATGGTGTGGGGGATGTTTTCTTGGCACACTTTAGGCCCCTTAGTGCCAATTGGGCATCGTTTAAATGCCAAGGCCCACCTGAGCATTGTTTCTGACCATGTCCATCCCTTTATGACCACCATGTAACCATCCTCTGATGGCTACTTCTAGCAGGATAATGCACCATGTCACAAAGCTCGAATCATATCAAATTGGTTTCTTGAACATGACAATGAGTTCACTGTACTGAAATGGCCCCCACAGTCAACAGATCTCAACCCAATAGAGCATCTTTTGGATGTGTTGGAATGGGAGCTTCGTGTCCTGGATGTGCATCTCACAGATCTCCATCAACTGCAAGATGCTATCCTATCAATATGGGCCAACATTTCTAAAGAATGCTTTCAGCACCTTGTTGAATAATGCCACATAGAATTAAGGCAGTTCTAAAGGCGAAAGGGGGTCAAACACTGTATTAGTACTGTATGGTGTTCGTAATAATCCTTTAGGTGAGGGTAACTGGTCATATAACACGATGTGCAGTGCAGTGTTTTCTTTATTCTGTTTAAACATCATAGGACGTTTTAAGAGCAGAGTATAGTCTGTTTTATACGTGTACACACATGTACAGTATGCGAACGGTTAAATGCAATCTTGCAATGTATAGCTTATTTGACTCGTACATGTACACAGAAACTCTCATTTGTGCAGTTGTGTCCCATTTAGGTTTTGTTGCAATAAATTAAACCCTACTGCTTATTAAATGTGAGTGTTTAGAGGAGATATGTTAGGGGTTTAGAGCAACACTAAACACTAAAGTTTGTAGCTGGTCAAGAGGTGCCTGCATGTAAACTATACATTTCAGTGGTCTGTTTGTGTATTCTGACACGGCCGTAACCAATTGACAAGATGTTTATCTCATTGTTTTACTATTTTCATGCAGAGAACTGATGACACATTATCTCATGTGGTGCTTTGCCGATGGTATTAAATCGTTTCTGTGAAAGCTGCAGTTGGAATGACTCTTCTAATATCTAGCTTTATGCTTTCATGTCCCATGGTTAGGAGACCATGCTGTGATGGAATGCATGTTCTTAAAAAACTCACACTCAATTCCATTCGGTTCTGTCCAAACACGCCACATAATAAACCTCAAAGCGTTTGTGTCAATCGACGATAGAGCTTCACAACCGCACAAAGCTAACTCTAGAAACGCTCGATGTAGCCTTTTCAACATCTAAGAGGAATTCGATCAATATTCCCGCCAAAAGCGATCCACTAATATCAATAGAGCAACATCTGTTCCATTTTGTATTCCCGGCGTTGTTGAAAAAGACATGAGAGGAATTGGTTGATATTGTGTCACGGTGAGATTCAATTAGTCAAGTTCAACTGAGTGAAAGAATCAAAGAGGAGGATCAATAATCATGATTTTAGCATTCAGAAGGAAAACGTCATACCCAACACGGTGATTTCTGCGTAGGCTTCTTGCGGAGGGTCAGTGTAGAGCTGGCACACGTACCGTCCCTCGTCGGACAGCGACACGTTGGACAACGACACCAGAAGCTCATTGTCTGAGAAGTTAACCAGCTGAAACCGGCTGTCCTTCAAGGCTGACAAAACAGAAGCGTGAAGAGTGAGTTATACAGCCGTGACTGAGCAATGACAACTCCAGATGATGGTCGCTACAGGACGTAGTCAATTCAACCAATATGCTACATCGTAAGGTTTGGGGGATTGTTTCACTAAAATCTCAAAATTGTGTCATTGCTCACTCACCCTAAAATTAATCCAAGTTTGTGCGACTTTGGAAAGTGTGGAAAAATACAACTAGTGCAATACTTTTAAGGTGACATTTCACAAGACTTTTTAAGATGTCAAATAAATCTTTGGAGTACGTATGTGAAGTTCTAGCTCAAAATACTATATAGATAATTTATTATAACATATTAAAATTGCCGCTTTGAAGGTGTGAGCAAAATGTGCCGTTTTTGGGTGTGTCCTTTTGAGTTATTTCGTCAATTAAGAGAAAACATTTGCATTAAAAAAGTGTTCCTGATTAATTTTATGTTAATGTGCAATACCGCACTTACCCAATTTATAAAAAAATGAAGCAAAAACGTTATTTACCAATTTTAAACTCTTTGTATGTTTTGATAATCGTTCTGAATTGATCTCTTAACAAAATTCCTTTATAAAATTATTTCAAATTTTTGTTAAATATTTTTTATTTTTTTAAGAAAAATACCCATATTTATACCCACCCCCTAAGGTGACATAGGAGTAGAGAAATCTAAGGTTTGGTTTCATGTACTCACGTGAAACTTTCATGTGCTTACGCGAAACCTTCACGTGCAAAAAGTTTAGTTTTGTGTACTTACGTGAAACTTTCACGTGCGCACGGGATAGTTTCACACGCGCATGCGAAACTAAACGTGGTAGTTTCACGAGAGCACACAATAGTTTCACATGTGCATGCGAAACTAAACTTTTTTTTATTTTTGCTCCATGTCCCCTTAAGGGCTCCATATATTTAAGAGTTTATAAGTAGAGAAAAAATAGATAGGATGAAACTTTTTTTCCCGTTTTGTTTGTTTGATTGTTGATTGTTTGAAAACAGAGGGTCTGTTCATTTATTTGATATATTTGTATGTTTATATATTTTTAAGGCATTTTTAAAAACTTTTGTAAAAAAATCACAAAAAATGCTGAGGTCCAACTTTTCAAAAAATTGCTTGCAGGGAATGCGTTGAATACAAATGAGCTGATCTCTGCACTAAATGGTAGTGCTGTTGTTGGATAATGCAGATTAAGGGGCGGCATTATCCCCTTCTGACATCACAAGGGGAGCCAAATTTCAATTACCTATTTTTTCACATGTTTGGAGTGAATGGTTTACCAAAACTAAGTTACTGGGTTGATCTTTTTCACATTTTCTAGGTTGATAGAAGCACTGGGACCCAATTCTAGCATTGAAACATAGAAAAAGTCAGATTTTCATGATATGTCCCCTTTAAATTCTAAATTAAATCAATTTCTTTCTTTTTTTGGCTTTTAGTATGAATATGTTAGTCTATGAACATGAATATTTAGTTTGAATATTTTAGTGTGCTGCAAAACATTGACAAAACTCACAATTTGAAAGTAAGAGGGGCCACTTGATGTGCCCCGTCCTAACCTCATGTTCCAGTGGAAATTACATCAACACCTCAAAGGCTGCACATTTTAAGGCTCTTCACCAGCTTTTTAATCGTCTTTTTGTGTTCAGCTGAAGATAGATAGATACAAGTTTGGAAAAGCATGATAGTGTGTAAATCAAGCATTTAGATTTATTGAGTGAGCTATTCTTTTAAATGAGTGGGCTCATACAGCAAATAAAGCTGACCTGTTGAAGTAAAAAATCTCAGGAGTCTAAATGCATTCAGAAGCCTCCTTCCTAAGAAGACTGATGAGGACGGCTTGTTTTGAACAGAAAGACGTGGATTTAAAAGACTGATTTTGTTAAAACTCAGACTGAATTGCAATCGATGTGGTGAGTTTTAGCACTATGCATCAAACAGCTCCATGACTTTAGACTTAAGGTAATGCTGAAGGGCTGCAATTTTCTCTGTATCGGCACAGTACATCTCTAGAAGTGAATATGAGAAAGATAAATCTCTGAAAAGCCAGCCTTCACATGAACAGGGCTCATTAGAGTGCATTAGAAATTCTTAAGCATTAGAGCTTGTAAGGGGCTGACAGTAAGTGAATGTGATTGTTTCATGTCCCAGCTGGTTTGAGCTAATCTTTAGCGCTGCCTAGTCCGCTATCCCAAACTGACACACAGTCTGGAATATAAAAGGAAAGGGGCTACAGGAATTTACATTAAAACAAGAACTGGATTGATGTAAACATGTTCCAAATATTTTTGGAGAGCTCTTAAAAACTCAGAATAGTTGCTAGTGAGAGTAGTTTTTTCCCCACCTGTAGTCCATGTGCCCTTAGGGTGTACACGAGGGGCACAGGATCTTATACTTTATTTATGATAGATGGTTGGGGGGCTCAGATTGGCAAATATGTACATGGAGGGGGGGCAGCATAAAGGTTGGGAATCCTTGAAGACTGTGTTTGGTCTCGTGATGCTATCAGCAAATCAACACTGTCATGAGTCACATGTCACTTATGGCTTTAATAATTGTCTTGATTTGAAAGTAAGTGCCCATATGCAAAGATGGTACATTTAAAACCAAGGTCAGTAGGCACATTGTGCCAGCTGGGATTGCTTTAAATTGTCTTAAAGTCTGATATTAAATGTGTTCTCAGTTGTGAGAAAAATGTGATATTAACCAAAGTCTTGGGCTTTAAAAGTATTAAAATTTTGCTCATTTCAGTGCACTAATAGGCAAGTTCACCACAAGAGTGACGAAAATATCCTTGAACAGGGAAATGTAATTTAGCGAATATCATTAAGCCTGCAGAAAATTAAAATGACAATTTCTTCAGGCATCACCGTTAAAGTCACTTTTTAATTCTGAATTGTTCTTAAAAGGCTTTATAGAGCAGCTCATCCGTAAGTGACAGCAAATGAGAATAGCAGGCTGAATGTAATGTGATAAAAGCGTAGCTATCGCTCCAAGCCGGCAAAAATAAACCACCGTTGAATCATAAAGCCAATATATAGCCAAGCACCGCATGCAATATATCATCGGATTGTATCCACACGTGCTGTACTGTATATCCCATAGACACATTCACACACCTGTCATTTTGAATGCACAGCCATCTGTGCTGAAGGAATAAAACTGTGAATTGTCCAAGTGGTCATACTTTCCACAAACAGAACTGGCAGCCCAGTAAACATTAGAGGGAATAATACATTACAACATTAAAGAGATTGAAGGCTGAGCATCCCTCCAGTCACATCCATAGAAATAATGTCAGAGCTTGCGGCTAGAGCTCTCTCTCAATCTCTCTTTCTCTCTCTGCATGTCGGTCTTATTTTTGTCTGTCTATCTGTCCATCCTTCTGCCCTAAACCTCTACCAATATCTTGTCTTTCTCCCTCACATAACAATCATGAAAGATCTTGTCAGGTGTAACTGGCACTATACACCCACTATAGGAGAATTAGCAACCACCAAGAAAATCATTAAATTATTAGATAAAAGTCATGACAGAATTATAACCTGACCTTTAAACAATGTGTTCTGTACTCACTCGAATGTTAACGTGAACATTGAATGAGTACAATATACTTTGCAAATGTATATTACATCACTGTAAATTTCACAGATTTTCCCTGAAGCTATGAAATCCTGGCCAGTAGGTCAAATAGCACCAAACTTTAACTGAAAGCAGCACATATGGTCATGCATAAATAAAGAACATGCATTAATGAGAATGCATTAAACAGCTTTCATCCTGAAACCAAATGGTAACAAAAGGACGCAATGCATAAACACATGTGAGAGGTGCTACAGATATTTAAAGTATTGGTCGTCAAAATGTACAATGCTGTTGACTATTAGCCTAGAATGTTTACAATTTTTTTACATTTACTTGCAAGGATGAAACTGAAATAAGGAAAATCTACAAATACTCCCCATATGCTAAAATATTTACTTAAAGGGATAGTTCGGCCAAAAATGATATTGAACCCATAATTTACTCACCCCCAAGCCGTCCGATATACATATGTCCATAATTTTTCAGATGAATACATTTTCAGTTATTTTATAAAATGTCTTGGATGTTTTAGTTAATCAAATGTTAAGTTACGGTGTCCACGTCCTTCAAGTCCAAAAAATGTGTGTGCATATATCCTTCTCAAAATAAATCCAAACGGGTCCAGGATGATAAACAAAGGCCTTCTGAAGGGGATCGCACACGACCGCGCAGCTCAGCGTCGTGCAGAGTCGTGTCTAGGACAACTCAGAGGTATTGTAAACCGGAAGTGCACATTAAATAGCGCAAGCTTCGTCAGATAGCGTCTACTTCAAAATGTAAAATATACGTTAGCAGCCAATGTTAATAGTTAATGATTTGGGACAAATATGATGTTATTTAATGTTAAACTATGTGAGTGGTGCTGTGTGGCGCGACAGGGATTTGAGCAACTTCCTGAGTCACAGCGGGCGGCGCGGACAGGCGCCACCTGGCGGCGCCAGTGTGCGTATACTAATAGAAAACAATGTGTTAGATTTTTTTAGAATGGCGCGGCGCTGCGCAGTGTGAGATGGTGCCGCTACCAGAAGGTAGTTATTTTCGTTTATAAAGTTTTAAATATGGATATTTCTAAAACAACACCGCACGGATTACCCTCAGAAGGCTTTCGTTTATCATCCTGGAGCCGTTTAGATTTTCTTGGGGAAGGATATATGCACATTTTTTGGACTTTAAGGACATGGACCCCTTAACTTAACATTTGATTAACTAAAACATCTAAGACATTTTCTAAAATAACTGAAAACGTGTTGGACATTTGCATCTCGAGTGGCTTGGGGGTGAGTAAATCATGGGTTTAATATCATTTTTGGCCAAACTATCCCTTTAAGCCACATGATACGGGATCCTATAGAGAGATAAGCCAACAATTGTGCATGTGCATTTAAGATAAATGTCACAAATTACTTTACCTCTCAAATCTATGTGCTACAGATCTGGTTTGTTATCATGGGATTGCTTCTCTCAGTTAAAAAAATGAAGAATGATTCATAGGAGGGAACGGGGAGGTGATTTCCACACATTAGCCAAAATAGGTTGGGATCATGGGTCAGACCATCACTTAGAAGCTCATCAAGACACTTATTTAGCAGCGGAGGCAAGATTATATGCTCTGCATGCAGAGCGCCATTGAGGTTCTAAACAATCTCAAGGCTGGCATCTAAACGGACCGTTCTGAGCTTTCTAATCAGCCTGACACAATTACACCCCGTCACTCAATTATCGAAAAGGACCTTGTCAACAATGCGATGCCTTGCTGCTCTTTAAATGATAAGAGACAGGCTCGGTCGTGCCACGGAGTCACATTATGAATTTGCATGGGGTTGTCGGGACAGCTCAATGAGTAAATTTAAAACGTGTTAGCTGTCAATTGCAGAGTAAAACACTTGGGGTCCTGAAATTGTTTAAGAGCATCTTGAATCATGTGTGTTACCTTTTTAACAGATTATAAAGACTTTGAATATGTCTTAAAAAACCCTATTCTGTATTACTCTGTTGAGTTTACTCTATCCAACATTAACCTTTAGAAAAGCAGCTGAAGGGTGGTAGGTGAAGCCACATGACGCTAAACGATGCCATAGAAGAACCATTTTGGCTATGCTTGCATAAGGAACCTTTCTGCTGAACAAAAGTTTCTTAGTAGTAAAAAAGAGTTTTTCCAGACTATAAAAAGTAAGAAAGAAATTTTTTATTAAACTTTTGTTTAAAAGGTTCTTTGGGCACCAAAAATGTGGCATTATTTCTAATGTTTAGCTTTATTTCTTAGAGTCAAAGTAACTTTAAGTAAACATAAATTAGTTATTCAGACAACCCAAATATTGACTAATTTTCAAAATACATTCATTGTGACAAACTAAAAGTTGACTTAACTTACATTTTCAAGGCACAGCTTTTTGAGTTTACTCAACTTTTGGGTGAAGTAGTAACTCAATTTCCTGACATGTCAATTTAATTTTTAATGCAAAGATGACATTGTTTGAGATGTCTTACTTAATATTAACCAATACATTATAACTTCTATACATAAATATAGCAGATACATTTTCTAAATTAAGAAACTAGCTTTATGGGTTAACATTACATTAAACTGTCATGTGGTTGGTTTTGACATTGGCTGTCATATGGACATTATAATTGTGTCTGACCACTTTTTACCAGTGATACAAATTGAACTTGTCATTAAAATGTCATTAAGTGTTAATACTCTGTCAAGTAGTTTTATAACAGCGTCCTGAATGTTTTTCTTGAACTCAACTACAGTGGTACAAATTAAATTTGTCATCAAAATGTCATTAAGTGTTAATACTCTTTTATAACAGCGTCATATATATTTTTGACCTCAACTACAGTGGTACAAATTGAACTTGTCATTATTATGTAATTACGTGTAAATACTCCGTCAAATAATTTAAAAACAGCATCATAAATATTTTTCTAGACCTGAACTACAGTGGTAAAATTTAACTTGTAATTAAAATGTCATTAAATGTTATTACTCTGTCAAATCGTTTTATAACAGCTTCATGAATATTCTTCAGTTCATAATGTTTTTTTCTTCAATTTCCTTCAGGTGTTTAAGAAATAAAATCAATCATCCAACAATAAAAATAATAATAATAATTAAAATTGACAATTTTTTTTTATTGCATTTGAACACAGATTCACCTAAAATTAAATGAAAATGGTACAGTGGGTTAAGCCATGCAGCATTGGGTCCATAACACTGCAAAAACGTTAATTTAATGTCTACTAAATTAAATTAATTCTATGTTTTGTTCATTTTTGCTTCTATGTCAGAAAATTTCAGAACCCTCTGTGTGAGGATGAACAAGTTCTGTTAGTTATCAGTTTTTTATTTATTGTGCACATACATAAAGATAAATATAATCTTCTGACGTGTCTGTTTATTAACAATTAGTATTAACATGTAGGGGCGGTACATGTAGGGATTAGACTAGTCCTAGACCTAGACTAAAATAAATGTACCGTAAGAGCTGTCCAAACTGAAAACAACTTGCACTGACATATCTAAAAATACATCAATGCCCCTGGTTTTGCCTCAAAATGCACACACGTAATGTTTTTAGTAAGGCATGTTTGTTAAATATAGTTATATTTCCTAATTAAACTAAGGCCTAGTTCTGGCTTAAGCTAATCCCTGTCCAGGAAACCACCCCTTCATGTCCAAACTTAGGCTAGATCTTTGGGGTCGTCCAATCGGATGCTTCTCGATTCTTGTTTCCATGGTCTAGGGGTAAGATTTTTTCATTTTCAGTGGCAGCGCCTAAATTATCATCCTCATGTCAGTCTTATGAACACCCCTTCAGGTTAAGTGTTACACATAGATATGTATAAAGGCTAGATGGCTCGTCCGCGCTGCTGGCCAATGGAGTGCAACGTCCGCATTTTGGCGGCCATCTTACGACAGGGCGCTCGCTCACTCGTAGCATTGAGTTTTAATGATGCAGGTACTTTTAAATGACCATAACTTGCTTAATTTTTTACCGATTTTCAAACGGTTTGGTTTCTTATAAACGTCAAAGATGTACCTATGACACTGCATACCTATACTAAAAATAAAAAATAAATTCATGAAACATGTTAAAGCATCCAGAATTATAGCCACGTTAATAACGTTTGTAAAAATCCAAAAATCGGTAGAAAATTGAGCAAGTTATGGTCATTTAAAAGTACCTGCACCATTAAACTCAATGCTACGAGTGAGCGAGCGCCCTGTCGTAAGATGGCCGCCAGGTGATGCCGTTAGGGACTCCGCCTTGAGCCATCTAGCCTTTATACATATCTATGGTGTTACAAATGACCCCTCCCTTCAACAAATTTTTTTTTAAGTTGCTTTATTATCTCTGTTGGAAAAACACGTTGTTTTGTATGAAAAATAATAACACAATTCTCTAATTTCAGCAGTTATGTTGACACCATGTAACAGGTACACTGCACAAAAGATTTGTTGGTTCAACTTAAAAAAGTAAGTTACCTGGTTGCCTTACAATTTTGCTTTAATTCAACTTAAAAATATTAGTTAACTCAAACGATTTGTGTAATATGTTAATATATACCAATTTTTTTTAAGACAACCAGGTAACTTTCTTTTTTTAGTTAAAGCAACGTTTTTACAGTGTACATTTGAAAATTGTCAAAATATGTACACCCGCTGGCACAGTACCCTTTAAAAAAGGGCCTAATATGTACCATTATATGTATGTATTTGGTAGCAATATGTACCTTTGGAGTACTAATATGAACTCTTTAGGTGCAAAGCAACTTTATGAAAGGTACAGCCAAAGTGACTGCTGAAAATGTTTTTTTTTTGACAGTGTCAGTGTAGGCAGGGGTGTAATTTCTGGAGGGCTGGAGGAAGTAAACCCCCACCCCCATAGTCAAAACTAGTAATTGCTTATTCATGTAAAGCTGCTTTGGAATAATGAACAATTGTAAAAAGCACTATAAAAATAAAATGGAATTAAACAACCACCCGATATTTATACAGTTATTAATGAATAAATATGTACAGTTGACATTTCAACTTGCAAATTCTAAAAACCAAATCTATACCTGTGCCTGTAGGTAAGGATTTATGTCTATAATTAAATTCAGTTACAGGAGTTGACAGTCAGAGGTCACATGTAATTTATGGGTAGATGGGTGACTAAAATCATGCCCCAAATTTTTTTAGATGTACAATTATATATACTTTACAAATACTTACGTCTCACATCTCTGAAGTAGATGGTCTGTCTGTTCGGGTTGAGCAGCTGAATGACAGAGTCGTCGTTGTTTTTCACCCGACAGCTGATAATCGCCGTCTCGCCCTCCACCACCGAGACATTATTCGTCACCAGGTTCTGACCCTGCACTAGAACCCAGAGAAAACATTAAAAACGCCTTACAACAGCAGTACATCAGTGAGGTTATTACATACGGCATGTGTTATCACAATCTGGATTGTAATTACAATGTATCCGCAAAACAACATTTTTCTCATTTGCTTGTTGCCTTGAAATTCAGTGAGAAAGGCGATTGTGATACTCACAAAAAATAAATAAAATGAAAATACTATTACAATTCAGATCCTGTTTCATTCTCTTCTTGTATCATGAAATTGTAAGTCCAGGCTGAATAGATGACTGTCATGATAATGTGAATCCTCATGTGAAATCCAGTGAATACTGATGTTTTTAGGTATAATCTGAATCTGTGTTTTATTAAAGGGCAATACTGATTTGGAATAGATTTTTATGGAAATGACAACTTTTTTCTAACCTTTATTAACATTGGCTGTCAATTATAAAATCCATCAATAGGTCACACTTTAGTTTATGGTCCAATTCTCACTACTAAAGGCGGAGTGATTGATCTCTGAAGGCCAGTGTTGACATTTGAAATCACCTAAACAAACACGCCCCTACCCCAATAGAATCTGGACCTTCTTTTGATAGACCCGCCCCACACATACACAACCCAGGCAACGATGTTGGTTAGTAGACACGCCCATTACTGCTGATTGGCTACAAGTGTGTTTTGATAGTCAGCCCGACTCCCTTTTCCAAAGTGTTTTTCAAAAATCATGCACCCTGCCTTTAACTAACCATTAACTATGATTTTTGCCTCAGTAAACACTAAAAGGTAGTCATCAAGTTTAGGTATTGGATACACTCTTAGAAAATAAGGTACAAAAATTGTCACTGGGACAGTGAGCAATGTGACGTCGAAACGACGTCTTTTTTGCACGTCCAATTTTGGTTCCCTGAAGGTGCAGACTGTGACACCAGACGACGTCTTGAACGTACGGTATTGAAGTTTATTGAACCTCTGTATCCACCTTTTTCTCAAACGATGAAGTAAGTGATGTGATGTATTTCCCTTCCTGTGCGAGACTTCCGGTTCAATAGCCAGCCGGTAGAAAACAGTGTAGTGTGAGCACGCATAAAACATGATTTAAACAGTTAAAGCAGTGGTTCTCAAACTCCCGGCCCGCGGGCCATTTGCGGCCCCCCTTGTGTACTGTGCAATTCCTTCGCGGCCCCATGACTGAAAACAATCCAAAATAAATCAAAACACAAACACTTACTGATGGTAATTTTTTATAATAGTTTATAAATGTATAAAGAAATTTTATTTGTTAGTTTAGTGCAAGGTTTTAATAGGCCTTAGTATTAAAGTATTAAATCATTAAGAAATGATTTACTTATATGAAATGTATATTTAAAAGGTAAAAACCACTGCTATTTTTATACATTAAATAATAGAATTACACAGTACATTACATGATAAATTAATTGTACTTTTTTAACCTTAAAATAGTCATAAAACTGAGGCCCCCCGATGAAATGTCACCTTCTCGCGGCCCCCCTGGGGGCACCGGCCAATTTGAGTTTGAGACCCCTGATTTAAACAGTTAAAAGAACAGTATGTAGGATTGTGGCCAAAACTGGTATAGCAATCACAAAACTTGTGGCTAAAACTGGTACTGCAATCACACAACTGGTGGCCAATACACAATATGACAATATAAACATCAGATGAGGGCTGCAACTCCACTTTTTAAATGACAATATCCAGACCACTGTTGTCAGTGATATAAGTATTTGAAATGAAAATTATTTCTTAATGTCTAGTGACATATCAGGGCCATTTTATGATTAATTGATATACATTTCTTACATACTGTTCCTTTAATATTTACTACACCTGCCATGTATGAACCAGTGTGAGGATGAAATTAAGAAGTGGCTTGATATATGAAGATATATTCAATCATTTCGTGTTGTTGATCGGAGGTGACGGGTGTTCAATGTGCAAATATAAAAGAACAGAGACATACTAGTATCTTTACAATGGGAAAGTCAGTCGAGAGTTTATACATGGAATTTACCAAGACTTCGTGTTTTTTTTTTCAGGGGATGGTTTAAAATGTCACAACTGTCCCTCTGGTGTGAGGTTTTTCTAAACAGTAATTTTTAATGGACTTGTGTACGGTGACACGTCGAGCTTCACGCGGTCCAACACAGTCAGTATCATTCAACACATTGTAAGTTATTTGAACAAACCATTATAAACATATTAAACTACTACATGTATTGAGTATAGTTTTCGTTTTATCAAAATATTATTACATTGTTTCTTACGCACTACGTGGAGACATGAGCTTATGAAATTATTTGCTTACTTTTGAGTTGAAAGTATTTGCTTTTTCATTTAAAACATAACAAAAGTACGCGCAAACACCATATGAACTATTATAAACATTAACGAAGCAGATTATGTTGTATGTATTCTGTACTGTTATCGCATTTTTGTAATAATATATAGTAGCAGCATAAATAAATCAGCTAAATCAGCATATTTTATCAGCATAATATTAGTTGTTTTTAAACAATTATACTGGCAGTTTCTATGAAAGGTTTTACTGGATGGATTTGTAAATACAGATCATGAGTGCAAGTGCGCCACATTCAGTTCTTGTGCATGGATTATGGTTAAAACAAATGTTTTGTAGAGATTTAATGCGTTTGTATTAGCTATTATGGCAACCCCTAACTGCATAAATTATGTCGATCTTCCTGCATTTCATAATAAACATTAAACAGCCAGTCAAACGGCACACTTGTGTCTTTCCCAATAGACTAACATTAGCTTTAGTGGCTCACCGCGGAAGTCATAAACAAGAAAACTCAAAGATAGCGGCGCTTGCATTTACGTCAAGAAACAGGTGGATAGGGGCTAATTTTAGTCCAAATATGGTTGTTGTGGACGTCTTTTCTACATCAAATTTAAACAGATTTAAAACGTTTTTATATTAAAAAGGTCCTAATATGTAACATTTTGGTACAGATATGTACCTCTCAGGTACAAATATGCACCTTTTGGGTATATAAGTGTACAATTTAGAATAAAGGGATGTAGAATAAGGTCATGCAGAATAAGACATACTGTATATATGTGTTTTATAAGTACTTATAAACAGCCAATATCCTAGTAATATGTATGCTATTAAGCAACTATAGTTATTAGTAAGAATTGGGCCACAAGCTAAAGTTTTACCCCATGGCCATATTTACTAAACATCATAATAATACAGTACTATGATATTAACATCAGACACTACAATGATACAGTACTATGGTGCTATGAATAATACAGTACTATGGCTAAAAATATGTTTTGAACACTAGAAAGGCATATGTCAGATAAAAACCCAAGAATCCAAAACATTTTGGCCCCAGAATTTAGAACATCTGGTCCATAATTGTCTCGAGCAACACAAAGTCATACAGACACTGTAAACACAAGCAGTTACTTGCATCTGACTGTGCATGCAATGGTAAGACGTGCTGTCTGGTTTCTCAGATGTATTGATTTTACAGCGTTATGTGTTTGTGGTGTGTGTGAAACAGCGATCTCGGTCAGCGAGAGGGGAAGGGCTGGTAATTGCTCCTCACGGCAGAACTTTATCAAACCTCTCCATCTAAGCACGAGGTGATGGAAGCTGGCAATCAAACACGGCTCTCAACAGCATAATAGCCAGACCCGAACAACATCCTCTGCAAACACAGAGCTAAACACGTAGTATGTGAAACAACCTACAACAAAATCTGTGCCAATTCCTTATGGTTTACATCCGGAATAGGCATCCGTTATACCTCGCAGGCGCATACAAATGAGAAGCAAAAGTCACCTTGTTTTATATTTATATCTGAGAGGAATTAAAAATGACAAAAGTATAACCCTTTAATTCACTTCATCCTTACACGCAGACTTTTAGACACAGCTGTAAGACGATACCCAATGCAAATTTGCACGGCCGAGCGATCAGACGGCTTCAAACCCTTGTGACATTTACAGAGACTAATAAAGCATGTCAATTTTCCAGACTCGGATTTGCAGAGATGAGCCAGCTTAGACGAGCACATCCCAGTCAAAGAACAACAAATAGCCGTAGAAAAAACACATTTAGCCTGTCTTCCTGAGCTGTGAATGTTAGACATGATAAAGCATCGTCCACTTCATTTAGAAGCATTAGCAGACAGGAATGCTGGGATTGTATGTGCGACCGTGCCCAACGTTAAAACATCTGGGAAGCTAGTTTTAACAGTGCCACAATCATGACAAACAAAAAATTAAGTACAAATTAGTGCGATTAATCGCATACAAAATAAAAGTGATTTTCGGCATAATATATGAATACATAAATACATAAATGTAATACACACACACATCCATGTATGTATTTAAGAAACATTTACACGTGTATATATATATATATATATATTCATTTATATTTTTATATATTCTATATTACATATAAAAAAGATATATAAATAAAAAAATGAAATGAATATATGTATGTGTGTGTGGTTAAATATACACAATAATTATACAAAGTACACACACATATATTATGCAAAAAATTCACTTTTATTTTTTATGCGATTAATCATGATTAATCTTTGCCTAGCACAAAAAATATATAACAAGAAACCGAAAACCTCAATAATTAATATGTTATTATGCTGCATGCAGCACCGCAGTGACTAGCAACGGCAATCATTCATTTCAATGAAAGTTTGCTGACCTCCGGAATCACTAGCGACAGTAACCATTGGTGACATGAGGTGGGTGTGTCCAGCTATGTGACAAAGTTGAGAAAAGTTCATATTTATGCAAATGACAAGCGACTATTGGGAGCAACTTCCAATGAGCGTAAAGCAGTTCCATCCATCTTAAAGGATTCGTCAAAAAATGCAGATAATTTACTCACCTCAATGTCATCCAAAATGTTGATGTCTTTCTTTGTTCAGTCAAGAAGAAATTATGTTTTTTGAGGAAAACATTCCAGGATTTTTCTCATTTTAATGGACTTTAATGGACACCAACACGTAACAGTTTTAATGCAGTTTAAAATTGCAGTTTCAAAGGACTCTAAACGATCCCAAACGATGCATAAGGGTCTTATTTAGCGAAACGATTGTCATTTTGGACAAGTAAAATAAAAAATATGCACTTTTAAACCACAACTTCTCGTCTATCTCTGGTCCTGTGATGCGCCAGCACGACCTCACGTAATACGTCATCACGTCAAGAGGTCACGGAGGACGTATGCGAAACTACGCCCCAGTATTTACAAGTGTGGAGAAAGAGGACCATTCCGACGTTGTTGTATGTGGAATGATACTAATTAATGTCTTTGTAACAGTTTATTGTTTAAAATGGTCCGCAAATGTGCATTTCATATACTGTATGTAACACGTGACCTTTCCACGGCATTACGCAATTACGTGAGGTTGCGCTGGCGCGTCACAGTACCGGAGATAGACGAGAAGTTCTGGTTTAAAAGTGCATATTTTTTATTTTTCTTGTCAAAAATGACAATCGTTTCGCTAGATAAGACCCTTATACCTCGTTTGGGATTGTTTAGAGTCCGTTGAAACTGCAATTTTAAACTGCATTAAAACTGTTACGTGTTGGTGTCCATTAAAATTAGAAAAATCCTGGAATTTCCTCAAAAAACATAATTTCTTCTAAACTGGACAAAGAAAGACATCAACATTTTGGATGACATGGTGGTGAGTAAATTATCTGGATTTTTTCTTTAAGAAAATGGACTAATCCTTTAAGTCATTTACTTAGAGCAGTGTTTCCCATTCCTGGTCCTCGGGCACCCCCTCCCAGAAAGTTTTAGATGTCTCCTTATTTAAAACACCTAATTCGACTCATCAGCCTCCTTCCAAAATGGTAAACATGTGTGCCTAACAAGCTGATGAGTTAAATCAGGTGTGTTAAATAAGGAGACATCTAAAACTTTCTGGGAGGGGGTGCCCGAGGACCAGGGTTGGGAAACACTGACTTAGAGGATGGTTACTTATTTGTTTATTTGTCATATTTTCCATATTATTTTAGTCAGAAACATCTCTGCTCAGTCCTGCTGAAGGTGCGGTGGGCGCTTACACCAGCTAATACAACTTATGGATCCTTTGAAGGCTAGACTGTCTCATTTCAATTCTGTTTATGGACTTCAGAGGCTGCAACCTTCAAAGACCGAGTCCTAGCATCCTTGGAAGGATCCACCCTTCGAACTGGGATATAGCTTTAAAGAGATGAGCGATAGACAGCGACCAAATGTGCACGCAGCATTATCCATATTCCTCTATTACTTCTTTAAGATGATTCGCTTTATTGTTTTATTGTTGTGAGTTGTTGGATAAAAGCATCTGCTAAGTGTAAATGTACATTTTTAACCATAGTAAAAGTATCATTCTCTTATTTTATGTTTTATACTTAGCTTATAAGTCAGTAGTGTAATTGGGCTATTATTTTGGGGAAAAAAGTACAAAGATGTTCCAAACATGTTGCCTTGAGGACACTCAAATTAAAAATAAGAGTTCAAAACAAAAGTTCCAGGTTCAGAACCGTTTATCCACAACAAACCCTTTATTTGTTCTTAAAAAATATATATTAATTTCTAAAAAATAAAAAACAACTCAAATACAGAGGAAAGATGCACACAAACGTAGCTAGGAATTCTAGTTCCTAGCTTTTTTGAGCATTTATAAATTGTATTAAAATCCACTTTCCAGTGAGCCCCTAAAATCTTTCACCCCACTATCTTCAGTTCTGCCGATGCATGTCGCGTGGCAAATGCATCAAGTAGACTGCAGTCACTGACAGTTATTATTGTTGGAGTTCCATGTCTACAAAGCCTAAATTTGATTTAACTCATTGATTTGCCCTTCAAGGGCGTGTCTGCCATGATAGTCTGGTGCAGTTCTGCCCCATAACCCCATCAAGGTGTCTATATCCTTCACACCTCTCAATGGCTTAACAACAAGCCTTCAATTCAGTTTACAATAAGCCCTGTAAACTCTTCAACAGCAAACAGGCTAACAATTGCCCACATACAGTATCTGCCCGACAATGCTCAATATATGATTATTTACAAATTTCCGTACAAATCTGCATTTGTTTTTATTAGATTAGAAAATTGGTCACTTTTAGGCAGTGCAGTGGGCACCTGTGACCGCATTCTTCCAGAGAAGTCGCCATTATTATTAGTCCTCAGGGGAAAGACTGGCGGGACTGCTCCAATCACATCGCAACAATCCCATAATGCATCCAACCAAACACCTTTTAGCCTTGGCCAAATAAGCATCACCATCATTCTCTTCTGTTTAAACAAGAAGCATGGTTGAAAATACTGCCTAAAAATGATGTCTAGGTTGGCAGCTTACTAGGTTTTTACTGTACATTTTTGGAAAAATGACACACATTGTTATTGCACTACATAATTAGCTAATGTGAAGCACAGTGAAGGTTGTACAGGGATTGGAACGCTCTATTGGTTAAGAATTGCATCATTCTGCAAATGTAATTAAAGCATGTGAAGTTTCGTGATAATAGCATATCTTTTCTTTTCAAAGCCTTTTTAAAGAACAGATCCCATGGGTAATATATACATTTCCTGCAGCAACTTCTCAAGGTTGATACCTATTAAAAAGGTAATGTGGGAACAGGTTTTATTCATTTTATATTATATAAGTATCATTAATTAATATATATACTTTTTAATACAAAGCTTGGCTTAATAATTCTTTGCAAAAAAGTAATTTCGGCAGGTCATTAACCCTTACCCGGCTTCTTTACTACAAATATTCATTCAAAAGAAAGGCCTACTTGTCAAACATACTGTATAGGGGCGGATTCCGGACAGGGCTTATCCTAATCCCAGACTAAAATGCATGTTTGAGCTGCTTTCATTTAAAAACAGCTTGTCCTGTTTAATTAAAAGCACACCTGTAGTGTTTTTTGTAAGGTACGTTTGTAAAAACTTCTTAAATGACCTAATAAAAATAAGGTCTAGTCCTGGATTAACCTAAACCCTGTCTGGGAAACCTAATACACACCCCATAATACACACTGTGTAGCATCAATGCACTGTTAGTTGGTTTGAAAAAGCAGATACAAATGCAAAATGTAAATACAGCTTGTTGGGTGAACATAAACCTGTCTACCTGTTTATGCAGCATACTTTCTAGCGCCAGCTAACAGAAAGGAAGTTCAATTAAGATGGAAAATGGAAATCACTATTAATATGTTTAAAGCATGACAACGGTCTTAAATGTACCTATTCACATGCAATTTTGCAAAAAGTTCGAACTGGCTTTCGTCAGACAGGCATAAGCACTAGACCCTTTTACACGGTACATTATCATAAAATTACAAGAATGACTTTTCCAGTAAATACACAAATGTGCTGTTCACACAAGCAACAACATTTCATCTTTTTACCGGTAAGGTACCATTCACACTAGGGCTGTGACGATTAATCGTGCAAATGCGTGTTTTCTCAATGAACGAATTTGAATGATTTACGGTGAAATGCCGCCACATCCAAAAGCTAGAGGGCGCTCTCGTGTAGAAACGCCATTTGTGCCACAGAAGAAGTAGCATTACAAACGCTATTCCAGGAAATTGTCTAAAGGGATATTTATATCGCTGTTCTTCAGATTGTTTCAGGTATTTTCATGATAATAAAAATATTTTGAATGATTGTGTTTGACGAGTGTTGCGTTTTTAAATTCACATTATAAACGACTTAAACTCATACTGATTTTAGATTGATAAGGACTTCCTACTGATCACAGAGCCGTAGTAGAATCGATTTCAGGCAGGTCTTTTCAATGGGGAACGCGATGTATCGTCACAGCCCGTATTCAAACCCCAGCAACAAAATCGACATCAAAAACAAACTGTGGTAAATTTGTGAACTCATAAAGCCGAAGTTTCCTCTAAATGGTGGCACTGACGCTGGTGCTGACATTCATGCAGTTTACATCTTCACTCACTGACACTGTATTCAAGTGCACCTATTTCATTGCTAAAACATTTATTTTCCACATACCGTAAATTTTTGTAGCTCCAGATTTCACTCTCTTCCTGAAACACACTGATTCATGTACAAAACTCATTGATTTGAAAAACTTGGTGTCCCAGATTGGCCAGCTAATCTGTACATTGTGGTTGTCCTGAATACCTCTGACGTCAGCAGGAAACGTGACGCTCCTTACCATGTTTGAAAGTTTCGGTTGCTAACAGGAGTTAACTTACAGGCTGTGAGTCTGAAGTGGGAGTAATTAAGCTAATGTCGGTCTTATCTACATCACCCATTCCAGGAATTAAACTGTTGCCTACAATCCGTGTGTTTGCTGTAGTCCAAAAAAAGAGATTTACGTTGGAGACGATAACTCGCGTCATCGTTTACTTTGGGGTTTGTACCTTTTCTATAACATACTAATACACACTTACACACCAAAGGACATTTAAAAACGTGAATCGGACAATATAGGTGCTCTTTAAAGCTAAACTGACAAATACCAACAATGGTCTGCAACGTTTACAAAAGTCTCCATTTATGAGGGTTAAAAACTCCGTATTAAACAGAAATGCATTAATTTAAACGCTCAATCTTCTGTATTGCACTTATACATTAGTGGTACTGTAATTCTCAAACTGATTCAGGTGGCGCCTAACAACATAAATCCCATGCAGGGGTCTCGTTTGACTAATCCTGAGTCACCAGTCTCTTTATGCTAGACTGCTGCTTCAAGCTAATGTAACTAAGTTAAAACAGCCGTATATAAAAAACATAGAAAATATATAAGAAAGAGTCATGGGTTCAAAACAATGCAACCTAAGAGTAAATAAATGATTTCTGGGTGAAGTATTTCTTTAACTTCACCAGTATTAACACACCAATTGGTAAACCCAGCAGGATTTACAATTAAATCACTATCTGCAACTTTTGACTAACTGGCAAGACTATTTTACTATGTGACGATACATGTAGCTAACTTGACTATGGAAACAAGTACCTATATTGGTTGTTTTTTACTTTATTTTACTAGAAAATACTAGTCTTTAGCTTTAGGATGTCATAATCCAGGTTTACAATATTCTTGGAACTTAACAGGTTTGACGCATAATAGTAAATCTTTGGGAAAGTCTTTTGCCAGTCTTTTCTAGGTTAAGATGGTTCCCGGCTTTGTGGGTTGTTCTTGTAGCTCTATTGGTAAAGAAATGCATTAGCACCACCACAATTCCTCTAGCAACACAAACAGATAAAACGTACACCGTGAATACACTGCAAGCTTTGAATAAAAGCGTCCATCAAATGCATAAAGGAAAATGTAAGCTGGTCTTGCTGCACTCATAGCCTGGCCATGCTGATTTCAAATGTACCTGTCTGACTACTAGCTGATATGTCTCTTGTAAGAGCGGTTTGATGTAAAACTTTCAAAACAACCAAAAACTTTCAAAACTTAAAAAGCAAGTAAATTAGGACATATAGGGCAGTTTCCTAGACAGGGTTTATCCTAGTCTCAGACTGAAATGCATGTTTGAGGTGCCTTAATTTACATCTTGCACTGATGTATCTTAACATATATCACTGCCATTGTTTTGCCTCAAGATGCACACAACAAGTATTGTTTTTTGTAAGGTATGTCTGTAAAAATTACTTAAGGCCTAGTCCTGAATTAAAGGCTGGATAGGCAGGAATTATTTAAAAAAACTTTTTTACAAATTTGTTTAAACTGTCTTTATATACCAATACATAGGTAAAATGTAAGTACTCTGAAAAAGAGAGTATCAAAATCGAGTGTCTGTAGACCTCTCATGAAACAGCTCATTTTTCCATTCACTTCACCCCCTCCCTTCTGGGTTTATTCTAAAGCCACGCCCCCAAAACACATGAACGTGCGACGCGCTGAGTAGCATTTACCTCAGACGAGCGGAGAGGAAGGAGCGCGGTGCATGTAATAACATCATGTCACAATCACATGTAATAACACATCTAACTTTATCACTATGAATATAAACAAATAGGATGGCTTTTAGTTCTTACTATTAAGCTAGTGTTTTGCATGGAAGAGTTTCCGTGATGAAAGCATTGTTGACTCTGATGAGGACTACACTCCAGAGACAATACCGCTACCGCATCGTCGACTCGAGGAAAAGCCACGCGATATTTACTCTCGTTTGATTGCTTCGTTTATTCCTTTTTTGCCTTGTTTGCCTTCGCTGACTGGATATGCAGGTACTTAGAGTTCTGAATGCTCTTTCTCTGCCTTACTTTTGCTCTTCCTAGAGTGCCTTGTGCACGTTCAAATCAATCGGGTGTGCGCATGTGTGGGCAGATCCCATAGCAACAGGGGTGGTGCCATGGTCGCAAGAGAGAGTGATGGTCGCACAAGCCAATCATTTGTTTCGTCCCGAATGGAAATAATGAGCTGTTTAAAACAGTGGTGAGAGGTCTACAGACACTCGAGTTTTATACTCGTACTTACATTTTACTTATGTATTGGCATATAAAGACAGTTTCAACAAATTTGTAAAAGAAGTTTTTTGGATAATTCCTGCCTATCCTGCTTTTAAGTTAAAACCTGTCTGGAAAACCGCCCCATAAAGCCAGGACTAGGCCTTAGTTAAATTAAGCTGTTTAAGCATTTTTTATAAACATGCTTTAGAAAAAACGTTACTGGTGTGTATCTTTAGACACTTAGTGGCACTTCCATATTTTAAGATCTGTCAGTACATGTATTTTTTTTTGTAGTTGAGACAATTCAAACATGTGTTAGCCTTAAGCCTTGTCTGTGAAACTAGGATATAGATTCTTAAAATCTGAACAAAAAAAAAACATTCAAGGTTAAAAAAACATGCAGACTGCCTCAAAGGCAAGCCATCAAACCATGCATACAGGAAGACCGTGCAAAAAAAAAAATCAGGGGTCAGAAGTCATGTGACCCAGATGAGAGAGAAAAGCAGTACCTGGTATGATCTGAGAAGCTCCTGAGCAAGCGTAGGGAGAGAAGGCAGGACACACAACTTTGTTAAAGCAGAAAATGTTCACTTGATTCTTTTGAATGCATCACATTTCATTCAGATCTGGATTTTAATCATTTCGTGGCATATGTAAGATCATAACACACTTCTGGGTGAGATCACACAATCCTTTTCTTGACTTGATTAGCATTTGCTTCAAGTAGCTGTGTTACAATGTCATATTTAAAGGTGCAATGCTGAACTTTTAGAAGGCTCTCTTGACAGAAATGCAATATAATATACATAACTATATTATGAATGGTGTATAAAGATCTTACATAATGAACTGTATTGTTTTAATTACCTTAGAATGAGCCATTTTTATATACATACACCGCGGGTGTCCTTACATTGAAGTCGCCGTCATGTTTTTACAGTAGCCCTAAACGGACAAACAGTTCTACAGAGCGCGTTTCATCCCTATGTTGTCCAGGACGACCACATGTTTATCCTACGGAAGCTACCGTAGTTTCTTTCGCGTTTTGAAATTAAAGTTGGTTGCAAATCGCAAACTCACCTCTGGATGCCACTAAAGTTAAGGAGACTGTTTCAGAAAAAAGACATCTGTAGAGTTTGCTGGACATCACAGGTGGAGTGAAGAGACAATAGAGCAGCTTTGGATCAATAAGACAATTTTGGCTTTGGTACAATACCAGCCTCTCAAAACTCTGTATTGAAACAAGATCAATATCTTCACGCAGAACAAAATAAAACTACTGTAATGTCAAATGAGATGAATGCATGGACTAAATGTAATGGGATTTGTCATTTTAAAAGCATTATAAACCACCTATAAATTCAAATGATTTAATCATCTAGAAACTTAATAGGAAACAACCAAAGATTATAAAGTTATACATGCATATACACTTTAAAGGTATAGTGTGTTTTTAGTGGCATCTAGTGGTGAGATTGTGAATTGCAACCAACTTCCATTTCGAAATGCATAGAGAAGCTACAGTAGCTGCTACATAGATATGTACACCAGACGTCGCCCTGGCTACGGCAGCTAACTGGACTGAATGCATCAACTAGAGCCGCCATCTTGAAACAGGGGAGCCCCGCGTCAGCGTCATTGTAGGCAATGATGTAACGGAAATAAAATCACCATAAATCATCATGAATGCTATTTTCTTGGTTTTCTTTTGGTTCGTTTCAACAGTCAGACATGTGTTTAGCATTAGAGTCCAGAAAAAAAGTTTTGATATCATGAAAATCTACTTTTTCTAACTATAATGCATAGTGCTAGTAGGCCTAACAAGTAAGTCCGGCATCTTCCATGAATTTGAAGTACAGGCGGAGATAGCAGCTTTACCGAGCTACTTCCTATGACAAGACCCCTGTTCCAAGATGGTGGCGTTTTTTCCCCATGCTTAGAACCCCAAGGCGACATTTAGTGTATATATCTATGTAGCTGCTACATGACAAACATGTCGTCGTCTGAGACAATGTAGGAATGAAACGTGCACCGTAGAGCAGTTTGTTCATTTAGGGCTACAGTAGAAACATGACGGCGACTTCCACGTAAGGAGACCTGCGATGTATTAAGATAAAAACGGCTCATTCTAAGATAAACAATACAGTTCATTATTTAAGGACACACTGATAAAATAGTAATAGAGATCCTTTTAAAAGTCACACATTGCATCTTTAAAAAAAGGTGTAGAGACTCACGTACAGCAATATTATAAGACTAATATAATATCAGAATAATGTTTAACACCATTAAAAGGCAAAGTCTATGGACATGAAAATGCTTTGTTCTTACAAAAGTAGACACAACTTTGTTGAATTTTCTTGTACCACATGGTTAAAACAAACATCACTGATCAAAGAGAAGTTCCTCAATAACTTCATGTAAAGTCCTCTAAGCCAATTAACTGAGATTAAATTCAAACTACTCATTAGCCACAAACAGTCATGTACAGTATCAATGCATACACATGGGAAATGCCGGGAACATACTGTCATTTTCATCTGAACCACTATTTTAAAACCAACAACTGTAATGACTTTTCCACTGTTTCACACCATATGTTTTTGTTCAATCACATTTTGTAGTGGCAATGACATTTTTTTAATAAGACGTCAGGCTATTTTGTCTTGCTAAAATTCATTTCATAGCATTTTAAGTATAAACCAGGTGTGCCTCATATGTCTTGAAAAGTGAAGCCTCGCTTTTTGATCGCCCCCTGGTGGCTGGCTGCAGTACAAGTCATAAACCCCACTCTCTCCATTCAAACGAATGGGACTCATTCACACTGATATATGTTCAATTGTTCATTTTTGTGATAAATTTCATTTAAGCTAGTAATTTGATGCTATAGAAACGAGGCGTGTTGTTATGATTGGCGTGGTAGAATTGGTCGCGCAAGCGTTTGGGACGAAGTTTGATACCGCGGCTCCGCCTTCTGCTCCACGGATGATTCCTTTTGCGCATGCCCTGGCTCCAAACTGACGTTTTTACGTAACATGGCGGCGACCATGGTCGGACATTCAATTCAATACAATGGAAGGAGGCAACGTCACGTCATTCATCTTTTTTACAGTCTTTGGTATAAACGCAATTACTTGACATTCTTTAATATTTTTGCTGACAAAATTATAAATAATGGAAATGAATGGAAATCACTATACACTGCTTTGCACGACATCCTTCAACTGTGTAAAAATAAACAAAAGTATTAATGGTATATTTGATTTGAGAAATGTAAAATAATCTCTATAAAAGTATATATACAAGTAGGCTTTCTCTTCTAATAAGATTCGGTTGCATTAACACATGATAAAGACTATTTTGGATATCAAAAAACGTCAACAGCCGTGCACACCATCACATTCGCAGATACTTATAAGCGGATCGTTTAACATGGATATAGCGTATGATAAACAATGTGAGGCTAAAATCCTCTAAAAAGTCTTTCAGTCTCATCCAGACACTCGCGTACAGCACTATAAATAGTGAATTTTGGTGTCAATAAGCTGCTCAGGCTGACATGCATCAGGTGAGAGTTATGGCATGTCAGTAGGGCAGTGATTAGATGTCACTACTGTCAGTCTTCCTACAAGATATTGATGGTCAGATTTCAGCAGAAGCTTATTTGATGCCATCCGTGTACAGACAGCTGCAGTAGCTCAGCATCATTCAAAGAGAACGATTTATAAAGCTGATGCTTCTCAAGCATTCACCCATGCAATGTTTTAAAAGTACAAAACAGGCCAATTGTTTTTTAAAATAGAAATCTTGAAATGAATCACTACAATGTTCCTAACTGAAACCTACCATTACATTAGATTTGTTTTTATAAACTTACGACATAATATTAATACCAGCTCAGATGGTAAAATATCAACACTGTAAAAATATCTTGTTGCACTTATGTATATGTATATATGTATATATTGAAATAAATTGTGAATTCAAATATAAAATAAAAAATATATAAGTGCAACAAGGACATTTTTTACAGTGTGTATATACAATAAAATAATGTATTTGCAACAATAATGCATCTTTTAAAGGGGTCATATCATGTAAATCTGACTTTTTCCATGTTTAAGTGCTATAATTGGGTCCCCAGTGCTTCTATCAACCTAGAAAATGTAAAAAAAGATCAACCCAGTAACTTAGTTTTAGTAAACCATTTGGTAAACAAAACCATGCAAGCATGTGACAAAATAGATCATTGAAAATTGGCTCCCCTTGTGATGTCAGAAGGGGATAATATCGCCCCTTAATCTGCACTATCCAGCACTGCCATTTAGTGCAGAGATCAGCTCATTTGCATTTTTAAAGAACACACCCAAAAACGACACATTTTTGCTCACACCTAAAGTGTCAATTTAACATGTTATTATAAATGATCTATATGGTATTTTGAGCTAAAACTTCACATTTGTACTCTGGGGACACCAAAGATTTATTTTACATTTTAAAAAAATCTTGTGAAATGTCCCCTTTAAAGGAACAATATCTCAACTATGTCCTAAAAGAAGAAATTAAAACATACATTTAACTTTTTGTCAACACTATCAGATATGCATAAAAATCTGCCAAAATCAAAGCCAGCCCTCAACCTGAAGGTCCTCTTGCTGTATTTCACCTGCTATGAATTTACACAACAAGGTCAGATAAGATTTACAACACAACAGATAAGGCTTAAAAATCATCTAGCGGTGTTAAATCATTCATTCATTAATGCCATATTCATAAAAAATATTTTAAACACTAATCTTGTGTCTGACACATACCAAAAAGAAAATCTTTACATTTAAAGAAAAACACTGCAGCGTTTCACGTCACATAATACAAACATAGCTGCATAAGAAAAGCCACATTAGCTGATCTGAGATTTGTACGCTTCAGATATCTGCTTTATTTCCCCTTTAAATTCACAGCTATAATTGTAGTTGCCCCGCTGAGTGGCCATATTTGTGTATTCTGACCATGTGCACAATGCTATGTGCTTCTGTCTGTTTCCGTGGCGTGACTTTGAGTTTGTATGTGACCCGCTGTGCCTTTGTTTAATTAAACGGGTAAACGGGTTTCAAACCACACCTGAACAAGGATCAGCTGAAAAAACTGTGCGTGCCATGTGTGCCCAAGGACACCCATTTGGGTGACCACCGTATAGTCAGAGCACAAAGT
Organism: Misgurnus anguillicaudatus; assembly: GCF_027580225.2. Lineage (NCBI taxonomy): Eukaryota > Metazoa > Chordata > Actinopteri > Cypriniformes > Cobitidae > Misgurnus > Misgurnus anguillicaudatus. The sequence continues at coordinate 17,504,301 of NC_073360.2, read as the reverse complement.
TCCTATAGCCTCACATTAACTTTATATTCCACTTCAAACAGACGTATAACCTCAACTTTCTATTAACAGGTAATAATAATTAACTTTTCCCTAAGAGGTGCATATGCATAAAGCTCCATGCAGTAGCAAACTTCACAACGTCTGACGCCGAAGCGTTAAAGATCATGTTGTTTTATAGCATATACTGTAACAGATCCCGAGTGTTGCTTGGTTTCATGTTATTTTCACACTGCTTTTCTTCACCAGCATCAAGTGTGTTTCTAGTGCCCAGTGAGCATGTAATTAAATCTGGAGAAACAAATAAAAGGCTATTCAACCTGCCAGCGGTCTGTACGGTCATGGAGTCTCTGTGCTAAAGAAACATTTTTATGTGCTTTCTATGAGATCAAGCAAAAAGTGCCGCTCTCAACAGACTGCATATGTACTGATAGCAGCCTTGTGGATATGTGTGAACAGTTATTAAAAAGTGTGAAAAAAAACTATTCTTGCTCAGATGCTGGCCATTTTCCACTAGATCTAAGATAATAAACGGCAGCATTTATGCCTGCCTTAGGGGATACTTTTCTGAAATAAATTCTGTCATTATTTTAACAACCCTCTTGTCATTTTAACTTTTATGTTATTTTGACCACATGTATAAAACACAAAAATAGCAAAACATTCAACTATTATTTAAAAAAAAACTTTTTTACCATACAGCAATTCGTATACTGACCAATAACCACTTAAAGACAATGTGCATGATCTCTGGAAGCCAATGTTGATATTTGAAATCACCTAAACAAACATGTCCCTACCCCACTAGAATCTGGACCTTCTTTTGATAGACCCGCCCCACACATATGCAACCCAGGCAACGTGTGTTTTGGTACTCGACTCCATTTTCCAAAGTGTTTTTCAATAATCACGCACCCTGCCTTTAAAGTCCCGTGAACCAGAAGTCACAATTGACATTACTTGTTGTGATGTTGTGACGCATTTATGAATGAAACAGGATATTACGCAAAGAAAATAGTGGGTGTGGCTTGTGTTTAGCACTCTGCTTTGATTGGATATAGAAAAGTAGGGGTTTCATTCAGAAATGCAACTGGTAGCAGACTGACAGTTGGAGGGGGCGGAGTTATCGGATGCTCCCACCCAACCCGCCTAGCTGACATCATCAGAGAATGATCGCCACAAGAGGACAGAAATACATTTTGAGATGTTGATTGTTGATTAAAGTTTATGAGGGCACATGAAAAGAAGACTTTTCAAAAGTTTCAAAAAGTTTCAAAAGACTCTAAATGACCTCAAACGAGGCATAAGGGTCTTATCTAGCGAAACCATTGTCATTTTTGACACAAAAAAATGCACTTTTAAACCACAACTTCTCGTCGGTCTCTGGTCCTGTGACGCGCCAGCGCGACCTCGCGTAATTGTGTAAAGCCGTGCAAAGGTCACGTGTTACATATATGAAACTCACATTTGCGGACCATTTTAAACAATAAACTGACACAAAAACATTAATTAGTATCATTCCACATACAACAACGTCGGAACGGTCCTCTTTCTCCACACTTGTAAACACTGGGGCGTAGTTTCACATACGTCCTCCGTGACCTCTTGACGTCTTGACTTATTGCGTGAGGTTGCGCTGGTGCTTCACATAACCGGAGATAGACGAGAAGTTGTGGTTTAAAAGTGCATTTTTTAAATTTTTTATTTAATTGGGACTTTAACAGCACAAGTGAATAATAATAATAATACACCAAACAAGTTTTCTGTGAAATCTGCAAAAGTCTTTTTTTTGTGATTTACTGTTTTCTACATAAAATCATCCTTTATCTGTGAAAATATAACCGTGATATCTTTAATATTGACTAAGGTCAAAGATTGAAATCAATGTGAAATCAATGACTGAATTTAATCTTTAATGCTCCTAATCTCCAAAACTGAAGTTCATAAAAGTAAATAATGACTTTTTATTGTTTAATTAAAACTGACACTGATGAAATGCTTGTTTTATAGAAGGTCATCTATTAGTCTCTACTCTTTAATTCCCATAATGTAGTATTTCTCCATATAATACTCCCTCATGGAGGGATGTGTGCTGCTGTGTCAGAGTCTGTCATTGGGATCGGGGACAGGAGGTGGATAATGAGAACATAAGGGTGAGAGGAGCTGACAGGAACACCATCCTCCCACCACGACCGACAGAACACAGGTCACAGAACAGTCACTAAACCTGCGCTCACCCACCTGGACTTCACATTAAAATTAGCCCAGCGCTCACGGTGGACCACGTCCACTCAGCTTTTCTCGAAATACTGCGAAACTGCAATCTGCCAAATTGCCTCATCTCCAAAAACCACAAGATGGACTTCACTTTACTTTGCACGTGATGATTTAAATCTGCCCCAGTTTCAGGGAAGGCTGCATATGTTCCATTCATTACGGATATTACAATTCGATCATAAGTGTCATACTGTGGGAAATCATCTATCCATTTGAAAGGTTAAACTAATTACATCACCATAGTGAACCACTCGACAGATACACTTCAGGATATCACGATGATTTAAGTAAGGACGCTCGGTGCAGCAGATACACACACTCCGCAACACCTGTGCCATTCAGTCACACGCTCCCCACCATTAGATCTCTGGGTAATAGCATCCATCAAAACAGACTCCATTTGCCACGAGAGAGCCACAAAATGCATCAATTTGTTTGCTATTTTAATGTCTTTTGTGAAGCGCAATGAGACATCTGTCAGAGACACCTGCTGCATATTTGTTGGGCTAAAAAATGGAAAGTTGGCCACCTTTGTCCCGTCTACCAGTTTATAATCAACGCTGTGTTTCCATGCCGCAACTAGCATTTTTCAATTTCCCCTTTTCCTTTTCTTAATACAATCACAGCGATCAATCAGCTGTGGGTGGGGGAAATGAATGATGAAGCAAACATCTCGGCTACCCGAGCCCTCGTTTGTCAAGCATCTGTGGAAAATGTGCACAGTGTGGACAGCTAATAATTGTTTTATTCAACCTTGGCAGGTCAAGGTCCCTTCATTTGAGACCCAATATGTGTAACATCAAGATGATATCACGTGTTTTAAAATAGCAACATTATATTTGCAAGCGTGCTGTTTTCTGAATTTAACCACAGCTGCAGATTATCACAGTAATGCTTAAAGGTGCAATGTGGGACTTTTAGAAGGCTCTCTTGACAGAAATGCAATATAATATACATAACTATATTATCAGTGGTGTATAAATACCTAACATAATGAACTGTATTGTTTTTATTATCTTAGAATGAGACGTTTTTATCTATATGCACCGTGGGTCCCATTATATCAGGGCCCAGGGGTGCCCAAACTCGGCCTGCAAAGTTTAGCTTCAACTTGCCTCAGCACACCTGCCTGCAAGTTTCTAGTAAGCTTAGTAAGACCTTAATTAGCTGCTTCAGGTCTGTTTGATTAGAATTGGAGCTATACTTTGCTGGACACTAACCCACCACGATTGAGCTTGGGCACCCCTGCCTTACATGGAAGTTTGACGCCATGTTTCTACAGTAAGCCTAAATGGACAAACTGCTCTATAGAGCGTGTTTTGTCGCTATACATTGGTTCAGACGATGACATGTTTGTCCAGTGGCACTACCGTAGCTTCTCTATGGCTCTGTCCAAAACCGCATACTGTATACGTACTGAATGAGATGAAGTACCTACTTTTACTGACCGTTAAAACAGTAGGTCAGTATCCTGGTAGTATGAATGGGATTCGGACGTACTACATACACAGGGGCGTGTGCACAGCTCACAGAAATTTGTGCATACACAGACATCAAACAAAATATTATAGAGCTTTTAGTGTTTTCCATGGCACTTATGCCTTCATGCAAAAACCTCTAAAATAAAAGTGTTGACTAACTTTCATATCAAATACTATTCAATCGAAATAATGACATATTGGCATCATATTTACATCTGAAATGGCATGTTTTATTTATTTAAGTTTATGTTTAATGTCATTAATGCATTTTAATTAATGCATTGCACAACAACTGCATTATCCTATAAAATGTATGTAATTTTACACCGAAAAGCTATAGCCACGTGATTGATTTGAATGTTCAATAATAATACAAAAATTGTAGTTACAATTATTAGAGGAACGCATTATTGCATCAATTTTTGTGAACGTGTGATTCCGCGCCCCCGTGAACTCTGGCGAACTTTGGCATACCAAGATGAATCTAGTAATCTACTAATATAACGTCAATGCTGTCACATTTTAAACCATACATTTTCTACACAGAGGAGGTTAACTGCACATTACCGTTCTGGGGTTTGGAAATGTTGTGAGCGTTTCTAAAACGTTTTAATTCCTCAGATAGCAAAATGCAACAGCAAAGAGCCCATGAGCACTCAGACGCTAATGACGTCAGTGACTGCACTGTCTGCAGCGCCTGCCGCCAGAAAAAAAGCAATGCAACACGATCAAATCAATATCAAAACGGCAAAAAACTCTGAAAAGTGACAAGCATGCAGCACAGAATTGATAATATTGTGCATATTAAACAGATTAAAAGTCAAATAACAGATTAATTGACGCTTCTTTAATTTTAAGGTTGCATGAAAAATCCATTTGGCTCAAAAAAAAACAAACAAGGGGGCACGTGCCCCCTCAGTTTGAATGGGCATGACGCCTCTGTAAATACACCATGTTGATACATCAAGTGACATACATCTTCATCACGTCATGTCATACCAGGGCGAATACAGCTGCATTAACGCTTTCCACCATTTCCTAATATGACGACACCTCTTCTTTTTCGTTGGATAACTCCAATCCCGGGGCATCATGATATAGTGAAGTGTCCATATGCGCACTTCAAAATCTAACCGGAAGTAGCTTATTTGGGTTCTTTTCGGCTACTGTTTTTGGAATATCATAATTTTGGACATACTACTCGCCTCGCCTACTGCCTTTCGCCTAATATATAGTATGGAAGTAGGCGATTTAGGACGCAGCATATGTGTTTCAGACTAAGCCATTGGCAGCAAATCACAATCTCCCACTAGACGCTGCTAAAAATCTACACAAAACACCCTCAAATTGGAAACAGTGGCATGCTTGCAAGTAAGCTATTGATTTTATGAAACCGTTTAGTAAAACTATTTGAATATTGACAGAATTTGGCCAGATTAGGAGCATCAAAGTTGGATTTCAATCACTGGTTTCGAATTGATTTCAATCTTTGACACAGTCAATATTAAAGATATCAAAGTTATATTTTCACAGAATGTTTTTTTTTAGATTATGTAGGATGATTTTATGTAGAAAACTACATTTCAAAAAGATTTCACAGACTGAGTCACATTTAATAATAATATATCTTATTAATAATAAAGGCATTCAGATGCAAAATGATCTAAGTGCATGTGACATGTTTTCTTGTAAATGAGCATTTTTCAACAGGCTCTTGCTTAGGTTCAGTAGTTTTACAGTAATGACAATGAAAAGTTTATTAGTCAATAATTTGAATGCCTCATTTTTGTAAATGTTTCCTCTTAGTGCAAGCAAGATTTTTTTTTTTGGGGGGGGGGGAGGTGAAGCAAAGGTATTTGATGAACATGTAATGTACCGAGAGCATTCAGTCAATATCATTATCTCATTTTTGACAGAGATGGCCTTTAGCGCCTTTTGCATCTGAGCTTCTAAATTATTATATTATTAGTATAATAATAATGAATCTAGTAAAAATATATAGAGCTATATCACACTCCTACTCGAGCGATATTGCTTAACTATGATGATACCTACACTGTAAAAAATTCCGTAGAAATTACTTGCAGCTGGTTGCCGGTAACTTACCGTAGATTTAAATTTATGATATTTGCCGGCAAGATTTTTGTTCAACATTAAACATCAAACATTTACAAGTCTTTGTCTTTACAGAGTAAAACTAAAATAACAGCATCAAGCAAAGCATTCTGGGAAACAAAATCTGAAGCAAAAAACTGAAAAAGTTTGTTGATGATTTCTGATTATTGCTGTTATTGTATGGTTTTATTCTGTTAAGATAAAGACTTGTTAATATCTATTTTTTTTTACTTTGAGCAAACTCTTGCCAGTAAATAACATAAATTTAAATCTACGGTAAGCTACCGCAAGCAGCAGCAAGTAACACTGTAATTTCTACGGAATTACAGTGCATTAACTACTGTCAATAAATGTAACTTTTCGTAATGTGTTACAAAAAATGTATGATTACCAAACAAAGCTTATATAATTGTAAATAAACAAAAACAAATACAAATGTCCCAGTGCTTTTATACTAAATATCAGAAATGATACTTGGACGATGAAATCCAAGGACACTTATTGTTGTATAATTACGTTCAAATTGTAGAATGTTGATATGAAATGGTGTAACTTGTTCATTCTGCTGTTTTATCATCTAATGTTTGGACCGTATTTGGTTCACACAACCAAGAATTTGTATTTGTCACTGAGATTAATAACCGCTTACAGCAAAAAATGCCATAAAACAAACAAACAGGTCACAAAAAACAAAACAAGAGCAGCAGAAAAATAATCTTCTTGACAGTGGATAATATCCTTTTACTGGACAACATTTTTTTCAGAAAGATGTCGACATAAGCATTTCCTACCCAATATTTTGAAAAAGTAATAACAACCCAAAGGACCTTACATAATAGTTATGTATAATATTTAGTTATTATATAGTCTAACCACAAGTATATTTAGCACTATCTATCTATTTTTTTCCAAAATGTAGTGTCTCACCCCTGAGGAGATGCAAAATAATGTGTTTGATTACTTGTTGTTATTCACAGGTGACTTGTGATTTCTCCCAGTGCAACTGCAATGGTGCCACTCCATATTGAGTTACCAGCCAGAATAGCATGAAAAATGTATTTATCAAACGAAAAGACTTCTTATTATGGACTTAAAGTGGTAAAGCGGCATCATTAAAGTAATCCAAATGATTTCAGTGGGTTAATAAATGTCTTCTAAAAAGGAAATATGTTTGCTTATGTAGCCAATTTAAAATGTAAACAAGCAGATTTCTTCTCATTGGTTCTCGCATGTATCATGACGAAACAAGCATTTGACAAAAGTCACACATAAGAACCAGTGAGATTTGGATATGTGTGCTTATTGGAGCTTCATCGTGTACATGACGGCCTTTAATAAAAATGATTCATTTGCATTCAACTGAAGAAAGAAGTCATATATATCTCTGTGAACTACAGTATTGTTCAAAATAATAGCAGTACAATGTGACTAACCAGAATAATCAAGGTTTTTAGTATATTTCTTATTGCTACGTGGCAAACAAGTTACCAGTAGGTTCAGTAGATTCTCAGAAAACAAATGAGACCCAGCATTCATGATATGCACGCTCTTAAGGCTGTGTAATTGGGCAATTAGTTTAATTAGTTGAAAGGGGTGTGTTCAAAAAAATAGCAGTGTGGCATTCAATCACTGAGGTCATCAATTTTGTGAAGAAACAGGTGTGAATCAGGTGGCCCCTATTTAAGGATGAAGCCAACACTTGTTGAACATGCATTTGAAAGCTGAGGAAAATGGGTCGTTCAAGACATTGTTCAGAAGAACAGCGTACTTTGATTAAAAAGTTGATTGGAGAGGGGAAAACCTATAAAGAGGTGCAAAAAATGATAGGCTGTTCAGCTAAAATGATCTCCAATGCCTTAAAATGGAGAGCAAAACCAGAGAGACGTGGAAGAAAACGGAAGACAACCATCAAAATGGATAGAAGAATAACCAGAATGGCAAAGGCTCAGCCAATGATCACCTCCAGGATGATCAAAGACAGTCTGGAGTTACCTGTAAGTATTGTGACAGTTAGAAGACGTCTGTGTGAAGCTAATCTATTTTCAAGAATCCCCCGCAAAGTCCCTCTGTTAAAAAAAAGGCATGTGCAGAAGAGGTTACAATTTGCCAAAGAACACATCAACTGGCCTAAAGAGAAATGGAGGAACATTTTGTGGACTGATAAGAGTAAAATTGTTCTTTTTGGGTCCAAGGGCCACAGGCAGTTTGTGAGACGACCCCCAAACTCAAATTCAAGCCACAGTACACAGTGAAGACAGTGAAGCATGGAGGTGCAAGCATCATGATATGGGGATGTTTCTCCTACTATGGTGTTGGGCCTATTTATCGCATACCAGGGATCATGGATCAGTTTGCATATGTTAAAATACTTGAAGAGGTCATGTTGCCCTATGCTGAAGAGGACATGCCCTTGAAATGATTGTTTCAACAAGACAATGACCCAAAACACACTAGTAAACGGGCAAAGTCTTGGTTCCAAACCAACAAAATTAATGTTATGGAGTGGCCAGCCCAATCTCCAGACCTTAATCCAATTGAGAACTTGTGGGGTGATATCAAAAATGCTGTTTCTGAAGCAAAACCAAGAAATGTGAATGAATTGTGGAATGTTGTTAAAGAATCATGGAGTGTAATAACAGCTGAGAGGTGCCACAAGTTGGTTGACTCCATGCCACACAGATGTCAAGCAGTTTTAAAAAACTGTGGTCATACAACTAAATATTAGTTTAGTGATTCACAGGATTGCTAAATCCCAAAAAAACAACAGGTTTGAACACACACCTTTCAACTAATTGCCCAATTGCACAGCCTTAAGAGCGTGCATATTATGAATGCTGGGTCTTGTTTGTTTTCTGAGAATCTACTGAACCTACTGGTAACTTGTTTGCCACGTAGCAATAAAAAATATACTAAAAACCTTGATTATTCTGGTTAGTCACATTGTACTGCTATTATTTTGAACAATACTGTATATATTTAAGATATGTGTGCATTCTTTTTTATAGCTGAAATATATACAGATTAAAGTGCATTTTTATATAATCAGTCATTTGATGTGCATTCTCCTGAAAGAAATTGCTATAATGAAATGAAAATGATGGGGGACGAGAGTATTAATTATCGTGTCTCATGACCAGCGTGTCTTGTAAAGAGTCTTTAAAATGCTTGGGATGACCTGGAAGGAACGTCTCTGATGACCTCACAGGCACAGCTGACATCACACATACTGTACTGTAAATAGACCGCAATGTAATTAATGTATACCGTGAAATGTATGACACAATAAACAGCCTTCATATTGTCAGAACACGCGTTTCCTGACAGAAGGCATTCATTTTACTCCCACAGGCAGACCACAACTGTTATTTTACACCAGAGCCCGTATCTCAGAGGCTTATGGTTCGGATGCGCATGCATATTAAACAGATGCAAACTGCAATGTGCGTGAATTACAATCATTCAGAGTGACGACTAAATGTTATGTGTGTGCTGTTCTAACGTTCCTCTCCGCTTGTAACGAATGGCAGGAAATGCGAAGCTATATTAAAAAAATAAATGGCACTTAGTCTTCTACCGTTTCCAGAGTGAGCTCCATTCTCCATGCATCATAGAGGACGTGATGATGCAAACAAGTCGCCTGACAAACTGCGTGTCAGACGGCTTAATGATTCACCTTGTGCTGCCGGGACCTCGTGCTAAAAGCACTCTTGGGAAATATTGTTTATATTTCAGGAACTTAAATCAATATGATTGCTTTAAAATAGACAGCTTTTAAAATATATCACTAAAAATAATCCAATAAAGCCCATTAAGCAGGTTTTGAGAGATTCATCAAATCAAAAGATTTAACTTAAAAGAACAATTTATTCATGTATCAGACATCCTTGCTAAGCTAGGACAGGAGTCAGCATTATTTATTTGAAGAGTTCAGAGTTCAAATCCACCTTCGTCAGTTATGCTCAAAGCATGTAGTATACATTAATCAAATACTTTAGCTTCAAATACGCTAAATCCTGGCCCAAGGCCACTCAGAAATACCAGTTTGTTAGCATAATCTGTTAAATGCCATGTTACTTTTTCAGCAAAGTCCTCTAAGTGCAATGCGGAAAATAGAAATGGATTAATGATGGCACACTTATATTGCAAAAATGACTTTCTTACTTATATTTTTGTCTTGTTTTTAGTATAAATATCTAAAAATTCTTAAATCTGGGGTGGGTTTAAATAAGTCTGACTTCTACACTGCAAAAAATTATTTTCAAAAAAATGAAAAACTATCTAAAAATTCTTAAATTAAGAAGCTTTTTCTTGATGAGAAAAACGACCCAAGAAAATAAGTCTAGTTTTTAGAGCAAAAATATCACATTTAAGTGATTTTGTGCATAAAACAAAGCAAAAAAATCTGCCAATGGGGTAAGCAAAAAAATCTTTTCTTAAACACTAAATTCAAGAAAAATTTCTTAAATTGTAGACTAATCTCAATGCTTCCTTATTGTTCTGTTATGTGTCTTTTAATTGCTGGAAACAAAGATTAAATAAATAAATGTTTATTTTCTTGATGAGCAAAATGACATAAGAAAATAAATCTAGATTTTAGACAAAAGATAAAAAATAAGCGAATTTGTGCTTAAAACAAGCAAAAATATCTGCCAATAGAGTGGGAAAATTTTTCATAAATGAAGTGTTTAAAGTTAACCTATTTCAAGATTTTTTTCTCACCCCATTGGCAGATATTTTAGCTTGTTTTAAGCACAAATTCACTTAAATTTGATATTTTTGGTCTAAAAACTATAGATTTATTTTCTTAGGTCATATTGCTCATAAAGAAAAAGCATCTTAATTTAAGAATTTTAAGATACTTGTACTAAAAACAACAAAAATACAAGAAAGAAAAGTGCACTGTAAAAAATTGTAGCATGAAGTTTAAACAACTTAAGCAAGTCAATTCAACTTAGTATTTTAAGTTTTGGCTTGTGAAAAGTTGACACAATTTATAAAAACAGTTTTATAAAATTTATGAATTTATGTAAAAAGTTTAACTTAATTTTTAAATTAATTTAAAGTAAGTAATTTTAAGTTTAACTAACATAAAAATATATGTTGATTTGACAAAAATGCTGATTTTTTTTACAGTGCTTATGAGGCGGCAAGAGTTTTTTACCTGGTGAAAGAAAGTTTAATGAATTTTGGAGCCTTTACCTTTATTTATAAATGACAGAGAAGAGTGACTTGAGAGAGAGATAGTGGGATTGGGAAACGACTGCAAAATGCATCACATTCAAACTTGGGTCCCTTGTACATTGAGTACTTGAACCTGAATTTTCTTTTGTGTTCACTAAGTCATATGGGTTCGACATGAGTTAGTTATTTTTGGATAAAACTGTGCGTGGCATATGCTGCGCATCATTCAAAAACACCCCAAAATGTTAACCGTTTATTAAACAGCGTAGACCTAACAGTCCCTCTGCCTTATGGTGAAAATTCAAATCAATATTAATTCATTCCAGTTTGCTATTTATGCACCATTTTACCTGGTGCCAGTGTAAAGTATGTCTTATTGATTGACTGTGTAATTACCCAACTCGCTTGCTTAATTTGTTGTTAATTTACCACTGATGGCAATCACATTTGACTGGCGAGGAGCCTGGTGCTCAGCAGCCAGTGTTTATCCTCCATCTGGCTTCTGTGACGGCGTGTGTGCGAGCGTGCGACTGAGAAATATGTCTAAGCAAAAGCCATGCCACTAAAATAAGGTTTTAAAGCCTGGTCCATGAAGTCAGCGGCGTCTGCCAGAATTCAACTCTGCGGTCGGGCGATCGGCGCTCTGCTGCAGAACGCTGGGTGACGATGTGGCAAGCGGGAAACATTTCAGATAAAAAACTGTGTTATCCGTGGTGTGACATCAGGGAAGTATAATATACATCTCTGCTGCCCGAGTGCACGCAGCAATTCACACGCTGGCGCCTTCTTTTATTGGCTTTTAGCGTGATGTAACTCGCATATTATGTATAGTGAGCTTTCCATGTGTGTATGGATACATATATTCTATTACGGTTTCATTTCGTTTGATTGGTAAATAACTTGACGTCTACCATAAATATATTTTAAATGCTAATCATAAATATTCAGACAAGAAAGAGAAGCGCATTTAAGTATACAGCCAGCCCCTGTGAGGCAAAGCAATTTCTTTTGTAAAATAAGAGAAAATTCTTTGTAGTGAAGAGGCATAAAACATATATTCCCCCGGCTATGCTAAAACGCCACTTTAAGGGATGTGCCGGCCATTAAACAAAGAGAAGATTCATTCACTGCCGTTTTTCTTCCTTTCCTTTCTTGCAAACTGTTATTTTATGGTATGTTTGGGAAGACGGAGTCAGAATCAAAGGATGCAGATAGGAATGGATCTGTGAGTTTCATTGCATATACATAATGGCAATTCACTGGGGAATGAATTTATTTCATTATATTTGCAGGCTCCGTCTGTGTCGTTTTAGTGCCCGTTTGCTAATGAAATTATGCAAATCAGGCATATTATGCAAATCAGCTATCCAATTTAAATCTTGTAAGATCCCTGTCATGACCAATAGAAACTGTGCAGATGTCTCTTTTAAATTAAATACCACACTTTTGGCGGTAAAAGTGCAACACTCCACTGTTTTGTAGCTAAATCCCGGAGTATAGTCTGTTTTTGTATGTGTACGTGAACGTACGCATGCGGTCGAACGCAGAGACTCGCAAAGCATAGTTTATTTGACTCGTACGTGTACACAGATGCATTGTGACAAAATGCAATGCATCTTCTGGGCCAACAAATGTCAATAAGTTGATTTTAATATTAATGAAATGGCACTATTTAGTGTCATTCACTATTTACTATTTAGTACCAAGTCTGTATATTAGAGACTGCAATATCGTTCGCAAAAGTGAAAAAGAAAATCTCAAATATTGACTGAAATGTCCGAGCCGCTAATGCTATGACCTTATGACCGTTCCCCGCCTCTGAGCCACAGCCATTCAGCTTTAACTTAAAACGGCCTAAAGTTAGGAAGACATATGAGCTCTCAGTGAAAGGAAGGAAAGCAGGCCTTTGATCGTCACCTGGCACATCGGCGTCTCCTCCCCAGGGGTCTTCCCATCACCTGTATACACACATCTGACAGGTGGGGAGAAGCTCCATAAGCTCCCCATGTGGGGTTCAGGCAACAAACAACCAGGAAGCAAACAGCGATCTTTTATTGTGGCAGTTCAGCTTTGAATAATGTGTTCAGCACCCAATATGTGGTCTGAGGTTACAGGTGAGGCAGAAAATGAAGGCGCATCGGCGATGCATGCTCGTAACATGCTTGCGACTCTGAGCCAACTCATTATCAGTGCATTAGAGCAGCATTTGATGTGACGATCTGGACGAGAACACCTGATGCGCAACCGTATGCCCGCAGACTGTTCCAGAAAGGAAGAAAATAATAATAAATATATTCGAATAGGGTTGGGAACTTACTTTTAAAGGAAAACACCACTGTTTTTCAATATTTAACTATGTTCTTACCTCAACTTAGTCGAATTAATACATACCTATCTTTATTCAATGCGTGCACTTAATCTTTGTACAGCGCGTCGTGAATGTGTTAGCATTTAGCCTAGCGTAATTCATTCATTAGGATCCAAACATAGATGAATTTAGAAGCCACCAAACACTTCCATGTTTTCCCTATTTAAAGACTGTTACATGAGTAGTTACACGAGTAAGTACTTACTCGTGTAACTACTCGTGTAACAGTCTTTAAATAGGGAAAACATGAAAGTGTTTGGTGGCTTCTAAATTCATCTCTGTTTGGATCCTAAGGAATGAATGGGGCTAGGCTAAATGCTAACACATTCACGACGCGCTGTACAAAGATTAAGTTTACGCATTGAAAAAAGATAAGATTGATTTGTCTAAGTTGAGGTAAGAACATAGTAAATTATTATGTAATATTGAAAACATTGGTGTTTTCCTTTAACTGGTAAAGCAATGCAAAATGTCATGGGTTTTATGCCAGAGAATGTAGCTACTTCAACTTGAAGTCACTTCAGATAAAATTGTGTAAAGGTAATGTAAATGTGTTACATTACACCGTACAGCACCAGTGGAAAATAAACAGTTGTGAGCTTGAATTGAATACAGTGAAAAATAAATGGCACATATTTCTATTACATTGTCCACACAAGCATGACACAACAAACCTACAACCTGTGTAGTCCAATATGTTAACAAATTACTATGTGAGTCTATGGCATAATGATTTATTCTATCTGTCTATTTGAGCTAGCTACTATATGAGTAATGTGCACTCTTAGATACACATGCAGTTAGCGTAGTGTTTACGTTTAGTTTACTCACTATTGGTATTTCAAGTTACTAGTATGTTGATATAAATTCAAGCCTTCTCAGGTTTTGTTAAAATGGCAATTGCTGGTGCACAGCTAGATATGTTGATCCTAGTGGAGGAACAATGATATTTACATTAAAAATATGGCAAAATAATTATTTCATACTGACGCAGATTAGTTTAGAAGATAGAGTATAGTTGTTATAAATAGCACTTGTTACTATTTATGTTCTTAAATAGTATTAGTCTTGTTTAGTTGTTTGTATACATTAACACTACAGATATATATACACCGATATATTGACCTATAATTATTTTCTGCAAATAAAATGAATTTTTCCCACTAACAGACATCGGTGGGTTGTTTAAAGGGGGTGTTCAACGGTACTTCATGCAGTCTGACTTATTAACACTGTTTAAGAGTTGTTTCCTCATGCTAAACAAATGCAAAGTGTCAGAAAAGCAGTTAGACGTGTTACAAAGTATTTCTGTGCCGAATGCACTTCGCCAGGGTTTCCTACAAGTTTCTGAAACTGGTCCAGTTGACGTTTCAGGTAAGCCATACGTATCACTTCTTTTTATATGGAGAGCGAGAACCAAGGATGCTAAGTTATAGGCATCACTTCACGCGACTCAACAATGGCACAAAAAAGAAGTGTGTTTTTGGATGTAAGGAAAAGAAAGCCAGCATTATGGAAACAGGTGATATAGTTTGTGTATCTGGGGTAGCAGCGGAGTTTTGTGTGTGTGTTTGTTTAACGCTGGATTTCATTGTCTCAAACCGTTCATGAGTTGCATGCGGTAAGTAGACTTCTGTGTTATGTTGGAAATCGGAAAGTGCATATTATATAAATGACACAAACATGTAGTGAATCATAAAGTAAACAGTCAGTGATGTATAAAGTGTTGCATGATTTGTGACTCGCTCCTCCCGCAGCTAGTAACTCCTCCTTTCAAAAATGTTTAGTTCGTTATTGGAAAGAATCAGAAAAGCTGATCTGTCTTTTATAAATCTGATTAAACTAAAGACTCTTCTGAGATATGAAGGATGTAGTACTACTCTATAGGTACTCCAGATTAACATCAGAAATGCAGAAACAGCTTGTGTTATGGACGCTTTAAGAACAGACGATTTTATTCTGGGAATCAAAAGAGGTGGAAAATGCATCAGACCTTATGCTGTGTGATTATTTTAAAATGGGTGACAAAGAAAACAGAATTGCAGGTTGGATTTCTAGCACTACTAGGATTGCAGAACATAACCATTTGAAACAATGAGTTAAGAGCAAAACTTTTCATTGAGAAACATTGGTTTGTCTTTCATTCACTGCCTGCTCTTCATTCCTCTCTGTGTTTCTGACTGGATCAGATTACTATGAGAGAGAAAAGTGCTATCCGCGGGCTAACTCCAATAAAGAACCCAGCGCTCGGCTGAACATTGATGTTAGTTAAGTGAGACCGGCCGTGCCGTGACTAACAGCTCAATCTCTCCGACTCAAGGTGCAAAGTTTTTCTATACCGTAGCTCTCTGTAAGGTGACGGAGACTCAGACAGTTCTGATATATCAAGCCTCCATCATGTTGGTGAGATGACATGTTCAAATGGCCTTTGATGTGACAAACATTCTGCGGTTTTCCTCAAATGCTTCATCCGAGCGTGCGTTACCTTGCCGAATGCACGGTGCTGCTAACAGCTAGCAGCATGTTTCTGATTGTGGAAGCACACAGGCATGGGGAAGCATCAGAAAGCAGTTTTGTTGCCACTGCGGTTATGTCAAGGTCAGTGATCCACATTGATGGCTGAAACAAAGAAAGTTTAAATAGAGTTGCTGTAGCTCAACTGATAGAGCATTGCTATAGCAGTGCAAAGGTCAGGGGTCGATCCCCAGGGAACACACATACTGCTGAAAATTTATATCAAGAATGCACTATAAGTCGCTTTGAATAAAAGCATCTGCCAAGTGCATAAATTTAAATGTAAAAAAGGCATTCTCATGCATCTCAGAGGTTAAAGCAGGACACATGCAAGTGGCATGATGCCAGCTTTAGTCATGGGTACTCAGTGTTTTTTTTTTTACAATCACCTGACGTCAGGCTGACAGCTTTGATTTAATGTTAGCACTGCAAGAAGTCACATGGTCACTAAAAGAAAAATGTATTTGTGCCAAAACTACTGTAAAATAAGTCGAATTACAGTATAATGAAAAAGGCTAAATTATAATATCACATTTAATAAAATACATTACAATCGCTCTATTTGTGGCACTGGGCAGTTAAAGGGGACATTTCACAAGAATTTTTTAAGATGTCAAATAAATCTTTGGTGTCCCCAGTGTACGTATGTAAGTTCTAGCTCAAAATACCCCACAGATAATTTATTATAACATGTTAAAATTGGCGCTTTGTAGGTGTGAGCAAAAATGTGCCATTTTGGGTGTGCCCTTTTACATGCAAATGAGCTGATCTCTGCACTAAATGGCAGTGCTGTGGTTGTATAGTGCAGACTAAGGGGTGGTATTATCCCCTTCTGACATCACAAGGAGAGCCAAATTTTAACGACCTATTTTTCACATGCTTGCAGAGAATGGTTTACCAAAACTAAGTTACTAGGTTGAACCTTTTCACATTTTCTAGGTTGATAAAAGCTCTGGGGACCCAATTATAGCACTTAAACATAGAAAAACTCTGATTTTCATGATATGTCCCTTTTAATAACTGCTTGGTGGTAACTGTAGCACTTGAAAATAAAAAAAAAACATTGTATGCACCCGCATGCATAGCTCAGTGGTAAAGCATTGTGTTAGCAGCTGATATAAAATCCAGGTTGCTTTGGATAAAAGCATGTGCCAAATGAATACATATATTATATCATCCTTACTATCCTGAGCTGTGACATAAAAGGCTCAAAAATGCTTTCACTCTGATAATGCTTTTGCCTCAGGTGAACTAACAGCCCCTACCACCAGGAGCTAACCAGGCCATGTAACCAAACCTTGACCAAGCCTTCACGTTTCCAACATACAGCCCATGTAAAGACTACAATTAAAATCAAATGATTCTGGCAGTCATTATGGACCAACCTATGAGTATTGAGTCAGTAAGTGGTGTTTATCACTTTAAAATATTGCCCCGTCTTTTCACTGCATGAACGGGGCAATTACCGACTCAACGGGGTGTTGTGTTCTGCAGAAGAAGAGCGGGACACTAGCCGTGCCAATATACCATCAACACGCCGGCGATGACACAGAACCTGATTTTCGGCCGAACTGAAAAGGATTTTAGTGACAAAATGGCTTCTGTAAATCATGAGAAAAGGCCAAGCAGACAGTGCTGCTATACAGGAAGCTAGGTGATCTGATTTATTACCTCGATCCAGGGGAGATTACTGCTTCCTATGACCGCTGTAGACGAGGATCTCCATATTCTTTCTGACAGTATATGGACTTCAAACTGCATATAGAAGGCATTTTTAAGCATTTGACAGACATTTTTAACCAAATTGATTTAAAGTACATCCAATTATACATTTCATTAGGATGTGTGTTCGCGGTGAATCAAACCTATGACCTTTGGGCAGTCCCGGCGCCATGGGCGTGCTTTGGGGGGCCGGCCCGCCCTGTGAGTCACTAGTGCCCGCCCTGGACGAGCCTGCGGTCTCCCTTCACTTGCACTTTTTTATATATATATATACTCAACAAAAACAAGTGTTTGGTCTGATTTAAAAAAGAAAATATTTTAAATGTATTTAATTGGTTTGTCGGTAGTGAGCGTGGAAATGTTTGGTTGTTTGCTAAGCAAAGCGCCACCGCTTAACGTTAAGACACGATTGGGTGTTGCAGTGAGACTGTGTGCTGCTGTGATCTTTGAACTATTTTCGCTGCTGAAACATCAAAAACGGTCAACATTGCGTCTAAAATGTAAGTGACTATATTAATTACTTGTTTAGTGAACTGTCATATGAAATCTGTACATTTTTAACCGTGATGTGATGCTGCTTAACTGTATCGTGTTATTAAAAACTCCACATTTTTACCACAGTATGTTTAACCCACTTTGTTAACCCACTGTTAACTCACTTTGTGTTTGCTGCGCTTATTTGTTTAACTTAGCGTTATCACATTATGCACTTTCGGTCGCCATTGAGACCAAATGAGGCAAAATCATTATGTTTTGGTGATTGTTATTGCCGTTTTAATCAGACTAGGCTACTTGTCCGGCCGAGCAAGTAAAATTCTCTTTTACTTGGCCTTTTAAAAAATCCACTTGATGTCGACGTGTGTTTTTAGACTGCTTCAGTAGGCTAGATACAATCTTTACGACTCCTCCGTTGTATTGTGTGTCAGTTCTTCATAGTTTTTGTCCATTTAATTGATAATTAATGATATAATGCATTGCAGTAAGGTTGATCTCATTTAAGCCCCCCCTGAAAAAATGAAATGCCCATCCGTGAATTTGGGTCTAGCGCCGGGTCTGCCTTTGGATTACCAACAAATTGATTGATTAGTAAAGCTACAAGAACACCAGTTTGAATCAGCTAAATATTATTATTATGTATTATTATCATAATTTTTAATTCTATAATAAAAATAATAATAATATCACCACTTTTAAAGGAGCAGTGTGTGAATTTTAGTGGCATCTACTGGTGAGTTTGCGAACTGCAACCCACGACTAAGTCCACTGCTTACCTATCACTTTTGAAACACTTAAAAAAGCTACGATAGCCGCTACCGGACAAACATGTCATCGTTGGAGACAACTTAGTAAAAAGTTTGTCCATTAAGAGTTTCTGTAGAAACATGGCGGCACAAAATGGCGGCTTCCATGTAAGGGGACCCTCTGTGTATGTAGATAAAAGCGTCTCATTCTAAGGTAATAAAAACATAACGGTTCATTATGAAAGGTCTTTATACACCCATGATAATTTTATATATTATTTTGCATTTCTGTCAAGAGAGCCTTCTAAAAATTACACACTGCACCTTTAACATGCACATATATAATAATATATTTTTTTTAAGTTTTAAAATGAACATTAATAACGTGTTAATGCACATTCATTTTTATAATATTTAATGCTGTTTATATGCCATTTTTTTATATTGAGGCCGTTGAATGACATGAATGATGTAACAGATGTAACATTGTCATGATACTGTAGCTAATGCATGAAACTCCATATGGATGTGAGGTCAGGGACATTTTAATACTGTAGAACCCCACAGTTTGTCAATCCCAGAAAATCCCTATTCCCGGAACGCATAGGACTGTGTGAACAAAAGGCAGAAACAATGTCGTAAGGGGTGTGTTGTAGTAAGGATGTGTGTGTCATTGCAACAATGATGTTTTGCAAGCGTAAAGGTACAGTATGGTTTTTTAGCAGCATTTAGCAGTGACATTGCAAATTGCACCAACTTCAATTTCAAAACGCAATGAGAAGCTATGGTAGCTGCCAGAGGACAAACATGTCAAAGAGACATAATGGCGACTTGCATGTAAGGATAATTTATCTGTAGATAAAAACGGCTCATTCTAACATAATAAAAACAATACAGTTCGTTATGTAAGGTCTTTATACACCACTGATAATATAGTTATGTATAATACTGCATTTCTGTCAAGAGATCCTTCTCAAAGATACACCTTTAAAATGCTCAGTGTATTTTCTATAATCTCTGTGTGAAAAGGGCTTATGACTCTCTCTACTCATGTTCGAATCTAATTTCATTAAAGTAGAAGACTGTTTTTGAATCATCAGCTAGTTAATACTTTAACTAAAATGATTTAAGCTATATTGGATAATTGCTCTCTCAGTCTTTTAATTCTTTTAGCTGTCAGGAATAAAGTAAAAGTTTAAATAATACCATATCAAAGTGAAAATTATTCAGTAATAATGATATGTGTTAAAGCAATGATATTATTAAATTGAAGTGTGCTCTCAGATACAGTTGGTTATTATCATTTATTATACATATCAACCCCTTTAATAAGGCTGAATGTAATTATCATATACCTCTTGTGTTAAATGGGATATTACTGTATCTAGTCTTTACAAGTGACTGAATTGCACCGCTACTTGTTGCACATAAAAATGTTTTTCACACCATAAGATGACAGGTAGAAAATGTTAATTGCCAACAGTCTCCCCCTTTTAAACAACTGGTCTCTGAGTCTGAATGGCTAATGGTAAAAAATAAATCCCAGAATTTGTCACACGCTATCACAACATGGCTAATTAAAAACAGTTTGTTTCTCAGTCATCATTAGAAAAGCACACATAGGTAATGACAGCGAGAAGTTGCCAGCCTATATCTCCAAAGTCTGCACCCAATTAATGAGTAGATAATTATGAGCAAAACTGGGAGACATTCTTCATAGACGCCTCGCTCACATCAGCCGAATTAAAGAGCCTCAGTTCAACTGGTCCACCCACAATGCCCATTCCAACTTAACCCAAGGTGTTGCCGCGGCCACTAAACAGTTTTATTTGTCAAGACGAGTACGTTTGCACTTGTTTTGCTTTGTTAATATTATGGGCTGGGTAACATATGCTAAAGATGTACTAAATCAATGTTTCAATTCAATCCCATAATCACTTTTAGCATAAAACACGCAACCTGTCAAGTAACCACTACGCAACCAGCTAAGGTTTTTTTGTGTACTACATTGCATTACAGAATTTGCTTTGACCTTTTGCAGTAAGTTCAGACATAATTGCAAGGTTCACAATTCATAATTCATTCACTCCTCGTCCAGACCTCTGATTAAAGCAAAGCTTCAAAAGTGGTAGTGATATCACAACCACCATCACATTAGCATAAATCTTCACATCAAGTAACCAACCCTTAAAGCAATAGTTCGTCCTAAAATGTAAATTACCACATGATTTTCTCTCCCTCAAGCCATCCGAGATACATGTGTCCATCATCTTTCAGACGCATTTGGAGTTTATAATGGTAAAAGACAGGGATCAGGGAAAAACTTCTGACTTTAAACCCACAAAAGTGCATCTATCCTTTACAGAAGTAATCCACATGACTCCAAGGGGTCGACAAAGTCCCTCTGCGTGTAATTGATGCGTTTGAGTAAGAAGAATATCCATATTTCAAACCCCACAAACTATAACAACTAGCCATCTTGGACTCACTCAATTTGCGAGAATCACTGCGTAACATACCCATGGAAACCAACGCTTACTGCGCTAAAACTCTCTTGTGACTCATGTGAGTTCAAATGGCATTTTACTGGAAGCTACACTGTAAAAAAAATCCGTAGAAATTACAATGTTATTGCAGCTGGGTTGCCGGTAATTTGCCGTGGATTTGAATGTATGTTGTTTACAGGCAAGAGTTTGTTTAAATTTAAATACATTTTAAATATTAACAAGTCTTTATCTTTACAGAATAAAACTATACAATAACAGCCTCATGCAAAGCATTCTGGGAACCAGAAATCATCATCAACCTTTTTCTGTTTTTTGCTTCAGAATTTGTTTCCCAGAAGGTTTTGCTTGATGCTGTGTTTTTAGTTTTTCTCTGTAAAGATAAAGACTTGTTAATGTTTAAAGGAACACGCCCACATTTTGGGAATTTAGCTTATTCACCGTATCCCCCAGAGTTAGATAAGTCCATACATACCTCTCTCATCTCCGTGCGTGCTGTAACTCTGTCTGACGCAGCCCCCGCTAGCTTAGCTTAGCACAAAGACTGGAAGTGAATGGCTCCAGCTAGTATACTGCTCCCAATAAGTGACAAAATAACGCGATCATTTTCCTATTTATGTGTTGTGATTTGTATAGTCAAACCGTGTACAAATAACAAGGTGATATGAGACACAGCGATCTTTTAACAGTATACATACTGAGAACTATATTCTCTGAAGACAAAGCACTGCCGCATGGGCAGAGTGATTTGCACAACTCTGACCGAACTCTCTGCTCCTCACCAGGGGCTTCTCGTGTGCTGCGAGCAGATCACTCCGCCCATGCGGCAGTGCTTCGTCTTCAGAGAATGAGAGATGAGAGAGGTATGTATGGACTTATCTAACTCTGGGGGATACGGTGAATAAGCTAAATTCCCAAAATGTGGGCGTGTTCCTTTAATGTTCATTTAACTTTGAACAAAATGTTGCCAATAAAAAACATACATTTAAATCTACGGTAAGTTACCGGCAACCCAGCTGCAATTTCTACGGAAATTTTTTACAGTGTAGTTATTACAGTTATAAAGTTTGAAATATGGATATTTTTCTTACAAAATCACATAACTGCAGGAGACCTTTATTAAAACAACACTAAAGACTTATTGCTCTTTGCTCCCCCTACAGGTTAGAAGCGTAATTGTCCATTACCACTGTCGTAAATAATTTAGCCTACTGCAGCAAAGCTGGCTCTGATTGGATTGTAGGTCTGGCATAAAGCAAGTTTTTGTAGTTTTCACTCGAACTACAGGACCACTATCCGACGGTTGGAAACTTCTTTAGTGCGGTTTTGGCCGATAGAGGGCTGCAAAGCAAATGTGAAAGTGCCATTCACCCTGTTTTGAGTGGATGAACCACTGAAACTTTTTTGGAAACGTTATTTTAAGGTAAAAAAAACTCTTTGGTGTTGCTTTAACCCTTTGGAGCCGTGTGGAGTTCCGTATTTTGTGTGGATTACCGTATTTTCCAGACTATGAGACTAAGGGGCTGTTTACGCTTGGTATTAAGATTTGTTTTCATCGATCGGATCACAAGTGGACGAGAGAGACACATCACGTTTACACCTGGTATTTAAATCCATCTCTTTGTCCACTTTCGACCGCTTCTGTCCTGAATACTGTGAGGGGGTGGTCTGTCGAGACAGTGGGCGAGTCTCTCTGCTGTCATTTAAATGCAAGCGGTAGTAATAATGATGAGTTTATATGGATGTGAACCAATATTATGTCGGAGTATGCTGCTTGTTTAGTAAGTTAACATGCTGCACAGTGTTTTGTACATGTATATGTTCAGCTTTCTCTGAATTTTCAGCGCAATTCATGAAATAGGATCGCGCAACTTTCACACGCTTGCAAAATGAAACTGCGGAGATCAGCCGCTTTAGTTTTATCAGTAAAAGGGCTAAAAATAGCGCTGTTCACCGTGTGTTCACACCAGAAGTCAGAAAAGACGTAAAACATTGTGTTCAGTACCTCAGATTAAATAAATGGGCTTAGAGAAGGCGGTCGCGTGTGGCTGTTCGAACACATTCAACCACATGTGCGTTTACACTACAAAAGCAATCCGAACGAAAGGGTTTTCACCTAACTCTGAATGTGGTTGAAAGTGGTCGAAAGTGGACGAGCTCAAAACGTTTTAAACCCTGTTTACACCTCGCATTAACGTCATCCACTTGTGATCCGATCGCCGAAAACGCATGTTAACTCTTTCCCCGCCAGCGTTTTTAAAAAAAAGTTGCCAGCCAGCGCCAGCATTTTTCATGATTTTCACAAAAGTTTAATGCTTTCCAGAAAATGTTCTTCTTTAAATATATAAACAAACAATATATCAGATGAAAGAACAGACCCTCTGCTTTCAAAAAAAAAAAAAAACGTTTCATCCTACCTTCATTAATCTAGAAAGGCAAGTTATTCAGCTAAACAATAACACAGAACAGCAGGCTGAATAGGTGTTCGTACATGTTAAAGTGACATTAACAGTTATTTACACGATACACAATAGCATACTGAACATACCTGGGAGGCTGAATAGGCTAAATTAAGCCAAATCAAGCTCAAAAAGGTCCCAAAGTCATTCCGCATCACTGAATCCATTGAATTACATAAATACAGGAGCAGCATATAGCGGACTCTCGCGAGTGTAGACGGTAATGGCTTCTCTTGATTCATATGAAATAATTTTGACAAATAAGTCGCACCTGACTTCAAGTTCGAGGAACCGCCAAAATATGAAAAAATTGTGACTTTAAGTCCGGAAAATACACTACTTCTGTAAAGGATAGATGCACTTTTAGGGGGTTTAAAGTCATAAGTTGTTCCCTGATCCCTGTTTTCTACCATTATAAAGCTTGGAAGAGCAAGGACATTTACTAAAATAACTCCAGATGTGCTCGTCTGAAAGATAATGGACATATGTATCTCGGATTGCTTGAGGGTGAGTAAATCATGGGGTAATTTTCCAACTATCCCTTAGACCAAAACAGTGTGATCCAGTATGTAAAGTTAGTCAATCATAAAAAAAGATCATTTTCAAAGTAATCTACAAAGCAAATGGTATTAAAGTCAACGATGCTTGCTTACAGTGTAAACACAGTGTTATATGTACACCAGAACTGACTATTGAGAGTTTAATTATGTATCTTACATAAGTCGTTTACTATAAGTGTTGACGAACCTTTGAGAAACTTTTTTTGTCTACAAATAAGGCTGCCAGTTTACCATGTGTAATAAAATGAATTATTCAAAAATAATGCAATGAAACGCATAACACAAATATAATGGGAAAATCCTCAACCCTGAATTCAAGCAATTAGAGATAGATTGTGAAATGCATTCCTGTGGACTACAGGTGTTCAATGATACGTAAACAATATATCAACCCCACTTTTTGCCTATCCAATCCTTTCAGTCATTTCTCTGTCATAATAATGTACAATGTTTTCTTTAAGTATGTTAATTTGAGAGGTTTTCTAAAGGAAATTTAGACACAATTATTTGGGCCTACTTCAGTTACTCAGCGAATAAATGTACAATAATGAGTTTGACCAAATTTTTTACAGCCCTAGTCCAAGAAGTTCAATGGGATTATTATAAGTCTCAGGTTTAATATAAAAAAATCCTCATAATAACATAATACTTTACCAGCCAAGACTACTACTAAAAATTAACCTGTGAAAATAACTCCTTGCTCCATCCTGCTCTCTCCAGCAGAAATGTTGCTCTTGATTTAACTGGCACCAATACTGTCTTGGCTCTGAATGTCTCAAAGACAGATGTCCGAGGAATGGAAAGAAAAAAAAACAGACATTTTGGGATTGATTTTAGCACAATGTGAGAAAAGTGCAGGAGTGTCCCCATTTTCAGGAGTGCTTTAAAGTGTCTGATGCCAGCAAGTCAATACAGCAAACTTCTAATCCCGACACCAATGCACATGAATGTCCTGGCCAGAGCTATCGTCGTGCAGCCTCAATGTCTAGCCCTACAAAAGCACAGGACAAAGCGGTCAAAAGCAACAGAAAATACACAAGACACTATGCATGACCTCCTGTGACTACTGCCATGATAAATCCCATGCTTTACTGCAAGATGCACACCAGCCAGGTCACAGTCTGTTCACCCCACAGGGTTTGGCAGCAGATCCCAGAACAGTAAACCACAGGCCACATAACACACTGATGACTGTACTGTACATGTCCTGCAGAAATGCACAGACAACTTCCTACTTCTAACAATTGGATCTTATGAACCATCTAAGGATTAATGATTTCAGTATGTAACTGTCTTGTTTTAATGTACATTATGCATAAGTAGTTGATGCATAATGTGTCTATAGACACACTATCATGATTTGATGCTGAAATGTTTGATGGGAATGTATCTTGTAATTGGTCATTGTTCTTTTAAGGCTTTACCATTTCAATTACTTTGCCTAAACTAGTTTATTACTAGCATTTATAAGTGTTACATTTATACATTTATGAATGTTCAAACAAGTTTAAGTTGACAACATTATATGAATCTCGAGTTTCATATAAGGAAAAGCCATGAAATTCTTCAGGATGTATTCCATCATCTTATGGTGAATATGAATTATTACTATCTTGTCACAGTTATAGGGTACAATTATTACAGACTGCCCATGCACAAAATTGTAAATGTCCTCCTTAGCTCCGTTAAATATTTTTTGTGATATTATAGTTGTCATTTTACATATATGGCAGTGATTTTGACCAGAAGTTTATTGTTTGATGATGGTCATAATCTGTTAATGGTTTTTTTTGTATTGTAAATTGTTGATGTTAATGACAAAATTGATTTCTGAATGGACAATAAAAATGGAAAAAGGTTGTGTGTATTGTTACATAAATTAAACCAAGTTGTAATTCTATATATTTGAATAGTGATTTATGGGTTGGTCGATGACAATGTCATGTTCCACACTCTTAGAAAGGATGTGTTCGTTTTTTACACATCATTGTGTGGTAAGCTTTTAACACATTATGTGTAATTTTCTGTTGATTTTGTGTTAAAATATAACACATGTTGTGTTAAAAGTAACACAAAATGTGTTGTTTCAATAATAACACAGTGATGGGTGAATTCTGGGACAACGCGTTTAGTGTGTTGTCCCAGATCAACACTAATGTGTTGTTTTTAACACATTCATTCTAAGAGTCCATGTTAAAATACACAACAAAGCAATGATGCCAAACACTACACTGTGGAAATGATCTGATCAATCAAACCATTTTACCTATTTACAGTACTAACTTTTTATACTATTATCACTAGTCAAGATTTAAAACAGTCCCATCATAATAAGTTGTAATGATTTGATTAGTGTCATTAATATCACTGCACAAAATCTACAGAGATATAATTTGTTATTTTGTGTGTGTTCAAGTCGGATTAATCATATTGACGAGATGAATGGCATAAGCGCCACCACAAAGGCGTTCCTGGAACTCAAGTTTTTTATCTTTAAGCCCTGAATTAGGGGCGTGTCAGTGAGAAACATGGTGGAACCATAGACTGTAAAAAAAGATGGACGACACCCAAGTCGCCAGTGTCCCGATACGGCGCTGATATCTTGGGTCTTGAGTCTGCGCAGTAGCGATTTTGGGACCAGTCCTGCGCAGTAGTTAGCAGGAAGTAGAGCCGCAAAATCAAGACCCTGCCCTCGCTCTCGCAGAATGCGCATATCAAACAATATCACAGCTGTCAATCATTACGTGACACCACCGTTTTTATATCATTAAATAACTAACAAAACACAAACTTTTTTTAAAAACAAACATTTGAATTTACATCAGCGTGATAAAACTACAGTAAATGACAGAAACCAGCTTCGGAAAAAAGATAATTGAAGTGTACTTGAATTTTTTAGTTGGTCTCAATCCCATTGAATAACATGGGGAGGCGGGGTTTATGACCTATACTGGGACCAGTCACTGGGGGGCAATCGAGACGTTTTGGCTTCACTTTTCAGGGCTTGTGCGGCACGCTTGGGTGGAACCAATAGAAGCAACACTTGTAGTTGACGATTGTAAGGCATTTCTCAAAATATCTTACTTTGTGGTCATCAGAACAAAGACATTTATACAGGTTTGTAACAACAAACATTGCTGTTTTTTATGTATCAGTGTTGCCAACTTGGTTACTTCGGCGCTAGATTTAGCGACTTTTCAGACCCCTTTAGCGACTTATTTTAACAAAAAAGCGGATAGCGACTTTTTGGAGCCGTAGCTTGAGATTTGTATTCATTTTGTGTGGCCTGTACTGTTTTGAAACTATACTGTTTGTGGGTCTTTCCACTGAAGCTGTGACATTTCTGTCCACAGGTCATAATCTGTATAAAAATGCAAGAAAACAAACTCTAAAATACATTTTGTTTTTAAGCAAAGTGTCCTGCATGCTAATAACACCAAATTTAAACTAAATATTTTAAAACATTAATAAAAACTACACAGAACACCGAAAAATAGCATTTTTATCTGTCCCGGCTCTCTATCTCTATACTTCACCTTTATATTTAAAGCAAAGAATTCTTTAGATATCTTTAATTTTTTTGCATTTTTGCGTGGGTCCATATCCCGTCTTTGCTTTAAATATATTTTTTTACTATTGAAAAGTTATAATATTTTAGATAAATGCACACTTTAGTTATGTCCCCAGGATTTCAATCAGTTCTGTTACCCAACACGTAAAATTTAGGAATATCCCGCATTTCACATTTTCAAGAGGAAGTGACATCATCTGGATCTTCTGAAGGTCATGTGAAGATCAAAAGCCACTTTTCTCATTTTCTTTTCTGTACATTTTATGATATTGATGCTATGACTGTGAGGGGGTATGGTGAATAAGCTAAATTCCCAAAATGTGGGCATGTTCCTTTAATGGATTGCATTTAGTCAATACTTCATACTTGTTTTTTGTCTGACAACAGAAGTAGGGAATATACAAATAAAAAAAATTATTTTTAGCATTCAGCTGTATTAAAATCTATTTTGGGACAGTTCAGAGAGTAAGAGAAACGTGAAATGGTTTTCATAATGTACAGATATAGTCATAATGCAAATACGACGTGATGATGTCACTGATATGCTAATTATGTAATGATGTAATTGAACCATTTTCCAAGTAGGCTTTAGCTACTTTCCATTGAAAGTAGTTGGCAACACTGTGTGTAATTTATTAAAAGAAAGTACACATCCATCTTTCGCCGACGAAAGTGTCTTAGGGTGTTTTCACATATAGTTCATTTTAAAAGAACCAAACCCAGTACACTTAAAGTGAACCAGAAAAGGGACTAGCTGAATGTGACCTCAGTCCTTTTGGTGTTCACAATATAGTGGACTCAAAAGAGGACCCAGTTCTTTTTTTGGTCCTCTGCAGAACTGAAGTGATCTCAGACCCTTTCTTGTTCACAACACAACTTCATAAGAACTTAGATCCCAGCTTTCTGTGCAGCAGTTTATTTTGATTGAATGTCAAAACCACAAAGAAAAGGACCGGGACCTCATTGATTTCACATATCAAAAAGAAATCGAACCACAAAAGATCCCAAAAGCGAACCGTACTCAGACCACCTCCAGAAGTGGTCTGAGTTCGGTTCGCTTTTGGGTCCTTTTAGGGGGGTCTGAGATCACTTAGTTTGTTCACATATACACCCTGAACTGCTCTGAGAGCGTTTGGAGGGCTCAAACGAACTAGGTGTGAAAACACCCTTAAACGCTCCTGATGTTGTAAACACAACTTGCCAGCTCATAAATACGAACAAGGAGAACTTGAACATCTTCTTGTGCAATAAAGGCATGTAATGCATTTACCCAAATTTACCTAAAATTCTTTGTTGCCACTTTCTAAAACCAATAAGGCATCCAAGAGCATGCTATATTACAAAATACAGTCACAGTGTAAGTGGTTGCAGGCAACATCTCTTACAATACATCTCATACTATATTGTTTAACTGAAAAACGAACTATAATGAATCTTGAGAATCTTCATTTACCGGTACAAGAAAGTACATAGCAAACGAAGTGACAAGGGAAATCGCAGCCACAATCTTTTGTTCGTGTATAAAACAAAACAAGACCCATTAAAACGCAGCAAGCGCATTTACAATCTCAGAGTCTATTGTGGAGAGTAATAAACATTCAGAGAGGAACCTGATGGTGCTTTGTCAATGTTCCCCAGCAATAGTAGATGAAAGCTTGATTAATTTGGCTTATTAACTAAGCAATTCAATTAGCCAGTTTCATCCTAGGCCATCACACGTTCATATCCTTTGGATTGCTGGATAGAGCATTCGCCCATGTGGTTTCACAGCATCTATTGTCCACATAAAAAAACAGAAAAAATAAATAAAGCATTCTCGGTCTTTTTTAAGGCAGCTGTTCTTTCATTCCCAAATTACTGGCAGATTGCACGGACAGATGACACAAGTGCAAATGCAAAGTGTCTAAAGAAGAACGGCAAATTAGCTGCAACGTTGTCGCCTCTCAGCACAACTTCTTTTCCGAACTAAAGTCGAAAGGAGAGGAAATTAGCCTGCTAATTACTGAAAATTACAGCTGCTTCAATTATGCCATTTCATGAGCTTTTTCGAGCCAAATCGCGTGACTCTTTAAAAACCGGCATTTCATAAAGCGCAACAGGCTGTGAGGTATTCAGCTCGTAACTGGCAACAGGCTACGGTGATTTATACCCTTTAAATAGTTAAACCATTAAATGCGCTGTCTGTCGAACCATCGCAACATGCATGAGATTAATGTGGCAGTTCGTAGCTTATATAGACTGTATGGTTTTTCGCACAGAGGCTAAGCATTACATAAACATCTCAGAGTCCTGAACCCATTCCTCGTCTTTCGTTTCAGCTAGCATCTTTCAGAGCACTTCCAGGCGATCAATTATTAAAATCAGCTTTAAATGGCTCCCTTTGTCAACAATTTTAGAAAATCTGATTTATTCTGTGGTTTAAGACTTTTGAGAGGTCATTTTTCATTTAAATGGCCTTTAGCATTTCTTATTAAAATACATCATTGCTCTTGTAGATTTATTTATTCAATGTGATAGATCATTAGTCAGATTAATGTAATGTGCGTTCTTTCCATTAGAACTGGTGGCTTCGCTGAGAGCTCGGCTTGCACAGATCTCATCCGCTGCAAAATATGGCATAAAGAAACCAGCCGACTGAATTAAAATACATTTCTTGAATTTTAAATACATTTTGTGCCTGTTTGCTTATATATATTCTGAGCTATATACAATTTAATATTATTTATATTATGTTATATACAGTTCCTGATGCACCTTGACAGCCTAACCTTAATACATAAGTCGCCTGCTAAAAACAAATAAATCTTTCAACCGAATTCCACAGACACATCAAACGCTATTTCAACTGCCGGCTTGAAAACTCAAGCGAATAAATACTCCCTTTTCCAGACTCTCGCGGTGACAGTGCACATGCTAACCTTGAACGTTTTAACAATATGTGAAGAAATGTTGGGCTTACTGCTTCAGTATCTTCTGCTCTTCAAACACTTTGGCTGTCAGAGATCCAGCAGGCTCCACTAGAGAGAATTAATCACTCTTCATTTCTATTCAATCCAGTGCCCTACATGAACACACAGAGCTGAGAACCGGCCTACACTCTTCTGTGCCTGAAAATGAGCTCAACTATACACTGATTATCCAACCTGAACTTTCAACCCCAGGAGAAGCTCTGACCCTCCACTTCATCGCCAAGACCAGGGGCAGGAGGGCATCACACGCGCTACAAAAATTCTAACGGTAGTTAACATGGAGACCTGATGCTGACATAACGTATGAGAGAGAATACAGAATGACAAATGTATTTCATTAAGTTTGAACTGCTGTGCTGGACACTAGTTTCAGGCAAATGGTGATATTAATGTACGTCTTCTGTAAGAACTGTAACACTTAAAGGGACATTCCACTTTCTTTGAAAATAGGCTCATTCTCCAACTCCCCTAGAGTTAAACATTTGATTCTTACCGTTTTGTAATCCATTCAGCCGGGTCTGGCGCTAGCACTTTTAGCATAGCTTAGCATAATCCATTGAATCTGATTAGACCATTAGCATTGTGCTAAAAAATAACCAAAGAGTTTCGATATTTTTCCTATTTAAAACTCAACTCTTCTGTAGTTACATCGTGTACTAAGACCGACAGAAAATTAAAAGTTGCGATTTTCTAGGCATATGTCTAGGAACTATACTCTCATTCATGGGGTAATAATCAAGGAATTTGCTGATGTAACATGGCTGCAGGAGGCGCAATGATATAACTCACTGCCCGAAAATAGTCCTTTGCTATTGAAAGTAACCAATGGGACTATTTTCGGGCAGTGAGTAATATCACTACGCCTGCTGCAGCCATCGTACATCAGCAAAGTCCTTGATTATTACGCCAGAATGAGAGTATAGTTCCTAGTCATATCTGCCTAGAAAATCACAACATATAATTTTATGTCGGTCTTAGTACACGATGTAACTACAGAAGGGTCAAGTTTTAAATAGGAAAAATATCGAAACTCTTTGGTTATTTTTTAGAGTGATGCTAATGGTCTAATCAGATTCAATGGATTATGCTAAGCTATGCTAAAAGTGCTAGCGCCAGACCCGGAGATCAGCTGAATGGATTCCAAAATGGTTAAAATCAAATGTTTAACTCTAGGTGAGCTGGACAATGAGCATATTTTCAAAAAAAGTTGAATGTCCCTTCAAAGGCAAACTGACAAAATGTTTACGATACACTAAACAAAAACTTTTGGTCATTCAAAGGGAATAAACATTATGCCATCATTTACACACCCTCAAGTTTCTCCAAACCTGTATCAGTTTCTTTATTCTGTTAAACACATCTGGATCTGGGGCACCATTGACTTGCATAAAAGGACAAAAAATGACTACTTTAAAAGTCAATGTTGCCCCTGATCTGTTTGTTTCAAACATTTTTCCAAATATCTTCCTTTGTGTTCAAACAGATTAGGTGTTAAATGTTCTCAAACAGCACTGCATTTATTCATCAAGTTGTTGGTCTTTTCAGTGCAAACACGCCTATGCAGATCTAACCTATTATTGTTAGTACCTTATTTAAAAAACCTTGAGATCTTTGCCAAGCGAATCAAGGCAATGGTTGAAAGTTGGGTTTCAAAATATAATTTTATTGAATAGAGAATTCTGTGTATATTTTCTACTTATTACAGTAGCTGTAGTTGATCAAATGATGGAGAAGAGCATTATAACTGGGCATTTATCTAGACGTGTATAGTAGCACGTTCACCATAGTCGATTCAGGAGTCTGAAGCAATGCTGTACAGTCCCAGTAAAGTATGTCAGGTTGCGGCTGCGTCCCCAATAACCCATCACTCAGTACCGGCCTGAAAGATAAGAAACTGCTCGATGCAAATTGCATTCAACACTATTTCCGTGGGCAATGTTTGCCATGATACCTAATTTGCATAATGCATTTAGCTAAAACAATGTAGAAAGCATGCGCAAATAAATTATGAGTGGGCGCAATTAATTGTAAGGAAATACTGAGTAGACATTTCTATACAAAAATGAATGTTTTGTTTCAAAAAAACTTGTGCCACCCATCACAGCTCGAACCCACGGCGCAATCTCCACCTTGCCTCATTTCTCACCATCTCATATCCTTACATGCCGTGGCCCCAGCACACCCTCCTGTCACCTCTGCGTTTGTGTTGTCCAAACTGTCCTCCCGCGTGCCGCCTGCGGCCCATCCATTTTTCCATCCAATCGATGCTGTGCTCGGACAGCATGTTCAATCAGAGCCCGAGAGCAGGCGCTTTTCTGCGGTGTGAACAGGTGGCCTTTAGGGCCGAGTTTAGAAAATCTCTCCCAGTGATTACGCCCGCAGCACTGACAGCTCTGTTTTTATGCCGGCCCCGATATGCCACCCTCGCAAATTAACACGGACACAGCGGAGCAGCCAGCACCCAGCCAACGTGGTCCCTCGAGGGCCCTAATCCTTGTACTGACACTGTAAAACTGTTTAATTTGGATTTGGCTCCCCGGAGAACTGCCATTGAGAAAGCAGGTGTCTCCAGCCATGGCAAGCTAGATTTCCTATCATAATGCCCTTTCTGACAGAAAAATCAATTTCCCCCTCCCCAGGTGTCGGCCCACCTTTTCATGGCAGTTATGAAATGAGCCCTCGGACGACTGAGTTTCAGATGTGAAAGTAATTAGAGGTCTTGGACGTAATGGTACAGCGGCTAGCAAAGTTCACACAGATTTGTGCTAATTGCTCACATCCTGCTAAGCCTTGGATGCTGGAAATAAAAGAAAATGACTAGGGTACAGAAAAGCACTTATAAGGTGCACTAGATCCATTGCATTGAGTCTGACTATTCAGACAGTAAAATGACATCTGAGAGCTTAAAGAAATAGTTCAAGCAAAAATTCTGTCAATGTTGTTTTAGCACCATATAACCCGTATAAAAAGAAAAGTTTAGCAGAAGTCTTTTACATACAATGAAAGTGGAAGGTGACCAGAGGCTGTCGCACCATAAAAGCATCTGAAAAGTAATAAATTGTCTCGAATGGAAACCTTGTATCTCCATTTTTGGTCATGTTTACTTGGCATATTTAAATCATTGCTATTGGTCCGCCGTTACATTTGCCTGTGGATTTTTCAATATTTAACAAATGAAAGTATTGAAATAAACTTGCCACTTTGTCCTGAAACGCTCAGAACTCCACCCTGTCAAATAAACACCATGGGGCGGTTACCCAGGCAGGGTTTAGATTAAGCCAGGACTACCTGTAGGCCTTAGTTATGTTACTGTAGGACCAGTGGCGGCTGGTGACTTCTTTTTCGAGGGCACTCGATGCAAAGTTCGTCACAAAATGCATGTAGTCCGTCATGTGTGTGGCTTCTTTTTTCAAAATATGTGTTCTGCGCGTCGAGAGATCACGTGTCTTGTCAAAATAAGTGCCTGCGGCAGATGCGTCTAAAGGGTTTATGATAAAAGAGACGCTCGCGTTTGCCCGAAACTCGCATAATCTCACACAAAATCAGAGTTTACTGTTAAGTGAGTGTCTTGCGTGTATTTTGTGAACGTGAGCGTCTCTTTTATCATAAACAGTTTTGACGCGTGTGCGGCAGGCACTTATTTTGACAAAACACGTGATGCACATGGTTCACATGACGCAACAAACACATATTTTGAAAACACAAGCAAAACACGACACTCCTTATTTTGAATTAGCACCCCTCGGATGAGCAGTCACGAGCCGCCACTGTGTAGGATGGTGCTTCCCAATCCTATTGCTCGAGTCTCTCTTCCCAGAAATTTTTAGGTGTCTCTATATTTAAAACAACTCATTCAAGTCATCAGCCTTCCTGGTTAACATGTCTCCCTAACAAGCTGATGAGTTAAATCAGGTGTGTTAAATAAGGAGACTTCTAAATTATCTGGGAGGGAGTACTCGAGGATCAGAAATGGGAAACACTGCTGTAGGACATTTTTTTACAGACATACCTTAGAAAAAACATTATTGGTGTGCAATGGTACTGATATGTTAGTGCAAACTAGACAGCATAAACAAGCAATTTAGTCTTGGACTAGACTTAAGCCTTGTCTGGGAAACTCTACCCCTGAATTTTTATTTTTGGCATACTATTTCTTAAAAAAATATTATTTGAAAAATTTAAACAGATGCCAGATGAAATAAAAGGAATATACAGATAAAATTACACAGGCAAAGAGCAGAGAGATGTAGAGATTTATGCCATGCCGACTAATTCCCATCCTACCCCCTGCTCTTTAACAGTAAGAGAGTAAAATAAATGAGGACCAGCACACATCAGGGAGCAAAGACACAGAAGTGGGGGAAACTGGATATGCAACATTACAAATGCAGCCGCATGCACCATCCTGTCAGGCAGGGACATCCAGATGGGATTACTTGAAATGTGAAGTACCATATCCAGCCCTCAGACTGGAAGGCGCAATTAAGAGGGAACTTCTGAACTGCATGGTAAATTGCGATGAGAATCAAAACATTTTATTTTCTGCATAATATTAGGGATTTCTGATTAATAATTCATTATAAGCGGGCCCTCAATGGATGGAGACCTCGTTTTCTGGCAGGTTGCAACTGATGCTGTGAGGGTAAGTTCGAGATTGATGAGTTTGATAAAGATGACATTCAGAAGTTCATGTAATAATCTACAATTCCAGCCTGTTAGCAAGAAATGATGGCATTCGTGACTGCTTGAAATTTCTTTCTCCTCGACTCGGAGCCGCATTTAACATTTTCGCAGAGATTTTAGAAGGGAAACTCGGCTTCAAATAAGACCAGAATATATTTTAAGACCTTCTGAAATAACTTTATCTTGAAAAATTCCTGTGTTAACACATTTCTTATTAAAACATCAGGTTTGGATGGGACATACTGAAGCTATCCCTTTTTTAAATCCCAATAGCTTTCCTAATTTCGAAAAGATTTTGGAGAGGTTCTTGGTTTAACATAATTGTTGACCCTAGGACAATATTTCAACCAATTTGCGTCTGTGAACCATGTGCATCACGTGTTTTGTCAAAATAAGTGCACACACGTCAAAACCGCTTATGATAAAAGAGACGCTCACGTTCACAAAATACACGCAAGACACTCCCTTAACAGTAAACTCTGATTGCGCATGAGATTATACAACTATCTGGCAAACGCGAGCGTCTCTTTTCCCATAAACCCTTTAGACGCGTCTGCAGCGGGCACTTATTTTGACAAAACACGTGATGCACACAGGATGTCTCGACGCGCAGAACACATATTTTAAAAAAAGTAACCACACACATGACGGGCTACATACATGTTGTGACGAAGTTGAGAAGAAATTATGTTTTTTTTGAGTAAAACATTCCAGGATTTTTCTCATTTGAATGGACTTTAATGAACCCCAACACTTAACAGTTTTAATGCAGTTTAGCAAAGGACTCTAAACGATCCCAAACGAGGTCTTATCTAGCGAAACGATTGCATTTTTGACAAGAAAAATAGAAAATGTGCACTTTTGGAGCACAACTTCTCGTCTGTCTCCGGTCCTGTGACGCGCCAGCACGACCTCACGTAATTGCGTAATGGCGTGGAAAGGTCACGTGTTACATATATAAAACGCACATTTGCAGACCATTTTAAACAATAAACTGACACAAAGACATTAATTAGTATCATTCAACATACAACAACGTCGGAACGGTCCTCTTTCAACACACTTGTAATCACTCGGGCGTAGTTTCGCATACGTCATCCGTGACTTCTTGACGTGATGAGGTTTTGCGTGAGGTCGCGCTGGCACATCACAGGACCACAGATAGAAGAGAAGTTGTGGTCTAAAAGTGCATATTTTTATTTTTATTGTCAAAAATGACAATCGTTTCACTAGATAAGACCCTTATGCCTCGTTTTGGGATTGTTTAGAGTCTTTTGAAACTCTGTTGAAACTGCAATTTTAAACTGCATTAAAACTGTTAAGTGTTGGGGTCCATTAAAGTCCATTAAAATGAGAAAAATCCTGGAATGTTTCCTCAAAAAACATAATTTCTTCTCGACTGAACAAGGAAAGATATCAAAATTTTGGATGACATGGTGGTAAGTAAATTATTTTTTTAAGAAAATGGACTAATCCTTTAATGTGGTGTAATATTTATCTGAGAATGAAATGTAAAAAACAAAGCAACCAGTGATTGGTAATTTCACCTTTTGATCTCTAAGTAGGTGCTTCTTGGCCAGTCTCTGTCCCCAGTTAAATGTCCAAAATTGCGAAACACAGCTATAACCGGCTACTTGTGATTTTGTTTGATTACGCAAAAAACTGAGCCATCAGTGTCTGGCTCATATTTCCAAAAGACAGACTGTACAGGTGTTTGTGTAAGCATGCTAAAAGTTAATTTCTCCTGAGCAAAAGCGGGAACCACTGAACAAAACAATTTCCTCTGGGATTAACTAAAAGCCACAAAACTTACATTTTAATTTCATGGGATTTTTAACAGAACAGGCTTTCAAAAAGCTGCTGTATGCTTATTTTAACAATAACAGGTTGGCTTTTTTCCCTTCTGGTTTCTATTTGAAAGTAAAACATAAGAAAGGCTTTGTCGAAGCTTTTCTTCCAAATGATTTGCATTTGCAAAATTAAAGATATAGAATATTGCTTTACGGTACATGCTCACTTTGTATTCACTGGCGCAGTAACTTGCTTGCATTGCTCGGGTCTGAAAAAGTTGTGTTTTGAAACCATGCTTCAAAGTCAGAGAGCTCAGCATAGGTCTCCATGGGGCAGCCATGGCTATTGTACTTCAAAACTAAGTCTGAAGTAAAGCAAAAGTTCAATGAAAGACTTGTATCTGCTTCTAGAATAATACACCCCACCAAAGAGAAATGGCGAGTCACCAATACAATAAGAAACAAACATGGTTGTATGCGTTTTTTGTGAGCAGATCACTGAGCTTGTTGCGATGCATTTACCATTTTCAGTTCGTACAAATTTGCATTTCAAACAAGGCCAGAGACAATCCCTCAGGCATGCCACCGGGGAGGCATTTTTTTAATAACTGTGTCCAACTTATAAACCTGCATATTCTCCCCTTAAGCGGGAAATTTTCATCCACGACCTTTGGCCAGACAGATTCAAATGTCTTCCGGCAACAATCCAGAGTCACATCTTTGATAAGTTAAATGACATGAAATGAAGATTCTTCACAAACAAAGCTACATGCCCAGGGCAAGATCTCGGCCGTGGGTTGCCAATGTGTCCTGATAAACACGCACCTCAAAAAAATGAAGGTTCCAAAGTTCCTAAACTCATTTTTTTATTTAGAGCACAAATCTAGTTAAAATTCATACGATGACATCCAAAGTATATATCACTCGGGTGTTGGTATTGAACACGGTTGCCAACATGCTATTGCTCTTTGTAAAGAATAGAAAAAACACCAAGTTGAAGAAAAGGTTTTAACTTAATGTGGTTCAAAGTCCATGCTGGAAGACTTTACTCATGTATCAACCATGCACTTGCATTAAATTATTTCGACAGCTCTAACCAATAAGGTAACCTGTATAGATTACACAAAGAAAGATTATTTTAACGCAGCAGTTTGTGGTGGTTTATCAGCAGGAATCTAAGGACAAGGTGTACACATCAAGGTCAAATTACGAAGAGTATTTGAAACAAAAGGCCAGTTGGCATATTGTGTCTCACAAAAGTGTGTTTCAGACGTCCATTGAGGGTCAGGAAAAAAATACAGTTCCCCCTTTTGATCCATTGTTGGAGTCGACATTCGTCCCCCCTAATGCCCATAACTCCTTTGTTATCTGCGAGCTGCCGGCATAAAAAATGTAGAGCGAGCGCTCGTGAACAGACTCTTCCTAGATTGACCTGTCACTCCAGTCGGTTTCCTGACATATCAGCACCCCGGCAAAAAAAGCACCAAGTTAACCGGTCGATGCGTTTCGCCCCAACTGAAGTTATCAAGCGCACCTTGGAAAAGTGGCACTATGTCCTTCAAACGCCTGCCGTGATCAATGGGCCCAACAACCTGTGAGACCAAACGCACCGTGTCGTTTCCAATACGGCAATGTCAAGGAAGACCAATAGCTACCTCAGCATGCTTCTCATCAGACTGAGAAATCGCCCATTCAGCCGGGAGTTTTTGTGAGATGGTTTATGTACGGTCCACCATTCATCATAGATGCCCACTTGTGTCCCGACAAGCTATCAAGTATGTCACCGAGAAATATTCACCGATATCGCACCGTGCATTAGTGTAGTTTAATATGAATAAGGGCATAATATGTGCTCATTAATTATTTAACCACTGCCACCCATGACTGATGTGGGACATTCTGGAGTCGAAGTGATGCTGTCATTACTGAGGTGTCGCATACAGCTGCTGACACAAAACTGAAAGCTGTCTGTGCCAACAAATCAAGCCTTTCCCAATAATCACAGTTGCATGCAATCATGCGCAAATTTCAACAATGAGATTTCTGTGTTATTTGTTAAATAATTCTGAAGGCAAACTGAAGAACATTAATGTGTTGCTGACTCGAGCGTGCAAAACATTTTCAAAAGTGACTAGTCAGTGGGCTGTCTGTACTTTAGAGTTAATGAATCTGAATTGCATACATTTTAAAAATAAAGGTTGCTAAGGGTTCTTTCTTAGCAAACTTTACTTTAACATCCACATCACTTTTCTGTTGCAGAAGGTAGGTCCTGTGTAGACTATGTAAAGCAGGGGTGTCCAGACTTTTTTGTGTGGTGATCTACTTTTAAAATTTTAAAGCTGACAAGATCTACCTGCTAAAAAACACATAATGTTATTTAATTTTTAATAACACTTTAAATGCATGTTAGGACTATACTGCATATCTCTACATTGAATTTAGGGCTGTCGCCATTACACTCTTCTTTTTGAGGAGTTTCAAAAAATCCTTGAGTACATGTCGAGTATTCCTTAAAATATTGAAACCAACTAGAAAATGACAACAGTATCAGAAGCGTATTTATCTCTATCTCTCATTCGTTCATTTACTCGCCCTCTCGCACACACACACACACATTTGTGTAGAAAGACCGTAATGCCAATTTCGCGCTTTGTTTTCCAAAGCTCGTGAAGCAGCATACCCAATTAACTTATGTGCGATGTACCAGCATTGCCTTTGCGATCGACTGGTCGCATATTTATGCAA
Organism: Misgurnus anguillicaudatus; assembly: GCF_027580225.2. Taxonomy (NCBI): domain Eukaryota; kingdom Metazoa; phylum Chordata; class Actinopteri; order Cypriniformes; family Cobitidae; genus Misgurnus; species Misgurnus anguillicaudatus. The sequence goes on along the minus strand of NC_073360.2, from coordinate 17,464,124 downwards.
TTTTATGCAATGAAATTGTGGGAACTTGCAAAAACTGCGGGAACTTGCAAAAATTGCGAAAACTTGCAAAAACTGTTAGCCTGACTACGTCAGACTTTGTACTTCCGCTAAATTTCATTACGCTTCTGTACTCAGTCTGAGATACCTCCCATTCAAACCGTTTTCCTCCGGTCTCAAAACGTCTGTCCAATCAACGAACAGAGGGTTTTACAGCAGAAATTCGATGTGGCTCAGCCGGTGCATAAAAGCCAATTTATACTTTTGCGTCAGGGTTACGCCGTAGGGTACGCCAGACGCTACGCACGTAGGCAACGCCGTCATGAGCATTTATACTTCTGCGTTTGTGTTGCTCTGCAGTTACACCGCCGAAATGCGTAGGAGGAAACACAATGCATTCACGCCGACCAATCACAGATCTTGCGGTCCGCGTCGTTTCGACGTGTAGTTACATTTTTGAGGAGGTGCACGTCAGGTACTGCGAAGGCTACGGCGACAGGGTTCGCGTCTATGCGTATGTTACGGCGTACCTATAACGCGCACCTAACGCAAAAGTATAAATTGGCCTTAACGCACATCATATTCAAACGTTATGTGATTGACTTACGTTTAGACCAATGATTTTAAACTTCAGACAAGCCCCTCCCATGAGAAGGAAAACGATTGTCAATTATGCCTAGCCAGACTCTGTCTATGAAGCGAAGCAAAATAGCAGAGGATGGTATTACCAGGCTAAAAAAACTTTTAAAAAATTGCGGGAAAAATCCATAGAAATTATAGTGTTATTGCAGCTGGATTTAAATTTATGTTATTTCCTGGCAAGAGTTTGTTCACAGTTAAATACATTTTAAATATTAACAAGTCTTTATCTTTACAGAATAAAACTATACAATAACAGCCTCATGCAAAGCTTTCTGGGAACTAGAAATCATCATCAACCTTTTTCTGTTTTTTGCTTCAGATTTTGTTTCCCAAAATGTTTTGCTTGATGCTGTTTTTTAGTTTTACTCTGTAAAGACAAAGACTTGTAAATGTTTCATGTTCATTTAACTTTGAACAAAATGTTGCCAGTAAATAACATACATTTAAATCTACGGTAAGTTACCGGCAACCCAGCTGCACTAACACTGTAATTTCCAATGGAATTTTTTTACAGTGTGGAAAAAACTGCGGGAACTTGCAAAAACTGCTTTCATCTTTTGCAGCTTTTCAATGATGTTCACGTCACGTAATCACATCACATAATCACGTAACTTCATAACAGTCCCATGGCAACAGTGGCCATGGCTGCGCTTGTGTGAGGTGAATGCAAAATTTTTTATACTTTTTGCTAAGATATATGTGATTTTTGCTACGAAAATGCTGGGATTTTGAAATCATGCAAGCCCCGCATATTTTGCAATTTATGCGGCGAAAGTGCGGCGTATTTGAATAAATGCGTCCCCCGCATAAATATGCAGACTTTGGCTGATTATGCGTTAAATCATGCGATTGCATAATCGCGTTTTTCTGGAGGGACTGGTAAATGCAGGCTGCCATTACACCGATAGTGTGCATTATTTTCAATTATACCACGGGCCTGTTGAATGCTTTATTCTGATTGTTTGAGAAATGTTCCAGGGGTGTTAATTATTTCCTTACTACTCTTAATATGCTTTTTAATCTCTTTCATGGTTATTTAATGCCATAAACCAATCAGTCTGGCAGCGCGCAAGATGTCAATCACACCTCTGCTATTTTGGGTCATGCGTGTGGGCATGCGTTGAGACGTAGCTGCATGTAATTGTGCTGCATGTATCAGTAGGTTTTTCCAGTTACAGCTGAAGATTCACACTCAATACTGCATAACATACTGTATAAGTCTTCAGCAAAATTCTTCACATCTCCGTGTCTCGCAGAAATAAGTGAAATCTCATTCGTGATTTTTCAACCATCATGACATATCCAGCTTTCACTATGCCTTCAAGTTTAATAAAGTATACACTGCTACCGCCGTTTTACCTTCTTTAGGGACCATGACAGAACACAGAGAAATCCCACATTCGATGGCATTTTCATGACTTTGTCTGACTAATATGAGAAGCGCTGTAGCCGTCACACTGCACTCCATACGCCCATGTGGACCTGCGCGCCAGTCTCCAGGGTGCTCTTCATTATCCACCCGCCTGTGATCACACTATCCCACTGTACCTGAAGACATCTCTGCCAGTCTTTCAGATTCCAGGGAAACTGTTGCAAGAAAGACCTACTTACCACTCATCATTACATCTAACTACCTCTGAGACCTCATTTATGCCGTTTTAATGCAGAAGCAGCATTATGTAATTGGACAGTAGTGTGGCTCTGTGGTCTGTGTGTTTAGTTGACATGGTGTTTTGCATAACATAAGAAAACATCTTGTGTATGCGCAGGTCATTATCTGAACAGATATGTGCATATTTTTGTTGACACAATATACATTTGGCATACAATTAGCAAGTATATAAATAAAATATTACATAAATGCATTACAACTATGGGCTCCTAATGAAACCGTTCAACACTACTGTGTGCTTCGCACGTTTTAATATAGACAGTGAATTTTTATGTAAAGATTACTTAGACAAGCATAGTGCACAAGACGAATAGTGGTGACATAGCCTTTGTCTTTAACAGAAATAACTGCTAACCTATGCTGATAATGCTAACTCATATTAAACATGACATATATTATTTCTCAAATGCAGATGGCTGGGAAATCCCTTCTGCAAACAGTGACATCCTGTCTGGTTCTGACAACCTCTGTCAAAGCCTCTGAAAACGAATGTCAGAGCAAATAATGGCTTGTTACTCTAGAGGAACACGAGCTAGATCTTCACCGTGGTTCCAGCACTGGGGCACTGGTGCGTTTTTGATGTTCTTCACAGGCAGACAGAGAAAGTTTGGGGCAGAATACAGACACAAGAGCACGTGGAATAACTGAATTGTTGTGTTATTGAATCAGATCAAGCCAAATTAATGGACAGCATCTGTCCGTTTCAACTGGAGTCCATTTGTATGGAGCCATAATGATCTCAATAATAATTCACGCAAAAAACACAATGCACACACGTATAGCCAAATTCACACGCATAAAACCTAATTCACACGCACAAAATATATGTAAACTTAAAAAAATAAAAAAAATTCACATGCACAAAATAAAAATACATATTCATAAAAAACGTTTCACAAACAAAAAACGCGAATCTATAACAGTGTACGAAAAGTTTTAAATGGTTAAAATTCACGAGTTTATCATGACTGTGAATGTGCAAACCGTCTTTTTGTGTGTGAATCGCCTTGGATTTTTGTGTGTGTGTTTTTTAAGACTTTCCTCTACAAAGTGGATCACTTGTATTATTTAGCAAATCAGATGCGAGCTCACCATTCAACCAATCATAACCCACAAGGAGCTCAGCTCTGCACACCTTTTGCGCAATCGATCTTAATTACAACGGAAATTGCCGTGATTTACGAGGGTCACTGCGCAACAAACTTATGTCAATAAACGCTTACTATGCTAAAACTCGCATTGGTTTAAAATATGGATATTTTTCTTACAAAATCACATTGATTAGCAGCAGAGGACCTTTATTAACCCCTTGGTGTCGTGTGGATTACCTCTGTAAAGGATGAATGCACATTTCAGACGTCAGAAGTTGTTCCTTGATCTCTGTTTTCTATCATTATAACGCTTGGAAGAGCAAGGTCATTTACTAAAATAACTCCAAATGTGCTTGTCTAAAAGATAATGGACATACACTCACCTAAAGGATTATTCAATTTCTCATTAATGCAAATCTAATCAACCAATCACATGGCAGTTGCTTCAATGCATTAAGGGGTGTGGTCTTGGTCAAGACAATCACCTGAACTCCAAACTGAATGCCAGAATGGGAAAGAAAGTAGATTTAAGCAATTTTGAGCGTGGTATGGTTGTTGGTGCCAGATGGGCCGGTCTGAGTATTTCACAATCTGCTCAGTTACTGGGATTTTTTACTCACAACCATTTCTAGGGTTTACAAAGAATGGTGTGAAAAGGGAAAAACATCCAGTATGCGGCAGTTCTGTGGGAGAAAATGGCTTGTTGATGCTAGAGGTCAGAGGAGAATGAGCCGACTGACACAACTTTGACTGAAATAACCACTCGTTACAACCGAGGTATGCAGCAAAGCATTTGTGAAGCCACAACACACACAACCTTGTGGCAGATGGGCTACAACAGCAGAAGACCCCACCGGGTACCACTCATCTCCACTACAAATAGGAAAAAGAGGCTACAATTTGCACAAGCTCACCAAAATTGGACAGTTGAAGATTGGAAAATGTTGCCTGGTCTGATGGGTCTCGATTTCTGTTGAGACATTCAAATGGTAGAGTCAGAATTTGCCGTAAACAGAATGAGAACATGGATCCATCATGCCTTGTTACCACTCTGCAGGCTGGTGGTGGTGGTGTAATGGTGTTGGGAATGTTTTCTTGGCACACTTTAGGCCCCTTAGTGCCAATTGGGCATCGTTTAAATGCCACAACCTACCTGAGCATTGTTTCTGACCATGTCCATCCCTTTATGACCACCGTGTACCCATCCTCTGATGGCTACTTCTAGCAGGATAATGCACCATGTCACAAAGCTTGAATCATTTTAAATTAGTTTCTTGAACATGACAATGAGTTCACTGTACTAAAATGGCCTCCACAGTCACCACATCTCAACCCAATAGAGCATCTTTGGGATGTGGTGGAACAGAAGCTTCGTGCCCTGGATGTGCATCCCACAAATCTCCATCAACTGCAAGATGCTATCCTATCAATATGGGCCAACATTTCTAAAGAATGCTTTCAGCACTTTGTTGAATCAATGCCACATAGAATTAAGGCAGTTCTGAAGGAGAAAGGGGGTCAAACACAGTATTAGTATGGTGCTCCTAATAATCCTTTAGGTGAGTGTATGTATCTTGGATGGCTTAAGGATGAGTAAATCATGGGGTCCTCCATTACTTTAGTCTTGCATGACTGAATAACCAAAGATGGCTGCCTAGTGACACCAATTAGCTAGGGACTTTAATATCACTGTCTTCATGGCACAGTTGTGACCCAGTCTATGCGTTATTGTGACTTTACATTTCAAAATATAATCATCCTACATAATGTAAAGAACATTCTGTGAAAAATAACCTTTATATCTTTAATTGTGACTGAGTAAGATCATGTTAAAGAGTAAATAAATGTGATCTAAAATCCTAAAAAATGACTGACATTGTAGAATTTTTGCTTAGCGGATAAAGAAATTAACAAGACAAACAAACAAGCCACTTGAGCAAAGTCAGACTGCAAAGCGAGAGAGATGAGAGAGAGCACATGGCACTCCATCATTCTTGCACGGTTTATAGTCCTGTAAAGTAACCACCGAGGAATAACTCATCTCTCGTGTTGACCTCTGTCTTCCAACCTGGCCGCACACAGAAGCCACGCCCATGATGGATGCTTGGTTAAGTCATCTATTGGCGCAATTTTGCCTGAGATAAACTGTGTAATTAATGTCTCAATTTTGTTATCTCTCATTTATTTCCATGCCATAGAGGTGACTCTCGCTGTGGATGAAGAACAATGGGCATGCGAGGAGACGGGCTTTTGGCAGAAAAGCGTGCAGGCGAAATGCTGAATAACAATACCATCATCCATCATAACACGCTGAGAGTTAGCAGACTACAATCAGCCAATGGTGGACCTCCTGGGACGAGAGCAGAGACTGATATAAGCGAACTTCCCACAGACCTACCAACTTCGCTCTAGGAGAACACAGAGGGATATTCATTGGGTGTAAATAATATGTGCCTGCTCTTATTATGGCCAGATTGTGGGTGATGACTAGATTCTCAGTACATGGTTTACCTGAAAATAAAAATCCTGGCTTCATTTACTCAACGCTCATGCTGTGCAAAATGACTACTTCTGTGCAGCACTAAAGGAGATATTTGGAAGTGAATGGCTACTGGAGATTTTAAGCTTTACAAAGGATGCAAAAACACAGAAAATGTATTATAAGTCTTTAAAAACCATACAATAGCTTTGTGTTTGACATTTTTTACTGATTGTGTTGGAAAAATGTCATGGTCTTACTTAGCCTATATAGTTGTATGATAATTCCTAATTGCATTGAAAAGGTCAAACAACATTACTTAAAACATCTCCGATTCGCTTCCACAAATAAAATGTCAGGTTTGAAATGCTTTAAGGTTCGGTTTTATCAATGATTTTTCATATTCGCCTGCACTGTTCCTTTAAATAACAAGTCTATTAATATTCGTCTCGTTCGGTTCGCACAGATCAAGGACGCGTTCGGGGTGTGTCCGACTGCTGTGAATTTGCTTCTGCACTTAATCTTTTTTCAATTTACAGGTACGTTAACAGAGCCATCAAGCAGAAGCTACACGGGTTAAGAAAGTGATAGTCACGCTCACGAACAGCCAAATGCAATCACTGACTGCAGCACAATACAACAATGAATCTGACAGAGGGCAGAAACCTTGACAGTGGATGGAGATCAATGAGAATTCTAAATGGGCATCGTGCAACACAGAGCACCAGCAACTAAATGCACACCGGCAGGCAAAGTTCAGAGAGAGGCGAAAGGGCCGGGGCTGGCAATCCATTTTATCGGAGAGATCTGCAGCTTGAAGGCGTTGGGTGCTGTTCAAAAGTGTCCATTAACACTAAATGCTTATACATTCTGATTGAAGCCTTGTTGAGTAAAGCAATCAGACATCATTTTGTGATGACTTTGTTGGCACGACATAGAAACAATATTTTGTTTTGAACACAGCACTGGAATACCGTAACTGAGAGTTTAAAAATTATGAATGTTTTAGCTATGTCAAATAATCGGCTAATACCTGGTATTATCGGCAGCTAACAGGATTTTATGCAGCAAAAGGGGCTTTGGTTCACATTTGCTTACTCAAATGAGCCAACTATTTTGCCAACTAGCTCAGACATCCCATACGGCAAAAAAATATTTTTTCAAATGTAATTTTCAGTGGCGGCTGATGACTGCTCTTCCGAGAGGCGCAAATTCAAAACAACATGATCTCACAAAAATAGTCACGGAATATTTTGCTCATTTATCCATGTCATTGCCACGGCATTTTTCCATGTCCGTACCACAGACTTTCTTTTCCGTGTCAGTTTCACGTATTGGTTACTCAATTGTTTTTCTTATTTTTAAACCATTGTCGTGTGGGTTTGGGGTTAGATTTGGGTTAGGATGTCACTTTAACCATTGATTTTTAAACAATTGTCGCTTAGGGTTTAACACAGTCTCACCCCATGGCGTCAATATTTGACGACACTTGACCATGCGTCAATATGTTGACGCGGAGGGTATACCTTTCGTCATTTTTTGACGAACTGGGGACCCCAACACTATTACGTCCGTTGCATTCTCTTTTCCCATTTTCCCACCACCCCCGCGTCGGTTTAGGGCCAGATCACGCAAAATTAAACAGTGTACGCGAAATTAAACAGTTGTCACCTGGCGTTGGGGTTAGAGTTAGGTACGCGAAATTAAACAGTTGTCACCTGGCGTTGGGGTTAGAGTTAGGTTTGGGTAGGGATGTCATTATGGAAATCCAACCCTAAACCGACGCGAAAATGGCAAGAAAATAGGAAAAGAGAATGCGACGGACGTAATAGTATTGAAGTCCCCAGTTCGTCAAAAAATGACGCGAAAGGTATACCCTCCGTGTCAACATATTGACGCATGGTCAAGTGTCGTCAAATATTGACGCCATGGGGTGAGACTGGGTTGTAGGGTTAGAGTTGGGTTTGGGTTAGGATGTCATTTTACGTAACAGAAAGTCGTTCTAACCCGAAACCTACGCGACAATGGTAAGAAAATAGGAAAAACATTTGAGTAACCAATACGTGAAACTGAAACGGAAAAGAAAGTCCGTGGCACGGACGCGAAAAAACGCGGAGATCCGTGACAACGACACGGACAAACTAACAAAATATTCTGTGACTACAACACGGAAATTTGTGAGATCAGGTTGATTCAAAATGTGTTCAGAGTGTCATGTGTGTTGCTCGTGTTTTCAAAATATGTGTTTGTTGCATCATGTGAACCATTCACAAAATACATGCAAGACACTCCCTTAACAATAAACTCTGATTACGTATGAGATGATAAGAGTATCTGGCAATCGCTAGCGTCTCTTTTATTATAAACCCTTTAGACGCATCTGCAGCAGGCACTTATCCTGACAAGACACGTGATGCACATGGGTTCGCTTGACGCGCCGAACACATATTTTGAAATAAGGAACCACACACATGTCGGACTACATGTTGTGACAAACTTTGCATCGAGCACCCTCAAAAAAAAAAAAGTTACAGGCCCCCACTGGTAATTTTAAAAGAGAGTGCCGCAGGGATGACGTACTTTCGACCCAGAAGTTAGCGGGACTGGTTTCCTCGCAAAAAAGCCCCTTCTTATTTCCCATTGACTTTTGTATTATCGCAAAAAATAAGCTCTGTGTTTAACAAAAGTGTATAACACTTACACAACACACACAACTTTTATGAATTTTGAAGTCAAAATTTGGCTTTCATACTTCTAGAAAACACATTACCCCTTCAAAATTCATAAAATGTGTATTAATCTTTGAAGATTAACTTGTTAGAGCAAATGTGTAAGTGTCAAACTTTTGTTAAACACAAATAGAGCATATTTGGGAAAACTGGTTTTCTGCAAGGGAACCAGTGTCCTGCTAACTTCCAGGTTGGCCTTCACAAAGCCGTGATCCTGCGGCACTCTATTTAGAAAAAAAAAATATATATATATATCCAAGGAAATATATTCACATTGCACTGGAAGAAAAACTTTTTAAAATTAAAAAAGAAAGGGTTAAAATTAAATTTATTTTTAACTGCAAAAATATACTTTATAAAATTAACTTTACTATTCATAAAATGTATTTAGCATATATTTAATAAATATTTTGGCAGGAAAAACATATTTTTTGGCCAAAGAAATGTATGTTTTTGCCATATGAGGTAAGTCACAAAATAACAAACTTAGGTTTGAAGTAAAATGTATTATAAAATAAAGGATCACAATGTGTATTTAAAAACCTTAACAAGGTAATAAACTATGCACCCCATGAAACTCTGCACATTAAAAATCTAATTAAAATCGACGATACCATAAAAACACTTGATCTATGCTTATTGATTATAAAAATAAAATATATATTTGTAGTTTATAGCAATGTAAATCATTCATGAGTGCATGGAGACGACTAAATTACATCATTCACCATGCATCATGGGATTGGTCATGCATGAGCTGCAAATTGCATTTCCATGGTAACAGGGACTCTCTGGATCTCTCCGCGGGATTAGGGGCTGTGTTGTACATCACTACAAATTTGGCTGAATTTTTCAATGAAAAGGAAATATTGGCATCATATCAAACATTGATCACAAATCTCTGTATTTTGCCATCAGTAAAACTTTTTGCCAATTGACAAAACCTACATCAATTGACTACCGTACACGCTCTGAAAAAAGGTACACTAACCTAAAAAGTACAAATTGGTACATGCTGTACCAAAATGCTACATACTAAACGAATAGTCCACTTTAAAGATGGGTTCCAATGACTTTATAGTAGGATAAAATACTATGGTAAGTCAATGGGTCCCATCTTTAAAGTGGACTACTCCTTTAAGACCTATTTAACCTTTTTCTGAGTGTAAGAAATTTTCTTCTTGGTCAAATTATGTCATGTTAAGTTTACTGGAGGGCTCAATGGCTGTCTTAAGAAATGTATTCAATGCATGGCTTTAGCAAGGTCACTGATCACACCAATTATTGCACATTTGCGAACATGGCAAAAATATCAAAGTTCTCATATACTCCAATTCTTGCCCTATTAACGCGACTCTTGTACTAATAAAGCGCAGCAAATTCGTGCTGTATAATGATGCTCGTCCCCGGGCTCTTTTGACTCACAACCTAAGCAAAACCTCGCCTCTGTTCATTAAAAGACTGAGAAGTGACATTAAGCCTGGTTTGCACTGTTACAGTACATACGCGAGGGGTCCGAGCTCGGCGTGGCCTCGACTTCTCCTGTTGATCTAACCTTTAGTGAGCCTTTATTAACTCAGCCTTATTTTGCTGTATTAGATTGTCATGATAAGGTAAAATTAACAAGGAGAACAGAGCAGCCTGGATCACGCTGAGATCACACCAGCCTGTGCTTTCGGCTCTGAGTAATTACTTCAGATGGTGAAGCTTTAGAGCTTCTGCACAAGAAATCTCATTTTGACGTCAACTTCATTAGCCTGTAGCTTGTATCTGACATCTTGAGGTCCTTACAGTGAACTAAAACTAATGAAATGGACAACTAAGGCTGTTTACACAATAAACATTTACAATGGAGAAGTGAAAAATGGGAAAATGAAGCTCAGATTGCTACTTTCTTTTTGGTAGTTGAAAGCCCAATTAAAATAGCTTAAAATATCTAATAAGCAAATATATAAGGGAATACAACATTTGATACATAAAATATTGATTCAGAGATATTTTAACTCTCTAACTTTGAACATAAGGAGAATTGGTCGTCACTGTGCTGGCATGTTCCTCACCTCCTTTCGTGGCTACAGAAAACAGATCACATACAAAGCTTACTGCTTACTGTCAACGTGTAAAGGTATCCCAATCTCAGAACATGATGATTTTAAGATCCTTAATATCACGAAAAGAAAACAATAACTGAAAGCAATAAGGGAAACTGGAGTGTGCTCTACAGATCAGGCTTTTATTGAGGAGTTATGTTTACTGCCTCTTTGGCCTTTGCCAGCCAAACTTTCACACTTAAAGAAGACGGGGAAATCAATAAATTGGGTTGGATGTTAAGATTGGCCACATTTCTACTGACAAAAGAACTAATCTTCTCAGGATAAAGAACAGAAAGAACATTATCAGGTAAGAAACATTTGGATGTATAAACACTAAAGGACTTGTGATGTTCAGGTATACAAGTGTTTGGCTATGCAGTCTTTAAAATGCACTCCAATAACACAACTATGTTCCCTTTAAGCTGATGTTTACACGATACAACAATGTAGCAAAAAAAACTGTAAAAGTATTATTAAAGTATAAGGTATGCCAGGCCAGTAGATGGCATTCTACAGTGACAAATACAAACAGTCAAGACGATGAAAGCATTGCGCAGCTTTGTTTAGACAGATGATGAGGTAGATTTTAACTACAAGTGACCCTGCACTATAAAACAGCAATATTTTGTAAACTTTGTTGGAGAAGCATTAATATCTCGAGTACACTCTAAAAAAAAAAAAGGTTCCTTGAGGTTCTATATAGAACCGTGGGGTTCTATACTTGGCCAATAGAACCTTTTACCAAAAAACAGGTTCCATATAGAACCCTTGGAAGGCAAAGAACCATTTTTATTAAAATGGTTCTATAATTCACGTTTTGTGACTGAAGTGTAAACTAAAGATTACACAATAATTGCAGACCTACACAACTCATTTACAAACCTACACAACTCATTCACAAACCTTTTTGTGTCAATAGGTTGTGGTCAAATAAAGAGAGAGTCAACAAATAGGCTACTAATATTTAGTGTACACTGTAAAAAATCCAACTAATGAAATGTTGGACGGGCAAAAATATATAAGTTAAACCAATTTTTTTGTTTGAGCTAGTTGAGAAGATCTGTGTTTAAAATATTAAATGAATGGTTATTTTCAAATCCAGTCAAAATTCAGAATGGTAGTGTTGACTGAACTAATTAAGACAAATCAGGTAAATATGTGGACTTATGACAGCTATATTTCCTGACAACAAAATGCTCATAATATTACTGTTATTTGGTCACAAAATGTAATTGTAAGAGTTGTTCAGGCGTGAATGTATGTGCTTAAAGTTTAAATATGCGGTCGGTTAATAAAGATAGCGTCTATTTAAAAATGTGCTCGGACACTTTCGGACGTAGATGAGCTCCATATGAGCTCCAGAAAATCACAGACACTTAAGCGCTCACACCCCGCCCAGCGCAGCCTCTCCTCGGCAAGCCCATCAGACTGCTGGCTCTGATATCTCTGACTCTGTGGCGTTTAAACATGTGATTTAATTCATTTTGATTTCTCATACTTAACAATGAAAGGGTTATGTTTTAAATCATATTTTAGGATTGCACTTAATTGATATTGCTGTTGAGTGATGTTTCATATCTTTTACATTTGTTATAACCGGACTGCATGCGAATTTGAACTTAAGAGCTGAGGAAGCGGGTGGAGAAATAGTCCCAATATCATAACAATCTTAAATAAAACTTCTAAATATGCCCGTGTGTGTACCCGTGTGCGCGCGCGTGTGTATGTACAGTATGTGCGTGAGTTTTTAATTTAAAATGTCTTAACTTAACTCGGAAGGATCTGAATCACAGGTCATTTCATCTGAGATCATTCCGCATGTAACAGCTGGAATCACTCACTGTTTCCCACAACGACACAAGTCATCAGCCGTTTCCTCAAGGTCACGTCAGGTAAGTGGTTGTAAATAAATGTTAATTTTAGACTATATTAATTGGCAAAGACGCAAATACTCGACGTTTTTGTAAACATATAAGTTATATAAAGGTGTGTTATGTTATGTGACCGACTTAAAGTGTGTGTTACGTTATGTGTCCGAGTTAAAGTGGAGCTATTTTAGTTAAGATAATACCGGATAGGGTTTAGGACTCCGTCTTAATTATAATTGGGACATTTTTACAAACAAACCTTATAAAATACAATACTGGCGTGCATTTTGAGACAAAACAATAGCACTCATATGTTAAGAGATGTCAGTATTTTAGTCAGTGATAAGTCCTGTCCGAGAAAACCGCCCAATAGTGTTTAATTCAAGTACGTGTGATGTCTGAGGGAAACTTGGCAATTTTAGGGTATAAAATCTTTCACCGTCAAGCTTTATTATATTAAACATGTTATTTATGTATGTGTGTGTGTTTATATTCCTCTGTTTATTAAACCAGAGCGGTGTTGATGTGGAGAGGCAGACCAAGACCACCACCATACGCGAAGATGAGCCTCGAGGCGTGACAGTTATTTTTTCAAACTGAGGACTTCGGACTCCGGACCGGCATTTCTGCTATTTGTACCTTGAGGTAAGTAAACTTTCTACATTTTTGAAACGATATTACTGAAATATTTAGTAGGGGAGAGTGGGGTAAAGTGAGACATCGGGTAAAGTGAGACACCCCCTGTATCTAGGCAACGGAACACATTTGTGGTCCTATGACTATTATGTTTTTAAGCCCCTCAAATTTCCCCTTGGCCATGAAGGACAGGACCTCATGCTGCTGTGTTTAGCATGTTTTTTTCACAAAAATATATTTTTTGCTTGTAAAAGTAAATTTTCTTGCTGTCAACTTAATCAGCTGTTGTGCCAAAGCAAATTGATTCAGGTAGAAAAACTTATATCACACATGTTTATGAACTACCAACATATAAAACCTTGTGTTGATGCTAGCTGAAGATAAGCCTGAATTTCCAAGAGAAGGAGTTTTCTTCCAAAATGTGGCGGTGGGGTAAAGTGAGACAAATGCTGTGGGGTAAAGTGAGACATGAGGCACAAGTTCAGTTTAGTCTAAAACATATTTAAATGTAATATTACATTACATATGTTTTATTTTTAATGTTATAAACATTGCAGAAAAACCATTATGCCTAGTCAATACACCAGGAAGACAGCCTGGGGAAAAACACCCCTTGAGGAGATGGAGAGTGCTGCCGCTTAGGTCAAGGAAGGAAAGAAGTCTCTAATGCTACGTACACACCAAACGCGAGGCATCATGGTACTGTGGGTTCACACCAGACACAAGTTCAACAATTTGCGCAAGTAGATTACATACAAAGTCAATGCAAAGATGCGATCAGACACGTCCTTGCGTGTGGCGATGCGAATGACGTGATATGGGTGGCGCGTTTGCCATGAAAACACCCGCTATTCGCCGCAAACACGTCTTCGCCCAATCCGAAAACATTCAACTCGAGCGAAAAATTCGCATTACACAATGTTAAATCCTGCGAGCAATCCAGATCAAGCAACGCGATGCCCCGCATTTGGTGTGTACGTAGCATTACTCACTCTAGATTACTCACGGGATTTAACATTGTGTCATGCAAACTTTTCGCTCGAGATAAATATTTTCAACTTGGGCGAAGACATGTTTGAGATGAATAGTGCGTGTTTTCGCGGCAAACGCTCCGCCCACATGGCGCCACTCGCATCGCCCCAGGCGAGGATGCGTCTGATCGTGTCTTTGCATTGACTTTGAATGTAATCTACTTGCACAAATCGTTGAACTCGCGTCTGGTGTGAACCCACAGTAAGGGCAGCTGCAAGGGATAGAAATATTGATAGATGGTTTTGATTGTCTTTTGCGCTGACCCGCAGACACTAGCTCTAAGGGTCCTTTGTTCTGACCCCCAGACTGCGTTCTAATCTAACTGGTTCTATATGTCATTTGAATGTTAATTAAAAAAAATTGAATTGTCGGAGCCAATGGTGTATATTGGGCAGCGCTCGGACATGTGGTGCTTTCACACTTTCTGGGACCTGAGTTCGATTGCCGGCTCGTGGTCATTTGCCGATCCGATACCCTTCTCTCCTCCCTGTCCTTTCCTGTCCTCTCCAAAACTCACTGTTAAATAAAGGCAAAAACTGGCCAAAAAATATAACTTTTGAATTATATTATGTTGTATTTGATATTGGTTCAGAGTTACTGTACTTTCAAGTGTTTAGAAAAATAATGTTCTTAATTGACCAATCCCCTTGATTCTTTTACTAGTCCAACATTAGTTCTGGAATGTGTGGTTGTCAAGCTAGCCGTCAGGATTTTATCTGTTACAATATGTGCTGTTATGGTAGTTTCAGAGTGGAAAAAGTAAGTGGATCAGTTTACCCCGAGCTGGTTCACTTTACCCCCTTGATTTTTCTGGTTTGTCTCAGTTTACTCCTAAGCTGGGGTAAAGTGAGACACAAGACCACTTTTTTTAAAACAATCATATTTTCACTGCTCTTTGTCCTGAATACATTCTGGTAATTTCCAAAGCTAGGAAACATCCTGAATTAATGGGAAATGTGTAAATTTGACTGATATATCATTTTAGTTCGCTTAGAGGGGAGCAGATGTAAAAAATTTCTCACTTTACCCCACTCTCCCCTATAATTAGTTAATATTTATTTTGTTAGAGTAGGTCTTGTGCTAAATAGTGATACTAGAAGCTACATTTATAATATTTACCTCAGTTAAAAAATACTGCTGGTAACGTTAAAGCACTGACGGGCTTCGTCAACCGTCAGTTATAAAAGCTCTGTTAAATACATTTTGTTCCTGGTTTTAATGAATTACGTTACAGTCCTGCTTTATTTCTTTGTCATTTTCAACTAAATTGCCAAGCACAATAAGACAGCTGTGTTGTAAGGAGACGAAATTCGAGACAGGGGTGTTATTTCAATGAAGCGCGTGGTCAAAGGAACCGGGTGGAAGACGGTGGAAGGGAAATTATATGTAAATGTTTGTCGCAGTTTTACACACATTCCGTGAGTATTTTTCGCTTGTTCACGAGTGTTTTATCAGGGTTGGAGCTAAACCTTGAAGGAAAGTGGAAACTGCTGGCCACAGTTAAGAACTTTCTGCTGGTCTGTATTATAAATGCACGATTGCAGTGCAGCGTTTGTATCCGCAAGTCTAGATATGCATGTTTTCTGTGATGCACACAATTAATTAATGTGATGGTAGCTGTTAAGACACTTACATTTAACATTCAAATGTTTTAAAAACCAAACCTGTTCAGGTTTTTATGTGTATTTGGTTTGTGAAGTGTAATTTTTTTTCCTCTCCCTCACAGATAACCATGGTTAATAAATGGTCAGACACGTCACTGGCTTTAAAATATAAACCCCATTGATGCAAAAAGGTAAGGTGCTTAAAAGGACCTTGTAAGACTTCGTCACTAATGTTCATTAAAGAGAAAATAAAAAGAAATCTGTGTTTTGTAGCTTTAATGATAATTCTTACTGTATGTATTTCATTTAGAATTTAGCATTAAAGACTGTAAAGTGTTTGAGGATTTAATTTAAATTCTGTATATTTCACACTATTTTTTTATTGAACATTGTGTTTTGAAAAATACATCACTAGTCAATTGCAACCTCAAGTTAATGTAGACTTTAAGGAACTTGTTTGTCTGAAAGTGGATATATAAAGATTTTTTGTTTTAAGATGCTGCATGGAATGACAATGTGGTTTGGAACAGACTTGGTGAAGAACATGGAAACATCTCTTAATAAAATGGCCCCAAACATCATCAGGAGTGCAAAAGAAGGAAGTAAAAACATCTCTACGCCAATCTCATTGGAGAGGAAACCACAGAAGGTGCTTGTTCTTTGTCCAGTGTAAAGTAGCCTTATTTGCATAGTCAATGTAAAGGTTCTAGCACCTATAAATTGTATAAGTGAAAATATGAAAATAATGTTAGTATAAACTTTTTCCTTGCCATTGAAGAGTAAACTTGTTAATTAAGAGACGCTGGCTGAGAAAGAGTTAAAGTTTACCCACAAATTAAAATTGTCTTCACTTTCTTCAGCAGAACACAACAGAAGAAATTTTGAAAAAGTATGGTAATCGAACAACAATGGTGCCCATTGACCTGCATTGGTTTTGTGTCCATTAAATTGCTAGCAGAGTTGTTCGGTTACAGACATTCTTCAAAATCTTTTTTGTGTTAGTGTTCTGCTGAAGAAAGAAAGCTGTGAACGTTTGAAATAACGAGTGAGTGAATGAGTTTTCTTTTTTGAGTAAAATGTCCCTGTAATTGATATCTGTACCTAATGTACAATAATTTGTATCTTTGTAGGTCTGGTGAGGAATGCTGCACTTCTGTTATTGCAAGCATTATTTCAAGAAAATCCCAGCTTCCTTGACTGTGTAAATAGTGTAAGTATAGTCTTCTGTAATTTAGTTAGCATTTGAGGCACTTTATTTAAAGTAACATTCAATGCAAATATAAAACTATTACTCTGTTTACCCTTAAATAGCATACAGCTCCACATCAATTATTATGAGTCTTGTTGGTTCGTGAGTGTCGCTTGCCTAGTTGTCATACTTTATTTGTGTTATTATTGGATAATTTTAAGTCTATTTGATGGCTTCTGTTAATTGGTAAAAAGCACTTAAAAGGTGAAATGTTTGTTTTACAGGAACCCAAAGGTCCCACACCAACCATAGTGTTCAACGGCTCTCCTGATCTTCTCAAATCTGAAAGTATCAACTTTATAATGGACAATGTGAGCTGAATATGAGGAAGACATTGACATCACAGGATGTGGAATGACTGTGTCACAGGTCGGAGAAGCGGACCGCCCCTGTCGCGGATCACGCTCCTCCTAGTTCCACCTCGAGGAGGTCCCAAAGCACCCCAATGACCAGACAAACCAGAGATAAGTAAAATATAGAAATAGAAACTTTATTTAAATTATTTAAAACTAAAGTGGGGAATGGGAAAGGGAATCTAAAAATCTCGCTTCTCGCCCTCAGGGGGAGTATTACGGGGCCAGGGACGTTGGAGGGGTTTCCACGTGACTCCAGCTGGAACACCGCTACAGAGCGTATCTGGGTGGGTTGGGCACACACCGTCGCGGCGGCCCCTGATGGCATCCACAAAGGTCCAAGACCCTCCTAAGGTGAGTACGGACGACAAGGACACAGCACAACACTTCAATAAAGCTTTGTGTATTTCCGTTTCAAGAGGTTCTTACTTGACTGTTGAACAGTGTTTCTTCTCTCTCCACAGCTCCTAGCCATAGCAGAACTACGTATTTCAGCACCCGAAGGACTAACAACCCAGCCGGCATCTGCAGCGTATATCCAACGCGATCAAACTTCACTCTGACAAGTAACTTCCTATACACAACCACGCCGTCCATTCGCCCGGACCAGCCCCGCACTCTTTCCGCCCGCTACCAAGCGGTCGCCGGATCAGCAGAGCCTGCGGACTCTTCGGAGGCTGGTCTTCGTTGTGCTGCCCAAGGCGGAAGTTGACTCGCCCGAAAATCGACCCTTCCAGTAACTTCTACCTTCTCTCTTTATATCCTCCTCCCAGGCGTGGCTCGCCCAACCATCGCTCGCCACGTCACTCACACAGCTGTGCCTTGTTTCAGCGAGTGCGGGGATTCCCGGGGAACCCTGAAGTGCCGGTGTCTGTACAAACCGGTCCGGGCGGAACCTCTTCACTCTCCTTTTGGTTCCGCCCCGCATAGTCACTCCGTGACAACTGTTTGCGTTTTTTTTCCTCCTCAATGTTCAATACCCTTTTGCCATTAAGCACACAGTGACTTTAATTTATAAAATATATGCATAAGTTTTAATACCTGTACAAAACAAATGTACAATCAACTTGTGTAAATTGTCATTCTATTTAATAGATTGTTCATGAATTGTCTTTAAATGCATTGTGATTTCGGTAACACTTTACAATAAAGTTCATTAGTTAACATTAGTTAATGTATTAACTAACTTGAACAAACCATAAGCAATACATTTGTTACAGTATTTATTCATCTTTGTTAATGTTAGTTAATAAAAAATTAAGCTTTAATTGCTTGTTCATGTTAGTTCAGAGTGCATTAACTAATGTTAACAAGATTTTAATAAAGTAATTGTTGAAATTAACATTAATAAAAATTAATAAAGGCTGTATAAGTGCAGTTCATTATTAGTTCATGTTAACTAGTGTAGCTAACTAATGTTAACTAATGAACCTTATTGTAAAGTGTTACCGTGATTTCTTTTCATCATTTCAGACACATGTAAAAGTTACTAAAAATTAATACTGCATATACTGTACAGTATCTATGCGTAAGGGAAATAACTTGAACAAAATTTTTAATGTATAGTGTAATTAAGAGTTTAGCTGTTTAATACAGAGATGCAATTTATTTGTATATATTATTTATATATAAACGTATGTATGTTTATTAAAAAGTGAAAATGCTTAATGGAAATAATTAAATAACTAAATGGTTGAATGTAATGAGACATTTTAAATGTAAACTAAAGTTTTGCTGTCTAATACAGAATAAAGAGATGTGATTTTAAGTAATTTTTATAGATTTATATTTCTGTATAATACAATTAATAAATAGTAAACTTTTATAATTTTCTAGATCGGTTATAATTTCTTATCAATAATAAATTACTCATAATAATAAAGAACCTTTAATGGTTCTAAATAGAACCATCTAACTTTGATTCAAAGAACCATTTGGGGTTCTTTTTAATGAACCCATTAAAGTGGTTCTATATTGAACCATTTAGGGGTTCCATATATGAAGCGGGTGATAAAACCATTTCTGGTTCGATATAGAACCATTTTTTTTAAGAGTGTAGCACAAACACAGTCCTGTGGGCCACCATAGTTGTTTTGGTTATACCTATAGACTGAATTAACACGTGCGCATTACGTCAATGTTATCACAGATTTGCGTTTACATAGTTAACACAAAGACAACAAAGTGTCGTTATCAAAAAATTGCACTTTGAAGGCCGTCTTGTAAAATGCCAGCATCGTGTAAACAAACAGCCAAACCCTATATAAATGTTTTGGTTTTTCTTCTACGGGTTGAAATTGTTGTCATGTAAACAGCCGATTAGTCAAAAAAAGCTAACACCAAACATGCTAACTTCTGCCCTCCATTGTTCTTGTTACAGATGTAAAATGCTAAAACATTACTAAAGCATGTAAACCATAACAGGTTCAGGAGTAACTCCTAAATTCTGTACTATAAATGGTTTCATCGGACACATGCGCGCTGTCACCGTAGCGCGTCTGGATGAAGCTTAACTTCGGTTTTCTGTTTGTTTAATGGGCTAGTGGCTGAACTGAGCTCTGGAACACAAACCTAGTACTCAGTATAGTACTCATTTTACACAGTAATGTTAGCTCAGTGTAGTTTTTGATACGCTTTAATATGATTTAAACTATGGTAATCTACTTGTTGTCATCAGACATAAACTACTTTAAAATAAGGTGACCAGACGTCCCCGTTTTCCGGGAACAGTCCCGTTTTTTGGTGTTCTGTCCCCGGCTGAAGCTGCCCCCGGGAATGTCCTCTTTTACAGCACGTCCAAAACAACCAGCAAATACACTGAAAACCCCATCAACATTTAGCCTTTGTAGTACCAGACCGGAGATATCAAGATATCATAAGATATGAAAACAGTCAAAGTTATCGGGGGTTAAGATACTAACTAATCATGTTAAATTAAAGTAATAAACCAATGAAGTGAACTGAACCCAGCATGGTACTGAGCATTTGATTTGTGAAGGCTAAATAGGGTTACTTTTGCATTATTCCTTCTGTTCTTCGCATTTACAATGCTATGAAATCAGCTAAAGTAGTACCTTAAAAGTAATTTTTAATGAGGTAAGTCTAAAAAAATTGAAAAAATTTGATTTAGGCTATAGAAACACTGCAAATAAATGACTTTCTTTTATGCAGGTTGCCTTATCGTACAACTTCCCATATATATATATATATATATATATATATATATTTTTTTTTTTTCTTTTTTTTTTTTTTTATGTAAGGACTTTACCACAAAACATAGCTATTTATGTATCCAACAGTTAAACTAAGAAAAAGGTCGATTCAAATGACACAGCCTTCTTACATTAATACAGGGAGAAGTCTTTTATAGATTATGTCTTGAATGCTGTGTGCATAGATTATGTGCAGTATCCAAGGTTTTAATCTAGTACTCCATTTATAATTTTTCCCAGTGCGCTGAAGGTGTTGCTGTTAAATACACAACAGCTGCATTGTAAATGTGCGGCTGTTCGTAGCAGACTCGTGCAATATAGGTTAAATGTCTTCCTATGTCTGTTTAACAATCATCAATGTCTGTCAAATGTTCTTTTAATTTATTTTAAATTGAAATATATAAAAACATGGAGAATCCTAAAAAAGTCTGAGGTCTGGCCTGCGTATCAGCTGTGACGTTAAAATTGGCCTGAAACCCGACAGAGGGACGTAAAAAGGTCGGCCTTGGGCTGAAATGCAGGGCTCTAGTCTATAGTACTATAAAACCTCATTCCCCGCAATTGACGAGTTATCTCGTCAATTAAAGGCTCTCTAAGCGAATCTGCCAGACGTTAGTTATTGTTGACGTTTGAAACTGTTTTCAAACAGACGGAGCGTAGCTAACTCCTCCCCCTCCCCCTCCCTTCCTTGCTTTCATGAACGCGCCCAACCCCCACCCCCAAATCCTTTTTGTCGTTTATTGGCTGGAATACTTTGTTTTGCTTTGTGATGCTAGGTTTGGCCACTTGTTGATATTGCCGTTTGTGAAGCCTGGGCTGTCTACAGAGATTGCGTTTTTTTACAGTTTGATCAGCAGACAGGCAGCAAGCAGATAGTGAGGAGATGTTTCCGGTATGTAACAAAAAATGTTTTATGGTCTAAAACGCTTCAATTCGCTTAGAGCGCCTTTAAGAGAAAACATTTGCCTGTAAAAAACGTGTTTCTGATGAGTTTTTATGGTAATCTGTAATACCGCGATTATCCACTAGATCAGTGGTTTTCAAACTGGGGGCCGGGGCCCCCAGGGGGGCCGCGAGATGGTGCCAGGGGGGCCCCAGTTTTATGAGATTCTATGAAATACATTAATTTATCATGAATTCTGTGTAATTAAACCTAAAAAATAAGGCTACTAACCAAAAGCACTACTTTTTTGTATAATTTAATGGGGTTTTTTTATAAAATGTTGAGTTTTAGAACAGTTTTTTGTCACAAATTTTCTTTGGGGGGCCGCGAAGGAATGCACCATACACAAGGGGGGCCGCACGCTGAAAAAGTTTGGGAACCACTGCACTAGATAATACCCAATTTATAAAAAACAAGAAGCAAAACATTATTTATTATGTTTTGATAATCGTTCTGAATCTGATCTTTAACAAAATTCCTTCTCAAAAATGCAATTTTTCTGATTTTTGTTCATTTTTGCTTTTGTATTTTTGAAGTTTAAAAGTTTATAAACAGAGAAAAAAGATAGAAAATTTTTCCTGGAAGGCATTTTGTGGAACTTTTGTGAAAATCACAAAAAAATGCTGCCAGGCAACATTTAAAAAAAAGGTTGGCGGGGAATGAGTTAATGACATTTTGTGTAAGTGGCCATAGTTTCAATTCTTGGTTCTCATGCATCCTTGCATCCCTTCCCATATAAAATAATCACCACCTGAGTACGCTTTATGATGCATTTTACATCTAACCCACAAGGCGCTGCTTTAATAAGATGTATTATTCTTTAAGGATGATACATTACAAAACACACACACACAAATGAATAAAAATTCAGTAATGGCTTGAAAATATCTTTTAGAAAAAAGGTTAATGGTTCGCCTTGCAAAGGATTGATGTGTAGCAGGCTGAATGGAAAAGATGACGGATAGCTCACCAGGAGGGAATCAATGGGAAAGTCTGGAAAGGAGAACAGAAGTCTCATTAAATTTCTAAATAACGCTGTGGAAGCCCCCTCAAAACGTATCTCTCCTCTCAAGCCCGGAGACAGCCTGTGAATGCTTTTCTATAAAATGACAACCAAGAGGCGCTGGAGGCTCGATCAAAGCCGTGATCGGCCGGGACATGCGCTATCATGTTGGGTGTGAATGGAGGATGCTACGATGTGCAGGAGACCTGGTTGATATGAAATCTCATTAGTAGATGAAGCAATGTGCATGTACTGTCCCAACCCACATACACTTAAAAACATGTAAGCCTAACACATTTGTGGCCCCCACGATTTTCATGTCCTCCATTCCTGATCACAACCCCGGTGTTGAAATGTGAGTGGGTGATGCAAATGGTAAGTTTCACATCCCGAGTCCCAGAGGAACGTCAAGGTTCACACGACAGACATAAGGAGAACAGAGTCAAACCAACCGGCAATATTCACCAGCTGGGTCCTTTACTTTTGTACGGCCCTCTTGACTCTTCAAGGACTCAAATGCCAAGCAATATGTATTTAAATGCTTAGCCTGTACAAATCCTCACAGACAGAATCCAAGTCCATAAATACCACTACAGTGTGAAACTGCATATTTGCCAACTGCGTTTATTACTGTCTATTTGCCAACGTGAAGTCTTGCCTGGTTGTATCAAGCACAAGTGAATGCAATCAACATTGACTGTATCTTTTATCTTTGTGGTGCTGGTGGATCTTAGTAGTCGCCATCTGCTCCAAAAGCAGATGGTGTGTAATGTCAGGTTTACTCACTCATTTCACACCCAGCCTATTACTTCTTCAATTGTTTATCTTACACCCATCTAAAGGTCATGGTTGCCATTTGGAAATCACCAAGGGTCTGGAACATTCATGTGCCCTTTCCCTGACATGATCTACAAGGGCCACGATCTCCTCTCACAGTCACTGACTGGACAGCTAATATCACCAGTACAGACAGGCTTGGCAAACTCTTTTGATCTTTTACTGTATTGTTTAAGCTCTTAAAATATTCGCTGTTAGGCAGAGAGTTTATCGGTAACATGATTAAACAGCGCTTCCCCTGAAACATTTTAGGATTGACAAATTAGAACAACTATTGGTTACAAAACATCCTTAGGTCTTCATATTTTAAATATATTAAAGTATTTATACCAGAGTGCATTTTCCAATCTCCATTATAAGCTTATTTACTATTTCATAAGAGTTGAGAAAGAGTGTGTGGAGCTAGTCGTCTCCAACAAAAATTGATTGGAAAAGTTTTACATTTAATGTAATTGAAATTAACAAAAAGTATTTGGATATACTGGATCTTCTTTATCATGATGACAGGTGGCACAGTGGCTTGCACTGTTGCCTCACAGCAAGAAGAACCCTGATTTGACCCTTGGCTGGGTCGAGAAGTGTTTTGAATACAGTATGCCTTCACACGACAAAATTTCGGGAGTGACAAGCGTATTTACTTACAGGTGTGAGTCTGGAAGAGTCCTGTTCACACAGCAAATTAAAGACACAAATATAACACTGCCTGAATGAACGAGCAACCGACCTCAAACCCTTATGCTAGTTACACGTGCAGGGAGCTACACTGCGACCAAAATGGTCGCATATGCGACCTTTTGAACTGCCGTTGCGACCCTAATTTTTAATGGGTCGCAAATGTGCTACCTAATGTTTTAGACAATATTCTATGATTTACTATGAGCATTTATTTATTATTATATATCATATATAAACAGAAATGTGGATTTTAAGAATACGTTGTATAACGTGCTCTGAGCCATCAACACGTTAGCTTCACTTTGCATGAAAGCACGTCGTGTCTCTCCCTAAGAGTGTGCGTTTGCGTGCTCATCTGTTTCTCAATGAATTGGGTGCGACGCGACGCAAGCGCAGTGTCTTCCATGTTTCTGAACTTGAGCAGAGGTTTTTCTTCATTGAGGACGCGGGACCCGTATGGTTCCGGGTTTATATTTTAAATGGTCTGTCGGGTCCGGTTAGGTCCTAGTTTAATTACTTTGGGTCCCAAGTCTGATTAATATTGTGTTTATAACCCGAGTCGATCGGAAAACGGCCATGAAAGCATTTTGCATGCACGAGTGCATTTTCAGCGTGCCTCGGTTTCTATGGCGATGGTTCTTGTTACGACCACGCGCTGCGTTTTCTTTCTCACATGTTTTTAATGATCTTATTATTAATAAACCATATATTTTCTAAAACCATATCCATATTAAGTTTGCACAGACATTGTAGCAAAAAAGCAGTGCTAATGTCAAGCCCATTGCACTAAACGAGCAAAGCAATGTAAAGTGGATTAAGCTTTTTAAATCGGCAAGAGAGAAATAGAAAGATACAGCAGAAGCAGTAAAAGTGCCTATTTAATAGAAATTATTACCATTAACATCAGTCATAACATCAGTCACATTTATAATCTATAGACCTGCACTGTCTATTAATATACTATAGGCTACATAGTATTGTATTATATTGAGTGTGATAAAAGGGGTCTAATTGCTTCATATATCAGTGCAAAAACAGTAAGTGTTTTCGTGGTGCTTTGACAAACAGTGTCAGCTTTGTTAATAGCAAAGAAAGTTTGGGGTGGTTAGATTAATGAAATATAATGTGAAATTAATATTAATTTTCAATAAATCAAAGTATTGTGTTGTGTCACATTATTAGTTCTTCGTCACATGTATAGTAGACCATTATTTGTCAGTGGGTAATGATTGCCCTTTTTACCGGTTACCACCACCAAGTAAATTTCAGATCTGTGGGAAACACTGACTGCAACGTTTAAGAAAACAATGCGGCATGTGGTTTAAAAGATGGCAAGTAAAATAAAAAGCATATCTGTATGCAATACAGTTTCATTATTGTTCATTATTATCCAGAGCGCTTTAATATAACTTGAAAAAAATATGTGCGACCAAATCATATTTTGCGCTAGTAACTGAAAAAGTTGGTAGCGCAAGTGCCACCAGTGGAAAAAGTTAGTGTAGTTCCCTGACGTGGTGCCTGTAACCATATAGTGACGGACGTAAATATTAAAAAAGTATTATTTATGCAATGGGCAAAACTTTATTTATGTAATTAACAAAAACAGCTGGCTGGTGTAACGCTTACCATTGTGCAGAGAAAAATAATCAAGGGTGGTTCCTTATTAAAGTTTTAATTTCCAAAATGAATCAACATAAAACCAGTGTCAGCAACTGTACGTTTTACCAAAGCAGATATATCCAATACAAAAGTAATCAAATGACTTGTGAAGCAAATCGATCCGTTTTTGCAAGAAATTGAACTTTATTTAAAGCATTAATTTCAGCCAAATAGGAAGTGCGCTTCCGCTCTGTAGGTGGCGCAGAGAGTATGGTTTGCCAACCGCAGGCAAAACCAGACTCTTAGCGCCACCTAAAGAGCGGGAGTGTAAAAGTGCACTTTATATTGCCAAGGTTCTGTATGGACGCTAATAATGTTTTAAATAACGTTCAATATCCTGCAAAAACCGACCGATTTGCTTCACAAGCAGCAAAAAATGTCACCAGGAGTCATGAAGATTACTTTTGTATTGGATATATCTGCTTTTTGACCTCTCAAAGCAACGGATCTTTTGCCTTGAATTATATGAATCACAGATGGGGTTTTTTGCCAAATATCTTCTTTATTGCTTCACTGAAGATAAAAGGTGAGTAAATAAACAACTAATTTTTATATCCCTTTTATACACTTATCATTATATTAATCATCAACGTTTTAGGTTTAAACGTTATATATCTCACTTACTGGGCTGCACGCGATTCTATGCGTTATGTAATATGTTCTATGGCGTCTATGAAGTTAATATAATATCAAATTAACCTTATGGAGCAATTCTGCTGCGTAGTTTGCAGTCATTTTCATGCACTGCAACGTTATCTTAAAACAGAGAGCAATAGCTAAATGACGTGACAGACAACTGTCACACGCCACAGCTTCTCTGTAAATACGGTTGTGAAACCCGAAAAGTTGCAGGTGTGAGGTCGGTTATAGAATGCGGTTGTCAAACCCGTAAATAACAATAGCATATCATAGCAACCAAAGTGCTTAGCCAAAAGAAACACTGTCAAGCGCTCACAGTTGGCGTTTTAGCCGTATTTAAATGCCTTGGTGTACTTGCCCCCAAATGCTGCGTACACACCCAATGTGAAACATTACTTTCCTCTCTCTCTAGATTACTCGCAAAATTTAACTTTCGTGTCATCAGATGTTTTTGCTTGAGTTGAATTTTTTTCCGTATATATACTGTATATCGGCATCGCATTGACTTTGCATGTAACAGAGCATATGAGCGTAGGGGACCAGGGAGCAAGTGAGGAGCAGGGTTCGCAAAATATAGTCGGAGCGCAGTTTTTGTTTTTAAAGACGTGACGATGTGAAGGGGGAGGAGATTTACTGTATACGTGCATCATGTTTAGTTGCTAAAACACTTCTGCATAGGATACACTTGTGTATCCTCGCTCATGACTCCTCACTCCTTGTTTCTCGCCTCCTTGCAGTGCAATTAAAGAATTGAGGCCCTGCCCCAAATGGTGCACTTCATGTGGACTTTCGGTCTTGTGACCTTAAATTTTGCGTGCTCGCTTAGTCTATGAGTCCTTAGAGTGTCCGTAGATCTGTCATTTTTATGCTCCGAAGTGTGCTCAACCCAGAAGTCCTTGCGAAAGAGTAATTAGATGAATCAGACAACGGATGGGAGGAGTTCACACTGATGGGCAACTTCTCTTCCTATTTCCGGCGTAATGCTAGAGTCTGTCCCAAAATATGACTCCGGTGCGTTCTTATTTACTCGCGATAAGGGTCCCTAAGTGTTGAGTTAAAGGAATATTCCATTTTCTTAAAAGAAAAATCCAAATAATTTACTCATCACCATGTTATTCAAAATGTTGATGTCTTTCTTTGTTCAGTCGAGAAGAAATTATGTTTTTTGAGGAAATCATTGCAGGATTTTTCTCATTTTAATGGACTTTAATAGACACCAACAATTAACACTTAACTCAACACGTAACAGTTTTTTTCAACGGAGTTTCAAAGGAATATAAACAATCCCAAACGAGGCATAAGGGTTCCATCTAGCAAAACGATTGTCACTTTCGACAAGAAAAACAACAAATATACACCCCCAAAGCACAACTTCTCGTCTAGATCCGACCCCACGCAATACGTCAAGAGGTCACAGAACACGAACGCGAAACTCCGCCCCAGTGTTTACAAGTGTGGAGAAAGAGGATCGTTCCAACGTTGTTGTATGTCAACTGATACTAATTAATGTCTTTGTGTCAGTTTATTGTTTACAATGGTCCGTAAATGTGTGTTTCCTATATGTAACACGTGACCTCTCTACGTCACTACACATTTACGCTAGGTCGCGCTGGATCGGATCTAGACAAGAAGTTGTGCTTTAAAAGTGCATATTTGTTATTTTTCCTGTCAAAAACTACAATCGTTCTGCTAGACAAGACCCGCATGCCTCGCCTGGGACCGTCCACAGTCATCCGAAACTCCGTTGAAAAAAACTGTCAAGTGTTGAGCCAAGTGTTAATTGTTGGTGTCTATTAAAGTCCATTAAAATGAGAAAAATCCTGCAATGCTCTCCTCAAAAAACACAATTTCCTCCCGACCGAACAAAGAAAGACACCAACACCCCGAATGACACGGTGGTGAGCAAACTATCTGGATTTTTCTTTTAAGAAAATGGAATATTCCTTTAAGTGTTGGGGTCCATTAAAATGAGTAAAATCCTGGAATGTTTTCCTCAAAAAACATAATTTCTTCTCGACTGAACAAAGAAAGACACCAACATTTTGGATGACTAGGGGTGAGTAAATTATCTGGATTTTTTTTAAGAAAATGGACTAATCCTATACTGCAACAGTACATTAGAGCTTTTGATTCACAAGCTATCGTAATTAGCGTTGCTTCTAGATGACATCACGTGACCTTCAACTCAAAGCTGTTCACGCCCCTGGACTGGCGATTATGCGTTTCTGTAGCAACATCAGAATCAATCCGTGTGAAAGAAAATTGTTGGCAGCTGTCAAATACATAATTACAGCATTAAATTACATTTTAATACTTCTGCTAAATATTGCACAGAAAGAAAAACACAGAAAGTGTCAGGTAACAATAAAAACATACAAGAAGTGCTCCCGCCTGAGGTTGCAGTGGTCATGCGGTACGAGTTGTTTCAGCCCATCAGTTGTAATTACGAACTCTACGCGGACATAAACACTTTTTACATGCTGAAATTTTGTAATTACGGTAATTACGATATTGTGTGAATGTACCTTATGCTTTGATATATTTCTGTAGATAAGTTCAACAACATTGTTAAAAATTCTATTCATTACTTTGTTAAACATTTTATCAATAAAATAAAAAAATCACAAAGTGTGCACGGGTTGGCTGTTTAAAGTATAATTGGCTTTTTTAACATTGTCTAAGTTTTCGTCATTGCCCTAATTGACTTTGACCCAATATTCTACTTTAGCACGACTCATGTATTTAAATACTGAAAGAAGAATCAGTATTAATAAATCTGTGATTTGCACGGCTTATGGCCCATTACTGATAAAAGATCTTTCTATTCTGCCTCATTTTAGTTGTTGGCTCGCCCTTTGGAGACCACTGAGGAAATTCAATGAAAGCGACAGTACCACACCTTTCATTTCTAATGCTGTTGAAAGCTTGACATAAACTGTTGTGACAAGTGCAGATAGGAAGAAAATAACTCAGAAAGCTCTCAATAACTCTCTCACACACACAAAAAAACATCTCACTGTCTTTTTTATGCATATTTGCACATACTTGACCTACTTCCGTAAACAAAGAGGGTTAAAGGTTTTGCCGCTCGCTGGAGGTTCTGAATGAGAGAAATTAGTTGCGTAAGCAATTAGTTAAATAAAAGCAGAGGAACTATTAAAAGAAAACAAATGAAACCCTTTAGCCACACAGATTCATCTCTGTTAAGTTGGCATTGATAAAAATATTTCAAGAGGCCACTGATTAAACACTTTACCGACAATAATTATAAACTAAAAACCGGTAATTCAAGCATAATCCAAGCAAAATTCATAAACGTGCATTACCCAGATAAAGCACCCTTAGATAGGCTTTTACTGTCTAATATAATTAATCTATCTGTACTCCCCTACCATTATATTCCAATCTATCGTACACGAAGGCCATAACGACCCCATAACTTCACAAAAACGGAAAATGAAATACACTCGGTGTCCAAATGAATAGATGTCTTGCTCATTTGTACTGTCAGAGGTATAACTGCTATTAAGAGCAGGTGGTTTAGAAAACCATTTGCATTTTTTATGATTGCCTTTTGATGCTTTCCAACATCAATAAAAGAAGACTTTTGATATTGCATTCATTGAAATGTCATTACGATCATGATTTATTGCACTGGGAGTCTTCATTCTCCTGCTAGTGATCTCTTAATACATACATCATCCTGCATTACACCACATGATGCGGCAAAATAAGAGCCAATCAGAATGCATTTTTGGTTTATAAAATACAGTGTTCCTGGTGGGTCAAAGGTCATGGGTTCCATTCCCAATTCAATTCAAAAGGATCAAACACATGTTTTCATAAAATGTAGAGTATGAATGCACTTCAAGTCGCTTCGGATAACAGCATCTGCCAAATACATAAATGCAATATCATTTTACTGAAGTTGAACCTATTCAGCGCAATGCCACATAAACATCACTTTGTTTGTGGTCTGAAGTTGTCTCTGCTCATTTAGTAAAAAAGCCTAATGATATTAAAAGGGTTTGAGTGAGTTGGCGAATCAAAAGTACCTCATGGCACAGATTTACTTATGGCACAGATACCTAATTAGTTTCCGTAAGTGGGCATTAACAAGAACATGGCACATAGACAAATGTACCTCCTGCATTCAAAGCCATCTGTCCCAGACTCAACTTTTGCACTAGTGGCAAAACGGATAATTTTGTGAATATTATTTGACAACATTTGTCAAAAAATCACATCCAGAGACAGCTGGAGATTATCGTCAGGTGTGCGCGATACATAGTGAGTCATAAGAAAGTTGTTCAGATAACAAAAAATAATTAATTATGATGTCTGACTTACTGTAGCTGTACTACAATATATGTTCAACGCTCTCTATCAGTTGTTATCACTCAAAAAACTTTTTTTTTGTAAAATCGTGGTGGGTGATAAACACAAGCATATGTTAGATTTAATTGCTATTGAAATGGCAACTTTCATGAATAGAGTCATCTTTACTGTGAATAAAGTGTTTACTTTTTCTAATGTGTTCTGTTCTGATAACTATTCAATATTTCGGATAACAGTTTATGTAAACACAATAGTTCTCACAACAAAAAAATCTTAGTATGAAATGTATTCTTAAATATCAATTGTCTGAAAATGTAATTAAGGTTTGTACAAGTTTAAAGGGATACTTCACCGATTTAGCATTCTGAAATGCATTCAACATTTAAAAATCATACAGTAGGGGAGAGCGGGGCACAACCTAACGCGTTTTGGTTTTGGCTCAATCATTCAAAAACTATAGGTGAGGTTAATTGTAACAGGCGTAGTTGTAACACTTGCTAAAAGTTGTCTATAATAGATAGGTATCCACACTGTATTCAGTCATCCAGTCCTTTTTTAACAATAGTTCAATTATAAATGAATACAAATGTCTAAATATGTGAGAAAAAGCAACACAATTATGACAAAACATTTTTTATATGTGACCCAGTTTATAATAACCAGTTTCAAGAATCAATAATGAGCATCAAAGTCATTCATTTCAATATGATTTCAATCTTTGACATGACCTTATTCAATCAATATTAAAGATATGAACAAAAAAATTGGACACATGATTTTTGATAAGACAGGCACATTTATTTTGTTGGCAGCCAGCAATCATTTGTGTGTAGCCTATTTAAAACAATGGCAAGAATTAAGTTAACATTAGGGGTTTTCATATCGTAAGTGCCTAGGGGTTGTAACACAGCGTTACAATTAACCCCGCTGGGTCAAAATATTTTCAAGCCCACCAAAAAAGTTGCTAAGACCTGCAGACATATTTCAAAATGATGCTATGTTTTAGTCAACAAGATAATGATTAATATGACATAGCATTGGATTTGGTATCTTACACACCCGACTTAGAAACCAAAAAAAAAACATATGATGAAAAAATTCACTTACATGCCACCAAAACACTCGTTCATCACTAACTCTCTGGAAAAACATTATACATTTCCAAAAAAAAAAATACCGGAAAAACAATCGCTCAAACTTGTACGACAATGTAAACAGTACGTGTTACAACTTAACTCGCATTATGGTTTTTCCCCCGCGCACCCCTACATAGATCATAATCTATAAAGATATTTCAACTATTGTAGTAAAACAATAAAAGTAATTGGAAAAATAAAATATTTTTTTGTTTTTATTTATTTTGCAAAAAGCAATGCCTTTTTACCTAAATAGTGCACATTTGTACCTAAAACATACATATTTTTACCTAAAGGTAGATTTTTAACCAAAATCTGCACCTCACTAGTAATTGTACCCTCGTATCATAAGTTATATGATATATTTCTTACAACATCAATTTGACCATCAAACTGAATGGCAACACCTCATACTGCTGTGCATTGCATTTAATTTTCTGTACAATGTTTGCATATTGTGGATAATAATGTATAGATATTACATGTGTATAGATATGTAATTTACCGTATGTACAGTAAATCTATTGTGTAAATACAGATACATAAACTATAGCTGGGGTTCTCAAAGTTTACATTAAAAGGTCCAAATATGAATTCTAATCATTTTCATTGGTCCTGAAAAACTGGTTATTACAAAAATGGTCAAGCATGGTAATAACTTTATGTAAATAATTTGTTAACAAATCAAAACAAGTAGTTTGGGGAAAAAAGGATTTTCTATTAAAGTGCATTCATAAAAAGTGTATTTTGAATTTAAAGTAAAAAAAAGTAAACAAGAAACACAAGAATGGCTACACTCTTAAATCTAAAAAGAAAAAAAAAACTAAATGAATGGTTTACAAGTTTAATATGCATTTTTAAAGTAGCAAATGCACACATTTAATCAATCACATAGAAATGAATGCACTTGCAATATAAAGTGGACGCGGGTCCGAATCAAACTCCCTATCTGTATGTCTATCGTAATATTGTCTCATGTCTGTCTCATTACAGTCACATGGCACATGTACTATGTTGATCAGAACAGCACCTAAGATTTGTATTTATGTTTCAATAACAATAAAAGAGATTTGATTAGATTTTGATTATCAGGACCTTTTTAAAGGGTATCATCCGAGTTACTCTGTTTTCTGAAACCTGTAACTCAGTGACGTAGCCTCTGGGCATGCAGGGTATGCACGTGCAAATGGGCCCAGGGCAATAGGGCCCGCCCCAGCTTTTAATAAAAAAAAATTCAATTTAATTTTTATTTGTGGCAGCAATAAATATATTTTTGTATGCATATCATGTGTAGTGATTTCTTATTTCTCGGTAATGTCTAATTTCTCCGTCATTTCTTGTTTGCGTTTATTATTTTTTTTGCACTCCGCGGTTGCCCCATAATTTTTTTACATGATGCATCGCCGCGCCAAAAAAAAAAAAGAAAACACAGTGTGAGAGGTTACTATAGCGGCTATCTACATGTACATTAAGGATGGACAACTATAAACATAAAAGTGGGGCCTCAAAGAGAAAAGAGAAGGCGGAGAACTGTCACGAGTCAAAAACTACCCAAAACATTTTGTTTTTCTTTATTTAAATCTACCCTTTAAAGTAAAAAAATTAAGTAAAAATATTTGACTACCTTATTAAAAGTATATGTTGTTAACAGACCTGCGCGCCACAGTTAACAGTGCCAACGGGCAAGGTTGGGGTGGGGCTTTGGCTTAAGGGGGCCTGTAAATTTTTTTTGCATATGGGCCCGGGACTCACTTGCTACGCCACTGCTGTTACTACTCAATTTTACTTGATTACAAATTTCCCTTGACCTCTTGAAGTTCACACCCCACATTTTCTGAGGGTTATATGCACCGCCGCTCACTGACCATTACCTGAAAAAATACAATTACTTTCGGGGGTTTCAGGCGCTGTTTTGCAACCTATTTGTAGAAGGAGCCAAATCCTGTCTGCCTCTAATGCTAAAACAAACCCAGCACGCTCCCAAAGGAGGCAGAAGTCATTTTCATAATGGAAGACCATTCATCTTAAAGTAAACCAAACAGGCTTTGGTTTCATAAGGGCTCGGATTGAGTCAGCGGTCAGCTCCTGATGGGTGGTGATAGCTCATACATACAAGGCTGCAGAGTCAGCACCTGCTCGTATGTGTACACTTCCATCCTGTGTGCATTAAGTGTAGCTGTGCTGCAATATGTCGCCTTAATCATTCCTGCTTTCTCTCATTGGCACCGATCAACTGTAACCACTGTTAACGCAATGAGAACTGCTTGCCAAGGAAAAGAAGACCATTAAATCAGTAGTGTAGAGATGTAGATAGAGCTGATCATACAGCCGTAAGAACGGTGCTGCTGCACTGAATGAGAGATGATTATGTCCCGTTGTGTGTCTCATAAGCTCGCTAGACAAAGGATGCTGATGTGTTATTTTCTAAAACTTTTAGACCATAAACTTCATAATTGAAAGCGTGGGACTTTCTTCAGAAGACTGTACTGTATATAAGGGGAACTCTATTCAATCAGAAATTAAAATATAACCACCACAGAAATTCGTTTTAAAGGGGTCATGAACTGCATCTTTATTTAATTTCGTAATGTTCTCTGAGGTTCATTTAAAAACATCACCATTTAGAAGTAATTAGTCATTTCTATGCCGGTTTTGAAAATCTCTTTATAAAACGCTGGCCTGTTGCATTTAAGACTTGGAAGTAAATGTCTACAGCTATGATTGGCTAAATGTTTTCCATATTAAAATGTTGCTGTAATGTACACAAATTTCGGTTAAAAATGTATAATCGTTTAGTACATATCAAACGATCTGGCAAACATGGTAAAAACATATACAGGAATAGTGTATAGACCTACAGTAGGCTACATTTGCCACGACCGTGAAAGTGACTAACTCAACACAATAAAAGAATGGTAAAACAAATGTCTCTCTTTATAAATGAGGAAAGTCCAATAAGAACTGCACTTGCAACAAATAAGGCAACAAATAAGCTGCTGTAGCTTTCACAGCCAGTTTCAACCTTGGGGTTGCCATTAAAGGTTTTAACTGAGCACCTATTTGCTGTGCCCTGCAATCAAGTGAGTGCCCGGCCGAACACACGGACGTGCTTCTCAACGTTCCAAGATAACAGACCTCGCGCTGTTTTAGTAGCCAAAAAACACTTGCTTTTTGGAAGAGATACCTCTTATTTGGCTTAGAGGTCAAAAAAGCGCAGGCAAGTGCTCCATTTGACCAACACTAACTGTGAGAGACATTTTGACTGGCTAACATAGTGTTGTGAAAAGAAAATGGTCAATCTAAAACACGTGGATAAGTGCAAGCCTGAAGAGGACTTAAGAGAAATATGACAAACCTCCACACCAGAGTTGAGGGGGAAATCTGCTTGCATATAGTGACGCAAAAGTGTGCGATATTCGATGTATTATGCACTCCAGGCGGCTAGGTGGCAATGTGAAGCACTGACACACTTGTTCCTGGTTCTCCCAGGTTTTGCCCAAAGCCGTCTGGTTTGCCTCCGACGAATTGGCGCATCAACAGTTTGACTGAGGTAATTAATGCGCCTTCTCTGATCAGTAATACTAGCTGTGAATATTTCGTACAACTGCTGGAAAGACTTGTATATTTATCAGAGCTGATATGGCAACTTGAAGGTCCGACGTATGGAAATAATCCGACATGTTTGTTGTTATTTTCCTGAACTGGCGCATGCCTGTGACGTAAATGCATACGCGACGAGAGCCGCCACGAGGAGACTTTTGCGTTTTTACTCTTTAGACGATAATGCGACGGTAGATCGTTTTTAAGATTTCCACTCTGAAGGGTGGGTTCACTTTTTTGCGTTTTTAAGCCCCCAAAACGCTGCCGCCGTGTAAACGAAAGGCACATTCGATAAAATATTTTTACGTTTTCACCCTCGAGCGTTCTCGTGTAAACAGGCCCTAAGATGCATTTTGGTGGATTGGTTCACAAGTGGATGACACTAAACCGTGTGTGATCACATGGTCAAATGTGTTCGAGCAGCCACAAAAGACTATTGATCTCCGCATATTATCTAATGGGTGATGTACCAAGCACAATGTTTTTCTATCGGTCTTGACTACTAGCGTGGACCCACAGTGTTATCTCATCAATTTTTGCATAAAAAATTGTTCCTGATGAATTTTTATGTTAATCTGCAATGCGATTATCCATTAGATGGATCACTTACCCAATTTATGAAAACAAAAACTGAAGCCAAAAACGTTATTTACTAATTTTAAACTCTGTGTATGTTTTGTTAATCATTCTGAATCTGATCTCAAAATTGCTTAACAAAAATTCAATTATTTCAGCTTTTTGATGAAAAATACCCATGTTTAAGAGTTTATAGGCAGAGAAAAAAAATATAGATAGAATTAAATGTTTGTTTATTGTTTATTTAAAAACAGAGGGTGTGTACTATGTAGGACGAAAAATGACTTAAGTGTATATAAATAAATAAATGAATGAATACATAAATGCATAAATAAATAAATAAATGTAGAAATACATAAATAAATAAATGAATAAATACATAAATGCAGAAATAAATAAGTAATTAATTAAATAAAATAAATATATTGTTTTGTCAAAAATATCAACTTTTAATTTTATTGTTTTTGCACCACTACATTTATCTCTATATTTATTTATGTATTTCTACGTGTATTTATGTATTTCTACATTAATTTGTTGCATTTTTGTATTTATATATTTCTACATTTATTTATTTATTGTTATTTATTTATTTCTGTATTTTTACATTATTTATTTATTTCTGCATTTACTTAATTACTTATTTATTCCTGCATTTATTTATTCATTTATTTATTTATGTATTTCTAAATTTTTTATTTATATAAACTTAAATAATTTTTCGTCCTCCATAGAGGTGTTCTTTCATTTAATATATTTGTATGTTTATATATTATTAGAAGAAACTTTTTCTGGAAGGCATTTTGTGGAACTTTTATGAAAATCACAAAAAATGCTGGCGGGCAACTTTTCAAAAAAAGATGGCGGGGAATGAGTTAATAGAAAGTGTTTCCTCTCCGCCTCTTTTATTTTTGTTTGATTTTGCAAACGTGAAAGTTGCGTGAAATATCAGAGAAAGCCCATACATATGCATGCACAAAAGCATGTTTACTAACAACACAAGCAGCTGTAATCTGTCATTACTAATGCACTTCAACTTAAACCCGTAATTTCTCACGCTCGTGATTTAATGAAAGCAAAGGGACTCGCCTATAGGCCATCCCCTCAAAGTAGTCAGGACAGAAGTGGTCAAAAGTGGGCAAAAGAGAGGGTTGAATGGGCATGTGTCTCTGTCGTCCACTTGTGATCCGATCGACCAAAATGCATCTTAATACTAGGTGTAAAATGGGCCTTTGTTATTATGCATTTTTAATGCGGATCAAATCCATGACTTTCGGGTAAACATGCTTTACAAGTTGAGCTACAGGAACATTTCGTATGCCTTTTCACTTGGAAAACATCCTATGGATTGTAACATGAATTTACATTAAAGGGAACATATCATGAAATCTGACTTTTTCCATGTTTAAGTGCTATATTTGGGTCCCCGGTGCTTCTATCAACCTTAAAATGTGAAAAAGAGCAACCCAGTAACTTTCTCTGTAAGCACGTAAAAAAATAGGTCATTGAAATTTGTACCGCCCCTTAATCTGCACTATTCAACCATGGCACCACCATGGTTGTGCAGAGATAGACAGAGAGAAAATAATTGACAGCACAATTAAGATTTAATTTAACAAACCACCATTATGGTGATCAGTGTTTGCATTTCATCAGCTCATTTGCATTTTAAAGGACACATCCGAAAACGGCATATTTTTGCTCACACCTACAAAGTGCAAATTTGAACATGCTTTAATAAATTATCTAGATGATATTTTGAGCTGAAACTTCACCAACTTCTGGGGACACCAAAGATATATTTGACATCTTGAAAAAGTCTTGTGAAATGTCCCCTTTAAACTACAATAACCCATAGACAGCACTTTGCATCCTCATTTCACCACATGTACAGTAGCAATCACATAGGCTGTTGATGTGTTGATTGACCCGAGTACTGGAGGTCGATGCTAAATATTCATTGTTATTCTGCATTGTCCGTTATTGGCAACCCGCGCATTTTAAGACAGCTTAATTAAATGCACCAATTCTGCACGGACACCAAGTTCATTATGTATATTGACGTATCTATCTGGGTTCTCGGGTGAAACCGGTGAGTCGGCCACAGCATCTACTCTAAGCACCCTCCGTGGACCCATTCAGAGCATGCAAACAGTACAAACGTAATAAAGACCTGGCTTACAATGGCCACAGGCAACTTCCAAAAACCCATTTGAGCCAGTACAGCACAGCACTTATGTTAATAAAGTCATATATAAAAGATTTCCATGCACGTATGATAATGAAAATTGGCCCATCAAAAAGCACGGTTATGATCCCTGCTTGCCCAGGATGAATTGGGCCATCTTAGTCCTCAGGCCACTACAAAATGGTCAGTGGTAACGACGATGACATCATAATTGAATAAGGGTCACAAAGGCACACAGTCCAACCAAAGCAGCCGGGTCAAGTAACATGCATGTAAATGCTAAAATAAGACCTAACGTCTCTAAAAAAAGAATTGCTTTAGGGGGCAGCATAGGGGTAAATGAGTAGAGGTCAAGGAAAGGGAAGGGGGGCAAAGAAAGCCACTCTCCCTCCAATCTTACATGTAGCTACGACTGCGAGACGTTTAATTAAAGGGAGCTGAGCTGTGACAGGAAAAAGACGGGACCACGGCTACAGCAGCCCCTACAGCCCCCCCCCCAAAAAAAACACTCGATTCGCAGCCATTCTCAAGCAGCTCCTTAACTACATGTGTGTGGCGCCAGTTATGTAGCGTATTCTTAGCATGTTGACGTAAGTCGGTTATTCGTGTCGAGGTTTACAGTGTGGTGAGAGGCTGGCGTGGTTGTCCAAAGCTCAAAAAGAAAGCACATTTCTCTTATATCCACAGGGATGGGTCTCCAGACGTGGCTTTAAATTTGCTCAAAGGATACCCAATAATTTATAGACTCCTATACTTCTATGCATCTTGCCGAACATTAAGATTGAGAAAAACATACTGTACAGTTGTCCCTACAGCTTGTGCAAATGTGTATACATAAATGTGACCATCCAGTCTGCTACAGTCACATTTTTGTGATTCAACATAAAATCATCCTACATAATGTAAAGAACATTCTGCAAAAAATATAACCTTGATATCTTTAAAATTGTAAGAGTAAGGCCTTGTCAAAGACTGAAATAAATGTAAAATCTTTGATTTAGCTAAACGTTTCTTTTTGTGTTTCACAGTAGAAAATTAAACGGGTTTGAAAAAGACACAAGGGTGAGTATATGGTGACAGAATGTTCATTTTTGTGTGAACTATCACTTTAAGACAGGATGTGGTGGCAGGCCGACTTGTTTGCACTTTCCTTTTTCTCCCAGCATTATGCAAATATCTGTCACCCCATTGCCTCTCAATCTTCTGTCTGCATTGAGCTGAGAGCTCTCTCTCATCAGGGGATGGGCTCTCCTGCAAACACTTGGGATGGGAGAAACAACAGCACAGTGATATCAGCAAAATACTAAACGCATCAAGCAAGATGGTGGATGAAGAATTTGGCACAATCTACTGGATGTAATTTGTCCAGTGCTATTCTCAACTAAAACACAACACCCAGAGGACAATTTTATTGTTCGGTGGATGTTTTCTCATACCTCTGGAGACATAAACAAATAGCTGACCCCAAAACAAAAAAGTGTCATAACTCACCTTTCTTTTATTTCGAACCCGCATTGCTTGTATTTTTGTAAATGACACACACACACACACACAAAATGTTTTTTTAAAGAATCATCACATATCTCTTCAGTGACAGTTCATAGTAATGATGGGCTGTCAAATACAAAACACACAGAGACACTATAAAAGCATCATAAATAAAGTCCATGTGACTGTAACTCTATATTTCAAGCCTTTTAGAGCCATATAGTAGATTTATGTGATAAACAGATCAAAGTGTAAATAGCAAATGTCTTGACTAAGAACTCGGATGCAAAATCTGCTAAACACCACCTCCGTCAAAAATGAGATGATGATATTGACTGTTGGCACGAATTATACTTTTATTAATATAAATCCGCCTAATCCCAGCCTCGGGCCGTTCGGAAATACTGGTTTGAAAGGCAGAGTCTGTTAAACGCTACAATTTTTCAACAAAGTGGACAGAAGAAGAATTGGATGAATTCTTCAAGAGATTTTTTAGCTGGTTAAAAGAGATTTTTGACCGAAATCTAAAGCCTTTTACCTTTATTTAGAAAGGACAGTGAAGAATGACCAAGTTTACAAGTAGGGATGCACCAATCCGATATACTTTTTTTGGATATCGGACTAACAGGACCGATCCAATTCCGATACTGCACGTTACCCATGGTTGTTACTGACAAGCGATTAAAACGACAAAGTATTATAAAAGCACCATAATCATTTTTATGCATTATAATCAAAGTCATCTTACACTTAATAGCTTCATGTGAAGGAACAAACGCATATCTAAAGATATTTAAGATCACAGAAACACTGTAACTTAGACTCGCAAACTGAGTTAATAATCCAGCGGTGAAGCAGACGGATGAAAGGCGTCATTCACACACGCAAACACAAGATAACTGTGGGCTTTATTAAAGATTTGATTTTATAAAGTCTCAGTAAGCTGTTGGATGGATGCAATTTAGTATGTGCTGAGCACACAATGCATATAATCTCTTTGTGTTTTAACAGTTATCAACGTAACTTTCCATTGCGTAGAAAGGATTCCCATGTGATGATTGAATTTTCCAAAAAAATTACTTTACTAAAAAATGTTCACTACCTTCTAAAGCATATTATCATACTGTGTATTCATTTTATATTGCATATTAAAATTGATTTAATACCTAATTACATAAAAATGGTGTACTGTTACTTTCTTGAGTAAAAGTACAAAAGTTATTTTTACTTAAGTAAAAGTAAAAAAATTACTATATGTTTAATGTACTTAAATATTAAATATAAACCAAAAACTTGAAATTATGAAATGTAGTGGAGTAAAAATTATGCTAATATGCTTTGGAATGTATGTTTTCCAAGGAAAAACACTGGTAAAATACAAATACTTAAAAAAGTACTTTTATGTAGAAAGTAAAAATACTTAAGTAGTG
This sequence comes from Misgurnus anguillicaudatus, assembly GCF_027580225.2. NCBI lineage: Eukaryota > Metazoa > Chordata > Actinopteri > Cypriniformes > Cobitidae > Misgurnus > Misgurnus anguillicaudatus. The sequence continues at coordinate 17,422,955 of NC_073360.2, read as the reverse complement.
TCCGCCTCTGCATTTAACATTGTGTGTGTGTGCGTGCGTGCGTGTGATTTAAATTGTTCAAGAAAAATAGTATCGTATCGGCCGATACTCAGAATTCGGGTATCTGAATCTGATCGGAGATTTACAAGCAACCTCATAATGCGATTATAATGGGATTTGGCAATATTGCGATTATATTTTACCTCATGTAAACTAAATACTTTGATTAAAAAAAAGTAATTAAGCTCATAATCGCATCAAGTATAATCGTATTAAAACAGGTGGTGTATTCCATTTTTTATTGCAGCATGTGGTCATGTAAACACCTCAATCACACTAACTGAAATGCGTGTGTGTTTTTGTCACAAACCTTAAGCACGAATTCGTTTTAAACTTGACACTAGGAAGTTTTTTACTGCAAAAAATATTAGTATTTTGTCTTGTTTTCAGTGAAAATATAAAAAAATTATTCAATTAAGATGTATTTTCTTGATGAGCAAAACGGCCTAGTTTTTAGGCAAAAAATATACAATTTAAGCAAATTTGTGCTTAAAACAAGCAAAAAAAAATAATCTGCCAATTGAATAAGAAAAATTTTCTTGAATTAAGTGTTTAAGAAAAAAGTAAAATTATTTCAATAAACTTTTTCTTATTCCATTGGCAGATTTTTTTGCTTGTTTTAAGCACTAATTTACTTAAAAGTTTATATTTTTTGTCTAAAAACCACTTATTTTCACTGTTAGACTTTTATACGTGTTGCCAGTGAGATACTGTAACTGCCCCCTTACAGTACCATAACTGTACATGTTTTTTACAATATGATGCCTTTACCACAGTTCCATTTTACAGTATAATACCCTTACTGTAACCTAGTTTTTTTTTTTTTAATTCCCTTAAAGTGGAATCGAACCCGGGTTGCCCGTAACACTACCACAGTGCCACAGAGACACTTGATGAAAATTACTCGCTACACTCCCCAAGTAGCCTCTTCTGTCACTCTCCTGACACTCAGAGGAGCAAAATCTTGGCGTCACTAGTGTTTTGAAGTCTTGAGGTCAAATTCAAATCGGACGATCAAGCATTTATCCATAATCCCTTTCTTGTTTCAATAAATTATTTACACCGCTGAAAAACAATTCACATTTTGAAATTTGCTTCACTGCTAAAAGCATAACAACTTAAATGTATTTCATTTCATAGATATATTTTATTTATCCACTTTATATGCTTTTATAACACTATTTTATTCAACTACAGTAGCACTACTGCTGTAATTTCACAGCAGTCTACCGCAAATTCAAAACATACAGTACATCACTGTAAATTAAATGTTAATACCCATGATGCAATGCATATTACAGTAATGAACTGGAAAAGAAAATGATGGTATTTTACTGGGCATTTTGTGGTAAGTAACTGTAGAAATTACAGTTAAGTCTAACCGTGTTTCTAGGTCATTTTGCTCATCAAGAAAAAACATCTTAATTTAAGAATTTTTAGATATTTTTACTAAAAACAAGACAATAATACTAAGTAAGAAAGTCATTTTTTTGCACTCTGTCAACACGACTCGCTGTCAGCAGTCTGCCTTCATCCAGAAACAGCTCAAATAACAGCATATAAAACCGTTACAGGCACTGTCATAATATTTCTGTCTTCATCACAGCACAGAATAAGGAAATACGTCCAAAGGAACGTGTTGTCAAATTTAAAGCTGCCGTCGGCAACTCTGGAGGATTGAGCAGTTTCCAAATGTTTAGCAACCTCCCTCAGAGCACGTTCTCGTCAGCGCGTGTGCAAAAGTATTATTGTGAACGCATACTTAGCAAGAATACTTAGATTACTAACATAACACTCCGAAATACAATCAATGGTTGATAAAGCACAATTACCTGTTGAGAAGAAATGTGGCAAGCTCTGCATCCAGCTTGAAATCTCGTAGATTCCTTTCAAATGCCGGTCCGATATTGATCCTAGTTTTAATACGATCACAGTCGCTTTCTATATTTGTTTCCTTCTTTTCATGGGTTGGTTTCCTAGCTCTAGTTGTTAACCGAGAAATCGGAAGTTTGTTACTGAAAGTTCTCTCCGCCATCACGCTGTTCAAACCAAAACAACTATGAATTCAGGCGGATGCACGTGATATTGTAACGCGCGCGAGGGGGATGGGGATCTGTGGCGCGTGCAGGTACTGTGATTGACAGGCAGATTTTACACAGCCCTGCGCTGATTGGACCAAATGAACCGGGAGCGGTGGATTTTTGCAAAACAAATAACAGGCTCCAGGTGGAGCTAGAAGCGCGGGTTTTTTTCTTAAACAGTCTAATTGATGTTCTATCGGAGCATAGTGTTGGTTTCAGTGAATATGATCAAAAAATATGATAAAATAAGTTGCCGACCGCAGCTTTAAAACAGTGCGCAGTATATGTGAGTTCATCATTTGTGCTCTGGGCTATTTTCAGAATGATCTGAAAATAAAAACTGCATGTAAACAAGAGTGAAGAGATGTTACATCTTACTACGATTAAGTCCTCACTTTGATTATTGGAAATATGTAAGGTTTTGTTCTGTGTTTACTTGTGTTCTGTGTATTTTTGTATTTTGGACTTTTATTTTGATACCCTGCTCTGTTCTGACTTTTATTTTGATATTCATCATGCCATGTTTCAGTTCACACTTCCTGTTTGTTCTTGTATATAAGTCACATCCTGTTCACCTGCTCCTGGCTGATTATTACATCGCCCTATCCTGTCTGTTATCTGAATCTGTTATCTGTATCTGTTAATCTGTTTTGGTATCTGTATCTGTTCCTGTTTTGACCTGTGCCTGTTATTTGGATTTTGCCTGTACTGCCGCCTGCCCTGACACATTGCCTGTATTTTGGATTACGTTTGTTGGATTAACCCTGTTTGGATTTGTTTGCTGGCCCTTTTTGGGATTTTACTCAATAATCACCTTTTGCACATGGATTCACGTCTCACACGCTTCATTTAAAGCAACCCGTTACAAAATAATCATATTATTGATGTACATGTAAATAATGTAGTCATTAACTAAACACTTTTTTAGAAGTGAAGATTTTTTGCATGTACTTAGGGGGTTTTGCAATGAAATGCCAATGAAATGACTAAAGTGACATTTGTGAAAATAAGGCATTTTAATTACTGACTAATAACCTTTTCATTGTGAAATGACTGAATCTAAAAGCCTGATAAAAAAAGATAACATGTCAAGCACTTGGAGGGTTTTGCATCTGAGCTCCTCAATATGTTTTCATTCTATATGGAAAATAAAATCTGGAAAACTTACATGAATCAGTATGAACATTTATTTGAGATAAATTTAAAACAAAAACAGCCTTTGTTGACAAACCATAACTGTGATAAGCTCAAATGTACCTTACTGTAAAGCCACATAAGCCTGTGCCAACACGTGATGAAATGGGTAACATTTTTGTATGGTCAAAACATCATTTATTTAGGTGTTACTGAAGTAAGTTGATCGTACCTGAAGCATTTGGAGCACTTTTCTGTGAATCCCATGTGTTTCTGTAAGTGTAATCTTAATAAAATATCTTAAATAATCTGATGTTGGAAGTAGATATAATTGAGTTTATCTTGCAAGTTTTGATATTTAGCAAAACTGGCACATACAGTTTGTGTCAGCATTGTTATCTCTTCTAAAACTCTAGAGGAAGATGTGAGATTACAAGAGTCGGATAAAAAAACCTTCACTAGTTTTCCATTTAATTTCATTGCCTTTTACAATTAAAGACCATTAAACAAATTAGTGATATTAAAGTAAAAATCAAAGAGACCTTGTTTGTGATTTCCGCATGCAGTCAATTTTCTCTTAAGAACCTCAGAATCACACTTCATGTATTTATTATTCAGAGCCCAATACGCTCAAACTTTGGCACTTTTATTTATTTGTTCAGCTTGTGTGTGTGTTTAACTAATTAATACCCGCATTGGATATTATTAGTTTCAATATCTGTGTCAGCCAAGAAGCCTGTGCATGGCTTTTCCTAAAATCTACTGATCGAGCAATGCCATTTATAAACAAACAGCAGATCCAGAAAATAAAATGCCATCATCATTTACAATTCCATTGTTTCTTCCATGAAATGCCAACAGAGATCTTGGGCAGAATGTCCTAGCAGCCTGGTGATTTATAATGATAAATAGACAACAATGAAAAATCGTACTAATCATCTTTTGCAGTTATTGTCAAGAGGAGAACTTTGAAACTAGATAAGAAGTCTGTTTACAGAATATTGCCAATAGGGCACTTGAGTACAGTATGTTATTAATTCATCATGTGTGTTAAGCTAATAGAGCTTCAGAGCTCCATTAATGATCACTGACTTGCTCTGTAGGATAGATGAAAGGTGTAACATAACAGGCCGGGCTCATAAAGAAGGACGTCATGCAGCTAATGAGGATTTAGACAGTCTTGTAGAAGGGCAGGCAGGGAGCCAAAAGGCCAAGGCCTTCAAGGGTTTCAATACAGGATCGCAACTAATTACACATGTACTAATGGCATAGATTTTCATTAGAGATAATTCAAGTCTGCTCATCCGAAATACCTAAATCTGGATAAGCTGAGACAACATGTACAGTGCCAAATGCCTGGCATGCCATTCCAAAATTTCATCCTGAAGACTTTCTGGCTTGTAACGATCACCACCGAGCTGACAAGATGCGGTATTCTTTAAATAGGATATATTATTAATCCAATTATCACATATAATCACTGTTAAAAAATGTGACTGCAAATGTGTTAACTGCTATATATGAGAGATTTCACATAGTTCACATACATTTCAGATAGATTAATGATTGTTGCCTAAACAATAAAAAACAACATAGTAACATTTAAAACCATAGTGTTAATCTTTTTTCTATAAATAAATGCTCAAATATATTATACTACAGTAATGTTAAAGGGGTCATAGCGTGAAAATCAGACTTTTTCTATGTTTAAGTGCTATAATTGGGTCCCCAGTGCTCCTATCAATCTAGAAAACTTTACAAAGAACAACCTAGTAACTTTGTTTTGGTAAGCCATTCTTAGTAAAAAAAAAGGTTGTTCAGATTTCGCCTGTTTTGTGAGGTAGGTAGCAAGGCGAATTACAATAATACTGCCCCTTAATCTGCACTATCTAACCACGGCACTGCATTTAGTGCAGAGAGAAAGAGAAAGAAAAGATCATTGACAACACAATTGAGTTTCAATTGCAACAAATCACTATCATTGTGATCAGTGTTTGCATTTCATCAGCTCATTTGCATTTTAAAGGACACCGCCAAAACGGCACATTTTTGCTCAGGCCTACAAAATGGGAATTTTAACGTGCTATAATAAATTATCTGTGGGGGAATTTGAGCTAAAACTTCACATGAGCACTCTGGGGACACCAAAGACTTATTTTACATCTTAAAGTTGCAGTGTGTAAATTTTAGTGGCATCTAGTGGTGAGGTTGCGAATTGCAACCAACGGCTCAGTCCACTGCTCACCCCTCGCTTTTGAAATGCATAGAGAAGCCACTGGAAAAACATGTTATCGTCGGAGACAACTTAGTAAAAAAAGTTAAGGGCTTCTTTAGAAACACGGCGGCACAAAATGGCGACTTCCACGTAAGGGGACCCTCAGTGTATGGAGATAAAAACATCTCATTCTAAGGTAATGAAAACATAACGGTTCATAAAGAAAGGTCTTTATACACCCCAGATGATATAGTTTTGTATATTATTTTGTATTTCTGTCAAGAGATTCTTCTAAAAATTACACACTGCACCTTTAAAAAAGTCTCATAATATGTCATCTTTAAAGCAATGGGAAACATTAATAAAAGGTTATTATAAAAAACTTTTATAAAACAAGCAAAAAACCTTAATAATAAGGAACTAATTGGTATGATAAGCTTTCTGTATAATCATACACTGTCAAAAAAGGTCCAAATGTTTCCTAGCTGTCACTGGGGCGGTACCCTTTCAAAAAAGTACACATTTGCACTTAGATAATTCCTGTTAGTACCTCACATATTGGCAGCATATGTAAACTTATCTGTAGTTAAATGGTACATATTAGGACAGTTTTAAAGGGCCCTGAAACAGTGACAGTTTGGGACCGTTTCTATCTGACAGTCTATATAAGACATCATAAATATCCTTTTAAATGTTTCAAATTCCAATACATGAATACTTTCGTGAATTGTATAAAAACATATGATTACCTAAAAAGCACATATAAAGCCCCATTTCGCCCAAATTGTAGAAATGAGATCGTATGAATTTATACAAATTAGCCACCTCGTAAAATACAATAGGTAGCCTACCTTCTGCCCCGAGATTGTGTTGATACTTTAGCAACTTTCACAGCATCAAGTAAAGGCCATATTTCAATGTTTTCCAGACCTCTGTGCCCGCACAGTCAGGCTAAGCGCACGGTGCCGTAATTAGCTTTTGTTCTTATTGATTTTACTGGCACAGGAAATATATGCTAATACAAGGTGGACTTAGCTTAGCTACCGGCTGCCAGACTGGATTACAGACCTCTCAGAAACATGTCAAAAACTGAGCTGTCTCCCTAAGGGCTCTGCACGCTCTGTGCCAGCTCTGCATTTGGTTTCATTGTCATGGTAGCAGAAAAGTGAAGTCTTGAAAGATTATCCGGGAACGCACGATTGGTAAGACTCACTTCCATGAGTTTCTCGCAATTTCAGAGTCTGAAGTGGATATAGAGGTGGATATGGGCCTGTCAGGTACTGAGAGGAACAGGACAATATGAAAGCAAAGATATGTTTCATAGTTTTAGGCTTGGAAAGAGCTTCTGGAATCCATGTATCTAACATGCTTTATGAACAGTAGGATATAGTGTTACTTGTTTAACACAAAATGGATTGTGATTGATACAGCTCTATCAAAACCCTTTGTTATTACTTAGAGAAAAACTTTGAGTGTGTAATGCGAAATGCTACCAACCTCAATTTCGAAGCTACGGTAGCTAACCAGTCCTTGCAGAAAAATGCGTATTTTTGTGATTGTTGCGGGGTTCATTCTACGGTAATAAAAACAATACAGTTCATTATGTAGGGTCTTTATAGACCACTGATAATATAGTTATGTATATAATATTGCATTTCCGTCAAGAGATCTTTCTAAAAATTGCACCCAAAACATTATGCATTTGGCAGATGCATTTATCTGAAATATCTTGCAGTGGATTCAAGCTATGCATGTGTATACATCCTGGGAATAGAACCCAGGACCTCGGTGTTGCTAGCAGCATGATGGCTGTATTGTTCTGTAAAAAAAAACTTAGTGGTCGACCATAACGTTTTTTGGGGGCTGATTGTAATACTGAAATTGATAAAGCAATGTGCCCAACTGGCCAATATGAGGCCGATATATTAGCCCCAAAGAAATTGAGTTACAAACAGAAAATTGGTAAAAGTAAATAAACATTAATTTTGCATAATATTTTTAAATATTTGCTCAATTTATGTACTCATAAAATATTAACAAGACATATGTACTGCGAATCTAACATCTCATGGCAGTGTTTAAATAAGACATGTTGCACGCCAGAATGTTGTTTTGTGTACACAATCTAAAGTGATGTAAAAAAAATGCGTGAAGCGCGTCCGCGCTATTCTCCAAGATGCACTTGACGGCCTTTGCGCAGCAATTTTTTTTTGATGACTTAGTTAAGGAGGTAGGTTCCCAGCTAAGGTGGGCCACCCGAACTGCAAAGTGCTGCGGAAAACCCTGAACCTTTGACTTCCATTGTAAAGAAGTCAAATGAAAAACGTTCATACATTGTAAAGAAAAAACATCAATCTATGGCACGGCTGTAAATAACTTTTTAAAGTTTTTTTAACTTTATAAACTGTTAAACTTTATAAAGCGTAGTGAGCGTTGTTTGCCCTAGGTTTCCCTAGGAGTCCAAGGTGGCGTCATTACCGGAAGCTAGTTATTACAGAATATACAATTTGAAATATGGTTATTTGTATTACAAAATCGCATTGATTACCCACAGAAGACTTTTATTAATCCATTGGAGCCATGTGAATAACCTCTGTGAAGGAGGAATGCACTTCGTTGGGTTTAAAGTCAGAATTTGTTCCCTGATACCCGTTTCAATTGTTATAAGCTTGGAAGAGCGATAACATTTACTAAAATAACTCCAAATGTGTTTGTCTAAAAAGATAATGGACACATGTATTTTGGATTGCTTGAGGGTGAGTAAATCATGGGGTAATTTTGATATTTGGCAGGAGTATCCCTTTAAGCACATTTATTTTTAAGTAAAAATACTCACCCCTGTATCAAAGTCGATTTATTGGAACCAGTATGGATGCAGTATGTCAGACCGCATCAATTCAAAAATTTAAAAGCAATGCGGAAATAAAATGTTTGCACTTTTCACAAAACCTATAAAAGGCTTACTTGTCACTTCACATTAAACTGAAAGAAAAGTACTTTACCCAGAAAAAACGATACACTTCACTATTCATTTGAATGGATTGTAATAAAAATATAAAAATAATTGATTGACTCTTTTTATTACGTGGGTTTGCAAGCAAGTTAAAGTGTCTGAACCACAAATGACAGCAAGACTCATCGTCAATTATCTCTGATAACCGTCTAACAAAATTAGCTTTTCCAAATAAAAATCATTGGTGATGTTAAAACAAAGTGTTTATGTACCAAATGCAGACGCAAAGCCTCCCTCAATTACCAATCAATGAAGCTCAAACAAGTAAATAGTATTAATTTTTCAACCTGAAATCTTGCCCATGCGGTTCTGATGATGAGCGAAGCGGGTCTGGACCGGGCCTTCTGCAGTTATTACTGGTGTAATTTAGGCCACCCTGGAGAATTTTTAGATTTAATTTAGGCATTTGCGGATGATGCTTAGCTGTGACAATAGCGATCCATCTTTTTTTAACACTCCTAATCTTCACAGAGGATCCAAACCATAGTTATAGTCTTTGATGGATAACCCCTCCTTCTTTTCATATCTCTCCGTCTCTCTGTCTATCTATCTATCTGTCTCTCCTCCTGTGCTTCCTGCAGAAATACTATTATCAATGAGCAAGTGCTGAGACTGGAGCACATCTACAGCGTCCAATGAGCGTCAAAACTGCAGCCTGTGGTATAAGAGAAAGAGGCAGGAGGTTTTTAACACAAGTTCACTCTTGTTAACTTTCTTGACGCAAGTTAAAATTTGTACTCAGAGATCAAAGACACAGAATTGAGTATTGAATTAGTGTGCGCGCACGTATACAACCGAGAACATGTAGGTTCTGCCATGTTATTAAGAAAGTGGGACTTGACCGATCAAAATGGGCGCTAAAGTTTGGGATGTTGATGTCAGCGTGACACCTAGAGAAGATTTACCCTGTTTGCTTTCTTAAAGCATCCTTCTTACTCTGCACAATTCATCAATGCCAAAAAAATATTTTGTCATTGTAACATTTTATCAAAGAGTAAAACATTTTTTCTGCCTTTACAACATCAAGGCCACTTAAGTTTAAACAGCTGCCAGTACATTTTAGAAAGGCAGTAATCTTCTAAAATCCATTTTCAAGGTCCACTCTATTCCCAATAGTCGCAAACAGTCCCATTCTTCAATTCAGTTTCTTCTTGTTGAATTTTGCCCGGTTACAAATATTGCCTGTCAATAAATGTCTATTTTTCACTTGTCATTATCAATGGCTGTCTATCACAGCTTCACTTGACTGAATGCTGCTGTTAACAAACATCAAAAGGAGACCATATGAAGTTCAATATTGTCCTACAAATTCATGCACTTTTTTGAAAATAGGCTCATTTTTCAGCTCCCATAGAGTGAAACATTTGATTTTAACCATTTTGGAATCCATTCAGCTGATCTCCGGGTCTGGTGCTAGCACTTTTAGCATAGCTTAGCACCAAAGAGTTTTGATATTTTTCCTATTTAACACTTGACTCTTCTGTAGTTACATTGTAAGACCGACGGAAAATTAAATTATTTAATTTATTTTCAAAAAAAGTGTAGTGTCCTGGTCCTGTCATTTTATCTTATTATACTTAATGACAAGAAGTTGCTGTTTTGTACACTTGCTAAAAAGTTTTTATATCTTGTATTTATTTGTCGTCATTGCAAATAACATTTTGAATGGACAAACAGACAGATTGCCAGCAAAAAATTAATATCTTACAAAATATTTTTGTCTTGTTTTAACTAAAATTCTTAAATAGTGATATATTTACTTAAGAAGCAAAATAAAACAAAAAATGTATATATATATTATCATATTAAGTGACTCCATGCTGAATACAAGATACAAATCTGCCAATGGGGTAGAAAAAATAAACCTTGTCTTTATTATTTTTTAATACGTTGGCATATTTTTCTTTTGTTTTAAGCATAAACTCACTTAATTTTTTTTCCAGAAAAACTAAATATCTTACTGTGTATACACAGTCACACCAGATGCGAATGAAGCAGATAAATCACGCTATTTGTGTGTAGTTGGATGGTTGAACGTTTTAAGTATAAGTGCAAAAAATTCGTATCATTCGCCTGTGTGAAATTTAGATGCGAATACGCCCAATTTGCCATTATGTTCAAATCGTCATTGGAGCCGCCTCATTCACTCCACCTCATTCACGCGCAACATGCCGCGGGACGTCCATCGCGTCTTTGCATTGACATGTCAAATTATTTAATTAGCATCTGGTGTGAAAGCACCATTAGGTTGTTTTGCTTATCAAAAGGGCTTTTCACTGGAAATAGTTAACCCCAGGTTATTCTAAACCTGGGGTTAACGAATTCATGGGTTATCTGCTATACGTTTCACACTGTTCTACTTAACCAGGGGTTATGAGATAACCCTGGGCATTTACGGGTATTGATAATCCGACGTTTCACACTATGCATTCCTAAACCCTGGATTGCCGCTTTAAATAACCACGTCAGTGACAGAACAGGTCGCAAAGTAAAATCTCTCTCGGCTGTTTTAATCTTCCTGGGATGTCTTTTTACTCCAAATCATGTGTTTTTAGTACACAGACGGTGACATGAAGTACGTGCTCTTCAGTTTTGATTGGCTGTCCGTTGCTAAGCATCGAGTCATAACCTCGTTTTGTTTTACACAGCATGCGTTTGGCACCACAATAAGGGGTTAACCCTAGGTTAAATTACATGTGTGAAATGCGTCTTAACCTAGGGTTAAAACATAGATATGTACACTAGATGTCGCCTTGGCTACGGCAGTTCATTGGACCGAATGCGTCAAATAGAGCCGCCATCTTGAAACAGGGGAACCCCGCATCAGCATCATTGGCCCTGTCCCAAATGGCGCACTTCATGTGGACTTTCGGTCTCGTGGCCTTAAATTGAGCGTTCTCGCTTATTCTACGAGTCCGTAGGGTGTCCCATCTGTCATTTTTAGGCTTTGAAGTGTGCTCATCAGCACCTCCTTTGCCCCCTTGATGCGGTCTCCCGCGAAGCCCGCATTGCAGCAGGCTTCGAGCACTTTACCAACCCAGAAGTCCTTGCGAAAGAGCAATCAGACCAATCAGACGACGGAAGGGAGAAGTTCACACTGACGGGCAACTTCTCTACCTATTTCCGGTGTGATGCTCGAGTCTGTCCCAAAATACGACTCCGGTGCACCCACGTGGACTCGCATCAAGGGTCCCTAAAGTCTGGACTACGTGATGTCATCAAAGTGTGGACTCTGAGGAGGACCACAAGTCCGGAGTGTGCCATTTGGGACAGGGCCATTGTAGGCAATGGTGTAACGAAAATAAAATCACCATAAATGGTCATGAATGCGATTTTCTTGGTTTTCTTTTGGTTCGTTTCAACAGTCAGACATGTATTTAGCATTCAGTCCAGAAAAATTTTAAAATTTTGATTTTTTGAAAATCTACTTTTTCTTACTATAATGCATAGTGCTAGTAGGCCTAACATCCATAAGCAGCACAAAAGTCCGGCATCGTCTATGAATTCAAAGTACAGGCGGAGATAGTAGCATTGCCTAGCTAGGTCCTATGACAAGACCCCTGTTTCAAGATGGCAGCGGTTTTGACGCATGCTTAGAACCCCAAGGCGACATCTAGTGTGTATATCTATGGGGTTAAAAGTGGGGTTTAGAAGACGATAAACCGGGGTTAAGCTCAGTGTGAAATGTTTCTTGATTTAAGTATTTTAAATACTTGTATGTATACACTTTTTGCAGTGTAAATAAACAGACAGACTAACAGATAAACAGTTCATGTAGATAGATGGATAGATATATTCCACATAAATAACAATAAAAAAAAAAATATATATATATATATAGATGAACAGACAGAAAAACATATAGATGCTATTAAAATGTTTGTGTGTTTGTTTTCCTGCTGTATTGACGCATAAGAAAACTAATGAATAAAGCACCCATCCAATCATCATGCTTTATCTTACTGATGATGTGTGCCCGACAGGGTCAATATCAGTTCACTTTCTCCATAGGCATCTGATTTACATATACAATTATACTGAGCTATTCTGTCTGAGTTATTTTCCATTTGCATTATGAAGGTTGACTATTAATGTTCATATATAATCAGCGCTGTAGCGCTTTAATCCACAATGGTGATTTACATCTGTATACAGTATAGGGGTACTGTATACATAGGCGACCTATAAATGTACTTTTTATTCAATATCAACAGAAAGAGTCCCCAAGAAAGATAACATATTCTCTAAATTACCATTTACCATTTGCACTACTTGCCAATTAAGGAATTACAGCGAGCTACTGATGGCATAAATAAATAAATGAGAGAGTGCAGTTATCCATCACAAATCATCTTAGCCCTCCTGTCATCTTACCCAGCATGCTCCCCTTCCTCAGCTTTAATTAACTTATTTTGGAAGTGCTGACAGAAAAAATAAATATATAAGAGTTTAAAGGGAGAGGAGCAGTGTGGGGAGTTGTCATGGAGACCCGAAGCATCTGGCGGCATCCCAAGAGTTTAGCAGCCACTTCTTCCTCTCTCACTTTCTTTCGCATTGGAGCATGAACATCTGTCACACCCAACACAACATTACCTATAACTGCACAGCAGAATCAATCTACTCCCAGCACAGGCCCGTGCAATAACACTGGAATACAAGCAAACTATATTCATGAAGCCGTTCGGCGTGACCGTATCGCCAAGGACAAAATTAAGTGCGGGGTGCTTTATAAAGTGCCTTATGAAGTTCAAAGGGGACAGTGGATGCAACAATTTGCTATTAAGACATAACCTAACATTCAAACAGACAAACAAATAAGATCATCATGGTTAACACATTTGGACCCTAGACCACAAAACCAGCAAAACATTTACACAGACAAAATAGACTCAAGCTGTTACTCAGAGGTACTACTATGAACACCCAAGGTGCAAATGTGTACTTTCTGAAAGTGTATACATACAGTGTGAGATAACTTTAAAATTGGGTTTGGATATGCAAGTATAGGGCTGTTTAGCACCCTATCTAAAACACACTCTTCAGTCATGAAAATGTATTAAGTCTTCAGAATATGGGAATCATCACCACACATTGTTTCAACGCACTGTGTTCCTGTGAAAATTGCAGGATTTATCCATTTAGTTACAGCTGTCAATGTAAGGACATATGTTGAGTTCTCCCTAGATACCAATTAACTGCCTCATGCCCATTATGAAAACCAAAGGACGGGTTCATATTAGCGCTGTTCAACACAATAGCGTGATTCGCTACGGAGATGATAGCTTGTCTTTCTGTCTGAAGTAAATACATTAATGAAGACAGCAATTAAAGTGAGAGCTATAAGAAAAATAAAGGAGCACTCACATGAATGAAAGGCGAATAAAGAAGGATGCAGAACGGTTACGCCGAGCGAGAAAGAGCGACAACTCTTTATCACAGCATTTGTGCAGAAAGAAAACCTTGAGATGCCAAATTATTGTTGGGAGCTATGCTGTTATTTGTTTTTTTATAAATAAAGAGAAAACAATATGAGCTTGCATCATGTTTAGGTGGATGTGCTTTTGTGGCCCTCGTTCACACAATGCCTCCATTCGTTTCATATTCAAGATTCTCCAAGAGACGCGAGGCAGATGTTGTTGAAGCCAACCGCAGGCATGGACGATGGAGAAGTCGGATGCCTTTTGTTGGAGGCGCTCTCATTATTAGGGACCACGTGTGAGGTGTGCAATATGGAGACAAAAAAGCCTGGTTGGCGGCAGCAAATTGGTTTTCTCGCTGACGTTGAGAAAGAGAGAGAAAATTGACCATCTGTTTAAATTTCTAAAGTTACACTGCAAGCATCAGGTGTGACGCTGTGAGGTGGCAAATTCTGAATCGGTTCCCTTTTGGTTTTTGAGTTACTGTTGCATTTGAAATTAATTGGCCCTACAGGATGTTGAATTGAAGGGACAGGAAGAGGAATTTACTGCATTTTAAAGAATTTCAGTCCTGTTACATATAACTTGGTTGCCTGCCTTATATTGTTGTTTGGACACAATTTTGAGGTAATATAATGAAATGGATATGCATCTGAAATTATTAATCTAATGTTTTGTTATAAGAAAATATAATATATAACATGCGCATTGACTGTTGTCTGTGCTGTACCACATCATCACAGCTTACAGCAACCCGACTCAACAGTGTTGATGTCAATGGGTCTGTCTAATGGCTCATAATGCATACAGTGTGACTTTTCTACAGCGGATCTGTCGCGAGACCGAACGCCTTTCCTACGAAAACAGCATGAAGTCTACCATTAAAATCTGATTCATCAGAGCACTGTCTGAAAAATGTGACACATTAGCATTTACAGCTCTCATTCAACTGCTTATAGAGCAAGATGTTATCGGCACAGCACAATGGCTCTCCCACATACATTATAAAATTCTCACCTATAGAATTCCAACTATAAAACCAAATCGAATGTCAGGCTGGTAACATCATAAAATGGATATGTGGGTACTTTCCATTTCAAACCAATCTTGAAATCTCTGCCTATTGCAAAAAATGTTCACGTGTTGTTGGCTCTGGGCTATGGTTTTAAACAGATAACCCGCTGTACCTCATATGCTCCGATGTGTTGCTTTGTAGTAAAAATATCCTAACATTCTTGAAGCAGGATTAACTTACTATTTTTACACATACAGCAACTAAGATATAAGATATAGATATAGAAAATATTTTGTAAAACCTATTTTTACCCAGTGCAAACAGTTATTCTTTATTGAGCATAAATTAACTTAATTATGTGAGGTATGTGCTTAAAGGGTTAGTTTACCCCAGAATTAAATTGTTGTCATTATTTATTCACCTTCATGCCATTCCACACTCGTGAGACCTTCGTAACACAAATGAAGATATTTTTGATGAAATCTGAGTTTTTCAAGCCCCCATAGACAGCAACGCAACTTACAACTTTCAAGGCCGTAAAGACATAGTTAAAATAGTCAATGTGCCCACAGTGGTCCAATCAATATGTCATGAAACAACGAGAATATTTCTGGTGCTCAGAAAGTCAGTTTATGACAAATACTGTATTACTGAAAGCAGCATAGAGATAAACAACAGCCATAGATGGCCCCATTAACGACTTGCATGTATGGAGCAGCTGAAAGAGGCATCTATGTGTATGTACATACATACATACATACAGTACATATGCAAGAAAAATTATGTGAACCTTTTGGACTTTCATGGTTTTCTGAATGAATTTGTCATAAATGTGATCTGATCTTCATCTAAGTAAAGAGGATTGACAAACATAATGTGTCTAATAACAATTACACAAAAAATCTTATCTTTCATGTCTTTATTGAACACACTCATTCAACATTCAAAATGGCAGTGGAAAAAGTAAGTGAACCCTTAGAATCAATAACTGGTTGACCCCCCTTAAGCAGCAATAACCTCAACCAAGCACTTCCTCCCTTACGAAAATTAACCATGGTTTTACTACAGTTAAAACCAAAAAAAGATGGTTACTGTAGTAAAACCACAAAATAACCATAGTTTTCCAAAACCATAGTTAAACCATGGTTAGTGTAGTAAAACCATAGTTTTGCTGATAGTAATCAATACACCAAAAAACCATGGCTACTACACTTTTACCACAATAAAACCATGGTTAATTGATCAGACCTGCACATCATTGAGGAGGAATTTTAGCCCATTCTACCTGTCAGAACTCCTTTAGCTCTGTCATATTCTCTGGATGTCTCATGTGTATGGCCCTCTTCAAGTCAATCCATAGCATCTCTATTTGGTTGAGGTCTGGGCTCTGTTCAACTTTAAAAAGCGGATTTTGTTTTTCTGAAGCCATTCTGTTGTGGACTTGCTCCTGTGTTTTGGGTCGTTGGGCTGTTGCATCATCCACCTTCTACACAGTTTCAGCTGACATATAGACATTGTCTGACTTTCTTATTTGTAGATTGTTTGCCTGTAGACTGGTGAATATCAATCTAAAGTCTTTGAAATAACTTTGTAACCCTTTCCACCTTTATGTAAAGCAACAATTCGTGATCGTAGCTCCTCTGAAAGCTCTTTTTGGCGAGGCATGACTCGCATAAGCTGTTCTTCTTTTGCAGAGCAAACTCCAAAAGTTTGACTGGTTTTTATCAGGCAAAGTAGTTGTAGTTCATACCTCCAAACATATTAACGAGAGTCCATGTGTGCTTAAACTTGACTCCAATTAGCTTTTTTCAGGTCATTATCTCAAGGGTTCACATACTTTTTCCACAAGCACTATGAGGTTTTTTGGTTGTTCTCAATAAAGACATGAAGGATCAGAATTGTTGGGCTATTATTTTTTTAGACACATTATGTTTGTCAATATCCTTGACCAGTGGCGGCACAGTGCTGCGCCCCAAGGCAGATCTGAAACCAGCCAATTAGAGCTCAGCCTCAAGTCACATGCTTTTACCACATTTACTGACCTACATACACACTCATTTGGGTTGCGCCCCAGACACACACATACATGACACACACACACAACAAACTCAGTTTTGATTTTTTTTTATAAATGTTAATATGACAACATGTTAAGGTAGCTTTCTTCTCTAACCAACTTTAGGGGGGCAACAGCCCAGCGCCCCCTATTGACCAGCCGCCACTGCCCTTGACTTAGATGAAGATCAGATTACATTTTATGACAAATTTATTCAGAAAACTATGAAATTCCAAAAGATATTCTTTACTGATTTTCTTGGCCTTGAAAGTTGTAAGGTGAGTTGATGTCTACAGGGGCTAAGAAAGCTCTCAGATTTGATCAAAAATATCTTTGTGTTTTGAAGATGAACGAAGGACTTAAAGGTGTGGAACGACATGAATGTAAGTAACTAATGACAAAATTTTTATTTTTGGGTGAACTTACTCTTTAAAGGTGAAATATGGGACATCTTGACAAAAATGCAATATAATATACATAACTATATTATAAGTGGTGTATAAAGACCTTACATATAATGAACTGTATTATTTTGATTACCTTTGAATGAGATGTTTTTATCTACATCACGGGTCCTCTTGCATAGCATTCTTCATTTTCTGTTCTATACGTTGTTTTAGATGATGACGTGTTTGTCCTGTGGCGGCTACCGTAGCTTCACTATGCGCTTTGAAGGGGGGGTGAGCTGTGGACTGAGCGGTTGGTTGCAATTCACAGTCTCACCACTAGATGCTAAAAGTCCCACATTGCGCCTTTAAAACAACTCATTTACAAAGTCTGCTAATTAGATAAATGTTTTCTATTAAAAGCACAAACCTCACTTTTATAAAGAATTTTGAGAAAAGGGTAAAAAAATAAGGAGACAAACAATTCACCAATAAGTTAAGAAACGTCATTCTTAATACGAATTAGATTTTTTAAATTATAAACAAAATAATTCAATTTATAACTTGTTGGCTTTTTGTCTTATACAATTTTTCTGGTCAATTTTGATAGCTTTACTGGAAACAAGGCGAAAAAAATGATTTTTTTTTGCAGTGCACATGTCGTGGCAACTGTGAGACTCACGTGTACATACACACACTCTCGCTCAGACATTTCGTGTACAGTACACACAACACACACAGAAAACAACAAAAGGCCTTTTCTATTCTCCTCGATTGAGAGCAATCACACTTGAGAGAGAGACATCTGCTGCATCTCCTTTTGTGTGGGTATTTTAGACGGCTCTTCAGCGGACCACAACACAAAAGGAGTCAAATGTATTTTCTGACCACAGAGGTGAGACGGGTCCACCATCAATGGCCATCTTCCTCACGAAGTCTGCAAGAGAGAGAGGCAATCATCAAGCACGCAGACCTCTGATGGATGAACCCAAAGCCTCAACCTCCTACTCTCTCTCTCTGACCCTCGTTCGCCCCACGCTGCTATGAGACAAAATAGAGCACAGCTCAATTATAAACAGATTGACAGACACATTATGCCAGAACAACAACTCAGTCGCTGAGAGCAGGGATGAACTGAAGAGAAGCTTAACCCTACATTACTGTGATGTCGATGACGGATTGGTGCTCACTAAATCGAGAAGAGCGTACGTACAAGGGCGATTAAAAGGGGTGAGACGCGCTATCGGCTGAGAGGAAATGGGTGTCTGAAGGGATGTGACCTTTATCGACCCCAGTCGGTTTTCGGGATGTCGTTTGTTAGGGGTCCAGGCTCATGCAAATGTTGACAAGTTAATTTCTCCACGTCTTTTATATGGAATGATAAAAACGTCAGATTCTGTTTGAAGACGTTTACCATTAAAAGATTAAAGGTCACATTTTAATTTTATTTAATAGAGTAGGGAATTGACTGGTTTGTGAAAAGTGGGCATTTCATACCAGATCTGAATGTGAAGAGCTCTTTCAGCCTGGACATGTAATCCCAAAATGTTTAGGCGGAGGTATTAAGTTATTATTGTAATTACAGGGTTCTCACACCTTAGTTAACTTCAAATTCAAGGACTTTTCAAGGACTTTCCAGGGCCAATACCCTCAATTTCAAGGACTAAATGTGGGGACACATTTTAAGTGAGAGCAAGGTTACATCGTGTTACCTTTTAAGATACATTGTTACAGTTCCTTTGTGAGGGAACTTGCGCTGCGTCACTGCGGTGACACTTTGGGGACGCCTCCAGTGGTAAGTGGGTCTGAATGTGTATATCAAGTTAAACCAATGGTGAAGCTTAAAGACAAAGACAGGGTGATGCAGGTGCCAGGAAGTATATCGCTATCTGAAATATTGCCAAAGACGGCGTTACAGGGACGCAGGAAGTATGGCAAGGTTGACGCAGTGTCTCATTCCCTTCTCAGGGAACAACATTTACATACGTAACCCAAGACGTTTTCATGTGTCAAACAAAACAAAAAAAAGCATTTTGGTATGAATCAACATTCACATACAGAATATACCAGCATTTAAAGCGAACAGTTTAGCATGTGTGCTTAACAGGCTAGAACGTGCATCTTACCACTACACAAACACATAATACAAAATGTACCTAATGAAAATATACACAGCATAAGAAAACGAATGGGAGGGGTGGGATCAGGACATAATTTGAAGGCTCACAGTTGCCAAAGCTAACCCACAGCTCTGATGAAGGAGGGTCATATTGATGCTCTTTCCCCCTGCGGTTGCTTGCGGCCAGTTACCAAGAGACCAGAACAGGACAGGTCACTATGGATGAGGAGGTTCACTTGTGTGCCAGAGATGTACATTGAAGAATTAAGTGCATGTCTCTATTTCCCCTGGCTTTCTGCTAAAAGCCCATTAATAAAGAACATGACAGGGTGAGGAAGCTGCTGCCTCTAGCCACCAGCAGGACCTACTTTGACCTCATCCACAGTCCAAGAGATGCGGTCTGCGAATAACACATCTCACTTAAA
Source organism: Misgurnus anguillicaudatus (assembly GCF_027580225.2). Lineage (NCBI taxonomy): Eukaryota > Metazoa > Chordata > Actinopteri > Cypriniformes > Cobitidae > Misgurnus > Misgurnus anguillicaudatus. Next base: position 17,403,055 of record NC_073360.2, on the reverse strand, counting down.
GCAACTTCCCAAAGTTCAGCTTATCCAGCCCCCTCAAAAACACACAAAATACAAAAACAACATGGAACACCAGAAATGCCAGCGTTTGTAATTTTCCAGCAGCGTTATATAAATCACACAGTATATTTTCCAGTTGATATACTTTCAATAAGATCATTCGCAGTGGGACGTGAGGTAAAAATTTCATCGTGGTGATCATTTTATTTATAACCCAGCATGAGAAACATAACGCATTACAAATGAGGTGATTAATTCGCTGTCATATTGAGAAGTTGTGAAAGCTGGGGGCACTGTCATTGTTTTATCATGTTTTTGTAAAAGGCATTACAAGGATCAATATTTTCTTGTCTTTTACACATAATCGTCTGCCTTTTTCTGCAGGAGGCATTTGGAGGAACAGAGTAAACGCTGTACTGTATACGTGGCCTATAAATACCCATATCAAACGCATTCCCCTTTCGCAGTGACACCAATACAGTACGATAAATTGTGTTATAAGATGTAATGCTTCCACAATAAAGTACAGTCTGTGAAACATATTCAAACAGATAAACAATTCTCTGGGTTCGTGAGCATTGTCTAGTTTATTTCCTGTACTTTAATGGCAATAAAGTTATTGTCCGTAAAGGTTGTATAAATACACAGCCTCATTACTGTACACAAACAGTCTCACTTGTAATCAGTCTAAAATTATTACCTATGATTTTTCATTACCTGTGTAAAATAATGTAGGCAGCAAAGAAAAGCCATGCTGTGTTGGTAGCCCTTAAGATAGATAAAAGATAAAAGGCTAGATAAAAGAGTGCGTCGCACTTCATGGTGTCGCGTGCAAGTCGCGACTGCGTCGCTCTTCATTTGAGCGCGCTTGGCCCGCGGGTACATTCAAATTAACATATTTGCAAAAGACGCAAAATGTGAACTGGCCCTTTACTGAATGCGAACTTGAGAAATTGTCATTAGGGGTGTCAAGATTCTCCAAATACTCAATTTGATTACATTTTCGATTCTAAGGTCACAATTCGATTCTCGATTTTTGCTTTTTTTGAAAGCACAAAAAATGCTATGCCACTTTTAAACTAGACTTTTATGAAATATAAAATCTGACCTTGAACCTGGAGATGCCCTGCCATGTTAGTCGTGCTGCCAGTGGAAAAATATAGTACACACAGCACATACCAAATAAAACAAATCTTCCTGTCAGATGAACATCTGTCAGCACCTTAAATAAGCACTTTTATTACCGTCAGACGAGATTGTGAGACTATACCCCAATAAAGCTTTGTTTATACTCGCGCTTTGGTCCGCAACGCAAGCCTCCACGGATCGCGCGCATGTCTCACCAAACGGACGAGGCGTTTACGCTCGCTGTTGCACTATTTTTTGAACCACCAGGGGGCGATGCGAGCAATAAAGTCAAACACAAAGAAGAGGATAGAAGAAGTCGTCTGCTAGAACAACCCTGGTGCTTTTAACATCAGAGTTTGATATATAAATATGAGAACATGAATAAAACCACAAACTTTTAAATATGTCTTTATTAAACATTATCATTTCATTAACGTCTTTACTAAACAAACAGTACAGACATCTTAAGGTTTGTATTTTATTCCTCGTCCAGTGGTTCATTCAATACAAATATAAGCGAAACATTCTGAATCATGTAAAAGAATTCGTGTTTTAAACCGCAAAGTTTCCATACTTTCTTCCAGAGTGTCATATAAATATATACATTGTTTTGCTTGGATTGATCAAAGAGATACTTCACAGGCTTGCCTGCTCAGACAGAATCGCCTCGAGTTCGGTCATTTTTGGACGCGGAGCCACGCGCAAAGTTACAAAAAATGCCATGCCCACCTCCACGCGAAATGGGGGCTCGTGCACCCAACACGCACGACCGCCCACTCCGTGTTTCATAACTCTTAAGCAACTGAAATAAGTGAAACTTAAAGCAAAGCTAAAGAGTTTTTGCTCTTTGCTCCACCTACAGGTTAGAAGTGGAATTGTCCATTACCACTGTCGTAAATAATTTAGCCTACTGCAGCATAGCTGGCTCTGATTGGATTGTAGGTCTGCTGTTAATCAAGTTTTTGTAGTTTTCACTCGAACTACAGGACCGCGACCCGACGGTCCGAAACTTCTTAAGTGCGGTTTTGGCCGATAGAGGGCTGCAAAGCGAATGTGAAAGTGCCGTTCACCCTGTTTCGACTGGATGAACGACTGAAACTTTTTTGGAAACGTTATTTTAAAGCTCCACTGTGTACTTTTTTTTAGTTCATTCTTAGCAAAAACACATGTTTTCTTTCAAAAGTATGTGCTCATTCATGTGTAATTACTTCCACCCCACTAATCAAAGTATTCTCGTAAGTGTAGAATCTGCTATTTAAAATACATACCGTCGAATCGCTCTCTGGCTGAATCCATGTTGTGCCTCCATCTTTGAAATACATTCGCCGACGAGGGACATTCCTGAAATTCAAGCTCCGCCTTTCGCTTTCAGAATACACTCACGCTGGCCACTAGCTGAAGCCTCCCGAGGTTGCATGTGTAGGCGTTATACGTCATCAAGACTTATGTCTTATTTCAGAATATTAACAATTATAAAGCTGACAATTATTCTTAGTTAATTATAAATTGATGTAATATGCTTATGACTTGCGAATGTAATGCTCAGTTAATTTAAATAAACCAGGCTTGATGACGTATGCAGCCGAATATATGCAACCTGTGTAGACTGAATCCTTCGGATTTTACAACAGCCTCACGCCGTGATAAACCTGCGATCTAATGCTTTGATTTGAAAGCCTGTTGAAGACATATTCTCGAGGACATTAAAACAAGTCGCCAAGGAAGCGAAAAGGGGATTTTAAACGACAACGTGACAGGAAAAACATCAAGACCAAAGTCAATATTGGAGTTAGTTTTCCAAGATGGGGCTCAATGGACACTGAAGTTGCTTATAATCTTACATTAAATCCATCTAAACAGATTAATTAGTACTCCTACGTAACATCATCAACTATATTGTTGAACCAACATGGTTCAAACGACAGATGTGACAAATTAACTATGTTTTCAGGAAAAAGTTGTGACTAGCTATTGTATTTAGTTTCTTCAACTATGCATTGTACAATGGTGCTTCAGTAGCGAGTTCTGTTGGTTTGCAAGCGCACGCCAGAATAATAATTAAACCCAAATATTACAATGTAGGTACAATTTTTAGCATCATTTTCATGATCTTGATCATTTTATATAGTTTCATAATTTAACATATATACCAAGCAATGGTTTTCCACGATACCAAGCTAATAACATGCGTCCCAGATCATTAAGAAGTGTCATTTGACAACTAAACTAAGCATACTAAAAAAACTGTGGGAAACTACATTGAGGGCACAGTTTTCTGACCTATTTTAGCACAGATATATTTGGGAGCAAAAAGAGTTGAACAATGTACAGAGTAAAACTGTTAGAGACCCAGTTTGATTTGAGGGAACATAAATTTCCTGGCTTGTTACTAATGCACTACACTGTACAGAGTGCTACAAATGGACAAAAAGCTACACTCCAGATGCAGTGGAGGGCAATGCTAATGCAATAAAAGACATGTCAAGAGGGATATCAATATAAAAAATCCTGCGTTCGGTCATTAAATCACTTGTACAATTTTCAGGCTTCTGTATATTAAAGCACATCAGCATTTTGTAACGCATCTAAAAGCCTCTTCCTGCTGCACTAATATGAGCGAATGCAACAAAGGTTATCCCTGAAATGGATACCCAAGGGCCCACACTAATGCGTGATGTACAACGTGGATTTTGCAGGGTAATTTGTGAACTTAAACCCGAGTGACTGACGTGTCATTTTCCACAGTCAATAGGGAAAACAGGCAAAAAGTGTCTATTCAATCGGTTCATTTTTAGAAAGTGCCACTCTGAATAATTTACATCCAACATTTTCATTCGACCCACTTAAGTTTCCGAACTGCATTGAGGAGTAGGCAATGAGATGAGAGAGTTACCGGCCGTAAAAACTCCCTCCAGAGATGGAAAATATCACAGGTGGCGGAGACGGTAGGGGTTGTCCAAATCTTCACTACTCGAGTGAAGCCCGTCGGCTGTGGATGAATAAAGGGGGCTGAATGCAATATGGTGTGTTTTTCTCTCGGCCTAACAGTTTGACCTCCTTGTATGAGTCAAGTACCAGGAGAGCTTGAAAATAATTAAGGATCAAAAGTGACTTACGAATCCCTATCCCCCCATAGCGGCCTGGGAATACGTACACTTACAGTATTCAGAGACTCGGAAATTGGATTTGTTTTTTGTTTTTTTCAAAGACAAAACCCAGGGTCTGAACAAAACAGATGAGGTAATAAATTGCTTCAAATCTGTGTAGACTGCACATAATATCTCAAACGATGATACTAAAACATTAAAACCGAATAAAACAACAAAATAAAAAGCAAATGTTCCCCTCTCCATCTGTGCAGGTGTGTTGATGTGCCTGTGTGTAGAGTATGTGTGCTGGATGTTGTCGGAGTTGTGGTGCTCAACCATGACTAATGTTGGTGCCCATTCAGACCGGCTCCCTGGCCCCTCCTGCCGCACAGATCTCAGGCTCACAGGTCTGGAATCTGTGTCGCCCGCTCCATCTGCTGACCTTCCTCCTCCAAGAATGCACTCCACACCCCCATACGGTCACAGAGCGGGACTCTCATCCAGCTGGAGGTGAACTCAGAGGTCTCTCTTAATAACTACCGTTGCAAAAAAGCAGCCCAACCCACACCATAGATCTAAACGTCTAGGCTGGCAATGTAAAACCAACGATGACTGTTTGGGGGCAGTTTTTCATTTAAACCAGTCTAAACCAGCCCAGAAGCTTTCTAAAGACCGACTAGTTCAATGTTTTTTTTTCTCATCTCTAGGTTGTTGGGTGCAGGACTCGGACCAACACAACCAGAATAAAATACTGCTCAACCAGTATGGGGGAGTTGGTTAAAAAGTACAGGGTGCACAGCAGCACGCTATCCTGTGGACAAAATATAATGCATATACAAAAATACAAAATGCAATATGGTTAAAAACGTCAACAGGTTCATAAGCTGCAATTCGGGTTGCACAACATGTAACTAAAAGTTGCAATGACAAACACTAGAAATGCAATCCATACCCAGAACTTCATTCTTGCAGTGTGCGGTATGACCTTGTTTTTCATATTCACTAACTGACAAAAAATGGTATTATAAAACAATGAAAATGGGCTGTTTGCCTGACTGACATGAAAGCCAGAGTTCAAAGGCACAGCGCATTACAATGAATTGCATCATATGAGACTCAAGAGATTTAGTTACTCAGGAATATGACTCACAGATATGAATAGAGGACCATGAAAACCTCAGAAACTGCGTCTTGATCACGGTTTGTTTAATCCAGGCTGACACCAGTTAGATGACAAACAATGCGAGAACGAGACAGAGAAATTTTATTTATGCGCAAACACCCTTCTCATCGGAACGTAAACAACAATAGTTATTTTTCAAATAATAATACCAATAAACGAAATGCTTTGATCTGATTCGAGGGCGATTGTTTACCCCGTACATTTCGGCCCGAGGAGTCGATACAACAGAAGCTCGAAACGATTTTCATAGCCTGACCGTGACAAGCTAATTTGAGCGTCGTTAAAAAAACAAAAAAACGAAGAACCGCAAGAACGCAGTCAGTGATCACCGCAGAGTCGCAACACCAGGCTAAACACAGGGCGTTTCCCTCTGGCAGGAACATAATAATACCCTTCTATTTTGGTCCCAGCAGATGGGAGGTTATTATAAGTTACGCTCCAATTTTCCTCCCTTCATTTTCAAACTGACTGTAGAATTGAATTTTGTAGGGACGCTACATTTGTTCAGGCTCAGGTGTCATTACAGGGTCTCTTAACTTTCAAAATGAGCCCACTATAGAGCACATGCTGTGTGTGAAACATTACCGTATAGCTATTATATACAATAGAAAGTCAATGTGCTCAAGCACTCTATATCTATTTGTTTTTTTTCTTGTTTAGCGAACCGGCGGAAATGACCTTTCATTTCCATTTCATGATCTTTGTGCTGAAATTTAACATGAAAACATTAGCGGTGAAAACCTGAATGCTTTTTGGGTGAAAGAGCTTGATACACGTTCAGCCTTCCTATTCCACAAAAGAAAAGCAAGCCTGAGTCCACTACATCGCTATTCTCCAGAAGAGCTTTAAAATGCCTTTGTTGGTTTGATAGACGGATGTCAATATCTAACACTGACCAACAACTGTCTTCAAACATCTTAGACACACTTTTGATCATTTCTGTACACACCCAAAAGATGTCAATCTGTCTGCACAAAAAAAAGGCAGAACCCATGAACTTTTTCCCAATTTCTCTAACAATGCTGCCACCTTAACCAAACATCCGTAAACTAGAAAAGCCTCCGGAGTTTAGTGCCGGTAGAGATCTGTTATTAGCTGTCCCAACAGCAGAGGTGCGAGCCGCTAGGTCGGCGTGTGTGGCGGGGACCCGCTCTGTAACCGGATACAAGGCAGTCTTCTGGTCCGCAAGACCAAAGCAGATTGCTGGAGCAGACCACAAATGCTGACAGATGGCTCCTCAACCTTTTCACTGGCAGCTTTTGTGCTAGCAAGGGATCTCAGCGAGAAAACCACCCATTTGGAAGTATTTTTGGAGTTGTTGTTCCCGTTTCTGAGGGGGAAATATTTTCTGCGTCAGCTTTTAAAGCGCATGACGTTTGGGGGAAAAACGTTTGTTTAATGCATAACACAAAAAAAAATCTGTATATTTGAGATTATCTGTAATTTGACTTGACACTTCTAATTAAAATCTCAGTCGTAGCACTAAAACGCCACAGGAACCGGGCTTTCATCCGTGGCGTTCAATTTCCGTCGCGTCTGCGTTGTTTTCATAAGAAAATTTGTTTTGGTTTTAGTCTTCTGACTGCATTTTATTTTAATGTAGTCACGGTTTAATCTTTTTAATATTGTTAGATTAGAGATCAACAAAATGAATAACTGTGGTAAATGAAAACATTTGGCACGTTGATCTGTAAAGTTGAATCTATTTGCTTGCTTCATCAGCTTTTCAGTACTTGGATAGTCATGTTGGGTTATGATGTGTTTTTATGTTAATATTAATGTTACTTACAAAAATGATCCTCATGACATTAACAAATCTTTTATTCTGTCAATTTTACAAGTAATTCTCATATTCAGTATTATTTGTTGATTGAGCTTTACTCAATTGGCCAGTTTATCTCATATAATATTCTTCATGATAATACAAGCACATCTTGTTTTTGCAATTATTTTAAATAGTGATAGACCGATACATTGCCAAGTTGATATTACAGTAAAATAAAAAAAATGCATTTTGTTTAGTTGGCTGATAAGTCTTTCTGTTCTCTTAATGAGCTGGTTTAATAAAAGACACAAAAGCCAATATTCAAACAGTCTTATTACAGTAAAATATTAGTAGTAACAGTAGCGTGTGCTGTCAGACCCGTAGCCCAGCAGTAGTTCTGGCTAGAGACACAGATATGATATAAAAGAACTGAAAACATTTTATATTACCTTACAAACAATCACATATCATATTGCTGGTAGTATGTATTTCTACACATTGTCCACAACAACTTATTTTGTTTTATTTGTAAAAACGTTTTGTAATAAGTACTTAAGATGATATATAATAACTATATAAATATATAAAGTAATAACTATTATGCACAATAAATGTTCATTTAGGTTCACCTACTGTATGTTCTTATTTACTGTTATTACATGTGTGTTATATTGGCCTCAAATTGGGCAAATTGCTTTCTCAATATTGTCACCAGCCATCAAAAAAAAAACTGTATCGATCGACCACTTATTGCTATGTCACAAAAAATATTTAGCGTATTAAGTGAAAGAAACATGTATGTACTGTACAGCATAAACCAGTGACATGTTTTTGACTTCTGAAACAAGAACATACTTAAAGAGTAACTAAACCCTAAACCAACTTTTTTTAGTTAATGATCTGTATTAATGATGCTTTATTAGTGCCGTTCATTGATTTGATTCACTTTTTTGACATTTGGATATAAAGTGTTTCAATACTACAATATGGTGTAAAAACGTCTAAGTGCTGCCCTCTTCAGGTTAAACAGTTGCTACTGCAGTTGAATTTTCCTATTGGATGTTCTGTCCAAAAAATGACTCGTGACGTAAGCAGGTTCAAGCTCACCACGCCCTTGTTACGATCTCACAACACACTTGGTACGAGCTTAGTTCGTCCCCTCTATCTCCATTGGGATCTGCCCACTTTTCTTGCATTTTTCAAATATTGCCAGTGGGAGGAGTCAGGCTCTGACCAGGGGTTTAGTTACGCTTTAAACATAAATTTTGACCCTGGACCACAAAACCAGTCATGGGGGAAATTTTTTTAATATAATTTTGACCCATATCTTCTGCTACAAACTTTTCAGCAATTTTGTCAAATCAAACATATTTTTATGTTATATTAACTTAACAAATTAAGTTAAACAATTTTCAACTTGTTTTTATTAGTTATGTCCACTTATCACAGGTCAAAACTTAAAATAGTAGGTTGAATTGACTTGGAAAACCAAGTTGTTTTAACATCATGCAGCATTATTTTTTACAGCTACTAAAGACTTGTTTTGTGGTCAAGGGTCACAATTCATATTCTAGTTTCATTAGGTATTTATACCCTTTCCATTAGGATCTCAATGAGAAGGGAAAGAGACACTGCCCCCACCCATATAAAACAGTGATATTTAGGAAAAACAAATGTGATTTACACACATTTTGATACTACACACTGTAAAAAAATACTTTGCTTCCTTAAATTTTTTTGTTAAATCAACTCAGATTTACAAGTCGTTTCAACTTACTATTATTTATCTTGACTAGAGATGAGATGTTATAACTACAGGTGAGTTGTTTTAACTTATAAAATTAAGTTGGCTTTTCTGAACTATATTTTATATGTTGTGACAACTCATCTCTGTTGGCTTGTAAATCTGAGTTGATTAACAAAACATTTTAATGCAGCAAAGTATTTTTTTACAGTGCAGTAATACTTTCTAATATTCATTTGTTATTTCTTTACCATTCAATTATTACATTACTGTATTTACACCCTTAATATACAGTAATCCCACCAACCAGGTTGCAGAAGATATAAAAACATCAGTATATGAACTAATCCTCCTCATACAGTATTGATCATTTTCCAACCCTCTACAATGGGACTAAATGTTCACTCTGAGCATATAAATAATGTCTTATATAAGCCATTGTCTAATACATTCTTAGATTTTACTCACCATTGTGTGTTGAAGTTTAAGTTTAACTGTAGTATAACTTTACTATACATATTTTCAAACCCTTAACACAGATCACTCTATTATGAATAGAAATTGAATTACATATCTCTGTTGCAAATAACATAACGATATAAACAAATGGAAACCAATCCACCCATCACATTTTAAATACCAAAAGACCATTAGCAGGATGTTTATACTTTGTTGTATAGAGATTTCCTTCACCCAAAGGTTTAACCAGGAAGCCAATGTTAGTAAAATGAAATACTCAAGGAAGACATAAGTCTCATTAAAGCTAATAAAGGATAGCCCTAATAAGATCCTTGGCCTGACATTAAGGAGCTCTCTAGTGATGGCTGATTAATTGCAGGTGCAAATGAAAGCTTCAGAGAGAGCTTAGTTTCGGTGGAAGCAATTCATCCTTCTGTGTCCTTGCAGAAAAGAAATATCTGGCAGGGCTACGCTGGGGTCACCTGGGGAGATACGCTCGCACCTTAAAAGACAGCTCCATCGTTTTAGCTCATAATGGGCTCTTTTCACAAAAGGAAGTCAGGGCATGGGCGCTGGCTTTATTGGAGACTCTATAAAGCCAGAAGTCAAACGATCTTTTAAAAGCAGAGGGACGACTGAACAACAAAGCTCAATAAAATAAGATGTTTGTGAAATGTATGTACATTCGAGTCCTTCCTAAGAATCAGCGAATCTGTGAAGAGCTTTCACAGCTTCATGAATCATTCTGTTTCTTTCCAAACAGGGTAAAAACAGCAAATGCACTACAGAAAAACTTGAAACATATTCATTATGAGCCACCCAGGATTTGAAAGCAGTTTTATCTATTTGTGTGTACATGTGCCCAGTAGCTGTCAGGAGAAAAACAGCTAAAGACACCGGGGTCACGACGAAAGCACAGGCACAGAATAATTGTAAGAGCTATGTAGAAAAGGTCGACCTGAAAATACAAAGTATGTGTGAAAGGAGAGGTTAAACGCATCGGTTCATCACGTGACTCTTTTGTCGTCTACTTAAAGAGCAGAAAATCACAACAATAAGCATTTCATTGCCATGCAGAATTGACATGCCTATTAAAACGAAAGGTGCACGTGCCCCCTGGTGAGGTAATAATGATTTGTCTAAAACACAGTGAAAGAAATCATGTTTTAAAATTACCCAATCGACATGTTCACACCATTCGCATTTTCTTCTGCCCACCCATTAATCTACCCACTCTTATGCTTTTCACAAAAGACGTCATAAAAATGGTTTTATTTAAAAAGCACATATTTAATTGCTAAAAAACAACGTTATTTTGTATATTTAGTGTAATACAATAGGTATGTTTACATGCAACCAAATAATCTGTTTGTAGTCATATTGATGGCTCAATCGGATTGAAAAGCCTTCATGTAAACACCTTAATCAATACAATTGAGGACGATTGGATGCAAATTTGGATCGTATTGAAGGGGGTGGTGTATTCCGATCTGTGATCCGATCCGCAGGAGAAAAGTACGCATGTAAACGCGTGAATTGTAGTATTTTCTCAATTGGATGCAAAAACACATTGTGCACATGCGCAGAACATTTGTGCTAACACGTCTTATATTAAACTCTTTTATCACATGATTCTCGTCACAGAAACACGCAATAGCAAGGCAATGGCATCTCGCATTATTAAGGTAAGGTTACTGGGGTCACGAGATGTACATTCTGCCGCGTGTATGTGCACTTTTTAAACATTAGGCTATTAAAATAGCATTGTGCCTTTTGAAAAGTGTGTTTTCATTACCTATATCTGAAAACTTCTTAAGAACAACTTTCTACAACTCAGCTTTGACTTTAATCCAGAGATAAAGCGTGAACTCGACGAGAGATGCTGTCCGCAGCGTGGCGTTGCCAAGTCCTCTGCTTTTTTCTTCGAGTTTAGATTTGAGCTATACTGTTTAAACTGTTTCCACCAGTTTTTTTTACGAAGTATTTCGTTCATTAGTTATTAATATTTGGGCTGTGGACAATCATTGGGATGCTTTTGGGCTAGCTTTGAATGTCCATTTGGATGGTTCTGATACGCGAATATGGCAACCCTGGCTGTGCGCTTGCATAGACGTTCGGTTCATGTAAACGAACATTTTAATCAGATTGCAATGATTAGGGTGCATGTAAACTGTATCGTTTTAAACTTCAATTGTATTCAATTCAGTCGGATTGACAAAATTTTGTGCATGTAAACATAGCCACTGTGTTTGCGTGGTTTATGGGTAAAAAACACATTATTTTCAACATATCGTACATTTTTGTAGCTCCAGATATCCTCCAAATGCATTGATTTTGTAGAAAACTCATCGATCTGAAAAGCATTGTGTCCTTGATTGGCCAGCTAATCTGTACACTGTGATTGGTCTGAATACCTCTGACATCAGCCGGAAATGTGACGCTCCTTACCATGTTTGAAAGATTCGGTGACAATGCAGTGCTGACAGGAGTTAACTTACAGGCTGTGAGACAAAGTGGGAGGAATTATGATAATGTCAGTCTTGTCTACATCATCAATCCCAGGAAGCAAACTGTTGCCTAAAATCCATGCGTTTGTTGTAGTCCAAGAAAAGAGATTTACGTTTGGAAACGATCATGATAACGTCATGGTTTACTTTGGCGTTTGTACCTTTTGCATATCGCTAACATGTACTAATACACATTTACACACCAAAGGAATTGTAAAATCATGAATCGTATGATAGTTTCTCTTTAAACAGCTGACAGTCAAGTTCAAACATTTGAAACAAGGTCTCCATGCATGCAAAACAAACTTTACCACTTAACTAACACATCTTACACGTACAATGCCATAGATAAACCATTTTTGCTTCTCTAAAGAACCATTCAGTCAAAATAAATGTTCACTATTATTTACAGTATGTCTCTTACTTACTATAATTATATTTATTTATACTGGCCTTATATCGGCCAATCAGCCACATTGCTTTCGTAATATTGGCATTGAGATCTGCAGGGCTCCAGACTGCCACCAAAATTTGAGTGTGACACTGAATTTTACATCGTCGCACATGTGCGACCAGTAAATATGACCTTTTTTTGTGATGTGACACTGAATTTGAAAACAGCACATTGTGCTTTCTGCATCTATCATTAAAGTATTTATTAGTAATACAGTGAAAATTAGTAGAAATGTGAATATTTGGTTAGCATGTTGATTTATGGTGTGTGTCCCTAAATTGTCTGGTTGCGCCCCTAAAATTTTCAGTTGGGGCCACTGTGCTCCTTGTGAAAGAAAGTTTGGTCTGGAGCCCTGATTTGTCATTAAATAACCCATATCGGTCAACCACTGGTTTCTTGTACAAAAATTAGTTTAAAGTAAAAAGTTTGTGACACCTTCATTTACATGCACCTTTTACCTTAGTGGAGAAAATCCTTATCACCTCGACAGATTCAAAGTCAATCCTCAGGGGCCCAGACGTGTCAGGTTAGCGTATATCCTATATGTCATGTGAACTACCCAGCTAGACTGATAATGATTTAAAAGGCTTGAGGAGACAAACCCTTTAAAAGGGTTGTGACAGCGCGCCGGGGTTCTGACAGGATGTTTACATCACAGAGCAATACATCCGCATGTCACCTTCAAATAGGCCGTGCTTGACTGAAGGCCTGATTGGTACCATAAATTTGAGCTCTAATTACATCTGCGCCGGAACACAAACCCTGTCGCAAGCCTTTTCGGACAACTATTAAAAGAAACAAAGAGCGGTGTCGTCGCACCACTTTGCATATGGTGACAAGCTGATATGTCACTGTGATGGCTTAATGCACCATAATTAGACCACTGTAAAACACTGATAGCGGCGTAACATACAACAGCAAAAGGGACACAGAGGTTTTGCTGGGAGAGATTGAACTGATGTCAGTTAAGAGATGTAATGAATAATAGAAAGGTGACTGGCTCGCACAAGACAAATAGCAGGAGACGAAAACAAACATACATTTTTGTCTGCAAATGATGTACCCCTGCGTCTCTGAAACCATCATGCATAATTACACATAATCACCGAACAAGGAATACCTTGCGCCACAAAAATCCCACACCGCCCAAACCGCGTGATTCATCATAATAATAGCTGTAGCAACTAACTCGTTTAGCGCGATAAAGAATGAAGCAAAGGTTCAGCGTGTGCATTTAACTTTAGATGGAGGCGTTTATGCTTTGCGAGAGCATATGTTAAGACCTCTGATAATGACAAAATGATACAATATCGATACGATGTGACTTCAGTCTATAATGCTTTTGCTAGGAGGTTGCTCTTTTATAGATCAGGAGATGTAAACGAGTTTTCAGTTATGCAAGCATCAACATACAGTTAGTTTCTAATTTTTTTTGATAGCAAAATTTTTTGGAAACGCTGTATGAGTAACATTAAATCTTATGTTTACTTTGTATGTGCTAATATTTGAGTTTGGCATATGCTTTTTTCCAAGACACCATAGCTGAGGGGTTTGAAAACTTTAGAGTAAACTTATAGATTACTGAAGCGTTTTTCTAAAAAGAAACAAGTGAGATATGAATGTGACAAAAATCCAGATAATTTTCTCAGCACCATGTCATCCAAAAGGTTGATGTCTGTCTTTGTTCAGTCGAGAAGAAATTATGTTTTTTGAGGAAAACATTCCAGGATTTTTCTAATTTTAATGGACTTTAATGGACCCAATACTTAACAGTCTATATGTAGTTTAAAATTGCAGTTTCAACGCAGCTCCAAAGGACTCTAAACAATTCCAAACGAGGCATAAGTGTCTTATCTAGTGAAACAATTGTCATTTTTGACAAGAAAAATAAAAAATATGCACTTTTAAACCACAACTTTTCTTCTTCCTCCGGCTGTGACGAGCCAGCGCGACCTCACGTAATTGCGTAATGACGTCGAAAGGTCACATGTTACATATATGAAACGCACATTTGCGGACCATTTTAAACAATAAACTGACACAAAGACATTAATTAGTATCATTCACATACAATTACGTCGGAACGGTCCTCTTTCTCCACACTTGTAAACACTGGGGCATAGTTTCCATACGTCATCCGTGACCTCTTGACGTGATGACGTATTACGTGAGGTTGCGCTGGCTCGTCACAGTACCGGAGGAAGATGAGAAGTTGTGGTTTAAAAGTGCATTTTTTTGTTGCCAAAAATGACAATTGTTTCGCTAGATAAGACCCTTATGCCTTGTTTGAGATCGTTTAGAGTCCTTTGAAACTGCAAATTAATTAATGCATTTAAACTGAATTAAAACTGTTAAGTGTTGGGGTCCATTAAAGTTCATTAAAATGAGAAAAATCCTGGAATGTTTTCCTCAAAAAACATAATTTCTTCTTGACTGAACAAAGAAAGACATCAACATTTTGGATGACATGGTGGTGAGTAAATTATCTGAATTTTTTTAAGAAAATGGACTAATCCTTTAAGGGTTTTAATATTGTTGATATATTTCAAAATAATGACTCTGGACCACAAAACCGTCATGAGTTGCACGGGTAAATTTGTAGAAAAGGGCAAAAATAAATTGCATAGGTCAAAATTATAGTAAATATGTACCCTTAAATATATCAAAACCTATATTTCTGTTAATGGATGCAGCAAAATCGCGAACAAAATTGACCAGAAACTTCCCATTCAAGTTTGGTTATGTAAAAGCTTACAATCTCTCCCATTCAGTCTACAACATCATTACAGTAGTAAGCCAGTAGAGAGTGGTAAAACAAACCTTTTCCTTAGTAATATGCATAAATAAGGACTTCATTTGGACTTTGAATATATTTAGTGAACACTCCTTTGCCGAGATAATCCATCCACCTAACAGCAGGGAGCTACACTGCGACCAAAATGGTCGCATATGCGACCTTTTGAACTGCCGTTGCGACCCTAATTTTTAATGGGTCGCAAATGTGCTACCTAATGTTTTAGACAATATGCTATGATTTACTATGAGCATTTATTAAAACATAAATGTGGATTTTACGAATACGTTATATAACGTGCTCTGAGCAATCAACACGTTGGCTTCATTTTGCGTGAAAGCACGTCGTGTCTCTCCCTATCAGTGTGCGTTTGCGTGCTCAGCTGTTTCTCAATGAATTAGGTGCGACGCGACGCAAGCGCAGTGTATTCCATGTTTCTGAACTTGAGCAGAGGTCTTTCTTCACTGAGGACGCGGGACCCGTATGCAGGGGCGCAATGAACAGTTTCAAGGGGGGTATGCAAGACAGAATTTTGGGCCCCTTCCTTTAGATGATTGTTTGATCTTCAAACCATAATGTGTAGCTATATAAAATTACTCAGTTGAGTGCGTTTATTTAATTTTACAGGTCGCATTTGCAACTAAAAGTCAATCCATGAAGCAAAAAATAAATAAATTTATTCGAAAAACGAATAGCCTACCATTTTAATCTGGAAAAGCAGAAAACATCCACGTAACTGATTTTAAATAGATCACTAAAAGAATAATAGTGCATGGAGATGCATTTCTGAACCTATGGAAATCTATGGAAGGCGCTTTGAAAGTCGCAGTCGAGTTTTCTGCGCAGTTTTAGAAGCGGAATGTGTACAATTAGGTTTAGCCTAAAATCGTTCATTCTTCAGGTTTCATATTGATGATCTTATAGTCCATTTAAAAATTTTCTTAGGAACTGACTGTATTCGTCAGAAAAACACTATCTTTATGTCGCTGTTCTCTCTGTGTGTGGTATGTGTTCCGTCCTCCGCTCACAAAAAGGGCGGCCGGCAAAAGTATTAAAAAATTAATATTACGTTGATCTTTAGTGTGCGCTTCTCCCGCACACGCCCTTCACCAGTGACACAGAAATTGCAAAAAGCACAATCGGCTAAAGTTTTAAATATAACGTTGATTTTTAAAAGTCAAAAGCATGCGGCAATCAAATGTGCTGCTGATGAACATGGACATGCAAATTTAATTTCTGTGCACTGAAGGCTGTTTTTTGAAAAGCGATTAAAGTGATATACTTCATATGATTTTTCACATCCAACAACTATCATTACAAAGATAATACTGCATGTTTTGGCATTTGGTAGCATATTGCAGTAGTTTATATTTGTTATGTAATGAGATGCACAGTGTTCTTTTTTAATGTTCTTTTTCTTTAATATTCACAACACTTATCAACAAAACATTGATTAAAATTAAGAGACAAATTATATTAAACGAAATTCATTTTAAGCAAACATTTGAAGCCAACAAAACTTAATTTAAACTCGAAAATTATGTCTTATGACTCACTCCATTTGTACCGTCATATTAGCCTTCAATCCATTACAATATATGGCGTTAAAATTACAGTCTAATCTAATTAAATTGAAACAATTAAGAACATTACAACAATATTTAAGCACAACAATACTCAAACATAAATATAAAACAGACATTCTCTATTAGGATACATGTTAAAAACAATCTGATATAGCGTTTATAATAGCTGCACTAAGTTAACTATTTTGGGCGAAACCTCCGTTGCAAACCTGAATAAAAAAAAATCACTTTCACTTTGAAAATGATGCGCTGTCACATTAAATTCAGCTCTTACTGATTTAAAATTTAACTCAATGATGGCTTAGACAATTCTCCTATTTCATGTTTAGGGTTGTTTATTTAGAAAATAATATTTTTAACTACGCCTATTAAGTTATTGTCCGTCTTAGAAATGCAATAGTTGTTAGCGGTCGCTATGCTAATATTTCCTTAAATAAGCCCTTGCTGTCCTTTTGTATTAACACAAATATTTTTCATTTTTCATAAAACATACAGTTTGAGGATCAGCATGAACGCTTTTTAGTGGCATGTGAGATCTTACCTTGAAATGGCAAACTGTAGGGCTGTCGATTATTTGTGGTAACTTTGCATAGCAAACCCACCAAACTGAACTCAAACCAAAATTTTTCCTACCCACCCATATCCATACTCGCACAATCAAATTAAAAACCACCAGAACCACCAAAATATGTGAAACATTGCATCTAATGTTACTAGGTCATGCTTGCACGCTGTTTTTTTAGAAGTGTCTCAATTGTACTTAACACAAAGTCATTTACAGTAGTTTTATATTAATTTACTTGACATTTAACTACAGTGTTAATAACTAAACATGTACAATTAAAAACGGAAAAGTGCTGACGGTGGGGCCCCCTAGCGTACTCATGGGCCCATATGCCTGGCATACTCTGAACCCCCCCTAACGGCGCCCCTGCCCGTATGGTTCCGGGTTTATATTTTAAATGGTCTGTCGGGTCCGGTTAGGTCCTAGTTTAATTACTTTGGGTCCCAAGTCTGATTAATGTTGTGTTTATAACCCGAGTCGATCGGAAAACGGCCATGAGCGCTACCGCGCTAAAGCTCGAGTGCATTTTCAGCGTGCCTTCGGTTTCTATGGCGATGGTTCTTGTTACGACCACGCGCTGCATTTGCTTTCTCACATTTTTTTAATGATCTTATTATTAATAAACCATATCTTTTCTAAAACCATATCCATATTAAGTTTGGACAGAGATTGTAGCAAAAAGCAGTGCTAATGTCAAGCCAATTGCACTGAACGAGCAAAGCAATGTAAAGTCTGTCACCGGGTCAGTAAGTAGACTTTTAAATCTGAAATAATGAGTGGATTAAGCTTTTTAAATCGGCAAGAGAGAAATAGAAAGATAGAGCAGAAGCAGTAAAAGAAAATAGAAATAGAATAGAAATTATTACCATTATAACATCAGTCATAACATCAGTCACATTTATAATCTATAGACCTGCACTGTCTATTAATATACTATACATAGTATTGTATTATATTGAGTTTGATAAAAGGGGTCTAATTGCTTCATATATCAGTGCAAAAACAGTAAGTGTTTTCGTGGTGCTTTGACAAACAGTGTCAGCTTTGTTAATGGCAAATAAAGTTTGGGGTGGTTAGATTGATGAAATATAATGTGAAATTAATATTAATTTTCAATGAATCAAAGTATTGTGTTGTGTCACACATTATTAGTTCTTCGTCATATGTATAGTAGACCATTATTTGTCAGTGGGTAATAATTGCCCTTTTCACCGGCTACCACCACCAAGTAAATTTCAGATCTGTGGAAAACACTGCAACATTTAAGAAAACAAGGCGGCATGTGGTTTAAAAGATGGCAAGTAAAATAAAAAGCATATCTGTATGCAATACAGTTTCATTATTGTTCTTTATTATCCAGAGCGCCTTAATATAACTTGAAAAAAATATGTGCGACCAAATCATATTTTGCGCCAGTAACTGAAAAAGTTGGTAGCGCAAGTGCCACCAGTGGAAAAGGTTAGTGTAGTTCCCTGTAACAGCTGTGGCATATCAAGATGCTGATTAGACAGCAAGATTATTACACAGGTGTGCCTTAGGCTGGTCACAATAAAAGGCAAATCTAAAAAGTGCCGTTTTACTGTATTTGATGTGACCACCATTTGCCTCAGGTTGTTGATTGTGGCCTGTAGAATGTTGGTCCACTCCTTACTAACACACCTGTGAGTTGGATGGATGATTTCCAAAAAAGGAGAAAATCTCACATCACACAGATTTAGACAGATTTGTGTACAATGTTTAAGAGAAATAGGCCTTTTGTGAAAAAGTCTTAGATCTTTGAGTTTAGCTCATAAAAAATGGGGATAAAAACAAAATTGTTGCATTTATAATTTTTGTGTATTTAGCTTATAATTTCATTTTCTAAATGATGTATAAATCTCAATAAAATACCCTTACAACTGGTTTTGTGGTCCATGGTCACATATAGTAATATATTGTGACATTTCCATGTTGATTGTCATACAGTACACGTGCTAACTGTTCAAGTCAATAACCTAAATCAAAATCGCAACCAAAAAATGCCAAAGCTTCTAGAATTAACGTTATAAAGTATCATATTTCGGAAAAATCAAGACCAAAATTATGAGCATGTTCCAGCAAACAATGGAATCATCTTTGAATGCAGATAATAGTTTTTGTGATTATACAATTTGCTTTTCTTCCACATTAAAATCAACTGATTTTATTTCCAACATTCTCAAGCTGGCTGTTTGACTTACAATGCTGGAAAACAAACACTCATCACACAAAACCCAACAACAGCTGGAATTCAGCGTTTGTCAGCATTAGCTAGGGCAGGGTGAACCAGCCTTTTAAAAGATTCATCCAGACAGCTGCTTGCCTCTATCTGAGCTGATTTTACTGTATGAGACGCTTCAAAATTCAATGTGAATTATCTCTGTCAGATCGTCTCTTGTTCTAACATGAATACACAAATATGCTCAAGCTGTGACGACTGACAAATTTCATCAAATGATTTAATGAGCAGTTACTGGATGACCATGCACGTTAAACTTTCATTATCTAACACTTCATGGTCAAACAGTTGCAGAAAAGATCAATGTTCTTCTGATGTGAGGAGAAAACGAAGAGATGAGGATTCATGGAAAAATACAAACTGCAAGTCTGTCTGATTAGCATCAGTCGGCATGCGTACAAGGAGCAAAAACTTAAAAATATTGCTTACAGAACAAAAAGGACTGAACCAAAACAGTGTGCAAAATGTATTGATGGGCTGGCAAGTGATGGTCATATGTTCAATCATATGGAAATAAAACAAACAATCTATTGACTTCTAAGATCATTTTCGTAATCTCTTTTTAATGGTTCATCTGCCACAATATGTTGTTCTATAAATTATCCCAGTAGGGTGAATTTTGCAGCAGATACTGACGTAAGATTGTGATTATTATTCTGCATTTTGTCTTATTCGTGTTATATAGGGTTGCACGATATTTGGGGGTGCGATATGTTGTAACTTGCTACATGATGAGATAAACGATTTGCAATCCAATAATTTTTGTAAAATGTTTGTAAAATTAACTATGTTTAAATAATGTTTCACATCTTCCACATGTCAGAGCGCATACAAGCACTCATTTGTGTGAGTTATATATAGCCTTTGTAAATATTAAAATGATTTATTTATTGCAAACGATTTCTATATGCATACTGGCATATGCGCATTTCAAAAATTCAATATTGCACAGCCCTCATTTCAAATATACTTAAATAGTCTCAGGACATATAAAGTTTTTAAATACATGACTGGAAGGTTATCACGTTTTATATATCCAATATGTTTCATTTAATATCAAGAGAAACCGCACATTTCTATTTTCCGTTCTTAAATAGTAGCGCTCTTTAAATGTTTCTTTTTATAACCGTCTCTTTTTCCAAAACAGTTTTTCTGTCGGTGTCGTTCAGCTGATAAAATGTGAGGGGCTGAATGAGGTTTTACAAATAATCCAACTTCCATGGCTGCAAACCAATTACTGAGGTTAAGATAACCTCTTTCCTGTCAGGAGAAATTAACCATTGTTTCTTCAAGACTAGCCACAGCTCTCCGGTATCTGCACAGTCACACTTGTTGCCTAAAGTTTATGCGCAATGAATCATTCACAATCTTTAGTTCTCACTTACTGTACCATATCTTTTCCAGCAGTCAAAACCTTTTCCTGAACACAACTACTTCAGAATTTTAAAAAGTTGCTAAGTTAAATTAAGTTATTAAATTAAGTTCAGAATTAAATTATTTCAGAATTTTAAAAAATTGCTAAGTTAAATTAAGTTGTTAAATTAAGTTATTAAAATTAATTTAAATGTTTGTGTTTTATATAAATATTTATTTTTTTCACCGATACCAATAGATGATTATTAAGACTGATATCTGCCAATAGCGATAGTTTGGTGGTTATATTAACTTGCATTAATTAATTTTCTGATTGTATTAATTCATATAATGACCAATAATACTAACATCAGTGGCGGCCAGTGACTTCTTTTTTCATGGGAGCTCGATGCGAATTTAGTCACAACACGTATGTAGCCCGTCATGTGTGTGGTTCCTTTTTTCAAAATATGTGTTCTGCGCGTCGAGAGATCCTGTGTGCATCACGTGTCCCGCCAAAACAAGTGCCCGCTGCTGACGCGCCCAACGGGTCCATGACAAAAGAGACGCTAGCATTTGCCAGATACTCGCATAATCTCATGCGTAATCAGAGTTTACTGTTAAGGGAGTGTCTTGCGTGTATTTTGTGAATGTGAGCATCTCTTTGATCATAAACGGTTTTGACGCGTCTGCAGCAGGCACTTATTTTGACAAAACACGTGATGCACATGGTTCACATGACGCAACAAACATATTTTGAAAACACAAGCAACACACATGAATCTACGAAAACTTATTTTGAATTTGCCCTTCTCGGATGAGCAGTCACGAGCCGCCACTGCTTAACATTAGTTATGTTTCTTTATGTTTATACACAGAGCTCAAATTCATTGCAATACCCTGTTCTCTTTTGATTGACAGGATATATCAGCCATTACTATTTGCAGTTTTTAAACTATTGGCCCATATCAAATAGTTTTCCGACACTGATTAGTAGCCAATATATGTGTACATCTCTAGTTCTATTTGTATGCAATAAATGATAACCATACCTGCCATTCTTCCCGGACGCGTCCTGTCCAGGATTTCGGTGCGTCTTCCGGAAGTCGTATTTGTTGACTGCATACGCCGTTCAGTTAAAAACATAAGACATACAATCATAGTTTCATTCTTACCTTAAAATGTAACAGTTGCTTTTCTGTAATAATAACAATAATCTTCTATGACGTATGTGGTCGAAAAATATGACTCCGGAAGACGAACCTGAAATCCTGGACAGGACGCGTCCGGGATGAATGGCACGTATGGTCATCCTAGATAACAGACTGGCAATTTGTTAAAAATATGAATGCACAAAATGAATGCACAATCCAATGTTTATAACTGTCTAGAGTCAATCATTCATTAAAATTGTCAACTAGAATCAAAAATGTAACAATTCCTTGATAAAAATCTGTACAATACAATACTGTATGTGCAAAAAAACATCCCAATTTTCTCTCTTTCACCAAGTGAATCCAGTGGAGTATCTTAGCTGTTACCAAGATTGCACTCTTCTGGACTGAGATGTCTGTTGAAGCCATTTTCGAGCTTGGGTGTCACAGCCCCAGAAGCCCCTATTATCAGTGGAACTACTCGAGCTTTGGTTCACCATATTTTTCAAAGCTTTGCCTTCAATTTCAGATATTTTTCAGGCTTGTCATTCTCTGACACATGCCGTTTTTTATCCATGTCTGTGACACATGAAAACAGCTGTCTTAAGGACTGTACAGTACACTACCCTATCAAGCTAAGCTATACACTCATCATAAATTAAAATAGTTATTCAAGTCACCTTTATTTTATAGCTACTAAGAAAAGGTACTAAAACAACACTAAGCTACTAAAGGGGGCAATATAGTGTATTTAAAAACTATGGTCTGATTCGCAATTTTACATTTCCTTTGGTGTGTAAGTGTGTATTAGTTCATGTTAATGATATGCAAAAGGTACATACTCCAAAGTAAACAATGACGTTATTTATCGTTTCCAACGTAAATCTCTTTTTTTGGTAAGGAGCATCACATTTCCGGCTGATGTCAGAGGTATTTAGGCCAAACAACGTACAGATTAGACGGCGCTTTTCAGATCAATGAGCTTTATACAAAAACAGAGTTTTTTTTTAGGCAGGCAGTATATCTGGGGCTACTTTACAAAAATGTAAAGTATGTGGAAAATAATGTGTTTTTTGAACCATAAAGCATGCAAACACATTATATTATAACAAATACCCAAAATAACGTTTTTAGCAATGAAATAGGTGCACTTTAAATGCATAGCCTACCCATTAAATAATATTGTACCTGACCAGTATTTATCAGACACAAAAACAATGGGTTACAAATAATGGTGGAATTATTCTGTGACCCTGGTGTGAGCAAAAATGTGCCATTTTTGGGTGAGCCCTTTTAACTTGTCAATTAAGAGAAAACACTTCCCTGCCAATGACAAGTTTTTTTCCGACAATCCATTATCTACCAGGTGGCACTCTTACCCAACTAATAAAACCCAGAAGTATTTCCCCCCAGTGGACCGTCATTGTACCCCAGGGGGGGTCTTGGCTAGGCTAAATCAAAATATTAAAATAATTAAAATATTCTAATTGTTCGGAAATGTTATCCCTCCCTATTACATTAACATAAAGCATCAAAAAAAAAATTCCATTATAGTGAGGCGAGATACATTGCTTGCAAATGGTTTTAGAAAGTTTTTGTTTTAATAGTTATGTAATTCATTGCAATAGATGATGTAGCTTCTGTTACACACTTTGCATTATAATTGCAAACAGTATGCAGAAAGTGTGTAGTGTTATGGATTTAAATATATTTGTAAAGAATGTTTATGTCATCTTTCACGAGAATAAAAAATATTTCTCGTAGTTCTCATAACTCACATGAGATTCTTAAAAACTGTTTAATAAATGATGATAATTTTGTGCAAAGAGACAATCTGCTTTATTAAAAATATATGTAATATACAAATTGGGGTGGGGGTGGAGCTTTTGCTATGTTTTTGGGGGGCCTTACCACTCTGAAGTTTGGGAAGCTCTGCCTTAGGGCAAACAATTCAAACTCTGTATATGTTTTGAGGATTGCTCGGAAACTAATCTCTATCAAAAGTCCTTCACAAAAATGCAATTATCTCAGCCTTTTGCTCAAAATTTTGTATTTTTAAAGAAACCTGCCTATATTTGAGAGGTAATAAAAAGAGAACGAATAAAGGTAGAATGAAACCTTTATTTTTTTTGGAAGCAGAGGGTCTGTTCTTTCATTTGATATATTGTATGTTTATATATTTAAAGGCAGAGTAGGCAGGTTTAAGTCAAAAAAAAGTCTAAAACACTTCTTTCCAAATTTGTTTAAACTGTCTTTATATACCAATACATAAGTAAAATGTAAGTACTCTGAAAAAGAGAGTATAAGGCCCTGTTTACACGTGCATGGTTATTTTTAAAAACTGAGAGATTTATGCCCCTCGTTTACACGCAAACGGAGAACTCGCCTTTGAAACCGATTGTTTCTAAAAACTCCGGCCAGAGTGGAGATCTTGAAAATCTTTGGTTGCACGGTTGCATGTAAACTGAGACAAAAGGATGTTTAAGCAGGCAACATCACAGAGTATGCACCAGAGCATCTCGAGAGCGAGTCTACTTTGACGTCATCGATCACCTACTGCAACAACTCCTCCCTCCAACATGAAGAACCAGTTCGCTTCACCACCAGCGCTGCCGATGATTGGCTTACGTGGGCTTGAGCTTCTCTTGACAGCATATATGCATGGGTACGTGTAAATAAACACTTTTCTGAAAACTGACATGTGTGCACGATATTATTTTTAAAACTGTAGAGGTTGAAATGTCCGTTTATGAAAATAGCCGTACACGTGTAAAGATAGCCTAAAATCGAGTGTCTGTAGACCCCTTGCGACTGTTTTAAACACAGCTAATTATTTCCATTCACTCCACCCCCTCCCTTCTGGATTTCTTCTAAAGCCACGCCCCAAAACACATGAACGCGCAACGTCAACCGGCTCTGCTGGGAGAAGCATTTACCTCAGACGAGCGGAGAGGAAGGAGTGTGGTGCATGATGTAGTAACATCATGTCACAATCACATGGACTAATACACCTAACTTTATCACTATGAATATAAACTATTTGGATGTCTTTTAGTACTCACTATTAAGCTAAAATATCGATAATGGTAAAGTTTTAAATATATTTTGTTTGATTCGGTAACAAATGGGCTAGTTATATTTATAAGAGAAAGCTAAAAACAGATTGCATTGATACAAGTTTTTTTTATTACAATCAGTTACACTGTGATTAAGGTGAATTTCATGGAAGATTCATAACATAAATGGTGTTTTGCATGTAAGAGTTTCCATGATGAAAGCATTGTTGACTCTGATGAGGACTACACTCCGGAGACAATACCGATACCGTATCGTTGACTCGGGGAAAAGCCACGCGATAATTACTCTTGTTTGATTTCTTCGTTAATTCCTTTTTTGCCTTGTTTGCCTTCGCTGACTGGATATGCAGGTACTGTGAGTTCTGAATGCTCTTTCTCTGCCGTACTTTTGCTCTTCAGAGTGCCTCGTGCACGTTCAAATCAATCGGGTGTGCGCATGTGTGGACAGATCCCGTAGCAATAGGATTGGTAGCCATGGTCGCGAGAGAGAGTGGTAGTCGCGCTAGCCAATCATTTGTTTAGTTCCGAATGGAAATAATTAACTGTGTTTAAAACAGCCGTGAGAGGTCTACAGACACTCGAGTATTATACCCTCTTGTTCAGAGTAATTCATTTTACTTATGTATTGGTATATAAAGACAGTCCAAACAAAATTTGCAAAAAAGTTTTCTAGATAATTCCTGCCTATCCTGCCTTTAAAAAAGAAAATTTTCTGAAAGGCATTAAACTTAAAAAATGCTGGCGCTGGCTGGCAACTTAAAAAAAAATACTGTCGGGGAAAGAGTTAATGACTTAATTTGGACAGCGATTTTTTTGCACCATCAGATTTCAGATTTTAAATAATTGCATCTCATCCAAATATGGTCCTATAACAATAAAACACACAATTGAAGTCTTATTTATTCAGATTATACACGGTATTAATCTAAATAAAAAATTACCTTGTCTGGTTTGTGGTCCAAGGTCACATATTGACTTTGATTAAATACTGATAGTAAATCAGCTCATCTCACGAACCTTTAAACAAGTTTCACTAAAATTAATAAATGTCCCTGACTGTAACTGGACTGGTAAAGCATTTTGTTAGCATGGTTTAAATCCCCAGGGAACACACTTAATGATAAAATGTATACCTTGAAGTGTACTGTAAGTTGCCTTAAATAAAAGTGTTTGCTGAATGTATAAATGTAATGAACGGGACTTTCAAACACCACTGGGAGAAAAGACAAATACTAGCTGCATGAACTGTATAATGTAAAATACGATAAAAAATATAGTGTTATGTCATGCTAAACACCGCTACTCACTGGAGACTGTAACAGCCGAGCAACTATTATTATGCTACTGAAAAATGTCACTATCATCTCTATACTTTTAATAAGGTACTCCCTAGCACTGGTAAACACATTTACTGGTGTTATCATCTACCGTAATTTGCTTCTAAATCTGGAATTCTGGTATCGCAGGAATAAGATGCTTGCCAAACAACAGACTAACTGAAGTTGTGCTACTTCCCCATATTACATTTCTGACTTTGCATCACACAAATGTATTACATAAATCAATAGCTTTGTTAAGTGTAAATTAAAAAGCTATTGTGCTGAGTGCTCAAAGCTCCAGATGAGAACAGATACGTCACATGAAGAGCAGAGAAAAGAGATAACACCCCTATTGAATAGATGAGATGTAAACTACTGAGATCTTTTAAAAAAAACACATTCACATTTTGAGCCAAAGTATGATGGCTCAAAATATGACTGTCCTGATGTTTATCTTCATAATCCCATTTTAGCCTCTAAAGTCATACAGACTTGTGTCAGAGTGCAGAAATATGAATGTTTTAAATGAATCCCGTCACGTCTTCAAGTGGGGAACTGGTTTACTTACAACACCTTGCAGAACTTATTATCAAACGCAAATGCAAGACCTTCGCATACACGTGGTACATCAAGTTAACATTTGTTTAAATGAATAAGACAGGCACTTGCCTCATATACAAGATGTAATGGCTACGGCAAGGATACGGTTTCAACAGTGCTCTTAATGCTGTGAAATGACATTAATCACACATCATGCCTAACAAGCGCCTGTGCAACAGGCGAGCCAAGAAAAAAAATCCCATCATGCAATTCTGTCGACCTACGGTTATTCAATTTGACACATTTGATACTCTACCATTCCTCAATCAACCACAAAGGAGAGGCTTCATTACGTGGACACCATTCCCCCACGGGACCAGCGATCAATAGACGGTTGATTCAAGTGAATTGCTACGGGTGCATTGTCCTGATTCAACAGTGACAAATGATAAATTAAGGTCCTATTGTAAAACTGTAATTAAGATAGCGTGTCCCAATAGAATAACTCTGAGTTGAGTTAAACCTTTAAAAACATTTGTTTTAATGGACCATTGAAGCATTTTAATACAAACTGTGCTTGAGACTTGGGATTTCGCACAAAAGTAGAAGTTTGCAATTATTGATTTCAATAGATTTTTGCAGAAGTTATAAACTATACCGAATATTTTATCATGCAGCAACAGAATCAAATTCAATTCATGTAAGTGGTTCAGTACAGATAGTGTGGTAAGTTATCTAATATAAACCTAACTGTTTAAAAACCATCATTTTATACGTATCCAGACCTTGACAGTGAAAATCAATGCAGCTCATTCTACCAGCATTGTCAAAAAGAAAAGATTTGTATACAGAAGAGAAAAAATGTTACATGCAAACAATAAAATGCGACTAAGAATATTAAAGAAAAGAAAGAACTTCAGCTTCTCATGTGAAGAGCTGTGCATCTAAAAGATCTCATTGTATCTTGATTCATAATTATAACTTGATAGAAGCAAGCAAAATTGTACAGAAACCATAATATTAGAATTGTCAACGTTTGATTTTTAGGGAGTTCGGATTTCATTTTTGTACAGTTAACACGTATTTTTCACACAATTTACTTATCTGTATAGCGCTGTTTTCACTGTCCTTAAAACAGGTTTATGTCTTCCTTGTTCTACGAAAGTCCCTCCTTCAGAAATACGTATCGAGTTCTGATTGTGTAGCTTGTTTAGTGTGTTGTGATTCGATAGCAGCTTAGATTGCCGTTAGCTTAGCTGTGGGCGGAGTTTAGTCAAAAAACTGTTCTAGTGACGTCATTAAAGCAGGAAATAGAGGGCTGTAGTCCAAACCGGCTGTTTGCTGTAGGCTTTAAAAGGCGAATTCTGTTAAAGAAAATATATCGCCTGGCAGTAAACTTTGAGCTTTATCATTTTATAGTTATAATTTATGCTATTATAGCAACATTACACACTAAATAGGGTTTAAAAAATGGGATCAGACAGAGCGTGACCTTTAAATCTTGACTAGTTGGTGTAACTTATAAAATAAAGTTGAATCAGCTTAACTTATTTCAACTTTATTTTATAAGTTACAGTAACTTTTGAACAGTCAAGATTAGGGATGCACCGATATGGAAATTTTGGCCAATACCGACAACCGATAACTCTTTATATTTGGGGGGGCGATAACCTATATATATATATATATATATATATATATATATATATATATATACAATGAAAAACTCCCAGACCGCGGACATCTTGTCTTTGCGCTAGACTAGCATACTCTTCTTAAGCCCGCAACACGTGTCATCTTCGTGCTATGTCACAGAAAGCACCAATCAAAACTTCACATGGCCAGCAATAAGCAAGTGAAGTGGTTCAACAAACCAAAATAATCCATAATTTATCGGCTTTCATTTATCGGCCTAATTTTGCTATCAGACGATAACCGATAATATTAAAAATAAGCAGTTATAACAATATGTCGGCCGATATATCGTGCATCCCTAGTCAAGATAAAAAATGATTTTTAATTATTAATTTAAAAAATTTCATGGCAACCATGAATTGTTTACAATGCATAAAATCACGACTGTGCAGACAGATGTTTCCGTCCCAGAACCTGGTTCTGCTCGAGGTGGTGAGATCAACCACTGTGAATATCCAGCGTCCTGACATTCTTAGGTATTTAGCAGCTCTATTGAATAGCACCTCCCCTCTGAGTCACCATCTGTATGTACTATTGATTGGTCACTCTCTCTTACTCAGACAGCTGGAGTCCCACTCTACGTCTCAACTGATCGATGGTGATGCGATCTGCAGTCGAGACTGCATTCACGATGTCACTAACTAGCTCGCCTCTCTCCGCTTTAAATATTTTAAAACGTTGAGAACGCAATCAATTTTTGGTTAAGGGGAGGTGGGAGAGACGCTATATAACCACAGAGACCCAAACAAAAACAAGGCTTGAGTGAATGCAGGGGTCCCTGGAGACGACGCTGAGACGCTATAGGTTCCATCAGCAGCTAAGTGGGTCACATCTTGTCGAGCTTCGGGGGCATGTCATCGTTCATATGTTTCTCAACATTTTTCATGGCGAGATGAAGTAGGTCATCACAACATGCATGTAAAAAATAAGTACATGGTCTGTAAACACACCTATAGGAGCGAACCTGCGCATTTGCCTGTGTGTACTGGAACGGGTCTCAAAGGATGGAAAGGTATAATTTAGCTGGTTATTATTTAAAGCCAACATGAATAAATCATTTTACTTGCATAACTTGACATATTTGAACATGAAACCTGTGAGTGACAGGTGGTTAAAGTAAAACATTTTATTTCATTGAAAAAACATTTCACAGTGAACTTTTATTAATAAAATAAAATTCACTAAACTAGAATCACTAAACTCTGAAAGGTGGCATCAATCAAAATATCTCCAAACCGATCCATTGTATCAACATGCTCGCGATGCTATCTTTCCGTAGCTCTTCTGCGTCTGGGAAGCCAAACAGACCGTGAACTTTGTGCCCTGATAAACAACCTAATTCGAT
Source organism: Misgurnus anguillicaudatus (assembly GCF_027580225.2). Classification (NCBI taxonomy): domain Eukaryota; kingdom Metazoa; phylum Chordata; class Actinopteri; order Cypriniformes; family Cobitidae; genus Misgurnus; species Misgurnus anguillicaudatus. The sequence continues at coordinate 17,373,044 of NC_073360.2, read as the reverse complement.
TTTTTTCATGGTCAGTGCCAAAACAATTCGCCAACTAGGACAGACAATGAGCTGGGTCCATGAAAGACAGGGCAGATTGAGAACAATGACAATATTTATCACAGAAGACACAAGCCCCCTCCCCTCATCATATTCCCCCCTCTCATTACTCCAGCAGCGTCATGAATGAAGCATTCTCTCACCACTGGGCTTTTCTTCAATTCGTTACAACTAATTGACTCGGTGGTGCCGCATAGCTCTCTCCACCAGTATCTTTCCTACAGCAGCGATAGTCTTTAAGCATCATTTTGTTTATGATCTAGTACTACAGATGAGAGGATACTTCAGCTGTGATGTTTAGTAATACAGAGGACAGAAACCAAGATAAGAGAGGTTTTTGTAGTCCTGTACTTGCGTGTTTACTCGGTAGACGGTGTTCTGTTGTGAAGTTACATAAGTGGATGAGCAATGTAATAACCTGTATAACAGATTGCAAAGTATGACCCATCTATTTGATGAAATACACAAACGCAAAATGAATCAGAATTGTTGAGCTGTCAAAATTATATAACTTTAAAGCCCACTTTGAACTTCGGCATTAAAAGAAGACCCCTTTGAAGCGAGATGTGCTTATTCTGATTCAAGTTCGTTAATGACACGGCAAAAAAAAAACTTATAATTGTGCCGGGCAGCATCATTTTCTCACGACCCATGTTTATAGAAAGTTATCCACATATTTTCCATCTCGGCAACTTTAGCATCTGGTATGGCCATAATGCAGTGTTGTGCATTATTTAGCAATCAGCACAAGGCTTATTAAGCAGGGATAATGTAAATCTAATGAGCTATAAATTCTTTTGCTTTAAATAGAAAGGAGAATTATTTCTACAAATTGAAAGCGAACGCACCAAGGGTAAAGATTTTAATATACCGCCAATCACCAGTACATGTTGGGATTCGGTCCATTTTGGGAAAACAAACAAGTAACAGCGTGACAATCTCAGCGCAGGCGTGCAGAAAGACGATTCACCGTAAATGGCTTTAAACAAAATCCCTCTGCCGCGCGCGAGCATATGCGCTCTGTTTTTTACTTGGCTTTTCTCTGCGGGTATGTTTAAGAGGGTTTCCTGCTTGATTTTAGAGGATTTTAAATGAGTGCTGATTGTTGTGCGGAGTGTCAGAACATTCATCTTCCATAACATTCATCACAGGGCATCGTGAATTATGCAAAAGCTGCAGTGTGTTTGTAATATTTACAACTTGAGCTCCTCACAAACGCATGGAGACCTGTGAGTCATTCACACCGAAAATTACCCCTGACTGGAGGCAATTTACATGAATATCCAATCTCATTACGATAGCCTACTGTATGAGAAGATTTGCTATTAATTGTATATATACACTTACTGTATGCTATTAATAGTATAGTATTAATACTAATTATATATATATATATATATATATATATCTATATAGCTTTATTTCTATATATTGGTTTAATTGAGCAAATATATATGCTCTGTTAAACCAATAATATGCAGTTCTTCTTTTAAGACTCATGCTGTTCACTGTGCATTTGCCTCTTTATAGCTTTTATTCAGTATAGTGTGTGATGAGGTCAGATGCAAAAGCCTCTAAACGCCATTTGTCAAAAATGAGATAATGATATTAACCGAATATTAACTTAAACATAAAATAAATAAGAGTCTGATTTTAAAAAATGCTAATTTACAAGAAAACATGTCAGAAACACTAAGAGGGTTTTGCATCTGACCTCTTCATATGGGAGTGGAGCTTTCAAAATTATGATCTTACAATTATATAAAAGTAAGAAAATGCTAAAATTGTTTTAGGTGGAGCAAGTCTATGCATGATATCTGGAGAGCAACTACCTGGCATGCATATGGATAGGATAATGTAAGAACAGCTTGGAAAGACACCCATGAGCCGATTAATATGAGCATTTAAGAGCACTTACACAAAAGTAAGTGGCTGTAAATATTGTAAAGAAAAAAGCATGAAAAAAAACATTCCGTCTCAGAAACAGAATGGCATGCTTCTGTTAACAGTGGGCTGCAACATCCACACCAAATGATCAAGTCACAAAACAAACGCGTGCACCCCCAGGTGACTCTTGTGATGCTGTTACACTGTTTATTACAAAGGAGTTTACGCGGTACACAGGCATTATTTCACACTGCATAACGCGCCACCGTTACAATAATCTTTATACAGTAAGGCATGTATGAAAAAATACCCAACATGTACAGTACGACTGAAAGCTGGGAAATCACACTCAGCACGGCAGCACACGCAGTACGAAGCCAGTAAGTTGCGGAAAACCTGTTGATGGATGAGACGCACACGGAGCGAATCTCAGCGCTTCCCGTACAGTATAACGAAGCTAAATATCAGTCAAAAACATCTTTAGGCATACTGAATTACATATGAGTCCTTAAATACCTCACACAAAACAGACCAGAACATTTCAGTTTGAAACAAATACAAAATGTGTGCGCGTAATGCCGATTAAATTCACTGTATGAAGTGAATGGAATTGTATCGCTTTATTCTGCATTGCGCGCGTTCGTTATTCACAACCATTTCGGGTAATAAAATAATGCTTTTACACAAATACACAGTTAAACATCACCTATAAAGTCGTTTAAAATCATTTTGAAGTGCGTTTCAGATAGCAGCAACCAACCAGAGTTCTAGCTGAGTAAAAGGCACTTGTTCCCTCACATCAGCATCACTAGGTATCCAAAAGCATCAGGACAGCACTTTTCTCCAGCTAAACAACCACAAACACCATTCATAACAGTTAAACGTGCTTAAAAACTGTCCATACCAAATCCGATGCTGACTGTATATAAACTATAAATCACACTTTAGTACGCAAAGAGCTTTGAGAGTACTGTACACTGCGACTATATGCAGAGCATCATGCGCAAGTAATTGCATATGTTTACACGCTGCCCTGACTCGCCCAGACATCACACAAGCGTCCGCGTGTCTTACCTTGAGGCAGAAACGCTGCTAAAATCACGTAGAAAAAGAGTGAAATTGAGTGAGATGCGAATCCCGAGATCGCCATGTTGAACACCTGCTTCAGACTGGCGCCGCTAAATCACCTAGAGACGCTCGCGGGATAATGACATGCGCGGGAGGGAGAGAGTGAGGGAGTAAACACGCACACATATACACATGGGCGCGCGCGCGCATAAAGTAGCCTATGCATGCAATTCTACTGCAAACCCGGTCATATAGTAAACACTAGAAGTGTTTGAAAGTGTGCAAGACATTTTTTTTCTCTTTTCCCATAATGTAATTTAAATGTAGCGTCCTATGCTATAGTGGGATTCAAAAGGCATATTCTGTGAAGCTGCATTGAAACGAAGTGAAATATGCTACACACAAATAGCCTAAATGTTAATGTAATTGAATTTTTTAATGTACATAACTATATATAGTATAGTAAACCTCTAAATTTTAGTATACTATATGACTGCTACAACTTTGTTAATAGCAATACTTTGATAAGCTGTGTACTCATATTACAACTTTTAAATTAGTAAGGTTAACTGTGATGATTTGTAGTAGCCTACTAGGCTATTAATATATGATAGTAATTGCTATACTTTGTTAATATATAGGCCTATATTATTCTGTAGTATTAACTATATTAAATTAGTTATTATAGCTATGTACTTTTAAAATTACTGTGGTAAGGTTCAAAAACACTATGTGGTATATTTTACTATAGTTTACTCGAGTAAATACTGAAGTGTATTACGGTATTTTTCATGTGGGTACGTTTGTTGCAAATAAAAAATAGTTTTGAAGATCTCTCAAGTGAAGCCAACAGATTCTTGTATACTGAAATAAATTTACAAAATTTCCAATTTGTAAGTTTATTCACAAAATGTTGGGTAATTTCAGGTAAACTGGGACATCCTTGACATTGATATGCCTGTCGAAAGTGTCCTAATTTACATGAATTCCGCCTATCAGTATGTTTTTTTGTGAATCAAGCCTGAATTCTTTTCACAGTTTCATGCGGTTTTACACACAAAGAGCGCCCCCTGTGTTCATGATTAAGAAGAGCAGTCTCAACACAGCCTAATGCAGATTGGACTAAGGCTTTAAACGTTGATCAATACATCACCAATGTGTCTTAAGCATATCCACTAAACAATATTTCGAATGCAGATACAGACACAATAAAACTTGTTGCAAAAAAGTAGAACAACGAGCAGAAGTGACATCCCAAAATATGGCAAACAGTCTGTCATTGCTTTGTCCATCTGCCCTCCCATAAATCACACTGAATACTCATCCATCTGTGTATGAGTATTTGTAGTGATTTATGAGTGCAATCATTTCGGTTGCATTTTACAGCATTAACCCGTCAGTCATAACAACTTAACTAAATGCAAATTACATCTTATTCATCCAGTTTTTCACTGCCTTGAGTAAAGCTGACTAAATAGCACATTTTTATGCGCCTTTTTCTTCAGTAACACTTTACATTATATTATATTGTCTATGTTACAGGTTGCTACTGTATAATGTATTACAGTAGCAATACAAATAACAATTACAAGTGGCTCTACAAAATAATTACAAGTTGTTTTGTTGATGTTTTTAGTAGGCCTACAATTACACTGTAATATGATCAATGTACTGTACATGTACAAAAATTACATTGTAAAACCCATAATAACTTTTCAGTATTTATAACTAAAAGCAAGTGGTTTTTGCCATGTATCTGTGGGGTGTTTCGTAATTCATGTCTTTTATTTTGAAATGATCATGTCTGTTTTGTAGTTCCATGTTCATGGTCTTTGTAGTTTTTTTGTGTTACCCTACCCTAATGTCTACAGGTGTGTCTATTTACCTTTCATTAGTCAGTGTATATATACTCCAGTGTTTCCCATTGTCTTTTGTCAAGATTTGTTAGTTTTCTGCTGTTTGGTGAGGTTTATGCCATGTTTAGTCTTTGTGCACGTTTATATCTTTGCTCATGTTAATAATTTTGGTGAATTAATTGCACTTGGGTCCTACAATGGATTATTTATCAAAAAAATATATAACATGTGAATATAATATATGAGCCAAAAATAGTAGTAAAATGAATGATTACCAAAACCTCTTCACCATGGTACTATCACAGTACTGTTTAAAGGGATAGTTAACTTTAAAATGAAAATTCTGCCTTTATTTACTCATCCTCGTGTTTTTCTAAACCTGTATGAATTTCTTTTTTCTAATGAACACAAAAGAAGATATTTTGAGAAATGATGGTAAACACACAGCAGATAGTAGGAACAAATATTTTGGAAGTATTGTGATAAATGACGGTAAGCACACAGTTGACAGTACCCATTAAATTCCATCATATTTTTTATTCCTACATTGGAAGTCTATGGTCACTATCTTCTGTGTGTTTAACATCATTTCTCAAAATATCTTCTTTTGTGTTCGTCAGAATCATAATGAAGAAATTCATACAGGTTTAGAACAACATGAGGATGAGTAAATGATGACAGAATTTTCATTTTAAAGTAAACTATCTCTTTAAGATGATGATTTGAACTTTGCTTCCATACAGCAAAAAAATTATTTCTAAATATATTTCATAATATACAAAAATTTTAAATATTTTTTGGAATATGTTTACAAAAATATGTTTCACCAATATATTTTTTGACCTTTTTTGTATATTTTGAAATAAATTTAAAAGTAAATTCATTTTAAAAATATATATTTAGCCCTCCATATTCTTCAATCCAAGGAAATATAAAACCGTTGTTTATGTTAACCTGTAAACATAAAAGTTTTAAAAAGGTTTAAATTAAATATATTTTTAACTTTTAAAGTATACTTTATGAAATTAACTTGTGTTTAGAATAAAACAAATTTAGGCAAAAAATACATTTTTGCCATATGGTTTGTAAAATTAGAAATGTATTTGCTTGCCCTTGAAATACAGATTGAAATATATGTTAATATATGAAGGTTAAAACTAAATATATTTCCAAATTAAAAAATATTTGAGCATAACATTCTACAAAATGTATTTAGCATATATTTAAAATACATTTTTGAGAAATGTTTGTTTTTTTGCCGTATGGTTAAAGCTTTGTTCCCAGAGGATGTCAAAATGTTATTTCACATCCAGTTTTAAATTAGCACTAATGCATTCAAGTGTAAGTTCAATGTTAATCTTCAAGTGTTTCTTTTCACCCAGTAGACACATAATTAAGAATTACAAATAGGCTGAATCATTATAAACATCAGCAAAAACCCATTCAACAATTCTCCATTGGAAAACCATCGAGACCTTAAACTAAACCTTGTACAGTATTCACATAAACAGCTCTATTCAAACCAGACCTAAGAGACCAAAACATAAATATCTCTGACTTAATCTTGAATATAATTCAGAGCAACAAAACAGCAGCAAATAGTTCTGAGACTAGAGTTGAGAGAAAAAGTAAACACAAACACACACACACACACACACACACACACACACACACACACACACACACACACACAGTCAGGCACACAGTGTTTGTGGTTTACACATAGACAAACTTTATATTTTATTCCCCTTAGTCCCTAACCTCAACCATCACGTCTTTAATTTATAGAAAACTACCATTTAGTATGTTTTTAAGCCGTTCAGTTTTCGGGGAAACAGGAAGTGTTTCATGTTTATTGCATGTTGATTGCATTATAAACATGTCATTATACACTATTCATGCCCTGTAAACCACATATACCAACCCACTCACACAGAACTATTACAGCAGATAAGTTCAGGGTATTGAAAGAGTTTAGTGCATTATTTGCTGTATCGCCATATGCCGGTACAAGTAGCTGAGCAGACAGGATGCCATCTAATTGCTCAATCTATTTGCATCTTTTTTTCTAACTGTTTCATGTCAATCCTCATTCTATGGCAGACACAGATAGCATTCACAACCTAATTTTAATCTCCCAGCCAGTTTTCTCACCAACGATTGAATTTCACGCATCAAATTCACTTTTGATATCATTATCTGCGGCAGGCTGCCAACTCTTACGCTCTTAAAGGTAGCAAACGGTGCAGCGAGATATTGTATAACAGCAAGATAACAAGCATTGGGTAATACCTGTCCGGGCTGTGTCATACGCTAGTGTGCCTTTTTTACATTAACAGGCTATTTTAATCAGTTAAATTCAGCTTCCAACACTGTGAAATGCTTTCTGTAAATTCTGCTGTCTTGTTTCTAGGGTTGTAAAATGTTTGCTGTGTATTAAGCAATAAGGTACAGGACACTGTGCTATGTTGTGAATAATGTAAAGTGCCTGCAACCCTTTGGCTGTGATTATATTCACAATACGGCAAAACTGTCAAGTGCGTTATTGCTTTTTGTAAAATGTACAATGGTGATATTATATATTCGCAAAATGAAAATATTAAAAACAAAAATTGGCCATACGTACATATACACAGTATAGTGTTGCTAGGCAACACAAATAACCAAGAGCTATGAGTGCAGTGATGTTAGTAACAAAGTTTTCTTTGTGGGAAAGTCCTCACACTTGGTGAACACACTTGCAATGCCTATTTCAGTCATAAAAGGCTAAGTCTCATCTACTTGAATGGGGAAAGACAGATATCTTTAAAACAGCCTGCTAAGGTCGCAATATACCAAAAACCAACAATGAAACCTGATATCACCATTACTTTTGTTTCTTACAGTAAGCCCGGAGTATAGTCTGTTTTTTACGTGTATGCAAAGCTCAAATAGTATATCTTACTGAAGAGATTCTTCCAGTCTTTTCATTTAACTTTTAGCCAGTCAGAGACATATTCTGGGAACTCTTCAACAACAGGGTCCATTAAGACTTGAGGATTTTTTCTGTGAATCCAACTGGCTTGGGCACAACATAAATCATACGAAACAAGAAAAAGTGAGATGGTATATTGGATGATTGAAACTTCCCTGTAGTCACAGCTCAGGCTGATCCCTGTAGCACATAAGACCACTGAACCGCAAATCCTATCCACTGGTGAGACTGTGTGTGTGTGTTTGTGTGTGCAGGTGACCGCTGTGTGCCATTGAACTCTCCGGGGAACCACAGGAGAAACGGAGAGCCAAGACAGTTGAATTCCCTTTGTTTTGCCTTGAGGCTATGGCCGTAATGAATGCTGACAAAACTCATAAATTCCTCATGCCGGGGTGCCACATATTTCCTTTTGCCCATCGTATCAATTCCTTGGCAGTGGCAGGTTTAAAAGCCATTAAGCAATTTATCAGGACTTCACCACAGATGTGGAGAGATGCATAAAAAAACACAGAAAACATCCAGGCTGTAGCGAATCACTGCCTCAGATCATCCTCGATCCATCAAATGTAGCGGAATGAAGAAAGAGCTGTTCACTGTGTCTGGGGACGGCCTTTTACACATACACTGAAAGTCCATCACACTCTGAACAAATATTATGTTTTGAGTATTGAACAGTACAATGTGTGTGTAATCTGGGCTTTTGGAAAATAGATCTAACATTTCTCAAACATTTTGGTTAGAATTGGTTTTAGTCACATTGTGAGTCAAGAGGGAAAAAGGAATAAAGAAAGAATGGATGGACGATTGATAGAGGGATGAATAGATAAATGAAAGGAAAGTTATATTAGAGGGAAGGAGATGGAGAAAGAAAGAAAGAAAGAAAGAAAGAAAGAAAGAAAGAAAGAAAGAAAGAAAGAAAGTAGGGATGGATGAATGGAAGCAATTAAGAAAGAAAGAAAGAATGAAAGAAAGGATGGATGGATGGTTAGATGGATGGAAGCAATTAAGAAAGAAAGAAGGATGGTTGGAAGGATGGATGAAATATATATGAGGAAGGTAGAAAGGAAGAAGGGATGGATGGATGGATGAATGCATGGATGAAAGAGATAGAAGTTCAGAAAGGAAAGGGATGGATGGATGATGAAATAGATCAAATGAAAGAAAGAAAGAAAGAAAGGATTGATGGATGGATAGATAGAAGCAATTAAGAAAAAGAAGGAAAAGGATAGTTGGTTGGTTGGTTGGTTGGATGGATGGATGGAAGCAATTTAATAAGAAAGAAAGAAAGAAAGGATGGTTGGATGATAGATGGATAAAAGAGATAAAATGAAAGAAAGAAAGAAAGAAAGAAAGAAAGAAAGGATGGATGGATAGAAGCACTTAAGAAAAAAGAAGGAACGGATAGTTGGTTGTATGTATGTATGGATGGATGGATGGATGGAAGCAATTTAGTAAGAAAGAAAGGATGGTTGGATGGATAGATGGATGAAAAAGATCAAATTAAAGAAAGGAAGAAAGGGTGGATTGATGACAGAGATAAAATGAAAGAAAGAAAGAAAGAAAGAAAGAAAGAAAAAAGAAGGAAAGGATGGTTGGTTGGATTGATGGATGGATGGAAGCAATTTACTAAGAAAGAAAGAAAGAAAGGATGGTTGCATGGATAGATGGATGAAAGAGATAAATGAAAGAAAGAAAGGTGGGATGAATGAAGGAAAGAGATAAAAGGAAAGAAAGAAAGGAAGACAGAAAGGATGGTTGTATGGATGAAAGAGATATAAGGAAGGAAGAAGGGATGGATGAATTGATGGATAAAAGAGATAAAATGAAAGAAAGGAAGGAAGGAAGAAGGGATGGATGAATGGATAGATAAAAGAGATAAAAGGAAAGGAAGGAAGGAAGGAAGGAAGGAAGGAAGGAAGGAAGGACGGACAGACGGACGGACGGACGGACGGAAGGAAGGAAGGAAGGAAGGATGGAAGGAAGGAAGGAAGGAAGGAAGGAAAAGAAAACTGTTAGTAAATTGCTACAGAATAATTTCATTTTCTCAAATGAGGGTAACTAGAGAAAACACAATGAATATTTTGAACAGAAACAGTCACCAATTACCCACACTGTACTGGGCCTCTGTTTAAAAGTCTTTTCAATAGAACTAAAGCAAAGTTTAAGTTAGTAATTAATTAGATTTAAAACATGCTGACTTTACTGCAACCAAGTTGAGTCTAAATTGCACATTTAGTCAACCATTACAACAGAGAAAAGTAGTCACCACAAAGCTCCTACAGCTACACAATGCCACAATTACAGGACATCACAAACAATACAGCAGCATTACAGATCTATTATAAGGTAAGAACATCACAGCTCCAGTAAAACATGCTGCTGCCACATGATCTATGAGCACATGCAAGCATGCATTCTATTATCTATCACACAATTACCAGAGAAAACATACAACACTTGTGCCTGAAGCGCTCCTGTAGCTTTAATGATAAAGCATGATGCTAACAACACCAAGGTCATGGGTTTGAATCCCATTGCTTTGGACCTAAGTGTCTGCATGAAGCATAAATGAAAAACCATCTGTACAGCATCTGAAGCAGATCCAACACAGAATCAAGTACACACCCGGATTCTTGAAATGAATTAAAGTTTTGGAGTAGCCTGGACAAATTCCTGACTTGAATCCAACAGATATGATATGGCAGGACCTGAAATACACAGTACTGTATCAAGCTGTCAGAGTAATAACATGTCTGCATAGTAAAAAATGGCAGATTTTATCACATCAAATTATAGGTGGTGCATTGTCCAGGTTAGAAATTATACTAATCAGATATTACAATTCTGTTTTATTTTACAGAATGCACCAATATAAAGATTAAAATGCTGCTGTTTGCAGTGTCTGTGTTCATATTTTTACCATTAACTTTAAAAGCTATTACAGAAATATTTGAAAATATCTTTTATAGCATAGATCAACCCAATGTCTTTTTTAAAAGTGAGTCTGGCAAAGTGCAATGTCTTTTTTGCACCTCAAACATGATTGTAGTTGTGTGGGTGTTATTATTATCTTCAATTGTTATGACAGTCTCAGTGATGAACTACACTGCATAGTGAAACAAAACCATTTTACCAACCTTTTCTGCTAACTCCAGTCTTATATTACAGTTTTTTACGATTGCTATGACACTTTTTTCAATACTTTTAACAAATTTTCTAAACTCTTAACGCACCAACACACCTAAAACACACAACTGGCAAAACAGTTAATTTTATCCTCAAAATCACACATTGTAAATTAAACTCTCACACTGTTTACAAAAACACTGTAAACATGTTTCAGAATCAACTAGTTATACCAGATCACCAACACATGCTCTCTTCCAACAGAAACATTTAGTCAATCATAACACAATGTCATGAAAAACACAAACATAAGATGGAAAAACAAAAACTGCACAAGTTCACGTGTAAGTCTGTCCTTATACAATAAACAGTAGATTGTATTGATTATAGACTGAGTTTTGCACTGCAGTTTCTTTTGAAAACTTAGTTATATTTTTGTTTAGTTGGGTTTAGTAAATGCATTCATTATGTTTGTTTTGCTGCAGCAATTCAAGACAAAAATTAATCATTCATCTTAGAGTACAGTTTATGATAAAAAGTAGAATGGTTGCAGTAAAGACTTTACAGTATTTACAACAGGACATTATACTACAAGATAACAAACATATTCAATATTACTTCCATTTACAGTAAAAAAGTAAAATAAACAAATACAAACAGAAAAAGCCACTGAAAAATAAAGTAAAAGGAAAATCTCATCATCTAATCTATTGCGTTTCTATTTGGCCACATGTTCTCATTCACACCTGATTTTTCTCTGGCAAGGCATCTTGTAAGGAATCTTTTGGCATGTCTTATCCACCCTGACAGTCTTCAGTTGTGACATCTCTGAATGCACCATCAATTGCATCCAGGTGGGACGGGATGAAAACCTCCCCCTTGTCCTGGTGGTCTTCCGTTGACTTGTGCAGACATATATCTTATTTTTTTGTGTTGCTCATATTGTTCCTTTTCCAGATCAACCTAGGCCCTCCTTTACTCTATTGTATACCATATAGTCATGTAATTGAAAGAACCTGAGTTTGTTATAGGTGGGAATCAGCTGTGATTTATATATTTGCATTTGTACAATAAGTAGTTTTTCATTCCAAATGAAATAAAATAAAGGGTGTATATTTATGTTTCAATTCATCATTTGAACAGCTGTTTACTTTGACTATAAGTCAGGTTTAGCACATGATGTTATCTGTTTTGACATGCTGTGTTAAAGCATTTGTAAATTTGACATTCAAAATCTACTGTTTTGGTCTTGTTTGAGCTTGTCTGTAAAAGAAGTTAAATCATTTTAAATTTGTGTTAATTGTATGCATTTTGTGTTGAAGCAACAAGAAATGTGTTAATAGTATAGCTTACATAGGTGGATGTAGTGCTAACTGTGTTAAGAGTTTTGAAAACTTGTTAAAAGTACTGAAAAATCTGTCATAGCAATCGTAAAAAACTGTAAAGTGGACCAGTCTGTCAGATCCAGTGAGTCATTTTCTGATAGAATAAAATAAAGCGTCGTGTCTGATCGAGACCACGTCCTCAAGTGTTTATGGTTCTATGATCTTGTCAGATTCTTTTTTTTTAAACTGACTGAATGTAATATCTGTTGTGTATTCTAGAAATCCGTCAACATAAAAAAAAATTGGTATTGTCCGTATTTGTGTTTCTTCGCTATTCAAGGCTGTATTATTTTAAGGTATCTCTGTGTAGTTATGTAGGATAAAATAGAAAGATGTGGTCCAGTGTGTAGATATATTCAACAGCACTGATTTATTACAAAATATTTCATGTATTGTATTGTCTGTTTTGCTAATAAGCTTTTGTATGCAATGCATCTAAATGGGTTTTAGCCTGTGGGGGTAATGTTATGGATGTGGAAAGAATGAACTATTGAATGCTTGCCCTGCAATGTTGCTGCAAAAAAACAAGCACAACAAACACCCTTAAGTTCTTGCTGTGAGTATTGATTTATCCGATATTAAAGAAATCTCAACAAACAGACACTGAAGATAGCCTTGTCCTGTGAACTGACCAGATTCAAAGTTCAAGGAGGTTCAAAGGAAAACAATGCCAAGGTGACCTGAAATAACCTTCCTGATTGAAATCAATGTGCATCTGCAATCAGGCCAAGGGTTGGTGATTACAAGCAAACATTTTTGGGTTGTTGTTTGGGCTCTTAGTTTATGCTGGACTGATTCATCATCTGTATTAAATATTCATGTGTATGCTCGAACTGAGATATATAATGGGGTGGACAGAAGTGTTTGTTATACTTGAGAGCTTTTTTAAAACTGTTGACCAAGTGACAATAGGATCTGATTGGAGGGCTTTTGAGGTGATAATAAACATGGCGTTTCAGAAACAGGAAGAAGAGGTTTCATAGTGAACACACCAGCGGCCAAAATGAACACTGTAGGCACACATTGACCGCATGTGACTTGTGCAAGTAAATAAAATTGAGTTTCTTGTCAGGGAAACTGCAAATAATAGACTATACAGTGTACACTGTAAATATACAATTTGAATACAATCTTAAATGCGGGGTGCACAATTTTTGAAAAACACCTTTGGGTCGAGTACCAAAACACACTTGTAGCCAATCAGCAGTTAGGGGAGTGTTTACTAATGACACGGAGGATAGAGAGCTCAGTGGGGCGGATCTATCAAAAGAAGGTCTAGATTCTATTGGGGTAGGGGCTTGTTTGTTTAGGTGATTTCTAATGTCAACATTGTCTTTCAGAAATCATTCACCCCGCCTTTAATCATGCTGATGTACACTGTCAAAAAAAGCTATAGCTGTAACTGGGATGCTAATCATATACTGTCCCTGTGTCCCAATTCAAATACTATCAGTACATACATTTAGGGCATAGTAAGCGAATTGGGATGCAGGCTCTGTAAAACAATGAACATGATGTCTGTGACGTCACCCAAAATGGCTTCATTTTTTAATCGAAAATGTTTAAAGTCACAATGAACAGCAATTAAAAGCCTGATAATTTTATGCCTGAAAGAAAATGACTTTTAGAGAAAACCAAAGGTTTTAATACAACAAAATAAAATTCAATACAAATAAATTTTTTTTTTTAACTTCAATATTAAACTGGCGGTTTTCTTCCTCTGTGTAGTTTTTTCAGTTTACAAATTCCACCATTTATATAGGAAATCGGCATGGCACTAGAGCAACTGGCTTTTAAAGGGAATAGGAAATTAGACTCTCATTGGTTTATTGCAAGTTACACCCATAACACACCCATAACTCATTACAAGAATAGGAACAACCATTTTAGACTGTGTGCTAGGCGCACAAGCAATTTTTCCCATTGTTAAAGTTATAGCGGAAGATTTTCTTTTTCCGGGTGGATCATAAAGACTATTGGTCATCCCAGTTGTCAATCATTCTGATAATATGTTTACGTAAGGCCGTCGTACGTGCTCGTCCCTAGGTTCGCCGTCTGCACATGCACACTTTCAGGTATATGTGTGGAGGGCTACAGTTTCAACCATTCATTGAAGCTCGTGTTGTCACTGTATTTTTTCAAAATGTCTGAGGGTCACAAGAGAAAAAGTGTTTACGAATGGTATGACAAGAAGAGAAAGGCCTCTGAAGAAAGAAACAAGACCAGAGTGTTTTTGGGAGAATATTTCACACAGGTTGGGCTTCCCACAGATGCCTCAGTCGCAAAGTTTCTACTCAACAGGTAAAGTTTGGCATGCTATTGGAGAAATCCATTTAAAATCACTGCTAGTAAAAGTTGATGTAAGCTATGATTAGCGATGCTAGCCCTGTCACAAGTCACGAACCGCGCATACACGGTAAACGTCTCAATGTGTGAGCAATGCCGACAGCAACTTGTAAACAGAGCGAAGAGAAGAACTAGGCTTGTGCATGCTCTCGTGCACACGTTAATAGACGTTCCTTCTCGGAAGCAGGTAGAGTGTTGCGCATGTGCATTTTTTTTTAAAAAGTGGAGGGGCGTTTTTTTTCCCCAAAATTTCGGGAAATCTTCCGCTATACCTTTAAATTAGCAAAAATGGATTTGGACACGCCCGTTTAGACTGTGCGCCGTGCGCTTTAGACCATGCGCTCAGCCCTCAGCCCCCCGGCACGCTCATTTTCCGACATCTTTTGGACGTTGATGGTATTGCATCAAATAAGTCATTCTGGACCAAAATCCTACACTGTTTAATATAATTGTAAACTGCTTTGCAGGCCAGATAAAAGTGCCCGGCGGGCCATATTTGGCCTGCCGGCCCTAGTTTGGCCACCTCTGCTTTAGGTGCAAAGGGGGACCATTGTTTGACAGTGTAAATTTACAATCCAAATCCAATGAAGTTTAAAAAGACTGTTGCTCACTCATCCTCAGTGGGTGGGAAAAATGACCATTGCTATGTTGTAAGGAATGCCTTTCCACCAAAATTTCATAAATAGAACATATGTGAAATAATCCAAACAAAAAATGAGAAATAAAATCAATATGCACCTGCTCCATTTGGAAAAAATATGGAAATGTCTAAATAATTAAATTTTCAAAGGAACAAAAATATTGTCTGTAATAAACGAAATATCACGGTTGTAAGAAAACAGTAATGACTGGGAAATTTAATTCACCTATCACTGTCAGGTAGCATAAAGGAGCAGACATTAGTCATTAGTTTGTCCCTAGATGCACACATTACCATAGTTAATCGCAGTTGTGCAAAATAACACTCATAAGTAATGTTCGCCATGGCAACACTGCAAAAAGATCTGTCAAGCTCATTTTTAGCATAAGGGGTTGACTTCCAGCAGTTTAATGCTTTCACAAATGAATGCTCTTTTCACAGTATTCCCAGTTCCAAACTTTAAGTTTCGGAGTTCATTAACTAATTTTAGGAGTGAAGTACACAGTATTCAAATTCAAATTAAAGAGTGAGATTGTAAGGAAGGTTAGGTATTTTTAATTGGATTAATTTGCATAAGGAAATTAGTTTTATGTATCTTTAGACATCATAATCCATAATTACTTTACCATTCTTTCCTATGCCATATGTACTCTTGTATTTGCATAATATTAATTAGAGAAATGTTCTGTCACAAAGGGTCAGTTTAAATGAACATTGTTGAGCTTCTTGTCATTTGAAAAGCAGGATAATTACCTATTGCTTGGTGGTCATTGACCGTTTAAAGAAAGGGAAAAAATCAATAGAGGAAGCACAATATGACCCAGACCAGACTGGACTTGTGGCAGAATATGTCTACTATATCGGTATTACAAAGCTTGGCACTGCATTTAATACACGTAGTTAACAGTGACAGTGATGATTAAAAAAGTCATTTAGAGCTAAAATAAGATACAGGCTTCTCACTGTATAGAAAGGTTTACTAGTAAATGGTCTGTTTTGTTAAGAATAGCTAAAAGATTAATAGATACCAGTGTAAAAGAACAGAACAGTTTGACCCAAGTTGAGATTCAGCCTTAAAACGAGACTATGATAACAAACATTTAAGGGAATAATGGTTTTGTGAAACTGAAAGTGCACTTAACAGTCTATGGCCAACAGATTTGGTCAAAGGCAGCAGATAACATTCGGAGAACCATCGTTCCACTGTCCATCAAAAAGTCTGTCTACCATCAAAGATCATAAAGAAGACAGTAGACAGCAATGCTGCCTAGGATATCTTGGGTGATACCCTGTCTGCTTGAGAATCAAATATTTACAGCCATTTGCTTTGCAATAACGGACTAAATGCACCTTATACCATTTATAAATAAGATATAAAATACTCCATCCATCTACACTCTCAGAAAACAAAACCTCACTGGGAGCTGTCACTACGACAGTACCTTTTTAAAATGTCCTAATATGTAATAAGGTACAGATATGTACACTCACCTAAGGATTAATAGGAACACCTGTTCAATTTCTCATTAATGCAATTATCTAATCAACCAGTCACATGGCAGTTGCTTCAATGCATTTAGGGGTGTGGTCCTGGTCAAGACAATCTCCTGAACTCCAAACTGAATGTCAGAATGGAAAGGTGATTTAAGCAATTTTGAGCGTGGCATGGTTGTTGGTGCCAGACGGGCCGGTCTGAGTATTTCACAATCTGCTCAGTTACTGGGATTTTCACGCGCAACCATTTCTAGGGTTTACAAAAAATGGCAGCCTGATCTCACGAATTTCCGTGGGGTAGTCACGGAATTTTTTGCATGTTTTTCGTGACATTCTCACGGATCTCTGCATTTTTCTGTGGCCCTGCTACGGAGTGCTTTTTCCGTGGCATTCTCACGGATTGGTTACTCAACTGTTTTGTCCTTTTTTCCTACCATTTCGCTTCGGTTTAGGGTTAGATTTACATGAAATGATATCCCTACCCAAACCCAACTCTAACCCCAACGCCAGGCGACAATTGTTTAAAGTTTAGAAAATATAAGAGA
Organism: Misgurnus anguillicaudatus; assembly: GCF_027580225.2. Classification (NCBI taxonomy): domain Eukaryota; kingdom Metazoa; phylum Chordata; class Actinopteri; order Cypriniformes; family Cobitidae; genus Misgurnus; species Misgurnus anguillicaudatus. The sequence continues at coordinate 17,355,684 of NC_073360.2, read as the reverse complement.
ATACATCAGAAAAACTGAAGCGAAAATGGTTTGAAAATAGGAAAAAGCAGTTGAGTAACCAATCCGTGAGAATGCCACGGAAAAAGACAGTCCGTAGCGAGAATGCCACGGAAAAATGCTTAAAAAATTCTGTGACTATCCCACGGAACTTTGTGAGATCAGGTTGCAAAATGGTGTGAAAAGGATAAAACATCCAGTATGCGGCAGTTCTGTGGGCGAAAATGCCTTGTTGATGCTAGAGATCAGAGGAGAATGAGCCGACTGATTCAAGCTGATAGAAGAGCAACTTTGACTGAAATAACCACTCGTTACAACCGAGGTATGCAGCAAGGCATTTGTGAAGCCACTACATGCACAACCTTGAGGCGAATGGGCTACAACAGCAAAAGACCGAGATAACAATGTTATTTGTAAAAGCAATGTTGTGCTGAATGATTGATGTAAATACTGTAGCACCACCAAACTAAAGGAGAGGTAACTTACTCTTGGTAAACGTATGCTGAAGCTTTTCATCGAACTTCTTAACAATTAAATTATTATTATAACCCTCCAACGCATAGTTAAGGCCCTTTTGGTAACTTCGAGATGATATATAGTCTTTCCGTCTCCAAAAATCATCAATTGCCTCCTGTGAAATGTCTCCTACTGTGACAGCTGCCATAGCGCCCAAATTTTGATTGTTTGTCCGAGTGAGTGGAGGGGGCGTGGCTTAGCCATGGGTCAATTGCTAATTGATGCGATCTCCACCGTCGTGGAATACCTCATGAGAGGAAGTAAAGAGAGGTAGTTTCGAGGATGAGATTAGCGTTTTTGGTTAAAGATTATGAGTAAATAAAACTAATAGAGCTCACAAATAATACCATTCTATTCATGACGACTTTAATAATAAATAATCTTCCTTTAGCGTTCTTATGCCTCCTGCTTTATTTTACGGGATGTTTTAAATGCTAAAATTAAATGATATTCTTCACTATCAAATCAGATTACTAAGGTTCACCTAGCCGAGGCATTTTAATGCTGTGTGGTTCATTACACTGTGCTGACTGTGTCTGGCTCAGAGATAAACATTAGCTTCATGGCTCACAAAGCAGAACTGCAGTCCTCTGGCAATTTGGATGTAACAAGTTCCTCTTCATACCCTCGAGATCATTTTAACTGGGTTTTTCTACACCGACCTGCCAATCATATAGTGCAGAGGGAACTGTGGATAGGTCTACTATTAATCTATTTGCAGCAGAATCTATCCAATAATCAGGCAGAAATGTGCGAATCGTTCACGGACTGCACCTTTAAGAGGTGCTTTGAAAAGAGCATATTAAGCCGGGTGAGGGTATTCACCTTTTTAAACAGTTTGATATATAAAGTGAACTGTTTTCAGCTCCCTTTATCTTTAAAAGAAATAGCAAAGTGCAGACTGAACCAAGAAAGTGTCAATGTCAAACTCAAAAACTTATAAACAAGACAAATAAAACCCAGAACATCTATTGCGTTTTCTGTTGTGTTGCTCTCCAAGGCCATACGCTTAAAAGATTTTCAGTTTCCGTGATTAGGTTTCCAAATATTGCTGAGATGAAGATGACACAATGTAGGGTAAAATATAAAACCTGGAGCCCTTGAAACATTAATTGGAGAGGATTATTTGATGCAGCTCATTTTAAAGAATACACTCAAGCAATCAGTGGGCAGCACTCAATGCATTTGTGTGAATGCCTTGTTAGAGGTGAAGGTCCTGCTTATTGAAGGTTATCTGATTGTGTATACACGCATGTTGTGTCGTACGTGTTGTTGCTGATAATTAAAATGGCAATGAGCGCTCGCTCGGTTTTTTGTCACTAAAATTTGTGTTTTGTCAAAATGTCTTGATTAAAACCAAATTTGTAATTGAAATGTCATCATTACCCTTGGTTTCAAATGCCACCGACTGACAAAAGCCTGGGTATTACCGAGAAGATGAATGCGAAAGAACGGCGAAATATTAAGTCCTAATAAAATATTAAGTCTCTGTTGGAGCACAGTGTGCTTAATTTAACACCGAGTCTTCCCTGTGGAATATTCATAATGCTGTATTAAACCAGAGGGCTTTAATAACAAAGTGACCTTAATTATTTTTATCCCTTAATAACAATTTGTGCATTCCTCTAACTTGGTAGAGTTCAAACCTTTACAAATAAATCCCTAAACACCTTACAGTGTTTTTGTTAATGTAAATAGATGTGAGAAATATGAAGCTCAATATAGTACAATGTCTCATAGCTGTCAAGTATTATCAAACGTCATTTTATTCTTTAAAAGAAACAGGCCCAAAACATTGAAAGTAACATTTGAAAAGGTTGTATTCAGCGCCCAAGGCAATCATACCAAGCTGGACAAAAGGTAAGCATACACACGTCTTGCATCACTTTGCAAGTCAAATGTCTTTTATTTGTACCGGGATACTTGTGGTTTTAAAATTCACTGGGGAATCAGGCCCGCTGTCATTTCTAATTTGGCACAATGTTGAGCATTAGGGTACTGCATGACAGATCAGCAAACATTCAGAAAGGCCTTGCGAGGCTGCCGTGCTTAATGCGCCCGAGCACCGAATTTAATTTTCTCCTGGTAATGATCAAATTTGTCACATTATGTAATTATCTGAGAGCTGTCGAACTTTATGAAACGGGCAACCATGACATTTTGTGAGAAATCACATAATTAGACTGCATTGTACATGGCTTGATATGAGCATACAAGTTTCTAAGGCATCTGAATGGTTCGGATGTTTGGAAGGGTGCATGTATCTGTTTTGAAGTGAAATGTTTTTGCAGGTTATGCTGCAATACTGTTGACTTTTGCCGTTTGTTGTTGCCCTATATCCTTCCATAGCCAGTTATGACCGGACCAACATGATCTCATGGACAGTTGTGTTATAGTCACAAAAAATGGATTAATTTATTTGTATACATGGCACGAAATTCAGCTTTTTTGGTGCCTTGAGCACAAATGTTTTTTTCGTGTCCGTGGCACGACTTTCTTTTTTGTTTTATGTATTGTTTTCAATTTTTTTCCCTATTTTTAAAACTTTTCTCGCCTGGAGTTGGGGTTAGAGTTGTGGTTTGGGTTAGGATGTCTAAAAATGTCAGTGTCAAGTGATTCTAACCCCAACCCCAAGCGACAATAGTAAGACAAATAGGAAACAAATATGAGAAAACAATACACGAAAAAGAAATTGGTGCCAGTGACATGAAAAAGACATTTGTGCTTCAGGCATGAAAAAAAGCTGAATTTCGTGCCATTGACAAAAATAAATTTACAGTATCAAGTTTTTCGTGACTATAACATGACTTTCCATGAGATCAGTCTGTAATAGGGTAACAGGTTAATTTAGGTAAAAACTGCAAATTGGTGTTGTTTTAACTATGGACTGTTTGGGTCTGGGTCTTGTGAACATTCAGAAAATGAACTCCTTTAAAACACATCTAAATACACTTCCTTATAACACATATTTCATTTGTCTACTAACAATGTCCAACAATGGATGTAACTGCATTTTGTTTTCTTTATTCCCCCAGAAAATCATTAAAGAGCACCTATTTCATTGCTAAAACTACGTTATTTTGTGTATTTGGTATAATAGAATGTGTTTTTGTGGATTATGGTTAAAAAACACATTATTTTCCACATACCGTACATTTTTGTAGCTCCAGATTTCACTCTCTTCCTGAAACGCACAAATTTGAAAAGCTCTGTGTCCTGATTTGGCCAGCTAATCTGTACTTTGCGATTGGTTTGAATACCTCTGACGTCAGCAGGAAATGTGACGCTCCTTACCATGTTTGAAGATTCGGTTGCTAACAGGAGTTATAGGATGTGAGTCCGAAGCGGGAGGAATTATGATAATGTCGGTCTTGTCTACATCACCAATCCTAGGAAGTAAACTGTTGCCTACAATCCGTGTGTTTGTTGTAGTCCAAGAAAACTAATTTACGTTGTAGATGATAACTTGTGTCATCGTTTACTTTGGTGTATGTACCTTTTGCATATTGTTAACATGTACTAATACACACTTGCACACCAAAGGAAATATAAAAACATGAATCGGACGATAGGTGCTCTTTAACATATTTTTTAACATTCATACAATGTAATTTATCCTGAAAAAATAAGACGCTTTGATAAAAATGTAGGATTGTGTATAACACACATTACAATATAAAAAAAATCTATTAGCTCTAATAAAAATCAAACTCTGGCCATAGTTGAAGCACCACCCATGCTTGTTATATTGTCACCTTTAAGCAAATGTGTTACTTATGTATTTCATTTATGTGAACTACTACAGTACATTTCAGACAATGAAGCACATATCATTGACTGAATGCAATGTGCACATCTTTATTTCGAAAGCATACATCTAGTGAAATATAAACGAGTGTACTTTTTGTGCCTGTATTGAGACAAACTACCCAAACGAATTCTGATGTTTCATGACAAGTTCAAAAGTACTCATTGTTGATCAAGCATTCAGCAGACGGCCACCTTTTCCACCAGATAAAAGCGGGGACGGATATCAATAATTCCCTTTGATATTGCCACAATCTTTTTTCACTGTCCAGTCTTCTTGATTGTGGCTTCATTTTAATATTTAGATTGTTTGATGAGCTGTCTCTGTCGGCACATGGGCATTATCTTACAAATTAACATTGCTGGACTCTCATGAGCATTGGTTAGTTGTTCAGTGCCAGTTTACATTGTTACACAACATCTTAAATTTTAGGAGAATCTATTGACAAAAATGCAATATAATATATATAACTATGTTTTGGTGGTGTATACAGACCTTACAATACATAATAATCTGATATGTTTTTATTACTGAGCTATTTCTATCTACATAAATTCAGTTTCATGGAAATTGTCATTTTGATTTTACATTGTCTTTAACGGACAAACTGCTCTAAAGAGCGTGTTTCGTAATTACACTGTAAATAGAAAAAAGTTGGATCAACTTCAATAGGTAACACCTAAAAATAAGCTGTTTCAACTTTCACACAGTAGCCATCTGAGCCGTGCACACAATTTCCAAACATATTTAATTTACTTTATGACTTAAAAAACTATTACTTCGAAAATAGTTGTTGAAAAATATAACAGTTTAGATTTGATTAAGTTTATTTTGTTCAATTTTTTCAAGTGGATGGATTTATATTTTGGTGGGGCACTGCCCCAACTGCCCATATACTGTATGACGAGCCATGCCATGCCATTTCTCACTGAACTGAATCATGGATCACCTAATCTGCTTTACTATACGCATTAATATGATTAATGAAGATGATCTCATGTTTACAATTTCAATAACCATAACAGTGCAATAAAAAAAAATTCAGACACCTTACTGTACATATATATTATCTGTGTGTACTGTATAAGGTTGTAACAATTGATATGTAAGGTTTAAAAAAAAATGTTCTAGCTTCAAACAGTGATGAGATGTTGACAAGAGGTTTGACTTGGGTCTTCCAAATATACATTATACAGTGGTGTGAAAAAAATGTTGGCACCCTTCCTGATTTTTATGTTTTTGCTTGTTTGTCACACATAAATGTTTCAGATCATGAAACAAATGTAACCTCCTAAGACCTGGTGTGTCCACATACATGGACATCACATTTTTGTTGTCTGCACCATAATACTTAATTCTGTGTAACTGGAACCTGTTGTACACAAACGTGGACAATTACACTTCATGTTCAAAGAAAAATATTTGATTATATTTATTGGTTCTTCCCAATCCCAAATAGCTGGAAGAAATCTGAAAAAAGACAAACCAAAGGAGGGTAAATATGAATCAAGGATAATACAAGTCAACACAACATGCAGTTTTTAAATAAATGTTTTTATAATGGGAAAGCAAAATCAAACCCACATTGCCCTACCTGTGTGAAAAAGTGCTTGCCCCCTAAACCTAATAACTGGTTGGTTCACCCTTAGCAGCAACAACTGCAATCAAGCGTTTGCGATAACTTGCAGTGAGTCTGTTACAGCGCTGTGAAAGAATTTTGCCACTCATCTTTGCAAAATTGTTGTAATTCGGCCACATTGGAGGGTTTTCGAGCATGAACCGCCTTTTAAGGTCATGCCACAGCATCTCAATAAGATTGAAGTCAGGACTTTGACTAGGCCACTCCAAAGTCTTCATTTTATTTTTCTTCAGCTATTCAGAGGTGGACTTGCTGGTGTGTATACTGAAGCCATTGCAATGACTGATAACCATGTTTGACCTTTTGGCAGCTATAAAAACATGGATCACAAAGCTAATTTTATATTACATTATTATTTAAAAACAAATCAGTATGATTATATTAAAATACTTATTCAAGTAATATTATTGCTAGTACTAAAAATCACTGTCAACAGTGGCACCATCTCTTGTGTATGCATTTAAACAGCAAGCTCTATATGATCTATAAAGTATGGATTTCTCAGACACCACAGATCTGGTGGGAAAAACTATGGAAGTGAAAAATTGTTAAATGAGACAATAACAAAAAATGTGTGAATGAGTCAAAGCATCCACCTCTGAATTGTGATTTTCTAGCGCAGCACCTCAGACAACCTGCCAACGTTCAAAATAATCGAGTGAAATACCAAATTTTGTGTGTGTACAGAATGAAAAGCAGCACTTAAAGAGGGAGTGACAGGCATATAAGCACAAGTATGTCATTGTATTATAATACAGAGTGGCTGTGCCAAAAAACTGCAGGCATGCAATTTAAAAAATAAAAATAAAAAGCTGAATTATTATCCAGGAGGAATTTTAAACACACTTCTTATACGGTTTAAGTCTATCATTGCAGGCATCAGAATTTTGGTCCTGTTTCTCTATGTGCTCTGTGCTCTTGCTCCGAAAACCCATCATAGAGGACATTTCCAGTGCCCACAGAACAAATCAACAATCACATCAATATTCAGTGTTATTGAAGTGCTACGCCAGGGAGGTGCAAGTCATGCATATATCTCGCTTTGTTATTGTATTGCTAAGCAAAAGTCTTCAACCCTTAAATTCTTTAAACAAGGAAGCGTAAAGGTCAGGCAACCTTGCTATAACTTGTACACTCTAAAGTAAGTAAGTTAAAGGAATATTCCATTTTCTTAAAAAAAAATCCAGATACTTTACTCACCACCATGTCATCCAAAATGTTGATGTCTTTCTTTGTTCAGTCGAGAAGAAATTATGTTTTTTGAGGAAAACATTGCAAGATTTTTCTCATTTTAATGGACTTTAATGGACACCAAGACTTAACTCTTAACTCAACACTTAACAGTTTTTTTCAACGGAGTTTCTAAGGACTATAAACGATCCCAAACGAGGCATAACGATTGTCTTTTTTACCAAGAAAAATTAAAAATATGCACTTTTAAACCACAACTTTTTGTCTAGGTCCGGTCCAGCGCGACCTAACCTAAATGCGTAGTGACGTAGGGAGGTCACGTGTTACATATATAAAACGCACATTTGCGGACCATTGTAAACAATAAACTGCCACAATGACATTAATTAGTATCATTTGACATACAACAACGTTGGAACGGTCCTCTTTCTCAACACTTGTAAACACTGGGGCGGAGTTTCCCATTCGTGCTCTGTGACCTCTTGACGTCATGACGTATTGCGTCGGGTCACGCTGGCGCATCACGACCGGATCTAGACGAGAACTTTTTTTTTTCTTGTCAAAAATGACAATCGTTTTGCTAGATAAGACCCTTATGCCTCGTTTGGGATCGTTTATAGTCCTTTGAAACTCCGTTGAAAAAACTGTTAAGTGTTGAGTTAAGTATTAATTGTTGGTGTCTATTAAAGTCCATTAAAATTAGAAAAATCCTGCAATGATTTCCTCAAAAAACATAATTTCTTCTCGACTGAACAAAGAAAGACATCAACATTTTGGATGACATGGTGGTGAGTAAATTATCTGGATTTTTCTTTTAAGAAAATGGACTATTCCTTTAACTTTGAACAAAGATCTTTACAATATCACCAAATGTGATTATGTGTACAATATCATGCAACGTGTACAATATCACCAAAAAGTTTTAAATTCAACAAAAATCCTGTGTTCATGTGTTCGTGTTATGTGCAATCACTCTGTTAACATTGAAGCTGCTTTCTGATTGGCTCATTTCTTCACATTTTCACCATTGACATGCAAATGATCCAACTTCAGTCACAGAAAACTAAAGGACTTCACCCTATGTGTGATTGCTCACTTCACCCGTGCACTTAGCAAACACACTTCTCTTGCTGAAAAATCACCTAATTGCCATTTAAATGATTTGCTGCAAATTGAATCTGATACCCCCCAATTATGCGCATTGTCCCTATGCCCCCGTCTGTGATTGAGCTTTGTTTTCAACAGGTAGGGCGACGCAAACAAGATGTTCGAAGTCTGACGCAAGCACTCAAAAGAGTTGCGCGTGGCTTTTCGCCGCTCGGGTCACTTGCCGGATTGATCCCGGAGTGAGCTATCACTGTAATGAAATGTTTGTATGTGCAAAGAAGCCAAGCAGGGAATTGAAAATTGATAAGGAGCTCATGACAAAAGGAGACGTGCATAGTAAAAGGGTTGTGAATACAAATGAATTTCTGGCAGACGGCACCAGCTGACTATAGAGCAGAATCAAATACTGTACAGCCTGGCATTAACAAACATGCTGGGGATATCGGGCACGGAGAAGGTAAATAGAAAGGCCTTTGATATTTTTAAGCAGCTCTTCTAAAAAAAGTGCTAAGTGCTATCTTTCTTGTTGTTCACAAACTCAGCAGAAGGTTGGACATTATGAAATATTATCACAGACTGTATTTTGTGTTACATAAACAGCTCCTTTTGACTTGGTCAGCAGCATGCTGGGTTACATATCTTTGCTGATCCAGAGGAAAGGGAACATTTTTGAAAAGTTATTTCTTCATTACTCATAAGACTTGCAGTTATGCTTTATTTACTGTAAGTATCAGTCTGCACAGTCTGCATCTCTGATGTGGCACAAGCACTCTTACAAACAAAAGTGCTTTATGGTGCCATAGAAAAAACATTATTGGTTGAACGGCTGCAAAAAGAACCTTTACTATCTGAAGAACCTTTCTGTTTCAAAAAATATTTTTTGTAGTTAAAGCTCACATAACACACAGTGTTTCTGCTTATCTCATGATAATCTTGAGTAAGTAGTATTACATCCTTCACATATCCATAGAGTCAGATTTATAAAAGACAGATCAGCTCTACCAATTTATTAATAAACCCGATCTCCTGGAGGTGCTCATTGTCCCACTATCTCTGGATAACTTACGATTCACTACATGTTTGTGACTTTGTGTTGTTTACACTATATGCACTTACGGGCCGTTTGCCAACAAAACAAAGATATTTGATGCCGTTTTACTTACCGCCTGTGACTCATGACCCGGTTGAGACCGCCCCATTTCAACGTGATCTTTCATTTCAATCCAATTCATTTCAACGAAATTTTATCCATTGTTTTCATCAGGCTGGGTTTTTTGGAAAGCTGGGGCCTTATTTAAAAAATGCTGTGTAGAAACCATCCTACATTTGATCTTATAATCATGTATTAAATATGCGTACGTGTTATTCATAAACCGAACATACGGGCAGAAATTGCGCGTATCCCTTTCTTTCAGATGTGAAATGTATAAATCGCAAATGATCTTGAACTTGTGCGCAGCTGAGCAGTTTTAGATCTTCGCCTTTAAACAATGTCTAATAAATGTCATAGACATATAAAGAGCGCTTGTCAATTTTTAAACCCAATTTCGAGCAGCAAGAATGGCTTACCAGACAACCAAAAGTGCGTACGTCTGCTCAGACCCTGACGTGCCGCTAAGCACTTTTCCACGTCAAAGACAGTTTTATAAATATAGACTTTGCCATGGATTTTACGCACGCTTTATAAATGAGGCCCCTGAACAAGCTTAAATAGAGTGCCAAGGGATGACGTATTTTGTAGGCCAACCTGGAAGTTAGCAGGGCATTGGTGATTGGTGATTTTTAAAAAGGATCTTAAAACATAACTTTTTTAAGCAATCTTTTTATGTTTAAATATTTAATTACTTTTTAATCGTCTTTTTATTAACTACTGTTTGTATAAATTGTGTGTTTTATGACCTTCTTCAATATGTATTTTATAGCACCTTTGTGATTTTATTGTAGTACTTTGAAATTTTCTTAAAAATGTTAAATGCATTATAAATAAAAGCCATTATTATTATTATTATTGGTTCTCTCATCAGAAAGCACATTAATTTTTTCCATAGACTTATTTATTATTGCAAAAAATAAGCTTGGTTTTTAACAAAAGTTAAAATTACTTACACGTTTTGTCCAACAAGTTAATCTTCACAGATTTTATGAATTTCAAACTATAAATGCATTCACTAGAAATAAAACAATGACGAATTTTGACTTTAAAAGTCATTAAAGTTGTGTTCATCTGTGAAGACTGTGAAAAACTTTTGTTAAACACAAAGCTTATTTTTTGTGATGATCCAAAAGTCTATGGGAAAAACGAATGGGCTTTTTTGCGAAGGAACAAGTATCCCGCTAAAGTCCAATTTATAGTCGTGCATAAGGTCTATGCCGTATACGCCATAGGTTATCCGTAGCCTCAGTGTAGCCTGACGTGCACCTCGCCAAATTTTTAACAGCGCATCAGTTCTATAGGGCACCACAAGCGCTGTAATTGGTCCACTAGAACCCCTTCCGTCAGGTAAAAAAAACTGCGTCATAGGTATTTCTGTTTGCGACAGTGAGAACAAAGATGGGTACACTCAGTAATACTTTCAAGATTAGATGGTTTATAGAATTTATGAAGAATAAAGATAGTGTTTGGAATCTATTTCCCAAATATATATTTTTTGCTAAAGTGCAATTTTTCTGTTGATAAAATTCCGGTTAAGCTGGCCGGTTTTCATAGACATGGAACTTGTTATTAGGGGTCAAGCCCTGAAGGGGCGAAGACCCCTATTGTATTTGTTAGTTTTCTTTAGGGGTCAAGCCCAGAATGGGCGAAGACCCCTATTGAAACTGTTAGTTTTCTTTTTCTTTTTCTTATTATTCTTCCTCCGCCATTGCGGTCTATGGCAGCCCATAGCAGCGTACATAGGAAAGTTATGAAATTTGGCATGCTTATAAAGGACTGTCCAAAAAGTCTTTACAGCAATTTTGGAGTCTTAATCTCTAACCCGCTAGCGCCACCAACAGTCCAAAGTTGCACTTATGTTTTTGCTTATAACTTCTGATCCATAAGTCCTATAAACAAAATTCTTGCGTCCTCTGATTCCTTGGCTCAAGACGATTCGATTGGACCATATGACGTCATTTTCCATTATTCGTAAAACCTACTTTTGCGAACTCGTCCTAGAGCTTTTGCTCAATTTCCACGAAAATGGGTATGTAGCATCTACAGACCCTCACGGCAAAAAGTTATGGAATTCATGTCAATTCGTCAATCCGTTTCCGTAAAACGCGTCAACGAATTTTACATAGAGCGCAAAAAACGGATTTGAGGCTGTATCTTCGGCAAACTTAAGCCTATTGACACGATACTTGGTACTTGTGATGCCAGTCAGGAACTACGGGAGCATTGAGAGTTTCGTCACAGCGCCACCTAGTGGTCAGACTTATGCTTTACACGCCAATAACTTTGGCTCCAATTGACGTATTTTCACAGGACTTATTTCTTTGGAGTTCTGAATAGTTGCCGAGTCCAACGATACCAAACATGCCAGAATTCGCCTTACGGTTAACCCTGCGCAGCAAAATAGCGCTTAAAAAACACGCGTGAATATCTCCGCGAGCGTTTTTCCGATCGACTCAAAAACACCATAGGAAGAAACTAACCTTACCTTCTGAACAAAAAGTTATATTGGCGTTATATTAAAATTTTCATCAGAAATAGCCGAAAATTGCAAAAAACGAAAAATTACCTTCAAATTTTGTGTTTTTTACACATAAATGGTTGTAACTTCGTAACGAAAATATATTTTCTCACCAGATTTGATACGCTGATGCATGAGCACATTCTGAGGCCATACAAAACAATGTTTTTTCTTACACCACTAGATGGCCTTATAATTGAACAAAACCTTTGATAACAAGCCAGCCTTATGGTCATACAACTGTTTCTTAACTAAACTAAAGTGTATAGTCATAAAACTAGCTAGATGTAACACAATCATGACCTGATGTTGCATGCACAATTTTTTCATTGCGCCACCTACTGGTTTTGAGATAGAATATGGTATTTTTGCATAAAACTACTGCAACAACACATCTAAAACCATGAGTCATCATGGATTATTCCTTTCATGGCTTTGACTATAATCACTGGTGGTTGCCAATTCACTCCCTAGCAACCATTGAGAATCCCTTATCAACCGTTTTTGCAAAAGCTATATCTCTGCATCAGAACATCGTAGAGACACGGGGATGGTCTCTTTTGACTAATTAAACTTGTTATAACATGATGTGACCCATGTTTTGCCACTGCAAACACCACTCACATGTCCTTCAGTGCTCTAATGTTCCATGATTGTCAATAACAGAATGACGATTGTAGTAGACAAGAACTTAGATTATTTTTGTTGATAACTTTTTTGTTTTTTCATCTAAAATTATTAGGTTTACCTAGGTTCTTCAAACTGCTTATCCCATCTCAATTTTACATCCTTTTGTGCCCTTTTCGGCTTGACCCCGGTATTGCTGCTTGCAGCTATATTATTAGCATGGAACTTGTTATATAAACACAATTTCACACCACACAGTTATTGCATTTGGAATAACAAAGACATAGCTATTATTTTAAAACAAATCACTTTTTTTTCAAACCTGGATTAATGAGGGAATTCTTTTGGTAAAACAGTTGTTAAATTCTGAAGGGCATTTGCTTTCATACACTGAATTTCTAGAAAATTTCAGATTGCCAGTTAAACCAAGAGACTTTGTTATTGTTCTTGATGCAATTCCAAAGAGTGTTGTATTTCTTTTAAAGAATTGTAGTTCATTGCAAATTACTATGGATGACTTTTGTGGTAGTAAATACATCGGTAATGTTATCTTGAAACAAACATGTAGCAATAATATTATAAGAAATACCCTAGGTTCTGTTTCCCTTCCTGCATTGGTCTTCCTTGTTTGGTAATATATACTGGGATAAAACATGGAAAATATTGAACAAGTTTTGTGTCAATAACAAAATTAAGGAGGTGCTTTACAAGGTTTTTCATATTTTTGCTTAGGCTTAATATTTCATATGCTTGTGAATTTTGTGGACAGGATAAAGAAACAATTTTGCATCTATTTTATCTGTGTGTGTACCTGGTAATTAACACGTTGTGGGGACCAATTGTCCCCACAAAGATAGGAATACCAGTATTTTTGTGACCTCGTGGGGACACTTTGACGTCCCCATGAGGAAACAAGCTTATAAATCAAACAGAATGATGTTTCTTGAAAATGTGAAGTAGCAGAAAGGTTTCTGCGATGGTTAGGGAATGGGGTAGGTAAGGGAAATAGAATATACAGTTTGTACGGTATAAAATGCATTACGTCTATGGAATGTCCCCACAAAACATGGAAACCAGAGTGTGTGTGTGTGTGTGTGTGTGTGTGTGTGTGTGTGTGTGTGTGTGTGTGTGTGTGTGTGTGTGTGTGTGTGTGTGTGTGTGTGTGTGTGCGCGCGCGTGTGTGTGTGTGTTTGATCACAGTTCCACAAGAAATGTGTCAGACAGCTTTGTAGTATTCAGGATCCAGCAGAAGGACACAGCAAATAAAAGATTCATAGTAGATTCAAGTAATAATAATAAAGTGGAGATCTTCACACAGCATATGAATTCAAGTAGATCCAATGAAACTAATTTACAGTGTAGTGGTGGCCCTGTGTGGTGGCTTATTGTTTACTGCGTCTTTTAAATTCTGAAATTGAAACAGCATCAGGTTCAACCAAAAGGTCTATTTCAACTCAGTGTATAAATGTGAGAAAAGTTTGGTTTCCATTATAGTTTTTTTTGTTGTTGTTGTTGCTTTGCTTTATGGCTATGTTTTGTTATTTTGATCTTGCTCAAAGCAACATATATCGGGCGAAAATGGGAAATTGCTCTTTCTGTGCGGAAAAGAAAATAAAGACCAAGGAGCAAGAAATGAAAGGTGAATGTTCTGTCTACCTCTCTGCAACTTTCATATAGTGTACCATACAATCAATAACAAAGTACAGATAAAACATCATTCTTCAAAGTATGGCTTATTCTCTTTGAAGACTGACGTTATTGGGCTTGGAAGAAGTTTAATAGAGCTCATGAATGAATCATCACAGGCTTAGATGTGACCATAGCAGCGGATGTAATGTGATGTTATCACATTTTAAATAAAAGTGCAAAGTATCCTGGGTATTCAGGAGGACAACCGAAACTTTGTTTATAGCTTGCAGTGTACTTGCATTTAAAGAATTCACACTCAACCTTCATGAAAGAATATCACGTTTCAATATCACTGCAGCTTAAATAAAACACTTGGATTATTATGCAAATTAAGAACTTTTGTTGTTTCTTGGTAAAATTTGTTTTCAAGGAAAACTGTGCCCATTGTTGTCTTACAAATTCAAGAATCAAAACCCCTTTATGTATTTTTCTGTTGTCACCCAGACCACACTCCAGACTAAATTTGATTTAATTTGCATTATGGGAAAAAATTCAACTAACCATAATCAAACTAAAATTGTTTATTTCAGATTGTTGTTTTTAAAATAAAGGCATTTAGTGGATTCATGTAATGGATTCATTTGTTTTGGTTCTTTTTTTATTAGACAGTCGTATTGCTGCTACATTTAATGGCAGTAATTCAGCCCTCTCTCATTTGTCACAGCGGGGTGAATCTTCGCCGGAAAACATCATTACATTAGGTGTTTATCTCTACAAACAGAGGAATTTATTAGCTTGAAAATTATAATGACTGTGAGATATTTGTGCAGAGAATAGGAAAGAAAGAATCTGGAAACTGTCTGCAATAATAATTATCATTATTCCACACTGTAAAAAAATGCAGCATGAAGTTAAAACAACTTGGTTTTGCAAGTCAATTCAACCTACTATTTTAAGTTTTGACTTTTGATAATTTGACATAAAAGTTAATATTGTTTAACTTAAAGTCTCCATGAAGTCGATAATGTATTATTTAAAACTCATCAAAAGTTTTACATGCTTTAAAACTGCTTAAATGTAATTCTCACATTTAGTATAGGCGGATCTATGAAGATGTAAATTAGTCTCCACCTCTATTCTAACACACAGCTCGAACCAGATATGAATATGCTAATTAGTCCCCACCTCCACCCTTTTGTACCCATGTGTAAATAGACGCTAATTTCGGTAGTTTCAGATATAACTGCCAAGTCTAGTTTCACAATCCATACGTGAACTGCGTGTTTAGTTGTTTTTAGTTGTTGCAAAGACCAGCATGAGCTGGTAGCTGGTTTTAGCTGGTCCTCCCATCCTGGCAAAGCTGGTCAAACTGGTGGGTCAGCTGGTCTTCCAGCATGACCAGCTAAGTCCAGCTGGGTGATTCTCACGAAACCATTGAAACACCACGGCACTAATGATTTTAGCTTAAAATGTGTAATATAGTAACATTAAAAAGCATCAGAATTAACACAATACTGTGTTCTACCTTGCACAATGTGTGATTTCAACATAAGAATTTATAATTGAAAATTTTATCTCATTTTCTGCTGAAATTCTCATTACCGCAATGTGTCCGGCTGTGTTTGAACATGCGTTATGTTGTAATTTAATCAAATTAACACAAAAATATTAAGAAAAAAAATAAATGGACGTTTTGCTAGACTACTTTAGATGACAGAAAAAATATTTACTGAATATTCATGTATAATAATAATGAAGAAAAATTAGGAAAATGATGTGTCCATGCCTGATGTTCTCATCCTCCGCAACACTTTTTGAGAACAGTTTAAAAACACATACAGAATTTTAATAAAGTTTGATTTTGAGTGACCAAGCACATGGACCAGTTACTTCAAGATGGCTACCAGGTAAGATCATTTTTTTACAGTTAATTTGAAATATTGTCTTGTCAGAATGCTTACACAACATTTTGATTATCATTACCGCAACAGATGCTTATTAAATGTTAATTTAATTAATAGAAGCATAATACTTTGATTTTAAATGCATGTGCAGAATCTCCAAATTATGTTCTTTCAGGTTTGTCATGTCATTTTGAAAGTCAGTGTTGATGTTTTCTGACTGTTGCGGTAATGAGATTTTTTTAGGACTAAATTTTAAAATTATGTTACAAAAAGTGTTAAATGATAAGTAAAAGTTTTTAAATTAATGTTCCCATTTACTCCAGACTTTGTTTTTCAATGTCTGGTGGGAAAAAAAGTAAATTTAAGCAATTTTTACATTTTCATGCTTGACATTTTTAAAACCAAGTTTTCGTGAGAATCACCCAGCTAGACCAGCTTAAAAAGTGACACACCAGCTGCTGCACCAGCAATACCAGCTTAAACCAAGCTGGGAGACCAGCTAAAACCAGCTCACCAGCTTATGCTGGTCTTAGCTGGATTTTTCAGTAGGGAGGTTAGACTATTACACACTGCACGTGAGTTCAGCACATGTGATTTCAAATATGACGACGTGATTGGTTACGTGTGTGTGACATAGCAAAACCAAGGCAATTTCAAACCGTGGGAATGAGATGCCTTTGAAAACGTAAATATTATGGATAAATACTCAGCAATGGTGCTGAATGATAAATTTGCACAAGGTACCTTAGGGTGTTTTCACACCTAGTTCGTCTGAGCCCTCCAAACGCTCTCGGAGCAGTTCAGGGTGTATATGTGAACAAACCAAGGGATCTCAGACCCCCTAAAAGGACCCAAAAGTGAACCCAACTCAGACCACGTCTGGAGGTGCTCTGAGTATGGTTCGCTTTTGGGTTCTTTTGTGGTTCGGTTTCTTTTTAAGATGCGGTCCCGGTCTGCTTTGCTTATCGTTTGGACATGGTATCAAAATCAACTGCTGCACAGAAAGCTATAGCTCGTTCCATAGCTAAAGCGCATCAAACTATACTGAGCTAATGTTACTGTGTAAAATGTGTACTATATAATGTATACAATGTTAAATACAGATTGACTGCCAAACCTCCCTTTACATAGCGATGATCCATTATTGCCAAACATTTGTATTTTCAATGAGGTATTTGTTCCAGAGCTCAGTTTAGCCACTAGCCAGACCTTTAAACAATCAGAGACCGAAAGTTGGACGACAATGCATGTGCGTCCGATGGAACCGTCTATATGAATGTCGAGTCTTGAATGTCGAGTCTAGTTATACATACATGTATCTATGGTTGTTAAGGCAGAAACCATCTATAAAAAAAGGAATTTCTCTAAAATATGCTATTAAAAGGTTAAAAACATTTGCTGCCAAGTAAAACTCTGGGGAAAGAATTTTAGTGTACTAATACATATCTGGTAGGCTCTGAAGGCTAAAAGACAGATTGTTTGTCTGGGGCGTGATATCTGGTGAGATTAGCAAGCAAAAAAAGTTATCCTCTTAAATACAGCCCAGGCAGTAGAAGATTCCGGGTCGGATCTGCACCGGAGCCGCTGACTTTGGTGCTGATCTGGTGCAGATCCTGCCCAGAGTTGTCTGCTGTCTGGGAGAACACAAACCATTTTTGATTCTCTAAAACTCTAAAATAATATGGTCAAAATATGTGGCCTTTTAACCTACACATTGCGAACATGAAATAACATTTGCTCTGCCATTGAGGGTTTGGAGATTTTTATTTCATCCAAACTTTATTTTCATGATCGAAAATCCATTATACACCAAATATCTATATGGCCTGGTTACTGTATGGTCTAAAACGCCATTGGTAGGCTTCTCGACTGAGACCAGGAAGCAGGGCAGTATTTCTCCTGTATTGGCCTCTCTTCACTATTTTACAATTCAATATATAATCTAGTTTATGGCCTTATTATTTGTTTAT
Source organism: Misgurnus anguillicaudatus (assembly GCF_027580225.2). NCBI lineage: Eukaryota > Metazoa > Chordata > Actinopteri > Cypriniformes > Cobitidae > Misgurnus > Misgurnus anguillicaudatus. The sequence goes on along the minus strand of NC_073360.2, from coordinate 17,337,625 downwards.
GAGGGACTAAATGGCTTAGCACCTCATTACATCTCCAATCCCCCTTCTCAACATCAGACCTCAGGGGTCATTAAATATCTTACTACTTTCTGTCCCAGGACCTGTTTAAATTTTAAGGGTGTCATCTTATGTCATTATTGTTTTAAATCTCCTCGGTAGCCTATGAAATTATAATGTGAGGTTATAATTATTGCTCATGTGTTCCCGTGGCTCAGAATGTCGTTTTAGTAGATTTATTGATTTAGTAGTGGGTTTGATCACCAGGGAACACACATACTGATCAAATGTATAGCTTGAATGTAAGTTGTAAGCAATTACTAAGAATATAAGCACTGTAAGTTGTATTCAAATGCATTTACATAGACAATGGCAAATGCTCCAGGGATGGGTGTGGTGTCAGATTCTAAATAATGATATAGTGTTTAAATAGTGTTTTAAATTTGAATTTATACATGTCTTGAAATTGGTTTTATTGTTGCATAATGTGCTATGTCTTGAAGGCAAGATGCAAGTTGCATGTTGCAAGCCTGCCCTCTATTGAAAATTCCATCAAATTGCAGAAAAATATATGACCTTACCAGCAGATGTCAGCAAATACAAATAGTTCAATCTTGCATGCTTTATTCCATGCCCCATGCTATATATTTTACTTATTTGCATCCTTTGTTTTGAATGAGACATCACAGTTAGAATGAACAGTCACACACAGACAATGGATTAATGTAACGTGCATTTTTAAAGTGACAGTACTTAATGAAATTGTCAGTACTTATTTTATTTGCCAGACATGAAATGTGAGCTCCTATTATTTTACTTGTGTACTTACCAACGAAAAATTGATGACATAAAACACTTTCAGACTTAGATTTTGAATTAAACAAAACATATTAAATTATACAGTGAATGTAGTGCTGTTAGTTCGTAGCATCAGGTTTACTGACAGAATTTATGTATTTTAAAGAATACATTTCACAAGACTTTGATTATGAAGTTTTATCTCAAAATATCATATAGATAATTTATTATAGCATGTTAAAATTGCCACTTTGTAGGTGTGAGCAAAAATGTGCTATTTTTTGGGTGTGTCCTTTAAAATGCAAATGAGCTGATCTCTGCACTAAATGGCAGTGCTGTGGTTGGCTAGTGCAGATTAAGGGGTGGTATTATCCCCTTCTGACATCACAAGGGGAGCCAAATTTCAATGAGATATTTTTTCACAGAAAATGGTTTACCAAAACTAAGTTACTAGGTTGATCTTTTACACATTTTTAGGTTGATAGAAGCACTGGGGACCCAATTATAGCACTTAAACATGAAAAAAGTCAGATTTTCATGATATGTCCCCTTTAAAAATATCATAAACGTGGGCTCCCCCTGGCACTATCTTGTGGATGTACACAGGGGAGACTGTCAGACTCTTTATTCACTCTTTAATCAATGCAGTGAATGTTTTTTTAGGGTAGTGTTATTTCTTTATAGGCACATGTTGTATAGCTTAAAGCTACAGCAACTGTACAAAAAGCTTGAGATTTACACTCATATTGCCCATCATGCAAGAAAGAGATAGGCCTACAGATAAACACTGATCACTATTGAAATATGTTGTTACTCGAGTAGGTTATTACAATGAATCTTGTCTGAGTCTGTGATAGTTTAATGGCGATCTTTTTATGTTCATTTATTTATCCAACAAAAATGGAAAAATATGATAATATGATAATAAAATGCTAGATTGAAAATCATTTATCTTTAAAAGGATTGTGGGTTTTACACTAGGCATTTAAAAAGCATAACCACTTCCAGCAAAAACACATATTTATGTCATTTTAGTTTTGACTCAAAATCTTATGATATCGTAGATGTGACGATTTCTTATTATTTCAATTTCCCTGTAAGCCAGCTAGCTCTGATCTCCCTACATGTCAAAGATGATAAAAATGTTATTGATGTTCACAAATTATTAAATGTAACAACACAAACTAATGTAATATCAAGCATTTCAGCCTCTATAAAAACAAAAAACTGTTTATTTTCCTATCAGCCAAAGCAATTTCCTTTCTACCAGAGCATTTCACCTGCTTATGATTACACTGCATATTTTAATACTGCGTATGTGCAAATGTGAAAATTGCTGGCAGTAAACATTCAAGCATCCATCCTTGTTTGGCAGCAGAAATAAATAAATAAATACATACATTGCATATAGCATATTGATAAGACACATGAAAGAAACGGTGCTTTTAGAATAACAAGTAGTGCTGAGCATGTGAGCTGTCTGGATGAGACACAGCTTTGAAAGCTATATCATCAGAACCAGATAACAGAAGAGGTACATCAGCTCCTGTTTTTAGGCAGAGGAAAATTTTAAAGGTGTGGCACACCTATTGATTTCGATGGTTCACATATAACAATCACAATGACACACAAAGCAGGTTACTATAACGTATCAAATAACAATTACACCCACTTTTAATGACATGATCGCTCATGGTGGCTATCTGATAGCTTACAAGACAATTTCTAACAAAAGTAACATTGTTCAGGAATTGTCTATAGTGATGATTGCCGAAATAAAGATAATGATGATTAACCACTATTAAAGTTCCATTTTGTCCATAAAGTTTTTGCCATAATTTTAAATTCTATATGCGCTCATGTGTGCGTGGGCTTTCTTTATGGTATCAAATATCATCAGGCAAGTAAACTCAGTGAATGTAAAATGCATACGAATAATAACAATAACATCATCTTCTGCCAATGCTCACCCACACCAAAACACTTGGCTAGCCCTGAGCGACACTTTAAATCTGTGGTTCTACTTTTAGATTACCATTGTTCTCGAAAAGTCCACCTTACCTCAGTGAAAAGCCACAGTAAAAGTAGTTTCACTTCAGCTCTGACTGAGATATCTAGCTAGATAATGAAAGCATCAGTGAACTGATCCGTAAGCAAGATTTAGAGAGGGAATGACAAAAAGTGGGCAATGAGCCATTATACAGCCCTATATTTAGTGGATCTCAACCTTCATGGCCCCCTATTGTCCACAACAATATATGAAGACCCCCAATAAACTCATAATTTATACACCCCCCCCCCCAAAAAAAAGAGCTTAGGATAACTATATGTAAGAGACAGAAATATCTAGATCTTAGCTTAATTTAATGCTAGTTTTATATAAATTTAAATTAATTTAATTCATGATGATGCCCCTAGTAAGTCCCTATAGAAAGCCCCGCCCCTGCTTGTCAAACACTTATCGTACATCTATAATTAAGAGCAAAATATCACAAAACTTTCTCATTTAACATTTAACCACATTGAATATCCATATTTAATTAAATCCGCCCAAATATGTTGAAAATACGGCGCGTATGATTTACTTCCCCCCTCTTTTGTCTTTCTAAAGCTCGTCTAGGTGTTTGTTGTTGTCTGCTACTCTGCTTCAGTGCAACACGATCACATCTTCTCTCCTCAGAGGCGCCGCTGATTGGCCGGATCAGTTCGCGTGCATCTCGAGGCGGCGTGTGCGCGCGCTCTCGCCTCTCCATCTCAGCGCGCGACGTACGGGCACGCAAATTCAAACAGCATCGATATCAATACAGTTCAACGGCGAGGATCTTTATTCGCATCCGGTTTCCCTCCCGAAAACTTGGCGGAAACTTCACAAGCGTAAGGATTAAGGATTCTTCGGTGCACGCGCGATACTAATAATACGCGAGCTGTGTTTTGTGAGGGGATTGCAATGCTCCCCAAGGCGATCATCTTGGTGCTTCTTTACTTTGGCAGAGCAGGTAAGATTGCTTTTAAGTGTTATGCAATAGCAGTAGGCAAATCGTTATATAATAATTAGCGGCGTTTTTGTGCATTTTGCAAGGGTGCGTACTACTTTTATGTGAACTCTGGTCAGTGATGTACTGTAGTGTAGTGGCAGGTGCAATCGACCTGTTCGAATTCAGCTGTACTTATTCATCAGCTCTTGCATGTGTTTAACAATGTGTAAGGTGATTTTTTTTTAGTTGGACGCACGATTAAGCAGATATCGTAAGTATGGACTGCATTGTTAGCTGACTGGCTAGGCTATTTTTACAATAGGATACAACATTACAATGGCCAGTCAGTCCTTTACTCTGTGCTGACACTAAAGTGCACAACCTGTTCATATTTCTGTATGCTCAGCTCCCCATTCATTTCTTCTGGCAAATTCACATAAACATTTATATAATTGGTACTATACACAGGAAATCCTTAAATTATTTACTGTTTGAGTTAAACCATCTGCACTATTTCCTAAAGAATCGCTTTGATTTTATCGCAGTTGATCTTTAATAAAGTCTTAAGGGACAGTGGTGGGATGAATTACTTGGCAATCCACCTGCTGCACGAGACGAGAATGATCCAATCAGCGTGTTTGGGGCGGGAACTCTCTGTTACGTTTGTTTATGACGTAATAAGCAAGCAATTTACGCGGAATCCCGACGAATGTTGACCGTTATAACGACTTATGTGCGACATAAATGTATGTATAATATACATTGCATACGAAATATGCATATGATTTTAAACGAGTACCAAGTTAAAAGATAAACAACGTTATAAATAAAACTGTTAAAAATGATTTGGGCATTGTTGTGTTTTTGTATCCTACACATCATTTACACTACCTATATGTTTGCCTCCTAACATGTATGATTGTTTATATGCAAAGATGTAATGATGAACTGTAGGTGTTACTGCTGGGGATGTTGTGGGATTGTCATTAGAGAGATAAGATGGGCGGAGTCAGGCGTTCACATGATGCATTTCCACAGGCTATAACCATGAGTCATCTTTGTGATGTAATCTCCCGATATGCAGTTAAGCTCTCTTTGGGCTTTTAATTAGCTCTGCTTGAGATAGCCTGCTTTGACTCTGAGGGCCTGAGCAAGACAAAAACAATAAATGTGATGTAACCCAGAGCGCCACTGTTGAGCCTGAAACACAATGGGCTCATCTCCGAATCTCAGTTGCTGAATATATGTAGATGTGGCTTTGTGGCCTGAAGAAAATAGGATTTAACAGGACAGATGTTGCACTGACAGATCAATTTCCCATGATCATTAAAGCCGCATGTGCGTGCACATGTACTCGGATGCAGAGTACGACTGTAAATCTGATGAGATTTGTGTATCCGTGTTTGACGTTTCACAGGAACACTTATTTATTGCGTACAGTATTTTGTTTGCAGTGGATTTTCCACTTCACTGCTCCCCAACATTAACTCTTATGCATCCAGTGTTGTATTATTGGTAACATGCATGTTTTTATTGGACCGGTAGTTCCATACGGTTGCTGTATTAAGGTGGTGCACTGTTCATGCTGTTGTGTTTTTGTCTGAATGTTCAGCCATTGTAGTGGAAGCATATGTCAGTTAAGCTGGATAAACCAGGAATGCCTTTGGGTCGAAGGCGTGTTACAGTCGGTGCTTTTGTACCATTTGGTTGCAAATTATGTTTTAGGCCTTCCCATATGTGCACTTTGAAACCACTAGCTGTGATTGGTCACACTTTTATCCTCAATCATGCCGTGTCCCGTTGGAACACTTTAAACCTTTATGATGATTTCCCAGAGATGGTGATGCAGATAATTTGTAGTGAAGTGTAAAGTTGCAAGCATGCCTCACTGTAATAATGTTTATCCCATGTAGGAATAAGCGTGCTTGTGATGAAATAGGGATGGATGTGCCTCTAACAGGCTGGGATTTGGTAATGATGGCAATGTTCACCCTGGTGTTTTTCTGAAGCGTTGTGTTCTGCAGGACATCCTGCTTTGCTTAATAGCTCTCTAGCTCTTCTGCTTGGTCTCACCTTTTGATCATGAATGTAGCTGGCATATTTAGGACTGCAAAATGCTGGAGGAACAGCGGCACGCACATGCTTAATGAGTCTAGCTCTTTAAGGTTCACTTTAATAGTTTTGTTTCAGTGTGGCTGTATAATAATGCTGTTGGTTCCTAGAGTAATGGGTAACTGAAGTGATAGTTTTTTTCCCGAATGTTGAAATGTAGCCGATGTCACCGATAGTGCACCTTCATTATGGACATAAAAGTGTCGTGTCTTGAACACTGGTGATCATATTATCAAGTTCTCAGGTATGCTGGTTTAACATTTCCCAGCATTTAGAGGTGGTCAAGGTATTCAGTTTAAAGGTGCAGTGTATAGATTTTAGCAGCGTCTAGTGGTGAGGTTGCAAATTGCACCCCTCCCTTTTGCAGCCCATAGAGAAGTTACGATAGCGTCACAGGACAGACATGTAATCATCTGAGACAACGTAGTGGCAAACGCGTTTTGTAGAGCAGTTTGTCCGTTTAGGACTATTGTAGAAACATGGTGCCACAAAATGGCGGATTAAATGTAGGGGGACCCACAGTGTATGTAGATAAAACATCTCATTCAATACAGTCCACTATATAGGTCTTTATACACCACTGATAATATAATTATGTATATTATATTGCATTTCTGTCAAAAGATCCTTCTAAAATTTACACACTGCACCTTTAAAGGGATAGTTCACCCAAAAATATATTTTTGTTATCATTTACCCAGCCCATGTTGTTCTAAACCTGTATGAGTTTATTTATTCTGTTGAACACAAAAGAAGATATTTTGATAAGTGATGGTAAGCACACAGTAGACTGTACCCATAGTATGAATAAAAGTACAAGTCAATGGGTACAGTGTACTGTGTGCTTACCATCATCAACAGAATCAAGAAACTAATTAATGTTTAGAACAACATGATGATGAGTAAATATTAACATAATTTTTATTTTTGAGTGAACTATCCCTTTAACATTTTGAATCATCTTCAAAAGACAAAATGTAGTTTTCTGAAAATCATGCTTTACTTCAAAGGATGATCTTTTTTTCAGTGTAATAATGAGACAGAATGAGAAAATTATCTAGAAGGTTACATCAGTTTGTAAAGCCTGAAATAAAACATTCAGGTGCGAGAAATCAGAAAAGCAACACATGAGGATCCAAATATAAAGGCACGGACAAGTCAAAGATATTTTCAAGGTTTGTGTGGCACTATTTTTTCCTTTATTAATGGCATTGATTTATTCTCTTTTTTGTTGCCTCAGGATGTGTGGTTTCCTCACGGGAATCTGATGCACATTTTTGTTCTTTTAGCAATTGGTATCTTTATAATTTGATATAATAGTCTGGTGCTAAAAAATATTGATAGATTGAATTTAGAAATGCAATTATATAACGGCTCCATAATGTTAGTCTACTGTATGTAAATAGAGGCGATATTCTAAACTTTTGTAGCATTTAAAGGTGCACAATGTTTGAAAAACGCTTTGGAAAAGGGAGTCAGGCCGATTACCAAAACACACTTGTAGCCAATCAGCAGTAAGGGCCGTGTCTACTAACTGACACACTTGCTGAGGTTGCGTATGTGTGGGGCGGGTCTATCAAAAGAAGGTCCAGATTCTATTGGGGTAGGGGTGTGTTTGTTTAGGTGATTTAAAATATCAGCATTGGCTTTCAAACATTGTGCACTCCGCGGTAACTTTTTTGAGTATACTGTATGGCAGATTGCATCAAATCTTAAAGGCATAAACAGAAAGTCACATAAGTTAGATTTTTTTGGGGGGCAAGGTCAGTTCGGTCGTTTTCAGATGCGGAGCCGTGTGCGAAGTTACACCACCACGTGAAATGGGGTCTTGCCACACTTTAAAGCAAAATGACACTTTAAAGGGATAGTTCACCCAAAAATGAAAATTCTGCCATCATTTACTCGCTCTCATGTTGTTACAAACCCGCATAAATTTCTTTATTCTGATGAACACAAAAGAAGATATTTTGAGAAATGTTTGTAACCAAACCGTTTGTGGATCCCACTGACTTCAATAGTAGGAAAAAAATAATACTATGGAAGTAAATGTGGTCCACGAACGTTTTGGTTACAAACATTTCTTAAAATATCTTCCTTTGTATTTCTCAGAACAAAGAAATGTATATACTGTAGGCTTGTAACAACATGAATGAGTAAATGATGACAGAATTTTATTTTTTGGGTGAACTATCCCTTTAAAGTCCTTTAAAGTCAAACATACATTGACTGTCAATATTGATGCATTCATCAAAATTTCACTGTAATTTCATTTTCTTGACCCTTAACATAAAACAGCCGTTTTTGCTACTGATACTATTCCTTTATCATCTAACATCTTATTGAGTTTTTTCTTTGCCCCAGTCACCTTTGACTTGCTCAGTTGAGGCTGAGACATTAAGACATGTTTTAAGACATGATACACTTATGATGCTTTGCAGTTCTATACACAAATACAAATACTTAGGGCTGGGCAATATGGGCAAAATATCAGTCGAGATTGAAAATTATCATGATAAATGACAAGTCTTTATTCCTGTCAAATTTAAAGGCAGATTTTTGCTTCTGAATGAAAGTTGTAAAAACCAGACAGTTAATAATGGTTTTAAACTACTTTTTATTCAGAACATGACAAATACAAATACTAAAATCTTGTTTTAATGTTCAGGCATTGTATTAAATGTAAAAATATTTGTTATGAAATCAACACATTTCTGACAAAGAAAGCAGCAGGCTACTGTCACTTTAAGACCCAAGACAGACTGCTTTAAGTTTCAATATACTGAGTAACATCCAGCTGTTTATTTTCACTTAAACAAGAAAGAAAACTTAGTTCAGTGATCACGCGTGTGTTATATTCAGTTTCCTGAATTTGTGAATGTCCTGTAAATATACTTTTAAAGCTGTGCAGACATGTGCATGTGCAAGGCGGACGCTGAGAGAGTAGAGTATACTATACCTATTTTGTCTGCTGTGTTCCGGTCTTTGACGATACCCTGTTTGTGCGTCCAACATTACACGAAAGGAAAATGTTTATGCGCATTTGGATTTCGTGACTCCGTCCGCGTTATCCGCATCGCGAAAATCATAGGGCCCTACTAATTAATGAATAACTTGCCTCCTCTTCCACTTCTTCAAGTCTAACTGATACTGTGATTGTAAACCAAGAGCGCGTGCCGCATCCGGAAGTGCTTGCGCAACATTACGCACAGCGCGTAAACATTATCGATCACTTATCGAACTGACGTTATCGTTTTACCGAGAAAATTTATATCAGTAAAATTATTCTTATCGAATTATCGCCCAGCACTACTTAGACTTTACATAAATGATCTTTTTTGTACTTTGAATAACTTGCTAACTTGCTTGCTAACAGGATACTAGTAAAAATTTTACTATTTCTACTTGAATTTTTTTCTTGATATGGCCCTTCAGTGAACCGTATCTGCATTAAACTGTGCTTGAGTCTGCTTTAGAAATAGCATAGGCTTCAGTTTTCAGTGGAATCTTTATGTCCTGGAACGGCATAAATTTATGTACTTTCTCCTCCGGCATCGGCAGAGGCGTTCTAACTAAAAGACATTTATGAAACCTTAAAGTCCCCATAAAATCCATACTGAAGTTTTTTTGGCTTTTAGTATGAATATGTTTACCTTAAGGATATCTATAAACTACTGTGCTCCAAAACATTGACAAAGTTTACATTTAGAAGATATAAGCATTCAAAACTTACAGTCACTCACTTCCACCAATACGGATCAATGGTTTTTATGACATCATTCAGCATTCTGCATCAGATTCATGGATGTGAGGTGAACATAACACTATTGGGCTTTTTAACCTGATAGTTTTACCCCGGAAATAAAAATTCTGTCATTACTCACACTTATGTTGTTCTAAACCTGTTTGAGCTTTTTCTATTCTGTTTAACACAAAAGAAGATATTATAATTATAGATGGTACCCTAACTTTCATAGTATTTGTTTTTTCAATGGGTACAATAAACTGTGTGGTTACCATCATTTATCAAAACATCTTCTTTTGTATTTAACAAAATAAAGAAACTCAAACAAGTTTTGAACAACGTTAGGATGAATGATGACCGAATTTTCATTTTTGGGTGAACCTTTAAAAGGGTGAGTAGCCACTCGATATGCTTCACCCTAACTTCCTGTATCGGTGGAAATTACATCAACACATTAAACAAAATTGCAGATTTCAAGGCACTTTTGTGGGTCTTCAATATTGGTAGAACATTATTAAAATGTACATTGTTCTGCAGTTTACCAAATTTGCAATAGTGGCTTTAACTTTGTCAAATAAAACTTGTGATTTTTATTATGTTTCAAATCCAAATTACTTTCTTTTAAATGTGGAACGAAAAAATTCAAGCTGCTTTTTTCCATACAAAGTAGGTGAATGGTGACCAAGGCTATCCGTGGTCTCTCCACTTTCATTATACAGGAAACAACAGCTATTATGATAAAAATCACCTGTGAAATTAAATTTAATATAGGTTGAAATTAATTTGAGGGGTGAATAAATGATAGAATTTCAAAATTTGTAATAGGTTTTGCCTTGATAACTGACAGAGTTGAAGATAATGAGGCTCCATTCATGTGCCCTGCAAGTCTTTTGGTATATCTTTTTGCCCGCACACACACACTCTCTTTTTCTTTTCTCGCTTTCTGTGTGCTCTCTCTCTTCCTCTTGTTTAGTTCCCTGTCACACGCACACCCATTCTGTCAGTTTTTTTTCACTTTCTTTCACGTACAAGCACACACAGATGGAAAATCCAACATGACTGGATGACCTCCCCTGCCTGAGATGCCTCACACTTATTCGTCCAACAGAAGCTGGATGTATCATGACCCCTACAGCGCTGTCTTTTTCTGCCCGGATGTTCCATGTGGAGCATGAGGAAAATATCCACAGACTGTCAGACCATTAGAGACACCGGAAACGCAGCCAATGAGACAAAGAGACAACTGATGAGTGCTTCACTACTGGGAAAAGATCCCTAGTTGATCTAGTAATAGAGTAGTAGTGTTGTAGTACTCATACGTTTAGCGTAACCTAATAGAAGTGCCGTTGTTGGGCTTCTGTCAGGTTCATTACATTGGAAACGTATTTAAAAAGAGAGCGTGTGTGGCTTATTTTAGTGATTTGTGTTTTTTACCGGGCGGCACTGTGGACCAGCAGGCAGTGTTATGAGGCACTCAATCAGGAATGTCCCTTCTGGTCTTATGGCAGAGAATTTGCTACGTCAGGCTTTAGCAAGTGCGTCATCCAGGACCCATTGCTTCATGAGGACATGGATGCATTAGTCTGTCTGCTCGACTGCTCTCGGTCCAGCGCTCTGTAAATACAGGGTGACTGAACAGGGTCACTGTCTCTTTTTTTGTTTTTTTGCCGAGCTCCGTCATCACAGCAGTGCATAACGCAGCCATGTGGCATGAAGAGTGCTTTGGATTAGGGCCGCAATATGTATAAATTACTGAAAGATCACAAATGTGCATACTGTATCACGAATATGCATATTTAAATGGTCGGCAAAGTTTTGAATACTTAAGAAAGCTAGGTATAGTCAGTTTTAGGTCAAGACAGAGAGAGTAATGATTTCTTTTTCCAGACAGAACGTGAAATATGTATGTTGGTTTTATAGACCCTTTTACAGCTCACGTGATCAAATAGCCTGCGCGCGCATTTGGGCAACGGAAGTAGTGTTATTCCCCATTGGTTGTAACGTTGTAGCAACTCAGAAAGTTTATTAAAACGGTTTCCCAGCATCAAATTGTCTGGTTGTTGCGTTTGGTTGCACAAATATAATATACTAATATACGTATATATGTATCTGGCAACTTTATTTTTGGCCATCTGCTAATGTCTTCTATCCACTCCCCTATAGTACACGGATCTGGTAGCTGTGTTGAAAATATGAATAAAGTCAACTTTTTTAAAATAAAACAAAAAACCTACACAGAGCTATCATTACTGTGTAAAATGTGTACTATATAATGTATACATTCTTAACTACAGATCGGCTGCCAAACCTCCCATCAAATAGCGGTAATCCATGATTGCCGTTTTCCCTCATCTTTAGGAAACCAAAACATTTTTTTATTTTCAACGAGGCATTTGTTGCAGAGTTTAGTTTATAAACTAGTCAGACCATTAAACAAACAGAGAACGGAAGTTAAGTTCAGCTCAGACTCGTAATCGTGACAACACGTGCGTTTGATGAAACGGACTATACAGAGCTCAAATTGCATTGTCCTGTTCTCTTTTGATTGACAGAATATAGCCGCCATAAATATAAGCTGTTTTTAAACTATCGACCGATAGCCAATAGTGTGAAAAATTGCTTTTATCGTCCAATACCGATTATTGGCCGATATATCGGTGTATCTCTAGTTTCTGCCAATGAACAATAAACATGCAAACAAATAAATAAAGACTTGAACATATTGAATAGGTGTTCTTTGCACAGAATATTATACAGATTTGGCATTAAGCTCTTAACCATACCAACCACATCGCAACATGCAATAAACTCATTGAACAGCATAACAACAGCATAGCAATGAAATGGGACCAACCCCAGCACTCTAGGATTGCAACTTTAGGCACCACTCCCATTTTCTTCAAATAATGTAAAATTTACTGTGACAAAGTTTTTTTTTGTAAGTTTGTGATCAATTGCTTGACAACTTGAGAACACGGTGTTTAACATGCATCAAGTCATTTAGTACCAGAGTGTTTCTGCAGAAGTACAGCTTGTTAATCTATATTTAGGAGAGGAATTGTCGGATGTGAGCATCGCTTCCAGCCACAGATCTGTTCTCTCTGATCATCTGTATTCTTCTACAATGAGAGCGTTGATAAGCTCACTCAGCTTAAAGAGTCAAGCCTAATGTTTGCCAGACGGCACGAGAAGGAAATCATTGCTTTTTTATTGCCTTTGTAAGACTTTGTGAACCTCGTGCATCAAATAGCACTTTTCCACTGTCTACCCAAATGGCTCTCATTGCGAATCTAATTTAGACCAGTTGGCCTGTTTTAAATGCCTTCCAATTGTGGTGCACGAAATCAACCTTGCAGTCTTAGCAACAAATATAATGTTTGGTTTGAGGGCGACAGTTTGATAATGCATTCTGCACTTTTATTTAAGTATAGGCAAACGTAGCCAACTACCGAGAAAACACAGAGTTACCTCAACAACACCTGACCAATCTGTCAGCTGTTCCACTTTCAGGGTTAAGCATGGTTGGCAAACTAAGCTGGGTGGTGTATCGGGTTTTGGATACATATCAGTATTTTTTCCCAGCGGGATACGGGATAAGACAATGCCGTCTGTATTGGTATGGTCAGATATGATCTTTCTGTGAAACAGAAGCTCCACCAGAAATTTACACGTAAGCTTTCCAACCAGTTTACATGTTGTGTAGCTGTTTATTTTCAAACAGGGAGGAAAACCCTGTTTAAATTTAATTTTAGTCATACGCTGTTTTAATAAAGGTGATTGTGAGGCTTTGACTTGCATATAAACTTTTATTGCACTTTGTAAAATATACAGAAATATCTATTGTACTGGATATCGGCATTCATCCCAAAATTACAGAGAAATCAATTTTGGTCGATATCGCCCAGCCCTATTCCTGGGTCTATTTGTAATCGCATTGTGCTGAACTCTTCTCAGGTGGAAATGTTGGAAGCTGCTGGAAACGCTTCTCAAAGTGCTCAGGTTCATTGGGGCCGATAGTGCGAACGCATTTAAGATGTCCAAAAATGTAGCTCATCCCTGCACCCGAGTCAGCCGCTGTGGTTTTGGCATGACTGCAAAGTGTTGTGGCTGCATGCTGCACACGTGCTGCGTTGAGGTGTCTCTCCACCATCTGTTGCCCTGTCATCATATATGACACACACCTCTTCCAGTAGCTTTCTGTATCAAACAGCGTCAGTATTTTGGCAGATCGTGCTGCACTCTTTGGTGGGGCATTGATTTTCACCTAAATCAATCCCGCAAGCATCCTGGGTATTATATTTACAATTGAACCTGGTTATTGAACACATAAAACTGCCAGCTGGAGCGTTATTAATATATGTTATAGATTACAATGGTCTGATTTAAGTAGGACATGACCGATCTCCTGACTGCGTGACAAGCATTGTATTGCGCACTTAATTCATACAGTAACTTATGGTGCCAAGTTGGCATCCTTTCAGTTCGGAACATTTTGAAAAGTCAATTGGGTATGAATGGCCAAATTGTTTCGTACATGTCTTGTTTTCATCAGAAACGGGCTTATGGCTAAGAAACGAAGACAGGGCCATCTGTTGTTAAACTGAACCCTAGAAGTCGACAAAAGCTGCAGATGCTGAATGCTGCCATTTTGTGCATTCAAAATGAGATTAGGGGCCTTGTTGCTCCCACAACTACAGCGGTGGAAAACAAGGTTACAACAGATATAAAACTGAATAACTGTTTGTATCGACTGACTCGTTTGTCACTGTTCTGAGGTTTCTTTCAGGTCCGTTTTATGCTGGTGCTCAGCATGGCGCTGTGCTTTTTGTCTTTGTGTTTTATTTTCGGTGGGTCTGGTTTAAGAGTGTTTATTTTAGAGTACTGCTTGGTGCACACCGTGATGCCCATAAGCCGAGCAGACGGGCCGTGTTGGATTAGCATAATTAAACACGGATTAATGACAGGTATCCCTTGACTTGCTGAATATATGAAAATCCGCTTTGTGCTACCAATTGCTTACAGGTTCCCAAAAGAACCAAGTGCTCAAGAAATAAGCAGTATCTAAAAACACATTTTACAAGATTTCTACTTTATTAATCCGTGGTTTTAAAGGGACAGTCCACTTTTTTGAAAATAGGCTCATTTTCCAGCTCCCCTAGAGTTAAACATTTGATTGTTACCGTTTTGGAATCCAATCAGCTGATCTCCGGGTCTGGCGGTACCACTTTTAGCATAGATTAGCATAATCCATTGAATCTAATTAGACCATTAGCATAACGCTAAAAATAACTAAAGAGTCTGGATATTTTTCCTATTTAAAACTTGACTGCGTAATATCATTGCACCAGCTGCAACCATGTTACAGCAGCAAAGTCCTTGATTATTACGGCAGAATGAGAGTATAGTTCCTAGACATATCTGCCTAGAAAATCACAACTTTTAATTTTCGACTTAGTACACGATGTAACTACAGAAGTAGGGTTGGGTATCGTTTGAATTTGAACGATTCCGATTCCAATTCCGATTCCTTGTTTCGATTCCGGTTCCTATCGATTCTCGATTCCGATTCTTTTAAGAGGCAGAGTTTACAACAAACTGGAAAACTAGTCCCTTGTTTTTTTGTTAAATTATATGACTAAAGCTGTTACCTGTAAATTTTATAAACTTTTGACTTTTTATGAACTTTACTATTCATTTCTCACATGGCTGTTTTCAACTACAATATAAATATCAAATCTATGAACTTGAATATAAATATTATAAATTATGAATATATTTTTACAGGGGTACACTTTCCTCAAGAGAGCTTTATTTTTGAAAACCTCATGAAAACACATTTACACATGAGTGTATGATGCTGCTGCAGCCTGCAGGTACTTGAACATGTTTTCGGGTGCGTTCTCCGGAAGTCACGTTGCTCGGCCGCATACATCATCGAGGTTCTCACATTTCAGTCAAAATTCAGTTAAAAGATTTATTTCTTTTAAGACATACAATCATTGTACTTTCATTCTTACCTTGAAATGTAACGGTTGTTTTTCTTAAATTAAACCCGAAATATTAAACCTTGATGACGTATGCGGTCGACCAACGCGACTTCCGGAGAACGAACCCGAAAACATGTTCGGGACGTGTCCAGCGGAACTGGCACGAATGGCCACCCTAGTTTTTTTTATTAAGTACTCGGTATCGGCAAGTACTGAAATGCAATACGTACTCGTATTCCAAAAAAGTGGTATCGGTGCATCCCTATTATTTTTGAGCGCGATGCTAAATGGTCTAATCAGATTCAATGGATTATGCTAAGCTATGCTAAAAGTGGTAACACCAGACCCGGAGATCAGCTGAAAGGATTCCAAAACGGTAAAAATTTTATGTTTTTCATCTAGGGGAGCTGGAAAATGAGCCTATTTTCAAAAAAAAGTGGAATGTCCTTCCTATCTGGCTTCTTAACTAGCAAGACTACTTTGGGTTCCATATTCACCAGAATGACCATGCTGGTTAGACACCTGAGTTGTACTTTTTTGTAGCTCAATTGGTTGAGCATTTCCTTAGCAGCACCAGTTCACGGGTTCGATCCCCAGGAGGCATGCATATGGATAAAATATATAGATTGAATGCACTGTAAGTTGCTTTGTATGAAAGCATCTGTCAAATGCATTAAATGTATGACCATGATTGATAGACCAGCACTAACCCTTATAAGCCAACCTGTACCAGCATGGAAATTTATAAAAGAAAAGGTTTGCACAAAGATGTGAATGAAGTGCATAAGACACAAGCAGCTGTGGGTAGTCTTGCATAACCAAACTTTTGAATATTGGCAAAAAGTCGTGTACACCGGCCCCTATATCTTATTCATGAGAAGAACTGCCCAGTTAAACAAAACAGATTGTTTGAAGGACACGCAAAAAACGACCACATCTCACATCTAGTTTGCTTTTAAGTGCGTCGGACAGTTTTTAAGTTTGATGTTTTTTAGCCTGCTAAGTAAGTGGCATATCCAATGACTAACTAGATTTTTTCCCCAAGCAGACTGGTAAAAACCTTAGCAGGTGGCTCACTGAAGTCACGTAAATGGCAGCCAATCAGATTAGTGCTTGCCAGATCAATAAAGTGCTTTCCAGTCTTGCGTCAATATGAATCAGACGATCAGTGAACAGACTGCTGTAGGCGTTTTGTCTGAAACTCTGGATCACCTACTTTGACTGTCCCATGGCACAGAATTAGGAGAGAAATAAATATCTGAAAATCCAATTAATGCAACTTCTAGTGACTACGAGATCCACATTTAGCCTTTTTTATTAAGATTTTGATCTCATTTTTATAGAAATATAAAACTGCATTAGAAATTGGATTCCCAGACAGCGTAAGTGCTGCATTCACAATGCTCTATATGAAGAAGCTAAGCCGTAAATATTCTGAGTTGCCAAAACTCCTCAAAGACATTTTGGGAAAGAAATAAAACAAAAATGACAATGTTTATATACACTTACTGAACTGGAAGTTATTTCCCTTCCCCTGTTTCCATTCGACAACAATTCAGTCCTTCCTCTCTTTTTTTAATATGGCACTTAATCATCCCGAAATAACGTCTCGGGTGACAAAGCAATGCGCAGTGGAAATAGAGTACGCCCGGTGACATTGAACAGTTTTCACTGGTTGAAATGACATTTTGTAAATTACATGTCGTGAATTCTCCTCCCACATCTGAGGAACATCTCAAGAGCAACAGCGCATAGGACATCTACAGGCAGACGTACGTTTATTTCCAGCCAGACGGAGAGAACTCAAGTCATCACCTCTTTGAATAGACGCCCACAAGTTTGTTTTCAATGATATTTAAAAATGTGCCTTGGGAAAGCTGACTTTGGTGTTATGCTGACGTGTGGGCTCGGATTCAAACGGCATATTAAGTAGCTCACGAAGAGACGTTAATATCAACTCCTACTCGGGGGTCAACGGGGCCAACGTCTTCTTCCAATGTCATGGGTTGCCATAAAACCAAAGTGTTCTCGAACCTCCGAGGTTTCGCACTCATTTATATCACTTTTATTTTCTTCATCTAATTTGCACATTAATTCCATTTGTTATGGCAAACAACAGATAGCAGCAGATTGAGATGCATTGGTTCATCAAAGCACCCAACCAACCTTGAATACTGAGGCAGGAAGAGAATATGTCTGCAGCAGTGTTTCTTACATCAGTTATTTCTGTTCTCTGTGTATTTTATGAGCTTCCTGACATTTCAGTGCAGTTTTGAGTACGGTATCATTCCTGGGGTAGGATTATAGTTCTGGTCTATTAATTTGGCCACAGGCTCGCTAATAGTACAGCATCACGGTAAATGAGCTAAAGTGCTACTGTAGCATGGTGGAGAATGAAAATCATTACGTTTTATATAATATATATATTTAAAGATTTTTTGTGGTTGCATTTATTTATTTATTTAGCATTTTAATTCTTGCAAGGTATACTTTTTTAAACCTTTTTTTATTCACAAGTTTCCAGGGGGCGTTACTTGAAAAAAAAAGTGGAGGCGGTGGAAGTAGTATATCAACGGTATTTTGTGTGGTGTATAGCGAACAGGTTAGGTGTTTTTTGGATAATTTTTTACTATTTAAAGTCGCAAACCTTTATCAGAGATGTCATTACGGAGCTCAGGGACAACATGTGCTGTTCGTGGTTGTACATATAACAGGAATAAACTAAGTCAGTGGCTTAAACGTGAGTGTTTTGAACATAAGCCTAAAACTCTCTACAGTTTCCATCACCTCCCACCTACCTGCGGAGGTTATTTCACCCATTTTTATTTCGTTGAGGTTATGTTCCCAAATTGGCAGACGTTAGCAAGTTTGGATCGCTATATCTTTAGACTGTCAACTAATGAATGGATGAGTGTCAGGTTCTGCTATGCGTCATGCTTGTTTACTTTGAACCGGAAGACGCGCCTACTTTTGACGCTGGAAACCTGTGGATAGTATTATGTAACTTGAGTTCAGTGTAAATATGGTTCATTTTAAGTTATATGTGTACTTGGATTTCTTTACAGTCTAAGTCATTACTTTGGGACAAAATGTGATGATTGTGCTAAATGATATGATACTACTGTCAGCCGCATTAAAAATATAAAAGTGGTTTTTGTGTTGACAGTAAAGAAGTGCTCAGAAGTGTTATATAATAGGCTCTTTTATATCAGAGATTTGCCATAGATGAAATGAAAATAACTGTAGGAGAGAATATTTATCCTTACACTGTAGATAGCAAACAACTATGTAACAGATAAGCAGGTGTAACGTATTTATCTGTAAAGAGGTTGGTCTCACTAGTCTTTACTACAATGAGGGATCTTTCTCAAAGTCAATTTAGTGACTGATTTTATGAGTCGGGCATATACATTGCAAGCTTGTTTTACCATTGTAGAGCTGCAAAAATCATATTTTAACTCAGTTATATTGTATACTGTGTGGTTTACATTTTTTTGCATTGTTTTGCATTGCACAAAATTTTCGAGTAAAATTAATTGATGCAAAATAACTAGAAAAAAATAAGCGATCCATGCAATTAAATTCATCTTTGCTACTAAGGTTTAAATGGAGATACTAGTGGAATATTGTCATTGCTTTCACACCCAAAGTCAAATCTATTATTCTGGTAGGTTTCATTTTGTTATTACCAAGAAAATGGTGGTAAAAATGTATATTAAATATAAAATATAACCCAGCTCTACACTTTGGCCCAAACATTTTGTTTTCAGGTGTTTAAGAAATAGGTAAGTGGTGTATCGGATCGCAGTTGATCCGTGATCCGTACGGATCATGACCCACAGTTCGACTCGCATGTGATTTGCGGATTAATACGCAAATTTAAATAGGGAAACTTTATCATTTGTAAGTGTTTCAAAGGTTTGCAAATGTTAACATTCAAGTTATTTTAAACCGTTTTACTGCAAAAAGGCGCTAAAGTGAGCAGTTTACTTTACGCACAAATGCACGTGCGGTCTAAAATGGCATAAAAGAAGAAGTGTTTTTGGATGTAAGAAAGCCAGCCTTTTGGAAACTATGGATATAGTTTATTATCTGGGGTAGCAGCAGAGTTTTGCGTGTGTGTTTGATGCGCTGGATTTTCCCAACCGGGTCATGAGTTGCATGCGGTAAGACTTCTGTTTTATGTTGAAAATATGCGCATGCATGTTATATAAATGACACGAACATGTAGTGAATCATAAGTTAAACAGTGTTGTATAGTGTTGCATGACTCGTACTCGCTCCTCCCGCGGTAGTAACTCCTCCTTCTTAATTTTTTCGTACGTTATTGAAAAATGTTTCGGTAAAGCGAATCTTTCTTTTAAAAATCTGATTAAACTAAAGACTCTTCGGAGATATAAAGGATGTAATATTACTTTATAGGTACTCCAGATTAACATTAGAAATGCAGAAACAGTGTGTGTTATGTGAGCTTTAACGTTTCAGGTTATTGCTTTCTTTTGTTTACTGCTGGTTACTAGGTTACCAATACCACCATTATTCATTCAAAGAACTGGATGGAAACGCACCTAATTTGTATTCGTTTTCTTTTCTGTTTTGCGAACTTTTAAAAGATTTGCTTCACGTTTAGATACAGCTATTGTTACATGTTTTGGTAAAAGTGGTACACGTTGTACTGGTACATGTTGGTATGGTTACACTGGTACACATTCCTACACACTGTTACTGTTATTTTGGTTTTGTAATACAAATTGGCTCATATGTGACCCTGTGCAGTAAAGAGGCTCTCACATGCACATGACACCATGCTTTAAAGGATCCTCTCACTGTCAGTTATGCGTCTCTTTGGATTTGGATCAGCAATTTTCCACCAGCTGATCTCTTCACCGGTCACGTCCGAGTTCCTCGACGAGGCTCGTCCTCCTCCCTACAGTATTAAATGACTTTCTGTGAAGCTCCAACTCTTGAGCCACAGTCTACTTGCGTGCTTTCTTTTGCTTTCATCGGAAGAGGTACCGTCCATTGTTCATAGTTAACGGTTATCACAATGGGTGAAAGTGTTATTTCGTCAGAGGGGTTATAGATGAGCTGTATGTGGAAAGGCCATTATAGCAAACAAAGTGAGTTCCACTGGAAAGATGAAATGAACAGGTGTGTAATGAGTTTTTTCACCATTACACAGAACTGTTTTTCACAACCGAGTAGGGCCAGAACTCTTCTGTCAATGGGGAATTGGCTGTGCGGGGGCTTAATATAGGCTTAATGTAGTTTTATAGCCAAGTCAAGGTATGATATTAATACAGAAGAAGGTAATAACAGCGTTTACAGCAAGATTATTTTTAACACAGTATATGATATCCTTTTTATTTTTGCTTTGGGATTTGTTTATACAACTGAATGAAACTTTTATTTTATTTTATTTTTTTATTTATTTCATGGCTGTCTGTGAAAATACTAAATCACTGTCAATAGCTAATGATAGTAATAACTGTTATAACAGTTTCTTGTCAGACCAACAGATAGTTGTTTTTCACTAACAAAAATGAATATTTAAAATTCTTTGATAATCGTCTTTGATAATGGCGTTATATCCAGTTCTGGTAATAAATCAGTATTTCTTTTTGGAAGAATGACACGATACCTTTTTTTATCGGTAGGCTCTGATATGATCCTTCTTTTCAACAAAAGCTCTGTCAGAAATTTACACTGAAGTCAGACGTACGCTTTCCAACCAGCTTGCTTGTTGTGCAGCTGTATGTATTTAAAAAAAGGCTTTTAATAAAGGCGATTGTGACATCTCGCATCAGGCTTTGACTTGCATGTAAGCATTTATTCCACTTTGTAAAAAATACAGAGATATTTATTGTATTCCACCATTCTAGGGGTGGGACATAAACCGGTAGATATGATAAACCGGTAGAAATTGGTCAACCGATAGAAATTTTGGACTATCGTTTCTATCGAGGTTACCCGCCCACGTCACGTTGCTGTGCGTGTGTTCACGAAAACTTAAAGTTTGTACATGCATTTAAAGGAATAGTCTACTCATTTTCAATATTAAACTATGTTATTACCTTAACTAAGAATTGTTGATACATCCCTCCATCATCTGTGTGCTTGCACGTAAGCGCTGGAGCGCGCTGCAACGCTTCGATAGCATTTAGCTTAGCCCCATTCATTCAATGGTACCATTTAGAGATAAAGTTAGAAGTGACCAAACACATCAACGTTTTTCCTATTTAAACGAGTAGTTATACGAGCAAGTTTGGTGGTACAAAATAAAACGTAGCGCTTTTCTAAGCGGATTTAAAAGAGGAACTATATTTTATGGCGTAATAGCACTTCTGGGAGCACTTCGACCCGCCTGAAAAGTCCGCTCTCCTTCTCACTCTCATAATTGGAGAGGGAGGGTGTTACTGCGCCGAGTTGAGGTGCTCCCATGAGTGCTGTTATGCCATACAGTGTGGTTCCTCTTTTAGATCCGCTTGGAAAAGCGCTGCGTGTTGTTTTGTACCACCAAACTTGCTCGTATAACTACTCGTCTTAAATAGGAAAAACGTTGATGTGTTTGGTCACTTCTAACTTTATCTCTAAATGGTACCATTGAATGAATGGGCTAAGCTAAATGCTATCGAAGCATGGCAGCGCACTCCAGCGCTTACGTGCACGCACACAGATGATAGAGGGATGTATCAACAATTCTTAGTTAAGGTAATAACATATTTTAATATTGAAAATGAGTAGACTATTCCTTTAAGCACCGCAGTTTTAAAACAATTGATTTTAAGCCACTGAAACACAAACAATAGTGCTATATGCACACGCTGTTTTTGTGTGAGAGGAGCGCGCAAGTTGCGCAACCGCTGCTCATTAAGCTCGTGAGTATTTTTGCAGCTTTGTTTGCCTTAATACATATATGCGTAAAAATTTTGGTCTTATCGCCCACCCCTACACCATTCATCCCAAAATTACAGAGATATGTTTTTGGGCATTATTCCCCAGCCCTAGAGATTTAGAGAGTTTACACAAAATATCTCTCATTATTTACTCATCCTCATGCCATCCCAGATGTATATGATTTTATTTTTTCAGCTAAGCAAAAAATATCATTTGATATTAAAATGTTATCATGTTATCTTATATAGGGCCAGATTTACAGATTAGTGCGAGAGCACAATTCCAAAAAAGCGCGATGGGAGTGGTAATATCTGCGTGTTATTTACTAAAAAGGTGCAAATTAAATAACAAAGGCGCAAGAGCTGATTTCACCAACGCAATCTACTAAGAACAGCACAAATTAGTTCACGGCCCCAAATAAGCAGAGCTGATGTTTCTGCAGGTGCAGGTGATCTATTAACGCCTAATGCACTTGAGTTCAGCACCACTTTTTCATCTCTGAATTAAATTCGGGGTGTGAAATCCCAGCTAACGAAGCCAAAGTACACTGAAAAGAACTGGAGGACTTAAAATGAGGGGTTACAAGAAGTTTTGAAACACCTGCTATTGTGTGACTGCTCCGAGGGGCTCCTCTTTCATTTCCTTCAGCAAACAATATTTTTTAATATTATGTTCCTCTGGCATCCCAAAAAAACTGTTACATGTTAAAAAATCCTCTGCCATGTACCACGCGCTGATGCCTTTCCTTTCAGCAACAACTGCAGCCATTTCAAGCGCAATATGATTAAAGACATGCTTTTTTCAGCGTTAAATAATTGCGCAAATACCAGTAATATTACACATGCAAACATTAGTAAATCGAGTTGCATGAATCATTTACGGTAAATAATCTTCCATAAATTTTGCGTCTGAAAGGGAAACTGCTAAAAATGCATATTTAATAAGGTCAGCCGCGAAAATAACCAGACCACACCTTTTCAGCGCTAATTATCCACTGTGCGTCTTTAGTAAATCGTGACAGTCGTTATTTAAAGTCAAAATGATGGTTTGCGCTGGCACAAGCTGTTAGTAAATCTGGCTCATTGTATCTGTCATCTTATATAGTATTCAAAATGGTGAAACTCTAAGAAGCACATATTCATCATTCCTTCAATTATCTTCAGTGTGTTAATATATATATTTTTCATTTTTGGGTGATTTCCTTTAATCCTAAATATTATCCAGTATGATTTGAGGTACAGTAGAAGGAACATATCTTTGGTTTGGTGTGTAATGGGGCTGTGGGGGTTTGCACTGTAACACTGAGTGGGGAAACGCATCTATCTTACTGCTCCAGTTATAAAGTAACACCAGTGTTTTAAGACTACCAGTGCAAGAAGAAACCAGATGGCATTTCAAGGTGCCATCTCCTCCCCCATAAACACGCAATGTGAGGATCTCTTCCCTCACATGGATCTTTTCAACAATAAAACATGTTAAGTTGATATCTCATGAGGGTTTCTTCTTGAAGGCTTAATTGCCTGATTAAGTCCTGATTACTAGCTGGCGATTAAAACGTGAGACGTGAGACACAAGCTCAGTTGCAAAAACTACTGAGCTGCCTAGCTGTCTATTACCTTCTAACACTACACTGTGTCCTAAACGACAACAATGCAAGATGCGATAAAACATACGCGATAAAACATACACTCTAAAAAAAGTTGGGTTGTTTCAACATATAGTTGGGTCCAATATAGATGTTTTTGGGTTATTTTTACATACAAACTCTTTAGAAGGCAAGAGATGACCTAACATCAATGAAGAGATAAAGCATACATCATAGAAAACATATCATCATAGAAAACTATATTACATATAAAATACCTATAATACCCTTTCTTTACCTATCATTTTTATACACATTGAGTTTGCTAACTGTTAACATTATAATTTATATCTAACAAGTGTATTTTCTGAAATAAACATGCATTTTCTGTACAGCAGCTTTAAAGAGCCCCCCATTACGTTGCTAAAAAGAACATTATTTTGTGTAATTGGTGTTCACGTGGTTTATGTTTTAAAAAACACATTATTTTTCACATACCGTACAGTATATTATTGTTGCTCCTCTATGCTCCGCCTTTCTAAAATGCATAGATTTTTACAAAGCTCATCTGAAAAGCACTGTATGTTCCGATTGGCTAGCTATCTAGTAAGGTGTGATTGGCCGAATACCTCAAGCGAGTGGCGGAAATGTGCCGCTCCTTACCATATTTTGAAGATCAGCTCCCAACAGGAGATAATATCGTCATTACTACCTTATCAATACGAGCCCAAATCTGATCCATAATATGCAGATGACCAAGCTTAACAGATTGATAAGGTAAGGATACTAAAACATAAAACTACAGCTGCATTTGTGATCGTAAAAACGACAAACAAAAAGTGCTACTCTGCAAAAAACTCCTGTTTGAATCATGGTTTGAATAGTTAGTAGGAAATTCTGGGTCAGAAGTGGATGGAATTATGATAATGTGCATTAAGTCTACATCGACTGTTGCCTACAATCCTTGCGTTCATTGTAGTCCACGAAAAGAGATTTCATTTAGAGACGATAACATCATCGCATCATCGTTGATTTTGGGATTTGTAACTTTGCAGATCGTTAAATGTACTAACATACACTTACACACCAATAAAAATTTACAATCATGAAATGGAAAATAGGTAAACAAAATGCATTGTCAAAAGTGGTATACAAATTAATTTAAATTAATTGAATTTACCTAACTATGGATTTAAACAACCCAACATATTTTTGCGTGCATCTTTTGTCCTCCTCAACGTGACATGAAAACATAACACAGTTTTGGTAAAATAAGATCTCTAGATCTAAGGGGCTGTTTACACTTGGTCACTTCATGCGTTTTCTCTGATCAGATTGCTATCTGATCGTAAAAAAGACCAGGTGTAAATGCCCTCCAAAACGTTATCGAGATGGATTTAAATCCGATCGCTCAAACCACTTCAAACCATTTCAGACGAAACTGGACAAGTGTAAATACATCTGGTTGATGAAACCACATGTCAGCGCTTACTCCTACCAAATCACGTCACCTGGAAGTTAGCCGGCAAATAGGCAAACAAACAAAGACGCAAAGCTTATTGCTTTATGGAGCAAATTCTAGAACCAATAAAAAAGTCCAATGACGAACTCCAATGATATTAAACAAAAAAATAAAACTTTGAAAGACAGTTTTCTGAACGCTTTTTACCGTCATGGACCTGTACATTAAATCATCACTCTGTCACTCTTTTGCTGCTTTGTACTGTGTGCTCCAGCTCATGCCGAGCAAGGAGATGCGCGTCCCCTGCCCAACATACAGTACAACAAACAGTAAGTGCCGCCTTAAGTTTTTTAAGGCGGAGTAATGAATAGTGTATTTGCATTTTGCGCAGGAGTATGGGATCAGATTCATATCCGTTTTCACAAGCCAAATGTAAATGGAACAATTTTAAAAAATCAGATCCGATCAGAGAAAACACATGAAATGACCAGGTGTGAAAAAAGCACGTATAATGTGCTTTGTGCACTCTGACATATGGTTGTTTTTAACCATAGTTGAGTAAATATTGGGCAGAACATACTGCTGAGTTAACTTAACCACAGCATAGGTTTTGTCCATTATTTACTCAACAGTGGATTAAAACAACCCATTATTTTGGGTTGAAACAATTCAGCATACTGTAGGTTAAACCTAGCATTTTGGATTAAAGGTTCTATCAAGTTGTAGATCCTACAAATAACATTTTTGCATTACCACTTTTACAGTGTGAAATAGTAACTTTTTAACTAGATCGAGTGATTCGAATGACTTTACTCTATGCAATACTTTTTAATATTGAATAAAATAAGCATATTCATAATCAATGTTTCTCTCAACCTCTCGCTTTGCTTTGTGATGTCCACCCAAACAATCATTTAACAGGATAGGATGAAGTCAGCCATTAAGCCTTCCAACCTCATCAAATTGAGAATTATGGGAAAGGTTCTGAGGGTCGGGTCATGAACTCCCGTCATCATTTACAGGCACGTATGCTTAATATCATAATAGCCTCCCGCACCAGCGGCCTGATCAAATTATTGAGGCTGGTCCAAGACTTTTAACGGCTGAGGTTTGACTCTTATTACCAGAATGCAACATGAGCCCCATGCATTGAGCAGAAACGGTTTCTGCCTCCACAGGACGCAGCTGCTTTTGAAGAGGGTGGAGGAAGGGTTTGATGCTTATATGCTGCATCTTTAAGTGGCTCAAGCTATTTGCCTTCTATTTTCTCTAGTCTGCCACTTAAATAATGTCTCATTACGGGCAGAGAGAGCGAATTATCCCCTGGCCTACACTGTATAGGAGAGCTTCTGTAAAAGTTATGTGCAGATGTTGATGGGCACTCAGCATAAATTGCCTGAATACGGTCAGATCTAAGCTGGCTCGCATCCCTCTTGGATGCGCTCTGTATGGGCTCTCTAAGTCATTTATCAAGAGTCTGGGGGAAGACGCCACTCCAAATGTTTTGAAGTATGCTGTTTTGATTGAAACATGTTATGCCTTTAATAATGTGTGTGATTTTGTGTTTGCAAATAGTTAGTTAGGTTAATTACTAACACTTGCTTATCCAAAGAGACTTACAGTTCATTTAAGCTATGCAGTTTTTCACACAGGCAAATTTTTCTGTGGCTCTAAGCTTTAATGAGGCTTGTTTGAAATGTTGTGTAAAGAAATATATTAGCCATTTAAAATTGAAATGCATATTTAATCAAATTTATTGATGTTTAAAAAAAATGTTGTATTTTTTTCTTACATTCGCATCAGTGATGCGCGGGTAAATGTATAAACAACCAGCACCCGACGTTTTCAACTAACCCACCCGCAACTTGGACCGCACATTTTTTTTTACCCGACCCGCTTCCTGGCTCACATTTTTTAAAAGTAGTAATTGTTTAAAATAGTTAATTAGCATCTTTATTTTAAACGAACCGACCGCGACCCGAATATCATAAAAAAATATTTTTGGATGACATGTAATTGCGGGCAACCGCGGGTGACCGCAGGCACCCGCTCATTTTGGATCAACCCACACATGACTGATTCCTATTTTTTTATATCTTAATATTCTTAAATGTTCTTAGAAAGGATGTACTGGCATTATTATGCTATTTTATTGTCATATACACTTACCTAAAGGATTATTAGGAACACTTGTTCAATTTCTCATGAATGCAATTATCTAATCAACCAATCATGGCAGTTGCTTCAATGCATTTAGGGGTGTGGTCTCCTGAACTGCAAACTGAATGTCAGAATGGAAAAGAAAGGAGATTTAAGCAATTTTGAGCGTGGCATGGTTGTTGGTGCCAGAAGGCCGGTCTGAGTATTTCACAATCTGCTCAGTTACTGGGATTTTCATGCACAGCCTTTTCTAGGGTTTACAAAGAATAGTGTGAAAAGGGAAAAACATCCAGTATGCGACAGTTCTGTGGGCAAAAATGCCTTGTTGATGCTAGAGGTCAGAGGAGAATGGGCCGAATGATTCAAGTTGATAGAAGAGAAATTTTGACTGAAATAACTGCTCATTACAACCGAGGTATGCAGCAAAGCATTTGTGAAGCCACAACACGCACACCCTTGAGGCGGATGGGCCACAACAGCAGAAGACCCCACCGGGTACCACTCATCTCCACTACAAATAGGAAAAAGAGGCTACAATTTGCACAAGCTCACCAAAATTGGACAGTTGAAGACTGGAAAAGTGTTGCCTGGTCTGATGAGTCTCGATCTCTGTTGAGACATTCAGATGGTAGAGTCAGAATTTGGCGTAAACAGAATGAGAACATGGATCCATAATGCCTTGTTACCACTGTACAGGCTGGTGGTGGTGGTGTAATGGTGTGGGGATGTTTTCTTGGCACACTTTAGGCTTCTTAGTGCCAATTGGGCATCGTTTAAATGCCACCGCCTACCTGAGCGTTGTTTCTGACCATGTCCATTCCTTTATGACCACCATGTACCTATCCTCTGATGGCTACTTCCAGCAGGATAATGTCACAAAGCTCAAATCATTTCAAATTGATTTCTTGAACATGACAATGAATTCACTGTACTAAAATCTCAACCCAATAGAGCATATTTGGGATGTGGTGGAACGGGAGCTTCGTGCCCTGGATGTGCGTTCCACAAATCTCCATCAAATGCCAAATGCTATCTATATGGGCCAACATTTCTAAAGAATGCTTTCAGCACCTTGTTGAATCAGTGCCACATAGAATTAAGGCAGTTCTGAAGGCGAAAGGGGGTCAAACACAGTATTAGTATGGTGTTCCTAATAATCCTTTAGGTGAGTGTATAATCAGTGACATACAATTGTCTTCAAAAGACAATATTATCGACAATCACCATTATTTCTGGGGCAATTTACCAACTTATGAAAAGTAGCTATCATGACAGGCCTAGGGATGCAACTGATACTATTTGGCCGAAATGCTAACTGTACATTCACACCACCATCCAGAGCATCAAAGTAGCCCGAAGCCATTCATTTTCAATGCAAGCTGGCAGCAAGCCGGCGGCGCGTCTTAGAAGGTGTGGGCTTCAAGGAGAGTTAAAGTCAGGTCAACTTCATGGTAATGAGCTATGACATGGTTCGGCGGCAACCACTCCGAATCTAGAAATTCTCTACTTGAGAGTATTCCAGAGAACGTGGTCCTGTAAACTTCGTTTCCGACCACATTAGTTCCCAAGCAAAATGGAAAGGAAACGTCTCCTTTAAACTGCCCCTGATAGCAATAGGCTCTGGGGTGGATCCGTACCGGGTCCGCTCT
Source organism: Misgurnus anguillicaudatus (assembly GCF_027580225.2). Lineage (NCBI taxonomy): Eukaryota > Metazoa > Chordata > Actinopteri > Cypriniformes > Cobitidae > Misgurnus > Misgurnus anguillicaudatus. The sequence continues at coordinate 17,308,261 of NC_073360.2, read as the reverse complement.
GAAGTCGGCGGCTCCAGTCTGGATCTGGATCCGTTGTGGATCCGCTGTGGAGTTTATTGGAATCAGGGGCATAATGTTAGACTAGCACTTGAACATGAACACAAAAGCCACACCACACAGTTGCCATTTAATTGGTTTATATCTTTAGCAAATGTAAGTTCTTTCCATAGATCATTTTCTTATTTTTAATTTTTTTTTGTAGGAGTTACACCGCACTCACGATCACCAAGTTGTCAGACAAACAAGACTGAAAATCTAAAAAAATAAATTAATAAACTGTCTGCACACTTGAATCCATGAAGCAAATTTAATCAAATATAATCACCAAGCTTTCGGTCAAAAGATGCCCTGAGGATGGTCTTTTGACCGAAAGCTTGGTGATTATATCTGATTAAATTTGCTTCAAGGATTCAAGTGTGCAGACAGTTTATTTACGTATTTTTACATTTAAAATATTTGATGTCTGCTAGTGTTGGGCGATATGCCCCATTTTGAGATCGTCCTATCGTCAGCCTGTAAAATACACAATAGTATCGCCTGTAAAGTAGTTTACTTATTTATTTGTTAATTTTTTACTCATTTATGACAAGTCACTTGATTGGTGGACAAAAAAGAAGCAAGGGCAACACTGTCATTATCGCAGGGCTCCAGACTGCCACCAAACTGCCACCATTTTGCCACCAAAATTTAAGAGTTTGAGACTGAATTTTACATCCAGTCGCACGTGCTACCAGTAAATTTGACCTTTATTTGTGATGTGACACTGAATTTGAAACAGCACATTGTACTTTCTGAATCTATCATCAAAGTATCCCTTATGCAACAAAAATATACTGCAGTATATTGGAAAATATCATGTAATATATTAGGCAATATATTCCCATATATCGGATTTAATATTTATATTTCCCAATATATTGTAATATATGCATAGAAAATATCATGTAATATATTAGGCAGTATATTCCCATATATAGGATTTAATATGTATATTTTCCATTATATTGCAGTATATGAATAGACCATACATGTATATATTGATACAAAATATATTGTAACCAAGACCAAAAAGGGCACTATGTTTTTCCATGTAATATTTTGTCTTTATATGATTTAATATACTGCAATATATGCAGGGGCGTCGCTAGATCCCTTTTACTGGGGCACATGCCCCAGTGTAAATCTTTTGTGTCCTGGTGTAAATCTCAAGTTTAAATTTTAGCAGTTAACTAGTGTATTATTCCTTTACAAAGACAATCGCGGCAAAAACGGATCTATATGCAGTGTAGTAGTTACCCAATTTACGCTTGTAAAAGCGACGAAGCAGTCGCATTGACTCGTGCACACACGTATCCATGTCCATGCACGTCTTTGCGTTCATCTGCACACAACCACATTCAAAAGGTGACGCCACGCGAGTTAGCTTATGAAAACATAACTAGACTAAAGTAAGTTTCTAAATAATAATGATAATCTTATTTTGACTCGATCATTATTGGCTTCTTTAGATGAACATGTTTTGTGCAAAGCAGGGAAAGTGAAGCAGACAAGAGAGATGATGAGTTTTAAGGAGGTAAGACAAACTACATCCTCACCCGGTCAGGTCTGAAACATTAGAGGAAAAATCTCAGGAAAACCTTGTCAAGTCTGTAGAATTGAATTGTTACTGAGACAGATGTAAGATGTTCTTAAGATTATCCAAGTGTACTTCACTGTGCTATTTTGAGGCACCATGAATATGAACTAACATGCACTTTTAACATACTCTCTCTGTATAAAAAATGTATTTAGTTTACACTTGTATTCAACTTGAACACAACTTTTATACAAAGATGGGTTTCAAGTTTACTACAAGTGGTACCTAAATACATTTTTTAATTACATTTTTAGCACATTTTAGTTCATATTTATGGTGTCTCAAAATAGCACAGTGAAGTACACTAAGATGATCTTAAGAACATCTTAAGAAGTACTAAAGATTAATTTTTAGTATATTAAGTACAAAATTAGTGTGCGAAAATAAAGCACTTTAAATACACTATGGAAGTGTACTACTTTTTCACCTGGGTTAACACATGAGTCAGTTTTGGTGAACTGTTACTTCAAAACTCTACACACAAATCTTTACATTTCTCAGTGCTTACACCATCTGGTCATATGGAAAGCACTAGCATTCACTACTGTTCACTCAAGTCAGCACAGCTTAGCAAACAATTACCAAGCTGGAAACACTAAAAGTCAAAATTGAACACACATCAATCAGATCCTTCAATAGATACATAAAAGGGCCTGAATCTGTTCATTGAGCTTTAAAACAATGGATCCACAGAGAAATGAAGGAATAGGTCGAGGAGAAGGAGGAGGAAGAGGAAGAGGAGGAGGGAGAGGAAGAGGAGGAGGGAAAGAAGGAGGACGTGTAGAAGGAGGAGAAAGAGGACATGGTGAAGGTGAAGGGAGAGGACATGATGAAGAAATAGGTCGAGGAGGAGGAGTAGGAATAGGAGGAGGGAGAGGAGAAGGGAAAGGAGGAGGACGTGCTGAAGGAGGAGGAAGAGGAGGAGGACGTGGTGAAAGAGGAGGAAGGAGATGAAGGGCAAGGTGACAAGCAATTTCAAGGTGAAATTCAAGCCACTCTAGTTGACCATGTCCTGGTCCATGGTATGACTATGATGGAGGCTGAGCAACGAATAAAGCCTAATTTGAGTCGCTTCACTTATGCCTCAATCTTCAGAGGCTTCAGGGAGGAAAACAGATAGGTGTACTTACAGTAAGACTGCTCTATACAGTTACATTAGTGTGTATAAACTGTTGGACTATGCTACTGGAATAAAGAAATGCATCAAATTGCCTTCCATACAGATAGACATATCAGCAGATGAATGCAGAGGGTGGATCAGGCAAAAGGATTTTACCCTCGCTGTTTGGCTAGGACCAATATAGCCTGTGATGTGAATGAGATTCTCTGGCCTGACCCATAACTAAGACGGGATGTTGAGGCGAAATAATAAAAAAATTACAGTAGTGCTGTGTATAGCACATGAATGAATAAAAATGTGCTAATGCATACATTGATTGTGTCTTTTTGGTCATGTGAAAAGGTTTTTGAGGGGGAGAACCACAAGCAACTTACCAGTTTTGGATATATTGTTTTGAATTGATTGCACCAGTGTGTAATACTATGTTGCAGTGTGTGTGTTTTTGAAAGCTTGTGTGTGTTGTCTGAGGGAAAAGTTTGGTATTTCAGTAAGAGTGAATGGTTTTGAGTGTAGAGCTTCATTTTGACCTGAAAATATGATGTTTGGAGTATTGTGTGTGACTTTATGGAATTGTCTTTACTGTTTTGAGAATATGAGGCATAGTTTCAAGAAATGTGTAATAATGTTAGGTATAATGAAGATTATACTTGTATATATGTATCTTTTGCAGTAACTGTTGAACTGTAGAATAGTGGGTTAAGCAAAGGACATTGTATAGAAGTGTTGCACACTTCTTGCACACAGCAGGCTTTCAAAAAAAGTCAGCAAAAAATGAGGGGCCTGTGCCCCAGTAGAGCTTTATATCTAGCAATGCCCATGAATATATGCATGTGCTATGTATGTATGTATGTATGTATGTCTATGTATGTATATATGATTTAACAATTTTTACTTTCCAAATAAACAACTACAGCATATTCATGAATATGCATGGCATATAGCCTAAAGAAAATATTGAAGACAAAAATCTGCATTACACAAATAACAGTTTTATTGAAACAGCAGAGACATTTCTTTCATTTTCTACGTTTGTCAGTACTCTACTCAGCACCGACTGCTTCAACCAGAACGCATGCCAAAGGCGATGGAGCATAATGTTTGAGTAGGAAGCTGAGATTCAAGCGTGAGGAGAGGACAGGACACATAAGAGAGACTAGCAACAAGGAGGCTGATAGGTCCTGACCTATAGTCCTAACTCATACTCCTAATCAGTAGGTGGCGGTACTGCACCTAAAAGTTGTTTGCTAACCACCAGTAAAACTCGAGAAGGAGACTGATCGTTGGCATGCTCTCAACCCAGGAAAAACTTCAAGTTTACAAGGTACATAGTTTTCAGAAGTGGTGCTTTCCAGTTTTGATTGCATCTCTTCCAGGAGAAATTTTTGTGAACCAGAGGGGAAGGAGTGAGAAGGGAGAGAGTAATCATTGTTGTTTTGTTCCACAGATGCTGTTTTAAACCAGTTTCCACGGCCAAAGCTGATGTTAGAAAATCCATCAACAGTAGAATATGCGAGCTAAGACACCAGGTGAAGTGCAAAAGCATGGGTATATAAGTCATTTAAATCAGTGAAGAGCCAAGATGGACTCCTAGCCAGGATAAAGGCCTGTTCTTTTGGCATTTTATTTCTTTGCATTTACACATTGCCAAAGCTCCTTGAAAGTTTGTTTATTATTTATTTATCTATTATTGTCTGTGCATTTTGTTTATATTGTATTTTAACTGTATAACGGCACTGCTGAAAGTTTGAAATAAATAGACCTTGGTAATTTAAATTGCTTTAATTTATATTTTGTATATTTTCTGTTTTATGTCACTCTTTTAAAATGTAATTTATGTTAATGTAATGCAAGACATTTATGTAATGTAAAGCAAACCACATTGTCTGACCATGTGCAAAACCTCTTGTGGTTGTAATAGGTCTGCTTAGCTCTCTACCTAAAATTAGTTTTAGTATGTGTGCCTGATTAAAGAAAATAAAGGTGGCTTTTGATAGATTATCCATTAGTCTGTGTTAATATGTGGTATAAATGTGTGTAGATATTTTTATGTATATATTTCTATATAATTTTACATATTATTTAAAATATATTCTACCATATAGTAAACATACATGTGACACTATATCTGTACATATATTGTTAATACATTTTTGCATATCAATCGGAATACAATATGGCGGATATTTATAAATATAATATTGCATATATTTTGAGATATATAAACACATATATTATATTCACGTGCAATATATTAAAAGCGGCAATTATTTATATTTATCAATATTCTGCAATAAATTACATATATATAGAATATATGTATCAACATATTACTCATGTATTTTACAATATACTGCAATATATTGCATACATAAAGAATATATGCATCAACATATTACTCCATATATCGCCAATATATACTGCAATATATTACATACATTAAGATTATATTTATCAACATATTACTCCATATATTGCCAATATATACTGCAATATATTACATACATAAAGAATATATGTATCAACATATTACTCCATATATTGCCAATATATACTGCAATATATTACATACATAAAGAATATATGTATCAACATATTACTCCATATATTGCCAATATATACTGCAATATATTACATACATAAAGAATATATGTATCAACATATTACTCCATATATTGCCAATATATACTGCAATATATTACATACATAAAGAATATATGTATCAACATATTACTCCATATATTGCCAATATATACTGCAATATATTACATACATATAGAATATATTTATCAACATATTACTACATATATTGCCAATATATACTGCAATATATTACATACATTTAGAATATATTTATCAACATATTACTCCATATATTGCCAATATATACTGCAATATATTACATACATATAGAACATATGTATCAACATATTACTCCATATATTGCCAATGTATACTGCAATATATTACACACATATAGAATATATGTATCAATATATTACATACATTTAAAATATATGTATCAACATATTACTCCATATATTGCCAATATATACTGCACTATATTACATACATATAGAATATATGTATCAACATATTACTCCATATATTGCCAATATATACTGCAATCTATTACATACATTTAGAATATATGTATCAATATATTACATACATTTAAAATATATGTATCAACATATTACTATATTGCCAATATATACTTCAATATATTACATACATTTAGAATATATGCATCAATATATTACTTCATATATTTCCAATATATTATGGGATATATTAAATAGTATAATGAGATGTATTTAATCAATATATGAAAACGGCAATAATTGCAGTATTGTATAATATATTGCAATATATCACTTACATATATTAAATATATTTTTATATAATATATCATGATATATATTACTATGTAAATTTCACAATATATGGAGACACATTAAATATATTGTCATGTAATATATTGAGAAATATATTTTTGTTGCATAAGGGATTTATTAGTAATACAGTGGAAATTTGTAGAAATGTGAATATTTGGTTAGCATGTTGATTTACGGTGTGTGCCCCTAAATTTTTTGGTTGCGCCCCTAAAATTTTCAGTTGGGGACCACTGTGCTCCTAGTGAAAAAAGTTAGTATGGAGCCCTGTATCACAACCTCAACTTCTTAAAACTAACACCGTTTAAAATTTCCTGCGTGCCAGAGAGTGGGAACAACACACTCGCTGGTTTTAAACCCCTGCATGCCAACCTCTCTAGTGCAAGGAAATGTCAGATGCGCACGTATTACAAGCTCACGTGCAAGAAAGAGTCCGACTCACATGCATTAAAAGTTCAGGTGCTAGGGGTCCATGCTGTGCGAGCAAGAGTCCAACAAGCGCGCATTAAGTCCAGGTGCGTGTGAGAAGGAATCAGCGCGGGTTACAAGCTCTCTTGCGCAAAGGGAAGCCCACAATTCATCTCATGCGAGGAAAAGCACGCAATGCGCATGTTATTATGAAACTATGATGATGATATAACCATCGCCAACTATCGTCATGGAAGTCTGCTATTGGCGATATGTCTGACGATCGTCGATTCATGATACTATCGTCTATCGGCACAACCCTAATATCTGCACAAGATCAACATGCTTGTTTGCTTTCCGGCCCCTTTAAATAAAGTTTACAAGACCAAGCATTCAAACGTCAAATAATCTCTCTCTACAGCGATGTTGGCAGGGCAGCCAAAGTGTTTTTTTGGCACTCTTGCCTGCGGTGGTGTGAACGTACAGTAACACTAAAATGCTAGCACAATGCCGACATGCATTTATTAAAGCTTGTGCGGCTCTCACTATACTCTGGTTGTGATTTGATTACATTATCAAAGATGTTATTGATCAATGAAATTTATTCAGTCTTTTCACTTATTCGGACGAACACCGAAAATGCTTTTTTCCTATTTTATGCTGAATAGATCACACCTTCAACAAAAGTCAGGGTTCCCACGGGTCCTTGAAATCCCTAAAAGTTTTTGAATCTGGGGAAAAAAATTCAAGGCACTGGGAAGTTTTTGAAAATATACATAGGTCATTGAAAGTGCTTGAATCTATTTTATGCAAGAAGTTTTCTGGGAAAAAATCCATAATATTCCCTGTGTAGTGTAGGATAATATCATTAAAATTCTAGACTTTTTAGCACACGTGCTAAACTGTTCGCTTTAAATGCTTATATCTTCTGTATGCGAATGTTGATTCATACCACAATGCTTTTTTGCATAGTTGTGTTTGACACATAAAGTCTCGGGTTACGTATGTTACTGTTGTTCTCTGAGAAGGGAACGAGACGCTGCGTCTCCCTTACCATACTTCTTGCGTCCCTGTAATGCCGTCTTTGTCAATATTTCAGATAGCGATATACTTCATGGCTCCCGCGTCACCCTGTCTTTGTCATTAAGCCTCACCATTGGTTAAATTTGATATATACATTCAGACGCACTTACCCCTGGAGGCGTCCCCAAAGTGTCACCGCAATGACGCAGCGCGAGTTCCCTTGAAAGGGAACTGTAACAATGTATCTTAAAAGGTAACATGATGTAACCTTGCTCTCACTTGAAAGGTGTCCCCAACTTTAGTCTTTGAATTTGAGGGTATTGGGCCTTGAAAGTCCTTAAATTTGAATATAATTAAGGTGTGGGAACCCTGAAAAGTGCACCCCTGATTGTTAATAGAATTATGCTCTCTATATTTGGTTTGGATATATTTTTGCCTGTTTATAGCTTTACATTTACATTTATGAATTTGGCAAACACTTTAATCCAAAGCGACTTACAGTGCATTCATTTCAAGGTATACATTTCTTTGGATTCCTTTGGATTCGAATCCATGACTTTTCTAATGCTATCGTGATGCTCCACCAATTGAGCTACAGACAGAGATGGGCATAAATACATGGAAATGTATTTCAAATACAAATACAAAATACTGTGTCGAAAAATGTATTTAAATACAAATACAAAATACTGTGAGGAAAAATGTATTTAAATACAAATACAGTATTTTGTATTTTGAAAATACACAAAATACATGTGAAATTGGTGATTCAGTGCAAGTAGCCATATTAGGCTGAAATCTGGGTCTATTTCTGAATGCCAAAAAGGATTTAGATGTGTGCAACTACTTAGAAACTTTCATTTTATTTTACGTACCTCTTGCTTTCCCCTGCCCTGTAAAAAATAGAAAACTAGAAAAAAAACTTGGTAACACTTTACTTGAAGGGGTGTGCATAAGGCCGACATGACACATTCATAATCATAACATGACGTGTCATGAACATGAAGAAGATTTTATGCACATTTATGACAACTGCCATTAAGTGTCATTTACTCAGTTATGTAATTTTTAATGCAAAGATGACATTGTTTGAGATATCTTTGTTATGGCATTAAGTGTTAATACTATGTCAAATATTATTAATACTCGGTCAAATAAACATTATGAACTGAAGAATATTCATGATGCTGTTATAAAAACTATTTAACAGAGTATTAACACTTAATGACATTTTAATGACAAATTATATTTGTATCACTGGTAAAAAGAGGTCAGTTATGTTGTCTTGGTTAATGTCAAGTTGTCATGGCAAGTTATGATGTATGGGTTAAAGCAACACTATGTAGTTTCCATGTAAAAATGACTTACAGCTCCCTCATGTGGTTGAAAAGCGCAACAGTGCCTGGTATCAGACACTCTTCTGCAGGCAGGGGAAGGGGCGGGCTGTGTTTCTTACCCTCCACCGCCACTTTCAGAGTGTGCTTGTAGCAGCTAGGAGGCTGCTCAGGTTGCAGCAACAGTACAATTTGTCCAGTTAAAAGTTGTTCTATCACTGAAATAATTTTAGAGACATTATTTAAAGGTAAAAAAACGACATAGTGTTGCTTTAATGTCAAGTTGTCATAACAAAGACATCTCAAACAATGTCATCTTTGTCATTTGTTCAATTATGTCATTTTTATTGCAATTAATGACAGTTGTCATAAACATCCATAAAATCTCCTTCATATTCATGACACGTGTCATGCCACGACCATGAATGTGTCATGCCAGCCCCATGAACAAACACCCCTTCAAGTAAAGTGATGTTTTATAAAAACATCATAAAAACTTTTTCATGTGTCGTCAAAATGACCCACAACCTAATCAGTTTATATGTTAAGAAATCCATGCATTTACAAACGTCTCACGAGACAAATTATTCGGCAAACTAATTCCTCTCATTGCTGCTTTTTGATGGTTTTGAGAACAATTACTCACGAGTCGCCCCCTGTCATTTCACAGAATTATACAACGGAGAGCACGTCAAGCATAAAAGCCTTTTAGGTTTACACAGTTTTTCAATATTTTACTATGTTCTTACCTGATGAATTAATACATGCCTATCTTTTTTCAATACTGTATGTGCACTTAATCTTTGCACAGCATGTCATGAATGTGTTAGCATTTAGCCTAGTCCCATTTATTCCTTAGGATCTAAACAGGGAAGAATTTAGAAGCCACCAAACACTTCCATGTTTTCCCTATTTTAAAGACTGTTACATAGTTACACAAGTAAGTATGGTGGCACAAAATAAAACGTGATTTTTAAGTGAATAAAAATGAGAACTATATTGTATGGCGGAAGAGCACCTAGTTTGCAGCACCTCAACCTCTGGCGCAGCCACATCATCACGCCTGTGAAGATGCTACTGCGTACTGAGGTCGAAATGCTGCAAACTATGTGCTCTTTCTCCATGCATTGAAAAAAGATAGTTATATATTAATTTGTCTAAGTTGAGGTAAGAACATAGTAAAATATAAAAAAATTGTGGTTTTCCTTCAGGTCAAAAGTGTAGGCCAATTTGTCAGCGTTCAACACTCTGTCTCAGTCTCAATGTGCAAGTGTAGCGTGCAACTGCCTGCCAACGTGCAAGTGTAAATTTGAATTTCCTTTTGCGACAGTTATAACACAAATCACATCACACCAAATAATTAAATCGCCTTTGCTTTATTTCCCACTCCAACATTTCAATTATTGCCCACTAAAAGCTGCACAGATATATTTGCTTAACTAGTTGATGCATGAAAACAGCACCCTGACTGGTTGACTGGCTCAAAGTATTTTGAGTATTTTAAAAATACAAAAATACTCATCTTAAATGTATTTAAATACAAATTACATTTCATTTTTTGCAAAGGCTTTAAAATACAAAATACAAAATACTATTTTGTATTTCAAATACGCATTTTAAATACATGTATTTGAAATACTGCCCATCCCTGGCTACAGAAACATTCAAAGGATCTGGAGATGATAAAACAGATGTAAGTGTTACATATCTACATTGAAGGAGTAACGTGAGCTATATCTAGAGATCTGAATATCAGATTTTGGGGGTGGTTTCTTCTCCAGTAAGCCAGCACCCAGAACACATCAGCAATCACATAGTGATGCTTTCGAAACCTCTCAAAACACCCTGGCAACCACCCACAGCATCGTGGCACCAAGTTGTGCAAGGGAAACAACAGTTACATTTTTACTTTTACAGAAATTTTTGATGTCTACAGAAACAAAAGCAGTCTTGTATCATAATAGTTACAGATTGTCAACAGCAGTAAAAAATGCATGGTCTGTTTAGTTACATTGTTGCGTTATACTTTACATAATGTGATAATTAAAAGACATTCTGTGCAGAAAATAATAGCACATTGTAAACAGGACATTTTGTACATGATCATTATGTAATGCCAAGGCGTTCGCCTGTGAAAGTAGGCGGTGCTAAATTTAGCATGAGACAAAAAAATAGATAGATAGAACTAGATTTCATTTTCATTTTGAGCCAGGTAATATATTTTATTTGAGTAGGTTAGTAAATTATTCATTAAATCTATTAAGCAATAAAATGTATCGACCCCCAGCCTTGACTAATAGTGAATGCTGTCCCTGCTTGCTCTCTTCCCATGGTAAGCCTTTCCAGTGGTGGGTCATTGCATCCCATTCACATAGATTTTACGAGCCGAGAGGGGTCGGGGTTTGGGGGGGTTTCCATGGTAACGGGTAGCGGAGACGATCGGCGTGGTTGTGGCATGATCAGCAAGCAAATGCGAGCCTAACTTAGCAACCGCTCGCAGTCTGACGGTTCGCCCAAGATTGTCCCCCGTATGCAAGCGACTGAACGCATTACGTAACATCACTCACTGGATTCATCACGCGCTGCTTCACACAGCCAGAGCAGAAGTGTTCATGTATTATTTTAAAGCAACAAAACATAGTCTCAAACGGCTCAGCCGGTAGCTTCCCCATTTGGGGAAAGGGTAACACCCACCCCAGGGCTTCAGATAAGTAGTTTGTCATATTCTCCACGCAGTCGCATCTCTCCGGTTGAGGTGCCGACTGTAAACACACAGCGGTAATCTACTCAAGCTGGCCCATGAGTCAGTGTACTGTGACAGGTGTCTTACACTACAGTACAGTAGCTATGGCAAAAATAGCATCGGCTTGACAACTGACTGTGCAAACCGCAAAGCTTGCTGTATTAACACGTCAACACTTTGAACCGAATGATAACACGATAGAAATTGGTTTAATTATGTTGAGAGCCGCATGCACACGGCGGAGGCACAGATGTGGAAAACACTTATTGAGTTTCGACTGTACTTTCCCCAGCATGAGTCACAGATTGACAGACCAGTTAAGTAAGAAAATGTGAGAAATGCTTGTAGATTATGTTTGTAAATAGAAATTCAAAATACAGAAAGAAACATGAAATAAGTAAGTACATTGTGATTAACTAGATAAAGACACACACTTTTTCATTTGGAATGAGGAGCACTGATGAACTGTGTACAATAAGACCGACAATGTCTATTAGGAAAGTTAATAGTATAGATATTGATTGTATATTGACTCTGACTCTGCCGCAAGTGATTCTGTACCGCTAGAACCAAACAGAATTGCAAAATTTATTACATTTCTAAAAGACTCGCTTTTTCGTTTACAAAACGGGTAGTCCCGCCCCAAACTCAGTCAATTGATAGAGAAAGCTGCTCCAAACAAAACCACAAGTCAGTCACAGGGACAAGTGTAATATTCAATGTAATTATAATGATAGTGAAAAATAGGGATGGCATGTATGTCATTTTTTCATTTGGATTAATGCATAGGTCTGAAAAACGAGTACTCCATTAACTGGGAGCGGGGCAATCAAAGGGGCGGGGCGTATGCGTCATGGTGAAAATTTAATATTTTTAAGTAAAAAAATCAATTAAATTTAATTTTGAAGAAACTATTACAGAAAAATTAACACATACTAGATTAATAATGAATGAAATGTTTTAACAGAAACCTCTAACAGGAATAGCTGCGTGATGAAGTGAAACTAAAGGGTTAATAAACACAAACTGAAGCGATTTCTATATGACGCACTCTACATAATATTAACCCTTGATACAACATAAATGTATTATACAACATGCATATGTATGCTCAAAATGCAAGACTTAAACTAAGTTATGTACTGGATAGAAAGTCTACTTCGCTCTAGACGCGCAAATGCATACAAAATGTTCAAAACTAGACGTGATAGACGCAATTTTGACCCCTCAAACACGGCTGCTGTGAAACCACGATAAGCCTTTGCTATCATATTAGCGATTACCTGTGTCGTGTTGTCCTCTCACCTGTTCTCAGTCAAGATGTAACGTTAATGCTCGTATCGCTCTCTGGTATCTCTTGAGATTTGATGTTTAAATATGAGATGATATGAGGGAACTTGTGACGGCATTGTACATTTTACACCTGACTGACTGTATTTTTGTCTCACCGAAGTGAATCCAAAAATTATTGCATCCTTTTAAAACCAAAGTGCCTCCTTGATGTTAGGTGTATTCGGCTACACAGCGCTGCACGGATCAGCGGGATGAAACTTTTTAATCCTGAATGGTACTGATGTCATATGCCGGTCTGCGCAGCTTTCGTCGACGTCAAACACAACGTCAAACACGCACCCAGTCTTTACTGCAACAGGCGCTTGTAACATTAACCAGATATCCAAATGCCGCCATAACCACAAAAAAATAAATGAACCCACACGGTCATCGTTTTCGTGATCTATTGTCGATGCCACGTTCGAGTACTCGAGCAATCGATTACTCGTGCCCATCCCTAGTGAACAAGTCTTGTTGCGTACATACCAAAAGGAATTAACATATTTGCACGAGTAGATTACAAACAAAGTCAATCCAAAGACGCGAATAGATGTGAATTCGTGAGGGGTGAAGAGAATGATGTAAATTGGGTGCCGCGATTGCCACGAATGCGATGCGTACACAGCATTAGTCTTTAAGCTTTGTTATTTTAGTAAAGTGTTAATGACCTTATATATTTAATCTATACTCTTTTTATAAAAATACAAACAGAAAATACAGGAAATATGTACACAACATGTAAACCAAATATTTTAAAATGTTCTCAATTTTGGCACATCCTAAACCATTTTGGAGACTGAAGTCCTGTATCCTTTAGATTAGATTTAGAAATGGTTTTATTTCATTTAGGTTTAAGAGTGCAGGTTCCTGCCATTGGTCAAATGTAGGGGGAGCTCACACAAAATACTTTAGCCTACATTTTATTCTGTTTATAATACTATAAACTAGGGATGCACCGATAGGATTTTTTTGGGCCGATTCCGATTTAAACAGACGAATTCTGGCCGATACCGATGCCGATACCGATATTAAACACTTGTATACAATACTATACAGTTGGTCTATTAGCTAGTTTTTTACTGAACATGGATTGGATCTAATTAACATTCAACTGACCAACATAATAAGAGAGGCACAAATTAAGCTAAAACAAATATAATAAGACAGCATGACAATCTTCAAAGGTGGTTTTTGCTATTCAGCATTTATTTTATTAACAACATCAACTCATTTTTTACATAAAATGGATTTCTTTATGCAGTTAATTAATAAACAATCGGTATCGGCCTTTCTCGTGCTATTGCTGATATGCCGGTTTCAAATTCATCAAAAATCGGCCGATAAATATCGGTGGCCGATACATCGGTGCATCACTACTATAAACCCAATGATGACCTAAGACTTTTGCACAGTACTGTATATTAATTTCCATCCATCCATCCAATCTTTCAAATTTTTATTGTTTTATCACTATTGTTGTTCCCTGGGATCGAACCCAAAACTTTTGCATTGCAAGTACAATTCTCTACCTGTTGACCTACATGACCACTATTCAATTTCTGTGTGTATAGTATAGGCATAAATGAAGAAACCCATTGCTAACCCATGCTAACTGTAAAGCAGTTAGCACATTTTATGTGTGGCTTTACAAAAAATAAAATCGATCACGGCGTCTTAAAGCAGTTGTTAAATTCCTTCTTTGTAAGCATCCTTTCACAACCGCCTTTTGTTGACAAAACAATTGACCAGCCGTGGACTGAGCCGAGCTGATTGGTTTGTTTTCCCAACACCCCTGTTCCCTCAAGAAAAAGCCCAATTTAAAGTAAATGTACCATTCTCTAACCTTTTCAGTCAACGAATTTTACTTGTTTGTGGCTTTGGTAGAATGGACTCAACCTGGGTGAATGGAACAGCAGGGTGCCAACAACACTGTTGTACCCATGGGGCCCTGAAATTTGACTGTGTCTTAAAATGCCACTATGTAAAACAACATCCCTACAGCTTTGGGAAATAAAAGGACACTATACTCTGAATGTTTTGCAGTGCTGTGCACAGAAATGCCATTGTTTCTCTTCGCTCTCATTACATATGTTACATAGCCCGCGGCTTCGCACGGATGGATCGCTGGACGCCCCTGCCACTCAGCACATTAACATACTCCGCACACGCTCAGTCTTCACAACACGGGATGTCACGTTGCCAAGCAACAGCGCCACATCACATACAGAATGTTGTGAGTTTTTTTTTTTTTTTGAGAATCTCAGTCACAGGAAAAGGTACAGCACCTACACGTCAGAAACATCTACCATCGAGTTCTGGGAGAAATGTTGAGCAAATATCACATCTTATGTGCTCGGCCTGAATTATCTTTGTTTGCTTACTGTGAACGCACCGTAAAGCCTGAAAGTAAGTGCAGAAGCGTGTGAATAAAAGAGGATGAGCGTTGAATTCACGGCATCCAAATAAAAAGCCCCGTAATTGTGTTCCCTCTCTCTCCATTATCACTTTTATCACAGCCTTGAGATTCAAAGGCTTCTGAAAACGTTTTCGAGCTCTTTCCAGCAGTTATCGTTTTTTCTGGATAACATTTATCACTTAAAATGACAGCCGTGGCGAGAAATAAGACATTCATTGTGGTGAATCTGGGTTACATCAAAAGCCCATAAAGACAACTTATTAAAGACAAAACACATTTGCGCTATTCATTTGTGGTTTGAAGAGATCAGAAGTATGGTTAGAAAGTCGTCATCCTCACACGCTGTGCTGAAATCAAACTTCACCATAATAAAGCGCTTCAAAATTGGACAATTAATCAGGCTAGAAAATTCGTTTTTTTTAAACATGTCATTTGCAATAAATGTCTAAGATGCCTAAACCCCCCTTGTCTTAGCTAAAAATTGACTCTTGGTAATCTTGCAAAAATTACAGTTTCTCATTGCGTCCAACTAATGAGTCTGAGCTTTCAGTCATCAGCATGAGTACGAGTAGTCTTGACAGCTGTTTACCACTATAGCTGGGTAAGGATTTAGAAGGCACCTGCCTTACTGTTTTATTCATGCCTTTGTCCCTTTGCAATAACAACCAAAACTACTTGTTTGTGTCTGCGGCAGATGCACCATAAAAATATGAAGAAAGTAAGAAATAGGGATGAGTGATGTCTAGTGGAAATGTGGGATTGTGTAGTTCATCTTATTTATCTTTCATTTTGGTATTTTTAGCATCAGTGCTGTTTTAGCATGCTGTGCTTTACCTGAGAAAAGTGATTTTTACATATGGCTGCAACAACGAATCGATAAAAAGTTGTCAAAGAATTTAATTATCGATAGTTTTATTTTGTGCCACCATACTTATTTGTGTAACTACTCATGTAACAATCTTTAAATAGGGAAAATATGGAAGTGTTTGGCGGCTTCTAAATTCATCCCTCCTTGGAGCCATATGAATGAATGTGGCTAGGCCAAATGCCAACACCTTCACGACGCGCTGTACTAAGATTAAAAGTACACGCATAGACAAAAAAGTACAGTTCTACATGTTAATACCCTAATTTAGTGCCTTATTTAGTTTTAACAAGTGATACATCTGAGTAGCTTTTATTTAGGTTTTATCCGATTAGTTGGTTAATTAAAAAAAAAAATTGCTTGATAAATAGATTATGAAAATAATCATTAGATGCAGCTCTATTTCAAATTCGACTTTTGAAATGATACCTCCTTTTTTAACTGTTTCGATCCGTTTAGCAAGTAGTGTTAAAGAAATAGATCGCTCAATTATTAAAATTTTCTCATAATTTACTCACTCACTTTTATGCCATGCCATGTGTTTGTGATATATGATTGATATATGACATATCGTTCACACAGTAAGCTCAAAGTTTTCAAAAGTTTTTTACAAACTTATCTTTTCTAAGAAGAAATATATTAACCTGAGTAATCTGGATTACTTTAACTCTTTCCCTGCCATTGACAAGTTATCTCGTCAATTAAGAGAAAACATTTCCCTGCCAATGACGCTTTCCTGATGAGTTTTTATTAGGGATGCACCGATACCACTTTTTAAGGATCAAGTACGAGTACCGATATTTTTTCCCTGGTACTCGCCAATACCGATACCGATGCTTATTGTATTGAACAAACACAATGAGACTAATCAACATATCAGCATCTATATTTTTAACAACTTCAACTCATATTATGAAAAAACAAATCATTCTTATGTGCTTATCATCACAAATTTTCAAAGCCAAAATTTCACAGTGTCCAATAACCTCCAAAGGGCAAAACCAAGTACGTAATGCATGTAATTTTTACCAGTCTGTCACAGAGCTGTCAAAGGGCTAAAGAAATCACAGAAAACAAGACAATCAAATGTGTCATAAAGTACATCACGTGAGGTATCGGTCTTTGGTATTGGGGTATTTTTACGAGTACAAGTACCTGAACTTGGTATCGGGCCTGGTACCGACACTGGTATCGGTATCGGTGCATCCCTAGTTTTTATGGTAATCTGTAATTCTGCTATTATCCACTAGATGGCTTACCCAATTTATAAAAAACTGAAGCAATTTATTAAAACATTAATTTTAAACTGTATGTTTTGAAAATCGTTCTAAATCTGATCTCTAACAAGATTTCTTTAAAAAAATGCAAATATTTCAGCTTTTTGCTCCAAATTTTGTATTTTTGAAAAAACCTACCCATATTTAAGAGGCTATAAAAAGAGAACAAATAAAGATAGGATGAAACATTTTTTTCTTGTGTTGTTTGTTTGTTTGTTTGAAAACAGAAGGCCTGTTCTTTTATTTTATATTTTTGTATGTTTATATATTTATATAAGAAAATTTTCCTGGAAGGCATTTTGTGGAACTTTAGTGAAAAACACAAAAAATGCTGGCGGGCAACTTTTTAAAAAAAGGGCTGGCGGGGAATGAGTTAATGACCGATGTATGTACTTTTTGGAATATGCGCATTATTTGCCCCAGTCGTGTCTGCGCAAGTAAAAAAACTTGAGCGAGTAATTCCAGCCCGATCTCACAAGAATTCTTACATATTTTACGAGGCTAATTCGTATAATTCGTACGAAGTCAATTGTACAAAAATGTACGAATATTATAAATAACGAAACCTCACCTCTAACCTCAACATCACAGCGGCAAAGGTAAATTGTACAAAAATGTACGAATGTGGTCATACGAATTAGCCACCTCATAAAATACGTACGAATTGCCATGAGATAGCGTTGGAAATTCATGTGATGCGTCAATACGCAAGTCAATCAGTGAAGAGCTTATTTACACTCAATGAACGGTTTGACACATCCAATTGAAACAGAAAATGAAACAGACCATTGTTTTCATTAAGTAACCCAGAGCGAGTAACGCAATGCGATAATTTGCTTCGCTTTTGGTGCGCACACAACATAATTAGCTAAGTCTGTTACAAGCAGAAATATAATCTTCCCTTGTGTTTATTACAAAATCTACCAAGTCCCTCAAACCATTTTTTAATCAGTTTGGAGTAAACATTGTATTATTATAAAGAAGTGTTCATTACATTTACATTTTACAATTTTGTGTACATTCAATTTGTAGCTTTAATTTGAATGTACTAATCTAATACTGTTCCATTATAACCACATTCATTTCCACACTGGAGTCCAAATGTAATGCAGTGATCATTTGAAACAGTCCCTTTACAGTGAGAATGGAGCATTTCTACACATCATTCCCCCATTGCTGAGCTTCAAACTGCTCTTATAGTTTCTCATCTGTCTGTTTTCCTACACAGCGCTACTAAACGCTTGATTGCACAAGTGCCTTAACCCCCCACTCATATTCCCTTTGTGTTTTTCTCTTTTGTCACACAGTTTAAAGAAACTCTTCCCCATGGGGGGTGGTAACCTACCCCCGATACCGCTGTCAGACCGTAGGCAGTGCATTTGAAATCCAGATCTAGTCATGGGCGGCATCGCAACGGCAGATTTTGTTCCCACCACCTTATGAAATAGCCTGCGGCAAAAACGTACCTAATGTAGAGGAAGAAGCTCCTGTTGTTGAGCAGGCCTTGTAATTTCATCCCGGTGTGTTATAATGAGCTGCGATGAAATTAGTATTGTTAATGTTTTGCCGAGTGGTCATTGTGGTTGTCACCATTCGGGAATTGTTTCCTCACCGCACAGTTTAACTGGGTTGCATTATTATGTAAGATGAGTATTCATTTAAATGGAATCACAAAGCAGAAAGAAATTGGTTTCTGATGCATCCAATGATGTTAGTTCGATTTCTTATGAAACGTGAATGATAACATAAACGTGAAAAAGTATGAAGCTGCTGCCGTAACCCCAACCCTAAATCTAACATCACCGGGGCGAACGCAGGTCAAACTTGAACGTACAAATAAAATACAATTGATGATCCATCTATTTGCTGTATCCATTTCACAGACTTACAATCGATGTACGACAATACAAAATAAAGTTATAACATTAGATGTGTAATTTATGTCCATTTAAACTCGGTTTAGTCAGCTAAATGATGGCTCCATCAAATCATTGTGTAATAAAAAAAGCATCTCTGTGTGTTATTGACTATTTTTTTTCACAAAGTGACAAGTATGGATCCAGATCTAATCTTGCTAAATACGTTATACAGTAAATGTGCTGTTCGGTCGTTTCATAAAAACGGGACAAATTCCCTTTTCACAGGTGGGGTTCTCCATCTCCAGCAGCGATACCGAAGAAGAGCCGCCTGCAAATATCCTCACTGCTTTACTTACAAGATATGATGTGACAGTTGTGCAGAGCTGTTTGCTTACCCGGAGAAAAGCTAGTACAGACATGGCAGATTTCAAGCAATACGACAGATCAAGTGCTGAAATTAAAAACGGCATTCAAATGTCAGTAAAGAGCACATTGACGTTGTTTAAATGTTTTACATTTGCGTCATTTTAGATGTAATAACCAGATGGGGTGAGATGCACGTTGTGTGATTGGGCGGGTGAGACTGAACCAAAGAAACATCCAGCTGTAGATGCATGCACATACTTGGTAGTGTATGTGTATTCAACACAATGGTTACACATCTTAGTTCTGTCACATAAAGCTAGTTTTACCCCAGAAATGGGGTTAGCTGAGATGAGAAATGAATTATATTGTATTGCTAAAACAGGCAATTTTATGCTGTCAATGGTGTTTCACTGTTTCACAGGAATTTATTAGTGTAAAGTGGCCTAAGTCATGTACTGTGGCCAATCGCAACAGCTGTGTGTGAGTTAAAACTTAGCAAGCACTAAGTAAAACATATGCACTAAATAGTTTTATGGTGCACCATTAAACTTACTTGATGCATAACTCTACATGTAAAGTAAATATTTACGAAAGCTTTCGATCAGAAGTAATGGTTGGAATCAAATATATTTACATTACATGTATATTTATGCATTTCGCATACACTTGTATCCAGTGGCGAGGCTTCATAATGGCCAGGGTGGCACTGGCCCACTCAGATTGATGGCTGGCCCACCCAGTCAGAACAGCGGAAAAAACACGCATTAATTAAAATAATCTCTTTAATAATAATTGCTTGAATACGCATTATTCAGAAATAAATAACTATTTATATAGAGAGAGTTTATTATTTGTTATCATTTTAAACAATTTGACAGCAATAAGCAGTTTTCTGTGCGCACAGATGCACACACATACTCAAATGGACACACGTTTTTAGAAAGCACGCAAACACAGAATCCACACATTTTCCACTGCAAGGCTGATAACAGAACTCTTTAGAATGTAGACACAAATGTGTCACTTGGTAACACAAGAGACTACTAGCATGAGATGTACATACAGTACCAACAGTATTGAGTATGGAGGACAACCAAATATTGGTGTTATTAGGGCTATTTATATAAAGGCTATTTGTATTTCTTACTTGATTTTTACATGCTAAAAAACGAAAAGGACACAACTCATTTACTTCAATGACACGCACGCTACAGTATGTTGGATACAACCAGCAACCAATGAGTGGCCACTCCTGAGCGGCTACGTCACTACACGCATTTGGTTAGACAACCATTCCGAAAATTCCGGGCCAGTAACGGTTTGTAGCCGTGCTGAGCCAGGCTCATGTCGAAACATAGCGTATTGTTAGGAATTTCACAATTCGATTCGATTTCGATTCTTGCGGCTTCAATTCAATATTGTTTTATTTGCTTAGATATCGATTTAGTAATAAGTCAATACATACCTGAGTATATTTTTACTAGGGCTGTGTATCGCCAACAATTTCCCGATACGATACGTATCCCAATACAAGGGCCCCGATACGATGCGCATCACAATACAAGACTATTTTTATTATTATTACTATCTGTTTATTGTACATTGAATAAGCAGTGTTGTAACAGTTGTGGTTTTGCCATTCATTTATTAGCTTTTGGGGTAACATAGAAATACTTAAAATCCCAGAGTTAGTACTTAACTTATATGTTTTTTTAAAAGCAGTTTTACAAAGATGGTGCCTTACTCTAGGCATTATATTTGTCTCCCATTATTCTATATCTATAAAATATATCTATAAACATGCAGTCAGACTTAATACTATTTAATAGAAGCTCAATTCAAGTTTAATTCAAGCTCTTTCTTTAACTGCTGCCAAAACAGGACATCGTCAGACAAAATCACCATACATTTACATTGAGGCTGTACTGATGTTGCTCTTCTCATCAGTGTTGTTGCATTATGAGCGCTTTTTTTATTTAAAATACGAGTGGTAGTTTTATTGTATATCGCGTATAGCGCAGACAATTTGGTGCAAATTTGGAGAATACACAGTTGATGTTACACAGAGTTACGACAACAAAACACATTGTAGGGAGAGGAGAGAGCTTGCACACAGACTCAAAACAAGAGAACGAGTATGTGTGGGAAACACTACTGCAAACCTTTCGTTTAGTCACGATGAACTCGATCATCCGTCTTCTCTGTCAGTAAATCTGTGACTTTTGACATTTATGCGAAAAAGAAAGTACACGGAGGGACGCAGAGTGAAAATACTTTTCACTGTTATGCGAGAGAAGCGCATTGCACGCAACATGAAAGAGGGGTAGGAAGGGAGACGCACTGAATTAAGCCGTTTTAAATAGTAAAATGTAAATGGGAATCATGCTGTTTTGGTAAAGCGTGTCTTGTACAACGCTGACCGCTCTCACTAGAGTGTTGCCCACAGCGCCGCCACTGCCCAGTGGGCTGAATCGATTCATAGGATTTGTTGTATCCATATTGAAATGAAAAACAAATAATTGCAATGCATTGATGGATCAACATTTTTACCCAGCCCTAGCTCTAACCATTCCAGACCATTCTAAGAACAGTTCGGCATGATCACGGTGGTAAAACGCTCTATGTATATATATTAGGGATGTCAATTTATATGATTCCCCATATTTGATGATTGTTTAACCCTCATAAGCCCCAATTTTCCTTTTAAGAAATTAAAAGCGTGATTACAAAAAAATATATACATTTTTAATGATACAAACAATATATCTGTTTTTTTTGGGATTTCCCATCTATACATTAATGCTGTGTTTTGGGAATTTTTGGGAAAAATGTAAAATATAAAATTTTTTATGGAAAATGCACCTAAATTTGATTTAAATTGTTTGTAGATATTGATCAAGATGTTATGTGTTAAATTCGGCCAACTGGTGTTTAGAAAAAACATAAAAGAATTACAGTTCAAAAATGTGTTAGTTAAGGTGGTAGGGTTTGGGGGGGTTCTTTGTGCGGCAGACTACAGACTCTGTACTACATTTAACAATTTTTTATTAAATATAAAATATAAATTGTATTACTAAAAAAGTAAAGCCTTTTTATTACATGTGATAACAGTTCTGGCCTCTCGTAAATTCTTCCATTCTTATTTAATCCACAATATACACACATTCATACTTTATCTTATAAACATCTGTTGTAAATAATCTAAATTTCATTTTTAAATTAAGATGGCATAATTCACCTAAAGTAAAGTAGTTTGCATCTCTAGGTTTGCTAATTATCTGTATTTTTTAATATAAGGACACATTTTCTGTAAAATAGCTTTGAAACAATATGCATTCATGTGTAAAGCACTATACAAACGGTGAAACATAGTGAACATAAACTCCTGCCTTCTTTTATTTAATTGGTTGGAATGCTTCTAAGCTCTGTAATGTGATTGGCTGGATTTTGGTGTAACCTCAAGAAACACCGACTTCTTAAAACTTAAAATTCTTGCTCAGTCGTGTAATTCGATTGGCTGTGAACTGCGGCTTCTGTGAACAGAAACTTTAATTTTGATTTGTCAACATTTTGACCCTGATGTGCGCTGTTAGATCACTGCACTAAGTGACTGTGTGTTTTGAAGGAGGCAGCAATGACAGCAGACAGCGAGTTACAAGTGGGTCCAAATAAAAAACACAGTGTTGTAATCGTTATTTTCATTACTCTATAACGTACGTGCATTAAAGCAAACCGTCCCACATTGCCATGCGGCCCACTGGGAAAACTCTCGGTGCTCCAGATGACCAGTTCGCTACTGCGTCCATATAACCTCTATACGTAGAAAAAAATCTCACCGGCCCACATAAAAAAGTGGCACGGCCCCTCTGACATTTGCCAGAATTGTTCAGACAGCGTCAGTAGATCACGTCTCTTTCTTTTCTCATTTCGGTCGTGTGGTGCGTGCCCACTCGCGGTGTGAAGCGCGTCCGTGCTAATCTCCGATTGACGGCCTTTTGTGCAGCGGATTTTTGACCCCAAGGGACTTATAAGGGTTAAATTAACGATCAATCAGTCGAAGAATCGTTAACTGTAATAGTGCAATAAACCTTTACTGCAGTGGCATATACCCAATGACATGAAAGTGTGTGTAAATGGCAAAACACCAGCTTCCTCATGCAAATACATTTTTTTTTGTCTAAATAACATGCTAGTGGGATTGTAAAATGAGTCAATGTAGTTGGTGTTTTGATTAAAACCTAAGTTATATGGTTGTGGAATGGCATGAGGGGGAGTAATTAATGAGAACATTTTTATTCTGGGGTGAGCAAACAAATGACGTAACTGAATAAAGTACAGAATAAGTTGCAAACTATCTAAACCTCTAGTGTGGACCTTACCGTCCAATATAAGTAAGAACCTACAAATGGCTGGTGTAACCCCACCCTTTTTCCTTTCACTGTGACCCCTTTTTGCTTCATTAAAGTGTTCCTGGCATTTTTGTCTGTAACAGAAGTTAAATGCTGTAGGCAGCATTGTCCTTATAATTATTTAAAGAGATTTAAAGCAATGGACTTGAGAGATCAGATCTCTGTGACTCTTACACACTGTGCTTTAATATAAACATGCATCTCCCAGCATGCTCTGCTAATGAGTGGCTAATTCATTAAAAAATAACCTCTGTCCTCAGCGTATCACTTGATTTGCCTTTAATCTGCACATTTGGCAATTCCGTTAGCGTTTTAAAGTTATTATTTCGCCTTAATAATGTTTGAAGAGAAAATTAATGTGAGAAGACACAAAGAATGAATGGCCCTTCTACTAACAACAACAACACATCCAATACTATCGATCGATTATGCTGATCTAATTGAAGTTTACATTTGCCCGGGTTTGGCTATTTATTAAATTACCTGAAAGACAAAAGGCCACCATCTGCGCGCTGATCAATTCTGTCTCTGGTCTGCTCCTTTTGTCTGTACTAATTTCCCTAACATCTCCTGTGTGCAGACATACGGATGAGCAATGACCTCGGTCGAATCATTGGCCAACCCAACTGGGTTTTATCTTGCTTCAATTGAAACATATTGATCTGTTTTTGCTCTCTGTGTTTTTAAAGAAAGAAATTGTTGAAATTTATGTGCAGACATATCACTTTTAAACCTAGCTAAAATTTTGAAAAAGGGTGTGAATTCTTTTTTGTAGTAGGAATAAATCTCATTATGGGATGCATTTCTGCCATATTGTTATATGCGCAATGATACAGCCATCAGACGCGCCTGGAAAAATGCAGTAAATGAAAGCAAAAGGTGATGTGGCTGAGCTGACAATAAACTTGTTAGCATCAGTGTCTGTTGTCGTCTATCGTTCAGTCGGATCAAAATGATGCGCTGTTGTGTATCAGAGAGGCTCCTGTCATTGAGGTTTCCATAGTTACACGTGCTGCTGTAAGTGCTTGTGTGGAATTAATGAAAAGTGCTCTGCATCTCTCTGCGCTGTTGCATTATGCATGCCATAAAATGTAGTTTAAAAAGTTTCCTGGTTGTGAAATCTCCACTAATTCTGATGCTGTACTACTGTAAATGTATTTTAGTGATGTGTTTATTTATACTAATGCTGTTTTTTTCCTCCTTAGTTGCTCTGCAAGTTGATATAACACCTTCCCACGGTGAGATCAGTGTGGGGGAGTCTCGATTCTTTCTTTGTGAAGGTAAGTTTACATATTGAATCATACTGAATTAATAAACATATTCAGCCTGTATTATGATGATTAAAATAAGTCACTGTTTTGAGGTTTCTCTAATTCCCTAATGTTTCCTAAATCTTTGATTATAGAGGTCAGACGTGAGAAAAATATCAGTATACTTTTCTGTTTTAGATATACAGTAGGGAATATACTGTATATACATTTGTAATTGATGTGACAAAAGCACACAAGTTTTTGGGAAACAACATGCTTTGTAGGATTTCTGTGAACTGAAATGCATAAGCCAGAAGGTATGGCTCTTCAAAGTACATCAAATATTTTAATTTTCGTGTGCACATTTATGAAGAAGAAACAATGTTATGGATGTGACATTTCTCTTCTATGGAGATTTCAGTATGGCTACAAACCGGGTAAAAACTTAATTTTCATGGTAAGGTTGACATTTGCACCTAGTATTAAAGGTCCCATTCTTTTTGAAGCTTTGATTGCATTTATAACATGTTTATGATTCCCGTCAAAAAAAAAAAAAAGCAGTATTTTTCACACAATATAGTGCTGTTATCACTGTCCTAAAATCGGGCTGAAATTTTTTTCTTGTTCTGTGAAGTCCCTCCTTCAGAAATACGTATCGAGTTCTGATTGTGTAGTTTGGTTATGTGTTGTGATTCGATAGCAGCTTAGCTTAGCCAGAGC
The DNA here is from genome assembly GCF_027580225.2 of Misgurnus anguillicaudatus. Taxonomy (NCBI): domain Eukaryota; kingdom Metazoa; phylum Chordata; class Actinopteri; order Cypriniformes; family Cobitidae; genus Misgurnus; species Misgurnus anguillicaudatus. The sequence goes on along the minus strand of NC_073360.2, from coordinate 17,282,111 downwards.
CGTTTGAGCCGTAGCTGGCGACTGACATATTCCTGTGGGCGGAGTTTAGTCAAAAACTGTTTTATTGCCATCATTCAATCGGGAAGTAAAGGGCTGTAGTCCAAATCGGCCGTTTGCTGTAGGCTTTAAAAGGGGAATTCTGTTAAAGAAAATATATTGCCTGGCAGTGAACTTTGAGCTTTATCATTTTGCAGGTATTATTTATGCTATTACAGCAACATTACTCACTAACTAAAGTTTAAAAAATAGGATCAGGATAAACGGGACCTTATAGATGCATTTTGGTCGATCGGATGACAAGTGGACGACGCCAAATACAGGTGTATATGGGGTGTAAAACGTTACTGATCTAATCTGATGTAACTGAGGGGCAACCTTCCATCTCTTTGATGAAGTCAATATGGAAGTGATTTAAACTGCAATTCATTGACTGGCTGCTTAAGGCTGGCTCCAAAAAGGAGTCAATTCCCATAGACCTCCATGTTAAAATACCCAACTCTACAGTAGAAAATAATATGTTTACAGCATGGTACAAGTGTTTTTGGTCTATATAGCTAATTTTGCCCTTCATGACAACTTTGAGCGGAGTGAATCTTTTGTAACTCGTCCATTTAAATGATATTAAGCCTTAAACGTCTGCATAATTAAGGGTGTGGCCACTTGAGTGAGGGGTGAACTGCCACTGTTGTCACTAAAGTCGAGATAGGCAGGCATGGTTTCAGCAACCAGTCACCTCAGCTTCACCCATGACCCGCCATTTTACCCATTTTTGGTTATATGCGAGTGGTGAAGATGGTGATGGCAGGCAACGCCTACTTTAAGCTTCAAAAACGATCTGCACAAACCAATGGGTGACGTCATGGACACTTTGTCCATATTTTTTTTACAGTCAATGAATGTACCGAGCACAATGTTTTTTACATTGGACATGAACCCACAATGTTCAGCACGATCTATAGGCTTTTGTTGATAAAACTGAAGTGGCTGCTCCCCGCCTGTTTCAAATGTTTCATTTTGCGAAAGTTGTGTGATTTTATCAATTGCTCTGAAATCTGAGAAAGCTCTTATACAGCGGGAAAAATAAGTATTTGACACATCAGCATTTTTATCAAGGGTATTTGACACAAAGTGGGCTATTGACACAAAATTTCCACAAGATGTGGCCATCAAGCCAAATATGGAATTCATACAAAGAAATCAGAACATTTAAGTATACAAGTTGAGTCATAATAAATAAAGTGAAATGACACAGGAACTAAGTATTGAACACATGAAGAGAACAAGGTGCAAAATGGCATAGAAAGCCAGGAGATCACCTGAAATCTGTCAGTATTGAGAGAGAAACCCTGCCCCCTATCAATACTAATTGATATCAGCTGCTTTAGTCCTAATTGATGGCCTATAAAGAATTCACATTACCCAGGAGGCCCGCAGGAAAGACTTCATGATGGGTAAAAGCAAAGAACCCTCTCAAGATCTTCGTAATCTTATCGTTGAAAACCATTTTGATGGGAATGGTCATAGGCGCATTTCCAGAATGCTGAATGTTCCTGTGAGCACTGTGGGGGCCATTATCCGGAAATGGAAGGTGCATCACTTCACCATAAACCGGCCACACTCAGGTGCTTCACGTAAGATCCCTGTCCGAGGAGTCCAAAGAATAATCAGGAGAGTTCGCCAAGAATCTTTCAGGCAGAACTTCAGGAATACCTTGCATCAGCAGGTACTGTTGTTTCAAAGAAAACTATAAGCAATGCACTGAACTGCCACGGCATCCATGCACGCTCACGATGCAAGACTTCATTGCTGAACAAAAACCATGAAAGAGCACGAAAGAGCATTTGGAGAAGCCTGTGGATTATTTGGAGACTAGTATGGTCAGATGAAAGCAAAATTGTAGTTTTTGGCAGTCATTCTACACACCATGTTTGGAGAAGAAATGACACTGCCCAACACCCCAAGAACACCATACAAACAATTAAGTTTGGAGGTGGAAGCATCATGGTTTGGGGCTGCTTTTCAGCAAGGGTACTGGCAGACTTCATATTATTGAAGACAGGATGAATGGAGAAATGCACCAGGACATTCTGCATAAAAATCTGCTGCCATCTACCAAAAAGCTGAAAATGAAAAGAGGGTGGACATTTCAGCAAGACAATGATCCCAAACACAAGGCAAAGAAACAATGAAGCGGTTTCAAAGACAGAAAATGATGCTTGAATTGCCCACTGAGAGAACTGAAGATCAAAGTTCATAAAAGAGGCCCAAGGAACCTTCAAGATTTAAAGACCATTTGTGTGGAAGAATGGGCCAGAATCACTCCTGAGCAATGCAGACGACTGGTCTCTCCATACAAGAGGCGTCTAGAAACTGTAATCACAAACAAAGGCTTTTCTACAAAGTATTAAATAAAGTGTGTTCAATACTTATTCCCTGTGTCATTTCACTTTATTTATTATGACTTAACTTGTATACTTAAATGTTCTGATTTCAATGAATTCAATATTTGGCTTGATGGCTACATCTGGTGGAAATTTTGTGTCAATAGCCCACTTAGAAATCCCCTTAATGTGTCAAATACTTATTTTCCAAGCTGTACATACAAAAGAAAACTTGGTGCAGCATGTTTACTAACAACACAAGAAGCGGACTCTGACCTAATATTAGTTTGCGTCATTTTAAACCCGTTGTTTCTTCCGCTCATGTGTAAACGACAGCAGAGGGACTCCCTCAAAGACCACTCAGAAAATCAGGACAGAAGAGACGGATTAAAATAACAGGTGTAAATGTGTCTCTCGTTTACTTGTGATCTGATTGACCAAAATGCATCTTAATACCAGGTATAAACAGCCCCATAGATACTGGTTAGATATTGTGCATTTCTTCTACTATAAACAAGGGACAATGCAATGTTCAATATGGCCGCTCTGGCGACGAAAGTCCCGCCGTCCATTTATAAGATCCAATCATCAATTGATAATGGCTGACAGTTCTCTGGGGGAGGAGGTGTATACAAAGTTGTGTAAGGCACTTGCCAAACTGTCAAATGCCCGGCAGTTGAAATGACCTTGAAAAGGGTGTTTTTTTTAGCACAATTTGAGCTTTAAAAACAAAAGTTATGGTACAGTGATGTTAGGTTTAATTATTGGTTAGACATATGTTGTTTAATTTCCCTATTCAGGTAGAACGGAGTTTAGTCTTGCATGACTGATATAACTGCCCAGAGGCGTTTGCAAATATGGCTGTCTAATGGTGTGCCCTCCCCAAAGGGACTTTTTGGAATATTTGCATGTAGGCCTAATGAATCCTGATTTTTCCCCTTACTTTTTGATATTTTTATCTGTATTGTATTTGACTATCAATCACTTTCTTTTCTTAAACAATGAATTTTTAAACTAGGAATTGCATCATTTCCTGAACCTTATGTTTTTTCATCCCAAAACTCTAGAGCAAAGAGATCTACACTTCCCTTGTCTTTTTTGGATATTTGCAGTATAAATCCCTGTCCACTTTTATATTAAAAACAGAAACTTTGACATTCTCTATTTGTGTTTTTATTGAAAAGAGAAAATATTTTCATGTTTTTGATTAAATGGAGGCGAGTAAACACTGACAATTTTAATTTCCTAGTAACCTATTTTCCATTTCCTACTTGTTTTACTGCCTTGCTAGCAAACACGTTTCCTTCATTACAGGTAGATTTAGTGTAGCATTAATGTTTTTTGTTTTGTTGATGGTTATTTACTTTTCACATTCAAACAATCGTATCCCTTATTCATAAATTAACCTTCCAAAACACACTATCACACATTTTAGACCATAAAACGCATTTTTTAAGCACATTACATCATCCCCAATCTGCTTTGAATGCATTCACGATTTTACTTTATTAAAATGCTGCCCAGTCCTAAAGTGTAAAACTGTGGCCCTCCACAATTTTGTGACCTCCCAAAGCTCCAAACTATTTAGTGAAACATTACACCAGTGTGAATTCATCTTTAATGTGGTTTATGGTTTCCAATGTCAGTAAGTACCACCGAGGACTCAGTAAATGAGACCCACTTGAATAGAGCTTCCGGGAGAAATACGTTAAATCTTTTGTCTCTCTCAGTCTCACTCTGGAAAGCCGTTTTTCCTGGTTACACTCCCTTGGGCTTTATTTGAAGACTCAGAGACGTGGAACGACAGCACTGATAATTGCCCTCAACGCTGGCTCTTCAGCTGTGCTCTGTTCTATGGTCTAGTGATTTGTTTAATAGACTGGTAACCAGAGAACGGGTCAACGTTTTGGGAGGTGCCATCTGACAGCTGTTGCACCAGTGACACCTAATCCTGATTGATTTAAGCAAACAATTCAATTGCTGCTGTTGTGAATGTTCCACCAGCTTATGTTTTACCAGAATCATTTACTGTATATAACGGCTCATTTAACACGTCGGTACGCCTTTGAATTGTGATGCAGTTCTTTTGCATTGGAGCTGACTGATGCAACTCTTTGGGTTGCAGTTACCGGCGGAGTGAAGGAAATCGACTGGTTCTCTCCAAGCGGCGAGAAGATCGAGCCTGGCAGGGCGGACATCAGCGTGACCCGTAACGACGAGACGTCCTCCACTCTTACGATCTACAACGCAAAGGTCGATCACGCTGGAACATACAAATGTATGGCCAGCAGCAGTGATCAAGAGGCCGAATCCACCGTCAATCTTAAAATACATCGTAAGATGCCTTTTTAGTATCAGTCTGAACCAATATAATATATAAAAATATCTATATATGTCAGTAAATGTTTCATGTTCATTTAGACATGAAAAGTTTTATGTTTTAAGAGTATCTTGGAAATACAGCATAAAAATAGTAATATCACTATTAAATATTAAATATTGTTTACCATTTTAAATCAAATCTGTAGTTATGAGCAAATGATAAGAATAATATTATTTAATTTCCATTTTTATGTGTGCGTGTTACATTTAAAGGAACAGTAGGTAAGACATTTATATCAATTAATCATAAAATGGCCCTAATATGTCACTAGACATTAAGAAATCATTTTCATTTTAAATACTTATATCACTGACAACAGTGGTCTGGCCAGGATATTGTCATTTAAAAAGTGGAATTGCAGCCCTCAACTGATGTTTATTTTTTCATGTTGTGTATTGGCCACCAGTTGTGTGATTGCAGTACCAGTTTTGGCCACAATCCTACATACTGTTCCTTTAATTTAGCATTTCTTGCTATATACTGTTACCAATACGAATTCAAGCAGAGCTACGAAATTTTTTCTTCCAGAAAAAATCACCTTCACAAACGTCCCATCACCACAAGAGTACACAGAGGGGGAGGACGCCATCATTGTGTGTGATGTCATAAGCTCACCTCCACCAGTTGTCCTGTGGAAATACAAAGGTGCAAAAATCCAATTTGAAAAAGATGGTAAGACAATTGGCTATGTATTATTCTTTCTCTTTAAACAATATATTCTTTTTTACATTTAATTTGTAATGTTTAAAGCACTATTTATGTAGGAATTATTTCTGGATAGTTTGGAAAAGAAAATTTTGCATGTAGTAGCTCTACACAATAAAACTCAATGAACTACACTAGACAGTTCATTTATGGGGGGCAAGGGATTGTTTTTTACACAGGCAATGAAATCCCCAACAAAATAGCATGGTTAGTTTTTGGGTTTGTGTGTAAGATGCCAAAATGCATTGGTCAAATGATGGCATTTTAGAAATGATTCATTTATTTCTGGACCACAAAACCATCATAAGGGTTTTTTTTTAATCAAGATTTATACATCATCATCATCTAAATAAATAAGCTTTCCAATGATTTATGGTTTGTTAGAATAGTACAATATTTGGCCGAGATATAACTATTTGAAAATCTGAGGGTGCAACAAAATCAAAATTGTCTAAATGCATTCAGGGTCGTAACCACAAGAGACATTGAGTGCGTTTACATGCACCAAATAAGCAGATAACTTAATCAAAAAAATTTAAATAAAAAATCTGCTTATTATAGAAAACCAATAAAAAATCAATAAGCCGGCTATGCAGACAACTGCGTTTACATGGGACTTGGAGAATTGTCAGGTTTCTCGCAGGCAGTGACATCACCGCCTATAGTACATGATAGTTGTTCAAAAAGCCGACAACATATCTGTCTTAAGCTATAGACGGTTTCAGCAGTAACAACATAAACAAGCGGCTGTCGCGGTCCGCACGTAACTTCCGGTAAACAAACACAAAGTACTTTAAACGTAGTTTATTTATATAACAAGCAAAAAACAACACATATATTACCTAGGAAACCAAAACATTTGTTATTTTCGACGAGGCATTTGTTCAAGAGATCAGTTTAGCAACTAGTCAGACCATTAAAAAAACGAAACCGGAAGTAAAGTTCGGATCCAGACGTGTATCACGTGCGTCCGATGAAACCGTCTATACCAGTTTCTCTGCCAACTCAACGACGTGCGCACATGGACAAAACCGTGAGAAAGCCGGTTAAGGTGTTTACATGCCACGAGTAATGAGCAAAAAACTACCTGTGCCGATCGGTTTTTGCTTACACGTTTATGAGCTTTCCCCCGATAAAAGAAAACCATTTACATGTTTACATGACCCCACATGTTATCAGATTATTAATCATAATCGGCGTAAGAGAGGGAGATATCCTCCCCAATAATCAGAAATGGTCCAATTGTCTCCCCCAATATAAAAGTTTTGCCATATTTATGGTAAGAAATGTACAAAATATTATGGAACGTGATCTTTAGTTAACAACCTAATGATTTTTGGCATAAAAGAAAAATCTATAATTTTGACCCATACAATGTTTTGTTGGCTAGTGCTACAAACAGAATAATGTAAATAATGTAAATAATGTAAAATATACATACATAGATACAGGTCTTTCAAAGTGCTTGAATCTATTTTATGCAATAAGTTTTCTGGAAAAAAAATCTAATCCAAAATGCAGTGTAGGATAATATCATAAAAATTCTAGCCTTTTTAAGCACACGTCTTAAACTGTTCGCTTTAAATACTTATATCTTCTGTATGTGAATGTTGATTCATACCAAAATGCTTTTTTGCATAGTTGTGTTTGACACATAAAAACCTCCCGGGTTACATATGTAATCGTTGTTCCCTGAGAAGGGAACAAGACGCTGCGTCTCCCTTGCCATACTTACTACGTTTCCTGTAACACCGTCTTTGGCAATATTTTAGATAACGATATACTTCCTGGCTCCCGTGGCACCCTCTCTCTTTAGCCTCACCATTGGTTGAATTTTATAAACACATTCAGATGCACTTACCCCTGGAGGCGTCTCCAAAGTGTCACCGCAGTGACGCAGCGCGAGTTCCCTCAAAAGGGAACTGTAACAATGTATCTTTAAAGGTAACTCGATGTAACCTTGCTCTCACTTGAAATGTGTCCCCACATTTAGTCCTTAAATTTGAGCGTATTGGACCTAGAAAGTCCTTGAAAGATCCTTGAATTTGAAGTTAGCCAAGGTGTGGGAACCCTGTACAAAATATGCTTATGACTTTGTGTTCCAGGGTCACACAGTGAATTAGCATATATGGCCAAAACACTTGAATGCATAAATATTGTTAATAGCGAGTGTGATATAACACACCTAATTGTTGCTTGTCAAAAAAACAACAGGTGTTGAGAATTTTCTCATGTGTGATGAGAGGAAAATGATAACAAAATCATGATCTAGCACCTGTAAATGCTAAATTACATCATATTCATATATTATATAACAATTACTTTCCAAGTAAGTAATTGCGATAAACATTAATAATGTTGTTAATTCATTAACAAACGCAAACAGCCTCTAAAAATGTTGCATCATGTCATTATTCATTGTGAAAACAGATGGAAAAATAGTCTTCAATTAATGTAGTTGCACTGACTTTGTCATATTTGTGCTTAATTTATTCCACACATCTGTGCAGACAACCACGAAATTAATCCGCCCTTATTCTCCATAGTACGTTTTGGGACGCTGCCTAACAACCACCTTCAAATCCGAGGGATCAGGAAGACGGACGAGGGGTTGTACACCTGCGAGGGTCGCATTAAGGCACGCGGGGAGGTTGACTTTCGCATCATTAAAGTCGTCGTTAACGGTAAACCTTACTGTACCTGCAAGCTTTGGGGTTTTGGGGTGTGACTCTGGTTGCTTTTAACTTGTAATTTGTCTTCTCAGTACTTCCCACCATAAGAATCCGCCAATCGGAAACGAATGCCACCGCAGACATAGGCCCCCCTACAGTGTTGGCCTGTGACGCGGATGGATTTCCCGAGCCGATGGTGACCTGGAAACGGTAAGATCGCATTTTCCTTCAACACCTCACCGGCAACTAAAACATGCTTTTTAAAGCATGTGTGTATTGAAAGAAGCTCAGTAGTGTAGGGAAAATCTGTGACGATAGGTAGAAGGAGCTTTTCGCACTAATAACACTTGAGCTTCTCCTCATCCGCTCAGTAGGAGCGCATGTTCTCCTTATCTTACAAGTGAGCATATAAAACCCTCAGGATGACACGGCACCTCAAGGAGCTTTTGTTTGGTCATAGAGTGAATGTACAGGGTGAAGCTGTTTATTTGTCTCAAAATAACTCGGGTCCTCTCCTCTGGCAAGAGTTGTGGTATATTTATTACCTGTTTGACCTTAAATCAAGAGGTCGCCACCATGGTCAGGAATCCAATGATTTTTGAAGCGTCTGCACAAAGACCACAAATGGAGGGGCAAATAGATGCCAAATGAAAGAAATGTAGCCGAGAGCGGTCGGATAAAAGTACATTCTGTATCTTAATACACATGTGTATTTATAAAATAGCTGGATTATTATTGAAAAGATTCTCTGATGGGAAACCTTATTTGTCTCCCCCGTTGCATGCGGCATTGTTTCGACATGCCGGCCCTATTTTTTTCTCTCAGGAACAACATTTTGCTTGAAAGCGGGGATAAATACAGCTTCAATGAAGATGGTTCAGAGATGACTGTACTGGATGTGACAAAGCTGGACGAGGGAGATTACACCTGCATCGCAACGAATAAAGCTGGGGAAAGCGAACAAGAGCTCAGCCTTAAAGTCTTTGGTAAGAATTAATGAGAGATCTCAGAGGATAAAAGTTCAACCTAGAGCAGCCTGTGAAAGTCAGTGTTGAAGAGTCAGTACTGAAACAAAGATTCAGTTTCATTCGGCAGAGATCAAAGTGTTGCACTTTTCTACCTTGAAGGGACAGTCCACCCAAAAATTCTGCCATGGTTATCCAACAAGTATTCTTTATATATGACCTATTTTTAGTGAGTATAGGATGAAGTTTAAAATTGATAAACAGCACTATACAAGTGCTTAACTCTTTCCACGCCAGCGTTTTATTTCTTTTAAAGTTAGCCAGCGGTAGCATTTTTCATCATTTTTACAAAAGTTGAATATATAAAATAAAATATATAAACATACAATATACCAAATGAAAGTACTAGGGATGCATAACGATTAATTGCGATTAATCTATTGCAGAATAAAAGTTTTTGTTTACATCATATACAGTATGTGTGTGAACTGTGTATAATAATTATGTATATATAAATATGCACACATGCATGTATAATTTTAAGAAAAAAATACATATTTAAATATTATACATAAACATTACAAATGTATATACACATGTAAACATTTCTTAAATATATACGTCCATGTGTGTGCATTTATCTATGCAAAGTTATTATACACAGTTCAAACACGTATATGATGTAAACAAAAACTTTAATTCTGCTAGAGATTAGTCGCAATTGTTATGCATCCCTAGAACAGACCCTCTGCTTTAAAATAAAAAAACTTTTTCATTCTACCTTCATTAGTTGTCTTTTAACCTCTCCAATATGGGTACGTTTCTTCAAAAACACCAAATTATAAGCAAAAAGCTGAGATAATTTATTTTTTGTGAAATTTTTTTAATAAACATACGCGGACATACAACCATTTGCCCTAAGGCGATACTTCCAGGTCTTACAAATTGCAAAAGATAATAGAGGTATTGCGGAAAGCCGGAAATACTCGTCATTGGCAGGGAAGCGTTTTCTCTTAATTGACGAGTTAACTCGAGTTAATAGATCTTACGTATTTGGCATGTCGTGATTGGTTAAAACATTTGGCAACTCTGAAAAGTGTCTTCCAAAATGCATAAATACTGTATGATGGTAAAGTGAATGCAGAATAACTCTTTCAAAGTTCTGTAAAGGAAAGAAATGAAGAGCTCAGATGCCAAACTCTCTAAATGCGTCTCATGTTTCTTGTAAATTAGCTTTTTATCCCTCTCTGTTATGTTTAGGTTCAGTAATTTCACTTTAATGTAAAGGTAATTAGGCAGTAATTGAAATGCCTTATTTTCACAAACGTCACTTTAGTCATTTCACTGCCATTTAACCAATTTTGCTGCAAAACCCTCTAAGTACAGTAATCTCAACCTTTAAAGCTGGGGATACATTGCAGGATTTTTGCAAACTTATAAGATCATAACCTTATCACACTGTGTGACATGGATTGTTTAATCCTGGGTACGACAAGCATGTAGATTGTATGTTGATGACGCCTATTGAATCTTGGGCTGCGAGGGCTGGAACACATGTCAACAGCATGCGCTAGTAGTAAACAAATACCGGTACGCAGGTTGTAGCAGCAAACACACTGTGCGTTGATTATGCTGAAATTCAGCATGTCAGAAAACTATCATAGGCTATATTTGTCGAAAGACCAACAATCACCACCATTGTTTCATGATGGCAATCTTTCGTCTGGGACAGACAAAATTTGTGCAGTGTATTCCGGGCTTAAAAAGTCTCCGGTCACTCTTCACTGTCCTTTATAAAATATTCAGTCAATATCCTAATATATCAGTCAACTTCCTTTAACCGGGTGAAAAGCTTTTGTATCTTGTATCCAGTCCTGGCATTTGGTCAATATCATTATCTCATTTTTGACAGTGGTTGCGTTTAGCAGCTTTGCATCTGAGCTCTCAAAATAAAAAGTGAATAAAGTTTTATTAACCCATTAAATTATGTCCTCTTAGTGCAACCCAAAATCACATTTTTGGAAAGCCAGACTACAACAGAAATGGACGAAAAAGTCACGTTAACGTGCGAGGCCACCGGAGACCCCACGCCCAGCATCACCTGGAGCTTCGGCCCCCGCCTCTTCACCGAGGGAGAACAGGTAACACATGGGATCTCCTGACTCATTTCGCTGTGTTAGAACTGGGACCAGAAGAGTAGCAGTGTATTCATCATAGTCATAGCACACAGACAGGGAGCAGGTAGCTTAATGGAAGAGTCGTGATGGTGAACCTGCCTCTGGCTGTTTCATGCATACAATTCTTTTTGTCTGCAGGAGCACCAAAAGCGGATTTATCAGGTATGAGGTCAGAAGGTCAGGTATAGTAACACAAACCTCCAGTAAAACGGACCTGCTTAGATCTGTTTCTCAATCACAGATTTTCCAAAAATGGCATACTTGGAGCGTTTGCTAATTGACCATCTGGTGTTTCGATTCCCCGAAGTCACTGAAGTCGTGATGCTGTGTTGATTTGTGAAAAAGAGACTTGCATGGTGGTGGAATTGCAATGCTGTTGCAACAGCTCCTGACTGGAAAAGTGATGATGGACACGGGCTCTAAAAATGACTTGCATGCCCTGTTATCAATTCTAGTGAGCTGCCTACAAAGGCACTGTTTAAGGCTGGATTATAGTCTTGTTTTTTTACGTGTACGGCTATACGCTAACATACGTGCACGGGCGAATGCACAGCCTTGCAAAGTATAGTTTATTTGACTCATACGAGTACACTCGTATAGCAAATAGCACTCAACGCATGCGCATTGTAACAAATGCAATGCATCTTGTGGGTTACATACTACATTCTGGGTTACAGGCTACAATGTACGCAGGGTTTAAAAAAAATTTGGCTGTGCACATACTCTTCTGTTGACACAAATTGTGTCACGCGCACTGTACCATCGCATGTGCATAAAAAATAAACAAACATTCGGCCTTAAAGCTCCTAGTGGCTGTTCAGGTAGACATCTTAGTCTTGCGACACACAATACTTTGCTTTAGTCAAATATTAATGTGTTTTAAGAAGTACGTTTTCCACAATGGATTGCAACAAATAAATCTAAGATGGTTTGGGAGGTGCAGGAACATGCTGACGTGAAATAAATGGCGATGCTATCTACAATATGTAGACAGTAGGGCAGCTCGCTGGGTTTTGACCTGATAGGTATAAAGCGAATATAAAACAACAGTTGGAGTTATTGGTCGTGCTGAGTCACCATCATCACAGCGTTCCTGAAGGAGCATGTTTTGTCCCAGTTCTTTGTTGGACCGCTTTGATGTTTCCAGCTTGTCTTTCTGTCTCACACTGTCTTGCTCATCTCATCTCGTGGGTGTTGGCTTGTCACTCCATTGGCCTGTGTTGATCTTCATGTTGAGCAGATTATTTTGGCTTTTCATTTATTTGTGTAGTATTAAAGACTACCTGCTATCTCTAAAGTCACATGAAATCGAAACACCTATTTTTTTTCTCATTTAATGCTCATTTCTGTTGTTAATTAAAAGTATAGCACAAGATTTTCCTGAATTTTTAAAAAGAACCACCCTCCACTTTAAAAAAAAATGCACATGCGCAACACTCTACCTGCTCCCGAGAGGGAGGCCTATTAAACGTGTGCACGAGAGAGAGAGAGAGCATGCACAAGCCTAGTTCTTCTCTTCGCTCTGTTTACAAGTTGCTGTCGGCATGGCTCATACTTTGAGATGTTTACCATGTCTGCGCGGTTTGTTCGTGACTTATGCCAGGGCTAGCATCGCTAATCAAAGCTTACATCAACTTTTACTAGCAGTGATTTTAAATGGATTACTCCAAATTTCTCCTGTCGAGTAGAAACTTTGCATGGGAAGCCCAACCTGTGCTTTTATTGCACGCCAGCGTGTGAAATATTCTCCCAAAAACACTTTGGTCTTGTTTCTTTCTTCAGAGACCTTTCTCTTCTTGTCATACAATTCGTAGACTCTTTTTCTCTTGTGACCCTCAGACATTTTGAAAAAACACGGTGAGAATGCGAGCTTCAATGAATGGCTGAAGTCGTAGCCCACCACACATATACACCTGAAAGTGTGCATGTGTAGAAACCAAACCTAGGGACGAGCACATACGACGGCCTTACATCAACATATCATCAGAATGATTGACATCTGGGATGACCAATAGGAAAAAGAAAATCTTCCGCTATACCTTTAAGTGTTTTTAACCAAATGTAATAGCATGCTCCGATTTGACATTGGTTAAAGTGTTAAAACACTTTTATGCCAGTAGCATGAGTTTGGGTTGGGACTATCTTTTTGACCAACCTGTTTCAAAGCAATCACAAAACAAAAATTAAATTTGTGCCAGCCACAGTCTAGTGCAAAATCACATTCATGTCTGGATCCTTGCTGGTATGCGGTGCCCACTTTTTACAATCCAATCAGATTGATAAAATCACATCCCGCCCTTCATCATTTTTCTCATTTAGTATTGATCTGTTTTACTCAGGAATATGGTACTGTTTCATGTTGACTTTAACCGAGCAGTTTGATAAAAAAACAATCAGTCGTCTGTGTTTCGGATAATCAAATGTGAAAAGCTGTTTGCCACAATACTGTTAATTGTTTTTGAGTGGTTAGATGTTTTGTGGAGCATGTAAATGTGGGAATGTTTATTTCAGTTAATTTTCCCGACCGACAACCGCACCTTGTCAACCAAAAATTCACTGTTAACTGATAAGATTTAACCTTTTAAGCGTCACCCCACCCTATTGAGTTAAATCTACACTCTTGGAGCTTTCAAGCAATGTACAGTTTGTCATGATTAGATAAAAATTCATATGCAAACATTGAAGTAAATGTAGGCGTCCTGCTGGTGGGACAGTGACATTTAGCAGAAAATATTTTTTTTAAATGAATCAATTACTCTCCCTACATAATTTATTTTATAAAACACTGTTGAAATGTCTATTCTGGAGGCTTAGACCTTTCCAACGATATATAGTTTGTAGTGATAGATTAAAATTTACATCAACAATTTTAATGCAAACTTAGGTGTCCCGTATTCGGGACGGCGACGCTTAACAGTTTAAATATTAAACTGTTATTGAATAAAAATAAATGTTGATGGTTGTCTGTGACCTTGTTAAAACAATACAAACGATTTATTTAATTTGAACGTGCAAATAGCAGCAACAGATCAACAACAGAACCAGGATTCATCCATTATCAATTTTTTTATGCAACATTACATTAGCAAAGAGCATGCGATCATGTCCATTGGATTGATATCCAAAGAGGGCGTATTGTCTCTTTTTCATCTTTCTAAAGCAGGACACATTTCAGACGGAGACGCGCGTGAGATGGAGACAGACCGTGAGTCTCCATAGACTGTAAAAAAAGATGGACGACGCCCGTTCGCTCTCTTCCATTGGTGAAAAGTGAAGCCGCCGTGTCCCGATATGGCGCTGGCATCTTGGGTCTTGAGTCTGCGCAGTAGCGATTTCGGGACCAGTCCTGCGCAGTAGTGAGCAGGAAGTAAAGCCGCGAAATCAAGACCCCGTCCTCGCTCTCGCAGAATGCGCATATCACACGATATCACAGCTGTCAATCATGACGTGACACAACTGTTTTTATATCATTAAATAACTAACTAAACACAAACTTATTTTGACAAAAGATAAAAAAAGAAATTGAAGTGTAAATAATTGTTTTAGTTGGTCTCAAGTCCCACTGAATAACATGGGAAGGCGGGGTTTATGACCTATACTGGGACCAGTCACTGGGGGGCGATCGAGACGTTTCAGGGCTTCACTTTTCAGGGCTTGTGCGGCACGCTTGGCATCTCCATGCAGCTTCCAACCCTCAAGCTCAGACACATATGCAGCACAAATGATTTCTCATACAAATGGTTACTTTACAAGAGCGTCAGGGCAGCAATAATTTGCGTCGTTTACAAGCCATTCACAATTTAAGGATAGAAAAGTGTCTAAATTTCTGTGGGTATGTGTTAACATTTTTTTTTCTTTTAAGTGATAATATTAATCGGTCATAAATTTTTACCTTCGGTTAAAAGGTCAATATGAACATCCCTAGAAGCATGTATAATAAAACCCAAGCTAGTTTTAAACCAGTTTAAGTTAAAAAAGTAAAAACGAGTTCATAAATTGGTCTACATGATTCATTATAGGTCTGCATCAATGCTTTAAACTCAATAAGTGTGGAAATCCTGGCTGAGTGTTTTATGTTTCCAGTCGTTTTAAAATGGATGCTTTCTGTGTCCAACTTATACCTTATCATCTGATTGTAATAGTTCACTTCAGGACTGTCATATACTTGCCAACGCTGGGCCACTTACCAAGGTGGCAGACAAATGAGCAGGTCATAAAAATGGCAAGGCGAGAGCGTCGCAGGCGATAAACAATGGGCCACGGACCACAGCTTATCACAGTCCTGCTGAAATACAAAAAAACAGTTCAAGTTCTGAACAAGAGCCAATACATCAGCCAGTTTCTTGTCACACTTCCCCACCATTGCCCTCCTTGAGTCATCTCTGAAGCACAAATAGGAAGACCAGCTGTATTAAAATGGACATGGAGTGTGATACGATTACACAGACTGAGATCTTGAGATTACTGTAGTTTCAAAAGAGCACTTGTTTTTAAAACCCCACAGAGAGAGAGCGAGTCTCATGCAGGGTGGCTCTTGTTTTCAGCAAGCACAATGGTCGTTTAGTTCATTGATGGCTTTGTTCACCTGTGACCCTCACAGCAGAGGAAACGGAGGCATCTTTCCCGAGCTTGGAAAATTGATCAGATGAAATTCAGACCCAGATCTCCCTTTGACCCTCCTATCCTTTGACAGTTGTCCCTGGGGGCTGACATTTTTACATCTGCCTTATTGATATTTATTGATGTGTAAATGAGGACAGATTAGAGGAATGTTCTGGGTTAAATACAACTTTAGCACTGTTGACAGAAGCTCTTGAAAGCTGTCGATTTATTACAAAAAATCAATGAATATGATTACGCCTCTGAAACTGAACTTTCAGCATGAAATTATTTAAAGTCCCCATGAAATCAAAATTGAATTTACTGTTAGAATATGTTAGTCTTAAAGAAATAGTTCACCCAAAATAATCCCATAATTTACTAATGCCATAGGTGTATATGACTTTCTTTCTTCAGCCGAGCACATTAAGAGTTATATTAAATAAAATCCTGGCTCCTTGAATACTGGAGCCAGCATGCCACCATTAGTTATAGATGTTTTTTACACTGAAACGTGATGTATCGATCACTGAATATGCTCAAATTATGAAAAGTTTTCTCTCACAGATGTATATATTAACCCACTGGCATCATATGGATTGCTTTTTTGATGATGGATGGGCTTTAAACAAGCGTGTGCCATTACAAAATAGAGCCGAGATATTGCAGTATTTAAAGAGCACCTATTTCATTGCTTAAAAACAATATTATTTTTTGTATTTGGTATAATACAATGTGTTCGCGTGGTTTATGGTTAAAAAACACATTATTGTCCACATACCGTACATTTTTGTAGCTCCAGATGTACTGTCTTCCTGAAACGCACTGATTTTGTGCAAAACTCATTGATTTGAAAAAATATTTAGGGGAAAAATACTTAAAATTTAAAAAACATTTTACATTTAAATTTTTATTACTTAAAGTGAGTTAATTAAAAACTATATATATTTTTTGCATTTTATGCATTACCAATTAAAGTATTTTGAAGTTGATCCAACTTTTTACTTTTTAGAGTGCACCTAAAATGGCATTGACAAGATGAGTAAATGATGTGGTATTTAAAATGTCTTGGGAAGCTATTTCTTTAGAATTGTAAAGAAACGCTAGTGACATCCTATCTATAGATATAAATTTGACAAAATGTGCATACAGAAGATATAATAATAATAATAATAATAATAATTTGTTACATTTATATAGCGCTTTTCTGCAGCATTCAAAGCGCTTATATATGAAAGGGGGATTCTCCTCAACCACCGCCAATGATGGTGGCAACCATATATAAGCATTTAAATTTATAGTCTCCCACTTCAGTCAATAAGGATCAACAATTTTTATGACATCATTCTGGACATCTCACCAGATTCCAGGCTATGAGGTAAATAAAACATTATTGGCTATTTTAAAGGGGTTGAATACATTAATATGCCCAGTCACTTTGTTTCAATGGAAATTACACCAGATCATCGAACATCGAAGATCATCGCTACACATTTCAAGGGACTTCAGTGGGACTTTACTGCAGGATTTAATATTATTCATTTGATTGGACTGTGAAAAGTGGGCTGTTGTGTTATTGGCTAAAGTAACTTTAGATCGAGACTAAGTTGTTTTTACAAAATTACATTAAAGCAACACTATGTAGGTTTTTTTACCTTTAAATAATGTCTCTAAAATGATTTCAGTGATAGAACAACTTTTAACTGGACAAATTGTACTGTTGCTGCAACCTGAGCAGCCTCCTAGCTGCTACAAGCACACTCTGAAAGTGGCGGTGGAGGGTAGGAAACACAGCCCCGCCCCTCCCCTCCCCCTGCCTGCAGAAGAGTGTCTGATACCAGGCACTGTTGCGCTTTTCAACCACATGGGGGAGCTGTAAGCCATTTTTACATGGAAACTACATAGTGTTGCTTTAATTTTACAAAAATCCCATTATGAGGAACCACATTTTTCTTGATCTTTTGTTCAGCAGTTTAGATATCAAAATTTCTGCACCATATCAAAAATACATTATTAAATGTTTTATTGAGAGAGAGAGAGAGAGAGAGAGAGAGAGAGAGTATCAAATAGTTGAGAAAACTTAATTGTATTGTTTTTGGCATAAAAAGAAACTTTACTAAACCTCAGGGAAAACAAAAGCGATTAATAAAAAAATGTAGAGGTATATGGCCCTTTTAAGAAAGTAAATTGTGTGAATTTCATCTTCAGTCTTTAATGTGTTTGTGCATATAGACTTCTGTGCTAAAAGTTTTGTTTTATGTTTTATCATTAACACCTAGCTCTGTTTAAAAGAGTCCTCATGGTCTTGTTGAAACCCTGCGTGATCCTCCAATTAGCTTAGATTTAACATGCGTTATCAAGGGCTATAAAGCATGAGCTGAAAGATTTGTTTTCCTTTTGTTATTGTTATCACAGATTTATGTGTGCAAATGAGATATCAGAGCAGATGTGAGGCTATGAGCATCTGATGTAATTGGTATGACCATTTAATAATGTAAGCAATCACCTGAATGTTTCATTTTCATTTGTTTATTTATTTTGCTGTGGGTTCTTCATCAGCCCTGAAATATCCTTCAAGCATTCATCATTAGCTCAGGGCTCCGGCTTATATTAAGATATTAACTTTAATTAGTAGCACTTAGACAGCGTTGCAGAATCAAAGGCATTGATCATAAGTGTTTATCCCGTGCAGGTCTCCTGAGAGGTAGTTATCCAAATGAAAGCTGCTAGTGTAGCAGACTCAGCCTTCACAACAAGCCTGCAAGGCTTTCGCTTTTTCATGATGCTCTTGCAAAAATCTCACGCTTACAGTGTAACTCTTGACTTTTTTTGTTGTTGTAAGCACAGTACAGAGACACATTGTTCGGCCCAAGTGCTTGAACACAAAGCACTGTTTCTGGCATAGTTCGATAAGCGATGTGTTTTTCTATGTGTGTTTTGTCTTGCGTCACTGTGTTCTGGCACAGGGGTTCCCAAACTTTCATTCTGCCACCCACATTGACGAGTATAATCAATCAAAAATATTTTTTACTAGAAACGTACAGAAAAAGTTAACATTCATTCTCTATTAGTCACTGTGTGAATGAAACATTAAATGCAATGCCAACAAATCTTATGGTAAAACTTATTAAAACTAGTGTGACGGCCAAGTGACCCCTTCGCGACCCATTTTATCCCACTGTGTGACCCAAAAGTGGGACCCGACCATAGACTGTAAAAAGGCTAAAGTATCTTAAAAATGGCTGCCTACATCTTGGGCCGATAATGTCATTTGGAGGCAGAGTCTGCACATAGTGAATGTGAGGTGGAGCAGCTGTATAAAGGCCCTGCCCAGTGTTCAAATTGAGGGGGGCTGTGGTGGTCCCGGACCTCCTATAAACATTGAGTGACCCCTATAAAGCAAAAAATATAAATTAGGAGGGTCCCCTGGTATTTATTAAATTGAAAATACTACATGAATTTAAAATTCTTGTGTTGGACTGCCACAAAGCGATACCGTCCATTAGTTGTCCCTATTTAGCAATAAATGAATCCAAAAGATTTCTGTCTAAAATAAATGTAAACTCTCAAGTGTGCCTCACGCAGTTTTCTGGAGGAATTGACAGATTGTTAGATTTAGATTGAGGATTGTGTTAGGGGCTTTAAAAAAAATCTTCTCAAACTATTCATGAATATCAGCTAACGTCACTCACATCTCAAACTTGTCTTCCGCCATTTTGAGTACCTGAAGTGGTCGCAAAAGAACTAGAAGCTAGTTGTGAGCATCAAAATTTTTACAACACTAAGAAGGCTCGAAACAACATAAAACTTTGCTCGAAGTATCACCTGGGTCTCGACACGTGAACTCGAGCATTGAGAATATTGTTTGTGTACACAGAGTTTACTAAAAAGAAGGTTTTGAGCGGCTGACTACGGGTGTTTTGGTGTCCGCTCGCCGCCATCTTGCCAATCAAGAGGTATCGAACTCCGAATGCGACGTAAGGAGGGAGGAGAGTAAAGATGGATAGCTCCTAAAGCATAGTTCCATATAAATGAACGGATAATTCATTGTTTTGTCGCAAGTGAAAAACAATATTGACCTTCTAGTTGATAAAGAAGCCTCATTTGAGATTCATTCATTCACATTTGGAAATCGATTCTTTATGTCTGGCAAAGATGACAAACGGACACCATAACAGCCAAAATCAGTTGTTCAAAACCTTAGTAAACTCTGTGTTCACAAACAATGTTCTCAATGCTTGCGTTCATGTGTAGAGATCCAGGTGATACTTCCGGCAAAGTTTCATGTTGTGTCGCGCCTTCTTAGTGTTGTAAAAATAATGGTAGTTCGGTAGCAGCGAACAGCGGCTGGAAGAACGCATCAGGGATCGAGTAGGCTTCACACCCTAACCAAGATATTTTTTTTAAAGTAGCATTTCTTTCATGACAGTCAAGGTGCGAAATGTTGTCTTTCGTAGCCATTTCCCATATCCGTTAGAATCACAGAAAGTAAAAGATAAGAAAAACGTAAATGGTATGTTTGTCAGTAACCTACTGGTACTCAGTCGGTACTCAAGATGGCGGCAGGCAACTGGAATTTTGTAAAAGGTCACATGACTGATATTCATCAATTGTTTCACACTAATTTGATGTGTTAAAAATATATAGGGTTTGAGTTAAGAGTAATTTGGGCTTTATTTGATTAAAATGTTGATCCAGGATCACATCTTACTTTGTGAAACCATGGCACCTTTATAATGATGGGGGGGCTTAGCTAGGGGACCCCCATAATCTTTGACATAATTCGAACACTGCCCCCACCCTTTTTCCCATTTAAAGGAACAGTATGTAGGATTGTGGCCAAAACTGGTACTGCAATCACAAAACTTGTGGCCAAAACTGGTACTGCAATCTCACAACTGGTGGTCAATACACAACATGACAACATAAACATCAGTTAAGGGCTGCAACTCCACTTTTTAAATGACAATATCCTGGCCAGACCACTGTTGTCAGTGATATAAGTATTTGAAATGCAAATTATTTCTTAATGTCTAGTGACATATCAGGGCCATTTTATGATTAATTGATATAAATTTCTTACATACTGTTCCTTTAACTGAATCACTACCACACACAAATTAAGTCCTCACACCACTTTTTAATAGCATGTAATAACCTTACAATAACATTACATTTTAAACATTAGAAAAATACATCAGTGTGATATAACTAAAAAAAACAGCAACCATTGTTGGAAAAAATGTATTTGAAGTGTAACTTGATTTTAAAGTTTGGCTCACTTCCCATTCGTTTACATGGAGAGGGCGGGGTTTATGACCTGCATCCAGTCACCAATGGGCGATCAAAACGTTTTGGCCTAACCTTTCAGGATGTGCGTGGCACCCCTTGTCCCAAAAGTTTGAAAACCCCTGTTCTAGCATGTATCAAAAGATTCAGTGTTCATTGCATTGTGTTATTAAGCATGTGCACGTTTGACCTCCATGTGAATTGTGATGTGGGTTGATGGTGAACTGCATTCAAAGTTAAAGTATGAAGACTTGTGGTGTGGTCTAAGTGTTCACTGTGTTCCCAAAACTAGGTTAGATTGGCCCAGATTCACAAAAGGACAAATATCCAAGTCAATACTTGTATTTTATGCTTGCACACTTTTTGAAAGGTGCTATAAGTCACCCAGAAACTAACATTTTGTCATCTTATGTTATTACAAACCCGTACACAAACCTGTTTTGGCAGTGAAACACTAAAAGAGAATTATGAAGAATTCTTACCAAGCGACAATAGTTTATAGTGATAGATTTACATGTATTCACTTTAGCAGATGCTTTACTGTTGAGGAATGCAACAGCGATTCATCTTAAGAAGGCAATTAACACGATAAGCTCCGGTAATGCAAAATTAGGGATGGTCAAGCTTCAAAGAAGATAAAAATCACTTGAAAAGTCAAAGATCAAACATAATCTTTGGCTTTTGCATGCTCAAGTGTCATGACGTCAAATCTGTGGCATTTGCGAGCTGTGCAGTGAGTTGCATGAATGATTTCTGTGATGCTATCACATTCCTTCAGTGTTTTTAAAGTGTTTTTGTCTACTGTGAAGCTTGACAGTTCATGGTCACTATAAACTACTGCATGGAAAAAAATAGATTCTTCGAAATTCTCAACATTAAAGTAAATAATAAGGGTTTGATTTGTGAACATACTATTCCTTTAATAGTAACACGAAATATTTTACTGAGTCCGCTCTATGCTATTTCATTTTAAAGCAGTATTTATAAAGCAATAATGAATGATATTATAAGCTAAAAGAGATGTGTAAACTGGTTTTATGATTTACAGTAACTAAAATGAATGACTTGCCACTTTGAATCCGCTATTTAATATGCTGGGTTTGTTTAAATATGCATAATTTTGTGTAACATGCACATTTTACAGCATTTAAATGATACATAATCAGTATGAAAATGTCTTTATTGTTCAGTGCTATTGTTGTGATTTAACACTAAAGGATGTCTTTTATCCTTCTAAACCTAAAGGATGGCTTTGCCTCTTTGTGTTGTTTTGTCTTGTTTTACAGGCTTCTTGGACTCGGCCCGAAAAGCACAAGGTAGAGAATCCGTATCCATGACTACATAAACTAAATTATGAAGATAGCCATCAACTACATAAACCTCTTTCACACCAGATCAGATCTCTCGAAATCTCATCAGATCCGTCAAACCGAATTACAGCATGACGGCTTCATGTTTCATCTGAGAGAATGTGTACTGTAGTTGTAGATTTACTTTTTGTTTAGTGCATGTCCTCTTTTTCATATTCTTACATTTTGTTATATCATGACATCATCATTTTATTTTATTGTACCGTACAGAAGTCTTGCCCGGAGCTTTATTGCGTCGCGATGGATTTTTCGGGGAGTAATTAAGCCCGCACGAATTGGTTTTCTTGTTGTTTACATCAATAATTCTCCCTTCCCACCCTGACAAGAATAGACATTTGAGGAAACCACCTCCATCCAACCTTTGCAGTTGGCTGGTCTGCATTATTAAAAAGACCTTTCTGTCGAAAACTACGTCTATAAATCTTTAATGATTCAGAGTTCTCGCATTGCAAATGAATAAATAGAGCCTTATCTCGCAGTACAATGGGAGATAAAGTCAGCTGAATGTTCCGATTGTAATGTATAGCCGTTCGTCTTGCTGGCGGGTAGTGATTCAGTGATACTGTTACTAGTTTGACCCCAATACCACGTAGGCCAGTGACAAGCCAACGTCCTGTTGCGCAGGGGTCACGGTCTGGCCATCTGATCACAGCAGACGGGGAGAACTGTGGGAAAGAGAGCCGGAAGCGGGCTGGACAGGGCTCAGCGCTCCCATTAGGAGTTTATTCAATTAGCCCCGCAGTCAATACGGCTGGGCGGTTGTTGGGTGTTTTTTGGATGAAAAGCCTTGGCATTATGTAAGCGGGACTTAGTCTTGCGACAACACCGGCATAATTATTGTCTTGGACACGATTTCGTTCATAGAAAAGGTTGTGTGAGGAGTTTGTGACTGAACTTCATTTGTTTGGATGTTTTACAGATCAAGTTGTCAGAGAGCACTTATAAATTCAAAGTATAGTTGTCTTACCCTATTGGCAAATTTGTATTAATTTTGTTTTAAGCGTGCATGGACAAAAATAGAGAAAGCAGTATTCAGTTGCTAGTGGAGCGTTGAATACTAATGTTTTGCTTGATGAAGTCCTCAGAACTCCAATGCATTTCTTGCCCTCATTACCGTCCTGTCTGAGTCTCTGTGTGTGTCTGAACGTGTGAAAGAAAGTGACTTCATTCCATCAATTTTAATATCTATTCAACCAGAGAAAGCAGTTTAACGCCCTTAAAATAGTCCTGTTGGGGCTGTGCTGCTTTCTGTCCAATGAACAATCTTCAAATTGACAAAACAAATCACTTTTTTGTTTTACTATGTCTTTGTGTATTAGCCTACTACTGTAGTGCTTTGAAGTTCGATCTCGTTTAGGGTTGGGTAAAAATGAAAGATTATAATCTTTATAATCTTTAATTTAACAAAACAGCGTACATTCAGGAAATCCCTGCGCACCAGTGCGGCACTAAAAAAAGGCCAGGGTGGCACTGTCACGAAAGTTTATCATTTGCACGTGTTTTAAAGGGAAACTGCACTTTTCTTTGAAAATAGGCTTATTTTCCAGCTCCCCTAGAGTTAAACATTTGATTTGTACCGTTTGGTATCCATTCAGCTGATCTCCGGGTCTGGCGGTACCACTTTTAGCATAGCTTAACATTATCAATTGAATCTGATTAGACCATTAGAGTCACGCTCAAAAATAACCAAAAAGTTTTGATATAAGAGTTTAAATATTTTTATATTTAAAACCTTACTCTTCTGTAGTTACATTGTGTATTAAGACCGATGACAAATAAAAAGTTGCGATGTTCTAGGCAGATATGTCTAGGAACTATACTCTCATTCTGGCGTAATAATCAAGGACTTTGCTGCCGTAACATGGCTTCAGGAGGCGCAATGATATTATGCAGCACCTCAAAAATAGTCCCCTTTGTAACTTTCAATAGCAGAGGACTATTTTCAGCTGTTGTGTAATATCATTGCGCCTGCTGCAGGCATGTTACAGCACCAAAGTTCTTGATTATTACGCCAGAATGAGAGTATAGTTCCTAGCCATATCTGCCTAGAAAATAGCTTTTTTCCATTTGTCTTAGTACACAATGTAACTACAAAAGTTTAAAAGCTTTTCAAGTTATTTTTTAGCGCAATGCTAATGGTCTAATCAGATTCAATGAATTATGCTAAGCTAAAACCTGGAGATCAGCTGAATGGATTTCAAACTCTAGGGGAGCAGGAAAATGAGCATAATTTCAAAAAAGTTTAGTGTCCCTTTTAGCCTTGCCAATACTAGAGCAAAGAAGACCCAAAGCAGGCCTTAATGTGCTATTCACACGTGGGTTGAGCACATCCAAAGCTTGCGCCCGGAAAGCCACATCTCAAGGCTTCAGACGAACATGCAACACATACATGGGTTTCACATTTCCTTTCGTTTTAACAGACATATTTACAGGGCTCAAGACTAACTTTTTTCACTGGTTGCACTGGTGCGCCTTTTTCTTAGGTGCACCAGAACAAAAGTTAGGTGCACCCAAATTTTTTACCGCATGGCATTTAACGTTTTACAAGCACCCAACCCTGTTAACCCGCATGTGGATGCTGGCATCCTAAAGAGTTTTTTATTTACCTAAATTCAAAGTTACTGTTAGTTTAAAAGTACACTTACCTCAAAAAACTATACGGCATTAAAAAGCGTTAAGACTTAGGATTCAGTTTTTGACCTTTATTTTATTAAGAAAATCCTATAGTGCCTGCTGCAAACACTTTGAAGAGGTTTATGATAAAAGAGACACTTTTGCTAGAAACTCGCTAAATCTCATGTGTAATCGGAGTTTAGTGTCAAGTGAGTGTCTTGTGAGTATTTTGTGAATGTGAATGTGTCTCTTTTATCATAAACTCTTTTGACGTTTGTGCAGCAGGCACGTATTTTGAAATGATGCATGATGCACATGGTTCACATGGCACAACGAACACATGTTTGACATTATGAGCAACACACATGACACTCCAAACACGTTTTGAATTTGCGCCACTCAGAAGAGAAGTCACCACAGTATATTGGATCAGTGCATTAAATGTAGGTCTTAAAGTAACAGCACAAATAAATCCCATCTCTGCAAAACTAGCATAATTAATATTGGATTGAAATCGATTTCAATGAAACATTATAAAAAAGAACCGAATCGCCTAATTGGTTGCAATACCCAGCTCAAGCAATTTCTATTGCACCACTAAAAGAAAACCTTTTAAGCACCTTTATTTTTAAGAGTGCACAGATCAATGTGTCTAAACTCGAATTCATCACTTTTATTTAAATATTTGTGTATTTATATATTTATTTCATTCACAATAACTCTCGTTTTGTTGTATTTTGGTATATTAAGCCAGGACATGATGCCAGCTATAACATGCAACACAAATTAAAAGATTTATTAAAGGTTTTATCGGTTCTGCTGTAGTTACCAAAAGGATATTATGATTTTCATACAATAAAACAAATCCAACTCTCAATCGCCACATGGCCCGTGTGTTTGACACTCCTGCTGAAGTATGTGGAAATTATACAGCGCTTGAAAAAACATTGGTTGTTCAAATCACTCATCTTCATAATACGCACAAGGTTAGGTGAAGCCGCAAGCTAAAGGAAAATGCAAGCGTGGCATGATAAGCTCTACACTTTGTGGCTCATCTTTAAAATGAGCTGTGGGACGTTGTGAAATGGTCAGAGTCTGTGGAGTTGGTGTGACGTAGAGTTGATGAAGTAACAGCTGTGTGAAAATGGCTTTCCCTGCCTCACGCTCTGCATTATTGATGTTCTTTCCTACGTCTTCACTCGGCACATTAAAGACTGTTATTTATATCTTCTGTTCACCAACCCTCTCCCTACCCGTTTTGTTTTCTTCGTCGTTGCCCGTTTCAGGGTCACTGAATACCTTGCATACTTAAGTGAAGAATTGTTCTGTCAAATTTCCATTTCTCAGACACAGAGGCCCGCTTTTATAGGGGCTGTTTGAATTGGAGTTACAAAAGGTTGCTGCATAGTTGCTTTTTAAGGAAACACAAGGAAAACGTACTAAACCTGTGTGTGGCACTTTTCACGAATAAAGTACAGAATAAGCCAAGAAACAAAACAGCAAATTTATCCTAACCTATGATATAATTTAGAGAAAATATTGGCGTAATAAAATATAAACTAAATAAAAAAAGTTAAAAGAACATGTTTTTTTTAACTGAAATGTTTGGTGGTGCTACATTTATTTGATAAAACGAAGGGGGCGGGATGACTGAAATGTTACATTAGATATCAAAAGTAAAAAGGGTTAAGACTTAAGATTTAGTTTTTGACCTTTATTTTATTCTAAAAATCCTATAGTGACAGTAATGTATTCATTTTTGTCAGGAGTTATGAAAATAAAAAACGAGTACATACCTTTAATTTGAAATTTGACCCTCAGTCGCAGCATTGGGAAAAGTACTCATACATGATCATCATGAAAACACCCGATCAAACAACATCCATCAGGGCATTTAATTCAAAGTGTGACTATTTAGAGAAATATTGATTTAATCAAATATTTATAAAAAAATTATATACAAATTTCTGCAGCGAGGGTAAAATTTTACCCATTTTGATTCCAAACACAGTTTGTATGAGCAGCTATAACTATGAGTATAAGTTTCAGAATAAAATATATTAATAATTTAAAGAGCCAGTAAGCTGCCAATTTTAAGCATCCTATCACTGTTTATAAGTCCCGGACAACAGGTTTAAATGCATGCAAGGTGAAAAAACACTGGAATTTTTCTTAGAGATCCCCAAACGATTCGCGTGAAGCAGTTCAACGACTCAGTCTGCCTAAACCCCACCTTTCAGTAGCCTACTCTGCTCTGAATGGTCAACTGACAGAGTCTCCGCACAGACTACAGATCAGACCAACAATAGTGCAACATGATTTACTGAGAAGACATTATCGATATCAATACAGATCATTAATCCAAGCAATAAAAACGACGATGGAAACAAACATTTTACTCTCATTTAAGCATGTATGTACGCTAACCGGGTCATTGCAAAACCGTTAGTGAGCATGCGCTAGCCGCTTGCTAACATGACTCTCTGACAGTATATTAAGAGTTTAAACAACAACATCATTCATCATTAATCCAAGCAATACAAATGACGATAGAAACTAACATTTTACAATCATTTAAGCATGTATGTACGCTAACCGGGTCATTGCAAAACCGTAAGTGAGCATGAGTTTGTGAGCACGCTTGCTAACGTGACCCTCTGACAGTATATTAAGAGTTTAAAAAACAACATCAATACACATCATTCATCAATAGTCCAGGTTATAAAAACGACGACAGACATTAAAATTTTTACAGGTTGTGGTTAGGAGACACATGTTGTTCCTAATAAAGTGGGTACTGAACCATCTTTCATTGCCAAACGTCTAGTAAATCCCTCCGTGAAAAAGTAATTTTAACCACTGATTCTTCATAGCCAAACGTTTAGTATATTCCTTCTTGAAAAGTAATTTAATCGCATATTCTTCATATATCTTCATCCTATGGTAGTGAAAACAACACAAACTGAAAACACAGCGTGATATGATGTTTACACACTAACTAGCTGTGGGCAGGTCATTGTTTTCGTTTCTCCAGCGGGCAAGGCTACTACTACTTTGCCTACTTTGCCAGCTACATGACACACTGCAATACAGGTCATTTTCGATTTTGGATCTGTGTGGCTCTTTAAAGTTGTTTATTGTTTAAGTGAAGTTAATACAAAATTCATCAAATGTGACCTTACCTGTGAAAACCCAGCTACAGTCTTTTTTTGTAATTTAGGGTTTCTACATAAAATCATCCTACATAATGTAAAGAACATTCTGTGAAAAATATAAATGTCTAAATATAAACCTGATATCTTTAATATTGATTTAATAAGGTTACCATTTCCGTAAAATTTGCAGAGAGGCTTCTGTGTGAACGCAAACGCGCCCAGTAAATGTTCTGGAATCGCTTCCGTGATGCGGACCTAGTAGCATTGCCGTAACATACAGTACACAGAAACCATTATGTGTGAACAAGACACAGAAATAATGTCGTAAGAGGCGTGCCATCGCAACCAGAAGTTATTTTTGAGCTTTTTGACACAGGGATTTAAACGCAGATCAACATTTACGACGAAAAAATGTTGTCAAACTGGACTGAAGCAGATATCAGGGAGCTTGTTACTATCTGCGCTGAAGCTGAGATCATTCACCAGCATGAAAGAACAGCTCATCATGCGCTCCTTATGATCTTGTCATGAACTAAAATTCACCCGCGTGGTTTCGAGAGAGAAATCACGGATAATTAGCAAACTTTAGACGCTGTGGAAAAAATATGTCACGTGGCTTTAAGGGATCTTTATGGTATGTGTGTGAATTCAAGCACATATTCTGGAAAATCATTGGCAGTGTAAATAACCCAAAAATCAAACGATCCCGGACAAATCCTGGATGCATTTTCCGTATATTTTCCGTAATCTCTTTGTGTAAAGGGTTAATGTAAACTTTTATGCTACTAATCTCAGTATTTGATTTCACAGACATGGTCACATAACATTTTATAATTTGATTTATTGTATATAGTCAGCTTTTTATTTATTTATTCATTTACCATTCATGCTATGTTCATCTATGACATTTGTACATCTAATTCCTATGAAAGAAAAACAACAGTTAACCCTATCGATCAAAGTCTAGTGTATTCATTGGAAGTGTTGCTGTGAATTTTGATGGAGGCAATTTCTGTTTTTCGTCTCTGTGTTTAGGGTCCTGATGGTGACGTGTTGGTCCGTAGCGACGCACGCGTGTCTTCGCTCACCCTTAAGTACGTCCAGTATACAGATGCCGGCGAGTACCTCTGCACAGCCCGTAATGCCATTGGAGAGACCGCACAGCCTGTGAATCTGGAAGTTCTCTGTGAGTCCGTCTGTAGCCTCATTAGCTTCTACCAGCTCAGTGTTTGATATCCCTCAAAGGCAAATGTTTAATTCACAGCAGTGTTGAGTTTCCCATGTAAAGATACTGAGCTCGGCTGTAAGCCAGAGCATATGGCAACTCGCTACAATGATGTTGTTAAAATGTATCAAAGCTGCAGCTCCCCCCTCAAGATTTTTACACCCATACACAGGAGATCAATCAAAGTTTATAAGTGAAAGTCCTTTTGACTTTGGGAAGATTCTAGCAATGTGCAAACAAAAAACACTGCCAACATATTTGATGTTTAATATATAGCTGTGTGGAGCAGGATTTTGACCAATGAGATTTCAGAATGGCAGGGGCTATCCAGCATGGTGCATCAAAAATTTAAACCAAGCAACCCACAAAAGTATTTTATTTTCTAGTTCAAATCGAGATTTAAAATTACACAGAAAATATTTAATGAATGTTGTTTTGTTGCATCTCACCTGGTTGGGACACTGCCTTTATGAAAATTTACCATGGTTTTATAAACAATAGTGAAGTATTTTCTTTTGGCATATTGATTATTATTTCAAAAATTATAACTATGGTTACTATAGCAAGACAATGATTAATTTAAGGTAATCATGGTTTAACTATAGTAAACCTATAGTAAGTGTGGGTCTAAGTAGATTTTTATTTAGCACATTTGCAGTTATTTAACATAAACAAAACAAAAGTTAGTAAGAATAAAAGTGCATCATGTTAAATTTGTATCTAGGTATTAGGGTTGGGCGAAATATTGTGTCTGCGATTTTATTTAATCAATCTCGAATTTATTAAAACAATATAGATTCGGGAAATCCTTGAATCGATTATTGTTGTGCATGCTTTTGAGGGATTGTAAGGAAGTACCGTTGACCCAGGGCAAGCATGAACGATGCTTTAACTTGCACCCTCGGGCCAGTGTTACATTGTCACAAAGTTCATAATTTGCACGTGTTTTAAGAAAACGTAAAAACAATCCTAATGCGCTACTCACATGCTGTTTAAGAAATCGCGCAAGCCACATCTCAAGGCTTCAGACAGCGTGCAAATACTGGGTTCATGTTTTTGCGCTTTAACAAGGCAATTTACTAGGGCTGTCAAATATATATATTAAGGGTGTCGATTGAAATTATGTCACAACCTCGAACTTCGAATAAAAAAATGGAATCGTTGATGCTGCCATGCCCCCATGTCACGTCCGGTCAGCTTGCTAAGCTTGTGTAGTGTAAACGCACATGCGGTTGAATGTGTTAATAGCCAAATGAGATCGCCTTCTCTCCGCCCATTTATCTAATTGAGTCCTCATCTATCTTAATAAACTTAAGAGAAAGAGATTTAATAATGTATGTGATTCTTAAGTCTATAATTGTGTTTATATCTGTCATTACATGGACTATAACAGCACGAAAACAATGTGGATTAAACAAATCACAGTTATAAAAATTACATTGACCATCAAAAGGCACATTGAAGAGGTTTTGCTCATAAATGCATGTAGAATAAAGTAATGTGAACTTGAGATTTTTATACTGTTACTAAACTGTACAGTATGCGCTGCAAACGCGGCAAAACATTTTATTGAATGCTGCCTCTGACTAAGAATGCATTACTTGTATAGTCTTTCAATTTTTTTTACAGTGTTAAGGAATTCATGTTTTTTTTTTCATTCAGATATGTAAATCAACATGTATAAATTGCTATTAGTTAATTAATGGGTAAATAATCGAGAATCGAATCGAAATCAAATCGGACTGAGAAAATGAATTGTTAGATTAATCGATGTATCGGAAAATAATCGCTAGATTAATCGTAAAAAAATTGTTTATCCCAGCCCTAATATGTATATATATTAATTTTTATATATAAAAGTTATACATAAATAACTTGTTTTTTAAATTTCTTAAATGTATTTGTGTGTTTATATTATAATTACATGCAATACACACGCAAATATGTTATGCAAACACAAACTTAAATTTTTTATGCGAGTAATCCCGATTAATATTTTGACAGCCCTACAATTAACACAAAATTATTTAGAAAAACCGTCTGTTGTGAACGTCTGTTGTGTAAATCCAAACTATTTAGAAAGAAACACATGTCTAACAGTATATTGGATCTGTAGGTCTTATGCTGGGTTTACACCAGACGCGGTAGACGCGGGAAGCGCAAGTGATTTACATGTTAAGTCAATGCAAAGACGTGATTAGGCATCTGCGGCAGATTTCCGTGCTGCGTTAACCAATCAGGACCTTGCTGTAGTAATGACGTGATTACAGCAAGCGAGCAGAGTTGCAGAAACCCCTCCCATGACGTGAATTTCTGCGTGAATGCCTCGAATGACTAGAATTTCAGGCGCAAATGAAGCGAGTAAACTCAAATGTTCAAGCGTCCAACTACGCGCGAATAACGCGTTTTTGCTGTCTCTACCGCAGCTGGTGTAAACACAACATAAAAGTGACAGCACAGTGAGCACACCAAATAAATTATGTCTGCAAATCTAAAATTTCAAATAAAATATTGATAAGTAATCGATATTAGACTGGATCAAAACAAATCGAAACCACATACAAAAGAATCGGATCGAAAAATTGGTCGCAATACCCAGCCCTAAAAGGTATCAATCCACCACAAAGCATCGAAACATTTCGTCAGTTTCAATAATACAAAATACTCTTTGCATTGCAAAAATAAATTAAAACGACATAAAGACAATAACAGAGATTATATATTGTTGCAACATAATAAACAATGCACACTTCTACCCACAATGTTTTAGCAGGCAAACGCTACCACCCCGTTCCATCCCATTGTGCTTCTCCCACTGTGCGTGTTTGTATTTGTTTTCATATTAGTAGTGGCGTATGCTGTGAAAAATCCAGCCTTCCCTTCTTGCATGTTTTTCTTGAATTTGTACCAGCGTTGTTGAGCTGGGACTAATGACATCTGAAGCTCAGATGAATGTGAAAACAACAGAAGTATCTCAGAGGGCTGGGTGCTTTTCACACGCAGTATGGGAGGAAATGTTGGCCCAGTCATGTCCATCACATCAAAGTCGTGCCTGCATGGAGAGGAATACTTATGCTTCCACATACGTCCACAAATGCATGCATTCAGCATCTCGCACCTCACATGCAACTCATTGTTTTCAAAATTCAGCATTGTGTTGTATTCTTAAGCCATGGGCATTTGGATCTTTTACCACCCTAATCCTCAGAATAAAAACATCAAAGATGATGGAAGAGGCGGTTTGTTCGCCCACAAAGGAGATAGATGGGATATACTGTAGGTAGATGAAGGGTCAGCTCAACCTGCAGGTATTTTGTTTTTACTTGTATGCGCTTTGCCTTTCATCACAGATGCCCCGAAAATCCAGGGCTCAGTAACGGTGTACACGTGGGAGGGCAACCCAGCCAACATCAGCTGTGAAGTCCTGGCTCACCCCAGCAATGTGTCTATTATGTGGTTGCGAGACGGGATACAGCTGCCTAACGCTAACACCACCAACATCAAGATCTACAACACGTCTTCCGCCAGTTACCTGGAGGTACGGCCCATGCAGATGTTTTCCTGAAAACATATGCATTTATTATACACCAGAGCAACAGGAAGGGAAATCGCACCATGTCGTGAAATACAGAGTCACATTCATACTACGTTCTCATTGAATTATATGGTTTTATTTATTAGGACATGATAAAATCATCTAGTTCTTAGCAGGTTTTAAAATAAGGTAAATACATTACAAAATATTTGTGTGTTTATATATACATAATAATTACACACAATACACACGCAAATATATTATGCAAACACAAACTTTTATTTTGTATGTGATTAATCTTTTGACAGCCCTATCATAATTTAATAGCTTGTTAAAATCATGTTGGTGTATGGTGGGAAATGAAATAGAAAAATATAAGATTTGGAGATTAAAAATGAATGCATATATTTAATGTAGGGCTGTCAAAAGATTATTGCGATTAATTGCAAAATAATTACACACACACACACACGTTATGCAAAAACAAACTTTTATTTTGTTTTTGCATGATATATGTGTGTGTGCACTGTGTGTAATTATTTTGTATATATAACTACACACATACATGTATACATTTAATTTTTTTATCTATATATATAATATAAATATAATTATAATACACACAGTGCACACATATATTATGCAAAAACAAACTTTTATTTTGTATTCGATTAATCACAGTTCATCTTTTGACAGCCCTCATTTGATTATATATTATATTGAAGAAATTTAAGATTTTTAGAACCATAAAGATTTATGGGATTTTTTGATAATTATCTCAAATATCTCATTTATTATTTTTTATTGAATTACAGTGGTATTTATACATCATTGTACTATTTGTTGTCTTTAAAGCAGAAGTGTGTGTACAGTGTTTGTCGCTGGCAGTATTGTAAGATTGAACCATTTTACTTGATGCTATAGTTTAAAAAGACACTGAATAACAGTATTAGTTTTACTCTAATACAGTAAAATACATTCAGAAGGCAAATACATTTTTAATGATCCTTAATAAAAGTAGCCTTAATAACCATAATCAAGTTTTAAGCAAAATAATGAAGCAAAATAAAAAAAATGATCTAGCTTATCTTTTTGATTCAGGGTTGCCAAGGGTTTTATTTCTCTGCAGAATTGGGCTATTTTGTCCATCTTAAAGGAGCTGTATGTTGGTTTTTGACTGTACTAAAAATGCTAATATAAATATACTATAATATATTTGTAGATATTTAGGAAACATGCTAAATTCAGGTATCTGTTTTCCTGAAAAACAATCCTATAACGAATTTTTCTCATTTTGAAATGCGCCTTCCAGTCCGAAATATCTGTTTTTGTCTGTGTGATCCTGCCTACTGCCAATTTACCTAATAATGTATTTCGACAGCTCGGTTGCCAGTTATCACCGTTGCCTAAATGAGACCGCAATGGCCCACAAAGGCCACCTCTGTTGGACACAACCTCCGAAATGAGCCGCAGATTGAGCTATAATAATCCACACAAGCGGGTTTGTGATTTGCAGATGACAAAAACGTTGCAAACACATAAATGAGCAGATAAACGTATGCCTCCGTCGTCAGTTGCGCTCCTGTGTCTGGCAATATTGGACTGTCTCCAAAACGTAATGTTACATACAACTCCTTTAAGGCATCATGATGTTATATATGAAAACAGGCTGTGTTTATGATTAATACTACTATACAGTAATTCAAGAAGAAAACGTACGTTTACGTAACTGTAAAATACGTATTTTAGGTACGAGAGTGGCTTATATAGACCTTTGTTTTTTTGGATATTGTCATTGGGCTTGTTTTGGCCTACTTTTGATTGGCAATTAGGATGGTTTTATTACGCTGACCTGGCAACCCTACCTGGGTGTGTTTTCAGGTGATTCACAGAGGATGCGATAGTGTTGCTTTAGGGCACTACTGCATCCCTTGTCTCATCAATATTGTATCACGAGAGCACGCGGTCAAGAGTAAATACACATTCTGCTAATGGAATGACAACAGTAAAACACGCGAGTGAAAGATAAGTACCCAGATAGAAGCCAGAGGTTAATATATTCATTTGATCTATCACAGGTCAACCCAGAGTCGAGCGATTTCGGCAACTACAACTGCACTGCTTCCAATGAGATCGGGACCGAATCCCAAGAGTTTATTCTGATCCCTGCCGGTATGTTTTCTCATCGATCTCACTAAACTTGCACATGCACAGTTGGTTATAGCAGCAGTAAATCACATTGACATTGAACGTTTGGTTGCATTTCGATAGCGAGGTATATATATTTTTGTAAATCACTTGACATTACAGCCGCTGCTTGATAAACTGACTTTTTTACTGTGTGAAAACAATATTAGGCCCAAAGCCATACAGGCCGTGTAATTAGGTGTAAGCCACATTTGAAAAATTGTGTCTTACCTGTTGCGCAGATGTACCCTCAGCGCCCGTCATCACTCAGGCCCTGCCGTACTCCAGCACGGCTCAGGTGCTTTTTGAGGAGCCCGAATCCACAGGAGGAGTTCCTGTGCTCAAGTACAGAGCGGAGTGGAGAGCGGTGGGCCGAGAGAAATGGGTTCAGCGCGTCTATGAAGTCAAAGATGGTGAGTTGTCAACATCAGTGCGTAGCTTGCAGATTTTAAAAGTGATTATTTAGATATGCATGTCTTAAAGGTACAGTAGCAAAGTGTACATTTGTAAAATTGTAAATTTACAGTAGTAAAGTAAGTTTATGCAAGATCAGTTTTAAGCTAGAAGTACACAGGGTTCCCACGGGTCCTTGAAATCCTTGAAAGTTTGTGAATCTGGGGGAAAAAATTCAAGGCCCTGGGAAGTTTTTGAAAATATACATACATAGATACAGATCATTGAAAGTGCTTGAATCTTGTTTTATGCAAGACGTTTTCTGAAAAAAATCCATATTATTCCCTGGATAATATCATAACATTTCTAGCCTTTAAGCACACATGCTAAACAGTTCGCTTTAAATGCTTATATCTTCTGTATGCGAATGTTGATTCATACCAAAATGCTTTTTTGCATAGTTGTGTTTGACACATGAAAACGTCTCAGGTTATGTATGTAACTGTTGTTCCCTGAGAACGGAACAAGACGCTGCGTCTCCCTTGCCATACTTCCTGTGTCCCTGTATTGTCTTTGGCAATATTTCAGATAGCGATATACTTCTTGTCTCCCGTGTCACCCTGTCTTTGCCGTTAAGCCTCACTGAATTTGATATACACATTCAGACGTACTTACCCCTGGAGACGTCCCCAAAGTGTTACCGCAGTGACGCAGTGCGTGTTCCCTCGAAAGGGAACTGTTACAATGTATCTTAAAAGGTTAACACTTGAAATGTGTCCCCACATTTAGTCCTTGAATTTGAGGGTATTGGACCTGGAAAGTCCTTGAAAAAAAGTCCTTGTGTTGTGATTGGATAACATCTTAGCTTGCCATTAGCTTAACTGGCGACTGACGTATTCCCGTGGGCGGAGTTTAGTCAAAAAACTGTTCTAGTGATGTCATTAAAACAGGAAGTAGAGGGCTGTAGTCCAAACCGGCCGTTCGCTGTAGGCTTTGAAAGGCGAATTCTGTTAAAGAAAATGTGGCAGTGAACTTTAAGCTTTATCATTTTACAGGTATTATGAATGATATTATAGCAACATTACACACTAACTAAAGTTTAAAAAATGGGATCAGATAGAACGTGAGTTAGAAGTAAAAAAAAGAACTGTAGTTAAATAAAAGTGTATATTTTGCAAATTAAATGTTCTTTTACTTTTATAGAAGTACAGTCGCGTTTTATGCATACGCAAGGGTTCACGTACAGTCGTAGCCCAGTTGCTTTGCATTTTATAGCAATACCCATATGTCGAACGCCTGTGTACACATACGAGTCAAATGGCTGTGCGTTCGACCGTGCACATACACCTAAAAACACAAGATTACTCTAGGCTTTACATAGACATACCCAAAAGGTTTGCTATTGTATGGCCATTGTAATGATGTTGCTGTGTTGTTTTTGTGAATAAGGAATTACAGCACCAACGTATAGCTCACAGTGTTAAATGTCAATTATATTTCCTTAGCGTTCAGCAGCAAGGTTTCATTTTGCCAGTTGTAACAGCCCGCGACTCACGCACAGCGCTGTTTATAAAATAATAAATGGGATTTTGATTAAATCTGCTTCTCGCTTTATCCCGGCAGGACTGAGTTCAGTCACAGTCACGGGCCTCAAACCCGAAACCGATTACGAAGTCAGGATGTCTGCCATCAACGGGAAAGGCGAGGGCGAGAACAGTAAGCTGTGGGCCTTCAAAACCGAACACGTCCGTGAGTATCACGTTCTTCTCTCTCAAAAGCTCATTGTTCCATCTGCACAGACATTGAATGTGAAGTCTGGGGTTGACGCAGATGCTGAGAGGTACAGTGTGTGCTGATGGTGTTAAGGAGCAGGACGTGATGATTTAAGTTCACAGTTTATAAGTTAGCGGCTTTTATTTTGCCAGTCGGTTTAATATGCAAACAAATGTCTCATTTTACTGAATTAGAAAATCTTACAGTAGCACCACAATAACGCTGTATTAAGTGTATAATGTTTTTAGATGTAAACTTCCTCCATCCCCATTTGAATATACACTAAGCCATTTGTGGGTTCATATAGTAGCTACCCCTAAAATGTGTAAACACTGAACATCAACCAATGGCATGAGTTTGAGGCGGGACTATCTTTTTGCCCGACAGATGAGTGGGAAAAATGAGTTTTTGCAATTTCTTTTAAGGATGTTAGATTTGTGCCACACGTTGCTTGATTTTAGTCCCATCTGATCACAAAATGTTTTCCCACAATGCAACAGGGTCACTTATGCAAACTCCAGACATGCCAATACACGTTTTGGGCAGTGGCTTCTGTTTTTTTAACACCCACCATATGAGTCAGTGTTATGCAGACCTTTAGATAAGGTTGCTTTGTGCAACTTTGGTCTGTAGCATCTCTCTCAAGCCTCCTCAGTCAGTCAGTCATGCAGAGAGTTTTAGGGACCATTTCAAGGCCGTGGCTGGGGTTCCTGACCACATTTGACAGCTCGGCAAGCAGTGCCCAGTTCAATATCCAAACACATCCAAACTATAGTGTGTTTTAGCTTTCCATTCCCCTATGCAGGGTATGCATTATTCATTGTCAAGAAGAACCCTGTGCTTCTTTTAATCATTCATAGCTTTCGCCTATGGATGTGCTATGAATGAAAGCTAAAAATTTCCTCGACTCGAAAGACATCAGTTTCTGTTTCTAAGAGCATTACACTAAAACGAATGCCTAATGCCACGTTAGAAAGGGCTAACTGTCAATTTGTAATTCAGTAAAATGAGAACATCGGTTATGGCGTTGGCGTAAAGTACAGTATATGAATACATGAACACACATTATAATATATGCCGTTTGCACCATGCATTAACTATTTCTTATGTGAATAATTGATACGTATGAGAAATTTTATGCCAGTCTCCTGTTTTCCCTACATGGTACAACAAGACGTTCTGCTCTCATCAGTCAGACTTCTCATTGCTTCAGAATATCAATAAAAAACAACCCTAGCACAGCACACTATGGGAATATTTCTGAGGTTGTGTTGATATTCTCAGCACGTATAGAAACCCCACACGATTACCCTCTTGCTCCCCCTGCTGGTTGTGATGAGCTGAATGTTTCAGACATAGAGTTGTCAGGATCACTATAATACACTCAACACATTGTGCACTGAGATTAATTTCCTGTCAGTACAGAGAACAAAGGCATTTAGTGTGCTAATATCCAGGATGTAGTCTGGAGCCTAAAGTATGAGTGATGGGAAATCTTGTTACAGGCTTTTACACTTTGACTTTTGACTATTTATGTGATTTCCATTTCATATTTTATGTAATTTTTTTGTATGTTTTCCCCCCACTGGATTCTTTAGATTTTTCTGACACGAGTAAGTGTCTCATAACCCTGTAATCATTGTGTTAATTTTTTTGTTTCAGACATTTCTCATATACTGTACTAGTCAACATTTAAAGGGAAACACCACAGTTTTTCAATATTTTACTATGTTTTTACCTCAACTTAGATGAATTAATACATAACTATCTTTATTCAATGTGTGCACTTAATCTTTGTACAGCACTTCATGAATGTGTTAGTATTTAGCCTAGCCCCATTCATTCCTTAAGATCCAAACAGGGATGAATTTAGAAGCCACCAAACACTTTCATGTTTTCCCTATTTAAAGACTGTAACATGAGTAGTTACACGAGTAGAGCACTTAGTTTGCAGCACTTCAACCTCGGGGGCAGTAATATTGACAAAAGTAGTCAGGAGTGATGATGTTACTGCACGCTGAGGTCGAAGTGATGCAAACTTAAGTGCTTTTCCGCCTTACAATATAGTTCTCATTTTTTATCCGCATAAAAAAATCGCCACATTTTATTTTGTGTCACCATACTTACTCGTGTAACTACTCATGTAACAGTCTTTAAACAGGGAAAACATGGAAGTGTTTGGTGGCTTCTAAAGTCATCCCTGTTTGGATCCTAAGGAATGAATGGGGCTAGTCTAAATGCTAACACATTCATGACGCGCTGTACAAAGATTAAGTGCACCAATTGAAAAAATATAGGTATGTATTAATTCATCTAAGTTGCGGTAAGAACATAGTAAAATATTGAAAAACGGTGGTGTTTTCCTTTAAAGTGTTTTGAAAAGGTTAATCAAAATTGACAAGAACGGGTATTGTTTTTTTTTAAGACAACTTTTATGAAAGGTTTTGATCCACTTCAAATGTTGACTAGTGTAGTTTCTTCACATAGCTTAATTTCCTCAATAGTTTGTTCACTTTGGTTTCATTTACCTGTAATATTAAGATGTATAAAGACCCCATGAAGTACATTTTGGAGATTTGTGGCTTTTTATTTATTTTCTAGCTGCAATTATTTAAGTAAGTGTAAATGCATTGGTAACACTTTACAATATGGCTCTACTAGTAAACATAAGTAAATGCATTAAAGGAACAGTATGTAGGATTGTGGCCAAAACTGGTATTGCAATCACAAAACTTGTGGCTAAAACTGGTACTGCAATCACACAACTGGTGGCCAATACACAAAATGTCAACATAAACATCAGTTGAGGGCTGCAACTCCACTTTTTAAATGACAATATCCTGGCCAGACCACTGAGTGATATAATATAAATATATTTGAAATGATTTCTTAATGTCTAGTGACAGATCAGGGCCATTTTACGATTAATTGATATAAATTTCTTACATACTGTTCCTTTAACTAACATGAACAAACAAAAAAATGTAAGTGTGTTTACATGCACAGAATAAGCGAAAACTATCAAAAATCTGCTTATTATAGAAAACTGTTTCAAGCGTTTACATGCAAATCAATAAACCGCCTATGCATATAACTGCGTTTACATGGCACTTGGAGATTTGTCAGGTTTCCCGCAGGCAGTGATGTCACTGCCTATGGTACATAATAATCATTCAAAAAGCTGACGGCATATCTGTCTTAAGCTATACTGTTGCATCTCTTTTTGTGTCTGCAGAACCTGTAAATATAACATCAGCTTTTATTTCAGTTTTTCTGCCGCCTACTTTAGTCGAGCAGAGATTTTTATGCGTTACATCGAGTTTACATCCGCGTGTGATGTTTATCTTTCACACGTGGAGACATGCGCACATGAACAAAACGGTGAGAAAGCCTTTTAAGGTGTTTACATGCCGAAATCAGGATAATGAGTTAAAAACTACCCATGCTGACGCCGTTTATGGGCTTTCTCCGATAAAAGAAACCGTTTTACGCGTTTACATGACCTCACATATAATCAGTTTACTAAGCATAAGTAAGACTGTACATGAAGAGTTTTGTTGCAAAACGAGATAAATCCATTTTTTTACATTTTTGTCAAAACATGTTTATTATTATGTTATCATGTTATTATTTTGTTTTATTGTGCTACTTAGCTGTATTTTTTAAGTTATGGAGGTTTAAATCAAAACAAACCAACTGCAGTTGCATTGAAATTAATTGGAATGCAGAACCAAAAAACGCGATTTCTGAACAATTAACAAAACGGTGGTTATCTCGTTTTGCAACGAAACTCTTCACATGTAAACGCACTCAATGAACATATAGTTCAATATAGTTGTGAATAGTGAATACAGTTGTTCAACATGTATTAAGTCCTGTTAATGTTAATTAAGGTCAATACAGATATTCGGTGGCACTTTGTTTTGCGGTGTCTTTGTTACACATGCTACATGTAATTATTATAGTAATAACATTTAATTATGCATAATTACACGCAACTAACCCTAAACCAAACCCTAATCCTAACCCCAACCCTATAGTAAGTACATGTTGTTAATGATTATTGCTTAGTACTTAAATGTATAGTTACACTGTAACAGTGATGCCGTAAAATGGAGTGTGACCAGATATTCATGTTACTTCATGATGCATTAATTATAGTTAACAGTTACAACACTTGATTTTATAAATGTATTAATAAATGCTGAAATTAACATGAACTAAGATTTATAAATGCTGTAGAAGTTGTTCATTGATTGTTCATGTAAGCTAATGCATTAACTAATTGTTAACAAATACAACCTTTTATAAAGTGTTACAAGTGCATTTTCAGTTGACTGTATGCGTGTACACTACTGTTCAAAGGTTTAGGGTCACGTGACTGAAAGGTGTTTAAACATTTGAAATGTTGTTTTGTAGCCAATAAATACTAATTTCTTTCATTAGATAACTACAATTTTAGTTTAATAATGGTTTTATAAATTGCATGACTTTGACTAAATAATAAAGAAAGCAGCCAATAAGAGCCCAGAATAGATTTTACTTTAGCTCGGTTTGCTTTTTCATTACAGTTTAGTGCCGCTTCAGAGTGGGTGGGATTATAGACTTACAGTATCTTTACACTCATGCCGCCTCCACTGCCGTAACATCACTCAACACGGGAGCAATGAAGCATATCGATATAATAGTGTTTTTGATTTATGGCATGTAGATGTTTTTCACCGCTAAAAGACAACAAAAGCACACTTGGTTTGCTCGATGGCAGACAAGAGCCAGCTAATCTTGCATTTAGCAATGACACTAGCAGTGATGATCTGCCGTATTAACAAGTCACGTTTTAGTATCAGTACGGCTCGCTTGGAACCTCAACTAAGGTGGTACTAAAAAGTATCAGGTACTACACTGTCAGAAATAAAGGTACAAAACTGTACCTTTTCTGTCACTGGGGCTGTACCCTAAGTTTTCGTTTGATACCTTTACAGGAATACAAAACAGAGTACAATTTTGGGTACATTACCGTACCTTAAGGACCTACATTGTTAGAAAAAAGTCTAAATATGTACCCTAGCTGTCAGTGGGGCAGCTCCCTTAAAGGTAATTGTATGAAACATAAGGTACAGATATGGAAACATTTAGTACCAATATGTACCTTTGACATACTAATATGTATTTTGAGGTACTAATAAGCTCTCTTTGGTCCCAGAATGTATTTCTGGGGTACTAAAATGAAATCCTTAGGTGCAAAGCTGTACATTTTGAAAGGGTACAGCCCCAGTGACAGAAAAGGTACAGTTTTGTACCTTTATTTCTGAGAGTGTAGGTACTGGACACAATGGACCCCCCCCCCAAAAGTAAGCAGTACTATCCAATGGAAAAGCACCATAGATAGAATTAATGAGGGACCCCAAACTTTTGAACAGTAGTGTAATTTTTGCAGTCTTAATCTTTTGGGGAACTGCAACTCATCTTGCATTGGCACATCAAAATATTTTGCCCAATGTATCTTCTTCCTTTTATATAGCAAGTAAAAATAAAAATTTTTGCTCGTGAGGTAATATTAAAAACGATTGGCTATTTAAAAAGAGGTTAAATGTTGGATTTACAGCAAGAGGAAAAGAACAGAAATGTACTGTAGTAAGCCAGTCCATGGGGTCTTTAAATTGTGATATAAAGATGTTAGTTTTTCCTTTGTTAAAATCAAATAAATATAAAAAAATATAGGGAATTTTAATTATCAATTGTTTCACATGCTCCCTAGATGAATTTTTTTATTTTTACACTGAGGAAACAGGTTTGTTATCCAGCCTTATAATAATCCTTATAGCTATGGTAACATTACATTACATCAGTCCCCAAGAGCTTTCCCTATACAATAAATATTTATATTGTTTATTAGTTTTCTTCACATACATCCATGTTTTTTCTTCAAGAAACTC
Source organism: Misgurnus anguillicaudatus (assembly GCF_027580225.2). NCBI lineage: Eukaryota > Metazoa > Chordata > Actinopteri > Cypriniformes > Cobitidae > Misgurnus > Misgurnus anguillicaudatus. The sequence continues at coordinate 17,238,753 of NC_073360.2, read as the reverse complement.
ACAGTTAATCCGATTTTTATTACACATAAAGTATTTAAAGTTTCTCAACTTTGAATACTTTTCCACCATTTGAGAACCCCAAGACACGCTGTGTCCATAAGATGACACTGAAGTATTACTGAAATACTTTAAAGTTTCCTCTGCTTTTCATTACCTAAATAATTGACAGCGTATTACTATTGTTCATATCTAGTTTTATCTAGAATAACAGTTTGATGCCTTATTGTTTGTGCTACAGATGTGAATGATACTGCAAATTGTGCAGCTTTTTAGATGTGCTACTGCTTTTTCTGCAGCTGTTTTGCATTGCAGCTTATAAAACGGGTTAAAAAAATCCCATAGACTCAGCTACCAGAATGTCATAGAGACCAGTTTGAAAGATTTTACTGACACAACAAAAAACAGATTTTGTTGATTTTGTGTCTGTTGATTTTTAATCCGTATGCTTGTCAGTCTCTATAAGAGGAAATCCTGCTCAATGTGTCTCAATGTGCTTTCACGTTCAGCGTTGTGATTGTGTTGTGATTAAAACCATTTTAAGTTGCTTGGTTGTATGTTTCTCTGCACAGCTTGTTCTAACCTTTGACTTCTTTTTCGCATAGTTACATTGTGTCTGTATATGTTTTGTATCTTTCATGCAACCTCTTCCAATTTCCTTTCAACCAATCATGTGCGTGCATATGATGTGTCATGTGGCTTGCATGGTGCTGGTGATGTCATCCACACTGATGAGCAGAAGGTAAACACTCAGAGCCCCGGCTCCACCCTCTCTCACATCAGGATCACTTCATATTATCCCTAACCATGCCTTTACATCTCACCCGTCACATTGCTAGAATTGAATGCCTTTAGAGAGGTCATGTAAATTCATCTTTTCTCAATTTTTAATGGAGAATGTTCCCCGTGAGCAACCACTGCGCTTCGACTGCACACATTATCTTTTGTGGAGAATAAAGTATCAGAAAACGCTTGATACCGTGTCCTGCCAAGCATGGAAATGACATCAAATGCTCTGAAGCTGAAAGACATTTCCCCAGAGCCGTCACTGCATACAACTGTCTCACTCTTTTGTGTGCCGTCTAAACATTTTGACAAGCAGAAGTTTTAAAGACGTTCTACACCCACGTTTCTTTCATCCTGCGCGGCTTTGGATATGCGGCTACCGGTACGCAATTATATTCAAATTAGGAAATCTTTAAAAAGGCAAACGTAGACACTGCAAATGCGGGCGGGGAAAGAGTTAACTTCTTATATGGGAGCTAAATTGGCAAAGCTCCAAAAAGCTTGTGATGAAATACGCATATGATAACTAGTCACATAACATTCAAGAGCCAATAAAATTTGAGTTACTGATGTGCAGCCATGTTTGAATTTAACGTACTGATTTGTATGTTTCCATGGATACGATATGTATCGATTACTAAATAAATTCAAAATATTCATAATTTTCTCTCAAAAAAGCAATAGTTTTGTATCACATTTACAAACCACACTACTGAAAAGACCAGTTAAAACCAGTAGCGCATCACTGCAGAACACAACATCCAGGGGGTGGGGTTGGATCCAGATCCAGGGGGTGGGGTTGGATTCAGATCCAGGTCCAGAGATCTCTTCCCATTGCATTTTGATTGGTCGGCAGTTTTACCACAAGACACATCATACACTTGTTGTTGCTTTACCTTTTTCATTGACTCGTAACTAAATTAAGTTATTCTTTTGACGGAAACACAAACTTTACTTATGACTACAATAAAAGTAGTGCCTTTAAATAAAATGTAATTTTTTGCAATAATGTTTTTCAGGTTTTTTTTCAATTCAATATCACATGCAGTTTAATACCTATAAATGTATACAGTATATATGAAGAGTTTGGTTCCAAAACGCAATAAATCCATTTTGACAAATTTCGGTAAAAACGTGTTTTCTATACCAAGAAAGTGACAAGATGAAAACCACTATTTTCTGTTACAAACTTTCCCATAGCATCTTTAGGTTATAAAAACATAAAAAATTCAAATCCATAACTTGATTTTCAAAGATTTATTATAAAAACTAATTATTTTTTTCCACAAAATGCAATAAATCCATGACGGGTTTTTTTCCAAAATGCTATAAATCTATTCAATCAATGTATAAATGTGCATTCATCTTTGCCATGATATATTCATTTAGTTGAACAGTGATATACACTGATAAAAAATAAACATTAATGTCATTAATCAAAACACTTACTTTGTCATATTGCTGCGGTTATTCTTGACGCCGTTGCTTAGCATTTTTCACAGCGATCAGCTGTAAAATGTTTTGGTCCTGCTCGATTTTCGTTGACTGAGTAAAATAATGTAAAGTTATTCATAAGATCCCCTGGGGTCAATGTGTTAGCATGAGAAACTTGATGCTGTCGGGAGATAAGCACCAGTCTCCCGAGTGCTTCGCGTAAATTATTAGATGTTGATGGCTTACGTTTCTTTCCCATCACAGAAAACCATCACAGGTTTATCAATGCCATTAAAGTATTATTTTGTTTTGTTTGTTGATCACGAAGTATAAAGTAGATGAGGAAAACTAGGACTCTGTGTATTCAGCGCGCCTTCATGTTTGTTTACATTGCGTGAATGATGCGCTGTAATTTCTGGAATGGATTTATTGCGTTCTGTAAAAAAGGAGGAGTGGCGTTTATCGCATTTTGGGAAAAAAGGGAGAAAAGATGACAAAATAACACGGCGGATATTGGATTTTGCGTAAAATTAATTATTTACTTTTAAATACTGACCTGATATAATACTGATTTTGGCAGTAACTCATTTATTTCAAAAATGGCGTTTATCCCGTTTTGGAACCAAACTCTCCAAATATTTTAATAACATACATGGCTTGTTATTTAGAAATTAATGTATGGAGTTTGTATGGACTTTGAACTTGTTTTAACGCGTCTGCTTACAGCCATTAGGAAATAGGTTTCACTCGCTGAAGGTTAACTTTTCTTACAAAGTGCTAATAAAAGATATCAAATCAAATTGTGTTTTTATTAGGGCTGAGCATAAATTAATCTAGATTAATCTCATACAAAATAAAAGTATTTTTTTGCATAATATATGAGTTTGTGATGTGTGTAAATATTATGTATATTTAAACACACACACACATACATATATATACATTTAAGAAATGTTTCATTTAAATATCATTTTTTATTTATATATAATTTAGAATATATAAAAATATAAATAAATATGTATAAACATCTTAAATGCATACATGAATGTGTGTGTATTTATATATACATAATAATTACACACAGGAAAAAATTACTTTTATTTTGTATGAGATTAATCGTGATTCATCTATGCCCAGCTCTAGTTTTTATATTTACTTGTATAGGAATAGCCGCGTAATAATTGGGATAATGTACAGCCAACCGGGTCACAAATAAATCCCTTCCGTGATATCACCCTGTCGGGAACGTGTCCCTTACCTCCCCTTACACCTAACTGTGATCATTACTTACTAAATTATTAATCTTTCTCGACTATATTATTAATCAAATGTAGACTTAAATTGATAAGAACAAACATTGGCGACCACAGGTCGCAACTAATTGCAGGCTACAACAACGCAAATATACTGGTTCATTTGGCGGAACAAAGTATATAAAGTGGGAGAAGATGGATCTGGATCCAACCTCGCCCCCTAGATGTCGTGTTCTGCAGTGAGGACCATCTCAAAACCAGGCTGGGAGACCAGCTAAAACCAGCCAACCAGCTTAGGCTGGTTTTATCTGGTGTGTTCAATAGGGCATCTAGAGTACTTTTAGATTTTTTCTTGAAGATATCAAAACTATACAATACATATAACAAGAACCACAACATATTCACTCACAACATAACACCACAAAAAAAGATAAATAAAAATTATTTTAGATTTTTTTTTTTAGATAACATGCCACTTAAATATAAAATTATTTGTTTGTTATATACATCCAGGGTGATAAATCCTATACTTTTTATATTTGGGTGAACTATTTCTTTATGAGGAACACCTTTCTACTCCACAGTACCATACTTTTATCTCTCCAGTTTTTTACATGCATATACATTTATGAATGTAACTTTATTTATTTCATAAATGTTTACTTTTACACTCAAAAAACAAACAGTGCCAAACAGCACTAAAAGCGATTCTTGGCTCGTAATCACAGAAGAACCACTTTTAGTGCAATATAGCACCTACAGTATAAAGAACCATGCGGGGGTCATATAGCACCACATATGGTTCTACATAGCACAATATGGTGCTACACAAGTGCTTCACTGGTGCTATATGGCACTTAAAATGGTTCCTCTATGATTACGAGCCAAGACCCGCTTTTAGTGCTATTTAGCACCGTTTGTTTTTAGAGTTTAGTACACCTCGGGTTACTGTAGCTTTTTAAATGTTTTTATGATTGAAGTATGTTTAGCAGAGGTTTATCTGAAACCTCAGCCCAGCTCATTCCTTTTACTGAAGATTCACTTAACTATTACAAATTCACTTGAGCCTGAGGTATTTCACGAGTACGGTAATCACCTCTTAAAAATTGTGCTCGGCACAAAACCGAGCGCGTATGCATGTTGCATAATTTGCATAATTCCTTTAATGAATTAATCAGTGAATTCCCTTCCGACTGTTCAAATCTAGCTGCAATTAGATTAATAAACATACTTCAAGTCAATTTGTTAGCACGTAAACATCTGAAATTTTCATTTACGTCTGTTTTCTCAGTTTTACGCATACTCATTACATTCACAAGATTCTGTAGGGACAGATGGTGAAGTTACTCGCTGCGCTACACTTTTTAAACTTTTATCGTTTAAGAGATAAATGTTTATTGATGAGCCTTAAAACTGTCATTCTGGGAAAAATCTCTGCTTGTTGAGCGAGTTGTTGATTGTTCGGAAAAGCTACTGATTTAAGTTTTTTTGACTTTTTTTGAGTCTGCACTTTTGTGACATTAATATTGATCAGCATTTTAAAACGTCTCATTAATTCTTTCAGGCTGGGTGTGTTGTTTTAAAAAACGTGACTAATTTGATGTACCTTTTAAATACGGTAGCCTCTTGGATATCAGACGTGGAGCTACTGATGCATTGCCGGTATTGATCATTAGGCTAATGCAACGGGTGTTAAAAGAGTGATTGATATTAGGCTGAAACTACAGTGAGTTAAAAGGCACGTGGTTCTTGTAGCGAATAAAGCCTATACAGTGAAATAAAGTGACTCAGGTCCGTTCCCATGTACAAGTGTCGCTAATTACTGCATTAATGACACTAAAATACCTTAATTTCTCTATCCGCTGCTTTCAGCGTAGCTTCTCCCAGCAATGTTGTTACATGTCACTCGCTACATCAGACTAATGTAGCGGATCAAACTAGCATTCATTGGTCATTAAAATGAAATGGGTCGTGATGGCCCGTGAAGGAGAGGCCTCGGCGCACAGCACTAAAGAAATATTCCCAATTCACACAGCGATAATGCACGCAAACGCACTGTAGGGACATCTGCGGTTACCCTCGATATATAGTATCAACCCTGCTCATCTAAAAACAACCAGCCAAATAGCATGTGACACGTTTTTCTATTACTTACCCGAATTGATTCATTGTTGTACAGGAGGATATACATATGCAAAGTTTGGGCACCCCTGACAATTTCCATGTTTTTTATTTTTAAATATTTGGGTGTGTGGATCAGGAATTTAATTTTGATCTATCAAAAACTGAAGGACACAGTAATATTTCAGTAGTGAAATGAGGATTATTGGATTAACAGAAATTGTGCAATATGCATCGAAACGAAATTAGACAGGTGTATAAATACGAGCCGTTTCTCAATATCAAGGAAGGATCCTCGCAGAATTTCGAGGATGCTACGTCATCGACGTCCGTCGAAGGACTGTTCAATGTCGAGGATCCTCGAAATTTTAGCCAAGGACTGAGTCCTTCATTCGAGAAATATCCCATATACAGGAAAGGATGCATATGTGTGTCCTTCGCGCTCTTCACGCGCTGAAATCACCCACAATCCTATGCGCACAGCACCGAAAGCACACCTTTCAATGAGGCAATGACGTGCACTTGCTAGCCTGTTCCATTTAACGTGTTCTCCGAATGCTTAAAAGGAGCCTCGCCTAGCCTCTGAAGGAAGTGACTTGTAAGGACTAGTCCTGCCAAGGACGTATCCTTGACATTGAGAAACGGCTTTGGGCACCCTTGTCATTTTGTTGATTTCAATACTTAGCACTGATTAATTGGAAGACACAATTGGTTTGGTGAGCTCATTAAGCCTTGAACTTCATAGACAGGTGCGTTCAATCCCGAGAAAAGGTATTTAAGGTGGCCATTTGCAAGGTGTTGTTCTCTTTGACTTTCCTCTGAAGAGTGGCAAACATGGTGGCCTATAAACAACTCTCAAATGACCTGAAAATAAAGATTGTTCAACATTATGGTTTAGGGGAAGGCTACAAAAGGTTATGGCAGAGATATAAGCTGTCAGTGTCCACTTTGAGGAACATGGTGAGGAAATAGAAGACCACAGGCACAGTTCTTATTGAGGCCAGAAGTGGCAGGACACATAAAATATTGGCGAGGCAAAGGCGAAGGTTGGTGAGAAACAGCCCACAGACCACCTCCAAAGACCTACAACATCAACTTTCTGCAGATGGTGTCACCGTGCATCGTTCAACAATTCAGCGCATTTTGTTACTGCACACAAACGTCGCTTGAGGTATGCAAACATACATTTGGACAAGCCAGCTTCATTTTGAAATAAGGTGCTTTGGACTGATGAAACAAAGATTGGGTTATTTGGTCATAACAAGGGGCATTATGCATAGCGGCAAAAGAACGCAGCGTTCCAAGAAAAACATTTGCTACCCACACTAAAATTTGATGGAGGTTCCATCTTGTTGTGGGGCTGTGTGGCCAGTGCCGGTACTGGGAATCTGATTAAAGTTGATGGTAGATTCAACTCAATATAAGCAGATTCTTGAGAATAATGTTGAGGAATCAGTCACAAAGTTGAAGTTGCCCAAGGCTGGATATTTTAACAAGACAACAACTCAAAACACTGATCAAAATCTACTCGGGCATTTATGCAGAGGTACATTCTGATATGGTCTGGAATGGCCATCCCAGTCCCCACCTGGATATCATTGAACATCCGTGAGGTGATTATGCTCGGCACCGTCAAACCTTACTGAACTGGAGATGTTTTGTAAGGAGGAATGGTCCAAAATACATTCATTCAGAATCCAGACACTCATTACCGGCTATAGGAAGCGTCTAGAGCTGGTTATTTTTTGCTAAAGGAGGCTCTACTAAATATTGATGTGAATTTTTTTGTTGGGGGTCCCAAATGTATGCACCTTTGATGCATATGGCACATTTCCTGTTCATCCAGTAAACCTCATTTCACTACTGAGATATTACATTCAGCTATTTGGTATTGGATCAAAATGAAATTGCAGATCCAAACACCCAAATATTTATAAATGAAAATCATGGACATTTTCAGGAGTTTGGGTTTTTTAATGGTAGATGCCAGGACTGATATCTGCACATCAAGCTGGCCCATAGTTGATATAATTCCAGTATATACTCTACATTCTGAGACAAACACTGGCATGAGTTTGGGACAGGACCACCTGTTTGTTTGCAAAATGGAGAATGGGATTGTTTGGGAAAACACACAATGAGACCAGTTTAGGGTGGCCATTCGTGCCAGTTCCGCCGGACACGTCTCGAACATGTTTTCGGGTTCATTCTCCAGAAGTCGCGTTGGATGACCGCATACGTCATCAAGGTTTAATATTTCGGGTTTAATTTCAGAAAAGCAACCGTTACATTTCAAGGTAAGAATGAAACTACAATGATTGTATGTCTTAAAAGAAATAAATCTTAATCTTCTAATGTATTTTAACTGAAAGGTGAGAACCTCGATGACATATGCGGTCGAGCAAAGCGACTTCCCGAGAACGAACCCGAAAACATGTTCGGGACGCGTCCAGCGGAACTGTCACAAATACTTGAAATTAAACCCGAAATATTATGGCCACCCTATACCAATTATCAGTGCTGCTTTTCATTTCTATACTTCTGCTTTACCTCATTGCAGCCTAATTTTTATTAAAGTCACAATGAAATTGATATTAAAACTAGGGCTGTCAAAAGATTAATCGCGATTAATCGCATCCAAAATAAAAGTTTGTGTTTACATAACATATGTGTGTGTACTGTGTGTAAATATGATGTATATATAAATACACACACATTCATGTATATATTTATGAAATATTTGCATTTATATACTGTATATACATTTATATAATTTATATAATATAGAAATATAAATATTCTATATATAAATATTACCAATTTTTCGTAAATATATATATATTATTCTGTGTGTTTTTATATATACATAATATATACACACAGTACACACACATGTGTTATGTAAACACAAACTTTTATTTTGGATGCGATTAATCGCGATTAATTTTTTGACAGCCCTAAAACCTTTTTTTTAAATTGCAGTCTTTTTTTTACAAATTACTTATCTGTGAGCTTCATTATTATTTTTGAAATGTCATGTGCCCTCATACAATCTCCTCCCCTCATCAAACCGATAGGCTTGTTCGACTTCATGCGGCCCCGCAAGAACCGACAGCTGGATGAAGCCAAAGTCCCGTGAGAATGATTCGAGAAATCATACGAAGTCTAATTTTGTCTCGCTCTCGCAGTACTTTGACGTCATCCAGCTGTCTATTCTTGCGGCACCGCATGAAGTCGAAACAAGCCTAATCTCTCTTTACCTTCAGTCATGGTGTATGGCAGGTGGGCGGGGCCCGAGAAAAGATCACAGTGATTAGCAAATAGCAACATGACCCAACTTCTTTTCAGAAGCTGTTTCACTCGGATATACGTCACCATGTGGGAAATAAGACAACCGCTACTTCCGTTTCATTGTGACTTTAAAGGGATAGTTCACCCAAAAATAAAAATTCTGTCATAATTTACTCACTCATCATTTACTAATGCTGTAACAAACCTGTATATATTTCTTTGTTCTGATGAACACAAAGGAAGATATTTTGAGAAATATTTGTTTGTATTTTGTCCTACTATATAATTCAATGGGGCCTCTGATCGGTGTGGTTACAAACATTCCTCAAAATATCGTCCTTTGTGTTAATCAGAACAAAGAAATGTATACAAGTTTGTGACAGCACAAGAGGGAGTAAATTATGACCGAATTTTTATTTTTGGTGAACTATCCCTTTAACAGTTTTGCGTAGTGTGTTCTCACACTCCTTTATAACTGTTTTGTTGTTGTAGGAGAGCCCAGTTCCCCTAAACTAGAGGGCACCCTGGAGCCCAAAGGCAATGCACTGAAGCTGCACTGGATCAAACAAGATGATGGAGGCTCACCCATAATCCATTACCTGGTTAAATACAAAGCTGTAAGTGTACAAGTGTAAATGATCAGTTTTTTTTTATATTATTTTAATGCAACTTTAAATGTTATGCAAGACTTTTTCCATCTTGGAGTACGACTTAAAAGGCCAGTTTCCCGGACGGGGTTTAGATTAATCCAGGACTAGGCCTTAGTTATATTAGGAAATTGTTACTTAGTTACTTCTCATGGAAAGTAATGGTTACGTTACTTGCAAGTTACTTTCGCGTTACTTTTTCTTACTTGGCTGAGGCTTGATCTCTTTCAGGTTTTGCAGGTGTTTTTTATGACAGCGAAGTTCTGCATTCAGAAACTGCATATTTCCGTCGCAAAAATGTCAAGCTCTGGCCTGCCATCTCCGTTTCCGATTTAAACTGTTCCCATTCAGCCGCGATGCATAGACTGCGTAATTCTATGTTAATATTTAAGCAATAATTGATGACGGGCCGTTGAATTATAAGAAAATAATGCACATCCAACACCGCGGGTGTGCATTATTTTCTTATACAGTAATTGTCCAACAGTCAATTGTTCCTCTTATACCACAGTTACCACAAACATTGCTCTGGGGCTTATTTTTAAGACATTTGACAGGTTAAGCGTGCGGTTTACAGAAAAATAATCAACACCCATGGAACATTTCTCATCCAATCACAATACAGCATTCAACAGGCCTGTGGTATAAGTTCAGTTTAATTCAGTCATTTTTTTAAATGAAATTAATTAATTAATTAATTAAATGATTATTATTAAATTATTATAAGTAATATTATTACATAATGCAAGTTACTTGTAATGCGTTACCCCCAACACTGGACAAAATAATGGCACTGATATGTGATAAGATATGTTTTTAAATGAAGGTAGCTCAAACATGCATCTGGGACTAGGATAAGCCCTGTCTGTGAAACCGCCCCAAAATTTTAAGTTTTTTTATTTACAAAACATTACAACTTTGTTTAAATGTTACACCTAATAAAAATTTTTCATGTTCTCGTTTCATGTGACACTAAACAGTAGCTATGTTTCCATCCACCAGTTTTTATGCACTTTTTGGAATATCGCATAAAAAAAATGCTGGAGCAGATATTCTGAAAATGAACATAAAAAATTATGAGTCGGAAGAACTTTTATGTGCAAAAACTGCAACGGAAACACATTTACTGAATAAAATCCTTGATGCAGATCAAAATTTGTCACGTGACGTCGTAAGTGGGCGCAATGAGACGGCATAACTGGACTAACCAGCGGTTCGATCTCAGTGCACAGCATCTAAATGTTGTTTTCGTCATTCTGAAACGAGTGTGCCGTCAGCGTGGTTGGATATAAGGTTTTCCTGAACCATCTATCGTACAAGACTGCTTTCCCATAGAGCAGTCATCTGCTTCTGAAAGCAAGATGATAGGACCACGTTCACTGAGCTTTGTGTGCTTAAGTACTTTATTATACACTAAAATGTCTTCTCCCATTGCAGGAAATTACGTTTTCATTCTCTTCGACTTACTGAATGGAAACGGTGCTTCATTTGCAAATGTTTTATGATTTTTTCATAAGTTAAATTTGCAACTTAACTATTTTTGGAGTGTAACAAACAATATGAGAAAGGGCATTTCGTGAGTGACTGGTTTGTTTGTGCTGCGTTCAGAGGGAAGACGCAGACTGGAAGAGTGAGATCCGTATGCCTCATGTAAGCAGCCACGTGATATTGAATGAACTTCAGTGGGACACCGAATATGATGTTATTGTGGTGGCGGAAAACCAGCAGGGCAGGTCCAGTCCCAGCACCCTGACCTTCAGAACCTCAACAGAACCGGCAGCTACAACAGGTGAGTGACCGCCATCTCTCTTTCGCTCACTCTCTGTCCATCATCCCTCTCTCTCACCTGCTCGCTCTCACACAACTGATTTTAACAGCTGACTCAGAGCTGTAATGACACCAAACATGTGAATGCAGTGTGGGCCATCACTTACACTGCATGATAAACAGTGAGTCATGCAACATGGCAGATCACGAAAGACGTGGACAAAATATTTGGCTCATTGATACTGACATCTCGCTATGTGTCTATAACATATGACTAATGTAGATGGATGTGGACGTTTTATTTTCTTGCAAAAACAGACCATTCACATGAAGGTAAACTCTGAAGTCATCCAATAAGCCTCGGCCCGTGCGTGACCAGGCCGTCCTCAACAACAGCACACTTTACCTCTCCTACTGAAAAATCACTTTCTGTTTACGACTCCACCTATCATGCACTTGCTGCTCAGTTAAGGGTTTACGGTCTGGTCAAGCGTGCTGAAGGCCGCAGCTGGGCTTCACTGCTTCACTTGTAATGTAACAAGCATCTGGAGCTTCTTAATGCAGAGAGACTTTCTGTAGCCCTGCCTGCCTTTCCCACTCATTAACACTCTGAGGCGGCCCTGCGGACGTAGGAGGGCTGAATCGCCTTTCTCTTTGGCATAGTAGGCTGTGAATGGCTCGCATCCAAAGGCTGTTTGTCTCAGTCACACCTCGGAGTACAGAAGCACGCTCCTCGCAGCATGCTAATAAGAGCGCCTCTAGAGCAGAACTTTACTGAAGAAACCGCCGGAGCGTTTACGTGTTTCCAGTGCTTTTCTTGAAGTGATAACTGTTATGTTAAACTCGGATGCTGGAATATTAGAAAGCTAGCAAAATCAATGCAGGTTTATCAATTAAACCAGTATTAATATACATTAGGGAAGTCAGTGTAACATGCTGTTTTGGAACAACTAGTTATTAATATAAACATAAAAAATAATAAAATTGAAAATGGCCAACGGTGCATTATAAAATCAAGTGAATTTTTAACATATTTAAAAAAAGATAAGCAATATAGAGTTACTATATATTCAAGTACAGATTATAAAAGTATAATATATAACTAAAAAGATAGTATAGGTAATCGTATTATCAATCAAATTGCAAGTGTGTAGATTGCAAGGATGCAAACTGCAAGGGTGCAAAAACACAAATGCGACCATGGACAGCAAAACCAGTCATAAGGGTCAATTCAAGATAAATAAATAAGCTTTCTATTGATGTATGGATATGGATTTGTTAGGAAATGACAATATTTGTCCGAGATACAACTATTTAAAGGGACAGTAAGTAGGGTTTTAAGTGTTTTATTAATCAAAATCAATGTCTTTATTCATTAATATGTCCTCGTTGGTGTCAAATGACCTCTGCCAGTGATCTGACTTTCATTGTAAGCTTAGATTTTCTTCTCCTTACTTACATTGAACGGGTAAGTCCAAGGAGGCTCCATGTCGTTCCACCATACTGATAAACTATAATAGCAAAGAGGGACAAAAAGCACTAGCCTACCAACGCGTTTCCACAACACGTTTTCATTCAGAACACGTCAACTAGCTGAAACGTATAAGGAGATCAGTGAGTATATAACGGCTACCGTAGTTGCAACACACATTTGGAAAAGTGGGGCGCTAGAGAGCACTATTCGTTTGAATGCAAAATACAATTCCTAAAAAAATCTAAATATTGAGAAAATCGCCTTTAAAGGCGGGGTGCAAGCCAATCTCTGAAAGCCAATGTTGACATTTGAAATCACCTAAACAAACACGCCCCTACCCCAGTAGAATCTGGACCTTTTTTTTAATAGACCCGCCCCACACATACGCAACCCAGGCAATGTGGTTGGTTAGAAGACACGCCCCTTACTGCTAATTGGCTACAAGTATGTTTTGGTACTCCACCTTACTCCCTTTTCCAAAGCGTTTTTCAAAAATCGTGCACCCTGCTTTTAACGTTGTCCAACTGAAGACCTTAGGAACACATATTACCAGTGATAAAAAAAATTGTATATATTAATGGTAGGAAAATTAGTAAATATCTTCATGGAACATAATCTTTATCTCAATTATCGATCATAATATGGTAATTAATCTATAAAGTGGTAAAACTTTGTAATAACAGTACATGAATAATAATGTCAAAAGAACTACATTTATTCTAACATATATATATATATATATATATATATATATATATATATATATATATATATATATATATATATATATATATATATATATATATATATATATATATATATATATATATATATATATATAAACATAAAGGGGTGGTTTCCCGGTATTGGATTAGACCAGTGGTTCCCAAACTTTTTCAGCGTGCGGCCCCCTTGTGTACAGTGCATTTTTCGCGGCCCCCCGAAAGAAAATTTGTGACAAAACAGTTTTAAAATGTAATATTTTAATTAAACAAAACATATAAAATTATACCTAGTAGTGCTGTTGGTTAGTTGGCTTGTTATTTTTTAGGTTAAATTACACAGAATTCGTGATAAATGAATGTATTTTATAAAATGTTGTAAAACTGGGGCCCCCCTGGCACCATCTCGTGGCCCCCCTGGGGGCCCCGCCCCCCAGTTTGAAAACCACTGGATTAGACTAGTCCTACACTAAAATAAATGTAAACGCTGTCCAAACTGAAAACAACTTGCCCTGGCATATCTTAAAATACATCAGTGCCTTTTGTTTTGCCTTAAAATGCACACAAGTAATGTTTTTAGTAAGGCATGTTTGTTAAAAATTTGAATTTTTCCCACTTAAACTAAGGCCTAGTCCTGGTTTAAGCTAATCCCTGTCCAGGAAACAACCCCATGAGTTAAATCACAAACTATAAATTTAGGCATTTTATTTATTTACTGTTATTGTCAAGTGTAACCTCCAAAGCTAACCCCATTATATCTGAAAAAAAAAAACACTGACTGTGATGTCATTAAATTTTGGAGATGAGAAAATTGAGAATTTATACCTCTGTTAGCTGGCATGGATAACAGACAATATTATCTCAAATTATTGAAATTGTATCAATTTAAAACTGATTTTGTGACACACGACTTAGCCCTCTCTTCGATGACATCATTCCTAGTAACACCTCTGTCATTGACACAAGTGCTGATAGTATTATTAATGTAACACATTACTGTTCCCTAAGTATCAAACAACCTCCATTGTACTTTAGATAAGAAGTTATGTTATTTATCACAGATAAAGGAGGACAGATCTTCAATGTTCTTCTGTTGTTGCAGCAGATTTTTAACTGTCCTGTTAAGTACCGAGACCTTGATAAACTGCTTGAAGTTTGTGTCTGTACTACACTGACTAATAAACGCAGCGGCTTGGTGATTATAAAAACGTTTCTCCAGTTGTCAATCATACAGTGAAGTAAATGTATATCTAATTTGCTTTCATTATAATATGTAGCCCATTGGTCGGTACTATGTGGGTTGGGGGACTCTACATTATAAAGTGAAGTGCATGTTCAGCTTGTTTTGCATAATTGTGCGTAACAAATTTTTGTTTATATGCTCATTACAGTACTGAAAAACAACTCCCACTGACCCATCAAACAACTTCTGCATGCTTTGTTTTATTAATAGGGTTGTTCTGAGAAAACAGTGCCATTAATGCTGGAAAATTTAAGGAAATGGTTTACAGTATTTTATTTATTTAGTTTATACTGGTATTTAATTTAAAGTTACTGCTAAACTTTCTAAAAATAATTGTATTTTCTCACTGTAACTGTCATAGACGCTGAGGAAAAACACAACAGAGGAATTCATCCCTTTTAAAATCTTGCAGAGTTGAATGTTACGAAAATATTTAATGGGTTTGCCACATCATAAGTAGATGAATTTAATATTTTTCTTTCTTATTAATGTCAAAATAAAAGTCATAGTGATCCGCATAACACACTAATGGCACAGTTTCCTGAGAATGAACCGAATACTTGCACACATCATTTCTCTCACCCTTTTCATTTCATTACCATGAAAATCTCACTTCACTTTTTAATTTAAATTCTTTGTTTCCGTGTTTGACGTATTTTTCTTCCTCTTGTTTTTCTCTTTCCATTTTCCTCTTTCCTTGTCCTGTCGTTGTTCCCGGGCTTGGATGTGGACGGATCATCACATGCACGCATCCCGCAACCATTCTGGTGCCGATACTTTTCCTTCTCCCCTGTTATTTTATATTTTTTTAATGTATGTAAATGTTTGTGTCTTCAGTCAATCTGAGTGGTTCTTCAGTCACGTGCACTCTCGCCTCTTTACTGCTCTCTCTATTATTGCTGCTCGTGCTTTGATAGAGGAATGTTTTCTCCTCATGTTGAGGACTTGTTGCATGATTTTTTCGTCTCTAATAATCCATGTGCTGGGAACACTAAGCCTCATAGACAAAGTAACGCAGATCACGACTAAAAAACGGCTACCTGTAGCCACCCACTTCTGAGGATCACATGCTAGCAGGCTTTCAAATAATGTTATTTGGAACACAACAGACTTACACAGAAACACACATCTCATGACAGATGTATGCGAAGGAGATGAGCGCAGATGTGTGGACTTGCAAAGGAAAAACAAACAGTCAGTAGGGACTAGATTACAAAAGGGGTCACATTCTGGGGCAGTCTTTCAGCAACTGTCGTCGACTTATCCCGACTGCAAATTAGGGCAAAAATCTAATCGAAAGTCAAGTAGTTTAATAAATCTTTTACGGACAGTTACTATGTTTTAAAGTAAAACAGCGTTTTCAATATTTTACTATGTTCTTAATACATACTTATCATTTTTCAATGCGTGCACTTGGTCTTTGTACGGTGCGTTGTGAATGTGTTGGCATTTAGCCTAGCCCCATTCATTCCTTAGGATCCAAACAGGGATGAATTAGAAGACACCAAACACTTCCATGTTTTCCCTATTTAAAGACTGTTACATGAGTAGTTACACGAGTAAGTATGGTGGCACAAAATAAAACTTTTGTTTGGAGCCATAAGTATGAATGGGGCTGGGCTGGATGCTAACGCATTCGGGAAGCGCTGTGCAGGGATTAAAGGTGCGCGCATTGAATAAAGATAGGTATGTATTAATTCATCTAAGTTGAGGTAAAACATAGTAAAATATTGAAAAACAGTAGTGTTTTCCTTTAAGAAATGAAAGGATGGTTAAAAGCACAGGGAATGTCTTATCTATCTGTAGACTTTTTTCCTTTAACAAAAATTGTACAAATTAAGACCTTTGGGAACAGCTTTGTAACAGACCTTTCAGATGTTATTTTATTGCCTAAAAGACTTTCTGAGGCTTAAACATGAAACTTTATTAATGATTGGAAACAACTATGTATTATAATGACTGCTAGGGCTATTCTTCACACATGTGGCATTATTAAATTCGTTTTTTACATAAAGCGTTTGTGGCATGTGGTTTCTTTTTGATATCTTTATGCAATGTAATGAGGTTATGTTTTAGTCATAAAAAGAAGTGAACCAGAAAGTAAATCAAGTATAAGTAAAGTCATCTGTCTTCACACTGTCACTGGTGCTGAAAGTGAACTTGGATCTCATTTTGCTTATAAACAAACACAATGGTCCTTTTTCAATCTGTACCAATATATTGTTACATTGTCATTTTATGATTTAATATATGATTTTTAGATGACTCTTGTGTGTACTTCATAATGTTGTTTATATAGCCCTCACTCTGTCATCTCCATTCTCCTCTACAGTATGTTGTTATAGTTTGTGTCATTACCTTTAAGTGTGCTGTAATGACCAAAATAGTAAATATCCACACATTGATATTACTGCTCTAACCTAAGTGAATAACTGCAATGCTTCTTCGACCTGCAGGTTATTATATGACATGTTTCTTTTTTTGCCTAATAAACTCTAAACAGTACTGTGCAAAAGTCTTAGGCCACCATCACCAGCTTTATTGTTTTAGCAAAGTTTTAATGTCCATTCATATTTATTTGTCAGAAAATACAGAAAATATGTACACAAAATTAAAAACAAAACAATTTTCAGAACTAAATGTCTTCATCAGTCAGTAGCTATTTAGTGTAACCTCTCTTGGCACTAAACACATCTTGAGCTTTTTGAGAAGACTGACGTTATTCAATTAGAATTAGAAATTAAGATTTAATTTCATTTAGGTTTAAAGGATTAGTCCATTTTCCTAAAAAAATCCAGATAATTTGCTCGTCGCCATGTCGTCCAAGATGTTGATGTCTTTGTTCAGTTGAGAAGAAATTATGTTTTTTGGGGAGAGCATTCAGGATTTTTCTCATTTCGGTGGACTGTAATGGACCCCAACACATAACAGATTTAAAGCAGTTTCAACGTAGTTTCAGGGGACTCTGAGCGATTCCGAGCGGGGCATAACGGTCTTATCTAGCGAAACGATTGTCATTTTTGTCAAGAAAAATAAAAATATTCACTTTTAAACCACAATTTCTTGTCTATCTCCGGTCCTGTGATGCACCAGCGCGACCTCACGTAATACGTCATCACGTCAAGAGGTCACGGATGACGAATGCAAAACTAGGCCCCGGTGTTTACAAGTGTAGAGAAAGAGGTCCATTCCGACGTTGTTGTATGTGGAATGATACTAATTAATGTCTTTGTGTCAGTTTATTGTTTAAAATGGTCCACAAATGTGCGTTTCATATATGTAACACGTGACCTTTCCACGGCATTACACAATTGCGTGAGGTCGCGCTGGCGTGTCGCGGGACCGGAGATGCACGAGGGGTCGGGTTTTGGAAGTGCCTATTTTTTGTTTTTCTTATCAAAAATGACAATCGTTTAAGACCCTTATTCCTCGTTTAAGATCGTTTAGAGTCCTTTGAAACTGTTGAAACTGCAAGTGTTAAGTGTTGGGGTCCATTAAAGTCCATTAAAATTAGAAAAATCCTGGAATGTTTTCCTAAAAAAACATAATTTCTTCTCAACTGAACAAAGAAACCAACATTTTGGATGGCATGGTGATGAGTAAATTATCTGGATTTTTTTTTTTTAAGAAAATTGACTAATCCTTTAAGAGATCCTGCAGCTGCCTGCTATTGCTCAAGTGTAAGGGGAGTTTACCCTAAATACTTGACACTTCAGCTTATACTTTTATACTGTTTTTAATACTACATACACATTTCTTGTATTTTCTAGTTGTATTTTAATAAAGAGACTGAGAAATAATTATATATGATCACTATAACAATGCAAAACCAACAAATCTAATGGTAGCATGGTGGCCTAAGACTTTTGCACAGTACTGTATGTAGTTATTCTAACATAACTAAGGCTTAGTCCTGGATTAATCTAAAAACTGTCTGGGAAACCGCCCCTTAGAGGTCAAATCATTGCAGTTCAATAAAACTTTGGAGCATTTGGCGTTAGAGTAAGCTGCACACACTTTATTTTTTAGCCTGTATTGGTCAAAAATATTTGAAATTTTTGTAAATAAAATGAACCAGGTGCGCTCTGTGGATATAATGTCTCAAAGTTTACAAAGCTAAAAGTTTTGCAGACAGCTCTCAGACCCCTGAGTATCAACAAACAAAAAACATCCTAAGGCTTTTCGTTGTCATGAATAAATCATGCGTATTGTAGCAGTTCATCATATCATCATGAGGTTACTGATAATGTCACTGGCGTTTAAAGGTAAGTCATCTTTTTTATGTTTACACATTTAGCAGAACCACAGCGGTTCATTCAAGCTTTATATTTTTTATCAGTATGTTGTGTTCCCTGGCATTCAAATCCACAAGTTTTGTGTTGCTAACACAGCCTTGTACCAACTGAGGTAGTCTTTACCAACTTTGTGCTACTGAAAGGTTTAAAAATTTGAAGTACAAGCATACTAGTTAAGTATTCAGTAAGCGCCTAGTTTGTAGCTTTGCCCTGTTGTCCTCAACAAGACTTTGCATTGCTAGATTCTGATTTGGCATTTGCTTGACTGTTACATTAATCTCAAGTTTGTGTTCAGGTTGATGATCTCCGTCTTTCTCCTCCAGATGCGATGGATGATGGGACGGGCCTAAACACTGGAGTTATTGTTGGTATTCTCATACTGGTGTGTGTGATTCTCTTGCTGGTCTTGGACGCCACCTGCTGCGTCCTCAACAAGTGCGGGATCTTCATGTGCATCTGCGGTAAACCCGGGCCAGGCACCAAAAGCAAAGACATGGAAGCCGGCAATGACGCCTTTGTGTGAGTATCCACAATGTTCTTCCATTCAGTGCTGAATTACATAGATCCAAACATTTACATCAAACACAGACAGCATCGATGGCCCCGCATTGCTATGTGTGTGTGAATGTCGAGCGTGGATTATTTTCAGTTGTGTATGTTGCGCTATTTTAAGCCTCTAGAAAGGAAACAAGAGCTCCTCTTATGCCTGGTCTGTAGTGACCTCATCAATCTCCACTCATGGCTATGTAATGACCAGATGTGTATCTGTTCTCTCCAAATGCAGTCGAGATATGTCTAAAGAGCCCATTGTGGAAGTGAGGACCGAAGAGGAAGCTACAGCCAATCACGACGCAGAAGGCCATCCAGAGCCCAATGAGACCACTCCACTGACTGAACCAGAGTAAGCACCATGTTATGCTGTAATGCTGTCATTTACATCTGTTAGCTCGAATACTTTAGGTTGGTGCCATCTTGGAGCATCTGGAGTGCAGTGTTCCCTGCACCCTGTAACTGCAACTAGTTATCACCTTCTGCATGTTTCTGATTTTTCATTACGGTTGTTTTGGCAGTGCTTTTAAAGCTGCAGTGTGTCATTTCTGCTGCACCACATGGAATCCCCAAAATAATCCCTCCCATCTGCCATCAAACATACAATCCCGCTCTAAATGCCTTTATAGGTTAATGAACCTAAAAATGCTTACATAATCATGAAATTAAAAAAAACTTTATTTAAATATAATTTAAAGGTACAGTAAGTAGGGTTTTAAGTGTTTTATTAATCAAAATCAATGTCTTTATTCATAAATATGTCAATTGGTGTCAAATGACCTCTGCCAGTGATCTGACTTTTATTTGTAAGCTTAGATTTTCTTCTCTTTATTTACATTGAACGGGTAAGTCCAAGGAGGCTTCCATGTCGTTCCACCATACTGATAAACTATAATAGCAGAGAGGGACAAAAAGCACTAGCCTACCAACGCGTTTCCACAACGCGTTTTCATTCAGAACACGTGAACTAATTGAAACGCACAAGATCAGTGAGTACATAACGGCTAGCGTAGTTGCAACACGCATTTGGAAAAGCGAGGCGCTAGAGAGCACTATTCGTTTGAATGCAAAATACAATTTCACCACTAGATGGGGGTAAATCCTACTTATTGTCCCTTTAACACATTTCTGAGCTAGGGTGCGGTCACACTACACTTTTTCATTGACTTTCTTTCATATGCGTGCAAATGCATCAGATCGGAAGTTTTCGGACCTGCAAATTCATATCACATGATGGCGTGTGCAGGGGCGTCGCTAGACCCCTTTTACTGGGGCACGTGCCCCAGTGTAAATCTTTTGTGCCCCTGTGTAAATCTCAAGTTTACATTTTAGCAGTTAACTAGTATATTCCTTTATAAAGACAATCGCGGCAAAATGGATCTATATGCAATGTAGTTACCCAATTTACTTTTGAAAAAGCGACGCAGCAGTCACACTGACGCGTGCACGCCCCAATTCATGTCCGCGTCCACGCACCCATTCATGTCCGTGTGCGACTGTTTTGCCGTGCGCAGCCGCATACAAAGTACACGCGATTGAGTTGGTTTATGAAAACATGACGAGACTAAAGTAAGTTTCTAAATAATAATGAAAATCTTATTTTCACCCGATCATTGACGCATGCGATGGACATCAGAAATCAGAAATGTTTTGTGCAAAGCAGCAAGGTTATTATAGTTTTGCTTTTTTAAATTAGTTTTTATTTTAGTATCGTTTTCAATTTTGCTTTAAATTTAAGTTTAGTTTTAGTTAGTTTCATGAATGGTTTTGTTAGTTTTAGTTTAGTTTTTATTTTGCAAACACATTTCTATTTAGTTTTAATTTTATTTAGTTTCAGTTATAGTTTTAGTAATTATAGTTTAGCAGCTAACAGCAGCTAGACTGTCTGACACATTTATTAGTTAACTGAGGTTGCTTTCAGCCTCAGCTAACCTTACATGCAAAAGGCACCATCTACAAGTAAAGACTCCTTAAAGGTTTGTAAACATTGCAACGTCTCCGGGTGGGCGAGGATTAGTTGGAGGCAAAAGCTGTGTCCCAATTCAAGGGCTGCGACCTTATAAGCATGGGACCTTAAAAATGAGCACTCGGTCTTTCAAGGTGGCAGCTTCAGAAGTTCGCGAAGAGAACTGAAATGAGACGGTCTAACCTTCGGACAACCATAATTGGCGTCACCTGCTGCGCCTGTCAGCAGGACATAGCGGAAACGTTTCTGACTTATTAAAATAAATATGAAATCAGAAAAATATTAATTTAGTTTAGAAAATATGACACGTTGATGTAGATTAAACTATTCAACAGTATATTAAATTAAATCAATCAACCTTAGAAATATATGCATCATAAAAATAATAATATTAAATATTAATTTAGTTTAGAAAATATGACACGTTGATGTAGATTAAACTATTCAACAGTATATTAAATTAAATCAACCTTAGAAATATATGCATCATAAAAATAATAATATTAACACAAAACATAACTTATAATACTAAAACAGTGACAAACTTTTTTTTTTGATAAATACACACTTTTATTTAATGAAGGTAATTGTTTATTTTATAATATCCAGCTGCCGTTGCAGGCGCGCAATGACTCTTGGGATATCCTCGGCTGTTAAGGATCCATTCGTTCTATCCTTAACAGCGTGGAGAAATGAGGACGCATTTTGAGGCTTCATTCTAAGCATCCTTTGAATTGGGACGTCCTTACCAGCCTTAAGTCGCTCTGCTGTGACGCAATCGGTCTTAAAATACGTCCTTAGAAGGTCGCAGCCCTTGAATTGGGACAAAGCTACAAAGGGCCGCGGACGCAATGCTGACAAGCGTAAGCTAGGACATTTTAGGAGGGATTTATTCATCATAGATGCAGAAGAAGGTTCGGAACTGTCGGAATATGTAAAGTTACTGACACTGCTTGACAGCTATTTTTGAAAATTATCTCTTTAACAGTTAGTTCTTGTATCTTGTTCTCATTGGAAACATTTTAACCAGGTTTTGGATATTTCCTACATATGAAGTATTTTCGGCTGGTTTGGAGAATTTTGTCAAGGCTTATTGTCTAATGTAACCTATCGCTGGGCTAACTATGATTAGCAATGGGGATTATTTTAAGAGAACATTCAAAGGATGGCACACACATCTATCGCTGTATGTTTGTTTAACATTTAAGCTAGCTAGTGCACTGACGGTTGACTTATCATCACCTATAAAACAGAAACTTTCTGATTTGTACTAGATAAGACAAACACACCAACACAGATGCATAGATTATTTTACCTGAAATGAAGTGTGCGCTGCAAACACGAGCATTATTTGCGATCGTCTCCGTCCATTCAACCACAATTGTCTTATTTAATTCTGTGAAGGAATGTCTGCCAGGATCCGGTAAAACTTTAGTTTTGAACCAAAGATGCTGTTACTTATATTTTGGCAGCCAAAAGCACAAGAAGACGACATTTTAAAGTCAAAACCTCAAACTTTTAGTGCGCCTAATATGAGTTCTCATGTTTTGCCTCCAGCTAGAGCGGCGACGTCACAGTGACGTAGGCGATTAAGGGTCTTTTATAAAGCCTGTTCAGATTTTCCGCCACGGCACGGGATGAGAGTTTATTAATAACGAAAACGAATACTTATTTTTGATAATTATTATTTTATTTCAGTTAGTTTTACAATAACTGTTGCTCGTTTCGTTTCGTTTTAGTTTTTCATTTATTATGAATTTTTAATTTTATTTCAGTTAACGAAAATGTTTTTTAGCTGATAGTTTTAGTCTTAGTTTTAGTTTTCGTTTACGAAAATAACCTTGCAAAGCAGGAAAAGGGACGCATGTGAGAGATGATGAGTTTAAGGGAGTAAAGACACATAACATCTTACCCTGTCAGGGCTCAAACATTAGAGGGAAAATCTCAGGAAAACCTCTGTCAATAGTCTATAAAATTGCATTGTTCACATACAAAAACTGTTATACTGTTCTGTATTTTCAGATATGAAATTAATATTTAGTTCACTAGCTCTAGGTCATTACATAAACAGTTAGCAGTAACTAAGATAGATTTTTTTAGTAGCAGTCATAAAATGAAAAATTTCTTAGAAATAAAAAAATAAGTTATTAATCATTGTAATGTAAAATGCAAATGTGCATAAAAATATTTTCTCTCCTGCCATTATTTCCAAACATTTTATGCCTTTAAACATGTTAATAATGTTGTATATATAATATGAAGATGATACTTAAATATTTTTAAATAAATGTTTGTCTTTCCCAGTACTTGTTGCAATGTTGGAATAGTCGGTTAAGCAAAGGAAATTGTATCTTGCACACCGCAGGCTTTCAAGAAAAAGTAAAAAAAAATATGGAGGACCCGTGCCCCAGTAGAGCTTTATGTCTAGCAACGCCCCTGGGCGTGTGATTAATAGATGATCAATACTTCGCAGTGGAAAATCTTCATATCAGTATGGTTCAGTCCTATTTTCTACAATATCATTAAAGCAACCAATAACAAACGTTAGCGTGTGATTATATTTCCGGTTGCTGCAAGGGTCTGCATATTACGGAGCCCCTAAGGGGACATGGATAAAAAAATAAATAAAGTTTAGTTTCACGTGAAACTAAACTTTTTTTTAAATTCTGCACATAAAGGTTTCGCGTGAGCACATGGAAGTTTCACGTGAGCATGCAAAAGTTTCACCTTAGGGGCTCGGTAGCATATAAATGTTGCATACTGAGGGGCTGTCCACACGAAGACGCGTATCACTGTATACGCATAAATTTGTTATCGTATTGGAGTTTCATCCACACGGATCCAGCGTTTTGGGAGACTGAATCCGCTATTTTTTGAAACCGGGTCCTAAAGTGAATAAATCTGAAACCGACACCCTTGCGGTTTCGTCTGTACAGCCAATCCGTATATTTTGTGAAGCGAAAACGTCATCACATCACGTGTCGGAAGCATCACACGTAACAGCAACAACAATAACGGCGGATTACGTGATTGTGTTCGTGCTACAGAAGCTACTAAAGCCTACTAGCTTTATTACAGCAAAATCTATTGCTCCTATGCAATTGTGGTGACCAACAAGTAAGGGATAATGTAGAGGCAGCCGGTAGTTATTGGGAAATAAGCCCCGACAGTGTGATCAGGACCCGACGCGAAGCGGAGGGTCTTGTATCACACTGAAGGGGCTTATTTCCCAATAACTACCGGCTGCCTCTACATTATCCCACTTATTACACGGCTACTTGCCACATAAGAAAAAAAACTGGACATGAATATGAATTTGAAACATTTTATTGGCATATTTGTTTTAAATTAACATTTTTATCCTTCCGCGAAACTTTGCACAGGTGCATAAAATGATCGTAATACCTTATATAAAGATCCTCTGCTTCATACTTGTCTCCATTTTTTCTCTTTGAGAAGTTTTAATCCCCATTCTGTATTTTTTTGTTTGTGTGCTTCGTAGCTGTCATGCTCTATTTTGTCAAGTTCAGTCTCAGTAAGCTGTCTGTCTCTTGTCGTGGTTGTCGAGTGTTTGTCACAAGACAGTAATCTTTATTGATCTTTATTGGCGCGGAGCGATATTACTCGTGCAAGTAGTCCGGCTATGCGTTATTATTTTGGAGCGGTTATTATTCGAAAAGAACGAACCTGCAAATGTCTCAACTGACCAATCAGAATCAAGCATTCCAGAGAGCCGTGTAATAAGCGATAATGGACAACACCATACGTTGGTTATGCGCATGCTCAAAGTCTTCTTCTCCGTGTATAGTGTATATCTGTGGCAGAATTGCAGCGCCCCATACTGGTCCGGCATATATACTACACCGCTTTCAGACGGTTTCAGTGGTTTCGTGTTTACGGATTTTTTTTTTAGAGCAAGGAAAAATATGATCGGATAGGGAATGCACCGGCTTCGTGTGGACATAGCCTGAAAGTCTAGTGTAACACTAGACCAGTGGTTGCCAAACTTTTTATTTCGCAACCCACTTAAATAGATATATAATCTATGGTTCGGACCCACCAACATTTAAAATTTTTAAATGGAACTTTGAGGAAATGCAAATTGTTTTCTCTATTTTAATTGACTATTTTTATTTTCCCGGTCATTGTAATGAAATTTATGAGTTTAATTGCAATATCAAAATACCTTATGGTATAACATATCAAAATCATTGTTATTGCTTGTCATTATTTGGGCTAAACTTTTTTTTTGTGTCATTCACCGCTACAGCCAAAATACCCACCAAGTGGGTCTGTGACTTGATCCAAAGTTTGAAAACCTAAGCACTTAACGTTTTGTTCCATTGACTTCATGCGATTGGGGCAAACCGAAAAACAAGCTTATGCGAAAACGTTTTGCATTTTGGCACATTCCAAAGTTCAAGCTTGGTAAAGTCTGACTTGCCAATTTGTGTCCCGTAAAGATATGATTGATACGTCCCAGATTGACCTTTTCAGATGGAGAAAGTTCTTGTATCACACAAAGTTTTGTACAATAATAACAAAAATAACTATATCAGAATCGATGGTGTGTAATAAAAACCAACATTTTAACACGTCCTATCATATCTGGTTGCAGGCTACAATATACATGGTGGTCTGCATAAAACCTGCATGCTAAAAGTCTCGTGTGACCGGCATGAAACAGTATTTTGTGGAAGGCAGGATTTGGTTTATTGTTCTGGACATGATTGGATGATGAAAAGTTTTCCTTGATATTATTACCAGAAAATCCTGTTTTTATGAGCAAAAAAGAATCAGTTTGGATTTCATGTTGCATTGTTATACGCATGTTTTCCCTTACACTCTCTACATTATATTTTACATCTAAATCAAGTGCTCCCTCTAGTGACCATCCTCAGCATACCATTTCCACTGTAAAAAAATTCCTTGTTGAACTTAAATTTTTTGATTTAATCAACTTGAATTCACAATTTATTTCAACTTTCTTGACTAGTGAGGAGTTGTTATAATTTTAAAAAATAAAGCTGAATTAGCTTAAGTTTTTTTTAACTTTTTTAATATTTTTTTCAATAAAAAATAAAGTCAAATAAAGTCAGGGCTCAACATAAAGGACCGCCTGGTGGCCCGGGGCAAGCGTGAGAGACGTTCGGGCCAGTAAAAAGTATTGTCACTTGCCCAAATGGGCCGGGGGTTCACCCTTAGTCACTAAAATATATTTTCACCACTATATATTATTTAACATCTTGGAAGCAGACATATACTTGGGTAAAACACGACGAAAGAAACAATGCAATATTTTGCACAGTTTGCTGTCAGTTTACAGATAAAGCAAAAAGTTGGTAGCCTTTTTTCATTGGAACATTTATATTTGACTTTTGAATTATTATTGTTAAATATGTGACACTGATATTTTTTAATTGGGGCCAGTGAAAATTGTGACTGGGCCAGTATTAAAAAAATTCTTTGCATTGAGCCCTGTTATAATGAATTGTAATTTTTAAAATTATTAAATTTAAAAATGTAAGTGCAAAAGGATTTTTTTTACAGTACACATATGCAATACTGTATTTAAATCAGTACTGCATACTGCAACCATGTGACTGTTAATGATTTAGTGTCTCTTCATCAATGTCTTCACTCTGTCTCGAGATCACTCGTTTGTGTCTCTGTTTTCTTCCTCTTCTCACAGGCAAGTGACGGAAACGTCCGCCGCGATGGTGGACTTGCCTCTGTCTGTGCCTACTAACTCAGACACAGTCACTGACACTTTTGAACTAAGCCAGAGCAGCCCTGCTAGCGAGAGCACCACTCTCACCTCCAGCATCACAGCCCCTCCCCCTGAGCCTAACCCCACCCATACATCACCATCTGATAGTAGTACACCCAAAACTCATACAAAACCATCTTCATCTTCTGACCCTACAACCGATGATACTCTTCTGGTAGACCTGGGTGATGCCTCAGAACAAGCACAAACTGAGGTTCCTCCTGTAAACTCCTCAGAGGAACCAGTACCCATGCCCCCTAGCCAGGCCAATTCCACTCCCATCGTTGTCGAAACAAACTCCACAGATAAAGCGTCAGAGTCATTGCCGTCTGTTCAGAGCCCATCCCATGCCAGTTCAAATCCCAGCAGCCCACAGGGTTGCGCCACTATCCCCTCAATGAATCATGATCTTCAGATTGATGGAGAACTCCCACTGGCTCCAGACACAGATCTCCCCCAGGATGGGTCACATGCTCTGGGTACAGCTGGATTCAGTGGGCCATCTGCTCCGGGACAGAGCGAGTATGGGTTTCTAGATGCTGTGTAGATGTTTTTTTAGTTTGTGTATGTGTGTGCCCACTATATGTTTAGTGTTATCTCACTGCATGTGGTCAACTAAATCAGTGAATGTGTTTTTGTTCTGCAGCATTGGCAGTTTAACAGTTAAAGGTCACCTAATATTAGAAATTCACGTTTGTTTGAACATAATTGTGTGTCGCCTGTGTGTGTACACAACCACCCTAAAGATAAAGATCTGCCCACTACTTTTTTTAAATCCCCGTAGAAACCTCAATACTCTTATGGGCGATTCTCACGAAATCCAGATTTAGAAGGTGTCCAGCATCAGAATTTTTAAAAAGCACTTTTTTGCACATATAAGATTAAGGTCTGAAATTTCTATAACCATTATTTTTAGAGGATTTAAAAAATATTTTTTAGAATTATTTACATTTTTTAGATTATCATTATCAAAATGTATCATTACCGCAACATGATATTACATTAAATATATGCATTTACAAACTCATGTTTCGGTAATGAGAACTAAAAAGTTGTCTAGGTACTATGACAAACAAAATTTTAACTTTTATCTGGAGAGAAAAATTAAGAACTGCTTACCTGGTAGCCATCTTGAGTGTCACAGTCAATTATGTCCCTTCCAACAATTTTTTTGAAAATGTTAGTTCATTGAGGGCTTAAACAATCATTGAAATTGTTGCAGAGGATGAGAAAATTGGTCTTGGACACATTTATATTCCTTATTATTGTCTCTACATTTACCAATGATCATCAAATAGCACATGTTACTATAAATGTTTGTAGTATAACATGCACTGAAGCTTTTTATTTTTTAGATCCAGTCATGGACACGTTGCGGTAATGAAAATTTTCCCCTTAAATGTGGAAAAAAAAATTAGTTTGTATGATGTCATTTGAAATCATGTGCAAAATCGTATGTGAAGAGATGTTTGTAACTGTATGCTTATTATTTTGATACTCTTACTTTGCATTTACTTTTTTTATAAAAATGTTTCATGACACATCATAAGTCTAATTTCGCGAAAATCACCCTCATGGGACAAGTATTTGCTCCGCCCACAACCATCTAAATACCACAGTTAGATCATAATGTCTATTTTAAATCCTTACACAACTCATTACCGTACATACCTTATGAATAATGTAGTAATGTGATTGTCATATTAGGCCCTATTAAAGGTGGGGTGCACAATCTCTGAAAGCCAATGTTGACATTTGAAATCGCCTAAACAAACACGCCCCTACCCCAATAGAACATGGACCTACTTTTGATAGACCCGCCTCACACATACACAACCCAGGCAACGATGTTGGTTAGTAGACACGCTGCTTACTGCTAATTGGCTACAAGTGTGTTTTGGTACTCGGTTCGACTCCCTTTGTGTTTTTCAAAAATCATGCACCCCGCCTTTAACACCTTGTATCGAGATGCATGGTTAAGAGTGACACAAAAATGGGCCTTTTCACATGGTATAATAAATGATCTATAGGAAATTTGGAGTCGCATGCATGGGGACACCCGAGACTTGATCTTGACAAATTGCCATATTAGGTGACCTTTAATGTAGAGGAAAAAAATAAATATAATAATAATAATATTGTGATTGTTTACTCACCCTCATGTTTTTCCAAACTCATATGAATTTCTTCTGTGAAACACGACGAGAACGCCCCAGTCCACATTTACTGTAACTGCAAGGAAAATGCAACAAGTACTTAAAAAAAATCGGTATTGGGAGAACTTCATACAAGCTTGGCATAATATAAGGGTCAGTAATCTCATTTTGAGTTAAATATTCATTAAGTGATCTCCGTCACAGGAAAGTCCTGGATGATGAGACGATTGCGACAGGAAACGCGGAGTTAAAGAAAGCAGGAGGAGAACCCAACGCCGTCTCGCAAACAAACAACACTGAGAGTAAAGCATGAGGACGGCAGCATCATGATGAACACGTGTTCATTTAACAGTGCCCTTAATACATTTTCTCAACTAAAAGGTGTATATTCTGTTACTTAAATATGTATGCCTTTTCCACTTATTTTCTGAATAAACTTCCAGATGTTTCGGTTTCAGGATGGACATCTAATTCATATGATTACAATGTGTACAGATTTTTTCTTTGTCGTTCTGTCATGATGATTATTTTAACAGGGAATCAAATTATTCAGGAGAAATATCTTTGCAGTTATACAATATAAAAATGTATATGATTTGTCCTATTTTTATATTTTGTGTGTTTGAGGGCTAGGCTTGATTCATTGTTGGTTTTATATTTTATTTTATGCGTTTTATTTACACGTAACTGTAAAGAGGATAATGGACTGTAGACAGCCAGTCAACAAATATCACGGTCACATACTTTGTTATTTGACAAGGTCCGGTAACAAATTTTCTTTTTCAACTTTGATTCGTTTATACAATTACCATGTATTTCTAATATTTGCGATTTATACATCAAGTCATTTTTCCAAACATATTCTCCAAAAACATGGAAACTGAAATATCTGCTCATTTTTATACTGTTTACCTCTGGAGAAAGGGTGTGTTTTACACTGTCAACTGCAAGCTTGTGCACTGTGATTGTGTTATCGAATTGTTGTGTGTTTTTTGGAAGAATATCCACATAGCTTTGTAGTCAACGCTGATTGTCCTTTTATATAACAACATGCATATTGTTAACAGTCCTGTGTAAAACAGGAGGATTAGGACACACAACTCTGACAGAGTCTTCGCGACATCACTCATTGCATGACCATCTGCCTGCACGTCTGATGTTAAACAAGACTGAAGTGTGCTGCCTCACTAGTCAGTGCAGAAATGCTCAAGATGTTATTTCTGGGTGTTTTATGATTCCTAGGCTTTCTATAAAATTAATGTTTTGGATTATAAAAGTAAAGGATATTATCTCTGCCCACTGTGCACCAATTATTCTGTTAAGCACTGCCATTTTACCTCCTGAACTGTCAATGGTTTTATGTACATGGGGATTTGACCAATGAAATAAAAGTATGATGGGTGTGCTTTAAAATAAGAACATGTTGTAAATTGTGTTGTTCTAACACATTTTAATTAAACTCATTGAAACACGAAAGATTCTCATTTGATGGTATATTTCTTGTGTTTATGCAAACGTTCACTGTGTAAATGTTTCTTTTGTAGTGGATTTACTATATACAGGTATGTCTAGATCAGCAAACTGTATAGGAACTATAAGGCGAAACGGTACCACACCGAAACAAAACAAACTCATAAAAAACATGATTAGAGTTACAGAACCATGCAGAACAGTTAGTGCAGACTATACAGTAAACATAGTGTGTAGAATAATACAGTACAATGTAAAATAGACACAACTAATTATTAAAAGTAAACGTGACAATAAATAATCATGCATAAAATCATTTGTTGTCATATTGTTTTATGGCAGTTTGAAATATCGATCTGAATGTGATCCTTTACATTTATGTTCTATTGTAACCAAATTTGTTCCAAAAATATTTTTTACTGTTGATAATGTAAATTTTATTCATAAATGTGTTTTAAAGGGGACATTTCACAAGACTTTTTTAAAATGTAAAATAAATCTTTGGTGTCTCCAAAGTACATGTGATATTTGAGCTCAAAATACCATATAGATAATTTATTATAACATGTTAAAATTGCCACTTTGTAGGTGTGAGCAAAAATGTGGCGTTTTTGGGTGTGTCCTTTAACATGCAAATGAGTTTACTTCTGCACTAAATGGCAGTGCCGTGGTTGGATAGCGCAGATTAAGGGGCGGTATTATCCCCATCTGACATCACAAGGGGAGCCAAATTTTAATTATCTATTTTTTTACATGTTTGCACTTTGCAGAGAATGGTTTACCGAAACTAAGTTACTGGGTTGATCTTTATCATGTTTTCTAGGTTGATAGAAGCACTTGGGTCCCAATTATAACACTTAACATGGAAAATTCAGATTTTCATGATATGTCCCCTTTAATTTTGCTTTTATGATTTAAAAAATATAAAATACAGTATGTCCCGATGGGGTCTTTCCAGTGAATCTCTGCCATTTCTACCACTGGTTACTTTTATAACTACATATAACTCAATAACTACAGCAACACAATATCAACTACTAGAAATATAAATTAAGCAAATTGAAAAGTTCAGTGTCAATACAATAATTGTGCTAATGAAAAGAAGCAGTTTTCTGAATTATCAGAATTATGTGGCGGTTTGCCGGACAGGGATTAGACTAGTCCTAGACTATAATAAATGTAATAGCTGTCCAAACTGAAAACGACTTACACTAACATCTTAAAATACATCAGTGACCTTTGTTTTGCCTCAAAATGCACGCCAGTAATGTTTTTAGTAAGGCATTTTTGTTAAAACTAGATATATTTCCTAATTAAAGTTATGACTAGTCCACACTGTAAAAAAAAAATCAGTAGAAATTGCAGCTGGGTTGACGGTAATTTACAGTAGATTTAAATGTATGTTATTTACTGGCAACATTTTGTTCAAAGCTAGATGAACATTTAACATTTACAAGTCTTTGTCTTTACAATGTAAAACTAAAAAAAACAGCATCGAGCAAAATGTTCTGGGAAACAAAATGTGAAGCAAAAGGTTGATGATGATTTTTGTTTCCCAGAATGCTTTGCATGAGGCTGTTATTGTATGGGTTTATTCTGTAAAGATAAAGACTTGTTGATATTTAAAATTTATTTAAATTTGAACAAACTCTTGCCAGTAAATAGAATAAATTTAAATCTACGGTAAATTACTGGCAACCCAGCTGCAATACCATTGTAATTTCTACGGATTTTTTTTTACAGTGAAGCTAATCCCTGTCTGCGAAACCACCCCTATATGTTTATATAATTACCTTAACAAACAAACAAACAAATAAAAAAAAAACTTAAAAATGTCTGTTAATTGAAATTAAATAAGATATATGCCTAAATATTAATTGCAAAACCAAAAGACTTAGCAATAAACTTAAATAAGTTTAAGTTGAGGCACTAAAATTTATAAAAAAAAAACAAAGACTAAAATAATCCAATCTGAATTAAAATAAATAAATAATTAAAAAAAAAACTAAAAAACGACAAATGGTCATAGCAAATATAATAAAAAATTAAAACTGAATTAAAATAAAACCTAATAAAAACTGTAAAAAAATAAAGACAAATGGTATAGCAAAATTGATATTTTTTAACTGAATTAAAATAAAAAAACTAATAAAAACTTTTAAAAATAAAAACAAATGGTGTAGCAAAATTGCTAAAAATGAAACAAAAGTTGACAGAAAAAAATCAAAACTTAATCCAGTATACTGTACTGTACTGTATTTCCTTCCTACTGTATAACTTTTAAAATCAGAGAACCAATCTGTTACATTTTGATCAGCAGGTGGCGCTATTTTACTATATGAGCCTTACATATCACTCTGTGAAGCATGTTTCTCTAAAACTACGTGACCGCACGTGCCTCATATCAACATTCTTGACATTTATTATGTGTACAGAATGTTCCTCATTATAACGTGTAAGGAATCTGTGTCACCTGTCAAACATGTTTCTGCTTATGTATAAGTGTTTTGCAATAACCAAATAAACCATGCTGTACTTAACCTAACTGGTTAAAGCGCACAAATATTTGGCACGATGATACCACTCTGTGCAACAATAAATAAGACATAATGTGATGCTTACTCACCATGTTCTCACTATGTATAGTAAACAGTATACATTGACGGAATGTTGTAATTACTACAGAGGCTAATTATACTACGTACATAAAGTATACTACAGTCTTTTTGAAAGCAGTGGGAGATTACCTAAGACATCCTTACTGTCGGGGTGCTTTGTGCGAGGGTTTTATTCTCATTCATTCTTTCTAACGTTACCCTTCATTCATGGACCAGCTAAGCTCTTTTTAACGCTCTTCATGCTCTTCAAAGTTAAAACCCGTGTAAACGGGCTAAATTATTCAAAGTTTCTTTAATTTTTAGTCATATGTAAATGATGATTTGGGGTTTTCCTTCAACTCGAGTAACACATTAAGCTTTCGGTACCTGTTTCCTCAGCAGCCCCATTCAGTACCACACATTTAAACCTGCGCGTCTCCGCGTCTCTCGACCCGCCTCGCAGAAAAGCGCGAGCCATTGCGTTGACGTCAGAGCGATGATGATGATTGGATTCCGCGCGGCGAGTCTAGTGCGCGTGAAGCGGCTCTTGTGAACCTCAGTATGTCGATGCCTTAATAACAAGTGTTCAATTTACGCGCCACTTCCAGGTAAGTCGAAATAACTTCACCGGGGAAACCTCAATGCCCCTTCTAGCTAGTGAGTCCTGACTGACTAAATGCTTATTACTTTGTTAAAGTGGTGCAAAGATTAGTTAATGCTAGGGCTGCTGAGGATGCAACTTGTTTGTTGTCGTTTGAAATATGGCACGCGCGTAATTGTTTAGGCATTGTCATGCTTATGCTTTTACGACAGAGTGTAAGTGTTATGAAAATTATTTCATTTAAAAGACAAACTGACGTGCATGTTGCTGGTCAGTGTGCTTAAGCACAAAACTTGTCAGTCAGGTAGGATCGCGGGTGCTTGACCGCGCATCTTTGATGCAGACTGTTGCGCGAGGAAACATCAGACGATCGTGATGTTGTCGCTGTCTCGGATCTTTTGCTTTTTCTCTTATATTTCGCATGCGTTATATTGTTGCATATATGACTGTAAGTTACTGTGTAAAGATTTATTTATCTGAATTAAAGGCTGAGGTTATAAGTCAGCGCTCAACCTTTCCATGAGTCGTGAAGGGCAAGGTTTTCTTGTTTTCTTTACATCCATATCGATAGTACATCGATAATAAATGTGTTTCTTGTGTTAAGTGCCAGCTTTTTAAAACAATAGCAGATGCGCTCACAATATCGACTGCACGCGTACACGCATGAAAACCTGACGCTTGGGATTTGACGTAAAGCGATTTTGAATACTTAAAGTAAGAAATCGATACTTTATATGCAAATTTGATATGTATTAAGATATTATTAAACTTAGGTCTATGATAAATAATTAAGAAAACACAGTTTAACATGTGGACCATTACTGTAGCTCTCAGGTTTCTGAGTCCAGTTGTTAATTTTGTAGTGCGGGTTTAAAACAGAGATGCATTTCTTGGCACGAGTTTCGTTTCCTAATATGTGTCTCGGTGTTAATAGAAACAATAAAAAATAAATTAGCCTTCTCCCCCTTTGAAAACTGTAAATGTACGTTCTCAAGCATGTCTTGAATGTTGTTAGTTCAGTTTCACCTGGCAGCTTTCCATTACTATTACTGTGATTGCATAACACTTGTTGCGAAGATTTGTTGCTGCCTCTGTATGGAGGTTAAAAACAACACCACTTTACTCATTTCCAAAATATTGAGTTAGCTGTTTGAGTGATGATTAACGTGACTTGTGTAACTGAGATGAATTGATCTGTGTACTGCACATTATTGCAACAGGTGACGTAGTGTATTTTCTAATTATTTTTTTTTTTAACACTGAATGACGTTCACAGGAACAAGAGGGAAAAGCAAACCCGTGAGATGGTACAATAAATCAAAAAGTAATGGAATTAGCTAAAATGGGTATGATTCACCTCCAAAACCCCGGGCACCCCACAACGCTCCTGCAGAAGGCCAACCAAATGCGGCTCTCTGGGACATTGTGTGATGTGGTCATCATGGTCGACAGCCAGGAGTTTCATGCCCACAGAACCGTGCTTGCATGTGCAAGTAAAATGTTTGAGATTCTGTTCCACCGCAACAGCCAACATTACACTCTGGACTTCCTCTCACCAAAGACCTTCCAGCAGATCCTGGAGTACGCTTACACCGCCACGCTCCAAGCCAAGCTGGAGGACTTAGACGACCTGCTATATGCAGCAGAGATTCTAGAGATTGAATACTTAGAAGAGCAATGTCTGAAGATCTTGGAAACCATCCAGGTGTCCGAAGAAAACGACGCAGACGTGAATATGAACGAGAACGGCACTGATGATGTCGACGAACGTAGGATCAAGTACCTTAAGAGTACATTTATTTCTAAAAAGCATTCCGTACCGGATGGCGGCTACGGGTCCGCCGCCCGCCATCGCCTGGCCCTGGTCAGCATGGTCGACAAGAGATCTTCAGAATCCACCCAAATGGGTGTTCCGGCCATCAGCCCGACTAAGGATGCCGTAGAGGGCCTAATGAACATCGGCCCATCCATGCTTGTCCGAGGCAACATGCCACAGAGCTTTTCACATACCCATGGCAACTCATCTCCACTGCTAGACAAGATTAAGACAGAGATGATGCAGGTGGATGAGGAGTTCCAAAATGAAGGAAGCTTTCCCCGGAACACGGAAGGCGGCGGTGAATCTAGGCAGCACCGGGACACTCCTGGAACCCCTAGCAGAGGCAGCGTCATCACCAGCGCCCGTGAGCTCCACTCGGCTGACGGTTCTGCGGATTCTCAAGTAGACAATGGCCACGCAGGCCTGGTGAACATGGCCAGTCTGGCCGATAGACATTTCGCATCGTTTTGCTCGATACCGTCCAACCATAAAAACGAAGGCATGCTGCCCTTGCCCGTGTCCATGGCCTCGTCGTTGCATATGCCGTCCTCCCTGGCCATGTCGATGGATTTCAGTGCGTATGGGGGGCTCTTCCATCAGAGTTTGATTCAGAGGGAGTTCCTGAGCAAGTTTGGGGATTTTACAGCAAACGTGAAGCACGAAGCCCAGAACCAGAAAGAACGATGTGAGGTGTGCGATATGGAGCTGCCGGATAATGAAGCTGCCGAACAACACAGGTGAGCAGTCATTAAGGCCTTTTTATTAAGTTTGAATGTTGTTAAATTAAAGGAGTGGTATGTCATGATTACGTGCTCATTTTTATTTTAAAGGCAGGGTGCATGATCTCTGAAAGCCAATGTTGACATTTGAAATCACCTAAACAAACACGTCCCTACCCCAATAGAATCTGGACCTTCTTTTGATAGACCCGCCCCACACATACGCAACCCAGGCAATGATGTCGGTTAGTAGAACCCCCCTTACTGCTGAATGGCTACAAGTGTGTTTTGGTACTCGGCCCGACTCCCTTTTCCAAAGTGTTTTTCAAAAATCACGCACCCCGCCTTTAAAGGAATAGCTTATCTTAAAATGTCACATTTACTTTCATGTCATTTTTAAGTTAGAATTTCTTCCATGGCCCCTCTTTTATTAAATATCAAACCCAAAAATAAAAAAAAACACTAAGGGGCGGTTTCCCGGACAGGGATTAGACTAGTCCTAGACTTAAACACTTTTAAGAGCTCCCCAAACTGAAAACAACTTTCACTTACAGATCTTAAAATACATCAGGGCCCTTTGTTTTACATCAAGATGCACACAGGTAATGTTTTTAGTAAGGCATGTTGTTTAAAACTAGTTATATTTCCTAATTAAACTAAGGCCTAGTCCTGGATTAAGCTAATCCTGGTCCGGGAAACCGCCCCAATATGTATTATAATATTGGTACCAAATGACCTTGGTTTAGTATTTTCTTAACTGTTCAGTGTGTTTAGAGCAGATTTTAAAATATTTTTTGCATTTGGGTGAACTATTGCTTCAATCTAATAAATGCTGGGTTATTTTCAACCCACTGTTGGGTCAAAAAGGGACAAACCCAGCCGTTGGAGTAAATTAACCCAGAAAATATTTATATTTGAACCCAGCATAGGTTAAGTTACCCAACTGGTTGGGTTCGTTCATTTTTGACCCAGTGCTGGTGTTTAAGTGCTTACTTCCTCAGTTCTGGTGACAATGATGGCAAACAGGTTAGAAACATCTGCCAGTTCAACAAACTAAGCTTTTATTTGATTTGTGAAATGGGGGAGGTTTTTCTGTGCAGAAAATGAGGGCTGCTTAGCCCGGCTTGACCCTGGCCGTCCCTTCATAACCTCTGACTTAACTCTGTCAAAATGATCAGCCAGAACAAATGGGTTTGAGGACAATAAGCAATATTCTCTATTTCAAAACCAGCATTATCTATATAATCAGGTGTGTTTGTTCATTTTATGACATAGGAGGCCATTATATGGCTTTAAATCTTCACTCACTGTCAAAACTATTTTTACAGGTTTGACCTGATTACAAGGTTGTTCCCAGATTTTTTTTCTCTGTAGTTTATATGGTCAACCCACAATTGACCAGTCAAAATTCAAAGCAGATAGTAATTCCAGTTATATTGGTTCAAGGCTTGAATGACAGCCATGCAGTTTAAACTTGGACTTTCAAACAGTAGGTAGTGCCTTATCTCTATTTATCAGAGTGGAAGATAACCTAGCACCGCTCTCCTTAGTCTCTGTGGTAAAGATGGTCTGATAGTGACTCTACCCTTCTGTCAGACACAGATAAACTGGCCACACGTTGTGTGTATTGCGGCGCACCTGATACTCTTTCATTCATTCCCACAAATGCTGAACCCAGTGACACCGGCCCAGGTTTCCTGTCCGAAGCTCATAACACATACTATCAGATTTTCTCTTTTCCATTGTGGTGCTTTCAACACTGTGGTGGTGCTTGTAACGGTTTCCTTTTTTACCTGTACTCTAATAATGCTTTTAATGAATTTAAGCATTCGATAGAAAGCCTTAGTTTTCGACATTAAAATTTTTTATCTTTTGCCAAAAGCAGGTAAGTGATTAATTGGGAGGATTCCCGGACACGGCTTAAGCCAAGTCCCAGATTAAAATATGTGTTAGAGCTGTCTTAACTGAAAATAGGTTGCACTGACATATCTACAAATATATCAGTGCCATTGTTTTATCTCAAGATGCACACAGTTCATGTTTCTTGTAAGGCGTGTTTGTAAAAACAGCTTAACTAAGTTCTAGTCCTGGCTTAATTGAAACACTGCCTGGGAAACTATGGCTGTATGTATTATAAGTAATAAATCAGAGATAAGGATAACATTATAGGAGATTTTGGAATGCTAATACAATAATCATATGTACACACATACAGTAGGTCACTGGGTCAGCCGGCCACTAATATTTGTTCATAAACTCAACTCGCCCTTTTCTGGTCTGTGAGCGGTGACAGATGTTAAGACTTTCAGACTGGAGATTATGAAAGCCCAGGGGCCCCATGGGGTCATTGTGGTCAGGGTGAGAAAATCCAATGCCAATAACAGTTAAACTTTTGCCCCATTTGCAAAGAGGCCCTGTAAGTCATGAATCTTAACCTGAACACGTGCGCAGTCTTCTGGAATTAATCTAAGAACAGCCGTCTATCCATCTATCTATCTATCCATCTATTCTTTATCTATCTTTAGGTATATAAGACACACATATGAGGAGTAGGGCTGTCACGATAATGAAATTTGGTTTACGGTTAATTGCCTTATAAATTGTGGCGATTATGGCGATTAATTGCCTTTTTTATGGCTTTGACGATTATGACAATTAGTTGTCTATTTTATTGCTTTGACATTTAATTCTCATACATTTTTTTCTTTGTTTATGAAATAATTTTCACATATTGTTGTGATTATTTAAAAATTCAATATTTTGCAAGGTTTACCTGGCAGTAAATTAATACACCCCCTTGTGTTTTCAGAGAGATGTGCAATCATTGCGGTGATCTGAAATCATCACGATGTGGTCAAACAATCAAGTTGAGACAATTATTTAATCATTGCGACAGCCCTAATGAGGAGCTCAGATGTGTATAATATATATATATATATATATATATATATATATATATATATATATATATATATATATATATATATATATATATATTGCATCTGAACGTGCCGCACTTAGCACGTTCAGATGCAAAACGTGCTAAGTGCGGCATGATTTCTTGTTAATAAGCGTTTTTTTAAAGACATAATGGATTCTGCTTAAAAACCAGTTTTTCTGAATGGCCTGAGGGGGGGATTAAGTGGATTTGACGTGAAAATATTTGAGAACATATAGTACATGTTAAAAGCATTCAGTTAATATCATTATCTCATTTTGACGGAGGTGGCGTTTATATAACTCTTTTATAAATATATATATATATATATATATATATATATATATATATATATATATTTATTACAAATGTAATAGTGGTAGGCATCACAACAGTGCAACAGACACAATGCTTTGGATTAAGACCTCTGACAGCCACTGTGCCCGGTATTGGTCCTTTCATGCATGTCATTTCTGCCCTATGGACAAGGCGAGGAATGTGCTGCTTTCCACCGAGTGGATTTAATCTGCTGCTGATGTGTACTCACAGTCCACCGCGGGCGGCAGGCCGACGAATGATGCGTGCAGGGGCTCTAGGGACACAGATCAGCTCCGCTACTTAGAATTCCCTGGAAGTGGAAGATCCGAAAGCGCTCGCACTGGCAGCGGTGCACACGAGCTCTAATTAGATCTTTTGCTATAGAGCAAATGGAGAGAGAATGAGATACAGTGAGAGGTCAAGCCAAAAAGAACGAGGGAGATGGAAATAGAAAGGATCGCTGTAAAACCCAATTGTTACTGTAGATCAGAAAAAGTCTTAGGAAAAATGTACAAAAGTTGTCACTGGGACAGTACCTTTTAAAAAGGACATGTTATGTAGCATTTTGGTACAGATATTTACCTCTAATGAGGGGGTACCAATATGCACATTTTAGGTGTACCTTCTTGTACCTTTTTAAAGTGCATAGGCTGTCAATCTTTTAAAAGCGCACCAAACAAAACATAAAATTGCAATGAAAGTATTTCATATAAGTCCACATTTTTAACTTCCCTAGTATTAGGACCTTGACAGATATGGACAAATTTTCCAAAAATAACAACATACAGGTTTAAAGTGACACAGGGTTAAGTAAACAATGACAAAAATGTCATTTTTTTCAGTGAACTGTTCCAACTGTTATATGACACTTAAAGCACAGATAATGTCTCTCTCACAGCCCCAGGGTTCAGACCTCATCTATTGTCTTTTCAACTGTTGCTTCAAGAGACCCTTTTGTTTACTCAGCCTAACCCTTTATCTACTGGTTAACCGCAACAACAGTCCTAACTACATACCACAAGTTAACAGAAGTGACATTATATGCCCCCTTTTAACAGGAGAATTGGTTTACCCAATTGAGAAAATCACAAGTAATCATATGCTGCCATTTATGTTATCTGTGTTGCCAGCTAAACTACCAAACGTCCATCTCTATAATTGTTAGATATAATCAAAGCAAAACTATAAACGAAATTATAAAAAGTGAAGAATCTGCACTTTTGTGTTA
The DNA here is from genome assembly GCF_027580225.2 of Misgurnus anguillicaudatus. Lineage (NCBI taxonomy): Eukaryota > Metazoa > Chordata > Actinopteri > Cypriniformes > Cobitidae > Misgurnus > Misgurnus anguillicaudatus. The sequence continues at coordinate 17,197,592 of NC_073360.2, read as the reverse complement.
TTTTTAACCCAGGGTTGGGTCAAAAAGGGACAAACACAACCTGTTGGGTTGTAATTTTTTAACCATTGCTGGGTTCTTTTAACCCAAATGCTGGGTTAAATATGCACTTTTCTGGCTTAATTTAACCTAAGCGCATTTTTTGAATGTACTGTACATGTATTAGAGTTACCTTATGTATTCAGATTAATTAAGTCACATTAAATGATCTGACTCTGATTTATTTTAGGATACAGAATATTTTTAAAGGGGCCATGACATGAAAATTTAACTTTTTCCATGTTTAAGTGCTATGTTTGGGTCCCCAGTGCATATATCAATCTAGAAAATGTGAAAAAGATGAACCCAGTAACTTAGTCTTGGTAAACCACTCTCTGCAAGCACATAAAAAGGGTGTTGAAATTTGGCTCTCCTTATGATGTCATAAGGAGCTCTTATTATAATAATACCACCCCTTAATCTGCACTATCCAACCACAGCACTGCCATTTAGTGCAGAGAAAAGCACAATTGAGTTTTAATTGCAACAAACCACCATCATTGTGATCAGTGTTTGAATTTCATTAGCTCATTTGCATTTTAAAGGACACACCCAAAACGGCACATTTTTGCACACACCTACAAAGTGGCAATTTTAACATGCTATAATAAATTATTTGAACTAAAACTTCATATATGTGCTCTGGGGACACCAGAGATTTATTTGATATCTTAAAAAATGTCTTGTGACATGGCCCCTTTAAAATGCTTTTCAAAAACTGTAAACATTTTCTTTTATATTTGTAAAGATAGCTGTAGTGATTGCTCAAGAATCTGTTGAAGGATTAGCATGACATGAAAATACACAGAATAAAAAAGAGCCCAAAGCAAATGCATTTAGTCTATTAATGGATAACCAAGCCCCTGTGAAGATGTTGTCAGAGAGAAGCGTCTTGGTCAAGCTTCATTAGTGCTTCAAGCCCTTCCTGTCCCACAAGACCATGACCACCCAGTGATTTTTTAAACCTCTGGCATCTCAATAGACCTCTGGAATCCTGTTGGTCAAGACTTTAAGCCCTCTTGTATCTTTTTAGCCTAAAGCCTGCTATCAGGCCAAGACAGGACTCTTTCAGCTCTTATCGTGGTTATACAGGTCACCTCTTTAGGGTCGGGTCAAACTTCTGACCTTTGGCGCCCAGAGGGTGTTTTCTTCTTCTTTTCACATTGTTCTTGCGTTCAAACCCTCCTTTGTGTGTTTGAGTGGGTGTCCGCCTGTTTTTCGTAGTTCTGGCCTTGGGGGGTTGGGTGACTTATTGATCGGTGACTGTGGGATTCAGCTGAAATACGGCGACTTTAGTCACAGTTCCTAAACTCTAGCGTAATATGTGAAAATACAAACAACGCTTCTCCAACCTTTGATCCCGTTGGCTCAGCCACATGTTTTGCTCCGTCTCCGTGCTTGTAACCCAAAGTACTGATCAAAGTAAAGGTTAGTGTAATCTTTGGTTAATGGACAGTAGCCAGATTTCCTCACTGATTTCACGCAGTAGCGTAATGTCGCCCCTGTGTGCCAAGACTGTCACTTGCTTCAAAGTCTGTGAAGGATGTGTGCCGACTTTTTAGATGGAAAATATTTATTATTTCTGCCTGAGTAATGGGTTTGTGATATCAAAGATGCTGCATGGGGTGAAGCAATCTTGCCTACTTTACAAAAAATATTTACATATCAAATAGATTTCATTACAAATTTAATTTAGCAACCAAAGTCAACAAATAATAATGTTGCTGGAGTTCATCTGTTCAGTTATATCTATTTATACAATGGTATACTGAATATGTTTTGTATAATGTTTAAATATGGTTCGGCCCAAAGAGGTGGATTGTTGGTTTTTGTAGACTTAAAGGAGTATTTGCTTGCCATTGTCACCTTAGGCTTTTTTGCTGGGAGGTTTGTAAAACATTACAGTATTTGTTGTAAGGTGCTTCATAATATAATTTATTGTAAAAGCAATGTACAAATCAATAGTTAAAGGATTATAGTCAAAAAAAAAAAAATCCAGATTAATTTACTCACCACCATGTCATACAAAATGTCGATGCGTTTCTTTGTTCAGTCGAGAAGAAATTATGTTTTTTGAGGAAAACATTCCAGGATTTTTCTAATTTTAATGGACTTTAATGGACCCCAAAAGTTTTAATGCAGTTTAAAATTGCAGTTTCAAAGAACTCCAAACGATCCCAAACGAGGCACAAGGGTCTTATCTAGTGAAACAATTGTCATTTTTGACAAGAAAAAAATATAGCACTTTTAAACCACAACTTCTCGTCTTCCTCCGTAATGACGTCAAAAGGTCACGTGTTACATATATGAAACGCACATTTGCGGACCATTTAAAAAAATAAACTGACACAAAGACATTAATTTGTATCATTTGACATAAAACAACTTCGGAATGGTCCTCTTTCTGCACACTTGTATACACTGGGGCGTAGTTTTGCATACATCATCTGGGGCCTCTTGACGTGATGACGTATTACGTGAGGTCTGCTGGCGCATCACAGGACCGGAGGAAGACGAGAAGTTGTGGTTTAAAAGTGCATTTTTTTCTTGCATTTTTTTTCTTGCCAAAAACGACAATCGTTTTGCTAAATAAGACCCTTATGCTTTGCTAAGGGTCTTAGGAAAATGTTGACGTTATTTTGTCACTTATTGGGAGACGTATGCTAGCTGAAGCCATTTACTTCCAGTCTTTGTGCTAAGCTAGGCTAGCGGTGGGTGCGTCAGGGCGAGTTAGGGCATTCACAGAGATGAAAAAGGTATGTAAAAATGTATCTAACTCTTGGAAATACGGTGAATAAGCTAAAGTCCCAAAAAGTCGGCGTGTTCCTTTAACAGCTTTAAGTATTTACAGCAAATTAGAGGTGTTATCAAATTTCTTTTAATTATTTACCCTTATAAGATACTCCAATACTCTGAATGAACTAAAATTGAATGTTTAATGTTAAAAGATTAGAAAAATACACAGAAAGGGTAGTTAAAGGTCAGTGAGTCAGCTGACTGCCAAAGCCACTGAATCGAATCCAAGCAAAACTTTGTGAGGAAAAATACATTTCTGAAGCGCTGCCATGGTATTTGTTTGTGTACTGTACAGTCATTTCGACCTTGAGTAAGATACACAATCTTACCCAACTGCCTCAAATAAATAATAAAACCTGTTGTAACTCAGACGGCATGATTAATAGTCCTACATTTCAAGTATTTCAGTTTTTAGTACATAGAAAATCGTAAACATCCGCTGTAACATTTCCACTACTGTTACAGCATGCTCTCTGTCAAAGTGGAGGTTTTCTACAGAAAAAAAATACAAGTGACGGTCTTTCAATAGTGCCTGAGGGAAGCACAAGTCAGGTGTGCAAGCTTGTATTCGGGGGTGTCATAATGGCAACGGTCTCACACAATACCATCAAGCCATTGAGCATCCATACCACAGACAAATTGAACTGTTTGCCATTTTGTCCTGCGAAGTGAGAAAGACTTCATCCAAACCAGCTAGTATGGGATTAGTATTTCTAGCTTCCAACTGCAATACTAGTATAGATGACCTGCACCACATTTTATTGAGTTCTTAGTGGGCATGAATGATAGCTTGTAGAAGATATGTGCTGCATCCAAAATGGCCTACTTCCATACTATATACAGTAGTAGGCGAAAATCAGTCGGCGAGACGAATAGTATGTCAGAATTGATACACTCTACAAAAGGCTGGGTTATTTTCAACCCAGCGTTTGGTCAAAAAGAGACAAACCCATTCCATTGGGCTGTAATTTAACCTATGCTGGGTTGTTCTGACCCATTCAAATATAAACAGGAAAAATTGTAACTTGGTATAACCACTTTTAGTCTCCCTATATGACAAATCACTTTATTGTTGCCTGATCTTTGTAAGTCGCTTTGGGTAAAAACGTTAAATTGTTGTTGTATTTGTATTTTATTATGACTATTTTTTATCATGTTTTATTGTCTATGCATTTTTATTGTCTATTGTAAAACTGTATAAATAAAATGTACTTACTTACTTAAATTGCGCTTGTTTAACATCATCCAAGTTACTTGTTATGACGACGTATGTCATGTGATGTGTCAACAAGGAGGTTGTAGTATGTCCAAACTAGGGCTGGGCAATAGAGCTAAAATGTTTATCATTGATATAACGTGTTATATCATTCGATAGTGATAATTATTGATAAATTTTATTAATCTTTTTAAAAAAGTAGATTTTTTTTATTTATCCACTAAATGTAGTGCAATGCAGTGTTAGCAATGCATTAACGGTACATTCACTTGGGACGAAATTAACATAATTGGCTGGCTCTCTCTAGGTTATTTGCATAAGGCGCTCTGATTGGCTGATGCACACGTTCCCGCTTGAAAGGTTGCTGACGTCACCCAGAAAAAGAGAATGGGAAGCGTCAACGTTTACTCCCTATGTGAATGTACCGTAACAGGCGTCATATCGTACTCCCCATCGTTATTGGCAATACATATCGAAACATTTTAATCGCCTAGCCCTAGTCCGAACACTCCCCAAATGCATACTAGAGCGTACAAATAAACATACTACTGAACGTAAGCGTTTTATTGGTTGATAAGTAGGTACTTCATCTTATTCAGTATGTACTGGATGCAGGAATGTTCGTACTGGTGGAGGTTGTTGTGCCGCGTTGCATCGCGCCATGTATCTAAAAATCGAAAAAATGATTTTCTATGAATGTACACACACTGGCGGCATCTGACAGCAGCTGTCTGCTGTGACTCCGAACGCTGCTCATATCTCTGCCGGGCCACAGAGTGCCACACAGTTTAACATTAAATAACATCATGTTTGTCCCAAATTGTTAACAATTAACAGGCTGTAAACGCATATTTTGCATCTGGAAGTAGACACTGTTTGACGAAACTCGCGCAATTGAAAGTGCACATCCATTGTGCGATAGCTGCAAGTTGTACACGCGGCATTGCACTTCTCGCCCGATATTCAGAAATGGGACAAAAATGTATAAAGACTTACAGTATTTTAATATTTAATATTTATTTATATTTGTATTTAAATGTATATTTAAACTATATAAAATAACATAATATATATATGGTATCACCACAGTTATTTTTTCAAAGGTTCTGGCAACGATATGTTATTAGATTACAAGAACAATTGTTTGTCGGTTTGTGAAAGTGTTGCTATTTCCTCATTCATGGCTCATACGGTTTTCTCACACGGCTTTGGAGAAGACTTCCTTTAAAGCAGTCTCATTGGTAATTTGGCAGTGCTCTAGTATCCGATTGCACACATCAGCCTCTGAATTGCTCTCTCAGTGGGAAAGGTACTCTAGCAGCACAGCTCTGGCCTGCCATTAATCAAAGCCACTTCCAGTGGCCCACTCCAGCAACACAAGCGCTTGCCCTGTCTCAAACAGACAGCTCAACAATTTGTCTCCGTAGAGAAAGTCGACATTTTAATGCCGGCATTTTATTAGGAATGTATAACACCAGCCTGTTGAGACAAAATGAACCATCATCTTTTCAGATTTGTTTTTCTCCTCTAACAACATCTGAGCTGTTTATTTCAAAGCAGATGCACTTTAATCAATCAGCGCATTACGTTTGACCAGTTAGCTCTTTCAGAGATGCACATTGTGTGCTAAAAATCAATTGATTTATCTAACCTCAGGATTATTTAATGTTCTTTTGTTACCGGTCCTAATGCGCATATCAATGTCCAATATTGGAGCTCAGACTGAACTATTTGAATAATGCAACGAGTTGTCAAAATGTATAATGTGTTCATTTCGGATTTCCTTACAACGACAGTCTGTTTTGACTGGGATAGAGACGAAGTGTATTGATTTTCCACTCATTGTTCCATTTGCCAGGTATTTCTACACATTTGAGATCAGTGTTGTTATATCTCTTGTGTCTTTTAAGTGGACAACGGACCGGGATTAACTGAGGGATTTCTGAAAGGTTCTCTGTTATTGAACGTTAAAATGTTTGTCAGGGGTTTAGCACTATGTCGATTATTATTAGCAACTCACAACAATTAACTTTGCTTACATAAAATGTAAAAGTTGTAAAAGCGGAAAATGAACATTTTGTCAGACGATGACATGTTTGTCTTGTGGGGCTAACGTAGCTTCTCATTGCGTTTCGAAATTGAGGTTGGTTGCAATTCGCAATCTCACTGCTAGAGGCCGCTAAAAAGTCATACTTTAAATGCACGATAAGTCGCTTTTGGTAAAAGTCTTAGGGGGCGTGCACACCAAAGCTTTTACGTCCGCAGCAGGCACATGTTTTCAATTGTTTCTAGTGGAAGCTCCTCTTTTTTCAAATAAGCCAGCAGCTAGCGGTTTTCTTCCACGCTGAAAACCAGCACTCTGCGTTTTTTCCGCGCTCAGCGCTGAGCGAGGAAAGTTGAAAAATATTCAACTTTGGGTGAAAAGCTCCGCTAGTCAATGTCTGTTGTCATACGGCTGTCCAATCACAGTGGAGGAGGGGCGGGGCATTACCACAGCAACCAACCGGCTCACAGCTGAAGTATCACAGCTACCAAAGCGCTCAGCTGAAGATACAGCTGACATTCACTTTAAAAGATTGTTCGGATGTTCGGATTTTTTGCAAAAATCAGTATACGGCCCTAAAGTGACCTGCATGCACAGAAGATGTGACGTCAGAAGCAGGGCACTGTGTTTGCAAAAATAAACATGGATGCTACTCGTAAAAGTCAAATAAAATGCAAAATTGTCGTTCAGACTGAAATCGCATTGCAATCAGATATGATTCGATTTAGGACCACATATGAAAGTGGCCTGTGTCTGATTTGAAAACATTTGAAAAGATTTGAGACTTTCATAAGAAAATCAGATATGGGTCAAAAAAGTCGGCAACAGTTTAAGCAAAAAAAGACGGATTTGTATCATTTTCGTCTGCAGTGTGAACGTAGCCAAAGTATTTTCGCACATTTCAGTTCGAGCGGCCCGCCTAAGCTGGGAAACCCTACTGCCTTAACTAGGTCGTCCAAAAAAAAAAAAAAAAATCGCTGCACAAAAGGCTGTCAAGTGCATCTCAGATAATAGTGGGGGCACGCTCACACCGCGAGCGGGCACGCACGCCACACGGTCGAAATGAGAAAGACGTGGTCCGAACCGTCACTGTCTGGAGGATAACTAGCCAGTTGATAAAACATCTCGGAGAATAGAGCGGACGCGCTTCACACCGCGAGCGTGCACGCGCGCCACATGGCCAAAATGAGATAAAGACGTGTCCGTCATGTCTGGAGTATAGCCAGTTGATGAAACGCGTGTCCGTGAGAACTGTAAGTGGATTTATGTTTTGGGTTTATTTAAGCCTGTTATTGTAGTATTAGTCTATAGTTCTTGCAAATTTAAAGTAAGTTAGCTGGTGATTTTGTTGTTTGAGCAACCTAGCTAGGTTTCACGTTCCTGTTGATTCGATATAATTGTTGAGTACTCTTGCTCACGTTATTTATGTGCATTATTTACATGCTACAGTAGTTACACTGCTAAGATAATGTAATTTATAGTGGGAAATAATCAGTTTCTAAAATTTTTGGGCCATCTATTATCATTCGCCAGACGTTCTACAACATCTGCTTCAGTTTTTGTGTTTATTAACCCTTTAGTTTCACTTCATTACACAGCTATTCCCGTTAGAGGTAAAAACATTTAATTCATAATAAACTAGTATGTGTTCATTTTCTGTTATAGTTTCTTCAAAATTAAGTTTTATTTGAGTGTTTTAAATAAAAATATTTTTTTATTTTCATCATGACGCGTACGTCCCGCCCCTTTGATTGCCACACCCCTAGCCCCCAAACACCCGCCCAACCCTACCACCTTAACTTACAAATTTTCCCTGTATGGCTTAGAGCTATTTATCATCTTTAGATGCGGAGGGATCTCTAAAAATCTATATTAGCCTTTAGACATGTGCCGGTATGAGATTTTGGCGGTATGATCACATTAAAGGGGACATATCATGAATTCTTGACTTTTTCCATGTTTAAGTGCTATAATTGGGTCCCCAGTGCTTCTATCAACCAAGAAAATGTGAAAAAAGAAAACCCAGTAACTTAGTTTTGGTAAACCATTCTCTGCAAGCATGTGAAAAATAGGTCACTGATATTTGGTTCCCCTTGTGATGTCATAAGTAGATAATACCGCCCCTCTAATCTACACTATCCAACCACGGCACTGCCATTTAGTGCAGAGACACCAAAGATTTACTTTACATCTTAAAATAGTCTAGTGAAATGTCCCCTTTAAGCAAAAATATCATGGTTACATGGTGTTGCGGTATTGCCATTGCAACATGTGTTTTTAAAACAATACATTTTATTTTTAAGCAACATGCAACATGTACGCCAGGTAAAAAAAGCATTTAAATGTAATATTTTTTTAAAAATGTATTTTTGTAATATATATATATATATATATATATATATATATATATATATATATATATATATATATATATATATATATATATATATATATATATATATATATCAGTGTAAACATTAAATCAGTTACATGACTTAATGATTTAATTATTTGTGTAAACACAGCTCACCTTGAAAACAGTATCACAAAAACCTCTGTATACATTGAAAACAGTAAAGGGCACATGCCTATTAGCCATATTCACCAGTCAATTATTTTTAATAATATATATTTTTAATATATAACTGTACAGTTTGTATACAGTATTGTTAAAAAGCTTTTCTGTGTTGCGCTGTGTCAGTGTACACTTTCTAAAGCTTATCTCTGCTGTAATGTGTCATTTTTATCCCAACAGCAGCATACAGTTAAGATAACGCCAGTTTTTTTCCAAACACATGAATCTGTAGATAATGTCTCCTGGCTGCCTGCAGCAGCGCTCAGCATGTCCAGCTCGCTTGAGTGGATATTGTTTATGGGAGGCTGGGCACTGTCAGGCGCTCTATTAAAGACCCTGTGTTGTGGCTGCGAAGGGCGACGACGAGGCAGAGGCTTCATAGCTTAAAATTGTGAAACGCAGCACGCATTCTGTGTCCGCGTGCCCTTAACCAAAGGGCACGTGACCCTGAGCAAACATCGTCCGTGAAATAAAACGTCCAGAGCGAAAGGTGTTGACTCGTTCTGCAACTTACCATTTTAATCTGAAAGAAGGTCTATAACCAATTCAATCTGATTACTTCAAATGAGTTAATATTTTAACATGACCGTTCCTGGTGTCGGAGAGGGTTAACATTAACAGCTTTTTCAAGGTGAAATAATATGCCCCTATTCATAATGCGTCTGCATGTGTCTGCGGGCGCCCCGGTTGTGAAGCGATGATAATTAAGGGCTCTAAAGCAAGAATAAAGGTTACGTCTGCGATGGGCTCGGCCGGCTGCTCGTTGATGCAGCGCACGTGCCGACTGTGTCTGCGTGTGTGGCTGGAATTCACATGAAAGGAGACGGGCGAGTAAGGAGAGCGAGAGTGGGCGGGAGACAAGTACTTGATATGTATAGAGTGACTCAGTTAAACATACCAAAGCCGGGTATTTTAGGAGCGTTTAATACGTTTTAATTAAAACAAATATTTTGAGCCAGAGCGCAGGTTGAAAGAACAGAGGACAGGTGGCATGTTTGACTTTGATACGTGCTTTTTGGCCAGTCTGTTAAAAGTCGATGTAACTACTTCACTGAAATGGAGGGTGTATGTTTGTCTAGGTTCATTGTGTACCCTCTCTCTGACGAGTGTGTGTTTAATTTTTGATAAAACTGAGCCATAAATGTTTTCTGTGATGCCACCAGGTCACTATGTCTGGATGGTAAATATTTCATTGCTGTGCTCAGACAAGTTCTGACATGGGCATTGTGCACACCTATTTGCAGTGTTTTGAACACAGACCTCGATATATGTATATATATATATATTTAGGCTATTTCATTAACTGCTTTTATGTGTATTAGACGTAATTGATTCTGACCTGCTTGATGAAAGTCTCGAGTGCATGAAGACTTAGAAATGTGCGGCCAAAAGCTTTCACAGCCCACTGTGGAGAATATTCAAGCATCAAAACAAACTGCGAGCCAGAGACAGAGTGGTGCTTAAAATTTTTTTTTTTTTAGGAATAATACATAATAGAGCAACATTTTAACCTAAAATTAAACTCCTATAATTATTCAAACTTACTCAGACGTGATGACAACACATAAAGAAACTTTATAGTAAGGTTTTATTTGTTAACAGTCAGGGCTGTCACGATTATGAAATTTGGATGACGGTTATTTGTCTAATAAATTGATGATTAATTGTCTGTTTTATTGCTTTGACATTTAATTCTCATACATTTTTTGTTTGTTTATGAAATAATTTTCACACATTCTTGTGATTATATTATTTAAATTAAATCTTTTGCAAGGTTTACCTGGCAGTACATATTAACACACACATATTTAAAAGTAATTATTTAATGAATATATCTTTCAAAAACAAAAAATTCTTCATAAAATTAAACACAATAAAGTGTCTGAGAAATAAAAATGCAATCAAAATAAACAGGCCTTAAATAGTAGCCAATCCTACTAAGGTCATATTAGTACATTTGCAGTATGTAGTGGCTGCAAAAAATCATTCCTTAAATGTCTTTAAAAATAGCATCTTTTAATTTCCTAAATTTGGAATTCCTGTTTTGGAAATAATTTGTTTCATACTGCTTATCAAAGTTTTGCAGCATTTCTTTCAATTCAGTTTGTTTCACTGTATTGAATGGCTTTGCAATGTACCGCGTTACACTGTCAGTTAAGGAGCGCCATCTGATACTATCTCGTTTATACAGCTGCTGGAGCTCCCCCTTGTGTTTTTTAGAGAGATGTGCAATGATTGTGGTGATCTGAAATCATCGCGATGAGGTCAAACAATCACAATGAGACGATTATTTAATCATTGTGTCAGCTCTATTAACATTAGTAAATGCATAATCTAACATGAAATAGCAATGAGCAATATAGTGTTACGACATTTATAAATCATCGTTATTGTAAATGTAATGTTAATGTATAAAAATATAGTAAAACAGCAGCATTGAGTTAAAACAAGTCAATTCAACCTACTTTTTTAAGTTTTGACTTAAGTTGACATAACGTATAAAAACAAGTTGAAATTGTTTAAGCTAATTTGTTAAGTTAAAGTAAAGAATAATTGACGACGGGCCATTGAATTATAAGAAAATAATGCCCACCCAAGGTGCCGTTACATCGCAGGTGTGCATTATTTTCAAATAATTCAAAGGACCGGAGTCAATTATTCTGCTTATACCACGGTTACCACAGACATTGCTCTGGTGCCTATTTTTAAGACATTTGAAAAGTTAGGTGTGCAGTTATCAAAAAATAATAGATACCCATGGAACATTTCTCAACCAATTAGAATACTGCCTTCAACAGACCCGTGGTATAACATAAAAATATATGTTGTTTTGATATAATTTTGATATAATAACATAAACTAAGATTAATAAATGCTGTATTCTTCATTGGTAATGCATTAAAGGTGGTGTGTGTAAATTTTAGCGTTATCTAGTGCAACCAACAGCTGACCCCTCAATTTCAAAGTGCATATAGTAGCCGCCAAAGGACAAACATGTTGTCGTCTGAGACAACTTAGGGATGAAACGTGCTCTGTAAATCAGTTTGTCCATTTAGGGCTCCTGTAGAAACATGACAGCAAATTCCATGTAAGGTGACCCGCGGTATGTAAATAAAAACGGCTCATTCTAAGGTTATAAAAACTTTACAGTTCATTATGTAAGGTCTTTATACACCACTGATAATAAAGTTATGTACAGTATATTAAATTGCATTTCTCTCAAGTGATCATTCTAAAAGTTACACAGTGCACCTTTAACTCATGTTAACAAATACAATACAAGTGTTGCCGACAAATGTATTCAAAAATGAAAATGTATTGTCTCATTTTCTTAAAAGTCATATTTGTTTTTAATCATAACAGCATTTTTTATAAAAATCAAAGAACTAAGGCTTCATTTCAAAAGTACATTTATCAAAAGCTCAATAGTACAGAGGAAGCCTAGATAAGTTTTTAGAAATAGATCTGATGTGAGTCTCTACTGATCAAAGTGTATATTTACTGTTAGTACTGTATGATAGCACTCACTCGCATATTCAACACCAGCTTTATCTAACATTATGTGTTGCATTTACAGAAAGTTGCACGGTGGAGTCAAGACCTTTGGATGCGAGTTCTGCGGAAAGCAGTTTCTGGATAGTTTGCGACTGAGGATGCATATGCTCTCTCATTCAGGTAAATCCCACTTGTGAACACTGGCATTACACAGCAATAACAGCGAGGACGGTTCGAATATACATGGAAATGATACATGATCACTAGGCTCACACCGGTCTGAAAATAGGGTTTGTGTTGCTCAGTTGGTAGAGCATTGTGTTAGCAGCGCAAAGGTCATACACAAACATACATTTGATTTCATGAAAGTACTTTGGACCAGGTTTCCACAGAATTGAAATATTAGTTTTTCACAATTAAAATTCTACATATATTAACCGTCCATTGCATTGTTTATTTTAGTTAATTTGGCAAGAATGTAGTGTTTTCAACAGGATTAAACACATTAAAGTTTAAATCCACACAATTTTCCCCCAAATCGATACAGATGTCGTGTTCGGGCCTATAGGGCGAAGTGTGGTCCATGCAAGAATTTTCGAGTGCACATCTACTGCCGAAACCCTGCATACGTTGTACATGTTGGTCATGTATGCGCTTACAGGAGGAGAATGTAGATGCATTGCATTTTGTCGCAATGAGTATGCGTCAAACATCTGCGTGCACGTACGAATCAAACTATACTTTCCAACGCTGTGCATTCGACCATGCGCATATGTTTGCGTACACTTAAAAAAACAGACTATACTTTGGGCTTAACTATCACAAACTATTATGAGCTTCCTGTTGCCCTGTTGTCATCCACCCTGTAAACCACGCTTAACCTGCAGTAGCACACGGGACAAATTGCACTTCCGTGTATTCGTGACGGGTGTGTTTAGTTATCCCGGATTTCCCATTCCGCTCTCAACTGCGTCTCAACTGTAACATTTCGGGCCTGGCTGGAATCCAGTCTGGGCAGTTTGCCACGCTATTAGTACAGTATGTACAGTGAATCCTTGCCAACTCTTTTTGGTGTATTGTAATGAGGAGGTATACAAAACAAACATGCTCAAGGCAGAGGACAGCTCCAGTTGTTTATACACATCCAGACCTATAATTAAATAATCATGGTGAAATGTTTGGCAGTACATCTTACGTAAGTGTTTGGTATTGTTTTGCATAATGTGCTCTATTAAAATAACTTGGATCTTTCCCTTTGGAGTGTTGTTATCGGTGGGTCACTTGCATAATCGTAGACAAATTAGACACAGACTGAAAAATGAAGTCTGGCAGAGAGACGCTGTGTTTTTGCCTGTTGTACAGCTGTTGTTGCTTTTTTCTCTTTCTTTCTTCTTTTTGGGCAGTACCATGTTTAGTATCAGTATCAGACCTAGGTTTAACATAATTTAGGGGATAGGAAATTATTTAGATTTTTTTTATAGTATAACCAGGCTACATTCAAACCCATAGCTCCAACCTCAGGATCAGGAATGTGTGATTGATGCTGATTAAATTCGGTACTTGGCCTGAGTAAATTGTGCTTCAAAGGGGAATGTACTGTTGCAGGAGAAATACACTTAAACTGGCAGCGGTGAGTGTGTGCGAGTGTGTCCACCTGTCTGATTAAGTCTGTAGTCGTCTCTCTGAAAGGATTTGTGAAGCACACCTCACTTGACTCTATCAGCTCAGGTTTCGGTCAAGATTCTGACAATACCCTTATCCAAATTAACCTAAAATTTCCTTCTCTTTACGTCAGATTCTCATGCTCTAGTCTGTTCTGAAACCTTGTGAGCTGCCTATAGGGAGGCAGCATTTTAAAACATCATAGTATAAAAAAGGTAAACGTATTAAAGAGAGCCTATTGTCTGAATCACGTTTTTTACATTTCCTTTGGTGTGTAAGTGTGTATTAGTACATGTTAACGATATGCAAAAGGTACAAATCCCAAAGTAAACTATGACACGAGTTATCGTTTCCAACATAAATCTCTTTTCTTAGACTACAACAAACACACGGATTGTAGGCAACAGTTTACCGTATTTTTCGGTCTATAAGCCGCGTTTTTTTCATAACTTGGCTGATGCTGCGTTTTATGGTCAGGTGCGCCTTGTAAGTCAGTATGAATTAATTTGGACATTTATGAGGCAAGAGACAACATTACCGTCTACAGTCGTGAGAGTCCGCCATTTGCTGCTTCTGTATTTATGCAATTCAATGGATTCAGTGATGTGGAATGACGAGTATGCGAACTTCACGCTAGTTGGCTTGTTTGGTTAATTTAGCCTATTCAACCTTCCAGGTAAGTTCTGTATGCTATGGTTTATCATTTAAATAACTGATAATATAACTTTAATGTACAGACATCTATTCAGCCTGCTGTTCTGTCTGCTATTGTTTAGTTGAATAACTTGCCTTTCCAAATGAAATGTCTGTTCTTCAGCTTGGATTTTGTGAAATAATTTTCTAAATAAACGCGACATAAAGTTCACTTATAGTCTGGAAAGTACCAGAATGCATTGTGGTGAGCTCTTAAACAAATAAACAAAATATGGAGCTACAATACAGTGCAGCTGCAGCTACAGTAAATAAATATGTTTACTGTTCAAGTGTTAAATGTACAGTAATACAACATTTTTACAACAGGTTCATAAAATTATACAGTGTCTTCTGTATGGAGCTTTGTTTGTGTTTTGCTACTTATGTAGAGCAGTCTGCATCATTCACTTTTGAGGTTTTATGTTGGATAGGATGTTGCCTATATAGGCAGCAAGGGAGCTTGATAGATTTTAAACAGAGCTTCTGTGTGTTGATGATTATTTTTCTCATAAAAAAAATAAAAAAGGTTTATTATTGTTCCATAATCCAACCCACCTAATCTGTCATAAATCAATATCATAAACACTGGCAACAATATTCAGTTACTCCCACATTTAATCTGCTCGTAATCCACTGTGGCACCTGTTCACACGCCACACGACAGCATAAAAGAGATCATCATCATGTGCAGCACTGAAGCTGAAAAGCCCAGTCAAGATGTTTTGTCGTAAGATCTCTCTCTCTCTCTCCTGTCTATTCGGTCTTTTTCCGTCGTTCTCTCTCTCTCTGTCTGGGTGTCTGAGAGAAGCCCTGCTCTCGAGCCTGGCGGCACTCCAGCTCTTCCCTCGCGCTGATGACATCATCAGCTGCCGGCAGGTCTGGATGTTCTGCCAGCATTCTGGAGCATTTATGATCGCTCGCAGATGTGTGTCCAGGAACATACTGTACCCAAATCCCAAAATTAATCAAACTTGACTGCTCTCCAAGCCACCGCTCTCCAAAATAGTGTGGAGGGAGGGTGCCGCTCCAGTCCAAAATAAAACAAAAATGCAGAGCTGCTTGTTTACAAAATGTAAACTGCTGGCTGTTTGAGGACGGATCGGACGCTAAGTGGTTGAGAGGTGCCACCACACCCGTTTCTCTTTAACTCTAATCAGCTGGATTAAACCAGCGGTTCTCAGCTGGTATTGCGTCATGACCCAGATTTTTGGGTTGAACGTCAGGTGGAGTAAATGCCACATACTGTAACTCATGCAGTACTGTTTGGGCCATATTTTCTTTAATCTTGTGTAGTGTTATACGTTTGTGGATAAGGATATCGGATATGTCACACAACCTGTTTGTGTTGGCATCTGTATAATATGGCTAGCTGTAAATTAAGTGACAGGTGAATTTCCTTTGCATTGCCATTTAACTCTTTCGCCGCTAGCGTTTTTTTTAAAAGTTGCCAGCCAGCGCCAGCGTTTTTCATGATTTTCACAAAAGTTTAATGCCTTCCAGAAAATGTTCTTCTTTAAACATATAATCATACAATATATCAAATGAAAGAACAGACCCTCTGCTTTAAAAAAAAATGTTTCATCCTACCTTCAGTAGTTCTTTTGTAATCAGCTTTTGAATATGGGTAGGTTTCTGCAAAAACACCACATTTTGAGGAAAAAGCTGAGATAATTCCATTTTTGTGACAGACTTTTCATAGAGATCCTATTCAGAGCGATCTTTAAAACAGACACGGACATGCAGCCGCTTGCCATAGGGCAATACTTCCAGGTTTAAAAAGTTGCGGAAAGCCGGAAATACTCGTCATTGGCAGGGAAGCGCTTTCTCTTGATTGACGAGATATCTCATCAATGGCGGCGAAAAAGTTAATCTTGGACGTCAACAACGAAAAAAAGCATTTTCCCTCCATTTTCACAATCTGACTTTAGTTATCCAAAATATTTATTTAATTATATGCATTTATTTTTGTTTTTCTTTTAATGTGTGCATCATATGAAGAGTTTGGTTCCAAAACGCAATAAATCCATTTGGACTAATTTCGGTAAAAACGTTTTTTTTTCTTTGCCATGTTATATTCATTTAGTTGACTAGTGGTATAAACTGATTAAAAAAAATTTACATTACCGGCAATAATCAAAACACTTACTTTGTCATATTAAGAACACTGTCATTGCTGCTGTCAACCTTGGGATGTCTTAGCAGAACTTTTTTGACAGCGATCAGCTGTAAAATTTTTTGATCCTGCTTGATTTTTGTTGACTTTGAGTAAAATAATAAATAAAGTTTTACATAAGATCCCCTGAGGTAAATGTGTTAGCATGACAGAAGATTGATGCTGTCGTGTGAGAACAAGCAACAGTTGGCATTTTTCCGTCGCCGAGTGGCTTACATTTTTTCCCCGCCACAGAAAACCACCTCAGCTTTATCAATGCCATCAAAAGTATTATTTTGTTTTTGTTTGTTTGTTGATCACGAAGTACAAAGTATATGAGGGGAATCAGATTCTATGTAGTCAACGCGCCGCCATTGTTGTTTACAATGTGTGGAATGGTGCGCTGTGATTTGTTGAGTGAATTTTAACCATTCTGCAGAGAAGGAGAACTGCCGTTTGTCGCGGTTTGGGAAAAAAGGGAGAAAAGATGACAGAAAAACACGGCGGATATCGGATTTTGCGTAAAATTAAGAATGTATTTTTTAATACTGACCTGACACATTACTGATTTTGGTGGTAACATTTTTTTTTAAATGGCGTTTATTGCGTTTTGGAACCAAATTCTTAAATCTGCTTAGATTTTTGGGTTGTGACCCACAGGTTGAAACCGCTGTAATAAACCACTCATACATCACGGGCATGCGGATGTCAACGTGATAATAAATAACCTTTTTGTACTTTGAGAGATTGACAGAAAGGCATTTTGAAAATACATTAAACCACGTTGCTATAGGGCTGGTTTAATATCATGACCTTTGTGTCTTCGTATTGTAATGGTTGTTTCCACGGTGACCTGTTATTCGACTTCCTCTCACCAATTGCGAGGTAAACATAGTGGTTTTCATTTTGACATCCAAACACTAACAATTTATGAATGGTAAATAAAGTCTTTAATTTGCAAGCCAGTAAATGGGAAAAAAAATAAATGCAAAAATCTAATTCAGTCTTTATAGCACAGAAAAGCCCTAGATCTTCTGGCCCGTCATTGGATTTAGCTGCTTTAAATCCCTACGGTTGCCAAGTAGCAGAAGCCCTTGTTTTTTAATGGTCTAATTTGGTATTCAGCACGAGATTGAATCTTATTTTTGTATGCCAGACAAAGTGTTTTGATGGAGGGTGATTGGAGCCCAGTCTGGAGGCTGTTTGGGCTGTTTTTTATGGGTTGTACAGTACACAATGTGCCTTCTGAAACAGAACACAAACCTATTGAATATGGAGTCTGCTTCATGGGTTTTAAATGTGTGCTGAGTTTTTGGAGGAGGGTGGAAAGGCCTGTTAAGAGGCATGTGAGAGAGCGTAGCTGCATCACAACAGAACACATCAGACATACCGTACTAAAATGACAAATAGGCTTTTGAATGCAACTTTCGGGTGTACAGTGGCTAACTGTGAAGTCAACTCAGTAGGATTTGTGATACAGCCATAGTCAAAACTATATGATAAACACAGTTAGAAAAAATGGTCAAAATATGTTCCCCAGCTGTCACAGTGGCAGTATCATTTTAAAAGGTCCTAATATGTACCATTAGGTACAGTATACATTTGTTACCAATACAATATGTACATTTGAGATATCAATATGTACTTCTGAGGTATTAATATAAACTATTCAGGTGCAGAAGTTTACTTTTTTCAAAGGGTGACAGCTGGGGTACATATAATGACAAATTTGTTTTTGACAGTGTAGAGATAAACTTTACAGCAGGGGTGTTTAACTGATGGATAGCGTTGAATGGTTCAAAGAGGCAAACAGAACTAAATCATTTTGACTTTGGAAACAACACACTTGAAAAGTCAAGTCAAGCCAGTTTTACAATAAATAATCAAAATATTATGTTCATGTACTGTAGTATTGTAGCAGCACAAAGGTTGTGTGTTCGTTTTCATAAGGAACACATACACAAAAAAAAGTATAAATTAATTGTGAATGTAAGTCGATTTGGATAAAAGCCAAATGCATACAGTAAATTTATATAATATTAATAAATTTTAATGATACATTTTTTATTTCAGGAAAAATTTTTTGCCCTGAAGCAAAACTAACCCTGTGTCCGTAATCACATATTTTGACAGTACTGAACTAATTGAGATTAAGTACCTACCTACTTATTTACCGTTAAAACAGTAGGTACTATATAGTATAATATTGATAGTATGAATACATTTGGACGTACTACATCCACCATGTTGATACATCACGTGACATACAGTGTCATAACAACAAGTTAGTCTTTAAAGGACAATTTCTATATTTTACACTTAAAGCCCTGTTTTCAGTTTGTTTATGATGAAATAGAACGGTTTTGACTGAAATTTGGACATATGATGCTGGTCCGAGAATTTTCGGTTTCTGTTGTATCGGCCCCCACCGCTGCAGTGGCTGCGTAGGTGCACTGAAACGGTCCTTCCTAGAATGCATTGAGCTTTCGTTTGCAGGGACGTGGGACTCGCCGAGTGGTCAGGGGTGTTCACTGATGGGCTAGCACAAAAATCGCTGCAAAAGATGCTTTCCAACAGGTGTTATAGCATTCGTTGTAAACTTGTGGACCTATTTTTTCAAACGCCTCACACCCGTATATTCTTCCGTTGAGAGCTTGAATAATAGACACTCCAGCCCAGTTGGTGGCGATAATCCGGCTTTGCCAATTGCAAGAATACAAACAACGTTCCCGGCGCGGAGTAATACCGTACCTCACAGCCAGTGGTGTCAAAAGTATTCATATTCATTACTCAAGTAGAAGTATAGATACTAGGGTTTAAAAAGACTTTTGTAGAAGTTGAAGTATCAACTCAAGCTTTTTACTCAAGTAAAAGTGAAAAAGTACTGGTTTCAAAACTACTTAAAGTATAAAAGTAAAAGTAATGTAAGGAAAAAAATGTCATTAGAGAGAAAAGCCTTGGCCGCACCACAGGGGCCTTTTGGGCACTACCCTATCTCCTCTAAAAAATGTTTCTAAAGGCCATAATAACTACAGTGTTATTAAAATGTTAATGTTAAAAAATTTGGGATGCACTAGGGCAAGGGGTAGGCAACGTCAGTCCTGGAGTGTCGATGTCCTGCAGATTAGCTCCAACCCTTATAAAACCTTGGTTACCTGTAGTTTCAAGTGACTTTAACCTTTATTAGTTTGTTCAGGTCTGCTTGATTAGACCTGGAGCCAAACACTGCAGGACATCGGCACTCCATGTTGCCTACCCCTGCACTAGGCTATCTGTTTCAACGACATACAATATATGCCCATTAAAAATGAATGCATTTTAATACAATGCAAACAAACACATTAAAGCAGTGGTTCTCAAACTGGATGTCGCCAGATGGTGCCAGGGGCCCCAGTTTTATAATATTTTATGAAATACATTACTTTATTATAAATTCTGTGTAATTAAACCTCAGAAAAATAAGGCTACTAAACAAAAGCAATAAATTTTATAATTTAAAATGTTTTGTTTAATTCCAATTTTAAGTTTTAGAATGTTTATGTCATCCCACTGTACACAAGGGAGGCCGCAAAAAATGTTTGATAACAACTGCATTAAAGAACCATATGCAGGGCTCAAAATTAACTTTTTTATTTGGTAGCACTGGTGCTCCCAACTTTAAAGAGTTAGGAGCACCAGCAAAACTTTAGGCGCATCCATCAAAAAATTTAAAAGCACCACAACTACAATGTAAATGTTAATAGATTTATTTTATTAAAAATAAAACACCACCACCGGGCTTTACACGTCCTATGGCCAGCATTTAAAAGTTGGTCTTCTATTTTATTTTATTTTTTGCTGCATAAATTCCTAAATTAATACCCAAATGCTGTTGAAATAGTATTGCAGCAATAATAATTTAACAATTACAGGTAACATGATTAAGATTACATAGAAAATCTAGCAAACACATAAAACACTGATTAATTGTGACATTACAAAAGTCACCCTAATATAGAAGGCTAATATATATTGGTATTGATAACTGCATTACCAGGAGCCTTTTACTACTAAATAGGCAATGTTTTAAAAAATACAACAAAAACATACCATCAGCATTGTCGTATTCCACAGCAACATGGACCACAAGGATGTTTGTCGAATGTCCATTCACCAGCGCATGCGCACATACACCATCAAACACACTTTGACAGACAGCTCGCTGTCTCCATCAATAATAAACACATTTGTCACGACACGTCTTGTGTTTTTGGCACTTTCGCCATGTTTAAGCAAGGTACGTCTGGCGCTTAAAATGTTTTGATTCCGCCATTAACGCCGTTTTACAGGATTTACAGTTAACACAGTAAGTTACATTTTCATAGCGGAGACACTCGAAATCTTTAAGCCACTCTCTCTGAAAGGTTTAACGTCAACTCGTATTTTCCGGTGGTGGAGTTACATTTGAATCCGGATCGTCGTCAAAAAATACAGTAATAACCTTGGCTGTAATTGGCTCGCTCTCGTCATGCTCGCGACGCGTTCGTCTTTTCACATTTCCGCGCTTCACGGCAACAAGAAATGACTGACGCTCATATGAGCCAATCTGCGGTCTTCATTAAACGCAAGAACTTAATGGTGAAATTTGATTGGTTATGTATCGTTGGAGAGAACACTGAACCTGGGACAGCGCCAGCACGCAGGATCACAATCAACTCGCGTCACAACAAAATGGGCAGTCGCACAAATGCTCCCAAATATATTTTAAGGTTGCACAGATTAAATTTCGGTCGCATATGCGACCAAAATGGTCGCAATTTCGAGCCCTGATATATGTGTACTACTGGGCAATAACATGTGTTCCATAGAGAGGAAGATAAATGACTAGTTGCCTATAAATATTGTAATTGTGCAAAAAGTCAATCTTCAGAGCAGTGCCGCTGGTGGCCAAACTTTTACAGTGGTGCCCTCTTTAGTTAAAAAACAACAAAATCACACACAACTATAGTATGTGTGAGAATACAAATATGCTATTGTTATCATTTATAATTGTATTTTGACAGCAACACAAACTACAAATATGCAATTATATATTAAAGCCTATATTTCTGCATCTGTACTTGTGTAGCTAATGGACTTTTGTATACTTTACTTTAGTCAGTATAAATCCAAGCAATTTTGGAGAATTACTAAATGTATTTATTGTAAGTAAATTAAAAGTCAGGTTTAAGGAAACAGCTGATGTCTATTAACAAAAGCAAAAGTTGGTATGTATGGTTAAGTGTTTCATTGATTTAACACTAAAGCATTCAGCTAAGTAGGTTTTGTTATGCAAATAAAATTTTGGGTAAGTTAGTTATTAGCATATACAAAACAACAATGTCTTTAGCATAGATATCTTTGCCATGCTTCAAAACACAACGCAGCACAATGTCATTTAAGTTGAACAACTGAAGTTACATGATATAAATTGGTATTGTTACACTTTTTAAATCACACAGATGGATTGGTGTCAGCAACCAGCTATACATTTACACAGGCTTGTGAATGTGAACTGACCTGAAAGTGATGCGCGAGTTTTATTTCCTACTTTTCCATTTGAAGACAGAATGCCGCGTTCTGTTACTGTACAAACAGATGGCGGATGATATCAAAGCATCGCGAGAACAAACTGATCCGTATGCTTTCTAATCGCTCTCGCGGTTCTTTTATGTTTATCTTTGCAGCGCTATCGAACAAACTTTTGATCATCTGCAGTCAGCTGGGGGGCGGGGATTGCGTACAAACCAATAGGGTGTCGGAATGGTGTATGTTTATCCTTCTCAACCAACCACAATCGCATTCATCTGGATGATGCAATTTATCAAGATAGGTTTTTTAACGATGACAAGCCGGAATGTAAAAAAAGAAAACAAGTTGAAATTAATAGAAGTAACGAGGCGATTTTTAAAATGTAAGGAGTAGAAAGTACAGATAATTGCGTGAAAATGTAAGGAGTAGAAGTAAAAAGTTGTCTGAAAAATAATTACTCAAGTAAAGTATAGATACCCAAAATATCTACTTAAGTAAGGTAACGAAGTATTTGTACTTCGTTACTTGACACCTCTGCTCACAGCACATCTAATACAAGTCAATGGAGTTGGACAAAAACTAAGATAAAACCTGTTGGAAAGCATCTTTGGCAGCGATTTTTGTGTGAGCATATTTTAGTGAACACCCCTGACCACTCGGTGAGTTTCACGTCTTTGTAAACAAAAGTGCATTTTAGGAAGAATTGTTCCTGTGCACCTATACAGCCATTGTAGAGGTGGGGGCTAATACAACAAAAACCCGAAAATTCTCGGGCCAGCATCCAAATGTCCAAATTTCAGTCAAAACCGTTCTATTTCATCATAAACAATCTGAAAACAGGGCTTTAAGTGTAAAATACCGAACTTGTCCTTTAACTGGAATGATGTTAAACAAACGCAATTTAACAACAATGGACAGCTGTTTAATGTACTGTATGTATTTGCATTTTAAATAGTGCTGCGTTACCGCTTTCGGATATTTCTTAATAACGAACGGCTCTTCTTCTTCTTCGTTGGATGACTTCTCTCCCGGGGACATACGGGATAGTAAAGTGTATTTCAAATGAACACTTCAGGATCTTGCCAGAAGTAGGAGGTCATTTTCGCCCTTGTTTTTCGATTACTATGAATTCGGACATACCACTCATCGCCTACTGCTTTCACCTACTATATAGTATGGAAGTAGGCGGTTTCGGACACAGCGCAAATGTGTGAGCTAGCTGATTGTGTCAATATAGACGTTTTTATTGGACGCACGCGCGTTGCCTGGCCTGAATATAACTTCCAGTCTGTGTTTGTTTATCAGTCTGGCTAATGGATAAACTGACATCTGGAACAAATACATTGTCGGAAAAAAATGTTTTGGTTTCCTAAAGATGAGGGGAGATTGATGGATCACCGCTGTGCGAAGAAAGGTTTGGCTGCCAGGCAAGAATTCAAGGATCTGTAGCTACACTAATTTTACACATTAACGTTAGCTTGGTGTAGTAGTTGATAAGCTTTAGCTATTATTTGAATTTTATTTTTTAATTTTTTTTATATATTGTTTTCAGAAATAATCTGCTCTAGAGGGACTTTGTTGTTTTTGATTATTTGCGAAAGTCTACCAGACAAAAGCTGTTTGTTTATGTTATTGCCGCTGAACCGTCTGAAACTGTATCTGTGTGTTTACCTTTGTTGTGTTTACATCTTTGTGTGCATACATTTGCAAGGATGGCCAGATGAGTCTATTGACTTTGACTATAACAGGACAATATTAAATCAACCAACAACACAGAGTGTTTTCATCCATCACAAATGTTCTCTCAGGCATAATTTACGCTCGCCTCGTGACTCACACCATCAAAGTATTTCTGAATGTGGTTTGTAATGATTCTGAAAACGAGGGCATTTTTAAACTTTAAAGGGCTTTGGGTTGTCGTCCAGAAGGAACAGGACGAAAGTGTATGTGGGAAAGGCGCTAATTTTAGTTGCTAGCTGGCTGACTTCACGAAGCTTGTGGGTGCTTTAATGAGTCATAATAAAGCCATTTAGGGCCAACTGAGTGAAAATAACTGTTTGACGAGCCGAGGGTCATTACAGATTAAAATTTTATTGATTTTTTTTAAGACATCTGTGAGTTTGAGGTAAGGAGAGTGCAGGAAATGGTAAAAGTTGGAGAGACGTTGTGTGTCCCCAACTGCACACCATGTGTGGTGAACCAAGTGTGTTGTTCATTTTTCTGTCTTGAGTGGGTCTCGTCCCTCGTGAATTGTTCAGGAAAGGCAGCGTTCTTGGTCGGTGTGTGTGGTTTTTTGAGAGTGGTTTCTGAAGTAAAATGTTTCTTAAAAAACATCCTGGCCTACTTCATAATGGGCCAACAGCTCCACAGGTGGATCTAATACTAATAATAGATGGATTCCCTTAGGTGGCTTTTCAAGTAATGGCCATCAGAAAAGTTATTTAGTCCAGTTATTAAAATTGGTGATTGCAACTGGGTTAAGTGAAATGTTTTACATTCACTGTTTTTTAATTGTGTGTGTGCTAGGGCACTATTGCGTATAGTCTAATGATTGAGTAAGACTACTTAATGATTATTACTGGGAAAAATGGACAATTATAAATACATTTATTCCCCCGGATTGTGTGATTTTTAAACGCTCCAAACCACAATTGTAGGCAGGAAGTTATGCAAATGTATTTTATTGTCTTTCCGCCTCTATAGTTTTCGGACACATCTTGTATTATAATTTTAGCCTGAAGATAATTCATATGTTTGATGATGTCATAAATAATAAATCTCACAAAGCTGAAAAAATACAGGAGAATATCCAGGGCAATTTACACAATAAAATAGAAAAACAATATTACCTATTGGTTATCTTGTTTTTTTTTTTTTGCATTATTAGTTTTTATGATCATCAAGTAACCCTTCCGCATAACTTTCTCAACATAACGCAAAGACAATCTAATTACCGTAATGTGAAAAATATAACATATTGGTATAAATTGAACCATCTTGGTAGCGATGTCTTGGTTTCACTTGGTACTGTATTACAATAATAAGAATTTAATAAGAATCACAAAAATAACATTTACACACATACTCTATAGTAAAACATTCAGACACTTTACAGTAGGAATTGGAGAGGAAATGCGCTTATGTGCCATCAAATAATGTCTCAATGCAAATCTTAATGGTCCTAAAAATGCATATGAAGAGTTTCGTTGCAAAACGAGATAACCACCGTTTTTTTAATTGTTCAGAAATCTCGTTTTTTGGTTGTGCATTCCAATTAATTTCAATTTAACTGCAGTTGGTTTGTTTTGATTTAAACCTTCATAACTTAAAAAATACAGCTAAGTAGCACCATAAAACAAAATAATAACATGATAACATAATAATAAACATGTTTTGACAAAAATGTAAAAAATGGATTTATCTCGTTTTGCAACGAAACTCTTTATATTTTCTTTATGTAAAATACTTGTGCAAAAAATATAATTTTGAATTCAGGGGAAAAACATATTTGACAGGATGTTAAAGATTAATCCGAAGAGACCACCCTTATGCTGCGTTCAGACCAGCCGCGGTAGAGGCGTCAGGCATGAGTGATTTCAATATTAAGTCAATGTGAAGACGCGTTGACGCGTGTCTGGAAGTCTCGCGGCGCGGTAGACGCGATTCCGCGTCATTCGTGCGTCTAGTTCGCGCGAATTGAGCGTTGCTGTGGCAAACGCGCAAGTTGAAAAATTTGAACTTTGGCAGAAAAACGCATCGCGTTGACCAATCAGAAGCTTGCTTTAGTGGTGACGTTATTACAGAAAGCAAGCGTAGTCGCAAAAGCCCCTCCCATGACGCGAATTTCCTTGTGAAAGTCTCGATGTCTAGAATTTCATGTTTTTACGTGCGAATGAAGCGAGTAAAATCAAAAAACTAGACGCGGTATATGCGATTTTGACGCCTCAGACGTGGCTGGTGTGAACCCACGGTTAGAGCTGACAAATGATGTGTTATCTGTAACAAGGGGACATAAAGCACTAGACCTTCCTTATCGAGACCCTTATCATTATTTTATTATAGCATGATTATTATTTATTACTGTTACCTATATGAATACACAATAAACATGTCTAGTGTTTTCTTTGTAAGAAAATACTTCATATATGACAAAATCAGACTGAAGATTCAAAGCGCTTTAATATCCTTCAGGAGATGTTTTGCCTCAGCTTATGGTTTATGGGCTTTTATCAAGACAAGACAAGAGAAAGCTGGCAGCTCTCATAGATAAGAACAGCTCCTTGATTCTCTTCAGGGACAGTTACTCTGTTGAAATTTGGGGGGAAATGAATGATGTTTACTATCATATACAATTTCCCCTAAAAAATTTTAAGGGTTTGCAAATCAATTCAACCTACTATTTTAAGTTTTGACTTGTGTTAACTTGACATAACTTATAAAAACAAAGAATTTTTTTAACCTTATTTGTTAAGTTAAAGTTACGTGAAATGTTGATTTGACACTGTTTCACAAGAAATGAACAGAATATTTGTGGATTTTTACTCATTTGCAACATAGAAACAATATATAACAATTATAGAAATGTAATAAATAAAATGAATAGACTCAACGAAGCACATTGTAACAGGGTGATTTTATGACATGGATCACTAGGACTTCTGGAGTCCATGCCAGCTTGAGTAGGGCTATACAACTTAATCATGCATGCTATATTTATAAAGTACTGTATTCAGTGATGTACACACATTACAATCGTAATGAAATGTGTTGTCCCTGTTTTCCAGCTGGACCAAAAGCACTAGTATGTGATCAATGCGGAGCTCAGTTTTCCAAGGAAGATGCCCTGGAAGCCCATCGGCAAACACACACAGGTAGGAAACTCATCTCAGCTCCATCCATTTCTCTAAGATCCCCATTAAACTGCACTGAAGTGTAAATGCAACCTTCACGTTCTGTTTATCAGCAAAGTAATCATGTTTATCACCCTATCAAAACTCCATTCAGATGCTCTTCCATTATTTAGAAGGGAAGGTTCACTGGCCTCTAAAATTTCAGCCTGTAACATGTGCTTATTGCAGGGCAGGCCAATAAAGCGCTGTGGCACAGCGGCCGTGCCATGTTTCAACAATCTTCATCACTTTGTCTAAACATGGCACGCTATTGTGCTACATTTGTTCGAGCGACTGTACAGAGTTACCCAGACCTGTGAGTCATCAGCGCTTTGGCGCGCTCATTAACGCCAACAGCTCTCAGCTGCTACCCTGCTGTCAAATATTCACATTAACTGACATCTGATGACTGTACGCTTTTGCTTTTAGACTTTTTAATAATCATTTTGAAGGTCAGGTGAATAGTGTGCTCGGATACAGGTTGGCATGGTGCGGGGATGATGTGTGTAAACTTGTTTTTGCGGGGGTTAACGTGAGTCACAGAGACGTTGAATGGTGTGTAATTGTATTGCGGAAAAAATGGTTTACATTGTTAATCATGACCCCAACCTTTATGTAAATTCTGTAATAAAGAAGTTTCCTACAATTATGCTGCATTTACACCAGCCGCATTTGAGGCGCTTCTACCGCTCCTAGTTTGCTGCTTGAACAGTTTGAATGCATTCACGCGTCAGAGGTGCTATGCGGTTGTCTGATTGCAAGATGGCTGATGTTGATTCTGCATTTATTAAGAGAGTTACTAGTTTGTATTTGGTCACCTTACTATAGGGGGAAAATAGTTTAAAAAACGGCGGGAATGCCGCAGGTCGATAAACATCACATGACTCAAAAGTGAAATGTGTATTTACAACTTACCAGGTTGCCCAATGTCCTCACTGACACTCTTTCAAGCGATGTCCTTTTTATTGCTGTCTCTGTAGAAATAAGAACTTGTGTCGTATAGCTCTGGGTGACTGCTCACGGACAATATCAAGCGTTCCTTCATGTTGAATGAGTGACTCCGGGCGGGGCTGCCGTCACAGCAGCAAGCAGACTCCTGATTGGTTAACACGGTGTGAAAATCCCCCAAAGTTCAAAATTTTCAACTCGGGCGTCAGCTGCAAATCCGCGTCAAACGCAAATGCACAAAAAACACGATTTATGCGTACCGCGCCAGACGCTCAATTTGCGCCACGCTAAATGCTAAATAATCCTGCTTCACATTGACTTAACATTGAAATCACTTGAACTTGACGCCTCTACCGTGGCTGGTGTAAACGCAGCATAAGAAAATTCAAGCTTGTGTGTCCATATTTGACCTAACCATTGCCAGCAATCAATTTTGCATTTAAAATACACCCACAGTAATAGCAGCCCAAACAAAGCCCAGATGTCTAGGCTAAAACAAGGCAACATTTGGGTTGTCAAGGAAAGTTAATAGTCGTCTTATCGTGACCCAAAAATGAATTAAATAAATAAAACCAAGCCCCTTGTCATCACTTACATGATAGGATATCCCACAAGTTATTTTAGCAAAAACTACATGTAACCAAATCCATTTTTTTTACCTAGAAGTAGGTTACTCATACAGTAGCCGGACTATATCGGATATGCTGAAATAATGGCTATTGCTTGGTGGTTGGGTTAAAACAACCCAGCATTTTTGTGCAGGTTGAGAGTGCAAGTGTACTCTAAAAACTGCTGGGTTGTTTTTAACCCAATTTTGGGTAAATTTGCACAGAAAATATGTTGGGTTATATATAAACCTATGCCGGGTTGTTATTACCCAACACTTAGTTGAAACAACCCACACTGTAAAAAGTCAAAGTTGGATCAAATAAAAAAATACTTCAATTGGTAACACCTAAAAAGATTTAGTTGTTTCAACTTATGTTTAAGTGAAGTTGAAATAACTTAAAGAATTACTCCACTTTCTTTAAAAAATGTCTTCTAAAATGTTGATGTCTTTCTTTGTTCAGTCGAGAAGAAATTACATTTTTAAGAAAAACATTCCAGGATTTTTCTAAATTTAATAGACTTTATTGGACCCTAACACGTTACAGTTTAAATGCAGTTTAAAATTACTGTTTCAACGCAGCTTCAAAGGGCTCTAAATGATCCCATAAGGATCTAGCGAAACGATTGTCATTTTCAGCAAGAAAAATAAAAAATATGCACTTTTAAACCACAACTTCTCGTCTTGCACTATCCATGTGACGGGCCAGCGTGATCTCACGTAATGCGTCATGATGACAAATGTGAAACTACCGCCCCAGTGTTAACAAGGGTTAGTTAATTTTTTTAAACGGTCCACAAATGTGCGTTTCACATATGTAACCCGTGACCTTTCAGCGTCATAATGCGTTACGTGAGGTCGCGCTGCCGCAAGACGAGAAGTTGTGGTATAAAAGTACATATTTTTTATTTTATTTTTTGCCAAAAATGGTAATCACTTTGCTAGATAAGACCCTTATGCCTCGTTTGGGATTGTTTAGAGACATTTGAAGTCTATTAAAATGAGAAAAATCCTGGAATGTTTTCCTCAAAAAACTTAATTTTTCTCGACTGAAGAAAGAAAGACAAAAACATTTTGGATGACATGGGGGTGAGTAAATTATCTAGATTTAAAAAAAAAAAAGTGGAATAATGCTTTAAGTTATTAAGCTAGTGGGGTTGATCCATCATTTTACTTTATACAGTGCAGCATTTGCTTTGAAGCAACCCAACATAGGTTTATGTAAAACCCAACATGTGTTCTCACCAATAGTTACCCAACATTTGATTAAAAACTACCCAACAATACACTGTAAAATGTTTCTGTTAATTTACGGCCAAATTTCAACATGATTTACCTGTTATTTTTAATAACTGCGCCTTACTGTTAATTTTAGGAGATATATGTAAAATAACATCTCATTTTTGTTATTTAACACTTCATTGTTAAATAACACCCCATTTTTGTTATTTAACACCTCATTGTTAAATAACGTCTTATTTTTGTTATTTAACACCTCAATGTTTTCTGTTCATACGCGAATGTCTTTGTTATCGTGGGTATAATAGTCTTTTTTTACCGTATTAAAACACTCCGGATTTTACTGGAGACGACATTTATTGAGTAACTGCGCTCCGAATCTGTGTGTGTCTCCTGTTCTTTTTGAAACCGGTGTAAATATCCGTATGACACGCAGCACGGCAGGCGCCACTTTATTTGGCGGCACTATTTGAAATAACATGTTCATACTGTATTTTTTTTTTGCATTCTGTGAAGTAACGTTAGCGTAGAAGGCGGCATTTTAACCAGCAACGAACACGGAGAACCATGTCGGAAGATCGCGGTCATTGACCAAAATCACAAAAATCAGGTGAGTTTAAAGAGTTTCTTGAAAGTCATGCATAGTTTTAGTCATCTATCAGTGATGTTGATCATGTATACTAAACGCAACGGACTTACGGGGACTTACACCATTCGAAATGAAGTAACTTAGCTAGTTAATAAGGCAAGGTGATTCAAGCTAGCAACATTTCGATAGTTTGTCCATTAATTTTAGACTTTTTTAATGTCCATTTATGTATAGTACGATCCAAATCTATAAACAACTATAACGTTTAGCATTCCCGTGTCTGGTTTGTGTGGCATTATTGCCATGTGCACATCTGGTTAAAGCAGATTCATCCTGAAAATCAAACGGCTATAAATTTATTTACTGATAGCTGTTTCTTATGCTAGAGATAACTTAGTTGGTCTAAAACTCTATTTAATGAATTCATGACAGTTGCTTGTCTTTGATGAATTATAGCTGTTTGGGCTACCAGACATGCTGTTGTGACTATTTTATATATATGTTTTATGCTATCAATGAGGTAAATCCAGCAAAAACAGTAGGCTACTGATCGGGCTAGTGCAGTATCTAGCTATGTTAACAGATATTCACTTTTTATTGCATTGGCATAGTGCATCCTATTTTTATTTATTTATTTATTTTTTGCTGTTTTAATAATCATTGAGTTGTAGATCAGTGTTTACATTTGTTTATTTCTTTATTTATTTTTATTACAGATGCTGGTCACACTGCTGTTCAAGATATCCAAGGATTTATATCTCAGAACCAGGAGGAAATTTGAATGGTTTCTTACTTGCTTAAAGGTGCAGTGTGTAATTTTTAGAAGGATCTCTTGACAGAAATGCAAAATAATATACAGAACTATATTATCAGTGGTGTATAAAGACTTTTCATAATGAACCGTTATGTGTTTATTGCCTTAGAATGAGACGTTTTATCTACATACACAGAGGGTCCCCTTACATGGAAGCCGCCATTTTGTGCAGCCATGTTTCTACAGAAGTCCTTACAGACAAACTTTTTTACTAAGTTGTCTCCGACAATGGCATGTTTGTCCGGTAGCGGCTACAGTAGCTTTTCTGTGTGTAACAAAAGCAAGAGGTGAGCAGTTGACTGAGCCGTTGGTTGCAATTCACAACCTCACCACTAGATGCCACTAAAATTAACACACTGCACCTTTAATCCTGTTTCCCCATCTCTCATTCTGTCTGTCTGTCTGTCTGTCTGTCTGTCTGTCTGTCTGTCTGTCTGTCTGTCTGTCTGTCTGTCTATCTATCTATCTATCTATTTCTCATTCTGTCTGTCTGTCTCACTCACTCAGTGGTAGTCTTATGTCATTAATATTGTGTTTAATTTGTTCTATGTAGGGATATGCCATTGCAGCTGACCTTGAGAGTTCACTCTCTATACCTGCAACTCCTCGTCTGATACTTCTTGGTAAGTTGGTTGTAGATATGACAGTTGTCTTTAGTGTTGTATGTAGTGAATTCAATGGTATCAAACTAAACTGTATTCAAAATGAAAACTAAAACAGAAATTTCACAGTTAAAAAAAATCTGTTTCAGGAGAAACGAGAAGCCGCTTCCAGCGCTGGATGCTCAGCCTTGAGGGCCAAATTTGCGAAGGGATCCAGTCCACCTTTGTGACAGGGCTTGCGTCTTTTTTTCTGTTTTCACATCTTTAACCAAGAGCAGGCAGCCTGCACGCTTGAATTCATCCAGAGGTAAGATTTTGTCTGCTAACACCTACATTTTTTCTGGCCTAGCTGTGGCTCAAGCATGGTTTTAACAGATCTGGTGATGGGACTTAGCAATTAACTTTGATTTTGAAAATCAGTTAGTGCATGTTGAGGATAGTTCATGTACATTTGTTGTCTTTGTTGTGCTGTTAGTCTGTGTGAATTACTCAATTTTTAACAAGTGTATAATTTTTCAGACACTTTGAGGGTATAAACCCAGAAAAAGGGACAAATGCTGCAAAGGGGGAGCAAGCTCATGGACTTTCAGTGGGATTTCATTTGAAAATTGTGAATAAGAGTAAGAAGCTTTTGTTAGGTCAAGCCATAATTTTGGATTAAAAATGTAAAATTATGGAACTCATATCTCTCTCTCTCTCTCTCTCTCTCTCTCTCTCTCTCTCTCTCTCTCTCTTTCTCTCTCTCTCTCTCTCTCTCTCTCATATACAGACCCAAGACTTCGCAAATGATCCTCATTGTGTGCTTTGAGAAAATGGTTAGTGGTCTAAGCAGTGACACTGTTTTTTTATTTGTTTATTTTGTTTATTGTTCCTTATTGATGATGAGTTAAGTATCAGTTTGAATGTATTCATACATGTTAAATTTTAGTGGTTTAGGTAACACTATGTTTTGAGGGTCAGAAATTTTTATAATGAACAATGTATTTGGGTGTAAAATGAATTTGCTACTTTTTAAGCTATGAACATGAGGAAATGAGATTTGATTGTGATTAATCTGAGCCTATGTGTAACATTTTTATGTGACCAGGAGTCAAGAGTGTATATCCTTGGTTTGAGTCTTTTTATTTGAATCTTAGCAATTCATGGAACATTAAAAATCGAGGTTTAGGGCCCTATCTTGCACTGACACAGTGCAAAGCCAAACGCAAGTGTCTCTGATAGTTTAAGACAGACGCAGTTGTTATTTTCCATCCAGCGACCACTGATGTCAGCAATGAACATGATATACAATATATTTCTGTGATTTGTCTGATTCATGTGTGCCTTCATTTGTAAGTATTTACCTTTCAGTGTTTGTATTACAATAAAATAGTAAATTTCAACACGGACTATTAGTTTTCTTTTACTTAAGTGTTATCTGATGGATTATGCCTATTCTTGTATTAACTCAAGCAAGAAAATGTCTATAACACTCAGTGGTACACGTTACTATGATAAAAATAATCAACAATATTTGATGGAAACAAAATAAATGGTGATTTAACAGGAAAATAATGGTAACACTGCTGCCAGTTGTTTCCTGTTAAAAAACATTACGGGGAGTGCACTGTAAAAGAACATTAACATGAATTAACTGTTAAAAAACATTATGGGGAGTGCACTGTAAAAAAACATTAACATGAATTAACTGTTAAAAAAATTACGGGGAGTGCACTGTAAAAAAACATTAACATGAATTAACTGTTAAAATAACAGGAAAATAATGGTAACCCTGCTGCCAGTAATTTCCTGTTATTTAACAGGGAAATATTTAACAGTGTACAGCTTCACAGTTTAATCAATGCTTTACTCGTTTGATCAATAAAGTAATGACTTTTAATCTTCCTTGATATTGATATATGTAATGAATTGCAATTAATATTTAACACATCATGTAATTATTTAGATTATACATTTTTAATCAGTTGACAGCCCTGAGGTGAAGACAAAAGCTGTAGTAGCTATAATAAGCGGTACGTGCATGACACAATGAGCCATGGGCCTTATGTGGGTGAAATGAGTTCAGCTTGGTACTACAAACACAATCTTTCCTATGATCTCTTCACTAACATGATCAATAACATAACTTTACAAGTCAATTGTGTCCAATAGCAAATACATTTATTCCTACTATGTCCTATATATCATAATTTATACCTGTAATTCACTTATTGGTTTGTCATTCAGTCTAAAGAGACGGCCGTCTGTCACAGGTATTGCAGACTGCACTAATTAATTCTCTCTCTCTTGGTATAAAAATGTTTCATGGGGCTAATGATCCACATGTTGAGTCTATATAAAGGTTGAGTCCTAATTAAAACAAGGTGCCATACTTTTGTCATCTTCATGCATTTAAGGTGCTAAACGTTTCCATGGCAGCTACCTCATAAACCCAATGAATTTCTTTGGACTCAAAGTCAAAACTTACTCAAATGTTTGTAATATTTTTACAGTAGTGTACAACACTACTACAGCGAGGGTGCAATATCTGTCGCCTGTGTACCGCGGGATGAAAGACGATAACCCTCTCCAAAACGCTGGCATGTAACTGTAACTCTCTGTGGCACACACTGTATAAATACTTAATGCATGTCGACATTGGCCTGGTGTTAACGATGCCCAGAATTTTATACCTTCTCTCCCAAACTTGTAAACATCCCCTTCTCCATTTCAGTTTGGCAGCACATTTAGTCGAAAGGAGGGGAGAACATCGCCTGCCCATTTTGAGAAACCTCAGTGCCGCTGGGTTTCGGCCATCACTCATGCAGAGTGCATTGAAATCCTGTCACCGCTTTCATACTTTGTCTAGTCTTTCCAGTCAAGAATTTCATATTTCTGTAGAAAATGCCACAAAGTCAAAAGTGCGTTCCCTTGTGGGGATTTAAACGGTGAATGAATGGGAATGCGGTTGTGGATGGGAATCTTAAGGAATTGGAGATTTCAGATTCCAATTTCTGACTCTGGATTCTTCTAGTGCTTTGGGTAGAGGAATTACAGTTGTTAAATAAAATAGGCTTTTTTATTGCATTTACTACTCTCAGCAGTCTGTTGCTAAATGATGAGATAGTTTCAGATCTTAATAAATTATGTAATAAATTCTTGCAAAAATGGAAGTCTATACAGGCTTTTTATGCAGCACTAATGCAATCCAATAATTCTAATAAATACTCAGCAAAATAATTTTAACATGTTCTATTCATTATTTTTTATCAGAGATACATCGATAAATTGGCCAATAGGGTAAAATATTTTTTTCGGCTGATATATCCTGTCAATCAAATAAAGAACAGGAAAATGCAAATGTAAAGAAACATCACTAGTTTAACATGCAATATTAATGGTAATTATATGAATAATATAATATTAATATAATATACACATGAAAATTTAATCATGCAAGTTAATATAACCACCAAACTATGGATATCGGCATCAGTATGGGCAGATATCAGTCTAAATAATCGGTGGAAAAATTTAGTATCGGTGCATCTCTAATTTTCATTAAAACCACCAACAGCAAAACTCATTGTTTTTCTTTGATGCTTAACCACATAATAAACAATAAGTACAATCCGGGAGTGAATAAAAAACGAATTAACTCTTTTCCCGCCATTGGCGAGTTAACTCGTCAATTAAGAAAAAAAGCTTCCCTGCCAATGACGAGTATTTCCGCAATACCGCTATTATTTCGCAACTTATAAAATTCGGAAGTATTGCCCTAGGGCAAATAGCTGTATGTCCGCGAATGTTTTGAGGATCGCTCTGCATCTGATCTCTATCAAAAGTCCCTCACAAAAATGGAATTATCTCAGGTTTTTGCTCAACATTTGGTGCTTTTGAAGAAACCTACCCATATTTTAGAGGTGGTGATAAAAAGAGAACTAATGAAAGTGGGAAAAAATTATGAAAAATGCTGGTGCTGGCTGTCAACTTAAAAAAAAAATGCAGTAAGTTCAGTTAGATTCGTTTAGCAATTGCTCCGACTGATTCATAAAGTTAATGGTTCATTTAAAAGAATTGTCTGATAAGAGTCATTCCTGAATCAGACGCTGGGTGAATCAGAAACTTCAAGAGTTAAGAACCACCAATAAAGTTACAAAACACATCAGTCCCTGTCTCCATTCAGGTCAGTTGATCTAAATCATGTTTCTATTTGAATCAGCCATAACACTACCTTCAGATTGAAAGCAAGAAGATCGTCTTCAAATGTCAACGTGTGTGAGAATGTCAGAGGTGGACGACTTTATGCTTTGAGGTTTTCTGGAGAAAAAATAGAAGAGAAGATTGCGAGGGACTGGGACAGTGTCGGGTGTATGGGGGAGATGAAAGAGCAGCTGAAGGGAGACGCTGGTGGCGTTTGGTGCCAGGACAGAGAGAAACAAACAACATCATGTGCTGTTGTTTACCCTCGGCCGCTGTGCTGTCATAGGCGAGACCTACTAGCGAGCTTGACCTACTTTAGGGGCATCCTAAAATAAAATCTCACTAGCGTCTCTGGCCCCTCGTACTG
This sequence comes from Misgurnus anguillicaudatus, assembly GCF_027580225.2. Classification (NCBI taxonomy): domain Eukaryota; kingdom Metazoa; phylum Chordata; class Actinopteri; order Cypriniformes; family Cobitidae; genus Misgurnus; species Misgurnus anguillicaudatus. Next base: position 17,161,136 of record NC_073360.2, on the reverse strand, counting down.
GCAGGCAGAATGGAAAGCAGGCCACAACATTACAGCGGTCTCTTTATTTTTCCCTCCACCCCTCCCGATGGAGAAAAGCATTATCGCATCCTTCACAGAACAGGAAGAGAAGTTATTAAAGGGGTTTTATTTGGGTCTGAAATAGAACGATTTGCCTTCAAATCATTTCGGCCTAAGGCGCTACCGTTCGTCCATCTGTCTCGTGCGTGTGCGAGCAAGCTTATGACGTCGAATTTCTCAAAACGCTTGTGTGTGTCCGTGCCAAAAATGCACAGAAAGTGTCTGGGTTTTATGGCACAGCCGAATTTACTCACTGGGAACACACCGATCTGTATAAACTGCGGTTAAACAAGAGCAATGTATCTGTTGTTGTGTTAATTATTAACGCACTGGCTCCTTACTTTGGTAGATTGGCCCGTCTGCCTCACACTTCACTGCTTTGTGAATCACAAGGGGTCATCTGAGGTATAGCTCATGTGTCCGAGTCATAACCACACATAAATCAGTCTGAAAGCAAGGGGCTATATTTAGCACATACAATGAGTTCACGTGTATCTGATATGCTTTAATGGTATTGTTTACCTTTGGAAGGTTAAAGATATAGGTATTTACGCATTTAAAAGGCTCTGTATTATGTGGTTAATTATTTGTGACCCTGCCTGTGAAAGCCAAGCTAATGTCATTTGTGTGATCATTTTGAAAATCATACATAATGTAAAGAACATTCTGTGAAAGTATAACCTTGATATCTTTAATATTGACTGTGTAAGGTCAAAGATTGAAATCAATGATTAAAAATCAAACATTGATGCTCCTAATCTCATAATTAGGTTATGAGACTTTAACCTGGATTTCACAGGGTCACATATTTTTAGGTTTGTGCTGTTTTTACAGCCCAGTCACACGAAATTATGTACCTATAGTCACCTAATTTTTGTATTCTTTTTCGTGATACTGTCACGAATTTCCGCGTTTTTTTCATGATCGAAAAAAACCCAAACCCAACTCTAATGCTGCGTTTACACCAATCGTGTTTCAGGCGTCCAAAATCGTGTGTACCGCGCCTAGTTTGCCGCTTGAATGCATTTAAAAAAAGCAAGCATTTGACACATTTCAAAGGCAAAATTTGCATCTTGTGGGAGGGGCAAGTGCTATGTGGTTGTCTGTTTGCAAGATGACTTATGTTGATTGTGCATTTATCGAGAGAGTTACCGAGTTACCGGTTTGTATTTTGTAACCTTACTATACACTGAAAAAAATGATTCATTGAATTTAATCAATTTTTTAAGGTAAGTGGTTGCAATCAATTTATTTAAGCTACATTTAAACAAATTCAATGAATCAATTTTTTCAGTGTAGGGGGAAAATAAACGGTGCGGGTCGATAAACGTCACGTGACTCAAAAGTGAAATGTGTATTACAACTAACCAGGTTGCCCAATGTCCTCACTGACACTCTTCCAAGCGAGGTCCTTTTTATTCCTGTCTATAGAAATAAGAACTTGTGTCGTATACCTCCAGGTGACTGCTTACGGACAATATCAAGCGTTTCTTCAGGTTGAATGAGTGACTCCGGGTGGGGCTGCCGCCACAGCAGCAAGCAGGCTCCTGATTGGTTAACGCGAAATTCCGTCAAAATTATAATTTTTCAACTCGGGCGTCAGCCGCAAATTCGCATCAAACGCAAAATGCACAAAAAGCCAGGCGCTCAATTCGCATCATTCGCGCGAACTAGACGCGCAAATGAGGCGGAATCGCGTCTTCCATGCCGCGCCAAATGCCTCATCCGGCTGGTGTAAACGCAGCATAACCCTAAAGCCAGGCGACAATGTTTTAAAATGTAGAAAATAAAAAAATCAGAAAAAAATAGTATAAACCAGTACTTCAAGTGACATACTAATGCAAACACCAAATCTGACCCTAAACCGAAGCAAAAATGGTTTAAAAATAGGAAAAACCACCGTTTTTTTTATTGTTCAGAAATCTTGTTTTTTGGTTGTGCATTCCAATTAATTTCAATGCAACTGCAGTTGGTTTGTTTTGATTTAAACCTTCATAACTTAAAAAATACAGCTAAGTAGCACCATAAAACAAAATAATAACATGATAACATAATAATAAACATGTTTTGACAAAAAATTTAAAAAAATGGATTTATCTCGTTTTGCAACGAAACTCTTCATATATATAATTCTCCAAAGCTATTTAAACAGTTCAGACTTTAAACATTCAGTTTTAGCTCAATTTCTATTTAAATTCACAAGTTGCCATTGTTACAAAGTAACTACAGCACATACATATTAATATAGGAAGTAGAGTCATGTATTATAAGTTACAAAGTATTATTATTGCACAATACATGTGTATTAGTGATATTAACTTTGAAATTAGTTGTTGTTAGGTTTGTAATCAGACCGTTGTATTGATACTAGTGCTATTAAACAAACGTGTATCAGTTTTCTCAAGAACAAACTGAATAAAACACCTGTTCGCAGCCACGAGACACCAGAACAGTATCATTATAATAACCTGTTTGTAACTTGGCACCATTTGGCAGCAATTTTAAGTTTCAATTTTAGTGGGTTGAAGAATTTAAAAATCCCTTCATTAAAACAGTAAAGACCATATCAGAAATAGTTTTGTTTTGTCATGACCCGGCTATATCTAAACAGGTTGTATGGGCAACCGCACCCCCCTCACCCTCACCGTCTCAGCTAAAGATTCATTGTCTCAGTGGTGCTGCTGATTTCCCAGCATGCCCTTTCATCACACAGTGACTAATTCCTATTGTATTATAACTTCAATGTAAAGAGATGAAGTACTCTCGGCCTGTTATTAGGCAACTTGCATCACAGGGTGTCCACGGTTTTTTGCTAAGTAGGTCATTGTTTTGAAAAGCACATATTCACGTGCATTTCTAAAAGAGTTGGATTATCTGTGCCGGTGAGCTTTTACGAGCTGTGAGAGTCATAGCAGCAGGTATCTCTTCTGTATAGACTTCTGTTTCTATTCACAAAAGACCAAAGCAGTTAGTAAATAAATTAGATTCTACAGATGTTTGTGGAGACCTTTGAGGAAAATCTTCATTAAATAAATTGCAGTCTTTTGTGTCATTTACAATGCAAATAAATTGACTCTCATTGTGGGAATACTTTGATAGTCTTTGGAAAATAAACTAACAAACAGAAGAGACTTGGCTGTGAATGCGGGATTATCACAAAACACTTTGACTTCAAACAGAAACGTGGTCTCTTCTGGTTGCTTGGAGTGGATATTTGATTTTGGTTTGAGTTATTAAAATGAATTTTTGCCACTGACCCATCTTGCTTTTTACGTAGATACCAGAGATGTTCGATTCATATTTTCACTCGGATATTATCTTGCTTATCAGTTCTGCTTGTTCCTCCCCGATGGCCACAATGAAAGGAACAGAATTACACAATATGACTGTGTGAACTCGTGTTTATCAGAAAGAACCTGCTCTTCACCCAGAACAGGTGAATTCCCCTGTTTGTTTAGAGATAAAGAGATTAGATGTATTTGTTGAGGCCGTTTGCATAACTTTCATGTTTACATCTCCTCTACGTGCGTTATATTAAAAAAACTGCCTTGCCAAATAAATCATGTAGGCGTCATTTTACAGTTATATTGCAAAAGCACTTAAAAACATCTATATATTTTACATAACAAAGGAGTGTTGTTTTTAGGACCGAACTTGTTTGTCTGCATTGTGTGACATTAGCCTCTTTCACACAGTAATTTCGGTAAATTACCATGAATTTACCCAGGGCTCCAGACTAACTATTTTAGTAGGAGCACAGTGGCCCCCAACTGAAAATTTTAGGGGTGCAACCAGAAAATTTAGGGGCACACAATGTAAATCAACATGCTAACCAAATATTCACATTTCTACTAATTTCCGCTGTATTACTAATAAATACTTTAATGATAGATGCAGAAAGTACAATGTGCTGTTTTCAAATTCAGTGCCACATCACAAAAAAAGGTCAAATTTACTGGTCGCACATGTGCAACTGGATGTAAAATTCAGTGGCGCACTCTCAAATTTGGCAAAATGCCCCCATTTGGTGGCAGTCTGGAGCCCTGTTACCAGAATGAATTTAGCAGTTAATACAAAAATGTGCTGTTCACACACGCAGTGACGTTCTGTCTTGTGTACGTACCTGTGGCGCGCGGCGAACTCAGTGTTGTATTTGTGAACAATGCCGGGATATGACTTCATATCCACGGTCCGTATTTTATTGTTTTCACATCTGTGGCAAACGCTGATGGTCGCGAAGTTGCTCATGAGCAAACAACATCTCATTAAGTGACTTCAAACATAACTGAACTGTAATTAGTGTTCTAAGGATGTCAAAATTCGGCAAATAGATGGTAAGCTGTTTAAAACAACTTTGGTGAAGAAATGTGGATGTTAATTTCAGTTGTGCTAGACTTTTAAGCAGTGTGCGTGTGGAAACGTCCATAATGGGTGTCAAAACATTATGATTGGCCCCAAGCTGTCAGTGACTGTATTATTTAAATCAGTATAAATTAAAAATGAACAAAAAATACTAACATGATGCATATGAAAAGTTCAAATGCAAAACCCACTTAAGGGGGTCACACACCGGCCACGTAGCTCAACGTCGCGCCGCGTCGAGTCGCGTCTAGGACAACTCGGAGGTATCGTAAACTGGAAGTGCACATTAAATAGCGCAAGCTTCATCAGATAGCGTCTACTTCAAAATTATACGTTAGCAGCCAATGTTAATCGTTAATGATTTGGGACAAATATGATGTTATTTAATGTTAAACTATGTTAGTGGTGCTCTGTGGCGCGACAGGGATTTGAGCAACTTCCTGAGTCGTAGCTGGGCAGCGCGGACAGGCGCCACCTGTTGGCACCAGTGTGCGTATACTCATAGAAAGCAATGTGTTCGAGTTTTTTAAAACGACGCTGAGCTGTGCATCCTGAGTGCGACCCCCTTTAGTGCATCTGTCATGAATTCTTGTAAGTGAAATTTTTTTATCAGGCTCTTAATGGATTAAAAAAGCTGAATTTCATGCGAAAACATATTTGATGAACGTATAGTACGTTTCGAGAGCATAACATTTTTGGCAGAGGTGGCATTAGGAGGCTTTTGCATCTGAACTATATATACTTGATGTATACACTCAACCCAGCGTTGGGTATCTAATGCTCCGTACATACCAAACGCGGGGCATCGCGTTACTCGCTCTAGATTACTCGCAGGATTTAACTTCGTGTCATGAGTTCGAGTTGAGTAGATCACATACAAAGTCAATGCAAAGAAGCAATCTGCTGCATCCTCGTGTTGGGGCGATGCGAATGACGCGATAAGGGTGGTGCGTTTGCCGCGAAAACACGCGCTATTCGCCTCAAACGCATTTTCGCGGCAAACGCACCACCCATATTGCGTCATTCGCATCGCCCCAACGCGAGGATGCAGCAGATTGCTTCTTTGCATTGACTTTGTATGTGATCTACTCGTGCAAATCGCTGAACTCGCATCTGGTGTGAACCCACAGTAAAGTATTGACGACGGGCTGTTGAATTATTCGAAAATAGTTGCAAAAATGTTTCCGCTTATACCACAAAAATGGCTACGACATTGCTCTGGTGGATATTTTAAAGCATTTGACAGGTCAGGTGTGCGTTTATCGAAAAATAATGCATACCCATGGAACATTTCTCAACCAATCAGAATAAAGAATTCAACAGCCATGTGGTATAAAAATAGATAAATGCAGCTGTTGGGGTAAATTTTTATATTTGATCCAACAATGGGTTAAAATTCCCCAGTGTAAGTTAAATTAAGACTTGACAGGTTGGGTATGTCCCTTTTTGATCCAACGCTAAAAATAACCCAATAAAAGTTTTTATTATTTTATTTATTTTTTCCATTGCAGGAATCCCAATTACATTTTCCTGCATTACACTGATGAAAATTTGAGGGAGAATGACACGTTTACAAAAATGCTAATGGTCCTCAAACAGGCTGTTTTCTTTTAGCAAACATAACTTTTTATTTCCTTCTTCCGAACGTGGGGTGAACATGAGACAGACATGTTCTTGACAGACTTGACGGACCTCTTCCTTGAACGTTGCACAAGCCTGCTTCCGATCAAAAAGTTTGCCGTTCTCGCGCTCATGCCTAGCTAGCACTGTGGGAATTGGATTAAGTCTCTTGCCTTTCTTCTAATTCAGAACGTTGTACTCATCGGGTGTCAATGGGTCAACTGACCAGTGTGAAAGGCAAATCCACTCGCTATTGTACAGTGAAGTTTTCCCTCGGTTCGGTCTTCAGCCTGGGAAAAATGGGGGAGGCAAAATGTCAATTAGGAATTCATTTTCTACCTCTCTGAAATGGTCTCAGCCAACTTAAAAAAAGACTTGATTGGCAGGACGATGAAATCACTGTGAGAAACAGTCTGACTGTCAATGAAAAGGCTTTGAGAGGTATTGATTTATAGACTTGTCAAAGACAAATACATATGGCCTGTTTTGTACTCTGCTACATTCTGCTTAATAGACTGCATTAATCATTCCTATAGTTTTGTGTTTGATCTACTTCTTTAATTAGGTGCCATAGCATTAAGACACGCATCTGAATCATCCTGTAATGTTATTAAACCCCTTATCCTCATCCAGAGAGCAGTATCAGGCATTCTCGATTGTGATTGGCTGGGAATGGTAATGAGGTCAGATGCAAAAATATATAAATGTTGCTCATTAAGATTGTTCAGACAGGAGTGTGACTCACAGCAGCGTGTTTATGTATGTGAACCGTGTTATGTGATGGGGTCATGCAAGGAAACGGTCTGCATTGCAAGTTGTTGTTACAGTGAGCGCCCCCTGCTGGCCCCTAAATGTGACAGTGAACAAACTGAGAGGCTTGCTTAGACATTGAATAAACTCACAAGCTTTAACATAAATAACAATGAATTGCTTTCAGCTTTTTTTTACTTCAGTTCATAAAAATCCATCTAAATTGATCTCTCACGAGTTCTTCAGGTCTGAACATGCGACAGCACCTGTTTCCTGTGACCTGGTCCTCACTAAGTGTTATGAAAGGAGAGGCTTGTTCTGAATGAATACTGACACCCTACTGAGATCTACACTTTTCTCTTTCTCACTCTATACTTTTTTTAACCCTCCCGTTTTCTCTTTGTACCCAGAGACCTTTCACCTCTGTAATGGACTTCAGAGGATTTTTCACCTTTACAATGAAGCAGGTTTATGATTTTTTTCCCCTGCACCATTAATTTTACCCTTTTTTTTTCAGTTCAGTTTAGCTCCATTGATAATAAGGTTATATTAGATTTTCACTCTACAGGGTACAAGTGCAGAGCCAGAATACTTTTAGCATCTAACCAGAAGTACAAATTGCAATGTAAATAATAATGGTTTACTGTATATGGTACATGCTATAATACAGAATATGGTTTACATTCACTGTATATATGTCGATATATGGCTATAGGTAAATATACAGATAGCAGGGTTCCCAAGGGTCCTTGAAAGTTTGTAAATCTGGAGGAAAAAATTCAAGGCCCTGGGAAGTTTTTGAAAATATACATACATAGATACAGGTCATTGAAAGTGCTTGAATCTATTTTATGCAAGAAGTTTTCAGAAAAAAATCCATATTATTCCCTGTTTAGTGTAGACTTTCTAAGTACACATGCTAAACTGTTTGCTTTAAATGCTTATATATTCTGTATGCGAATGTTGATTTACTCCAAAATGCGTTTTTGCATAGTTGCGTTTGACACATAAAAACGTCTCGGGTTACGTATGTAACTGTTGTTCCCTGAGAAGGGAACGAGACGCTGCGTCTCCCTTGCCATACTTCATGCGTCCCTGTAACGCCGTCTTTGGAAATATTTCAGATAGCGATATACTTCCTGGCTCCCACTTCACCCTGTCTTTGTCATTAAGCCTCACGATTGGTTTAATTTGATATACACATTCAGACGCACTTATCCCTGGAAGTGTCCCCAAAGTGTCACCGCTGTTGTCAGTGATATAAGTATTTGAAATGAAAATGATTTCTTAATGTCTAGTGACATATCAGGGACATTTAATGATTAATTGATATACATTTCTTACATACTGTTCCTTTAAGTTTGTAAAATACGTTAAAATTGTATAAAAATTTCACCCTGTGAAAAAAAGCATCACCTGTCTCTCTGCTACTTTGGCTGTACAACACTTTTTAAAGTATTAAAATCATTTAGTAATTGCAAACCATTGCAACACTGTATACTGTATATATTTTGTGATATGCACTTATATTTGCAATATTTCTATATTTTTGATATATCTTGCGACCCTATCATTTTATTCTACAGTATTAGCGATAATTAAGCAAATCTTCAGTATTTGACTCTCTTCAATTTCTTCCCCATTCAAAACTTTATCCACCAACAGTTTATTTCATTATCCTTTAATCACGTGCGATTCGAAGTCTTTAATGATTAACCGAGCAGCTCATACAGCAGAATAAGGCACGATCCTCTGGTCATGTCTTAATGAGACACCACTGAGAACCTTTTGTGTGGTGGAAAAGCCACCTCAGCAGTCACACAGATTATCTGAGTAAGAGGTGGACCTGTGGACATGTAAACAATAGAGAGGGTCATTCATACTCTAAGTCCGATTGTCCTCTCACTGTCCAGATGGCCTGCAGAATAAATTATACCGTTAGGTACAATGCATTCCAGCACTGGGGCTTTAGGCACGACTGTTTGTGGAGTCACACGGGGCTTTTTTCCTGTCCTGACGATTATTAACAAGCACGAGCGGTCAGCGGTTTGTGGTCTGTAAATGAAATCCATGAGAAAGCGGGAGGAAAGGCCAGCGGTCAAGACGGTCGTGTGAATGTATGACGCAAATGGTACGATTCTGGAGAAACTCCAGTGGTGCCGTAGTTTTTGATTGGGAATGATGTTTGTTTCATCGTTTTTGTATAATTTTGCAGCTCAGTTGGTAGAGCGTTGAGGTAGCAGGGCAGAAGGTTGTGGGTTTGATTCCCAGGGAAGTCACGTATTGGTAATATGTGGAGCTTGAATGCAATGTAGTTAACTTTGGATTAAAACGCGTGCCAAATGTGTCAATGCAAATAATTTAAAACCAGAGGCGGACACTACTTAAGTATTTTTACTTTCTACATAAAAGTAATTTTTCATGTATTCATATTTTATCAGTGTTTTTCTTTGGAAAACATACATTCCGAAGCATATTATCATTTGAAGTTTTTGGTTTATATTTAATATTTAAGTACATTTAACATCTAGTATTTTTTTTTACTTTTACTTAAGTAAAAAGTACTTTTGTACAAAAAAGTAAAAGTACACAATTTTCATGTAATTAGGTATTAAAGGTGCAGTGTGTAATTTTTAGAAATATCTCTTGACAGAAATGCAAAATAATATATAAAACTATATTATCAGGGGTGTATAAAGACCTTTCATAATGAACCCTTATATGTTTTTTACCTTAGAATGAGACCTTTTTATCTACACACACGGGGGGTCCCCTTACATGGAAGCCGCCATTTTGTGCCGCCATGTTCATACAGAAGCCCTTAATGGACAACCTTTTTTACTAAGTTGTCTCCAACGATGACGTTTGTCCGGTGGCGGCTACCGTAGCTTTTCTATGTGTTTCAAAAGCGATAGATGAGCAGTGGACTTAGCTGTTGGTTGCAGTTCGCAACCTCACCACTAGATGCCACTAAAATTTACACACTGCACCTTTAAATCAATTTTAAAATGCAATATAAAAGGAATACACAGTATGATTCTATGCTTTAGAATGTAGTGAACATTTTTTAGTAAAGCAAAGTAAATTTTTTCCCAAGCCAAACACTCTGATAAAGCACAGATGCTTGGAAAATTTACTCAAAGTACTCAAGTAGTCTCCGCCTCTGTTTAAAACTAAGTTGTGTTTATTTTGTTGTTAACTATTTTAATGTATATGCAATATTTTTTTTCTTAAAAATATAATAATTTACTTTTTCCACTTTAAAACATGTATATTTTATGTATGTTAATACATTAGTATCGTAGAGACACAGCTATATTGGTTCAACCAAAAGCATCAGTTTGGGGCGGGTCTGCCTGTTTGACTTAACCATTAACATGATTAAAGGGATAGTTTACTCAAAAATGAATGTTTACCCATGTTTGAAACCAAGCATGCATAAGCCCCATTCACTTCTATAGTATTCTTTTTCCTACTATAGAAGTGAATGGGCTCATAATTGGTTTGGTTACGAACATTTCTCAAAATATCTTCCTTCATGTTCACCAGAACAAAGAAATGTGGTTTGTAACAACATGAGAGTGAGAAATGATGACATAACTTTCATTTTTGGGTAAACTATCCCTTTAATTAAAGGAAATATGCTTGCAAATGATCATTATTTTTGCAAATGGTGCCAAAAACGCCAGCTTTGATCTCAAACAGATACAATCAGTCCATCCATTATGTGTGTAATCCCTCTGTAAGATTCATATTTGTTTCGAGTATTTTCAGTCAACGTCAGTAAATCTGAAACTCAGTTCAGGATCATGGCAGAATTATTCAATAAGGCCGGTGAGGCTATAGCAAGCCAGAGGGATAAATGTGTTTACTCTTGAAGTATTTGTCCCCCTCCAAACGAAATGAAACCCTGGCTTTGACAGCTCCCCCCTAACCGAGTGAATCATCTGTATCTGATTCTCAGCACTAATTCCAATTTAATTGCCTGTTGCCTGCAGGCTCCTCAATAGTGGTAACAAATGGTTTGATTTTGTAGTCCTCATCAGGCAGCATTTTAAATGCAACACTCTAACCCCACTCGAATGCCAATGAAGACACAGCGCAGCCCTGTGTTTACTAATGCACCCCTCCCCACGCTCGCTCCTCGTCTCTGCTCCACTCATATCTGATTAAAGGGGATTTGTAAGAATCGTCAAGATGCACGCTGTCTCTTTTCCATTGTAAATGGTCTTGGGCCAGAACAGGCGGTCTGGCTCCTTGTTTATTTTTTTGTTTAACGCCTGAGATGTTTCTTCGCTGGTGTAATCTGTTTAAATAGTATTTTGACATTTTAGTTCAGGTGAGATGCTGGAAGATTGGTCTTGCTGTGTGAAATAAGAGCCCGGGTTTTATACCGTATGAATTTTTAAAACACATTATGATTAATGTATTATTTTCAGGAGATCAGATCTTCATTGATTCTACATTGTAAGCAGGGTTAGAAATTCTTAGATAAATACAGACCAGAATATCAAAGAGATGGGGTGGACTCAACCATCAAGCAATCATTTAGAACAATATAGAAATCACATTTAGTACCATTTGGTGTTGAGAAGGTTAAGTTTAAATTATAAATATATTTAGTATTCATACAAGGGCTATATCCAGCTGAATCATATATAAGTAACATACATTTCTCGCAGGCGTGTCTCAAAACATCTTAACTCAATCCCATCTGAAAATTGGTGTTGCATTCTTGGACAGGTGGGTCCTTTCACTGCCCACATCTGCCTTTTGCGCTCCTGACCTCTGACCTCACTCACAAGAGCCAAACCACCCGCATTCAACCTTTCTTTTCATTACTCCACCACTAAAAGCAAATACATTTGCATACATACATTTATATATTCACAACTTTAATTCACATAAAATAATTTAAACTCAGACCATTATTTAATGTGAGATCATTCATTTTACTTTTGATGAAGCACCAAAAAAATTTCTGGTTTACCATTTACGATATTTTATTGATATAAAACAAAAATGCCATACAAAAATAACACTAGATAATTGTATAAATAATAACAGTTTAGTAAATAATGTCTTATGTACACTACTAGATAATACTTTTAGAGTATTTTAGTATGGTGTATTTTAGCACAGACATTGACTCCAATTTAATAAAAAATTTACTTAGCTCTTAAAGGGCACCTATTGGCCGATTTAGGTTTTTACATTTCCTTTGGTGTGCAAGTGTGTATTAGTACATTTTAACGATATGGAAAAGGTACATACCCAAAGTAAACGATGACGCGAGTTATCGTCTTTAACGTAAATCTCTTTTCTTGGAATACACCAAACACGGATTGTAGGCAACAGTTTACTTCCTGGGATTGGTGATGTAGAGAAGACGGACATTATCATAATTCCTCTCGCTTGGACTCACAGCCTTTCAGTTAACTCCTGTTAGCATTGCATTGTGGGCAAATCTTTCAAACATGGTAAGGAGCGTCATATTTCCGGATGACGTCAGAGGTATTCAGGCCAATCACAACGTACAGATTAACTGGCTAATCAGGGACACAGAGCTTTTCAAATCCATGCGTTTCAGATAAAGTGAAATCTGGAGCTACATAAAATGTACAATGTGTGGAAAATAATGTGTTTTTTAGCCATAAACAACGCAAACACATAATATTATACCAAATACATAAAATTACATTGTTTAGCAATGTAATGGGTGCACTTTAATAGGATCCTGGGTTCCTGACGCCTCTGTGGGCTCTTGATCCCCTGTCACAGTTTATTTTGGGATTTGTCCCACTGACCTCACATTGTCCCTTACGTTTATGTTTATGCTTAAAACATGCCCCTATGTTGGGAAATCCTGATTCTAGACCAACAGGTGACTCGTCTCTGTCCCCATTTTCGTGTGTGAGAGGTTCTGAGGTGCACTGTGGGAAACAGAGCGGAGAGCAACTACAGCAGCTGCGGAGAAGAGTTGATGCTCTGTAAGCGAAAGAGGAGCTTTCTCCATTAACAACCCTGTTCAACTGACTTAAGCTACTCTGTCAGCCACTTCAGAACCATTAAAGATCTGCTGGGAGCAGGAGAGAGAGGGGGGGGGGGGTTCTTAGTGTACAGAGTCATGATATAAGTAGTTATACTTCTCTAGGTGAATTATTCCTTAAGACATTAAACAGTGAAGCCAAGATCTCCTCACTCACTGTTTTTTCTTTTTGTATTTCTTTTATTTGTTCTGCTTATTTAGGTAACACAGCCAGCTCGCCTTTCCAGTTTAATACAACATTTGCATTACAAATGATTTTTATAGCATAAATGTTTGAGTGAAAAGTTTAAACTGCTTTATTGACAACATGCTGCCATAGACTTGCGGACATATAGTCTTGCAAAACACAATAATGCAGCCAGTGTTTTTGAGTAGGCTAAATTTGTATGATTTCAAATAAAGCGAATTGTACAAAACGTACAATAATTAAGAAAAAAATATAATGAAACCCGACCTCTAAGGCCAACATCGCGGGCAAAAGAAATGTAAAAAAAAACTGTACAAATCAATACGAATTACCCACCTCGTAAAATACATATGAATTGCCATGAGATTGTGTTGAATAAGTCAAGTTTCCCCAGTCTTATTACACATTTTATTACATTTGATTAGTAACTTAGTCGCCAGAATTATTTAAGGAAAATGCTACAGAAAAAAATGTACAGCTTCAGCCGCATACATGTTTTCACCACAAATGACAAATATAAATCAATTATTAGTGATCGCCAACACCATTTTCTTGTTTTAGTAAATAGCTGTTGTTAAACAGTGCTCGTTCCATTTAAGCAAATGATGATAGGTGGTTGATATCAACATAGTGTGAGAGGTCATACGGCGATCAGTGAGAGACGCAAAGGTTTGAATAACACAATAATATAGTTAATAATAATTTTAAACATATCCACAGAGTCCGCAGTCATTAATAAGTAGTCTGGATGGTCAGAGAGAGAGAAAGAGAGGGTGTTATATGGGTTGCGTAATTATTTTTTTTTAATTGCTCTTTGAAAAGTTTGAAAACCACTGATCTAGAATATGCCTACTTTATTCGTTGTTACCATTTTTTAAACATTTAAAGATTTTTTTATGTGGTCTCAGTTTTCTGAACCCCACTGTACAGGTACAAACTGTACTGTATAGGTTCTGTTTTGTACCTTTACATGTATACAAAAAATAATATATTTAGAGTTTTTTTACTGTACCTTAAGGATCTATTGTGTACCTTTAAATGTACAGTTAAATGTTTTGTACCCCTAACATTTAACTGATACAAAATTGGTCCTTAAGGGGGCGTGCACACCAAAGCTTTTACGCCCGCGGCCGGCGCATTTTTTCAATTGTTTGTAATGGAAGTGCGGCATTTCTTTAAAAAGCTTTGCTGTGTCCTGCCAAAACTTTTAAACGCGGTTGAAAACGCCTGGACGATGGCGATTGCCAGCTGTTTTTTCAGCTGAGTGCCAGCTTTCTTCAGCTGAGCGCTTTTTAGCTGTTGAGCTGTGAGCTGGTTGGTTGTCCCGCCCGTCCTCCACTGTGATTGGACGGCCGTGTGAGAACTGACATTGATGAGCGTAGCTTTTCACCCAAAGTTGAATCTCTTTCATCTCTCGACGCTCAGCACCGAGCGCGGAAAAAACGCAGAGCTGGGGCTTATTTGAATAACGCGGAGTTTCCATTGGAATCAATTGAAAACATGCGCCGACCGCGGGCGTAAAACCTTTGGTGTGCACGCCCCTTAAGGACCAATTTTGTATCACCAATATGTTTTTACGCAGTTGAAAACCCCCAGCGGACAGCTTTATTTTAGCTGACTGCCAGCTTTCTTCAGCTGAGCGCTTTGGTTGCTGTGATACTTCTGCTTTGTTGTACGATTCGCTTGTTGGTTGTTGTGATATTTGTCCCGCCCCTCCTCCACTGTGATTGGACGGCTGTTTGAGAACTGATATTGACGAGCTGAGCTTTTCACTCAAAGTTAACTATTTTTTAACTCAACTCTCAGCACTGAGTGTGGAAAAACCACAGAGCGCCAGCTTTCAGCGCGAAAAAAAAGCCAGCTACTGGCTTTTTTGAAAAACGCAACGCTTCCACTGGAAACTATTTAAAACATACACCGGCGTAAAAGTTTTGGTGTGCACGCCCCTTTAATGTATCCAATGTGTCCTTAGGGTATAAAATTGTATGCCTAAAGGTACAACATTTCAGTGTGTTGTATACCCACAAAAATAATCCTTGGAGGGTACCACCCCATTTACAGAAAGGCTACAGTTTTAAACTTTTTTTACATTGTATGTTAGTCAAGCAAGTTTTCGTATGTGAATCTTCACTCGTGGCCGTCGAATGGCCTTTCGTAATGACGTCGTGATAACGGATCGATGTCAGCCCTTAAACTGAAAGAGAATAAAAGCTTGAGAAATCAGACAACGTCTCCATGTACATTTACACAAAACTCACATTACAAACAGTCTGTCAATGATGAAATCTAGAGGTTGGTATTTATGTGTCTCAGGCACTTAATGTTTTCTCTTTGAGCTCTGAGCTCAGTTGTAAATGCTGATTGATTGAGTGAGAAGTCAATCCTGGCCTGCTGTTCACGAGCTCACCACTGGGCCTTCACAAAGATTTTAAATTAGAGGCAGCTTTACTTGAAAGATACATTATTGATCGGCTATAGATACTGAAAAGCACTGCTTTTTGTTGTGGAGACAAAAGAAAAAGAGAGAAAAACTAAACCAGTATGTCTTTCTGTATCGCATCCATTATTGACTTTATAGACTTATTCATTTGTTTTCTTACAATGAAGCTGGTTGCCAAATGGATGAATTTATAATTATTAAACTCCCGAACCTTTTTTTCTTCATCAGGTTCAGATATGGCCGTGTTTTGTCTCCTATGTGGGAAGCGTTTCCAGACCCAGAAGGCTTTGCAGCAGCACATGGAGATTCACGCGGGTATGAGGAGCTACGTCTGCAGCGAGTGTGATCGTACCTTCCCGAGCCACACGGCGCTCAAGCGCCATCTCCGCTCGCACACCGGTGAGCTATACCTGGAAACTCAATCACACTATAAAAGTCATCTAATCACATGATCAATTTCACACCTTCATGTAATATATATTGCAGAAAGGGTAATTGAGCTTCAAGCTGAGATACAGAGCTCTTATTACTAAAAGGCTTAGGCAGACCTTGCATACTTTCTTAGAAGATTCAAGGCTATGAACCATACAAAATTTCTCAAATGCCAGCTGTTCTTCAGTAGCGCTTACTGTGTTAAGCAACCTGGTGCCTTGTAAAAACGTTTTATGGCAGTCTTGAGACTGTCTTAAAACAGTTTTTACTACTTTCCTACCTTGCTTTCATACCAAAAGAAAACCCATTGTTCCGAATTTTTTCTTTCATAGCTCAGGAAATCTAAATCTAGAGTTACTTTCAGTATTAGTCTGTGTGGTGCTTCTTGTAAAATTATAATGAATTGGGGAGATGCATTTAGAATGTATTTTATTTCCAACAGGTGTGCAACAGGTACAGTAGCATTGCTCGAATTGAGGGGGGGGGGCATAATGCATTAAGGACCCCCTATAAGAAGTAAAAAATATAAATAGGGTCCCTTAAATATTTTTATTTTAATAAAGACAATTCGGACAAATCCTATAGGATGCAGTAAATGTAGTGAATTAATTATGTACAGTAATAAATGTCAAGTCTGTTTTTAGGCTGTGTTGTATGTGAATGCACATCTAAGAGCACTCATCGTTTTGAAAAGCTGAATTGAAAAAAAAACTGTCTAACTTTATAAATTGACTTTTTGTGGAGTAATTTTCTCTTTCTATGTCTTTATACTGTATTTATAAACATGTCTGGGCTTTGGCGTTCCTTACCAACATAAATTGAATGCATTAAGGGTTATGTTAGGTTTACTTCTTTTTTATCATTTTATAATTATTGCAAAGTCATCAAGACTGACCCGTGGCAAAAAAAGTAATTATATTGTGACCAAAAACTTAATTAAATTAATTATCGCAACGCTCTGTGTGAAGTGAGCCTCAGTGTTACTTTTTCTTATCAGGTGAGCCTGGTGTCAGTTCAAATAATTTCAACACCTTGCTTGTTGCTGAATGAAGCAGATGTTTCGAGTAAATTGGTAAAATTAAAGATCTGCTGAGTGACTAATAAAGAAAGCAACTTGCACCCACCTACTGGCATAATAATTTAACCCGCACTCAACTTATTGAATAATTCACAGCACCACCAATACTAAAGCACACTAACAAGTTGTATTTTAAAGCCAACGTTTTTCGTGATCTCATTTTTTAATTTTGGTTGGTGTGTAAGGTTGCTGACCAGGGGTCTCATTTATAAAGCGTACACCAGTTTCCAAGCAAAGGTTGTGATTTATAAAAAAAAAAAAACTTAATTGGAGAATGGGCTTGCAGGGTGGGATCTGAGGATGATTCATGTACGCACACTTGCATGTGATCTGTGATTTTTATAAAGGGAACATTGCTTTGTTTTATAAGTCTTATTATTTTTTGGGGTATGCCATTTTTGGCATTTGTGCGTACGTAGACTTTTAGTAAGGATCCTATGCACAGTTTTATAAATGAGACCCCAGGTCTGTATTTTGTCTAGAATTAAGTATTCAGAGATTGTGCAGATCAGTGCAATTTGTTTGTCTCAACAAAAAGACAAATGAATTACCACGATTTAAAAAAGCATTTGCTTGCCATAGACTCTCTCTCTCTCTCTCTCTCGCCTGCTTGTTCGTTCTCTTCTAAAATACCAAAAAGATTGTCAGAGACAGTTGATGTCTAGACTCAACATGTAAATTTTTGATAAGAGGACCAGAAAAGAAGAAGCGTTGTTTTATTTTTTTACAAGAGTGAGGGCATTAAGTATGCGCTCCGTCTCGCCAAAGACCGGTGGGTACACGAGTTCCTCAAACGCAACTTCTGTAAGGACAATTTGATGTTACAAACCGTCTGAGTAAATGTCAACAAAATCTCAAGCAAAATCAGTTTATTCTCCACTTGAATAGTACGAGCAGAAATGTTTTTAACAAGAAGGAATAGGATTTTTCAAATAATCTGTTCAAGGCTCAACATAAAGGACTGCCCGGTGGCCCGGGGCAAGCATGAGAGACGTTCGGGCAAGTAAAAAGTATTGCCCGATCCGGCCAGTGCTTCACCCTCAGTCACTGAAATATATTTTCATCAATGTATATTATTTAACATCTTGGAAGCAGAAATTTACTTTTTTGCACAGTTTGCTGTCAGTTTACAGGTAAATCAGAAAAGTTGGGAGCCTTTTTTCATTGTAACATGTCTGTTATATATATATATATATATATATATATATATATATATATAAATATAAATATAAATATAAATATATATATATATATTTATTTATATATATATTTATATTTATATATATTTATACACACACAATTATATTTGAGGGTTGAATTATTATTTTTTAATATTTGACACTATTAATTTTCAATATTTGACACTGACATTTTTTTTATTGGGACCAGTGAAAATTTTGGCAGGGCAACTGAAAACCTGAACCAACGCCGGGATCCGCAGGAATCTTATACTATATATATATATAGCAGATATAGCTGTTGTTTTCTGATTCTCAAATCTCTGGAGTCATATTGGTTGCGTCAGATTAATTAAAGTACATTGAGCACTACGCATATCACTTATTGAATCATGTGAACCAATATCTAAAAAGCAATCGAGTGATTGTTTTAGCAATTACACATTCAGGTCTGTCTGCATGCTGCAATACCCACATTTCATAATTGAATCAATTTGCAAAGTGGATTTTTTCCTGAATAAATATCCTATTTCATTCATAATTCACATTATAAAAGCAAAATGGGATGCAAATGGGGTCTTTAAGTTACTTTCCTAATTTTAAAATGAAGTGTAGTCACCTTTTGAGGATTTGGTATGACTATTATCATGCAACAATTAAACGTGTCACTGATTAAATAACATGTGTCAACCTGGCAACATCCAATTCACTCGTATGCTTGTATTTCATACACCCTGCATGGAATAAACAATGCGAGGTGCGATTGAACAATAGGCTGCATGAGTCTCCATTTGCTCCTCTCTTCATTCTGCACATGTAGGCGCTTCTCATTAATATGCCATTCTTGTTCCCTCTCCAATTCACTGCCAGGCCATTTGCAGACAGTGGCGGCTGTCTATGTTCACAGCTGTGTTTGATAGTACAGAGACAGCACAGAGCTCACATTGCTTATGGCGCAGACAGTTCTCTTCAGGTTTTTGGCCTTGGCTTTGATGTGATTTGTCAGAGAGGGTAACGCGTTTTTAATATTTAATAATGTGTATGTAAAATTCAACACTTTTTTTATTTATTATGGAATGTCAGGATCGATGTAACGTGAAACGTGGTGTCATTAATATGCGCTTTAATACAAGCCTAACAATAACCTTCGTTATCACGTGCCTTCACCCCCCGAAAAAAAGCTTGGTCTATTTGATATGGTCAAAATATATTAAATTTGTGTTTCAGAGAGGGAGAAGGCTTGGATGGGTAGAAAATGAATAGCAGATTTTTTTTTGGTGTTTTGGTGGGGGGTGAACGATCTCTTTAATAGATCCAAAAAAATTCGATAATAAACGTATAGTGACATCCGTGAATACAAAAATTGAGTTTTACTGAAAGCCGATACCTATGGATGTTTTCTCCGACGCTCGCGGCGTGTACTTGAAGCGAGTGACGTGTTCAGAATGTGCATGGATCAGACGGCTTCGGCGCATTAGCATGCCTGTGGTGTCACGAGTCTGGCCTGCCTGCTGCCCGCCTCTGGGCAATTAACTTTAATGACAGACAGGCTGGAGGGCTTTTCAGAAGGTGCATCGGATAAGTTGATACAGATGCATAAAGACCGCTACTCTATCTATCATCTCATATCTGTTCACGAGGGATCGCATCCCTCGCTCCCTGCTTTTACTCTGGGCTGAGATAGAAACCCATTCATCTCAGCCAAAAGTGTATTTGAATGTGAATGGCGGGCTGCGATTGGCGTAGAGAACGTGCTCGGGGAATTTCTGCATTGTCTCTTAAGAGGAGGGTTTAAATCGGAGCATGACAGAACATAACAAGAGATGCAATTTATTCTCGGGCACGGACGGCACTTGGACGGGGAGATAATGAAGAGCATAGGTCACCACCGATGACTTTAAAGCCGCGGCGCCCGCGTTGAAATGCATTAAATATTGCCAACGTTATATGGCGCTGCTGTCGGGGGAAATTATATGAGAGGCTGTTAGACAAAGCAGGAAAGCAATTAGCAACCGGTTTGAAATCACCGCGTTTTAGAATTCTCCATTGACTTTCGAAAAAGACACCAAACAGAAATGCATTAGAGCCTAATTCCCTTCGCACCATGTGATGTTTATCCAGTGGATGGTCAAGGCCTTCTCTCTTGGCCTAAAACTGACCTTCAGAATCATCAGTGCTGGTGCATGTAGCTTAAAATGAATGGCAATAAAGCTGTTGGTTTAACCAATCAGATTTTAAATTTGGCAACTCAAGGGTTATACAACGGGTGTACAATAACGCTGACATTTTTTCAACCCTTTTTCCAGTGTCTCATATTATAATAGTATGAATATGAAATGTATTTGACACAAGACACCTGTGATCGCGGATAGGTATCTGATGTTACAACACTAAATAATGGGATATTTAACACAAGGATATTTAACATGTTTGTGAAATCCAGTCTAATGATGAGATTAGGAGATTCAAAGTTTGATTTCAATCTTTGACATAGCCTTACTCATTCAGTATTAAAGAAATAAAGAAATAAAAATATTTTTTTTTACATTATGTTGGATGATTTATTTAAAAAAAAAAAGACTTTTACAGGCAGGGTCACATTGTAAAATATAAACATACAGTGTAACTGACGTTGACTATTGTATATTAATTGTGACCTTTGCATTACAGGTGATCATCCGTTCGAGTGCGAGTTTTGCGGAAGCTGTTTCCGTGACGACAGCACGCTAAAGGGTCACAAGCGCATCCACACCGGAGAGAAGCCTTATGAATGTAACGGCTGTGGCAAGAAGTTTAGCCTCAAACACCAGTTGGAGACGCACTACCGTGTCCACACAGGTGAGTCACATCATCCCTAAAAGACCTCACAGCATTTTTTTGGTCTTATAAACAAGCAGATCCATTCAAAGTAGCAGTGGAGAGTAAAAACTCAGATGTTTAAGGATAATTGATGACGAATTATTTGAAAAGAATGCACACCCAAGGTCATACCATTATTTTTTTAAATAATTCAAAGGACCGGAGACTTATTTTTTCAGCTTATGCCACAGACATTGCTAAGACATTGCTCTAGTGCAGGGGTCTTAAACTACTCTTCTTCGGGGGCCAGATTTAAAAATTGTAAATATGACACAGGCCAAACTTTTACCCCGTTTTTAACTTTTGATATGTTTTTTACTTTTACCATATATGTGTGTGTGTGTGTTGTTGTCGTTTTTGTTACTTTCGTTGTAGTATATGTATAAAAAACCATTGAAATGTTAAAAAACATGCATTTTCAAACCAAATTGAAATTTAAAAGCCTTTTAATAACTGAAAACTCATATTTTCTTTATTAATATTTAAAAACAATTGCAGTTTAACATGTAAGAGCCAAATGTTAATAGTAAAAGTGTAAAAGATCTCTCACTCTTAAACATATTTTTTTATAACTGTTTAACTTTCATTAATTGTTACATGTCAAGTATTTACAAAATATATCCAGTCTTCTCCTAATGACAAAAATTGCACTACATGTTTTCTTTTTTTAATATTTTATAGATATATATATAGGCTAAACAGCCTTTCCATTGTACATTACATACAAATATAACTGTTTGGAGTTCGCCCCCTAGTGGCAGTCATAATGAAATTGTAGTTTAATCGTAAATCTGTCATGCGAGAGAACCTTTAATCTACGAATATATAATTTACTTACCAGTAATTAATAGTATTTAAAGTATTCAAGTGTTACTCAACTTAGACAAATTAATACATACCTATCTTTTTTTTAATGCGTGCACTTGATCTTTGTACAGTGCGTCGTGAATGTGTTAGCATTTAGCCTAGCCCCATTCATTCCTTAGGATCCAAAAAGGGATGAATTTAGAAGCCACCAATCACTTCTATGTTTTCCCTATTTAAAGACTGTTTGTTACTCGAGTAAGTATGGTGGCACAAAATAAAATGTGGCGATTTTTTTAAGCGATTAAAGCACTTAGGGCGGAAGAGCACTTAGTTTGCAGCACTTCGACCTCGGGCACAGTAATATTTAGAGAAGTTTAAGCGATAGGGGGAGTTGTAAGGAATTATGATAGGAAAAGCGTGGAAGAGTTTGGTGGCTTCTGAATTCGTCCCTGTTTGGATCCTAAGGAATGAATGGCGCTAGGCTAAATGCTAACACATTCACAACGCGCTGTACAAAGATTAAGTGCTCGCATTGAAGAAAGATAAGTATGTATTCATTTGTTGAAGTAGGAACATAGCAAAATATTGAAAAACGGTGGTGTTTTCCTTTAAGACTATTTGACAAGTCAGGTGTACGTTTAACTAAAAATAATGCGTACCCGAAACATTTCTTAACCAATTAGAATAAAGCATTCAACAGCCCCGTGGTATAAGAAGAGAATAACACATTAACCTATTGAGATTGTTGACGTGGATGATCCACTAGCAGTTCTAGTTATTTCAAAAACAAGCCTCGGTTTCTAGTTTTACATTCAGAAATTCAAGATTTGACATTTTCAGAGACTAAATCCCCTGTATCTAGTTTGTTCTGGTAAGGTCTTGGCATATTAAATCTATCAGCCGAGCTGGAATTACAACTCGATTGCTGGCGGTTTCTGGCCCTCAATAAGGCAGCTGTTACAGCAAACCTGTCAGGAGTCCTGTCAAATAATTGCTGTCTTGTGTCGAGCGGGTCTGCGGCCACCAGACCAGACAGGTGAAGATAACAAGAGCAGAAACTCAGAACCGAAAGGCCACTGCTCCTTCACACAACCAGCCAGAGAATCACTGACATTTACACTTGCTGTCAATGATAGATCAATACTTGGTTTGCTCTGCTCAGTGGCAGTCGAACCCCCAACAGCTTTTCACATCTGCTGTTCCTAACTTGGACAGCAGGTGGCATCTTAACTCCACTGTTGTTATTACCACAGCCAGGAGGCAGAGCCATGGACTGCTGTGGGAACGATTAGGGGAAATCTAAAGCCTGTTGCTATTGATGCTTTTTTAAAGTTAGCACCTTTATTGTTTATTTTTAAGTCAATGTGCAAGCGAAAATTTTTTTTACGTTATTACTTGTATCGCACAAAATCAATGTAGTCTTCATAATCTATCGTTTTTTATTATTAGCATCACCAAAATGTATTACTTTATTAATGTATGTTTTTGGTCTTTGTGCACATAATCCAATACATTTTCGATCAAAATTTTATGTTAAAGGGATAGTTTACACAAAAATGAAAATTCTATCAGAAGCCGAATAGTAGGAAAACGAACACTATGAAAGTCAGTGGAGCTTCTGATGGGTTTGGTTACAAACTTTCCTCAAAATATCTTCCTTTGTGTTCATCTGAACTCAAAAAATATTTTTAGGTTTGAAATAACATGACAGTGAGTAAATGATGACATCATTTTAATTTTGGGGTGAATTATCAGTAATATTTATTTCTTATACATAAATGCCTCCTAGTTGCACTGATTCATTCTGGTGTAAAACTTTTAACAATCTATTTAAAAAGTCCCACCCTACTTTCCTCACACTGATTGTCCTTTAAAAAACCATTACACTTTAAGTAAAATGGGTTGCGAATGACTTCAATCATTACAGCTGTTACTGTCCCATTTTGTGGTTTTAAGACATTTCGTACCCATTCCCCACAGGTGAGAAGCCGTTTGAGTGCAAGCTGTGCCACCAGCGCTCGCGGGACTATTCGGCCATGATCAAGCACCTGCGCACCCACAACGGCGCGTCCCCCTACCAGTGCACCATCTGCCAGGAGTACTGCCCAAGCCTCTCATCCATGCAGAAGCACATGAAAGGTCACAAGCCTGAGGACGTCCCACCTGACTGGAGGATAGAGAAGACGTACCTGTACCTGTGCTACGTGTGAGACGGGTCGCATGTTCAGGGACATTTCACCTGAAGGTTTACTACTGGGCCAGGCCAAAGAGGGGGCGTGGTCAAAGTGATGAATGCGTAGTGTGGATTTTTTCGGATATTTTGTTGGTGTTTGCATTGACATGCATTCGTGCACATATGTTTTTAGGATGTAACTGCGTAACTGCACTCACAAACGTTGATGAGTGGAAATGTGATCTGTTGAATGCCGTGATGTGAATTTTCGGAAAGAATTAGTACGGTCCACTGTTATGTATTCTTGTTCCCGTCGAATCTGTTGGTCTGCATTCCACCTTGTTGATATGAGAAATTCATAGTATTATTAGACTTGTGTTGTATTGCCATTAAGATTCCCTGCACTTCCGCTCTTTTAACAAATTTAATTTTGAAAAGTCATATCGAGTCAAATACGTACATGGACCAAAGCTTAATTTGAACACAAATGTGATGAAATAGAAAAAATTAGCACATTGGTGGATGAAATTATGGCCTTTAAAAAAAAATGCTCAGTTAAAAGTGTAATGTGGGACTTTTAGGAGGATCTCTTGACAGAAATGCAATATAATATACACAACTATATTATCAGACCTTATATGATGAACAACGCTCCTTACATGGAAGTCGGCGTCATGTTTCTACAGTAGCCCTAAATGGACAAACTGTTTTATAAAGCGCGTTACATTTCTTCGTTATCTCAAACGATGACATGTTTGTCCTGTGGCAGCTACCGTAGCTTCTCATTGCGTTTCGAAACTGAGGATGGTTGCAATTCACAAACTCACCTCTAGATGCCGCTAAAAACCCACATTACACCTTTAAATTTACGTTTCGGCTTTAAAGTTCACGATTTTGATGATTTTTTGTAATTACATGCGTCGAAGCGCACAAAGTTGGACCCATTAGTAATTTTTCCTAGAGTTGCATTCGAATTGTGCTGCCAAGCAACTGTATTAATGTTCAGGGACATTTATTCAACCTTAAATAACAACACTGTGCACTTTCACATTTTCGAAAGCCCTTTTTGTTGTTTTAGGCACCACACGTTGCATTTAGTGAATGTAGACAAAGTTTAAGAAGTGACTTGCTTCGAAGTCACTTTCAAACCGTGGATTTCATTGAATTGCAAAATTTCACAGTTTTAAAAACAGCTATTGAACTGTTAATGAAAGATTAATTTCTTATACCCAGAAATCAATGTATGAATTAAAGGGACACTCCACTTTTTTTGAAAATATGCATTTTCCAGCTCCCCTAGAGTTGAACACTTGATTTTTTGCCGTTGTGAAATCCATTCAGCTGATCTACGGGTCTGGCGGTAGCACTTTTGGCATGGCTTGGCATGGTCCATTGAATCTGATTAGACCATTGGCATCGTACTCAAAAATGACCAAATAGTTCTTATATTTTATTAATGATATTATGCAGTGCCCGAAAAAAATTGTCCCCTGCTACTAAAAGTTACAAAAAGGGTTTTTGAAAGGGTTACAAAACTATTTTGGGGCACTGCGTAATATCAACCATGGTACAGCAGCAAAATCCTTGATTATTACGCCAAAATGAGAGTATAGTTTCTAGCCATATCATATATTTTCTGTCGGTCTTAGTACACAATCTTACCGAGCCCCTAAGGTGACACTGGAGTGAGGAAAATCTAAAGTTTAGTTTCATGTGCCCACGCGAAACCTTCATGTGCGTGCGCACGTGAAACTAAACTTTATTTAATTTTTTCTCCATGTCCCCTTAGGGGCTCCGTACGATGTAACTACAGAACAGTCAAGTTTTAAATAGGAAAAACATCGAAACTCTTTGGTCATTTTTGAGCGCGATGCTAATGGTCTGGTCGGATTCAATGGATTGTGCTGAGCTGGGCTAGAAGTGCTGGCGCCAGAATGGCTGAATGGATTCCAAAACGGTGGGAATTAGGTGTTTGACTCTTGTGGAGCTGGAAAATTAACCCATTTTCAAAAAAAGTGGAGTGTCCCTTTAAAGTGAGATTATTTTTTAGATAAGAACTTCAAATGCAATATATGAAGAGCTCAGATGCAAAACCCTTTAACTCTTTCCCCGCCACTGATGAGTTATCTCGTCAAATAAAAGAAAACGCTTCTTTGCCAATTACAAGTTTTTACGCCAATCCATATTTCCGCTATTATCCACCAGGTGGCGCCCTTACCCAACATATATAACCCGGAAGCAATCCCTTAGGCCAAACAGTAAAAACTGTGTATGTTTTGATCATCGCCCTGAATCTGATCTCTATCAAAAGTCCTTCACAAAAATGCTATTATTTTTTTCTTTTAAAGAAACCTACCCATATTTGAGAGGTGATATAAAGAGAAAAAAATGAAGATAGGATGAAACTTTTTGTTTGAAAGCAGAGGATCTGTTCTTTCATTTGATATATTGTATGTTTATATATTTAAGGAAGAACATTTTCTGGAAGGCATTAAACTTTTGTGAAAATCATAAAACACTGGCGGGGAAAGAGGTGTCTGACATGTTTTCTTGTAAATGAGCATTTTTAATCAGACTCTTAATGGATTCTGATAAACAAAGTTGAATTTCTAAATGGCCTGAGGTGGTGTTTAGCGGCTTTTGCATCCGAGCTCTTGTGCAGTCTGCTACTACATTTAGTTATCCGCTATTTCCATTTATCTTTGCCACCTGTCATCTCTTTGTGTAAAAGTGTTACTTGAATTGCCTAATTTTGGCATCTCACTCGCTAGGTTTATTTTTGTACTTTTCCTTGATTTCCTGCTGAGCTGTGTTTAAGGATGGGAATGATTCTGTACAGCGGAATGTAATTCATCAGTACGGGATTATCTAGTGATAGTAAACTTATAGTACTAGTCTGAAACTCTTGCACTAGTGCGCGCGCCTGCCTCTCAGCCGTTTGTTTCAGGGCTACCTCTACACCGCTCTCAGTTTTGCACTAAAACAAAAGCACAGTTTTGTTTTGCTTGTACCTATCATTTTCGTTTCGACCCATTCGCAGAAATCTCGGTTTGTTCATTATATGTACACTCCTTACAAATTCAGCCTAAATAATAAAAAAAAGATACATTCTGGACGTGTTTAGAGTAGTGTTTAGAAAATGTTTAGTTACTTGAGGGGATAAACTTGAAACAATGATCTTTTTATGTGAAATCGTTAAATCGCAAGAAATGCAGTACCGATGTGTGCAGTTACACGGGGAAGGTAAGCTAGAAAGAAAACAAAAAATAAGTGATTTTCTGTGAAAATAAATCTCTCGGACAAGAGCCAAACGCGGCACTTTGATAAGGGAATATGTTGTATTTTTGTATGGGGTAATGTGTGACCCGTTACGTTGTTTATTTGAGTGAGCAAATATTTTTACAGTATCTTTTGCATCGTGTTCGTTCTCGATTCGAGTGGAAAATCTTGTGCTTATGTTGAACATATAGAAGTAATAGATGTTTGTAAAGCATATATTGTAGTCATTGCTGCTGGGTGTCAGTTTATAAATGATGATAATAATTCCATATATATTACGAGTGTATGAGTTCGAGTGTGATCTAATGCCAACAGCTGTATTGACCTGTGACCGTTCAGCAACGTGGAGCACAACAAACTCGTAAAGTAAAGATGTATCCGTGTCTGTGTATTGTGTGCACTACTCACTGTAAGATTAGAGTCACCTGTAAGATCTATGCTGGTTTTCTTGTGCGTGCGTGCAATGTGAGTCGATGTGGTCAACTTATTCAGTGTTAAATAAATGCACCTGTCAGCTGCGAAACGAACAGGTGCCCATGTAAATTGGTTGCTACATCTTCTGTATTCATACAGTATACACAGGGAACGGTCTTTGTTTTGACAGTTATATTTGTGTCTTTATGCAAAGTCACCTTGATATGAACTGAGCTCATAGGCAATCGGGGATGCTTTTACTTATAAAACATCAACAGAGTCATTATACAAATGCTGTGTTTAGTTTCACAACCCCTAATTCATTTAAAAGGCCGCAGAGATTTTGTTCAGTTGTCAAAAGCAATAAATCTTGGTACACACATGAAATTTTGGCATCCCTGCCGCTATCACTGTGTTATCGTTTGCTTTCAGACAGGATGTAGCCATGTCACTCGGAGCTCTCTTATTTGTGCCATTGTTACACAAATTAACACACGGACTGAGGATCCACGCGGGACCAAACGGCCATTTTCGCCCCATTTGCCTTGTTTTAGTGACAGGAGCAAGCTCTTGGTGTCGAAATGGTTTTACATTCGTGTTTTACTTTTTTGTATTGTCTACCTCAGCACCAGTTCTTTGTGTAACTTTTCAAAGGTGCCCGATTATTGTTACTTTGTTTTGTGCATACGTTTTGTATTATAGCTTTGTAGGGGTTTCTTTCTGTTCTTTATTTCAGCATAGAGATGCTGTTTTGAAGCACTGTGTGGTGATTTTGATGCTGCAAATAGAGGTGTAGATTTCTTTCTCTTCTCTCTGTGGGTTTAGACACATCTCTGTATACGTCAGTGTTCTCAAATAAACTTGCAAAAGAAATGTAAAGCTGCTGCTTGTGTGCTTTTTTTATCGTTTTATGTGTCATAAAAATGGTGGTCTTGGGGACATCACTTTACATTTATGTTTTTATGTGTTGGTAGAACATTGCAACACAATGGGATCACATATAGGCCTACTGATAAAAAATTTAAACAAAGTGTATAGAGTGAAGTCGCTTTGGATAAATGCACCTGTTAAATGTGTTAAAAATGTAATAAAATGTATTTACAGATATTTTTCTTTAAAGAAACGTAGTGTATTTAAACTAGAGTTTTTATCAGTATGTCTATTCCCTTGCAATCAAACACAATGGTGCTTCTTATAACTTTGTATATAGGACAGGATAAGGACAGCAAATTATCATTTGAACATTAACAAAAAAAAAACTTAAAAGTAAACCCTTAAGTATCTGAGAGTAAAATCAATGCACTTTACTTAAACAATCTTGTGTATGGGTGATTCTCACGAAACCATTGAAACACCACGGCACTAATGATTTTAGCTTAAAAATGTGTAATATAGTAACATTAAAAAGCATCAGAATTAACACAATAATGTGTTCTACCTTGCACAATGTGTGATTTCAACATAAGAATTTATAATTGGAAATTTTATCTCATTTTCTGCTGAAATTCTCATTACCGCAATGTGTCCGGCTGTGTGTGAACATGCGTTATGTTGTAACTTAATCAAATTAACACAAAAATATTAAGAAAAAAAATAAATGGATGTTTTGCTAGACTACTTTAGATGACAGAAAAAATATTTACTGAATATTCATGTATAATAATAATGAAGAAAAATTAGGAAAATGATGTGTCCATGCCTGATGGTCTCATCCTCCGCAACACTTTTTGAGAACAGTTTAAGCACACATACAGAATTTTAATAAAGTTTGATTTTGAGTGACCAAGCACATGGACCAGTTACTTCAAGATGGCTACCAGGTAAGATCTTTTTTTACAGTTAATTTGAAATATTGTCTTGTCAGAATGCTTACACGACATTTTGATTATCATTACCGCAACAGATTCTTATTAAATGTTAATTTAATTAATAAAAGCATAATTCTTTGATTTTAAATGCATGTGCAGAATCTACAAATTATGTTCTTTCAGGTTTGTCATGTCATTTTGAAAATATGTCAGTGTTGATGTTTTCTGACTGTTGCGGTAATGAGATTTTTTAGGACTAATTTTTTAAATTATGTTACAAAAAGTGTTAAATGATAAGTAAAAGTTTTTAAATTAATGTTCCCATTTACTCCAGACTTTGTTTTTTAATGTCTGGTGGGAAAAAAAGTAAATTTAAGCAATTTTTACATTTTCATGCTTGACGTTTTTAAAACCAAGTTTTCGTGAGAATCACCGGTATAACCAACTGGGATATGTTAAAGGGAAAGTTTACCCAAAAATGAACATTTTTTCATCATTTACTCACTCTCATGTTGTTACTCGCATAAATTTCTTTATTCTGAGAAGATATTTTGAGAAATGTTTGTAACCAAATAATTTGTGCCCCATTCACTTCCATAGTAGGAAAAAATAATACTATGGAAGTAAATGGGGACCAAACGGTTTGGTCAAAAACATTTCTTAAAATATACATTTGTGTTCCTCAGAACAAAGAAATTTATACAGGTTTGTAACAACATGAGAGTGAGTAAATGATGACAAAATTTTCATTTTTGGGTGAACTATCCCTTTAATGTAATGTTAACCTTTTTAAATGTTTTAGACAGTAACTTTATATGTACTCAAATATAGTTTTTGTTGGTGTTGTTTAACAGGAGTGCAAGAAAAGAATATTTGGTCAATAAGGGTCTCTGTGGTATATATGTGGAGATTGGGCCCTCTAGTGGCAACTTAAGTTACTGAAACATGAACATAAGTCCTAAGTTAAAGGGGACATTTCACAAGACTTTTTTAAGATGTCAATTAAATCTTTGGTGTCCCCAGAGTACATATGTGAAGTTTTAGCTCAAAATAAAATTGTCACTTTTTAGGTGTGAGCAAAATGTGGCGTTATTGAGTATGTCCTTTAACATGCAAATAAGCTGATCTCTGCATTAAAAAGCAGTGCTGTGGTTGGACAGTGCAGATTAAGGGGTGGTATTATTATAATAAGATCCCTTTCTGACATCACAAGGGGAGTCAAATTTTGATGAGCTATTTTTTCACATGCTTGCAGAGAATGGTTTACCAAAACTAAGTTACTGGGTTGATCTTTTTCACATTTTCTAGGTTGATAGAAGCACTGGGGACCCAATCATAGCACTTAAACATGAAAAAAGATTTTCATGATATGTCAGGATGAGTGCAAATACGTTTATGCAAATGGAGTGATCTCTCTGTGTTCACTCTCAAAATTAGATAACATCAGGTAAAGGTTTATCATTTGTATTCAGCTGGTACTGTAAACATTTATGTTCAAGAATCAGTTTAATCGTTGGTTTTAATGCGATGTCATTTCACCCATGCTAAAAACCTTTAAATAATGTCTCTAAACTTATTTCATTGGTAAAACAGCTCTTAACGGTACGAATTTTACTGCTGCTGCAAACTGAACGGCCTCCTAAAAGTTGGGTGAATGTGTAGGAGCACAAAGCCCCATCCAAAGTGTCTGTTACCAGAAACAATAGCGCTTTCTAAACACATGGGGGTGCCATAAGCCAATCTTACATGGAGAACTACAAAGTGTTGCTTTAATGAAAATATTATTGGTTGTAATTTAAACTATAATGGTCTTTGCGGGTCTCTACTGATGTGTGTTGGGTTTTATTGGGGGGACCATTAAATCCTACTGGAATAATGCCCAAAAACAGATTACAAATAGGACCCCAAAAGGGCCCTAGAAATATAACATTGGGTACTTAAGGAATATTTCACCCCTGACATTAAATTCTTTTATATTTAAAAGAAACTAAGCTTTAGATTTTTTTTACTCCAATATCACCTTTTGGGCTTGGTAACCTCGTGTACTAAGACCAACGGAAAATTTAAAGTTGAGATTTTCTAAGCAGATATGTCTACAAACTATATATTTTAATATTTCATTTTTTTATAATATTTTACTTACACTCATGCCATCCCAGATGTGTGACTCCTATTATATATATTTACTAAAGGTGCTATATACAGGAATTTTACACAAGATGTTCAGTGGCGGCTCATGACTCCTCATCTGAGGGGCGCTAATTCAAAATAAGTGTACGGAGTGTCGTGTGTGGTTCCCTTTTCCAAAATATATGTCCTGCGTGTCGAGAGATCCTGCGTGGATCACGTGTTTTGTCAAAATAAGTGCCTGCTGCACACGCGTCAAAACCGTCTATTATAAAAGAGACGCTCACATTCACAAAATACACGCAAGACACTTCCTTAACATTAAACTTTGATTACGCATGAGATTATGTAAGTATCTGGCTCTTTTATCATTAACCCTTTAGACGCATCTGCAGCAGGCACTTATTTTGACAAGACACGTGATGCACACACAATCTCTCAACGCGCAGAACACATATTTAAAAAAAGAGTACCACACACATGACGGGCTACATACATGTGAACTTCGCATTGAGTGCCCTCAAAAAAAGAAGTCACCGGCCGCCACTGAAGATGTTGTTAAAAAACAACCCATGCAATCCACACATGCAAAGAAATCAAACCATAGATGTTTGTAAATTAAGTTACAAATGACACTGACACCGTGGCAATGTATTGGACAAGGAGGTGCAAAAAGGGCATGGAAAGCCAAGACAGTCAGTAATAAAAAAGCAATCCTGACCCTTGTCAATGCAAATATTAACGGCTGGTTAAGGCCTAACTGATGGCCTATAAAATAATGTCTCATTACCAAGGTGTCATCTAAGATACATCTCATTTTGGTTAAACCCTAACCCAAACACACACCCAGGGAAACTCTCGGTTGGTTTCAGAGAAAGACAATAAAGCTTTTAGAACGGCTCAGAGCTCAGCCAATCACCTACTCTTAGAAATAAAGGTACAAAAGTTGTCACTGGGACAGTGCCCTTTCAAAAAGGCATGCGGGGTTGGTTGTCACAATTTTTACTCATGCATGAATTGCTCATCTTCAAAAAATCTTTCAGCAGTAATTCTTACATGAATTGAAAACTTGGGGTCTTGGCTTTAAATGTGTATACTTTTTACTTTTAGAATGTATTGTAACAGGAAGTAAGTAACCATCAAAGACACTCTGACATCACGGGGTTGGTTGTCCCTATAGTGGTTCAATAGGATTTAAGTGATAAATTGGGATCTGAAAAGATAATGTGTAACTTTTTTTAAGCTTGAAACTTAAAATAAGTTTTAATATGAATACCATCCCTATGTCTACTGTGTTGAGAAATAAAATGAAATAATTTTTATTGTTAAAACCTCTTTATTTAATACTTTATTTATTTTATTTTAACAGCAAACAAAAACAAACAAACAGACCAACAGTCTTAAAAGGTCTACATGTCCAATACTTACATGTGACAACCAACCCCGCAAGCTATGAGACAACCATCCCCAACTGCAGGGCCGTGCACAGACCTTTTGAGGGGCATGTACTGAAACTAAAAAAAGGGCATCCCTCCAAATAAATATCACATAATAATCGTCTTAAAAGCTTTATATTTAATCACTATTAATAATTGAAAAAAATCACTATTAATGAATAAAAAAATGACATTTTATGATAGCTTGGCTTTGTAAGTTGGCTTAAACAATTTACATCCTGGGTGGTTGTCTGTATTATGCCTATTTGTAGTCATGTGTTTGTGAACTGCTCTTGTGTGTAGCTCTTATTAATTGTAGAATATATTCATTTTAATTTTTCCTCTGCTTACATACATAAAGTAAAAAAAAAATATGTTAGAAGAAAAAAGCTATTCTGTTTGGTTTTAAAAGCTATTTTTTTATTATTTGGTAAACATGTTTATGTATGTAATTGAGAAGAGGGGGAAATAGGAGATTAAAGATCAAAATAGGAGATTATACTATACTATAATAGCCATACCATTAGCATATTCAACATGTATCTGCCTACCTAGCTAAAACTGTGCTGAGGACCAGACCATGGTCTTTTGAAGGTGCAAATAACTGCATTACTGATATATTAAATACTAAATAGACTTAACTCTGTGCAGTTGATTTCAGAATAAAAAGTTATGAACCAAATAATCATGCAACTCCCTTGACTAATTCAAGGCATAAGATACATACATATACAATAAGTTATATCCAGATAGCATATTGTAATGAGTGGCAGGGCAATATACTGTACTTGTATCCAGTTTTCCTTAACTGGGCATCTGATGTCTAATCTGTAATGTTTTTGGTGTTAATGTAGGCTAGACATTTCCCTGCGCAGGCTCGTCTTCTCACGGTTCTGAGTGAATGTGTTGACTTTACCCGGGCTGTGTAGTTAAACGATTGAGACGCGTCATGCTAAAAAAAACGGTAAAAACCCGACCCTGCATTCTTATTGTTGTCACGGGTGCCCTTCACACGGGTGAACACTTGTTTAAAAAATTGCTCGCGCTTTGTCAAAAACCCCATTTGGTCACAGTTTGGAGCCCTTGGTGCCCCCTGACTGCCCACTTGCCCAATCCCGTCTATGGATAATTCGGCTTAAAGTTATAAAACATGCGCCGTTATAGACACACTAGTGTTAGCCTACTTTCTTAACGAGACAGCATTGTACTCAAACAACAAGATATTTATTTACCGTTGCTAGACGTTCAGCTGCTCTGACTGCTGTGGAACTTGAAGCTCGCTGCACTCAGGGGGCGGAGTTAATAGGTTTGACTGACAGTTTGAGCGGATTCAAAAATGTATATATATATTTTTTAAATATATTTTATTTGATAAATATATTTGTAAAACAAACAGGCAGACGTAAATGGTTAACAATAGCATTGATTTATATATTAAAAAAAAAATAAAACACCTCCAAAAAAAGGGCACTTCGAAGTGTAAGGACAAAAAGGGCATGTGTTCTGCACAGGTTGAGCCCTATGTGCAAGTGCCTGACTTCTTCACACAGCTAGCTGCCACACGGCTTTAATTTGATAGCTAAAAGATGACTTAAAATAAAGCTACTACTTTTGGCTTTTTATCAAAATTGTCCCACAGCGCCATGTAGTATGTCTGGAATGAGCAGTGTGACAACCAACCGTGAGACAACCAGCCCCGGTCTCCCCTAGACCTTTATACCCAAAAAGTGCATATTAGTAGCTACTTCAAAGGTACATATGGGCAGTTCAAAGATACATATTTGTACCTAAATGGTAAATATTAGGACCTTTTTTTAAAGGGTAATGCCCCAGTGACAGCTTTGTACCTTTATTATTGACAGTGTACTTTAAATCTAATTAAAAATCTATGAAAAGAGCTAAACGTCAGAGTTCATAAAAAAGGCCAATAGAACCTTCAAGATTTGAAGACTGTTTGTGTGGAAGAATGGGTCAAAATCATTACCAACAAAGGCTTTTGTGCATATAATAATACTTATTTTACCCTCTTTACTTTAATATAGAAATGGCATCACATTATCTTCTTACAATGAGATCTTAAATGGTGAAGCTCCTAAGCACAAAC
This sequence comes from Misgurnus anguillicaudatus, assembly GCF_027580225.2. Classification (NCBI taxonomy): domain Eukaryota; kingdom Metazoa; phylum Chordata; class Actinopteri; order Cypriniformes; family Cobitidae; genus Misgurnus; species Misgurnus anguillicaudatus. The sequence continues at coordinate 17,125,973 of NC_073360.2, read as the reverse complement.
ATTCATCATTAAATAATCTGAATGACTCCAGTAGGTTAGTATATGGCTTGTAAAGCAAAACAATACATTTGTGAGAGTAAATGAATAATACTTAAATGGATAGTTCACTTTAAAATGAAAATTCTGTCATCATTTACTTATCCTTGTGTTGTTCTAAACAGTGTTCGAATTGAAGGGGGTCCGGGGGGTCCCTGACCTGCTATAAGCCTCGAGGGACCCCCCATAAACCACAAAAATATAAATTAGGGGGGTCCCCTTGGTTTTTATTCAAATTAAAATACAACATGAATTTAAAATTCTGATGTTGCGCTGTCACAAAGCGATAGGCTACTGTCCGTTATTTGTCCCAATTTCGCAATAAACTAATTCAAATGATTTCAGTCTGAAATAAATATAAACTCGCAAGTGCGCCTCCCGCTGTTTTCTGGAGGAATTGACAGACGAGTTAATGTCTGCGTGTCGTGTGGATTATATTCACCTCAGTGACGGTAAGAATATTTAGTAATCTTTAAGTTTAGGTTTTTTTAGGTGGCGAGGCTACACACTCAAATTGACAGCTGGTCCACCAAGTCAAAAGAAACACAAAATATTTTATTGGGAAAGCAGAAGAAATCACGCATAAATGATAATAAATTAGCCTATAGTCTTTTTAAAATGAATCGCTCAAATAAGCATTCAGAAATAACTAACTGTTTATAGAAAGCTTATCTTTTGCATGCGTGGTTTTAAACCTTGCAAATAGTAACATGCAAGCGATTTTAAACAATTTGAGGGCAAGATGTTAAAGTGAGCTGTTTTGTTTGTGCACAGGCATTGACGCACACACACATACTCAAATGGACGCACACTTATAAGCGGACGCACGGAGACGCGCGATCAGGGCCGCCTTAACCTAATGTGAGGCCCCGGGGCTAAGAGGTTTTGTAGGCCCCCCTTCCCATCGATTTATAGTTTTTTTTTTAAGTGTAATATCTAGGTAATCTACATCACAAAATGCATTAGTTTCTTTCGAGACATACAACAGTGAGTTTTCCCTCTTTGAGCCAGAAAACACCATAATATTGTTATTATATAATATATGTTAACATATCACTGAGCCCACTTGAGCATAAACACAAGACACTTTATTTAACAACCACACACAGCAACTTGTGGTGATAATAAAACCAAAATGTGTGAAAGATTATATGTTTATAAGCTTTATGTTTATATAGTTTTTGGAATATAATTTGCAGAAAATTGCCACTCACTAACTAAATGCTCACCACAGTTTTAAAAATATAATAAGTTAAAGTTAGTTTTAAAGTGAAAATGCATTAATGATAACAAAAGATAAGTCTTTATAGACATAATCTTGTTAAATGCATTAATGATAACAAAAGCTAAGTCTTTATAGACAGAATCTTGTTTTTTAATCATTTATTTATTTTGTAGGCTATTGAAGATATAGTATGCATTGTATTTAGTATTTATGCATACATAAGCATGTAAACCGACCAAGTATGAATATGCAGGGAACATACCTGTATATAACATCTTTAGATAGCGAGATTATAATGGTGCTATCAGGGGATGATCATTTGAGATGGTTTTGTCGCTCTTTATTTTCTTAGACTTGCACCTTTACCGTTGCGTCTCTTTCTCGTCTTTCTACCAACAGATGTGTGTACTGTGAGCTGACGTCGCATCAAACTACATCGCTCCAGCTGCGCACCCGTCACTGATATAAACGCGAGTAAACTTAAACTTTATAACAACTAACAGCATTATGTGCGGGAACTCCTTTCTTAATTTAGCGGCACAGTTTCTTGTGCACGGGTCAGAGACTTCTGCATCCCAGAGAGCTGAACGAGCACAGAGAGCGCGAACGAGCGAGCGCGCGCACGAAAGAGAGAGAGAGCTGCACCTCACTAGTGCATTATGAAATTTCAGAAATTACTCTTTCATTTGTTGGTGGATTATTTCCCGTTTCTCTGTCACACTCAGTCTTACGTGCAGGAATGTCAAGTTAACAACGCGCACTTAATTACATTACGCAGAATAAAAAATATGTTACGTCTGACATTTTATTTCACGTTAAGTTACAACGGACCAATCAGCAGCCATGTAACGTGCAATTAGAGTGATTGACAGAAAACCCGACAAGTTACAAAACAATATGACATTTTCAGCTCGTCATGAACGCAAACTTGGGAGGCCCTTGAACTTGGGAGGCCCCTGGGCTTCAGCCCAGGTAAGCCCGTGCATTAAGGCGGCCTTGCGCGCGATTCTAAAGCATGCAAACACAAAATTATTTTGAAATACCTCAGTCTTGGCACCTATTCTCATAAAAACATTCAGTTATGTCTTAAAGTAAGTGCAAACAGTTCAAAAAGAAGTCAAATCTTTGTGTTGGTCTGAAAGTAGCAGTTCTTATCTGCTTGTGTTTCTGTCATTTATATTAATTAAACAACAGAAAACAAAGGAAAATCACTTCTGTATCTTTTAAAAGATTCATTATATTTAATTTATACAATGAAGAAGACCGTGTTAATGTTTATTTGATTCTATTTATACCTGTTAGATCTTACTTTATTTGTAACTTTGTTCTATTTTTATATGCTTATCATTTCTGAATTTGTTCTTATTTTATTTTCCTAGCCCATTTTTTGCTGATCCGAAAATTATTCGATCTATGATTTAAAAAACGCAATGTAATCCATTTAACCACTACTAGTAAAAATATGTAATTTGAGAGTAGGCATTGAGGTCCACCATATTTCACCTCTATTCTGTTTAAAATTTCTGGCCTTGCAGTGTTTCACACTAATTTGATGGGTAAAAAACATTTAGGGTTTGAGTTAAGGGTAATTTGGTGTTTCTTTGATTAAAAGCAGGATCAGATGATTGTGATCCAGGATCAAATCTTACTTTGTCAAATCACAGCGACCCTGTAATGAGGGGGGTGGGGCTTGGTCAGGGGGTGGGGCTTAGGTAGGTGACCCCCCATAAGCTTTGACATAATTCGAACACTGGTTCTAAACATGTATGATTTTTTTTCTGATGAACTCAAAAGAAATTTTGAGAAATGGTGGTAAACACACATTGGTAAGTGTCCATTGACTTTCATAGTAGGAAAAAATTATTTTGGAAGTATTGTGATAAATGACTAAGAAAATATTTTGATAAATGATGGTAAGCACACAGTTGACGGTACCCATTAAATTTCATCATATTTTTTATTCCTACTATGAAGTCTATGGTCATTATCTGCTGTGTGTTTACCATCATTTCTCAAAATATCTTCTTTTGTGTTCCTCAGAAAAAAATCATACAGGTTAAGAACAACATGAGGATGAGTAATAATGACAGAATTTTCATTTTAAAGTAACTATCCCTTTAAAGCTTATTTTGCAATTGAAATATTGCATATCCATGGCAACATAAAAATCATTAATATAAACGTATTTGTTTTTGTTCAGCTAAAAAAAGTTAAAATGTTTATTTGTACAAACTATTCCTTTAAAATCCAAGCTAGACTTAAAGAGGGCATATCATGAAAATCTTTTTCCGTGTTTAAGTGCTATAATTGGGTCACCAGTCCTAGAAAAAGATCAACCCAGTAACTTAGTTTTGGTGAACCATTCTCTGAAAAAATGTAAAAAATAACTCATTGAAATTTGGCTCCCCTTATGCTGTCAGAATAGAAAAATAACGCCTCTTAATCTGCACTATTCAACCACAGCACTGCCATTTAGTGCAGAGATCAGCTCATTTGCATTTAAAAGGACACAAACAAAAACAGCACGTTTTTCCTCACACCTGCAAAGTGATCTATATTTTGAGCTAAAACTTCACATACGTACTCTGAGGACACCAGATATTTATTTTATATCTTTAAAAAGTCTTGTGATGTCCTCTTTTAAATCAGTATGCAAATTTTATGTTGTCTTTCAGGGGTGCCATATATATACATTTCAATACTGAATTTGGCAAAGGTTTTTAAATATAGGAAAAACTAACTTTTTATATACATCACTGAACAGAAACTAAACCATCATGCACTGAACCTTCAAAAATGAGCTGATGTTTGTCAAAGAATATCACAGCAGATTTCATTCTGGCCTTTTACCCTTTAAAGTCAGTTTTAAAGTAATATGTCAATCAAATCTTGGCAACATTTGTGTAAGTCACATGGGATAAAGTTGTTTATCTGTGGAATGGCCTTAGTGGCTTGTTAAGTTTGGTAAGTACTTACCACTGTCATTAATTATTCAACCAGTTCCTCTATTTAGCTTTTTAATTGGTATTAAGCTTGTTTGTATAGAAAACAACAATGTGTGACTGGGGCATTAACTTACTGGCAGCAGTTAACAGAATGAAGAGAAAACAAATTATGTTTTAATGGACTCCTCTAATGAGACCTATGTGTGCTAATGTCTACCATAAAAACAACTTGCAAACATTAAAGATTAATCCCTAGAGACAACCTTCCACTTGTACCTGCTTTTTGTTTTCTTACTGATGACTTTGCTTATGTGGAGCTGATCTTTACAAAATGTTGTTTAACAGTTCTAGTTCAGTGTATCATTTTATTTATTCTATTATTTCTAACTATCACAGCAAAATGTACTCAATAACTTATATCACAGACTTAGTCCATCCATCCAGCAAACCCACTCTGCAGTATTGCTAGTACAGTATCTATTAAAATAAAACAAGAAGGCCGGTTAACTTACTGACAATTTCTTTTTTGAATTCTCGGGGGGTCTTCTTGTTGAGGAAAACACCATATGAAGAACAGTTTTGTTACATTTATATTGCGCTTTTGTAACACTTTACAATAAGGGTGCACTAATAAACATGAATTCATGCTTAACTAATGCACAGATAATTAAGCAATATCGCTCGAGTAGGAGTGTGATATAGCTCTATATCATCACGGCTGTGATTAGGCCAGAGGCATGAGGCCGCATGCCCCGATAAATGGCAGGTCAGGTTAGCATGACCTGGTTATTAGGTTTTTAAGATTTAACCCTTTGAGCCCTCCCTCTATTTCTCCTTTGGACCTGTCTATGGTGCTGAAAGCCCCGCAGGCCACCCCTTTTGAGCCTTTGCAGTCTGTGAGGCTGAGGTTTCTCACAATGAAAACTCTGACCTTGCTCGCACTGGCCTCCATTAAGAGTGTAGGGGACCTCCATGCATTTCCGGTCAACAATTCATCTGGGAAACAATCAACTCAAGTACCAATAAACAAAAGAACTACAAAGGACTACAACATGGCAAACAATGACAGGACTTCAAAATAAGAGCATGAGACAGGGAAACACAAGACAAGACCATAACCGCAACATAAAAAACAACAAAACAAGAGTCCAGGAGGGTGGTGGAGCAAAGGCGGAACCAGGGGAGGGAAGGTGGGCCAGGACCATGGGTGCGTTCCACTCCAGTTTTAGACACACACTCGCGAACTTCCCTAAGCACTTCCCCTCGGGGGAATCCCTGTCGCCATTTTGAAGTGCGTTCCACTTCGTCAAGTGGACGAGGGAAGTTTGTATGGATTTAAAAAACGCAATGTAATCCATTTAACCACTACTAGTAAAAATATATAATTTGAGAGTAGGCATTGAGGTCCACCATATTTCACCTCTATTCTGTTTAAAATTTCTGGCCTTGCAGTGTTTCACACTAATTTGACGGGTAAGAAACATTTAGGGTTTGAGTTAAGGGTAATTTGGACCAAGGGAGCGAGTCTGCTTCATATGTACACTCCATGCAGCTTCATATCCCACAATGCAACACGATTGTGACGTCACTTCAGCAACTTGCGCTTTGCACATGGAGGGGGCGGTCTCCACTTTCCATGTGATCAAGGGCTTAGGGCAATCCATTTGAACCCACTTCAAGTGTTCTAGCAGTAGTGGGCACTCGTACAACGTAAGCAATGACGTACATCCGAGTGAACGAGACTGAGGAAAGTTAGCGAGGGAAGTTCATAAAAAAACGAACTGGAACGCAGGGTAAGTGGTGGCCGAGGAGAAGGAAGCTAGGGTGGAGCCGGCAGAGCAGGAAGCCAGGGCAGAGCAGGAAGCCAGGGCGGAGTTGAGACCCATGGTGGTGCCGGCGGCAACAGGTACTTAGGCAGAGAGCAGAGAAAAGCCATCTGGGCCAGGTTAGATATGACTTTTGGGCCAGGAAGAGTACAGGGAGCTCAGGAATGGCCATCTTGGGCCAGGCAGGCAGAGAGTTCAGGGAGCTTGGGAACGGTGGCCATCCTGTGAACTGTTTAGGCATGGCAAGCCTCAGGCCAGCCACCAATGATGTGTCGCACATAGGCTTCGTTGACCAGTCTGGCTCGCCAACCTGCGGTAATGAGTAATGATAAGTGTCAGTTACATGGAGCTATATCTGAGAGTTGATTTGAGTTTTGTCTACATCAACGATATTATAGTCTACTCTCCAAATACGGATCAACATCTTTATTTCATCCAGATCATTTTGCAGAAGTTAGAAGCTGCTAGATTAATACTGAACTTAAAAAATGCAAGTTCGGTTCATGTAAAATCATCTTTCTTGGGCATGTGGAAAACAAAGAGGGTATCACTGCAGATACAGGTATGGTAGAAGCTTTTCATGCTTAATTAAATTCAATTTTATATATATATCGGGATTTTATTTATCCCATTCCTGGTAACCTTAAGAAAGTCCAAAGGTTCCTGGGACTTGCTGGATGGTATAATCGTCTTGTTCCAGACTTTTCTAGGATTGCAGAACCCCTCAATGCCTTGAAGAAGAAAGGTTGTGTATTTCGATGGTCTCCTCAATGTCTGCGTCACCACCCATTTGGATCACCCATTTACATCACCACCCATTTTGGGTCATCGTAATCTTTAACTACTGTGTACACTGATGCCAGTGACATGGGCTTGGGAGCAGTGTTGACTCAACATAAGGAGTAAGACATAGAAGAAGTGATTGCTTATGCTAAGACTGTAGTTCATTATTCTGTGACAGAAAAGAGTGCTCAGCAGTGGTGTGGGCACTTGACAAATGGCAGCATTACTTGGAACATTGACTGTTCACAGTAGTGACGGACCATTCCTCCTTGCAGTGGGTAATGCCCTCCTCTAAGACATTCAGCCGATTTATTCGATGGGCTCTTCCTCTGCAAAGGTTTGACTTTGTGGTTGAATACCGGAAGGGCAAGCCACATGTAGCTCCTGATGCTCTTTCAAGAATGAAACATTTACCAGAGCACTCATCTGAGTATAATGTGTATACCAATCGAACAACATGGTGATTCTGAAATTTCAAAAATACTCCAAGCCTTGGCCAAGGATGAACTTACAGAGAAGGAACGATATGCAATGGTAGAAGATAAGTTGTATCGCATAACCCAGTTGGCAGATAGACAAACTCAATACTGTGTTGTCATTCCTCAAAATCTTATACCCACCCTTCTTCAATACTATCATCCAAGTCCTCTCAGTGGGCGCCTTGGCATTTTCAAAACCTATAAAAGAGTTCAGGGTGTTTCTTTTTGACATTGGATGTGGACGGATGTCAAGAAATATGTACTAGATCAAATTAGTTGATTGGAATAGATATAATTTGATCGCTACCCAAAAGCCCTAAACAACATGAATGCCTACTTGTCTTTGTGGATTATTTTTTAAAACCAGGCAACCAGGTGGACTTTGGTGAGGTGGCACTTATGGACATTTTCCGCTTTTAATTGGGAGACAATGTACTCTACCTCATGCCCTATGGCCAGGAAGTGGAGTCTTTCGAGTATGTGGACTTATCGTTGTTGGTGAGTGGGTCCTCCTTCACTGTGGGTGAAGTGGAGGAGGACACATCTCCTAAACATTTTTTGGGGGTGGGAGGCAGTAGGCAACAGGCCTTTATGCACTGCGTTTACTCTGTCCTATCTCTTTTCTCAGGATGGCAATCAGAAGAACACCCTTTTCTAAGGAGGCCATCATGCCTGTATCTGTTCCCAGAATGGCCACTGCCATGCTTGAACCTGTTTTCAAGATGGCTGCTGCCATACCTGCACCTGCTCCCAGAGGGCACGCCCAAGCCACTTCACAACATGGCTGCCGCACCCAAGCCTGTTCACAAAATGGTCGCCTATACAGCGTCTATGTTAAACTTCACCAGAAGAACATGACCAGAAGGTTAGTTTCCATTCTGGCAGATAATCCATCAGTGTCAGTATGGATGGCTGGTGTTCCTACTCCTGTGGTCTTCAGTTCAGTGGAACAGATGGTGCCCAAGGTATGTCCTTTGACTTCTGTGTTTCCTGTATTTGCCATTGCTCTGTGGTGTGTTTCATCTGCTTTCTGCTCTTCTGTTCAGCAAGAGGTCTCTCAAGCACATGAATTCCAGTCTCCTACACTTCCTGTCATGTATGAAAGGTCCGAACCAGAATCTCCTGAACTTTCTGTCACGACTGAGAGGTCCGAACCTGAGTCCCTTGTACTTCTTATCACGGCTGAAAGGTTTGAATTTGAGTCCCCTGAGCTTCCTGTCTCAACCAAGTTTCAAGATTGCTGATTTTTTTGTCCGGATCATAAGGCCTGTTTCTGAGTTCCCTGAGTTTCCTGTAAATGCCGAGATAGTTACTCCCGAGTTACCTGTGTCCTGTAGGTCAGCCAACAAGGTCGCTGCTAAGCTCCACAGACTCTTTGCCCTTGCCAACATGGCCATTCACAAGCCCCATAGACTCTCTTTCCTTGCCAAAATGGCTGTACTTGACTCTCAAAGTCTCTCTATCCTGCCCGAGTGCTCTCTGAACACTATGTCTGGCCCAAGATGGCTGTCCCTGAGATCCCTGAACTCTTTACCTGGCCAAAGATGGCCGTCCCCGAGCTCCCTGTACATTCTGCCACAACTAACCTGGCCCAGAGGGCTCTCTCCTTCTGCCTAGGTTCTGTTGCCGCCAGCACCACCATGGGTTTCTGCCCTGCTGGCTCTGCATGGTTCCAAGCTTCCACTGGCCCTTCATGGGCCTGAACTACCATCCCACCCCTCACATGAACTATTTTTTTGCTGCTCTGGGAGTGTCTGGAAGCCGCTCTTAGGGGGAGTTCTGTCATGACATGGGTTCTGTGTTTAGACTCTGATTTTGAAGTTCTGTCCGTGTCTGCCATGTTTTGTAGTTCTTTTGTTTCATTGTTTTTTGTGCTGACTGTTCCCAGGTGTTTCTTATTTCCCAGTGTATTAAACCCCAACCTTTGCCTTGTCTGATGTCGGTGATTGTGTGGTGTAATGCTTTGTTTAAGTTCGTGTTTGCCTGTTTCTGTTTTTTCTCAACCCGTATGGATTTACCTTTTAATAAATACTGCATTTGGATCCTCTGCCTCTGCTTGCTTTAAGCAACAACATTACACATACCAGAGGTGGGGACAAGTCACACATGGTCAAGTCCAAGCAAGTCGCAAGTCTTAAACCATCAAGTCAGAGTAAAGTCTCAAGTCACAGTTCAGATAAATCAAGCATGTCAAGTCAAGGGTTCACCCCAAGCAAGTCGAGTCCTGATAAGTGTCAAGTCAAGTCACAGTACTAAAATAAATGGGGGTACATTTTTTTGATAGGTCTAAAATTAGCATTAGGTAAAGAAAATTTTTATTTTTTTAAAAGGGTAAGGGGGAAAGGGGTTCTTAAAAAGGAGCTTTCGGGGACTAAGGGGCTCTTGATCCGAGTCGCTGCTGACTCTCACGGGGATCTGCGGGTAAGTACTCCGACTTCCTTTCTTCTTTCTCCACGCGTGAATTACAGATGAATATTCTCGGCTTTCTCCCCCTTGTGCCTCCCAGGTGAACTGCAGGCGAAAACTTCCAACTCCTCTCTTCCTGGAAGCAAAGGATGGACACAGGTAAGCACACTGGTAAGTGGGTGGGTAAGTACCTTAGACTGGCGGCCTTGGTGTGTAAAGGGTACACTGGGCTTGAAGCTTGGACGTCCAGAAGGTAATTAGGTAAGTGCACTAAGTTGAGAGCATGGGCATCCAGAAGGTATACAGGAGGGTCCCTGGGCTTGGAGCTGCCTGGAAGGTATACAGGTGAGTACACTATACGTGGAGCTTTAGATGTACGGGTAGGTTAACAGGGGGCACATGGGATTGGACTTTGGGTGTACAGTTAAGTATACAGGGGTGAAGTATACTGGGCTTAGAACTTGGTCGTGTAGGTACGTATACAGGGGTAGACTGGACTTGGTACTGTGGGCGTGCAGGTAAATCTACAGCTTAGTACACTGGGCTCAGACCTTGGGCGTACAGGTAAGTATACAGGAAGGGCACTGGGCTTGGAGTTTGGGCTTGCAGGTAAGTAGACAGGGAATATACTGGGCTTGTTACTTTGAACATACAAGTACGTATACTAGGGATGTACTGGGCCTGGTGCTTGTACGTACAGGTAGGTATATAAATGAGTACACTGAGATTGGAGCTTTGGCATGTAGGTAAGTATACGGGGAGTATACTGGGCTTGGAACTTTGGCGGGTAGGTAAGTACACGGGGAAGTATACTGCGCTTGAGACTGTGGGCGTGCAGGTCGGTATACAAGTGAATACATTGGCTTAGACCTTGTGCGTACAGGGAAGTATACAGAAGATACAGTGGGCTTGGAGCTTTGGGTGTGCAGGTAGTTATACAATTTAGTACACTGAGCTTAGACCTTGGGCATACAGGTAGGTATACGAGCAATACACTGGGCTTGGTGCTTGGAGCGTACAGGTAGATGTACAAGTGAGTATCCTAGGCTTCTAGCTGGAATTAATTTTACTCACAGACACCTAGGTAAGTTCACGTCTGGCTCGTCCAGACTCAGGTGTTTGGAGAAAATGTGTAGACTCACAGCAACTTTTAGCCTTCCTCACTTGGACAGGCTTCTGGGAAACACTTCGATGTGGACTTCCCAGCACATGGTAGAACAGTCCCACGACGACACAGAGCCCCTGGCTCAAACCTGCAAACTGGCAGCAGAGAACACACAGATTTCCTTCATCAGTATAATACTGCAATGGACATACAGGGGGAGATACAACACCTCTTCACTTCAGGCAGAAGGGCAGATGGAGGCACTGGTCGATGCTGCTGTAGCATTTGGCTTATCCGACCGCAGATGGGGTCGCAAAGGTAGATAGGTTGAGGTAAGGCGCCACACCATGTACTGTACTGCCAACGTGAGCCAACTGCTTCAACTCTCCTTTCTTTCGGACAGCGGGGTGGGAGATCTAGACATGAATTGCATTAGTAATCGTTATAAAGTAAAACTGACTATAAAGAGATTACTTTACTTTGTGGTTGTCCTGTCGGATATTCTTGCGTTGCATATTTTGCATCTGGCAAATCTTTTTTTATTGGCAAGGTCCAGTTCAAAGTCTTTATAGCCACACAAGACTATTAGTGGAGCTCGACTAACGTTACAGTCTGCCATGTTTGCCGAGGTTTGACGCTGATTAGTGGTGCTGATGTCACAATAATATTTTTTATTTTAATCAATTTTATTGCTGTTTGTTTATTATTTATAAGTTCAAGTCATTGTCAAGTCAAGTCTCAAGTAACTTGTTCTCAAGTCAAAGTCAAGTCAAGTAATTTTCATACTTTAATCAAGCAAGTCACAAGTCCTGAAAATTGTGACTCGAGTCAAGTCATGTGACTCGAGTCCCCCACCTCTGATACATACTAACCATCAAACCATCATGTTTAACTGGTGAGTGGTTCTGATTATTAGAGAACACTTGATATGACAAGAATAAAACTTGTCTGGTGCCCAACATTTAACCCCTGAGAAACAGTTTAAGGCAACACCACCGTTACAAGTGCAAGTCAAAACTGCTCAAGGATGCAAAATCAGCCAAGATCCCAGAGGGTTCATTCTAAATACAACACTACTTACATAACCATTTTGACAATGAATGGATTAACTAATATTGTGGTTGAACTCCACTGTCAGAATCACCATCACCAAAATCAGTCATCTTTTCTAACACCTGTCATGTGAATCCATAATGATGATGTCAGCTTTGTGATCCAACTACTTAATCCACACATGTATAGAGCCTCTGTTAATGTAATAAGGTCCACCCCATCAGAAGCTCTATAAAAACGGCACAAACCGCTGAGACCTGACCGTTTGTGGAAATCACACCAATCGAGTTAAGTTTTATTCTTGGGATCTTTTGACTGTCATGCTGAACTTAACAGAAAGCAACAATCTAAGCAACACTTCTTTGTTGTCTAATTTAAAACCATTAAATGAAAAAGCGTTGCTGGTGCAGGTTCTGGTGGGAATACTTCTCTATGTAAACGGACTGATGATCTTCACTTTCCTGAAGAAAAATGTCTTCTTGGAAGAAACACGCTACATTTTGTTTGCTCAGACGCTTTTTGTTGACTCTGCTAATATGCTGTTAACTTGTTTAACTTTGACAGGAATGGTTATTCAATATCCAGTTCACATTATTCCATGTTGTATCATCTGTACATTGTTGTCTTTGCTCAATATTTGTACTCCTGTGACTCTTGTAGCGATGTGTTTGGAGCGCTATGTGGCTATATGTATGCCTTTAAGACACTCCAGCATTTCAACACCCAAAAACACTTTAATTGTACTTATTGTGATATGGGCTGTCAGTTTTATTTTACCACTGTTTGTACTTATGGTGTTTCTTGTTTATGCTTCACCTGTTGTCCTGCGCTCATATGTTATCTGTAGCCTGGAGTTCATGTTAAGAGTAAACTGGCTTGCAGACATGAGGGCTGCAAGTCTACAGATATTATTTATCATAATGTTTTGTATTGTCATCTCCACCTACATTAAAATTATGACTGCTGCTCGATCAGCCACATCTGAAAACAAAAAGTCATCTAAGGGTCTCAGAACTGTAATTCTCCATGGTATTCAGCTGTTTCTATGTATGCTGCAGTTTATAGTGCCTTATATAGAAATGCCTTTATGGAAACTAGATTTAGTGTTATTTTTTAATGTAAGATACTCAAATTACATTCTGTTTGTTATCTCACCTCGATGTCTGAGTCCATTAATTTATGGATTAAGAGACAAAAAGTTTTGTAATGCTCTGAAACATTACGCCTTTTGTGGCTTTGCCGTGGTTAATCGGCACAAAATACGGCATGTTAAAACAGTCCCATTAGAGGTGAATTAACAAAGGGTCAATACAGTATGTTATGTACTGCTTAGGTAAAATAAAATGAAAGCTTAACACTGATGTCAAATAAAAACATTGTACTTTATTTCAAGTACTTTAAGCACTTTGTACAGCAAAACGTTTAATGTTTATCCATGATCTTGTATTTCTCTAAAACAATGTAACTTCCCTTTTTTAGTGAAATAGCTATATAAGTTTTTTTTTCTTCATGAGTGGGAATTAATCTAACATGTAAAGTTACATAAAATAAAATGTAATTATGTGTCAAGTGTAATGTTCAAGCAAACACAAACAGGTCTGATTGTATACTGATACAAAAACATTAATGTGCAACTGTAATGCTACTGGAAATTACCTTCTTAGACAGCACAACAACAGTTTAAGTCTCACTGCTTTTTGACTTTTATTTAATTAAAAAAATAACTTTTATAGACAGTCTGTAGTATATTTTATGAAGTTTTGGCCCAACATGCAAGGTCAGTGTACAGATTATGCCCATGCAAGGTGCAATTTGTAAGATATTTGCAATAAAATCAAAAACCACTAGGCCAGTGTTATATATTTTGTCCAACTGATTACTATCAATATCTGTAATGTTTTCAACTACATGTAAACCGTGAGAAAATTGCCATTCCAAAAAGTGACACGGGGCAGTGCAGTCTCCTTTCAATTACGTTAATATCCACATTTTGTTACAGCAAAGCACATGACAACAGTGTTGTGGACAAATGCGGAAGTATGCGTTAGCCTGTCGGGCTACGCGCTTGTTTATGGACTATGATTACTCTTTACCGTCTGCCGCAAAGACAGCTAAACGACCCAAGAAGAGTTTAAAACAAGACGAGAGAAAGAATGAAGATTTCAACATTAAATATATCACATGTTGAGGGTCGGGACAAAAGACGTACAGTCCCAGTAATGTGATCTACGGTGACCTTTATAAAGTGATGCCATGTGTTTCTGTATGATACAAACCATGCATTTTTTCATGTAGGTGAAACCCATGTTTAGAAGCATATGCTAAGGTCATGGTCACGGATTGCGTGCAAAGAAAGACTTAAATAACTGCCGTATAGGAAGGACTTGAGTTAGTCTTCAAGTTTGGTCCTTGGTTGGTGATGAAAGGACTGACTCTGCTTTTATTTGTCTGGTTTATAAGTCTATCTTTTGAAAATGAAAACTACTGCTTTAGTATTTTATTCTTAAAGGAGACATTTCACAAGACATTTTAAATATAGTTAAATAAATATTTGGTGTCCCCAGAGTACATATGTGAAGTTTTAGCTCAAAATACCATATAGGTAATTTATTGTGGCATGTTAAAATAGGCACTTTATGGGTCTGAGCAAAAATGCACCGTTTTTGTGTGTATCCCTTTAAATCCAAATGAGCTGCTCAGGTGGGCGGAGTCTCAAGCACTCACGCTGTAGACAAGACAGAGCATCAACAGGGAGATTCTCTCACGAAAGAAGTTAGTAAGCGATGTTCAGCATTATATATTTGAACAAGTTTAGAAAGTCAATCATCTGTTTTATGCATACTAAATACATGTTTTTAAGCAGATGGGGAACATTGTGAAATAAAAATAAAGACTTTTAGGTCTCATGCTACCAGTGTTTTAAACAGGCACAATGATTTTTAGCATGTTACAATAAAATACACTTCCATAAAAACAAACCAAAGCACACAAACACATTTAAATGATCTGTAATAAAACAACACGTTTAATGCTTAAACTTTAGAGAAACAGATCAAATGACATTGAACACATTCTTGGGACTCCTCGTATTCATTTGAAACTTCAGAGAAACATTAAACAACATATTTATGCTTATTGAGTATTAAAGTGAATATGCGTTGTTCCCTCACTCGTGCAGTGCATTAATCATTGTATTCATTCATATTCAGAGAAACATATTAAACAACATACTTGTATTGATGAAAGTGAACTCGCTCTGGCCCTGTCCCATATGGCGCACTTCATGTGGACTTTCGGTCTCGTGGCCTTAAATTGCGCGTTCTCGCTTAGTCTACGAGTCCGTAGGGTGTCCCATCTGTCATTTTTACGCTTTGAAGTGTGCTCATCAGCGCCTCCTTTGCCCCGTTGATGCGGTCTTCAGCGAAGCCCGCACTGCAGCAGGCTTCGCGCACTTTGCCAACCCAGAAGTCCTTGCGAAAGGGCAATCAGACCAATCAGACGACGGAAGCGAGGAGTTCACACTGACGGGCAACTTCTCTACCTATTTCCGGTGTGATGCTCGAGTCTGTCCCAAAATACGACTCTGGTGCACCCACGTGGACTCGCATCAAGGGTCCCTAAAGTCTGGACTACGTGATATCATCAAAGTGTGGACTCTGAGGAGGACCACAAGTCCGGAGTGTGCCATTTGGGACAGGGCGTCTCTCTCTCTCTCACTCACTCGCTCTCTCTCACTCACTCGCACTCTTTCACTAACTCTCTCTCTCTCTCTCTCGTACTAAGGTAACGTTAATCCTCATCTTCAACCTTTGGAAAACCATTTAAACTACAAGTTTTTCCATTGTGTAAAGATTGACTAAAAGAGCTCATATACTTGTGTGGAAGCTTTTGTTTCATATTTTAAATGTTTTGCCGCTTTTAGTGTATTTTGCTAACAATTGTATCATTTTGACCATGAGTGCCATTGTTTAGGCATGTGTGTTAACTGTTTTGAAAATGTGGAAACTGAGGTTGTGGAGACCATACTTTACTCCTGACAAACCCAGTCAACTGCCCTGTTTATGTGGTGCTGAGGTTTCTTTAGGAGCAATTCTCTGCTGGCTTAACTCTTTCCACTCTTAAGGTTTAGGTTGCAGCAGTCTCTGCCTACCATACTCCTTTGAAAGGATGTCATGTTCCCAACTAAGTTTGTGGAGACCATATGATTACTCCAGAGTTCCCTCAAGAAGCTTGGGCCCTAAGTAGAAAAACTTCACCTCATGGTGTTCAGCTCACCTGACAGACCCAGTCAACTGCCCTGTTTATGTGGTGCTGTGGTTTCTGGAGGAGCATTTCTCTGCTGGGTTAACTCTTTCCACTCTTAAGGTTTAGGTGGCAGCAGTCTCTGCCTACCATTCTCCTTGGAAGGATGTCATGCTACCAACTGAGGTTGTGGAGACCATATGATTACTCCACCTTTAAGGTATAGGTGGCAGCAGTTTCTGGACTTGCTGAGGGCAGGCTACATACCAGGCCACTTGAATGTGGCAGTAGAGACTTCATCTAGATGTGGTGAACCACATCTGGAACAGATTTGGATGTGCAGAGGTAGATATGTTTGCATCCCAGGACACCACACATTGCACACAGTGGTTTTCCATGGTGCAGACGTTGATCCCTCCACAGGGAAACTTTATTCCCTTTATAACACTCTGGGGTCGACTG
Organism: Misgurnus anguillicaudatus; assembly: GCF_027580225.2. NCBI lineage: Eukaryota > Metazoa > Chordata > Actinopteri > Cypriniformes > Cobitidae > Misgurnus > Misgurnus anguillicaudatus. The sequence continues at coordinate 17,109,411 of NC_073360.2, read as the reverse complement.
CGGCGCGGGCGCCGCAAGCTCTTTATTTTTCAAACTACCTAACTACCTTAGCGCTGCCATCTTAGAGTCATCCGCATTCAGGATGAGCGCTTACGCAGCATACAGTGGTTTCTCTGCTGCTGCTCTGTCCCCCGCCCTCCGAATTTGTCATACGTCACTAAGAAAAGTGCGTACACTACGCTAATACTCTCTCCTGAGTCTAAGATGGCTGCGCTACCGGAAGCTAGTTCATTACGTTAATATTGATATTTCTACAACAACACCGCACGGATTACCCTCAGAAGACCTTTGTTTATCATCCTGGAGCCGTTTGGATTTAATTTGTGAAGGATGGACGCACTTTTTTTGGACTTGAAGGTCGTGGACTATTGCTGGTCCCCGTAACATTACATTTAATCAACAGAAAGATCTAAAATATTTTCTAAAATATCCGAAAATGTGTTTGTCTGAAAAACGATGGACATATGCAACTTGGACAGCTTGGGGGTGAGTAAATAATGGGTTTAATATCGTTTTTGGCCGAACTATCCCTTTAACCATGGTTTTGCAACAGTTAAAACAAAAAAACATGGTTACTGAAGTAAAACCATGGTAACCACAAAATAACCATGGTTTTGACAACCATGGTTTTCAAAAACCATAGTTAAACCATGGTTAGTGTAGTAAAACCATGGTTTTGCTGATAGTAATCAATACACCAAAAAAACCATGGTTACTACACTTTTACCACAATAAAACCACGGTTAATTTTCGTAAGGGTATGATTACTATGGTTTTTAAAGGTATACTTGTGAAATTAATAGAAAATATTTCTATATATATACACACATTATATACATAATTTTTTGTTATAAATTCCCAAGTAAACCTTATCATGGTTTTACTACAGAGAAAGTTACATTTCTGTTGAACACAAGGCTCATTATGTGGCTCATTATGCAACTCTTTTGTTCCTCAACTGTCAATCACTGATTATTCAGGAGCTATCCCACCTCCACGCATACAGCCTTTCCCAGGATAAAGTGTCTTAGAAATTGTAAATCAATATATTGCTTTATGTGAATGTGTAGGCCGAAAGATTTTCACATCATTTTGAAGAAAAATCTCTAGACTACTAGATCCTGTTTTGAAAAGTCTTGGAAAAACATGTTTAGAATGAGTTTTGTGGACTTATATCAGTTACTTAAAAATGTAGCTTTTTCAAAAACCACGCATAAACATTTTTCTCTCAAAAATACAAACATGTACATACATGTTGATCATATAATATTGTAGCCCAGTTTGTGCTGAACGCAGTGTTATGAGAATTTTGCCATTTATATGTTTTTAAGCAACTGAAAAAGCACAAATGTCATTGAATGTCAAAACTTCCCCAGGGCCCTAAAAACCCCTTAGACCCTAGAGGGTTAAGTGGAAAATGTTCACCTCTTGGTGCTCAGCTCATCTGACAGACCCAGTTAACTGCCCTGTTGATGTAGTGCTGAGGTTTCTGCAGAAGCGTTTCTCTGATGGGTTTACTCCTTCCACCATTAAGGTTTATATGGCAGCAGTTTCTGCCTACCGTACTCCTGTGGAAGGCTCATCAGTTGGTAGACATCCATAAGTGGAATACAATGCAGTTCAGGACCACGAACAGTTCACAATGCTGTCTGATTTTAGCCACATAATGTGAACAGTCAAACAAAAAAATCAGATCGAGCAACAAAAAAAATTAAGCATTGCAGGGCTATGTATGGCATGCCCCCCTGGGGAGTGTGGGATTTCTTCACCGTTTACGAGTTCCCCCACCTCTCAGTGCCCTCCAGTGTTAACTGTGAATACTCTGTCTCTCGTAGTATGGAGCACAGTGAATCAACCTTGATAGGTTGGTTACATTGGTAAAATGTTTGACACCATTGGTGAACATTCCAAACATATTTCAATGGGTGTTATGCACAATAAAGTTCAGCTACAGGAAGTGAACTTGCTTTTGCTCAAAGGCTACAAAATATGTAAATGCTGTCCTGGCGTCATTGCATCTTCAGGGCACTTGCATACTAATTTATATTGACAATTGGCTAATATTAGGGGTGTCTCCTGCTCGTGTCATGTCAGTTTTCACAGAAGTAAACAAGATGAAGCTATGTCAATCACACAACAAGTGGGTTACGTGTAGATGTCTTCGTTCCATAAGAATATGGAAAGATGTCAGGTTTCTGTCTAAATGCCTGAAGTTTGGTGCGGTCTGTCGCTGCATGACACTAATGACAGATGCATCTCTTTCAGGCTGGGGATTGGTTATGGAAGGCCAAAGGGGCAAAATGTCCCATCAGCTAAACGCCAGTGAAAGTGTGCTTCTCTAGCACAGAGGACCTCTTATGTCAGTATGGATTTCAATGACAATGCAGGCTTCTATCTGAAAGATAACTTCAGTCTTGTGACTGAGTTCAGGCAGGAAAAGTGGCCTTGTGGCTGTGCTCAGGGAGATGAGCGGATTCAGGTGCGGACTCTGTGACTAACTCCGGAGCGGACTTTGTGATGAACTCTGGAGCGGACTCGTGATGAACTCTTTATTGGACTCATTGATAAACTTGTGTGGAAAGGATTATAGCTGGAATAAGGAGTTGTTCTGTGGTTGGGATGACTTCGGTGCTGATGACTGCTGGTGACAGGAGGACTGGAGTGGACTGGAATTTGTGTTGTGATAGGCTTTGGACACTGTGAAGGGCAAGGCACACAGCCACAACACAGTGTCCATTTATTGCCCGAGGCAATAAAATACCTTAAACCCCATTCACACAACACTTTGGTCCCAGAAAATTTCATTAAATTTTATGGACAGGTGTTCTCTTTCTATCTCTTCTTATTGGGCCGACCCACAGAGCTTGTGGCCAGTTAAGAAAATACAGTGGTGGCTTTATCAGGGTCAGCAAGGGCTACTACTGGCATGGCTGGCTCCGCGGAGGTGTCCGACCCTGTATCCCACAACGTCCTTCTTCCATACTTCCCACTGAGGCTAACTGGTGGGACAGGACCTTGAGGAGTGGGGGTGTGCGGAGCAGCATCCTCCTTGGTCACAATGACCAGGATGCGATCTTCCAGGAACATTTGGGCTGGGAATCTGGCCTTGCTGAGGCCTAAACCAGTTCATAACATACCGGACCATGTCCATAAAGCCCAAGGGCCTCAGCAGCTCCACTTCCCTAGCCTTGAGGGGCTCATTGAGGCAGCCATTGAAGATAACTTTCAACTCTGCCTCATTAAACCCTGCTTGATGCGCTGCCCCTAGAAACTCTAATGCGAATGACTACATGTCTGCATCTTCTGCCAGAGGCCAAAAGGAAGGTGGGCAGCAGTAGGCAGTCCAGGACATGTCTATTACTGCCTGCTGGGTTCTTGCTGGCTGGTTAGTTCTGTCAGGATTGGTAGGACAGAACCAAGGCACAGACAACAGATGAACGCAAAGTACTTTTATTAAATGAAGCCAGGAAAACCAAAACCGGGGCAAACAACAAATATTTTCAAACAAACAGAAGACAGACTAGACTAAACTAAAACTAAAATTGACTTTAAACTTTGAAGACTTTATAATTCACTTGATTTAACAAAACTTGACATTAAACTGGGACAAAAAATAGGTACCTATTAATTTATCCTACAAGCCTATTTTTTGTTCTTTAGTACATTTATATGAAAAATGCTAAAATGTAATTGTGTTTTGGTAACACTTGTAATACATTTGAACCCATCTTTGTATGAAAGATGAGTACAAGTTTACTTCAAGTGGTATAAATTTTTGTTATACGAGATGTTAAATGTATTTCAGTTCATATTCATGACATCTCAAAATAACACCAGTAAGGACACCTATGTTTTAAGATGATATGTTTTAAGATGCATATATATTTATTGAATACTGGGATTATATGAGACTGACTGACTATAGACAAACAAACATTTAACATTTAAGGGTGAGAGAGAGAGAGAGAGAGAGAGAGAGAGAGAGTCTGCATAAAACCAACATTTCACCTCATTAAAAAGGCTCATCTTAAATGCAGCTATATTCTATGATATAGAACCGTTTTGGATATGTGTGTGGTCTGATGCAAAGCAAATCTGAATGCGTGTGAAAGTCTTGGGGTTTTGATGGAAAACAGAGTCCAGTTTGCAGCATTTTCATGCTGGCAAGTATAGAGGTAAGTATAGCGTGAGTTATGCACGGCGAATATCACAGACAATCACAGGTTCCTGATTCAGCGGGGTTCTTCTAGGTGAGTATAGCGTTTAGCTAGAGGGCGGCAAGTATCACTGATAATCCCAGGTTTTCAGGTTCAGCATGAGGGTTTCTTCTAGGTGAGTGTAGCGTTTAGCTAGAGAGCGGTAAGGATCGCTGATAATCACAGGTTTCGGGTTCAGCGTGAGGGTTTCTTCTAGGTGAGTATAGCGTTTAGCTAGAGGGTGGTAAGTATCACTGATAATCATGGGTTTCTGGTTTAGCATGAGGGTTTCTTCTAGGTGAATATAGCGCTTAGCTAGAGGACAGTACGTATCACTGACAATAGTAAAGACTTTGAGTCATACGTCACCTCCAACTCAACGTTTCAGGTAGTCGAGGGGACTCGGGGCCAGCATCCAATGGCAGGTGGGGGGAAACAGATGGAACTAGTGGTTTCCTCGATGGCTAGACTCTGAGATGAGGTGTCCAACCTGCGTTCGTCTTCGTGGCGTACACGTCCTCTCCCCTTCCTCGTAAAGGCTGGTGGAGACTCAAACCGTGGGAGGTGGGCCACCCCGTTCACACAGCCACCATATGTAAATATGTAAACATGGGTCGCACTTTTGACGTAGGTGCAAGCTCTGGCGCATACACTGTGACGTTGCCTGCTTAAACATCCGTTTGTCTCACTTTACATGCAACCGTGCAACCGAAGATTTTCAAGATCTCCACTCTGGCTGGAGTTTTTAGAAACAATCGGTTTCAGAGGCGAGTTCTCAGTTTTTAAAAATAACCATGTACGTGTAAACAGAGCCTAATAAACTTTGGTCTATGTTTGAACAGCATTTGGTGTCAGCGTCTTTCATGGCCCCTGATATATATCAGAACTCTCTGCTGCTCAGCTCAGACCTCCAGACTATGAAACATATTCCTAGACCTGATTAGACATTACATTCTAACACCAAGGTTAGACCATCTCATTTCAGTTCTTTTCGCGGACTTCTGAGGCTGCTACCTTGAAAGACAAGAGTGCTTGCCTTTTAAGGTGCATGCTTAGAGGATGCTCTGCGGCTCTTGAATTAGGACATTTTGACTCTTAGGGGATTACTTTAATGTTCCACTTTTTCTTGTTTATTGTTTTCAACATGATTTAATTGTTTTATAGTAAAGACTATTTTGCAAAAATCTGCAGTTCTAATCAGGAAACAGGGGGGGGGAGGGCTAAGAATGATGGCGTTGAGGTTGTGCGTCAGTTTGAGCTGTAGTTCAGTAATGGCAGCGGAGAAAGATGTGAGAAAAGCTATTCGGTCCGTTGTTTCAAAACTGCCAAATAAACAGAAGTTAAACCCGGGGCAAGTACAATGTTTGCTAAGTTTTGATCATTCGGACTTGTTGTTTCCGGCCGGTTTCGGCGCATGATATATGTCATGAACACACGTTAGTGATTGCCTATGGCAGATCCTGAGTGACTCTGGGCAGATCCAATAGTTTTAAACTTCAACAGAGGACCCTCCTTAACCAAAGTAACGCTTTGCAATGAAGCGTGGCCAGACTCTCTGTACAAATGAAATGAATGAACGAGAGTCTGGTTGGACCAGGCTAGGTCAAAACTGCTCAAAGATGCAAAATCAGCCAAGAGCCCAGGGGGTTAATTCTAAATACAACACTACTTACGTAACCATTTTGCCAATGAATGCCTAACTAATATTGTGGTTGAACTCCACTGTCAGAATCACCATCACCACAATCAGTCATCTTTTCTAACACCTGTCATGTGAATCCATAATGATGATGTCAGCTTTGTGATCCAACTACATGATCCAAATGTGTATAGAGCCTCTGTTAATGTAATAAGGTCCACCCCATCAGAAGCTCTATAAAAACTGCACAAACCGCTGAGACCTGACAGTTTGTGAACATCAAACCAATCCAGCCAGGCAGTTTTTTTGTGGGATCATTTGACTGTCATGGTGAACTTAACAGAGAGCAACAATCTGAGCAACACTTCTTTGTTGTCTAATTTAAAACCATTTAATGAAAAGGCGTTGGTGGTGCAGGTTCTGGTGGGAATACTTCTCTATGTAAATGGACTGATGATCTTCACTTTCCTGAAGAAAAACATCTTCTTTGAAGAAACACGTTACATTTTGTTTGCTCAGACGCTTTTTGTTGATTCTTCTAATATGCTGTTAACTTGTTTAACTATGACAGGAATTATTAATCAATATGCAGTCCACATTATTCCATGTTGTATTTTCTGTACAGTTATGTCTGTGCTCAATATTTGTACTCCTGTGACTCTTGTAGCGATGTGTTTGGAGCGCTATGTGGCTATATGTATGCCTTTAAGACACTCCAGCATTTCAACACCCAAAAACACTTTTATTGGGCTTCTTGTGATATGGGCTGTCAGTTTTATTTTACCACTGTTTGTACTTATAGTGTTTCTTGTTTATGCCTCACCTGTTGGCCTGCGCTCATATGTTATCTGTAGCCTGGAGGTCATGTTAATAGTAAAGTGGCTGGCAGACACGAGGGCTGCAAGTCTACAGATATTATTTATCATAATGTTTTGTATTGTCATCTCCACCTACATTAAAATTGTGGCTGCAGCCCGATCAGCCACATCTGAAAACAAAAAGTCATCTAAGGGTCTCAGAACTGTAATTCTCCATGGTATTCAGCTGTTTCTATGTATGCTGCAGTTTATAGTGCCTTATATAGAAATGCCTTTATGGAAAGTAAATTTAGTGGTGTTTGTTAATGTAAAATACTCAAATTACATTCTGTTTATTATCTCACCTCGTTGTCTGAGTCCATTAATTTATGGATTAAGAGACAAAAAGTTTTGTAATGCTCTGAAACATTACGCCTTTTGTGGCTTTGCCGTGGTTAATCGGCACAAAATACCGCATGTTAAAACAATCCCATTAGAGGTGTATTAACAAATGGTCAATACAGTATGTCATGTACTGCTTATAAAATATCATGAATGCTTAACAGTGATGTCAAATAAAACATTGTACTTTATTTCAAGTACTTGCAGTGCATACACACTTTGCTTTGTAGCAAAAATATTTATTGTTAATCCATGATCTTCTTTTTTTTAAAAAAACAATTTAACTTCACTTTTTTAGTGATATAGTTATATAAGTTTTTTTATGAGTGGAAATAATTCATCTTTCCAGTACAGTAACATTAAATCAAATGTCATTAAGTGTCAAGTCTTATTACTTTGTAAATGTACTATGACTTTGTTTATTAAACAATAACTTTACTCTGTGGTGTAATTTACATAGTTTTAAAACCCGAAAACTTTAGTGTTTGGGGGGCTTTCAGAAATAAACACATTTATTTTGTAAATGCATTAATATGATGTCAATAAGAGATACATTTATTGTTTCGTATGTGTGTGTGTGTGTGTGTGTGTGTGTGTGTGTGTGTGTGTGTGTGTGTGTGTGTGTGTGTGTGTGTGTGTGTGTGTGTGTGTGTGTGTGTGTATGAACAAACAGAACTTTATCCTAATCTCATCTTACATAATTTTCCTTAAAAATGAAGGATGAACTACAAACACTAAATGTTTTGTTATTCTTTTCTCATTCATTTACAAAAAAATACATCATAAATTATTTTGTAGACCAGATTATTCTCATATCTACATTTTTTTTACAGCACTGAAATGGTACAGTGCCACAAAAAACATGTGAACTTTAGCCAGCAAAAGCTAACCTGGAATAAAAAAAAACATTTCTTAGGCCTTGTCCACCCCGACACAGGTATTTCTATAAAAGTTACTTTTTTATGCGGTTCAGCCTTTCGTCCACACGGAAACATAGTATAACGTCACTCAAAAAAGTCACTTTTGGAAAACCCCTGCCAGGTTGAGTATTTTAAGAAACTCTGGTTGCGGTGTTGTTGTGTAGACAGTAAAAACAGGGTTCCCTTTCAATACGGTTCACTTCGCATTGCGTCAGTTGCTGACGCTATGGGGGAAACTCCTGTTTACTCTGTGATTGAAGCCTATTGGTTTACGTCTGTAAAATGGCGCTTGAGCCCAGGTTAGAGTGCCATGAGCTCACTTTCCTTCTCCTTCAGTGCGAACCTCTCGCAGCACCACAGCGGATTCAACGACCGGCATATTCCCCTGTCGCTATCCCGGTGAGATTCCCACAAGCTTTTTCTATGTAAAAGAGCAGAAGCGTTGAGATAATGTCGCTTCGGCACTGTCTCTAGACTCTAGACTACTAGATTCTGTTTAGAAAAGTCTTGTTAAAACATGTTTAGTGTGGGTTTTGTGGACTTATATCAGTGACTTAAAAATTTACCTTTTTTAAAAACCATGCATAAACATTTTTCTCTCAAAAATACAAGCATGTACATACATGTAGCTCATATAATATTTTAGCCCAGTTTGTGCTGAACGCAGTGTTATGAGACACTTGCGATTAATATGTTTAAAGCAACTGAAAAATTACCAAATGTAAGAGCATGTCAGAACCTCTGACAGAGTCCCAAAAAGGTCGGACCCCAGAGGGTTAAACACACATCAAATAATACTTTCATAAATGTCATTTATGAGAAATTCTAAGATAAACAAAGCATCCCTATAGTGTTTATAGCCAGGTTTAATAATGAGAAATCTTATTTAGCTGTATAATCCAGTCACGAAAAGGTTAACTTTCATTTTGTATCTTTGATGGACTTGTGAGTGAGCCAATGGGTGAATTATATGAGGCACTGAGCTGACCAATCAGTTGCCAGCTAGGCTCCGTTACGGTTACGCCTCTAGTTTTGCGTCACTATACGTTTTTTTTTGGCGCTTGCACTTGAGCATATGAGGTTGCGTTATCTGCTTGAGTGTAAATGAAAGCTGTGCCTGAATCCACTGTTGTCACAGAGCAAAAGGCAGTGAATTCTGTTAAAATGGTCAGGTTTTGGTAAAGAGTTGGAAACATCGTGCGGAGATCCTTTGCATGGGGTAATACAGATCCAGACGTTCCTCCAGAGATTCATTGATTCCCAGTCCGTGTGGCTGGGTGGCGAGCCAACCGTGTTTGAGAACGAATCAAGTTGCTTTGGACAAACTGCCCGGATCATCCTCTTCATCTTCGTTGTGGTAGGACAAACACTAACTCAAACTGAAAAAAAGGGCCCCAACGGTGAAACTGAATTCTTGTCAACCAAGGCAAGTCGAACTGAGGACAAACTGAGCTCAAAGAAACTGAAAAGAGAGGGTTTTGTTTGTTTATGTTTGCACTTTATTATTTTAGTTTGTTATTTTTCATAAATGTGTTTTTTTATTGTATGTATGTTCCACCTGTGAATTTAAAACAGGTTGTCTAAACTGTCATTCTGGTGTGGTATTTTTTTCATAATTGACATTCAATTATCAGGCTCTTAACAATTTAGCATCTTCTGATTCTGGTGCAACTACGACTACTTTAGACTATTAGACCTATGTACATTATTTCTACTACCTCGTAAGAAAGGGTTACATTCTTGGTGAGCCAGCCAGGAGCCAGAGACATTGCATATCAATATTGAAAGAATACACTAAATGGATTTCATACAGAAGTCAGGTGATCATTAGTGGGGTAACCCAGGTAACAGATCAGGATGATCAAGTCGTTGACTTCCTTAAGGAGTATGGTTCCATCGAAGGAGTTCTTCTCGTTGATGATTGTAAATCAGATTTTTACCAAAACCTGATCGTTGAGTTTTCAAGCGGATCATCTTTAGTGGACTTAGAGCCACTTTTTCCATACACACACACAGTGCAGGGGGATCCATGTGCTAAATATGTTGTAAAGGCATTAAGCAGTTTGTACACTACACAGATTGGCAGTAATGCCATAAAAACTTAAGGGGCTTAGCCCGGCTAAGTGGCAAAGACTATGGGGAGGTGTGGAAAGAGATGATGTCTCAGATTGGTGAAGATATTGAAGCTATGAAACCCATAGATTTAGAAGTCTCCCCTTCACATGTTGAGACCCCAGTTGTGACCCTTTAACCCCCTACCCCTAAAGATCAACAGCCCCTAGTCTCACTTTTGAATCCGCCACGGGCAGGAAATTGCTTAGATGCCACTGATTCAGTCCTGTTCACTAATGGAGGGAAAGCTCTGTCCCTTTCAGTGAGTGACATAAACCCAGCAGAGATACAGAAGGTGGTGGTTGAGCATATTGTAAGGAGTGAAGGTGTTAGCCCACACTTACAATCTCCAGTCAGGCTTTGTTTCTTTTCTGGAAAGATTCCTAGACCCAGTAACGAAGTTGATTACGACACTTGGCGCTCACATATTGAACTTCTGTTAAGTGATCCTAGCATGTCCCATCTTCAGATCTCAAGAATAATTCTCGAATGTCTACTTTCGCCTGCAACAGATGTGGTTAAAGGGCTGTGGCCTGGGTCTCCCCCCATCGCTTACCTGCAGCTCTTGGACTCAGCCTTTGGTACTGTTGAGGATGGGGAAGAACTCTTTGCCCAGTTTATGAACACCCTTCAAGACCCGGGTGAGAAACCCTCCACTTATCTTCTTCGATTGCAATTAGCATTGAACCTAGCTGTCAGAAGGGGTGTGGCTGCACCAGCCGATGTAGATAAACTCCTACTCAAACAGTTCTGTAGAGGATGCTGGGACAATTCTTTACTTTCTTGCCTGCAACTTGAGCAGAAGAAAAGCAACCCCCCTTCATTTGCTGACCTCTTGCTGTTACTAAGGAAAGAAGAAGATACACAGTTAGCAAAAGCTAGTCGTATGAAAAAACACATAGGCACCACCAGGCAACGTGGCCAGCTTCAGTTCCAAAGTGTGTGGGCCTGCGCAGAGTCAAAAGAGAAGTCAGAGGTCAGTCTCAGTGTTATTGAGGACCTTGGGAAGCAAGTAGCCAGTTTACAAAGCCAAAAGCCAATTAACCTATTTGATGGCACAGAAAAAGACAAAGGGGTCTGATAACATGGGTGCAGCAGGGAAAAGTCCAGGCAAAGTACAAAAACCAGACCGTGCTAACACAGACATGATAAAACAGGCCAAGAAAAAGCAGACTAACAGACCCAGGCCTTGGTACTGCTTTAACTGTGGGGAGGATGGGCACATTGCCCCAGTTGGCACAGACAGGGCAAATTCTGCTTTAGTAGCTAAAAAGAAAAAACAGTTAGAGGAGAAGCAGCACAAGTGGGATGCACAAAACAGTCTCAGCTTGCCTTTAAACAACTAGCAGTTCCTGTTGGGGGACAAACAGGGACTGAAGAGAGTCAACAACGTCCCTCAGATGTATACGGTAAAGACAAGGCTAAATTATGTACTAATCTAAAGGGTAAGAACCACCCTTTAAACTCCCTAAGGGGTTGGTTGGTGCCAAGAGTACCGCTAAAGTTAACATAAAAGGTAAAGAAGTCAGCTGCCTACTTGATACCGGTTCACAAGTAACAACAGTTCCCCGGTCATTTTATGAACAGCACTTTCCAGAGCAGGAGATTAAACCACTACATGATCTATTGGAGGTGGAAGGAGCGAATGGACAGTCCGTACCCTACTTGGGTTACATAGAAATGACAGTAACTTTTCCAAAAGAGTTTATTGGAGCGTCAATGGATATAAATACACTTGTTTTGGTTGTTCCTGACCTTCAAGCCACTTCACAGTCTCTTGTGCGTATAGGCACCAATATGCTGGATGTACTGTATGACATGTATTTTGAAGCTGGACTGACATGTCATCAACCAATCTCACGTGGCTATAGAGCAGTTCTTAAATGTCTTGAGCTTAGACAAAAACAGACAAACAACAGTCAACCCAGTGTAGTAACACTGCAAGGCAGAAATTCTAAAATCATTCCAGCTGGTGAAACTGTAGTAGTTGAGGGAGTTGCTGTAGCTTATTGCTTGCCGAATGAGAAGTTTGTAGTCATTGAGCAGCCATCATTACCCTACTTACCGGGTGGCTTGCTGGTAACAGCTAGCTTAGTCGACATTCCCCAGCAGCGGCCCTATAAGCTACCAGTGGTCATCAGTAATGAGACTAACCATGATATAGTCATTCCTGCTAAATGTGTGATTGCAGAGATAAGTACTTACCAGAGCATCTTGTTACGGGAGCACAGTGTAGTTAAACAATCGGAACCCCTCTCACAGTCACCAGAGGCACAGACGAAAAACAAGCACGACTTAAACTTCAATTTCGGTGAGTCCCCAATTCCATCTGAATGGAGAGAACGCATCACCCAGCAACTCAACAACATGCCCGAGGTGTTTGCACAACATGACTTTGATTTTGGCAGAAAAGATTAGGTGGCACACAACATAAAACTCTCAGATGAAACTCCTTTTAAACAGCGTGCAAGACCAATACACCCACAAGATATCGAAGCTGTTCGCAAACACATTCGGGAGCTTCTTAATGCAGGGGTCATCCGAGAGTCAGAGTCACCGTTTTCCTCACCAATAGTAGTGGTTAGGAAGAAGAATGGCCAATTCCGGTTGTGCATAGACTACAGGCGTCTGAATCTCCAGATAATAAAAGATGCATACTCTCTCCCAAAGCTGGAAGACACATTCTCAGTGCTCAGTTGTTCCCAGTGGTTCTCCGTCCTTGATTTAAAGTCTGGTTATTACCAGATTGAAGTTGAGGAAGCTGACAAACCCAAGACAGCATTCGTGTGTCCGCTTGGCTTCTGGGAATTTAACCGAATGCCTCAGGGGGTGACTAATGCACCAAGCACTTTCCAAAGATTAATGGAAAAGTGCAAGGGGGACATGCATTTAAAAGATATTCTAGTCTTTATTGATGACTTGATTGTGTTTTCAAAAACTCTAGAAGAGCATGAAGCAAGGCTGATGAAGGTGCTCACATGCCTTAGAGAGTTTGGGTTGAAATTATCACCTGAAAAGTGTGTCTTCTTCCAGACGTCAGTCCGTTATCTTGGGCATGTAGTTTCCAGGAATGGAGTCGAGACTGGTCCGGAGAAGATTGCTGCTCTTAAGACTTGGCCAGTCCCGAAAAACCTGCAACAGCTGAGATCTTTTCTTGGGTTTTCTGGGTACTACAGGAGGTTTGTTAAGGGCTACTCTAACATCGTTAAGCCCCTCCACATTCTAACCTCTGGTTTCCCACCTTCTCATAGGAAATTAAAGTCAGATGAGAGAGCGGGTCAGTCCCGCAACCCAAAAGAGGTCTTTGGAAGTCGCTGGACACGTGCATGCCAGCAGGCATTTGACCTGGTGATTGAGAGCCTTACCTCCGCCCCTGTGTTAGGTTTTGCTGATCCCCAGAAGCCTTATGTACTCCACACCGATGCAAGCACCACTGGACTCGGTGCTGTTTTGTATCAGGAACAGAAGGGTCAATGTCGAGTCAAAGGCTATGCGAGCAGAGGGTGGTCAAGGAGTGAGAGTTGCTATCCAGCACACAAGTTGGAATTTTTAGCACTCAAGTGGTTGGTGACAGAAAAGTTCAGTGATTATCTTTACGGCAACCACTTTACTGTTGTTACTGACAGCAATCCGTTTACATACTTATTGACCTCAGCAAAACTTGAACTTGGAAACCCCTTTGTCACTGTTGTTAAATCATTCTTTCAGGGGTTAACCACAGCTGTGGCTGACATTTTAAGTGAGGGGGAAAATTCGTATCCTTCTGTCCTGTACTCTGAGATACAAACAGTTTAACCATTGCCATGTCCAGGGACGTACATGAGTTCAAAGGGGGAGAGTGTAGCCAGGTTTAATAATGAGAAATCTTATTTAGCTGTATAATCCAGTCACGAAAGGGTTAACTTTCATTTTTTTATCTTTGATGGACTTGTGAGTGAGCCAATGGGTGAATTATATGAGGCACTGAGCTGACCAATCAGTTGCCAGCTAGGCTCTATTACAGTTACACCTCTAGTTTTGCGTCACTAATTTTAGAAGTTTTTTTGGCGCTTGCACTTGAGCATATGAAGTTGCGTTATCTGCTTGAGTGTAAACAAAAGCTGTGCCTGAATCCACTGTTGTCACGGAGCTAAAGGCAGTGAATTCCGTTAAAATGGTCAGGTTTTGGTAAAGAGTTGGAAACATCGTGCAGAGATCCTTTGCATGGGGTAATACAGATCCAGACGTCCATCCAGAGATTCATTGATTCCCAGTCCGCGTGGCGAGCCAACCGTGTTTGAGAACAAATCAAGTTGCTTTGAACAAACTGCCCAGATCATCCTCTTTATCTTCGTTGTTGTAGGACAAACACTAACTCAAACTGAAAAAGGGGCCCCAACGGTGAAACTGAATTCTTGTTAACCAAGGCAAGTCGAACCGAGGACAAACTAAGCTCAAAGAAACTGAAAAGAGAGGGTTTTGTTTGTTTATGTTTGCACTTTATTATTTTAGTTTGTTATTTTTCATAAATTTGTTTTTTTATTGTATGTATGTTCCACCTGTGAATTTAATACAGGATGTCTTAACTGTCATTCTGGTGTGGTATTTTTTTCATAATTGACATTCAATTCTCAGGCTCTTAACAATTTAGCATCTTCTGATTCTGGTCCAACTACGACTACTTTAGATTATTAAACCTATGTACATTATTTCTACTAAGAAAGGGTAAGATTCCTCATAAGAAAGGGTTACAGTTACAAGAAAGTGGTACATTACAGATACAAACATGCAATACGAGTATATAAATTTACAATTTGAACCGCTTATTGTGGTCTTTAGCTGTAATCTTAGACACAGACACATTTCTGTGTCAGCCTACTTCATCTCTGGTTATTTGTTACTTGAGGTCTCAAGTTTCTCTGATGGAATGCTTGAAGCTTGTTTTATGTTTAGTTTTGTCGTCAACAAAAACAGCCAGAGAGGAGTCGCAAGTAGATAAGGTCTTCTGATGAAGCATTATGAGCCCCCCTGTGGGTGGCCTGGTGTTAAACTCAATCTAAGGTCACAATGAGAAACCGTTAACAAACCAGACGAAACGACCTCCATCTGAGGTCCGGCCAGACAGGGTCGGACTGGGAACAAAATTCGGCCCTGGCAATTTTCTCCTGGACCGGCCCAGCACTGAACTGACAACCCCCCCCCCCCCCCACACACACACACACATATACAGTGCCCTCCATAAGTATGAGGATACAGTAAAGACAAAATTTCTCTGTTTGCTATGGAGACCAGAAATTGGTAAGATGAATATCAAAAGTACAGAATGTCACATTTTATTAACTTGTGTGCGTTGTCCCCAAACGCAAGAAATGGATCAAAATACTACACATTCTCTACTTCTCTGTGTGAAGAATTAATGCATAAGGACACAGTTCATCACCTAACACTTCTGAGCCAATGGTCTCAATATGCCCACATTAAATAGAAGTATTAAAATACAAATGTGTTGTTTCATTGAGTTGGTATTTGTGTATGTTAATACAGGTAAAAAAATAAATGTGACATTCTGTACTTTTGTCTCATATTCATCTTTTAATGTTTACACATTTCTTGACTCCACAGCAAACAGAGAAATTTTGCCTGTATTGTCCCAATACTTATGAAAGGCACGTATACAATATTATACAGTAGTATATATGTG
Organism: Misgurnus anguillicaudatus; assembly: GCF_027580225.2. Lineage (NCBI taxonomy): Eukaryota > Metazoa > Chordata > Actinopteri > Cypriniformes > Cobitidae > Misgurnus > Misgurnus anguillicaudatus. Next base: position 17,093,665 of record NC_073360.2, on the reverse strand, counting down.
TAAAACTGCAACATACACAAACAATACAGTATAGATTAAATAATACTTTAGACAAACACAGAATTGACAAGCATTTCTATGAAATTAACTCTAGTCTCAATGTTGATGTATATACAGCTTATTATGTGAAATATCAGACAAGTTAAACTGAGTTTTGCATTCACTATGCATATTAAACTTAACTTAATTTAAGATGGTCGTCTAAGCCGGGACATTGACAGTGAACAGTTGTGAAATACAAACTAATTTGACAAAACTCATGTTTTCTCATGCATCTATCTATCTGTGGTGTGTGTGTTGCGACTCTTGCGAGAAGCACTTACATTATGCAGCCAATTAGATGTCAATCATCGATGGATTGTCTCAATTCTGTGCTTGTTGTGTATACAGTATTATTTCTGGTGTTTGCGTGCGTTTAACCGTGTAGTGTAACGGAAAATATAACTCGAGTAAGTAAAAGTACCCGCTTTAATGTACTCTTAAGAGTAAATGTTACGAAGCAAAACGTGTTCCAACCTCCTTACCATCTCTGGGCGCTGGGGTGACATCTCCAGCAACGTTTTCAGAGGTGTCGCTAGTTCTACTTCCACTAGCAGCAGCAAACATATTGTCAATTTTAAAATATTTTGCAGCATTGGCCTGTAGGGCTTTTTGCTTTTTCTCACGGATCTTCTCCGCTCCTCCTTTCCTCTTTTTGATGCCTCTGTTGTCCATAATGATTTAAGTGCAACGTGCAAGCCAAGGCTAAATGATGCGATTTCACTCATCACTCACTGTTATTTTTTTCGCCATAAACAGCGGCTGCTTGGACAAATCCACTTGAGGGGTTGGGCAGGGGGGGTGATCGTAACACACTGAACCTGTCATGAGGAGGCCAAAAAATATTGACCTTGTCACCCCTCTCCCCAAGTCAAATGGATGCAACTGCATTATACATGATGCCGGGGCGCAAATAAATAACTTAAATATTTTGGCATAAAAAAATTCTCGAAGGGCGGAGGCTACCGCACCGGCCCACCGGGCTTTTGCCCGGTAATACAGATTGCCAGTCCGAGCCTGCGGCCAGATGTTACCTCTAAGAGATGTGGCTCTGCAGCACTCTGTTCCGCATACTCTAAAACAAGGGGCGGGAGTTTAAAGTGCCTTAAACTCTTATGACTGCTTTTCCACAAGTTAAATAGGTGTATGAATTCCATAAAGCATGTTTGAAAAGTTGCTTGCTCGAAATAGCTTGTAGGAAAAGATGTTACCCATCTCTAGTAGCCTCTGTTTCAGTGCAATTCAGATTGTTCCATTTTGAGGTGGTTATTACATATTTATGAACAGCTGCTCCTTTGGCCACGCCCCACTACTAACATCATGTGCGCATGCTCAGTGATATTGTGAGCCGTACAGACCATACTGTTTTATTATCTTTATATATTATTATTAACAGTTTATGTTGCCAACAGACAAATCAAGCAGAAAAGTATCACTAATAAGTACATTCCAAGAGAAGAAACTCATGACACACAATTATTTCAGAGTAAATTGTGATGTAGCAGTTTCAACAATACAAATGTTATAAAACATTTTTAAACGCATTATTCTCGCAAATTACTTTATTAAAATAACTTTCGAAACCACGCTGCAAACTATCTAGCCCGCAAAAAGTGTCTATATAGCCTAATGTTACTGTCTACAAACAATATTATTAACATCACTATACATTTAAAAGGTATAATTTATGGGATTAGAATCAATGTATGATCTCTGTTTTGAGGTTCAGATGCTCTAGCATCATAAATGTAGTATTTTGTGACAGAAGATGACAACATGCAAAATATAACATGACTTCTTACCTTTTGTGTTGATATAACGATCGCAAATCGAATCCAGTCTGTTTCAGATGTGTGAATGATCCATGAAAGTCTAATAAAATACATCCAATGACCATTTTTGTCCACAAATGCGTATAATCTGTGAAATAGAGATATATAGATATATAACATTTTACGTTTAAATAAACAGGCGTTAAAACATTGTTTTGAAAAGTAGGCGGGAGTATAATCCATAATATCCAAACAGCGCTGTTATTTCGCGCGAGCCATGATAACAGTATAGGGGATATCAGCAAAGTGACTACTCTGTGCTCTTCAAACGGAATGTGACGAAAAGGCTAGTTACAATCTGAGACTCAAGGCAGAGGACATTCAGAAACCTGTATCTCACTCAAAACAGCATGGATGGATTTTTTTCCAAGTTTGTATGTGTGTGGAAGCATCAGAGACAGAAAATAACACCTCAAAACCCAGAAAAAGTGAGTTTTTCATAATATGGGCACTTTAATGCAGTGGAATGCAATGGAAGAGACTTGCTGTGCTATTAAGCTGGATCTTAGTGACTCAGCTTTGTCAGCAGATCCAAATATTGCATGCCAATAATTTGACTCTTTTCAACAATCTCTCAAGCATAGGACAGACTGATGGCTGTCTTGGTCGTTAAACTGGAAAGACACATGACCCCCGTGGCCATGAGGGGATGCCCCCCTCTAAAGCAAGCGTGTGGCTCATGAAGATTAGGAGAGCGAACGTGCCACTCATGGAGATCAACAGAGAGAGTGTGCCCCTTGCAGAGATCAGGAGAATGAGAGTGCACCTCATAGAGATCAGTAGAACGAGCATGGAGCCCCATCACAGAGTTCAGGCAGGCCAGTGGGTCCGATGTGGAGTTGGGGAGAGAGAGATGGCTTTAGGCTGAATTCGGGGAGATGAGCGGATTCAGGAGCAGACTCTGTGACTAACTCTAGAGTTGACTCTGTTTATCAACCTCATTTATCAGAGGTGCATAGAACAGGTTCTATATTTTACCCTATAAATGAAATTTAGTTTGTGTGTTAGTCCAAACAAATGAGTATTTATCAAACATACACACGTTCTTCTTACACACATCAGTAAGTAATCCTTGATGATAAATCCCACGTGTTCTTAAGCACCATGCTTGTGCGCGTTCATGATCATTTGCATTCCGAAACGGCTCCAATGAACCTTATATGGTGACACCTCCCTTTATAAGTCATGTGGTTGTGATTTTCCCTCACCACAATAATGGTAAAGAGAGTGAAAGAAAGAGTGAAAATAAGGAACTTTACAGACAAAGAAATCGAGGTACTAGTGGATGAGGTTGAATCAAAATAACACATACTGTTTGGTTCAATTAGTGCACGAGGAATGACTAACAAAAGAAAACAAATCTGCATGGGAACATGTTAGTGCAGTTAATTCTGTTAGGTATGAGAAGACACTTCCAGAAATTAAAAAGTGGTTTGACATTAAATCACAGCATACCGATGTGAAATCAGTGCAACTGGAGGAGGACAGACAATGACAGAACATTCCCCCTTGGACAGCATATAACCAACATTATTGACGCACTCTTTGAAAAAGCGATTCCGGCGGAATGTATGATTTGCCAAGTCTTCCAGTAACACAAGATAAGTCACTGCACTGTCAAGCATTTGTCTTTGTGTTATTTCTTGGACTACTGCATCTTTGAACCTGCATTCAGTATGAATAAAATACTCAAGTACTGTTAGAATGTGATACTTTAGGACTTTAGGAAATGGAATTATTGACTTTTATCTTGTAATGGATTCATTTTTGCAGTAAGGTATCTGTGCGTTTACCTAAGTAGGAATTCTCAATTTACTCAACAAGAAATTCTGTGGACCCAGCCGACCGCTTGATCGCTTGACAGGTAGATGTGTGAAGTTGAATCAAGCAGTCATCCAGTCTCACGCGGCTGCGTACCAGGCCTGTGGGGAGGCAGCCTCAGCCCTGCATGTCATGGCCCTGCTGCAGGTTCACCAAGCGAGGCTTTAAGGGATCTGCACAAGCGAGGTCACAACTTGCCTGCCTTCTCAGACTGGCCACTGACTTGGTGCTGATGGCGACCAAAGTTACCACCCAGGCAGTCGGTCGTGCGATGTCCTCCATGGTGGTCCAAGAGCGCCATCTCTGGCTGTGTCTGGACAACATGACAGAAGCCGACAAGAATAAATTCCTGAACGCTCCCTTATCCCAGACCGGCCTCTTCACCAAGTCCATGAAGAGCTTCACCCAACAGTTCTCCAGGGCCCAGAAGCAGACTGAGGCGACTGCTTAGATCCTGCTGCGGAGGAAGAGAGCTGCCCCTGGTCCATCAACGCCGGCTCCTCAGTCTGCCCCTCACCAAGGGCGTTCTGCTGTGGCCGCCTCAGTCCCCCATCCTCTGACCTCATCTCTGCAGTGCAGGGGAACCAGACGACATCAACCCACCCCACCTGCTCAGCCCGCCGCTTGTGAAGGTAAACGGAAGTCCAAGCGGCCCTGAGACAAGCAACCTGGAGATGGAGGGGATCACTCTTCTGGAGGTGGTGACAGCACCACTCCCTCAACCAGAGGTGGGCCGGGTGGAGAATCTTTCATTTTGTTTCTGTCCCGGCAGCTTTTCAGCCGACACCCACAAACATACAAAAAAGTGCATTCCCCTTTCTTCTCCAGCTCTCCAATTTAACGTAAGAGCCATGACCAGAGTCCGCTGAATGGAGGCATGGTCAAACAAGGTCAGAGCAAGCGCCCTCTTTTTAAAGTTTCTGCTTATATGACCGCTCACACTTCAACATTTGATTGACAAGACAGCTGACTCGGTGGTTGCCTAGCAATATAAGAAGCCGCGTTGCAATGCTCTTTTCTTAAAAAAGGCAGTGCGCCGTGCCTTGCGTTTCCAACGTTTAAAGCGCTTTTGGTGTAATTAGCCCCTTAGTTCGCACTCCGTCTATTCCTCTTTGGGACCTGTTCATGGTGCTGAAAGCCCTGCAGGTTGCCCCTTTCGAGCCTCTGCAGTCTGTGAGTCTGAAGTTTCTCACAATGAAAAGTCTGACCCTGCTTGCTTTGGCTTTGGTTAAGAGGGTAGGGGACCTTCATGCATTTTCGGTCGACGAGTTGTGCCTTCAGTTTGGACCTGCTGTCTCAAGTGTAACATTGAGACCCAGGCCAGGCTATGTGCCCAAAGTTCCCACCACTCCTTTCAGAGATCAGGTGGTGAGCTTGCAAGCGTTGCCCCCAGAGGAGGCAGACCCAACCATGACTTTGTTATGTCCCTTACAGGTACTGTGGTTGTATGTCGACAGAACTCATGACCTCAGACCAGCTCTTTGTCTGTTAAGGTGGTCAGCAGAGAGGGAAAGCTGTCACCAAGCAGAGGATGTCTAATTTGATTGTAGACACTATTGCACTTGCTTATAAACTGCAGGGCACCCCTTGCCCCTTTAATTTGGGATTGCACTTTAACAGAAGTATTGCCTCATCTTGGGCTCTTGCTCGTGGTTCCTCGCTGACAAACATCTGCAAAGCTGCTGGTTGGGCGACACCTAACACGTTCACTAGGTTCTATAGTGTTTGTGTTCTTGCAGCTCCGTACTGGGGTTACACCGTAGTACTAGTATGGAAGGCCATACGGTCAAAAAGTCAAATGTTTTTTTGACCGTCCTCTACTGCCCTGGCAGCAGATGTTGCGGTGCATCAGCTGTCAGCCTCTCACTAGCTGCATCCCTGTGATCCTATGTGTTAGGCTCAGGCCTCCGCATTGCGTCCCCTACGCAGGGTTCTCTTGTGAGTTTATCCATGGGGTTAATCCTACCAACCCACATTTCCCTACAGCAAAGCCCACTCAATGTCTTATTACTGTCTATTTTTGTAAACCATTGGTTGTTCATATCATATACCACCCATACCCCACAGGGGGATGGCTTCTGCAGCGTTCCTTCCCCGCTCTGTCAGGACGCTTTCCAGTTGCTGGTTGACTATCATGGGTTCAGGAACAAGTAGTGACCAGCCTTCTGCGTTAGAACCTTAGTGGATTCGGAGGGTTTTACTCAGACACTGGAAGGATCAGCTTCAGTGGAGCTTTGGTAGGGATCCCAATTCGTCGGTCACAATGTGACATCGTAGTGACCGACTGAAAGGGAACGTCTCGCTTACATATGTAACCATCGTTCCCTGAAGGATTTGGTATTCCTCATCTGCTGCTTATATACGCACCTGGCTGGGCGGCGCCAGCATTATGCAAAAACCTGCATGCCAAGTTCATTGGCGTTTTAGTAGTTCTCGAAGTACATTGGTATACTCTCTAGCGAGTTCCTAATTCGTCAGTCACAACGTGACGTCTCTGTTTCCTTCCTTCATGAAACTAGGGTTACATACCTAACCGAGAGATTTTTCTGACACCTATTTTATTTTTATTGTATTCATAATTTTCTATTTTCTTGATGTTCTACATCTTTTAAAGAATATAATTGGCAGTATACATTTTTTTCTAAGTACTATTGTTACATATTAAGGGCTTTTCAGAAAACATGTTTCAGTGTTATAATTTGGATACACAACCACAATATAAATGTTGACAACCCAGTGTTTAAAAACTGCAGTGTTTACCTCAAAGTTTTTCGATTCAACTTCGTAAATTTGCATACCTTCACACACCCTGCTCATGCAGACGTTCTCTCTATGTCCCTTTACGCCATGCAAACCAAGCAAGAATGAAACACAAACAGCAAATATTTTACGCCCATCCTGAACTTAACATGGCAAAAGAGCTAAAAAACAAAGACAGAAAAGAAATAGCCAAAAGCAGAGTGTATGTGTTTTGGATAGTGCTATGAAGGGAGTGTGGGATGTTATGCTTTCAAAGCTAGATTACTATTGCTAGCCTCTCAAAAATTACCTTTAACAACATTCTTGCCGTTTTCAGATCTAAATAAATAAACACACTTTTTAAATTTTAAACATTAAAACTGTTGAATCTCTTCACTTATGGCTGTCCATTAGCATCCATAGTGATAAACCTAAAAAAACTTCCTGTACTGAATTCAAACGTGTAGAGCAACTGGGAAAAACAAGGCTCCACCTATCACAATGTCTATATAAAAAACAGCACAGACAACAGAGGGCTTTTAATTTTTGCACATCAAACTTTCCAGTTAATAAGTTTAGCATTTCATATTGTTTTCACCTAATTTAATGACCATGCTGAACTTAACTGAAAGCAACAATCTGACCAACACTTTGTTGTATCATTTAAAACCATTAAATGAAAAGCCTTTGCTGGTGCAAGTTTTGGTTGGATTACTTCTCTATGTAAATGGACTGATGATCTTCACATTCCTGAAGAAAGAAGCCTTCTTGGAAGAAACACGCTACATTTTATTTGCTCAGACGCTTTTTGTTGACTCTTTTACTATGTTGTTAACTTATTTAACCTTGATGGGATATTTTTATCAATATCCAGTTCACATTATTCCATGTTGTATCATCTGTACAGTTATATCTGTGTTTAATTTTTGTACTCCTGTGACTCTTGTAACGATGTGTTTGGAGCGCTATGTGGCTATATGTATGCCTTTAAGACACTCCAGCATTTCAACACCCAAAAACACTTTAATTGTGCTTCTTGTGATATGGGCTGTCAGTTTTGTTTTACCGCTGTTTGTACTTATAGTGTTTCTGGTCTATGATTCATCTGTTGGCCTGCAATCATATGTTGTCTGTAGCCTGGAGGTCATGTTACAGTTAAATTGGCTGGCAGACACGATGGCTGCAGGTCAACAGATATTATTTATTATAATGTTTTGTACTGTTGTCTCAGCTTACATTAAAATTCTGACTGCTGCCCGATCAGCCACATCTGAAAACAAAAAGTCATCTAAGGGTCTCAGAACTGTAATTCTCCATGGTATTCAGCTGTTTCTATGTATGCTGCAGTTTATAACTCCTTATATAGAAATGCCTTTATGGAAACTAGATGTTATGGTGTTTTGGAATGTAAGATACGCAGATTATATTCTGTTTGTGATCTCACCTTGTTGTCTGAGTCCATTAATTTATGGATTAAGAGACAAAAAGTTTTGTAATGCTCTGAAACATTATGCCTTTTGTGGCTTTGCTGTGGTTAATCGGCACAAAATACGGAATGTTAAAACAATCCCATTAGAGGTGAATTAATAAAGGATGGATTTATAATGTACTGCTTACGTAAAATAACATGAATGCTTAAAACTGATGTTAAATAAAACCAATGTACTTTATTTTAAGTACTTTAAGGACTTGGATTTAACTTGCAGCGCATAAACACTTGCTTTGTATAGCAAAAATATTTAATGTTTATCCATGATCTTGTATTTCTTTAAAAAAATGTAACTTTGCTTTTTTAGTGAAATAGTTATGCAAGTTTTGTTTATGGGGAAAAAAATAATTATCTAACAAGTACAGTAACATAAAATCAAATGTACTCAAGAGTCAAGTGTAATGTCATCAAGCGAACACAAACAGGTCTGATTGTATACTGATACAAAAACATTAATGTGCAACTGTAATGCTATGACATTACTTTCTTAGACAGCACAACAACAGTGTAAGTCTTACTGCTTTGTAAATGTACTATGACTTTCATTTCATCAAAAAATAACTTTTATAGACAGCCCATGTGTCCTTTAAGCTCACTTTCAACTTTGACGTCAAATTATGAAAACATATTTTATTTTGCTCTTTATTTTAAGCAATCCAGTGATTAAGCGTCCCTGACATTTATGTTGTATGCCAATCACATTTGTTAATGTTGGGTTAGACCCATTCATGTGCATGTGGTCTCAGTAGATCTCACACAAATGGCACTTTTTCGTTGCATAGTATCCCACGGTTTGGGTCGGTTGGTTCAGCTTACTTTCCACTGGGTACAGTATGTATTACCTGATATATTTTTAGTACCACCTTGGTTGGGGTTCTGTGCGAGCTGAGCTGATACTAAAACACAGGGGCGTAGCACAAAGTCTCAGGCCCTATTCATAGGCAGTTCTGATGGGCCCCCCATTTTTCTATTTTAGTTTCCTAATCACTACATAAACAAATTGTATGATAACCAAACAATACTTGATTCAGTCATATTTTATTTTGCTATATTTTTACATTACTTAGAACATTTATTTTTATTATGCTTTATTACTTAGATAAATTAAATTTTAAATATGCCATTTTAGTTTTGTACATTAACAAAAAGCTCCATTCATAATAAACGCCAAACAAAACTTTACTGTCACTAGTCATTTTTATCTACAGAAAAAAGGCAAAATGAAACAAATGCTATTGCTTACATTATATAGCTTCCTCAAATGTAAAGCTTATACTGAAGTTTATTCCCCAGTAAATGCCCATTGGCGTTTATAATATAATGTTGACATGATATGTAGGCTACCAAGCTACCTATGACACTGATTAGCCTATTATTGCTAATTTTAGATATTATATAGCCTATTCATTTAAAAATAAACATGTTTCAAATTAGGCTTTAATATTTGAGTTTTGTATGCAAACAGCATTAGTACACTGTTTATTTTAGCCTTTCACCTCAAATTGCATGAAGTCTATAACCAAATTATCATCTGAAAGTGTATGTTCTGCTTTTTCAATGGGTTGTCTCAGATTATTTTAGCAATAACAATCACGTAGGGGTGTGCCATATCATACTGTTCACAATAATACCGGTATAATTTTTTACATGATAAAAAACGTCATATCATGATATCCATGATATAGTGACGTGATGACGTATGGTGCATTTACGTTCCCTAACGCGCACAGCAACAACACCTGAGAGCAAGAGCAGCATGTCAACAACGCGAGGACAACCAAGCTGTAAAGGTACACGAGGAGGAGATACTAGCAGGCAGCAGCGAGTGATGTATGTCAGGAACTTGCCCACCCCGTGAAAAGCTCTTTTCCCTCTCTGGGCCTGAGAGATTAGCTATGGACAAGTATCTGGAGGAAGCTCTAGATCAGGGATGTCAAACATACGGCCCGCGGGCTGCATACGGCCCACAAAGGTGTCCAATCCGGCCCGCATGATGATTTATACAGTTGTATTAAATATGAAATACATATTTTAAAAACCCTTTCAGGCGGGCGTCTAGTTCGTTTTTAATATGAGAGACTTGCGGAAAGCAGCAAAACGCGGAACATAGACTAACCACGGTGCCCAAAAATCTTGCTGTTTTATTGTTACTGCTCCGCTAAAGATCCACTGATTCCAGTAATCCACTTTGTGCTTTCCCGCCCGCTCCGCAGCATCTCTGACTGTGTCCACTCTCTGCCTGAAGAGCAAAGACGACAGTTTCCGAAGTTCGTTGCATTAACAGGTAGATTCATTACATTAAATCAGTTGTTAAAGGGGGGGGTTAATGGTATTTCAAGCATTCTGACTTATTAACACAGTTATAGAGTTGTTTCCTCATGCTAAGTGTAGGCAAAGTGTCAAAAATGCAGTTGGGCGTGTTTCAGAGTATTTCTGTGCCGAATGCACTTCGCCAGGGTTCGTACAAGTTTCGGCTAATTTTTTTCGATTACGGTTCTAACTGACGTTTCAGGGGTTTTCGATACGTATCACTTCTTTATATGGGCTTCCGCCGGAAAACTTCCCCCGGAAAACCCCGCCCAGCCGTCAGTCAGCGGGAGACGCTAGAGCTTGCTAACAGCTTATCACGCCACTCAGCCTTGTTTAATTTCAAAAGTCAACAATGAAGTGTGTTTTTGGATGTAAGGAGAAGACATCCAGCCTTATGGAAACAATGGATATAGTTTATTATCCGGATTAGCAGCGGAGTTTTGCGTGTGTGTTTGATGCGGTGGATTTTCAGAACCGGGTCATGACGAGTTACACGTGGTAAGTAAGACTTCTGTCTTATGTTGGAAATAGGCGCGTGTATATTATATAAATGACACGAACATGTAGTGAATCATAAGTTAAAACAGTGTTGTATAGTGTTGTATGACTCGTACTCGCTCCTCCCGTGTTATAACTCCTCCTTCTTCATTTTTTCGTACGTTATCAGAAAGATTCGTTAAAGCTAATCTTTCTTTTATAAATCTGATTAAACTAAAGACTCTTCAGAGATATAAAGGATGTCATACTACTCCATAGGTACTCCAGATTAATATCAGAAATGCAGAAACAGCGTGTGTTACGTGAGCTTTAAACAACAGAATTAGTAATTTGGAAGTTTGTTTATGTATTTCTTCCGGTAATGATTTGCTGTCGGTGTTCTAAAAGTGCTAACAACTTAGCAAGCAAACAATAACAAATTAGCCTCATTCTTAGTATCAATGTTACAATACTTGTCTAATCGATTTAATCTTCCCGATCAGATCTAAGTTAATATAAACACAAAATTTGCTGTTGTTGGCACACTTTGTAGACAAAAACACCAATGCCTTGACGAAATAAAGACAGAAAACGGAAAGGGAGGCTGCTAAAGGCAGTTCAACATTGCAAACATGGATTCAAAGCTCCATCAAGCCAGCAGGTAAATCATATTGAATATTTAGCAGATTGTCACACTTTAATTCTTGTTATTATATTTCCCATTATAATCACATTCTAGTAATATAATATTATATTATTTATACATATAATATTATATTATTTATACATCATATTTATAATACTTTATTAAAACCATAATAATAGTACCATCCCCCTTAGTGGCCTTTTTGGTTTGGGCCACTGCCCCATCTAGCATTTTAATTTTCTAAATGACTGTTCTCATTACAAATATTTTCCAAAGAAAAGTGAATGGTTTATAAATAATTTTGGCATTAATGAATAATGCAAAAGAAGTTAAATTAAGGCTTTTCAACCTAAAGCCAGTGGGTTTTGTACAGATGTAAATTTGTGTGTATAGTATGTACAGTATGAGTGTGACCTTATGAAATGTAGTTTTTACAGAGCTGTGTTTCTCTAGTTTTCTTGCTGAACAAACTAATTAAGTGGATTGTTTAGTTAATATTAACACAATTATCAGCAGGGGCGTCATGCACCATTTTTTTTAAGGGGGCACAGTGTGCAAAGCTCACAGAAATTTGTGCATACACATACATCAAACGAATTATATTATAGAGCTTTCAGTCTTTTCCATGGCACTTACATTTCTAACATTCTAAACGCCCCTGCCATAGTGCAAAAACCTCCAAAATAAAAGTGTTGACTAACTTTCATATCAAATACTATTCAATCGGATTAATGACATATTGGCATCATATTTACATCTGAAACGGCATGTGTCCTATTTACGTTTTGTTTAATGACTTTAATTCTGTCATTAATGCATTTTTCACAACAACTGGCAAAAATTCTTCGTACAAGAAGGCCATTCTCAAATAACGAATGTATAACCACATATGTGTACAAACTCCACCAACCTGTACAAAATCATACTACGATTGCACGGATGTAACTTACACTTACTGACAACAATACGGAAGCAATGCAAATGAAAAACAACAACAATAGAAATCATGGTTATTTAAAATGCTTTTCAAATAATTCTTAACTAAGTACAACTCCAGCAACACATAAACTAAAACAAGATAATATCAAAACAAAACATACTATGACATCCCTTAACACAATAAAGACTTTTAATGATGTGATAGAGCACACATATCCAACTAAAACACTAAATCAAACTCTTAGTATAACATAGCTAAATGCAAAAACAAGTCTTACCTTTTGCGTCGTGCAGTTTTTATTCCACAAGTGGACATTCAAAAATGCGCGCAACAATTCTCAGTGGAAGAGAACATGTTTATTTATCCACAGAGCAAATCATATTACTTCTGGAATATGCAATATGCAAAGCGCGAGTGTGGGGGAGAACCATGAGTTTGTTTAAATGTTAAAACAAAAAAAGGAATTACTTGCGAAAATACAGATTATAAAAGCAGCGGTCATCATGAGACCTCCTGCAGCGCGAAACCCACTATAGATTGTGTTCGACAGGCTGATGACGTCAAAGTACCGCGAGGGTGAGTCGAGGAATCATCTGAAGAGTTTGATTTCAAACCGCTTTTGCGGCACGTTGATGTCATCCGCTTGTCGGTTCCAGTGTTATAGCATGAAGTCGAACACACGTGTAAATGATCCTTATTAGTGATGTACCAATGTTTAGATATGTTCTACTCAAAATATTTAAAATTATCTTGAATGAGCATCATTATAGCCTGTTGATTTCTGGAGTTTTGTCTAAATGCTAGGGTATGGCAACTGCCATACTCTGCCATACGCAAACGCCGCCCCTGCTACTAATATAAGGTCGAGACGGTCACATTTTAAACCATACAATTTCTACACAGAGGAGGTTAACAACACATTACCGTACTGGGGATTTGGAAATGTTGTGAGCGTGCCTTACACGTTTTAATTCCCAAATGCAGCCAGCAGCAACAGCTAAGCTCGTGGGCGCGCGCAGACGCTGACGTCTGCGGCTGCGCCGACTGCAGCACCTGCCGCCAGAATAAAGTAATGTACACGATCAAAACACTATCAAAACTCTGAAAAGTGACACGGATGCAGCACAAAATTGACAATTTGGGCATTTTAAACAGATTAAAAGATTAATGGACGCTTTTTTATTTTTGAGGTTGCTTGCAAAATCCATTTGGCTCAAAAATCCAAGGGGGCAGCTGCCCCCTCAGTTTCAATGGGCATGACGCCTCTGATTATCAGCATACTAAGGTTTAAAAAAATTATCCGGCCCTCACATCATGGCGTTATTTACCATCCGGCCCTCAGCCCAAAATGAGTTTGACACCCCTGCTCTAGATAATGGATTCATCCATCCTTCCATGTCTCTGGCAAGAGCTGGTTTCTTCTTTGTTAAAAAGCAGGATGGTAGTCTCAGGCCTTGTATTTACATGCACAGTAGGGTCTTGAGGGATCTAGCTGTGTGCATTGTGAACGGCTTCCCATGCATGTGTTGCGTTCTCGTCTCCCACTCTTTGAGAAGGGTGCTCATGCTCGCGCCCCTCACAGCTCTGGTCCCGCCTCTGCTGAGGCAGAGCTGCGACTGCACTCGTGGGGGTCACAAATGGAACTCAGTGAGGAGATGGAGACTGTTTCTCTCCCTTTCTCTGTGGCTTTAATTCCCCCCTCTGGTGTGGTAGGAGCAACCCCCCCCCCCGAAGGTAGCTTGACGCTTTCTCTGTCATCTGAAGAGGTAGATGTCCTAAGCGTTGATGTGGGAGACATCGGAGATTTGGATGACGCACCTACGGTCTCCCCCGTGTACGATGAGCTGGTTGAGGCGGTGACGCTTGCGGTGGCTCAGCTTGGCACATCTACTCAATCATCTCGGGGGCGAAGGATCACGGGTATGGTTCGATTCCACAAGTAGAACAGACCCTGGCCAGTTACCTGTCCCCACCCTCCGCTTCCTCTCTGAAGGAACCCTCACTGCCAAATAATCCATCCCGCATCACGTCCGTGCTGGTTGGTAAAGCCTTTACCTCGGCAAGTCAGGCAGGTGCTTGTCTGAATCATTGCAGGCATCCCAGTCTGAATCATTGAATCAGCTGACAAAAGATGAGGATCGGAACACAGACGCGGTCAGTTTGCTGCAACGGCAAAGGAGGTTTCTCTGTATGGGTGACTTGCGAGGCGGCGAAGTCGGTCGATCGTGTGATGGCTGCATTGATGGCAGTTGAGAGGCATCTCTGGCTAAATTTATTAGATATTAAGTCAGCCGACAAGGTGTTCCTCATGGAGGCCCCGGTCGCTCCCTCGGGTCTCTTCGGCAACGCTGTAAATTCCGTGGTCAAGAGATTCCAGGAAACACAGAGACAGGCTGCGGTTTTCAGACAATATCTCCCTTGTCGAGATTGCCATCTTGCAGCTACTCATACAGAGACCGGCAGAGACAGAGTGTAGCATCTCGTGCTCCCCCTCAGAGCACACGAGGGACCGGACAATGCTCTCAATCACGGAGAGCTGAACTGAGGTCTGATTTGCGAAACGCCATACTGGCAAGGAAGGCTTTGGCGAAGAAGCGGTCCTATATTAGATGTAGTGGGGGCTCCCCCTGCCGGGGTGGAGTGGTATGCACCTCAGTCTACGGTGCCCGTTGTGATGGCGTCAGCTTTACTGCACGTAGCGTGGCAGGGCGGTCTTCATTTACAAAGTACATAAAGCACACCAGAGACCAGTCTCTAGCGCAGGGGTGGGCAACTCCTGGTCCTGAGGGCCAGTGTCCCTGCAGAGTTTAGCTACAACCCCAAAAAAACAAAACTGAAAAATCTAATTTAATTATTCATGACAGTTTTGAAATGACATTCAGGTGTGTTAGATTAAGGTTAAGGCTAAACTCTGCAGGACTGTGGCCCTCGATGCGCACCCCTGCTCTAGCGGCTGGTTCCTTTGGTAAATTACATTGCGGTGTGGAGAAAGCTGCTAAATGTATCAAAATGGGTCATACACACAATCGAACACGGTTATGCCATTCAGTTTCAATGTCACCCACCTCGATTTTCCAGCATGCGGCCCACAGCGGTGGAACCCGACCAGGCTCTATTTTTAGAACAAAAAGTAAACTCACTCTTGTGCAAGGGGGCTGCAGAGGTTATTCCTCCACACAAGAAAGACACTGGATTTTACAGCCACTATTTTATTGTCCCAAAGAAGGATGGCAGGTTACGTCCCATTCTGGATCTCAGAGAATTCAATTAAAAATGTTGACACTAAAACACATCGCCACACAAATAAGGTCGGGTGACTGGTTTTTCACCATAGACCTCAAAGATGCATATTTCCACATCTCCATCCTTCCTTAACACAGGAAAATTCTGAGGTTTGCGCATCAGGGCACAGCATACCAGTATCAGGTTCTTCCATTTGGCCTGGCGTTTTCACCCCGCACATTCACGAAATGTGTGGATGCGGCTTTGATTCCCCTACGCATAAAAGGTATTCGCATATTAAATTACATAGACGACTGGCTCGTTCTAGCGGACTCAGAACAGAGGGCAGTTCAGCATCGGGATTTTGTTTTCGCTCATATGAGAGCCCACACAGCAGGAGACTCCTATGCGGATCCGCGTTCAAGTCGCCCAACCCGTGTGACTGTCACATTCGTTTTAGAGCCGCACAGAGGATCAGCTCCGCCTCCGGCAGCGGCTTAAATTCTACTGTCAAACAGCGGATCCTGAACGGACCCATGTCGGATCTTCGGGCGCGCCTTTACTTAACGGATAAACGATGCACACCTGTCAATCAAGACTTTCTTTGCTGGGACACAGTTCAGCTGAACCCTCTTTTGAGTAAGTATTGATTTATTGATATAATTGTGGCAGTAAACATTGTTTTTTAATCATCCTGTATAATAATGATTGGAATGACTTTGATACTGTATTAGGAAAACTTTAGCATGTTCACTCATGGATAATGGTTTAGCATTAGCTGTGCATTATTAAGTTTACATGTTGGCAATTTTGGTGTAGTGTATCTGCCATCTTCTTTATAATGAAAATTAATCTTTGGCAATTTAATCATTGTTTGACTCTGTTCAGACTCACGGTCACACTGCAAGATGCCATGTGACCTAATCAGTGACTAAATGAATGCAGGTGTCTGTCAGAGCGACTGTGTGGTTAGGTAAATTAGGTTTTGACCACAAAAATATTTTTTTGAACCAAAAACAGAATACGCTATAACCTATAACTGTCCATAAATGTAAATGGCAATTTTATATTTCCATTGAGTAGTAATTACTTTTGTACATTAAATTGATATCTTTTAGTGATACTTTTCTGTTAGGCCTATTTACAATATTGTTATGTTAAAAATACAAGGCAATACAGATTTAAGGTTTATATTGCTGCAGTAGCCAGGCCTAGTGATAATTTTGGTTTTATCCTTTAGTTAAGTTTATCCTATTTTATCATACAGTAAGAACAGAAGGGATTTTGAATTTGAAAGTGAGATAAACGGGTCCAAAACGGACCCGGTCCTGATAGCAATAAGCTCCGGGGCGGATCCGTAACGGAGTCAGAGTCTTGAGTCAGACTTTTAATGAGTCAATTGCGGGTCCGCGGCGGATATATGAATCAATTTGCGATACGGATGCGGAGCAGATGCAACGCGAGGCCACGGCGGGTCCGCGATCCGCCTTCATTGCGGATCCGTCACTGCGCACAAGTGGACGCCGACACAGGTCCATTTCGCGGGTCTGTTCCGAAAGCCGCGATACCTCCGCGGCTGATCCGCCACGGAGTCCTTTTGCTGTGTGGGAGATCTGGGCTTGTGTCTGAATACCAAAAAGAGTGTGCTTTCTCCTGCACAGAGAACCACTTATTTGGGTGTGATCTGAAATGGCATGACGATGCGAGCGCAGCTTTCACCTGCATGCATCAATGCCATCATACCTGACGCGAAAGGGCTCAAGCTGGGCAAGCTGCGTATGGTGAAGCAGTTCCAGAGACTGCTAGGTCTTATGGCAGCCGCATCCAGTGTTATCCCTGCTGGCCTGTTGAATATGAAATCTCTACAGTGGTGGCTAAAGACCAAGGGTTGTCATGCAAAGCTGTTTTTTGGCCCAAGGTCCTGTGCATCTCTCACAAATTGGGGTGCGATTATGGAAGGCCGTCAGAGTAAAAATTGCTGGAAACCGCATCATCAGCTATGGCATATAAATTGCCTGGAAATTATGGCAGTATGGTTTGGACTCAGGCATTTCCTTTCAGACCTGAGGGGCCATCATGTTCTTGTCCGGACAGTCAACACATCTGTGGTCTCTTACATAAATCACCAAGGAGGTCTACGGTCGCTGAATCTTTACAAATTGGCGTGACAAATTCTCCTTTGGTCGCAGGACAAACTGTGCTCGCTAAGGGAGGTCTATATACAAGGCCACCTGAATGTGGCAAATGCCCTATCGAGACAACAGACACCCCTGGCGGAGTGGAAGTCTGTACGCTCTGTACATGGACCAAATGTGAAGCTTCAGGACCTCAGACTAGCTCTTTGTCTGTTACGGAGTATACCAGAGGGTAAAGTTGTCTCCAAGCAGAGGATGTAACACTGGATAGTGAACATCATTGCTTTAGCTTATCAGTAGCAGGGCATGCCATGTCTGCTCAAGCTAAGTGTGCACTCTACTAGAAGTATAGCGTCCTCTTGGGCATTGGTTGGCGGCACCTTGCTGACAGACATTTGTAGAGCTGCAGGCTGGACGACACCTAACAGGTTTAGTAGATTCTATTTAGTTCATGTCGAGCTGTTTTTTTCAGGTGTTCTCACCTTAAATCTGACAGCTATTTTGTTTGTATTTTTGTTTCATAGTTTTCTATTTCCTTGATGTTCTACATCTTTTAAAGAATATAATTGGCAGTATACCTTGTTTTCTAAGTAGGCCTACTAATATAACATATTATACAACAGTTCTTTCTGGTTCTCGAATCTGATTGGCTAAGAGCTATGCGATATTGTGCTGATATCGGCACTGTAACCGCTTCACCTTTCGTATCATTCCGCCACCTAGTGAATGGAGGTCCTAAGCAGGCTCATCTCTGAATGGAAAAACACAGACGCGCTGTTTTGAATCACTCTCCGGTTGTCTCATTAGTTGGCTCATAAATCAGTCTGTGAATCCCCAATCGGAAGTTATTATTCCGTCAAAGATCAGCGCTCTTGGATTTTATGTTATAGTTAATGGGAGAAATGTCTTGTCACATCTTGTGGACGATTAACACTTGGAAAGAGGAATATAAACACTCGTTTTTTTTCTGGAGCTATATTTCTTATCAGAACGCGAAAACACCGTGGAACTGCAGGTAAGCACCACACCTTTTAAATGTGGACATTGATCATTTACTTTATCGTGACGTGAATATTAAAACATGTTATGAGATATCGCCACTGGTATAACGTTATTTATAAGCAGCATGCAAAATCATCTCTCTGACACTTATAAAAAAACGTTTTATATAGTACAGACAAGAACCAAGTTTAATAATAATAATCGAGTGCTCGTATCACGCTAAGAATAAATGAGAAAGCAATAGTAACGTTATACAAGTATAGTTTTATTAACTTTTACCTCGCGCCAAAACAATAACAACACAAAAGACACTAAATATGAATAAAAAAACAAGTAATAGTTTGATCATGACACCAAATACTGCTGATTTGATCTCATTTTGACAATCATAAACAAATAAGGCCAACATGAGAGCCAGGGTATCTCTGTCAGAGATGTAGCCCAGAGAGGGCGGTGGTCAGCGGGGCGAGTGAACACTGACGTCCGCTCATGCTTTGGTTCTCATTCGTACCGAATCTCACCAAGCAAACGTTCAAACAGGTGCTATCTTTACTAATCGACTGTAGATTTAAATATAATACATATACATTCTCGACTGAACTAATCTTTAAACTACACTTTGTGACCAAGAAACGGTAATATAAAGTAACGGCTTTTCCGTCCATTGAGTTGTTATGAGCTTCAAAGCAGCCGAAAGTTTTACCTGTCATTCTGGCCGCCCTCAAATCCGTGGCGGAAGAAGTAGTTCTCAAACAAAGAGGCTTTTAAAATAACTCTGTTGTTGTTTTCTAGTTTTCGTTTTTCAAACGTGTGATGTCGAACTGTTGTATAAAAGCAATATCGCTCTCGGAGTCGTGTGATATACTGTAGCTCTATATCATCACGGCTGTGATTGACTCCGGCACTCGGCCTACGGCCTCGTGCCTCTGGCCTAATCACAGCCGTGATGATATAGAGCTATATCACACTCCTACTCGAGCGATATTGCTTAATTAAGGCCTTTGCAGAAAACATGTTTCAGTGTTATAATTTGGATACACAACCACAATATAAATGTTGGCAACCCAGTAATTATTTAAAAAAGGACAGTGTTTACTTCAATTTTTGGAGTTACAAGTTTTCGATTCAACTGCGTAGATTTGCATACCTCCACACACCCTGCTCGTGCAGACATTCCATTACGTCATGCAGACCAAGCGAGAATGAAACGCAAACAGCAAATATTTTACATCCATCATGAACTTAACATGGCAAAAGAGCTAAAAAAGAAAGAGAGTCTTAAAAACAGAAAAGCGTCTGGTTTAAGAAATAGCCAAAAGCAGAGTTTATGTGTTTTGGATAGCGCTATGAACAGGGACGGATTATGGCGATGATGTGCCCTGGGCACAGATGTCTCAAAGGCCCCCTTTACCAATTTTTTGGGCAACAGCGTTGCACATCTATGCACAGGGTTTAAGTGTTGGTTCGCCTCTGCCTGTATGCCCCATCATACAGGATTAACAATGGCACTAATACGCGGGGAAAGAATATTCTGTACTTTCACACCACAAATTGGTTTATTTATATCTCACCCAGTATCTGTCAACATACTGTACAACATACTCCAAAAAGACGAGCGGAGCTTTTCACTCAAAGTTGAATATTTTTGAACTCTCGACGTTCAGCGCTGAGCGCGAATAAAACCCTGAGCGCCGGTTTTCAGCGGGGAAAAAACACGCTAGCTGCTTGCTTATTTGAAAAACGCAGAGTTTCCATTGGAATCAATTGAAAACATGCGCCGGCCGCAGGCGTTAAAGCTTTGGTGTGTCCAGCCCCTAGCTTAGAACAAAAAAGTTATTTTAAAAAAAAGTTGGTTTAAATTTACCTTAGCTGAGGGGTATCTTTCTCGATTTCCTCAGAGAAAACGCTTCCACCACATCATCAAAATCCAGTTCCCTAACAAGATCACATTCAATGGCCATTAAAGACGTCCTTGACACATTTTGCTTCTTAGTTCGTTTTTTACTCTTGCCATTAGAGAAAATGAACGTTCTCCTTTACAGTTGCTGACTGGCAGGGTGAGGAAAAGCTGTCCTTTTGTGCTTTCTTTTCATTGACCCACTTGGTTGTGGTTTTAAACTCATTTTTGTTTTGGTTTTTGAGCAACCGTCTTCTACGTGTGACTTTTATATTACACAATGCTTTTCGCCTCTAGATGTCCCTTTCAACAGCGCAGCAATACATTAAAATTATTTATTTGATTTATTTACTAGTTAATACTTAAAAATTCACATTATTCCTCAATATTTAACAAAATTTTACTGAAAATAAAATTAAAATATTTACTTGAAAAGAATAGACACAGTAAATTTGACAGGGCCCCCTGCTGGCCCAGTGCCCTGGGCAAGTGCCCAGTAGGCCCGTGCGTTAATCCATGCCTGGCTATGAAGGGAGTTTGGGATGTTATGCTTTCAAAGCTAGATTACTATTGGTAACCTCTCAAAAATGACCTTTAACAACATTCTTGCTGTTTTCAGATCTAAATACATAAACACACTTTTAAAATATTAAACATTAAAACTGTTGAATCTCTTTACTTACGGCTGTCATTAGCATCCATAGTTATAAACCTAAAAAAAGTGTAGGAAGTGTACTGGATTCAAACGTGTAGAGCAACTGTGAAAAAAACAAGGCCCCACCTATCACAAGGTCTATATAAAAAAAACAGCACAGACAACTGAGGGCTTTTCATTTTTTGGACATCAAACTTTCCAGTTAATAAGTTTAGCATTTCATATTGTTTTCACCTAATTTAATGACCATGCTGAACTTAACAGAAAGCAACAATCTGAGCAACACTTTGTTGTATCATTTAAAACCATTAAATGAAAAGCCTTTGCTGGTGCAAGTTTTGGTTGGATTACTTCTCTATGTAAATGGACTGATGATCTTCACATTCCTGAAGAAAGAAGCCTTCTTGGAAGAAACACGCTACATTTTATTTGCTCAGACGCTTTTTGTTGACTCTTTTACTATGTTGTTAACTTATTTAACCTTGATGGGATATTTTTATCAATATCCAGTTCACATTATTCCATGTTGTATCATCTGTACAGTTATATCTGTGTTTAATATTTGTACTCCTGTGACTCTTGTAGCGATGTGTTTGGAGCGCTATGTTGCTATTTGTTTGCCTTTAAGACACTCCAGCATTTCAACACCCAAAAACACCTATATTGTGCTTCTTGTGATATGGGCTGTCAGTTTTGTTTTACCGCTGTTTACACTTATAGTGTTTCTTGTCTATGCTTCTCCTGTTGTCCTGCAATCATATGTTGTCTGTAGCCTGGAGGTCATGTTACAGGTAAATTGGCTGGCAGACACGACGGCTGCAAGTCTGCAGATATTATTTATCATAATGTTTTGTACTGTCATCTCCACCTACATTAAAATTATGATTGCTGCCCGATCAGCCACATCTGAAAACAAAAAGTCATCTAAGAGTCTCAGAACTGTAATTCTCCATGGTATTCAGCTGTTTCTATGTATGCTGCAGTTTATAACTCCTTATATAGAAATGCCTTTATGGAAAGTAGATTTTATGGTGTCAGTGAATGTAAGATACGCAGATTACATTCTGTTTGTTATCTCACCTTGTTGTCTGAGTCCATTAATTTATGGATTAAGGGACAAAAAGTTTTGTAATGCTCTGAAACATTATGCCTTTTGTGGCTTTGCCGTGGTTAATCGGCACAAAATACGGCACGTTAAAACAATCCCATTAGAGGTGAATTAATAAAGGATGAATTTGTAATCTACTGCGTACGTAAAATAACATGAATGCTTAAAACTGATGTTAAATAAAAACAATGTAATTTATTTCAAGTACTTTAAGGACTTGGACCTAACTTGCAGTGCATAAACACTTTGCTTTGCATAGCAAAAATATTTAATGTTTAACCATGATCTTGTATTTCTTTAAAACAATGTAACTTTGCTTTTTTAGTGAAATAGTTATATAATGGGGGGGGGGAAAATAATTATCTAACAAGTACAGTAACATTAATCAAATGTAATCAAGAGTCAAGTGTAATGTCATCAAGCGAACACAAACAGGTCTGATTGTATACTGATACATAAACATTAATGTGCAACTGTAATGCTATGACATTACCTTCTTAGACAGCACAACAACAGTGTAAGTCTTACTGCTTTGTAAATGTACTATGACTTTCATTTCATCAAAAAATAACTTTTATAGACAGTCTGTAGTGTATTTTATGCAATTTTGGCCCGACGTGCAAGCTAAGTGTACCCATTAAGCCCATCCTTTAAGCTCCCTTTCGACTTTGACGTCAAATTATGAAAACATATTTTATTTTGCTTATTATTTTAAGCAATCTTGTGATTAAACGTCCCTGACATTTATATTGTATGCCAATCACATTTATTAATGTTGGGTTAGACCCATTCATGTGTATGTAGTCTCAGTAAACCTAAAGCGGCGCTTTTTCATTGCATAGTACCCCACGGTTTGGGTCGTTTCAGCTTACTTTTGGGGGCTTTTCCACTGGGTACAGTATGCATTACCTGATATATTTTTAGTACCACCTCGGTTGGGGTTTCGAGCAAGCTGAGCTGATACCAAAACACAGAATAGCACAAGGTCTCAGGCCCTATGCATAGGCAGTTCTGATGGGCCCCCCATTTTTCCATTTTAGTTTTCTAATCACTAAATGAACAAATTGTAAGATAACCAAACAAGACTAGATTCAGTCATATTTATTTTACTGAATGAACAAGACATTACATTTTTACATTACTTAGAACATTTATTTTTATTATGCTTTTATTACTTTAAGGGATGAACTAAATTTTAAATATTATAGTATATTTTAGTTTTGTACATTAACAAAAAACTCCATTCATAAAAAAGACAAACAAAACTTCACTGTCACTAGTCATTTTTATGTATAGAAAAAAAGGCAAAATGAAACAAATTGCTATTGCTTACATGATATACCTTCCTCAAATGTATAGCTTATACTGAAGTTTATTCCCCAGTAAATGCCCACTGGCGTTTATAATATAATGTTGACATGATATGTAGGCTACTACCAAGCTACCTATGACACTGATTAGCCTATTATTGCTAATTTTAGATATTATATAGCCTATTAATTTTATAACGGAGTTTTGTATGCAAACAGCATTAGTATACAGTTTATTTTAGCCTTTCACCTCAAATTGCATGTAGTCTATAACCAAATTATCATCTGAAAGTGTATGTTTTGCTTTTTCAATGGGTTGTCTCAGTTTGTTTTAGCAATAACAATCGCGGGGATATTCAAACAGTTTAGCACTATAGATTTTGTGTTCTAGTTTGTGCTCACCAATCGTTTCCGCTCGTTTCCTTCTCCTGCCTTTCCTTTCTTTTTTGGTGGAAAGGGTGAAGGGTTTTCACAATTTTCTTACAAAATTAAATTGAATGCCTCACAATTTAATTAAACAAGATCAGATCAATAGCCTTTAAAACATGGCAGAAGGGAATAAACAAATCAGCCTTAACTTCCCTTTCCTAATTTCTCCTGTCCGTCTCTAATGCGCGTTCACACCACACAAAAAGGCCAGCTCCTGTGTTGAGTACCACAAGCATATAGACACAATTAATGCTTAGAGGGGTCATTGAGCTCTTTGCTTTGTTGCTACAATACTAAGGACTGGAGTTTGTGTTGTGATTATCAATAATCGCTGTTGTCAGCACCATGTCTATGCGTTGTGATGCCTTCATGAACGTGTGTCAGAGATGCACAGAACACAGAAGAAAAGAAAATGTGGGAAAAAAGTCGATCTTTTGTATTTTTTTTTTTTTGAGCACCAAATGAATTCTTGTCACTTCATGAAATGAAGATTGAACTGCTGTAGTCACACAGACTATTTTAACAATGTCTTTATGGCTTTTCTGAGCCTTGAACTTGGTATTTGCATTGCTGTCAATCAGGGGTCAGAAAGTTCTGATTTGATAAAAAATATCTTAGTTTGTTTTATAAATACAAACAAAGGTCTTATCAGCTCCATCTTGGCTCCTGGCTCCATCAACTACACCAAGGCCCATCTTCCTTCTAGCTCCGCCAGGCTCCCTCTCTCGAAATATCGGATCAGCCTAAAGGATGAGTGCGTGCCAGGCCGGCTGGGCACTCTTTGACCGGTTTACTTCACTCTTTCGTACTGGCCTGGGTCAAAGAATGTCAAACCTGATGCGCTGTCCCCCCAGTTCTATCCCTCGCAGAGGGAGCTTTCAGCTGATACCATCCTACCCAAAGGGGTGGTGGTTGGGGATCTTACCTAGGGGATGGAGCGGCGGGTAGTGGAGGCTGGACGAGAGGTGCAAGTGCCTGAGGAGTGTTCATATCGATTGTGCTGCACTCTAAAGTCCTTCAGTGGGGTCATTTGTCCAAGTTTAATGCCACTGTCTAGCCACCTTGCTGGAAGGATTATTATCATTATCATTGACCTCTGTGATCAATAAAGTTTTGTCTTCTTTGCATCCCCGCATCTGAGTCCGTTCATGCAGCCATGACAGGTTACACTTGTGTAGTTTCCAATTCTCATTATTAACTGGCTGGTTATTGCCATTAATATTACTAAGATATTGACTGTTTATTGGTGCTTAAAAAGCACATAGAAATGTCTGATTCTGAAAAAACGTATTCTACATCCGTAATCCTACCCAATTCCTACCAATACTTAAACTTAGTAAATTAGTTGTAAAGTGTTAATAAACAATAATTAGACTATATTCTGGCAAAAGGTTAATAGTTAATAGTTAGTTAATAAGTTAATAGTTAGTTAATGGTGAGAATTAAACATTGAAAAGTGTGACCAGAGTAATTTATGTACTTTTATATAATTTATTCAAAACTGTTTTAAGCCTATCTTTGTAGCAATTACTAAATAGCTTTCGTGCCAACTGTCTTGACCTTTTGGGAAAAGCCAAGTCTCGTCCTGGAGTAGGGGGGCCTGGGTGAGAATAGGAACCATCCCCTGTTCAGTGACCTTAGGTTTAAATATCCAGGCCACAATCACCATGGGGCAGCAACACCATCAAGTATGCGCCTTTGTAGACTCGAGGGCCACCAGGAGTTTTATGGACTTTAAGATGGCCCAAAGTCTTGCAATTCAACCTATGACTCTCCAAGAACCCCATAACATTACTGCAGTTGACAGCAGCCTGCTGGAATCGGGTCGGTCAGTCAGTGCACTCCACCCTTTTCAGTTATAACTGGGGAACCACCAAGAATTTATTCAGTTTTTCTTAATTCATACTCCTAACTCCCTATAATCCTTGGCTTCCCAGGGTTGACTGTTCAAGTCATGGATTTTCCCAGGATCAAACCAGTCATTAGCAAGTCCCCTCATGGCCCTCCGGAGCCATCCCGAGTTCCCCGGGAATACATGGACCTCCTCAAAGTCTTCAGTAAGGTCCAAGCTGCCACACTGCCCCCTCACAGATCATACAACTGTGCCAAAGCTTATGTCAGGAACTTTCCCACCCCATGGAAAGCTCTTTTCCCTCTCTGGCCCTGACAGATTAGCTATGGACAAGTATCTGAAGGAAGCTCTAGATAATGGATTCATTCATCCTTTCTCATCACTGACAGGAGCTGGTTTCTTCTTTGTTGAAAAGAAGGATGGTAGTCTCAGGCCTTGTATTGATTATCAAGGCTAAAATAACATCACAATTAGGAATCATTACCCCCTCCCACTTATGACCACAGCCTTTGAAATCCTGCAGGGGGCCCCCATCTTTACCAAACTGGACCTTCGAAATGCATACCATCTTGTCAGGATTTGGGAAGGGGACGAATGGAAGACTGCATTTAATACCCCGACAGGCCACTACGAGTACCAGATAATCCCATTCAGGCTGGTTAATGCTCCTGCTGTCTTTCAGGGCTTTATTAATGATGTTCTTGTAGATATTGTGTTTGTTTACTTGGATGATATTTTGATATTCTCCCGCAATCCTCAAGAACACATTCAGCATGTCAGACAGGTCCTGGCCCAGCTGTTGAAGAAAAAGCTCTTTGTTAAGCTGGAGAAAAGCAACTTCCATGTCCCAGCTGTCTCATTTCTCAGCTTTCATGTGTCCACGGGCAACCTCCAGATGGATCCTAGTATGTCAAGATACATCAGATATGTCAGCATTAATAAGAATAGGAATTTTCCCTCAACCCAACACAGCCTTGCTTCACCTCAGATCGGGAATGGTTTGGAAGTTGAGCGAGCGTACTGGATGGAACCTTTCATTTCATGGTGGAAGGATATGACCATCTTCAGAAGCTTAGGGGGACATCCAATCCTATGCCATAGGATGAAGAGGTCTTTCCTGCTAACCAAGTCAAAGGCCTTGGTCAGATCAATGAGGCTGATGAAGAGTAGTTGTCTCTGCTACAGACATTTCTCCCACAGCTGTCTTAGTGAGAAGATACCAATCGCTGATCTCTGGGATTTAAAACCAAACCGCACCTCTGGGTAAACACGTTCAGCCAGCAGTTGGAGTCTGCTTAAATAACACAATAGTTGCAGTCACTGCAGTCTTCTTTGTTCTTTAAAAATGTGAGAATGTTAGCATCTTGCATGTCCTACAGAACTGTTCCAGCCTAACAATGACGTAAGAGTTCAAAGAGGAGATTGAGGAAGGAACTCTTCTTTCCAGCCGTGACGACCTCTGGGGGAATTCCATCACAGCCTGGAGCTTTGCTGCATGCTAAAGTGTTAATAGTCTTGCTGAACTCGTCAACAGTGGGCAGAGACCAACCTGAGAAACCCAGCCATCAAGATCCCGGTCTCTGCCTCAGTAACGTTATCTAACAGAGTGCATAGCACTACGTTTGGCCCCAGCTTGGCTGCAACTGTCTGCCTTCGGGGTTCCACTCCTGATTTGAAGGGTTTACTCCTACACACTTGACCGTTGGATCAATTCAGAATCTCCGCCACCCCTCTGGTGGTGCAGTGTGAACACAATCCCTCATGTGGTTCAGCCCTCCAGCTGAGACGGTTTACCTGGGTGTGGCATGCAGAGCCAGCACGTGAAATATTTGGGAGATGGATGAGGACCAGTGTTGCTTAATGATCTGGCTAATGGCTAAACTAAACTCTTTTTTGATTTCCTTGAAACGAGGGGAGACAGTGATCACGGATCACTGCTATGTGAAGGGAGGTTTGGCAGCCAATGTGTAGTTAAGATTGTATACATTATATAGTACACATTTACACAGTAATGTTAGCTCAGTGTAGTTTATGATACACTTTAGCTATGATTTGAACTAAGGTAATCTACTTGTTGTTTATTTTGCTTGCTATTCGGAAATAAACGCGAAGTTACGTTCATTCCACGAAAGCCTTTTGTTTTTGTTGTTACTGCTGAAACCGTCAATACACTATTAAACAATCATATTATAATAATCAGCTACAGCTGTCACGGCCTGTCAAGAACCACAAAAGTCAAGGATCCCGATGCAGAGGGTTTTTTAATGAATATCAGTATCAGTGGGTATGTGAAGAAAATAAACAAACAACAATGTCTTCATGTAATAATGTGTGTGTGTATGTGTAAATGCAAAAGTCACAAAGTGGGAAACACTAAGGACATCCACTTGAAATCCACTTGCTGAAATCCTTGCAGGGCACAGAGAAGGAATCCTGGTGGGAGAGAGAGAGAGAGGCGGTCAGATCTTCAGCAGAGTCCGTGCTGGACAGCGCACTGCAGCGGTCCGAGAAGAGCGCAGAATTACGCGCCCGAAGCGCACTGCGGCTGGACAGCGCAAGAGTTGTAGCAGCGCTCGGAGATACCACAGACAGAGAGTCCTTAGCTGGATATAGTTGACACTCCAATAGGGAAAGACTGACGGCAGGACAGGGAAATCTAAGAGGCAAGGCAGCAGAGAGCTCGGTGAATAATACGATACGAAATAAACAGATACAGACAAGACTAGAACTAGACTGGCTAGCGGGCAGGCACATACAAAGACGAACTTGCAATGAACAAAGGAAACGAGGGGAATTTAAATCAAACCGGATTGGGCAATAATGAGAATCAGGTGCGGGTCGCAGGTGAGAGAAGTCAGAGGTAATGAGATCACCAGGTGGAAGACGCACGTGTGGAGCTGTCAAAACAAAAACACAAAACATAGTGAAACAAAGACAAAGCAGCCAATCAGACCGAAATCATAACAGGACTCCCCCCCCACGACCGCCACCGGGCGGTCCATGAGGAGGCTCACCCCGTCGCCGGCGGAGATCCTCTATCAGCCCAGGGTCCAGAATGTCCCGGGCCGGTACCCAACACCTCTCCTCCGGACCATATCCTTCCCAGTCTACGAGATATTGAAATCCCCTACCCCGGCGACGCACATCCAGTAAAGATTTAACTGAATACACAGGGGCACCATCTATAAGCTGAGGGGTGGGAGGGGTGGGGGCAGAGGGAACAGGATTAAGGTGGGAAAAATACACAGGCTTCAGTTTAGACACATGAAAAACTGGGTGAACCCGACCGAGTGCTGGGGGCAATCTGAGCCTGACCGTCACGGGATTAATAACCTTAACAATGCTGTATGGCCCAAGGAATCGTGGAGCCAGCTTGCGAGAAGGCTCACGGAGAGGTAAATCCTTGGACGAAAGCCATACTTTCTGCCCACAGATAAAGCGGGGCGCGGTTCTACGGTGACGATCGGCCGCGGCTTTGGTTCGTCTGGCAACCTGACGTAATGTAAATCTAGCTTTTCTCCAGGTGCGTTTGCAACGTCGGACAAAAGCAAGAGCAGACGGAACCACCGCATCAGGTTCTTGTGACGGGAATAAAGGGGGCTGAAACCCCATGGACGCCTCAAATGGGGACATGTTAAGGGAAGAAACAGGAAGAGAATTATGGGCGTATTCAACCCAGGGTAACTGTTGGCACCAGGAGCTCGGATATTGTGATGTCAGACAGCGGAGAGCTCTACCTAAATCTTGGTTAGCCCGTTCGCATTGCCCGTTGGTCTGAGGATGATACCCTGAAGACAAACTAGCTGTGGAACCTATTTGTCTACAAAATTCCTGCCAGAAACGAGAAATAAACTGAGGACCCCTATCAGAAACAACGTCTGTGGGCGGACCATGTGGGCGAAGGACGTGTTCGATCATTGCCTGGGCAGTTTCCTTGGCGGTGGGTAATTTGGGCAAAGGGACAAAATGAACCGCCTTGGAGAAGCGGTCCACAATGGTCAAAACAACAGTGTTTCCCTTAGAACTAGGCAAATTGGTTACAAAATCAATGGCGATATGTGACCAAGGACGAGAGGGGATGGGTAACGGTTTAAGCAGACCAATAGGGGCTTGATGAGAGGCCTTATTGCGGGCACAAACCTGACAGGCTAACACAAACTGTCTGACATCGGGACCCATAGAGGGCCACCAAAAACGCTGACGTATGGTAGCCAACGTTCTCTGAACCCCCGGATGGCAAACTAACTTGGACTCGTGACCCCACCGGATGACCTCGGAGCGAAGCGCATTCGGTACCCACAATCGACCCGCTGGGCACCCCTCTGGCACTTCCCCCTCCCGGCCGGCCCGTCTCACCCGTTGTTCTATTCCCCAGCGCAGGGCACCCACCACCCGCCCCTCAGGGAGGATGGTTTCGTCCCCATCATAACCGGGATTTTCGAACAAACGGGAGAGAGCGTCGGGCTTGGTATTCTTAGAACCGGGCCGGTACGAGAGGGTGAAGTTAAATCTGTCAAAGAAGAGTGCCCAACGAGCCTGACGAGAAGATAACCTCCTGGCTGAACGGATGTATTCGAGATTTTTATGATCCGTCCAGACCAGGAAGGGCTCCGAGGTCCCCTCCAACCAGTGACGCCACTCACCCAAAGCTAGTCTGACCGCCAGCAGCTCCCGATTACCTATGTCATAATTTCGCTCTGCTGGGTTTAACCGATGGGAGAAAAAGGCACAGGGATGCACCTTGCCATCCTTAGCAGACCGCTGAGACAAAACGGCGCCTACCCCGACATCCGAAGCATCCACCTCCACAATAAATTGAGCAGCCGGATCTGGAATAGAGAGAACAGGAGCAGAGATAAACCGGGACCTTAAATTATCAAAGGCCTCCTGAGCACTAGAATTCCAGACAAACCTCTCCTTAGTGGAAGTGAGAGCAGTAAGAGGCTGAGCAACCTGACCATAATTTCTGATAAATCGCCGGTAAAAATTGGCGAAGCCCAGAAATCTTAATAAATCCTTCCGGGACTCGGGGACTGGCCATTCGGCAACCGCTTTGATCTTGGCTGGGTCGGGACGGATCTCACCTGGGGCAACAACAAAACCCAAGAACGAAACTGACTTACGATGGAATTCGCACTTCTCCGCCTTAACAAACAACTTATTCTCTAACAACCGGCGTAAGACTCGGCGGACATGCTGAGTGTGTTCCTGCATAGAGGGGGAAAAGATGAGAATATCATCTATGTACACAAAGACAAATTTGTTAATCATGTCTCTCAGCACATCATTCACCAGAGTTTGGAAGACTGAGGGAGCGTTACAAAGCCCGAAAGGCAGAACGCAATACTCAAAGTGTCCAGTAGGGGTATTAAATGCTGTCTTCCACTCATCTCCCTCTCTTATACGCACCAGATGATAGGCATTGCGTAAATCTAGTTTAGTAAAGACCTGCGCTCCCTGCAAAAGCTCAAACGCAGTAGACATTAAAGGAAGGGGGTACCTATTCTTAACAGTAATGTCATTTAATCCCCGATAGTCAATACAAGGACGCGGGGAGCCGTCCTTCTTTTCAACAAAGAAAAACCCCGCCCCTGCGGGCGAGGTGGAGGGACGGATGAGACCGGCACGCAGAGCATCATTAATATACTGGTCCATAGCCTCTCTCTCAGGACTCGACAACGAATAAAGTCTACCTTTAGGCGGAGAAGTGCCAGGGAGGAGATCAATAGCGCAATCATATGGCCGGTGAGGAGGAAGGGAGGTGGCCCGGGCTTTACTGAACACCTGAGCGATATCCGTATACTCCGCCGGGACCCCGGTCAAATCGACTGCCGGAACCTGAGGGAGAGAAAGAACAGAACCAGAAACAGCAGAACCAAGACATGACACATGACAAGACTGAGACCAAGACAAGATAACACTATGCTGCCAATCAACGTGAGGGTTGTGTTGCACTAACCATCCATGCCCTAAAACGATAGGAGATAGAGATGCATGAAGGATATGCAACACAATCTCCTCACGATGATTACCAGACACAGAGAGACTCACAGGAGAAGTGCAGTGTGTAATCCGCGCCATCTGCTGCCCCTTTAGGGACCAGACATCCAAAGGGGATTGGAGAGGGACAACCGGGATACCCCAGGCGCGAACCAGCGCTTCATCAATGAAGTTGCCCTCCGCGGCAGAATCGAGAAGGGCAGTGGACGGATGATCACGCCCAGCGAAGGACACAATGACGGGGAGTTGGGTACTGGAAACAGGGGAGAGTTTTGAAGAAGTGCCCACCAGGACTCCCGTACTCACTGATGGGCAGCGGCTTTTAACGGGCAGACCCTAGCAAAATGCCCGGACTTCCCGCAATACAAGCACAGGGCCTTCTGTATACGCCTCTCTCTCTCTCTCTGAGACAGGCGCAAACGCCCCAGCTGCATGGGTTCTGGCTCGACTGACGGCAGAGGTGAGGAAGAGGAAGTGGTGTTCTCCTCCGTAAACACTCGCTGACGAATGGAGCGTCGCTGATCGCGAAGCAGTCTCCTGGCCTCGATCCGGAGAGCCAGATCTATGATGGCATCTAGTGACGGGGGAAGGTCTTGAAGAGCGATCTCGTCCTGAATATCATTGGACAACCCCTCTACAAACTGGGCTCGAAGGGCCGCCTCATTCCAGTGGCAGGCAGCCGCTAAGGTCTTGAACTCTATGGCATAATCTGTAACTGTGAGTCTGCCCTGAACAAGATGTGCCAAACGAGCTGCAGCGGCGTCCCCACGCACCGACCGGTCAAAGAGTTTCTCCATCTCCTCCTTAAACTCGTCAAAAGACCGACAGCAAGGGTCATTAGCATTCCACACGGCCGTAGCCCACTCGCGCGCCTTGCCAACAAGAAGGGTAATCACAAACGCAACCCGAGTGCGTTCAGAGGCATAGCGGCGGGGCTGGAGGGCAAAAACTAGCGAGCATTGTGAGAGGAAAGCCCGGCAGGAGGCGGGATCGCCATTATATGGAGGTGGGGGTGAAACGTGAGGTTCCGTCTGCGACGACTGACTAGGCTGGGTGGCATGATGACTGACCTGGTCAAGTCGAGCGGAAAGGTCATTCAGACGAGCAGATAAGCCCTCAACCTCTTGAGAAGTAGTGGTGAGACGAGTCGAGTGTTGTCCTAGCCATGAACCCTGCTGGGCGAGCGCCGTCCGAAGAGAATCAACCTCCGCGGGATCCATTGTGGCAAGTTCGTCCTGTCACGGCCTGTCAAGAACCACAAAAGTCAAGGATCCCGATGCAGAGGGTTTTTTAATGAATATCAGTATCAGTGGGTATGTGAAGAAAATAAACAAACAACAATGTCTTCATGTAATAATGTGTGTGTGTATGTGTAAATGCAAAAGTCACAAAGTGGGAAACACTAAGGACATCCACTTGAAATCCACTTGCTGAAATCCTTGCAGGGCACAGAGAAGGAATCCTGGTGGGAGAGAGAGAGAGAGGCGGTCAGATCTTCAGCAGAGTCCGTGCTGGACAGCGCACTGCAGCGGTCCGAGAAGAGCGCAGAATTACGCGCCCGAAGCGCACTGCGGCTGGACAGCGCAAGAGTTGTAGCAGCGCTCGGAGATACCACAGACAGAGAGTCCTTAGCTGGATAATAGTTGACACTCCAATAGGGAAAGACTGACGGCAGGACAGGGAAATCTAAGAGGCAAGGCAGCAGCGAGCTCGGTGAATAATACGATACGAAATAAACAGATACAGACAAGACTAGAACTAGACTGGCTAGCGGGCAGGCACATACAAAGACGAACTTGCAATGAACAAAGGAAACGAGGGGAATTTAAATCAAACCGGATTGGGCAATAATGAGAATCAGATGCGGGTCGCAGGTGAGAGAAGTCAGAGGTAATGAGATCACCAGGTGGAAGACGCGCACGTGTGGAGCTGTCAAAACAAAAACACAAAACATAGTGAAACAAAGACAAAGCAGCCAATCAGACCGAAATCATAACAACAGCATCTTTCAAACATGGTAAAGAGCGTCACATTTCCGGCTGACGAGGTATTCAGGTCAATCACAACGTACATAAATCATACGAACACATTGTATTATACCAAATACACAAAAAAACCTTATTTTTAGCAATGAAATTGGTGCCCTTTAGTTTACGTTAACTTTTTCTGCGTTATCATTTTACCGTTTCTTGTGCTCCACTTTGTGGCCGTTTAAGCACAAACTGCTCTAAAGTGTGGTCGACTGTGAGTGAGTTTTATTTATGAAAGCAAACTTTTTTTTGGCCTAGGAACATTGGGGCTGGTTTTGTTATTCAATCCTACATATTTCATTATGCCATGCAGACCAAGCGAGAATGGAAGGCAAATATTACATCCCTTCTGAATGAAACAAGGCACAAAGACAATTTTAAATATGACTATGATAGAAAAAGTCAGGTTTTAAAAAAAGCTAAAAGCAGAGTTTGTGTGTTTTGGAAGAGGCGTTGTTTTGGAGAGCACTATGAAGGTAGGGTGGGACAACCCATTCCAAGGTCTATATAAAACACAGCACAAACAACTGAGGGATTTGTAGTTTTGTGCATATCAAACCTTCTCGGTTAATACGTTTAGCATTTCATACTGTTTGTTTTTCATTTCACTGTATTTAATTGCTATGCTGAACTTAACAGAAAGCAACAATCTAAGCAACACTTCTTTGTTGTCTAATTTAAAACCTTTAAATGAAAAGCCTTTGCTGGTGCAGGTTCTGGTGGGAATACTTCTTTATGTAAATGGACTGATGATCTTCACATTCCTGAAGAAAGAGGTCTTCTTGGAAGAAACACGTTACATCTTATTTGCTCAGACACTTTTTGTTGACTCTACTAATATGCTGTTAACTTGTTTAACTTTGACCGGAAGTGTTAATCAATATCCAGTCCACATTATTCCATGTTGTATCTTCTGTACAGTTATGTCTGTGCTCACCGTTTGTACTCCTGTGACTCTTGTAGCGATGTGTTTGGAGCGCTATGTTGCTATATGTATGCCTTTAAGACACTCCAGCATTTCAACACCCAAAAACACTTTAATTGTACTTCTTGTGATATGGGCTGTCAGTTTTGTTTTACCACTGTTTGTACTTATAGTGTTTCTTGTTTTTGCCTCGCCTGTTGTCCTGCAATCATATGTTGTCTGTAGCCTGGAGGTCCTGTTACGAGTAAACTGGCTGGCAGACACGAGGGCTGCAAGTCTACAGATAATATTTATCATAATGTTTTGTACTGTCATCTCCACCTACATTAAAATTATGACTGCAGCCCGATCAGCCACATCTGAAAACAAAAAGTCATCTAAGAGTCTCAGAACTGTAATTCTTCATGGTATTCAGCTGTTTCTATGTATGCTGCAGTTTATAATGCCTTATATAGAAACGCCTTTATGGAAAGTAGATGTAGTGCTGTTTTTTAATGTAAAATACTCAAATTACATTCTGTTTATTATCTCACCTCGTTGTCTGAGTCCATTAATTTATGGATTAAGAGACAAAAAGTTTTGTAATGCTCTGAAACATTACGCCTTTTGCGGCATTGCCATGGACTGTAATCGGCATAAAAATAGGTTAGATAAGACAACCCCTTTAGGGGTTTAGTTAATATTTTTGTATACAAATAGTCATGCCATGTATTGTTTCAATAAAATACATACTATTCATGTGTAACACTGATTTCATATCAGATCATTAGCTGTAAGCACAATAAACATAATTTTGTCTTGTAGTTAATATACAGTAGGCCTACAATATGCCTTGCATTTATAAAAAAAAGGCCTGTATAAAATATTTTTAGTAAAAATGTGTCAATGTAACCTAAAAGTTATGTAATAAAAACAAGTAAATGCTTCCTAGTCCTTGTGTTTATGTAGTCTTATTTTGAAGATATTAATGGACTTTTAATTTTTATTTTTGGTTTTGTTGTTCCTGGCTTTACTGTTCCTCTTTATACTGTGTCTTTATAGCAACAGATTAGCCATCATAACTTGTTTCTGGTGTAGTTCAGTCATAAATTCCGAAAAATTAAATCCGAATGCTGCTGAGGTTGCATTCTTAGGCTGTATACATTATTATTTCAGAATATTAACAATTATAAAGTTGACTATTATTCTTAGTTAATCATTAATTGTTGTAATATTCTTATGAATTGGTAATGTAATGACTTAAATAAATCAGGCTTGATGACATCTGCAGCCTGCATACAGTATGCGACCTCCGTGGCTGCAGCTTTTGGACTGAGAAACGGATATTGTGTGGTTTTTGTGTAATGTAATGCTTGTGTAGCTGGGAAGGAGAGGGCAGCACTTAGACGTTTTAACACCATATATTGTAGAATTAAAACACTTTATACCCAAATGTCAAAAAAGTTACTCAAATCAATGAACAGCGCTAATAAAGCCCGATTCTTACAGATCATTAACAAAAAATTTTTGTTTAGGGTTTAGTTACTCTTTAAGGTACTATAATACCTTTAAAGTACTAATATGTACTTTTTTGTGCCAATATGTATTTCTTATACTAATATGAACTATTTAGGTATAAAGATGTACTTTTTGACAGCTGGGGTACATATTTTGACAATTAAAAAAAATCATAGTGCATATAAAGCTATATCATAATAGCTAACATAAACAGGCTCAAAACAACAACTGAAACTAATGACGTATAAATAAGATCATGTTTGAACATGTTACCAGTTTATAATATAATAATGTCTTCAGGTTATATGATCAGATATGCAGTGAAATGTTTACCTGCTGCAAATTGTATCTTGTGTATGTTACAATAAACAAATTTAACTCAAATTAGATATAAACGATTATGGCCTTGGTTCAGTGTCTGTCTGTGCTTTATAAATAGGACTGACAATAAAGCATGTATGTGTTTAGTGTTTTTAATAGTGCTAATTAAAGAATTAAGGAAACCAAATTAACTCCAAAGTAAGACCCTAGAGGAAAGATGTGTTAACTTAGTAGCACAGCAATTTGTAACAGCAAGAATAAATCTGTGTTATCTATTATTATGGTACTTTTGACTCATCACCAGAGGTCACTGTCTCCTATCTAATGTAAATGTCTCTATTACAAATCAAGCAGCAACTCTAACCTGTTTAAAAGAATGGGTTTGAAAAAGTTATAATTTCCAGGAAAAACAGCAGTCTGGTTATCTGAACCAAGCTTAAAGTATCTGTTCTCCTTTCAATCTTATTGCTGTCTTGTAGAAACATTTAAGAAATTAAATTGATTTTTTTTTCATTATAAAATCATCATTTATCATTGTATGTATATTTTTTAATTATTATATATCAGAATATTATTTAAAAAAAAATATGTAAAATGTTGTACTTTGTAAAGTAAATTACAGCACAAAAATCTTTTTTACCTTCTGAATCACTGAATTAGTAATATGGCCCAGTCTCACGGAGATGCGTATAAATAGCACGAAGTGTGAAAATTGTGCAATACATGCGCCAAATTGGCGTGCATATGATATGCCAGTCCTTTCCATTCACTTAAACGGCTCATCTTTTTTGTCGTTTTATTTATTGTTTTCTAAATTTTGTTGAAATTTTTTACCATTTTCGCTTGGGTTTAGGGTTAGAACAACTTTTTGTTATATAAAAATGACATCCTAACCCAAACCCTAATTCTAACCCCAACTCCAAGCGACCATGGCTAAATATAAACAAAAACATGGAGAAACCTGCACTGAAAAAAAATGATTCATTCAATTTACTCATTTTTTTAAGGTAAGTGGTTGCAATCAATTTATTTAAGCTACATTTAAACAAAAGTTTTTTGTTTTTCTTTGGCCTTTCAAATTTTTTTTGTTTGTTTGAATGTAGCTTAAATAAATTGATTGCAACATTTTTTTTAGTGTGTATATTAAATAACCTCCTTAAGCAAATCTAAATCAAGACCTTAAAACAAGCCTACAGTTTACACAAGGTGAGGTGGACAATCTGAAGGAAGAGAATGCAATGCTATCTGAATGTACTAATAGATTGCAATCTGACGTCTATAACGTTTGCGACAGTATGCTCACCATCACTGACAAAATGGAGTACCTGGAGTGTATTGTGGTTTTGTGTTGTTTTGTATTATGATTTTTGTATTATTGTAATTAATTTTTGGGGAAGGCGTTTACAAGCTTTTTGCTTCGGCCCACTCCCTTTGAGCAGAATGGCTACTGCTCAAATAAATAAATAAATAAATAAAAACCTAAACCCAAGTGAACATGTTTTTTTCACACTTCGTGCTATTTATACGCATCGTCATGAGACTGGGTGGATATGGTTTGTACTCATAAAAAAAATCATGACATTTGCAATTTGAGTGTTGTTATGACCATGATATCTTCTCTAAAGAACAGAAGTTTATTTCATAGAGACTATGTATTAGACACAGTTGGTATTGGTAGTTTTGATTGATTTTTAGGGGTTATCTGCCCCCATTCACCCTGGAAACTACATCACTGCAACAATGGCATGGCAGAAATATTCACCTATAAATTTGAATTCATAGTATGTTCATGATTCAAATGATTGTGTCCTCATACTTTTCAACATATTGTAATTACAGCCTTTTTTCTCACAAGCTGTGAATTGTCAGTTAATAAACTCAATATCGAGGAGAAGACTCAGCTGGCACAGGTTGTGCAAAGCAGCCTGTATCAGTGACAGTGAATATTTGTGGAGATGCTTGGCTTTTCAAAGAGCTCACGCTGTCAGGAACGACACCACGACCCCCTCGATTAAACAACAGGTTTATTCTTTGCTCTGCTGCTGAACTTGTTGTCTCTTTGCTGGGTTAAAATCTTGAGTTACAATCAGCTCAATGGTTTGGTGTTAAACAGCTGCTGGTCTGTAATGGAGGTGAGTGGATGAGAGAGAGTTTAAACAGATGCTCACAGGATATCACTGGATAGTGGGGTAAACATGGTGAGTCACAGTGTCGTCTTATTTAAAAGCATTAGATAATATTTTTTGACAAGTTGTTTTTATATTTTAAATGATTGAGACTTTTGAATCTCTGCTTTCAATTTTCACTTGCTATGTACATTTTCAGCTCTGTAGAGTAAAGCTAAAGGTACCAGCATAAAGACTTTTAAACAACTTACTTATGCAAGTCAATTGAACCTACAATACTTTTTAAAGTTTTGACTTGTAATAAGTTGACATAACTTAGAAAAACAAATTTGTTAACTTACTTTAAGTTGAAGTACCATAAAAATACATGTTGATATGATATAATTTTTACAGTGCAGTAATGTCGTGATTACTTTGTCAAACTTAGTTTATTGCGATAAAAAGAAAAAAAAACTTTATACACTGTAAAACAATCACTAATAATGAGAAAGTATTTTTTCATGGCTGATTGTGATTGGTTGTGATATTGGGATTTGATGGTGTCACTGTTTACAGAATCTCAGTAGAGATGTTTTATCAGTGATTGAGAATCCAGTAGTGGTCAGACAATCTCTCCATACACAACAACTACAGGTGAACGAATCAGCTCAAAATAATCTCACCTGGATCACAGAATTTCAGACTCTTCACCCAGGCAAGTCTTTGTTACTGACATACACCTAAATCTAATCTTAAATAATATAGCCAAGAGGAGATTTTTTTAAATATAACTTGACAATTAAATATGTTATTCTTAAACAATTATTCTTATTAATAATTGGATCACTTTTGTTTCATTCAGTGTCTGGTAAAGTGTTGACCCAGAAGCTGTTGCGAGTATTGGCAGCTGTGTGTGTACTCTGTCTGCTGGGTGGGGTTGTGGTTGGTGTTTGGTTTATAGGTAAAACATTAAGCATCTTAAAACTACAGTAGTTGTCTTTACACACACAGTGCAGAAATGTTGAGATGTGAAATATGTTTCAGTGAATGTTTGATGTCTTTGTCTAGTGAAAGTTCTCCTAAGACCAAACTCAGATCAGAGCCCTGCAAGTTTAGGAGACAACAAAGATACCTCCTTCTGTAACGTAACAGAAGAAATCTATGTGACAGACCCCAGGAAAGGTATCTGTCTCTTGTGTTGTATGTTACTTTTTAATCAAGATTCAGATAAAAGACCCAGCAGGTAAACATAGTGGACATTCAGCTGAACACAATGGCCAGTCAAACATGCCAACTGAGAGTTGAAACAAACAATACAATTATAATGTTGTTACCATTACAATTATATAAACATTAATTTGCTTGTCTATCCACATTAACCCGGTTTTTAGTCTCTTAATGTTGGAAATATGTCTCTTAGATAAATCAAGATTAAATGCACCATGCGGAGTGCTCTTTACATGGGAAATAAAAACAGCACGCGCTTCCCTCTTTAGCTGAACTAAAGGCGTCTTGGTTGTTTCTCTGAACTGAGACCTGTGTTATTTTCACACAAAAAAATGTAATTGCTTAGAAGCAGTGGTGTAGTCTAGATTTTTGTAGTGAGTATACTCTGATTTTTCCCCTCTCACCCTTATGCTAACTCGTCCCAGCGCAACGCACCACCACACTCACAGATGCATACAGTATGGATCTTCATGTAACAGAGCATTCTGAAAGTGTACTCATAAACACATAAACTGAATGTGTTATCAACATGTCAGTTTATTATAAGAAAAAAAAGAGTTTAACAGCCAATGGGTTTACAGCTGGGGAAACTGGACTGATTTTTAGACTGGTTTAGTGTTAATCAACATCTAACTCGGGGCCAAAACTTACTCAACTGTTAATTAAAATTAAATAAACTGTTTACAATCTTCAATCCGTGGCTAACACATGCATTGAAGAAGAAAAATATCCACTCTTTCAATAGCTATTATCTGACAACTATTGATAACATTACCATGTGTAATTTAATGGTGTAAATGTTTTTAATTAATACACATTTAAGATGACAATGAATTAACTCTAATACAGCAAATTCTAATAATTAAATTTGCATAGTCATTGATATAAAAAGCTTATTTTTTGCATATAATACAAGCATTGTCTAAAAATGAAAATAGGCTTTTACTTAATTATTATTACAAGACCATCATGTAGCCTAGACACCAAAACCAAGTGAAGAAAATTATCTCTTTAATTTGCAAGTCTGAACTGAACATCAACGCAGACATGAATTTCCTCACAGAAGTTTAAGATCATATATCATAGAAGTTTAAGATATATACGATCATATCTTGAACGTAGATATATAAATGAACACAGAGAAGGGAAGTTTAACACTGTGAAGCACAAGCAAACATGCTGAAAGAGGCTTAAAACCATCAGGACATAAACGGGCTTATTTTATTGCATTTGAAACCTTACCTCGAGATAAAGTATTAAACTGGACTGATGATTTAAATGTTGTTTACTCACATGTGTGTTGTTAACTCTCCGGATAACTCTCGTT
Organism: Misgurnus anguillicaudatus; assembly: GCF_027580225.2. Classification (NCBI taxonomy): domain Eukaryota; kingdom Metazoa; phylum Chordata; class Actinopteri; order Cypriniformes; family Cobitidae; genus Misgurnus; species Misgurnus anguillicaudatus. The sequence continues at coordinate 17,052,330 of NC_073360.2, read as the reverse complement.
CACTTCTCCACGGACTGTTTGTTTACAGTGTCACGTGAGCAGCTACACTGCAGGTTCGACTTCATTTGGCGCTAAGCAGACCTCTTGGTGATGTCAAAGTACTGCGAGAGCGATTCAAAGCAGATTTCTCCATGTTATAACTGTAATCGCTCTCCCACTACTTTGTTGTCACTCGCCTGTGGGTTCTTGTGGCGCCACAGCAGTCTGCTCCCCAGTCACTCAAGCGCCGCTATAGTAGTAATTTGATTTCATACGCCGATCGGATCGCGGAGTTCGTCAGGAAGTCATCAAATATATAGCTTATGTATATCCATTTAAACCCGCTAAAGTAGCAAGTGTAGCATGCTAATGGTTAGTGCTTCACATCTAAATTATGACTAAAAGTTTGAAATGTCACAAAACCATGCTGTTACGCATCCTCACGCTATTTTTAGTGGGTATACGGAAATCCTTGACAATTTCTAGTGGGTATACGGCGTAGTCCTGCGTATCACGTAGACTACACCACTGCTTAGAAGTTATGAAAACAGCATTTAAACATGACATATTAGGATATAGCCTCACAGAATCTCATCTGACAGCAATAACAGCATGTTTTTAAAGGTATTGCGGAGGATTTTCTTTTTCCGGGTGGATCATCAAGATTGGTCCTCCTAGTTGTCAATCAGGAGTGTTGCGCAATTGCATTTTTTTAAAAAGTGGAGAAGGCGGTTATTTTCTAAAATTCAAGAAAATCCTCCGCTACACCTTTAAGGTGCCAAGAAACTTACACAGACAGGAATAGCTTATTAAAAATGTTAGTTTTACCTTAGCTTGGAAAAACTCTAGATTATATGGCCATTTAAGATACTGAAGATGTCCGAGTACTCTTAGGCCTAGTCCACACGTGCACAGGTATTTTATTAACTGAAAAAAATCTCTGAGTCCACACGAAAACAAACACATGAAGCCCTGTCAAGAGCCAAACCAACAGATGGCGATATTTCCCTAACTGTAAACCCATGTTGGCCAATCAGAAGTCATTGCAGAGTTTCCCCTGACCAGGTAACAGGCAAAAAACTCCCGTTTGACCCATAGACATTAGCCTAGATACGTAGACGCCTCATGACGTGCTGGAATGTAATCCAGTGTCGCCGCCATATTGGTTGGGTCTCCTCACTCTACGCTAGCATCAGAGTCAACGGAGAGTGACCAACTATGCCTGTATTTTGTGCAGTAGGCCTATACGGTTATAATAACAGGCGCAGTACTAATACCAGATTGCAAGGAATTACCTTTCACAAGTAAGATTAAACAATAATTTTGGTTATTTTACCATTTATAATATTATGTCAAGTGGAACCAAACCATGTGAAAATCCGGTAAAAATTTGGGGAGTTATGATTATTGTAGTTGAAAATACACCTTTCTCAGTAGAAATAAATGCAGGGGGCGCATTAGGGACCCATCCAAGATTGTGGCGGCGCTGATATGTCAGCTCCAATAGGCAGCGTCAGTCTATGAGGCGTCTACATTTATAATGTCTACGGTTTCACCGGCCAGACAACAACGCTGCAACTGGAGTTTCTAAAAATCTTCATCCTGGCAGGAGTTTTTATAAAAGTTCGGCTTCAGTGACCTGATACAGCGTTTGCGTGTGGATGAATGTTCAAACCGCATTAAAAAGGTAATGATGGTAAAATGAAGCCTCAAAAGAAGCATCAACTTCTCCAGTTTCTAACTAATATTTAAAGCTTCGAGTGTTGAAAACATGTCACATCTTTAAATCGAGGCTGCATCTGGTACACCCATTTTTGCACGACACAATCCCCGAACCCTCGGTTCAAATGTAACATGACTAGAAAAAGGTGCAGCTTTGAAAATACCATTGTAGGTGTGGACAGGGCCTTAACCTTTTATCTGCATGACTGCATAGAATGTTTTTGCTGTCTCACAACAGTGATGAAATGTATTAGCATAATTTATTAGTTAAAAATGTATTTGTTATTTATTATTAAAAACACTTCATGTCACCGTATTCAGTGCCATTTTATTAAATAAAATACAAATTATATGAAAAATGTACACAGTAAATTTGCCAGGGCCCCTTGCTGGCCATATAGGCCCATGCATTAATCTGTTCCTGTGTGCAATGGGTTATGTTGAAGGATTTTGACTGAACTGGGTTCAGTGTTTTACAGGATCAGTGGTGAAAACTCTCTTCTGGAGATTCAGCTGGAGAAACTACAGACGTGGCTGCCCGTGTGTTTCGAGAGGTGGAACTCATCTCTGGGAACTCTTGTATGTCGACAGCTGGGATATCTGAGGTGAACATGATGACAACTGAATCACACACACACACTTACAGATCTCAACACCTTTTACTTCACCACCAGCTGGGACTGTTTTCTGTAGGTCAGATATTCACAGAGTGACCGCTGTGTTGAAATGTAGTAATGTGAACTTATTGAAAATATGATGACATTTTGAGAAAATAAAAGAACGGTTCAGCCGAAAATGAAAATTCTGTCATCGTTTAATCACCCTCGTGTCACTCCAAACCTGTAAATATCTGATTATTTCAGTAAACTCAACAAGAGATAATTTCCACAACATCTTACATGCGCTTTTTGATGAAAAAAAATGAAAGTGAAGTTTCTAGCATGAGCATTCTTGAAAATTATTTTATATTCTAAAAATGTATTCTAATAATAATAATAATAATAATAATTTTGTGAGCAGCAAGTTTTGTCTGAGCTTTTTAACCTCTCTTTACAGATTATCAAAGCACAAAGGTGTTAATTTGACTGATGTTGGGCCAAACTACACAGATGGATTTGTCCAAATTACCTCTGAACACCAAAACAACTTGGAGAGATTATGGCGTTTCAGGTTCTTATTTTGTTTACAAATTGAAATACGTCATTTCTAAATGAACACAAGTTTAGTTAAACTGTTTTTATTTACTATATGTGTAGCTGTAGTACAGGAAAGGTTATAGCTCTGAAATGTTTTGGTGAGTAATACAAATAAATATTACTTAACTATTATGAGTTTTAAATAAATAATCCATGCTGTTCGTCTATACTGAGGTCTGTTTTTAAAGAGTGTGGCACAAGAGCAAAATTACCAAGAATTATTGGAGGAGAGAAAGCCACTTTAGGCAGATGGCCGTGGCAGGTGAGTCTTTACTACAGTAACCGTCACACCTGTGGAGGATCCATCATCACTAACCAGTGGATAGTTACAGCTGCTCACTGTGTCCACAAGTAAGATTTTACATTTACAATAACTCAAGACTCACATATATATGTGAATCTCATCAAACCTGAATACAGGTATATCAGTGTCATATTATGTTTTTCGCAATGCAAAAAAAAAAAAGTGTTGGAATATATAGCGGTTATAAAGTTGAAGGTACAGGCCTAAACAGATTATAACGCAACCTAATACCAGTACACAATACCACAGGCAATCCATCTGCAGTTTCCAGCATGCATTGGGCTGTGTAGGAAAAAACAGATTAAAGTTGGTCCACATATCATCTAATTTGCTTTCTTATTAAAGTTACAGGCTACCTCAGGTGTCCAGTTGGGTGGTTTATGCAGGTATTGTTACCCGCAATTCAGCTAAACTGGCTCAATATCAAAGCTTTTCTGTGGAGAGGATCATCCACAACAAGAATTATAACCACAGGACTCATGACAATGATATCGCTTTGGTCAAGTTAACAACTCCTTTGAATTTCTCAGGTGACTGAAATTAGTTTTACAGTATGTGATATGGTTTATACATTGTATGTAAGAGAATAGGAAGTGTTATAGTCCTTTAAAAAAACTAAAATACATCTTTGCACCTTTCTTCAAACCACCAGACACCATTAGACCAGTGTGTTTACCACAGTATAACCAAGATCTACCTGGAGGAACCCAATGCTGGATCTCTGGTTGGGGATATACACAGCCCGATGATGGTATTGTTATACAACAAATGTAATATATCTTATTTATATTTGTAATGTGATTTAAAACGCTAAAAGATGAAAAACTAAAGTGTACATAAATGTAAATTGTTTCCATTTCTTTTATTCAGTTCACATACCAGAGGTTCTCAAAGAGGCACCTGTACCTTTAATCAGCACAAAGAAATGTAACAGCTCTTGCATGTACAACGGTGAGATCACCGCTCGAATGATCTGTGCAGGATACACAGAAGGGAAAGTGGATGCGTGTCAGGTGAGCTCATACTACTAACTCAAGTGAAATTATATCAAATAAATATATTTTATTAACAGCAAATACATTTTTAAGGTTAAAATTGAGAAGATCATTTGTTTGTTTTAGGGGGACAGTGGAGGTCCTCTGGTTTGTCAGGATGAGAACATCTGGAGGCTTGTTGGTGTTGTTAGTTGGGGAACAGGCTGTGCTGAGCCAAACCAGCCTGGTGTTTACACTAAAGTGTCGGAGTATTTAGAGTGGATTTATGAGATTATAGAGGTTGGTAGATGAAGACTTCATTAAAGAGCTTTTTAAAGTCAAACTGCTGTTACATCATTAATGTTGAAGTCTCAAGTTGTGCTTTTACATTCTGTTCCAGAGCTACTAAATCTCCAGACCTTTTTTTGCCGAATATCCTGAATATTTTTAAGATATGGTATTATATTTTATTTAGTAAAACATCACATTAAACGTAAATATTACATTTAGATTTGTATTTGTGTTTTGTATGTTTATGTTGAGAGAATGTTTTGATTTTTACCTTGGTAAAAAATAAATTTTTGACATTTGTGAAAATATTGTGTTTATTACTTAATCTAAAACAGATATTGTGGAGAAAGTTAGATTATAAAAAGAAACTTAGTATGTACACATTGGAACATGAACAAGATTGGACACCCCTGATGTAGGCCATACGGGGTTAACACTCCACAACAAGGGGTGCTGTGTTCCCCGCCAGGTGTCAATTTTGCCCACATCTAATGGCCAACACGTGCAAGTTTTTTAGAAGCATGTTAAGAGCCCCTCAAGACAAGACACATTGAGCTTTAAAATAATAATAGGCCCAAAATACTGTTGTAGATTTATTAACAGTATCAATATAGTTTTTACTATTTTACTACTAAAACTCTCTAAAAATCTCTCATATCAGATTACTTATCCATGTCTGCTCTTTTGTACCAATACACACATTAACTTTGATCAACATTACACATACATCAATTAAGAAAGACAAGAAGAAAGATCTAAACATCAGTTCACCTGCTCTCTGCAATCAAACTTATCAAGTATTACTGTATCAAAAACAAATTTTATTTTATTTAAGCTGTAATAATCATGTTTGAAGTTAAAATCATTAAAATCAATGAAACAACTTTTTATAAATATTTATAAAATATCTTAGTGGGCCCATCCATTTGCTAGATGCCTTTAATTCAGCACATATAAACTTTCCTGTGTTCTTCATGAGGATATGATGGGAGGAGCTATGACATCACTGTGAGGTGAATCCTGGAGTGAAAGTGAAACTGTGCTGATCAACAACGTTGAGTTGTTTAACTTTTTAAACAAAACTATATTCGGTTCTGATATTCAGTCTATATGAGCTGATACTGATGCTTAATTATTGGTAAGTGACTAAAATACAAAAGAGATTTTAGGTTTGTGATGTTATTAGTCTGATTTAACATAGTAGATGTATATGACTGTAACCAACTGGACAAAACCAGATTTCAGAAATGTAAAGGTTCAAATATAACTTTCTGCAATAAAATAAGGTCAGAATTGTATTATTTAGTGTTTCACTTGATTGTAACAAAAATATAACGTTTTGATGGTGCTGTTATTTCGTCACCTCACTGAAAGACTAAACAGGAAGTTTCTGCAGCTAAACTTAAAGAAACACTATGGGGCGTATCCTAGTCCCGGACTAAAATGCATGTTTAAGCTTCCTTAATTTAAAAACAATTTGCACTGACATATTGTAAAATATATCAGTGGCATTGTTTTGTCTCAAGATACACACCAGTGTTGTTTTTGAAAGGTGTGTTTGTAAAAACAACTTAAATGCTCTAAACACTGTCCAGGAAACTACCCATTAGTTACATAAAACATAAGAAATATTTCATAAAATGTAACATTGTTTTAAATATCTTGGGTAAACATTTTGTGCTGTGAAACATTCTGTAGCTTTGTTGAACAGATCCAGTACTTTAAACTTGTGTACTTTGGACTCAAACTACATGTTTGGCTGCCAACACAATGCAAATGTTTCATTTTTGAGTTTAGATGTTATATTACTGGTTATTGTTTATTGTTGTTGTTTTAATTTACTTTAAAGTACAGACAAATAAGTTTAGTTTTTAGACTGAACATAATGAGTAACTTTGTACTAAATAGATTCAAAGAGCAAGAGAGCAATGGCAGAATCTTCATCAACCTCACCGCACAGACAGACCAGAAGAAACAGTATGGATAGATCTTCAATAGGTCAGTAACTAAAATAAACAATAATAATAATAACAGTGTATGAATAACAATGTTTATGTATGTGAATGGTATAGCAAAGCCAAATACATGGGTTTAATTCCCAGTAAATATGTATTAAAATGTATATGATTTTGAAAGCACTGTTTGTTGCCTTGAACAAAAGCATTTGTGTAAATGACATTGATCAAGGTCATTTAATCTTTCTTGGATAAAAAAGTGAATTGCTGATGTGAGGCTTTTTTTTACATTGCATGTACATTTTAAATGTAGCTCATTATCTTTATTTGTTTTTCATTTTCAGGTCTGTAATCCTCCAGTGGTGCCCTGTCAGACGAGCTGCAGTGTTCAATCTGTCTGGATGTGTTTACTGATCCAGTCAGCACTCCATGTGGACACAACTTCTGTAAATCCTGTTTAAAACAGTGCTGGGACACGAGTCAAGATTATCACTGTCCCCTCTGTAAAGAAACATTCAGTAAAAGACCCGATCTCAAGATCAACACAACACTGAGAGAGATTGTGCAGCTCTTTAAAGAAAGGTCTGGTCAGAAGAAATCTGAGGTTTTGTGTGACATGTGTGATGATAAAAAGCTAAAAGCCTTGAAGTCCTGCCTTGTGTGTCAGATCTCTTACTGTGAAACTCATCTGGAGCCTCATCAGAGAATCCCTAATTTAAAGAAACACAAACTGATTGATCCTGTAGAGAATCCTGAGGACTTTATATGCCAGAAACATGAGAAACCTCTGGAGTTGTATTGTAGAGATGATCAGACATGTGTGTGTATGTTGTGTGCTGTGACAGAGCACAAGACTCACAACACTGTTGCTGTAGAGGAAGAGAGTGGAGAGAGGAAGGTAAGAGCTTCTAACAATGTAAATGATCATATTTCATTCACACAACAATATCTGTCAGAAGATCTGATCTGTGTTCAGTGATGAAGTGTTGATGTATCTTTAGCCTCAACTGATGAAGATACAGACAGACGTGAAGCAGAAGATTCAGGAAAGAATGAACAAAATTCAGGATATCAAACACTCAGCAGAACTTAGAAAAGTGAGTATTTATTCAATTATGTGAAATTAAAAAATAAAAGTGGCATGCTTTGCCCAAAAAATCTCATGTAAAAATGTGATGACAAATATTTGAATTCATATTTAAATCTTAAACATTTGCTTGCAAACTTTAATATATTTTTTATCATTGCATAATTCATGATATTTTTTCGTTTTTAATTTATAAAATAATTTTTCAGAGGTAATGAAAGATGTTAAATATTTTATGTATCATGATGTTTTGAAGCTGAAGTAAATGTAAGAACTGCATCTGTTTATTGTTTTATTAGAATTACTCAGAGAAAGAGAAATCAGAGAGTGTTGAGCTCTTCAGTGCTCTGATCAGATCTATTGAGAGATGTCAGACTGAATGGCTGGAGATGATGGAGCAGAAGCAGAAAGCAGCAGAGAAACATGATGAAGATCTCATTAAAGATCTGGAGCAGGAGATCAGTGAGCTGAAGTGGAGAGACATTGAGCTGGAGAAGCTCTTACACACTGAAGATCATCTTCATCTCCTGCAGGTCAGTGCTCCTCTCTTTGCTCCCATCACTCCTCAATACTCCTCATGCTGAGATGTTTCTCTTCTCTCCTGATGTAGATTTACCCATCAGTGTGTAGCCCTGTAAACATCAAAAACTGTCCTGAGGTCAGTAATACTGAGATACAGCTGAGTGTGGAACCTCTAGTGAAAGCTCTGACGAAACTACAGAAGACTTTAGATGAGAAACTCAGTGAAACTGGTGAGTAAATATTTAATATCATATAAATATCATATACAGATAGATTTTCATTGTTAAATATGTTATGTAAAATAATTAATGTTTTGGTAATGTACTTGTAATGAAAATACAATAATATTTATAATCAACATTATGTTGTGCATTATGTGTGACAAAATGCATTACTGTAATAAAATGTTTTAATTAAAATAATTGATTCAGTAAACAGTTACAAATACATATTCTTGTATCATCCTACAGTCTATTTTTACTATATTGCCATACACAGTTTGTCTCATTATTTAGATGTCATTTTTCTCTACAGTGTTGAAGAGAGTGCAGCAATATGCAGGTGTGATCTGTGATCTTGCAGTGTCACACAGTAATATTGTCAATTCATATAATATATAAATTCAGTGTACAACGTATTTTCTTTTTATATTAAAAACATCAAAACACTTCTGAAGTTGTGATTCATAATCAATTTTCTCTCTATAAGTGGATTTGACTCTGGATCCTGACACAGCTATTCCAACACTCACCCTGCCTGCTAATGGACAAATAGTGAGATATGGAGACATTAAACATGAACTCCCAGACAACCCAGAGAGATTTGACACTTGTGCATGTGTTCTGGCAAAAGAGGGATTCTCATCAGGAAGATTTTATTTTGAGGTGCAGGTAAAGGAAAAGACTGATTGGGATCTTGGAGTGGCCAGAGAATCTATTAACAGAAAGGGGAAAATCATAATGTGTCCTGAGGATGGATACTGGACAGTCATTCTAAGAAATGAGAATCAGTATAAGGCTGCTGAGGTTTCTCCTCTCTCTCTCTCTCTGAGAGTAAAGCCTGAGGTTGTGGGGGTGTTTGTGGATTATGAGGAGGGTTTGGTCTCCTTCTATGATGTGAAGTCCAGGTCTCATATTTACTCTTTCACTGGTCAATCTTTCACTGAGAAACTCTATCCTTACTTTAGCCCCGATAATACAAAAAAAGGTAAAAATGCAGCACCACTCATCATCTCACAAGTTAAACTGCTAAAGTGAGACACTTAATCTGAATCATCTTTATCATTATGTGTATATTTTTATTAATAAAAATCATAATATTTTAAAGGGGACATTTCAACAGGACTTTTTTTAAGATGTAAATAAATCTTTGGTGTCCCCAGAGTACATTGAATTTTAAAATGTGATGTTTTTGGGTGTGTCCTTTTAAATGCAAATAAGCTGATGAAATGAAAACATTGATTGCCATAATGGTGGTTTGCTGAAATTGAAACTCGTTTGTGCTGTCAATTATTTTCTCTCTCTCTCTGCACTAAATGTCAGTGCTGTGGTTGGATAGTGCAGATTAAGGGGCGGCATTAAAGATCCCCTTTCAAAATCACAAGGCAGCCAGATTTTAATTACTTATTTTTTCACATGCTTGCAGAGAATGGTTTACCAAAACTAAGTTACTTGGTTGATCTTTATCACATTTTCACTTATTGGTTTGCATTAGAGTTAATTACAACACCTTAATAAAAGTCTTAATTTCTGGATCACTGACATGCCCTGTAAACCTATTGCTTAAAATAAATACAAAAATGTTTGCAATCTAAGTGTTGTCATCATGACCATGACATACAATAAATGTTTTCTTTAAAGTTAATTTCATGTAATGTAACTCTAAATGTATAGATTCGGGAGGAGCTTAAACATTCAGGTCTGTCACTCATCATTATGGATGTATAAGGCAGCCTACAGGCCAGAGTCGTATAATAAGAGAGTTACGAAACGCTTTGATCTCGCCGCCGCGGGGTCACGTGATTCATGTAACGTTCTACAGTTCCAAACTGTCAATCTGTTTGCATAGGTTTTCAGCTATTTTAGGTAAATATTAGCTTGTAATGTGAATTGATTACTATACTTACTATGTTTATAACGTTTTTTTACTAGGGAGTGATGGAAATACAGTAAATCAGTTAATAAAAACAGTTAATGGTGACCCAAAGATAACTGTGGTTATCTATACCAACTACAGCAACTAGGGATGGCCCGATACCGATACTGGTATCGGGGATCGGGTCGATACTGTCCTGATATACTCGTACTCGTAGTCGTAAAAATTCGCCGATACCACGCACCGATACCACGTACATTTTGCTAAACGAAATTTGCCGCCGCGAGTGCTTTGTCAGTTAAGAGGGGAACTGAGGAATAATGTCGGCGGTTTGGGCTCATTTCAAGATAAGGGATGATGACAGCAGCAAGGCAGACTGTAAGTTATGTTCAGCTAAGGTATCGAGAGGAGGAAAAGAAAGTACATCGTTTAACACCAGCAATCTCATTAAACATCTGAAGACGCATCATAGCGCTGAATACGCACAGTTTAGTAAAGCTAAAGCAACTCAGCAGCCAACATTAACACAGGTTTTACAGAAGCGCGAGAAAATGTCCAGAGATAATCCACGGGCACTAAAAATAACAGAGGGAATTGCATACTTTATTGCACTTGATGACCAACCATTGTCGGTTGTTGAAAATACAGGATTTCGACATCTACTTGGCATACTGGAGCCGCGATACGAAATTCCCAGTCGCCATTACATTACAGACGCTATGCTACCTAAAGTGTTTAATGATGTGAAAAAGCACGTCAGTGGCCTTTTGCGGGATGTTTCCGCTTTTAGCTTTACAACAGATATTTGGTCAAGCAGTGTCTGTCCTACGTCTCTTCTCAGTTTAACTGTACAATGGCTTGATGACGACTTTACTCTTCTCCAAGCCACCTTACAAGCAAAGCCATTTCGGGGATCGCACACCAGCCAAGCCATAGCAAATGCGTTAAATGGGATGCTTCAGACCTGGTGCATTCCGAAAACCTCTGTCCACGTTGTGCTACCAGACAACGCAAAAAATATGATTAAGGGAATGAATGATGCTGGACTCCCCAGCCTACCTTGCGCCGCTCACACTCTCCAGCTGGTGGTCCACGAGGGCCTTTTGTCACAGAAAAGTGTTGCTGATGCGTTGGCTATCGGACGCAAAATCGTGGGCCATTTTAAACATTCTCCTCTAGCCTACTCCCGCCTCGAAGACATTCAATTAGAGATCGGTCAGCCTGCAAAACGACTACAGCAGGACGTACAGACCCGCTGGAATAGTACGTTTTACATGATCCAGTCTCTGATTGAGCAGAAACGGGCTCTGGGAATTTTTGTGTCCGAATATGAACTCCCTGATAATCTCACGGCTCACCAGTGGGCACTGCTGGAGAAGATGATGACTGTTCTGGGTCCGTTTGAGGAGTTAACACGAAAAGTTAGCTCTTCTGATGCTATGGCAGCAGATGTGATTCCTGCTGTCACTGTACTGCAGAGATTTCTGTCTAGAGAGACCGACGATGACCATGGCATCAAAACTATGAAAGGGACCTTAGCTGCAGCTGTCAAAAGGCGATTTTCTGATGTGGAAGAACAACCTATCTACAGCATCGCTACTCTACTCGACCCCAGGTAGGTGTGTGTGTGTGTGTGTGCGTGTGCGTGTGTGTGTGTGTGTGTGTGTGCGTGTGTGTGTGTGTGTGTGTATGCGCGTGTGTGTCTGTGTATGCGTGTGTGTCTGTGTATGCGTGTGTGTCTGTGTATGCGTGTGTGTGTCTGTGTATGCATGTGTGTGTCTGTGTATGAGTGTGTGTGTCTGTGTATGAGTGTGTGTGTGTGTCTGTGTGTTAGGCTGGTTAGCGAGTTGAAAACTAAAAGTCGCCTATGTCTTGCTGAAAAGTAAATTTTAGTACTTCATTTTCATGTAATACATTTTTTGATTAGGCTGTTATTTTTTTAATATCCAAAGTGGTATCATGTATGTAGGCAAACATACCTATTGTCAGAGAGCCTCATTTTTTTTCTCCCTCTGTTATAGGTATAAAAACCGCTTTTTCTCAAACACTGACACTGCTGCAAATGCCAAGGAGATGCTGATGCGTGAGCTGTTGAGTTCGTCTGGAGAAGAGGAGGATCATGACCTGCACGAACCTCCTGCCAGAAAACCACGCAGGGACCAGGCAAGCAGCAGCCTGGACAGTATATTTGATGAAATAGCAGATGAGCAAGCACTGGTCTTGCTAAACAGAGCTCAAGTAGGTTCTACTGCACAATTAGAGACATACCTAGGGGAGACCACAATTTCCAGAGAAGACAAACCACTACAATACTGGGCAGTTAACAAAATGCGGTTTCCTACTCTGGCCAAAATGGCATCCAGATACTTCTCAGCACCATGCAGTAGTGTTGATAGTGAAAGGCTGTTCAGCTCTGTGTCACATATTGTGAATGAAAGCAGAAACAGAATCAGCAGATCATGCAGAGATGATTTTGTTCATCAAAAAGAACCTGCCTCTCATTCTCCCAAAAAGTACTTAAAGCTAGTTCAGATCACATTGCTGACTGAAATGTTTGTTTAATTGAAACATGGGAACTGTTACTGTGCCAAAAAGTTTAATTGATGTTTAATTGAAATATGCAGTAGTTTAATTGAGACTGCAATAGCTACATTAATGTTTGTTTAATTGAAATATGTAAATGTTTAATTGAGACTACGCAACAGTTACATTGAAATTTTGTTAAATTGAAAGCTGGAGATGGTGGCAATTAGTTTCATTGCTAAATATTTGAGTTGACGTTGTTGACTGTACAATATGTTTTATTGATATTTTGTCAGTTGTGAAGACTGAAGATTTGTGAAGAGTGCCAGTGTTGAGGCATTTTGTTTACACAGAAATATAATTTATTTTTGAAATCGCCTATATTTATTATTTTACTCATTATTACTTATTTTTAGACTTGTTAAAACAAGCAGAGAAGTAAATAAAACAGCCTTCTAATCTGTGTTCTAAAATGGTGTTCTGCCTTCTTTTTTTGAGCCTAGCTACTTTTGCGGTAGATATATCGGTATCGGTACTCGGTATCGGCAAGTACACAAATGTAAATACTCGTACTCGTATCGGTTTAAAAAAAAATGGTATCGGGCCATCCCTAACAGCAACACAGTTTATCTTTTATTTTTGTAGTAAAAATATGGCTATATAAATGGCTATCAATCTGCTAAAAACATAATTCCTACACTTTTACTACATTAAAATCACAAAAAAGATCGCCAACGCGGTTATTTGTAACAGTGAAACATAACAGAAACACACTAAATTCACATTTAATTGTATTTATAGTACACATTAAATGTTAATATAATTATACATGATTTTCGAGGATACATCACTCGTATTAGCCTACTTACCAAACACAATGAAACACATAGCAGCATTGTGAAGCAGTGTGACCTTCTTATAAAGGGATAGTTTGGCCAAAAACAATATTAAACCCATGATTACTCAGCTGTCCGAGTTGCATATGTCCATCGTTTTTCAGACAAACACATTTTCGGATATTTTAGAAAATATTTTAGATCTTTCAGTTGATTAAATGTAATGTTACGGGGTCCACCAATAGTCCACGACCTTCAAGTCCAAAAAAGTGCGTCCATCCTTCACTAATTAAATCCAAACGGCTCCAGGATGATAAACAACGGTCTTCTGAGGGTAATCTGTGCGGAAAGGTGCTGTCTCTTGCTTACGGACACAGCTAGCTCAGTTTATAATATAGTCATGTTTTGACCTTACATCGCCATCTATACGGACTACCGGCACATCCGGGAACTTGACTGTAAATTTCGTCACCGCCCCTTTTCGGGGGATAAAAAAGGAGCGCTTCCATTGGCTTCCATTCAAAATAGCGGAACAAAGCAACGTTTTTACACAGCCGGCAGGCGTAAATAACTTATGAAATCACTCAGATTAAACATGTTGAGTATTTATCTGTCCATCCTGCCTGCCATAGAGCGCGAAAGGTACATTAACACATTTAATTTGGTCAATATAAAACCATGTCCCTTTCATTCTCACAGCGTCAAATTTTGTGTAACAACGCCATCCAGTGATTGCTGGAAATATCGCTAAGCCAGTTAGTTGTATGGCTGGACGGGAAAGTGCACTCATTACTCTAAATATAAAGACATAATAAATAAATACGAAGTAACTTTCAAATACGAAGTAAAATCATTCACTTGCTTCCCTGTTGACTCGATGAGGTACGAGTAAATGTCCGGGTAAGACACCTCTTGCCAATAGGGAGCGTTGTTACACAAATTTTATGCTGGGAGAATGAAAGATACATATATGGGAGGCCGTTTGAGACGAAACACAGCGAGACGCTCGCGATGCACAATGAAACACTCGCGATACACAGTGAGACGCTTGCAATACACAATGAAACACTCGCGATACACAGTGAGACGCTCGCTATGCACAGTGAGACGCTCGCGATACACAGTGAGACGCTCGCGATGCACATTGAGACGCTCGCGATGCACATTGAGACGCTCGCGATGCACAATGAAACGCTCGCGATGCACATTGAGACGCTCGCGATGCACAGTGAGACGCTCGCGATGCACATTGAGACGCTCGCGATGCACATTGAGACGCTCGCGATGCACAGTGAGACGCTCGCGATGCACAGTGAAACACTGTGAAGTAAATGAAGTTTACGCGAGCTTTCCTAGTCAAGATAATTGCGCGTGCACGCTATTCTTGAGCAGCCCTAGAGGTCGAGCGTGGATCAAGTCGATCAAAGTTAAAGAGAAAGAGCGGTTTGTGTTAAAAATGTATGAATAATTCAGTTCCGACTGAAAATGATAATAGCCTACTGCTGCAATAAACAAACCCATAAAATGGCTGGAAAGTCCTTATGGATTAAATCCTTTCATGCAGCAAAAAAATTAAAATCTATTGTCATATTTTAAAACGATCACATTAAAGCTTGAAACAACGTCAGAAATGATAACCTATTCCTGGTGGTTAGTGCTCTCAAGAGCGCATTAAGCGATCCGGGTTCAATCCCCGTCGATACTCATGTGGCTCTATTTTGCTTCTACTTTTCTGTATTCTTTATATACTGTACTATTTAAACAACACAGATTTTAACTTTTAAAAGACAATCTGAGGTTATTAGAATGCCAAATTTTAAACCTATACAACCTATAAATAGGTCTACTGTCTTTACTTATTTTTATTATTAGTAATATACTAAGTAACCTATATAATAAATATTTAGCAGATGAATGATTTTAATACATTTAACTTTAAATGTATCTTAAATTAAAAGTTTTTTATTGGGGGGTACATTTCAAAAGCAGCAACTTGAGTGGACAAAAAAGTAATAGGTGAAAATAAAACACAAATATATTGTTCATAATAAGAGTAGTTGATTTAAGCATTTAAAGGCAGGGTAGGCAGGAATTATCTAAAAAACTTTTTTACAAGTTTGTCTAAACTGTCTTTATATACAAATGCATAATTAAAATGTAAGTACTCTGAAAAAGGGGGTATAAAACTCGAGTGTCTGTAGACCTCTCACGACTGTGTTAAACACAGTTAATTATTTCCATCCGGGACGAAACATATGATTAGCTTGCTCACATATCACTCTCTCTCGCGACCATGGCTCCACCCGTTATAATCGTATGCTATAAGTGTTTCATCTCATGATGTTAGCTGCCAAAGAAGTTGACTGGCAGTGAGGAGAGCAGTGTCATCTATCAGCAGCACAGCTTTACTCCTGCAGACAGAGGCGCGGGAAGATATTTTCGGTAGGGGGTGCGGGGGGGGGGTTATAGAATATAGTTATAGAATTCTAAGTTTGTTCACAAGCTCTGTATTCTGCAGACCACTCTACCTATGTCTTCTTTTAAAAAAAATCACTCGCCCCTCCCATCCATAAAGTAGCCTACAGCTTAGCTGACGGGGCATACAAACTATATAGCCTATTGCAACATAGTAGAGAGATTCTCTGCCCAGGACGTTATTTTCCGCTACTATCCTTGGGCCGGGCCGATATAAGCATATTTTTAATCATTACTTTATTAGCCCAATTGGGGAGAAAGCTATGCCATAATCAGAAATATTATATATATATACTATATTCAGGCCAAAGTAACAAATGTCTCCAAAAAGTTACACAAATTACAAATTACAAAATGATTTGTAAAAGTTACAAAATGCAACGCGAGTCAGGTGCGGAGTCTCCTCTGGCACGCATCACGCACCGGTCATGCTGTGCGGTATGGTGGAGCTTAAGTCCAACATGGAGTTTGAAGATGTAAAGAAAAAGAAAAACAGGGGAATTAACTTTGAGCAAGTTTGGAGGAAAGTCGGAGGTATGGAACCAGTTTATGTACACATATGCATTCTCACTGGTCCCAGTAGTACGCCTTTTTTGTTGTCCTTTGGTTAAGTTTTTAATATCTCTAAACTCTAACATAATAACTTTATTGACATTACTTGAGTTAAGGCGATTAGTGGACCTTTCAATTCACGGGTTTCATTTAATTCTATTTTTACACGTAAATGTAATATTTGTGTCTTTAAGTTTTGTTTCACTTTGCCATGCGTCCTGCGGTGTAAAAATAAGACATTTTTCGACTTTAAAATTCCAAAATCATGTCCTAAATTGTCGGAATATATTCCAAATGTATTCATTTGAATTTATAGACATTTTACATTAAAATCGATGCATGGGAATAATTTATATAATTTTTTTGAAATACCTTTTAAATTTCGCATGTTCCTTATTGTACATATATAATTTAGTTCCTTTTACGTCGTTTTAATAATTTAATTCAACCGTTTATACTTTCATTCAATAAAGCACATGTTCTGTAACATTTACAAGTGCGTTAAACACCGCAAAACAATTTGGCTATAGAACTAGAAAATCGTTTACTGAACCTAGCTTAGCTTGGACGCATTTTTCCATCGGAATATGTTTAAATATCAAAATGGGCCAACATATTTTGATTAAAATATATTCTAAAACCATGCTAAATTATTTTAAGAGTAGTAGACCTTCTCATATAGGCCAACCACACTCCACAGTTCATTCTTGTTCGTTTTATATGTGTTTCATTGTTGCATGCACTTTTTACGCATGCAAACTAAAATGTTATTTATATAGTGCGACCATTGTAAATCAATGCGAATCATTGTAAAAATGTATTAGCAATACATGCCTTAATAACTAGTCCTCGGGAATTTTGCTTTGTGTGATTGAAAAAAAAATTATCTGTTGAGACATTGCGAAGCTGATAGATAAACTCATTCGGCGTTCAGTATGTGGCTGTGAGTGTGCGTGCTTGTGTGTTATGCTTATGCCTATTACAGCGTATCGGCTGAATGCAATCACGTCATCAAGACAGAATCTGATAGAATCTGGCTAATACACACTTAAATAAATTTAATCATTTTAAAATTACTAAAATTATCCCTCTCTTCATCACACACCCAAAACATGGCATACAAAATGTCAAATCAAGAGATATTTATAAGATATAATTTTACTGTCATCGCAGTTTTAAATCTCTGCCACCAGGGGGTGCTGCTGCAGCACCCCCAGCACCCCCACTTCCCGCGCCCTTGCCTGCAGATCAACTGCTGGCCTAGAAAAAAATCAAGAGGTCACTGAGAGAATGGTGGGTGGACAGCATCTGAATTCACGCCATCTACTGTAGTACAAGGAATGATTGTGTAAAATGATATATGTTACACATATTCTTGACCAATCATTACATGTTACACAAAACATTTTTGATGGCAAATTATGTGTGCGTTATAGAGCCACCAGTCATCATGTTAAACCCTTGGGGGCAGTTTCCTGGACAGGGATTAGACTAGTCCTAGACTAAAATAAATGTAAGAGCTGTCCAAACTGAAAACAACTTGCACTGACATATCTTAAAATACATCAATGCCCTTTGTTAAGCATCAAAAAGCACACAAGTGAGGTTTTTAGTAAGGCATGTTTGTTAAAACTAGTTATATTTCCTAATTAAACTAAGGTCTAGTCCTGGTTTAAGCTAATCTCTGTCCGGGAAACCACCCCTTGGAGTAAGAGATTTTAAACCATTAGTTTATTCTCACACTGGTAACTTGCTGTAGTTATGCAGCTGTTTGCCAGTAACTTACTGTAGATTTAAATGTATGTTATTTGCTGGCAACAATTTGTTCAAAGTTAAATGAACATTAAACATTAACAAGTCTTTACCTTTACTGAATAAAACTATAAAATAACAGCCTCATGTAAAGCATTCTGGGAAGCAGAAATCCTCATCAACCTTTTTCTGTTGTTTCCTTCAGATTTTGGTTCCCAGAATGCTTTGCATGAGGCTATTATTTTAGTTTTATTCTGTAAAGATAAAGACTTGTTAATGTTTAAAGTTCATTTAACTTTGAACAAACTGTTGCCAGTAAATAACATCAATTTAAATCAATTTAACAGCTGTCAGTAATATTGTAATTTATACAGATTTTTTTAACAGTGTAGTGTTAGGTGTTGATAGATAAACAGAGTTTCATGAATGGTTTCAGGGTGAGGATCAGTTGAAGAGAGGCCTGACATTTTAAGTCTGAAGCCCTACTTGTGTGGTGAACAATAATTGTCTGCAGGACTCTGACAATCTTCTCTGGGACCACAGGCAAAAACATCTAACAAAATGCCAAGAGCATACCATCAAATAATTATACTTTATGTTAGACATGCAGACACCATAAAGACTTTTAAACATTTAAAGAAAAATGTAACACCAAAGATTCAAATACTGTAGATCTTTAATATAATGTGCATTTTTATGCACACCAAGCATAAAAAAAACTGACTTGTGTGTGTTGTATATTTAAATTTAATCTCCTTTCTGTATGACAGACAATGTGTTTTTTACATACAACATCTTTGGTCACTACATTAACAATATAATTGTTCAAATTGTACTGATGTGGCTATTATCCTTATATTGGGGTATTTAAGATGATAATTTATATTTAACATTTGATAGTTATTAAACACATGTCTATATTATATTAATTATTATTGTAACAGAATTTATTAAATTTAGTATATAAGTTGATTTTCTTTAATTGTTTGACTGATAGTGGTTAATAAAGTCAAATAAAATGTCAAAGAGTCAGCTGTAATATCATGACATTCACAGTTTAGTGTTAGTGGAAATTAAGCAACAACAGCCTGCCCCGGACCAGGCTAGTTTCCAAGCAGAAGTTTCCATAGTAACCGGGGTTGAAGTAGTTTAAGTTTGTACTGTAACTGCTGTAGAATTAAATTGATATTATGCAGTGGCGAACCGTGGGTACTTCAGCTGGGCCTTCAAAATATGCAATGAAGTGCAAATGCCTCTCCATCCATAATACTAGGCTATTCGTATTTTCGTTAAATCATACAGTGAACGTGTAAAAATTCTGAGCACGCAAAGTTAAATTACAGAATGGGCATTGTTTGCCTTTAAATGCAGTTTTAAAGTTTAAAATTACTTTAATCTAACTGATAAACACAAATACAGATTCTGCTGCTCTGTAATGACAGGGGCTCTGTAAATTTGCATTTAACAAGCTTAAATTATGTTCTTTAATTTATATTTTATTTTTGGAAATATATATTTAGCTGTCGGATACCTTGTTAATCTTTTTCATAAAGGGAAATATAGCACCCTGCGTTCTCAGTGCACTTCCTTGTGGCTTATAACTGTTGTTATAAGATATCCAGGGCTCGCAAAATCGCTAGCCCGAGCCCCCAGGTCCCGGGCTATTGCGAATTCTTGTCGGGCTACCAAAATGTATCTCCGCCCTGCCCATCGGGTATAGCGAGGTAAAAAATATTTTTCGCGTTCTCTCAGATTTAGTTAGGACATTATATTGTATGTAATTCGGCGTTGTCTGTCAGTCATTACTATCCTCACGTAACAAGTGAAACTGTCAGGAAGTAAAAGTATAATTAAACCCATTATTTTTCTCGTGTTCACGTCATATGCACAGGCTCCTCTGCACGCGCTTCTCCCAGCTGTGCTCTTCACGAGTACGCGCTTAAGTAATTTCGTTTTTACCTCAGCCCTATCAAGCTAGCCACAACGTCAATCACGTTTTCCGCCATTTACCTCAACCACTCTCACCGCAGAGATTCGGGCCATTAGACTGTATTAATATTAACGGTCTATGATCTTCGTCTTTGGTGTTTTACGGCAGCTCGCATCCAGTTTGTTGCATGATTAGGACTTCATGAAGGCTTACAATGTTTTGTTTTTTGCCCGCCCACTTGAAATCAAAACGTGATTGGTCGATTTGCCTGTCACTCTCCACACCAAAACACATAGAGACAGAGCGCAGCGCGTCACAACCTGAAAACCACGCCCACCGGGGGGGAAAGCAATCCAACAGTCTCCATTGACTTTGTATTGCAAAAGGCCGCCTCCTTGTCATTTCTGGCTTATAACAAAAAACTGAATAATGCCTAAAAGCTGCTTTGGGACAATATGTACAGCTAACAAGCCAAAGAACACAGAAATAAGTTTTATAAGCTGTCGAGCCGTAAAACCCAGTCTTTAAGGAGAATAAAGTGGATCGCCGATTACGTTTCCCCCTGTTGGACGCAGTTTTGCTAGTGGGAGTGCTGTGGGGGGTTGCCTGCTTCCATTTCTGTGTCTAGACGCTCGTTTTTTGAAGTCGACAGCTTATAAAAAATTATTTATTTATTTTTTTGGGTTGTTAGATGTACACCTTGTCACACAGCAGCTTTTAGGTATTATTCTGTTTTTAAGTTTAATCTGTAAATAGGTTTTTGTAAGCTGTCGACCCCAAAGGCGAGCGTTTAAAGACACAAAAATGGATACAGGCAACTTTTCATAGTACTTCTATTAGTAGAACTGCGTCCACTAGGGGGAAACGTAGTCGGCGATCCACTTTATTCTCCTTAAAGGCTGGGTTTTACGGCTCGACAGCTTATAAAAACTTATTTCTGGGTTCTTTGGCTTGTTAGCTGTACATATTGTCACACAGCAGCTTTTAGGCATTATTCAGTTTTTTGTTATAAGCCAGAAATGACAAGGAGGCGGCTTCTCGCAATACAAACTCAATGGAGACGGTTGGATTGATTTCCCCCCCGGTGGGCGTGGTTTTCAAATTTGCATAACGGCGCTCTGTCTCTATAGCTTGGCCTTCCCTGGGATTCATGAAGTCCTAACCAATGAATGAGCCAGCTAACCGGGCCTTAATAGAGACGGACGATTCTGATTGGATTAGATGTTTTCATGACATGAACCTGACAGTAAGCTTAACGTTAGAACATAGATGAGAGAAAATATATTACATGTATTGTATTGAATTGAATTAAATAGAAATTAAAAAATGTAAAAACATATTTTTATTGAATATTATTTATTTGTATTATTATAATAAAAAATCTTTTTATACATTTTTTTAGGCCTTCTCTGAAGGCGTAGAAGGCCCTGAAGGTTCCCCACTGATATTATGATATAATGACTCCAGGACAATAATGCATTCTTCAGACCCGTGCCCTCCCGCACGAGTAACTACACTCGTAATTGAACGAACTGTCCGTGCATGGTGCTCTAGTTCAGTAAAGTAGGGGATGGCAGGGTCGGTTTGTAAACATTCTATGCACCGAAGAACACTCGAAAGAAAATTAATAATTTCGTCAGAGTTGGCAATAACACACGAGTGATCACATATGAAAAAGCCTATTGTAAAGAATAACAACAAATACCTCATTTTTAAAACAAGTTTGGAAGGAGAAATACACGCGAAGAATATTTGAGCTCTAACTTCCGGTTGCAATGAAACGACTTCCGGACACACTGAAAATGTTTATACTCTCTCACACACGAGAATGAATGTGCACAGGTACAACTACGTGGGCAATTACATAGTAGGCTATATGCAAAGAGTTTCTATTTAACCACATTTTTTTCATATGCACAGTTTCACTGTGTATCGCAAGCGTCTCAATGTGCATCGCGAGCGTCTCACTGTGTATCGCGAGCGTTTCATTGTGCATCGCGAGCGTCTCAATGTGCATCGCGAGCGTCTCAATGTGCATCGCGAGCGTCTCACTGTGTATCGCGAGCGTCTCACTGTGCATAGCGAGCGTCTCACTGTGTATCGCGAGTGTTTCATTGTGTATCGCGAGCGTCTCGCTGTGTTTCGTCTCAAACGGCCTCCCATAGATACATGTTTTTATATTGACCAAATTAAATATGTTAATTTATCTTTCGCGCTCTATGGCAGGCAGGGTGGACAGATAATTGCTCAACATGTTTAATCTGAGTGATTTCATAAGTTATTTACGCCTGCCGGCTGTGTAAAAACGTTGCTTTGTTCCGCTATTTTGAATGGAAGCCAATGGAACGTCTAGTGCGATTTCCCCCAAAAGTGGGCGTGAACCTGTTCAGAGACATTCTATGACGTTGCGCCGGTTGTGCGTATCGGAGAAAAGGGGACATTACAAATGTTGCACTAGTTTCTATGGTAACGTTTAAGTTTGCCGAGAAGCTGAGGGTTTGGATTGCTTAACTTGATGTTTCGAAATCGTCAGCTGTAGTTTACTTAAACATTAATACTTCATCAATCACATGCTAAAAATCCGTCGTACGTTTTCGTTCTGAATCTGATTAACGTTAGTTGAAACACAGCGTCTACACTTTTGCAGAAAGGATACCAACTTTTGTTAAATCGGGTTTTCGGCAGTTGCTCTAGGTTTAAACACATTTAAGCATTAAAATGGCAGGCTATGATAATGCAGCTGTACAGCAGCTGAATAAGTTTTGGTCGATGTTAGATGATATGTCTGAGAATAATCTAGAAGAGTACAAGAACTTCATTGAGCGACAGCTGCGAGAAGGAGCGGAGTTCTACTCACCACCCGAGCCTCACGCCTGCATCCGCACTGCTGTACTGGTACTGTAAACCAATTCTATTTCATAATATTATCACATATTTTTACAAATTTTCTCTCTATTTTTATTTTATTTTTTTCTATTATACTCATTACCGATACAGGTAGTTTTCCACATAAAAAATGATACGTTTATTTTGTAATTAATTGTAATTACAATGTTCTATTAAAATATACTTCATTAATGTCTCATTACGCTTGATAATATATAAATATGCTATGGTAATACGTTTTTGAATTGTCAGTAAAAGGTTTAAAATTGATGCCTTTAAACATAGAATACTAACTAGAATACTTTAGTCAGGTGTGGTAAAGCTTTTGAATACTGTATATGAAAGTATTATGATCTGAAGCATTACTATGGTGTGTTCCATCTTAGGGACCAAAGAAAGGGGTGTTATATATAAACATCTGCAGTTGGAAACGAGTGCCAGCCCCAACTTCTCACAATAATCCAGTTCCCGTGTGCGGAGGAAGATTGGAAAGCATCACTGAGCAGAAAGGTACAAGCTCTCACCTGCTAAATCTTTGCTTCCAAAGAAAGAGGAGACATAAATCTTATCTTGACTCTTAACTAACCTCCTTGATTTATATAAAAGTTTATTCTCAAACAGCATTATGATGAGTATATTTGGTCTCCTCCTGTCTGTTTCAGAGTGCAGTGTGGTGGACGTGGCCTTCAACCCAGAGGTTCTGCAGATGATAGAGAAAGACAGACAAGAGAGAGAGAATATACACCTGCTTGTTCTGAACTTCATCCAACAGCAGCACAATCTGAATCTGTCCCAGAGTTACAAACTCACCAAAGACAAAATCAAGGGCAGCATTCAGGATATGAAGAACCGTTTAATGACACCAAAGCAGGTCAAATCTACCAGTGGGCCACAATCTGAACCAGGTGAGATGCACCTTTTGTGATGTGGGAGCTTGAAGCTTGTTGTCACACTTTGTACTCTGAGAAAATAAATAAATATTTCTCAGTGTAGTTCTAGTGTCATTTTTGTGTAGGTGCATAAGTCCCATGTACAAAAAAGCATTTCCATCAATGTTAGGGTTATGACAAACATATTGAAATTTGGTGACACAATATACCCCAACAGGTGCCAGTGTTGCAACAGTATATTGGTAGTGTTTCTGTAGCTCAACTGATAAAGGAATGCTTTAGTGGCGCAAAAAGTTGGGGATTGATTACCACATGCTGATAAAATGTATAGCTTGAATGCATTGTAAGTCACTTTGGATAAAAGCGTCTGTCGAATGCATGAATGTAAATATTTTCGCTTTAGTCACACTGTAAAATTGCAATGCATGTTACATTTGAAGAAAGTTTGAGGTTTGTTTCAGACATATTATCCTTTAGTTTTCATACTGTAGATCTTGTTAAGAGTAATTTAGTCAGTTGGAACCTTATCATCTTATTTAGGTAGTTATACTGTGCAAATAATTACAGTGCATCTCTTAAGTAATTCTGCATCTCTTTTCACAGCACCATCACTCCTTCAGCAGATCTCCTCACTGCGATTGGCTGAGAACAAGGTTGACTCCTCCATCCAGCTGAGCACAGTGGAGGACAAGAAACCAGCCAAACCAGGTCTTATTGAGGTGATCTCCAGTATAGAGTCAGTTCAGCGTGAGCCCCAGCATCATCTCACAGTGTGTACTGATGACAGCGGCTCAGGGAGGAGCCTACAGCTGAACGTCAAGCTTCCTGGTGTGCGATCCGTCTCACAGTGCCAACTCAGCATCTCTCAGGTCAGTGGAGAGTAATCCATAAATGTTATATGACTTCTAGCTGCTCTATTTACTTAGTTTGGGTTGAGGTATACAACAGTTTCATCAAATAAACTCATCTGACTCACATTAAAAAATTAAACAAAAATACTAAATATTTTTTGCTGTGTAGAATTTAAAGGTCCACTGGGGAGATTTTAGCGGCATCTAGCGGTGAGATTGTCAATTACAACCAACTGCTCAGTCCACAGCTCACACCTTCCTTTTAAAACACAATCTCCAGTAGCCATTTGTACATTTAGGGCTACTGTTGAAACATATGGCAACTTCCATGTAAGGAGTCACACGGTGTATGTAGATAAAAACAGCTCATTCTACGGTAATTTAAACAATACAGTTCATTATGTAAGCTCTTTATACACCACTGATAATATAGTTATGTATATTATATTGCATATCTGTCAAAAGATCCTTTTAAAAATTACACAATGCACCTTTAACCCACAAATCATGTGATCTATTTTTATATTATACAACAGTTCTTTCTGGTTCTCGAATCTGATTGGCTAAGACCTGTGCGATATTGTGCTGATATCGGCACTGTAACCGCTTCACCTTTCGTATCATTCCACCACCTAGTGAATGGAGGTCCTAAGCAGGCTCATCTCTGAATGGAAAAACACAGACGCCCTGTTTTGAATCACTCTCCGTGTGTCTCATTAGTTTACTAGCTCATAAATCAGTCTGTGAATCCCCAATCAGAAGTTATTCCGTCAAAGATCAGCGCTCTTGGATGTTACGTTACAGTTAATGGGAGAAATGTTTTGTCACATCGTGTGGACGATTAACACTTGGAAAGAGGAATATAAACACTCGTTTTTTTTCTGGAGCTATATTTCTTATCAGAACGCGAAAACACCGTGAAACTGCAGGTAAGCACCGCAGCTTTTAAATGTGGACATTGATCATTTACTTTATCGTGACCTGACTATTAAAACATGTTATGAGATATGGCCACTGGTATATTGATAAGCAGCATGCAAAAACATCTCTCTGACACTTATAAAACACCGTTTTATATAGTACTGACCAGAACAAAGTTTAATAATAATAATCGAGTGCTCGTATCACGTTAAGAATAAATGAGAAAGCAATAGTAACGTTATACAAGTAGTTTTATTAACTTTTACCTCGCGCCAAAACAAAAACAACACAAAAGACACTAAATATGAATTAAAAAACAAGTAATAGTTTGATCATGACACCAAATACTGCTGATTTGATCTCATTTTGACGATCATAAACAAACAAGGCCAACATGAGAGCCAGGGGATCCCTTTCAGAGATGTAGCCCAGAGAGGGCGGTGGTCAGCGGGGCGAGTGAACACTGATGTCCGCTCATGCTTTGGTTCTCATTCGTACCGAATCTCACTAAGCAAACGTTCAAACAGGCGCTATCTTTACTAATCGACTGCAGATTTAAATATAATACATATACATTCTCGACTGAACTAATCTTAAAACTACACTTTGTGACCAAGAAACGGTAATATAAAGTAAAGGGTTTTCCGTCCATTGAGTTGTTATGAGCTTCAAAGCAGCCGAAAGTTTTACCTGTCATTCTGGCCGCCCTCAAATCCGTGGCGGAAGAAGTAGTTCTCAAACAAAGAGGCTTTTAAAATAACTCCGTTGTTGTTTTCTAGTTTTCGTTTTTCAAACGTGTGCCGTCGAACTGTTGTATAAAAGCAATATCGCTCTCGGAGTCGTGTGATATAGCTCTATATCATCACGGCTGTGATTGCCTCCGGCACTCGGCCTGCGGCCTCGTGCCTCTGGCCTAATCACAGCCGTGATGATATAGAGCTATATCACACTCCTACTCGAGCGATATTGCTTAAGTAGTTTTTTGGTGCCTATACAATTCTACAAAATTCATCAGTGATCTGCAGTGGAAAGTAAGATAAACAGGTTCAAAACAACTGATGTTAGATTCATGTTATGTATTTGTTTATTATTTAGGATGATATTCTCCTGGAGGTGGAGGACATTTATTATCTGCACCTTCCATTACCTGATTCAGTCAAGGAGGAGACTTGCACTGCAACATTTAATAAGAAGAAACAGACTCTAACTGTTACAGTAACTGTGTTATAAAACATATCACTCTTATATAGAAACTGAGAAACTAACTTACACCTGCCAGTAAAAGTTATGACTGTCAAAAAATTACAAATATCTGTATTGTGTATGTACACTCTAAGAAAGGATGTGTTAATTTTAACACATTGTTTTGTGTTAAACTATTTAACACATTATGTGTTATTTTAACACATTGTGTGTCATTTCGTGTAGAATGTGAGCTTAAATAAATGAAATGGACAACACAAGATGTGTTAAAACAACACAAAGTGTGTTATTCCAAAAATAACACAGAGATGTGTTAAGTTAAGGACAACACACTAGATGTGTTGTCCTTAACTAGACACAAGATGTGTTAATTTAACACATTTATTTTAAGAGTGTAGTCGCATAATAAAAGCTGTTGTATTTTACACAGACCAGGTTTCCTCATTGGGGCCAGTGTATTTAAAACAAATTGTGACCAGCAGACTTGTACACAGAATGTGTTTAATAAAAGGTGGACGGGTCAGCTGCATGTGTTTACAACACGCCAAACACTATGAACACACATGCAGACTTGATAGGAAAGTACAATCGTTCATTTTTAAAAAGGAATATTTTTAGGTTGATATTTTACAAATCTGTACAAATAAAGTGGTCCCTGCTTTTACTACTTATTATTTTCAAAAGATAATCATTACATTCTCTTAAAAGATCATTTAAACAGGACTGTACATGCACAACATGTGTGACGATATGTTTGTCATAGTTTGGCAACTAATGTGTGTATCATTTGTCATGGCACAAGATGAATATTCTTTTAAACACAAACAATACACTTAGAAATAATTTGTATCAATACTTTGCTGTACACAGTTTTTTTAATAATTTCTTTCATTCTTCAAAATGTATACACATACTCTATTATACAAACACGTGCCTGCTGTAATGATGTAGTGAACTGATACAGTGAGTTTCACAGTTAGGAAAGAGCGAAGGCTTGTTGTAGGGATGAGGTATATGTGAGGCCAAACATACATTTTGTCTATCTGCTCTCTCCATGATCCTCCTCCACCCATGCAACAATCTTCCCTTCCCAGCCTGGTACAACAGCATCATCTAGAAACACCTAGAAGAACAAAGACAAAAGAAACTGAAAATCATTGATTATTACTTATGAATCTCATGAAGCCTGACAAGAAACTTATATAAAACTGTAACAATTGTGACATTATTTTTAGGACAGGGTGTTTTACCCCCTACTGATGTTTCATTTATATGCAGAAACGATTGAATCCTAATGTACCAAAAGTCATACATTCTTTCTAAAATATATAGGCCTACTTCATTTTCTTTATGAAATGTGACCCTGCCTGTGAAAAGTCATATAAAGTCAATGGTCCCTTTCAGTTTTTCTAGATTTACTATTTATAGGTACTGTATGTGTTTAAGTAAAATAATAATTTTGTTTTATTCTGCATTATTCTACAATTATTATTACTTTATGTCACTCCTGAGGTTTGCTTTTGTTGAAATTCAACAGACACTGGACTGAATGGTCAGAATTCATCTAGAAATTAAGAGTTTCGTTGCAAAACGATATAAATCCATTTTTTAACATTTTTTTCAAAAAATGTTTATTATTATGTTATCATTTTATTATTTTTTTTTATTTTTCTAATTAGCTGGATTTTTTAAGTTATTAAGGTTTAAATCAAACAAACCAACTGCAGTTGCATTGAAATTAATTGGAATGCACAACCAAAAAACAAGATTTCTGAACAATTAAAAAAACGGTGGTTATCTCGTTTTGCAATGAAACTCTTCAAATGATGATTATAGTCAAAACTAGACTGGGCTCTTTTTTGCGGCTATATATATATATATATATATATATATATATATATATATATATATATATATATATATATATATATATATATATATATATATATATATATATATATATTCGTTTATTCTTCTCACCTCCTCTTTGACGGTTCCAAACTCTGGATCCAGAGATTTAAAGTGATATCTGAAATTGCCATGTCTGTCCACAGCCTGCTTAAAGTCCTGTAGCGTGACCTCTCCTAACCTAATAAAGAGCAGTTTATATTAAGACGATAACACATATCATATTCTGTAACTGAACTATATCACTTTATTCTTGCAGTCACCTCTTAGGGATGTTGACTAAGAAGGGTGTGAGAGACCGATCGGTGTAGTAGAGTACTTTGGTCGATGCTGCTGCACTGATAACAGGGCTACTTTGGGAATGGGACATCTCTAGAACAGATTACCACATGAACAATAACTCATTAGTATGAGTTTCAAGGTACTGTATATAGCATTAAATGTTGAAGAGGTGACCCACTAGAGCTTGACGGCCATGATTCTCGGTCTGTGTAGTTGGCCTTTCGTCCAGGTGACCTTGTTGAACACTGTGGTGAAATGACAGAGGGTTTTAATGCATAATACTCGCTACAGATGGGATTTACTGTAGTATAGTGATGCTCAGTCTTGCCTTTCTCTCCTGTCTTTTCTTGGACTCTATGGTGTGGAGACGGTCCACTAGACTGGCCACGCCCTGCTCCAATGTGTCCAGAGTGTGATGCTGTGGGTCATGACCACTAAAATTATCCCTTAGACTGCGCAGAGCATCTCTCACTAACTGCAGCTCATCCGCCTGACACATACGTGCAGTAACATTAACCCAATCTGAAGAACAAATGCGGAGCAAATGCTCGAGTAACATTAAAACTTACCATTCTGTGCTGGAAAGATGCTGAAGATGTATCCATTATATGGCTGTAGCCGTTATTCTCACAAGCTGACAACTGTTTAAGCACAAAATATTACAAACCAATAGTGAACATCTGACATTAAATAACACTGTTATTCAAACCTGTTTGACTTTTAACAATAACAAGAACATTTTTTTACAAAATTATATTTACAATACAATTTTTCTAAAAAATTATATTACAGGTAAAAGTCACATGGGTTAAAAGCGACGTGAGAGTACAGTAGGCTATATATTAGTATTGTAATTCTGGGCTAAACTACAAGGAAACTTTTTTACAGTATGCATGTATTGTGTATGTGCATTCTGTGGAAAGCTGAATGCATAAGAAGTCTAAATTGTTGTTTACATAGTAAATGAATCTAAAAAAAGCTAAATCTTGTTGTGCTCTGGCTCCCTCTAGAGGAATTAACAAGAGTATTACACCAACAAACTACAAAAATAAGCCATAAAAACATTATTTTTTAATAAACATGTTTTTTTTAACTGTGGTATATTGTCATAAAGGATTATGCAGTTTAAATTATTCAATTACCCTGTTGTAGCTGTTTTCACTGATCCTGCACAGAGCATCATCCAGCTTTATTTGCTGCTGTTGCAGAAGTCTGTCTTTCTGACTGAGTTCCTTCTATAAGGACAAATGCACGCAATATAGACAATGCAGAAACGTATATATGCCTAATGTAAACATTAAACAGGATTAATCACTAGACAGTGTTTAAGCAAAATAAAATAATTAGGATGAATTTGCTTACTTTGTATTCACTTAGCAATCTGTTTCGATCAGACAACTTCCTTTCTAAGTCCTCCTAGACACAAAATAAAATAACATCTATTAGGCCTTTGACACATAAGGAATGAGTGCAAATTCTGAAATTGACACTCACGTTCTGTCCCTCCAGTTCCTCTCTGGACATGCTGGATCTGAGCAGCTCCTGTTTCAGCTGCAGAACTGTGTCCTCCTGCGCAGACATTCTCTGCTGCATGGCATCCTGGGTAGACAGATGGACAGTCAGACAGTAGCCGTGATTAAACCAAATGGCAAAAATTCTGGTGTACGCTGCACGGTTGCCTACAAAATGCAAATGCAAATGAAATGACATTTAAGAAGGTCTCACCTTAATAGCCTGAAGATTTCGCACCTCCTGCTTGTACCTTAAAAGTTCTCTCTGAAAGAAATACCCAGTTATTTATCTTATCTTATTTATTTCCATATAATGTAAGCTATCAATCCTATACTCCATATATCTACTGCTATTTGTCAGCTATTCTTCTTCACCAAGTTACCTTCAGATCTAAAGACTCTTCCATACTCTGGTCCAGCCGACTGCGAATTAAAATCTAAAAAAGAAAATGTTACTAAAGTAACATAAAAACTGCAGCCTTTGGATGCACTGTCATGACAATGGTTTAAAAATGCATACGAAAAAATAGTATAAACCAATACTTTAAGTCATATCCTAACGCAAACAGCAAATCTAACCCCCAAACCGAAGTGACAATTGATTAAAAATAGGAAAAACAGTTGAGTAACCAATACGTAAAACTGTACAGAAAAGAAAGTCGTGGCAGGGGCACGTAAAATGATGGAAATATGTGACAATGGCACGTTCAAGTTCAAAACGGTGCACAATGTTTTGCTACGGTTTCCGGGTTGGACGACATGTTTCCTGGAAATGGTGTGCACAGATGTGCAACAGGGCTCTCTTGTTTGGTGGGTGTGTCAGAACTGCAGTCCAATCAGCAAAAAACTGGTAAATAAACAAAGCGGTACTAAAGAGACAGCTCGCATGATGGGTTCAAGTGCGAGCTGTTCTCTTTCATTCTGGACGACAAGAGCAGTGACTGTAACATCAAGCATATTTTACAGTATTAAACACACATTTATAACGATTTCATCAGGCTCCAGAAACATTTAAAAAATAACACAAACCATTGCCTCTCAGCTACCGTCGTTGCAACTCTTGCGTCATCACAACAGAGTGTTCAATGCATCACCGTTTCTGTTTAATGAACATTATGAATGTTTTGTCGGGGCTTAACGCAAGCCCAGGTTGGAGTACCGGTATACAGAAGCAAATTTTGTATTATGCAGAATAATGGATTACCAGCTGCTGCTCCGAGTTGACACCACTGTCCCCAAAACTCAAAGTAGATGTTTGTTGGTCCTCAGGTAGCGACCCATGCAGCAACAAGGCCTGAACACAGAGACAGTATGTGACAGTAAGCATTAAGTTTCAAAAGCACAGTGTGAATGAGGCAAGACTCCTCACTGTGAACATATGGTGTTGAACTAACAGTCATCCAAGCAGCTATCATGTGATCAATCCTGGAGGCTGTTTAATGGGTACAGCTCTTCTCTTCAAGCTGCATTGCCTTGTTCATTTCCTACTGTAGTCCTCTATTACTGTTAATATTATTCATCTGTGTCCCATCCGTTCTAACTTTAGAATACATATTCCTCTTATGACGATGGCAGCCGATAAATAAAATCACTGATTATCTGTGAAATGATCTCATTATATGTTTTGCTAAACTTCTGATGATTAGAAAGACTTTGCATTCTATTTTGGTATTTGTTCTGTATGTCTGGAGGTAATACTCTCACAAAAAGGTGCAAAACCTGGGGCAGTACTCTTATAAGAAGTACATTTGTCCCTAAAAAGTGCATATTAGTACCAACATATACTGTACCTCTACTTAACGGTACATATTCGAATATTTTTAACAGCTACCATCAGGGTTCCCAAGTTTTCACAGTAAATCCTGCCCAATTGCTACTCAAACCTAGCCCAAAACTACCCCAATCATGTCTCGATGGGGGTCTCTGGTAAAAAAAAACGCAATTCAGATGGAAATTGGCAGGGTACCATCTGCTAAAATTTGCATTCCCTGGGTGAAATTTCACATTATTGGGGTCACTTCAATTCACAGACATTAAAAACAACCTACAGCAACAGTGTTAAAATAGCCCAATTCTGCAGGAAAATCACTGACTTGGCAACCCTGCGCAGATCATGCAGGGGTCCATTTCTGGAGACCCGCCCCTGCCCGTACCGCAAAGTTCAGCACCAGATCCGACCCGTCACCTGTGATAATATCAAATTTAAATCCGCACCCGCCCAGACCTGTTAATATTATATAGTTTACCGATCCGTGTCCTCAATAAATCACACACGCTAAAAACATTCCAATTAAAGTGTTTAATTTTTTATCTCGCGCTTCTCTCAACATCACAATTGTATCATAAATTGGCTAATGATACAGGCTAAAGTGCGTTTTGTTTTGTGCCATTCAAGTAGCCTACCAACGGCACCTAAATAGGATATGCCCTGGGTACCATCCCAGTGACAGCTTTTGTACTTTTATTCTGAGTAATAAACAGTTTAAACCCTATGGGGCAGTTTCCCGGACAGGGATTAGACTAGTCCTAGACTAAACTAAATGTAAGAGCTGTCCAAACTGAAAACAACTTGCACTGACATATCTTAAAATACATCAGTGCTCTTTGTTTTGCCTTAAAATGCTCACAAGTAAGGTTTTTAGTAAGGCATGTTTGTTAAAACTAGTTATATTTCCTAATTAAACTAAGGCCTAGTCCTGGTTTAAACTAATCCCTGTTCGGGAAACCACCCCTATAAGACCATTCTAAAAAATTAAACATTTTAATATTATATTTTATATAATTTTATAATCAGCTCACCTGAAGCCTCGTGACCATTTTCCTGGTCTCCTGCATTTCCTTCTCCAGCTGTTCCTGCTGGGCACATAGCTGTTCCTCCCATGTGCTGCTCTCCTCCTTCACAGCATGCTCTGGGCCAGGAGTCCACTCGGTGACTGAGGATTTCACTGCATCCTCTGCAATGCAAATAGATACATGAAATACAAAAATCAAGTAGGGAAACATGTGTTTAAGCATAAGTCTTACCCAAAAAGCTTTGTGGTTGCTCTGTGTGGTTTCCCAGCAGTTCTCCTGATGCTTCAGGTTTGGCATAAACTCCGATATACTCCTTCTTGGGTGAGTGTGTCGGACTAGACGAACTGAGACTATAGAGAGGTTAAAAAATATATCAGTTAGGTTACTTTTGAAGTAGAGATTAATTTTTCCACCAATACTGATAGCTGATTATTCAGGCTGATATCTTATTATTATTATATTAACTTTAATTAAATGCTAAATATAAAATTTTCTGAATGTGACCATTAATATTGCACATTAAACTAGTGATACATTTTCTATACTCAAATTCATTGCATTTTTCCTGTTCTCTTTTGATTGACAGGATATATTTGCCATGACCGATACCAATTATTGGCCGATATATCGATGCTTCTTTACTTTAAAGTAATGGTCCTAATTTCAGGTTACAGCCTGGATGACAATAACAAGTATATCATATTTTTTATAGGTAGGGAAATTCCTCAAGCTACTAAAGACACTGGGACAATTTTCTTCGTGGTTTTCAATTTCAGACTACACTAACAAAGCATCAAAGCATTCCTAAGCCACGTGTAATTCATCTGTTTTCAGCAGAAGTGAAATGAGACTTTTTAACACCTTCTTCATCACCCCAGGGCAGGCTGTTCCTTTTTAGGTATATTGAAAGTGAGACCATTCCAGCAAAGAAGAAAATACAGAATAAAATATGTCAAACAGAATAACAGAGAGATACAACAACTGATTAGCACGTCAATCTAGTCTCATTTGCATACATTGAAAATGACATTTTGATAAGGACTATTAAACAGGATTACATCTAGTTAATTAAACTTTTGAAATGGCAACGTGAAGAGATGTTTACACAAGCATGAAATTACAGCAGAATGCTCCTCAGAGAGGGGTCGTATTACTGTATGTGCTGATTTTTAATACACAGAGGTACATGTAGATCAATAGCAAACCACGCCGGATAATATATAAACCATCGCTCTCTTCTTCCACATAATTCATTTACGACGCTGACTTTACTAACCCAATATAGGCAGGTTTGTTATTTACACAGCTATATAGCTGTAACCCATTATGTGTTAATGGACAGTGTAAAAATATTGCAGGTTTGCATTGACTGCAGAGTGAGTCTTAAGTGAATATGCAAATTAATAATACGACCTGAATTTAAAATCATGTCTGCTGTTTTGTAGCATCAAATTCTATACGGTCCAAACACAATATGTAGCATACTTTATCACAGATACCTAATGTATATATGACATGAAAACAAACATTCCCGGAGCTATTTACTGAACTCGTGTGACCTTCTTAATGATCTGTGACAAAGCTCGACACTTATGTGAACCAATACACAAATCTAAAATCATACATCTGTGATATTGCGTGCAGATGGCATTGACCACATTGAAACTCATTTGATTTCTGGTTGCCAGGCAATTTCACAATGGCAAGCAACACCCATACATCAATCTCTTATGAAGACAATTGAAACACAGATACTGAGTGGGAGACTATGATGTCTTACTTTAAATATCTCAGTATACGGCTATAATATTGATGTACAGCAACACACAATGTTAGTAGAAACTAAAAGACAATGGGTGTCACCGTGGCTTTGTCTGTTTCCTAGGAAAATCTGGAATTTGAGGAATGATGAGGACACAGGAAAAGTAAAAGAGGGGTGTGGAGAATCAGGGTATAGGGGAATTTCATTCATACCATTTCATTTGCTTGGCTCCCATGATGCTATTTGCCTTTCTAACCTCCCATGCTGATCCAGCCCAACCCGTGGGGTTTGAGGAAACAGTGTGTCATCAGCATAGCATAGCAGACAGCACAGTCCAAAGGGTGTGCACATCAGTGTCCAGCAGCAAACAAAACCCAGCATCCACGGAGCTGGCGGTGTAGTCTGTTGATGATGGAGAACAGTTCCCTGCCCATGCAGATGTCTCAGTTCATGTAAGCCCAGATTGCTTGTTTGGCAGGTCTTCAGCTTCACCGCCTGCGCCGTAAACCCAGATTAAATGCCCATTCGAGTATTTCCACAGATCTGATGTTCAAAACTGCAGACAGAATGTGTTACTAAGATAAGATGTATGAGATAATCCTGTTTTCAGTTCTGAGCGTTTCAGCCGTCTCCTGTCCCCTTGAATCTTCACGGTCTCTCTCGGTGAGCCTTCTGCAACTTGTATGATTCCTGTTTTTCATTCTCACAGTTTTTCTGAGGGTGTTTTCTATGCGTTTCTCTTCATTTCTCGTCTTCCCCTCCCTTGTTCCTTTTTCAGGAGTCAGACGTGGTTCGGCTCTGCTATGTTTACCCTCCCCTCCTCCATCTTCACCCCTCCCTCTCACACAAACCGGTGGGCTCCTGGGTGGAGGAGGGGAAGGGTGTGGGCAGGCTGAAAAAGTGGGCGTCTTTAGTAAATCATGCTGGTAGGTTGTGTCTCACTTCAAACAACAGCTCCTGTACAGCATAATTCACAAAACATTGTTTGTAAGCAGTGTGGTATGTGAATTACATTTTTATTCTGTCATATTATGTTGAAATGAAACAGTACGCAGCTGTGTGGGTGTAAAGGAGAGGGTTTATAATATAATTTTACATTAACATCTGTTTTCATATCTATAGTCTCTTTACATTTATTTTGTGTATATTATAAATGTGTCTTATGTTTTAAACACAAGATTGGGTTGCCTAAAGCCACTCGTCCCTCTGAAATGGGAAGTTAGTAGTTCTTGTTGATTTGTTTGTTTGTACCTTAGTGTCAATAGTCTTGAATGGCTAAATTCCCGTCCTGTGTAGAGTACACTGTTCATATTGGCAGTGAAATTAGGAAAATATATTACTAAAAGAGATTAGGGAAGCTATTGTTCTTGTAAACATGGTTACAAAAATATGCTACATTTGTAATGTGTGGTAAATACACTTACACAGATATAGACATATACATACTACACAGAGTCATTTTATTTATATGATACTATAATTTTTTTTTATAAAAAATTGTCTTCTACCAGGTAGTCCTGGCCAAAATGGCAGCACACAAAGTTTCACACAAAAAAATTCAAGACAAACAATACAGAAAAGTCCTGTCCAGCACTCAGAACTACAATTCTTAATAGTAAAATATATAAGTAAAACAAGAACATGATTCTTTCAAATAAGACTCTAAAAGGTTTCTAAAAATATGTAAAGATGGGAGCATGTCTAGCATCAAAATACTCTGCATTTCATTCCATAATCTAAGCGCATAAAAAGAAAAAGCAGTTTTGCCAATGATCTAGGCACAGTAAAAAGTAATTTAAAGGACGATCTACACAGTAAAAAAATTACAGTATTACTTGCAGCTGGTTGCCAGTAACTAACTGTAGATTTAAATTAATTTTATTTACAGGCAACATTTTGTTTAAAGTTAAATAAACATTTACAAGTCTTTGTCTTTACAGAGTAAAACTAAAATAACAGCATCAAGCAAAGCTTTCTGGGAAACAAAATCTGAAGCAAAAAACAGAAAAAGGTTGATGATGATTTCTGGTTCCCAGAATGCTTTGCATGAGGCTGTTATTGTATAGTTTTATTCTGTAAAGATATTAATCTTATATTAATATTTAATATTATATTATTTACATCTACAGTAAGTTACTGGCAACCAGCTGCCAGTAACATTGTAATTTCTACTTCTAATTTCTGTAGTTTTATAATTACAAGAACAGTAAGATAAGAGACTATAGATATAAAAAAGGCAGATACCTATTAGAGCTGTGGCAATAAACTGCTATGCATTTTTCATCTCTGGTACAAGGAGGGCCAGCCAACCAAATCATGCAAAGTATACGTTTAGGAGCATTTCTCACAAATCGTATTAAAATTATAATGAAAATAAATTAAAAGCAATTTTATCTAAAAACAATACGTTTTGTCAACTTACATTTTTCACTTAAAGTATTTTTCACTTAAACATACACTGTAAAAAATTAATAATTGGTTTTAAAAAGTCAGTTCAATTGGTAACGCCTAAATAATTTAAGTTTATTCAACTTACATTTGTCAAAAACAAAGTTGAAATATTTTTTTTTTGGGTGTTACTAGTTTTTTTTTAAAAGTTGATCCAACTTTTTACAGTCTATGTTTAAGTTTAACAACAGCAGAAGACCCCACCGGGTACCACTTATCTCCACTACAAATAGGAAAAAAAGGCTGCAATTTGCACGAGCTCCCAAAATTGCAGTTGAAGACTGGACAAATGTTGTCTGGTCTGTTGAGACATTCAGATGGTAGAATCAGAATTTGGCGTGAACAGAATGAGAACATGGATCCATCATGCCTTGTTACCACTGTGCAGGCTTGTGGTGGTGGTGTAATGGTGTGGGGAATATTTTCTTGGCACACTTTAAGCCCCTTAGTGCCAATTGGGCATCGTTTAAATGCCACGGCCTACCTGAGCATTGTTTTTGACCATGTCCATCCCTTTAAGACCATCCTCTGATGGCTACTTCCAGCAGGATAATGCACCATGTCACAAAGCTCGAATCATTTCAAATTGGTTTCTTGAACATGACAATGAGTTCACTGTACTAAAATGCCCCCCACAGTCACCAGATCTCAACCCAATAGAGCATATTTGGGATGTGGTGGAATGGGAGCTTTGTGCCCTGGATGTGTATCCCAAAAAATCTCCAATCAAACGTAAAATGCTATCCTATCAATATGGATCAACATTTCTAAAGAATGCATTCAGCACCTTATTGAATCAATGCCATGTAGAATTAAGGCAGTTCTGAAGGCGAAAGGTGGTCAAACACAGTATTAGTATGGTGTTCCTAATAAT
Source organism: Misgurnus anguillicaudatus (assembly GCF_027580225.2). NCBI lineage: Eukaryota > Metazoa > Chordata > Actinopteri > Cypriniformes > Cobitidae > Misgurnus > Misgurnus anguillicaudatus. The sequence goes on along the minus strand of NC_073360.2, from coordinate 17,013,809 downwards.
CCTTTAAGTGAGTGTATAATGCACATGTGTTCTTAGTGCTTTCAGTAAGGCTCTGCAGATTGGAATTTAAATATACACTCTTTAACATCATGACATCGTGTTTACAGTTATTTGACCTTTGTAGGTTGTTATTCATTGACCAAATATAGTAAAGTTTTGCTTTCATTATGTGTTCATTATATAGTGTTATGTCTGTTGCTTTGAATGAGGTGTTTGTTGTTGTTCTGTTTTGTATTATGTTATGAAATTTGTCTGTATTGGTATCTCCTAAAAGTTAAATAAAACATCTCAAGGGTTGTGTCCTATTTATTTTTTTACTATTTTAAGCAATAAAAGCAAAAATATACCTAGGCTATTTACCATAATTGAAGTAATTGCAATAAACAGCAGTACCGAACAAACCAATTGATTAAACAAATTTCCAAAAAGCTACATGAGAACTTTTTATCTTCTTGGCATCCTGGATGACCTTACTCAAATATTCCTTATGGTTGTCCAACACAGATACAGTCATTCACATTGGAAGCGCTCCTACACCATTTTTAATTATTGGTCTATAAACACACGTTAGATGAAATGTTTTATTCAGCTCAGATTTTAAGACACTGTATTAAGTTTAAGAAAAACAGGTCTTAAGATACCTGCATTTTGCTGTTCTCAATGTTTATGAATGCTTCAATTCGAAAAGCCCCTGGGACTTTTACTTTGCACTGTACTGCATACTGGATAATATTATCTGATATGGGAACAGATTGTATCTGGATGTGCCCTGTTCAGGACATAGGGGCAAAATCCCTCCTGGCACAACTTGTTGGGGATGTGGCCAGTTGACATGGAGGCTCAAAATCCATTCTAATTCAGCCAAATATTTTTCCAGGCTTGTGAGCAGAGAGGCATTAAAAACCATTCACGCCCCGGCATTTGTGACTGTACAATAAATCGTTTTTTGTTTCATTGAGCCAAAAGGGAAGAGAGCAACAAAAACTTTGACCTCATGACCAAAGAAGGATCAATGGGTGGCTGGGTTGGTAGCTGACACAAGGGTTATGGTTGAGCCATAAATACAGGGACACCAGCAGAACGTGCAGCAGATCCTCTGTGAACTTCAACCGCTACATTTCGATACAATGGATGTTACTATCCAGCATCCCTGGTACCGTCGGCCCTGGCTCCCCGGCTTTTATCCTTATAGAATGTATGACCAATTTTTTGGAGAGCACCTACACGACAATGATCTTCTAGCACCCTTGTACGCCATGTTTAACTATCGTCCTTTTTTCTGGCGTTTTCCAAGTTTTTGGGACAGTGGGATGTCAGAGGTGAGTTAAATATAACCACTACCTAAACTCCTGAGATCTATACAATATTTCGTATAGAATGCATTAAGGACTGTGGATTCAGTGTTTGTATATTTTCGTACTCAGGTGAGACTGGATAGAGATCGCTTTGTAATCAACCTGGACATGAAGCATTTCTCTCCAGAGGAGCTGACAGTGAGGGTTAATGGTGACTGTGTTGAGATTCGTGGGAAACATGATGAGCATCAGGTAACAAACTTCATCTGCTTACCTTACTCACTTTTTTAAATGGTTCTTCTGTTATATCCAGTCTATGAATACCCACCCATTTTTTCCCCTATAAAATCATCCTAAATGATGTAAAGAACGTTCTGTGTAAATATAACCACAGACCTGATAAAAAGACAGATCTTATAGGTCTTGTAATGTGTTATGATTAATCTACATCAGGTAAAGTATTTAACTTTCACTCTTTATCAGGATGACCATGGATACGTGGCACGGGAGTTTTACAGAAAGTATAAGATCCCGGCAGATATAGATCAAGGGACCTTTACCTCCTCTCTGTCCTCTGATGGCGTTCTGACCGTCTGTGCCCATCGACACCAGCTGGATATCCCTGAGGGCAACATTCCCATCGGTTGCGGAGAGAAGCCACAAGTGTAAAAGTAACTTCCTCACCACTGAAAAAATCTTCAATATAACAGGCATAAGATGATATGGTTTATTGTAACACAGATTAACACAGATATATACATGTCTGTCCATGTTAAAGTGAACAATACAATATCAAGCAAAAACAGTATGTGCTTTAAGCCTCTAAATGAACTTGGTTTGGTTTGGTTATTTATAACCTACAGTGCACAGTTATATGTAATTATGTGGTTTGACTTGCATGACTAGATGGCTGTCATATTGGCTACATTTAGAAGTTAAAACAGGATTTTGTGCAGGGCTGACCTTTGTATTTGAAGTTATTAATAAATACCCAGTACATTACTGTATATATACAGTAAAACATGGCTTAGTTTATGTTGTGCATATTAATGTAAAGTATGCGATAAAGTACACCACTTTTTTGGATACTGGGGCCAAAACCAATGAATAATAGTCGGTTGTATCTGTTTGGCTTTACTGGACATTAATAAAGAGCTTTATCAAATGTATTATTGAAAATGCCAAGCAAAGCTGTTTAGTAAACTATACATTCTGTGAGACAATAAGACAAATGTGGTCTAGTCACAAGATGCCCCGATATCATTTGGAAAAGCATCTTTTTGCAGGGCTATAAGTTTGGATTGCAGAGGGTGGGGTTTAGTGATTGACTTTCCCAATTTGCTTTATTTTATTGTTAAAATATCTAAAAATATATTGATGTTTTGCTTGTTCAATCAGTTACTTGATATGAACGCTCCTAAAATTGGTTTCCCTAGCAGACTATTTCATTTTATGCATTTGACACTTTTATACAAAGCAACTTACAGTACATTACAAAGTACACCTTTTATATATTAATATGTGTTTATTACGCGCGCACACACTCATGCACACACACACACACACACACACACACACACACACACACACACACACACACACACACACACACACACACACACACACACACACATTCTGATTTCCATGTTTTGTGGGGACATTCCATAGACGTAATGCATTTTATACTGTACAAACTGTATATTCTATTCCCCTTACCTACCCCATTCCCTAACCCCAACCATCACATAAACCCTTCTCCTACTTCACATTTGCAAAAAACATCATTTTGTTTGATTTATAAGCTTGTTTCCTCATGGGGACATAAAAATGTCCCCACAAGGTCACAAAAACACTGGTATTCCTGTCTTTGTGGGGACAATTGGTCCCCACAACGTGATAATTACCAGGTACACACACACACGCACGCACGCACGCACGCGCGCGCGCGCGCGCGCACGCACACACACACACACACACACACACTTTTAAGGCTTATTTGGTAATAACATTTCATAGACACAATGGTCCAGCAAGCTATGATAGTAATGGTAGCCTAATTACAAAACTCAATCTTTATAGCCTATAAGCCGTCCAAATAATGAGATCCTCAAGTTAGTAAATATGACCTTTTTGGGCCCTACATTGCATGTAGCTACATTAAAAAAATTTATCAGCCATTTTCTGTATCTATAACATCTGTGATTTTATAAAATTCGTATGCCATCTTATAAAACGATAAATTCGCAGAGAATATATCAATATGTGTATTCGATATCTTGCTGCGCACAAGGTTCGGGCTATGACATCAAAAAACCGCGAGAGCGACTCGAATTCTGTGATTTCTACTTGCTCTCGCGGTAGTTTGATGTCATTCCTCAATTATTTGTTCAATTCATAGTGCAGTTGCTGACTTTGACCGCTAGACGTCGCCGTCAGCATCAGCGCTCATCGTCAACTGACACACAGCAACTTTTCCGGTTGGACTCAGTGGAGACGTGGCTCTGTTTCCTTATTACGAGTCAAGCTAGCTGTTAAACAGACCATACGTCTTTACTTAGACATCTTCAGTTTAAAACAACTCGACAGTGTCCGGCACTGAGGCCGTAGAGGGATCGTCGTGTGAAAGGGAGCAGAAATGGTACGACGGTTTATTTTGTGTGTTTAGCAAGAGTCTGCTAGCAGCTAGCGCTATAGTTCATCACTCAACTGAGGTTAAACTTCCTAAAGTCTTTCCATATCCATTGTCACTTTGATTAACAGTCTTTTTTATCGTCGTTGTTTTTAATTAATTACAAAACACCGTGGCTAGATTTTAACAAATGACACTGCTATACTGCTAACTTAATGTTAGCAAGCTAATGTAAGTGTCAGTAGGATTAATTACAGTTAACGTTACAGTAATTAATAAAATTAATAATTGTCAGTTCCTGTATAACAAACTGTAATATGCCAACTATTAACCATGGCCCTTTTAGTTTAAATATGAATGGTCTATAAAAATAATAACTTGAAGCTAAGTAGTAACATTTTGTTAGACAACTGTTGACGTGTGCATACTAAGCAAATAACGAAAATAATAAAAATATGCATATGCATTGGAAATCTACTTTATCTACTTTTTACATATACTTACTTATTAATTTAATATTTTCTAATATAAATAAAAATATAAATATAATTGGAAAATATAAATAAAAAATATACAGAAAAAGTCTGTTTCTAGTCTTGGATCCTCAGATTCTTTTATTAATATCCTAATTAGTTTAATCATTATTTTTGCATTACACCAATGAAAATAAGCTTAAATTTGTGATTTCTTTATTCATATAAATCACATCTTTGCAGGTGCTCTTGGCAGCGGCGGTGTGCACTAAGGCTGGTAAAGCCGTAGTGTCACGACAGTTTGTAGAGATGACTCGAACCCGTGTTGAGGGCCTGCTGGCTGCCTTTCCCAAACTCATGAACACTGGGAAACAGCACACTTTTGTGGAAACCGAAAGTGTGCGCTACGTTTACCAGCCCTTAGAAAAACTTTATATGGTTCTCATAACTACTAAAAACAGCAACATTCTGGAGGATTTGGAGACCCTGAGACTTTTTTCCAGAGTGGTAAAGCTTTATTATTTTTTTTGTTTGTAAAGTTTATATTATTTTTTCACTTTTTTGCTGTATCTTGAATAAGTATTGGTCTGTCTGGTTTTAGATCCCTGAATATTGCCGTGTGCTGGAGGAGTCGGAGGTCTCAGAGCACTGTTTTGATCTCATATTTGCATTTGATGAAATCGTAGCCCTGGGCTACAGGGAGAATGTTAATCTGGCACAGATTCGCACTTTTACGGAGATGGACTCGCACGAGGAGCGGGTTTTCCGGGCGGTTAGAGAGGTAAGAGTTTTACAAAACATCCAATACAATATTGCTCTTATAACTGTAGATGTAAAACTGTATTTACTAGAGGTCGACCGATATGCTTTTTCTCTGGCCGATGCCGATTTTTTAGAAATCAGGGCAGCCGATGGCCAATATGTTTGGCCGATTTTCTATATGTACATAATAATCAAAATGTTCTCATCATTATTAGCAGATATTTTAAATGCAAAAATGTCACTATTTAAGTCAAAGTATTTAAAAATATATGACTGGTCTTTCTGAAGAGTTTTACAACCTCCTCTGCAGCATGCATTTATCAGACACAGATATTACACTCAGACACTCTGCTGTCATCATCTTTGATCAGTTTTTTACCATGGCTTTAATTGCTTTGTAGGATAAAATCCTTATTTGGTAGACCTGATAAATTATTTATTCATCATAAAGTTAACGTAGTAAATGTCTATGGTTTTTAGTTGAGAATTGTTATTTAGGGCAAATCTTTCTAAACACATTTACATTCTCATTTCTGAGACGCTATAAGTGACTGATTGTGCTGACAGTGACGTCTTGTGAGTTTAGTGTTGGGACAGATCTGTTGTTTCAACCGTTCATTCAAACGAATCCGTTCAAAGGAGTCAGTTTGCGAATCGGACGCGCTGTGTTGTAATCCAGGCTGAGCAGCGCAAAACTGTAAACAAAGTGTTACTGTAACAACACGAAAAACATTTCCTTTGTGGATATGATTTGGTCTTCCGACCTTTCGCCATCGAGTCAGTTTTGCTTTGAGTAATAAAAGCAGGGAGACAGAAAGTGTGCGCGTGCGGCTCTTCTCTCTGTCACGCAAACAAAACTCATCATCACTCATTAATCACATGAAATGAGCCTAATCTTTGCACGGACAGTGCACCGCGAGACATAAGCCCGTCGCGCTGTTGTATTGGCTGCTTAATTCGCACAATCCCGCCATCATTTAGTAAAGCTGTTTGTGAACAAGGCATGGCTGCACACACACGAGACGGGAGCGATCTGCTTGCAGCAAGAGGCAGCGTCACGGGTTCTACAACAGCGCTTAGGTGCCCGCAAATGCGCCTGCCTATTAATCGGCCTAATTTTGCAGCAAAATCGGCCAAAGCCGTTTTTTTTAAATATGCCAAAAATCGGCCAATTAATCGGCCGGCCGATAAATCAGTCGACCTCTAGTATTTATTTAGTTCTGTACATGGTAATGACATATCATGAGCCTCAAGCATGATTGATACACCTTGTGTATGCAAAAGACCATCGAAAACAAGCCAATCTCAACATAGTCTCAACCTCAGATGTCACGCCCACAGAATGTTGGCTAAACGTCTGATGTTTATCGTACACTTTCCTGGAAACCCGAAGTTGTCTTATGATTTGTTGAAATAAACCGGATTTCCAGGAGGCGCGGGTGTCGCAATGTTTCGGTCCCTGGAAATCAAAGCTCTGACGTTCCATTGAGGAAGAGAATTCGTGGATAATAATGACCAGTTATCATGATCAGCTAAACATTGGATTTCCAAAAATATGCAAAGTTTGCGGCATAGACCCTCTAAAAGACGTCTAAAAGAGTTTTGCTTGAGGCAGTTAGTGGAGTCAAAAGGTTTGGTTTTCCTGAATTGCTTGTAGGTGTTAAAAAGTGGAGAGATATGCTTTAAACAGATGTTTAACAGGAGCGTCTCATTGGTGTGACTGTTAATGAAGTGCACGACGTTGTTCTATGGTGAGTAATGTTGTTTATTTAGATGTGTGGAGTCTGAAACATGACGCTAGATGAAACAAACTGTGATTGGCTGTTTGACATGTCGGTCAAACAGCCTTGTGGGCGGGCTTTGTCCAGAAAAAGCAACGAAAAACACCAGACCTTCAGTTACACTTTGCAGGTCCATACTGAAAAAAACACAATCTTATCACTCAGAAATGTCCATTTAACAATCTCCAAACAATTAATTTTTCATCAAAATCTGTATCTTCATCTGATACAGGCTCAAACATAAGATCTGTTTACACACACAGAGCTACTCAGATGAGCTGCTCTGAGAAACAGCCAATCAGAGCAGAGCTCAACATTATTATTCATGACCCTTTCAAATAAGTTTTTAATAGACCATTTCATTCTGTGGACAAATCATAGGGTTGTAGTTGGACATGTAAAACCATCTCTGGATCATTTTTTGCATTTAACAAAGTCACATACCTTCTATGTAGGTATCAGAGAACAATGTAACATATCGTATCAATGCATTCTTTGGCACCTTTAAAGTTTAAATCGAAGAAACTTTGGTTCTTACGGATTTCTTTCTTTCATCTACTTCTAAAGACTAAAGAAGGAGAAGCTCGGGCTGAGATGAAACGGAGGGCCAAAGAGCTGCAGCGAGCAAGACAAGATGCTGAACGAATGGGGAAAAAATCTCCGGGCTTTGGAGGTTTTGGAAATTCAAGCATGAGCAGTGTCACGTCTTCTTCCATCATCACAGACATGATAGAACCGGAAAAACCAAAAGTGGCTCCTGCTCCAGTCAGGTAGGAGCTTAAACTTAAACCATGTAAGCCACAGCAGAACATCTGAGCTTACATGAGCTGAAGTTAAATCAGTTATGTTTTTTCTGTAGGCCGAGTGGTTCGAATAAAGCACTGAAGCTGGGTGTCAAAGGAAAAGAAGTGGATTACTTTGTAGACAAACTGAAATCAGAAGGAGAAAATATTCTTACATCCAGTGCAGGAAGGAAAGCATCAGATGCATCTAAAGTCCTTCAGCCTCCAGTGAACACAGAGAGGTATCGCTTATTGTTTTTAAATCATCTGTCATGTGATGTCTTGCTCCCTGTTACATTACTTGGTGTACTTGCATTTCTCAAATCATGCTAAAATATTCAGTTTAGGGGAACTTAAGATATTTATTGTCCCTGCTGGAAAGCTGTCAGCTTGTAATATCATAGGTGTGACATTTTTGATATTTTCACACATGTCCTGCTTTTCTTTTTCTCAATAATTTATAATTTATATAAATATTTTAAATCATGAAGGTTATGAACAATATGAGGGTAAGTAAATGATAACAGATTGTCATTTGTGGGTAAACTATCACCCACTATTTAACAGGAATATCATAACGTTGTTTGTACAGACCTGCTAAACTTTGGAGAATACAGTATTTAACATTAATAATGTTATTAATGACCATGTTTTGCAAATTTTGTTAAACATGATTTTATTCACATTTATAATTATTTTTAAAGCAGATCATCGCAGGATGTAAAAAAGTGAGTGCATGTGCAGCATGTGTTAAATTATGGCCATGTTTACATTAGAGCATTTGCGTTTTAAAACGGCATTTTAAAATGAAAACGATCCTCGTTTATACTGGCATTTTAAAAAGAATCTTCATCCACACTATTACAACACCATAAACCCATGAAACATGACCAATCACGTAACTGGGCATGCGCATAAAAGTGTAAAATAACTTATTACTCTAATAATAGCTTACCTTTGCACGTTTACGCAGCCTAGGGGTGTACGATATTGACAAAAATTCATACATGGGTCCTTTGCTGGCAACTATAACAGACACTATTTTTGAACCTATAAAAATGTGTTTGGGAAAGTCTTATACTGTTCTATTTCCCCCCTACAACATATTAATATGATTAATAGGTTAATTTTGATTAAAAGGTCTTTATTATTTAAAAAGAAAGCATTCAAGTGAACAGTACTAAACAGTAGCGAACTTGAAGCAAAAATAAATTTTAGCAAATGCAAACTTCAATCAAACAAAGTAAGAACTGAAGTATTGCTTTAGACTACCAGAAATGCTTATTGCATTAATTTTTAAAAGTGTGCGAGGTCCGTGCACGTCCTCCGCTAGCAACGCACAAATAGCTAAAAGCCAAGCGCCTAAACGAGCATTATAATAATGACGTTGAGTTTATTGTTTTTATTAATTTATATTCACAAAACTTATCAACAAAACATCGATTTAAATTAAGAGACAAATTAACTGAAACGAAATTCATTTTAAAGTAGCAAACAAAACTTACATTAAACTGGAAAATAATGTCTGACCCATTACAATTCTCCCTTCATATTGGCCTTTGCAACGCCTATATGGCATTTAAAATTACAGTCTATCTTTCGTAAGCTAACTAAATTTAAACAAAACATAAACACTTATACTGTTCTAGCTCCCCCTACAACATATTAATATGATTAATAGGTTAATTTTAATTTTATAACTAAACAGAAAGGTCTTTATGATTTAAAAAGAAAGCATTCAAGTGAACAGTAAACAGTAGCGAACTTGAAGCAAAAATAATTGTACGCAAATGCAAACTTCAATCAAACATAGTAAGAAGTGAAGTATTGCTTTAGCCTACCAGAAATGCTTATTGCATTAATTTTTAAAAGTGTGCGAGGTCCGTGCACGTCCTCCGCTAGCAACACACAAATAGCTAAAAGCCAAGCGCCTAAACAAGCATTATATTAATGACGTTGAGTTTATTGTTTTTATTAATTTATATTCACAAAACTTATCAACAAAACATCGATTAAAATTAAGAGACAAATTAACTGAAACGAAATTCATTTTAAAGAAGCAAACAAAACTTACATTAAACTGGAAAATAATGTCTGACCCATTACAATTCTCCCTTCATATTGGCCTTTGCAACGCCTATATGGCGCTTAAATTACAGTCTATCTTTCGTAAGTTAACTAAATTTAAACAAAACATAAACACATTAAACCCAACAATACTCAAACATTAATATAAAACAGACATCTAAAAGGATACATGTTAAAACAATCCGATATAGTGTTTATAATAGCTGGTTGGTAGATGTTTACTATTTTTGGCAAAACCTCCGTTGCAAACCAATATTTACATGAATAAAATAATTTTTACTTTGAAAATGATGTGCTGTCACGTTAACATCAGCTGTTCGTTTACATAAGACTCCGTCTACGTTCATTTACACTCAGAGCAACGTCTGAGTTCTCAAACTAAAACAGGGTCTTCAGCGTTTGCGAACGAATCCGTTTATGAGGGTCGAAAACGGTGATGTAGTGTAGATGAAAGGCGTAAACGTAGCAAAAGTAACGCGTTTTAAAGCATAAACGCATTAATGTAAACATAGCCTATATGTTAAAAACCTGTGTTCTGTCCATTCGGCTGATGGTACTCAAAAAAAAAAAAAAAAGGTTAGCATGGTCCATGTTTAGTTTTACTCTTTTTGAGCAATGGTTACATTTTTTAAATTTAAAATATATCTACATTTATTTCCTAAGGAAATAGAAATATGAAATATGTTTTACTTTAGCCCATGTCTAAAAATAATGATGATTTGTCTGTGTTCATTGGGATATAAGTGTACATCTCAGGGTGGAGGAAAAGATATCACTCACTTGTGGCCGGGATGGTGGACTGCAGACCATGGAAGTTCTGGGAATTATGACTCTGAAAGTCACAGATGAGAAAAACGGACGCATTTCTATACTGATCAACAACAATGATAAAAAGGGAGCCCAGCTACAGGTGTGTAAGAAATGCCCATGTATTTAAAATGAGTTTGTTTTATCCAATAGCTGCTTGGATCTGTAGTCTTTAGTTATAAGTAGCTATAAGATGTATTCTGTGCCCCACAGAGTGTAAATATTTTCATAAATAATGCCACTTTACATTTGCATTATTTATGCATTTTGCAGACACTTTTATCCAAAGCAACTTACAGTGCATTCAGGTTATGCATTTTATCAGTATGTGTGTTCCTGGGATTGAACCTATATGACTTTTCCTGTTGCTAATGCAATGTGCTACCAGTTGAGCTACAGTATCTAATATTGATTCATTTTTTGTCATGCAGACTCACCCACATGTTGATAAGAAGCTGTTCACTACAGAGTCTTTGATTGGGCTTAAAAACCAGGATAAGTCCTTTCCTCTCAACACCGATTTGGGAGTTATCAAGTGGAGGTTACAAACCACAGAGGAGTCTCTGATCCCTTTAACAAGTACGTTTTATTTAGCTTATATTCAACATATCTGTGGATTTTAACATGAGACCACAAAACTTTATCGTTGTAAGGGTACATTTTTTTTAAAGAGAGATTTATACATTATCCGAAAGCTAAATGCATAAGCTTTCCATTGATGTATGGTTTTTTAGAATAGGACAATTTGGCAGAGATTCAGCGATATGGAATTCTGGAATTAGGGTGCAAAAAAGTTTTGTAAGGTTTGTTTTACAGGGTTTCCGCGGGGTTGTAAAAGGTAGTAAAAGGTAGTAAATTAAATTATGCCAAATTAAGGCCAGTAAAAAGTAGTAAAAAGTAGTAAGCGTCATCTGACGAGGTAGTAAATTTTCGATTGGCTTTTGTAATGTTATGATGCCTGGAAATTAGTTCAAATCACCCGCATATCTGGGCAAATAATCAAAGATCTTTCGTCTCTGGGATGTGATCAAAGCCTGGAGTGGAGCCGAATCACGTTCCTCTATCCGCTGTAAGCGTTCTGTAATCACTACGGACCGGATCCACTCCGGGTTTTCTGACTGTATCACGTTAAGCTGAGGTAAAAGTTTATTTTAGCTAGCATGGTCAAACTTATAATGCAGAAAGGCTCCGATGTTTTGAAGATCGATAAAGGTGTAAAAGACGATTGACTTGGCTTAGCGAAATGATGAAGATTGGCAAGCCTTTCAGTTCGTGGGCTAAGAAAACCAAACAGGTAATTGCGTGTCTTTACACAGTATGACTAACGTAAAGGGTCCTGTGTTTTGGGGGTAAATGATTTCTCACGTTACTGATCATCCGCGGCACGCTTTTTAATGCTATGCTGATATAGCAAGTGGCTGGTACAACGGGTTTGTTTAACTCGTGGGTAAACTTCATGTGGATCCTCAAGAACCAAGAGGCAGATGACATCCAAATCCTGTGAGAGCGATTGAGGAATCATAAGAGGAGACTGCTTCCGAAATGCTCTCGCGGGACTTTGATGTCATCCACCTTTCGGTTCTTGCAGTTGCATTTGCGTGTGGTCACAAAACGTAACATTTGTACATAAGCATAGCAGTTTAAAAACAAGTGATTTTAAGCCATTCAAACACAATCAACAGTGCGTCCGCTGTTTCTGTGTCGCAGGAGGGCTCACGCTAGCCGCGCATTCGTTTCTCATTGAGCTTGTGTTGTAACGTACGTATTTTTGCCGCTTTATTGGCCGTAAATAACACATATGCCTCAAAAATCCCGTCTTTGCAAACATCCTCATATAAACACGACCATTTAGGTCTTAGGAGAAAGTAAACAGCAGAAACATTGCGCATAAACTAGCACATCAGCGCTGCCTCTATTGTAACATAATATTTTGTTGATAAATGTAACTTACAGTCATTCAATTAACAACTGTCACTATGGTTACAGACATCCTGTGTGAATTCTACACGAGTTTGACTCGAGTTACTCGTTCAGGGTTTATATTCATACATAACCTTACTGTATTAGAGCTGTGACTGTAAGCTGTTGTGTGAACAGAACAGACCCTGGATTATTTGTTTATGTGTACTGAATAATATGATATGAAAAAGTTGCATTTGCTCACATTAGTAAATGCATTATATAACATAAACAAACAATGAAAAATATAGAGTATATAATCATTAATTAATTCTTGTTTATGTCATTACAGTAATTGACGGTGGTTCATGGTGCATTCATTAATGTTAACAGTTTCAACTTTGATTAAAAAATTATTAGTAAATGCTAAAATAAATACATTTACAATTAATAAATAATTAATAAAAGATTCAGTAAAGGTGGTGATAGTCATGTTTTCTTTTTATACAGTATAGTGAGTTATTTAGCTGTTTCGCCTTAATCTGAAATGCCCTGCAAACTACAGCTACCTATATGCCACATGAGACTTCAATATGGAATTTATGGCAAAAAAATCTCTCCTTAAAATGCTATTGGTCTCTCCTACATAAAGTGTTAGGTAAAGGAATATGACTTGGCCTGAAAAATATTTAAGTCAGAAGAATTTTTTTCACTTTAATACTTTTTTGTATGTTATATATGTCAAAATCTGTGTAAATAATAGAAAGGTCGCTGATTAACACTTGCAATTCAGTGTCGTGATGGTTTTAAAAAATATTCTGAAGGTAGTAAAAAAGGTAGTAAAAAGTAGTAAATTTAACTTAAGGATTCCTGTATAAACCCTGGTTTTAGCGCTCTCTACTGGTTGACCACTGTAGTAACATTTTGTGCTGAATAGGGAAACTGTAAGATTTTTTACATTAAAAAAAAATTCAACAGGAATTCCCTAAAGAGTGGGTAGCAATGAGAAGTTTGTAGGTGAGTTTCTGGCTAATTGTGTTCGCTATTTTGCTGCATGCACTCACAAAAATAAAGTTTTGATAGATTTATAAAATAGGAAATTTACAAAATATGGAACACGATATTTACATAATATACTAATGATATTTGGCATAAAAGAAGAATAGATTATTTTGACCCATACAATGTATTTTTGTACCCGTGCGACTTATGACTTGATTTTGTGGTACAGGTTCACATGTGGTTAACAGAAAATAATGTCTGTTGCTTCCACAGTTAACTGCTGGCCTTCAGAAAACGGAAGTGCCTGTGATGTCAATATCGAGTATGAACTGCAGGACGAGGCCCTTGAACTCAACGATGTCGTCGTTGCTATTCCAGTGCCGTATGTGCAAATCATTCACACAAATAGTTGAGTTTACCTTAAACTGATTAATTGATATTGTGATTATGCAGGTCAGGAGTGGGTGCTCCTGTGGTCGGTGATCTGGATGGTCAGTATAACCATGACAGCCGGAAAAACATGCTGGAGTGGTCTCTTCCCGTTATTGATGAGAAGAACAAGACTGGAAGCCTGGAGTTCAGTATAGCAGGCAGACCCAGTGACTTCTTCCCAATCAATGTTTCATTTGTCTCCAAGCGAAACTTTTGTGACATTCAGGTAAGTTATTCCAGTCGTTTTGTGATATACTGTTGTCTACATGAAAATTTCTATGACGATGACAAACACGCTGCAGTAAATAGTCATTGTGGGATAGTTTTTAATCCATATTTCTTCTGTGTCTGCAGGTGGCCAAGGTTACACACGTAGAAGGAGGCCATCCAGTCAAGTTCTCAACTGAGACATCGTTTGTTGTGGACAAATATGAGATCCTGTAAATGTTTACAGAAGGAAGAAACTTGTTTAAACCAGCCAGCGTAATGATTCAGAGACCAAGCTGTACATTAACAGAACTCTCAAAACATCTTCTGAAATGTGATGCAGTGTTTCTTTATTAATGTTTGACTGAGAAAGGTAAATAATCTGTTTATATCAACTGGATATTCAGCTGTTCAATACTATGTGAACCTATCGGCAAAGACGAAGGAGATTAAAACACAGCCTTGCACCCGTAGACATCAAGGTAAGATCGGATTTGCATACCACAGCAGGTGTACAATGAGACGGAGGGTGTTTAAAGCCGCCTCCACCGATCAGAATAAGAGCTCAATACTTGTACACATCTTGTTGCATGATTAAACTTTATATTTATAGTTTTGTGACCCAGTTGACATGTTTATTTTCAGACTTTATGGTGGCTCACTGGTCATTTGGTTTTGGATACAAACTTTTTGCAGCACCAAATGAATGTGTAGGTGACTATTAAATCAGCCGTGTTTGTGCAATGCTTTACACAGAAACTGACATGGCATTAAACCTGCAGTGCAAATTCATAACTGAATCTTTTACGTTGCCATTTCTGCTGTTTAGCTAATTATTATTGTTATTATTGTTATTATTAATATATCATTCTATATATCAACAAGCAGAAGCAGCGCTATTTGCCTTGTAGTGTTTTGCCTTTTGTTATTTATGTATTCATTCGTTTGAAAATATAAACAAAGATCGTTTCTCTGTTTTTGTAAGTAATGTTACAAATAATGTTTAAACATTTTATTGCTGTATATTTTCTTTTCCTCACTTGCATTATTTGGATAAATAGACAAATATATTCTCTTTGGCTTCCTGGATGTTATTAGGAACAAATTTATTTTTATGTTGTATTTTCATAAAGTAAAAACATTTATATGTGCACACTCACATTATATTAAATATGATGGAATGCTAAAGGGAAGCGAACAACATTACATTTTGCTGAAAAAAAACTTAGAGACCTTTAATTAATAAAATAAATGTACATAAAAACAGTTATTTCATCAGCTGTGCTGCCCATGAATTGCAATAGGTGTGTGTAGATTTGGCCAGCTGTTTATTAGTGCTTACAGCCAAGGCAAAAAATACTGCTGTGATATTGCTTATACATGGGTTAGGGGTTTGTTTAAATACTTAAAAAGGCTGGGGGTTTTTTTGTAGGTAGTCTGGGTTTCCATCCAAACGTGATGCGAATCTTTTCAAAATTCGCAAAAAAAGAAATGCGAAGTAGGTGCGTTTCCATCAAGTTGTTTGAGCGAATGACAGTGGTATTGGTAACCTAGTAACCAACCGTAAACAAAACAATGTACGCGTGGAAATGGAGACAGAACTGCATGTAGTCACAATGGGGCAATTTATTAACGTTTTTGCCGTGCAGCTTGTAATTGCTGAACTGAATGCTATGCATAGATGAAGGAATGCAGACTTTTTATGAAGGCACTAGCAGCAAGGACATTGCGACGATGTCAAACCCCATATATGGTAAAGACAACTCCAGCGGAAACAGCTGGACGGTCAGTCCCGTATGTTTAATGGACGCAACGTAAGAATTAATTTGGCAAATATATTTGCATCTCCCATTTTTCGCATTTTTTTTTTTGCATAAATCAAAAACCACCTCAAGCGAGCCTAAAAACTTTTTTACGAATGAAGGGCTTTTTAATCGAAATTTGGTGTTTCTGTCAGTCGTTTTCGATGCGATACTTCAAAATCCGCATTAAATCATGGCAATGGAAACATCATTTTATATTTAAAGAATTTAAATGGTTTAAATAGTCAGTAATAAATTCACCATAAAATAACATTTTGCAATGTTTGTAGCCACCGTTTTTTGACTACTAGTATTTTTCTTTCCTACTATGGAAGTCAATGGTGCTTCTGCTTCCTGGTTGATCTTCCTGTGTGTTCAGCAAAACAAAGAAATTAATTCAGGTATTAAATGTGTTCTCAGGTTGTCACACCACAGAAAAATGTACTATCAACCACTCAGCCAAATTTGAATGATGAAATAAAGTAAATAAAATAAGTTATCAAAATTTTGTTAAAACAGGCAGGATTTTCTCCTCTCAAATTGGTGGGGGGGTCACCTGTCACCACTGAAACCACGCCCAATTGCGGGAAAGATGGGCAGCATCCGAAAGCAAAGGCAGCTCACTTTTTGCCTTGCTGCCTCATGAGTTTGGTGGCATAAAGCAGAAACGCATTCGGACAGACTTCATAGGCAGCTTAATGAAATTCTGTTTTGAAATATAAACAGAGAGAGCACCTTTGTAATAACTAAGCACATTTTTGAAAACTGCAATACTAATACAAATACATTTATAATGTGTTCACAAACAATTCTCTGAAATGACTTTTCACAAACTTTAAGGGTGATAAAATAATAACAGAATTTCAAAATAAAAGCCAAAGATACATAAAAAATGTACCAAAAAAAATATTAAAAGAAATGAAAGTTCTGTCGGTAAAAAGCAGCACAGAATTCAGTCTATAAATGCATATAATCTGATATATAAAAATAATCTGATCTCTTCTTGTTCCATCTACATGTTACTTAATGCTGATTCACCTTGTTTTAAATAAACAAGTAACCACATTGAACACCTTAGCAACCCAAAAGCACTCAAAACATTTGAACAACTCCATTACAGTGACATGGGCATCACCCAAAACCCAAAGTTTAAACTAAAATGCACCACTTCTATAGAAAATGTAAAAATGTGCTTCTTGTCAGTCTATTGTGTTTCTGTAGGAATGGTATTAGCCTTTAGTGCTGTAACTGATGCTTGTGTTAGTTAAACAGAGATAATTCCTGCCAAACATTAACACCCGCAGGCTCCAGCAATGACAGGCACCTTGTGAAGTCATGCAAGTATCATTCTCAACTAAATCCTTTGCTGAATATTTTATTAAACAATTCATTAAAATTCCTTTCTAGTACAGTTTGTAAAACAACAACATTTGTATCTGGCAGCTTGGTATGATGTTGTCTGTAATCCGTGAGGAGTGTTTAAACAGATTTAACTGCTGATGTGTGAACTTGATAAAGACTGAAGGGTGTAGGCTCCCCAATTGGGGACTGTATCTCCGCTCACCCTATTTCCTCTCCGATCGCTCGCATTGGAGAAATGAGGTGAAGTCTATTAGGGTGGAGTGATCCTGATGGAGGAGAAAGATAAAGAGTTTTCTTTACATATTACAAGTGTTTGATTTAAAGAGACAAGAGACCGTTGGAGTAGGTGACCATATGGCTCCCTAGAGTAAAGGGGTGGGGTGAGTTAGCCTTATTTGGGGTTAAGAAATAAGGGGAGGGGTGTTAATGACCCTCTCCCTGTCATAAAAGTGGGCGGGTTTTTCTTATGGATGAATGAACAAATAGATAAGTACTGAGCCAGGCTTTGTTAAGGGTCACATGAAAGAGTTTTTACAGGCCAGAGAGCGTAGCATGGGCTGAAAACGTGCTCACACGGGCTTTTGGTAAACGGCTAATATTCCTGAAAAAAATTACTTTATTTACGAAGGATTGAGAGTTAATGATTTGTGAGTTTGCTTGAAGTCACAATGTGTGAAGTTTGGTGAAATTTGGCCATTCGTTCAGGCTAAAGAGGAATACAACGTAGTGAACGTTCTGGATCCCATCTGAACACAAGAAGATCCACCAGCCTGCATGCCGATATGATGCTTAAGAAAGTCAGATTTCAGGCAAGTTCATTTTAACTTCTGAAACCGAGCTGTGTACACTAACTGCACACACTAGTCACATTATGATTTACTATGTGGAGGATGTGGAGTTGACATTATTTGGGATTATGCACTTGTTTTGTTTAAAAAACGGACAAACCCAAATGTTCTTAATTTTTTAGTTTCTGGGGTTATTTGTGTTAGAATTTCACTATTTGTTTTTTTTTTTTGGGGGGGGGGCAGTTTTAAAAAGCATGTTGAAGTTGGGTTTCTGGTATAGTGTCACTAAAGAAAAATAGAGAAATAAATGTTTTTTACTGTAATAAAGTCTTAACATTTGTTTTCTGGATGCTAAGCGTATACCATAAAAGCCAGAATCTCATTTATTGGTTTTAGGGCTTTGATGTGCTGACTAAATAAAGCCATTCATAAAAGCTTTCTCGTAGTAAAAGTGAGAGTTAATTTCATCCACACCTGTCGTAGCTCTTCCAGCTGACCCAATGTATCCCAGTAGTGCTGACAGGACTTTAACATCACCTGTGAGACACACAGAAGGAAATGAAATGCATTCTGTATGACCATGAGGAATTTAGAAAGACAAAACAAATACCAGTCTTTGTGTTGTAGGAACTCATTGTCTTTGTGTAAGCCTTTTCACGCTCATGTGTTATGTTAGGAAAGAGTACATTTAGGTTTTAGCTTAAAAAAAGTGTATTATTTTCATAGTCGTTTCAAGATGATCTGCGTAAGAAATAATATGTACTGTAAAAAAATCAGCATGAAATTAAAACAACTTGGTTTTGCAAGTCAATTCAACCAACTATTACGTTTTGACGTACAAAAGTTGACTTCACTTTAAAAAACTAGTTAAAATTGTTTAACTTAATTTGTTAAGTTAAAGTAACAAAAATATATGTTGATTTGACAAAAATGCTGCATTTTTTACAGTGTGGCTTTGATTATAAAAAGTAAAGTTTACCTGACCAGTTTTATGTTGTTCTAGCTCAGTGGTTTTCAAACTGGGGGCAGCGAGATGGTGCCAGGGGGGCCCCAGTTTTATGACATTTTATAAAATACATTCATTTCTCATGAATTCTGTGTAATTAAACCTAAAAAATAATAAGCCAACTAACCAACAGCACTACTAGGTATAATTTTATATGTTTTGTTTAATTAAAATATTACATTTTAAAACTGTTTTTGTCATAAATTTTCTTTAGGGGGGCACTGTACACAAGGGGGGCCGCACGCTGAAAAAGTTTGGGAACCACTGTTCTAGCTGACCAGTGATCAGCCACTAGAGGGCGTTGTTGTCGCATTAATCACAGGATTGTATTTATTTATGCTATTTGAATATCTTTTGGGGAAATCTATCTTTTGAAAAGTTACCTCACCTGAGGCAACGTTTGTTTTAGTCAGTCTTGACTAATTAATCACTACCAGTAGTATGAAATGAATTGCACTTTTTTGAAGTATGTTGTTTATGATCAACTTAAACAAAGCTCAGATCCCTCAGCTAATTCATTTTCTCGCATTGCCATGGAGTTCTTGTGAAGTTTTTTTTTTTAGTTGTTTATACCAAACATAACCAGAGGGAACTTGCTGAATTTTTGAATTGTGAAGATATCTTTGTAGTTCACTTTGTAACTTTTTTTATCTAGCTTTTATGTCTCTGGGTATTTAATATTTTCATCTCCTATTTGCATACATGGTGATTTGTATTCTTATCTCTCTATTCATATAATTGACATGGAAACAGGCCACAAAGTTGCTAATTTTTTTACAACTAACTTGCAACTCTAACTTTTATATGTTGTTCATAGCTTCCACTTAAGCTCATTGTTGGCTCTCCTGCTTGTAAGTGTCTTTGTATATTAAACTGTCTGCTGAATGAATAAATGAAAAACGTTTATGGGTGTTAGTTAAGCTCATAGAGACAATGCTGATAGATGCTGCACTTTATTTTTCTCACTTCTTCCCACTTTGGATGTGATGCTGCAGGTTACAAAGAACATAAGTCGTTTTTTTAAGAAGAGAGGACCCTCCATAAACTTCTGTATAAGAACTATTTTATAGTTTCTATTTAAATTGACAAATGAACAAAGCTAATAAAACTTCTGTTCTTAAGCATGAAACATCAATCTCATTTTGGCTGGCTTAGAGCCAGCAGACCACTCCAGAAGCACTCCACACGCCCCTCCTATCAAGAGAGGGCATGAATTATTCTGAGAGCTAAAACACAATGCTAGAAGAAAACACATTTGTAACTTTAACAGACCGGTGACAAATACTTAACATTCAGTAATCAACTGGAATTTACTTAAATAAGTGTGGATATTTCTGTCCTACTGAAGAGAAACGTCTACCTATAGTCTTTTTCTGGGATTGACACACAAACAATGACAATAGCAGGACTGACCTGAGGTCTTCAGTGCACTGGCAGCTTCCCAAGAGACCCTCAAACAGAGGAACAGCACTGAGGTGGCAAATACCTCTTGGCCAAAAGTGAGTTTTTCCACATATTCTGAAATAGGCTTACTACTGCAAGCAGGGGTCTCTGCAAGTTTACTGAACAAGTGAGAATTTCTTTGACTGGAAGAATGAGAGCCTTGTGTCAGACTAGGAGTGGTTGACAGCACGGGAAGGCAAAAATAGTGAGGGGTAAGAGGCAGTTTTGTGTCCGTTGGTTGGGTTTGAATGTTGTGCAAGGCAGAACCTCAAAATTATTGGAGTGACAGCACATATTGTAGGATATCTTCAAGTTGGAAGCCATCCAACTTCATAATGTCTTGTTTCTGAGGAGGCGTCTTATATCAGGCGAATAGAAGCATTTACAGGTAGGATCTGCTGTATTGCTTGGACAGATATTTGTGTGACTGGTTTTTAAATGTGAATTAACCTACAGTTTTATAATAGCATTTAATGTACCGCATATTTCGATGTAGTTCACGTAAAATTGGTTTGTGAAATTTGTCAATAAAATGGGTGGAGATTTTGAATGGAACATGCAACATGAAAGCTACAGTTTCAAGGTATTATAAATATTACATTTAAATAATAAAATATAAAAACTGATTAAAACTAATAAAGCAAAAATTTAATGTTAATTTTCCATATGTTACTCGAAAATTTTTACTTTTTTAGCTATAATAAAAAAAATTATCAAAAATGTACAGATCGGTTTTCTATAGGGTTTAGATTATTCCAGGACTAGGCTTTAGTTATTTTAGGACATTTAAGTTGTTTTTACAAACATATACAAAAATCAATACTGATGGGCATTTTGATACAAATAATGACACTGACATATGTTAAGATTTGTGAGTGTAAAATGTTTTTAAATTAAGACAAACCAACATGATCTATGGACAGTCGTGTTATAGTCACGAAAAATTTGATTAATTTATTTGTGTCCATTGGCACAAAATTCAGTTTTTTTCCTGCCTGGAGCACAAATGTCTTTTTCATGTCATTTTATGTTTTCTATTTTTTCCCTATTTTTAAATCATTGGTTATAGATTTGAGGTTTGGGTTAGGATGTACTTTTATGTATTGGTTTTTACATGTTTTCTTTTAAAACTATTCTCAACTGGAGTTGGGGTTTGAGTTAGGATGTCTAAAAATGTAACAGAAAGTGAATCTAACCCCAACCCCAAGCGACAATGTTAAGAAAATAGGAAAAAACTATGAGAAAACAATACATAAAATGAATGAAACGAAAAAGAAAGTCGTGCCACGGACACAAAACCATAGAAATTCTTGTGATGGTCACGATAAAACGTTTGTGCTAAAGGCACGAAAAAAAGCTGAACCCTGCGCCATGGACAAAAATAAATTAATCAAATTTTTCATGACTATAACATGACTTTCCATGAGGTTCAAAAATGCACTTTAGTTTGGAATAGGATAAACCCTGCCCGGGAAACCACCCCAAAGAAAAAAAATACTAACATATAAATACTTTAATTAATACAATTTAAATCATATAAAATTGTTTTATACTATAGTAATTAAAAAGAGAAAGAGTTTGCATACCCAGAACCAGCAATGCTCAGTTTAAAAAAAAAACTTTGCATTCTATAGCTGCTCGAAAAATGTGAGATTATCAATGATTTGCTTAGTAGATATGAGGCGAGTTCCTGAAAGTTTCTCTTATTTGCCTTCCAGATATTTTGGTTGAACGCAGACGGCTGAAATAATCTATGTCCTTGTTTCTATCAGAGCTGAAGACACAACATAAACCCAGCATTGTGAGAAACTTTTAGCTTTAGGGAAACATTACAACTAGTGAGAAAACAAGGAGGTACCCTACTGATTTACCGTTTCACAGAGAAAGAAATATAGAGAGACACCCACTCAGTGTAGGTGCCACGTTAGTAGCTTCCCCTCTCTCACTACTGATGTCCCACCCCAATACAGAGCACTCCATTGAGCACAGTGAATGGGGACTTTTCCATGATCACTTTGGAAGGTCACTGGTGAGTAAAAAATGCTCCACTGCGTTTTGGTTATGATAATCAAGCCTCTGTTTTCCAGGTCAATGTGTTCACAAAGAAATGAGAATTTCAGGCCCTGCCAATGAATGTGTTTAACATTGCTGGAATTTATTTACATTGAAGTGAAATATACAAGCACATTAAGTTAATAGCAGGCATTATTGTGGAAAATGCAATGCACAGACGCTATCACTTTTTTGGTGTGTAACCTTTACAGACATGATGAACTCTTAATACCTACATTAAAATAATACATTGAATGTTATGCCTTGTTTAAGAGAGTTGCACTGTTGTTGTATACTTTATTGTAATTGATATCAGAAGGTTGTATTCGATTCACAATTAATAAAGAAAATATGTGATTAAGATTATATCATCGCGTCAGCTTTGCAAAAGGTTGTGGGTTAAATCCCGGGGAACACATACACAATGTGTATAGCCTACCTTGTAATTTGCTTCGAATTAAAGCATCTGCAACATGCATAAACATAAATATCATAAAACTAATGTTTGGTATTGAAGCGTTTCATAGACGAGAAAGATGCGTGTGGCCTCCAAGGGAGCAGCAACATCTGCATTTTATGCAGCGTCTCCAGCTTTTCCCTGCTGATATTTCCCACCTCCCACTTTCTCTTTGTCTAAAAGATCCTCCAGACACTTTAACACGTTTTCCGTGCATCATTACTCACTATTAACACCCCTGAATGTAATTTAGATCCGAAGCTTTGTGATTTAAAAGCACGCTAATGGAGCTAAGGTCATCTTGCTGCTGGACAAATGTGTTTGTTATCAGATCTGCGTTCTGTCAGAGTCTGCATGGCTCCAGCAGTGGTCAATAGGTGGAGACAGGAGTAGTTTGGCTAATTCGGGAAAGCAATGATGTCATCCATTATTGCGTAAAAGACCAAAATAGTGACTTTCCTCATGAAGATAACGTTCTCGGACTGAAGCAGTGCGAGACAAAAGAATAGATGGTCCACCAAAAGCTACGGAGGAAGGAGATTGTTTAGGATTTTCCATTAAGCGAGGAGATTTCCAAAGCCGTTTCCTTTACTCTGTGTACACCTCCTCCTGTTTTCTAGCTCAAAGCCCTCCTTCATAATTTACTCCCTGGGAAGAACTTTACCTCACTTCTGCTCATACACACCCGCGACTGGCTCTCATAGACTTTAGGGATACATTTTTACTGATGTCTGGAGATGTGTGAAGGGCAGGGACCTTTATGGGATGGTGAGGGGTGAGTCTGGGACACTTGCGTTTGTGGCAGCGACTAATTGTATCACAACTGCTTTTAATAGCACAAGGGGGTGTTGGCATTTTTCTTTCTATTTTTTCTTTTTTGCCTTAAGGCTTTGAGTTCCTGTATGTAAGCCACTTTCCTTATGAGGGGAACATTTTTGCTTTGATCTCTTTTTTTAGTGTGGAATAGAGGAGTTTCTCCCCAAATTTGGCATCCATGAACACTTGCAGTGCCTGGCATACACCTGAGTGAGAATCTGACATCATCATAAAGTCCTGCGAATGTCTTTCTGATCTAATTTGACTGGATTTGGTGGGATCAGATTTTACAAAAAGACACTGGAGTCTTTAAGAAACTGGTTTCTATTTTGAGGATATTGGCATTGTGTGATGGATACAGCCAATAGTAGCTTGTGGCTTCACCGTTGAATCTTCATCGTCATCTTTGCAAAGGTAAAGCAATCAAATACACACTATGGTCCACCACTTTCCAATAAGCCAGCATACAAATTTAGCTCTTTAATGAATAACATGTATGCATTCATGAGATGCTTTCATCCAAAGTGACTTGTTGCAGTGCATAACACCTATTTATTTTTAATAATGCATGTGCATTCCCTGAGAATCGAACCCATGACTTTGTCGCACTAGCATGTGTCAGGGCTTTTCTAGTCACAGTCTGCTTGCGTGTCTATACATTTGTAGCGTGGGTCCTGTGGTCCTCCTCAGTAGAGGAGTCGGCCCCCTTCTGCACTCCTCTGACTGCAAGGATTAAACACGTTGAAAAGACTTCTTTGTGCCGGCTGCATTGGAATTCCCGTTAAGCTCAGTGTCTCAAGGAAACAAACGGCCAAAGTCAACGGAACGTTTGAGCAAGTGCCTGTTGGAATAATGTGTTCACCGTTAACCCCTGCCCTGCGTAGCCCCCTTAACATGCAAAGAGCAGAGAAATAATGACTCAATAGTGTCCTCTGAGCCAGGAAGGTATTAGTCAGGGTTTCTTTGCACGGATGCATTATTTAACTCAAACGGCAACATGCTTCGATTGCCTTTGCATTCGTTTAAAAGGTTGTGTGCTGGGTTATAAGGCAAACCCTTTGATAGATCAGAGAGATACATGGATGCTTTACCTCACATGAACCCAGTGGCGGCCGGTGACTCTTTTTTTTGTGGGAGCTTGATGTGAAGTTCGTCACAACATGTAGTGGTTCCTTATTTCAAAATATGTGTTTTCTGCGTGTCGAGTGATCCTATGTACATCATGCGTCTTGTCAAAATAAGTGCCTGCTGCAGACGCGTCTAAAGGGTTTATGATAAAAGAGATGCTTGCGTTTGCCAGATACTCACATAATCTCATGCATAATCAAAGTTTAGTGTTAAGGGAGTGTCTTGCGTGTATTTTGTGAACGTGAGCGTCTCTTTTATCATAAACGGTTTTGACGCGTGTGCAGCAGGCACTTATTTTGACAAAACACGTGATGCACGAGGTTCACATGATGCAACAAACACATATTTTGAAAACTCAAGCAACACACGACACTCCGAACACATATTTTGAATTTGCGCCCCTCGGATGGACAGTCACATGGACAGACAACCCTCTAAACTTGTTATGACAAAGTAAGTGACATTGTTGATGCATTTACAGGCTGGCGAAATAATATTATACAGTTCACTTGGCAAGACTTTTGAATAGTTTGTTATTTGTAAGCATGGGGACACATCTCTGTTCGTGAGTAGAAATGGAGAGTCATGTGTCATTCTCAGACTCATCTTACAGGAAACACTATCTACAGGAAGTCTGCATATAGACTCAACAATCTCCATGGTTCTCCTCTCCTGCCTCCTGTTTGTTTGTCCTGTTTCCTCTTTATTGTTTAGGGAAAGTCTTCCAGTGTGATCTTCCCATTGCACGCTCGTGCATGTAGATACTGACATCGCCGATGTTGTTATGGTTAGATGTGCATTTATGTCAGTATGTAGTGAATGTTTGGACAAAATGTGAACCCGTCTGTGAAATCCAGCCTAAAGTCTTATAAGGAGCATCAAAGTTTGATTTCACTCAATCTTTGACATGACCTTATGTCTACTCAGTCAATATTAAATATATCAAGGTTATTTTGACAGAATGTTCTGTACATAATGTAGGATGATTTGTTTGTAGAAAACAAAAAACACCATACCAGCAAGACCAGCATATGTTGTGTTTTAGTGCTGGTTTGCTAGTGAACACCAGCTAAACCAGCACCAAACCAGCATTAGCACCAGCATCCCATATGTATGCTGGTGACCATAATTCCCATGCTGGTCCATGCTGGTTTGATGCTGTTTTTCTAAGCAGGTTTTGGATAAAAGCATAATGCATAACTGTAAATCATTAGATGGTTAGAGCTAGATCATCTTGGACCAGGAATAAACCCTTATCCAGCTGGTTAGATTCAGGTTTTTACAAAACACAGCTATACCAGTTTGGATTTTTACCACGGCCGGCCACCTGTACTCCCGAGTAACCCTATCGTCTCTGGCTGGTTGTCAACAATTCAGCTCTGTTTTGCTCTTGGAAGGTTGTATGAGCATGCACACTGAAGCCTTTGATGTGTTCTGGTGACCTTTGTCCAGTGTGTCTTCACCATGCAGGTGGTCTTCCAGTTATTAGCTTGTAACCCAGCTCTTGTCTTCCTCATGAGTGATGAGGAGATCCGAAGATTCCAAAAATTCCAAAGATTCCACACAGCACTGAAAAACATCACAGAGTCTTGAAAGAAAGATACGTGTGCTAATGTTAAATAAGTTCAGATTAGATTTTTGCGGGTATGGTTTGGAGAACATGGAGAATAATTTTTTTTAGTAGGTGTGGTTTGCTCTCTTAAATGTGAACCCTGTTTGTGAAATCCAGGCTGAAGGCTCAATTTTAAAAATTTTAGATAAGGAGGAAAGTTTGATTTCAATTGTTAATTACTCTATGATTTCAATCTTTGACATAACCTTACTCAGCCAATATTAAAGATATCAAGGTTATATTTTTACAGAATGTTCTTTACATGTAGGATGATTTTATGTACAGTAAATCACAAAAAATACTTTTCACATATTCACAAATAGCAATGTTCAGTTGAAGAAATGTCTGTTTTTTAAAATTCCGAACTCAACTTTACATCATTTTCCAATTTGACATGGGATAATTGCAGCCTAAACATTTCTATTTCTGGTCATATTTATAGTCAATTTTCACATTCCTCCAGTTTTAGTTACATTTTTGTGGTTGGTGCTAAAATTAAAGCTATTAAGTCAGCCACTCACCATCACTGTGTTTGACTTTAGCCGTAATTATACACTCACAGAAATCTGCCTCTTAATTTCCTGCCTAGATACGCTGTGTGTGTGTTTGTATGAATGCGATACACGTCGCTTGCCGTGGGGAAAGATTTTGCACACGTGTGTTTTCTTTGAAGATCTCTGATATGACACAAAGGCCTTGGGGAATGTGATCCCAGATGTCGTGCAAACCGAGTTTGATGACGGCAAATACAGCGTGCCATTTCATTATTGTTCCCTAATTCACTTTATGAAACTGGTAACATATGGCTACACTATAAAAAAGCAGCATGAAGTTAAAACAACTTGGTTTTGCAAGTCAAATCAGCCTACTATTTTTAGTTTAGAAAAACAAGTTAAAATTGTTAGACATAAACATTTTTCCATGTTTTAGTGCTATTATTGGGTCCCCAGTGTTTGTACCTAGAAATTGTGAAAAAGATCAACCCAGTAACTTTTTTTGCAAGCATGTGAAAAAATAGGTCATTGAAATTTGGCTCCCCTTGTGATGTCAGAAGGGGATCTTTTTATAATAATACAACCCCTTAATCTGCTCTATCCAACCACAACACTGCGATTTAGTACAGAGAGAAATAGAATTGAGTTTCAATTTCAACAAACCACCATCATGGCGATCAGTGTCTGCATTTCATCGGCTCATTTGCATTTAAAGGTGCAGTGTGTAATTTTTAGAAGGATCCCTTGAAAGAAATGCAAAATAATATACAAAACTATATTATCAGTGGTGTATAAAGACCTTTTAAAATGAACCGTTATGTTTTTATTACCTTAGAATGAGACGTTTTTATCTACATACACAGAGGTTCCCCTTACATGGAAGTCGCCATTTTGTGCCGCCATGTTTCTACAGAAGCCCTTAACGAACAAACCTTTTTACTAAGTTGTCTCTGTCGATGACATGTTTGTCCGGTGGTGACTATTGTAGATTCTTTATGTATTTCAAAAGCAAGGGTTGGGCAGTGGACTGAGCCGTTGGTTGCAATTTGCAAACTCATCACTAGATGCCACTAAAATTTACACACTACACCTTTAAAAGGTCACACTCAAAAACCCATTTTTGCACACACATACAAAGTGGCAATTTTAACATGTTATAATAAATGATCTATATGATGTTTTGAGCTAAAACTTTACATATGTACCGAAGATTTATTTTACATCTTAAATAAGTCTTGTGAAATGTCCCCTTTAACTTTATTTGTTAAGTAAACAATATATGTTGATTTGACACAAATGTTGTGTTTCATTTTTTACAGTGTTTTAGAAACCTTTATTTTGGGTATAAATCCAACCTCTACTACTTCACTACATTTTTTAAAAATGTTTCAATGAGAAGATTAAATGATCTTTTGGGTCCAATGTATTTTACTGCAGACTCCATAGACAACTATTCATGTAGTCATGAGGACTAGTATTCCTACATCAGCATATTCCTACGACTATACGTGACTTCATTGCATTAGTGTCCATTTATTTCCTCTCTAACCAATCAATGATGGTGGTGGACAAAATTAAGATCTAGTAGAACACAGAAGTGATGTATGTGTGTTATGAAGAGAAGATATGAAGAGCGTTGTGCTCACCACCAGGTGGAAGTCTCCGAGCAAGCAGCTGGCAGAAGAAGATAAGCAGCTCGTGGAAAAGTGCTCATCATCTCCCCCTGTGTGTTTAAACCTGATTGAAAACCCACCGATGAATAATCCACAGAGCTTGAAGGCAGGAACTACAGAGCTGTTATTAGCCTTCAGCAGGAAGAGATGCTCACCACATTTCCTTTCTCTCTTATAAACCAATTATGATTTTTGTTTCCTTCAGCATTTCCCGAGCACACAGAAGATCTGTCTGAAAGAAAATCCTTTAAATGAGCTCCGGCAATGTGCATTAGAGAGTAAATCACATCAAGAAGGTTTAATGCGCGGTTAAACATCTACATTCCAACAGTACCACCACGTTTCATTCAGTGGTTTATCAGCCAGCAAATGATCCATGGCCTGCTTCCAGACAACAAGGCTCTCCAGAGATGTTCCTGGAAACACATTTTTGGACGTTATGTTAAACATAACAATACATTTTACCATTTTACTATTTAACCTGATAAGGATCACTGTGCCGTACACGGCACACCCCCTACCTTGCACGTGAGGCTGCATGAACGTCCTTGTAACTTTGAAGCATTAAATCTTCGAAACATACGGTCATGCGGCATATCGTTTGAAAGCTTAGATTCTCAGGATTCCATTAAGCGCAAACACAAAGCATAATATGATTTATAGCAGTCATAAAACTGTAATCTAGTTGTTAGTTACCTGAACCATAGATTTAGGATAAACTTACCTTCAAAATCTTCCCTTTATCCGCTTATGTGAAATTGTCCAAAACAAATTGTTCATAAATCCCCAAAAGACAAAGGAAATGTAATATCCAAGTCTTTAAATCCAAAACGATTTGTTCGCCTCACAATCTTGACGTTTCTGACCGAATTACTTATAAATACTGTAAACAATTAGTTCACTACTGGACATTCGTTCGACTCTCACTTTCATTCTCGATTTATAATGAAATATTCTGGAATTTCAGCCGTTTCATAAGAGGCTACAGGTGACAGGCAACAGGCTCTGTTGATGTGCGGGAAAAACAAACGGTACTGTTTTCTTGACGCAGTGTTTTTTGGGAAGCTGAACAAGATTAAATTTCCCTCACACTCCTTTGGTTGATTTTGCGATCTAAAAACAAAACCACAAATCTTTCTCAAGCAAGTCCCGTGTGCAGCGCTGCCAACAACGTCCATGACCCGTAAAAAGCACATCATCGGTTGCATGCCCTTGCTCTCTGGTTAATGTGTGAATAAAGGGAAGATTTTGAAGGTAAGTAAATATCCTAAATCGGTGCCGCCCGGTCCAGGTAACTAACAAGTAGATTACAGTTTTATGACTGCTATAAATCATATGAAGCTTTGTGTGTGCGCTTAATGGAATCCCGAAAGTCTAAGCTTTCAAACGATGTGCCGCATGACCGTATATTTTGAAGATTAATGCTTCAAAGTTACAATGACGTTTATGCAGCCTCACTTGCAAGGGAGGGGTGTACCGTGTACACGTATAGCACAGTGTTCCTTATCAGGTTAAAGCTTTGATTGTGTTTACAGTGCGCAATATGACATGTGTTCATGTTTCACATGTAAAAAAACGCAGTCTTTTTCACACAATTTACTTATCTGTATAGCGCTGTTTTCACTGTCCTCAAAATTGGCTGATGTCTTCCTTGTTCTATGAAGTCCCTCTTTCAGAAATACATAATGAGTTCTGATTGTGTAGTTTGTTTGGTGCGTTTTGATTCGATGGCAGCTTAGCTTGCCGTTAGCTTAGCTGGCGACTGACGTATTCCTGTGGGCGGAGTTTAGTCAAAAACTGTTTTAGTGACGTCATTAAAGCAGGAAGTAGAGGGCTGTAGTCCAAACCAGCCGTTCGCTGTAGGCGTTGAAAGACGAATTATGTTAAAGAAAATATATCGCCTGGCATGGACTTTGAGCTTTATTATTTTACAGGTATTATTGATGCTATTATAGCAACATTACACACTAACTAGGGTTTAAAAAATGGGATCAGGAAGAAAGTGACCTTTAAATTAATTTATATAAACAAAACAATCCGAAATTCTGTTTTTTTTTTGCTGCAAACACTCGAGATGTCCATGCATATGATTTGCTAGTTAACGCAGTCATATGTGGGCTAGGGTTTGGAGATGGTAAGCAGCTTTTTGTCCAGATCTACATGCCTTTAACCAACCGCATCTCTCCATCTTTTTCCACTGAGCATCTCCCACTTGCTAGGGAAAGTCCATGCGAACAACACCAGCCTTTGTGCTTCTGTCAGAAAACTATGCTGTCCTACACATTGTTGGGCCTGGGAGCAGAATCAGACTACGAATCAAACTCAAAGATACTAACAGAGAGAGATGATTCAATGCTGCTTAGCAGACTGGGCTTTGATGAGCAAAGAGGCATGTGGCAATAACAGAGTTTTGGAGTCTGATCAAACCAAAGCTCAATCTGTCTGATCTTCTGTCTGTCTGCTTTCATTCTTTGTATGTATTCCAGATGACATCCATCTAGTTCCATTATTACCCAATAGCGCTTGTGTTGTCTTTGCTTAAACTTGTTAAACTTCCTCTCTCGTCGCTGTAAATCCGTGCCTTTCTTCTTTTCTTGTCTTTTTTATGAAGCTGCATCCTTTTTGACCAACATCTGTTATCAGCGCCATAGCCAACAGGCAGGAATGTAGAGTTTAGCTCAGAGCTGCGTGTACAGACAGGTCCACGCTGCTCTGAACAGAAGCAGGTATCCTTTCTGCTCTAAATAAAGACGTGAAGGGGCTCGAGAAAAGACGGGATATAACAGAGTTACGTTTCATCAGGGACATTGATGTACTAAATCAGAGATAGCACCTTTTTCAGTGTTTTAAAAAAATGGAGGCGTTGTGTTTGTTGGACAACTGGCAAAAGGTAAAATTTTGTATATTACTTTCTAATCTAAAATATTCAGATGATTGTTTCAATCAAAAAAAATCATTCATGTTGGATGCATGCTTTCTCTGCCAGCTGGGCAGAAAATATTTTAAGACTAGGATTTGATGTACAAACAACTGCTTTGGAGGCTTTTGGCTTCATTTGGTTCTTCATTGTTTAGCTAACAGAATTTTATAAAAGCACATGTCTGGTTAGATTGATGACATTTGATACAGTGCCTGATATTTGCAAGCTATTTAGATTCTCCCTACCTCCAAAAAAGTGTCTTTGTATCTTACTACAAAAGTGCTATCATGTCTCATCGAGTAATTATGTTAGATTATGCTCTTTGAGTTTATGCTCATTTGATCACAAGCCAGTTTGTGTAAAGCCAAGTATTGATATTATAAAAATTCTGCTTAAACTACAGGTACAGTGACTAAACAGAGGAAAGATGTTTTGTGTGTGTATTGTATGCATGTGTGTGTGTTAACAGGCTGAAAATAGCTTGACTTAGGGAATCCGAGGGGTTAAATCTATGTTATCTGTTTGCAAATGCCATTTCTGTGAGTACTCTATTCATTGGGTCAGTGAGTCACCTGTGGATTCAGCCGGGGAATGCCACATGTCTCCCACTCACACTATTGTGTGTATATGCTTGGCTGGCTTAGTTGTTATCTACAGGACACCGGTCAAAGACAATATAAACACGTATGTGTGAATCAAACCATTAGCTTAATCTTAAGGCTTTCTAAATTCTAAAAATCCTCTATGCATGCATGTGGTATGTTGCAATTTCTATATGCTAAGCACACATTCTTATATAATTTCCTCTTCTTTCTAAGGGCAATTTTCATGTATGCTTGATAGGCATGTGTGGTTTTATACTTGTCAGCTATCATATCCTTATGTCCTAAATTTATACAGTCTCAAGAAAGTATAGTATATTAATATGAGGACAATAAGATGAGCAAAAAGTACCATGTATTGTATAAACATAGTACAAAACATTGTAAAAAAAAAGTGCTATATACATTTCAATTGAATTAAAGTTTGTAAAAGTCTGCAATGCACAGTAACACAAAAAACTTAAAAGTTAAGCCAAACTTAAACATGTATAGATGTCATTTATCAGATAAAATATCAAGCCAAAATAGAAAGATAGCACAAATACACATTTCAAACCAAAAAATGTTTAGAAAAGTTTGATTAGCCTACATCTTAAAGGATTAGTCCATTTTCTTAAAAAAAATCCAGATAATTTACTCACCACCATGTCCTCCAAAATGTAGATGTCTTTTTTTTTGGTTCAGTCGAGAAGAAATTATGTTTTTTGAGGAAAACATTCCAGGATTTTTCTCATTTTAATGGACTTTAATATACCCCAACACTTAACACTTAACAGTTTTTTTCAATTAAGTTTCAAAGGACTCTAAACCATCCTAAACGATGCATATGGGTCTTATCTAGCAAAACGATTGTTGATTAAGTTGTATTTGGACATTGGGCAATATTAAAGGTGCAGTGTGTAAATTTTAGCGGCATCTAGTGGTGAGGTTGCGAATTGCAACCAATGTTTCAATTGCAATTGAAACACATAGAGAGGCTACGGTAGCCGCCACCGGACAAACATGTCATCGTCGGAGACAACTTAGTAAAAAGGTTTGTCTGTTAAGGGCTGTAGAAACATGGCGGCACAAAATGGCGACTTCCATGTAAGGGGACCCTCTGTGTATGTAGATAAAAACGCCTCATTCTAAGTTAATAAACACATAACAGTTAATTATGTAAGGTCTTTATACACCCCTGATAATATAGTTTTATATATTATTTTGCATTAAAAATTACACACTGCACCTTTAAGAAGTATTTGGACACTGGACAGTCTTAAATGTGCAACATGTTTAGAGTTATAAAGGTCCACTATAAATGACTTTTAATTCTGACAAAAGGTCATTATTCAATATCTGTTTGCAGATAAATAAATTGGACATTTTTAAGGCCACTGTATATTACTGAAACCTTATACATCTTAAACATGTGAACATACTCACACTTTGTTACGTTGAATGGTTTTCTTAAATCTGTGTTTGTCTCTTACAGGACCCTCATGTCCCAGAGCGAGTAAGTGACAACACATTGGTCATGGATAATTTAAACCAAAATCTTACTGGTGGGCACATCAAGTCTCATCAGGTGCTGCAGGTGAGATTAAACAAACTTGAACATGACACAGAATATAAGAGAAAAACTTAAACCTTTAATTCATTCAACTAAGCTGTTTTTCTTATTCGTGCGATTTACAGTTTGTATGACAGTAAGAAGATAAAGGTATAAGTGAAATTTTTGTACAACAGCAGTAAATCCAGTAAAGAAGCTTTCGTCTGGCAGACGAGGTTTGAGTGATTGTGAAATGGGGTGATAGACAAACTGTGAAACATGTCTTGAGGGCATCATTACCATCATCACCTCTTGCTCCAAAATGCCTGCCACATCTATGTGGACTTCTCCCTGTTGCACATAGATGGCATGTTGAAGCTTTTAAAACACAACGATCATCTCTCCCTCAAATCCTGTAAGATTTGCCTTAACCGATTAAACCAATTGCATCCTGCTAATCTCGTTTAAGCGGTCAGTAAT
Organism: Misgurnus anguillicaudatus; assembly: GCF_027580225.2. Lineage (NCBI taxonomy): Eukaryota > Metazoa > Chordata > Actinopteri > Cypriniformes > Cobitidae > Misgurnus > Misgurnus anguillicaudatus. Next base: position 16,979,486 of record NC_073360.2, on the reverse strand, counting down.
ATCCTAAACCCGACCATATAGTCTACCACAGCCCCGAGGAGGTAATAATGCCTTTAGTATATGTTTGGAAAGGTGGCCTGCTTTGCAATTATCTAAAGGATGTATGTAAAAAATAGAATAAAATGTCTACACAAAAAAATTATATCTAGTGCACATCCATAATATTACTATGATTGTGCCTTGAGCAAAAAATGCACAATCAGAATAAGCTAATGGATTTCTGCTAGAAAAGATGATGTCATCGCATGATAGTGGAATTAGAGGGTACAGTCTCCCCCTCCCAGTCATTACACTGTTGCCATGACAACCTCCCCCTCGCTGAGCTTTTAAGATGAGAAAAGACATTACTCTCACTAGGACATAATAGATTTGTAAGATGAACACTTAACCACTTGCTCAATTGTCTGCCAAAGGAACCTGTAGCGTACTAAAATGAGATGTTAAATCGTATCAGTTTGAGTTGGTATACATTCATAATGTATTTCAACTGCAGTTTTAAGCACCAAACTTGACACTGACACTACTTTGGTTTCTTAAGAGCACACCACTGGATTTGATTGAGACTGGAAAAGGGCTTAAGGTCCAGGCAGAGCGCCCCCATTTGGTCAGTCTAGGAAGTGGCCGTCTGAGCATAGCCATCACCCTGTTGCCCTTGCCTGATGGCAAGACTATTCATAAATTATGCATGGTTTTCAAAGATTAATGGTTTTCCATGAATATATTATGCAAAAATTGTGTAAATATAGTACAAAGCTGTGAAAATATGACATGATGCTGTTTGGAAAGAAACATACATCTTTAAAATACAAATACAGTAAATGCTTATTGTTTAAACCATTGGTGTTACCTCAGTGTTGCGCTTGTAAAGCTAATTACCGACCCTTGACCTACAGCAGCAGGGGGACATTAAAAGCAAACTCTCCTAATTAATAAAGCCCCCTCCCCATAATCCATCAACGTACTTACTTTCTATTAAACGGACCACAGTGTCTCCTTTTTCAATGTCCATCAGAGACACATTTAATTTTCTTGAGAAATGTCCTTGAAGGACGGTTTGATATTTGGATAAACTTTTCTTATTCACCAGCTGAATTTGATGTCATTCTGTTTTAGGTCTTTTATGAATTATATTGGTTTTATACACTCATATATTTGCTTGCATAAGTGCTTTGAAGTCCTTTCATTGCTCTGCGTTTTATCTTGTGCCTGATAACAGATGAGTATAGACAGGGAAAGATAAGGGAGCTAAGGAATGTGCTGCTTCTCACTGACAAAAAGCAGGTTGACATTAGTGAATTAGCTTCGTATTATAGGTATGCCACTAAACCAAAACTGAAAGATAATACCTGCTAATATTTTGTAAAGTGAGATTATGAGTGTAGTGTATGGATGTAAAAACTATATGTGGAAAATATAATCTCTCCCTTTCCAAAGTGCATTGGCAATGTGCACCTAGCGTGACAACGCTGGTTTTAATGACTTATTTTACTAGAGTGATTTTACAACGTGAAACTTCAACTGGGATGTTGTGTTTAGCAAATGTACTTTTTTAACTTAACATCCTGTGGGGGTTGTTTGTCTAGGCAAGACGACTCTGGGTCACGGAGCCATGGACATCAGCATCCAGGGTCCGGGGATCGCAGCTCAACATTGCTTTATAGAGAACAAGTCAGGGGTCATAACCCTACACCCCTGTGGTAACCAGTGTAGCATAGATGGACTTCCAGTAACAAAGCCTGTTCGCCTGTCTCAAGGTACAGTACCTTATCTCACTACAACGTAATATTAACCGAGCACTGTCCTTGGTGTTGTTTCTATTGTGGTTTTTGTTGATTCAAAATAGTAAATTGTTAAAGGGCAGCTAACCTAGGTGTTTTCATCTATATAAAAATAGTCTTTGGTATCCCCAGAATGTGTTTGTAAAGTTTCAGCTCAAAATACACCAAAGATTTTTCATTATACAATGTTGAACATGGCCATTTGTGGCTGTAATGAAAAACGTGCTGTTTCTTTAAAGGGGCAATGAATCTGTCGATTTTACTGTTTTATACTGTTGTCTGATGTCTATTTTGTAACATGGTTCTGATGCTGTCTGGAGAAATAGTTTGTTTGAAGGGGCGGGCCGCATTGAAGACCTGGACGTAAACGCCCACTGCTATGATTGGACAGCTTTATTACCCATCATTACGTGTGGGGAAATGTTTTAAAAACATTAATGTGTAAAAAAAGCAGCCGAACACAAATATGTTTGAGCCACAAAAAGATTCTGGGTGCTAAAGATGATACACATAAATGGCAATACGTATAGTAAAGTAGAAACAAAACTTTAAACTCGACGTGACTAAACTACCGTACACAACACAGTAAGCGAGCATCAGAATCTAAATTGCAGCTGGTAAGTCCTTCCTTATCACTAACTTTGTATATTTCTAGGGATGCACGATATATCGGCCGACATATCGTTATCGGCCGATAACTGCTTATTTTTAATATTATCGGTTATCGGTCTGATAGCAAAATTAGGCCGATAAATGAAAGCCGATAAATTATGGATTATTTTGGTTTGTTGAACCACTTCACTTGCTCATTGCTGGCCATGTGGAGTTTTGATTGGTGCTTTCTGTGACATAGCACGAAGATGACACGTGTTGCGGGCTTAAGAAGAGTATGCTACTCTAGCGCAAAGACAAGATGTCCGTGATCTGTGAGTTTTTCATTGTGAAATTAATATGAACATTTATCGCCCTATATATATATATTGGTTATCGCCCCCCAAATCTAAAGAGTTATCAGTTATCGGTATCGGCCAAAATTTCCATATCGGTGCATCCCTATATATTTCTATCGTTATATTAAAGTTGTATTGTTAAGTGTTGTACCTTTATTAATCGTTTTATGTTTTTAGTAAATTAAAACAGTCAAATATACGTGTTTAGACACGGATGTTACAACAGGACATAGCAAGCAATCTCTTACTAAGCAATAGTAAAACGTAGTAACTTAAATAAAGTAAAATGTTTTACTTACTGTTGTGTCATTCATGCAAGATGCAATATTAGTGGTGCTTTAAATCACAGTCTCTCTGCAAATCCAGCATCGACTTGTGGCTTCTTTACAAATGAAACAAACTTTAACCACGCATTCCTAATGGTATGTTCCGAGTCTCCATTATCCAGCGTCTGTGTTCTTCCCATAGACAGTTCTTCCACAACCGAACACTCCGTTTCAATGGGTACTCATAACAGATCACCGCGTTAAAATAAAAGTCTCTGTATTTAAAAGTTATTTTGGTTACATTTGGCAATCTTTAAAGACATGTTTACTAATTGTTGAGACACTGGATGGTTTGCTTTACCCCTGGCCCACACTTGTGTCAAGCGAAGCTGTGGGCGGGGCTACAAAAGTGGTAATTGTATTTGGGTTTGGGGAGGTGTTTCAATTCTACTCTGACATCATATTTTGGCACATTCCTGAATCGACCATTTTCCTGGCTTGGTGCCAAAAACTCTTATATTTCAGGAGCACGGATGTTTTCAGTTTTGAAACTTGCAGGATGTTCATTTAAGTATGATGACCTCTTATATAACAAATTATCAAGTTAAAATTGATTGTTTGATTCACCGCTCCTTTAAATGCAAAGAAAGCTTCTATTCCCCTCCCCATATGCAAAGTTTAGGGTAGGGCGCTTACACATGTGTTTTGGACTACATTAAAACGTGTCTCTGGCAGAAGGTTGATCTGCGCGCTCATAAGGCGGAGTGTGTGAGCGGTTATGGGTGGGGCATAATCAATATGACATCACATTGATAGGGGATCCTTAACAGCCTGTTTTGTGTGACTGTTTTAGTTCAAAAAAGATTACACAAAGAAGAATAGATGGATTTGTATAATACCAGGATGTCTCTGCACACACACTGGCAACTCATTTTCTGATAGAAACACATTTAAAAGTGAATTTTTTAGGTTAAGGGGGCTTCAAGACTCTATCATTTTCATCAAATCATTTGAATCAAATACATATTTATATGGCAAGTGGGTTATTTCATATCCTGTATTATAAGCAGAATCAACCACACCAAATTTGGTTCTTACACTAAAAACGCTGGGTTATTTGAACCATGGTTGAAAGCCATGGGTTAATTTATCTTCCAGCAGTTGGGTTTGTCCCAACCACCATGGGTTGAAAATAACCCAGCATTTTTTTTAAATGCATACAGTATAACCATTTAGCTATGTCTACAAAAGTGAATCAATGTACCTAAACCAAAAAGAAAGTATGCGTCTCCTTGCTGTCTTTTGTCTGAAGGAACAATTTGACTAAACAGGTTGGGGGGAGGGGTGTATTGGGGCAATCTTCATTGTTTGAGCTTTCTAGTCATTTACATTACATTTACATTTACGCATTTGGCAGACGCTTTTATCCAAAGCTACTTACACAGTGCATTACAAGGTAGGCTATACATTTAGCCAACGTGTGTTCCTTGGGTTTAAACCCATGACCTTTTACCCTGCTTACGCAATGCTCTACCACTGAGCTATACAGGAGTCATTTGAAATGGTTAAATAATTTGCTTAAAAGTTTCCTTTTAATTATCAGAATTAACATTGTGTGATCCGTCTTTTATTATTATTATTATCATTATTTAGCATGTTTACAATCATAAAAACGCAACAACCTGTGGCAAAAAACCTCACCATGTAACAGTTGAAACAGAACCCCCTCTTGCCCCCCTTACACCGCGCCGAGATTGGAGGCTGTGACTCAGGGGTGAGCGATTACACCTCCTCCCTCCCTCACTCATCCCTTATCTGAGAGGGAAATGAGTCTTACCGCTGACTGAGAGACAGCTGTTCAACTTTACCATCACTAACGCGTACAGGGGTTCAATCTTATTACAACAGAAGAGTTTGGATACCATACAGCACCTCTGGATGATCTCATTCACAGTGGACGGGATAGCAAACATTTCTATGACTGGAGATCGCTTGCAGCTCGTTACCTACAGTGGACACCTATTGTATGTTTTAGGAAATAAGATAAAGTATGGGGAATAACTGACGGATACTTCAAGAACAAAGGATTTACCAGGACAAAGCATATCTGTCGGCGTTGGCTTCAGCCGTAATATCCCGAATATAAAACACGTGCTCGCGCATTTAAAGGGACAGATACAATGTTACCTACGGATGAGACGAGGAAGTTGACCGTTTGGATTTAGAAGTAAGTGCAAGAGGTCCGATTCAATTCAGTGTGTGTTTGTTTTTAACAATAAGATAAGAAGTTAATGTTAAAAAGTAAAAATTATTTTCTGTCACTGTATTATCTAATAGCCTATTGCATGCGTGCGCGTTCCGCGTTGTAGAAAACGTCACGCGCCTTTCAAATGTAAAATATTCAAATATAAAATTTGTGTACGCTGCAGATATTCAAAACAGACCTATAAAACCAACATGCAGACTGCTCAGACGATGTCCAGCCCTGTTATGGAAAGTTAGTTGAGTACGACTAGTACTGTGTTAATATAGTATTATATTAAATTATGTTGTTATACTTGGTATCGACGAACATGAATAAAAAAATAGCATTACACACATCTATAGATGCACAGAGAAAAGAGGGTCAGGTGCACAACTGCATATAATAAACACAAAAAAGGACACTAACATATAATATAATATAATGCTATCATAGTAACTTATGTATATACAGAAGGAGAATAACTTATAATATGGTTCACATCTTGCAGAGAGACTTTCTCTTCCATGTTGGCAGGGCTGTGGGTGTGTGTATAATGTTACACTTCTATTCCTGGTCAATGTGACCCAAGAGTGCTGCTAATCCAGTTTCTATGCAGCCCTTCCTCGTTCTCCACACACTGTTTGCTCAGTCTGGCTGTCCACACAGTGCTTTTATTTGTCCGGATTGTATACTGAGAACCTTTGTAGATGCTGAAGATATATGTCTTTTTCTACTTATTCTAGTTTAAGTACCCTGTCACCATGTTTATACTTAACCTGCACTTAACAGTTTGTGTGGGGTCACAGCTAGTGAACTGTATTTAGAAACATCAGCACAAGAGACCGGTGAACATCCCAGAGTGGAGACATGAGTTAACAGTGGATGTCGGCTACCTTGTCATCTCACTCAATTAGTCATTTTTGGTTAATCATTAAGTTAAATAAGTTGTTTGTTTGTTTTATTTATTCTTAACACCATTACAGCTTCTATGGCTGGCTATATTCATGGCGAAACTGGTTAACACAACTTGATCCACACATCTTAAAGGAAAACACCACTTTTTTCATTATTTTACTATGTTCTTACCTCAACTAAGACGAATGAATACATACCTATCTTTTTTCAATGTGTGCACTTAATCTTTGTACAGCGTGTCGTGAATGTGTTAGCATTTAGCCTAGCCCCATTCATTCCTTAGGATCCAAACAGGGATGAATTTAGAAGCCATCAAACACTTCCATGTTTTCCTTATTAAAGACTGTGAGTAGTTACACGAGTAAGTATGGTGGCACAAAATAAAACGTGGCGATTTTTAAGTTGTTAAAAAATGAGAACTATATTGTATGGTAGAAGTTTGCAGCACTTTGAGCTTGGCGCACAGTAACATCATCACTCCTGACTACTCCCCTTCTCGCTCAAACTTCCGCCAACATTACTGGGCCCGAGGTTGAATAGCTGCAAAATAAGTGTTCCTCCCCCATACAATACAGTTATCATTTTTATCCGCTTAAAAAATTGCCACGTTTTATTTTGTGCCACCATACTTACTCGTGTAACTACTCATGTAACAGTCTTTAAGTAGGGAAAACATGAAAGTGTTTGGTGGCTTCTAAATTCATCCCTGTTTGGATCCTAAGGAATGAATGGGGTTAGGCTAAATGCTAACACCTTCATGACGTGCTGTACAAAGATTAAAAGTGCACGCATTGAATAAAGATAGTTATGTATTAATTTGTCTAAGTTGAGGTGAGAACATAGTTAAATATTGAAAAATTCCTTTAATCCATTCACACATTGGGGGAGGGGCAATTTGGCATCTCCAGTTCACCTAACCTGCATGCTTTTGCCCTGTGGGAGGAAACCAGAGTACCCGGAATAAACCCACACTGACACAGGGAGTACAAGCAAACTCCATGCAGAAAGGCCACCTGACTTTCGACCAGGGACTTTCTTGTTGTGAGGCTACCCACTGTGCCGCCCCTAAAATAATTTGCAACACAGTTTATGCAATGATGTTTTGCATGTATGTCTATGAAGATTTATCATACTGGTCTTGACACAAGTGTTAGTAAATAAATGACATTTGAGTTTTTTTTTAAACTGCATCATTTATGGCTGTGAGAGGCAGGGTTGTTGGTATGTGTGGAATTGGGTTAGAATGAAAAACTGCCTTGCTTTAGTCTTTGCCCTTTCCGAGCGCAGTAAAACCTGATACCACGGCAACCTTTGCAAATTCCTTTTGGCATCTCTTTGTCTTGACATCTTCTGTCTCCTGTTCACTTCCCTGAGTTTTAGCTGGAATCCTTCTGGATCCATGACTCACCATACTCGATGTACTGCCAACTATACTGAGATCTTAACAATGTAGTCATTTACTGCAGTGGGTTTGGCACAAATACACTGCTCTTCTTTTTACTACAAGTGTATGAGGCAGATATGCACTGCACTTTATGTGTGTTTTCGATAATAATGGAGTGAATAATTTGTTGGGATGCAGAGCTATCTGTACACAGGCCTTTGGCAGTGTTGCCACGGAGTATCACTGTGGTTTGATCTTTAGAAAGATCTTTCTAAAAGGTCTTTCTGGTTTTTGGTGCATGTGTTAGAAAATTAGGAAATTCTTAATTTGAAGGAATATTAAATGCTCTCTCATTTGGAATGAAAGCATCTGCTAAATGAAAAAAAATGTAAATGTATTATTACTAGGGATGCAATTAAATCAGTTATTATAATAAAGCAATAAGCCCCTAGACGCAGTGGGTTACCAGTGCATTTTATACGCGACGCGAAGTGGAGTGCCAAAAACCCCCCTTAGCTGTTATAAACTGCACTGTAACACCACTGCTTCGCGGGGCTTATTGCTTTTATAAAACGATTCATTTCTTTAACAGTTTATAAAAAAATTCAGCTAATCACTGAGATAATTCCATTTTTGTGAAAAACTTTTCTAAGAGATCAGAGCCTTAATCAAAACTTACACAGTGTTTTGGGTATTGAGTGAATGCGTCAGTTGGGTATTTATGTTGGGTAAGATAATAGTGGAAATATGAATTTGAGGTAGAAATTTTCTCTTTATTGACGAGATGACTCAACAATATTAATTGACATTTATCTGGATATCGCCATTAATTGTGCAATTGCAGACAAATTAAAAATATGATTAAAGACTGTAGTGTTTATTTTCAGAAATTAGTATGCACCAACAGTGGTGCAGTGATACTTATGTAATGCGGTCTGAACTGTGGGGTTAGCGGGGGGTTAGAACGCGTTATAACCAATTAGAATGAAGAACCAGAACATGTAATTTTAATGTAATATCTTATTTAATTTTCTTAGCATCCTTCATTTGTTATTCTTTGCCCTTCAGATTCACCTAGTATTTGGCACTGGTACACAAGCACTTTCCTCAATGAGTTTGGCTTCTTAAAGTGCAGTTATGGCAGTTTTAGTGAAATTGTTAATCGGTGGGAGAATCAATTTCACTGATTAATGTTGGTGAGACGGTTGTGTATGTGTAACAGGCACTTTCAAGACTCACGTGCCTCTCTCCGCTATTTGTCACTTACTGATGCTGCCTGTCTTCTTGCAAATGGCCTCATGAATTTGATTACACAATGGCTGTTAGTCATGGTTTGCTGTGGATGTCATCTTTGACAAGGGGAGCTAATTTAGCGGCTTTGCCGACACCATTCTACAAATGTGTCCGACTAATTTCAGAACATAATAAGAGTCATTATTTTGTTATTTCTTTTTGGTACATTATTTGCAGGTACTCCAAAGATGTGGCTACTGCAGTGTGACATCTTCGGGGGTATAGCTTTAGACATGGCATGCGCATGTGCTTAGGGTTAAAGGACCTGAGTGAAGGCAGCATGGTCACACATTCATACCTGCTGTGAGGAGTCTGAAATATTATATTGTAACATCTTGACTGCCACCAAAAATATCCGTTTAACGTATCCATAATGTCTGGCATGGAGTGGCTGTCTATAAACAAAAGCAGGGAAAACACCATACACATTTTACTCGTCATTTTCTGAACTGCTTAGAACTTAGTAACCTTCCCTGCATATTAATAATTGTTTTTTCCTCTCCAATTATCCATACTTGGTTGAAATAATCTACGTGTCTTTACATTAGAAGATGACTGTGTTGCTTATATCAGAGATCATTCATAAAAAGCCTTGATCTGAAATGCATGATAGCAGGAGCACAGATAGATAGCTACCTTAGCAGGCGTGATTTTTGGATGATATATTTTCCCTTGTGTCTCGTAGTGTTGTCTGCGGTGCTAGATTACCTTCCACTTCGCTCCATAAATCTGCTTTCAAGCGCTTCACTTAGCATTATGGGTAAATCCATCAACCTCCGCAGCTCTGTTGTCACCAAACTGAGGAATTCGAATGGCTTTACAGTGAATTTAGGTGACATGGTGTCGATTTGTCAAATTTTCCAAACAATATTTAATATTATATTTTATATCCATGTATCGCATTAACTTAATAGTAATATCAATGTTTTTAGCAAACTATGGGATTTCTCATATCTTATTTCACAGTTTTGACATACAGTGCTAATAGGCTATCAATCATTTTCTGTAAGCAACTATTATGCACTGGCATTCCTGCCAAAAATGAACAACGATATTAAATTTGATATCATGCAGCTATACTTTTTACTGTTAAACGATCCACTGAAAGTAACCTCACAACAGAACCCATTAATTTTCTGTCCATCTAAGATTTTTATTACGTAATAGCTAGAATGCAACTGTACTGTGCAACTGATATTATCATGATATAAGGCGTATTTGGTATGTCACTTTGTATTATACCAAATACACAAAATAACATTGATTTTAGCAATGAAATAGGTGCACTTTAAACGTACATTGAATCATATTTTCTGTGGATTAGGAGCACAATGCTTGTGTGACAATGGCAAAAGACAGTTGTGCCCCTTTGTTATTTGTAATGATTTATACTCTGTAAAATCTGAAACCCTCAAGTATGATTTCAACACTGCACAAAAAGAAACATTTAGAAATTGGGAAACAACATCTGGTTGATGTGGTTTACACCACAGGACTCAATATATTGTTATTTGAACTAAAACTATTTGTTATTAAGTATGTAAACAGCTCAATGTGTGATGTGTTTTTAATCATATCTGCTAGTATGTGTATCTGTTTCTGTTTAACACATGTGCTTTGTGTATCATTTCATTGTTTTGATTTTCCCTTGTCTGTTTTCATTTGGTTGACTTTGAATGTGCCAGCGCAGCATGTTAAGACTCGATCAATCCTTTAGACTAATCTTTTGATAATAGCAACCACCAGTTAGCGATCCCTTTTCAATCCTTCTATTCACTATCAAAATTAAAGAATACATGCTTTATGTAAGTATACCAGTTAAGTTTACTTCAGCCGTCCCTCAGCTTTTTTGTGTGCGCTAATCGTACCTTGTCCTGTCACAACCTGAGGGGTAATCAAATGTTCTGCCTCCTCCTGTCTGGAACAAAAGGGCATATGGCACTCTGTATTCATCACACATCTGCTCGGCCTGGAAAAGTTTCCATGAGACCTTTACCTACCTTGAATAAATACTGTGTGATCGCTCATATTAGCTCAGGCCTCTTTATACAGTGCAAGTCCATTTAGGTATGATTTAGAGTAAAGTTGATGGGGATTTTCAATAATGCCACACTTCACTGATATGATGTATCTATATGTGACCCCTTCGAAGTTTAAAGCCAACAACCCATTTAACCTTTATATTATTTACCTTTCAGTGTTTTCAGAGTGTGGCAGGATATTTAAACTGGACTTTTAGACAAATTATAGACAAATCCATCAAAATTAAGAGGGTGTGGTGAACTCCCAGAGGATCTTTTTGTGTCAACTTAGTCTTAGATGTTAAATGTGCTTATGAGAAATAAAAATAGAATCAAGTGAGACAATTGTTAAAATGCATTAAAGGGATAGTTCACTTTAAAATAATAATTATGTCATCATTTACTCATCCTCATGTTGTTCTAAACCTGTATGAATGTCTTTTTTCTGATGAACACAAAGGAAGATATTTTGAGAAATCATGGTAAACACACAGCATATAGTGTCCATTGACTTCCATAGTAGAAAAAAATATGATGGAAGTATTGTGATAAATGATGAAGAAAATATTTTTGATAAATGACGGAAAGCACACAGTTGACGGTACCCATTGAATTCCATCATATTTTTTATTCCTACTATGGAAGTCAATGGACACTATATGCTGTGTGTGCATCATTTCTCAAAATATCTTCTTTTGTGGTCATCAAAAAAATAAATGTATACAGGTTTAAAACAACATGAGGATGAGTAAATGATGACAGAATTTTTATTTTTAAGTAAACTATCCCTTTAAACGTATAATTCACACAAAAGTGAAGTTTTTCCTAAGCTGTATGAGTTTCTTTGTTTTGATGAACATATAGGAAGATATTTTGAGAAATGTTTGTATCAAACCATTCATGAGCCCCATTCACTTCCTTAGTATTCTTGTTTCCTACTATGGAAGTGAATGGGGCTCACAATCGTTTTCGTTACAAACATTCATTAAAATATTTTACTTCTTGTTCATCAGAACAAATCAATTTAAACAGGTTTGTAACAACATGAGAATAAAAAATGTATGACAGAATTTTCATTTTTGGGTGAACTATCCCTTTAACTATCAACTTGGTCTTAGATGTTTATGAGAAATTATAATTAAATGAGTCGATTGTTAAAATGGATTCAGCATAGTTCACCCAAAAATGAAAATTCTGTCATCGCTTACTCATGTTGTTCTTACTTTGTATAAGTTTGTTTCTTCTGTTAAAAAACAAACGAAGATACAGTTGACGTACCCATTAACTTCCATAGTAGGGAAAATACCATAGTGGGTATTGTCAACTGTGTGCTTACCATTAACACAAAATCTCTTATTTTTTCATTTTGGGTGAACTATCCCTTTAAGAGTTTGAGGTTGTACAATTAATGTAGATTTTATAGGTGAAATAATCTGTATTTTGGGGAAAATTGATGAGAAATTAGTTCATATTGAAATATTCAATAATATCGACTTTTTTATTGCAGATTTTGGGAATCTAAGCTCGGTTTGTGGTGTTTAATGGAGTCATTTGTTAGATTTTGGGTTCTTTTTCTCAAAAGAAATATCTGAGCAGACTGAATATTTCCATTTAAGCTGAAAAATATAGATATTAAAGAGTTTCATCTGTGATCTTTTTTATAGGCTCAGCTAGTAAGAAAAGTCACTGAAAACAAATTATCACAAATATCTAAAAGCATAATTGCACTGTTAGAAAAAATATATACCTCAGCTGTCCTAATATGTGTGATTATGTACAGATGTAAACATTTGGTATTAATGTATAACTCTGAGGTACTAATATGAACTCTCTAGGTCCAAAGCAGTACTTTGGTCAAAATTCCCCATCTGTTACTTGGGCCCTTTAAAAAGGTCCTAATATGTAACATTAGGTACAGATATGCACCATTAATTACAGATATGCATACATTTGATGTCAATGTGTAGCCTACCTCTTAGGTAATAATTTGAACTCTTGGTCTAAACCATCCCAGTGACAGCTGATGTACATATTTTGACTTTTTTTTCTAACAGTGTAGAAAGTAAACATCAGCCCATTTTTGATTACATGTTAAATTTGACTACACAGCTGGCTGGCCTGTCAGTTTTTCCTCTCACTCAGCAAGCCTGAGTCTGAGCCGACACCACAGTGTGAGATGTTCCTGTTTGTTCATGTAAAACGGGGGCAAACATTCCTTTCCCCTTCACTGTACCTCTCACTCTGCAGTATGAACCCAAAGTCCCACGCACTATCATTTACTCTGCTCTCGACACATAATGAAATATTTGTGTTTTATGTGAATCCTTTCATATTTAATCAAATGTTCTCTGCTTCAGTAACACTGCTTTTGATTTGGTTTGCATGTAGGCTGTATGCTGTGTTTTGGCCAGTCCGCCTTCTTCCGCTTCAATCACCCCGAGGAGGCGTTTCGAATGAAAAGCATGATGCCCGAAGGAGGACAGACGGGCAGTTTAAAAAACCAGGCCCTCACAGGTAATGCAATATCCTACAGAAGAAACACACCACGACTGTGGCATGAATTATCTAACGCTTACCTCAGCACACAGAAGTGCTTACAATGACGGTGTTGTGTTTAGACAGCATTAATGTGGAAAACATGATCTTGGGAATGCTTAGTGTATTTTGGTGTTGTGATTTGAAAGCCAGAACACAAATAGAAAACTTGACATCACTTACTGGTTTCTTACCTCATTGTTTATGAATAATTTCTCTTGCTATTAAAAAATTACCTTGTACAGCCTTTTTCATGAGTACAGTACATTTTGGTTAAAGCGATACTCCAGCCGTATATTAAAATTACCTCATGATTTACTCACCCTTAAGCAACCCGAGATACACATGTCCATCATCTTTCAGACAAGCACATTTGGAGTTATTTTAGTAAATGTCCTTGCTTTTCCAAGCTTATAACAGTAGAAAACAGGGATCAGGAAACAACTTCTTACATTGATGCCCAAAAAGTGCATTCATCCTTCACAGATGTAATCCACACGGCTCTGAGGGGTTAAAGGGACACTCCACTTTTTTTGAAAAGAGGCTCATTTTTCAGCTCCCCTAGGGTTCAACATTTGATTCTTACCGTTTTGGAATCCATTCAGCTGATCTCCGTGTCTGGCACTAGCACTTTTAGCATAGCTTAGCACAATCCATTGAATCTGATTAGACCATTAGCATCGCGCTAACAAATGACCAAAAGTTATGATATTTTTCCTATTTAAAACTTGACCCTTCTGTAGTTACATCGTGTACTAAGACCGACGGAAAATTAAAAGTTGCGATTTTCTAGGCAGATATGGGTAGGACTATACTCTTAAACTGGCGTAATAATCAAGGACTGATGTAACATGGCTGCAGCAGGCGTAGTGATTTTATGCACTGACCGAAAATAGTCTCCTTGGTTACTTTTAATAGCAGGGGACTATTTTCGGTCAGTGCGTAATATCACTACGCCTGCTTAGTAAATGATGTAACTATAGAAGAGTCAAGCTTTAAATGGGAAAAATGTCGAAACTCTTTGGTTATTCTTCAGCGCGATGCCAATGGTCCAATCAGACTCAATGGATTATGCTAAGCTATGCTAAAAGTGCTAGCGCCAGACTCGGAGATCAGCTGAATGAATTCCAAAACGGTAAGAATCAAATGTTTAACCCCAGGGGACCTGGAAAATGAGCATATTTTCAAAAAAAGTGGAATGTCCCTTTAAGAAAGGACTTTTGCGGGTAATCTGTGTGATTTTGTAAGAAAGAAATCCATATTTTAAATGTTATTATGCGTGAAAGATGGTGTTTTATGGAAAGCTAGTTATTATAGTTTATAAAGTTTTAAATATTATATTTTTTTTACAAAATCACATTGATTAAAGACTTTTATTAACCCATTGGAGCCGTGTGGATTACATCTGTGAAGGTTATTATGCAATTTATCGGGGTTTAAAGTCAGAAATTGTTCCCTGATTTCTGTTTACTACCATTATAAAGCTTAAGCGAACATGGACATTTTTTAAAATAACTCCAGATGTTTTCATCTGAAATATGACTTATTAACTTTTAAGTCAACATCATAGTTTTGGCATAATCTGTTAAAATCAGATATTCAAATGGGATTACTGTTTTTATTACCTTGAACTGCACTTAGACATACATTTTGTGACCCTGTCTGTTAAATCCAGGCTGAAGTCTTATGATTTAATGATGAGATTAGGAGCATCAAAGTTTGATTTCAGTCATTGATTTCACATTGCTTTCAATTTTTGACATGAGCTTACTCAATCAATATTAAATATATATCAAAGGTTATATTTTCACAGAATGTTCTTTAAATTATGCATGTTTTGTAATCTACTTTTAAATATGATCATAACATGTTTAAAGACAACAAAGAGCTTTTTTAATAAAATGTGGTTCAAACCAATGCAAATCAACATTTTAAAGTGAATTTCGTATCTCCTTTAAAAATAAGTCATTCAGTCAGATTTGGTCCTAGTGGGTGTTGCCACATAGCTGAATGGTATGGTTTGTTTCAGTAACAGAAGAGGCTATTTTACAGGTGCAGCTGGGCTTTACTGCCTTTCCGTTTTTAAACGTTAGCAACACAAGCCTGCCTGGATCCATGCGCCATGCAAATTTTATGAGAAGTTCATTCCTCTGGGTCTCTCGACTGAGCGCTACACATCGTTCACTGTCACAGCAGCCAATGTATATTTAAAATGTATATTGGGTTGTTTTCCTGACTTTCCTGTTGTGTGGTAGAAACAGACAATTTTAGCACATAAACACAGCTGTTGCAGTGGGTTGGTAATATATTCCTACACGTTTTGGAGTTTCCTCTTGTTAAGGTTTCCAGTGCCTTTTTTTCTATTTAGAATTTAATTGTTTTATTTTCCTATGGTCTAAAATCTGTAAGTCAGCGTATTTAGAGAAAGTTTTTAAAGGATGACTTGGAAGTTGACTTTCTTTGTTGTGTAATTTATTAAAGCGCTTGGCTGTAGTTCGGCTGTCCGTGTGCTTTTGGCATCTATTATTTGTTTACAGACAGAACTTATAGAGGTAAAGAACCCTCTTCCACCCCACTCCCCTCTCCACACGTTTTCCGTGCCAAAGCTATTTCCTCGTCCATCTCATTTCCAGTCCAGACAGCTTTGTTGGCCCCGCTCTGCTTATTTAAAGTTAGGGGATATCTTTTACAATATCTATATTTATCACATTGCCACTCTGGTCTTCAATCCCCTTCCTTACCCTTTCCCTGATATTCCTTTAATATCCGGCTGACTTGTTCCCACTCAGTTGGTTCACTGGAGATTTTTTATGATATTTTAGTGTTGCCTATAACCGATATGTTTGTCTATATCTCTTTCTCTCTGTCTCTGTCTCTCTCTCTCTTTCTATCTATCTTTCTCTCTCATCTATTTGTGTTTTTGGAATAATGGTCATTTATTAAATATTCTGATACAACATATTAGAATCAGCAAAAATATTTTGCCACGTGAGGTTTAACCCCACACTGGCGTCAGTAGAATAGGAACACTGTCGCTTTAAGAAGCAGTCCCGCCCCCCGTGCAGCCAGCAGTCAGTCACATCAGCACCGTGGACAGGGGAGGGAGGGGGACTCAGCGACGGTGTAGCTGCTCCAGGCGAACCAAACCCGGTTGCTGTATCACCACGACAGCGTTTTTCACTGCTGCCGGGTACCGTGCGGCCGGTACAGCCGGCCCAGCTCCAGAACCGGAATGCAGGAACCGTATATTTAATTCAGTACTCGGCTATGGGTTAAACGTCAAGCAAAACAGCTTCGCGTTTCCTCAGGCGCGTTCTCATCTGTAAGTACTGTAATTATACAGACTCTGCATGTGTGTCAAGTCGTTATACGGACATATGTACAGTAGCATACGCCTTGTAAATAGTGTTTCTGCACGCGACAGGCATTAATGGGCACATTCGTGTAAATTATCTTTATCATCGGTCGTTTTGATGTGATACTTGAAATCGTTTCTTTTTGCCAGCGAATGAAAAATCAACAGGATTTAAATGTTAAATGCCAGAGGCATCGACAGCTGCTTTGACTTATCTCATGACTTTAAAATAAATAAAACACGCCACGAAATGGAATTATGTCGTGTATTATTTGTGGAAAGCTTTAACAGAGCGTTTTGTAATCTTGATAGTCAGATTTTGATCTGTTAAGCACAGACAAGCAAACACTGACGTCTTCAAGTTTTAAATGCTGATAAATAGGTTTTTTGACTGAGCCTCAGTCATAATAAATAAATAAACAAACAAACAAACAAACAAATGTTTAACTGTTCATTAAACATTAAAGTAATTTATATTGAATACAAAACAGTACAGTGATACAAATGTTTACCTCTACGGTTTCATTTAATTAAATGTTTGTTTTGTGCCCCGATTGATACATTTATATTTATGCATTTGCCACTTTTATCCAGAGCTACTTTAAGTACATTCAAGGTATACATGTTTTTATTCAGTAGGTGTGTTCCTTGAAAATCGAACCCATGCACTACCAACTGAGCTACAGGAACACACAAATCATAAATTATTGAGATACTGGTATTTAAGATATTGGTTTGTACCTTTGATTTTAAGATCCATCACCACCACCCCCATTTTTAAGGGGATGACCGGTCGCCTTAGAGACAGATTGTATTACCAGAGCTGTCTGTGATTTAGCTATCCAGGAACATTTTATTTGATGTTGATCCTGTCAAGCTGTTGGACTTTCTACTTGAATTTCCATTTGGTAACCACTACTAAGGTATTCATCATATATGACTTCACTTTCTGAGACTGTTGAGACTAATGGATTAAATGCATCTCTGCAGTGCCAAAAAAGCATTAAAAGCTCAGGTGTATAAATAATTGGGCTTAGGTGAAGAAGCCAAATGCATCCACTTATTCATAAGTGCTTTTCTTGTGTTATGTATTTAGGTTGACTCTTGTGCCTTGTTTTAAAACTTATTTGTTGATTTTTTAGATTCAGAGAACCTGGTCAATGGGAACCACCCGCCAGGGGGGCCTGAATCTCACCTGGTTTCCAACAAGAGAGTGCGTCCAGAGCACAGCGCCATTGTCAGTTCTATTGAAAAGGACCTTCAGGACATTATGGACTCATTAGTCATGGATGACCCTCAACCGTCTTCCTCTGATTCAAAGAAGCCTTCTGGACCGCCCATCACCCAGTCTCCACTTTCCCCCATGTTAAATGGTGGTGGACGATTCCTCCTCTCTCCTCCAACGAGCCCTGGTGCTATGTCTGTGGGCTCCAGTTATGAGAATACCTCCCCCCCTTTCTCTCCTCTCTCATCCCCATCGCCTGCCAGTAGTGGGAGCTACACAAGTCCCTCACCTAGTGGTTGTCAGGACCAGACTCACATGCTTCCTCCTGTGCCAGTTAGGTCCTCCAGTTACAATTACACCAGCCAGCCACCCATACCTCAGCCACGGACCATACTGTCCAGCTATTCCAGTGGGCCAAAAGTTCCAGAGAGTCCACGACTCCAGAGAAAGGCTCTTTTGGAAGCACCGCCAAGCCCAAAGCCAGCCCGCAGGAGCCTGAACCAAGACAACTCAGTAGCTAAGACCCCAGACAGCCCCATACAGACTCACATTCTGCCTTCAGTCTCTATCTCTACTGCACAGATTGATGCCCCATCTGTCAGTCGGTTGCCAGTTCCAGGTAGCCCCAGATTAACCCCCAAATTCTCCGTTGCAACCCCCTCATTCTCACCCTGTAGCCCCAGAACTAAAGCTGCTATTGTCCTTCAGGATCGGCCCTCAAGTCCTTTCCGAGAGCAGCCTCAACCAGACCCCTCCTCAACATCCAGCCCCTGTCACCAGCTCTCCCCACCCTCACGATCCTTCCAACCCCCTTTGGACCCCATTGTCCATATCATTCAGGGTGGACCTCCACACGCACGCTCACTGCAGCCTCCAGAAAGTCCGCGGCTGGCCCGGCGGAACCTTGAAGGGAGCAGCATGAGAGAACTCCCCCCTCTCAGCCCTTCCTTAGCTCGCAGGGGGGTTCCTGTGCTCCCAGGAGCTCTGCCAGGAACCATGCGAACTCCAGAGTGCCCATCTCCGAGAATGGTCCCGGAGAGCCCCAGACTTAGGCGGAAAGCGGGCTCTCCTACAGAGGAGCAGTTCAGCCCTCGTGTGGTGCGTGCCCGCAGCCCCTCTCCCACCTCGGGGATGATGGGGGAGGTTGGAGGGCGAAAGGCTAGTTATGGGAACTCGCTTTCCTCTGCCATCAGCCTGGGTTCTCTGCCTGGGTCATCGCCTCGATCCAGTCCCAGAAGCCAGAGAAAGATGTCAGCGGGACTGAGGGGCATGAGAGAGCGCAAAAACAGCATCTCAGAGATCAGCGACAACGAGGATGACCTTCTGGAGTATCACCGGCGCCAAAGAGAAGAGCGACTCAGAGAGCAGGAAATGGAAAGGCTGGTGAGTGAAAAACTCATACATTAGTCACAGGAAACTCTCTCTGTTTCATGTTATGGTTGACACATCAAAGTATGAAGAATTCTTCCAAGAAATCCTCCCTGTCTCTGTTTGTGCATGTCATGTAGGATCCCGTCTCTACATGTCTACTTTCTACAGTTAATAATTGTCCAAAAGAGTTTCACAGTAGATGGAAAACTGGCGAACCTATTTGTGAATTTAATCATAACACACCTTACACTTTAGCTGTCTTGATTTCCCTTTGGTGGAAATAGAGAACATTGGGAGGAAATGTGAGAACAGATGTAAGTCTAACAGACTGACTAATTCGCTGTCGTGCTGAGGCGAAGGGTTTTGATTTTACCATGGCAACCCCATTGTTTGTTGTCTCTTTTACTGAGACGTAGGAGGGAACAGTAGACATCTTGGTCCAGTTCGTGGCCCAGAATGAAGAGACAGAGACAAAGGCCCCTGTGAAGTTTTATATGTGTTTGAATTTGAAATAGCACTTCCCTTGTAATTACCTATTGTGGCTGTTTATTGGCCTCACAAAAGGGGGTGATGTAATTGAGAATACAGAGTTGTGCTCTAATGCTTCCAAAAAGAAAACACATCACAGATGAGATATCTCTTTAATATCAATATCAATCACTCAATTTTTTCCTAGACATCATTTATGTGATTGAATGGAGAGCAAATGGAAACTTTTGCTTAATGCTTTTGTCTCTCAAATGTTTCCCTAGAAAAAAGACCCAGAAATTTCACAAATGTGTCTATTATAGTTTTAGAAAAGAACTGATCAATGTCAGTTTCTATTTCTTCTAAGCAATATTTGGAGAAACATCATAGACTAAGTTATTAAACACAACTGAGAACTCCATCAAATCTTGTGAGCTATGAAATAGCAACATCTGCACAATAATTTATTTACTGTTAAACTAATACGCTAATATCCAAAATAACATGCCAGTGATCTCTTCAAATGTTCTTTCTTAAATGGGGAGTGTGTACACCAAAGCGTTAAAAGCGTCTGAAAACGCCAGGCAGACGCCAACTGTGGGCACTTGCCAGCATGATACGAGCTTGATACGTCTGTTTATTTCATCAATCGTTTTATGATGCTCCGGTTGGTTGTTGTGGTATTTGTCCCGCCCCTCCTCCACTGTAATTGGATGGCTGAGTGAAAAGTGACATTGACAAGCTGAGCATTGAACATTTTTCAACTCTGGGTGCTCGGAAAAATGCTAAGTGCCGACGCTGAGCATGGGGAAAAACTGCCAGCTTCTGGCGTTTTTGAGGTTGTGGCGCTTCGATTGGAAACAATTGGAAACAAGGTTTGGAAGGAGCACAATCAGATAATTAACCAATTCAGGCACAGATGCATCTCATTAGGTAATCAGTCTAAACACTACATATACATGCATCCTACCTCAGTCCTGAGATCGTTTTCCGACAACCCTCCAACTCCCCACTCTAATGTGTTTTTATCCTAATTATGGATGGGGGGAGTTCTCCGGACATTCGGGCAATACCCCGGATTCAGAGTTCGAGCTTCACTCCGGATCCAGAGCCCTCCTCCAGGACAGCACGCCAAAATATGCTTAATTTCGCAATCAGATAAGTTGTAAGGGCGAACTCGTAAAGCCGCCGGCCACAGGAAAAACGCCTTGGGGTACACGCCCCCTAATGCTTGTACAGAACTTATTTAGACAAACAAGAAATGGCCTTAGATTCAGACCTTGTTACGAGAGACAAAAACATTTGCAAAATGCTGAGGGTAAATAGCAAAGAGGATACCCCTGTAAGATAAGATTGCACACCCCAGAGACTGTTCAGACAGTCTGTTGAATTTGGTTAGCAACTGCATGACTGTCAGGCTTTACATCACTCGGTTTGCCTTTGCATAGTTATTTTGACTTGGTCTGTTAGGTTCCTGTGGTCCATTACCAAACAGCACTCATCTATACAGTATTTCAACAAACGCATTAGACGTTTATGCATCTGATGTACAGATCAGTCATGTTTTGCTCATTTATTTGCTCTGTGGGTCATACAGAGTGGAATCTGGAAGACGCCTAGCATGACAAGCAGAAATTTGCTCCAGGGATTGTAGTGGGTGTTCATCTTCCTTTTGGCAGATGACTGTCGTATGTAGGAGAGGTCAGGACAGCGGGTCACGTCGTCTGTGGCACGTACCATGCCGCATTACAGAACACATGACTGCTGTAGTAATGGAGAATGAGACGATTGCTGCGACGACTTCATCTCTCCACCGCTTTCCCCTCTAATGAGCCCCTGTTGAGTGAGACAGCACTGTACTTTTGCCAAGGGTTTCTGTTAAACCTTATATTAATTTTGATGGGGCCAAGTCTGAGAGGGCAGCTATAAGTTTTGAACTGAAGTTGATGTTAAGAACAAAGTGCAGAAATGTAATAAACTATAATTTATATAATGTGTGCTATAATTTATATAGTAATGGGTGTATTATGTGTACACACTGCACGTTTTAGTCCATGTGTGAATTTGTTAATGGATTCGCACTTACATGTACATACGATTTAGGAAACAATTGCAAACAAAATGCCAGTTATTGTGTTAAAACCATATCATTAGTGTCTGTAAATCTTTTTTATTTCACATACACATGTGCAGTTGACCAATTAAAAGTCAGTCCGGTCTGCATTTTATAATTTATCATCCCTAAACTGCCACAAGGCTCCAGCGGCACACATGCTTTCTTTAGATACAGCCTTGGCACACACACTTGGCATATGGCATTAGTCACTAGAAAACCGTCCGTCAGCTGGAGTGCCATATTAAATGCCAGCCTTGCTGATGATGACCTTGTTTTTTCTAACTGAGAGCTTCCATGATGACATCACATTTCCATTACTCCGTAAAACTGACATTTGCTGCGGAGTAAAGTGGAAAAGTTAGTGAGGAGGTTTTGCTGAGAAGCATATTTTAGCCAGAACCAAAAAATTGTATTTTCTTTTTAAAATAAAATAATTGAGTGACACACATTATGTCTTACAGTCTCAAAGGATGCTCTAGACTTATTGTGCCTGCAAGGACATCTCATGCTTTGACATTAGTGATATTTCTTTGGCTTCTAGCAATTTTAGTTGTAGTGAAGTAATAGAGGAAGTTGAATAGATACTGTTATTCATAAAGACATCATTTATTGTTAGCATAACTAACAATAAGAACAAGATATAGGGGAAGCTTACAATTCAGTCAAAGTGTAATATAGAGGGCAGGGCAGGGCATTTTGCCACCAAAATTTGAGTGTGCCACTGAATTTTACATCCAGTCGCACATGTGTGACCAGTAAATTTGACCAAATTTGACCTTTTTTTTGTGATGTGACACTGAATTAGAAACAGCACATTGTACTTTCTGCGTCTATCATTAAAGTATTTATTAGTAATACAGTGTAAATTAGTAGAAATGTGAATATTTGGTTAGCATGTTGATTTACGGTGTGTGCCCCTAATTTTTCTGGTTGCACCCTTAAAATTTCCAGTTGGGGGCCACTGTGCTCCTAGTGAAAAAAGTTAGTCTGGAGCCCTGGAGGGTTTCAGCAGCACCCACATAAACAAATGGCTTTTATAACAACAAAGTCTTTTTACAGTAGTTTATTTCTGATAACAAGGGAAATAAACTACAAGTAAATTACCTCTGTTCATACACTCACCTAAAGGATTATTAGGAACACCATACTAATACTGTGTTTGACCCCCTTTCGCCTTCAGAACTGCCTTAATTCTACATGGCATTGATTCAACAAGGTGCTTAAAGCATTCTTTAGAAATTTTGGTCCATATTGATAGGATAGCATGTTGCAGTTGATGAGGATTTGTGGGATGCACATCCAGGGCACGAAGCTCCCGTTCCACCACATCCCAAAGATGCTCTATTGGGTTGAGATCTGATGACTGTGGGGGCCATTTTAGTACAGTGAACGCATTGTCATGTTCAAGAAACCAATTTGAAATGATTCAAGCTTTGTGACATGGTGCATTGTCCTGCTGGAAGTAGCCATCAGAGGATGGGTACATGGTGATCATAAAGGGATGGACATGGTCAGAAACAATGCTCAGGTAGGCAGTGGCATTTAAACGATGCCTAATTGGCACCAAGTGGCCTAAAGTGTGCCAAGAAAACATCCCCCACATGATTACACCACCACCAGCCTGCACAGTGGTAACAAGGCATGATGGATCCATGTTCTCATTCTGTTTACACCAAATTCTGACTCTACCATCTGAATGTCTCAACCGAAATCGAGACTCAGGGAACATTTTTTCAATCTTCAACTGTCCAATTTTGGTGAGCTTGTGCAAATTGTAACCTCTTTTTCCTATTTGTAGTGGAGATGAGTGGTACCCGGTGGGGTCTTCTGCTGTTGTAGCCCATCTGCCTCAAGGTTGTGCGTGTTGTGGCTTCACAAATGCTTTGCTGCATACCTCGGTTGTAACGAGTGGTTATTTCAGTCAAAGTTGCTCTTTTATCAGCTTGAATCAGTCGCCCCATTCTCCTCTGACCTCTAGCATCAACAAGGCACTTTTCCCCCACAGGACTGCCACATACTGGATGTTTTTCCCCTTTCACACTATTCTTTGTAAACCCTTAAAAGGTTGTACATGAAAATCCCAGTAACTGAACAGATTGTGAAATACTCAGACAGATGTACATGTATATCGGTTATCGGCCCGCAAATATAAAGAGTTATCGGTATCGCCCAAAATTTCCATATCGGTGCATCCCTATAGCAAACCAAATCATTTTATTTTCTACAAGGTATGTTTTAGAAGTCAGCTTAGCCACAAGCCAGAGGATAAATAAATACAGACCGGAAGTTTATGTCGGTTCAGGCTCGTAACCACTAAAACCATCTATATAGTGTGGAGGCTATTTTATGAACCTGTCACATTTAATGCAGAGGATTTTAATGTAAGATGAAAGTGACTATTTGGGGGTCAAAGAGATGGTAGGTCACGTTAAACTTGGGAAAACTTCAAAGTAGGAATATGTCGATGAAGACATAAGCATCTTTACTTTGGTGGGTGGTCAAACAAAAAGAGTGGACATGTGACATGAGTGACAAATAGTGTTTCACTGTTCTCATGGATTAACGCATCAAATATAGCAATCTTCACTGGACAGTTTGCAAATATGTGTAAGGGGCAGAGACGAAGGGCAACATTAACAAAAAACACCAAGCCACAAATCGCCTTAACTCCTTCACCGTCAGCGTTGTTGTTTTTTTGTTGCCAGCCAGCGCCAGCATTTTTTATGATTTTCACCAAAGTTTAATGTTCTTCTTTAAATATATATAAACATTAGGGCTGGGCAAAAATTTATTTGATTAATCGTTTTTTAAACGTAGTCGATTCAAAATCGATTCTCAAAGAGCAGAATAGATTTTTTTCATATTTATTTCCACAAACATTGAATGTAAGATTAACGTTAATCTAATTATTAGTCTTCTTCACTAGATGTCACCCTCTTTTTTGCTTAAAATGGCGGTTTCAGGTGACTCGACAACATTGATGCCACCTTCACATAAAAAGTCAGAGGTATGGAAGCATTTTAGATTTCGCAAGCAAGATGACCACGATACTGTTGTGGCTTTTAATTTCTTTTTATTAATTACCCACTTGTAAACCTCTGTTCACTGTTCTTATTAATAAATATAGTATTTGTATTAAATCTATATTCATTTTGCTGAATCGGGAATCGAGCATAAAAACCGACCAGAGAACCGGAACCGAAAAGTGAATCGAAATCGAATCGATAGATTGTGAATCGAAATCGAATCGATCTGGAACATCTGAATCGATACTCAGCCCTAATAAACATACAATATATCAAATAAAAGAACAATCCCTCTGCTTCCAAAAACAAAAAAACTGTTTTATCCTATCTTCATCACCAAATATATAGTATGGGTAGGTTTTTTCAAATATATGGGTAGGTTTCTTCAAAAATACCAAATTTTGAGCAAAAAGCTGAGATAATTTCAGTTTTACAGTTATTGGGGGAAAATAGTTAATATCGCAGATGTTTTTTCTAACAATGAAATTGAGTAGAGATCAGATGTGCTGCTTCTTTGATTACAATCCCTATAGTAATCTCATGTTTGGGATTAGATCTGAATTACATCTCAAACTTTCCTGAGATTTGCCAAGATGATTTTATTGTGAATATTAAAATATATTAAAAAAAATGCCAAGATGATTTAATACGAATATTTACATTTTTCATCATGGCCAAAATATCACCCAAGACCAAAGTTTTATTAGTGTTATATCTCATTAAAGGGATAGTTCACCCAAAAAACCATGTACTCACCCTCATGCTGTTCTAAACCTGTATGCATAAAATAAAATAAGATATTTTAATAAATGATGGAAAGCACACAGGTTATGGTAACCATTTGCATCGATAGTAGGAAAAAAATACTGTGGAAGTCAATAGGTAGCATCAACTGTGTGCCCCTTTGTGTTTAAAAAAAATAAAGTAACTCATAAGAGGCAGTAAAAATGACAGAATTGTCTTTTTTTCTCTGTGAACTATCCATTTAATTTTAAGAGAATCATCAGTAACAAGTTGATTTTTAAATGAAGCGTAACCTTGACAGATCTTTCCTGAGCTATGACAGAGTAACCACTGAACAATAAAACTGTCCATGGGGGAAAGTCATGTATTGTTCTTACATGTTACTACTGTTTGACCCAGTAAAGAGCAATTAAAATCTTTCTGAAGATAAAAGCACTATTCCGATGATCCCTCTGGAACATTTGTTGATTTAATATGTTAACTTTATGTGTACTTGCAGTTCAGTGCAAGTCAGTTAGACGGATTAATGCCGAGGTTCTGCTCAGAGCGAGGGAGAGGAAGTATTTGGGCAAAGGAGACAGTTAAATGACTTTCTGTGGCAGTGGTTATCTGGGTCAGTGCAGACTTTACTCATTTTGACTCTGCCTCTTGTAATCAAGGCAGGGAGGAACAATATTGAGTGCTTTGTTTCCTGTTGATGCACGGCAATAACCTATTTAATTATCCGTCCATACCTCCATCCATATATTATGTTACATTACTTTATTATTGGTGACTGTAGTCATTAATTCACGAACAAAAATTTTATCAATACATTATGATACTTAAATATTGGGAGCTTAGATAGTATGCGTCCTGAGGAGTGCCCACTTGCCAATGACCAGAAATGTAATGGTGAGGCTGTCCATGTATTCTGCAGTATGGATGCATTTGTACAGGTAACAGACAGAGTGTAATATTGACCTTTATTGATCTGTTGCTGCACTGTGCTTGTGTCATGTTCGTTGGTCGGGAATCAAAAGGCACTTAGGCCATGTTTACATTAGAGCATTTGCGTTTTAAAACGGCATTTTAATATGAAAACGATCCTCGTTTATACTGGCATTTTAAAAAGAATCTTCATCCACACTATACACCACCATAAACGCATGAATCATGAACAATCATGTAACTGGGCATGCGCATAAAAGTGTAAAATAACTTATTACTCTAATAATAGCTTACCTTTGCGCGTTTACGCAGCCTAGGGGGTGTGCGATATTGACAAAAAGTCATACATGGGTCCTTTGCTGGCAACTATAACAGACATTATTTTTGAACCTATAAAAATGTGTTTGGGAAAGTCTTATATTGTTCTATCTCCCCCCTACAACATATTAATATGATTAATAGGTTAATTTTGATTTTATAACTAAACAGAAAGGTCTTTATGATTTAAAAAGAAAGCATTCAAGTGAACAGTACTAAACGGTAGCGAACTTTAATCAAACATAGTAAGAGATGAAGTATTGCTTTAGCCTATCAGAAATGCTTATTGCATTAATTTTTAAAAGTGTGCGAGGTCCGTGCACGTCCTCCGCTAGCAACACAGAATAAGGTTAGCTAAAAGTGCAAGCGCCTAAACGAGCATTATATATTAATGACGTTGGGTTTATTGTTTTTATTAATTTAAATTCACAAAACTTATCAACAAAACATCGATTAAAATTAAAAGACAAATTATCTGAAACGAAATTCATTTTAAAGTAGCAAACAAAACTTACATTAAACTGGAAAATAATGTCTGACCCATTACAATTCTCCCTTCATATTGGCCTTTGCAACGCCTATATGGCGCTTAAATTACAGTCTATCTTTCGTAAGCTAACTAAATTTGTACAAAACATAAACACTTCTACTGTTATATCTCCCCCCTACAACATATTAATATGATTAATAGGTTAATTTTGATTTTATAACCTATCAGAAAGGTCTTTATGATTTTAAAAGAAAGCATTCAAGTGAACAGTACTAAATAGTAGCAAACTTAAAGCAAAAATAAATTTCAGCAAATGCAAACTTCAATCAAACATAGTAAGAGGTGAAGTGTTGCTTAAGCCTACCCGAAATACTTATTGCATTAATTTTTAAAAGTGTGCGAGGTCTGTGCACGTCCTATACGGTAGCAACACACAAATAAAAGCGCAAGCGCCTAAACAAGCATTATATTAATGACGTTGAGTTTATTGTTTTTATTAATTTATATTCACAAAACTTATCAACAAAACATCGATTAAAATTAAGAGACAATTTATCTGAAACGAAAATCATTTTAAAGTAGCAAACAAAACTTACATTAAACTGAAAAATAATGTCTGACCCATTACAATTCTCCCTTCATATTGGCCTTTGCAACGCCCTATATTGCGTTTAAAATTACAGTCTATCTTTCGTAAGCTAACTAAATTTAAACAAAACATAAACACATTAAACCCAACAATACTTAAACATTAATATAAAACAGACATTGTCGTTATCTATAAGGATGCATGTTAAAACAATCCGATATAGCGTTTATAATAGCTGGTTGGTAGATGTAGCCTACTATTTTTGGCAAAACCTCCGTTGCAAACCTCCATTTACCTGAATAAAAATATTTTTTTCTTTGAAAATGATGCGCTGTCACGTTAACATCAGCTGTTCGTTTACATAAGACTCCGTCTACGTTCATTTACACTCAGAGCAACGTCTGAGTTCTCAAACTAAAACAGGGTCTTCAGCGTTTGCAAACGAATCCGTTTATGAGGGTCGAAAACGGTGATGTAGTGTAGATGAAAGGCGTAAACGTAGCAAAAGTAACGCGTTTAAAGGATAAACGCATTAATGTAAACATAGCCTTAGAGAGAGAGGGTCTGTTTTTTGTCTGCTCTAAGAGGATAATGCATCCCTGATATGAATGGTTTGCTTTTATTCCGTGCAATACTCGGTTGTAATATGCAGATTCATTCTTTGCTACAAAGCAGAATAAAAAGCAGACCTGTCTGTGTGCTGTGAGATTTGAATTGGTTTATCAGATAAATTGGTTTAAGTAGCATAGAGGGTTTGTCTGGAGTGTAATGAAATCATTATCAAAACAGGCCTATATTATTATTGAATTAATAAATTGCAGCTAACAGATCCAGGTGCATATAGTCTCTGCTCAAGATGTGATGTGAAGGCTTGATTGATATTTAAAGTGCCCATATTATGCTATTAGAAAGGTTAATATGTACTTATGAGAGTCCCCAACAACAGGTTTACATGCATGCAAGGACAAAAACACTTAAAATACACAGCATTTAATTTTTCCTTATTTCCCAACGACTCCCAATGATTCACCTTTCCAAACCCCTCCTTTGCGTGATGCTACTCCATTTTGATTGGTCACAGTTACACATTACTCTGTGTTTACAGTGGAAAGGGACTACAGTGCATGCTGCTTGCATCTTTTTCATTCTTTATAATAATGATACTGTTCCACTAGGATTGTGCCGATAGATAATAGTATCGTGAATTTACGATCATCAGACATATGGCCGATAGTGGGCTTTCATGGCGATAGTTGGCAATAGTTATTTTTTTCATTATAGTTTTACAGTAACATGCGCATTGCATGCTTTTTCTCGCATGAAAGTGGGCCTTCACTTTGCGCGAGAGAGCTAGTAACGTGCACGGATTCTTTCTCGCATGCACCTCGACTTGTAATGCGCACGTCTTGGACTCTTGTTGAGACTTGAACGCACGTGGCATGGACTGCTTCTCGCACGTGAACTTGTAATGACATTACTGAGACTCTTCCTTGCACATTTTTATAGTTTCGTCCCTGTTGTTGTGTGTTTTATTATTTTAGAGTTGAAGTTTTATTGTCTCTAAAAATTTCTTTTTTTTCACCCTGCAAGAATGTTTTATTGTACATTTAAGTTTTATTGTTATATTTTGTAAAGCACTTTGTGATTTCATCTGTGAAAGGTGCTATATAAATAAACTTTACTCATTTACTTGCTTACATGAGTTTGTAATACACGCGGCTCCAGCAGATGTTGTTAGAAACGCAGGGGTTGAAAACCAGGAGGTATGTTGTTCCCGCTCCCTGGCATGCAGCAAATTTTACGCAGGATTAATGGCATCAGTTTTAAGAAGGTTGCAGTCGTGATAGTGTTGCCCTTAGAGTAAATCAGCTTCTTTTTGTCCACCAATCAAGTAGCATTGTTTCCTGCAGAAAATTTGTAGTTAAGGTGGTAGGGTTGGCAACACATACTAGATTATTAATGAATTAAATGTTTTAACCGATACCTCCTACGAAAATAGCTGCATGATGAAGTGAAACTAAAGGGTTAATAAACACAAACTGAAGCAGATGTTGTAGAACGTATTGCGAATGATGATAGATAGCGTGAAGATTTTAAAAACTGATTATTTCCCACTATTAATAACATTATCTTAAAGAAAAGTAACTACTGTAGCATGTAAATAATGCACATAAAAAACGTGATCAAGAGCGCTCAACAATTATATCGAATCAACAGGCACGTGAAACCTAGCTAGCAGGTTGCTCAAACTACAAAATCACCAGCTAACTTACTTTAAATTTGCAAGAACTATAGACTAATACAATAACAGGCTTAAATAAACCCAAAACATAAGTCCACTTACAGTTCTCACGGATACGCTTTTTTATCAACTGGCTATCCTCCAGACAGTTGACGGACGGACCATTTCGGCGTGAAGCGCGTCCGCACTACTTTTTTTTGGGTTTCCCAGCTTAGGCGGGCCACCCGAACTGCAAAGTGCTTCGGGAAACCCTGAAGTGGCTTGTCATAAATTAGTAAAAAATACAAATAGGGCATATCGCCCAACACTATTCCACACTGCTATATAAATAAAGCCTCGAAGGAAAAAGTTGCTTACCATTTACATTAGCAAACCGGGTCCAACACCGCTTGGTAGTAAATACCCAAACAATAACATTATATGCGTTAGCCGAACAGACAGAGAACTGTAAAGCACAAAAGTTTCAAACCAACGTATTGCTCTATCTTTCATCGTGACTCCAATAAGAGCGCCAGGCGTTATGTATTATTAATCAACACATTTGTAGACAATATTAGGCCGATAGCAGATTAGCAAAACTATAACAATAGTTTGCCAGTTATCTTGAGTGCACAGAACACAACATACAAAACTACATATTCAACACGCTCAACTAGGGATGGGCGATATGACCTAAAATCCATATTGCGTTATACATTGCAGCCTCTTGCGATAGCGATATGTATTGCGATATAATAATTTCAATAGACTCATTTCAGAACCGGTTACATAGACCCTTAGAAAAGCCAAACTGCTAAAAAAGTAAGTAAAAGTAAACCGTTATGGCCAGATTAGTCTTGTTACCTCTCTTAGCTGGAACTTTTGCCTGACACACTCTACAGCAGGGGTGTCCAGACTTTTTTTTGTGGTGATCTACTCTTAAAATGATAAAGCCGACAAGATCTATATGCTAAAAAACACAGTTAATTATTTTTATAACACTAAACACTGACGCTTTCATCCATGTTTATTCGGCTGCAGCTCGTGGCTCTAAAGTTCGCGGGTAGATTGTGTCATCAACACGCATTATCGCGATAGTGCAATAGATTTAAAATCTCTATCGTATGCCAATTTTGTATCGTTTATATTGCATATCGTTTATATTGCCCATCCCTACGCTCAACAGAACCTAAAAGCAACAATTATTTATCGTACTTATGGCGCTTTTCCATTGCATAGTACCCCACGGTTTAGTTTAGTTTGGGTCGGGTCAGCTCACCTCACTTTGGCGTGGTTAGCTTTTCCATTGAGTTTAGTATCACTTCGCAGTGGGAGGGATTATAGGCGTGTCGTTATATTTGCGCTGTATACGGCTGTGACATCATACAAGTGAGAGCGTCGTTGTACTTTCCCATACATTTATTTATTTATTTATCAGTCCGCCACATAATTAAAATTGGGCACCACAAATAGATGTTTGCACATCGCGTTTATAACTACCTCTGTCTCACATGACAGTTTCTGTTCAAACACCCGTGGCGTCAGTCGACGGTGCTCCGCTGAGCCTCAATGAAGTTGCATTAAAACATAAATAATACTGACGTGCACGTCGCGAATGTGCCGCCACAAACTGCAAGTCTGGAAAAAACTTTTATGTGTTCTTGATTCACAACCTGTGGATGTTTTTCATCGCTAAAAGGGTGTTTGGAAACTTATAGCAGAGCACAGATGACAACATGTTTGCTCGAGACAGCGCAAGCTAGCAGTAAGCTAAAGCTAATATTTTACATAATAGGATGACGCCGATGACGATACTCTCAGACCAATCAGTGATCTACAGTGTTTACGCGTCACGTTTGGTATCAGCTCGGGTCGCTTGGAACCCCAACCGAGGTGGTACGAAAAAAAGTATCGGGTACTACGAAGTGATCCCAATGGAAAAGCTCCCAAAAGTAAGCTGACCCGACCCAAACTAAACCAAACCGTGGGGTACTATGCAATGGAAAAGCGCCATTAGAGGTTGTGATTCGGAGGAGCAATCTGGTCCAAATAAACTAGTCACTGACACATCCTTCATGGTTAACCTGGCTTACAGATTAGAGAAGCAGTCATCGGTAACTGTTATGGTAGATTCATTTTAAAGAGTAGCAATGATCCGATTCACTATTTTTTTCATGTCCTTTGGTGTATAAGTGTGTATTAGTACATGTTAACGATATGCAAAAGATACATACCCCAAAGTAAACGATTATGCAAGTTATCTCCAACATAAATCTCTTTTCTTGGACTACAACAAACACACCAACACACCAAATTTTGCAGAGAGAGAAGACGTGAAAAACGATCATGTTAAGCTTTGTTTTTGTTGAAGAAAATGTTAATGTAAATACTAAAACTGCTGATATGAAGCAGTCACCTCATCCATCTTTTATTGAGTTAGACACAACAACAGTGGAAATCATGGAGTAATTTTTTCGTTCATCTGGGGCCCGAGGGAGGAACAGATCTCAGAGTATATGCTTTATTAACAGCTTCTTGTGTCAGAACTGAGATCCAAGTCTACAGTTGTGTTTGCGATTTTTTTTTGGGACTATTTGACATTTCCTCACAGTTATGTTTAGAATAGCAAATACTATTTGATGGTTTTATGGAGGTATTCAGGACTACTATGCAATTTCCATTTAAACTCTGGGTGGCTTATTTTGACAGAAGCAGGGTTCCTATGTTTCACATTTATCTTGACATTTTTTTGGATTCCAGAAGTGTAAACTGTTTCTTCTCAAACTCCTATGCTAGGTTTGAGGTTATCATGCTGGTGTGCAACTTGAACAGATGCTCCCGTCGGTTTGGTTTATGGTGGTGTGCCGTTTTTCAAATATATTCAGTAAAGAACGCAGTCATTTATGCAGTTTTAAATACCCCATAATTCAACAACTGAAGTGTCAGGATGTTTACTGCAGAGCTGAATGTTACTGTGCTTGGTGTAGTCTGTAGTCTGAGCTTGTTGGGATGTTTTGCTGTTTTTAAACCTGTGGGAATTCTTCATGCACGTTTTGTAAATGAGAAAACAGAAAGTGTAGTGTCTCATTTTTTATGGCCTATTTCTGCTTAATGATAATATACAGGACCAGCTGTATTGTAAGTATGTGAGTGGGTAATTTAGATGATGATTACCCCAAATGTGATAACGCTATTTAAACACTGGCAGTACTTTGGGAACATAATATCACACTTTAAAATCACTTAAATATTTATTGAGATCCACAATGGTGCTGATTTAGGATGGCAGCCTGGTTTAAAGTATTCAAACAATTTGTCACAGCCAGCAGTAAGAGTGGCACCGTGACCAGGCCACACAATAATAAGGTCAAGAATAGCAGGAGTGTGGCTCCGTAATAGCAGGGGGTCGAGATCCTCCGGAAGAAGGGCTGAAAGCGTGTCACTTCAAACTGTGGCATGCATGAGCTGGGGTCAGAAGGCGTGGCCTGCGCATCCTGTGCTCTGATTGGTTGATGAGAGTTTAAGCTCTTAGTTTATTCTTCCAGTGTTGCTGTTAACCCCCTTGGTTCAATCTTACACATACATGAGACATTTACATTTTGGCTGCAATCACACCATAGTTGGTTGTTGCCCAGATTAGATTTTATTTTTCACCTGTGTGTGACATAAATTTTCTCCTTGATTATGTTTTTAATCTGATATTTTGCAGTGTGACCAATTTTTAAACCGTAAACTTGATTTTACACATATTAAAGGTGCATTGTTCAAATTTTAGCGCCATCCAGAGGTGAGGTTGCGAATTGCAACCAACGGCTCAGTCCACTGCTCACCCCTCGCTTTTGAAACGCATAGAGAAGCTATGGTAGCCGCCACCGGGAAAACATGTAATTGACGGAGACAACTTAGTAAAAAAGTTTGTCCGTTAAGGGCTTTTGTAGAAACATGGCGGCACAAAATGGCGACTTCCACGTAAGGGGACCCTCGGTGTATGTAGATAAAAACGTCTCATTCTAAGGTAATAAAAACATAGCGGTTCATTATAAAAAGGTCTTTATACTCCCTGATAATATAGTTTTGTATATTATTTTGCATTTCTGTCAAGGGGTCCTTCTAAAAATTACACACTGCACCTTTAAACTTTGCAATTTTTCAGTTATTTTGGCTGTAACAATGGAAACCCTGCTTCACAGTTACAAAAGCCAATGGCCATTTATTTTGTGTGGTTTGAACTGAAGCAACTTAATTTATCATACCACTCCTGTCAAATTGTATTCCTAATTTTAAATGTTATTGTCAGATAATCAAAGTTTTGAAGATTTCAGTCCACATTTAAGTTCTTGCAATAAGGAGCAGAACAAATATGGCCGCTGAGTAAACTGACTTGCCTTAAAGGGCGAGTGTGAATGTAAAATATGCTTGCTTTGCAAACAGAACCAACTTTGTTCATTGCGGTCATGTGGAAGGTATGAAGTGCTAAACGGTTTTACAGTCATATTGTGCCTACTGGATCAGTGGAAACCCTCTGCTTCTTTCCATCTGGGGTTCAGCATGTACTGTATGTAGGCTAGTTGCTGACTAAACTGTAATTTTTAAATTAACAATATTTCCATCTGAGCGAGGCTTTGCAGCTATGGATGTTTCGGTGGGGACACAATTGACTGAAATGTTTCATATGACCTTAAAGGGACACTCCACTTTTTTACACACTGTCCGAAAATGGTCCCCTTGGTCACTTTCAATAGCAGGGGACTATTTTTGGGCAGTGCATAATATCATTGCGCCTCCTGCAGCCATGTTACGGCAGCAAAGTCCTTGATTATTACGCCAGAATGAGATTGTAGTTCCTAGCCATATCTGCCTAGAAAATTGCAACTTTAAATTTTCCGTCTGTCTTAATACACGATGTAACTACAGAATAGTCAAGTTTTAAATAGGAAAAACATTCAAACTCTTTGGTTATTTTTTAGCGCGATGCTAATGGTCTAATCAGATTCAATGGATTGTGCTAAGCTATGCTAAAAGGGCTAGCGACAGATCCGGAGATGTGCTAAATGGATCCTAAAATGGTAAAAATCAAATGTTTAACTCTAGGGGAGCTGGAAAATTAGCATATTTTCAAAAAAGTGGAGTGTCCCTTTAAAGAAGGTAAAAGTATAAATGTTTTACATTGGTTTAAAAAAAAGACATGCTCCCTGTGGGAATGTTATTGCAAAGCTATAATTAATTCATTAATTGTATTTTTATTGTTTGTTTTTGGTGAACTGGAGCAGACAGTGATCAAACAAAATATAGTGTCCAGTACTGTTATTTAAAGTATCCCTGATGACCCCTCATGAAGATGGTTGATAAAAAAAACTGAATCAGCAAAGCTATAGTCTAGGCCAAACTTTTTATTTTTCAACACATTCAAATTTGGTATAATCTATCCCAGGATCCAATAACATATTTTTAAATGTAAATATGACGGAAAACACTTTTTTCTTTTTTATAATTGAGTAGCTATTATTTTCCTTTTCATTTAATTAATGAAATGTAAGTTTAATTGCAGTATCAAGCGACTTTGCACCACCCACATTATTCCCACTGTGCGACCCACAGTTTGAAAACCCCTTATCTATGCAAAGACTGGCTATTTTATTAAATCTAGAATATTTTTGGTCACTACATAATTTTCTGTTCTTCTGTTTGTTTTATTTGTGATGGCATAATATTATATCATCATACAAACAGTAATAAGAAAGAACGAGCAGCACTTTTGACTGGTACTTCCTACACTTTCCTACAGTTTATGTTGAGTATATAGCCACACACCCACCCGATCTGTGTTGTTTACTAGGCAGTGACCCATCTTTGAGTGGGTCAGAATGAATGTGGTTTAAGCTACTGACTGATCCTCCCTTATGTGTCAAAGCCTGATAGATAAACAAGCAACTATTCGGCCACATAAAAAAACCTGCCAAATCATGAATCATGTCTCATTTAGGAGCCCCAGCAGAGAAATGAACAGTGACACAAATGTAGTGATATTACTTGATGTACGTATGTTCACCAATGAGAGTGAGAGAGACCGTGTGTGTGTGTGTGTGTGTGTGTGTGTGTGTGTGTGTGTGTGTGTTGGAGGCGGAGGAACTTGAGAGTC
This sequence comes from Misgurnus anguillicaudatus, assembly GCF_027580225.2. Taxonomy (NCBI): domain Eukaryota; kingdom Metazoa; phylum Chordata; class Actinopteri; order Cypriniformes; family Cobitidae; genus Misgurnus; species Misgurnus anguillicaudatus. Next base: position 16,943,107 of record NC_073360.2, on the reverse strand, counting down.
TATTTGTTCATCTGTCTTGGCATATGTGTGTATGTGTGACTTTTGGAGAGCTTCTCCATGAGGATACATCTAAGAGCATCACAAGACAGTGTTAAATTAACACATCAGAATGAGGGTGAGTGATATCTGTGGATTTTAATTCTATTCTTTATCTAAATGAGTTTGTAAAGCATAACAACTATGTAATATATAAAAAAAATATGATGTATTTGATAACTATGTGCTTAAGTTTAAAGGTTTCAACATGTAAGAATGGCACTGTGTTGTCGTGTATTGAGTCTTTGTGCATGCATACGGTGTAATATTGCACTTTTTATGTAAAATTGAGTTGTATTCCTGCATGTTTTGGATTGGGCCAACTTTACAGCACAATTAAACAGTGTATTGCTTTAGAAGTGTTCAGGTAGCCCCATTTTGATTTGAAACACACAGTTATAAACTTCAACTATAAACTAGATCAGAGGCTCAGTAAGGCCTAAAGAAACCAGATCAAATGATTAACACTTCTCCATGGTTCATTACAGCCCCCATGTTCCCCAGAGCACTTTTAAAACTCTGGGTGTTCCCAATCAGTTTCCTTCGCTCACGGGACCTGTTAATGACAGCTTTAGAAGACCCTTTAAACTCATAAATAAGTTTTGAACATTGGGTCTGCTTGGTACTGGCCTAAACAATTGCTTTTGAAGTGAAAACAAGAAAACGTAATGGTGTTTAAGTGTAAAACATTGCATGGCTTTTGACCTTAAGTCCCTAAATTGGGTGATGTCGCCCTTGGCTCTTGAGTGACTATAATTAGCTGTTACAGTATACAGCAATTACTGGGAAAAATTGTAGCAGACAAGACACTTTGTGTGATATCACCCGTCAGTATTAGAAGGGTCCGAGGAATGAAAACACGGGGGCTTTTTGCAATTTAAACGTGTAATTGTCTCGATGAAAAGGAGCACTTTCAGGTAAAGACATGTTTCTGATTCATGTCAAAGTGAGTTTGGATCGTGAGTGTGGGGATGGTAATGATCCTATATTATGGTATTTTCGTGGTACTGATAGAATGGTACATAGGTAACATAGTTTTTTATGGTAACGTGTCCTTAAAATGTTTATTTTTGATACCTTTTAATAGTGACATTTACAGCAAAGTACCTTTCTGACTGAAGTAATTTGATGTTTGTTGCTAAACGTCCATGGGAACAGTTTGAGCAGATTCTCCTCTGTGTAAACGCTGTGATCTGGATTGAGAAGGCTGATGATTACAGGTTGAGCTAATTGAGGGTTTGGAGAACACTCATGCCAGTACTCCAAAAACCACACTGAAGTTCAGACTCATCGAGTCTCTAGAGAGCATCAAAGAGAGAACACTCGACCTGTTTGGATGCTGGTGTGATGGTTTTTGTTTGTATCTTTGTTTTTTGGTGTGGATTTTATCTCATGCAAGTATTTTACAACCTAGAGAAGAGTTTCCTAATCGGGGAAGATGTGGTGGAGCTACGGAGAAGGAAACGGCAAATAAAATAAAAAATTAAATGTATAAGGCAGCCAGCTGTTGAATCTACCTGTATTAAAATATATGCAAATGTATATTGCCTTTGGCAGATGCTTTTATCCAGAGCGGCTTATTGCATTACAAGGTACACATATGTTCCCTATGGATTGAACCCATGACCTTTTGGCTGCTAATGCAATGCTCTACCAATTGAGCTATAAAAGGAACACCTAAATTAATATCAGTAGTTTAGTTTAGTTTATAGTTTAGTTTAGTTTAGTTTAGTTTAGTTTAGTTTAGTTTAGTTAAGCTAAGCTAAGCTAAGCTAAGCTAAGCTAAGCTAAGTTAAGTGTTTAGTTTAGTGTTTAGTTTAGTGTTTAGTTTAGTTTTTCGTTTAGTTTTTCGTTTAGTTTTTCGTTTAGTTTTTCGTTTAGTTTAGTTTAGTTTAGTTTAGTTTAGTTATTCGTTTAGTTTAGTTTAGTTTAGATTAGATTAGATTAGATTAGATTAGATTAGATTAGATTAGATTAGATTAGATTAGATTAGATTAGATTAGATTAGATTAGATTAGTTATTCGTTTAGTTATTTGTTTAGTTTAGTTTAGTTTAGTTTAGTTTAGTTTAGTTATTAGTTCAGATTAGATTAGATTAGATTAGTTTAGATTAGATTAGATTAGATTAGATTAGATTAGATTAGATTAGGTTAGGTTAGGTTAGGTTAGGTTAGGTTAGGTTAGGTTTAGTCTAGTTTAGTCTAGTTTAGTCTAGTTTAGTTTAGTTTAGTTTAGTTTAGTTATTTGTTTAGTTTAGTTATTCGTTTAGTTAAGTTATTCGTTTAGATTAGATTAGATTAGATTAGATTAGTTTAGTTATTAGTTTAGTTATTAGTTTAGTTTAGTTTAGTTTAGTTTAGTTTAGTTTAGTTTAGTTTAGTTTAGTTTAGTTTAGTTTAGTTTAGTTTAGATTAGATTAGATTAGATTAGTTTAGTTTAGTTATTCGTTTAGTTATTCATTTGGTTATTCGTTCAAATTCAGTGTCACATCACAACAAATTTTTTAATTTAATTTACTGGTCGCACATGTGCGAATGGATGTAAAATTCAGTGGCACACTCTCAAATTTTGGTGGCAAAATCTGGAGCCCTGTAGTTATTAGTTTAGTTTAGTTATTAGTTTAGTTTAGGTATTAGTTTGGTTTTGGTTTAGTTTTATTGGTTACACTTTATAATAAGTGTCCATGAATCATAATAGGGCGGTTTCCCAGACAGAGATTAGACTAGTCTAAGTCTTAGAATAAAGTAAATGTAAAAGCTGTCCAAACTGAAAACAACTTGCACTGATATATCTTAAAATACATCAGTGCCCTTTGTTTAAAAATGCACACAAGTAATGTTTTAGGCATGTTTGTTAAAACAAGTTATATCTCCTTATTAAACTAAGGTCTAGTCTTGGCTTAAGATAATCCCTGTCCGGGAAATCAACCCAATAAACTAAAACCTAAATTAATTCTTACTTAAATGTGAATAAATAATGCGTTAAAGTATGTACTAATCATAAACTAATGAAGAGTCATCATTAAGTACAACATGACATGTTTGTTAGTTAGTAAGTGTATTAGTTAACAATAAATGTATGTGTTGAGTCATGAAATAGGTTGTACTTAATGATGACTCTTCATTAGTTTATGATTAGTACATGCTTTAACACATCATTAATTCATCTTTATTATCATTAATTCAGTCATGCATCAAACCTGACAACAATTTATACAACATATGTGAATCTTGATACCACAAAGCAACACTATCGGCACAAAACCCCCACTAAACATTACTCAAACATTATCATAATCATATATCAAAAAATAAATTTGATGTAAAAAATCACAAATTGTTTTGTTCCTTTTTCTTAGCATTGGGCGCACTTTATTACTCAACCCTAAAAGATCCAGCGATTCAACAAGAGTCGGTGCCTCGGTCTGGGTTGAATGGCATGTGTGGTCAAAGGTCACACAGAGAATGTGTGAGTCCAGTGCTTAAGGGGACAGCTGTTACCACATTCAGACCCCCCAGGCAACACGAGTTGTGTTGTCACACGCTTGTTTCAGCGATCTGTGTAGCCGGCACTTCTGACGCCCGATCTGACAAGCGATGTGTGTGTGCTGAAAGCCGGGTCCTCTCAGTTAAGGACAGGGTTGTGATAAGAGTCGCCCCAGGCAGTGGCGCTTCTGTTTATTTCCTGTCCTCTCTCATCAGATTGGCATCAGCGGGACGCTTTGGCACAGAGGAAACTAAATAACAAGAGGGACCACTCATCTAATGGCTCATCTTTGTTGCCTTTTAGGAACGTCAGCGATTGGAGACCATCTTAAACCTCTGCGCAGAGTATAACAAGGGCGACGGGCCGACGGGCGATCTGAGCAGGATGGGCGTCTCTGGGCTCGGCTCGAGGGAGGGACTTGATGTCAGGCGTCCCTCTACGGACAGTGTGAGCAGCGCTTCCTTAAAGTTGCCACAGAGACAGCGCGAGAACCAAAAAGAGAACCTAAAGGAGAACGGCAGCAGCACTGAGAACCCGGCAGCTCTGCTTAACGGACAGAATGGACAGGTTAGACTAATTGTCCTTTTTTTTAAGTAGAGATGTGCAAAACAAATAGCTGGTAATAAGGAAACTGTGCATGATGTGTGTTAGGCAGAAGACCCGGGATCAGGGAGTATCAGCCGTCTGGAATTGGGGTACCTGGAGGAAGAGCGGGTTCGAGCGCTGGCAAAGGTAGATGAACTAAAAGCTCGAATCACAGAACTGGAGCAGCAACTTCAGGAGTCCAAACAGGAGGTGAGCAACTCAATTTGCATAGAAGTCTGTGAAAAAACAGTTATTTATTGTAAATACACACCTTCCTGTGCTATTTCGGTGCATTTAGCTCATAGCTAACATAATTCGCACACCAACACTTTTATTCACACTGTGCTGAAGCAGAAATGTTATTTCTGAAGGGCTAAATACACTAAAGGATATACAGGAAGTGCTTCTCTAATTACAGTTGATATGAGCTGGAAGGATCAGGAAGTGATGCGTAAATGAACAGAAAATGTATGTTTGCCTGGCCTGTGTGAGAATTGCTCTATCTGACATGTTGATCTGGACAGGCGGAGATGGAGAGAGCTCTTCTGCAAGGAGAGAGACAGGCTGAGCTGGAGCAGATCGAGGCCGAGAACGAGATTGTCAACCAGCTGCAATGCAAACTTACTGAACTGGAGACCACCATCCAGAGAGAGAAAGACAAGGTATATACACACAAATGTTTATATTCATTCAAGAATATAATATATACTGTTCATTAAATGGACTATTATGCCTAAAACCTCATCTTATATTATGTGTGTTAAAGTAAATTTGATTTACAAGTCATATTCTGAATCATAAATAGTGGTTGACCGATACCAATTCTTCTTTAACCGATACTTATACAAGCGTTGCATTTTGATCATTTATTGGTATTTTTCCTCTGCCAGAAATGCACTGAGGTCAAGTGTTAGCTTTCCGACCAGCTTGCATGTCGTGCAGCTGCGTATTTTCAAAAAAGGAGAAAACTTTTTTATTTTCAATACACTGTTTTAATAAATAATGATTGAATGCAATTTAAAGTCTTATGGGAGATGTCAATCATTTATTCCACTTTGTAGAAAATACAGAGATATTCATTGTGTATATAGCCATTCATCCCCAAATTACCCAAATTATCGCCAAGCCATAGTTGCCAGTATGATACAGATATACAGTATAGTCACAAATATACATTTATATTATGTAATAAAATTTTATGTTAGCTGATAAACGTTGAAATGCTTCATCTCAAAATGACCAAATATCTGCCAACCTGCTATTAAAGGTGGGGTGCCTGATTTAAAAAAAATGAACTTTGAGAAAAGAGTGGCACCGACTACCAAAACACATTGTAGCCAATCAGCAATAAGGGGCGTGTCTACTAGGCATGGGCCTTTAGCAAAAATACCATGGTTTCACGGTGTTGCGGTATTGCCATTGCAACACTAAATTGTGTTATTTTTAAATGCCAGGTAAAAATAAATCCTTTAAATTATAATATGCTTTCAAAAAATATAATATTTTCGGTATGTATATTAAATGTAAACATCAAATCAATCGCATGACTTAATGATATAATTAATTTTGTATAAACACAGCTCATACCTTGGAGACGGTATCACAGAACATTTTAGTGGTTTTGAAACCTTGACTGTTTAAAACCTCGGTATACCTTGAAACCGGTAACCGGCCCATGCCTAGTGTCTACTAACTGACAATGTTGCCTAGGTTGCATATGTGTGGGGCGGGTCTATCAAAAGAAGGTCCAGATTCTATAGGGATAGGGGGGCGTGTTTGTTTAGGTGATTCAAATGTTAACATTGGCTTTCAGAGATCATGCACCCTGTCTTTAATATATTATTGTCATTAATCTTTGAAAAATCCTACATCGGTCAATCACTACTTATCAATATATAAGATCTATTACTAGACATAGACTATTGAAATGACAAGGACAGATCATTGAGCACACAGAATGTAACTGGCCCATATTCACTTTCATTTTGTATTGAGTTGTACACATTGAGATGTGTTTCCATAAATACCAAATGGATTGTCCAATCCCTACCCGGACTGTTGTATACTGTTTTATACTGTTGGACTGAACAGCATTTTCTGGTCTCTGACATTCCTTAAAGGCAAGCCATTCTGCAGGATGGCCATTCAAGGCCCATTCTGGTGTCTGTTGGCATCCCAAGGTAAACATAAGATAGCCAAAACCAAACTAGCTACCAAAACGCTTTCCATCACATCCGGTCATTCTACAATAGAGGATCTGAAGATGATAGTTAAATTTAAACTAATTAAGTTTTGGCAGATAATCAAAAGAGGATCTGTTATTCAAGCATTTATTCATGAGGTGTTTTCCTTTGTCCTTTACTTTGGTGGTTCTCATCAGGTCCTCTACAGAGCTTGGCAACACTAACAAGTCTTCATTAACCTCTAATCTTCTCACAGCTTCTCTCTGTACTCACAAACTCTGTGTTTTTCTGGCCTTCTCCCTCGGGTTCAAAACTGTTTAGCTTAGCACAAACTCAGGCTTCGGGATTAGTGCACCGGCTTTCAGGGAACAATGGCTCCGGTGGTGCGAGACTCACTTTGCCATTGGGTCGCTTTTAGGAAGCTTTTTCCTGCACGCTGTTTTGGAATTCCAGTTAATTTCTATCATCAAGTTCTGGGTTTCTGTGTTTATTTTACTTTCATTTTTTGTCTTAATCTTTAAGAATTTGAGTAAATGCTTAAAAGGGAGCAGTTCACCCAAAAATGAAAGTTTATTATCAGATGCCATTATGCCTCTTTGTATCTTCGTGTGTATAGCCAATCTATATATTTTAACTGTTTTCTTACACGCAGTACCGAAAATACACAGAAAAACGTACCACACATGCATTTATTTTCTGATATGCACACATTTCTCCCAATGAATGTTGATCTGTATTTAAAACCCCAGTGTCAAAGAGCTGAAAGTTAACTTGTTGCGAAGTCACCCGCATCCTCACTAGGACACGCCCCTTAAGGCATTGTTTCTGCAATTTGTTCACAACATTTTATGGGACGACTTTACAGAGGAAAACAATATTGGATAAAAAATGATTGAATAGGGGAAGCACTGGCTCATGTGGATGTGTCCTAAAGCCCTAAAACAGCTTTGTGTGAGCAACCAAGGCTCGACAGTAAAAAGTGTTGATGCATGAACGATGCTCGGGCCAGTTGACAAAACTGTCACTTTCCCGGACAAGCCAGTGCTGCATCGTCACAAAAGTGAATCATTTGCATGTGTTTTAGGTCATGTCAATTTAAATATTTTAGCACAAGATGCAAAACCGATTTCAATGTAGTAATCTGATCGGACCAGTAGAAAAAAAATCGTTGAACCCTGGCAACAGAGAGAAAGAGAGGACAATCATCAGGAAATATTGCAACACTGTAGGGGATACTTTGCTGCCTTAACATTTTTTGTTGAGTCAACTCAGATTTGCAAGTAGTTTCAACTGACTATTATTTATCTTGACTAGAGATGAGTTGTTATAACTACAGGTGAGTTGTTACAGCTTATAAAATTGAGTTGACTTTTCTCAACTGTATTTTGTAGGCTGTGACAACTCATCTCTGTTGACATGGCTTGTGGGTCTAAGTTGATTTAACAGGTAAATTTAGGGCAGCAAAGTCTTTTTTTTACAGTGTGACTTTTCAATATTGAATATTAATCTTGTTTGGTTTCTCACACAAAACTAATGTATGATTTTAGAAGACTAGGAATATAGTATAGTACATGAATCTTGTGAACCACACATTTTTGATTCTTGTGCATCCTGCTTCAGTATAATTAAATTAAGGAAGCAATTTTAATTTTGGGTGAACTTCATAGTCCTAAACTTTGTTAATAGCATAAAAAAATACAGTTCCAAAACATGTCTAATATGATTTGATCTTCATTAATGGATAACTAAAAATGCTTTGTCAGACTAAATTTTTTTTACATTACACAGGCATGATGTATTTTTTTGTAGGCCAACCCAAAAGTTAGCACGACTCTTGGATTATCGCCCGCATATGTGTAAATAAACAGCATATACCGAGGGCTTTTGGCTAAAAAGCAAACTACACCACAGTCTCTCGACCCCATCACCAAAAAAGCTTCGCACAGGGTTTTACAAACTTTATTAAAAAGATTTAAAAACATAATTTCTGATAAAGAAATACTCTGAGGATGAATGTTTTTTGGGATTTGTTTTTGAGATCTTAACGTGTTATGTCGTTTAAAGTCTGTAGTCCCATGTATCAACTTGTAAGCAACCACCCTTTTAAAGACACGTTAAAGCTTTAAAAAAAAATCACCAGTGCGGTGTAGGAGTGGGCGATAAACCAGTAGACATGATTAACTGGTAGAAATTTGTCAACCGGTAGAGATTTTGGACTATCGTCTCTATCGAGGTTACGCGCCCACGTCACGCTCCTGTGCACGTGGTCGCGAAAACATATGTACATGTACTATTTAAGCACCTCAGTTTTAAAACAAGTTATTTTAAGCCATTGAAACACAAACAACAGATCTATATGCGTGTGCTCTTTCTGTGTGTAAGGAGCGCGCAAGTCGTGCAACCGCTGCTCTTTCTCTCTGTGAGGAGCGCGCAAGTCGCGCAACCGCTGCTCATTACACTCGTGAGCATTTTTCCCGCGTATTGGCCTTAAATACACATATGAGTCAGAATTCCCGTCTTTGCAAGTATCCTCATAAACACGACCAGTTAGGTCTTAAGAGAAAGTAAACAACTAAAAGAGAAAGCGCATGTGTAACAGTGTATTGGATCCGGACCTTGGTCTTAAAGGGGAAGTTACCTATTTTGCTCCTGTCTGTCACTCGTGTTAATCAAACAGCATTGAGAGAAAATCTCTCACTGTTCTTGATTAAACCACTTTTCTACCAAATAAAACATTTAAATACATACATAAAGAAATGATAATAAATAATTATTATTGACTGTTTATCTTCAGAGGGCTTGAGTTTTGTTTTTTTATCATCTTTTTATGCTTAAATGAGGTTTTTGTGAGAATTATGAACGTTTCTATGGTATTAAAGATTTTAACCTTATAAAAACAAAAAACTGTACCGTGATGCATATCGTTATCATGATATAAAATGAATCCTATCGTGATAGAAGATTTTGGTCATATCGCCCACCCCTAGTGGGGTGATTACAGTCTTTATGTCGTAGAATAAGACATGAAAATATCATAGGCATTTAACTAAAACCCCATATAAAAAACCCATTCGGGATGATGGAACCAGAGCTAAAATGCTAACCCGCTTCCAGGTTTTGCCTACAATACAATACATCATCCCTGCAACACCCTATAAACAAAATTGATTCATACACAGTCAAGTTTTGGGCTTTTTTAACAGAATCCAGTTCTCACTATTGTGCTTTTAAACATTTTTTGTTAAAAAAGCACACATTTTACAAGATAATAAATGTGCTTGTTTTAGCAAATTACAGAACTTAATACAAAAATGCAATGTATTCTTACATGCATCAAAATGTTCAAACATTGTCTCTGAAAAATCTGCAAACTTTTTTTATGATATATTTGGTGCATTTAGTGATGCCACTGCAAATCTTTGTTTTTTATGTTTAAAGAAAGAATTCCAGCTTCAAACCAGCCACACCAAAACATTCCCTACTCTTTGATGTGAAAATAAAGCACATACCAGCCAAAAATCATATAGCTGAAGCCTTTGCCCAAGAAATGCCCGAGAACAGAAGTCTGTTCGGCCAGATAAACAGTCCAGTTTAATATATTTTAGTCTTTTTAAGCAGGGTTCCCACTGAAATATCAGCAAATTGCAGTTTCATTTTATATCATTTGTAGAATTCGTATTCACAATCTGGACTGGAAAATCATGGAAAAGTTATAGAAATCCAATTGGTTAAAAGGTATGGGAACCCTGTGCAAGGCCTAATGATCATCCTTTCTGTCTCCACCCACTCTAACATCAGACGCTTCTGCATGGCGTGGTTTTGAGCTGTGTGTTTTCTTTCTCTCCTCTCCCCCCCGGATGGTGTGTTTTGTTTTTAGGAAAAGGCTAATGTTGACGCGGAGCGGGAAGCCCTGGAGAGGCTTCAGGATGGGTACAATGAGTTGACCAGCCAGCTGCATAACTGCCCTGAATCTCTGAGAGAACAGTTACAGGACCAACTCAAGAGGGTCAGTCACCACCAGGAACATCAGCACACGACCTGTACCCACCCACAGCCCTGATCTACTGCAGATACACTTTCCCCACTACGATATTAAAGTCCCACTAGTCGATATGGCGATCCCAGCAGAAACTTTAGTGAGAGTAGCTTTGTTTCAAAACTTAGTAAATTGTCTATTGTCTATATCATAACCATAATGGAAACTCATAGTGTAAGTGACCAATGACCAAAGCTCTACATAGTCAGCAACTCGTACACACTTTCATTTGAGACGAAATAAACATATAAAAGGATGCTCTTAATAAGTATGATAAACATATTTAGAATTTAGGTTTAGTTGGCTTCATTGCAACTCACTAGGTTTTGAAACAAAGTTTTCATTATATTGTTTTTACACGTGCATATCTGATGATATAACTCACAAGTGTGTATTTCTGCTGGGATCCATGTCTATTCATTTTTTTGCATGTGTTTTTTATATAGTTTTGGATTTATTATTGCAGTCTGTTTTGCTGTTTGTTTCTTGAAGTGACAATAACATTTAACACAAACTAATCTATTAATGCAAACACTAACATAGCGCCACTCAATCTTGTGTTGTTTCCACATCCCTCACTTCTCTCTGTATATATGCGGATGTCTTCTTGAAGCAGATCATATATTATGTGGTTCATTGCGGTAAAAGATGCAATACTATTGCAATATGGATTTATTGCAACTATATTGCATCTTTTTCACAATACCAAGAAGTTTCGTTTTACAGTTTGAAAAGAAATAGATTTATTTCTTTGTTTACTTTGATACGCGTAGATAAAGCGATGTAAACAGGCACAGCTCGGGATGATTTGCCCTCTTTACAGTCAGAAACATCCTGAGGGAAGTGAATATTGTGTGTGCTCTGAACCTTCAAGCTCCTTAGTGTCACAAACGCTTTGAGCTGACGAAAGGTTAAGTCGGTATCCTTGAGATCTAGACAAAAACAACGACGAGACTTCCCTGCATCCTAAACAGAGTCGGCAAGGGCATGTCTCATTCCAAAACAAAATATATACAGTACTGTGCAAACGTCTTAGGCCACCATCACCAGCTTTGTTGTTTTAGCAAAGTTCTAATGTCAATCCATATTTATTTGTCTTTTTTTAAGATATACAAACAAAAAATACAGGAAATATGTAAACAAAATTAAAAACAAAATCATTTTCAGAACTAAATGGTCTTCTTCAGGCATCCGTCAGTGTTTAGTGTGACCCTTTTTTTTAGGAGACTGAAGTCCTGAAGTCATTCGATTAGAATTAGAAATTAGGATTTTATTTTATTTAGGTTTAAGTGTATTGCTCAAGTAGAAGGGGAGTTGATACTTGACACTTCAGCTTATACTTTTATACTGTTTTTAATACTACATACACATTTCTTGTATTTTCTGGTTGTATTCTAATAAAGAGACAGACTGATAAATAATTATATATGATCACTATACAATTACAAAAACAATACATCTAATGAAAGCATGGTGGCATAAGACTTTTGCACAGTACTGTAAATAGTAATAAACTAGTTAGTTATAAACTCTTGAGGGATGTATTGAAGAGTGTATAATCTTATGGGGCCGTTTTTAAGTTTTTTTAAGCTCGGATGCTACTGAGCATGCTCATTGCAGTCACTGATTGGATGCGCTGGCTCTTTTTTGACCTTGTGTGCATGTTTTTAGGAAGCAGAGACTCTTGAAGTTGCGACCAAGCAGTTTGAGGATCTGGAGTTCCAGCAGTTAGAGAAGGAGAGCAGTCTGGAGGAGGAACGTGAGACCATCAGTCAGCAGCTGCTGCAGGACAGAGCTCAGTACCACAGCAGCGTCACCAAACGAAAGGTATAGAAACACATTCACAGCAACTCGCATATAACTTAAATTGTATTTGTAATGCGAATGTCCAAACTGTTGTTTCCAGGAAAAGGTCGCTGCTCTTGAAAGCCAAGCCAGTCAGCTGGGTATGCAGGCCGCCCAGGAGTGCGAGAGACTGGTTAAAGACAGAAGCCTCACCATTCAGCTGCTTCAGAAGGTACATCTTTGTAGGTTTCTGTCAGGATAAAACTATCCAGAAGCTTTTCTCCACCTGACTTGATTTGTGTTTTAGGAAAAGGAGAGACTTGCCAATCTGGAGAGAAGATACCAGAGTTTAACAGGAGGGAAGACTTTCCCAAAGAGCTCCAGCACTATAAAAGAGGTGAGCAGAATTATTATGCTTGCCATATTAGATGTTGTTGACAGCATATGTTTTGGATGCTGGATCGATGTTGTTAGCCAGATGTTTCTAGTAGCTTATCCTGTGACATAGAGGGTATGCATTGACGTCACTTTTCCACGTGAACACGCCGGAGCACGCCCTGTTGAGTGGCAAACATTTAACAAAATGGCTGGTTTTCATAGCAGCTGCGGCGAAAAACGCCAGTAAAACTGACTATTATCAGCTTAAATTGAATTTAGTTGGACTTGATAGCAGAGGTGGACAATACTTAGTTACATTAATTACATTTTCCAAGCATTTGTGCTTTATTAGGATGTTTGTCTTGGGTAAAAATGTACTTCACTACATTCTTAAGCATATAATCATACTGTGTATTGTTTAATATTGCATATTAAAAATTATTTAATACCCAATTACATTAAAATTGTGTATTTTTACTTGAGTAAAAGTATGTTAATGTACTTAAATATTAAATGTAAAACAAAAACTTGTATTTATTTAATGTAATAGAGTAAAGATTATGATAATATGCTTTGGGATGTATGTTCTCCAAAGAAAAACACGGATAAAATACAAATACTTGAAAAATACTTTTAAGTAGAAAGTAAAACGTCTGCTTGATAGTGACCCTAGCAGCTTATCAACCCACCTGTGGTCTGTGGACGTTGGCATGAACGATCCATTTATTTCTCCTTTAGGTTTTTTTTTGTCAGTCTGTAAAACGATAGCTCCGAATTCTTGTTAAATCTGTTATTACAGTCTATCGCACAACAGCTTTTTCCCAATTAGACGTGTTTTAGCTTATTTCACACTGTACACAAATTCTGCTGCTCTGTCTTTTGCCACTCAGTGGGCGTAACCGCAGTCACTTTCGTCGAAGGTGACGTCCTGTGCATACCCTCTATTGGGTTCACCAAACAGGAAATGAAATCTTTTAGACTCAGGATATTGTTTGACTTATAAACTCCAGGATGTGCTTCACATAAGTGAGACTGATCTATTAGATGATGACCACACCCGTTCCTTTCCTTATCACCCTTCCCAGTTTTACTCATATATCCCATTATGCCGTTAATGCATGCAGCCTCTTAGCATCTAGCATCACGAACACTCAAATAAAGGTGTCTAAACGCTCTACAGACTCTAAAAAGTTAAGAAATAAGTGATTTGTTAAGAACATGTGACTAAAATGGTTCTTCTATGGTTTCTTTGCAAAGAAGTCATCACAGAGCCTCAATCAATCCGGGTGCAAAAAAATAATTTGGGTTAAAATATTATTTTAATATTGAAGGCTTCCAAACGGCAAACAACCCATGTTCAGATATTTCGAAAGAGGTTTATCATCTGTGTGCTTGAATAAGTCACAAAGCAGCAATCATTTTTGTGGTATGAACCAAATATTTGTTTCTAGTTTCTGCATTAAAGTGGCGGTTTCCCAGACAGGGTTTAGATTAGGACTAGGCCTTAGTTATATTAGGATATTTATATTAGTGTGCATATTGAGGCAAAACAATGGCACTGATATATTTTAAGCTATTTTCAGTTAGGAAAGCTCAAACGTGCATGTTAGTCTTGACTTTCAGCCCTGTCCGGGAAACTGCCCAAAAAGAGTTAGATTGATGCATAAGACTGTAGGTTGCACAAGGCATCTCCTTCCCTGTAGGTGTATACGTAAACTTTTATCAGTTTTGCATGCGCGTTAACTGACAGCTGAACTTTTGTCTGCGTGAATGGGTCGACTCAGGAATACTTGAAGCTGTCGGATGTTTATAAGATGTATGGGGGTGATTTCCAAGACAGCCAGCTCGCCAGCACTTCATCGCACGGCCTCTCGCTTACCCTTGACCCGGCTGTATCTGCCCCTCGTGAGGTATCACAGCTGCTCTCCTTTCTGTTCTCATTTCAAGCCTTACATCATTCCTGCCTGCTTTTGTGTTGTAGATGCATGTTACAAGTATTACAGACATCTGTTATTATTATAGTCATACTATATTGGAATCTAAATGGTAAATGTTTATGTAAAGACTGGGAAGTAGGAACATGTTGGCTCATGAATATTAATTAGTTGATGTATTCTGATTTGCTAAAAAGCAGGGCAGTAAATTATTTAATTTTATTGCTAAATAATTTAGTGTTCATTCCAATTAACAAGACTTTGCTTGGTTGGTTTACAAGGCCGGCTGCAGTTTTTCTTTGCAATGCAGCAAAGCAAAGCTTTTAAATACCACACATTTTCTTTAAAGGTTGCTACACCCCTGCGTATAGATACAATTGCAAAACAATAGTTTACTAAATGCTGTTACTACTAACTTGAAAATTAGTCAAAATGCAAAGCTAACCTGCTTTAAAGATGCTAAACTCTCAGTTTGTCTCCTCTTTACTGCTCTGCTGCTTCCTGTATTTCCCTTCTGCGTGTGTCTGCCTGTCACTTCCGGCTGTAAGGAATATGTGACTGTGGGTCAATTAAACCAGATGTATGGGATGCCGAAGGTGGAGTCTTCCCCTACCTCTCCTGCCCAAATACTACAGTCTTCTCTCACAGACTCCGCCTTCTCCTGCCTCCCCTCCCCTCATGGCTCCTCCCTCTGTCTCTCGTTCGAGGTGTGTCTCTTTAAATTCTCCACATTTTCTTTCTTAAAATGGCCCATTCAAGATTTTCATTTAGATTAACACATCACAGTACATATTCTGCAATTTAATAGATTTCTGTTGAGACCTTCAGATGATAGAGTAAGAATTTGGCGTAAACAGAATGAGAACATGGATCCATCATGCCTTGTTACCACTGTGCAGGCTGGTGGTGGTGGTGTAATGGTGTGGGGGATGTTTTCTTGGCACACTTTAGGCCCCTTAGTGCCAACTGGGCATTGTTTAAATGCCATGTCTTACCTTGGCATTGTTTCTGACCATGTCCATCCCTTTATGACCACCATGTACCCATCCTGTGATGGCTACTTCCAGCAGGATAATGCACCATGTCACAAAGCTTGAATCATTTCAAATTGGTTTCTTGAACATGACAATGAGTTCACTGTACTAAAATGGCCCCCACAGTCACTAGATCTCAACCCAATAGAGCATCTTTGGGTTTTGGTAGAACGGGAGCTTCGTGTCCTGGATGTGCATCCCACAAATCTCCATAAACTGCAAGATGCTACCCTATCAATATGGGCCAACATTTCTAAAAAATGCTTTCAGCACCTTGTTGAATCAATGCCATGTAGAATTAAGGCAGTTCTGAAGGCGAAAGGGGGTCAAACACAGTATTAGTATGGTGTTCCTAATAATCCTTTAGGTGAGTGTAGGTATAGGTGTATCTGCCTATAAAAGATGCATAATCAAATCATTTTTAGCAAAACATTTTAAACATCATGGGTAGAAGAAAAGCCTGTATACAATAAATTAAGGTGGGTTTCAATGTCAGCCACTCCCCCTTTTTTGGTGTTAGACGCAAAGCTGCCATTCTGTCATTAAGCAAATCTATCAGCTGCTCATTAACACTCTTTTCTTTTCTCTCGAATACTCTTTCTTTCTCTCATTCCACCTCTCTCTTCTCTCTGTGCTTGCGGATGTGCTTCGTGTGTTAAGCGTCAGTCGTGTGAGTGGGGCAGACCTCACGTGCCCGCTCTCGATTTAGAGCTCTGGTACCAGGAGGTCATGGCGGCTGGACATGCAAACCAGCTCTGCCCTCCTCCCCTCCCGGCTAAAGCTTTCTCAGCACGCAAGCCCTTGCAGGTAACAGCCAGAACCACAGCTTTCCTTCAACCTCTTCTGCTCTTTCATAGTTTCATACACCATCTTTATAGACCTCTTTTATCTCGAAGCATCCAAGATTGTTGTGTGGGTTTCGTCTGAGCATGAGGTTTATTTTGTATGTTTTGACGACTGTGCAAAACAAGGTTACTGCAGTGCTACTACTGTTTTTCCATCTGAATTTTTATTAAATAGTTAACCCAAAATAGAGTTTGTGCCGTTTCAAACTTGAATGACTTTATTTCTTGTGTGAAAAAAGGGAAAGTTTAGCAAAAAATCCAAGGTATTAATTTCTTTGGTGGTGTACCATTCACTAACTTCCATAGTGTTATTTTGTCCCACAATGGAAGTGAATGGTGCCCCATTTGCTTTTCATTTTTTAGTTTCTAAACTATTTTGAGGTTGTTATGATCATAATGTTAATGGTTTGTTGATGTCCTACAGGTGTACCGCTCACGATTAGATAGCGACTCCAGCCAATCATCATTGAGGCCTAAAGTCAGCGCCGGTCTGTCCCCCACATACACTACAGCGACGCTCGGACGCAACACTCCTGCCAGGGTAAATATAGCATTCGCTCTCTGTTCACCTCCTGCCAGGGAAAACAAAATACTGCGTTACACCCCTGCCGGGGTAAATAGTGCATTCAGTCCACAGTTATCAGAATCTCCTGCATCATTTAATGTTGTAATTTATTCCCCTCCTTGTTGTTTAATGTGCTGGTGGAAATAATTGCCTGCGTTGTTTACCCAGAGCGCTCTGATGGTAGCCAACAGCACCGGGAGTCTCCCACGCAACCTGGCAGCCACCCTTCAGGACATCGAGACCAAGAGGCAGCTGGCCCTTCAGCAGAAAGGTAACACGAAACAGCAGCTTGACAGATCACAACCTGAGCCAGCTATAGTTTCAACGTATACGGCTGATGTGACCACGCCAGCAAACTTTAATGGAAGGTTTATCCAAAAAGCTTGTTTCTGTTACCCTCATGGCTTTCCAAACCTGCATGCTGATAATTTTCTGTGTAACACAAAAGAAATGAGTCTTCGCGTGGACCATCAGCAAACAGTTTTGTGTTTAAAAGACGTTTAATGGCTGCCCAGATGTCTAGGCTAAAACAAGGCTAAATTTAAAGGCTAAATTTAAAGGAGTAGTTAACCCAAAAATTACTTGACCATAGTAATTTTTATTCCTACTATTAAAAGTCAATGGGCCATATTTTTTGGGTGAACTACGCCTTTTATCAATCCGTCCAGAAAAACACGATTATGCGATCGCATGATTCAGTGCATAATCAGCCGAAGTCCGCATATTTATGCGGGAGTCACATTTTTAAAGACGCCACACTTTCGCCGCATAAATTGCAGATTTCTGCTCGCAAAATATCCAGGGCTTGCATGATTTCATAATCCTTGCGTTTTTGTAGCAAAAAAATATATATATTAGCGGAAAGTTGAAAAATCTTGCATTTACTTCACATGTCCCCTGGTGTCATGGGAAGGTTAGGAAGTGACGTAATTACTAGTGATGTAGTACTCGAGTCCAAGACCGACTCGGACCACAGTGGTAAGGAGTCCTCGAGACCAACGCATTTTTTATGTTCATATAAAAAAACCACACAACACAGAACAACAATAATAATAAAATGCAATGTTGACGGGCATTATTTGAAAATGGCATCCCAGTCTTGACTCGGACTCGACTGTATTTGAAAACCAAAGGACTCGGTCTCGACCCTTCAAAGACTCGTTCTTGACTCGTACTCGACTGTATTTGAAAACCAAAGGACTCGGTCTCGACCCTTCAAAGACTCGGTCTTGACTCGGACTCGACTGTATTTGAAAACCAAAGGACTCGGTCTCGACCCTTCAAAGACTCGTTCTTGACTCGTACTCGACTGTATTTGAAAACCAAAGGACTCAATCTCGACCCTTCAAAGACTCGTTCTTGACTCGGACTCGACTGTATTTGAAAACCAAAGGACTCGGTCTCGACCCTTCAAAGACTCGTTCTTGACTCGTACTCGACTGTATTTGAAAACCAAAGGACTCGGTCTCGACCCTTCAAAGACTCGTTCTTGACTCGTACTCGACTGTATTTGAAAACCAAAGGACTCGGTCTCGACCCCTCAAAGACTCGTTCTTGACTCGGACTCAACTGTGTTTGAAAACCAATGGACTCCGTCTCGACCCTTCAAAGACTCAGTCTTGACTCGGACTCGACTGTATTTGAAAACCAATGGACTCAGTCTCGACCCTTCAAAGACTCAGTCTTGACTCGGACTCGACTGTATTTGAAAACCAATGGACTCGGTCTCGACCCTTCAAAGACTCGGTCTTGACTCGGACTCGACTGTATTTGAAAACCAATGGACTCAGTCTCGACCCTTCAAAGACTCGGTCTTGACTCGGACTCGACTGTATTTAAAAACCAATGGACTCGGTTTCGACCCTTCAAGACTTGGTCTTGACTCGGACTCGACTGTATTTAAAAAACCAATGGACTCTGTCTCGACCCTTCAAAGATTCGGTCTTGACTCGGACTCGACTGTATTTGAAAACCAATGGACTCGGTCTCAACCCTTCAAAGACTTGGTCTTGACTCAGACTTGACTCTATTTGAAAACCAATGGACTCTGTCTCGACCCTTTAAAGACTCGTTCTTGACTTGGACTCGACATAGCCAGTCTCGTCCTCATCACTAGTAATTACGCGATGTGAACATCAATGAAAAGCTGCAAGAGCTGCAGAGTTTTTGCAAGTTTTCACAATTTTAGCAAGTTCTTGCAATTTCATTGCATAAAATTGCATAAATATCCTGCATATTCCATCACATTTTTTTAAGAAAATGTGCCGCAAAATCAAGAATTTTTTCCCGCAACAATCACAAAAAATGAAAATAAATAAATAACACACACAAAAAAAACTTGAAATCATTGTTGACTTTGCTTACGTGATGGAATATTATGCATCTTCACAAGTTATTGTGGCAAAAACTACATGTATTGAAATTCATGTTTATTTTGGCTAGAAGTGGGTTCCTCATAGCTGGATGAAATCAGGTCTATAGTTAACCTAGACAGTGATGCAACTATGAACAATACAGAGATTTTTGTTTATATTATACAAAAATCCTTAGGAAGATTCTTGGACATTTGCATATGTTTGTATGTTTATGTGTATGTGCGAGGCATGGTAGACACATTCAGCCATCCTCACCGGATGTGCCATCAACCTCATTAGGGTTTAAGGCACTGTGTAGTCAGCATAGTGAAAAATAAATATAAAGAGTTATTTTAAATGTATTGACTTTGGCCTGTGTTGGGGCAGTTACATGTCTTGGTTAAGTGCTAATCCCCATGTTGTCTTTTTATCAGGCCATCAAGTTATCGAGGAGCAGAGGAGGCGTTTGGCCGAGCTGAAGCAGAAGGCTGCAGTGGAGGCACAGTGCCAGTGGGAGGCGCTCCATGGCTCTCAAACGCAGCTTAACCACCCCTATTCCTCCAGCCCCTCTCCTGTCGTGCACCACTCCATACTGCACCACACGTCGCCCTCTGCTGGGGAACAACCCTACGACACCCTCAGCCTGGAGAGCTCGGACAGCATGGACACCAGCATCTCCACGGGAAACAACTCTGCCTGCTCCCCCGACAACATGTCCAGGTTCGGCATTCCTGAATGCTTTTCGGAACGCTTAGGCAATGGCTCTGTGACAGGAATTCTGTGGCTTTTCTCTACATGCTTGTTTCAAGCTAAATTATCAACCATCTGCTTATTCACACTCACTGTGGGCTTTTAACCCCCCCCCCCACACACACACACACACACACTTGCTTCCTTTGAAAACAAATGAACGACACGCAGGCCTGCGGCATTAGCTTAAGTCGATACTGGGATTTAAATGCACAAATAAGGAAAACGATGGCTTCCAAAGATGTGAAAGGCATCTTTCATAAACACATGCCTGAGGTTTAACTTTGCATATCCGCCCTTCCTTTTAAAATCTGACTCCCACTTTATTTAAATTTGTGCACATCACGTTCACACCACAAAAGTCATTGGTTAATCGCAGTGGTCAATTATTTTTGAATAATGATGACTTTTATTCTTAGCAATGCTGTATAATTTACCACTAAATTTTTCCTACATAACCACAGTTCTCATTTTTTCGTGGTCTCAAGAAGTCGGCTAATAAAATAATTTAAACTCAAATCAATATTTCATGTCAGTTTATTTATTTAGTAAATGGATTATTTATGTATTAGGCAGAAAAATGTACGGTGTGCCGGTCATGATCACAAAATCAACCCCCCCAGGGCGACAAGGACCCCGGCGCGAAGTTTACGTAATCCACATCCACGATTTCATCAGAATCAAGCTTTAGCTCAGCCTCCTTATAGAAATGAAAAATCTGTCATTACTCACACTCATGTCTTTCCCATTCCTTCTGCTGTTAGTTCGTATTCAGTTTTTCCATAAAATGACTAGATAATGAAAAATCATCCGTGTGTCATTGATCAAGCTCACAAGTTATAAATCTGACCAAATCATGAATGAATCACTCAGTCACTTAAATTTCGATTTGTTCTTTACACAATATTTGGTATATGGCATGTAAATTATATGAAGCTGTTTCTATATAAAAGTAAAGAATATTCTGTTTAAATATAATGTTGATATCTTTCATATTAACCGAGATAGGCCATGTCAAAGATTGAAATCGATGTGAAACTATAAATGAAACTTTTACATTGAGACAAATTAGCACTTTTGTATTTTAAAAAAATGCATTTTTTATTTTCCTGTTGTGCTCCATGAAAAAACAACACCGCATGGATATACGGATTTGGAACGGAGTGAGGTTGAGTAATTGGAAATTTTTTGGTTTAACCGTTGCTTCAGGTTACAATCTTCTCATGGAAGCAGTGTGAAAATGCATGTAACGTACAATGAAGTACATTGTTTTGGTAAAGTAGCGTAGCTTGACCTGGGCATAGCAGCATTGTAAACAGCCTTCAGCTGTTTCTCTCTCTGGAGAGAGTTTGTTTACTTGAAATGTTCTCGTACAGTTTGTTTTCTCTCCTGTTACAGTTCAAACTACAGCTAATCCGTGATTCGTCTCTAGATCCATCCATAATGCATTTTCCTTTTCATATGTTTATAGTTCACATGTGCCTCATTTGCATGTGTTATTGCAAAATTTCATGCTTGTATTTGGAACCCAGCTGTATTTTAACATGACGAAATATTTCGTAATCCAGCAGTCTCTGATCTCCGGTACGTCATTCATCCCTCGACTGAGTCACTAACCACCCGCAATCCACTTAAACCGAGCGCTAATCGCGCTTCGCTGTATTTAAATTAAATCTCTAGCTGTATTTTTAGCGCAAACACGACACTTTTCCATGTAAATTGGCCTCTTTATATATTGTGCCTTTATTTGCAAAACTCAGCCCCGGTCGCGTTTAACGTTGCGGTATTGCTGTCTGCGGAAAGTAAATTTTATTTAAAAGAGATGCTTGAGTACGTTGTCTATTGAACATGGCAGCAGATATTCATTTAATATTTCCAGACCCGTGGTGCAGTCAAGCACACTTAAAAAACCCAATGCACGTGTCTGGATCACAGCAGAGAAGAAATAAATTATGCCGGATTTAAATTTTCCACATCCTAGGCCTGCAAATTGAGGAATTGCGGGGTGCAAACTGTGTCCGGCTCTCTGCCCTAAAGCCAGAATGGTTACTTGATTTCTTTACCGAATAATTGTGTGTAATATATATAGTTAAAGATATTTCGATCTGTTTCACAGTGCAAGCGGTATGGACGCACTGAAGATTGAAGAGATGGAGAAAATGCTGAAGGAGGCACATCTGGAGAAAGCTCGACTCATAGAGTCCAGGGTGAGTCCGACATAATAAAATGATGATATTAAAATAAAAATGTCTCCATCTATCTTGAACCCAATCTTGTTTTAACAATCACACCTCTCTTTGGTCCCGCAGGAGCGTGAGACTCAGGCCCGTAAGCTGATGCTGGAGGAGGAGAGGAGACGGAGAGAGGAGGCGGAGAAGAGACTGGAGGATGAGACGGTACACAGGCAGCAGCTGATAGAGAAGGAGGTGAAGATGAGGGCCAAAAACTTCTCTCAGGTGAGGAGTCGGATCTCTTTACTGAAACTTCATTGTGTTACTGTTGTTGATGAGTAGTTGGTCTGTGTTTATACCGATGTGTTGGTGCGATTAAATGTTTGAGATCAGGGTATGAGCTAAAGGTCCTGTGACACATTTTGTTTAGATAATCAAGTACTAGGCTTTAGATATATTAAGAAATTTTAGTAGTTTTTACAAAAAAGTCTTACAAAAAATTAAATTGGTGTGCATCTTAAGACAAAACAATGGTACTGATATATGTTAAGATATGTCAGTACAAAGTGTTTTGAAGTAAAGCTGCTTAAATAAATTGTAGGCTACTGTTATAAGTTAAGGAGCGGTTTTCCGGACAGGGTTTAGATTAATTCAGGACTAGGCCTTAGTTATTTTAGGACATTTAAGTAGTTTTTACAAACAAACCTTGGGAAAACTATACTGGTGTGCATCTTGAGACAATACAATGGATAAATGTTCAAATATGTCAGTGCAAGGTGTTTTGAAATGAAAGCAGCTTAAACATAAATTTTAGTCTGTGACTAGGATAAACCCTGTCCTGGAAACCGCCCGTATAAGTTATAAGGTTATCCCCTGGTTTCACAGATAAGGCTTAAGGCTATTCTTCGACTAAAACACATATTTGAGCTGTCTCAACTAAATATCTGGCACATACAGATCTTAAAATATGCCAGTGCCATTGATTTGTCTTAAGATACACACCAGTAACGTATTTTTAAAAAAAAAGTTAAACATCTTCATTTAACTAAGGCTTAGTCCTGGCTTTAGCTAAGCCTTGTCTGTGAAACCGAGCCTAGAAGTTTAATATAAAGTTCTTTAAAAAAGTTTGAATTTAGCAGTTAAGTAAAAGTTAATATTGACAACAAGCCCTATTTGGATGAGATAAGTTTTACGGGGTAGATGGCGTAATGTAATTTTACCACAGGACGTCTGTAATATTAATGGTCAATTCGGACGGGATTAGAAATCTCAGTAAAACATTTAGAAGTGGGAGGGGTAACTGGATTGCGCAGCGCGTCACCTCTCGTTGTCACGTGCACGTTACCTTGCATCCTGATATCACATGTGCAAACAACATGATGACACAGTCGAGGAAAACGCAAAACACTGTGTTTAATTTCAGTTTGGGGAGAACGTCAGTTTCAGAAACAGTTCTGTGCCTCTGAGAAGTAAATTTGACTTTTTTTATTTTTTGTTATTCAGGAACTGACTTGCCACTGACTTGTTTTTCCGCTTAGATTGCAAGTAAATGCTTCTTTAAGAGCTTTTATATTTATATAAGGCTTTTATACCTTTTATATTATTTATATTATATAATTTCTCTCCAGACCTTTTTACAGAATGTAAAAGTCGCCGTAATGATTAGTGACATGGAGCATTCGGACTGCAACATGGGCAGCTAGTACAGTATTTCAATTTTTCTCGGTCAACAAA
The DNA here is from genome assembly GCF_027580225.2 of Misgurnus anguillicaudatus. Lineage (NCBI taxonomy): Eukaryota > Metazoa > Chordata > Actinopteri > Cypriniformes > Cobitidae > Misgurnus > Misgurnus anguillicaudatus. Next base: position 16,919,231 of record NC_073360.2, on the reverse strand, counting down.
AATGGTTCCAAGGAATATTGTGGGTCATGAATGACCTATTTAGGGAATTTGTATAATTTTCCACACACAGTGTGTTGTCTGTTTATGTCAAATATTTTGAAATTGTCAGATAAAGTAAAAAGTCGCACAACATGATAGGCCTAGAGTAAAATATGAAATATATCAGATGTTAAACAACAGATAAACAGAGAAATTCACTACACACTTTATTAAAGGTTTTGTCTGTTGACCAAAAATGTGCTATGTATATTGCAACATATACATTTGCATTATGAGTTTGTTTTATTAGAAATAAAATGTAAAAAGTTAATAAAAAAATAATCTATAAATTTACCTTTTTAAAATATTTTAAATTTTTTGTTTCTATATTCACATTTAGGCATTTATCCAAAGTGAGTAAAATCTAAAGTGACAAGTAAGAAAAGCAATTGTTTTAGGAAGCTGATAATATAAGAAGTGCTATACAGAGTTACTATAGCTTGACAAAATCTCAACGGGTCTTATTTTTGTCACTTTCAGCATTTTTGTCTCTCCGAGCAGAGTGATACAAACATTTCAGCAGAATATCAGCACTTTTAAAACAACACTTATCCAATCCAAACACCGTAACTAACATGTGTACCGTATAATGAAAATACAATGTTTTTTTCCTTGCTAAATTAATCTCATGGGGCTTCATCAACAAATCTCTCTGTGTTTTCCAGGCGCGCCCCATGACACGATACCTGCCCATTCGTAAAGAAGAGTTTGATCTCCGATCCCACATCGAGTCCTCGGGTCACAGCGTGGACACGTGCTACCACGTGATCCTCACCGAGAAGATGTGCAAGGGCTATCTCATCAAGATGGGAGGAAAGATCAAATCCTGGAGGAAGCGATGGTTCGTCTTTGATCGCCTCAAAAGGACTTTCTCATACTACGCCGGTACGTGCGCCTTCCGACGTCCTCCTTACTGTGCACTATGCAAATGTAGCTCGGCGAACGCGACGTTACGCTTCTGTCCCCCTGAGGTCGGGGAAAGAAATGAGGGTAGAACAAAGAATGAATTGCGGGTAAATCCAGCAGTGGGGGGATACGGATAATTAGTAATTCTTAAGCTCGCAGCGGCTCCCGTGATTTCCGATAGCCTCGGGTGAGCCGGGGGCATACAAATAACCAGAAGCCCGTCCGCGTGCTATCTGATGGTGATGAAATCTGCCGCAATGCTGAGGAAATCGTGCTCATCACCCAGCCGCGGCGCTCGGAAAGCGTGCGCTCGCTCTCTTTACTTCTGCATGGAAAGTGAAGGGGTTGCACCACAGCAACAAGGTCACACCGGCGCTCACCGTATCATTATTCTCGAGGGGAGTCGGGGGTTTGTTTGTTTTCTCAATTGTCACTTTACTCCGCGTCACCTCTGTCACTTCTGTCATGTTCACAGATAAACATGAAAGCAAATTGAAGGGCGTCATCTACTTCCAGGCCATCGAAGAGGTTTACTATGATCATCTACGTAGTGCCACAAAGGTATGACCCCTTATTAAATCAATAAGGCCCTTGTGTGGAGGAAAGCCAGCACAATCTCATACTGTTTTTCTGTTCTGTACTCCTGCTGCAACATTTCATTTGATCTTTTCGTTGTTTGCTTATTTCTTTGTTTTCTCCGTCTCATATGCTGTAACTCTGCCGTCAATTTTCCCTCACCCCGCTGTTTTTCATTCTTTGACACAGAAAGGATTTTTCAATCTGAATTTGACAAACGTATGTATCGCTTCTGCACATCTCCCTGCATGTGCTTTACTTCCTTTGGTTTGATGCCTTGCGACAAAACAATTATTTTCTCTTAGTGCTTTTCTTTTCTTTTTAAAATAATGAAACATTCTTACAACAGTAACTTTACTTGCTAGCAACGTTGTATATAATAATAATAATAAGGCTTGTTTTCGGAGAATAAATGTGACCCTGTCTGTGAAATCCAGATTTATCATTTATTTATGAGATTAGCAGCATCAAAGTCTTTGACATGGCCTTACTCAGTCAATATTAAAGACATCAAACGTTTATTATTTTCACAGAATGTATATTATCTAGGATGAGATTATGTAGAAAAAAGCCAATCACAATGACTTTAGCTGGGTTTTCACAGGCAGTGTCACATATTTATAATATTCATTAAAAAGTATTTTACAAACTTAATTATTTTTTATTATAACCTTTATTTGACCAGGAAATAGCAAATTGAGATTAAACATCACTTTTACAAAAGCGTCCTGGCCAAGATGTGGGTTTAACAATAACAAAACATTTAAAATACAAACTTATTAAAACAATGTAACCTAATCAATCGATGATTAAATGCAAGTAGACAAGCAATTACATCCAGTTGTAATTGCTTAGTAAACATTTACTAAGCAGATGTCTTTACTAAGACATTTACTTAGTAAATGTTGTTAGATTTATGCTTTGAACAAGAAAGAAAACTATTTCCAAGTAGGGTAAGAATCAAACTGGGGGCAAGATGGGGCCTAAGTTTTATGTTTTAATTTAATGAAATGCATTAATTTATCATATCTTCTGTGTTATTAAACATAAGACTATTGAGTAACAGCACTACATTGTGTTGTTTTTATCAAAAATCATAAATCATAAATTTTTTTCTGTGTCTTTAAATAAATTCTCTGAAGTCTTATTATCAAATGCAATTTTGCTTGTCATAGTGAATTTGATCTTGTTTTAAGGATGTTTAAATATATTTACGGGAAAACACAAAAAAGACAAAAGCACTGAGAGAAAATTATTTTTTGGCCTGTAATTTGTGGATTTTTCACACATTTGCCCTCATGTTCCCCTTTTTAGCAAATATTATTGTATTATTTTTTTTTTTTTTGCACTTTTACTGGAGAAATGATTTAGGTCTATGATTTTTTATTTTAATTTTTTTTCGACAATCAATGTACACAAAAAAAATTATTCATTCAATTTACAAAATTTTTTTTAAGGTAAGTGGTTGCAATCAATTTATTTAAGCTACATTTATAAAAGTTTTTTATTTTATTTTTGCTATTTTTTAAGCTTAAATAAATTGATTGCAAATACTTACCTTGAAAATTGAGTAAATTGAATTAATCATTTTTTTCAGTGTATATGTAAAACACAACTTGTGTGTATTTCCCTTATATGTTTCTCAGAGTTACCCCCACCCTCGTGTTTGTGTATGTCTGGGTGTGTGTGCCAAAAAATACTTAATGTGCGTATAACAACTGATGTCAGTCTGGTATTATATACCGTAAAATCTTTGTTGGTTATTGATGACCAAAATTAACAAAAAAAATTGTAGGTTATTACCTAGAGAGCCCGTGGGATGCTCATGCAGAATTGTTTCCCGTTTGCATGTATTAGCCTGGGTGTTGTATTTAATAGTCTGTAATAATGAGTGTTTATGTGAAATGCGATAATTGGTTGACTCACCAAATCACATAACAAGCACCTTGTTAGTGCCTCATTACACCGTGTTAACATTAACAGTGATTTATTTATTAATTCAATTAATTTATTTAATTAAAGTTTGGCTACTGTATGTGGGTTCTTCCACAGATTCCTAACATTAATTCATTAGCACCCCTAACAAATGCAGATGAATGCCTCACTCATGGGATTTCTTTTCGCATGCAGAGCCCCAACCCCTCCCTGACGTTCTGCGTGAAGACACACGACAGACTTTACTACATGGTGGCCCCCTCGGCGGAGGCCATGAGAATATGGATGGACGTGATCGTCACGGGAGCCGAGGGCTACACGCAGTTCATGAACTGAGATGCAGACGTCAAAACTCAAACTGTTCGGCAGGGAGACTTCAAACGATCCGGACCTGTTATTCCCAACGAGAGGAAAAACTTTTATTTTGTTACTCCCTTTTTCTTCTTTTATCATTGTCTGAAGATGTTATATACTCACTCGCTTGCACAGACACACATCCGCTGGAGGTTTTCTCTCGGCTGCCTGGATGCGAAAAACGGAGCTGAAAGATGAAAAGGCCGAGAACCGAACCTGCAGGTGGCGGCTCAGTTGATGTCGATGAAAATGCCTTTTTGCCATCAGAGATATTTTTTGTGTTGCAGTTTGGATACACATAAATGTGACTTTTATCTGTAATGTTAACTCGTACGATTTGTCTTTCCACACACTTCATGGGGAAAATGCCAAATGACATCAAGCCATGAAATCACGACGTTATGAAAATAAATTGACTGATATGTAATGAACAGATATGGACTGCAAGACGTTTTTACATTTCTAACATATATTAAGTGTTACATTCATATGAGACGATTTCGAGATTCGAAAATCCGGTATTGATTTAATTCACCAAAGCTCACCAACCAGCTCAGGAGTCTATATTTATTATAGAAAAATAATCACCGACTCCTGTTTTATTCTCTCCCAATGTGTCTTTGTGTTCCCACTGAATTTTTCACATAAGGAGCCACACGCGCACACCCACGCGCGCACGACTCGTACGCACGACTTACAACAGTACAGTCTATTTGCCAAGTCCTGATAACTTGATCTGGAGGCAGCCATCTCCTTTCACTGCCAGCCTACGATAGCTTTGAATTATCGCCACACAAAAGGAAACCACATCAAAATCATGCAGTGCCTTGATATTGACCCGTATTTGTCACTCTTGGTGTGTTACACTAGCAAAAAACAAACAAACAGCTGGATACCGTCTTATTCCATGTGAGATATATACATGTGTGTATTTTATATACACTAGAACTACAGATGTGTATTGTAATTAAAAAAATGAATGATTGGGGTGATACATATTTTAAGGGGCGGTCCAGATGTTTAAGTATTAAAGGTTTTACAGTTCAGCTATGAGTCTGCCTTACCTTGTATTAGGATGAGGGAAATAAAATAAATGTTTATTTATAGTTGCTGTTTATTAATTAAAAAAGACCAACATGCTCTGCCTTTTTCAACAGCCAAACTGTATGCTGAGACAGAAATGTAAACACATCAGTATAAATGCTCACTAGTTGGGGCAGTACCCTTTTAAAAGGTTCATTAAAGGGACAATCCACTTTTTTTGAAGGTGTGCTCGTTTTCCAGCTTCCCTAGAGTTGAACATTTGATTTTGACTGTTTTGGAGTCCATTCGGCTGATCTCCGGGTCTGGCGCTGGCACTTTTGGCATGGCTTGGCATAGTCCATTGAGTCGGATTGGACCATTGGCATTGCGCTAGAGGTGGCCAAAGAGTGTCAGTGGTTTTCCTATTTCGGGCTTGAGTCTTCTGGAGTTACATCGTGTACACCAGGGCTATTCAATTGGCGGCCCGCGGGCCAAACCCGGCCCCCAAGGTAATTTGATCCGGCCCTTTATTTAGTCTGTAAAAAAGACATCTCTAAAATAAATTTAGTAAGTTAGACAACGGGCCGTACAGTTACGAGTTGATGCGACTGCGTCTGTTTCATGCAGCATGAGCTGCAGCAGGGGTAGTGATATTACGCACTGCCCGAAAATAGTCCCCTGCTGTTGAAAGTAACCAAGGGGACTATTTTCAGGCAGTGCATAATATCACTACGCCTGCTGCAGCCATGTTACGGCAGCAAAGTCCGTGATTATTACGCCAAAATGAGAGTATAGTTCCTAGCCATATCTGCCTGGAAAATTGCAACTTTTAATTTTCTGTCGGTCTTGGTGCACGATGTAACTACAGAGGAGTCGGGTTTTGAATGGAAGATATATCGAGACTCTTTGGTTATTTTTTGGTGCGATGCTGGTGGTCTAGTCGGATTCAGTGGATTGTGTTGAGCTGTGCTGGGGGTGCTGGCGTCACACCCGGAGATCAGCTGAATGGATTCCAAAACGGTAAAAATGAAACTCTGGGGAAGCTGGAAAATGAGCGTATTTTCAAGGAAAGTGGAGTGTCCCTTTAAGGTACAGATATGTATATATTTGGCCTACCTTTGAGGTACTATTATGAATGCTTTAGTTACAAAGGTGAACCTTTTGAAAGGGTATTGCCCCGTGACAGTGTTTGACCATCTTTTTTTGGACTGTGCAGAGGAATAATGTCTTTGTTTCCCGTGTAAAATGTATATGATGTCACACGAAAGCAGTGTTGTATAATGTTGAACAGAAATACAGTCAGTTTTCTTTATTTAAAGTGTTTAGTGTCGTAAATGTGCCGTAAAAACTCTCACCCCGTGTTCACACACAAACCAGTGCAGGGGTCACAACCGAACTCAGACTTCAGATGTAAAGGGCAAGTAGCCCTCACTGCTATAATTAACAGTGCAACACAGACACAGATCTTGCATCATGACTATAGCATTGTTGTCATGACACCAGACGAGAGGAAGAGCTGTGCACTAAATTAAATAGCCACTGCTAAAAGACAGAATTGAGATAAAGTTCAAGTTGGCACTATGTTTAAATAAAGTCTTGAAACATCTTAAACTTTCATATGCTTGTAATGAGGAAGTGTGTGACGAAGTTTTATGGGATGCATGATATAAAAGTGATGCTTAAATATGCAAATGATGGTGTTTGAAAGCTGAACCGACTAGCTTAAAGAGATATTAGGTCAAGTTTTGGTTTTAGTTTAAACGTACAATCTTCAGTATAGTAATTTCAACCCTTTAAAATTGCTTTTTAAATGATTGTTATTTTTAAATATGCAGTTGAACAGCTATTTGCAGCACGCTCCCCTAAAACACATTTACATACCTTGTTTTGGAGAAGTGGAAAAAGTTAGCGTATCAGTTTAGTCTTAAAGCAATATGTAGGCAATACGCATTTAACTGGAATATACTGTGCTGTACTTAAGGCTCTGTGAAGCGTGTTGCAGGATGATGCAATTTTTCGGGATCGTTTCCTGAAATTATTTGGTAATTCTTGGAACGCCATGAAACCGACACCTTTTCAGTGGGCAGCAGTAGGAGAATATTCTCAATTAGCGGGCTAACGTAATATCGCTGAAGTCAACAGGCATTTTAAAAGTTGAATTCTTGCTTCTAAGATGGGAATATCAAACGTCTGGAAACTGTTTGGCTTTGTGCCGATTTTGACTGTGCTACTTTTAAAGACCCAAGGGGGAAGAACAGTATACAGGTATTCGCTGTTACAGGATAGCAAGGAAAATAGCTTTAATGTGTTGGCGACAAAATCTCATTTAAAACTTATGTCGCTAACTAGACCCGCTGAACGGATTTAAACCAATTTATCAGCTCTACTACAGAATACTGTTTTGGATGCAAGATTACTTGGGGTTACGGAAACCGTATACATTACAGAGATATTGTGTAGGATATGTTGTACAGCAACACTGTATGTAGTTAACCCTTTGATTTCCTGTGAACCATTTTAACCATTTAGGACAGTCCTCTGAATTGTTCATTCAGTTGTCAATGTATCATCAATTTAACATTGCTGATGACAGTGATGGACGCTGAGATATTGACCATAACATTTCCATTCTGGATGCTTATCCAAAGTGATACACTGCATTACAAGGGATACAATTTTTATCAGTATACTGAAAAAAATTTATTCATTCAATTTACAAATTTTTTTTAAGTGGTCGCAATCAATTTATTTAAGGTACGTTTAAACAACAAAAATTAGAAAAACAAAACAAAACAAAAAACTTTTTTAAATGTAGCTTAAATAAATTGATCACAACCACTTACCTTAAAAAAATTGAGTAAATTGAATGAATCATTTTTTTTTAATGTATGTGTTCTCCGAGAGTCAAACCCATGACCTTTACTGTACTGTAGAACAATTACTTTAATGTTACTTTAACTTAAAAAATTAAGTTCAAGTTATGTCAACTTATCACAAGTCAATACTTGGAAAAAGTAGGTTGACCGCACTTACATGATTAAGTAGTTTAAACTTTTTTTTTTTACAATAAATCACAGAGCTATACAAAAGCACCATAACCATCTAATCCAAAATACATCAATTTAAGGGAATAATAAGAAAATGTAGTTCTGATGTAAAAAATGTCCCTTTGATTTATAATTCATTACATTTGAAGCAAATGTACCACTTCAAGGCAAAGCTTAAAGTCCAAGCGATTTTATACATTATTATTATAATAAAGGCAGAAATAACAGGACATGTGTTTAGATGCAGAAACTATTTCATGATTTAATAGCAAATGAAGAACTTTCATCCTTTCAAATGGATCATTACAATTCTGGCTTTGATTAACATTCATGGATCATCTACATTACAGAGTATCACGTTTCTCATCAATATATTTAGATTTGTTTTACGTTAAGAAAGTCATAGAAGAACGAATAAAGTGTCAGTGTTAAATCCATGTTTGTGATTGCGCGTCTGATGAAACGAACGGTCACACTGCTGAATCACACCTCTCGATATCCAGCGAGGGCACTTTGAAGTCTCTAAAAATGATAATTTTTTGTGAATTATCCATCATCTGCAGCTAAACATGAGCCTTAAATATGTGTCAAACTGAAAAACATTTTTTTCTGTGAATGGTTTTTAAATTGGTGTTTAAAACTGACAACAATTGCTGCACTTACTGTCTATTTACATGGAGAGGTGTATGTAGTCATAGATCCTTCACCTAAAAAGAGAAAACAATAGTTTTTATGTATTACATGGCAAGATTAAATGCAGGCTTATAAAGTACAATTATGCTACAGTTATATCATTGTCAGTAGGATTTACAAAAAACAGGATTTCTTAAGCATTATAAATGGAAATTGCATAAACAGCTTTGCATTATTTTTTACATTTTATCATCATTTTATTCTCTATTTTAATCGCCACTCTATCCTTTCATGTCACATTTAATAATGCCTTTTTATATATATTATCCTAAATTACATTAACCTGAATAAAACTCAACAAATAGCAGCAGGAAAGGCAAATAATATCCTTTGAAAACCATCATATAACCTTGGGTTGTATCATAATTTTTTTCAAATACCAAGTTCGTAACCACATCCTAAATATTGGGGGGGGGTTACCAAAACATTCAGGGCTATACCCATGTATATAAAAAAAAATCAAACATTGGGTGGGACAGTTGGGCTATTTCTATTTTTCTGGGGAGGTGGAAGTCCCTCTCAATAGTCCCTTTCACACATACAGTCTTTACTGGTAATTTACTGGTAAATTGCAGTTAACATCACATGTCATGTGTGAACAGAACCTTTCCGGTAAATCAGTGCTCCCAATTTACCAGGTTGTAAGATTACCAGTAATTTACCGGTAATCGCTTTATGTGTGAACGAAAAATATAGGATTACCGGCATTTAGAACGGACGACGTCAGCGCTGACAGATCGGGCCAATCAGAACGTTTTTAAACAGATGACGCGTTTACCCCGCACTGTTTACGTTCGTTTCCACACCCATGCTGCTTAAAAGTCGATCACAACTGAAGTTAACATCCACATTTCTTCAAAGTTGTTTAAAACAGCTTACCATATATTTGCCAAATTGCCGACGTCCTTACTACACGCTCGGTGAAGCTAAGGTTCCGTTTGACGTCGCCTACGCAATGTTGTTTGGTCACGAGCAGATGTGAAAACAACAAAATACGGACCGACGAAATTAAGTCATAACCCGCCATTGTGTACAAATACGACACGGAGCTCACGGCTGCGCGCCACAGGTAAACTTCCGCTTTCTCTCCGAGTTTACCGGTATTTTGATACTGATGTGTGAATGATGTCTTACTGGTAAAAAGACGGATGGTCACTGCATGTGTGAACAGCACATTTTTGTATTTACTGGTAAATGCATTCTGGTAAATTCATGGTAATTTACCAGAATTCTTGTGTGAAATGTTTATTGTGGTTACTGCCCTGATACAACCTAATTTCCAGGCAACTCAATAACTTTTAATTATTTGAAGAGTTTGGTTCCAAAACGCAATAAAACCCTTTTTTTTAATTAGTTACGGTTAATTAGTTAGTTATCAGTATTTTATCAGATCAGTATTAAAAAGAAAATTCTTCATTTTATGCAAAATCCAATATCCGCTGTGTTATTCTATCATCTTTTCTCCCTTTTTTCAAAACGCGATAAACGCCACTCCTCCTTCTCTGCAGAATGCAATAAATCCGCTTCACAAATCACAGCGCACCTTTCTATGCATTGTAAGTGACAATGGTGGTGCGTTGAGTACACGGAATCCTAGTTTTCCTCATCTACTTTGTACTTTGTGATCAACACAATCAAAAACAAAATAATACTTTAATAGCATTGATAAACGTGTGGTGGTTTTCTGTGATGGGAAAGAAACGTACACCATCAACATCTAATAATTTACGCGAGAGGCACTCGGACAAAGAAAAAATGTCGGCTGTTGCTTGTTCTCGTGACAGCTTCTGTCATGCTAACACATTGACCCTAGGGGATCTTATGAAAAACTTTTCATTATTTTTCTCGGAAGTCAACGAAAATCGAGAAGGACCAAAACATTTTACAGCTGATCGCTCTTAAAAAGTTCAGCGACGTCCCAAGGATGACTGTCACGGTAGGAAAATCCATTGTTTTCCTCCGTGTCATGTTTGTATGTGTGTGTTGTTCACTTACCCTGCCATGTGCTCGTTAGAGCAATCCCTGTCACCTGTGTGTTGATTGTCTCGCTCCAGCTGTTCATCATTACATCATCTCCATATATACTCACCTGACTTTCTGTTCCCTGCCAGATTCTATTGTTTGCTCAGTCTCCGTGTTGCTTGGTTGTTCCCTGTGCTTTGGATTACGTGTTTCAGTTTGGATGTGTATTGTCGTCGTCGTCTTCGTGTGGATGTTCCGTGTCAGTCTGGATTTCACCACTGCTCACCACTCCACCAACGTCGCACTCAAAACACCAACTTCCACCGTAGTCATCGTCACCATTGCCAGCACCAACACCGGACTGGATTACTTCCGCATTTGACATTGAATACTCTCTCTTTGTTTATATTTAATAAACATTGTTTCATTTTACATCTGCGTTTGCTTCCGTCTCTTACAAGTCATTACAGAAGAATCTGGCCAACATGGAAGCAGCAGGTGGTCAACCAATCTCCGCGTTGGAGGAGTTTCTCCAGCGATCGATGGCTCGTATGGATCATCAGGATAAGACCATCGAAGATATGCGGAAGGCCGTCCAGGTAATGGTGGCGAAGGTTTCCGAGCTCTCTCAGCGATCTCTGAACATCACGCCTCCCACTGCGCCACCCATGCCGCCCGCACCATCTTCACCTCCAGGGGGTAGTTTCATCCCGGAACCGAGACTTCCGATCCCGGAGAAATACGCCGGTGAGCCCAACTATTGCCGTACTTTTCTCTCTCACTGTTCTTTACATTTCGCCCAACAGCCCCGGACATTCTTCCTCGAGGAAACCAAGGTAGCGTTTACGCTCTCACTTCTCTCGGGCAAGGCTGCCCTCTGGGGGACGGCGGTATGGGAAAACAAGGACAGCTGTTGTTCCTCGTTCGCCTCGCTTTCTGAAGAGATGAGAAGGGTTTTCGACCGCTCCGTCGCCGGGAGGGAGGCCGCCCGTCTCCTCACGGATCTCCAGCAGGGGGAGCGGTCGGTCTCAGACTATGCTATCGAGTTCCGTACCCTGGCGGCGGAGTGCAGGTGGAACGAGGAGGCGCAGTGGGATCAGTTTCTGCATGGGTTGGCGGATCGGATCCAGCGAGAGATCGTTACGGCGGAGTTACCCACCTCTCTTAATGGGCTGGTGGATTTGGCGATCCGGGTTGACGCACGCCTGTCCATTTCAGTCAGAAGAAGGACTCACGCCACGTCCCAGTTGAGAGGGGAAGATGCAGGTCCATCCAGTGAAGTGTCCGCCGGCGGTCTCTCAGATCCGGAGCCCATGCAGGTGGGTCGAGCTCGGTTACCCCGGGAGGAGAGAATGCGGCGGAGATCCCTGGGACTTTGCAGGTACTGTGGCGAGCTGGGTCACCAATGTCCGCGGTGCCCGGTTAAAGGACCACACCCGATAGCCAGGCAGAGGCTACTTTCGGGCGGGATCTCCGCACAGAGGACCTCTATGACATCTACCTTCCTCCCGGTGAGACTACGGTGGTCCACGAAGTCACACACTGGGCACGCACTTCTGGATTCGGGGGCGGAGGGCAATTTCATCGATAGCTCTCTGGCACGTAAGCTTCAGCTACAGTTCATTCCACTCACCCACCAGATTGAGCCCTTCGCCCTCAATGGACATCCATTACCCACTATCAAGCACACCACTGTACCCATTACACTCATCACATCTGGGAATCACACTGAGACAATTTCATTTTTTATTACTGACACTGCTCTCGCCCCCATAGTTCTTGGACATCCTTGGCTTCATCTCCATAATCCCAGGATCGACTGGAAATTGGGTTCCGTTATCAGCTGGAGCGAGGAGTGTCATAAGTCCTGTCTTGTCTCTGCTTGTGTTTCTGTGTCTGAGTCTGTGTTTCAGGGGAAAGCAGTGGATTTGTCTACCGTGCCCGCGGAGTACCACGACCTGAAGGAGGTGTTCAGTAAGTCGCGGGCTGATTCTCTTCCTCCTCATCGTCCCTATGACTGTGCGATAGACTTATTGCCAGGTACGTTTCCGCCTAAGGGCAAGTTATACTCTCTGTCCGTTCCGGAGATGGAGGCCATGGAGAAATATATTTCTGATTCTCTGGCAACGGGGTTCATTCGCCCTTCCTCATCTCCAGCGGGGGCGGGGTTCTTTTTTGTGGGTAAGAAGGACGGATCCTTGCGGCCTTGTATTGACTACCGAGGGTTGAACAACATCACGGTAAAGAATACCTATCCTTTGCCGTTGATGTCTTCAGCCTTCGAGAGGTTGCAGGGAGCGTCCGTCTTCACTAAATTGGACTTACGTAATGCATATCATTTGGTTCGCATCAGGAAAGGGGATGAATGGAAGACTGCGTTTAACACCCCTCGTGGCCATTTTGAGTACTGCGTGATGCCTTTCGGGCTAACGAACTCGCCGGCAGTCTTCCAAGCACTCGTTAATGACGTGTTGCGAGACATGGTAGATCAGTTCATATATGTTTACCTGGATGACATATTGATTTTTTCTTCGTCTCTCCAGGAACATTTGCAACACGTACGACGAGTGCTTCTGCGGTTGCTAGAGAATGGGCTTTTTGTCAAGGCGGAGAAATGCGTTTTTCATGCACAGTCTGTTTCTTTTTTAGGACACATCATTTCGACTGAGGGTGTTCGCATGGATCCTGAGAAAGTTAAGGCTGTGGTAGATTGGCCATCCCCAGAGTCTCGCAAGGCCCTGCAGAGATTTCTGGGGTTCGCCAATTTTTACCGGCGTTTTATTCGCAATTTCAGCCAACTAGCCGCACCTCTGACTGCTTTGACCTCCCCTGGTTTGACGTTCAGGTGGTCAGACGCAGCTGAGGCTGCGTTTGCCATACTGAAAAGCTGCTTTGTTTCAGCTCCCATTCTCGTTACCCCTGATCGTTCACGTCAATTCATAGTGGAGGTCGACGCGTCAGAGGTGGGGGTAGGAGCAGTGTTATCCCAGCGCGCATCCTCAGACGGAAAGGTTCATCCTTGCGCGTATTATTCCCATCGTTTATCTCCTGCGGAAGTTAACTATGACATTGGCAATCGAGAGTTGTTGGCGGTCAAGCTAGCACTGGAAGAATGGCGTCACTGGCTTGAAGGGTCGGGTGTACCTTTCATTGTATGGACGGACCATAAGAATCTCGAATACATTAGAACTGCCAAAAGACTTAACTCCAGGCAGGCTCGGTGGGCATTGTTTTTCGGTCGTTTCGATTTTACACTTTCTTACCGGCCGGGTTCCAAAAACATCAAACCCGATGCTTTATCCCATCTTTTTGAGCGTTCCGATCGTACTGCTACTCCCGAGCCCATTTTACCGGAGAAAATCATTATCTCCGCGCTCAGATGGGAGGTCGAATCGAAGGTTTTGACAGCCTTAGAAGGGGTAACGCCCCCGGCTCGCTGCCCACCGAACCGTTTATTTGTGCCGGAAGGGTTACGGTCAGACGTCCTCCAGTGGGGTCATGGTTCCAGTGTTGCTTGTCACCCAGGGGTTAGTAGAACTAGGTTTCTAGTCAAGCAACGATTTTGGTGGCCTGGTATGGCTCGTGACGTCCACGACTTCGTCTTGGCTTGTTCGGTTTGTGCCGTTGGTAAGACTTCCAATCGTCCTCCAGATGGGTTACTTTTACCGCTGTCTGTCCCTTCGAGACCCTGGTCCCACATTTCGCTAGATTTTATTACCGCCCTCCCACCCTCTAAGGGTAATACGGTGATTTTGACCGTAGTGGACCGGTTCTCGAAGGCGACCCATTTCATTCCCTTGCCCAAATTACCATCAGCCAAGGAAACAGCGGTAGCTGTCATTGACCACGTCTTCCGAATACATGGCCTCCCGACAGACGTGGTCTCTGACAGGGGTCCCCAGTTTGTGTCCAAATTTTGGCGAGAGTTCTGCAAATTGCTAGGGGCGACTGTTAGTCTTTCGTCCGGGTTTCATCCCCAGAGCAACGGTCAAACCGAGCGAGCCAATCAGGACGTCGAAAGGGTGTTGCGATGTCTGGTTTCCAAGAATCCTTCGTCCTGGTGTCAGCAACTCTCAATTGTGGAGTACGCACACAATTCTCTGCCGGTGTCATCTACGGGCATGTCTCCATTCAAGTGTAGTTTAGGGTACCAACCACCTAATTTTGTCAGTACTGAATCCGAGGTGTCGGTTCCCTCCGCAAACGCACTAGTCCAGAGGTGCCACCGCACCTGGACCAGAGCTCGCAGAGCTCTGCTCCAGGCAAGGTCACGCACCAAGGCCAAGGCCGATCGCCACCGGTCGAAGCCTCCCCGATACGTCGTCGGTCAAAGAGTGTGGCTTTCAACCCAGAATATTCCGATGCGTTCCGTCTCGAATAAACTTGCTCCCAAATTTATTGGCCCGTTTTCTGTTACCAAAATCATTAATCCGGTAACAGTGCGTCTTAGCCTTCCTCCTGCGTACAGGAGGGTTCACCCCGTCTTTCACGTTTCCAAAATTAAACCGGTGATTTTTTCCCGTCTTAATCCGCCTGCCCCGGTTCCCCCTCCGCCTCGTATCGTTAATGGGGAGACCACATATTCGGTTAACCGTATTCTGGACTCCAGACGGAGGGGACGCGGATTTCAGTACTTGGTGGATTGGGAAGGTTACGGTCCGGAGGAGAGAAGGTGGGTTCCTGCTCGGGACATACTGGATCACCGCCTTATTGATGAATTCAATCAGCAGGTAAAGCAGGCTGGGAACGCCGAGGGGCGTTCCTAGGGGAGGGGGTACTGTCACGGTAGGAAAATCCATTGTTTTCCTCCGTGTCATGTTTGTATGTGTGTGTTGTTCACTTACCCTGCCATGTGCTCGTTAGAGCAATCCCTGTCACCTGTGTGTTGATTGTCTCGCTCCAGCTGTTCATCATTACATCATCTCCATATATACTCACCTGACTTTCTGTTCCCTGCCAGATTCTATTGTTTGCTCAGTCTCCGTGTTGCTTGGTTGTTCCCTGTGCTTTGGATTACGTGTTTCAGTTTGGATGTGTATTGTCGTCGTCGTCTTCGTGTGGATGTTCCGTGTCAGTCTGGATTTCACCACTGCTCACCACTCCACCAACGTCGCACTCAAAACACCAACTTCCACCGTAGTCATCGTCACCATTGCCAGCAACAACACCGGACTGGATTACTTCCGCATTTGACATTGAATACTCTCTCTTTGTTTATATTTAATAAACATTGTTTCATTTTACATCTGCGTTTGCTTCCGTCTCTTACAAGTCATTACAATGACAGCAGCAATGACAGTGTTCTTAATATGACAAAGAAAGTGTGGATTAATGCCATTAATGTTATTTTTTTAATCAGTGTATACCATAGTCAACTAAATGAATATAACATGGCAAAGATGAATGCACATGTATATATTGATTCAATAGATTTATAGCATTTTGAAAAAAACCGTCATGGATTTATTGCATTTTGCAGAAAAAAAATCAGTTTTTGTAATAAATTTTTGAAAATCAAATGATGGATTTGAATTTTTAATGTCATTATAACCTAAATATGCTATGTGAAAGTTTGTAACAGAAAAAAAAAATGTTTTTCATCTTGTCACTTTCTTGATATAGAAAACACGTTTTTACCAAAATTAGTCAAAATTGATTTATTGCGTTTTGGAACCAAACTCTTCATTTGTGTTTATTTAACATTTAATATGATGTGGAAAATAGCTAAATCACACAAAATTCAGAGCTTTAAAGAGCACACATTGATGTACTAACAAACACGTACTTGTCTTGTAGTAATCGTAGACAGTCACCACGGCTGGTTTCAGGTTCTTCACGATGACATCCTGCTGAAGCTTCAGGTTAAAGAATTTTTCCTCCGACTTTTTCATCTTCAGGGAAAAAAAAAATCATTACACCTGATGTCGTTCACAGTAATGCTATTTACCTGCCAAAAATCCATCTAAAAAGCTCAAAATCCCTCAAGGTACCTCAATTTACATATACACTGACTTACCCCATCCAAATAGATGATGACACGTCCCTCATTCTGCTCCACAAGTTTGACTGTGGGGTCCTGCTGAAGCTACGGAGACAGAGGAACCAATAAGAACGTATCAAACGCTGGGCGCACTGCTTAAGATCAAAGGAAGAACGAAGCCCTAAAGTGTCACTCACATCTTGTACAGACTTGGAATCCAGCACAAATCCAGACAGCAGCTTCACAATAATGTTCACCATGTTGGTCCCATCTCGTGGACCGTTATACCTGTCACACACATCCGACAACAATCACAAATACAGTTTAGTGTGCGTTATTGACAAATAATTGTCTTATAGGCCCATAATATTCTGAATGCTTTTAAAGTAAAAGTCCCAGGTCATGTAATAAGGTCCTTAGGAGTAGGCTATACAAAAAATGCGTTGGGTCAAAAAGGGCCAAACCAAGCCATTTAGTTAAATTAAATGTTTGTAATTGAACCAACAATAGGTTAAAACAACAAAGAAAGCTAAATTAGGTTTGACCCAACGTTGAGTTGAAAATAAACCAAATTTTATTTGTGGGTTACTAATTTTATGAGTGTATATCTTTCTTTTTGGGGGTAAATATTATACCCTAAGGACCTATATTGTGTACCTTCAATTAATTACTTTTAATGAATGTAAATGTAATATTATTGTAATTACATGTAAATCCTTAATATACATTTCCATAAGAGATTTTGGTGACACTTTATTTTACGGCATCACTGTTACAGTGTAATTATACATTTAAGTACTAAGTAATAATCATTAACAACATGTATTTACTATAGGGTTGGGGTTAGGATTAGGGTTTGGTTGTTAGTTGCATGTAATTATGCAAAATTACTGTTATTACTATAATAATTACATGTAGCATGTATAAGATACCGTAAAATAAAGTGTTACCGAGATTTTACATGGGTCTACATGACATATTTTTTGTATGTAATAGCTACACTTTAGGCTATACTTTTCCTGCATAGTTTTTTAAATAATTACTCATTTTAGTGTGTATTATTTGTAAAAGTAATTTTCACACAAAAAAATTAAATAAAATTAATTTTTTTAATAAATAAATAAATAAGTGGGACCCTATTTATAA
Organism: Misgurnus anguillicaudatus; assembly: GCF_027580225.2. Classification (NCBI taxonomy): domain Eukaryota; kingdom Metazoa; phylum Chordata; class Actinopteri; order Cypriniformes; family Cobitidae; genus Misgurnus; species Misgurnus anguillicaudatus. The sequence continues at coordinate 16,901,570 of NC_073360.2, read as the reverse complement.
AAAAGCTAAAGTCTCATAATCTAATGATGAGATTAGGTGCATAAAAATTTGATTTTAAATTTATTTAAATTTGTTGACATGGCCTTACTCAGTCCATATCAAGGTTATATTCTTTATATTATGTAGGATGATTTTATTTAAATGACAGTAAATCACAAAAATGACTTTTTCACAGACCGGGTCACAAATACGTAAATAGCACACATGCTAAAATCATCACGCCTCTTAATGAAGCTAACTTGAAGTTAACTTCTGCTCACCTGACAGTTAAATCCAATGTAAGGGCTAAAAGAGGGCTCAAGTTGCAAACCGCTGTAGCGTTTGCTGTGATGCTGAAGGACTCAGAGTCTGTAGGAGGGGGAACGTTGTAGTGCAAGGCAAACTGAAAGCACATAGAATGATGTCAAGTATTATTAATGGATGTAACGCAAACAAAGCCAAACAAAGGTGACGGCTGCTTACTAACCTGCACAAACGCGCAACCACTGCCTCGTGCAGCGAGCGTGAATGTGCCATTAGGTGGCTGCAGCTGTTTCTCCTGGTAAACTAGTCGGTTTTGCTGGTTTACACTGAAGTTGTATTTCTGTCTTGTTGGAGAGGTCACATTGACAACAATTGTTCCCAATGGACTGAAGGTGACAGTGCTGTACTTAGCGAGTGCCTGGAGTGCCACCACAGTGTCCTGTTAATAGAGAGAGAGTGAGAACAGCATACTTAAGAGTAAATATCAGAATTGTTGTATTTTTATAATATAACTTTATATACACTCTAGAACGGATGTGTTAAAAACAACACATTGTTGATTCCACCCATCTCTGTGTAATTAATTCACAAAACATTTTGTGTTACTTTTAAAACAACTTGTGTTTTATTTTAACACAAAATGACACATAATGTGTTAAAAGCTTATCACAGAAAGAGTGTATATATATTTAATAATTTTGCTATATAGAATCTTAATCGGAGCCGATCAAGTAAACACAATGAATAAACACATGATGTGCCTTCGAATATCATTACTCTACCTGAGAAGATGAGTAACCTCCATAAGCGTTTTGCTTCTTGGCCAGCCATTGAACTATGGTAGCAGCGTAGTTCACGTCAAAGGTTGATCCAACTATGGGTCCAGAGACGATTGCCAGCAATACGTAGGAACTCATCTCTACCTCTAAAGAACCTGCTATTTCTCCATTACTTGACTGAGTCCAAAACCGTCCAGCTCCTGAAATGACAATGTGAGGGGCAGTGTTGGGGAAAGTTACTTTTAAAAGTAATGCATTACAATATTAAGTTACTCCCCAAAAAAGTAACTAATTGCGTTACTTGGTTACTTTTCATGAAAAGTAATACTTGTGTTACTTTTAAGTTACTTTTGCGTTACTTTTTCTTACTTGGCTGAGGCTTTATTCTCTTTCAGGCCGTGCGGGTGTTTTTACGACTGATACGCTCTGCATTCAGAAAATGCATATTTCCATCACAAAAATGTCAAGCTCTGCTCTGCCACATCCGTTTCTGACTCAAACTGTTCCCGCTCAGGTGGGCACGCATAGAGTTTGAGTAATTCTACATCACTACATTCAGTTGAATTCAGTACATTATTATTTTTAAATCAAATTACCGTACTTTCCGGACTATAAGCCGCACCGAAGAAAAGGCAGCATCATCATTTAAAATGCGTCATTAAGACCAAATAACATATATAAGTCACAGTGGACTATATGTCGCGTTTATTTAGAAAATTATTTCACAAAATTCAAGCTGAAGAACAAACATTTAATCTGGAAAGGCGAGTTATTCAACTAAACAATAGCAGACAGAACAGCAGGCTGAATAGATGTCTGTACGTTAAAGTAATATTATTAGTTATTTAAACGATAAACCATAGCATACAGAACTTACCTGGAAGGTTGTAGGGCTGGGACGATTAATCGTGCAAATGCGCATTTTCTCAATGAATGAATTTGAATGAATTACGGTGAAATGACGCCACATTCAAAAGCCAGGGGTCGCTCTTGTGCAGAAACTCCAATTGTGCCACAGAAGAAGTAGCCACTAGAAACGCTATTCCAGGAAATGTCTAGGGATATTTATATCGCTGTTCTTCAGATTGTTTCAGGTATTTTCATGATAATAAAGAATATTTGAATGATTTTGTTTAAGGTGTGTTGATTTTTTAAATGCACTTTATAAACGACTCTGACTCATAATAATTTTAGATTGATAAGGACTTCCTATTTACCAAACACTGTAGTACACACATGAACTGTGCACGAAACACAGAATCGGAGCCTTGCGATTCAGAATCGATTTTAGACAGGTCTTTTTAATGGGACACGCGATTAATCGTCACAGCCCTAGAAGGTTGAATAGTCTAAATTAACCGAACAGACCAACTAGCGTGAAGTTTGCATACTCGTCATTCCACATTACAGAATCCATTGAATTACATAAATACAGAAGACTCTCGCGACTGTAGACGGTAATGTTGTCTCTTGCCTCATAAATGTCAAAATTAATTCATATTGACTTAAAAAGGCGCACCTGACTATAAGACGCAGCACCAGCCAAGTTATGAAAAAAAACGGGTTATAGAACTCGCAATATTAACAGTAACTCAAATATTAATGTGTACGCTTAAAAATGCGTTACTTTACAGGTTACTTAAGAAAAGTAATATTATTACGTAATGCAGGTTACTTGTAATGTATTACCACCAACACTGGTCAGGAGTTTATAAATCTGAGCATTTTTTAAGCAAATAATATATATTTTCATAAAAAAACAGCTTTGGGTGAAAAAGGGAGGAACCCAAACCCATTGGGCTCTGATTTAACCTATGCTAGGTTGTTTTAACTCAGTATTGGTTGAAATTAAAGTTGTAGTCAAAAGTTGTCAGTGGGACGGTACCCTTTAAAAAGGTCCTAATATGTATCATTTAGCTACAGATATGTAGGCCTACCTTTGAGGTGCCAGTATGTACCTCTTAGGTACCATTGTTTCTAACAACACAAAATGTCTTATGTTTTCCCTTGTATTTATTTGAACACAAATTCACCACAAAATGACATAATGTGTTAAAAAAACCAAAAAAATTAATAAATGAACACATTCTACTACCCAATGACAACTTTTGTACCTTCATTTCTAAGAGTAGTACGACATTAAATACCTAATAATGCTCCTAAAAGCATAAAATTATCTAACTTAAGGAGGAGTTTTTTTTTATCATTTCCATGTTTTTTAACAAATAGAGAAATATTTTAATGTATTATTATCTTTAATGTATTAAAGTTTCACGTAATTAATTAAGAGTTGAACAAAAACCTTCTCTCTTCGCATGAGTGTCCAAGTTGGTAAGGAGTGTCTGTCTCATCTCTTGGTCTCCAGCCAGAGTGAATGTGTAAGCGGCCAGGGCGTTGAAGTAAGTGTTGTTAAGATTGCTGGAAGCTTCCTTCAGACATTGGAGTCCATTTGCCACCATGGGATCCTTAAAACAGCATGCAAAACATTTTATAAATAGACCCAATCAGTTTTATTTGTTAGCTGTATTGTTTATACATAGTTAGGCCTGTTTCACACTACATCACTACATACGTCAACAGTGTGTAAAGCCAGGTGCATGGCATGCCTAAAGCTTGATTATGTCCACAAAAAAAAAACAGAACCAAACCCCCAAAATGTATTTATAAACCAATTAAAATTTGATTTATTGTATACAGGGTTCCCACACCTTAGTTAACTTAAATTTCAAGGACCTTTCAAGGACTTTCCAGGTCCAACACCCTCAAATTCAAGGACTAAATATGGGGATACATTTCAAGTGAGAGATGACATATTACGATACACTGTTACAGTTCCCTTTCGAGGGAACTCGTGCTGCGTCACTGCGGTGACACTTTGGGGATGCCTCCAAGGGTAAGTGCGTCTGAATTTGTATATTAAATTCAACCAATGGTGAGGCTTAACGACAAAGACAGGGTGACGCGGGAGCCAGGAAGTATATCTCTATCTGAAATATTGCCAAAGACGGCGTTACAGGGACGGAGGAAGTATGGCAAGGGAGACGCAGCGTCTCGTTCCCTTCTCAGGGAACAACAGGTACATACGTAACCCGAGACGTTTTCATGTGTCAAACACAACTATGCAAAAAAGCATTTTGCATTCAGAAGATATAAGCATTTAAAGTGAACAGTTTAGCACGTGTGCTTAAAAAGTTTAGAATTTTTATGATATTATCCTACACTACACAGGGAATAATATGGATTTTTTTTTTTCAGAAAACTTCATGCATACAATAGATTCTAGTACTTTCAATGACCTGTATCTATGTATGTATATTTTCAAAAACTTCCCAGCCCCTTGAATTTTCCCCCAGATTCACACATTTTCAAGGACCTGTGGGAACCCTGTGTATAGAAAGCTACATGTGGAACTAGCATCAAGCCCGACAGGCTTTGTTTTTTTCTGTAAACTATCGATGAGTAAGAGTTAACTTCATTATTATATTGCCCAACATGGTACTGACAAACATGTTTATCGATCATGTTTTCGTTTACACTCCACAAAAAAATGGGTTGAATCTGTGCTTAAAGCTACAGTACGCCCTGCTATTAACACACAGAAGGTGCACAGATAGCAGACGACTCCGGGCCGGATCCGCACCAAAGCTGCTGACTGGGGGGCAGATCCGGTCCGGAGGTGTCTGCTGTGGATATGACTATAGTATGAATACGGTTACCGTCAACAGTTAATGTGCTACTGTAATAGTGTGCATGTTTGCAATGTGACACAGGCCTTGGATTTTGATTCATCAAGTTCGTCATGAATGTCTCAACACTTACAGATTTATCTACGCCTAATTCTAGCAGAGCTGCAACGATGTATGCGGTGAGAGTGACATCATCACTGACACCACCCTATGAGAGCAGAAGAAGAGGAGAGAGACATTACAAACAGATCTGTTAGGGGAAGAAAGATACATTTTTAAAATACGCTGGGATATGAGTTTCCTGTTGTATTTAAAAATTAAGCGCTTGAGCCAGCTACAGTATAGTCAATGGCTATATGTCCATAATATATGATTATCACACAGTTTACGCCAGCACCCTGCACACAGTACTTTATCTGAGCTGTCAACATCAACACATGAAATAAAAAAATAAAAAACGCATGTTTTTTTAGTTCTCACCTTCAAATCATTGTGGTAGAGAACCCCTACTGTTTTATAGCACCCGCTCTCCTGCTGCTGCTGACCCAACCAATTCTTTGCCTGATCGATGTTTGTCTGATCTATGAACACATACTTCTTCGACCCCCCGAAAATCTTCATCACGTATGCAGTTAGCCTGAGGAGACACGAATTGAAATTGCTGTCAGAAACCTTCATCTGTACTGTCATTTGCTACCTATAGCAGCATATGTTTTATATATGCGCTTTATACAATCCAGTAGCTTTACAGTTTTTCAGACTGACCAGGTGTGCCCAGAAGGATCATTGTTTCCGAAAGCGCTGTAAGATCCATCGTAATGCTTGTATGTCAGCTCTGTCTGGTAGCCTGCAAGAAGGAAATAAGTCGTTTAATGAAAGTTTATGTTTTTTTGGGCTTTTTTACAGGTTATAGTATTTAAACTTCAATACTGTAGTTTAACAGGGTTAGGGGTTTGTTCAAATTTTACCCTGTAAGTATAAGCAATAGTAATATTTAAAGGCGGGGTGCGTGATTTTTGCAACAACAACAAAAAATTTGGGAAAAGGGAGTCATTGCGTGGGTTGCGTATGTGTGGGGCGGATTTAGCAAATGAAGGTCCAGATCTGATTGGGGTAGGGGCGTGTTTGTTGATGTGATTTCAAATGTCAACATTGGCTTTCAGAGATCATGCACCCCGCCTTTAATTTTTTTTTTTAGTTTTTTTAAATAATTAAAATAGTAACATTATATGATGACATCAGAGAAAATACTAACTCTGTTTAGCCCTCCAGAAAGTACAGTTTTGCTAAATTGGATGTTGAATTTATTCTGAAAGGTACTTCATTTATTATTGCAATGAGTATGCCGAGCACACTACGACTGCACAGTAATTACAAACTAAAGGTCATTGAAATGGTTTTGACCCCTCTTGTGTTGCATACCATACAATAATATTCTACACCAAACCCACAACTACAAATTTAACAGATTATATTTTATCCTGACCAGTATTCAGATAGGTTTTGGCTCGTGCCAGTATCTCAGGAGTGAGCTGGCTGGTGCTCTCCAAATACTGAAGGATGTAAACATTGGGGGCAAAGTTGATCATGTTCTGCTCTCCGCAGCCATATGGCATGGCCAACAGATCAGCGATGTTTTTCAAAGCGCTGCCCATCAGATCACCTATAAAAGTCAATGAAAGGGAGGATATTTATTAATAGTTTTTTGTATACTAAAAACTTAAACCAAATGTGTGGGTAAATGTGGATAAACCTAGCCATGGGTTAAAAGAACAGTTTAATGTATTTCCTAGTATATTTTTAACTCACCCAGTACAGTTACAAAGCTTTTGGCAGAGTCCTTGACTACAACCTCAGGAAGATTCAGAGGGACAGTTGTGTTCATTTGATTGCCTAATTGAAAAATAATTAAAAGTCAATGGTATGCCTCTCTTGCTTTGCATTCACAGTTGGGACGCTTGGTTGACTTTCAGACCAGCATAAAGAAATGTTTCTCTGTCTCTGTACAATATCATCACTGCACACACAATACACAATTACAGATGGTTTAAACACAAAAATATGCAGCTTATATTTTAGTATACGTGACCCTGGACCACAAACCAGTCATAAGTCGCATGGATATATTTGAAGAGTTTGGTAAACAGCATTTTTTTATTAGTTACCACCAAAATCAGTATTGTATCAGGTCAGTATTAAAAAGTAAATTCTTAATTCTAGGCAAAATCCGATATCCTCCGTGTTATTCTGTCATCTTTTGTCCATTCTTTCTCAAAACGCGATAAACGCCAGTCCTCCTTCTCTGCAGAATGCAATAAATCCGCTCAACAAATCACAGCACACCACTCCACGCATTGTAAGCAACAATGGTGGTGCTTTGAATACACACGAAATCCTAGTTCTCCTCATCTACTTTGTACTTCGTGATCAACAAATAAACAAAAACAAAATAACACTTTTGATGGCATTTATAAATCTGTGGTGGTTTTCTGTGGCGGGAAAGAAACGTAACCATCAAAATCAAATAATTTACGCGAGACTCAGACGAAGGAAAATGCCAGCTGTTGCTTGTTCTCCCGACAGCATTAAGCTTCTGGCATGCTAACACACTGACCCCAGATGATCTTATGAAAAACTTTCCATTATTTTACTGGAAGTCAACAAAAATCGAGCAGAACCAAAACATTTTACAGCTGATCGCTGTGAAAAATGTTAAGTGACGACGTCCAAAGGATGACAGCAGCAATGACAGTGTTCTTAATATGACAAAGTAAGTATTTTCATTAATGCCATTAATTTTTATTTTTTTGATCAGTGTATACCACTAGTCAACTAAATGAATATAACATGGCAAAGATGAATGCACATTTATATATTGATTTAATAGATTTATAGCATTTTGAAAAAAAACTTTCATGGATTTATTGGATTTTGCTGTAAAACTAATGTTTTTATAATAAATCTTTGAAAATCAAATTATGGATTTGATTTTTTTTTAATGTTTTTTTAACCTAAAGATGCTATGCAAAAGTTTGTAACAGATAATAGTGGTTTTCATTGTCACTTTCTTTGTACAGAAAACAAGTTTTTACCTAAATTAGTCAAAATGGATTTATTGAATTTTGGAACCAAACTCTTAATTTGTAGCAATAGCCAAGAATACATCTTATGGATCAAAATTATAGATTTTTTAAATTCCAAAAATCATAAGGATATTAAGTAAAGATCATATTAAAGATATTTTATGTAATCTACTGTAAATATTTTTACAAATAATTTATCATTCATTAGTAATATGTATTGCTTAAGGAATCCATTTGGACAACTTTAAATGTGATTTTCTCAATATCTTGATGCACCCTCAGATTCTAGATTTTCAAATAATTGTATCTTGGCCAATATATTAATATTACTTTGACCCTTATAAATGTAAAAAACTTTACCCCAAAAAAATTACCCTTATGACTGGTTTTGTGGTCTATGGTCATATTTATTGTTATCATCCATATTTGTGCTTTTCTTTGGAGGTAGAGGATTGATTCTGATGAATGTCTTTATGTTTGTTTTTTACAAACTGAAAGATGCATTGAATTATTCTTGTGGTAAATGATGGCATGCCAGACATGCTGTCGATAGAGCTTAAACTGTATTGAACCTGTAGCAACAACTAATATTGATTTAAAGTGACAGAACAATGCCACTAACCTGTTAAACAGATGAGTTCGCTGTGAGTGATTGTCTGTTTAATTCCCTCCGCCTGACAAACAAATGAAAAGCTTCAGTTACATTGTGACAAACAAATGAGCAAAATTGATAACCTTTTGTTCTGAATGAAAAATAACTGGAGTGTATTTTATAAAGACTATACTCCAAATGGTTTTCGAAAGGCTCACCTCGACGAGTAATGACTGTATTACAGTGTCAATACGCTTTCCTTCTGGCACTGTCACAACCTCATTACCACAAAGTTCCTGAGTCTGAATGGTCTCAGCTTTCACCGTAACACTCACCTTGCCTGTAATATAACATATGTGCACACCATACACAAGTCAATGTTTGCTCAGCTTGCCAGTATAACTTGGGTAAAACCTTTGGTATGCAGATAATCCGGAAAACAGCAGAATGCTACAAAACGCACAGATTAGACCGGAACAGTTGATACACAATATTGGCAGTGAGTCTGTTAAATTGGATGTGCACAAAAATCGGATTTGGACTAATGGTGTGAACAAGGTCTAAAAGACAATGTATACTGGTGACCAACAATGCTTTTAATAAGGTATACAACAAAAACTTCATATTAGTTTGGTCAACCAAAATATATATTATAATACACTCACCTAAAGATAAGGATTATTAGGAACACCATACTAATACTGTGTTTGATTCGCTTTCAGAACTGCCTTAATTCTACGTGACTGCCGCATACTGGATGTTTTTCCCTTTTTATAAAATTCTTTGTAAAGCCTAGAAATGGTTGCGCGTGAAAATCCCAGTAACTGAGATTGTGAAATACTCAGACCGGCCCGTCTGGCACCAACAACTATGCCACACTCAAAATTGCCTAAATCACCTTTCTTTCCCATTCTGACATTCAGTTTGGAGTTCAGGAGATTGTCTTGACCAGGACCACACCCCTAAATGCATTAAAGCAACTGCCATATGATTGGTTGATTAGAAAATTGCAGAGAAATTGAACAAGTGTTTCTAATAATCCTTTAGGTGAGTGTATATGTATATATAAGCTTACATTTCTGCTGTTTTTGCTTATGTCATATACGTATTTAGCTTGCCCACTACATTGGCTTTAAGACTCCATTGAAAGGTTTTGCTCTCTTCTGAACAAACACATTGAGTGTAAACGCAGCCGTTACAAGGCAGAGCTGAGAACTGCGTTGAATTTGCCAGTGTGACCTTCACCATATAACAAGACAAAGAGATCTTTACGGTGGCAGCTTACAGAAAACAGCTTGGCTTGCAAGAGACGCTTGCAAAATTGCTGCACGACAAACAAGTTAATATATGCAATACTGAAATATCGAAAGTCACATGCATATTATTGCAGTAGGAATATTAGGGCGCCTCACCATAATACATTTGGAGAGGTAGTTGAACACTGAGGCTTTGAGGATGAGCTCTTCTCCACGAATGACAGAGTAGGGAAGCGTGAGGCTGACGAAGAACGGCTGGAAGGCAGTGATATTAGTGCTGGGAGCCACTCCGAAACCAACAGAGGATGTACAGAAAGCACCCGTTGCCCATGTTGTGATGGTGTCAGGGACAGTCTTTTTAAGATTTACAGATCCAGTTCTCCTAATAAATAAAAATTGAAGAATTATTGCATAGAGGATGATTGTTTATTTGTATTATATTACAAGTGACTGTAGGTATACACACCCGACAGACACAAGATCCCATATCCACGTTTCCGGAAAGTCCTTGCGGACCGTATCCTGTACAGGACTGCTACTACCTGGAGCCTCCTTTGCAATTGCTGCAACACCTTCAACATCTGCAACTGGAGCTGGGATTGCATCTATTGTAACAGTTTAAGTTGATTATAGATTTAAGGAAAGTACTAAATACTATAAACAAAAATGTAATTACTTACCCACAGCTTCTATCACTGGCACCCTCTCATAATAACAATAAATGGGCTCTTTTACATCAGAGTTGGTAAGAATTTTAACTCCAATTCCCTAGTAAAAAGCAAGCATTAACATATTAGCATGTCCAGTTATTAAATGGATAGCGATGAACTAAAACTAAAAAGAAACTTTATCTTACTTTAAAGGCACTGTAGGCATCATTTTTAAATTGGTAATAATTAGGTTTATAGAAGCGTGAGCGTCTTTCCCTCCTTAGGGGCATAATGGGGTCAACGGGCTCCACGGGCTGAATGTCAGGATTCCCATTACTTATACAGTTGTATACATCATAGTCATATACTTGATATGGGTAATCTGTTAACAATGGGACTGGTAACATTCCAAAAACCTGTAGATTAGTAAGACATTAAGTGGATGAATCGGCATTTCAAAATAATAGTACATTTATTGACAATGAAGCTAAACATATTCCAACTCTTATAATGTGACCTACATAGGCTGCATTAAGCTCAGCTTCTGGTCTCAAGAGCAGCACGCTCTGATCAATAGATCTCACTGAACACAAGGAACCAGGTTGGGCTTTCAGGTTAAGAGTTGTTGTCTGTTTAGGCAGCGCCGTGGAAGATGAGAAACTTAAGGAGACCTTGTTGGAGCACAGACAAATAAATATTAAAGAGGGCCATCATAAAGGAGTATTGGGATTTGATTGGGTATTTTCTGACCTTGTTTGGCAAGCACTGATCAATGGGGAAGTCAAAACTGTCTGCTACTGTTTCTCCGGTGGGGAGAATTGTGTACACCAGCACCTGGGCGAATGGTGAAAGGGCTTTTGTCTTTTTTATTGTGAATGCCAGTTTACCATTGTTTTCTGTAATGAAGGAAGATTTGGGAACACTGTTCGTTGAAAGCGAATGAGACTCAATAATCATTGCAACTTTCTATAATTTGAGATTTCCTACCTTTTCCATATTGCACTTTGCGAGAGATACGGCCATTTTGAACCATGCTGCCTTTGGAGTAAACCTGAGGGTGGAAAATAATCATGTGGCATTGGCATTGCTGTTCTTACATTTTCATTCGAAGTGACATTCTGTTCATTTAAAGGTACAATAGTACATTGAGTGCATTGATTGTTGAGCAATTAAACAAATTGCCAATTATCAAGAACTGAGAAAGACGGCAAAAAAAGAAACATACCATGTAAAAGAAATCCAGAGTTTTTTGACCCTTTTTTAGTGCACTGCCCTGTATGGTGAAATTGGCCTCCACATTTGCATCGCTTGTGCAGCTCAACATTTGCGGAGACGTAATCAGCATCAGAAAACTTTTGCTTTTGGAGTAAAATGGCCTTAACCAGAGATAGCCTTTGTTATAGTATTTTGGTGCAGGCCAGTACTGGTCTTGATCATCCTTGTGGCGAGCCTACAAAAGAAAAGAAAGACAAAGTAAGAATGGAAGAAACCAATTAAGTAAGAAAGGATGAATGGAAACAATTAAGAATGGATGTAAAAAAGAAAGAAAGAAAGGATGGATGGATGGAAGCAATTAAGTAAGAAAAGATGGATGGATCAAAGCAATTAAGTAAGAAAGTAAGAAAGAAAGCAAATAATTAAGAAGAGATGGATGGATGGAAGCAATTAAGTAAGAAAATATAGATGAAAGCAATTAAATAAGAAAGAAAGGATGGATGGATGGATAGAAGCAATAAAGAATAAAGAAAAAAAGAAAAGATGAAAGGAATTAATTAAGAAAAGATAAATGGATGGATGGAAGCAATTAAGAAAAAAGAAAGAAAGGATAAAAACAGTTAATTAAGAAAAGATGGATGGATGGATGGAAGCAATTAAGCAAAAAAAGATGGATGGATCAAAGCAATTAAGTAAGAAAGTAAGAAAGAAAGCAAATAATTAAGAAGAGATGGATGGATGGAAGCAATTAAGTAAGAAAATATAGATGAAAGCAATTAAATAAGAAAGAAAGGATGGATGGATGGATGGATGGATGGATGGATGGATGGATAGAAGCAATAAAGAAAAAAGGAAAAAAGAAAAGATGAAAGGAATTAATTAAGAAACGATAAATGGATGGATGGAAGCAATTAAGAAAAAAAAAGGAAAGGATAAAAACAGTTAATTAAGAAAAGATGGATGGATGGATGGATGGAAGCAATTAAATAAGAAAAGATGGATGGAAGCAATTAAATAAGAAATAAAGGATGGATAGATGGATGGATAGAAGCAAGAAAGAAAAAAGAAAAAAGAAAGAAAGAAAGGATGAAAGGAATTAATTAAGAAAAGATGAATGGGAGCAATTTTGTAAGACAGGAAGAGAGAGAGAAAGAATGAAAGCAATTAATTAAGAAAATATGAATGGATGAATGGATTTATGCAAATTAAGTAAGAAAAGATGGATGGAAACAATTAAATAAGGAAGGAAGGATGGGTTGATGTATGAATGGATAGAAGCAATTAAATAAGAAAGAAAGGATGGATGGATAGATGGATAGAAGTAATAAAAAAAGAAAGGATGAAAGCAATTAATTAAGAAAAGATGGACGGAAGCAATTACATAAGAAAGAAAGAAAGAAAGAAAGAAAGAAAGAAATTAAGGAAAGAAGGATGGATGGATGGATTTAAGCAAGTAAGAAAAGATGGATGGAAACAATTAAGTAAGGAAGGAAGGATGGATTGATGATGGATGGATGGATAGAAGCAATAGAGAAAGAAAGAAAGAAAGAAAGAAAGAAAGAAAGAAAGAAAGAAAGAAAGAAAGAAAGAAAGAAAGAAAGAAAGAAAGGATAGAAGCAATTACGTAAGAAAGAAAGAAAGAAAGAAAGAAAGGATGGATGGATGGATTTAAGCAAATTAAGTAAGAAAATATGGATGGATGGAAGCAATTAAGTAAGAAAGAAAGGATGGATGGATGGATAGGAGCAATTAAGAAAAAAGAAAGAAAGAACGAAAGGAAGCAATTATGTAAGAAAGAAAGAAAGAAAGAAAGAAAGAATTAAAGCAATTAATTAAGAAAAATGGATGGATGGATGGATGGATGGATGTAAGCAATTAAGTAAGAAAGAAAGAAAGGATGGAAGCAATTAAGAAAGAAAGAAAGAAAGAAAGAAAGAAAGAAAGAAAGAAAGAAAGAAAGAAAGAAAGATATATATATATATATATATATATATATATATATATATATATATATATATATATATATATCTTAGTATATATAGAGTATATATATAGAGTATAAATAATGTTTAGTAGAGTAATATTGCTTAAAGGAATATTCCATTTTCTTAAAAGAAAAATCCAGATAATTTACTCACCACCATGTCATCCAAAATGTTGATGTCTTTCTTTGTTTAGTCGAGAAGAAATTATGTTTTTTTAAGAAAACATTGCAGGATTTTCTCATTTTAATGGACTTTAATGGACACCAACACTTAACACTTTACTCAACACATAACAGTTTTTTTCAACAGAGTTTCAAAGGTCTATAAACAATCCCAAACGAGGCATAAGGGTCTTATCTAGCAAAACGATTGTCATTTTTGACAATAAAAATAACAAATATACACTTTTAAAGCACAACTTCTCGTCTACAAAGAAAGACATCAACATTTTGGATGACATGGTGGTGAGTAAATTATCTGGATTTTTCTTTTAAGAAAATGGAATATTCCTTTAAATTTGATTGTAATATTGATTCAAATATAAAGAGCACCAACCTGTATAGAGACTTGTGCATTATTCCATTCTGTAGTTTGGAAGGAGAATGGAGCTGAACCATCGATGCCTGTTACAAGTGTCACATTCACTATAGTTTCACCATATTGCAGAATAAGATAGACGGTTTGATCTTTCATCGGTTGAGAATGCATATCAGAGACCAAAACCTTAAAAAAGCCCACGTGAAGAAAGACATCAAGATTAAGATTACTTAGTAAAGATTATCCAGCCTGCTCTCACAGGACTTGGTATGTGTTTTACAGATTAGTATGATGAATTGTACAAAAATGTATGATCATCACCACCTCATAAAATACGTACGAACTACCATGAGATTGTGAAGTAAGAACAGTTTATTAATTTCGAGTCTAAATGTGTTATTGCTTTTGAGTTGAAGTCTGCATCTTGTGATTTTAGTATTGAGTACTTAGATCTTGGACTAAAACTAGGCCAAAATCTGCAATTCAGTATAATGTCAATGTCAGACAATTACCTTTCCCTCAAATGGAATTCCAGGCCTGTATATCTGTGGTGAATCAACAAAGGAAACCGTGATAACGTCACTGGTAAATGAAATTGAAGCAGTGTTCTCCACAGTTATCCCTGGAAGATCATAAGATCATGATTTAGTACTTATTTTAGCACAACTGAGATAAAAACTGCGGTTCTGTACTATATTCTCACCTGTTCCATCCTCCTCAACTTTATAATTCACTAGAAATTCTCCTCCTTGACTCATGCCTAAATCACTCACAGTTACTACTTGAGACGCACAACCAGTCCTGTCAGTCTAAATAAAACAAAAACATAAACATGGAGTGAGTAACAAAATTTGGAGTTGTAGAGTATATCTTACATGGTCTATTTTACTAAATATATCTACATGGTTTAATTTTTAAATAACGTCTGCTATTAAACATTAGCATGTCTTCAGAAACAATTATAAAATATATTTAACACATATTTATAATTTAACATTTAGATTTAAAATATTGTAGTTATCTCACTCTAAACTGGTTGTTTTTTTACCCATAATGAGTAAATATTGGACAGAACACATGATGGGTTAAAAATAACCCAATGTTGGGTTTCTGTTATGCAACCATGGATTATAATAACCCAGCTGTTGGATTAAAACAGCCCAGCATTGGGTCAATTTTAACCCAGCGTGTGGGGTGTGTTCTGTCCAATATTTACCCATGATGGGTCAAAAATAACCCAGCCATTTTTAGAAGGCTGGGACATTTTATTGATATTTTGTGCATTTTAATTCATTATAAAAGCAAAATTCCTTGTTGTATTTACATTTTTAAGTTTAATCAACTTACATTTACTTATTTACTTTAATAAACTCAGTACAACTTTCTTGACTAGTAAGAATAGTAGCTTAAGTTATTTTAACTTCTCACAAGTCAAAAAAGTTAAAATTATTTGTAATTTCAAGTTGATTTACTTTAAAAGTTTGGTGCAACAAGGAATTTTTACAGTCTAACTTACAATACATCATCTACTAAATCATAACAATGGTTACAAAAACAATAAAATTACCTTTTTTTAAATAACGTTTAAAGGCGGAGTGCACAATGTTTGAAAGCAAGTGTTGATATTTGAAATCACCTAAACAAACGCGCCCCTACCCCAAAAGAATCTGGACTTTCTTTTGATAGACCCGCCCCACACATACCAACCCAGGAAACAATGCTTTCTTTTACTGTCTATGCAACCATGTCTTTTAGAAGACACGCCCCCTTACTGCTAATTGGCTATAAGTGTGTACTCCGCCTTTAAGTGTATGAAGATTCATTACACACAATAAAATTCACATTGTTACTAAAAAGTAAAAGTTGGATCAACTTAAAAAGTTACTTCCATTGGAAAATTTGATAAACTTACATTTTCTCACTTTAATCATTTATATCCAATTGGAAATGCCTGTTTATAAACATTCTACAGGAATTATTTAGTAGACCCTACAAAGGTGCTGTAACTACGCAAACACTGAAACCGAGAAAAATGCCCTTAATGTTTTTTACACCAGCCAGTTAAACATGTAACTGCAATTTTGGCACACACGTTTCTCTGAAATGGGACAAAATCGAACCAGGAGACTTTGTCACAAGACACAACAGATCTCACAAAGCCCATTTCAACCCTTAACTCAATTTTGACCAAATGCGTAGTTACTGCGCTTTGGCTTTGTAGGGCAGTATACATAATATAGCATAAAAGGTATAATGCATTGGCTTCATAAAAAGTGTTACTGATCCTTGATTTCTTATGCAACAGATTTATTCAAACAGAAACTAGAAGGGTTATTATAATGTTTGTCGGATTATTAGCTGCTAACAAACCGTTAAAGTGTAGTTCTTGCATTTCCCGGGCGTTTCAGGCAAAGGTCCACGAAACCAGTAATAATATGATCTTCCACACACTTCAACAGTCACAGACCCCTGCACAGGCTTCCCATATGTGTATCTGCAGACAGTAAAATAAGGTTAATTTACATGCTGATTTTTTTTTGGGGGGGGGGTCCTGTTCACGATTTATTCGATAGCTTACTTGGCGCAAACTTGCAGTGTAAACTCCGTGTCCACGAAGGTTACAACATCTGGAAAATTTGTGGTGACTTCAAACTTTGGCAGAACTACAAGAAACAATGTCAAACAAAATAAATATTTGAAATTTACAGTGACAAGTTAGGAAAAGAAAAAGTGAAGTTTTCTAATTCTTACCATATTCATCCAATTCAAAGCTTTGTGTTGTTTGTTGGTTCTTCTCATCCCAAGCATTAATGGTGTAGGAACCCCGCATGGCATTCGCTGATGTGGAGTGGAACAGGTCTAAGATGCCACTCTTAGTTGTCTGATTCAACCACTGATTAATGCGATTAAAGTTCGGATCCTATAAAGAGTAGTGGCACATAATTATCAAACTCGCAGTGAGATCCATAATTCATTTACAGTAGCTAATGTAAAAAACATGAAGAGGTGCTTGAAGGAATTTTTACTGTACCTGGAGCTCTATTGTTTGAAACTGCAAAAGATAAAGAAAACACTTTGAGTATGATCAAGAGTACAATTATATACTAAAAGCACAGTTCAACATTAACTTCATATCATTAAATCATTCCTCAGGGGGCGTGTACACCAAAGCATTTAAACACGGCTGAAAATGCCAGGCGGATGCCAACTGTGGGTGCTTGGCAGCATTTTTTCAACTGGACGCTTTGGTTGTTATGATACTTCTGTTTTGTTTATAAATCATTTTACAATGATTAGGTTGTTGTGGTATTAGTCCCGCCTCTCCTCTTCTGTGATTGGACGGCCGAGTGAAAAGTATGATTGACGAGCTAATCACCCAGGGGTGGTTTCCCGGACAAGGATTAGCTTAAACCAGGACTATGCCTCAGTTTAATTATGAAATATAACTAGTTTAAACAAACACACCTTAAAAACATTACTTGTGTGCATTTTGAGGCAAAAAAAAGGTCACTGATGTATTTTAAAATATGTCAGTGCAAGTTGTTTTCAGTTTGGACAGCTCTTACATTTATTTTAGTCTAGGACTAGTCTAATCCCTGTCCGGGAAACCACCCCAAAAGTTTAACATTTTTCAACTCTGGGCGCCGATAAAATGCTGAGCGCCGGCACTCATTGCGGAAAAAATCTACTAGCTTCTGCTGTTTTTGAAAAGTGTAAAGCTTCTTACAAAACTTACATCGACTGCAGGTGCCAACGCATTGGTGTACATGTCTCCTTAGGCTACTGCTGACCATAACAGTGTTATAGGACATTTTACTGACTAAAGTGTCACAAATAAAATCAATTGAATTTTACCCTCTGATTGTAAGTCAAGAAAGCGGGATCCAAAGATACGATGCGAAATTTCACTGTGGATGACAAAATAACAAAGATATAATATCAACATGCAAGCAGTACCTTGAGAGTATGGTCATTTGAACAAGTTTAGAATTGATGAATATGCATTTTAATAGTAATTGTTAAGGACGAAGAAATACCGGTTTCCCCTGGCTTGTAAATTGGCTTGTCTGTTTGGATGAGAATGAGCTTCAGTGAAGGTTTTATGAGAATCTGAGTTTTTTTGGTGAAGGACGTTTGAGCTCCCTCGATTTGAACAAAGACTGTTGCCACAGTGTCCGTAAGGACGACGGGAACCTGGAAGATGCAAAGCAGGGACATGAAAACACATTCAACTCAAGTTCTTCTCCTTCCCGTGTTTCATGAATGCACCATGCTTCATGCTTGGTGTGTTTGATAAATAATGATGCCTTAGTGTATTTAAGGACTACAAACATGACTTTGGGAGTATAACAAAGCATGGACTCAAAAAAGACAAAAAGACAAATTTAGTTAAACATACTATACTCAATACAGCTGAATAGAAGTTTTGCATGCAAATCTATCAATGAGTTCTTTGACTTCAATTTTGTAATAAGCGGATTATTATGTAACGGAAACGGGAATGACCAGTAAATCCAGAATACTGACCGTGAATTTCACACATTTGACGTAAGCCTTTTTAATGGAACTCTCTTGAAGGATGGTCAAATCTCCACTATCAGTGCTCAAGGTTACCAGTAAAGAAAGGGTTGTATTGGGCTCAATGATATGTGCACAGAGAGTCTCTGTAGTAGCGCTCACTGCCTGGGAAGTGACTGCCACCAGGTATGTACTGAATGAAGACAAAACAAAAAAAAACATTGCTTAATATGCATAAAGAAAGAAAGAAAGTCTGTTTTTGAAAGATTTCTGACATGCATAAATATGATTATATAACTCTTCTATATAGTTCAATGTTATTGATTATTGCAGTCCACACAATTTCAAAAGGAGCATAACTCCAATCTGTGTGTCTGCGGGATATTACACTGTAAAAAGTAAACGTTGGATCAACTTCAACTGGTAAGGCCTAAAAATTAATAATAATAAGTTTTTGCAAACTAAATTTTTTCACTTTAGGTGAAAATTTAAGTTGAAAATGTTTAAATATTTTAGGTTTTACCAACTGAAGATGATCCAGTGTATTACACTAAACTAACTGTTAATCCTGGACTTTTAGTATTCGTCATATCATCTGTAATTGTAAAGGATTATGGATAAATGTTCTTACGGATCAGTCGCTCCACTGTTGAAATTATACTGCAGCAGCAGCAGCGTCAGCAGCACTCCGAACACCGTCATCTTGAAAAGTGAGTCTGTCAGTCGCACACAGAATTGCTCACAGAGCTGCGCATTTTATACACCTCAGACTACTCCCTGTCCTACTACCCCACCCAAGGCATAGAAAGTTGAGCAACTAGTAAGAGGAGTTGATGAAGTAGAACCGGCATAATCATTCCTACTAGTTACATAAACAATATTGAGTCACAAGATGAAGTCATTGAGCAACTAGTAAGAGGAGTTGATGATACACTCATAGAACAAATGTGTTAAAAACAGCACATTAGTGTTGATTCCGGGACAACAAACTAAATGCGTTGTCCCAGAATCCACCCATCTCTGTTTTATTAATGAAACAACACATTTTGTGTTTACTTTATGTATTTGTTTTATTTTAACACAAAATCAACACAAAATGACACATAATATGTTAAAAGCATAACACAACAAGATTTAAAAAAACAACAACATCGCATTGCTAAAGTTTGAAGTTTGTTACCTGATAACCACATACTGTAACCACAAACATAAAGATTTGAAAAATGTGGTTCATAGCTTGAGGTACAGTATGTTCCTTGTTGTCAGTCTAACTAATCTAATCTCACGTGACTTCATATTTTACAAGTTGGCTAATCCGTATTAATTCGTACCAATTGACTCATACAAAAGAGTATGATTTTCATAAAAAACACAACATTTCCCCACAACATCAAAGGCTAAAGCAAATTGTACGAAATGTACGAGTGGAATAATATGAATTACTGTAGCCATCTCATAAAATACAATTGTTATGAGATTGTGTTGCAAAAATGCCATCTGGGGGTAAATCAACATTTTAAATCGTTTTGTATTGATTGTGTAAACAAACACAGGATATAAGTAGCATAGATAATAGTTTACAGGAATTGTTAATTGCTCATTAAAGATTGTCAAACAATACATGAATGCAGTGATGGATTTACTTTTGATTTTTGCAAGCACTTGCTAGATAGTAAACATTTGAAGTGGATCAAAACTTTTCATAAAAGTTTAACAATACCCATTCCTTACAACATTAATCCAATTTTAAATAACGTGCATAAAAATAGCATGCTGTTTAAAAAGGCATGCAATACATATGCCAAAGCACAATTTTGCGTGCATATGATACGGCAGTCCTTCCAGTTTACTTAATACGATACAATCTTTTGTGTCATATTATGTACTGATTTCTCTTTAATTTTCTATTTTTTAACCATGTTTGCTTGGGGTTGGGGTTATGATATCATTTAATGTATAGATTTCTCTGTTTTTGTCTATTTTAACCCCTTCAGCATTTACCCTCCTTTTAAAAAATAGGAGATACAATTCACGAAGCCTTTGCTCATTTGAAAGCAGACACTTGGAAGTTTATTGTACAGACAGAATGTTTTGTGTGCCACAGGTGTTACCATGTTCTGTTTCAATGATAAAGATAATGCCTTTAAAACTATAATATGTGAATTTATTTAGAGAAACAGCTAAATGCTATAACATTTGTTTATTCACATCTTCTAAGCATTCTTTTAGTGTATTGTTATGTTGTTTAAACTGCCCCATTTAGTAAGAATGACAAGGGAGACACACACACACCTCTTCGGACTGGTTATGGCATCTAATTATCACACTTTTGTTATTATTATAATTACTTATAATTACATACAACCATCGATTTAGTGGGGTTTTTTCTTTGAATAAATGTCTTTGACTTTTTGTCAAATGCCTTTCTTACAAAAATAAACATTTGAATGAGCTTTACCATTCCTAAACCTATTTTTAAATTTCAGGTGCACGTTAGCTTAGCTAGCATACTATCTTAGCACACTGTCAAAACAGGAAAAATGGTGGGATTAAAACCATGTTTTGCTACAAACTCACTTGATAACAGAAGTCGAGTTTTTTGAATAACCATATGTGAGCTTTTGTGACTGCGGATTCCAAAAAGAATCAACGATATAACTTTTTATTGTATTCTACAGTGCTAAAGGCTATGTTGATAAGTGTTGCATTATAATATA
This sequence comes from Misgurnus anguillicaudatus, assembly GCF_027580225.2. NCBI lineage: Eukaryota > Metazoa > Chordata > Actinopteri > Cypriniformes > Cobitidae > Misgurnus > Misgurnus anguillicaudatus. The sequence goes on along the minus strand of NC_073360.2, from coordinate 16,880,309 downwards.
CTGTATTTGTTATTAAAATACCCGACATGACTGGAAGAACACATATACACCATACACTCACCTAAAGGATTATTAGGGACACCATACTAATACTGTATTTGACCCCCTTTTGCCTTCAGAACTGCCTTAATTCTTCATGGCATTGATTCAACAAGGTGCTGAAAGCATTCTTTAGAAATGTTGGCTCATATTGATAGGATAGCATCTTGCAATTGATGGAGATTTGTGGGATGCACATCCAGGGCACGAAGCTCCCGTTCCACCACATCCCAAAGATGCTCTATTGGGTTGAGATCTGATGACTGTGGGGGCCATTTTAGTATAGTGAACTCATAGTCATGTTCAAGAAACCAATTTGAAATGATTCGAGCTTTGTGACATGGTGCATTATCCTGCTGGAAGTAGCCATCAGGATGGGTACATGGTGGTCATAAAGGGATGGACATGATCAGAAACAATGCTCAGGTAGGTTGTGGCATTTAAATGATGCCCAACTGGCACTAAGGGACCTAAAGTGTGCCAAGAAAACATCCCCCACACCATTACACCTCCACCAGCAGCCTGCACAGTGGTAACAAGGCATGATGGATCCATGTTTCATTCTGTTTACGCCAAATTCTGACTCTACCATCTGAATGTCTCAACAGAAATCGAGACTAATCAGACCAGGCAACATTTTTTCAGTCTTCAACTGTCCAATTTTGGTGAGCTCGTGCAAATTGTATCCTCTTTTTCCTATTTGTAGTGGAGATGAGTGGTACCCGGTGGGGTCCATTCGCCTCAAGGTTGTGCGTGTTGTGGCTTCACAAATGCTTTGCTGCATACCTCGGTTGTAACGAGTGGTTATTTCAGTCAAAATTGCTCTTCTATCAGCTCGAATCAGTCGGCCCATTCTCCTCTGACCTCTAGCATCAACAAGGCATTTTCCCCCACAGGACTGCTGCATACTGGATGTTTTTCCCTTTTCACACCATGATTTGTAAACCCTAGAAAAGGTTTGCGTTGAAATCCCAGTAACTGAGCCAATTGTGAAATACTCAGACCACCCATCTGGCACCAACAACCATGCCACACTCAAAATTGCTTAAATCACCTTTCTTTCCCATTCGGACATTCAGTTTGGAGTTCAGGAGATTGTCTTGACCAAGACCACACCCCTAAATGCATTAAAGCAACTGGCATGTGATTGGTTGGTTAGATAATTGCATTAATGAGAAATTGAACAGGTGTTCCTAATAATCCTTTAGGTGAGTGTATACAATCCTAATCAAGTTGATTGTCTTCATGTTTTATGCGTCAAAACAACGTTTTTAGAAGCAGAGTTTCTATGCCCTTATAAAAGGCATGATGAAACGGATCCAAACTTTTGTTTGTGTGTCAATTTTGGACTGTCTCTGGACAAGGGCGCCCTCAGGCTTCATATATGAATGAAACAGACTGTTATTGTCAGTTTAGCAACCTCAGTGGCTCATATCGCCACGTTTGGAATGAAAAGGGATTAAATATTTATCCTCTTTATAGATATTTGAAGTAAACATATAAAATCAATCAAAATTTCTCCAAATATTCACGCCTTTGAGCCCTGAGGGATGTTGTTTTGTGAAGTGCTTTCAAGACGACCATGCATGAGATTTTTCACAATGGCTGCGTCCAAAATCTCTGAAATTTCAAGGCAAGAAGGCATCAAGGCATGCCGAATCCAAAGTTTGGTTTACTTCCTGTCGCTTGAGATATGTTCTTTATCTATTTTAACCAATTCTATGAAGAGAACTTGATTGATCAAGTTCGAAAAAATTGCATCAAGGAAAGGGTCTGGATCACATATTTAGTGTAAATAAAGTTATATTTTCACTGTTCACACATTTTGATTATATTTCTAGCAAAACATTAGTATCGCGTTTTTTAAATATGTGATTAGTTATTATCACAAAGGTGCTCTCTGTTTATATTTCAAACAGAATTCCATTAAGCTGCATATGAAGGATGTCCGAATGTGTTTCCTGGAGCTGCCTTCATATAAGAGGTTGGGGTTAGAATTGGGGTTTGGGTCATTTATTGAAATGAAACATTATTTATTATGAAACTTTATAAATACAACGAGTGTGGTAGCTACATAAAAACATGGCAAATGTGACCATGCAAAACTATCGCAGTTATGTTCAAATTGTATTCTACACCTGACAGACCTAATTAGAACTAACTAATAAGTTAAGGCTCTGGGTTGGGCAAGCTGAACTGAATAATGTAACTTTCACCACAACCAGTCAGACATCATTTGGAAAAGTGGTTAGGTTCTGAGTAACCAAGCCAAAATTGCAGCACTTTTGTCAATTCAACACATATGTTTATGTTACCTTAACTAAAAAAAAATAGTTAAATAAAACAGTTAAACAATTTCAACTTGAATTTATAAATTATGTCAATGTTTTTAAGCCAAAACTTAAAATAGTAGGTTGAATTGACTTGCAAAACCCATTTTTAATTTAACTTGCAATTATTTTACAGTGAACCAATACACTGAATCTACACTAACTTGTAACTTAAAATGTTCTTTAGGCACAACAATCAGTCTTGCATATAAAGAATAAAATAAAAATATACCCATGTTTAGATGCACAACTAGGTGAAATATTATGTCTATGGTAAGATTACATCATCTACATAATGTACTTTTTTCTTAATCACACAAGGTGAGGCTTAACATGACATAACGAACGTCACTTGTGCCATTACAAAAGGAACTGCATGAAACTTCTAATGCCACTACATTTCATGGGTTAATGGCTTTCAAACCCGAAAGTTGTTTGAAAGGAGATGATGGTGACTTAACTATAAGCACATAACAAATGTAGTATTTTTTAAAAAGCAAATTTATGTATAATTGTGCCAGAAACCGTTTATTGTGCCATAGAGGGTGTGGATTACACCATAACTGATAACAAAACATGGGCTGGTGCATATGCTATTGTCTCAGAGAATTAAAATACTGCACCCATAGATTTATTTTACATTTTGGTATAGTAACCATCCATTTAAGTGGTAGGTGTATCTCTTCATAGATCCTGCTAAACAAGGTGCAATTTTAACGCCAACATACAAATATGAATAATTTCAGTATCAGGAAGTAAATTTCCCAGTTCCTGACCCAAAGAAGGAACTGGAGCGCTACAAAGTCAGGTTAACTGCACTAAAGGCTCCACTAAACACATGAAATTCATTGTGCAAATGCACCGAACACAATGTTCAGCAGACTCCCCAGTCTTTAGGATCTCTTAATGTCTTATTGTTAACCTTACACGAGCAATACAAATGTTGTTGTGTCACGCCTCATTAATTAAGAACATGCCTTGTGTTTAAACTAGTTACACTAATTATCATTCTATTCATTAATTTATTTACTCGTAAGAGATTTTGTTTACCTATTTTAGTTTATCACCTTGAAAACAAGGTGCAGGGAAGAATTCAAACCAAACTGGAATTAATGACATAACAGGAAAAGTCAAATACCTGACACACATTTTAATGCATGAAAAGTTATAAAAAGCATGAACTCATATAAATGAAAATGAGTATGTTGAAAGTAAATGCATGAGAATGTTTCTTTAATTTATGTATTTAGGGCATTTATTAAAACCTATGAAAATAATTTAAATGGCTCTCTGACAGTGTAAATAAGAGGACTGATGACGTATATATGCCAGAAGCAAAGCATTTTTCTTCTAGAACATTGTGTTCATGATGTGCAGCTTACCGTTTGAAGTTGTATAATATTTGAAGGAAACGCTCTCTGTGGTCTGTGAAACAAATGTTCAAATTTTAAGTGCAAATAATATTTGTTCAATATCCATTTTTCAGTATTGATTTAATGAAAATGTCTGTTTATTCAAGCTAAAGAGCACACAGTGACGGGTGCGGTATTTGGTCATTTCATGATTCAGTAAATAATGCACATGGGAAAATAAGCACTGAACCACAGTACAGTATAAATCTCTTAACCTGTCGAGTGTAATCAGTTAAAACCGACAACAAAGAGCTGTAAAGTTGACCTCACCTTTATACCTTTTACGTGCCTGAACACGTCTAGAAAATGGTACCAATCATTGTGCATTGAGCATCATTTATTTCAAACACAAAATTAAGTCACATTCCTTCCTCAATAATAATAACAACAACTAGCAATTAGATGTGTTAATTGGAATATCCTCATTCTTTTAGGCCAAACCTTGTATTTAGGGAGAAGACAAAATTACCTTATTACCACGTTATTACGAATATTACAATAATACAATATTAACGTTTTACTGCATGCAACAATGTTATTTACACAGAATGCACATGCACACGGTTTCTGAAAACTACAGTGAAACTCTTTTTCTCTACGAGCTGACAAAATATTGTATACAAAAAGTATAAGAATGATATTGTCTGCTGTATGAAGTTAATGAGTATAAATAATATGTGATATATGAATAATAAATGCCACCATCCAGAGAGTGAGCAGCGTTTACACCAGAATACTTGGATTTACAGCATTTATGGAACAAGCTGCCAAAACACACATATAAAAAATAAATAGATAAATAAATAAATAAAGAGAAGTAAATAATCAAAAATGGAGACTTCACTTCTGTTCTGTTCTCCCACAACAGCCACAATGGGCAGACAAAAAACTTCAAACTTCATGTTTGTAAAATGGCTCCTTCCAGTGGTAATTGAGAAAGTGCAACATGATTATAAAGGTCAATGCACTGTACAAATGTACAATAATAAAGCTATCTGTGTCAACAGTCAGTTGAGTGTTTTTTTTATATATATGCATTTATATTTTTCTATTTCTAAACAGGCAAACTAATATTTTGTCCACATTAAATAACATAGCTAATTATTTGACAGGACATGATTTAATAAAAATAAATATAATATGAAGAGTGTTTGTCTGTGTGATTTACTCTGAATGCTTTAATTTTGAACCACCATATTTTTAATCAAACACCTAAACACTGCACTTCGTTCGAGAAACGGACCACCATCACACAGTGGATTTATGCAACTCTAAGGTCTCAGAAACATCACAAACTGATTACTCAGCCTTGATTTATTTTCTTATTTAAACACCATTTGAAATAGAGAAAAATTATCATAATTTCCCACTAATTACAGTTGTAAGAGTAAAATGGCACCTTAGCAACAGAAATCTTACAACCCACGTGTGCATTTCTAATGTTACCCCAGATAGAACATAAAACATTAATGGGGGCAGGATTCTTTGCAAGCTGGTGATGAAATTATGGTGTAACCTTTATCAATGTACCAGACTCTTCATGGCAGCGAAGCAAGGATGGATATCACAAAACAGCTATTCTTACTGCAAATGTTGTAATAATGACAAATCACAAAGAATAAAATGAGAAAAGGGGGGAAGTCTATAAAAAAAATAAAACATAAAATTGTTTTCTCTGTAATCGTTCTGAAAGGCATTAATCTACAGTGCTGTGTCATTCGGAAATGGGAATTCTGAGATTGACCTCATTCTTTATTAACAATCAAATTATTATTTACTACGTTATTTTATAATAAACATGTGGGCCTAAATGTACATTTAGTAAAATAATTTTTTTAACGGCTTAATTGATTTGAAATCATATGCATTTTCAGAGTGCTCATCATACATTTTAATGTCTTGTGTGCTTATGTATTGATCTTTCAGTGCAATGAATGCAAATGTCATGCAATTAAATATCCATAAATCTAGTAAAAGGATTAAAGAGGGGCACGTTTCATATTAGTGCAATGCTCACTTTGATAGCAAACAGGACACCTCAGTCACATGAGTTTAACTTTGGGAAAAAGTGTATTTAAAATCCAGGCATGAGCATGTTTAAAGCAAACAAATGAGTAATCTCATGTGATGTTCCTGTACTAAATATGATGTCAGATGATGACCCAATAGTCAAAATCTATGCTTTGAAAATGTTTAATTCCTTACCATTTAAAGTAGATCTACATTTAGCTTAGACACATATATATCACAATAAATGTGTCATAAATAAAAGTAGGTTTCGTATAAATTGCATTATTTTTATGCTTCAAACACTTCTTGCAAACTGTAACATTTTTTAAAATAAGAAATTTTGAAAAGTGCAACACACGTTCTGTTCAAAGCAAGCTAATGAGTGTTTTTAGATCAAAGTCTTATTTCACGGGGCTGACTTGAAATTTTTTCTTATTTTAAAACAATGGTCGAGCCCAGCCTTAAATATGGATCCTCATTATACATGTCCAAAGCATAAACGGATCAGGACAAATGTGGCAACAAAGATTCAACTCGGGCAACACTCCAGCAGGTCTGATGCAACAGGGCTGCAACGCGAGTTACATCTCTGTAGTGTAATACATTGTGTCCTTCCTCGTCGCATGTTGTTAAATAGTTCGTTAAAGGGTTCTCGGTGGCTAGATCGTATACACAGAGTTCGGTATTAACAAACTGGACCCACTTTAATAATCACGAGAATTAACTTAACCTCTAATTTGATCGAGATCAATAATGCTTAAGCGCGTTTAGAGTCAATTGTCATAGAAATAAGGCGTAAAAGCAGATGTAAGGACTTTGGACGGAACTTGTGCCGTTAGTTTGGACCGTTCTAAAGGGCGAGGCGGCGGATGAATACCAGCTGATGTGACGCGGTCAGTGTTTGCGTTGACGCGATACTCTTCTGTTCTCCAAAACTTTTTGAACGATTTATCGTGTAAGCGATCAGCGTCGACATCAAATGAAGAAGAGTGAGACAATGCTCTTTTAAATTGAAACCCGTGAGCTTCTCCACTGCGGTTTACAGCGCTCGCGACAGCTTCTCACACCATCACCTCAGCACGATGGAGTAAGTGTCAACTTTCATTCAGACTTTCATATGAGACACACAACTTCCTGCGTTGCTGTTATTTCTCACTTTAACTACTTTTTGAGTTTTTAAAGTTCAAGAGTGGCTTTTGTACGTCCATTGAGATCCGTTTAAATTGATAAGTGATCATTCCCACAAGGGAAAAATACTCTAGTAAATGGTAGTATTTACTATAGTAAAGTGTAGTAAAATTCATAGATACTATAGTGTTAACCTTATCATTTTAAATATTAAAGTGTACTACAGTGTATACTATTCCCTATATGTAGTAAACCATGTACTACAGTTTACTATAGTAAATACTAAAGTATACTACCGTATTTGTTCACGTGGGTGTCTTATTATTATATAGAGTTTCTTAATACAGGTGTTGATAAGTTTTATATGGATATTTTAATATTTTCTGTTTAAAGTTAACTTTATAGATTGTTTTTATAGATTATGTGCACATTCAGGCATTTTAATCTTTTGTTAAATAATAATAACAGCGTGACAATATGTTATTTTATAAGTTTTGAGATATGTCTATAGACCTGTATTTTGACATATATCTATAACATGCAATATTGCAAGCACGTGGCTTAGCCTGTGTTTCACATATGGCACTGGACCTGTCTGGTGGCATCATATTACATGACATTTAATAAGCACCAGCAAAAGGTCAAATTCATTATCTGTTTACATACATGTTTTTTTTTTCTTGTTTTAAAGGCATGTTGCACATATTTTCAATCCTAATTCAGGTTTAAAGAATGACTTTTTTATGTCTAGTATTGTCTATGATGTTGTTTTCTGGTAAACTAAATCTGTATGCATCATCTGCTACAAAAGTTGAACTTGTATTTTTTATTGAAATTAATTGACACTGAATTTACATATTTTGATATTTTTTTGTTCAGGTTTCAGTTTTTCGCATCTTTTTCCTGTATGAGGCAGTTCTTCGATTCTCATGCTTTGTACGCAATTCAGCATTTCAACAAAAACAGAGAAAATTGTGGCGGCATATATTATACTGTGGAAGACTCTCCTCATTTGCACAGTCGGCTAAAGCGCTCCCTCTTTCCTACTGGCTAACGAAGGCCAATCACAAGTGAAGGGAGGAGCCTGAACAGACGTAGGACTAAATTGGTAAGCAGTACGACACTTTTATTTTGTCCGATTGTCGGTGGGAACCGCACTGCAGCGTATGTGTTAATGGCGTACAGTAAGTAAAACAAATATTTTGGTTCTCCACGTTGTTTCGTCTTTTCATTTTTTTAATGCATGTCATCTTTTAGGTATAGAAATGCGTTTTTTTGATTAATCTTCGATTTACGCATCCATCCATGTATTGAGAGCATGCTTATGTTCAAGAAGTCCATCTCTCTGTTTATTAAATGCACTCATTCAAATGTTTTCCAACAGATTGGATGACAAAAACTTTTGACGCTTACCCACACTCAACTTCCACGGAATCCTCTCCTGGTTCCTCTATCCCACCTTCACCTCTGGAGCATGATGTCCAAATGCCTTCCGACCTGGAGGTCATGACCACTCTTCTCAAAGAAGAACTGGCTCAGCTGGAGGATTATTACCTGTATGAATCGACACCTATGAAATTGGAGAAATGGCAAAAATGTGACAAAAACTTACAACCTGTGCCCACCCAGTCGTATTATCAGTTACCCTGCCCTTCCTATGGTGTGAACCAATCTGAAACGAATCCCAGGCTGGTTACCCTGGCAACTGGAGAGCTGGACCTGCGAGGCTTCTGTGGCGGCTCCATGAGTAGACCAAAAATGTCTCGACCCGGCCCGTACAGCTACATTCGGACACACTGCAATAGCCAAAGAATAACGGCGAATGGATGTAAAGACGTTGAGGTGTTTGAGAAAGAAACGTGGACTTTCAAAGGGACTCATTCAGGTTATGCGGAGCTGGCCTTTGACCCGTGCTCTGTCGACAAACCTTTTGCAAAGAACCACACCAACGCGAAGAAGGTCCGAGAATGTGCCATACTGTTGAAGGAAGAAGAGAAAAGTTGCTTCAGCGAAGATGTGTTTTACAGAGCAGAGATGATGAGAAGTTACGATATCGGTGGGCCACTGGACGCCCACCACAGGAGAGAGGGCCAGAGCCATGGAATGAAGATGCTTGGCCACGAAGGGATTGCGATGCCTATTTTGCAGTGTGCTGAGAACGAAAGCTGTCCGCCATATAAACAATCAGAAGTAGCAGAGTGTTATTTTCATCAGATTTCTGCCAATTTAGAGCCATATCACGGCTACATGAATGAAATCGATCAGCCAATCAGAACTGATATCCAAAACAATGACTACTTGCACCATGAATGCCTTGGAGATCAAAGCTTTGAATGTCTGTCCGGAGACAGCGTTGGCTCCTCTTTGGAGTTGCCTATTCAGAAACCGATACAAAGGTCAAGAGAAAGTCAGTGTGTGTTTAAACCTGATATCAAAGTAAGTCCATTTGAGCGAAACCATGGAGAACGCAAGCAGAAGAAAAGGGATCAGAACAAGTCAGCTGCACACAGGTATTGTAGCTTCTTCTTTTCTCTTTTTTATAGCTGTGTTATGGCCTTGGGAAAATTGCTTGTGATAAATTTACAGACACATAGCTGTCCACTAAGAACATTAAAGCATGGCTTTGTGTGCTTTATATAAGCTGCAAATTACATTTTGGGTCACATTGCACAGAAATGAGTTAGAAAGCTTGTTTAATTTTGGTTTTATATACTGTAAAAAAATGTTATGTATAATCAACTTGGATAATCATTTTTACTTGCATTTTTTATTTTAAATAGTGAAGAGTTGCTGTAACTTAAAATTGTTGAATTAGCTTAACTTATTTAAACTTTATTTATTTGAAAAGTTACAGTTTTTTTTTTTTTTGAGTGTACAAGTAAAAAACCTCAATAATGTTATTTAATTCCACAAATGTTGCCATGAAAACAACAGGTACCGTCAGCGTAAAAGGGCGGAACAGGACTGTTTGGAGGAGGAGCTTCATGGTTTGGAGGGGCGGAACAGAGAACTTCGGGACAAAGCAGAATCTGTAGAGAGAGAGATTCAGTATGTAAAAGATCTCCTGATTGAAGTCTACAAGGCTCGTAGTCAGCGCTTAAAAGACGATTCCAGTGCCTAAACTGTCTCATACCAGCATTTTTCAACAGTAACTGCAAACCTACAGCGGTCTGACAGCATGTTTTTATGCTCAAAATGGTTAGTTAACCTCAAAAAAAGAGCTCATGTATTCAAACGGTTTCGTTTTTTCAAAGCAAATGCCCAGCATGGTTTCATAAAACTGAAAAAACAACAACATGTAACGTTTCTTAAAGCACTGTGATGATAGCCTTGAATACGTTATCTTGATCTGTATTTAACATTAAAATCACAGCGATCTATTCGGTGGAAAGCTGTCCATCAAGATTGAACTGAATTTCAGAGTGTGTGCTACCTTTATTAAAAAGATATTTTGTACAGGCTTTCTCCAATCTTTATTTATCCTGGAGTCAACATCACAACAAAACAGTTTGTGCCAATGTTGTGACCACGTGATAAACATTCTTACTACTATTTCTTATTGTAATAATGCAAAGCATTGCAGTGTAAATTGTCACTTTACACTTTTCTTTCATTTCAGTTGACATGTATTTCTCTTTTATTTGTGAAATAGCTCATGTAATTAGAATACAGGTCAAATATTGCTTTTGCAATTATTCAGTTGCTTTATATATATATATATAAAATATATTATAAACTAAGGTTTATAACATTTTATGACTGATTTGTTTTGCCTCAGGTATGGAATGCATGTCTAAAAAGCATGTTGGGTTACAATATACTGCATGACCCAAAATATGAAACGAATGCTTTTGTGGATTGACAATATGTAGATTTTTATTTTGTCCTTTGGCCATTTGTTTTACACTCATTAACACAGCGCTTTAAAAATATGTGGTTTGTTATTTTCTTAATTGAAGAATTATGTTATCAGTATGGGATATGGATTGTTTTTTATGCAGGTTTGCGGAAAACAATCACTGTTATTTGCTTGCGTAAGGACTTTAAAATTCAAAAGAATTTTAATAATTTCACATAATTGAAGCGGTGCACATAAGTACAGTATACTGTGCCTCTAAAACCAGAAAAGTGTAGCAAATCCAAATGCATATATTTCTGCAGGTTCCAATGTGTTTCAGAATCTACCAACATTTGGTTAATAAATGCAAATTATATTGTGCAGTAATTCTTATTTTTTGGTCGATTCATATGTCAATAAATTATTCTTAAATATTTTATGAATATTGTGTATAATTGTGCAAGTGTACATTTGCTGATAATTATTTATAGTTTCAGTATTTCTTCCAGTCATTTAAAGGCAAAATTCTGTTCATTATATATTTTAATGACACATAATATTATATTGGTAAATGCAAAACAGTGTGCTATGTATTAGTAGTGAAAGCTTTTTAAAATACAGTTTAATCCATTTTAAAATAATCCACCTGCTATTTGAAATTAAGAAAGCATGTTTATCTGCATGCATGTAGTATATTTTTTGTGTTAATCCTATAAACCAGTTTTAAATAAGGCATAATTTGTCTTGCTCAAGCTTTCAGATGATATACCTCAACGTATTAAATGTAATACTAAATTATTTTGGTTTGGTTTAAAAAAATTAGGCTGGATGCAGGAAATAGGGATTTTTTTATTTTTTTATTCAATGGCAGTAATGTTTTTAAAGCTATATATTCGTCATTACTGGTATATTCTGGCATTATAAACATCGGTGTTCATGTAACGTGATGTAATGAGTGATGTGACCTCATGGTGGCATCAGAGGAACACGAAAAGAGAGATGATAATCGTCCTGTTCCGTGTCATTAATGATGTCACCTTTGAGGGTTTATGTCACAATGCTCTAAAAAGGTTGCAATAACAACACCACCATATGTGTTATTTTAGACACATCTCTTTGTTATTATTGTAACAACAAATTTTGGGTTACGTTTAACACAACTTGCGTTAATAATTAACACCTGAAAACACTGCAAAAAAGATATTTATCTGACTGCTTTTGGTCTTGTTGTCCAATACAGTTATCTAAACAAAAAAATAATTGCACAATTGTATGTCTTGCTTTTAAAAAAAATGAACAAAATTTTGTGATGTTTTGCTTAAAATAAGAAAGAGTTCCGGATGTGTTAAAAACAACACATTAGTGTCCACACATCTCTGTGTTATTATTGAAACAACGCATTTTGTGTTACTTTTAACACAACTTGTGTTTTATTTAACACAAAATCATAGAATTACACATAATGTGTTAAAAGCTTAACACAAAAAGATGTTTAAAAAAATTAACACATCCTTTCTAAGAGTGTTGTTTGCCAGTGTGGTAATAAAAATATTTAATTCAAAAGAATAAACAAGATTCCTATTCGCAAATAGTTTTTCTCTTTTTAGCAAAACCTGACATATTTAAAATTGCTCTTAAATTCAGATGTAAATGCTTGTGTAAATGGGACAATATTTTGTTTAGATAATTGCAGGGGTGCAACTCTGGTCTGACAGGTGTGGGGAGCAAAACTGAGTTTTGGGTTATATTCACTATTCAGTTACAAATTTAAAATACAATGTTTTATTAAAAACTGAAAGAAACAACAATTTTTATTACATTTTTTTAAATATAAAAATTCATAGGTTTTGTAAAGGTTTTAAATAATACACAGTGTAATAAAACAAAGTGTATAAAGAGCAATAAACAAACGAACCTCCATACATTCATATTTATAAGTATGAGACGGAGGTATAAGGCAGACAAATATTAAGATATTCATCACACTACAGTTTTATAAAAACTTAATAGTGAAATGGTGGCCTAAGTCTTTAAATTAAAAGAACTATACAATATTCATTACATAAAAAATTTACAAATCAGTTTTGCACACATCACGAGCTGTGACACCAAAAACAAAAAAGCTTTTCAAACTCTCACATTATGTGTCAAATAATTTCTATGAAAGAAACCTAAAAATGAGCTAAAACAGTGTTGCATGCTTCTTAATAGATTTATTTATTGATAGAGTTTAATAATATTTGCCATTTAAATACTAAAGTACATCTGGCTGTATGCAAAACAAAAACTGTGCTGAATCAAAACTAAAGGGAGAACTGTTTTTCAATGAGTGTGTTTGTGTGATTAAAAACTTTTATAGCAGATGTAACCACAATTCAAAATTCAAATAAAGTTTCTGTCATGTGAAATAGCTTCAGGTAAGGGTACAAAAGAAGGAAAGATAAAGACAAGCAAGCTGGAATCATTTCAAACATCTTTGTTCTAGTTCAGGACAGATATTTTGATTGACACCCTGTTTCATCTTACAGACCAAATAGTCATTGAGCAACCATATGCATATTCATGTGATCTTTATTATTAATAAAAGTCAATCAGTACTATTAGTAAAAAAAGGAAATATTTAAAACAGGTTTTAAAACAAACCCAAGTATCAAGAAACACAAAGGCTATCTATGCTTTGTTACAGGTGTCATCTACACCCACTCTCTAAAAAGAACATACTAAATATTGAAATTATTCTGGTTGCTTTTAATACTTTTTCTGTCATGGAAAGATGTAGATTTTGTTTTGTTCAGTATGGGTATACGAGTAACCCTTGGTTGGCAATCACTTATCCTAAAGCTTTAAGCTATAGTTTAGTATCTGAGCAAAACTACCAAACAATATTTTTAAATGTAATATTTTTCCCTCACTCACATGAGCCGAATGTAGCCCATGCATTCTTCATTACCAATTGAAGTGCACCATTCACCAGCACTGACGTGATATAAACCAAGCTTCCCTTTGTGGAATGTCTTGACGTATATGTGGACCAATGCGTATCACACCTGCACTCTATGTGCCATTCAGCCTTTTATTAGTCAGCGTGTGATATAATCGCAAAGGTTTTTAAAACACCCTGGGGAACGCGGAGTTAACAAGGATGTGCGTGAGAAGCTTAGAGACGTTAACTTGCTGCCCTAAGGGCATAGGCACATCTCAGTCAATACCTGTGCTTGACTATTTACCTTTCAGCTGAAGGTTGCTTAAAGGAATAGAAGAATCCCAGCCTTTCAAAGAGACTAAGTTAAAAGTGAACACACGTGTACACGAGGGGATTGCAACGGTTGGTTAAATATGCATGTATAGACCCACATACACTTCACATATTTTCAACAGTGCGCTGCTCAAGGCAACATAAAAACACCTATCCTGCTTGACTCCTGTATCATTGATTGTCACTTCACTTTAATGTAAAAATCGAATGCCTGCAAACCTTCACACAAAAGAACACAAGACAGCATGACTTGAATATGAAAGCTTTATTATTTTCTTCCCAGCAAGTGTCCTTTACAATAGCAAGACATTTCTCTCTTTTGAACAGGGTCAGGATGAGCACAACAATGCAACATAATAATTACCCCGGTATCTCATCTGTACAAACCTGCCCTGTAATGCCTCTGGCACAAACCTGCGTACTGTACTGTACGAGATGACTGATGGCAAAAACTCATAATTTAAGTTTATGAGAACTCCAGAGTAATGGAAAAATAACTCCCAATACCAATAATACAAAAATCTGCTTTATATATATATGCATGATGATTCATAACCACACACGGCCATAGTCGAGAACACCTTGTATTGTTTAAATAAATGAAATTAAAAACATTGTGCCCATACAATTTTCAGTGACATTTTGTGACCTTATACAATGTGTTCATGTACCACAATTTTCGTCACAGTTTTTTGTCAATGATGGTCTAAAGGAAAGTTAATACACTTAAAAATGTATGTCGAATATAGATAAAACCCAAATCTCTATAAAACAGGTAAATGCTTTAATTCTAAATGAAACAATATTAAAGATGTAATATTCTGGTGACGCATCAAAGATATAGGTGTTCATAAGCTAACTAATAAGAGTAAGTAAACTTCATTAACACCAACAATACACTTTATCATCCTACCTTATACATTGTAACATTAACATCAACAATATAATATGTACTACATGATTAATGCAAAACAATATATACCCTATTACGTCGTTTTACTAAAAATGAACATGCATATATGAATTGTTGTAAACAAAAGCATCTACTAAATGTATAAAGATTACCACTTACAACTATTACTGCTATCCTGCTATAAATGTCTAATTTGTTTTTAACTGCTTATCCATGTACACAGATCCTATTTGATAAGTTCAGACAATCTGCGTTTCACCAAAAACTGTGTTTCGTTCTGTGTATGCCTGCATAATCTTAACAGATTTATATTCCTATCCATTAATATACAGCCAACACACCCAACATACTATGAATTCTTTTAACTGCTTATTCATGCAAACACATCCCATTTGAAAAACAAAACAAATAATCTTTCATGTTTCACCCTGCATAATCTAATATTACTATATATCATTTAATAATATACACCCAACACCAACAAAAAATATCACAGTAGATGACTATAACTCAAAAAACAAAAAAAAAACAAAAAAACACAATATGTTGGTGGAAAACCTTATAGGCTATTCATTACACACAAACAGGTTTGTGCCTGAGATGAAGTGAGTAAGCAAATTAAATCAGGGCTACAATTATGACGTCAAAGTGAATGCTTGGTAAAACAAAATACAGCACACATTAAACCACAGTAACCAGATACCAATATTTGTAATAGCAATACAAATGTTTTAAAATCTTTTACCCCAAACACTAGCTAACTTGAATTCAAAGAGTTACAAATCAATGCTTTTAGGGTTTTTTTAAGAACATATTACATACACAAGACATGGACATATACAAATCCATATCTAAATATTCCACTTTCAACTTTGCAAAGAGGATAATAACCAAAACCATTTATGTACGTGTACATACGTTAGTGGCCAAAAGTGATGTTGAGCTTTGAACGATCGATCTTCTCTGTTTATTCAAATATTTTAATAAAGATGCATAAAAAATGTTATGCATGTTACATTGGTGTGTTTAGAGAATAATCTGAAGCTAACCTTTGAGAATTTAAAAAAGCAATCACACACAACACATGATCAAAGTATATAGCCGAGGACAATGACTACAAAATATTACCACTAAAGAGAATTAACAAATGTGACCATGGACCACAAAGCCATTCATAAGGGCCAATTTTTTAAGATTTATACATCATCTGAAAGTTAAATAAATAAGCTTTCCATTAAAGTATGGTTTGTTAGGATACAACTATTTGAAAATCAAAAAAATCTGAGGGTGCAAAACAAAATAATCAAAATATTGAAAAAAAATCCAGTTGTGTCTTAAGAAAAATAAAGTTTTTGTACATTTACGATAGGAAATTCACAAAACATCATACTGATTTTTGGAATAAAAGAAAAATCTATCATTTTAACTCATACAATGTATTGTTGCCTATTGCTACAAATTTATGGCCATGTGACTTAAGACTTGATTTTGTGGTCCAGGGTAACAACGATTAATAACAGATAAAAATTGTAGCCAATGTATTCTTAAGTACCTATAAGCTTTTAGTTTTCTAAGGTTTTTTGTATTTCAAATAAAATCCAGATTACTTAATTTAATTTTAAAATTAAATAATTTTGTCAATTTAATGTCTATTTTGTACAAAACACCTCATATTTTGATGGTTTAATTTAACCTGACAGGCCACTAAAAGCGAATACTGTACAAATCCCCCCAAGACATCACTTTTGAGCACTACTGCAAATGGTTAAAAACATCAAAACTACTTACTCATAGAGCAAGTAAAAACTACTGTGGGGCTAAACAGACTCACAGTATAAACCTCATTATTGATATCTTTTAAGACGTTTTGCTACTCAAACGTAACAAACAGTGGAAGTTTCATAGAAACCAGCTAATAGGCAACCATTGTGTTTGTGCGGTGAACAAAACACACAGTTGCACAATACATAGCCTAACCATGCCATAAAATATATTACTCATCTTTCTTATTAAAAAAAAATAAAAAAGATTACCGCAACATTACTATGCACGTACAAATTTCATTTTTGTGGCAGGTTAAAGCTTGTATTAACTCAAAAACATTTACCGTCAGTTAAAAGCACTGCCTTGCTTGGCAGACAATCGACTCTTCCTGCTAAAAGCAGCTGCACCTGTATCCAAACCATTAAGGCATGTTGCTAATGGTCTGGTAAACAAATTAAACAGCAATTAATTTTAACATTTTAATGTTGCATGACAAGATCGGTTCATCCGTTTAAAACAATTTCAAGCACTCAAACTACAAAGTAAATCAGTCATCATACTGACACACCTCATACCTTGAATTCATGTGACTGACACAGGGTTGGTTCACATGACTTTGAATCAGCAGCTCTTTTGATCTTATTGAGACGAACTTGATCCTAAAAAAATAAAGGGTAGAAAATGTACAAAAAAATAACATTTTATTACCCACGTGTGTTTAAAAGCACTTTGAACATTTAGTTTCAATGGGACTAGAGCAAACGTTGGATTTTGTGTTATATTTGGTTAGCCAAAATTTGTAAATATTGAATTCCTAATTGTGTCATGTATATTTGGACAGGAAAAATAAGCTTGTAGCTTGTTGACTAAAGTAAAAATCTGTGTTTGATTCAAGACAACCTCATTGCAATTTTTTTACATTTTACGAGGCTGTTAATTCATACGACTTCGATCACATTTGTATGTTGTTGTTGTCGTATGATCTACTTTTGCCTGTGACGTTGGGTTTAGATGCGTGCTATTATAAATGATGTTTTTTTCTAATAATCAAACATTTTTATATGATTCACTTCTTACAAATTCATACGAATAAGTACGTTCTGCTTTTGCCCGTGTGATATTGGGTTTATACATGAGCTAATATGAATGTTTTGTTTCTAATAATGTGCTAAAGTTTTGTACGATTCACTTTGTACAAATTAATACAAATTAGGCACCTCGCACACAACAAAAATTTATGAGGTTGCTTATTCATCCGACTTCGATCTCATTTGTATGCTGTTGTCGGTTCTGCTTTTGCCACTGTGATATTAGGTTTATACGTGAGCTAATATGAATGTTTTGTTTCTAACAATCATGGTTATACGATTCACTTCGTACAAATTCATACGAATTAGGCACCAAGCTAAACAAAAAAATTTATGAGGTTGCTAATTCGCACGACTTCAATCACATTTGTATGTTGTTGTACTTTCTGTTTTTTCCCCTGTGATATTGGGTTTATATGTGAGCTAATATGAATGTTTTGTTTCTAATAATCATGTTTTGTATGATTCACTTTGTACAAATTTATACGAATTAGTACAATTCACTTCTTACAAATTCATACGAATTAGGCACCTCACAAAACAAAAAATGTATGAGGTTGCTAATTCATATTAATGTTTTGTTTCTAATAATCATGTTTTGTACGATTCACTTCGTACAAATTAATACAAATTAGGCACCTCGCAAACAACAAAAATTTATGAGGTTGCTAATTCATACGACTTCAATCTCATTTGTATGTTGTTGTACGTTTTGCTTTCACCCCTGTGATATTGGGTTTATACGTGAGCTGATATAAATGTTTTGTTTTGAATAGTCTAATAATCAAGTTTTGTACGAATTCACTTCGTACAAATTCATACGAATTAGGAAACTTCGTAAAAAAAAGTATGAGGTTGCTAATTCGTATTAATATTGATGTTTTGTTTCTAATTAACATGTTTTGTACAATTAACTTCGTACAAATTCATATGAATAAGTACGATTCACTTCGTACAAATTCATACAAATTAGGCACCTCACAAAACAACAACAAAAAATTACGAGGTTGCTAATTCATACGACTTCGATCTCATTTGTATGTTGTTGTACGTTCTGCTTTCCCCCCTGTGATATTGGGTTTATACGTGAGCTGATATAAATGTTTTGTTTTTAATAATCATGTTTTTTTTACTTCGTACAAATTCATACGAATAAGTACGATTCGCTTCGTACAAATTCATACGAATTAGGCACCTCGTAAAAAAAAGTATGAGGTTGCTAATTCGTATTAATATTGATGTTTTGTTTCTAATAATCATGTTTCGTACGATTCACTTCGTACAAATTCATACGAATTAGGCACCTCATAAAACAAAAACAAAAAAGTATGAGGTTCCTAATTCGTATTAATATTGATGTTTTGTTTCTGATAATCATGTTTTGTATGATTCACTTCTTACAAATTCATACGAATTAGGCACCTCGAAAAACATCAATTTATGAGGTAGCTTATTCGTAGGACTTCGATCATATTTGTATGTTGTCATATGATCTTATTTTGCCCCTGTGACGTTGGGTTTAGACACGGGCTATTATTAATGTTTTTTCTAATAATCATACATTTTTATATGATTAACTTTTATAAATTCCTACTAATTAGGCACCTCGTAAGATAACATCAATTTATGAGGTTGCTAATGCGTACGAATTCAATCACATTTGTATGTTGTTGTAACGTTCTGCTTTTGCCCCTGTGACATTGCGTTTATACGTGAACTATTAGTAATGTTTTATTTCTAATAATCATATGTTTAGTACGACTCACTTTGTACAAATTCATATGAATTAGGCACCTCGTAAAACAAACATCAATTTATGAGGTTGCTAATGTGATTCTAATCACATTTGTATGTTGTTGTACCATCTACTTTTGCCTCTGTGACATTGGGTTTAAACACAGGCTATTATTACTGTTTTTTTTCTAATTCCTCATGTTATGTAAGACCAAATGGTAAATGTTGAAGAATAGCAATGATGCTCTTTTCCCCATACGAAGAAAACGATTGGGGACTAAAGCTGTCAATCATTAACATTCTGCCTAAAATCATTTGTGTTCCACGAAAAAAAAAGTCAGTAAAATGGGCGCTGAATAAAATGAGTGTGAGCAAATAACCAAATCTTATATTCTCTCAAGCTAATAATGTTTCATTCTCACCAAAGCGTGCAAGTAGTACTCCATTTGCAGGAGACACTCGAGTGTTTCCATCATCTGTTCTTGGCGAAGCGTTTGTAGCCTGACCTGACCTGCAGACTCGCACAGTTTCAGTTCTCGTACCGTGCTGTTAAGTGCTACTGCTGCACACTGCAGCGCGCTAAGTCCTAAAAAGAAAATATCAGGCACAATTTAGTGATTTAGTCTCTTTCCTTTTAGCTGGGTAAAAATATACTAGCAAATATGTCCTAGACACTTACTTTGACATAAGTAAATGAAATGTAAGTTTCATAAAAAAGATGTGCACTTTATTTTATAAGATAGTCTTGTATCAGATTTTTTAAACCATTTATTGAATATACCATACAAACTATTGTAGTAGGGCAGCAAGATCTACCAAATAATAGCAAATACAGCATATAGCAAATGTGAATATCGCAATATCGCATAACTGATTAATTATAAGGTTCATGCACATAGCAGAGAGACTGGTGAGAGATGAGAGTGCCCCGGAGAGGATATGAAACAAGGGTTATATAGTTGTACTTTAATAAATAAATAAATAAAATAAATAAATAAAATTTAATTTGATGTTACAGCCTTAAAGCATTATCATATCACAAATCGTACAACGCACAATGATACATCATTGTCATGTGCACTAAATGGAAATGACTAATGAAATACATGGTTTTGTTGCCAATTGGAGAAAACTTTGCAAACAATCAAACTGCTTTATTGGAAATGAATTAAGCAATGATTGGTTGCGCAATGCATTGGAAATATAAGCTTAAGAAAAAAGTGAATATACCGTTTGCATCTCTTTCCTCCAAATTTATATAGATACCGTTTCTCATGAAACCTTTCAGGACCTGTCAAAAAAAGAGATTTAGAAATAAATTATTTATTTGTGTATTAAAAATTAAGTTACTTAAAGCTGCAATCATTATGCCTCTCTACAGCTATCAAACTAACATTATTTTCAAAATTATAAATCATAAATGTACCATCTTGAATTGTGGCAAGAAAGTTTTGAACCCTAATTTTTTAATGTACTTAGTAACTGATTTTTGTTTTATTTAATTTATCAACCAAAAAATTTAAAGAAATCTACAAATAGTGTTTGCCAATATTATTGCAACACATAACAACTTTACCTCCAGGACTCTAACGTATCCATTCTCGGCACTGAGATGAAGACAGGTTTTCCCATAATTGTCTTTTTCATTAATACTCGCGCCAAGTGACACTAAATCAGACACAATGAAGTGTTGATTTCTCTGTGCTGCGAGATGAATGGGGGTCTAGGAGGGGAAAATAACACCCCAAGTTAAGCACATTTGTTAATACAAAGTAAATAAGTGTGTGTTTGTGAAAATGCGCATCACCTTTCCCTCCAAATCTCTCATATCCAGTTTCTTCAGAGCTGCCATTCGTCTGGCAATAACATATACGAGGGCTCTTTTTCCCTCCACAACCGCTCTGTGTAACAAGCTGAAAAATGGGAAAAATTATTGTAGGAATAAGTCCTGTGACATCCAACTGGTTTTACATTACCTTTTACATCATCTTTTTATATTTAACTGTAAACTACAGTGTTCAATGCTTGAAGTTCTTTCACAGAAAAGGTAAACCCATCATCTTTCAATGCAGTGGTTTCCCTGGGGGTGCAAATTGGTGACGGGGCCCCAGTTTTATAGTGTTTTATCAAATACATTAATTTATTATACATCTGTGTAATGAAACCTGAGAAAAAATAAGGCTACTAAACAACAGCACTACATTGATTAATTTAATGTGTTTTGTTTAATTCAAATTCTAAGTATTTTATGTCTAGTATTTTGCTGGGAACGGATGCACCCTACACAGGGATGGGAGGGGTTCACGTGCCCAAAAGTTTGAGAACCACGGTTTTAATGTGACAACAGTTCTGCTGCCACTGGTTTAGGCTTACAGTAAATCTGTCGGGCTTGTATGTATGTGTATATAAATAACCGTCTATTCAGATATTTTTTTAGAGGACTCGCTTGAAGACCATAGCCTCGCCTGGAAGATTCACCATGTCATCAATCTTTGTTGGTGCTGAAATGCCTAAATTTCAACTGGGTTCCCGTGTGAGCCATTAATCTCTTTTCTTCTGCCCTGCTTGAGGACTTAATAATGAGCTTTGTCATAAAGTCGGGAGGGAGAAACGAATGCGGCTGCTTATTCGATGCGACAATGATGATGGCAGACCCTATTTCTTTCTTTCTATATTTCATAAAACTTTCAAATAAAAGTCGCACTCCGAAAACGCTCCCTTGCTTCACACTAGAAGATGATTTTTTTAGAAACTGTGCGCCATTTCGTTCATTTTTATAAATTACATCCATCTTTGAAGGATTACCCATTAACATCTGCATGAAGAAACCATCTGCAATGGTTTGAACTCTTGAACGAGTTCCTGATAAAATCTAACAATGTACGACAACTTACATTCTCCCATTTTCATCCACAGCAAGAAGCTCTCGATCAGATATTTCCTTCAACAGATTCTCCTCTCTTTCCATTTGTGTCCAGAAAAAGGTCATAATGCTCCACTCCTCCTGCGGAGAACTGGGCAATGGTGGAAAGTTCATCTTTTTAGGGGTAACCTCCTGACCGCCTGGGCTGCGACTGACACAGAATGATTTTTCGGGGGAAGGAACCTGGTGTTCGTGCGAATTGGCAAGAGGGGAGGTCAAGCCACATTGATCACTATACCTATTGTCATCTGCCTCGTAATTGCCATATTCTTCTTGGTTTTCAAAGAAAACATGGGTACACTGGTTGTAAGCAGGAGAAGGGGAATAGCTGGATGTAGAATGAACAGGCGAGCTCTCTGGAGGTACACAGTGGCTTGGAGACAATGGCAAATCACTGTCTTGGTCAAACATGGTCATGAAACCCTGCTCAGATGAATCTTCACCCCATAACTTCTCTTTATACTCCGAGTAGTATAAACTTGAAAGCCTTTTGTTTGACGACTTGTATGATTGACAGGCCTTTAGATCCTCTTCCAACACTTCGACTATAATCGCAAGCTCCTCCAAACTCTTTGTTTGCATTTTTTTCTATAAAAAGAATTAAATATGTGTGAGTTCACACATCCTTAACCTAGAAAAGCTACCAAAAATTTAAGTTAATTATACACCGTTGTAAACACACCACTTACCAGGTGATTCTTGCGATTTACACTGGTGTTCACTCGTTTCCGATCACCTTTAAAGCAAAGACATTAGTGTACTAACTGTACTTACAATGAACATAAATATTAAGCTATTATTACAAAGTGCTTAGCCTTACCTTTGGAGCCCTTTGACAGTTTCCCCTATAGAGAATAAGTCAGATAATGATTAGCATGTTTCAGTATATCCATAATTATGAGACAAAAACAAAACATCATACCTGATCTTTGGGGTCAACACCCTGGGCTATTCGTATTTCTCGGAGCATGTCACGCACTGGCATTTTCACTCTGACACCAAGGTATTTTCTTTCTGAAATTAGCTTTTTCTTTCGTCCTAAGGGAACGTAGGCCTGTTACTGAACCAGGTGCTAGCTAATATTTTATATAAAACGTATACTAAACATTTAAGCATGTAATTTGTTAAATAATTTTCATTTTGTAATGTTATGATACAATTCTAACATGTTTTAATAGCATACAAACAGCGCTGCGCAGAGCAATCAGTTTATGACATCAAAGTACCGCGAGAGCGTATCGAAAACAACCGCTCTCGCGGTACTTTGTTGTCACATGTCCATCAGGCTGGGCAGCGCCGCATTTTGTCAAACAAACCTAAAGAATTATTAAACTCATATTTATTTTGTGAAACTTTATAATATTATAACTATGGCACTTATGGGACACTAATTTGTACCAACCTGTTTTAATAGGCGCTTCAGCTGTGCAGGCGTTTTGATCGTCACAATCATGTTGCAGGTCTGGAGGGCTATGTGCTGATACGGGTAGATTAGGTCCACTTTCATAAGCAGGAGCTCCGGGCAACGGTGAACTGTCGCACGAATAGTTACGCGATTCTTTCACGTATTGCTTTATTTCACGTGTGTTGGCCCCTACCCGACTGCTCACCATGTTGTTGTCTGATCTTTAACTTGGCAAAGAGGCGACGCGCGCGTTTAGACTCGTATGATAACAAGCACTTAACTTATTGGCCCGATGAATAGCTGACAGTCTTCTACTGCTTATTTAAAAGGTGTGTCAATATCACTGTGTGCTGAGTGATTTGCATTACCTGCCTTGAGAAGGCGGGACACTTCGCCAAAGTCCCTGTGAGGGAAGTCCTCGCACTCTGCGGCCATTTTTGCAACACCTACGCGCAGCAATTTTAGACATATTTCCTGTCTACCTGAATACGGGAAGACTGGTATCTTTAAAAACGCTGGTTATGAACACAACAAAACAACATGACCACAAGTTAATCCTAAAATTAACTTCTCTAAAAGGTTTGTTTCATACACGTTCAAATTGTATTGTGAAACACCTTTTTTCCAGGTTGTGTAGCTACTGCGCATGCGCACAGAGTATAGAGAACGTTTAATGGAAGGCGGGACTTTTACGTTGATAGACAGCTGCGGAATTTTATTAATTTGTAAAAATCTTTGACATATTCGTAATTCCAGAGCTCACTTTAAAAAAAAAAAGAAAAAACGTGTGGAAGAATCGTGCACGTGTAGCAAAGCAGTTCAATCTCCTGTTTTACTTTTTAATTAAGCGAAAACGTGTTTTGTTTTACTTTTTTGTTTAAACTGCTAAAATAAAATAAAAAACTGCAACAACAAAACATACAACATAATTGTATGTGATCGTTATTATTGTTAATTTCATTAAATTGTGACTTTGAAAACCATCATGCCAATGCCCACTGCGCTGCATTTTAACGTCACTAAACTGAGACCACACTGACATCTATCGTCGACAGACAGATATTAAATTTTTTCATTAATTTTCGATCAACATCTACGCACAACTGTATTCTGTAAGTGGCCATATATTTCACAAGTTGTTTTTGGTTTGAAACTTTAAAACTCAACATTTTATCATATACAACGACAACTAATATAAGTACCAGGTATACGTGTGTCCCCGTGAAATTACATTACGTTGTTTACTCATAACAGTCCCTGCTAATATCTTAATCCGGGTTTATTTTAGAGCACATTTGGTTAGAACAATTTACCATGGCAACCATAGTTCCCGCCAAAATACAATAGTCTGCTTCTGTTACTGTAACTTCATGTTGCCCAGCTAACGATTTTTGGTTTTCCAAAACGTAGTTTCTCGTTCTCAAAGCGTTTCCCTAACGTTAGTTTTAGGTTTCCATAACGTTATCTCAAATCCAAGGTTTGTTTTTGGTTAGCCAGGAAAGTTTTCTTTACAGAAATAGCACATTATTTTAGGTTAGTTTAACGTTCTTATAACGTTAAAATAACGTTAGGGGAACGTTCTGTGTTTGCTGAGTGGCCCTTTTTAGTAGAAGTTAAATGGTTAGTCTAAAATATTCTTCCTGAAACAGCTTACTGGCTACTGTATTGTTGTTAAATGCACATTTTCTTGCCATATAGTTAATTTATACAATTACCATTTTGAATTGAATCAGATACGATTACAAGAATTTTAACTGAAAGAAATATGATTACTAGAAAGTAAAATTTTCTCTTATGGCATTTAATAACAATTCAGTTTCTTATATGTCATTACAACATTTCCGCTATTTAAGTCTATTTTAAATAAGTGTATTTATGTAAAATGAGTAAATTAGATCATACTATCAATACAGTCATACTAGTGCAGTTTTAACACATGTCGCACCGCTTTTTATTCACTAGGTGGCAGTACTGCACTACTGGCGGGTCTCATTCTTACCATAATGATATCTACGATTTAATAACTCACACAAGGAACAAGATCAAGATGAGGTAGGAGTGTATTTTTATAAAAAAAAAAAAAACTTTCAGTTTTTGCAGAAAAAAACTATGACAATGAAAGTATTGTGCATCTGAATGCAGCTGATATTTATACACACATGTAAAAAAAAAATGTGTATTTGAATAATTGAATTTAATCTCCTGTTGGCAAACATCAAACACCAGATAAAATGATAAAAAAATAGAATCTATTGTATTAATAGGCTTAATTAATAAGGGTACTAACTTGGAGATACATCTTAATTCATAATTAAACAACTTAAAATTTAATTAAGACTTTTCATTTAATTACAACAAATGAATGTATCATATAGAATAGATTGTGTGCTGCTAACTCATTCCCTCTCAATTAAACCAGTTAGTCTAATTTTGTATCATTTCTGTGGCACACTCCTATATATCAAGTTACATGCTGTTGTACTAATGATGCGGGCCAGGTAGTAATTTTCTCCACCAATTACTTTTAAAGCAATGTTGCCACTTTACTGGTCTAAAAAGGTATCCCAGAAAGATGGTTGAATTGAGTGGAGTATCAATGAACAGTAATTGGAATGAGACACACCTTTCTGTCTGCATATATGGATTTAGAACAGTGACGTTATAGTCATGATTAATCTCACATTTAAATCTAGTGAGAAAATGTTGTATATTGTTAGAGTACTCATTGCCTTCAACTTTGATAAATTGATATGAGTAACACAAGTCCAAGCTTGCAGCTCAGTGACTACACTCTTTTTTGATAAAGCCTTTACTATAACTTGACCTTAATTTTACCTTAGTGCAGAGACCATGCATGATGGCAAACTGTCATTTAGGGATATGTAAACCCATTCAACCTTATGTTATCACTGTTATTTAATGTTTCTACAGAAATGAATCAAATCATGAATCTATTCACTGTGGTAAATATTATTAGATTTTTAAACTGGTATATGCATTTTGTTTTGTTTATATTATTAAATGTATTTGAAATATCTGTATCATATTATCCATTAAACAGCAATGCAGTTCACTTCCCCTCCAATAGGAATGAGTATATCTGCTTATTAGTGGTTGTAAGATAAAATGGAGAAATTGTATCTAAAAAACGAATATATGAGTAAACGTTCCGGGACAATAATTTGGAAGTTCCTTGGAAGGACTGGACCGCACCTTTTATTGAAAGCTGTTGTTTAACTAAGATAAGCTTTAAAAAATCCCTGGCAAGATACCATTTGCTGTTGTTTATTCACAAAAGAGGAAGTATGTTACAGTATGGGGCCATTAATTAAACCTACTCTACCAAGTTCACGCAGTATGGGTTAATACTTTATCACGGTATGTTATGTAGATTTCAAGGATTTACAGACACAAATTCCTGTTTTAGATTTTGGGTTTAGTTGTGGTTAAAAGTGTATACATTTCCCCCTTTACACTTGAGCTCTTGTGAACTGTAAATGTGCAGACTGATGAAAGAAAACGAGCAAATAGTCTTAGTAATACTGGTGCAAAGATGATCACATGACCAAATCTGCCTCTAAAACAGGTGCAAAGATTGTCATGATACCTAAACAAATGCTTCATGTGGTAACATCTAAATTATCTAAATATTACATCTTTTTACTGAATAAACCTGACTGGATTATGTTACACCAATGAAGTATATATACTATAAACATCTACTTAACATTAAACCCAGTAAGTTATTAATGTACTAACTGTATGCAGCTGCATTAGTCAGCTGATAGGAACAAGTTTCCAAGTTTCCACTTCATTACCTTCCTAATAATATTCTCATATTTATGTTAAATTATTATACATTTTTCATGAAACTGAATTCTGAGAATACTAATCTATGACTATATCACAAAAAAATTATGCATTATTGTAGTTAACATGATGTTATATGCACAAGAAGGAAGCATGGATGGAAATTTTATTCCACAGGTTTGTTAATCATTTGATATAGGAATCAAAGAGGTTGCTGACAAAACAAAACCCAACCTCCTAAATGAATCAGGTCAAATTTAGAACTGTTTAAAACATCACTATTTAATACACATTAATATACTGTACCTGCAAGTACAGGGCCCTCCCATTTGCACCATTATGGCAATGCCATAGTGCACCCCTCCACAATGGGCTCAACTATTATCAAAACAGCTTAACTACGGTATCATCTGTTTATTATTAATAAACCAATCCAGAACATATCTCCAACCAATAAACTTTACATAGCAAATCACGGTTTGTTTGATTATTGATTTGCATCACTGTAATGTTTATACACCCTAAAAAAAAGCTGGATTAATTTCAACTCAAAACTGGGTCAAAAGAGGAAAAATCCAACCGTTGGGTTAAATCAACCTTAGAAAAGGTCCATAACTGACCTAACAGTGCGTTGAAACAAACCAGCATTTTGAGCTAAAATAAAGGTTAATTTATAACCCAACAGTCGGGTTTGTCCTTTTTGACCCAACCATGGGTGGAAAATAGGCCATCATTTTTTCCATAGTCCACTTCACACTTTTTACTTACTCTAAGTAACTTTGCCACAACATGTCAACTACATTTCTATTATTTATATTATGGGTCTGTTGAATGCTTTATTCTCCTTTAAAATTATTTGAAAATAATGCACACTACGCTTCATGCATCATTACCACCGTGGGTGTGCATTATTTTTTAATAATTCAACGCCCATCGTCAATTATTCCTTACGTTAACCTCACACCTGACATGTCAAATGTCTTAAAAAGAGGTATCAGAGCAATGTTTGTGGTAACTGTGGTATAAGCAGAATAATTGACTCCGGTCCTATAAAATTATTTGAAAATAATGCACACTACGCTTCGCATCCTGCCTCATTACCACGGTGGGTGTGCACTATTTTTTAATAATTCAACGCCCATCGTCAATTATTCCTTACGTTAACCTCACACCTGACATGTCAAATGTCTTAAAAAGAGGTATCAGAGCAATGTTTGTGGTAACTGTGGTATAAGCAGAATAATTGACTCCGGTCCTATAAAATTATTTAAAAATAATGCACACTACGCTTCGCATCCTGCCTCATTATCACCTTGGGTGTGCATTATTTTCTAATAATTATTTTCGGCCCGTCATCAATTATTCCTTACGTAAACACCTGACATGTCAAATGTCTTAAAAAGAGGCATCAGAGCAATGTTTGTGGTAACTGTGGTATAAGCAGAATAATTGACTCTGGTCCTTTAAAATTATTTGAAAATAATGCACACTACGCTTCGCGTCGTGCCTCATTATCACCGTGGGTGTGCATTATTTTTGAATAATTCAACATCTCGTCGTCAATTATTCGTTACATAAACCTCACACCTGACATGTCAAATGTCTTAAAAAGAGGTATCAGAGCAATGTTTGTGGTAACTGGTATAAGCAGATTAATTGACTCCGGTCCTTTAAAATTATTTGAAAATAATGCACACTACGCTTCGCGTCTTGCCTCAGCACCACCGTGGGTGTGCATTATTTTTGAATAATTCAACCGCCCGTCGTCAATTATTCCTTACGTAAACCTCACACCTGACCTGTCAAATGTCTTAAAAAGAGGTATCAGAGCAATGTTTGTGGTAACTGTGGTATAAGCAGAATAATTGACTCTGGTCCTTTAAAATTATTTGAAAATAATGCACACTACGCTTCGCGTCGTGCCTCATTATCACCGTGGGTGTGCATTATTTTTGAATAATTCAACATCTCGTCGTCAATTATTCGTTACATAAACCTCACACCTGACATGTCAAATGTCTTAAAAAGAGGTATCAGAGCAATGTTTGTGGTAACTGGTATAAGCAGATTAATTGACTCCGGTCCTTTAAAATTATTTGAAAATAATGCACACTACGCTTCGCATCGTGCCTCATTACCACCGTGGGTGTGCATTATTTTTGAATAATTCAACATCTTGTCATCAATTATTCATTACGTAAACCTCACACCTGACATGTCAAATGTCTTAAAAAGAGGTATCAGAGCAATGTTTGTGGTAACTGTGGTATAAGCAGAATAATTGACTCTGGTCCTATAAAATTATTTGAAAATAATGCACACTACGCTTCGCATCGTGCCTCATTACCACCTTGGGTGTGCATTATTTTCTAATAATTATTTCTCGGCCCATCGTCAATTATTCCATACGTAAACCTCACACCTGACCTGTCAAATGTCTTAAAAAGAGGCATCAGAGCAATGTTTGTGGTAACTGTCGTATAAGCAGAATAATTGACTCCGGTCCTTTAAATTATTTGAAAATTATGCACACTACGCTTCGCGTTGTGCCGCATTACCACCTTTGGTGTGCATTATTTTCTTATAATTCAGTGGCCCGTCATCAATTATTCCTTAATTTGCAGACACTTTTATTCAAAGCTATTTGCATTTAAAAAAAATGATAGGTTCATTTAAACCCAGTGTTGGGTATTGGGACAAACCCAGCCCATTGGGTTGTAATTTACCCTATGCTAGGTTGTTTCAACCAAAAATGCTGATTGGCTTTAACCCATTGTTGGGTCTAATGTAAAAATGTATTGGGTTAATTTAATCCAACTGTCTGGGTTGTCCCTGTTTTACCCAACGATGGGTTAGATAGAAAACATAATTTTACATCAGTGTACAGTGCAATTAAAAGTATTCTTTTCACTGTAAAAAATGCTGCAAATCAACATATATTTTTATGCTACTAACTTTTTATTAGGGCTGGGCATAGATTCATTTAGATTAATCTCATACAAAATGAAAGTTTGCATAATATACGAGTTTGTGATGTGTGTAAATATTATGTATATTTAAACACGCACACGCACGCGCGCGCGCGCACACACACACACACACACACACACACACACACACACACACACACACACACACACACACACACACACACACACACATATATATATACATTTAAGAAATGTTTTATTTAAATATCGTTTTTTTATTTATATATTATTTAGAATATATAAACATAAAAATAAATATATATACACATGTAAATGTTTCTTAAATAGATACATGTGTGTGTGTGTGTGTGTGTGTGTGTGTGTGTGTGTGTGTGTGTGTGTGTGTGTGTGTGTGTGTGTGTGTGTGTGTGTGTACCTGGTAATTATCACGTTGTGGGGACCAATTGTCCCCACAAAGATAGGAATACCAGTATTTTGATGTCCCCATGAGGAAATAAGCTTATAAATCAAACAGAATGATGTATCTTGAAAATGTGAAGTAGAAGAAGGGTTTCTGTGATGGTTGGGGTTAGGGAATGGGGTGGGTAAGGGGAATAGAAAATACAGTTTGTATGGTATAAAATGCATTACCTCTATGGAATGTCCCCACAAAACATGGAAACCAGAATGTGTGTGTGTGTGTGTGTGTGTGTGTGTGTGTGTGTGTGTGTGTGTGTGTGTGTGTGTGTGTGTGTGTGTGTGTGTGTGTGTGTGTGTGTGTGTATATATACATATTAATTACACACAGCACAAACTCATATGTTATGCAAAAATTACTTTTATTTTGTATGAGATTTATCTAGATGAATCTATGCCCAGCTATACTTTTTATGCTAATACTTTAATGACTTGCAGTTGACAAGAAGTTGCAAAGTTTCTCGAGTTAGTCAAATGTCTTAAGTGGTCTATCAAAATAAACTGTTAAGCTTTGACCTATACAGTATCTACTGTCTGTATGCAAAGATTGATGGTTGGATGTAATAATGTAAAATTCATTTCATTTGTCCCTGTCCATCCATGGCTGTCCTGTTGCATAAAACAAAATCATGAACAACAACAGTGGTAAAATACATACAACCACATCAAAATAACATGCATCTGTTATTTTAAACTCATCTAATAAAATGACTAGATTTTGTAAGGTTACCCAGCAAGGTAAAAATAATTCACCGTTAAGACAGTAAACAATGAAAAAAAGTTAATTAATGATTATTTAAATATACGTAAAATAATAATATTATAATCATCATATAATTGAATATATTGCGGTTTCCTATTAATTCTAATAAAATATGCCTTTTAAAGTAATTAGGATTTATTTTTATAGCAATATTTGAATGCCACAAAGTTTACCACATAGTTTATTGTATATTATGTCTAAAGTGCATGTAGCAAACATCAGACAAGTTTTGTTTGATGATAGCTAGAGGTGTTGTAACTTGACATGTTCTAACCAAATGTGGTTGAGAAACCTGCCTATCCGCGGTGAGTGGCGTGTTGTTTACTGCACCTCTTTATAGGTGCCACCTTATTGCTGTACACCAGCTCGCTATTCTTTATTTGTCATAGTAAAGTGCTTTTGAACCACGAAGACATGATAGTTATCATAGCTTCATGCAACATTTTCACTGTTGCACAACAGTGTTGCAAATCGTTCTCGTGTAAAGCCCTTATCATTTGATTCATTCGAGACAACAGGAATTTAGTTTGGGGGCTGCCTCGGGCCCTGCACTCTACTCCAGTTCTCATGTTTTTTGTTCAGTCTCCCTCTCTCTCTCTCCTAACACGACTCCCCCCATAATGCCAGCAAATATACAGTGTGGCTACAGATTAATCTTTTGACCTTTTGTTTTGTCATAAAGGACTCCTTCCCATTGTCGCATTATGCATTAAGTCCCAAAAGGGTTTTTCGCTGCGCTTTTGTTACTTTATTCTATTTATGTGTTATGGCTTTCACTGCGGCCCGAGCATGTGTAACTGCATGTCCCTTTGTTTTGCAATACTAACAACAAGCCATACGAGACGGTTCATCAATGGTTTTCTTTCCCCTTCACGACAGGTCGTGCCCATACTTGAGTTCAGTTGAGTTCAGTAAATATAAGACACATTTGTCAGTCCCCGGGGATTATCTTCGGGTCCCCTTACCGCTTCCAGCGGGGGGGGGGGAGGAGGGAGACGCACGCATGCCGTCTTGTTTCTTCACTTTTATACGACGAATTTGTTGATAGAGCAGCGCGCTGCTGGCACAGGTTTGTTTGTT
Organism: Misgurnus anguillicaudatus; assembly: GCF_027580225.2. NCBI lineage: Eukaryota > Metazoa > Chordata > Actinopteri > Cypriniformes > Cobitidae > Misgurnus > Misgurnus anguillicaudatus. Next base: position 16,847,409 of record NC_073360.2, on the reverse strand, counting down.
TGGCAGGCCTTTGCCTGCTCTGGCACTCGGATAGGTGCCGGGTACAAGCAGGGTGGAACTTTGCATGGCATACTTTACCTTAAAAGAAAAATTATATTAACACAAAAGTTGGCTGATGTTACAAGTGTATTTTTTTTTAAATTGTTTGTCTAAAAAGATTAGTCTGATAAAGTAGGACCTTTATCAACTGCAAATCTTTTGTGTCACAGAAAGGTTTTTAATGGATCCATAAAGCCTGACAGGGATCCTTGGAGTAACTTTAATGTCCTTTTAGTGTATATACGAGAGCTTTTTTGCTCAAGGACACCAAAAACTAATTTGAATGAGAGCAAAATTTTGCTGCTGCGGTACTTTAGATTGATATGGGTGTGAACCAAAGATTGATAAGCTGATGGGTAATATTTCAATGTATTAAAGGGTTGTAAACCCCAAAATGAAGCATGTTTGTCTTTTGGACATCTCTATTAAAGGAATAGTCAATTTTCTTAAAAGAAAAATCCAGATAATTTACTCACCACCATGTCATCCAAAAGGTTGATGTCTTTCTGTGTTCAGTCCAGGTGAAATGTTGTTTTTGAGGAAAACATTGCAGGATTTTTATAATTTTTATGGACTTTAATGGACACCAACAATTAACACTTAACTCAACACGTAGCAGTTTTTTTCAGCGGAGTGTCAAAGGACTCTGAACGGTCCCAGACGAGGCATAACAATAAAAATGAAAAGTATGCACTTTTAAACTACGACTTCTCGTATTCCTCCGGTCCTGAAAGCGTCAGCGTGACCTCACGCAATACGTCATGACGTCAAGAGGTCACAGAGGACGAATGCGAAACTACGCCCCAGTGTTTACAAGTGTGTTGAAAGAGGACCGTTCCGACGTTGTTGTATGTTGAATGATACTAATTAATGTCCTTGTGTCTGTTTATTGTTTATAATGGTCCGCAAATGTGCGTTTTATATATGTAACACGTGACGTCACTACGTCACTACGCATTTACGTTAGGTCGCGCTGGACCGGACCTAGACGAAAAGTTGTGGTTTAAAAGTGCATATTTTTTATTTTTCTTGTCAAAAATGAAAATCGTTTTGCTAAATAAGACACTTATGCCTCGTTTGGGATTGTTTATAGTCCTTTGAAACTCAGTTGAAAAAAACTGTTACGTGTTGAGTTAAGTGTAAAGTGTTGGTGTCCATTAAAGTCCATTAAAATGAGAAAAATCCTGCAATGTTTTCCTCAAAAAACATAATTTCTTGTCGACTGAACAAAGAAAGACATCAACATTTTGGATGACATGGTGGTGAGTAAATTATCTGGATTTTTCTTTTAAGAAAATGGACTATTCCTTTAAATATAGATATGGTTTTCTCCTGAATTTGTCCTACTGCCAATAGATCGCCCATATGAAGTCCCTTTAAAGCAGACGTCCATCTCCCTCAACCCCAGAGGCCGTATTGTGGTATTTGACCTTAGGACAACAGCTACAGCCGTAACCCTTGTCTGTATGAGAATCAGTACGACACAGAATTTACTCCCATCTGCCCCTTTTCTTGGTACAGCTTCACAGAGATGCTCCAGGTGAAAGATAGGAGAGGATAAGACTCTTTTCATCTTTATCTTTACGTTTAACACTTCGTTACTGAACCTGAACTTGTCAAATAACCGAACTTGTAAATTAGGATGTTTGTCTTGCCTGAAGCAAAGTCGGCCGTCTTTAATCTCTTCTGTGAGCACAAAAAGCCATTTTCAAATGATTATAGTGTCTGCTTAGTATTTTGCTAATGTAACAGTAATAAGTATAGCTAAGTGGTAGTACCCTGCTTTAGCAGCACAAAAGGTCATGGGTTTGAACTCACATGCTGATAAAATGTATACCTTGTAAAGCACTGTAAGCTGTTTTCAAAAAACGAGATAATGATATTAACCAAATGCTCTCGGCATGTGTATGTTCATCAGATCTTATTTCTGCTTAATCTCGGCCTCAGGTTATTTAGAAATACTGGCTTGCTAACTGTCACATAATTTTTTTAGCAAAAAAAGTCCTCAGTGGAAAACGAATGGGAAACGACCGTGGATCACAAACTTGTGTCCCATGTGTGTACTTGGACCTGAATACAACCTGTATGTGGTAGCCACAAGCATAACAGCGCCCCCTAATCAGGCTTGTGCACAATTCAGAATTGAACTGAAAATGACTCCTGAATTCCAATTCAATTCTTGAATTTGAATTGATGTCAAAACAGGATCTAGAATTGCAATTCGAATTTGAATGAAAGGAAGCAGAATTGCAATTCAATAGAAATTCAAAGAAATTCATATACAGTAAGTGAAGTGTTAAAAATTAAGCTTTCAGTATATGTCAGATATGATTGCATTACTATTCTATAAATAATATTAGCTTGAACTACTTGTACAGATTACATTGACAGGAAATGTTTTCCCCAACAATTAATGTTTAAAACTCTTATCACATAACAAATAATTAAGTTAGATTTTTTTGTAATTGTAATTTTGTGGAACACGATGGGACATGACTTCAGAATGCTTTACTTTAACCAAGTATTTAAAATGGTTGCCAAACAATTTTCCAAAGTAACTTTCCTTAAAGGGACACTTTACCCATTTGCATAAAGGTTTGTATAGTTAGAACCCCAGTCATGTTTTTGAATGGTCGTGCATCATTTCCTCAGTTGCCGCTGAGACAGGAGAAATACAGATTTCAGTGTACCACTTCCTTCTTACATTAATGTAAAAATCATCATTTTGCATCATTGAAAGAAGGAAGTCCAATATCTTTGTTGAGGGGGTGAGACCCCCTTTCTCGGTCAAATAGGCACCAAATTCTAAATATGTTACATTTCAACTATAAATATGACACACTCTCAATAAAGATGAATGTTTCTACAGGTGAAATGCTCCTTTAAGCCCGGAATACACTGCAGGATATTTGCACTCCTATAAGATCATTATCTTATCACACTGTGCGAAACTCGGGAATGACATGCGCGTAGACTGTGCGATGATGACACTGAAGCTTTGACGGTTGCTTCACACGTTAGCACAACGTCACCAGCATGCGCTCGTGGTAAACAAATACCAGTACGCAGATCGTAGCAGCAAACACACTGTGCGTTGATCATGCTGAATTTCTGACACTGTCATAAAACTATCGTATGCTATCTTTGGACGCAACACCAGGAAAACGGCCATCTTTGAACCTCTCTCACTGTATGACAGGGGTCGGCAAGTAACTTTGGCCGCGGGCCAATATTTTTTTTAGCCAGTAGATGGCGGGCCAACTGCTGTTGGCACACTTACGTCTTATTTTGAATTAGCCTAGTATAGGCTATCTGGGCTGCGTTCAGCCCCAACAAAACATTGCACAACGTTTATTAAACAGAAACGGTGATGCGTTGAACGCCCTGTTGTGATGACGTAAGAGTTGCAACTACGGTAGCTGAGAGGCCATTCTTTGTGTTCTTTTTTAAATGTTTCTGAAGCCAGATGAAATCGTTATAAATGTGTGTTTAATACTGTAAAAGACCCTCAATGTTACAATCACTGACCTTGCCGTCCAGAATGAAAGACAACATTCCAACTTGAACCCATTGAGCAAGCTGTCTCTTTACTACCGCGTGGTTTTATACATCTTGCCGCTGATTGGGCCGACATTTCTGACACACCCACCAAACAAGAGAAAACGCTTTTAAAACCTGTTGCATTCCGTTGCACACCGTTTCCAGGAAACATGTCGTTCAACCCGGAAACCGTAGCAAAACGTTGTGCACCGGTGTGAGATTGAACGTGCCCCTGATCTTTTGTCAAGAAACATTGTCTTTATTTCTTATTTAAAATACGAAAGACGGCATTAAAAATGGCTAAAAACATGGTTATGGGTCTGTGTATCATTCGTTCAATCGTTTTTTAAATTAAAAACAAAAATGAAAAAATTAACCACCACGGGTTTTCTGATTGTGTGCTCAGATAAAAAATTAATTATTGGATTAGACAATTTTTTTATTTAACACCTTTATAGGCATAATATATAAATGAAATCATTTTAAACAGATCAAGTACTATTAGTGGTAACATATTACAGGCATTTATGCTCTCATGAAAGACTCTTATAGTCCGACTTTTGAACTGTATTCCTTTTTTTATTAATATTTATCCGGGACACACACATACACACCTAAGGTTTAAGGAGGTCTCCGCTTTTTGTCCAGCTCCGACAAGGTTCTATTCAGTAAACCACTTAAAATACACTCTGTGTTCACCCGCTTTATTTCCCGACCTGACGGGTCCGCAAAACTTAACGTTAGATCTCATTCCCAGAATCTCACATTCAATGTCTCTAACGAAAAAAGAGAGATGAAGTATCCTATAACAATTATAAATGTTATACAAAAATTGTGTTCGTGCCAATATAAATATTATTTTAACATTGTATTGTTAGCAGAGAAAAAATGTCACAATATAAATAATAAATTAAATAGGACAAAGCCTCTCACTCAAATTTCTAACCAACATAAACCGAAACCATTGATTGCAGAGTTGCTGTTCAAACAAATTGCTGAAAATCCTCCTTTGACAATTTTATTTTTAAAAGGAGGTAAAGATCAAAAAACTATGCGTTAGGAAAATTAATAATGGCTTTATTTTAATAGACATGTAAAACCATATTTTGGCGAATTACTTTCATTTTTTAACGAATTTACCTGCCCATTTAGTCTTAATAATTAACTGTAAACGAACTTGACTTGCTGTTCTCGAAGGCAGGTCGAACCTAAGGTCGGGCTCGAGCCCCAAGTTCAAGTTACAGAACAGAACAGTAGATTCCTTTAAAATCTACGTTAAAAGTGTAATAGTTAAAATATTACTGCAGTAAAAGAGTTTATTTTATCATATTTTGTAGTGGTTTCTAAAAGCCTGCAATTACTTTTCAGTAATTTGCGATGTCACGGAGTTTAACGTCTTCACGCGTGACGCATTGACATGATTTATGAGGTAAATTTGCAAATGATTCATGAAGTCATACCTCTGCAATTATTTGATTGATTGTGTTTTAGAAGTATGTTCAAAATCTAATGACAGTTATGATCGCGGATGCGCTGGAAGAGAAAGAGCGGCCGGTTAAGATTAAACTAGCTATTATACGCATTTTTTTCAGGACATTCTTGCGAGCCGGTGGCAACTTGTCCACGACGCAAATATTTTTTTATCAGGTAATACATATTATTTGTCAGTGTGTTATACGCGAATAAATAATAATGAAAAAAGTTCAAAAGTCGGACTGTAAGCGAATGAGACTTACCGGAAAGGTTTCTATTCAAACCCTTATTAAAACCCTTATTAAAATGTAATCTGTTAGTACCTGATCGGTTTACATTTATTTTATTGGTATATGTCTGCTAAGGTGTTCAATTAAAATTAGTCCGAACCCGTTTTCATTCATTTTTGTTATTTTTGATCTGGGCGCACATTCAGAAAACGAGTCGTTTGATTTTAGTTCAGGAAATAAATAATAGAAAAACAAGTCGTTTTTGTTTATTTTGTTTTTTGGTTTTGATTTGAAAAAACGAATGAAGGAATGATACACGGGGCCATTTTTGTAAACTGTTATTTTAAAATAAAAAAGTCTGATTAAAAAAAATTAAAAAACGGATTTCAAATTAATCCGGCGGGCCAGAAAATATTACTATCGGGCCACTTTTGGCCCGCGGGCCGCCTGTTGCCGACCCCTGCTTTAAAGCAACACTATAGAGTTTTTGCTCTTTGCTCCCCCTACAGGTTGGAAGCGGAATTGTCCATTACCACTGTCGTAAATAATTTAGCCTACTGCAGCATAGCTGGCTCTCATTGGATTGTAGGTCTGCCATAAAGCAAGTTTTTGTAGTTTTCACTCGAACTACAGGACCGCGACCCGAAGGTTGGAAACTTCTTTAGTGCGGTTTTGGCCGATAGATGGCTGCAAAGCCAATGTGAAAGTGCCATTCACCCAGTTTTGAGTGGATAAACCTTATTTTAAGGTAAAAAAGAACTCTTTGGTTTTGCATCTGAACTCTACATGGCAGTTTCCAGGACAGGGCTTGACCCAGATTAAAATGCATACTTTGAGGTGCCTTTATTTAAAAACACCTTATCTCTTAACATAAATCAGTGCCATTGTTTTGTCTCAAGATGCACACCAGTATCGTTTTTTGTAATAAGGTTTGTTTGTAAAAACGACATAAATGTCCTAATATAACTAAGGCCTAGTCCTGAATTAATCTAAACCCTGTCCGGGAAACTGCCCCTTTATGTATTTATTGGGGATGGTTGTAAAGTGATGGACAACAAATAATTTTTTGGGGCTTGTGCTTTAGTGTTATCAGTTTTTCTCACAAAAAAATGATGACTCAAAAATGTAACTAAAATAACTCAGTTTTTTATACCACTGAGACTTCTTTGCATTGGGCCCGGCCTATAGTTTGCATTAGAGAATGCTATCATGCATTTACTGTTCAACACAGTGTTGTTACTCCTTACGACTCATTTAGGTCTGTCTTCTCGTGCAAGGATGAGGTAAGTATTTTTAACTTTCTGCTTTATTCATCTATTTTTCTAAATTGTCACTTTTTCCAGAGATGTGTTTAGTTGTTTGTGAGTTGAAAGCTTGCATCAGGAAATTCCCAACATGACAGCTTTAGTATCTATGGACCAAATGCTGTGCAGATTTCTGTGCAATATTTCAAAGATCACAGTTGATGTATGCGTTAGATGCATTTCATGAGGCTATATTCATTAAAACAAGGTTTCCTGTTATTGTTGCTGATATGCGTGATTGTTTGTGCAATGATAGCAGACCTGAGAAACGGAACATCATGGGTTTCATAGTTTAAGTGGTCAATGAACCTCAAAGCGTCTGCAGATGTTTCCTTTAAACACTAATAAATTGACTAGCGTGGCAGTTTCAGATGGGTTAGATGAATTCTCGGTAGCCTAATTTTGGACTCAGATTTGAACAACTGTGCCCACAAACAGAATGAAATTCATTAAAGTAATAAAAACAGCACATTGTTAAAGCAAAAAGAAGGAAGTTTTGTTGTAGCTGTGATATTTAGAAGTACAGTATTTGTGTAGCTTAATTGGTAGAGCATTGCATAAGCAACATGAAGGTCAAGGGTTTGATCCTGTATACTGATAAATGTACAGTCTAAATCAGTGGTTCTCGAACTTTTTTGGCTTGAGGCCCCCCTGTGTATGGTGCATCCTTTCGTGGCCCCCCAAAGTAAATGTATGACATAAATCATTCTAAAATGTAAAATCTGAATTAAACAAAGCATATTAAATGTTACAATGTAGTGGTGTTGCTTAGTAGCCTTATTTGTTAAGGTTTAATTATACAATTTATAATAAATTATAAAATGTTTTTTATAAAATGTCATCAAACTGGGGCCCCCCTGGCACCATCTCAGGGCCCCCCAGGGGGCCACGGCCCCCAGTTTGAGAACCACTGGTCTAAATGCACTGAAAGTCACTTTGGATAAAAACATCTGCCAAATGCATTAAATATATTCTTATGAATTTAAAAATGTCTTAATTGGTGTTTACAGAAAATTATAAAAGATGACATTTGCAAGACATGTTTGTTGCACTGCTACACTCTAAACAATTTGCTGTAATTTTGCAGCTGGTTGCCAGTAACTTACTGTAGAAGATAAAGTCAAAAAATGTTTCATGTTCATTTAACTTTGAACAAAATGTTGCCAGTAAATAACATAAATGTAAAATCTACAGTAAGTTACTGGCAGCTAGTTGCCAGTAATACCCATTAATACTGTAATTTCTACAGACATTTTTTACAGTGTATGGATTAAAATAGAGATGTTGTCATAAATATCAACAAATATAACTATTAACAATAATGATAATCTTTTAATGTCACTCCTATAGTAATTTATTAATTCTTAATATTGTTATTTCTAAATATAGCATTTAAATAAGTGATCTTCAATTTACATGATAGATATTTTGTGTATCTTTTAAAAAAAGAAACAGATTGTAATACAATGACGCATCTGTGTCACTATGTCTCGCAATAAGATAAAGAGTAAAGGGGTTTAAGGTTTGAGGTTTTAAGATCCTCTCTGATTATTTAATGTGATAGATATGGTATTGACATGCAGTGTGTAGTTTACATAAGAATGTATTGATGGTATTCTGGAAGTTTTAAAATACTTTAAGTGAACTTGTGGTTTCACTCCACGGTGACATCACTTGACACTGCAGTGTCTTGTATAAGGCAGCCCACTTAGGCGACCACTTGAAAATTATAAGATGATCTCAGGAAGTGTATAGAGAAGGCATTTGAATAGATGTAACGGTATAGACATTTGCGTATCCAAGAGTGCAGATGGGAAAATGTAAGTACAATTTTTAAATATATATATATATAACATTTATATTAGCTTATGCATTTTGGTACAGTACTGTTCACGAACGTAAAAAATGCCGCGAAACCCTGATTGATAAATCGTTGCAGTTTGGCATAGTATCCATTCTGAAAAGTGTCCCTGCCTGTGAAAACCCAGCTAAAATAAATTTTTGTGATTTACTGTAAAAAAATTATATCATACTGTATCAACATATATTTTTATGTTACTTTAACTTAACAAATTAAGTAAAACAATTTCAACTGGTTTTATAAGATATGCCAACTTATCGCAAGTCAAAACCTAAAACAGTAGGTTGAATTGACTTCCTAACCAAGTTGACAACATAAAATCATCCTACATAATGTAAAGAACATTTTGTGAAAATATAGCATTGATATCTTTAATATTGACTGCACTATAAAAAAAAATTTGCTGCCTTAAAAATTTTTGTTAAATCAACTCAGATTTACAAGTCGTGTCAACAAAGATGAGTTGTCACAACTTATAAAATATAGTTGATAAAAGTCAACTTAATTTTATAAGTTAAAACAACTCACCTGTAGTTATAACAAGTCAAGATAAATAATAGTAAGTTGAAATGACTTGTAAATCCGAGTTGATTCAACAAAAAATTTTAAGGCAGCAAAGTATTTTTTACAGTGTAAGTAGGCCATGCCAAAGGTTAAAATTCATGTGAAATCAATGATTAAAATCTAACTTTGATATTCTCATAACCACACTGTACAAAAATGTCACAAAAGGTTTAAACAACTTGGTTATACAAGTCAGTTTATCCAACTTTTTTAAGTTTCTACTTGTGAGAAGTTAAAATAACTTTAGAAAAGGAGGCTAAATTGTTTAACTTTATTTGTTAAGTTAAAGTAACAAATAAATATATGTTGATATGATATAATTTTTACAATGTAGATCTGTCTGGTTTCACAGTCAAGATCACGCATGTGGCATCATTGGTCAACTGTTCAGTGGAATTCAGGAAGATTTTTTAATGTTTTTTTATCTGGCATAACATTAAATTAAAAATGATACCATAAGAGCCAATTGGAAAATTTGAATTGTTTTATTACAATGCAAGTTGGCAGTCGGTCTAGTAGAGTACTGTTGTAAGTCACTTTGGATGAAGTTATCTGCTAAATGCCGTAATGTGATGTAAATATAAAATACATTTACACAGGGGCCTGTTATTTTGCTGTTTGAAGATGGACATTTCTCATTGTGTGTTTGACAACATAATATCGCACATGAATACAATTACTAAAATCATTTTATGGATCCCTCCGCTTTCAATTGAACAGTATAGGTAAATGTAAATAGCAGTTAAATTCATGGCAGTCCTGTTAGTATAATAGTGATGGAGCTTTTGGGGAAATGCGTTCCATTACAGTAAGCAGCCGTACTTTGGAGCAGCTAAAGCTTAATATGCAAAACTGCTCAATTGCCCTCCTCCTGATAAAAAAAACTTCACAGCTGCACAAGTTCCTCTTTTTAAACTTTTTAAATCCTGCTGTGCTTGTATTGTACAACCGTAATGGACTCTTTATATTTGTGCTGGTGGTTTACGGAGCAAAATGTTATTTCTGTTTTTTTATAGTGTGTGCGTGTCTGTTATAAATGTATAAATCCCAAACCACATCTTCAGTGTCTTGCGCAAAGGCTATGCAGGATGACAATCAAGTGTGTTGATAAAAGCAAAAGCCATGGCGGTTATGGTTACTGTAGAGATTGAAAGTTTGGCAATGTGTGTCAAGAATCTGTGATTAATAGTGCAGAACAAGTCCATTATTTGATGATTAAACATTGAGGACTTTACCCTTAAGACGTAACAGTTGTTCTAGCGAGATACTTTTACTCAGAACGGGGTGTGGAGTGTGAGAGAGGCTTTTATGCAAACACGACTAGCAAACAGTGAAATCGCTATCAGTGCATTGAAGCTTGCGTGACTCACGCAATGATTTATTTTCGAGTCAAATTGTGACTCACTTTTTTAATTGATCAAATTATGGGGATTCATTCATGGAATGAGCGTGTGTTTTCGGTGGCTACTGAGAAAGTGCCGGCCTACTCTGGGATTACTTTCGCAATAAACTTGGACTTCTTTTGTCTCCGCTTTTTCAAATAAGGTTTACGGAGATGTTTGGCAATCTTACATCACCAAACAATCACACCTTCTTAAGTACACAGTGCTCGCTGCTGGAGGTTTCTTTTAGTATTCAATGATGGCCAGCAGCTGTGCTTGTATGACAGCACACGATTTGTCTTGCAATGTATCAGCTCCAATAAATACGTTTTTGTCTTTTTTATGTCCAAATCAAAAAATGACTTCATTTGCACTGGAAAGATGTTATTATGGTGTTTTTACATTGTAAAGTACAAAGTAGGTTGAATTAACTTGCATAATTAAGTTGTTTAAACTTCATGCTTGCTGGTTGCTGTAACATATTACCATATAATCAAATATTTCGTGTAATAAAATACAGCAAAATGCCAAAAATCCATTATGTAATGTCTGAATCATCATAATTTTGAAGAGAATTTCTAGCAACCCCGACTGTCAGTTTTTTCACCGTAACAGATGTTTAGATGAATGAATCAAATTCTTCATCCAGTCGCCAGTGGGGTTACTTCCTAAAAAATGTTCCCAGCGCAAAACAAATGTGATACCATTTTTCACTTTCCTGACATGGAGAGACAAGTGAAGGAATTTGCTCAGGGGTTCCTCATGTCATTTGTGGAGGGCAATTGAGCAACAGATCTCATAACGTCAGCTATACGGCCCGTGACATATCATGTGCAAGGTTGTCAAATGAAGTGTTGAGTGTAAAATCACTTTTCAATGTGGTTATAGTGCCTGACATGCTTACTGTAATCTAAACATGAGATATGCCGAATTCGAATAGGCTAATTTCAGTGTCCTTCAGGCTTAATATTGCCACGATCTTCGCCATTGGCTACAGTTTCAAGTAAGCTCTTATAGTAGCTTTATGTTTCAGATTAATCAACACAAAAGGTGAAAAGGGTCCAAATAAAAGTGATGTGCTGTGTATGACTGAAACTTTCAACACCTTACCACACCTTGTTTCACTTGGCACGAGCGAGAAATTCTTACATGTCTCCAAGTGTCTTTAATGTGCAAAGAAGCAACATTTCGGTACCGTTGTCACGAGACGTTCTCACATCTATCATGTTTTCTTTTTTTTTGACAGCCTCGTCAGATGCGTCTGCATCCAAGCCGTACCAGGGGGTGAGAGTCAAAGACCCCGTCAAGGAGCTGCTGCGCAGAAAAAGAGGAAACGCTCCCAAAATGACCCCCCTCACCGCCGCAGTATGAACCGTACACACACACGTGCACACGCACTCAATAAGACGCTCACGCTCTTTATTATTAACGCTGCCCCCCCTCATAACATTTTCTTATTCATTGTGTATTCAAGTCTTAGCTTGCGTTTTGTTCTTTATCTAATCCGTCCCGTGCACAATGGGGATATCCAAATGTGAGGCTGAAAAGGAGGTTATGAAAGAAAAGAGCGAATGAATTAGAAGACCTTGGGCTCTACAGAGTCAGCGCTTAGCAATTGTTTGTGAGCAGATATTTGGTTAGTGTCACTTATTTGCCATTGTCGTGTGAAAATAAAGGGCGGAGGCTTGGACAAAAAGGGGTTTTCTTGATTGTCTGCAAACTTTGTATTTCTTTGCTACTGGTGGCTCCCAGTGCTGTACATCTTTATCTTTTCACTACTATTGTGTCACTTCAGGTCATGGCCTCTAATAATTAACAGTAATAATTATTTACTTTAAAGGGATACTCCATCATTTTGTCATATTAAACTATGTTATTACCTTAACTAAGAAGAATTGATACATACCTCTATCATTATCGCTCATAATGATAGGGAGAGGGGTCGCAGATTTTTAAGGCGTGACTTTTTACTGCGCCGAGTCGAAATACTCCCAAAAGTGCTATTTCGCTATACATTATAGTTACCCTTTTTAATCCGCTTAGAAAAGTGCCACGTTTTATTTTGTGCCACCATACTTGGTCGTATAACTACTCGCAGTGTTGTGCCTGAACAAGTTCATTGAATGAAAGTTCATGAACTCGTTCATATTTTGGGCGAACGTGAACTGAACGTACTGTATTACTGCCTGATGAACGTTAATGTGAAGCCGTTCATTCTGGTGTTTGGTGAACGGCACGCTCTCTCAGTTTAACGTCGTTCAATAGGGTGCCAGATTTCTATAGTCTTCCAGGCGAAAACCCGCCTAAAAACACACTTTAAACAGACCTTAAATGTGTAGCGGAAAAAACACCCAATCTGGCAACACCGCCACCAGGGTTTCATCGCTGCATGCGTCATCAAAACAAAACGCAGCATGGAGGTGACAGCATGTAGGCGACCAAACATTAAATAACATCATATTTGTCCCAAATTGTTAACAATTAACAGGCTGCTAACGCATATTTTGGATCTTAAAAATTGACTTTGGCTAAGCTCACGCTATTTCATGTGCACATGTGGTGTGCGATATGCGAGTTGTCCAGCACGTGACGCCGCGCAGCACTTTTCCACCGGTGTGCGACCCCCTTGAAGCACCCGGCTAACCTTTCAAGGTATGTGCAACCAAATACAAAAATGTAAAGATAGTCAATGCTAATGTAAACCCTGGTTGAATAAGGATTTAAAGTTGGATATGAAGATGAAATCTGACGCATTTAGCTTCAGTAAACTGATAAAATAATTGCTGTATGTGGTTCTATATGGCAATCATTTAGAAAAATAATATGGGAGAAAAGAACTATAAATTAGTTCATTTTTGGAACTGTGAACTGGTTCAAAATTTTTAAGTTTGAACTATAAACTGAACTAGTTCATTTTAAAATTTGTGAACTGAACTTTGAACTAGTTCATGTAGAAAGTGAACTTTCCCAACACTGACTACTCGTTTTAAATATGGAAAACGTTGATGTGTTTGGTCTAACTTCATCTCTTCTTGGTACCATTGAATGAACTGGGCTAAGCTAAGTGCTATCAAAGTGTCGCCCCACCCACGCCACAGCGATTAAGTGCATGCACTAAGATGATAGAGGTATGTATCAACTCTTCTTAGTTAAGGTAATAACATATATGACAAAACAATGGATTATCCCGTTAATAATAATAATAATAATAATAGAGGATCAATCAATCAATGTCTACTTAGATGTCTAGGTGTTGACAAATAAGCATTTTTAAGATCATTTAAAGAAGATTTCTTATAAAATGTATGAAATGAAATTTGTTTATGCTGGTTTCATACATATTTCTGTTGCATTTCTGACACAGAAGAGTAAAAAATGAAAAGATTAAAGCAAATTAAATACTTTCCTCCCACTTCGGCCCTCAACCACCTGGGCTTTTAGTAAACGTGAAAACATATCACACACAATAATTACAGGAGTCATCTATGTTTAACAGGTTTCTTGTCACATAAAATGGCACCCGGCTTGTTGATGATACCACCCTGACTTTACTTTGCAAGTATTTCACAAAACAATAGTTTAGTACCAGCATGTACCTAAATTACATCATTTTCCAAATAAAGAGAAATATCTGAACGCCTTCCTTCATGCACACACGCACGTGTGCTGTGTTGCATAACAAAAAATTGAAAGATGTCAGCAAGAAGGGAAACGTGTGTGGATCTGTCTGTCTTTATTTAAAAATAAATGTCTTCATTGCATAATTTTTTTTAAGAGTTTTTGCTCTTTGCTCCCCCTACAGGTTAGAAGCGTAATTGTCCGTTACCACTGTCGTAAATACTGAAGCATAGCTGGCTCTGATTGGATTGTAAGTCTGCCGTAAAGCAAGTTTTTGTAGTTTTCACTCGAACTACAGGACCGCGATCCGACGGTTGGAAACTTCTTTAGTGCGGTTTTGGCCGATAGAGGGCTGCAAAGCGAATGTGAAAGTGCCATTCACCCTGTTTCAAGGATGAACGACTGAAACTTTTTTGGAAACGTTATTTTAAGGTAAAAAAACTCTTGGTGTTGCTTTAAGGATTATGGCAAGCCCTTCTATGGAGCCCCTAAGAGAACATAGAGCACAAATTAAATAAAGTTAAGTTTTGCGTGTGCACGTGAAACTATCGCGTGCTCACGTGAAACTATCGCGTGCATTCAATTTTTTTAACGGAAGTGGTTGCAATCAATTTATTTAAGCTACATTTAAACAAAAACAAATTAGTAAAATAAAAGTTAAAAAAACTTTGGTTTAAATGTAGCTTATATAAATCGATTGCAACCACTTACCTTAAAAAAATTGAGTAAATTGAATGAATAAATTTTTTCAGTGTGCCCTCGTGAAACTATCGCATGCTCACGTGAAACTATCGCGTGCGCACGTGAAACTTTCGCTTTTACGTGCGCACGCAATAGTTTCACGTGCGTGCGCGATAGTTCTCCGTGAGAACGCGAAACTAAATGTAAAAAATATTTCTGCACATGAAGGTTTCGCGTGAGCACATGAAAGTTTCGCGTGAGCACATTAAAATTTCACGTGAGCACATGAAAGTTTCACGTGAGCACATGAAAGTTTCACGTGAGCACATGAAACTAAACTTTAGATTTTTTTACTCCAATGCTAGGGGCTCGGTACCATTTTTGCCTCACAAAAAATCGAAATAGATTTTAATTTAGAAATGAAAATTTTGTTCATTAATAAAAATGCGAATACAAGGCATGAATACATTTTAAAATAGACCCGAGGTCAAAACTCATTGATCTTCAGTAGTCTGGCATTACTAGGCATTACTGAGTGCAGAAAGACAGGATTTCAGACAACCAAACTTCAAGGGGGATTTTGGCCTTATATAATCCAGGTGTTTTTCTGTGGCAGTTAAACTATTCCCCCATACAGCCAGAGGGCTGGGCATAGGGCCTATGCAAATCAGTTTGTGGACCTGCCAAGAGGCTTGCCTACCAACCCTCTAATTACACTTGACAACACATAAAAACATAAACATACACTAAAGTAGCATTTTCCGCACATTAAAAAAACGTGGCTAAAATAATCACTCAAATTAGTAGGGGGACAATCTCGCTGTTAAATACATTTTGCCTCTAGCAAATTGTGCATGGGCTATAAAGTACCCCCAGTAGATATTGTAAAGCCTCTAAATGCAGCTCTCTTGTAATGCTTGATGTCTGTTTACAAAAACTCTCAAAGCTATTCACCAGAAGTACTAATGGTACATGAGTTTGTGATTGCTTTCCAAGTAGCATTACATATGATGTGAATAACTCCAACAAGAGCTGGATCTTCTCTTATCTGCATCTGTTACTCTAGGAATAACTAGGTTATCCATAAGCCAGCCCCTCCATGTGGTCTCTGCCGTTTCATTCAACACCTCTTTATTTTTGGGAGGCACGTTTATAAGCGGTTCTGTCATTGTTGTGCTGGGGGCCACAGTGGGAAACGCCTCGATCCAATCTACCAGGTGTGGGTCCTTGTCTATTTAAGTGAAATTTAAGTGGAGCCACTTGTCCTGACATGTTAATCATTTTGCAAAAGAAGCATATTAATATTTCTTGACCTGTTGACTACTAAATCTTTAGATTGCATTTATTGACTGACCAAGAATCTACTTCTACTATATATGTACACACTCTATGGCCTCTATAATCTCAATTTACACACGGGGGTCTCAACTATTTGTGCTGCATCTGCAACAGCAATCTGAGGACATTGGTTTGTGTTTTGAGGGATGGCTGGATTGTGGACGGATTTATTGGAATTGCAAAACATCTTTGCAAACCTTGGCAATGTTGAGGAATATGCTCCCTATAAACTTTTGCAGGTGCTCAACCAAAAGGTGAATACAAGTTTAAATGTAGTAAAATCAGCACCCTGCTCCAAAGAAAGTATAATAGGTTCCACCCAACAAATGTATTGACTCGAAACATCAAGGTTGAAGCGTTGCGACTTATTAAACTTTCTTTAGGAGCAAAACTAGCAATGTTAAGTAGTAACCTAGTAAAAGATGCTGCTTCAAAGGTTAATGTCTTCATGTGAATTGCAGGGTTAGGGTTAGGGTTTAGTTATGTTTAGTTAATTTTACTTTAATGGCAATGAAAAGGTTATTAGTCAATAATTGAAATTCACAAATTGTCACATTGGAATTACAGTATGAGGTTCCTTCTGATATTTTTGTAAAATTGAGTTATTTATATATTTTTAAACTTGTTTACATTATGTGATGTTTTTTTCAAGGTGTGTAAATGTTAGGACTTTTTTAACCCTATACCTCGGATCTTTAGTGACCTGGGGCATCATTTACAACCCTCCCCCTCGTTCATTAGATCTCCAGCTTTTAAGTGTTCCGAAATTTAGATCTTATCAACAATTCAACTAGATAGATATCGAAAAAAATGTAAAATAATATCTGCTTTATAATTAATTTAAGGTAAAAAGTGTATAGAGTCACTATAAAGACTCGAGGTATGTAATTGTGTAAGTTAAAATAATAAACTAATGTTAAACAAATTATTTTTACATGCTTTTTTCTTTTGTTATGATGATTAAAATTATAGGCAACACAGTGGTTCAGTCGTCTCACAGCAAAAGGGGTTCTTGCTTGTGCCTTGCTAAGCCAGGGAGCATTTCTATTTATTGTTTCCCAGACAGCACCCTGTAAAAAGTGAAAGTTGGTTCAACTTAAAAAGTTACTTCAATTGTTAACACCAAAAAAAATTTAAGTAAAATTTTAAGTTGAATAAACTTACATTTTTGGGTGTTACCAATTGAAGTATTTTTTGACCCAACATTTCACTTTTACAATGCAGAGTGTACATTTTTGTATTGCCAAGATTAAATATTGATTCTTCATCGTTTAAATATCAGGAGACCTAGAGCTGAGTTCAAGGCATAGACTGTAAAAAAAGATGGACGACGCCTGATCGCTCTTTTCCATTGGTGAAAAGTGAAGCCCCAGTGTCCCGATACGGCGCTGACATCTTGGGTCTTGAGTCTGCGCAGTAGCGATTTCGGGACCAGTTCTGCGCAGTAGTTAGGAGGAAGTAAAGCCGTGAAAGCAAGGCCCTCGCTCTCGCAGAATGCGCATATCACAGCTGTCAATCATGCCGTGACACCACCGTTTTTATAGCATTAAATAACTAACTTAAAACAAACTTATTAAAAAAAAAACACTTGAATTTACATCAGCATGATAAAAACTACAGTAAATGACAGAAACCAGCTTCGGAAAAAAGAAGCTGAATTGAAGTGTAATTGAAGTGTAATTAAATTGTTTAGTTGTTCTCAAGTCCCGTTGAATAACATGGGGAGGCGGGGTTTATGATCTATACTGGGACCAGTCACTGGGGGGCGATCAAGACATTTTGGCATCACTTTTCAGGACTTTGATAACTTTTCAAAGTCGTGTTATAGTCACAAAAATTTAATTAATTTATTTGTGTCCATGGCACATAATTCAGCTTTTTTGTGTCTTGTGCACAAATGTCTTTTTTTGTCACTCACACGAATTTCTATAAATAGATTTTTGTGTCCGTAGCACGACTTTCTTTTTCAGTCACCACTCACATTCATTATGTATAATTATAAACATTATTCCCTACATGAGGGTCAGTAAATAATGACAAATTTGATATCTATTTACTAACATAAACATGAATTATACAGTAAGATATAGGAATAAGGATCTTCTGTACTTGTATGGTTTCTTTTCAGATGATGATTTCCAACAACACTTTTCCCTCATACACACATGCTGGTAAGCAACATCCCAATGTTTTGTTTCTTTAATAGTTCACCAAAAAATGAAAATTACCTCATAATTTACTTATCTTGATCCTAATCCAGATGTATATGACTCTTACTAGCTTTGTAATGGCATTTAAAGGTACCCATTTTTTGAAGCCCCGCATCCATCATTATAAAAGGAATCCATAAGATGCATTGGGTTAATATATCGCCTGAAGTGATTTTGATGTTTCTCGTAACAAATAGTAACAATTATCATCTTAAAAGGACACCACTTTTTAAAAAATATGTTCGTTTTCCAGCTCCCCTAGAGTTAAACATTTACCGTTTTGGAATTCATTCAACTGATCTCCGGGTCTAGCGGTACCACTTTTAGCATAGCTAAGCATAATCCATTGAATCGGATTACACCATTACCATCACGCTCATTTAAAAAAAGCTAATTTTCCAGCTCCCCTAGAGTTAAACATTTGATTTGTACCGTTTTGGAATCCATTCAGCTGATCTCCGGGTCTGGCGCTAGCACTTTTAGCATAGCTTAGCATAATCTATTGAATCTGATTAGACCATTAGCATCACGATAAAAAATAACCAAAGAGTTTTGATATTTTTTTATTTAAAACTTGACTCTTCTGTAGTTACATCGTGTATTAAGACCGACGGAAAATTAAAAATTGTGATTTTCTAGGCATATATGGCTAGGAACTATACTCTCGTTCTGGCGTAATAATCAAGGACTTTGCTGCCGTAACATGGCTACAGCAGGCGTAGTGATATTACGCACTGTCAAAAATAGTCCCCCGCTATAGAAAGCTACCAAGGGGACTAATACGTATTGTTTAGCTTTAGAAGACAATATATAAATGTACTTGAGATTAATGGATTCCTTTTATTGATAGGCTTCCAAAAATAAGGTACTATCCAATGCCATTACAAAGCTAGGAAGAGCCAGAAGAACTCTAAATGTTTTCGGCTGAAGAAAGGAAGTCAAATGGTATTAAGGTGAGTCAATTATGAGGTAATTTCCTTCAAATGTCAGTCAATGTCACTAACACAATTTTTTTTCATTTCTAAAAGGGACTTCAAGTTTCACAGAAGTCAATCAGACCAGCCTCAACGAGTCATTTGTGGACGTCAGTGGACTCTGCACAGGATGGATCGCCCAGACCACAAGCACAGCTGCTCTTCAGCCTCTAGGTCACTGGTCTCCGCCTGACTGTCTACAGCATGACCCCTCCCTTCCCTCCCACAGCACTGATATGTACGTTCAGCCTATCTGTCCCAGTTACACTGTTGTGGGCCCTTCCTCCATGCTGACTTTAGCACACACGCCTCTCTTCACCAACCTTGGGGTATGCTAGAAACCAAGCCTACAGCCTATAGATGTTCACCAGCACTTATCTGCTTTCACTAACCCTTTATCTGGTTCTCTGTTAGACTATGAGCAGCTCCAATTCAACTCTGCCTCAGGTGGACGTCCCAGACCTGACGTACATTCCATGGGCCCAGTCTTTATCCTCAATTGCCGGCTCCGTCGTGCAGGCGCCTTCAATGCCAGCGGCTCTTTCTGCCCCCCAGCTCTTCCCTGTGCCTCTGACTTTGCCTATACTCCCACCAGAGCCAGAGCCTCAGCAGGTTAAGTCTCCCCAGGCTCCCGAGGGCTCTATAGCCCTTGAGAAACTATTGGAAGATCATGAGGGTCAAAAAGAAACCTACATCTGCAACCCCTCACTTTTTTCTGAAGATATTTAGGATATTTGTGACCCTGTCTGTGAAATTTAGATTTATGTTTTGTAATCTAATTATGAGAAGTTGGATTAATTTCAGATTAGCATTTGTGCATTTTTGTGAAGCTTCTGTTAAAGGATTGGTTCATTTTCTTAGAAAGAGGTCCAGGTGGTTTGCTCACCACCATGTCGTCCGGAGTGTTGATGTCTTTCTTTGTTCAGTCGAGAAGAAATTATGTTTTTTTTTTTTTTGATGAAAGCATTCCAGGATTTTTTTCATTTTGATGGACTTTGATGGACCCCAACACTTAACACTTAACTCAACACTTGACAGTTTTTTTCGGCGGAGTTTCAAGGGACTCTTGATGATCCCGGACGGGGCATGGGGGTCTTGTCTAGCGAAACAGTTGTCTTTTTTGACAAGAAAAATAAAAAATATGCACTTTTGAACCGCAGCTTCTCGTCTGTCTCCGGTCCTGTGGTGCGCCAGCGCGACCTCACGTAATACATCATCACGTCAAGAGGTCACGGATGCTGTTTGCGAAACTACGCCTCAGTGTTTACAAGTGTTGAGAAAGAGGACTGTTCCGACGTTGTTGTATTTCAAATGATACAAATTAATGTCTTTGTGTCACTTTATTGTTTAAAATGGTCCACAAATGCACTCAAAAAAATTGTTTGTTCATTCAACATAATTGAATTAAGGAAAACTTTTCCACGAAATTAAGTTTGGCTTGTACAACAAGAATACAAATAGTTAATTTAAACAAATAATCTTTTATTGAACCAACTTAATAAATATATTTTCATTGGTCATAAAAATATCTTGTTCAATAAACTTAATTCAGTTAAGGAAAACTTTTCCACGTAATTAATTCTGGTCTGTTCAACAAAGACAAAACAAGTTCAATCAAGCAAAAAAGTCTAGTTAAACCAATTGTCAGTTTCTATAATAATAATTAGCATAAGCGCACATTAGCATGCTAATGACACATTGGATGAACATGTGATTGATCTTCAGGCATTAACACAGTTAAAGAAGTATGTAAGTCACATCCACAACCTAACCACAAGCGCCACTCTTCTGCACGATGGTAACTAAATTGATTACCTAAATTAAAAAAATTTTCTATTGAACATCATAAAAATAGGTTGAGACAAAAAAAAATGAAAAATTGTGTTGTATTAACTTGTTTCATTTAAGTTAATTAGACAAGGTGCAAAAAAATTTTTTTGAGTGTGTGCGTTTCATATATGTAACACGTGACCTTTCTAAGTCACTACGCAATTACGTGAGGTCGCGTCGGCGCGTCGCATGACCGGAGATGGATGAGAGGTTGTGGTTTAAAGGTGCGTATTTTTTGTTTTTCTTGTCAAGGGTGACGGTGGTTTCGCTGGATGGGACCCTTGTGCCTCATTTGGGATCGATTGGAGTCCTTTGAAGCTCTGTTGAAGGGGGCTGTTGGGTGTTGAGTTGAGTGTGGAGTGTTGGGGTCCATTGGAGTCCATTGGGATGGGAAAAATCCTGCAATGTTTTACTTTAAAAAAATTCTTCTCGACTGAGCAAAGAGGGACATCGGCATTTTGGATGACATGGTGGTGAGTAAATTGTCTGGATTTTTGGGAAAATGGACTAATCCTTTAAGATCATTATAGGGTGAAATATATCTGCATATGGTATATCAACATTTGAGCACCTGTTGTAGGGGATCAGGGGAAAATATGTTGGCAGATATCAATGGTGTCGTTTAGCTGCAAACAAAATAATCTTTAGGATTTATACAGTCTATTAAAGCAAAAACAGCCTGCTTTATCTGTTCAGGGCACTGAACATGGTGTGAAAAGTAATGCAGAATTAAGGCTAACATGTTAAACTAAACTCTCAAGGTAGTTAATGATTGTTTTTCTTCCTTGTTTACGGCCCATGAATCCGTCAGTTAGAAAGCCATCAGTTTTTAGAAGAAATCCCCTATGGATGTTATCATTTATCTGTGTCCTTTACCTGCAGGCTCAGTTGTCTGTCAGGTTATCACATCCCCTAATGAGATGTTTGAACAAGGGTCTGCTTCATGCTTGCTTTACTGTAAAATCTGCTTATTTACAGCTTCTTTACATGTGACCTTTACTCTATGACAATAAAATAAAACACTGGGCATCTTGAAATGCTTTCATGTGTGTATTTTTTTGTGCTCCTTGTACACTGTAAAAAAATTACGTACATGTTTTCACTTTGTTGAAAATGTATAAATATTTTAGGTGTTAACAATTGAAGTAATAACTTAAAAACTTAAATTGAGAAAATTTAAAGTGCACCTATTTTATTGCTAAAAACAATATTATTTTGTGTATTTGGTATCATACAATGTGTTTGCGTGGTTTATGGTTAAAAAACACATTATTTATTTTCCACATACCGTACATTTTTATAGCTCCAGATATACTGCTTTCCTCAAACGCATTGATTTTGTACAAAGCTCATCGATCTGAAATCGTGCAGTGCTAACAGGAGTTAACTTACAGTCCAAAGCGGGAGGAATTATGATAATGTGGGTCTTGTCTACATCACCAACCCAGGAAGTAAACTATTGCCTAAAATCTGTGTGTTAATTGTAGTCCAAGAAAAGAGATTTACGTTGGAAACGATAAATCGCATCATCATTTACTTTAGGGTTTGTACCTTTTGCATATCATTAACATGTACTAATACACACCAAAGAAAATGTAAAATCGTGAATTGGACCATAGGTGCTCTTTAGGTTTATAAATCTTTTTACAATTAAAATTTTATTAATGAATTAATTTATTAAGAAGAGTTTTTTTTTTTTGTACTTTTATATTGTATTA
The DNA here is from genome assembly GCF_027580225.2 of Misgurnus anguillicaudatus. Taxonomy (NCBI): domain Eukaryota; kingdom Metazoa; phylum Chordata; class Actinopteri; order Cypriniformes; family Cobitidae; genus Misgurnus; species Misgurnus anguillicaudatus. Next base: position 16,824,647 of record NC_073360.2, on the reverse strand, counting down.
AAAAGTTGCACTTTTTTTTGTAATTTTCGGGATTAAAGGTCGTTCACCAAGCTCAATTTACTAAGTAAGGTCCAATATCTTTCAACACTAAGTAAAAAATGTAACACTAAGTAAAAAATTTAAGTTAAAAATGTTTAAATATTTTAGGCGTTACTATTTGAAGTAATTTTTTAAGTTGATCCAACTTTTACTTTTCATATATTGTTTTACTATACATACTCCATTTAAAGGGAGTATACTCCACTCAGCCACATGTTGTTCTAGACCTGTATCGTTTTCTTTATTTTGTTGAACACAAAAGAAGATATTTGGATAAATGATGATACACATTTAATGGTACTGACTTCCACAGTATTTGTGTTTCCTACAGATTTTTTTGTTTTTGGGTGAACTACACCTTTAAGACCAAAACATGCCCCAGCTGTTTATACTGAATGCACTTTCATTAGAAGCAACAATGTCATGCACTTCAACACTGAACACACAAAGCTCTATCATGATAACGATCAACAAACATACTCATACTTAAAAGATCTCTTAATACAACAGACGAAAGAGACGACAACAGCAGTCAGCAAACACTAAAATTGTTTTTTACTACTATTATTCATGTAATTTTACATACTACATAATGCGAACTTTTAAACTCTTGCTTAAAGCTGCATTGTGTAACATTTAGAAGGTACTCTTGACGTAAATTCAATATAATATATAATCAGTGGTGTATAAAAACCTTACAAAATGAGCTGTATTGTTTTTATTACCTTAGAATGAGTCGTTTTTATCCCCTTTACATGGAAGTCATAATTTTGTACCATCATGTTTTTACAGTAGCCCTAAACTGACAAACTGTTCTACTGTACAGAACGCGTTTTGTTACTATGTTGTTTCAGATGACGAGATGTTTGTTCTGTGGCGGCTACCGTAGATTCTCTATGCGTTTCGAAAGGGAGGGACTGATCCGTTGGTTGCAATTCACAATCTAACCACTAGAGGCTGCTTAAAAAAACGTACACAGTGCACCTTTAATGTAAAATTGTTTGGACAAAATGCTTAGCTAACCAAGTTTAGTCAACAAAAAATCATTGTTAGCAACATGTTGAGGACTTTATTAATATCTATAAATAATTTTATTACATTTTTAGGGGGAAGATTTTGATTTTGAATTTATTTCATTGCACTCTGCTCTGCAAAGCTACCAATATGGTAAAACAATATCTTTTATTCACATACATTTACACATTCGTCGGAAGCGACTTACAATACATTCAAGCTACACATTTTTATCACAGTTTGCACACCAAATAAGCAACAGGAGCATGAAGCATTAAGAATGTCTCCCTGAAAGCCCTGAAAAGTACCAAGATTAACCCCAACCCTTACCCTTAAAGAAAATATTGACACATGAAACTTGTAAACATAACCTGCACATATTTGTGCATGGTTTCTGAGAACAGACAGTGCTGCCAAGATGTCTATGCATTTAAGGTACCTACAGTACTGTATGAATCTGGCCAACAGGATCCATGGGCATGTCTGCACAGATGCTAAAAGGAAGGCGTGACTTTCGTGGAGAAGCAGGGAAAGACTGTGCTAAAGGGCAACAATATTTGGCACAAAGCCTTGCAGGATGAAGTCAAACGGGTGAGAATTAAGAGTGAAACATGTCAAAATACCTGCTTAAATTGTCCATGCAGAAGTGTGCAGAACATCCTCTTTACCAAACTAGCTGACACTTTTATTAAGAACTTTTAAAACAAGGAGACCATGGGGACATACCTTTCAGGGTCTCACATATCTTTACATATATCAGTGCCATTGTTTTGTCTCAAGATGCGCACCAATTATGTTTATAAAAATGACTTAAATTGTCCTAATTTAACTCAGGCCTAGCTGTGGATCAACCTAAATCCAGTTTGGGAAACTGCCCCTCAATGTTATTCCCCTGGCAATTCCAGTTGATTATAATAATACAGACAGACTCGTATCGTGTCTGAAATCAGACATTTCCAAGCTCCACCTTTCACATGGCCGTTAATCTTTATGACTGAATAAAATGATCTCACACTCTCGCTTTTCCTTAGAAAAATGAATGAATCCCCACCGTTCTGATTTTAAGTAAGATGAATTCTCAAGACAAGGAGTACTGAGAAACCTGCAAGAAACCGTTACTGTAGGGATTAGTTGGCATCATTTGTTGAATATCGCTGACTGAACAAACACTGATAACTAGGTGCAAATAAATGCAACTTCTTGAGTTAAAAGAAGACATCAATGTCAAACCTCTTCCTACTATTATAAAAAGTTATGCTGTGCACATGCAGACCAGCCACGAGTGGAAGACAGCTATGATTTTATGAGTACACCCAAAAATGCATGTAAACTTTTTTGCACCTCTTGTTTTGACATCGGAAAATCGAAAAGAGAAAGTTGTAGCCCTTTGATTTCTTGACAGAATGATTGAATGTGGGTCAAGAGTGCAAACATTCAGATGTTACTGCTTTATGACAGCATTCATGTATGACCCAGAAATGAACCCCGTAGCCAACAAATCCTCGTCTACATTCAGGTGGGCTACATTGTAGGTTGCAGCAATTGCAGTTTGTTGTTTATGGACTCTCTTTGGTCCAGCCAATGTCAGTTGGCTGCCTTAGGCTTAACAAAGCCACAGGGTATGTTTAACAAGATATGGTTAACAGTCACAAAAGAACTATGGCTATAGAGGTAGAAAAGCAGACAGGGTTTAAAAGCAATAATTAGGATTGAAGTCAGGTAACGATTAGTGATAAGATTGTAATTTACGTTAGGGTAACTTGGTTTCTGAGTATTGGGCCAACAGACGAAAAGTTGAGGGTTGTAAGCTGTCCTACTATTCTGAAACTGTTTTACCAGGTTCTCCTCGGTGCAGATGTTGCAAAGATCTAATGATAATAACAAGTTATTCAACATTGACCTTACCATAAAAGTACTGTACTGTTTAGAATGAAATATTAAGTGACGAACAGTACAGAAAAATGAATGAAACTTACACATATGTGAGAAATAAAGAAATAATCTGGAAAATACAAACAAACATGTCTAAACCAATCCACTCTGGCAAAGCATCTATGGGAAAAACTTAATACCAACACTTGAGAAATGAATAAGGAGAAAGCAGAAAGTGGCATGCAACGACTTGCCCTCAGTTTCAGTCAGAACAGAGCAAACTTCTACTCAAAAATAAAAACTTTTTTCTGGGTCACACAAATTAATTACCAATTACAACATTTAACCACTAAATCGACAAATAGCTTTATATTTAACTTTATTGACAGTGTTTGTTTGTTTATCCTATCCATTAACTTATAATACCCTGCTTTCAATTCAGTTAATTTGCATATACAGTAGTCAGCTTCTAATAGCAATTCACATATAATTTTGTGTCTTTTTAGCATGTCATTACTGAAGTATTTTTTTCCTGCTGTTGACATGAACCTGCTTATCTTTTTAATCTTGGACTATCATTCCATGCATAATTCCAAGTCATTTATGACAGTGTCATTTAGGAATGACCACACATCTCAAACTCCTACTCACAATACAAAAACTGTCATGGTGTATAACAGTCTAGAATACCTTTTTGTGGGCCCAAGCATAATTTTGCAACTATATCTTACAAAAGACACATGCTTCAAAAAAGAACATGCATAAAGATATAGCTAGTAAATGAGTGCAATACAGATTTACTATAACTGAATATTTGTTTAGGACAAAAGAAAGCTATATGTATTAGTATGGAATGCTATCATTATTCCACAATGTAAAAAAAATGAAGCATGACGTTAAAACATTTTGATTTTGCAAGTCAATTCAACCTACTATTTTGAATTAACATGACTTATATAAACAAGTTAAAATGGTTTAACTTAATTTCCTAAGTTAAAGTAACATAACAATATGGGTCATTCTACAGAAACGTCCACTTTTGGTATGGCAAGATGTCTTAAAATTGATTTATTTTTCTAACATTTAAACTTAGACCTAGATCACTCTTTGACTTTATGAGTACACATAAATGACAGCTTAATGATTTATAATTTTTTGTGTTCATCTACTTAAAGACTGCATACACCATTTTTGTCACTGGTGTTACCTTACTTCTTTAGCAATATTAAAGGTGTTTATGAAATATTATTTATATATTTTTTTCAGCTTTAAAGCTTAGTAGCAGAATTCAATGCATTTAAAATTATCATCATGTCACATGTGAAAGATTTTATTTAATGTGAAAGGAAAAAAACAAAGTAACACCAGTGACACAACAAATAATCACCAGTCACTGGTGTTACTGATCTTTACTGGTGTTACCTATAAGGAAGGTAACACCAGTGACAGTAACACCAGTGACAATTTTCATGAAAACTGCATTTTATAAACTTATTGCTGCAAAGGATCAAACCACAATGTTGTCAATCATTGTATACTCAGTAATTTAGGTGGTTTAATCCATTTGTATTCTAGTTTTTCGCAATTCCCAAACAAATAAAGGAGGTCATACCAGTGACTTAAACTAAAAGCTTCATATGAAATCATGATGTAAATGAGAAGATTTCTGATAAATGAAAAGAGACCGTGGACTTACCATGGACTTCTCTTCATAGATCTCCAGGAAATTGAAAGAAAGTCAAGTGATGTCATCAGTGTGATTTTTATTTAAAAATAAGAGCTTTTTTGTTAAATGGTAACACCAGTGACACAACTCCAGGGGACCACTACTTTCATTATATATTTTATCATATTTATAGCATTTTGTTTTTTAATGTAGTTTACATCATATATTTGATAGTTATGTACACATTATTGTATTTTAAATAGAAGAAAACACTGTTTTTGATCTCAAAATTAAGCATTTTCCCTCTGTACATCACTGTGGGGACGAGCACTTCTGTGGCGCTTGGAATTCTAATTAATTTAAAAAATCAAATATTGCTAAATTGATGGCTCAAGAAGGTGTAAATGTTCAAATAACATATTGTGTCATTTTAAAATATAAAAATTGTTTAAAGTGTTTTTCAAGTGTAACATTTCTGTAAAGTCTATAGTGACAGAAAAATTGACATTTCCGTAGAATGACCCATATATGTTGATTTGACATCATTTTTAAAGTGCAGTATTTTATTATGTTATGATTTAATTTAAGCATGTATTACTGGTTTTACTGGTTCAAAAATGGTGAAAAAACTTGCTAACACTTTACAATAAGCTTGTATTTGTTAAAGATGCCAAAGAATGCAATGTCAAATCGTTTTTTGATATTTACATAGAGGGTATGCAACTTTATTAAGTGCAAAAATTATCCGGAAACGTTTTTACATGTCCATTTACAAATCCACTTTATTGTTTCCTTATATTTGTAAGTTGCTTTGGATAAAAGCATCTGCTGAATGCTTAAATGTAAATGTAAATTTGGATGGGTCATGAATAATAAATTAAGCTCTGCTGTGATTGCTCTGCTCTAAGGCTCATGCCAATAGCTCACAGTAGTAAATAGAACTTATGTTTGAGCCTGTATCAGACATAAGGAGATTGTTGTGGGGGTGATAATTTAGATGATTTTAGATGATTTAGTGACTGGTCCCCTATTTCACCCATCCATCCAAAACCCAATTTAAATATTCAATCAGATAATTTGGTTATCAGCCATAAGCAGGCTGCAACAGACTATTAAGACAGCTGAGATGATAATTGGTGCACCCCTGCCCAACCTCCAGGATGTACATCTCCAGAGTATGAAAACAAGCAGGTAACTCCATCAAAGACCCCTCACACCCAGGCCGCAACGTGTTTGCACTTCTGCCCTCAGGCAAATGCTACAGATCCCTGTGCACTAAATACAAGCACAAGAACACAGTTTCTTTCCACAGGCCATCTACACCTTTAACAGTTTACATTAAAGTGCAATATTCTGTCGTACTTATTATACTCTACAGTGCAATATAGGGTGTATATTAATTAATACATATTTAGATGTTTTACAGTTCTAAAATGTACAGTATACATATGTAATATGCAAAATATGCACATCTGTAAATAAGTCTTGTACATACATATTTGTTTAATATTCGTTTTTTATTTTATTTTGAATCCCACACATTTAGATTATATTTCTTGTGCTTATGTAAATAAATACTGTATGTTACTGTATGACACCTTGCAAAAAAGGTAATTCTGATTCTGATAACACGGGTGAACGGGTGCTGCTGTTAGGCGAAGAGGGCTAAAGGGGTGGTCAGGAATGTCCGTGTCCACCTGGATGAAGTGTCAGTCAGAAGATCGAACTTTCATCATTCAAGAGTCAAAGCCTTTAGGGAACCAGTTTTATCAAACAAAATATGTGACTAGGCTAATGCATGGGCCTATTTGTCAACTAGCTGTTGATAGCGCTCCAACATCATGAGCATGTTAACATACAATACACCATTAAAGCAACTATTCATCATGTGAAAAATGACTTAAAGGGATAGTTCACCCAAAATTCTGTCATCATTATTCATTCTCATGTTGTTCTAAATCTGTTTCTTTTATCTGATGAACACAACAACAACAATTCTGATAAATTTTGATAAATGATGGTAAGCACCCAGCTGATTGTAACCCTTAACTATTATAGTAGGAAAAACAAATACGATGAAATTTAAGGGGTGCGTCAACTGTGCTTACCATCATTTATCTAAATATCTTTAATCACAATACTTTCACAATACTATTTGTTTTCCTACTATGGAAGTCAATGGTTACAATCAACTGTGTGCTTATACCATCATTTATCAAAATCTCTTCTGTTGTGTTCATATAGATTAAGAACAACATGAGGATGAGAAAAAAAATGACAGAATTTTCATTTTTGGGTGAACTATACCTTTCAGGATGCTGGGTGATAGCATGAGATAAAATTTTCTGTAAACTGGATTTTTGTGTGGTATTATTCCAGTCTTCCCTGCTCAAACAGCTAAAGCCAGCCTAAAGCTGCTAAGGAGCATTTTGGGTTGAAACAACCCAGCATAAGTTAAATTAATAAACAAATGTCAGTTCTGTTTGTATTTTACTCCACCATGGATTGAAAACAACCCAGCATTTTTAGATGTAGCTGGATAAGCGGGCCTCTTACCCACCAAGTTAAACTAACTCAACGTATACATTCTCAGAATAGAAGGTACAAAAGTTGTAACTGGGACGGTACCTTTTCAAAAGTCCTAATATGAATCATTTGGGTACATGTACCTTTAAGGTACCTCTTAAGAAAAGGTACCACTCAGTGACAACTTTTGTACCTTCTTGTAAAAAAAATTCTGAGAGTGTGCACTTGTAGCTGTTTAGAGGCTTGGCAGACACAGTACAAGGCAGGATGATGTTTTCCACACGTACGAATTTATTTGTAATGCCAGCATGCCACATATTATTCAAAAATATTGTTTGCAAAATCACCAGTGTTAAATGTACACTGCTGGTGTTTATATGGGTACCACCAGACCATGAAGCCATGTTGTTTTTTATTTGAGTGACAGAAGGAGAAGTCACACCATAGCAGGTGTTTCAAAATCTCTTGTAAACGTTTATTTTTTTGTCCTCCAGTTTTTTTCCAGTGTTTGGCTTCGTTAGCTGGAATTATATTCGAGAACTTTCATCTGTGATGTCCGTGGTGCTGAACTCATGCGCGTCAGTAGATCACCCACCTAAGCATCAGATCTGCTTATTTGCGACCATAAACCAATTTGCGCTGCTCTTGGTAGATTGCGTTAGTCATTATGGAAATCAACTTTTGCGCCGGTATTATTTAATTTGCGATTTTTTTAGTAAATAACTTGAAGATATTACCTTTCATATCGGCGCTTTTTGGACTTGTGCTCTCGCGCTAATTTGTCTCGTTTAGTAAATCTGGCCCCTTAAACGTCCGTGCGAGGTCTCTGGGTTTTCACCCATTTATCATATTATTAGGAAAGTGCGCTTTCAGAAATGTCACATCCATTATGGAGAAATGTCACAGAATTCCAACAAAATATGTTGTCTCCCATAAACGTGTGTCCTTATTTGTCACATCAATAACACATGTAGGCTATATTTTCTATTATAAAAAGACATGATGAGTATATGTTTTTGACTGATAACTTCGTAACTGTTAAACATTAATTGATGCACCATGAACTAAGCAACTAACATGAACAACGAACATTAACAAGAATGAATAAATGCTGAAGGGGGAGGCACTGCAAGAAGGTCCCTGGTTCGAGCCCCGGCTTCAGGTTCTTTTCTGTGTGGAGTTTGCATGTTCTCCCTGCAGCGTGGGTTTACTCCGGTTTCCTCCCTCAGGCCAAAAACATTTAGGATAAGTGAATTTGAGATAGCAAATTGCCCCTCCCCCAACGTGTATGGATTAACCAGCTCTCGCCATAAACGCTCTATCTCGCCATAAATGCTAGAATGGCGTTAAAAATAAATAAATAAACAAACAATAAATGTTGAAAAATGGCTCATTGTTTGTTCATATTAAACAGTTAAATTACACACCTTTCTGTTGTCTTGTTACATGTCTGCCTTTCAAAAAGCAACCCATTCTCACCAAAAAGCGTACAAATGACACGCAGTGTGATTATCGTGCATAGATACGACAAATTCCGATTTTGCGTGCATATGATACGCCAGTCGTGTAAACTCGTTACCCTCTCATGAATAAAGCAGTTAGATTATATGCAATGCAACAACATAATACATTTGGAATATAATAATTATAAAATACAAAATCTGATACTACTAATGTTTACTATTACAACCTTATTGTGAAGTGTTACCATTTTTTCTGACGTCTCTCTGTCGTTTAGGAAAATAAGAACACATGATTAAATATAATGGTAATATATCAACCTGGGCCCGTATGTATAAAACATCTCAGAAATGCTCTTAAGAATAGTCTTAAGCTATGACTTAAGTGTCAAAAAATTCTTAGTAAGGAGTAGGACCAGTCTGAGAATAGAAGACGTTTATAAAGAAGCTGAAAGCAACTTTCAGTAAAGTGTAAGACTCATTCTTAAGTGCTGACTTAAGTGCCGCAAACTAAGGACTACAATGATTTCAACACAAAATGGCCGCCCTTAACCTCTGAATCAGCCAATAGAAAGCCGGCAATGTTAAACAGTCACAGCAGCATGTGACACCATACATTCATGAATCATGAAGACATTCAAATTATATTAGTATTTAAATATTTTAAATTTAATTTGCTTAAAGAAATGTTTAACAATATGACAAATAAGTACATGCATTTATTTTACACGATTTTGAACAAGTTTGATTAAGATTCAACATGTTAATGAAATAGACAAACGTAATACTATTTTTAAAAAAAATGAAGATGATGAATAATATCATTTTGATTTTACTCACAAGCTGTTTATAAAAAAAGACTAAAGTTTGCAAACACTTAGATAAAAAAAATACTTTGATGATCAAGCCTGAACAAAATGATCAAGTTAAGTTGGACTTCTCCACTTAAACAAAGTTTTAATTTTTGCCATCTTTGTCGCTTTCTTTGGCTTGCTCACTGCTGAAATTGCTAACATCATGTTTTGGGTCAGGGTTTTATACTCTATTAATATCACTTTACATAATGATGTCACTGCAACCTTGTATATACTTCGCAATTTTTGAGGTTGATAATGCTATTGTAGATTTTATTTACATTTTTATGGTATTTTATTTACCTATCATAAACTTTAAAATGTAAAAGCGTCTCTACTTAAAACTTACTTCAATTGGTAACACCTAATATTTAAACATTTTTAACTTTAATTATTTCACTTAAACTGAAAGATTTAAGTTGAAAAAACATGACATTTTTAGGCATTATCAATAATTTGATTCAACTTTAACTTTTTACATTGTATTTTATTCAAATAATTTATATACCATTTAAGTATATACAATTGCTCTCTTAATAATCCCATAAAAATTCTTGGTACTGTGCTAGCACTTAAATATGTTTTTTTTTACTAATATACATAATATAATATACATTGTATAAAAACCTTATACTCTTTATATTTCATGTTATATTAATGTCTATCTACTGTCTATATACTACTAACATGTATATATTGTACATTTTCTGCTCTGCAACAATGCAACAATATTTTTTTTCAAAAGTACTATAGAAATACATTTGAATTAAAGTAATTCTAACAATTTTTTTGTTGTAAAGTGCATGATCCTCTACCTCTCTGCTGCCCTCTTGTTACTCTTAACTAGGTTAAGAGACCTCTCCAGCTCTCTTAAATAATTTAGGAGCTGAGACCTAGTCTTAACACTTAGGATGCTTTATAAATCAAATGTATTCTTAAGTCTAGGAATAAGAGTAAAATGACATCATTCTTAGAATTTTGACACAGTTAAGACTAAAATTTTACTCTGAGCGGCTTTATACATACGGGCCCTGATCTCATAAATTTCCGTGAAATAGTCACGCATTATTTTGCTCAGTTTTGCGTGACATTGTCACGTATTTCCACCATTTTCCGTGCCCCTGCCATGACTTTCTTTTCCGTGACAGTTTCACCTATTGATTACTCAGCTGTTTTTCCTATTATTAAACAATTGTCGCTTCGGTTTGTTTGGGGTTAGATTTTCTGTTTGCGTTAAAGTATTGGTTTATACTATTTTTTCGTATGCTTTTTAAACCATTCTCGTCTGACGTTAGGGTTAGAGTTGGGTTTGGGTAAGGATGTCATTTTATGAAGCCATAACAGAAAGTTGTTCTAACCCTAAACCGAAGCGACATTTGTAAGAAAATGGAAAAACAGTTGATTAACCAATACGTGAAACTGTCACGGAAAAGAAAGTCGTGGCAGGGGCACGGAAAATGGTGAAAATACGTGACAATGTCACGCAAAACTGAGCAAAATAATGCGTGATTATTTCACGTACAGTCTCTGGGAAATTCTGTTTTAATTTTTGACTGAAAATCACATCCATTTCGCTGGAATTGCTTCAATATGACGCGACTGTAAAAGTAAAAAAAATCTTTTTTTTTTGCAGATCTTTTACTCATTTGCATGAAAACCAAACATTCTGGAAACCTTATTACTTTATTTATTATTAAATAAGAAATAAGTAACATTGTATTGTTATTTTAGGGCTAATTTAAAACGAAAATGCAACAATAGTAAACTGCACATTTTCACATTTTCAGTGATTACAGTTTGCCTGTTGTGTTAAAAACCTTTTAATTACACACATTTCTGTTGTCTTGTTACATATGACTTGTGATCTCTGCCTTTCAAAAACACCCAACCTGAAACTAATTCGGATTTGTGTAAACTCGTTACCCTCTCTTGAATAAAGCAGTTAGATTACATGCAATGCAACAACATAATACATTTGAAAAATAATAATTATAAAATACAAAATCTGATACTAAAATTTGAACACGCGTGAAAGATTATTTTTGTTGTTTACGAAACAAATGTAAAATAATTAACTGATGAGACTAAGATTATATCAGCAGAGGTCAGAAAATTGTGTGCTGGCTACTGTTGCTATCAAATATCACATTACAAAACTGGAAGGGACGAAGTTCAAAAACGAGAAGCCAGCATTGGGGTAGAGGAAGACTTCCTTGTCCTGTGCTTTACCGAAGGGGAATTCCATGTTGGTTTACAGCAGACACAAAGCGTGCACTACGGTCAAATCTGGAGCATTAAACACGCCCTCTGATTGCGAAACATGACTTATTTCAGTCGTGTACACACTGTTCCTTAATCTTTTATAAATCGTAGCATATAGGTGAAAAGTACACGGGTCCTTTTATATTAAATAAAGAAAACTGATGCTTGAGCCACTGATGCAAAAACGCAATCTTCGCTATTATTTATAAGATTCGGTGCACATTTACTCAAAACAGACACGAAAGACTGTTTTGCATTGTATTTTAAATATTTTTAGCTTGCAATTCTTATCATTTAGGAATTATGTGCAATATTCTATTATGATGATTTAATTTTCTCAGATTTTACCATCATTGGTATTTTACTATTGCTGGGAATTTCAAAACGGATTTTCCTTTCTGTGTACAGTTCTTGTTCAACTGGTTGAGTCTTTAGATAACTGTGACCATAAAGTTTTATTTTACCATAACATTTTTACGACATAGAGTTATTAAATGGAAAATGTTTCTCTAAAAAACACTTTTAAATTAAATGAACTTTAGTGAACTTTACTGTAAGGCTGCTTCGAAGTTGTTTTGTATAAAGAGCTAAATGTGACTTGACTTGACTTGTTTGGTATTAGGGCAATCTCTTTCCAAAGATCTTTGTAAAGATTTTGTGAATGCGTTCGAAGATACCAAACTAAAATATGTTGCTATGGTCAAAGACAAATGTTAAAACTTAGTAGGACTTAATTATATACATTTTATTTGTTGGCTGGCATATTCTTTTTTTTAATAAATGTGCTTTGTTGGCTGACCCTATATGTGTACATTTTATGTAGGTTACAAATAATTTTAAAGTAATAATATTTTAATGTTTTTTTTACAAATAATATTTTTTATTTTTACTTGACCTTTATTTAGACGAATCCCTTTAAGCCATTGAAAAAGAAAGAGTACAGCAGAATTAAGAAAAAATATTTTTATTGTAGAAAAGATAAATGAATAATTTGTTCGTAAATTATACTCACACACTTTTAGTTCTCTGCAATCAACCTTGTTGCCTACCAAACTACTCTAAGCTCAATCATGCCTTCGTTTGCCTTGACCTAAACTCTAATTAAATCCAAATGTTTTGAAATGAACGATTTATGACACTGAATTGTCGCGCAAAGTGCATCAAAATACATTTTATAAGTAACACATCTCTGGGTTTAAGGTCTCCCTTCTGAAATAGCTGTCGTCAGCATATGAAAAGTAACAGTCTGTTGAGCCATAGGGTGCGTACTCTGAGGTTGTCATGCCATCCTGTAGATTGGACAAGTGCGACAGACAAAAGCAATGCTGTAGGTTACAATGCTGATAGTGGTAATTTTCTGGAGAGAAACTGGAACTCATATCCATCCGTGTCGGGGAGCTGTAACACGAAGAAGATGAGGAGTGGGACTGAGGGGGGGAGTAACTGTTGTAATCGACTGGACTGGGTAGATTGAAGGAGTCTGATTGTGATCTTGAAACCTGAATGAAACGAAACCATAAAAATGTTTAGAGGCTGTATATCGGCTTATATGCAAAAAAATTAAGTAATAAAAATCCCCAAAAGACGAATTACATACCATGCTTGTACCATAAAAGTCCGTATTTGAGGGTAGATATCCATTAGACCACTGCGTAGAAGTGGGGCACCCGAAATTGTTGCTGAAAGTCTCAGGTGGCATCATGTTCATCATCTGTTGATGATCATAAGCGTTTTCCAGCGGGATGTTGGCATGCTCAGTAAATGAACGTGTCTGGAAATAGGGATCTGGAGCTTGCCTTCCAGAGAAAACATCAAGTTGGGCTGTGGGGAAGACAGAAAATACTGGCTTGAGCACAGGGGAACATTTAAATTAGGCCAGTAAGACTTGGGATGATGTCACGAGACCATCAGCCAAACAGCTAAATCACATTTGAATAGTAGTTTATAAAAAGGAGATCATTCACCCTAAGGAGCACATATGTGGTGTCATTGTTTTTTTCTTTTCTTACAAATACAATGAGCTGATGCCTGACGGTGGATGAAATTGATTTCTATTTGGAGATAGTAAGTTGCATGCAGTCAGTGTATTTGTTTTGTCTTGTCTTAACTAAAATTCAAGCTCAAAATGCAAGGTTTCTAGCCTAACATGCAAGCTCTTACATGTTGCACAATGACTTATTAACTTTTCAAGTTGGCTAATTTATTTTTTACAATTGTGCATGATTTCTGCAGGAAGCTTTAATTTGTAAACAACGTGACTATTCTTGACTAGGACAAAATAGACCACCACGTATCTGTGTGCAAGTTTATAAGCTAGTATTTTGTAAAAACCTACTATTTAAGGTCGTAGAGCAGACATCGCGATCCGTCATGGCTTGTGATTTCTAAAGGATTAAAAAGAGAAACAAAAATTAGAAATGTGTGTGAGTAAGAGAGAGAGAGAGAGAGAGAGAGAGAGAGAGAGAGAGAGAGAGAGAGAGAGAGAGAGAGAGAGAGAGAGAGAGAGAGAGCATGCACGTAACGAGAACAAATATTCATCATTATTAAGTTCAGTTTTTTCTTCAAGTCATGTGAAACATAGATATGGCTCCGTTAACTACCATGTGGCAACCACTCAATCATGGCATCTTGCACAAAACACAAACAGGCCTGAGGGGGCGTGGCACTTTTTGTTTAGTTGGTGATTGAATGTTGTCTTACAAAGACCATACTTTATTTTACTTGTTTGTTTGTTTACTTGTGAAACTGCACGTCATTTGTTAATATGTTTAACACCATTTGTTTACCGTTGCGGTTTTTTGTGCCTGCAGGGCTCGGTGCTTCTGCAGTAACTCCTTGACTGTAGTCTTCACACGTACACCCTGGTAGACTTTGGTTTTGTCTGCTGAAGAAAAAAATGACATTAAAAATGGTTTTCATCTTAGTTTATTCCTCTTATTATTATTTTTTTCGCAGGATTTAAATGTAGTGTGCAACATGACTTATATTGCATTTTATTGTTTGAATGGAGACTGTAAAAATGTAAAAAAAAAAAATTTATTTGCCAAAAAGAAAACTTTTGTTTGATACATTTGCCGAAAAAAAACTTCTTTATAAGTCTAATCGTATCATTTGCCAGAAATATATATAGGCTATATACTGACATATTACAATTTCAGACTTAAAAAAAATCATAAAATGTTTACATTTATTCTTGTTTGTGTTAATGCTCCTTCATATTAAGCCTGTTTTTATAAGCACATGCATATCTCCCATATGCACCGTTGAATGCCCATAGAAACACTGAATAAATCGATACATTGTATAAGATTAGAAATGATACTTTGCCTGTCTTCCCAGTTTAAACTCCGCTGGCTCGTGTGCACAAGCACCCGGCAGTGAATGGGTTATTTTTTTGCATTACAACAGAGAAGGAATTTGCTCTCCAGCCATCTTTGTCCCGGCACGAGAAGTTTAAATCGGGTTTAGGTTATTTCGAACTTAACAAAGTAAAAACTTAACTAATCTTAAACAAATGGTTACGTAGGCTAGTATAGATTGGCAGGTATATGTTACCCGATCAGTGTCTACAGAAGCGTGCAGCTGTTTGTGTGCGGAAACCGGGAAAACACTTTTAACGCTGTTTGGGAGAACAGGAGAGAAAGCGAGAGATCTGCAGCAGACGCCTCTGCAAGTTACAAACGTAAGTAAAATCATTTAAAAACAAGAATAGGCTAAATGTGCATTCGCATATGACAACAGGGATAGTACGGCAAAATGTGCAGCTTATCTTAAATTCGGTTTGTGTATACAGAAACAAGATTTGATTTGGCACAAAGAAAGCGCAAATTTGTGGATACGCTACAATTTATACGTTCATAAATTTGGTGTTTTAAATTCCCTAATAGAGTTTAAAATCAAAGTTAGTTTTTGCAATGCGCTCGTCAGATCTGAAGTTATTTCTTAATATAGTTAATGGGGCAGTCCTCTATCTCTTCCTAGAGGAGTGAAGCCGCGCCTAAAAACAACAACCCCCATATGAAATGTGCGAAAAATTGATGGAAAAAATAGTTGTCCTTCTTTCCTAATTTTTTAATTGGTTGTTCAGCCTTGTGAAGACATACACAGTGGGACGTCTTCCTGCACGTTAATATATATAAAATTACTGTCGGAACATAAGTGATTCAAAAACAACGCCACGCCATGGCTGAGTTCATAGAAGCAGTTGAGTTTAAAGAGGGCAAAATGTGCGCTTGATGTTGATAAGATAGCACAAAAAGTCCTTCGGCAGTGTTTTGATGGGCTCGTTGACAGCTTAATCTATTCTGATAAATATTCATATGCGCCCAAGAAACGATTGAATTCTGTTTAAAATGCATCAATTGTGTTAAATCATCGATGTTAAGTGGCTATTGGTTATTCAAAGAACACGCACGTTCAATTTTACATGATCGTACCTGAAATCGTCAGGTTAAAAAAAAACAAAGAGTGAATGCGTCTTCAGATAAACCCAAGTTAATTTTGCTTGCAAAACGTTGAGTTAAAATGCAAGTCAGTCTTAAAATTCACAAGACTTTTAATAAAACAGAATTAATTAATCATTAGAAATATTGCTGACTTTCCCTGTGATTTAACTGCACATTTCATGTCTTTCACCAAAAACATAATAATACACAAATGTCTTTTAGTTAAATCATTTACATGTGTTTGCTTTGGAAAATATAGATTAGTAAGATTGCATCATTTGTCATGTACATTTCAAACAACTTTTTTTACCAGTATTTTATTCATTTTACTAACATTTGTTTTTTAAAATGTTTTTCAGGTTGCTAAAGAAGAAAACATCTCTTAAATGAAAGAAAGAAATATTCACTTACCAGACATATTGGCCTGAAAAGGAGGAAAAATCTGGAAGAGCTACAATGAAATACCCCAACGTCAGTTCTTTGCTCTATTATATGGGCAAGAACGAATTATTCACAAAAGTCTCAAAAAGTCTCAACAAAGTAACCTCAAAACACTCTCAGGACATACAATTATACAGTAATATAGCTAGGGATATTTTAGTTTGAGTTTTTCTCCCCTCATCCCTACTATTTAAAACCCCAAGAACTCCATGATTTGACAATGATTTGATTGCGCGATACTTTCAATTTGAATATTCAAAGGCTTCGTTAAAAGACTTATTTCTTAGAGATATTCGCTATTTTAGTGCATATAACAACATCTCTTTTAATAGAATGTTGTGTTATTTCACACTTTGACATTAGACAAATATATATTTTTAACATTTTATCATCCTTTTGCTCTTAGTGGCTGAAGTCTCCCTTAGAGCCACTTTTTCAACTTTATAATGAGACTGGGACAACAAATGAAGTTTTACATCACACGAAGCATTGCAATTATATTCTATAACATGTAATCATCTAAAATAAATTAAAAAGGGGTCGTCTGGTTTAGATTTATCCAGTATTTTGGGAATTATTAGAGTGGTGGGCGTGGCATATGACAGCAGCCATGTTTGTCATCAGAACAATTGGGATCTCTGTTAAAATGAACTTATTGGGATAGTAGAGGCAAATATGGAAAGATTGGATATGAAATATATTCAATTAAAATAATTTGTTAGATTTGAAAACTCAATTGCAATCACAGTTTTTGAAAACGACACCATGAACCAATATGACTTTCACAGACCAAGTTCACTGAGACTTTCACATCATGTTAATGTTGTAACAATCATATAAAATTTCTTACGCGTTAAGATAGTATTTTAATTTTAATTAAATAAAAAAATTATTCGATTTCTTTAAGATATGGCACATTTATTATCATCACAGAGATGCTGATTTGATGCTGATGCTGATGTACAAGCCCAAACAAAATGTTCAAATACCTGGCTTTAGTTCAAACTGTAATTGAATGTATATGGTATTTAAAATAAAAAAAGATGCAAAAAAACACATTTTTGTTTCGTTGAACTTTATTCAGTGTCACCAAACACAATTTAAAATTGCATTTAAAGTCGAATCTTATAAGTTTTTGTAGGATTTTTTTGTCATACAGGTGTTTTTACATTTTAAAGAAAGTTGGAAAATCTCATAAATGTGTCAATTTAAGAAATGCATTTTAACATTTATGCAATTTTACAATTGCAAGATAATCGACATTTAAGATGTTTTGATTAAAAATATGGTATTTTACAAATTATTTATTTAAATACCTTTTTTGCTCTTAATTCAAACGGCATCTCGAAAGAATATTAGACATTTCACATTTTGTCTAAAACTAATCTCGTATTAAAATCTTGACTTATTGAAATCTTAAAGCAATAATACAATTTTCTTTTCAATTTTTCGATGTCATTCGATTTCTAAATTGTCCATGAAGTTAAGCTATCTCTTATATTCTACATCATTTCATGGGGTTTTAGGTGGGTTTGCTGGATGGACGAATGTCGCCGCCTGCTGGTTAAAATGTGTAACTTACAGTCTGGTTGTGTGAATTGTGTATTCAAATAAAGTATGTCACTTGCCAATTAAATATACAGCCACATATTTGCAAACTTTCTTTTTCTGTGCTTATATTAGGGACAGGTAGGCACTTGCATAAATGAAAATCCACTTGACTTGTAAATCCCATTTGGCTAGAAGTTTTATTTACCTTTAAGACAGTTTTCACAACATGCTTTTGAATGGAAAAACTCATCTTAAAAACAAACAAGAAAAATAAAGAGGACAAGAATAGATATTACACAGCAACTTAAAATATCATAACACTTAAATTCTTTGCAAGAAATATACATTTAAATAGACTCAAAGTCACTTATGTGTCATAAAAAAATCCCAATATACAAACTCATATACTGATCACCCTTATCTAGCTGTGAACAATAGAACTTGTGATTATCTTCCTATAAAACTGAACATAAAATGACAAGAAATTATTCAAATAAAACAAAGACAATGCAGTATTATTTGTTCCCCCATACAGTATATAAAGCCTTAGCCCTGCTAAGTAAATCTGACAGTGCGTTTTTAGTGCTTACTTGTGAATTGAAGAGGTGTTGATCTGCTTGGCTTTAAGCCCTTATTTCCTTATAGTTCATTATCAGAATGCCCTCCTGACCTCATACTGTGACCAAGTGCTAGCAGTGTCCTCTTTTGCCCATCCAAGGCTGTTGCTCAGGGCTGGATGGGCGCCGGGACTGTCGTCTGATGGTAACGCTGGCAGTTTGGTTGCAGGCTCAGTCATAAAGGATGCGGATGCAAAACTGCCAGATGTGGGCTGGAAAGACGAATGGTAATTGATTTCATCCAGAGAATGAAGGGAATATGTCTGCGATGATGTCATGCTAGAACCCCGAGAGGATGAGCGGAACTGGGTAGGACTTGTGGTCTCGGGGTTGACCAGAGACCCGGATGCAGACAAGGGTACAGGGGTCAGACCATCTCCACATAGACCATCTACTGCTTCTGTCCCAGTGGGCTCCCAAGAATCCCTCTGCAAGATACATAACATGAATTCAAAAACTGAAAAGGGACTCTCGTGCAAAAACTGTCCCTGGCGCAGGACCCTTTACAAAGGTCCTAATATGTACCTTTTAGGTACTAATATGCAGTCTTTGGGTACAACAGTGTACTTTTTTAAAGGGTACTGTCCCAGTGACAGATTCTGATCTGATAATTACAGAAAATTACAACAAACTAGGGGATTAGAGGTTATATGGACTATCGTATTATATATTGTAAAAGGCTATATAATAGTTTGATTTGAAACAGATGTAAAAGAATGGTGGACAGTAAGATGTTTGCAACACCAAGACCATGGGTTCAAACCCCATTACATACTGATCAAATTTATATCTTGACTTCATAAACCGTTTTGGATAAAAAAAGCCCAATAACAAGTAAAAAAGTTAATAGATGGACACTAGGAGATTTTAATGACAAAAATTATGAAATTTGTGACCCTGCCTATGAAAACCCAGCTAAAGTATTTTTTTGTAATTTACTGTTTTCTAAAAAAAAGTCATTCTACAAAATGTAAAGGACATTGTGTGAAAATATCACCTTGATATCTTTAATGCTGACTGAGTAAGGTCATGTCAGAGATTGATATCAATGAGTGAAATTTTGAACTAAATCTCAAAATTAGATGATAAGATTTATGAGCCTGGATTTCACAGACAGTGTCACATTTATTTATTTATTAAACTAGCTTTTGTAACACCCTTGTTTTCTTACCAGCAAATAATGTGAAGGGTCACCAGAGTATGTAGGAAGCAGGGAGGATAATGCAGAGGATGAGAAGATTGTACTTCCTCCGCTGGAGAAAGGTGAGCTCCGGTAGTCTCCGAAGGACTCTGGGTAGTAGCTATCTATAAGGGAGGAATAGCCGGACATGCATCCAGTGTCGCATGAGAGAGATTTCCCTGTCAGTGCTGATGGGTAGACATCAGAAGGAAACGGTTTTGTTGAGGAGCAAAACTCATCTGTGATGAAAGGTCTTCTCATGCCATAGTAACTCGGAAGCATGTGAGACCCTAAATGGAGCAAAGAAACAAAAATGGCAATGCAGTTTGGATTGTTAAGTGATGCCTATATAATAAATATATAGTGTATAATTAGTGTTTACTAATGTTCGTGCCATCACATATGTATAATAAATTAATCAAAAAGTATCTACAAATACTATTACATAAAAAGTTGGAAAACTGAACAGATCCAGATTCCATGTTTTTAAATATGTATTTTATATTTATATAAAGTAGGGCTGTCAAAAGATTAATCGCGATTAATCGCATACAAAATAAAAGTTTGTGTTTGCATAATATATTTGTATGTGTATTGTGTGTAATTACTATGTATATATAAATACACAGATACTATATGTATACATTGAAGAAAAAGTTTATTTATGTATAATTTTTTTTAAATTTATATATAATATAAAAACTTTTATTTTGTATGCGATTAATCGCGATTAATCTTTTGACAGTCCTAATATAAAGTGATCGTATCTCACCAGTCATTTGAACAAATGGACTTTGTGGAGTTGATACACCCTAAAAACAAACAAAAGCGCGTCAAGTCAACCAAAATATACCAACTCAAACTGATTATATGATCTCATTAGTTTTTCATTACCCAGCATTTTACTGTGAACATTTTGAAAGACTTTGACTAATGCAATGCAGCGTAATGACACATGGCAAAAGCATATTAAATATTTGCATACATCTAATGAGTTTCCCTCCAAACCCTAGGGAGATTCTCACGCAATAACGCAACATTTAGGCCCAATCAGATGATTTACACATAGTAAAAAACACTAGTAGCATTTTTGTCAAATCAACATATATTTTTATGTTACTTTAACTTAAAAAATTAAGTTAAAGAATTTCAAATTGAATTTAAAAGATATGTCACCTTTTTTAAGCCAAAACTTAAAATATTAGGTTGAAGTTGTTTTAACTTCATGCTGCATTAGTGTATAATAATCTGTATAGTCACTCAAAACATGTTTTGTCTTTTCTCACTTTCTCCAGTAACCCCCTATTAAACACCACGGTTCCATTCCCGAAATAACAATGGGACCTAAGGATTTGCAGCATACAATATTGTTATTGAATGGTCTAGGGCTTATGGTAAAGTAATACAGAGGCTTTCTTCCGTTTGCATATTACAAGCATAAAAGAGTTGATATCAAGGCAGCACTGGCTGGAGGCAAGCAAATTTTGAGGCTAGTATTTGAATGTCATTTGCTCATCCCAAGACTTCCCTATGTGAACAACCTACGCCTCAGTGCCTCTTTGAAGGCATGGTATGGAAATCAGGCTGTTGAAGAGCTCTGAGGCTATGGCACCTGATGCAGGCAGGAGATAAAAGCAGGGACGAGTTGGTGTTAGTGTGCGTTGTTGGGGGTGGAAAGGCTCTAAAGTAGTAAATTCGATCCATTGGCGGAAAAACAGCTGTAGATATGGTGAAATAAAGACTGTAGTAAAACTAGCATGTGTTTACTGGCTTCTGTATTATATAAGGGCTCTGCTTGTGGTTTGTTGCTTAGATGATCGTATTATATGCTTTGCATATGTCATGTTGCTGAATATAAAGTGACGTTTTAGTTTAGATGCAAGCTATTTGTGTTTGTTTCTGCCTATTTTAACACAACTTGGCTTTGCAAATCAATTTAACATACTATTTTATGGTTTGACTTAAAAAGTTGACATAACTTAAAAAAACAAGTTGAAATTGCATGACATAATTTGTTAAGTTAAAGTAACAAGAAAATATATGTTGATTTGACAAAAGTACAATGTACATGCTTAGTTTACTTATATTGTTTTGTGTATCAGATCAGTGCAATGATCACATAGTATAATATCAGCTCTCAATGTACAATGTTTTGCAGTCAACTTTGAAGTGGTATTTAATACATAATTGGTTAAGTTAAATTAACATAAAATATAATAAAGTTATGTCAACGTATCACAGGTCAAAACTTTAAATAGTTGGTTGAATTGACTTATTGTTTTAACTTCATGCTGCATTTTTATTTACAGTGCATGCAAAAATAAAATAAAATAAAATAAATTCACCAAAGATTACATAAGAAGATAATTGACTGTCGTTCGGCTAAAACTCGTGGCAAGTGGCTCCATTGTTTTGGTCCTATGTTTGGACATGACTTCTATGGACAATGTTTGCTAAAGTCTGCAGATGGCTCTTCTACCTCCAATAAAAGGCTATAGATTTAGAAGTAAGCTCATTATAAAGCCAGTTTTGTTCTGCGTGGCCTCAACATGCTTCGATTCTCTCGTGCAACCCTCCCCCTGCTTAACCATTGTAATGTGTATTTGGTCTCAGCAGATTCACAATGATTGACACCTATATGCATTTCTTTTCATTGGGTTTTGAATACATAGTTACTTTTCAGCTGTTACATAATAGACAAATGATAAATTTTCAGCCATGGATTAAATAACCAAGAACAGATCAGTCACAGTTTATGTCACGACAGAAATGATCAGATTATGTACAAGCTTCTCTCCAAAGCCTATGCGTTACATTTCACTTTCCTACTAGTCAAACACAAAGTGAGCGCAGTAAGTGCAATTGACACGCAGTCGAAAGATTTTGTCTCTTGTATAGCCAGATGTATACAGTCTGATTTGTGCTTGTCTGGAGTGACAACAGGAGACTTGTCTGTGGTCGGCTGGAGGAACAATGTAGTGGAGCAGGTGTGCGAGTCTTTGACTTTGCATAGCCGTACCACAGCACCAAAAGATTGATTTACTCCATGACCTCAGGAGTTCGCGGCCATCGGCACTGTCGCTATTGTCTGCCACTTATGTGAAGGTATTTACTAATGGGCTTTGCTTCATCCCACTTGTGTGAGAAGGGGACAAGATTCTAAGCGCTCATATCAGAGACAAAACAGGCAGAAATCATTAGAATAAAAAAGGAAGCCAATGAGCAAATAATGTGGTGGGACACAGAATATGCCAACTGTTTTAAACTGTCTGTTTGCATTTCAAAAAGAAGAGCAGAGTGACAGGATGAATGGGGTAAAAGAAAGCATTGTGAACAGCAGGGCGGGGTACGTTTCAGTTGACTGTATTGACCAGGTAAGATTAAGTGTCGGACTTACAGTGTAGTGCGGCCCATTCGTCTGCCGCGACCTCTTTTCTGCCAGCAGATCTTTCACTGTGTGCTTGACTCTGACCCCTTGATAGACTCGTTTTGAACATTCTGGGAAACACACAGCAGTAAAAGTGCTTTTGTGAGCTAAAACGTGGGACAGAAATTGAATCTTGCATTTACACACTGGCAGACACTTTTATCCAAAAAGACAAAACATAAATTGTGCATTTCTGGAATCGAACCCACAACCTTTTGCTCTATAAACGCAATGCTCTATCTGAGCTACAGGAAAAAGAATCATATTTTTATGTTTCTTTAACTTGAAAAATTAAGTTAAACAATTTTAATTTTAATTTATAAGTTACGTCAACTTTTTAAAGGAAAACAACACCGTTTTTCAATATTTTACTATGTTCTTACCTCAACTTAGATTAATTAATACATATCTATCTTTTTTTAATGCGTGCACTTTTAATCTTTGAACATCGCTTTTTGAATGTGTTGGCATTTAGCCTAGCCCCTTTCATTCCTATGGCTCCAAACAAAAGTTTTATTTTGTGCCACCATATTTACTTGTGCAACTACTCGTATAACAGTCTTTAAATAGGGAAAACATGGAAGTGTTTGGTGGCTTCTGAGTTCATCCCTGTTTGGATCCTAAGGAATGAATGGGGCTAGGCTAAAGCTAACACATTTACGAATCGCTGTGCAAAGATTAAAAGTGCACGATCTGAAGAAGGATGGGTATGTTTTAATTTGTCTGAATTGAGGTGGGAACATAGTGAAATATTGAAAAACGGTGGCGTTTTCCTTTAAGGCAAAACTTAAAAAAGCAAGTTGAATTGACTTGCAAAACCAAGCTGTTTTAACTGCATTCACTGTATAAAAAAAATGCAGCATACGCAGCACTTATGTCAAATTAACATATATTTTTTGTGTTTTTCATCTATTTTTATTTTATTAAACAGTTTCAACTTGAATTTATAAGTTGTGTCAACTTTTTTAAGCCAAAACTTAAAAAAGTAGGTTGAATTGACTTGCAAAACCAAGTTGTTTTAACTTCGTGCTGCCTTTTTTTACAGTTTATGTAGAGTTGACTTGCATTATTAAGTTGTTTAAACTTGTGTCCATAAACTAAACAATATAAAAGAAATCATATCAGATAATTAAAGTGCTTTGCACTATTCTGCTGCTGCATGCAAGTACTTCGATTAGGTTTTGACTTCTGATAAGTTGACATAACTAAAAAAAATTGAAATTGTTTAACTTTAAATTGTAAATTTAAGTTAAAATAACATAATATGATATTATTTTTACAATGCATAAGTTACAATTGTAATACTGAATCAAATTCACTTTTAATTGGATTTAAGATATGATAAAATAACAGTAAAAATATTGACAGTCAGATTTATCACAAATAACAAATTTAGCATGAATAAATATAATAGTGTTTAATGAGAAGAGAGTTTAAAGCTCTGTACTTAAAAAATATATATATTTTCCCACAGATGATTATGAATGGGGTAGGCTCTCTTTTTTTATTTGGAAGACTATGCATCTATAACTGGCATGGAAATTATCTTTGGTTTTGGTCAATGCAAATTGGTCAGTTTACAAACACTAACTCTCCAATCGAAACATCACGGGGAGCTGATTATCAATTTACATTTATTTGGTATCCGCTGTTATGATTCGTCTTGATGCCAGTTTAAGGAAGAGGATGTGCGGGGCACATTATAAAGTGAGTCATCATTACACATTGACTGGCCTGAAATGAACCAATAGGCTATCTAAAGCAACTATGCTCTCTCAAATACAGTAAGAAAGATTCCTGGGAAGCGCAGGCCAACAGAACACTGCATTTGCAATTTAAAATATCTCTGATAGGAAATTGCATGCAAAAATCATTGTAGCGTTATGTAAAAGACCCCAGCTTCATGAATGAAGTTGAAGAAGTTTCTGCTATTTATAAACATCGAAGAGTCTTTAAAATATAATAATTAACTTATCTTGCTTGTTTAATCTTTACAAAATTGACTTAAAGTACCATTAAAACCTTTATAATGAAATACTTAGACTTGTTAACATTAGAGTTAATATTAAGTGGTTTTAATTCAAACAGGATTACTCTTACAAATTAAACATTATAAAAATAAAACTACACTTTTAGAAAAATGCTAAATTTGTACCTTTAGTGTTACAGGATAAGAAAACGTAATATACACCTATACTTTTTAACGTTAAACACAGACTTACGTTATACACTCCTAAAGTGAACATTAATTGTTAATTAATAACGTAAGGCAGGTGCACCTTTCGGGTGTACTGTCCCATACAGTGACAAGCTCCATATTTGGCACACTCTTCACCACAGTATACTTCATTTTTACTTTAAAAATTCATACTAGTAACATTATTCTGAATGTAAAACTACACCTTACCGGTTTCCATGCTGCTGATACCTCTGAAGTACAATAAGTGGCACGAAATTCACAATCAGCTATCTATCCCAGTGAAACGACAGTATCTACTCCTACACTCCAGCCGAAATTGACCATTATACCAAAGACACGAAATCCAACTCAGCTTAAGAGAACGAGACTATAGATGATGATCAGAAGTCAGCTTTTGAAATGACCCTAGCACATTTGTTTGCATGCAAATAATTGCCAGGACGTTTTTCAAGCATTTGCATCAACCTTGTAGATTAGCAATGAGAGAGCACGCATGACACGCCAACATCATTGGTAAATTCATGTCTAACCTTTGCTGGTTGCCGAATCAAGTATTCTGCATGTTTCTCGTGCTTATATTAGCATGCATTGGTGTTGCATACGAGTTACATTATCAAATTAGTGAGGATGACAAAAGATGGAGCAAAATGAAGATCAGATACCTCAGCAGACCTTTGAACTGTCTGGTGAAGCTTCATGTCTACAGATAGAGATTTCAAATGCCCTGGAGTATTTACTGTTTCATGTAAGTGATTTTAGTGACTTTCATCTTGGATTGTTTGAACTGCACAGGCTGACAAAACAAAGATTAGTGTTTTGTTCTCTCTCCTAAGAATGGATTATCGGTGACTCATTATCTCCAGAGACACTTATTCCTCCATTAGGTGCTGACATTCAGTTTGCAACATATAGGTAGAGCACCTTACAGCTATATCTTTTAGTCTCAATCTAATCTTATCTTATTACTGCAATTACAATGTGTCTGAAACACTACCTGTAAGTTTAAGGTCACTAACTCTTTATTGATAATTGTGGAAAAATAAGTCATCACTATGTAACTATAGGGATTATGTTGTAACTAAAAATAAACAAATAAACCAAAACCATGTTATATTTTACCATCTTTGCCTAGAAATGTTTACAGAAATGTACTTTTGTCATTTAATCAAGCAGCTTCATTAGGTGTATATTTGAACAGCAAAAATTACAACTTTTCTAAAATATTATTGACTGCTTTTTCTTTATTATTTGGTCCAAAGTAATGTTAGTTCAAGTCACTATTTAAAAAAACACTTTTTAAATAACATTTTTGTTTTGTAATGAAATACATTTTTGTGTAATAATTCATGTATAATTATAAAAATAAATGTCAATCATGTTTTTGTCTACACAAACTTCACCTATATTACATATAAATATAAATATTTATTATATAAATATTTATTTTTCTTAAAATTATACATGTATGTGTGTGTATTTATATAAACATAATTATTATACGCAGTACACACACACATATTATGTAAACAAAAACTTTTATTCTGCAAATGATTAGTCGCGACTAATCGTGAGGCAGCACTAGACTTTATTGCTAATTATTTAGCTTTTTGCTCTGGTTACTAAAAAAATGTCAAACATTTGTGGGGAGAGATATGGTATCAGACAGAAATTTATTATGCTGTTTCTTACTCTTTTTTATAAAAAATTTTTCACTCTCAAAAATAAAAGTGTTTAAAAGGTTCTTTACAGCAATGTTACAGCAAACCCATTTTTGGTTCCTTAATGAAAAATTCAATTAAAGGTTCTTAAAAGAACTGTTTCTTACATTTTTATAAAAACCTTTTATGTCGCTACAAAGAACCTTTTTACAACAGAAAGCTTTTTTAGATGTTAAAGGTTCTTTACGGCATCGTGAAGCACTTTTATTTTTAAGAGTGTAAATTGTATACAACGGCATTGGTGTACCTTGTAACGCAGCAACAAACCACCAGTCGTTTGTGGTGGAGTAAAATACTGTATAGATTCTTGAACAATAAAAACAAAGGTGTTTTTGTTGTTCTCTGAAATAGGATAACGATACATGGCTATGCAACTCAGTTGAACTGGTGCCACTTATTCTGAAAGCATGACACTGTGATACTTTGCATTTGCACAGATGGTTAGGGAGGAGCATTATTGACACGTCTTCAATACAGGTGGCATCAATTGTTGCTTTCATTGAAATATAAATTGTAATTCTGTGTTAATATGAAACACCTCAGTGAGTAAAAAATTAAACTGGAAGTGGTCTTCAATAGCGTAAAAATTTACAAATTACTAAGAAAGTGATTGTTATGGCAGTATGGTCTCAAATTTCAATAATAATGGATGTTTATGACTATATTTATTACTGGTAAACTGAACTTGGGAACAATTATTAAAGCCCAGTCATTTCATGTGAATAGGCAATGTAAAACAGGTTTTTGATTAACAATAAGGGCTGGTTTTGACTTGCTGTTAAATACAGATAAATGCAAATTTGACGGTGACAGACTATGAGAAACCTTCTTGCAAAGTAAAGGTTAATTGTTTTGGAGAATTGAATAGATGACAGTGTGTCAAATTTGCAGTAGTATGTTAATCAAATTTAAACAAATAGTATAGCGAATAAATGCTGAAATATTAATTTCTACTCAAATATGAATAAATATTTTAATCTTTAGTTAACTTTAAATATTGAAGTATTTTTAATATTTATTAGAGTATACTGTAGTAAAATTCCTAGATACTAAAGTGTTTTTAAACCTTATTAGTATAAATAATAAAGTCTATACTGTAATTTTTTATGTGACCTGAATGTGATTAATTTAGATGAATTGTCAAATATACATAAGCAAATGTTTGTAATTTAGTTGTTAATTTTAAACATGAACAACCATCTTGAACAACCATAATTTAATGCAAATCTCTTTTTATCAAACAAGCTCCAGTGAATAAACAAAAGTTTTTTGATAAACTGTATAGAAAATTGGTAAAACTTTACAATAAGGTTATTTGTTAAATTACTAAATGCCTTAGCTATAACATAAACATACAGTAAGCAATCCCAGCATGCATATGACTGACATTCAACGTCGAAATATGGTTAAAATAATGTCAATTCTTGTTTCAACATTGATACTACAGTTAATGCTAAATGGTTGAAAACTGTTAATAAAATGCTTAAAAATCAACGTTGAAATTTGGTTGAAATAATGTCAGTTGTTTGTTCAATGTTGATTCAATTTGCAAAATCCATTCAACGTTGATTTAACCTGGGATATAGTTTTTCAGCATTTATGAATCTTTGTTAATGTTAATTTGAGTTCACTGTGCATCAACTTATGTTAACAGATAGCCTACAACTTTTGATTTAAAAAATGTATTCATAAATGCTGAAATTAAACAGATTACTAACTAAGATTAAGAAAAGCTGTAAAAATGCTGTCATTTTGTTTATGTTAGCTAATGCATCAACTAACGTTAATAAATACCACAAAATTTACAACACACGTTCAGACTGCACTGGCTAACTGAATATGTATTAGATATTTAAATATTGTACGACATATGAACACCCACCAACTTTTGCTGTGAAATATTTGATCTATAGTGTCCTCTGGTGGACATTGGTGGAAATTATATTTTCCAACGATTTCTCTACAAGAGTGCTGCTAACTCGAGATTTATCTTAAATTAATTTTATTCTATATTATAAATAATGGTTTACTAATATAATCTCTTTAAATAAGATAACCACAACATTAAGCCTATAACTCAAAAAAGCTGAACAGACATGCTGTTGCATTTAAAATGATCATACCTAATACCTAAACATTTTAATTTTATGCGAGTTAATACTATAACATAATACTAATTTAGTCATTTCGAGGATTTTTAAAGCTTTTCCTTTTCCAACTACAATTTAATTCACATACATGGGTTATTTTGAACCCAGTGTGGGGCCAAAAAGACCATTGTATTAAATTAACCCAGATAATGTTTATATTTGACCCAACAATGAGTTAAACAACCCTGCATTTTGGTTTAACACAACCTAACAACCCAATGTGTTGGGTTTGACCTTTTTTTGGCCCAACACAAGAGTGTATTCAGAATCAACAAGCATAGTGGCCAACAGCCTGAGATTGTAAGTTTATATTGGCGTCTGATAAGCTCTACAGACTCAGAAAGATAGAGGGAATACATTAATCAGTCTCCTCCTGAAAGTTTCACAATTATTTAAAAAATGTTTTTGAAGAATTACGAGTCATGATGATTTTTTATAAATGTTTCTGGTCTACACGGAACCTCCCGTACTCATTTAGTCAAATGTTTTAAGAGGACATGTTCCTCTGGCAAAGTACTCGGCTTTTCCCTTCAAAATAGACTACCCTTGTGTTACCATCTGATAAACCTTTAAAGTTCACCTATTAAATATCTCTTTATAGCACCAGCATTCAAAAGCAAGAAGTTACCATTTGTCAGTCACCAATCTTGGAAACTTCATCTGAAAATGGGACTCTTGTGAAAACAAATGCTGAACAAGCTCACAAACACGCTTCCCTTCAATAGTCTCGTTTAAAATGTGCTCTAATAACACATTTTGGTTGAAGTTTGCGGTTAAGCGTCTTAATCGCTGTTTGTTTGATCTCTGTCGATTGAAGGGAAATGATCTTAATTTGTTTGAGCTGTCACCCTATAAGCAGTGGCTTGTCTTATCACAGTAATATTCCCTTGGCTCACCCATAGGAATTTTCCAGTAATCTGTGTTAAGCGTCCTTGCGGTAATACAGCCTTGAAGGGCTTCAGGGGGGCATTTGATCTTGCACACTGTATATGGGGTAATATTGGCATGGATTCCAGATAAGGACATGTACGTGTTTATCTCACTGGCCACATTTAAGTTAAATGCTCTATAATTTCTGGCTGTTATCATATGTGACATGTACATTAACGTCTTCAAAGGCTAATATACAATAACAATTTTGTATCATATGATAATGTCTGGTAGAGAATGTTGACGTCTTCATAGAGACTCTACTCTATAGATAACTACAGTGTAACTGAATATGGT
This sequence comes from Misgurnus anguillicaudatus, assembly GCF_027580225.2. Classification (NCBI taxonomy): domain Eukaryota; kingdom Metazoa; phylum Chordata; class Actinopteri; order Cypriniformes; family Cobitidae; genus Misgurnus; species Misgurnus anguillicaudatus. Next base: position 16,793,998 of record NC_073360.2, on the reverse strand, counting down.
AGAACAGTGAGATCTGCTACTGTGATACAACAAATAAAAATTAATATGTTTTATAACATTGTATTTAACTACAAACTGTGCAGCTTAGACACTGCAAATTTGGTTAAATAAAAGTCACTAGTATTCTGATATTTAATGTCTTCTCAGTTTGTCACACTACAGAAAAAAATTGTTATTAACCACCCAGACAAATTTGAACGAAGAAAAAACCGCCAAGTAAATATATTTTTTATTAAAATCTTAGAAGAATATCCAGATTCTCTGCACTCAAACGCTGGGGGCGTGTCCGCTATGGGCGCTGAAACCACGCCCACTCGCGGGAAACCGCTATCCACTTTTAAATACCAAATGGATGTTTTTGTGTTAGGGGCGGGGCCATGCGCGGTGGCTCGATGACGCACTTGAGCCACCGCGCATGGCCCTGTCGGTCAAGCGCCACAATTCAGTATTCACAGTCTTTGTTCAGAAATACATTTCTATTGTGTTCAGAAATAAGTCTCTGATTTGACTTTACACAGACTTTTAAAGGACAAGTTCGGTAATTTACACTTAAAGCCCTGTTTTCAGATTGTTTATGACTGAAATTTGGACATATGATGCTGGCCCGAGAATTTTCGGTTTCTGAGGTATCATCTCCCACTCGCACAATGGCTACATAGGTGCACTGGAACAATCCTTCCTAAAATGCATTAAACTTTTGTTTACAAAGAAGTGAAACTCACCGAGTGGTCAGGGGTGTTCACTGATATGCTCACACAAAAATCGCTGCAAAAGATGCTTTCCAACAGCTGTTTTAGCATTCGTTGTAAACTTGTGGACCTATTTTTCCAAACGCCTCACACCCGAATATTCTTCCACTGAGAGCTTGAATAATAGACACTCCAGCCCAGTTGGTGGCGATAATCCACCTTTGCCAATTGCAGGAATACAAACAACGTTCCCGGCGCGGGGTAATACCGTACCTCACAGCACATCTAATACAAGTCAATAGAGTTGGCAAAAACTATGATAAAACCTGTTGAAAAGTGTCTTTTGCAGCGATTTTTGTGTGAGCATATCAGTGAACACCCCTGACCACTCGCTGAGTTTCACGTCTTTGTAAACCAAAGTTTAATGCATTTTAGGAAGGATTGTTCCAGTGCACCTATGCAGCCATTGTGGGAGTGGGAGATGATACCTCAGAAACCGAAAATTGTTCCAGTGGGAGGTGATAGAACAAACACCCTAAAATTCTGGGGCCAGCATCATATGTCCAAATTTCAGTTAAAACCGAAAATTGTTCCAGTGGGAGGTGATAGAACAAACACCCTAAAATTCTGGGGCCAGCATCATATGTCCAAATTTCAGTTAAAACCGAAAATTGTTCCAGTGGGAGGTGATAGAACAAACACCCTAAAATTCTGGGGCCAGCATCATATGTCCAAATTTCAGTTAAAACCGTTCTATTTCATCATAAACAATCTGAAAACAGGGCTTTAAGTGTAAAATACCGAACTTGTCCTTTAACCGCTTTGTGTTAAGGCTGCTATATGCGACATGATCTCACGGAAAGTCATGTTATAGTCACGAAAAATTTGATTTGAATTAATTTGTGCCCATGGCATGAAATTCAGCTTTTTTCATGCCTTGAGCACAAATGTCTTTTCTGGTCACTCGCACAAATTTCTATAAATAGTTTTTCGTGTCCGTGGCACAACTTTCTTGAATTCATGTCATTTATTTTTTTTCTAATTTTTTTCTTCTATTTTTTAATATTTTCGCTTGGGGTTGGGGTTAGATTTGGGGTTTGGGTTAGGATGTACTTTTATGTATTGGTTTCTACATGTTTTTCTTCCGCTTTTAAAACTATTCTCACTTGGAGTTGGGGTTAGAGTTGAGGTTTGGATGTCTAAAAATAAAACAGAAAGTGATTCTAACCCCAACCCCAAGCAACAATGGTAAGAAAATAGAAAAAAACAATGAGAAGACAATGCATAAAATGACACAAAAAGTTGTGCAACGGAAATGGAAAACTATATTTAGAAATTCATGCTCAAGGCACGAAAAAAGCTGAATTTCGTGCCATGTACAAGAATAAATTAATCAAATTTTTTGACTTTCCGTGAGATCAGTCTGGCTTGAAAATACATGGTTTGCAATGTGCAGTGCATGCGTCACAAACTCATTCCACTAACAGCAGTCACCTCTTCATGCTCAAAGTTTGAAAACATCTCTTTTGCCCATCTTTTTTTGATCCGGAAATGCAACCAAAGCCAGATGTGACTTACAGAAGCTGAAAATAACTCACATTAGGATCATGTATTTATCTCCTTCCTGCTGACTGAGACCGTCGCTTAAGTCTTCCATGACCATTTATCAGGCTTAGCTTGCGATATCTCCACATTATTCAGAGAAACTCCTTTTTCTTGGAAAAACTTTCCAAGGAAAGAAATGCCTATGGTTTTCTTACACCGTGCATCATACTTCATAGACAATTAAGTTTAATTGCATACATTTAAAAACTATAACATTTGCTTGTTAGTGATTAGAACAGGTTTCTAATGGCTAAAGTGAAATAACAGATCTACATAAAGTAGCTGTTACGAGATTTACAGCTTATTAGATGCACAGTAGTGACCAGATCATTATGTTCTTGCTCCTCTGCATGTGCCAGTGTGACTCAGTTGTTATCCAGACCGCCATCATAGCAGATTTATGTTTTTTTTAATGTTTTTTATAGTTTAGCTCATTAACGGCATGCCGGTATGCAAGACATTACTGCAAATCAAAGTAAAACACATCAGATGTTTTTTTACGTTTTGATGTGACAACAAAATAAACACAAGCTATTAAAATAAAATAGCTTGGGATGGACAAGCTTTGATCTAAACCCATCCCAGAATCTGTTTTTTATACACAATAACACCCTTGTTTTTCTTTCTCATGCTCTTTTTGTTTTGATCTCACCAACAGAAGTGTGTGTGTGGTCATTCCTGCTTGTTATTGTAGTAAATTATGCAATTGTGAGCAGTCCTCTGGAGACGACATGTTGCATACGTGCTTGCACGTGTTTGTTAAAATTAAAGCTACTGGAAAATGTCACAGGTGTCACAATGGATTTTTACTGGTATTGTGTCAGGGTAAATTTTCCAATCTGTCTCGTAATTCCAGTGGAATAAATCTGTCTGAAAATGTGGAAAATATGTTGGCTCCACGGTTGCTTTCATTGCATCATTTCATTATTGCATATTTGTAGCAAATCTAAAAACACTGCGTTTATGATGAGAGGTCAATTTATCGTAGCTTGTCAAATAACATCACGACATTTTGAGGAATAAATATGAGATTTTAATCCATATTGATATTTGGGAAAAAAAATAGATGCTACGATCTGCTTTAGGTATTTGCATAATGGCAATAATAACTACCCATGTAATTCCTTTATTTCCAATGGAAGCTTCTTGTGGCAGGCATGTGTAAAATTATTGTATTGGGAATATTTTTACATAATAATTGTGTAACGTTTTTCTTACTGACAAAAAAAGGAAGAAAAGTAGAGTAGAGTGTAACAGGACTGTTGGTTTAGCCTGATCTCATAAAAATTCCTACCCATTTTACGAGTTGGCTTATTCGTATTAATTTGTACAAAGTGAATCATACAAAAACGTACCACTAACATAAAATAAAAACAATAACAAAACCCCACTTCTAACCTCACCTCAACCCCAAGGTCACAATGGCAAAAGCAAATCTTACAAAAATGTACAAATGTGTTTGCATGAAATAGCCACCTCGTAAAATACAGGCTACCATTAGGCCACCTTCACCAGCTTTATTGTTTTAGCGAAGTTTTAATGTCCATCCATATTTATTTTTCACTTTTTTTAAGATACAAACAGAAAATACACGAAATATGTACACAACATTAAAAACAAAATAATTTTCAGAACTAAATGTCTTTTTCAGGCATCAGTCAGTATTTAGTGTGACCTCTCTTAGCACGAAACACATCTTGAGCGTTTTTGAGGAGTCTGAAGTGAAGTCATTCGATTAGAATTAGAAATTAGGATTTCATTTAATTTAGGTTTAATGCCCTGTTTACACAAGAATGCTTGAGGGTGAAAACGTAAAAATATTTTATTGGATGTGCCTTTCGTTTACATGGCGACTGTGTTTTTGGGGCTTAAAAACGCAAAAAAGTGAAACCACCCTCCAGAGTGAAAATCTTAAAAACCCTCTACCGTCGCGTTCCCGTCTAAAGGGTAAAAATGCAAAAGTCTGCTTACGATGGCTCTCATCATGTGCTAAACTATCGCGTGTGCATGTGAAACTTTCGTGAGCGCACATGAAACTACCGCGTTTAGTTTTGCGTGCTCACGCGAAAAGTTTCACGAGAGCATGCAAAACTAAACTTAAAAAAAAAAAATCTGCACATGAAGGTTTTGCGTGAGCAAATAAAACTGGACTTTAGATTTTTTTTTGCTCCAATGTCACCTTAGGGGCTCGGTATTGATCAGAGAAGGCGCATTGAAGTGTTTCGCGCTACTAGGGAGAGAAGTAGAAGGAAGGTTGTACGCAGGCGCGCATACTTGGTGTAGTTGTGTGTCAGTGCTTCACATTGCCACCTAGCTGCCTGGAGTGCATACTATATCGAATATCACACACTTTTGTCACCATATGCATGCAGATTTCCCCCATAAAACGCTCATATAAACGCAGAATAAAAAGTTATAACGCAACTTTTGCGTTTCCTCTTCAGATCGTTTCCGTCTAAACGTAGAGATCCTGCTATTTACTCAAGTGGAAGGGGAGCTTACCCTAAATACACTTCAGCTTATACTTTTATACTGTTTTTAATACTACATACACATTTCCTGTATTTTCTGGTTGTATTCCAATAAAGAGACTGAGAAATAATTATATATGATCACTATACAATTGCAAAAACAACAAATCTAATGGAAGCATGGTGGCCTAAGACTTTTGCACAGCACTGTATATCTTATCAAAACATCATCATGCTTTATATCATACTGTGTGCACTGTGAGCAAGGTTTTGTCAATTCTTAACTGGTCCTTAAGAAACTTGCATGTGAATCAACACGTCCGCGCTCTCAAAAATAAATCAAAAGCGTTGTTAAAATACAAATAAAACTTTAGCTGAAGAAACTAAACCACAGAATCTTTCTCTACAAGACTTGTGGGCCATTACTCTATGAAGTGGAGTTCATATAATAGATCTTTATTAATGTCAGATCACTCTTTTCTTTGCTTAACACAACAGTTTCCAATTAGAGCTGCCAAATAAGAGAACCCCTGCTGTTTTATATGCCTTTAGTTCATTAGTGTGAGGTTCACATGGCACCAAACAAACAAGCAATGTAATCTTGTAATCCAAGTCAAAACTTCTTGTTCATAATTGAAGAAACCTTAGTTTTAATGGAATTGTCTTTATTATATATATGTTTAAATGCCTATATGTGGGGCAGAGCCTGAAGTTATCTTGTGGTGTCATTTCCAATAAGTTACCCGTATACTTTTGTCAGGATTAGCAGAACAGATGAACCCAATTGCAGACGATGTCGGGGAAAACAGAAAACACTTTAATTCGACACAAAACAAGAACCCACGAGGGGGTATGAAACATGAAACACTACAACTTGACTTGGTATCTTGACTAGCAAGGAAACATGAACACGAGGAACAGAACACAGCACAATGATCCTGCACAGAACTAAAGAAACACTGACATTAAATAGAGCAAACCAAACAAGATAACGAGCGGGGAACAGGTGATGGGAATAAGTAATAATTAACAATAAGCAGGAGGACGAGGGAGCGGGGACAAATGACAAGACACCGGAGGTACATGCCCAAACACAAAAACAAGGCATGAACCTCCACACAAGGCCAGGGACTGCCAGAACTCTGCCACCATGACAAAATACAAATTTAACAAGACTTCAAGGCAGAGTCCTGACAGTAGCCCTCTCTCAAAGGACGCCACCTGGCGTCCAAAAAGGGAACACACAAGACAAGAACATGACAAATAATAAACATGACAAGACTATGAACACATCAGACTATAAAATAACAAAAGGTGCAAAACAAAACTTAAACACACTGAAGTCCACAAGACAGCTGAAGTCCACAACACTAAAACAGGACAGTCCACGGGGGTTTGGGGCGAGGACGCAGCTGGGACTGCGCGGGCTGAATCGCCCGCGCGGGATGCGCGGGACGGGTCGGCGGCACGGGCTCTGTCGCCGGCACCGGCAGTGGCTGCGCGGAATGCGCGGGCTCAGTCTGTGACTGGGCGGGCTCCGGCTGCGCGGGATGCGCGGGCTCCGGCTCTGGCTGCGCGGGATGCGCGGGCTCCGGCTCTGGCTGCGCGGGATGCGCGGGCTCCGGCTCTGGCTGCGCGGGATGCGCGGGCTCCGGCTCTGGCTGCGCGGGATGCGCGGGCTCCGGCTCTGGCTGCGCGGGATGCGCGGGCTCCGGCTCTGGCTGCGCGGGATGCGCGGGCTCCGGCTCTGGCTGCGCGGGATGCGCGGGCTCCGGCTCTGGCTGCGCGGGATGCGCGGGCTCCGGCTCTGGCTGCGCGGGATGCGCGGGCTCCGGCTCTGGCTGCGCGGGATGCGCGGGCTCCGGCTCTGGCTGCGCGGGATGCGCGGGCTCCGGCTCTGGCTGCGCGGGATGCGCGGGCTCCGGCTCTGGCTGCGCGGGATGCGCGGGCTCCGGCTCTGGCTGCGCGGGATGCGCGGGCTCCGGCTCTGGCTGCGCGGGATGCGCGGGCTCCGGCTCTGGCTGCGCGGGATGCGCGGGCTCCGGCTCTGGCTGCGCGGGATGCGCGGGCTCCGGCTCTGGCTGCGCGGGATGCGCGGGCTCCGGCTCTGGCTGCGCGGGATGCGCGGGCTCCGGCTCTGGCTGCGCGGGCTCCGGCTCTGGCTGCGCGGGATGCGCGGGCTCCGGCTCTGGCTGCGCGGGATGCCCGGGCTCCGGCTCTGGCTGCGCGGGATGCGCGGGCTCCGGCCTGGCGATGGCTCTCCAAAAGGCACTGAGGAGTGCTGCGCGTTCGCCCTCCGTCAACCAGCAAGAGGCTGGGCGAACTGCAGTGGGCTGCAGAACCTTGACTGGAGGCGACGTGACGGACCCCGACACCGTCGCTGGGTTCAGTGTTGGCAGGATCATTCTGTCAGGATTAGCAGAACAGATGAACCCAATTGCAGACGATGTCGGGGAAAACAGAAAACACTTTAATTCGACACAAAACAAGAACCCACGAGGGGGTATGAAACATGAAACATGAAACACTACAACTTGACTTGGTATCTTGACTAGCAAGGAAACATGAACACGAGGAACAGAACACAGCACAATGATCCTGCACAGAACTAAAGAAACACTGACATTAAATAGAGCAAACCAAACAAGATAACGAGCGGGGAACAGGTGATGGGAATAAGTAATAATTAACAATAAGCAGGAGAACGAGGGAGCGGGGACAAATGACAAGACACCGGAGGTACATGCCCAAACACAAAAACAAGGCATGAACCTCCACACAAGGCCAGGGACTGCCAGAACTCTGCCACCATGACAAAATACAAATTTAACAAGACTTCAAGGCAGAGTCCTGACACTTTACAGTCATCAAATTTGAACAAGGGTTTATGAAAACAACAATGCACATGTGTGGCAACTGGCAATACACCACAAAATCTGTAACCATTCAGGAGAATGAATGCAAGGTCACAGCATCTCTGCATCAAATTTGTGATACAATAAACAAAGAGCATTGTAGATATTAGACATGAAGAACCATCCCTTACTCTACATGAATTTTCATATTAATAATCCAGCATTTCACAAAAGTGTACATGATTTAAAAGCATTTTGTAAAGATAGTGACACATGTTTACATTACATGTTTATACTGCATCCACTACATATACAAAACACTTATGTGATGCATTTGTTACAAAGAATATAATTACAATTTAACCTTCTCACTCTTAACGCTTTGGGTTTTAGAAAAGCGCGCTATAAATAAAATGTATTATTATTATTATTATTATTAACCTTCTAAGACCTGGATGTGGACATTACACTTTTTTGATGTTTGCACCATAATACTAAATTCTGTGTAACTGGAAACTGTTGTACACAAACATGGACAAATACACTACTTTATGTTCTTAAATTTTTTTTTATTATATTTATTGGTTCTTCCTAAGCCCAAAATAGCTGGTAGAAATCTGAAAAAAGACAAACTAAAACTCGGGTCTTATAATTCTTTTGAAAGAAATGTATGTACTTTTTAAAAACAGCTGTGATAATAAACCTTTTTTATTATGCAACAATAAGCGAGAGTTAGGCCAAAATCCTTACCGGGATGCGCCAGATGTCTGTGTAAAAGTTATTATTTTATAGGATTTCGCTGAAATTAGTTTTATCCCTGAAAAGCTGGAATATAAATCTATCATGAGATTTACAATATACATACTACAAATGCACTGATTCAGAGCTAGAAACAACCTGTATTAAATAAAAAAATAAGAAAAATTAAAAAAATTAAACAGCTAAAATCTACCATACAGATGACATAACCGATTAGGTTCAATTAATGTGGTTTGGTGGTTATTTCTACCATCAGGTTTTACATTTCAAGACCGTTTTCTTTTTCACACTGTATCATTAAATATAAATTAATTGCAAAAAAAATTAAAAAAAATTAAGAGCAAAAGTTTGGGGTTTGCAAAACAAAATAATTTCCCCACAACTTAATTGATTTGTTCACAGATTGGTTCGCTTTTTTGCCAGAAGCTGTACATTGAGCTCGAACTGACTTTGCCAAGTGAGAGAGGCAACATATTGTGTTGACCCTAGGACAACTTTTTTTGTAAATAAAACCTAAACCAGTGGTTCCCAACCTTTTTAGCCCTAAGTACCCCCACAGCCCTATCAGTAAGGCTCAAGTACCCCTTCATCGAAACTAAACCAAAGTTGTGTTTTAAAGACAAATAATTCGTAATTTTAATTAATTGATTAATTTTAAATATTAAAGTAAAAAGCACTGACTGATGAAGCATGTTTATTTCAACAAACCACTACCATTGCGATCAGTGTTTGCATTTTATCAGCTCATTTGCATTTTAAAAGACACACCCAAAAACAGCACATTTTGCTCAGGCCTACAAAATGGCAATTTTGACATGCTATAATTAATTATCTGTAGGGTGTTTTGAGATAAAACTTCACATATGGACTCTGGGAACGCCAAAGACTTATTTTACAAATTTAAAAAAATCATCATATGACCCCTTTAACGGCCAAATTTACTAACAGCTTGCGCAAACCATCATTTTGGCGTTAAAAAACGAGTGAACTTACTAAAGACAGGCAATAGATATTTAGCTCTGAAAAGGTGTTATTTTTGCGACCTTATTGCATATGCATTTGTGGAAGTTTTCCTTTATTAACATTAATGCGAGGAGAGTATTACATTTTGCCAGAGGAACATACTTTAAAATAAATATATAGTTTGCCAAGCCATGCTATGTTTAATTTGCTGGAGAAAAGAGGAGGAGAAGTCACGAGGAGAAGTAAAATCAGGTATTTCAAAACTTATTTTACCCTTCATCTTTCATCCTCCGGTTTATAGTGTACTTTTACTTAGCTGGAATTTCACACTCCGCAGTCCGCATTTTCATTGCGATGTCCTGCCGAGGTATCTTATTTGCGACCCTGTACTAATTTGCGCTGCTCTTAGTAGATTGCAATGGTCATTAGAGAAATGTGCTTATGTCATTATTTTGCCTGTGTATTTTATTTGCGCCTTTGTAGTAAATCACACGCAAGTTTTCAACTCCGGCGCTTATTTGAGCTCTCACATCCTTTTTAATAAATGCCCTAAATTTACTAAAATCTCAATTTAAGTTACTGATAATTAAAGTGTGCAAATAAGTTAAATTATTCTGTTCAAATATAAAGAGAAACAAAATGTCTTAAGGCATTCTTTATAAATAGCCTACAAAAGACATCATACGGGACAAAATGTGTTAGCCAAAAACAATGCAAACGTTTTTTTTTTTTGCATAATTTGAAAATGCAACGGCAGGAGTAATGAATATTATAACATTATTTAAACATTAATTATAGTTAATAAACTTTGTGTCTTTAGAAACTATTCAGGTTCATTAAAAATAGTCAGATCGTTCTTGAGTTGGACATCGCTATTGCGTTTTGGATCATGCAGCGCATTACTCTTGACGGCTAATTATATTAATGATAAGATTAAAATTACAAAGTTGTCCTTTTTACAATGCTTTCCTCACAAAAATCAATCGGTCAATGACTGGACAAACGAAAGACATTTTTATTAAAAGTAAATGAGATCAAAGCAAAATGTAAATCTTTTCGCGTACCCCCTGGAAACTCTTCACGTACCCCCTGGGGTACGCGTACCCCCGGTTGGGAATCACTGACCTAAACCCACCCCAACCCTAACAATAACTGAACACTAAAATCGTAGGGATATGATAAGTGAAAACAATGCTCTTGAAGCAGCTAATTCTCGTTGAAAGCTTGAAATTGAAACAAACTGTAAACATATTTCTGAAATCCGATTGGTTGATTGAAATGTCCCAGGGTCAACATAACAATAGGGGGTGTTATAAAGATGTTCCTGAGGACATAAACCACTTGGCAAAATCAGGAATGCCCTGTTGCAACTACATCTGTGTTGCAAAACATTAGTAAAAGATTAGTTGTTTATAAATATAAGACAATGAGCCTAATAAAAATAAATAAATAAATAAATAAAATATAAAAAGTACATGCATGTCATTTAAGGTTTTCAACTTTTGCTTTATAAATGTAACACTGCTATGTGATGTTTAGCATTGTTTCAAGGTGTTTCTATGGACAGCATGAGTTCATCTATCCCGAAGGGTGTATATAAAAATGCTCCTTTCTGCATACTTTTGCTATAAATATTGAACAAAAAATGTGCTACGACTTTTAGAAAGGTGCTCTGCTTTTTCCGTACTCCTTTTCCTGGGTTTTAAATAGGAAACTCAACAGTCTAGCTCACCTTTCATCAGAATCTGTGCGACTGCCAGCACTGGCTGTGCTAAGCCGATGGGAATCTTTCATCACCACCTCCCTTATGCCATGATGCCGTATTTCCACAATTAACATCATACGCTTTAATTTTCCAAACAGTTGAAATAAAATGGTTTGTAAAAAACAGCTCTTTATTATTTGATATGCAGTTCTATATGGTCTTACAAATAGAGAATAATGGGCTGTATAATACATATAAAAAATGCTTGGTTATTTTCAACCCATCAAAATGAGACAAACCCAGCCATTGGGTAAATTCAAAGTCCTTTTAAAGAAAAACACCACAGTAATTTATTATCTTCTTACCTCAACTTAGACAGATTAATACATATCTATCTTTTTTTAATTGTGCACTTAATCATCTGACCCACCTCTACAATGGCTGCATTAGGTGCACAGGAACAATCCTTCCTAAAATGCATTAAACTTTGGTTTACAAAGACGTGAAACTCACCGAGTGGTCAGGGGTGTTCACTGATATGCTCACACAAAAATCGATGCAAAAGATGCTTTCCAACAGGTGTTTTAGCATTCGTTGTAAACTTGACCTATTTTTTTAAACGCCTCACACCCGTACATTCTCCCGCTGAGAGCTTGAATAATAAACACTCCAGCCCAGTTGGTGGCGATAATCCACCTTTGCCTATTGCAGGAATACAAACAAAGAGTTTCACGTGTTTGTAAACGAAAGTTTCATGCATTTTAGGAAGGATTGTTCCAGTGCATCTATGCACCCATTGTAGAGGTGGGAGGTAATACAACAAACACCCGAAAATTAAACGTAAGACATAGTATGTAAGACATACTAAATCATTACTTAGTATTACTGTTATTATTTCTTTATCATTTTCCTTTTTGTTAATTGCTAATTATTTGCTTATTTAAGCATTTAACTTCTATTTTAGGTACAGAACTAAGATCTCCAAATTAATCTCTGGCTTCTCTAAATGTCAAAACATTTCATATCCTATATTCTTTATACTTTGAAATCATGATAATTTATCCTGTTGATTTCTTAGCCTGTAGGATCTTGTCAGTTTTACATTTGAAGTAAAGGATTATTAGGAACACCTGTTCAATTTCTCATTAATGCAATGGCGTAATAGTGTGGGCCTGGGGGATGTTTTCTTGGCACACTTTAGGCTCCTTAGTGCCAATTGGGCATCGTCTAAATGCCACGGCTTAAAAGTGTTTTTGTCATATTGTCATATGGTGATGTTGGTAAGTAATCTACGTGGGCTGGGTCCGAAAACTCAAGGCAGTGACTCGTTGCCTCGTGAGGAAATGACTTCAGAGGCATGAAGGCAGCTCAGAGAAAGACTTTCGGACACACTTCACAGGCAGCGTGTTTAAAATCTAAACCGAGAGCGCCTTGGTGATAACTAATCACATATTTGAAAACTATAATACTAATTTCTCGCTAGAAATGCAATTAAAATGTGTAAAAAGTGAACATCTACCTTTATTTACATTAAATTTGTGCTCCAGTCGCTTCCTTGGCCGCCATTTTATTTTTCCGAACTCGACCAGGCTCGACCAATCACATTCTTATTGTATGCCAACGCATAGGTATCCCAGGAGACAGGAAGTAAACCTAACACTGAATTCGGACATGCCTTGATGCTTTCCTGCCTTGGATAGCTGCCTCAGAAGGCAGCAATTTAGAGTTTTGGATGCAGCCATAGTCTTAAGTGGGTCTCAAGGACATGTCTAAAATGTGCAAATAAAAAAGGGATAGTTCACCCAAAAATAAAAATTATGTCATATTTTCTCACTCTCGTGTTTTTACAAACCTGTATACAGAAAGATATTTTGAGGAACGTGAATCATGAGCCCCATTGACTTCCATAGTAGGAAAAAGGAATATGTACAGTATGTGTGGGAAATGGGCACAAACGTTCTTCAAAATATCTTTCTTTGTGTTTATCAGAACAAGGACATTTATGCAGGTTTGTGACAACATGATAATGAGTAAATTTTTGGGTGAACTTTCCCTTTAAGCAAATGACACACTTAGTGAATTGTTTCATTTTGAAGCAAAAGTGTGGGTTCAATCACACACACACACACACACACACACACACACACACACACACACACACACACACACACACACAAAAAACTGTAAATTACAGATCAGATCAAACAGCATGTTAGAACAACTTGTGTTGTGACAGCTGTAATTAAACAAAAACATTTTTGTTTTGTTTTCCTGGGTGGGGTTGTGGTTAAAAGGTCTGTTTCCTATTCTTAATGAAAGATTTCCAAATCATATGAATCTGCAGCTTGTTCGCTTATGACAGTTTATGAGAACATGCTGTCTGGAGTAGTAGACAAACAATCAGTTGACAAAAATACTTGGCTTCATTTCAACTATCATGCTGGTTTTGATCTAAAAACGATTCCCCATTCTACATAAAGGCATAAATATTCTTTAGCTTTATAAATCGTGTAGTGGTTTTTATAGTTCAGAAACCATTAAGGCTTAAACTTTTATTATAAGTGCATTTCATATTATCAGTGACTAGGAAGAGCTGAACAGAAGATATACTGCGAAGTTATGGAACAATTGTAGCAGATGCATCTCATTCAGAGCCAAAATCATGCAAAGTCCTCTAAGATAGAGAGCAGCTGCCTCTTAGACATGTGCTGCTCTGAGGATTTTCCATCAAACAAACATTCTCTCAAAGAGGCCCTCTTTAAGGAAAAAGCACCTCTCACAAAATAAGGGAAAATACTCTGAGGCTATGTTGGCCCAATAAAACCCAGTCTGATTAAGACAGAGCTGAAACGTAAGATTTGGGTTGTTGTTACAATTTGAGTATCATGCCAACATAGCTCTCTCACAACTCCAGGGCACACATTAGGGTGTTAGCAGCTTTGGTAGATAGATAGCCTATCAGAGTTCTTTTTGAAAGTAATGATCCTTTAAGGTATCTGAACTACACTGCATCATTTCTGGGGCACCACAGGGCTTTGTTGTGGGCCACCTTCACTTGTGAACATGAACAGCATCTATGTACACTCTTATAGAGCCTTGTGGCTTTCTCTAGGATTGATTTGCAGACTATACGCAGATCTACCTAATCGTTTTGCTAGAAAAGACCCTTATGCCTCGTTTGGGATTGTTTATAGTCCTTTGAAACTCCGTTGAAAAAAACTGTTAAGTGTTGAGTTAAGTATTAAATGTTGGGTTCTATTAAAGTCCATCCTCAAAAAACATAATTTCTTCTCGACTGAACAAAGAAAGACATCAACATTTTGGATGACATGGTGGTGAGTAAATTATCTGGATTTTTCTTTTAAGAAAATGGAATATTCCTTTAAGTTTAATTCATATGGTGCTTTTGACAATCCACAGTGTTTCAAAGCAGCTTTACAAAAAAAAAACATGCCTTAATGTGTTAAAGCCCCCAGACAGTCTCCAAACTGTCATCTTAAAACTGATGTTCTTCATGGTAAAAAATACTACAGCATTATAAGTTAAACAACTTAACTATGCAAGTCAATTCAACCTACTATTTTAAAGTTTTGACTTGTGATGTGTTGACATAACTTAGAAAAACAAGTTGAAATCGTTTAACTTAATGTGTTAAGTACCATTGTTGATATATGATATAATTTTTAAAGTTCACTGTAAAAAATGCAGCATTTCTGTCAAATCAACATGTATTATGTTACTTTAACGTAACAAATTTACGATTTCAACTTAAGTTATGTCAACTTATCACAGGTCAAAATGTAAAATAGTAGGTTGAATTGACTTGCAAAACTAAGCGCTTTTCTAGTTTAATGTAAATGCAAACTCTGTTTAAGTATGTGTTACATATCTGCTTATATTAAATAATTGATTAAAAAGATGCATTTTCTCAAAAAGATGATTTTGCATGTTATATTAAACAATTTTATTTTTAAACTCCTCATTGATAACAAAAACAAGCCATGTTGAAAATATTGCATAATTTGTATTCATTCTTGACAATGAAACTTTACAAAAATAAATAGCTTTACAATGAAATAACACCACAGTCCTTCACTGAAGGTATAACATGTTTTGTCATAATATGATAGATATATATTAAATGTACAAAAACTGGAATGATCAATAACATATTAACATTTACATACAGTAACCTGAAAGTTACAGGAGCATTTTATATAAATAATCTGTGACTGTGGTGACTCCAACCTATTTGTGAAATCTATTTTGGTGTCATGCTGCACTGCTTCAGCTTCATTACATGTTCACTACACAGCACTTTCAAAACCTCAGCAGACCTCAACTACAGGAAAACAAAGGACAAAGAGCAGAATGAACCGGTAAGGTCTCAGAATTGCAGAGAAAGTCCTTGTTTTAATTTACTGAGCAATTTACAATTTGCTACTCTATAGTTAACACAATTCATTGAATGGACATAAACCCTATGCTATATCCTAAACTATATTTTAACACATAATGTTTAAAAAAATAATTGAATATCAGGTGACTACAAATACAGCCAGTTTAAAAGTAAAAAAAAATGATGGCATTCCAGATTCAATTAATTCCATTTTGCATTATTTGATCAATATTTACATGTATTACATTTTTATTTCCTTTGAAAACTCACAAATCTGAATTTGTAATACACATAAAAGTAAAAATATTTCATATGTATTAACCCTCATTAACTTTTGTTTTAATCCAAATAAATACGTACACTTAACCTACACCCTGAAAAATTTCCTCCATTACTCAAGTGTTTAAGTTTAATGCCCGTATTGCATGATTTCTCTCATTCAACAAGAAACTTTAAGTTAAATCAATTTATTTTAGCTTATTTAAGTCTGGATTTGAAAGTTTTACCCATCATGCATTGCAGTATGCATAAATTAACTGCTACTTTTATATGAATGTTGTTTTGCTGTTTGTTGTCTTTTTTAAACTACTGCAGTTGTTTTTTACGGAGCCCCTAAAGCCGCCTTTCCACTGCACACGACAAACGACGACCGTTAAACCGGAAGTCATTCATTTCCTATGGAGAGTCGCAAAGGGGCTGCGTGAAGTGCCGACCATCTGTGGATGCGTAAATATCGGATCCGTTTTGAGTGTTGGATCCGTTAAAAAAATTGAACTTGTGCGACTAAACCGCATGCGATATGCCGACCGGAAGTGATGTATTTCATTGTATTCCAATCATAAACTGTGTGTGAGGCGAAAATGATTAATCCTTTTTTTAACTTTATTAGTAACACTTGAATCCTCAAAAAAACTTTTGATTACTGATAAGTAATACATTATTAATTTAATTTGTGTATGTTATTATTTTAATCTTGTCTTCATATGTTCTCTCCAAAAAATATTGGCAATCTTTGTCATATATGCATAGCTGTTTATTGTTGTATTCATTTGCATTCATTAATTTATTCCACCATGGTAAATATATTAGAATTAAGCCTCTTGCGCTGGAATGAGCTTCCCTCCCATATACGATTAAACTGAAACTTCATTACGACTGCCACTAGGGGGAGAACTCCG
Organism: Misgurnus anguillicaudatus; assembly: GCF_027580225.2. Lineage (NCBI taxonomy): Eukaryota > Metazoa > Chordata > Actinopteri > Cypriniformes > Cobitidae > Misgurnus > Misgurnus anguillicaudatus. The sequence continues at coordinate 16,777,374 of NC_073360.2, read as the reverse complement.
ACCGTCGTTTCCGTATGTCGTGTGCAGTGGAAAGGTGGCTTAAGGGGACATGGAGCAAAAATTAAATAAAGTTTAGTTTTGCGTGCACACGTGGAACTGTCGCATGTAGTTTCGCGAGCGCACATGAAAGTATCGCGTGCGCACGTGAAACTTTCGCATGCACGTGCACACGCGAAACTAAACTTTTAAAAAAATTCTGCACATGAAGGTTTTGCGTGAGCACATGAAAGTTTCACGTGAGCATGCAAAAGTTTCACAGGAGCACGCAAAAGTTTCACGTGAGCACGCGAACTTTTCACGTAAGCACATTTTGATTTTTTTTTACTCCAATGTCACCTTAGGGGCTCAGTAGTTTTTTGTTATCATTGTTGCTTATTATTTTTGTGGTGAAGTCAAGAGCTCATCTTTTCACTTCATGAGATTTAATTTCTGTCACCATTATTGAGACTTTGCTTTACTTGATGTTAGTTTTGCTTTGCAATATGTCGTCTTTTTTGAGAGGCAAAAATCGCTGAGTTTCTTAACATAAAACTATTTTAAAATAAGATGTGTGAAATAAAGATTTGCATATTGTTAACATAAGTAGATTTCACTTAAAATTACTTGTTTGTTTAACAAAAGTTTTTAGGGCAGCGAATTACCCTATGTTTTTAAGTTAAATCAACTCGTCTGGGCTTACAGTGTACATGTCTATAATGTCAGACTGTTCAAGCAGTCAATACTTCTTAAAAATGGATACACGCAAAGAAGACTTGTCTAAAATTTTACAGGTCACTGTAGGAGGTCCAAATGAGGACATAACAGGTCATCGTAGAAGAAGCCACAATGCAGGGCTTTGTCTCAAAACTTTAGACGCTTACAGAATTTTATTGGATGAAAGATTTGATCAGTGGTCATTTCAGCAATATCAAACTAGCAATCAAGACTAACGTTTTTGCCGTAGGATTTAAGAAATGTTTAGGACTTTGTCTCAGACGACCAAATCGTGGCCAAACTCTTACAGTGTGCATTCGCCTTATGCTAAAACTTCCGTAGTGGTCATAAATATATCTCGAAAACATGGAGAAGTGATCAGACCTTTCATCATTTTACAACCAGGTTCACTCATCATTTGTCCTTCTAAACCCAAATATTTCCTGCCCCAACCTGAAGCACGGTCAACAAAATCTACATAATCCTATTTCACAGGAACGTCTTCACTTTCAAATGATGTTATCAACATTCATGATAAAAGCACTTTTCAGATACTGAATCTGGCAATTTAGATGGATCACATTTCTCTGGTTCCACGGTCTTCCCGGTGTAATCGATGCAGAGAACCCGACGATGGCGTTCCCCATGGCCACAAGTCTGTGAGCACGAAGTCCAAGGTCCTATCTGCCATAAAGGACACGGCAGGTCTGCACAAGCCCTAATATCAGAGGGTCTGAGATCTTTGTTGCAGAGGTTCAAATAAAAACCTGCGTTGTCCTTACATTCCACAGTTCTCCTGGACCATCCCGAGCCACAGGTTTTGGAACATTCGGACCACTCTCCCGTGACCCACTGTGGTACACCAAAAGGATGGCTATTTTTTCCAGACATCTTCTTGTCTTTAGGTTTGTTGAAAGACATGGTTTTAGGGATGTAGAATGTGTATTTGACCTTCGGTGGGATGGATTCACCAGCAGTGGAAAGCAGCTGTATGGTGATTGGTTCCTGAAGCTGACTGAAGCTCTGTATTCTCTCCAGAGTGGTGGACGATCCGCTGTATTTCAGCACAGCACCAAGAACCGGAATATACTGCTCCAGGGTGGATACTGAGAAGTTTCCATTTAAGATATAATCACCATTTTCTCTCCGTATGGCCAAGTAATGCCCGTCATGCGGTATGCTACCTTGACTCTGTTGTTTGATGTTAATGTTAGTGGCACCGCTGGGAATCGTCACAATGTCTCTATATCCGTGCCTAAAGAAACACAAAACAGTTTTGTTACTGTGGCCACAACAGTAAACTTTCGTACCAATGTCAGATCCTTACATGATTTTGTTGAACGAGCCAGATATCATCCTGCAGCTCTGCCCATTTCCCCCACATACACCACATTTGTCCAGCTTCTTATTAGAGTCGATCTCCAGGTCACAACCGGCTTTAATACACTGGCCTTGCACACAGAACGATGTGGTATCTGGACCACATGGGGTTCCATCAATCACCTACAATACAATCAACCAATCATTTTTAATGACATCATAGATTTTAAATATAGCTGGATGATCAATATCTTTGGTCGGTGGAAACACCAGCATAGACAAGGATAGCACAAGTGAGTGTCTTACGTGTATTTTGTGAATGTGAGTGTCTCTTTTATCATAAACGGTTTTGACGTGTGTGCAGCAGGCACTTATTTTGACAAAGCACGTGATGCACATGGTTCACATGACGCAACAAACACATATTTTGAAAACACAAGCAACGTCGGATGAGCAGTCACGAGCCGCCACTGTTCTGTAATTTTATATCTATAGCACAATTGTCTTGATAACAACTAACAATCGATATTGTCCAACCCTAATTTAAAAAGTAACCTGAGACGTACTTTAGATTCAAACACTCTGAATTCACTGCTGCCTCTCGCTCGACAGAAAAGTTTACATCTGTCCCTCAGAGATACTCCTGCGTATTTCGGTATCCATTGCTTCACATTTCCGTGAACATCAAAATGATTGGGATTGTTGTACTTCTCACATTGTTCCTCTCTGAAACTTTTCCCTGCAATAACAAAGAATAACACAATGAGAAATGACCCGATGACAGTCGAACCGAGACTGACGGAAACAACCCACCTCGATTATTCTCACAGGGTTGTGTGTTGCACGACTGGTAATTCACTCTCTGGCCCTCACAGTACTTTCCACCGTTTTGAGGAAGGGGTTGGTCGCACTCTCGATAGGAGAACATCACTCCACCTCCACATGATCTGGAACATGGTTGCCACGGTCCCCACTCTCCCCAACCTCCATCCACAGCTGGCTGAACCACAGTCCAAATCACATAAACAAATCAACATTTGGTAAAACCTACCGCATTTACTTCTAGTGATACAACCAAACGGATTAAGGGGGAAAAGTGTGACATAATCAAGTATTATAAAATACCCTAGGTTTCATGACTTCTTCAGATGACATGCATTCCCCATTGAGACATGTCTTGTTAGGACCACAGCCTGTGCCATCTGCCCATGGTAGACTCCCGTTCCTGGTTGTGCACACAGACTGGTCTTCCTGCTGGCACCAAAGCTGTCTGCACACCTCGCCAGCTGAAGCATTGGGACAGTGTGAATACTCCTCTCCAAATAACTGCTGGCACTGACGGTCCAGGCTGTAACTCACTCCTGGAAGCTCAGTGGGCAGGGCCACCGTCTTCTCCGGGGTGTCCAGCAAGCAGTCTCCTGTTATTATCCAGAGGAAGAGTTAGAGAGCAATAAATCACCGAATCAAAGGATTGTGTAACAGCAGGAACGTTTGGCTCCAGCAGCTGACATTTCGAGACTCGCAGGAATGCACATCTGGGGGAGTGTGCTGCGACTAGAAACACAAGCAAAAATCCACGTGGGGAACTGCCCACTTCAAATGATACTGGAGTTAAATAAGGAAACATGTGAGACCAATGCTACAGAGACATGGCCTGGTGGAAAGAACAAATATTTGCTATATATATCTTTTTTATGGGTTGGAATGAAGTGACAGGAATGGGTTTTTTTTAGAAAGGAACAAAAAATCGACATATGTTTATAAAAACGTTATAAAGATGTGCAATCCATTAGTTTAGCAGCCAGCTTAATGGTGTTTACAGTTACAATCATGCATTTTAAAAGCACTTTGGTGACAAACGCAACCAAGTGTATACACTCACCTAAAGGATTATTATGAATACCTGTTCAATTTCTAATTAATACAATGGTTTAATGGTGTGGGGGATGTTTTCTTGGCACACTTTATGCCTCTTAGTGCCATTTGGGTATCGTTTAAATGCCACGGCCTACCTGAGCATTGTTTCGAACCATGTCCATCTCTTTATGACCACCATGTACCCATCCTCTGATGGCTACTTCCAGCAGATAATGCACCACGTCACAAAGCTCGAATCATTTCAAATTGGTTTCTTGAATATGATAATGAGTTCACTGTACTAAAATGGCCCCCACAGTCACCAGATCTCAACCCAATAGAGCATCTTTGGGATGTGGTGGAACGGGAGCTTCATGCCCTGGATGTGCATCCCACAAATCTCCATCAACTGCACATAGATTTAAGCCAGTTCTGAAGGCGAAAGGGGTAGGGCTGTGTTGAAAAAAAAATCGATTCACCGATTCTTAATCGATTTTCATGTTAATTTCTAAAGATCAATCCGTAACTCTAATAACTTAAACTTGCCGCGTCATTGAATTCACGCATGCCCACGAGGTGGAAGGACATTAAAACAACGAACATGGCGGTCAGTAACGTTAAGCATGTGGTTGTTTTGAAAACTCCAGAAATGCTCATAGCTGCGATCTACATGTAAAATAATCCACTCATAACAAATGAACGAGTTATTTGTGTTATTTTTATAATAAGCGCCAGTGAATCCACCGCGGGTCTGGCAGCGAATCTCTCTCTCTCGGGTCTCACGGGCAGAGGTTTCTTGAGTTGAGGCGCGCGCAACGGGTCGCCAAATAAAGAGTTCTTCTCGCACATAATGCTAATAGTTGTAAAGTTTTCTGAACTTTAAGCAAGCTAAGACAAGCTGGAGCGATGTAGTTTGACGCCTAATTTGCTTATTTGCAAATATCTTTGATCAGAAAGACTAGAAAGAGACTCAAATGCTAAGGTCTAATAGAAAGTAAAGAGCGTCAAGACCTTAAAACAGACTTCATCACATCATAGCACCTGTCATATTTATAATATCTATATCTAGAGATCCGTCTCTCATATACAGGTATTTATCCTGTCTGTAGGTTTGTGCATATATTTATACCTGTTCATTTTACATATTGCCTATTTTTAATGTAATGTATACATAAATACAAAATACAATGCATACTATAGCTTCAATAGTCTATAAAATTAATAACTCAAGATTCTGTCTATCAAGACTTAATCTGTTGTTATCATCTGCACTTTAACATTATTAACTTTAAATTGTCCATATTTTAAAACTGTGGTGAGCAGGTAAAAGCTATAGTGAGTGGCAAATAACTGCACATTTTTTTAATCCAAAAACATGTATACCATGAAATATACCGTTACCGTAAAATAAAATGACTCATTCCGTGAAATAGATTTTTGGTCAATCCGCCCACCCCTATCTGGCACCATTTCGGGCTTTTTTTCAAAAACACTTATCTAAATCTCGAAGATCGGATCGAATCGAATAATGATAATCGATTCAAGATCTTGAGAATCAGAATCGGAACTTTATGCAAATTATGGGCGACTTTCTGGAGCGACTACCAGTGAGAGCGAAGCAGTGGAGTTCACGTCATCTATCGCTCGTCAGTTACTGGAGTGGACGTTATTCATTTGTTTATGACAACCAGATTTAGAAACACCCCCTAACGATCTCATTGAAAGAGACGAGCGACACACAGCGACAAAGTCACTTATAATGTGAATATGAAGCCATTATAAATGAGAAATGCAAATGAATGTCAAAGGTGCGTACCATATCCATTGTCAAAAAATTCAGTGACGTACAAAGCGCTGCAAGGAGACCAAGGAGAAGTCTTGCTCAGCTCAGTGAACACAGGAGCCATGACATGATCGTCTCCCAGTTGTCCAAAAAGCTGCTCGCAGTTCTTGGCGTCATCGTGAGGCATATTCAAGACATGACCTTCAAGAGAAGACAATTACACTATTGATCGTTGACACATTGGAAAGGGGAAAACAATGTTAACAGTAACTAACAGCTCAAAGATGAGCTCATCGGAGGATATCCACACCTAGCTCATGGGCAGTTGTGAAAGCAGCCATAAGGCCGTTGTCCTCAATAACCGAGCAGCTCCTTCTGCCATCACACATGGTCCCCACGTCGGCTACGCCCAACGTGTCACAGCTCTGATGTCCACAGATGTCCTTGAAGAAAAGATTTCTCAATGTTATTCCAGAAACGTTACTTTAAGTTTCCGCTGTAAAACGAGGCAAATAGTTTCGTCAGACGAAAGACCTATGTCTAAAACGTATCTCAAAAACATGCCTTGAGTCTTTTCCATCCAATGTTTCCAAAGCAAAAGACAGACCACAAAACACAAGATTCAAGACACATCTGGCTCTTGCAGATCCAAAGAGCCAGTCTGACATATGTGAACCTTTCAGAGGATCTGCTGGCTTGTATTTTCTCCTTCAAAATGACCTAATGTCTGCTCTACAAATGACCCCACATGTAGCTTTTTGAGAGTTTGGGTTCAAACTACAGACACATAACGCCTGTTGCATTTTTAGAGATGTAGCAATGTCTGGAATCTCATGATATTGTGTTTCATGTTATATTAAAATAGAAGCAATAAGTGTATATTGCTTTACTATTTTGGGCTTCCAAAGCAACGCGACCCTGAAATACATAACACCCCCTTCTAGTATATCCTTGCTCACCTCTCTAGTAAAAAGTATGGCAGTGTCGTAGTGCTCTGGATGCCTGTGGCTAGGTGGGTTGAAGAGCTGTTGCCAGGCGCAGAAGTTGCGCAGCGCAACGCCTCCGTTGCTTGAGACGGATGGTCCGATATCCTCGTCCTCTACGATCAGCATCTTCACAAGCACTATGTTGATGGAGTTCTTAATGCTGGGATGCTTGTAAATCTGGGCAGCCAGTGACATTAAAGTCAGAAGGTAGTGCTAAAAAAAGAAAAGCATGGGTAGATCAGTGTTTGCCAACATTGCATAAGAATGTTAAGTGTAAAAGCGTAATAGCTTGGCAGGACAGCTCAGTTGGAATGTAGTTTCTTTTACTCTACATTTTATTGTCCGTAATAAGAAAACGAAAGAAGAGGTGAGGGTTTATCTGTATTTCTAATATATCCATTCACACATATGATATTACACCTCCAAGCTGGATATACATCTGGTCAACAGAGGGTACATGTGCGATTACAGACAATACAACCAAAGACATGATTTATTTTATTCTGCAGATTTTTGTGGTTTGTTTGTTGGACAGCGTTGACGCCGGAACGCCAGCCACTGGTGGTCAACTATGACGTACATTCCTTAATAAGGAATTGTGTTTCCATTACTGCAAATCTGGAGATTTGGATCCCAGTACCGACATCTGGATCGCTATCTGCCTCACGATCCCGACCCGGACAGTGAATTTATTCACACTCCTGACTTTCCGATAATTTGTTTTCGATGACTCGATGAAGGAGAATTTCAGGGGGTGTTGTACCATATGCGAACGTGAAGATCAATGCTGTTCCTATGAACTGTGACTTATTACTGTACTCATATCTGTAGTCTGTGCTTTATTTTTGGACATGTCTCTTGAGGTGAATGAAATAGCTCTCACACAGCTCACAAACACAGAATGTTCCATTCAGGTTTCCATTTTAGGACAATCACTGTCAGTATTTGGGTTTCCATTTGACTGTGATATCAATGAGGGTTTTTTTCACAATTGAATGGACTTTTTTAAAAGATTTAATAAACTGTATAATGTGTATTGGTGCAGCAAACCAAGAAATATCCTAGCAAACATGTACAGTAAGTATAAATAAATACCGTTATAAATAAAAGGTTCTGTTCAAGCTGTATGGTTCCATAAAGAACCTTTAATATACAAAACGGAAAATTTCTGTTGCACAACAGGTTCTTGAAGTGGAAAATGGTTCTACAGACAATAAAGAAGTGGTTCTTTTAAGAAAGTTTGATTGAAAGGTTCTTTGGGGAACCAAAACATTTATTTTATTGCATTGCTGCAAAGAACCTTTTCAATCATTTTCAGCATTTTTTCAGTATGGGAGGCACCTACACCGTAAAAAATTGATGTCAAATTGATTAATTAAGTTAAGAAAATTCAACTTGTTTATATAAGTTATGACAACTACAAGTCAAAACTTAAAATAGTACATTGAATTGACTTGCAAAACCAAGTTGTTTTACCTTATTGCTGCATTTTTATCATATGCAGACTTTAAAAACCTTTTTTCACACACTCTCAAAAAAATAAAGGATGCTATAAGGTTCTTTGTCGGGTTGCATGGTTCCATAAAGAACCTTCCATAAAGAAACATCCACAGAACCTTTAATTAAAGAAAATGTATTTTAGAAGCTTTTAAGAACCTTTGACTGACTTCTATTAGGGAACCAAAAATGGTTATTTTATGGCTCATAAAACGTGCTTTTTAAGCGTAAATCTACCTGTGACATCTTACCTTGATCTCATCTCCGTAGAAATGCGTCAGAGAAGCGTCAGCGACCACCAACGTCTCGATAAACCTGGGCGCAGAAACAAAGCGTCTGGACCTGGATCCCATCTGTATCACATCTTTATCATCCATCAAATCTTCTTCACCATCTTTGCTATCTGACACCTGTTCAGGGAACTGCAGGGACTTTGTAAACAGTCTTCTTTTGATAACATGCAACTGTTCCGTCAATTTTCCGTATTTTCCTGAGCCGAGACCTTTCGGTTCGATTAGATATTCACGACCATCAGTTATAAAAGATCCCAAAATTCCATGACACAGGCTGACAGAGACAACAGAGTCCTCATCGGAGTTAACAGCCCCGGAGTAAAAACAATCGGTTAAATCGCTCCCCGAGTCTTCAGTTTGGTTTAAGGAGTTGTATAGATCTGTCAAGTTGCTGAAGGAAGACTCGTGTACTTTGGCATTTAGGCGATAGACTTTCAGTTCAGGCGATATGAACGTGCTGTCCGGTGTTAAATTCAGAGTGAAATTCCTGCCGAAAGCCTCGAGTCTAAAGCTCGGCTGCTCTTCACTTCGCCTCGCCACGCGTCCGCCGCTCCGTCCCGTTAACCGGACAGGTATAACGTCTTCAGTCACGAATGAGTGATTTAATGCTTCAGTGAAGAGGTAAGCATTTAAGAAAGCGATAACCCAACACATCCGCATTTTATGTATTTAATGCTACAACTGAATATGTTGCCAATCGAATTAACGGTCTGTCAATAAATGTACATTTATTTAAAAGCACTGTTCTTCATCTGCGACACCCTATATTAAGATAACATATGAGATATCATAATATTATCAAACTCATGCCATTAATAACTAAAAATAAACAATGTTTTATTTATTCCTATCACTAAATTAAGACTAAAAGCGGAGCTGTAAGTCCACAGCAGTGTGTGTGGATTGTGTCGCTGGTATTTATACTGTGTGGGAAATGCGAGGTTTATTTTTGATATCATGCGCTGCTGCGCTCTCTCCTCCCACTGTGCTCGTGAAAAAACGCTGGGTCGTCTTTGTCCAATCGAAACAGCGCACAACCCCTCCCAAAAAGCAACTGTTTGTCAATTGAGTAGGTGCATTGGTGGATATGGCTATAGTTTTAAATTATTATGTCCCTCTCAAAGATCGTAAAAGTTATTCACATGAAAAAGCTAAAAAATATTAGGGACTTGAATATTTGTCGGTTCAAACTTGAGCTCATCACTATTTTCCAGATTCCTGAAATGGGAATATAACTTTAAATAATTGTAAGCCTGTTTAAAAAAAGGTTTGAATGAAAGCACTGGGTATTTAACTAATTACTAATTTGCATTTATATAAATATTTTAATAAATGACGTTGTAATTTAGCTACTAATGTGTTTGATCAGGGGGTTTCAAACTGGGGTCCCACAGGCTCCAAGCGGTCCCCAGAAAATTTCAAGAGAAAAAAGACAAAGCAAAAATTGTGAATATATAGCATTTAGTTGGTTAACAACTTCTTGTCTTTATAATATCACAATTACTATTCACTAGTAGGCTAGTCATTGCTATGTATATAACACAGTTTAAATGTTTCTTTATAAAATAAACGTGGAGATATATTTTAGGAAATGGGTCCCTCGCTAAAGGTTCATCATATGTGGGTGTCCCTTCCATCAAAAACTTTAAAATGCCCAGGGTTTGACTATTTATGGAGAGATTTTTATATCTCCACAAGGTGGCAGTAAAATATTATATATGTATGTGCGTTAGACCACATTCACTTCTTTCACGTTTAGAGGGCTAGTTAACAAAAGTCAACAGATCTGCTTTTTACAACAGCAGAGGGCGACGATGATTTAGTATAAATAAGTATTTAAAGGGACGTTTCAATCTGATTAGCTATATTATCGTTTTCATATTTAATGTTTCATATTTGTGTTCACACAAAGTGTTACATTAAATTCTCACTGTTTTCAGATTTGTGGAGGTCACATGCATATTTAAAGTATGCATGAAAAACGTATTTTGCTGTAATTTGAATTATTTACATTTTTTAGATTATCATTATCAAAAATTATCATTACCGCAACATGATATTACATTAAATATATGCATTTGCAAACTCATGTTTCGGTAATGAGAACTAAAACGTTGTCTAGGTACTATGACAAACAAAATTTCAATTTTTATCTGGAGAGAAAAAAATAAGAACTGCTTACCTGGTAGCCATCTTGAGTGTCACAGTCAATTATGTCCCTTCCAACTATTTTTTATTTTTTTTTTAGTTCCTTGAGGGCTTAAACAATGATTGAAAATTGTTGCGGAGGATGAGAAAATTAATCTTGGACACATTTATATTCCTTATTATTGTCTTTCCATTTACCAGTGATCACCAAATACCACATGTTTCTTTACTGTAAATGTTTATAGTATAATAAGCACTGAAGCTTTTTATTTTTTAGATTTTTTTAATTATAAATATTTCCTTTTCAAAGAACCCAAATCCAGTCATGGACACGTTGCGGTAATGAAAATGTTCCCCTTAAATGTGGAAAAAACAACAACATTGGTTTATATGATGTCATGTGAAATCATGTGCAAAATAGTACTTGAAGAGATGTTTGTAAGCTTCTTATTTTGATACTCTTACTTTGCATTTACTTTTTTTATTAAAATGTTTCATGACACCTCATAAGTCTAATTTCGCGAGAATCCCCCTAATGTGTTTTCTTTTACTGCATTTGTTGACCTTGACTTCATGAGAGGTTGAGTATAGAGATGGTTTTGAATACAGCATGGAAATATTAAACTCTAAAAAATGCTGGGTTATTTTCAACCCAGCTTTAAGTCAAAAAGTTAAATAATTAGCCCAGAAAATGTTTATATTATAAAACAACCAGCATTTTGTCTTGAAACAACCCCACATATGTTAAATTACAACCCAACAGTTTGGGTTTGACCCATTTTGATTCAACGCTAAGTTGAAAATAGCACAACATTTTCTGGAGTTTAACTTAATAATTTTGTCTGTTATTTAGGAAGTAAGAATATACATCATGTATGCCATGCAGGCCAGCAGCAGAAAACAGACATCAGGACCATTCTAACAGAGGCAATGTGATAGAGCAGAGGCTTCTCCACACCATTAGTTACATCAGATGTGACTGCTTTTATTTGCTGTGGGCAAGGACAACGTAGCTGCGATGTTTTATACATCATCTATTCATGATACATTTTACAGCAGGTGTCATGCACTATATGTGTTACTTCCAAGAACAATTGACAGGAAGACAAATTGCCCCAGTTACAGCATCCAAGAGCAATACATGAACAAGAGAGGCAGGAGGTTATTGGTCAACAAAATAAAAAAATTACACCAGACAGAATAAGGAATCCATACTGCTATTATTTCACCTAGATTTAATTGTCTTTACAATACATGCTCTATTCTTGCACAATGTTATGTGACACACTTTTTACACTAATTAGCTGCAACCGCAGTACAAAATGTGCTGCAAAGGTGCATTGTTAAGATATTACAATGACATCACACAGGATTTGGAAAACAACTGTCTAGTGTGCCTGAAGTTATAACCTTCAATCATATCAACATCAGCTGGTGGATGTTATATGAACTAATTTCTGTACAACCTCAATCATCATGATCACATTCAACAAGACTGGAACAGTGTGTTCACCCAAGACATGACTCATATAGTGTATAATCATGTCAGTTGATAAGTGAGTTGATAAATAAGATAAACAATTGACGTCGGTGTTTGTTTGTGCAGGGAATACGGCAGCTGTACAGAAGATCTGACATTTGGAGGTTAAAAACTACAGATGTAAGTTTAAAGTTAAAAACAAAATCTGAATTTATTTGCTATCCGGGATATATGCATTTCAAAATTTTGGGGTATATTTTTCTGTGTGAAACTTTATAAAGTTTCTTTTCATTTTGCAAAAGCAATTTTATGAATATGCATAATTGTTTGTCAAAGTATTCATTTTGTCTCATCTACACAATTTTGACTATTATAAATGTTTTGGAATTGTAAAATTGTCATTTGTGTGATTTGTTGTGCTAAATTAATAATAAATTGTTATTTAAAAAAAATATATGTACAAAATATTAAATTAAAGTTATTTTATAAATAGATGTTATATTATATTACATCAAATTATGACATTCATTTCAAATAAGTCTTAATAATGCACAAATATGTTATAATTTTTCTAGAAAGTTAAAGGTATGACCACCCTGATGTACCTCACACGAATCCATGAACCACTTTTTAAAACTTTTAAATGAACCGTGAGACTCCTTAACACTATTGTTCCATTATAAGCCGCTCCCCACTGAGTATAGCTTGAAAGAAACCCATCAATAGCTTCTAACCAATGAGGCCACCATTCTTTAGGCATTAAGAACCAGTGGATCTCAACCTTTTTGACTTCATTGTCCACAAAAATTTGAAGGCCCCCCCAACTCAATAGGCTACCCATTAAAATATTCTAGAGGCTGGCATAACTAGATGTACATTTGTGTAAAAAACAACCATACTAATATCACAATTCTTAGTTGTTTTGGCTCATTTTGTTGCTTTATTTAAATAATAACATTATTCTGAGTCCCTGTTGGAAGTTTGTTGACATCCTGTAGTGCGGTTACTCCTGGTTAAGAAACACTTTGTTTATTAACACTGTTTATTATTTTGTCATCTGGCAGGTAACTCTTTCTTTACTTAACGCAATCCCACAGCAGAAAAAATAATCAGTTACACTTTTATTGTAATAACATTTTAATTAAAATAATTTTATAATTTATACATTTATAATTCTGTACACTCTCAGAAAAAAATTATAATATGTGTCATCATTGAGACAGTACCCTTTAAAAATGTTCCAATTTGTACCACTTAGGTACAGCTATACATGCATTTGGTACAAATATATGAAGAGTTTCGTTGCAAAACGAGATAACTCCGTTTTTAACATTTTTGTCAAAACATGTTTATTATTATGTTATCATTTTATTATTTTGTTATATGGTACTACTTAGCTGTATTTTTTAAGTTACGAAGGTTTAAAACAAACCAACTGCAGTTGAATTGATATTAATTGGAAAGCACAACCAAAATACGAGATTTCTGAAAAATTAAAAAACGGAGTTATCTCGTTTTGCAACGAAACTCTTCCCTTTGGGGTACTGTGCACTCTTTAGGTTCAAATGTGTACCTTCTGAAAGGGGAATCACCTCAGTTTTTATACCTTTTTTTCCTGAAAGTTCTTATCTCACCTCTTCATATAGTGCAAAAATAAGAAAAAAATAATAATTTTTACATTTTGAAAAATTACAAATAAATATAAATGCTAACGAAACATACAGCAAACGTAACCGAGTGTAGCTATAAGTGCCTCTAATTTATTTATTAAGAAAATAATTTTATAAGAAAACCTTTACAAGGTAATAAGAATTGGGTTAATTAAAAATAATGACGTTTAAATAGGCCTATCCTTCGCCTCATTTGCTGTGTAATGCACACATCTGTGGCTGTGCATATTGCAGAGTGGGAGGAAACCTCTGAAGCGCGCCTGCATGGGGTTGATGCGCGTAGTGTATTTAGAGACAGAAGTGGCTGCGGTGCTCAGCATGAACCATGAGCTTTTATCTGAACCCTCCAAAAACTCTCACCACAATCTGCAATGTTTACATATGAGTCAAAAAAACTAATAATAAAAGAGAGCGCTGGAGGAATGGCGATGGAGTTTAGTGGCAATCTTTAATTCTTATGACGGATTTACAGAGCATCACAGTGTGAATTACACTTTGAAGGATATTTAATCACCACCACCAACGATGTCGTTTTTCCCATTTTTTTCAGTTTCTCTCCTGAACATGCTGTTCTTAACGAAAACATATCTCTGTATGGAAACAGATTTTTGTGAACCTGTGCGACTTGACCGTGAGAATTTCCCAAGTCATCTCGAGAGACTCAGCAAAGAAGTTGTTGTTTACAGAATAAACGCTTTTAATCAGGAATTTTATCTCAATCTTCAACCTGACTCTACTTTTTTGGCTCCTGATGGCAGCACATCATCTTTAAACGATTTTGCTGAGTCTGATCTTAAAAGATGCTTTTACTCCGGTGATGTTAATTCAGACAGCAACTCATATGCAGCGCTAAGTCTCTGTCGAGGGCTGCAAGGTGCCTTTACTTTTCACGGAAAGCAATACTTTATCCAGCTGAGGTCCATGAATACATCAGAGATCTCAGATGATGCTGAAAAAACGCACATCATCCGCAGAAGACAAATGCATGCGCACTCAACATCAAGATGCGGAGTTAAATCAAACCAAAACGTCGTGGAGTCATTGAACAAGTACAAACATTTTAAAGGGCTTACAACGAACGGTACTCTAACTTTATTAAAACACATGGGTCGATCGAAACGATTTGCCTCCATACCGAGATATGTAGAAGTCCTGGTTGTTGCTGATGAATCAATGGCGAAATTTCACGGGGACGATCTGAAGCATTATATTTTGACGCTTATGTCTGTCACTGCAAAGATGTACAAACACCCCAGCATCTTAAACTCTATCAATATAGTGGTTGTGAAGTTTATGGTGATTAACGAGGCTGAGAAAGGACCCAAGGTATCCGGTAACGCGGCGTTAACATTGCGCAACTTCTGCACCTGGCAAAAGAAGCTGAATAAGATCAACGACAAGCATCCAGAGTATTGGGACACGGCAATATTGTTTACTAAGCAGGTAAGAAGGGATGCTGCACACATCTCTGAGATACCGGTATTATAGGTGTCGAGTAGTTTATTTGCGCATATGTTGCAGCAACTTGATTAAAAACACTTTGCTATAACTGCTGACATGACGTAACATCTGGACAGCACATATTGAAACATTTGAGGAAATATGTCAAAACTAGGGAGTGCCCCTAAAACGTATATGATTCCAGTGTAAACTTTAAAGTGCGCCATCTAAAAAGTTGAGAAGAAGACCTTGAGGTTCCGTGCCAACAGATTGAATCTATTATTGTCTCAAATAAACGTAATGATTCAAGTCAGCCGTCGTTAAAATTATATCCGCAGACGGTCGATGTACCTGCGCTGCACCTGTTGTTTGACCTTCATTGACTTCAGGCTTTCGGTGAAAAAAATATATTGCAAGCTGTTTTGAATACAGCTTAATATTTTTAGAACACGTGCCACAAAATAGCTATTTGTGGGGGTAAACAATACACATTACAGGCTCTCCTGATACTGATTGGTCAGTTTTTTACATGCCAGGGTCTGTTCCCGACAACCGCTAAATATGATAACACCCGCCTAATTAGGGGAATTTCAAAACATTTTGACAGTTACCACTTATATGTTTATTACATATTAATGATTGACTGTGCTGTTTGAAGTTTGAATTTGTAAAAAATAAGCTAAATATAGGCTAATTAATGTTGCATTTGATGTACATTATCTCTAATTTAATGTCCAAACATTGTGCACAGTATGTGTCGTTTGTCACTTCCCTCAAATAGCAGCGTTTGCTATTCGGCTAATTAGCGCCCCTACCGGTAGTAAGCTATAACAGAAACTTTAGCCTTAAAGGGACACTCCACTTTTTTTGAAAAAAAAACAATGCTCATTTTCGACCACCCCTAGAGTTAAATATTTGATTCTTACCGTTTTGGAATCCATTCCGCTGATCTCGGGTCTGGCACTCGCACTGGCCGAAAATAGTCTCTTGCTATTGAAAGTAACCAAGGGGACTATTTTCAGGCAGTGCATAATATCACTACGCCTGCTGCAGCCATGTTACATCAGCAAAGTCCTTGATTATATGCTAGAATGAGAGTATAGTCACCATGGGGTGAGAATGGGTTGGTATAGTTCCTAGCGATATCTGCCCAGAAAATCGCAATTTATAATTATTTAATTATTTAATTATTATTAGCGCAATGCTAATGGTCTAATCAGATTCAATGGATTGTGCCAAGCTATGCTAAAGGTGCTAGCGCCAGACCCGGAGATCAGCTGAATGGATTCCAAAACAGTAAGAATCAAATGTTTAACTCTAGGGAGCTGGAAAATGAGCATATTTAAAAAAAAATTGAGTGTCCCTTTAAAGTCACAATGAAATGGGAGTAGCGATTTTCATACTTTCCCTGTCGTCAATTATATTAGCTCCTGAAATAAGCAGATAGGTAGGGTGGGAGTTACATTCCAAGTACTATTCAAGTTTTTAATTTTAATTTCATTTTGATTTTAATGTTTCATGTAGTTTTTTTTCTGTGTAATACGCAGTTCTCATAGCCAGTAGCGGCCAGTGACTTCTTTTTCGAGGGCGCTCGATGCGAAGCTCGTTACAACATGTATGTTGCCCATCATGTGTGTGGTTCATCATGTCAAAATATGTGATCGGTGCGTCAAGTGAGCCTATGTGCATCACGTGTCTTGTCAAAATAAGTGCCTGCTGCAGACGTGTTTTAAGGATTTATGAGAAAAGAGACGCTCGCATTTGCCAGATACTCGCATAATCTCATGCATAATCACGGTTTACTATTAAGTGAGTGTCTTGCGAGAATTGTGTGAACGTGAGCTTCTCTTTTATCATAACACGTTTTGACGCGTGTGCAGCAGGCACTTATTTTGACAAAACACGTGATGCACATGGTTCACATTATGCAACAAACACATATTTTAAAAACACGAGAAACACACAAGACACCTTCGAACACATATTTTTGCCCCTTGGAAGAGCAGTCATGAGCCGCCATTGCTCATAGCTCAACTGGTAGAGCATTAGGTGCACACATACTAATATAAGGGGGCGTGCACACCAACGCTTTTACGCCCGCGGCCGGCGCATGTTTTTAATTCATTTCAATGGAAACTCTGCGTTTTTAAAATAAGCCAGCAGCTAGCGGTTTTCTTCCGCGCTGAAAACCGGCGCCCGGAGGTTTTTCCGCGCTCAGCGCTGAGCACCGAGAGTTGAAAGATGTTCAACCCCGGAAGAAAAGCTCCGCTCGTCAACGTCAGCCCTCACACGGCCGCCCAATCACACTGGAGGAGGGGCGGGACATTACCACAGCAACCAACCGGCTCGCAGCTGAAGTATCACAGCTACCAAAGCACTCAGCTGAAGAAAGCTGGCACTCAGCTGAAAAACAGCTGGTATTCGGCGGCCTCAAGGCGTTTTCAGCCGTGTTTAAAAGTTTTGGTGTGTCCAGCCCCTAAGTGTGCATTGTCCAATGCATAAATCTAAAAGCAATTTTGCAAATAAGGAAAATATTAGCTAAATGATGGGTAAGGAATAATGTAAAAAAATCACACATCACATATAAATGAACCACATTTTGATTGGTAGTGATGGTCAAACATAATTTCATCACAAGACACGCAACATGACACTGTTGTTTACTTATGCCAGCTAGAGGGCGCTTAACCATTACCATAACTATAGATTGTATTAAGCAGCTTGCATAAATGACATCTGGGATCTTATTTTTTTTGGAGGACAGCCTTGAACTTAATGTAATCTCGCAGCCAGCTCATCTTACACCCTGCTCCTAAAACGTATGGGAAAGTGGTATCATCTATCCTAAGACAATGTTGGAATATATTCAGATTTTCCAGATGTAACCCCCTAATGGTCCCAGGTGGCAGCACTATGTGTTCTCCATACTTCCATCTGTCCTCCTAACAGTGTCGTAACTACAGCAGTTTACAGGCATTCTTGGCCACCCTTGCTGGTCAGCACAACCCTGGGCTTTTTAATTACTTGAACAGCCGATGTTCTTGTAATAAATTGGAAATAGACAGAAGTTTAGATGCACAGGATCAGATTTAATCATAGATTAAAGCTCTACGTGAAAGGCCACTGTAAAGCGTTGAAATGCAAGTTAAATGATGGCATGCTGGCTGTCAACACATTACTGAAATAAAGCAGAAGCACTTGCTTGTTATGTCATTGTCACAATGTCATCGCAACATGATCATATCTTTCACAGGACCTGTGTGGAGCCACTACATGTGACACTCTGGGTATGGCTGATGTTGGCACCATGTGTGATCCCAAGAGAAGCTGCTCAGTTATTGAGGATGATGGCCTCCCATCAGCTTTCACTACCGCACATGAATTAGGTGAGGACTCTGTTTAGTTTAAATGGCTTTTCTTGAGATAATAACATCAAAAACACCTCACGCAAGAAGAAGTGTGACAAGCTGAGCGTACAATCCTGTGAACATTGTAAAGCGGTGGGCCGTGATGTGGTGAACACCGCCACGCCTTTGACAATCTGTCTGTGGTCTATTTAAGTTGAATCCTTCAGTCTGGTGGATTTTGACAGAGGCGTCTCACTAAATCTCTGATTCTTTCATCTTTAAACATGACTAATGTAAGTGTTAGCTGTTTCAAGAAAAAAAACCAGTCAAGGCCTTATTGCTAATGAATAAAACAATGACAACAGCAATCAAGAGTTTTCCCCATCTCTTGAACCTTCTGAAAACAAGGTTCTAATAAAAGACAGATGGGAAAACATTAGCAGATGCCGAAAGAACCCTTCATGTCGGGAGTGGTCCGTCAGTGCCATCCTTTTACAGGCCTATAAAATAGTTTATACATAGCTGTATATATTAGTCACACATAATATAGACAGAGACACAACATACCAACAGAAATGAACATGACGGATGAATGGATGGTTTTGGTTAACCTGTTTTTGGCATTTCTGCAGGTCATGTCTTCAGTATGCCACATGACAACGTCAAGGCTTGTGAAGATGTATTCGGAAAGTTAAAAGACAACCATATGATGTCCCCCACACTGATCAACATTGACCACATCAGTCCCTGGTCTGTCTGCAGTGCTGCCATCATCACGGACTTCCTGGATTCTGGCCACGGTTAGTTCAGCTGCTCTGTTGAAATCCACTCCGTCATCCCGTATTATGTGCATCTCATCCGTGATAAGTTGCCAGCGATCATATGCTTCCTGGCATTGCTGTTTGATGTAAAATGGTACAGCTAAGACTGTATTGACACAGTCAACAAAGTTAATGAAGTAAAACAAATATACTTTGAATAAAAAAAATCAACACCATATCAAAAACGTATGCTGTGATGTACAAAGACAAGGTGCAACAAAAACATGTGTATCTGTACAGGTAGGACTTTAAATTAATAAAACAATTTGCACTACAAAGTATTTTTTGCTCTCCAGGTGACTGTCTGTTGGATCAGCCCCAAAAGTTGTTGTCTCTTCCCGAGGACCCTCCAGGTGTCACCTACACGCTCACCCGTCAATGTGAGCTGGCTTTTGGCTCGGGATCTAAGCCATGCCCTTACATGCAGCCCTGCACCAAACTATGGTGCACTGGGAAAGCTAAAGGACAGTTGGTGTGTCAGACTCGTCACTTTCCTTGGGCCGATGGCACGAATTGTGGAAGCAACAAGCTGTGCTTTGGGGGGATTTGTACTGATAAGAAAAATATCACAACGGTTAAGGTGAGTCCTTCCACAACCTGATTGATGCGAAGTTCGTCACAACATTTATGTAGTCCGTCATGTGTGGGTCGTAATTTTAAAATATGTGTTTGGCATGTTGAGTGAACCTATGTGCATCACATGTTTTGTCAAAATAGATGTCTGCAGACGCGTCTAAAGGGTTTATGATAAAACAGACGCTCGCGTTTGCCAGATACTCGCATAATCTCATGCGTAATCAGAGTTTACTGTTAAGGGAGTGTCTTGCATGTATTTTGTGAATGTGAGCATCTCTTTTATCATAAACGGTTTTGACGAAACTTATTTTGACAAAACACGTGATGCACATGGTTCACATGATGCAACAAACACATATTTTGAATTTGCGCCCCTTAAAAGAGCAGTCATGAGCCGCCACTTTTGACTTGCAGGGCTCCAAACTGCCACCAAAATTTGAGAGTGTGCCACTGAATTTTACATCCAGTCGCACATGTGCGCCCAGTAAATTTGATATTTTTTGTGATGTGACACTGAAATTGAAACAGCACATTGTACTTTCTGCATCTATCATCAAAGTATTTTATTATTAATACAGTGGAAATAAGTTAAAATGTGGAAATTTGGTTAGCATGTTAATTTTCGGTGTGTGCCCCAAAATTTTCTGGTTGCGCCCCTAAAATTTTCAGTTGGGGGCCACTGTGCTCCTAGTGAAAAAAGTTAGTCTGGAGCCCTGACTTGTAAATTCTGTGACCAGCAATTTCAGCAAAGATGTAATAGCTTCTGAACATTGTCTGTTTCTGCAGGTAGATGGCCGATGGGGTCGGTGGGGTCCCCACGGTCCATGTTCCCGTACGTGTGGTGGAGGGGTACAGCTGTCTAAACGGGATTGTAACAACCCTATCCCTGAAAATGGGGGCAAGTACTGCCAAGGACTGAGGGTGAAGTATCGATCCTGCAACTTGGACCCTTGTAAAGACACAGGTAAATTCTGTTTTTTTTAAAGAAATGTTCAATATAGATTTTCTTAACTCATTCCCTAATCACTGATTCATTTATTCATAGGAAAGAGCTTTCGAGAGGAGCAGTGCGAGGCATTCAATGGCTTTAATCTGAACACTAACAGACTCAGTCCTTCTGTGGTCTGGGTCCCTAAATACTCTGGAGTCTCTGTTAAGGACAGATGCAAGCTTATTTGCCGAGCCAATGGAACTGGATATTTTTATGTCCTCGCGCCAAAGGTTCGTAAACTGATATATTTGCATAAACATTGCTTAATTTAGAGGTCGGGCTGTTTTGAAATGAGTGATTCACTTAAGGAAAATGCTAGAATGTGCAGTTCTTTATCTATGGGACGTTCCCTTTTCAAAGCGAACAAGAGACTTGTAAAAGGAATGGTGGGATCTTATCTGTCAGATATGGCCGTGTGGAGTGACATAGTACAGGGCTGGTAAAGAGTTGCTTGTCACGTTATCTCTGTATCAGCTGCACTGTATCCGCTTGCAATACTGACATAACTAATTCTGACTGAAGCAATAAACCAGGACAGGTCAGATTTCACAGTGATTTTATATGATGCAAAGCTTTTATGAAACTGTAGGAACAGCGACGATAAATCAATGTTTAATAAATAGATTTAGCTTTATCGGAGTAAACTGTTTTTCTAATTTCCTAACTTGAAGCTATTTGCTTTTTTCCAAAACAATATGGTTTACTTATGTAATGTGCATAAATGTATTAATATACACTGTAAAATATGCGTTGTTGTTGTAAACCATGCTTTTCATTTACAGCATGTTCTGGGTTAATTTAAAGTCCCCCGTAGTCCATAATTTTATCACTTATAATAGCAAATATAAAAGTTTGAGCCGTCACAGCAATTTCTTCATGCTTTAAAACAGCTTGAATGTAACTCTCTCCCTTGCCTCATTTAGTATAGGCGAAGCTATGAATATGCAAATAAGTCCCCACCCTCAATCGCACAGCTCAGAGCATAGATATAAACATGCAAATTAGTCCTCGCCTCCACTATTTCGCACCACATTGGACCATAGATATATATGTAAACAGATGCTACATTCCGCAGTTTCAGACACATAACTGCATGCAAAGTCCGGTTTCACACAATGCATTCGTGAACTGCGCTTTTGCAGCACTATAATCTTTTGGCGCTGATGTTAACAGGTTACAGCACTCACCCTGCATGTGTGAGTAGCACGTGTGAGCATCACAGAAGCAGAGCTGAAGCAGCTGTGCTGCAGTCGTTTCAGTGCCAAGTTTACGCGGCATCCATACATAATATGTATGAATTACTGATCCACTCGTTCAACTGTGATGATGTGATTGCTTACATGTTTGTGACAGGAAAAACAAGCCAATTTCAAACCGGGTGAATGAGACTGTCTTCGGAAAATTCCAATTTTATGGAAAAAATATTTGGCAATGGTTTTAAATTATGCATTTGAACACAATTTATTAAGAACGCAAAATAGACATCGGTTGGGTTTGTTCAGCCTGATCTCACAGGAATTTGTACGTATTTTACGAGTTGGCTAATTCACATAAAGTGAATCCAACAAAAACGAAAGATTATTAGAATAAACATGAAACCCCACTGCTAACAGGGGCAACGTCTCAGGGGCAAAAGCGAGTCATACAGAAATGGAAGAATGTGATCGTATGAATTAATACAAATTAGCCACCTCGTAAAATACATACAAATTGCCATGAGATTGTGTTGGTTGGTTTATTTTTTTCCAGCCATGGGTTTTTTAAGTGTATATTAATATTTACAGCTGGGTGATTCTCACGAAATCCAGATTTAGAAGGTGTCCAGCATCACAATTTTTAAAAAGCCCCTGAAGCCTATTTTTTTGCACAACTTACTATAATCATTATTTTTAGAGTATTTAAAAAATATTTCCTATAGAATTATTTACTTTTTTAGATTATCATTATCAAAAATTATCAATACCGCAACATGATATTACATTAAATATATGCATTTACAAACTCATGTTTCGGTAATGAGAACTAAAAAGTTGTCTTGGTACTATGACAAACAAAATTTTAACTTTTATCTGGAGAGAAAAAATAAGAACTGCTTACCTGGTAGCCATCTTGAGTGTCACAGTCAATTATGTCCCTTCCAACAATTAAAAAAAAAAGTTAGTTCATTGAGGGCTTAAACAATGATTGAAAATTGTTGCGGAGGATGAGAAAATTGGTCTAGTACACATTTATATTTCTTATAATTGTCTATACATTTACCAATGATCACCAAACACCACATGTTTCTTTACTGTAAATGTTTATAGTATAACATGCACTGAAGCTTTTTATTTTGTAGATTTTTTTAATGATTAAATTTCCAACCCAAATCCAGTCATGGACACATTGCGGTAATGAAAATTTTCCCCTTAAATGTGGAAAAAAACAACAAAATAGGTTTTTATGATGGTTTTTTTTATGATAGCATTTACTTTTATTATCAAAATGTTTCATGACACCTCGCAAGTCTAATTTCGCGAGAATCACCCAGTTATGTTTGTAGTCACTTTACAAAGGCTTGAATGCAATCAAATGCAAAGTGTATTCATTTTTTATTTCATTTGACACAACTTTATTGTCAGAAAAAGTCTGAAATATGTCCGGCGTTACAGCATGTACACTCACTATTGTCACACAGAAGTCTTTTTCTTACACAATTTAAACTACAAACATGCAAACCTCTTAATTTCTCTTTCATTAAAGCATTTTACAGGAATGTACAGACACTCAACTTTACACCTTTAAGCAATTTAAGTTGCCATTCCTCAGTGTGAGGCATGTGGTTATAGTAAATGTTTTCTTTGTGGTAGGTGGTGGATGGGACACCTTGTTCCCCTGATACTTCAGCCGTCTGTGTTCAAGGAAAGTGCCTCAAAGCAGGCTGTGATAGCAAGCTGAACTCCAACATGAAGTTTGACAAATGTGGTGTATGTGGCGGAGACAACAAGAACTGCAAGAAAGTGTCTGGAATGTTCACAAAGCCCATGTAAGTGCCAGGTGTGCAGTATGTTTCGACAGTGTCAGGGCCTCAACATGGGACCTTTCATCCCTGTTGCAGTGCAAAAGGTTGTGGGTTCAACCCCAATTAACAAATGTATAGATTTAAAGCACTGCAGGTCGCTTTGGATAAAAGCATCTGCTGCATGTCAGTTAAAAGCATTATGATTTATTTCTTGTATTCGAGTGTTTCTAATTTTTTATCTAATTTTTTCAGAAATGGATATAACTTTGTGGTGACTCTACCTGTCGGAGCCTCAAACGTGGACATAAGGCAGCGAGGTTACCGGGGTTTGGTCAGTGATGACAACTATTTAGCAGTGAAGAACATTCATGGCATCTATCTCCTCAATGGAAACTTTGTGGTGTCAGCCACAGAAAAGGACATCATTGTAAAGGGAAGCCTGTTGCGTTACAGTGGAACCGGCACAGCAGTGGAAGTGCTGCATGCATCGAGACCACTAAAAGAGTCTCTCACTGTGGAATTGCTATCCGTGGGAAATATGACTCCTCCCCGGGTGCGGTATTCCTACTACCTGACTACGGGAAAAAAGGAGGACAAGATCTTAAAGAAGGAGGCGAAGAACCCTATGCAGAATAGCGTGTTGGAGGACAGTAATAAAGTGGAATTGAAGAAAGCAGCCAATCAGACGCCCTCTTATAAGTGGGTAGCCGCAGACTGGAGTAAATGCTCGGTTACTTGTGGAAATGGGGTCCAAAGCAGACTGATACAATGTTTGGACACAGATGGGAAAACAGCCACACGTTGTGACACCACCCACAAACCCAAAACCATGATGGTGTGCGGCGACCCCTGCCCGACGTGGAGCATCGGTGAGTGGTCACCATGCTCTAAAACCTGTGGGAAAGGATTTAAGAGACGTCCGCTGCATTGCGTAACTCAGACAAGGGTGTATTTACCTAGAGACCGGTGTTCAAGCAGAAAAAAGCCACAGGAACTGGACTTCTGCATTGTTCAGCGCTGCTAGTGACCATTTCAGACATTTTGGCAAAATGTTTATGTGTTTGTTTTCTCCAGTGTCTCACCTTTGCAAAGAGAATAACGTCAAAATAATGGGGATGTGTTTGGAAGATGCAAACTGTTTGACTGATTTATGTTGTAAGGTGCCGTTTAGATATCGCCTACCTCGAAATCGACATTGTTTTTAGGGCAGCCAAATAACGCAGACCACATGAAGTTAGCTGAAAGGTTTTACAAGTAATACATGACCTTCAAGTTGTTATGGCAAAACCAGAACGATTGCAACAGCATCTCTGCATGTGGTTCGTAGATGAAGTGAGCATATCCAAAATGTGGGTTTGTATTTAGACTGTATAAATATATGTGAATAATTTGATCCAAATGTGAAGCATTGTATGCAAAATAAGGCAACTTGGTCCATGCACTATCAATTTTGCATTCGTATTTTGAGCTGAGCTAGTATAAATCACTGACAGTACAACAAGCAGATACTTTTGTGGTAATTTACCATGAAAAAAAAGAGAAAAGAGAACAGAACCTGCAGTAAACAGATATTCACAGATATTAATGTTAAAATTGAAGTATTAAACTTGATGTGCTATAATGGTGCTTCACACAAAGGGATAAAACCTGTTAATATTCAAATTTATCACATCAGCTTTCTATTATACTATTAAAAAAATCATTGGTTGTCTTAATATTCTAGTAAAATGTGTATTTTATGAGAGGTTTTAATGTTGAAACAGCCTGGTACTGCAAATGATTTATACATAAGGCTATACTATAGTAGTTTTACTAAAACTAGATCTGATATTAAAAAAGTGATGTCTTTATCTTTTTTTTTATGAAGTCAGATCTGTACATTTGCCGCCTTCTGACAGTTTAATCTATCAAATCTATCAAATATTGTTTTACAGGTCAATTCCCAGAATGATTACCCATAATGCAGCTGCTATAGCCACTGTAAGTGTAAAATCACTATGTTTCTTAGATAGACCATTAATGGTTTTGTTGTAGGTGTATTAGATCTATTTTCTGCTGAACATATGAAGATTTATTGTAATATTGTAAAAATATTGCCTGTAAACAAGTTGTATTGTTCTTATTGCTAAGCTTTAGAGAAATGTCTCATCTATTCAAAACGAGGATCTATATTTTAGTTTTTGTCCTTGACACCTCTTTTGATGTTAATGCAGCAAAAGGCACTTATCTTTTTGTATTGAAATCCATTGTATACTATGTATACATTCATTGTGCACCAATAAATACAGAAATTACATTAACCGTTTTGTTAATGCTCCGGCGAAATGTGCATGCATGTATACCTGTGTCCGTCATGCCTTAAACTACTTAAAAACTTCTCGTGATTTCATCTTTACCAAAGGCCGGATGAAGCGTCATTGACAATTCTGATGATACAAGTGTTTCCAGGAAAATAAAGCCAAAAACTGACCACCTCATTGATAATCCTTGGCTTTTGTTTAAAAACGCTTGGGCCACACAGAATCTGCTCAAACCCAAATGCTTTGTTTAGTAAATATTTTGGCAAATTTGATTAATGATGTCCGCTCCGCTAAAAATATTTTACCGTATGTGACTATGTATGTGATGATGATGGGATTAGGAGCATCAATGTATGAAGCAATGTGCATATTTCTAACAATAATCACAATGTATAAAAGAACCTGTGACCAAAACATTATTCATTCTCCAAATGTATAGGGGCGGTTTTCTGGACAGGGCTTACCCTAGTCCCAGACTAAAATACATATTTGATCTGCCTTAATTTAATAACACCTTGTACTGACATATATTACTGACACTGTTTTGTCTCAAGATAGGGCTGTCACGATTATGACTTTTGGCTGACAGTTAAATGTCTAATAAATTGTGAGGATTATGACGATTAATTGCCTGTTTAGGGCTTTGCCGATTATGACAATTAATTGTCTGTTATTGCTTTGACATTTCATTCTCATAATTTTTTGTTTGTTCATGAAATAATTTTCACACATGATCCTACTAAGGTCATATTAGTAGGCTACTGGACCACATGTCTGTAGTGGCTGCAAAAAAAATTATTCCTCATGCTGCGTTTACACCAACCGCGTTTCAGGCCTCAAAATCGCGTCTACCGCGCCTAGTTTGCCGCTTGAACAGTTTAAATGCATTAAGAGGCAAAATCCGCTTCTTGTGAGAGGAGTAAGTGCTATGCGGTTGTCTGGTTGCAAGATGACTGATGTTGATTGTGCATTTATCGAGTTACCGGTTTGTATTGGATAACCTTACTATAGGGGGAAAATGACGGCGCGGTTTGATAAACGTCACGTGACTCAAAAGTGAAATGTGTATTACAACTTACCAGGCTGCCCAATGTCCTCACTGACACTCTTCCAAGCGAAGTCCTTTTTATTCCTGTCTCTACAGAAATAAGAACTTGTCGTATAGCTTCGGGTTACTGCTTACGGACAATATCAAGCGTTCCTTCATGTTGAATGAGTGACTCCGGGCGGTGATGCCGCCACAGCAGCAAGCAGGCACCTGATTGGTTAACGCGGTGCGAAATTCCGCCAAAGTTAACATTTTTCAACTCAGGCGTCAGCAGCAAATTTGCGTCAAACGCAAAATGCACAAAAAGCACCATTGGCACGTACCACGGCAGGCGTTCAATTCGCGCCATTCGCGTGAACTATCGCGCGAATGAGGCGGAATCGCTTCTTCCGCGCCGTGCCAAGCGCCTCATCCGCGCCGCAAGACCTCCAGACGCGCGTCAATGCGTCTTCACATTGACTTAACATTGAAATCACTCACGCCTCTACATCACAGATCTTTTAGAATAGCATATTTCACTTCCCTAAATTTGGAATTGCTGTTTTGGAAATGTACGTTTTACCTGGCAGTTTGTTTTTACAACTGTATTGAATGGCTATGGCTTTGATTTATTGCGTTACACTGTCAGTAAAGGAGCGCCATCTGATCAGTCTCATTTATACAGGCACTGCATCTCCCCCTAGTGTTTTTTAAAAAGATGTGCAATCATTGTGGTGATCTGAAATCATCGCGATGAGGTCAAACAATTGCAATGAGATGATTATTTAATCATTGTGGCAGCCCTATCTCAAGATGCACACCAGTATTGTTTTTTGTAAGGTTTGTTTGTAAAAACTACTTGAATGTTCTAATATAAACCGAATTCTGGATTAATCTAAATCCTGTCCGGGAAACCGCCCTATGGGGTTGCGGGACGGCTTGAGCTAATTAAAGCATCTTAGGCCATAGGCATGCAAACACATGAATGTCAGTCCATAAAACAAAATGATTAAACAAAGTTTGAATACACTATTTTATGAACTAATGATATCAATACAATGCAGTTTTATGCTTGAACAATCAGAAATGTGTTTATTGTTCAGGGGAGATTTTCCAGGTTAAACAAGTGCAAAATAGCCATAAAATATCTGCATTCATAAGCAGCTGCATTAAAGAGGACAACAGTTTATCTTTGCCAGCTCTGCAGATCTCCTGTCAATACAAAACAATGGTGGTCAGTCATTTCCATATTTAATATTTCCAACTCAGTGATTCATAACAAATGTATTTTCCCCTGCCGGTATTAAAACATTACAAATCAGCAAGTACAAATTTAACATTGTGTTCCTGTAGCTCAGTGGTAGAGCATTGGGTTTGATTTCCAAAATGTAATGCGCTGTAAGTCGCTTTTGGGTCTGCCAAATGCATAAATGTAATGTATTAAATGTATTACCATTGAAATCACAGCAATGAATTGTTCAATTCTGATTATAACTACAGTGAAACTTGTTGCATGCATGCTTCACTGAATTAATGTTAATGTAATTACACCCAATATTTAATATACAAACTAATATTTTCAGCATTTTACTGTAACTTATTCTACTTTTGACATCTTATATAATGCATTATTAAGATATCTTGAAACACTGACTATAATAAAATACTGTAGTTTTTAAAATCAGTTTGTAATACTTGTTTTGCTTAATGTTTATGCAGTTTCATCAAGTATATATAAACTACTATACTGTATGTAAACTACTGTATCTACAAGTGATGATGTTTGGCAGGAGAATTGTCTCCACAGACAACAAAATTTGTCATTGCATGGAAAGATCGGACACAAAAAAGTTTCCATTCAGTCAGAAGAAAGCATAACAGCACAATGACTACATGCATACACTGCAAAAAGTCTGTGACTATGCAACTGAAAGCTTTGTGTTTCAGGTCTAATGGAAAAGAATGTCAACACTTTTGGAAATGCATTCAGTGCCCATTTTATACTGTTTTGAGCATATAAGTACAAGGGACATATGCAAAAAGTTTTCTTTTGACTGCTACAATAGAAAAGGTTTGTGCCACTTCACTATATTAAAACCCTGCATCAATTGTCACATGGGATTGACCTCGCCTGCTCTTAAACTTGAGGACACCCGTGAAAATCTGCTTGATCAGCATCACTGAGGTTAATGCTTCAAGACTGCACCAGGAAGTATGGACCCATTTTAAAGTCAGAAAAATTACCATTTGACAAATAAACCAGAGAGAGACAGATAACCTGAAGTGTTACATAAAAACTTGATTTTTAAACGACCCCCCCACTCACCATACATCTGCATTCACACATTCAGTGACAGAGTGACTTAATCTCATTGTACCCTAGGTCTTTTGTATGGACCACCATAAAAATCAAAAGCCAAGCGTGAAGCAAGCCAGCACCAGTTAAGACTCTGGGAACTGAAAGACCACATTTAGATTATTTTCGTCTGTTTCAGAGACCTGCTTTTAATCGACATCATTTGAGACAAACCTTAACAAGGTCATTTGAGAGTTCATGCTTAGAAACTGAACAGGACCTTCTGTTAAAGGTGTCTAATATTATGAGCTGTTGGACTATTGAACAAAGAAACCTTTACAATATTGCACCTAAAGTTTAGGATGATAAAAGGGGGTCAAAATCTAATTCTGACATGCACATTACGTTTTCACTAAGGGAAGTCATTCATTAAGTTCCTTCATGTTCTCTGAATTTGATATAAAACTTAAAAGTACACGATCTATGTGAAGATCTGGAAAGAGGAACATCTGGTCAGATCATGACTGTGATATAAAACATTAATGACGCATTACTGATATTACTGTGCATGTAGTTGTTTGTTTTACAGCTGGCTTTTCTCACAAAACCGTCACCACTGTGAAACATGGATTTGCATTTTACTATAACTTGGATTTTAGTGGTTGATGAATATCCCAGTATGGAACTTGTTAAGATAACTCTGTTATCAAAGTTTTTGTTGGCTGAACTTTTGATTGCTGCTTAAACTTGGAAACACTTTTCAGATGAACTCAAAACTGTAAATCCAGAAGAAATATGAGATCACATTCACACAGCCCGAATAAATTATGTGAATAACATAAGCTTAGCGTTTATTATTTTATCATTGGTTTGGCCATGTGTGTTTGGTTAAAAAGTGTAAGTCTAAATTAATAAAAATAACAAGATTAGTTTCACATTAATTTCCAGACAATCTACATACAGGGTAAAAAGGGAATGTTGGATTAATTTAAAAATTACTTTAATTGGTAACACCTAAAAATTGAAATTTTTAATTCTAAAAAGCTTACATTTTTAGTTGTTATCAATAAGTCATTTTAAAAAGTCTCTTCACCTAACATATTTTACTTAAACTTCACATTTTTTGACAATAGGCTTATTTCCCAGATCCCCTAGAGTTAAACATTTGATTTGTACCGTTTTGGAATCCATTTAGCTGATCTCCAGGTCTGGCACTAGCACTTTTAGCATAGCTTAGCATAATCCATTGAATCTGATTAGACCATTAGCATCTCGATAAAAAAAAGAGTTTCGATATTTTTCCTATTCAAAACTTGACTCTTCTGTAGTTAAATCGTGTACTAAGACCGACGGAAAATTAAAAGTAGTGATTTTCTAGGCAGATATGACTAGGAACTATACTCTCATTCTGGCGTAATAATCAAAGACTTTGCTGATGTAACATGGCTGCAGGAGGCACAATGATATTACGCAGCAGTCCTTGATTATTATTATTAGTGGATAGTTCCTAGCCATATCTGTGATATCATAGCTGTGATTAGGCCAGAGGCACGAGGCCGTAGGCCGAGTGCCAGAGGCAATCACAGCCGTGATGATATAGAGCTATATCACACGACTCCGAGAGCGATATTGCTTTTATACAACAGTTCGACGGCACACGTTTGAAAAACAAAAACTAAAAAACAACAACGGAGTAATTTTAAAAGCCTCTTTGTTTGAGAACTACTTCTTCCGCCACGGATTTGAGGGCGGCCAGAATGACAGGTAACACTTTCGGCTGCTTTGAATCTCATATTAACTCAATGGACGGATTCGCCGTTTTTTTAAATTACAATTTCTTGGTCACAAAGTGTAGTTTTAAGATTAGTTCAGTCGAGAATATATATGTATTATGTTTAAATCTACAGTCGATTAGTAAAGATAGCGCCTGTTTGAACATTTGCTTAGTGAGATTCGGTACGTATGAGAACCAAAGCATGAGCGGACGTCAGTGTTCACTCGCCCCGCTGACCACCGCCCTCTCTGGGCTACATCTCTGACAGGGATTCCCTGGCTCTCATGCTGGCCTGATGGTCAAAAATTAGATCAAATCAGCAGTATTTGGTGTCATGATGAAACTATTACTTGTTTTCTTTTCGTATTTAGTGTCTTTTGTGTTGTTATTGTTTTGGCGCGAGGTAAAAGTTAATAAAACTATACATATAAAATGTTACTATTGGTTTACCATTTCATCTTAATGCGATACGAGCACTCGGTTATTATTAGACTTCGTTCTTGTCAGTACTATATTTTT
Source organism: Misgurnus anguillicaudatus (assembly GCF_027580225.2). NCBI lineage: Eukaryota > Metazoa > Chordata > Actinopteri > Cypriniformes > Cobitidae > Misgurnus > Misgurnus anguillicaudatus. The sequence continues at coordinate 16,745,555 of NC_073360.2, read as the reverse complement.
ATAAGTGTCAGAGAGATGTTTTTGCATGCTGCTTATAAATATACCAGTGGCGATATCTCATAACATGTTTTAATAGTCACGTCACGATTAAATAAATGATCAATGTCCACATTTAAAAGCTGCTGTGCTTACCTGCAGTTCCACTGTGTTTTCGCGTTCTGATAAGAGATATAGCTCCAGAAAAAATGAGTGTTTATATTCCTCTTTCCAAGTGTTAATCGTCCACACGATGTGACAAGACATTACTCCCATTAACTTTAACGTAACATCCAAGAGCGCTGATCTTTGACGGAATAATAACTTCCGATTGGGGATTCACAGACTGATTTATGAGCTAATGAACAAATGAGACACACGGAGAGTGTTTAAAAACAGGGCGTCTGTGTTTTTCCATTCAGAGATGAGCCTGTTTAGGACCTCCATTCACTAGGTGGTGGAATGATACGAAAGGTGAAGCGGTTACTGTGCCGTTATCAGCACAATATCGCATAGCTCTTAGCCAATCAGATTCGAGAACCAGAAAGAACTGTTGTATAAATATATATAAGTTGCTTTACAGTGTATGCAGATTTTGCCAAGTGGTTGATGTTCTCAGGGCAACATCATGTTGACCCTGGGACAACATTTTAATCAACCAATCAGATTTCAGAAATAAGTTTACAGTTTGTTTTAAGTTTAAGCTTACAATCAGGATTAGCTGTTTCTAGACCATTGTTTTTCATTTATCATGCCCCTCTGATTTTAGGGTTTGGTTACGGTTAGGGTTGTGGTTTGGGGTGGGTTTGGGTTTTATTTAGAAAAATGTTGTCCTTGGGTCAACACAATATGTTGCCCTGAGGACATCAACCACTTGACAAAATCAGTTTGAGCGTATGCAGCTAGAACAATGTTCAAGTCAGTCAAAATTTGCAAATCCTGAATATTTTCCAACGTTTCCCACAAGGAATTGCAAATACTTATGTGGAGAAAAGAAACTGCACCGTCTGCGTTAGTTAGCAACTTAATTGGGGATTTTCCAGGGTTACTGCAGATTTAAGTTGCTATGGTGAAAAGGTGTGATGCACATCAAAATAAAGGTTATGTTTAATGTGTGTGAAATCATGACCGTGGACTGGAACTGGTGAGCTCATGGGCACTCCCTGATGATCAACACATAGGAATAGCCACATACAGTATTGTGAAATTGTGTAACCAGCATCATTTACCAAGACTGACTTTGGAGCATGGCTGGTGTTGACAACTAAATGTGCTTTTGAGAAGCATAAGGTAATCATTGATATGTTTAAATGGAAATATTGAGGTGGGCAATAACTGAAAACCCCATCTTAGACCACAGAACAGGATGAAAGGAGTAACTGATGTAATCCACTTGCATAAACTTTACATAAGTTCATCTGACATTCTCTTCCTAATCTTCTACTTCATTGATTTAAAACCTTCAACTCACTTTCTTGAGTTGGTGTTTGCACTTGAGGGAATAAAAAAATTGAAAAGCATTTTTGAAACATCATTAACGAAGGACGCCTAAATATTTTGCCATGGCCTACTAATTCAATATTACCTTAAAGAGAAAAGTAAATCACAACTAAATCTTTTTATCTGGGTTTTTACAGGCATGGTCACCAATAATCCTTTTTAATATTGTTGTTAACCACATCATGCTGCAGTGCAAGTTGCTTTTAAACTCTTGTTTAATGTCAATTTGTTTGTTCAGTTTGCAGTGTTTGGTAAATTGGGAAAACTTTTGGCACGTTTTGGACAAACACTTGAGTATCTGTTGTACATCCAGTTACCAGAAAACTGTATTAGACTAATGTTTAGACAATTTTTATTTAGTATTACCTTTGTTGAAAGAACACTTTGCAAGTTGGACTAAATATTTTAAGTAATACAGCATTTTATCTTTAATGTAATGTTCCTGTCAGGACAGATCATGTCATCATTTTATTTCCTCAGTGAGTTGAAGATGAGTTCTGGCTACTTCTCCAACCAGACAGTCTTTGCTCAATTTCAAAGCTTCTTTACCCTTACACAACAAAACTGTCTTTTGTTATCTTAAGAAGATGAAACCAACGAATGCCAGGAATCCACAAGCAATGCCAAAGCTTTGATCCATTGGACGGTCTTCAGTGATGCTTGGCCTTTTAAAGCATAAAGCAATAGTTCTTTATCATAGATACACTGTAAAAAATCAGAGGCCTGGAAAACTTAAAGGTTACATGCATCAAACTTCAGGACGATGTCTGTGCCAAGTAGTTCACTGAACTCAATTTACTTGGAAATGTCCCATGTCTTTCAACTCCATAACAAAAATAAAATCAGTTAACAAGGCAATTTATTACATGTTGATTTTTGTGTTTGCTCAACTTAGAATATAAAGTCCACCCAACTTATTTTTAAAACAGATTTAAAGTCTGAAAATCTGACTTTTTTATGTTTAAGTGCTATAATGGGTTCCCCAGTGCTTGTATCAACCTTAAAAATGTGAAAAAGATCAACCCAGTAACTTAGTTTTGGTAAACCATTCTCTGCAAGCATGTGAAAAAATAAGTAATTGAAATTTGTCTCCCCTTGTGATGTCAGAAGGGGATCTTATTATAACAATACCGCCCCTTATTCTGCTCTATCCAACCACAGCATTGCCATTTAGTGCAGAGAAAGAGAGACAGAGAAAATAATTAAATTATATATTTTAATATATAAATAATTATATATTAAAATAAGAGAGAAAATTTTGTGTTATAGTCAAGAAAATTTTTATTTATTTATTTGTGTCCATGGCATGAAATTAAGTTTTTTTCATGCCTTGAGCACAAATGTCTTTGTCGTGTCACTCACACAAATGTCTATTAATAGTTTTTTGTGACCGTGGCACGAATTTCTTTTTCGTGTCATTTTATGTATTGTTTTCTAATAGTTTTTTCCTATTTTCTTACCATTGTCACTTGGGATTTGGGTTAGAATTACTTTGTAACATTTTTAGACATCCTAACCCAAACCCCAACTCCAAGTGAGAATAGTTTTAAAAGCAGAAGAAAAACATTTAGAAACCAATACATAAAGGCTGCGTCCGAAAACTCAAGGCAGTGACTCGTTGCCTCGCTGCCTCATGAGGAAATGACTTCGCAGGCAGGAAGGCAGCTCAGAGAAAGACTTTCGGACGCACTTCAAAGGCAGCGTGTTTGAATTATGAACAGAGAGCGCCTTTGTGATAACTAATCACATATTTGAAAACTACAATACTAATTTCTCGCTAGAAATGCAATTAAAATGTGTAAAAAGTGAAAATATACCTTTATTTACACTAAATTTGTGCTCCGGTCGCTTCCTTGGCCGCCATTTTATTTTTTCGAACTCGACCAGGCTCAACCAATCACATTCTTATTGTACGCCCACACATAGGTATCTCAGAAGACAGGAAGTAAACCTAACATTGAATTCGGACATGCCTTGATGCCTTCCTGTCTTGGAAAGCTGCCTCAGAAGGCAGCAATTTAGAGTTTTCGGACGCAGCCAAAACTACATCCTAACATAAACCCCAAATCTAACCCCAAGCGACAATGATTTAAAAAAAGGGGAAAAAAAGATCAAACAATACATAAAATGACACAAAAAAAGTGGTGCCACTGAAACAAAAAAATATATTTCTACACTCTAAAAATGCTGCTTTGTTTTTAACCCAAGGCTGTGTCACTATTGGACAGAACACACTGCTGAGTTAAAAATTACCCAACTGCTGGGTTATTTTCAATCATTGAAATAACCCAGCAGTTGAGTCACTTTAACCCAGCAGTGTGTTCAGTCCAATAGTGACACAGCCTTGGGTTAAAAACAAAGCAGCATTTTTAAGACTGAGTGTAGAAATTTGTGCGACATTCATGCTCAAGGCACGAAAAAAGCTGAATTTTGTGCCATGGACATGAATAAATTAATCACATTTTTCGTGACTACTTTCCGTGATATCACGTTGTTTATTTTACATCTTAATAAAGTCTTGTGAAATGTCCCCTTTAAGTTTATTGATATTATATTATATATTCGTTATAATATTTTACTATATATTTTTATATACACACACTCCACACTGGTCTAATAACTATTCAAAGAGTTTGTGTTGAACGCACTTTTACTAAGTTCTGAAATACTACATCATGCATTAAGACTCAATCATGGTGACAATCAACAAACTTCATTAAATAAAAACAGCTTTAAATACAACAGATAACGTGTAACAGACAACAATAAGAGCATAAATAAAGCCAGCAACCACTATAACAGTAATCCTTTGTAATAATATTAAACACATCATTATAATGCTGGAATGCATTCTGGGAACTTTCAAATGCTTGTTGAATGTAAAATTGTTTGGACAAATACTTGAGTATCTTAAGTCCAGTTAACAAAAAACATTGTTGGCAATATGTTGAGGACTAATCTTCTTCAGTATACACAAAACAATAAGTTTACTCTTCCTACAAAAACAAAAGTTATTTTATTACCCTTGTTGGGAAAACAATTTAAAGTTGTATATTTTACAATGCAATAATTCACAAGTGGTTGAATCTGGTGCAAATGTATGATAAATGGCTTATGTGTATAATACCAGCTAATCAGGAAAAGCAAATATAGTTTAACAGCTGGATCACATCTAAGGTCAGACCTGCTGGTTTGGTTCTATTAGTTTGAAGGAAAAACAGGACAGAACAAAAGTTAAATGTTAATTTGTGGTGTTTGCATGGCATGTTGATTAGTGTGATTACACAGACACAGTGCTATAATAATAATAGTGCAGAGAGTTATTACACAAAGATATCTGCTACCAAGGAGACATTTTACCCTGTATAAAAGTAATAATAATGTGTGGCTTTCACCCTTTCAAGTGATTTTAACAATAGTGTGCAATAGAGATGCTTTAATAAGAAGTTTGTAAGAAATCCAGTCAACTGATCTCTCCAGCTGTTTGCTTCTCATAGTGTCCATTATCTGCGAATGAAGCCAGGTGGGTCCACACACAGAGCATGGGAAAGCTTAACTTCATTAGTGATGTGTTAAATTACAGACAGAACATGGTGTGAAACATGTCATGTCCTCTTTAAAACCTCTCTCTGTCTCAAACCCGAAATTTAATAAAACAAATTCCAGTTTGTTTATAAAGTCATGCCTCAAACTTAGCATCTCTCTATTCTGCTTCTCTTTCCCTGCTTCGCCAAAAATTAGATGTCCAGCTACAGTCAAAATTTGTTTCATCAAAAGAAGATATTTTGAGAAATGATGGTAAACACACAGCAGATAGTGACCTTGACTTCCATAGTAGGAAAAAAATATGAATGGGTACCATCAACTGTGTTCTTACTATAATTTATCAAAATATTTTCTTCATCATTTATCACAATACTTCCAAAATATTTTTTTCCTACTATGGAAGTCAATGGTCACTATCTGCTGTGTGCTTACCGTCATTTCTCAAAATATCTTCTTTTATGTTTATCAGAAAATAGAAATTTATACAGGTTTAGAACAACATGAGGATGAGTAAATGATGACAGAATTTTCATTTTAAAGTGAACTATCCCTTTAAAAACAGAGGAAAGCTGATTTGAATAATATTTTGTATCTATTCTGTTTTTAACACGCAACATTTAGAGTATCTTTAATTTTGTTGCAGCGCTTATTTTTCACTTATTCAAGACAGTGAAGCGCCAGTCAAAATGTATACGGGTATGCGCTCTTGGCACCCCCTGCAGCTGGTGGCACCCTAGGAGACCATCTATACTAGTCAACCTTTATATGTTGTCTTAATACCAATACCCAGTACCATTCTTGTCTTAGGACAACGTTGATAAACTTTTTTAGATCCACTTCAAATGCTTACTAGTGTAGATCGCCTATGCCTAGAAACAGCCCTGTGTTCATCAAATACATTTGCTTTAAATCTGCTTAATCATGGCTATATAACATACTGCTTTGTTGGGCAGAACACGCACAATATTTTTTCAGCAAAGTCCTCTAAGTGCATGAATGATGACCACGGAATACATTCCTCAACTTGCGTCCATTTTAAGTTCTTTGACCTGAATACAACCCACATGGATCACAGCGCTCCCTGATGTATAGTTCAGTTTCTTCATTATCACATTCTGACTTCCATCATTTGCAATGTTTAGTAACAGATTTTGTAACTGTTTATTATGTCTAGTCCAAAGAAGTGGATTTTTTTAGAAGAGGAGATTTTTGCCAAAAAAGCTTGCATGCACTTAGGCTGGATTAACACTGCAAACAGTGTTGGCGTTATATGGAATTAAACCCTGGGCGAGACTCCCTACGATTTTTTTTTTTTTGACGACTCACTTGCATAATCTTTTAAAAACGACTCGTATTCGATATTAGAATTTAGACTAAACACTTGGCAAAAGAACCGGAACAGCTTAAACCACAGAGGAAGTAAAATGTTGCGAATTGCAATGGACACCGACAAAATGATTATACAAGATTATAGAGCTTTATTTCTGTAACAAGACATAAAACTTCAACATTACTCCACTAAGTGCATCCGTCGTCCTCCATTGCCCTGCTAAGAAGAGTCATGTGATCACAGATCAGCCTATTGCTATCAGGGGTGGTGTCCACCCGAGTTGATGTCATTTGCTAGCACCGCATTTTAAATGACACACAACACTTTTTGATATGGGAATATCCGATCTGTACGCTTACATTGCGGACGCGAATGCATGTATTTGATTCATATCAGATTTATTTCCACATATGAATGAGGCCTGAAACCAATTGGAGAATATCAGAATCTGCTTTTTTCCTGCTTACACATCCATGAGTCATATCCAATCTGAAAAAAATCGGAATTGAGTCACTTCAAGCATGCAATGTAAATATGGACTTAAAGGGCTTGTTAAATACCAATGAAATGACTAAAGTGACATTTGTAATAATAATAACCTTTTACTTGCCATTACTGAACATAAGCATAAGAGTCTGACCCACTTAGAGACGCACTTAGAGGATTTTGCATCTGAACTCCTTGTATGCAATCTATAAAGGCATAATATTTAAACAAACAATGCGCAGACAACAGAATAAAACACTGTAAAAACATTCCACTGCAGATTTATTTACTATTTACGTGATGATGACACTGCAGGTTTTGCTTGTTTTCCTTTGCATCTTTGCTATTAACATACCGAAGAACTTGTAAAACTAAAGCCCTTAAATCTCTCTCCAATGCCTTTAAACCAGAGCAGATAACAAAATGTAGTTCTTTATACTGTGATAGGCACTTTAATAGTTTTTATATTGTAATAGGCATTACTCATTGGCATCTCAGGGGTTTGTGAGGTTAAACATCTTGTCCGATTACTCTTAGGTCAGGTATGTCTCGTAAAGCCTCGGGTGTTGTGTCAGTCTTTTCAATCATTGCTCTGCCAGTCTTCTGTATGAGGTAATGCATATCCTAAGGCCTTTCTGAGACGTTCAGCTCTTGCACAACAGCTTGACTTCATCAGCTCCACAAAGTTGTATTTGTCTTTACTGCAGCAGGTTTTCTGATGGAGGCAACGTTGTATTGTTCAGCACCTCAAGGAGATGTAAAATTTAAAGCTCCCATAACACACGCAGTTTCCGCATATATGATGTTAATCTGGAGTACCTACAGAGTAGTATTACATCCCGAAGAGTCTTTAGTTTTATAAGATTTATAAAAGACAGATCAGCTCTAGCGATTCTTTCCGATAACAGAAAATTCGGAAGGAGGAGTTATGAGCTGCGGGAGGAGCGAGTCACGAGCCAAGCAACACTGTTTAACTTATGATTCACTGCATGTTTGGGCCATTTACATTATATGCACTTATGTGCCAATTTCCAACATAACACAGAAGTCTGTCTTACGCATGCAACTCATGACCTGGTTGGATATTTTCAATGAAATACAGCGTTAAACAAACACACACGCAAAATGGTTCCTCGATGGCATCACTGTAAATAACTTTTGATAGCAATTTATTTTTAAGCACGTTAGACAAAAACCAGGCATGTAGATACCATGAGAACATCACACTACTCAAACCTTCACATAACCTTTCAAAGCTGCTTTGGAAAAGACAAAGTGCCCCAGAACTATTTATGACTTTAATGCTTTTTGACACTGAAAATTTTTCAAAATTTGAAGGATATTTATTGTACTCCCACCACATTCCAAAAACATTCCCAGCACAATCCTTTATAGTCAAATACGCCCTACACTATTACTGTATAATCCCTGTGTGCTGAGCCCAGCCTGGATCAAGCAGCAAACATTTACATGTATGCATTTGGCAGACACTTTTATCCAAAGCAAAAGTGCCTTCAAGCTATACATTTTTATGCGTATGTGTGTTCCCTGGGGATCAAACCTATGACCTTAACATAATGCTCCACTAAATGAGCTATAAGAACACTTAACAAGCCACAAGCACATCTAAAATTCACAAAAAAACAATGTATCACAACTTAAAATAATAAAATATAAGAAAGCCAAAAAATTGGGCCATAAGCAATTTAAGTAATTTAAATGAAAACAGTATCTTAAAGCTTATCCATCGTGCAATGGTTAAACATGTTATTGTTATTGTGCTTGATAAATTAAGTCTCTACCCATAAGGATATATAACAAAGTCAAAATCTGCAATCTTCTATTTTCGAGATTTCAACAGCAGCAGTCAAAGCCAACATCTTTTGGTCTTTTTGAAGCCAAGAGGATTTTTGATGTCCAAATGATGGATTCTTATCTTGCAGCATTTGTACTTTCTGAAATCCCATACGTTCTACGTGGAAACCAGCCAAGGGTTTTAAAGGAAAATCAGCAACCAGCACCACACACATCGCAGCCGTCTGTCCACATCACTCAGAAGTGGTCACTCACCGTATTTGAGACAACGTCTCACCAATGCTTTCTGTTTAGAAAGACCATGGGTTAGGCATGTATTGTCATGGCTATATGACAGAATGAATGAAAAACAGATGATTGTCAAGGCGTCAGCTCTGAGTTTATGTTTTTCTTGCAAAAGCACATGTTGGTGAATATAAACAGAAAGGTTTAAACCCCATTATCAAAATGTACTTACTGTACTTTTTTTGTCATTAGGATGCGATTGTTTTGAACAAAGCAGGAAGTAAAGAGTTCTTTTAACACTGGAACCCATCGTAATGTTAAATCTGCGTTTTTTATTTACTCATATTGCTTCGTTGGTCTGTCACGTAACCCTGAACCATGCTCCAGCCCACCTCTGCAAGTCGGCCAGGGTGCGATAAATGGAACCACGCCCAAGCACGGTTTGGAGTGCGCCCTTAATGTCAGTCTTTATCAATTGATGATTGGCTCTTTTTACTGAAAGGCAAAACTTTGGGAGAGTCATATGTAGAGAGAATTTCCCCCATTTTATTGTCAGAGCAGTGCCACATCTTGTTAATATCTATTATCTTTGTTTGCACACTGCTGACAGGATTAATTATCTTAACAAGATAAAAATAAAAGTCTCACTGTTGAAAAACATTAACTTGACGTTACTTCTAATGGGAATAAAATGCTAATAATTTCAAGACAGGCACAAATCGTTGAAGTGTCTCATTTCTTAAAATCAGGTGCTCCGTTGAGACTTAGGGAAGAGTTTAGACATCTACAGTATGATTGCATCTGTCTGCCATTTTGTGAAGGCCAAATGTATTTTTTGGAGATGGCGTCATAAGCGACACTTAGGGGAAACACGGTGAGTAAAGAAGTGTGCAAAATCCTAACAGCAGTTTAATAGGAATTTAATAATGAGTCATAGAAAGACTCCTAGTAGACCTGAGAGATTTGTAACACTGTCAGTTTAACTAAAAATCACTATGGTACTGAACATGAGACCACCACCCGAGGTGACAGAAGGACTTACTGTAATAAGTAGTTTTGTCATCTACAGTAAATAGCGATCATGTTAATGGCTGTTATGGGATAGTTCATCTAAAAATGAAAATTCTGTCATCATTTCCTCACTCTCGTGTTGTTATAAACCTGTATGAGTTTCTTTATTCTGTGAACACAAAAGAAGATATTTTTATAAATGATGGTATCCACAGTTTACGGAATTCATTGACTTCCATTGACTTTCCTAATATGGAATAAATCTCTTTTCTTGGACTGCAATGAACGCAAGGTTTGTAGACAACAGTTTACGTCCCAAGCGAGTTGACGTGGACTTGATGAACATTGTTATAATTCTGCCCGCTTCTAACTCACAGCTTGTAGTAGTCTATGTTTCCATATTTAAAGAATTTCCTACTGACTATTCAAATCATGACACGAATTTTGAGCAATGTAAAGTTGCGCTTTTTGTATGGTAAGCAACATATTCATTTCCGTCACACGCTTGAGGTATTTGGCCAATCTAACACACTGGATAGCTGGCACACCATGCTTTTTAGAATGATGAGCTTTGTACAAATCAACACGTTTCGGCAACAATAATGGGTCATTCTACAAAAAAGGTGGAAATGCTTGTCACTTGCTTTTGCAGCCTCCTTAATCATTTAATTTGACCCAATAATCCCATAATGATATATATTTAATAAATATAGACTGTCCTTAACATGATGAGAGAGTTTATTTATGTAATTTTCTTTTTTCCTTCTGGTCCTGAAAATTGCCCTGTCCCTTTGATCATACATGGAAGTTGAACTGTGTACTTATTATTTAAAACCATGTTTTTTATAAAACAAATCTAATTTATATTTACCTTTAACCCTGTATGAATTTACTACAACACTGAAATGGTAAAAATACACTATTAATATGAATAATATCAAATAAATATTTGTCCCCCAAATTTATGTCATTGTTGTACCCTACCCAAAGCACCTTTATTTTGAAACAATGCATCAGCTCTTTGAAGTTTTTCTTGGATTGAGAGGTCAGTGGAAGAAGTGCAGTGGAGGAAGGCAAAAGGTTTGTGAGATGTCTTACCTTATTTGTCTAAAATATCATGATATATCGAAGAATTTGGATATAAGATTGTTTGGATGTCATTAGTGTTACTCTTTTTTATAGCTGGGAGTGTAAATATCTTTACATAAAAATACATTATACTAAATAAGTATGTAATTGTTACATCTCTGATGAAATAGCACATGGCTAATGGCAGCCATTTTGCTAAAATGTTTGTTTTTTCTGTAAATTGTCATTAGTGTTACCATCATTGGTGTTACCGTCTTCTCTAATGAGTACTTCCTAATCACTATTCCCTTAACTGACCAATATAAAAGTATACAAACAAAACAAGATGGAAAAATTTTTAAGTTTATAAGTTTTATCATATTCATTATCTATTATTATATTCTCATTTTGTCAGGTATTGAAGATACAACCAGACCCGGCGCAAGACACAAATTCACGGACGGGCATTTCATTTTTTAGGGGGGGCACAAATGAGAGCAACGTCACTGCAATGCATAATATCATTAATTATGAATTAAGTGGACAAAAAAAGCGAGGAAGAACTAACATACCTCTCCATTAATGCAATACAACGGAGAAGTCGTAAAGATTGGACCTAGCTTACTGAAGCAATCTAAACGCAAATAAAACACGTCGCAGGGCTCGACATCAACGCTTGTCCGGTTAATATCAGAGACAAGTGGATTTTTTAAAAGGTCAAGTGAAAGAGAATTTTACGTGCTCGACCGAACAAGTTGCCTAGTCTGATTAAAAACGCCAATAACAATCACCAAAACAGGATAATGATTCTGCATCCTTTAATCAGTGGCGACCGAAAGTGCATAATGTAAAAACGCAAAGTTAAACAAATAAGCACAGCAAACACAAAGTGTGTAAACAAAGTGGGTTAAACGTACTGCGGTAAAAATGTGGATTTTTTAATAACATGATACAGTTAAGCAGCATCATATCACGGTTGAAAATGTGACAGATTTAATGACAGTTCACTAAACAAGTAATTAATATTAAGCCACTTACATTTTAGACGCAATGTTGACTGTTTTTGTTGTTTCAGCAGCGAAAATAGTGAAAGATAACAGCAGAACCATAACGTGTCAGTCTCACTGCAGGCAGCACTCCATCATGTCTTAACATTAAGCCGTGGCGCGCTTAGCAAACAACCAAACATTTCCGCGTTCACTACTGACAAACCAATCAAATTCGTTTAAAATATATATTTTTTAAATCAGACCAAACACATTTTTATTTTTATTCATGAGTTATATATGTACAAAACAATAACTTTTAATTAATTACAGTGGCCTATTGATAAAAACATGGAGCTGGTGAACAGATGAAGGGAGACCGCAGGTTCGTCCAGGGCGGGCACTAGTGACTCACAGGGCGGGCCCGGCCCCCTAAAGCCCGCCCATGGCGCCGGGACTGGATACAACGACATGGATTCTTTATTAAAATGTATTAAAAATTAAACATAGATTAAGCTCCCCGTTTTTAGGATTTAATTTAATTAATGCTATTATATAAGTTTTGGGTGTTTTGAAAGAAGTTCATTTAAGCAGATTTCCATCACCTGAATTCCACCTTTTCAGTAGAATGACCCAGGTATGTGGAAAATAATGTGTTTTTTAAACCACGTAAACACATTGCATTACACCAAATAGACCAAATAAGATTATTTTTAGCATTGTCATAGGGCCTCTTTAACATCTAAATAGAGTAATGCTTTGCAAGATGGAGAGAGTTGTAATAAAATATACTTTGGAACCACAAGGACTGCACATAATTGGACAACAGGCCTACATTTGTCACAATCATAAAAGCAGTTAAAACACACGCACGCACACATGCACAAAAACGCAAACACGCACACATGCACTCACCTATATTTTAACCAATGAGAATTTAAATGTTTATAATAAAATGGTTGTTTGTCAAGTGATGGTAAAAATGACTTTACTGTAGTAAATGTTATTACAAAAGCTACTGCATTCATCAGATTAAAATGGATGCCTTTGTTTTTGGAATACTTTGGAATCTTGGCTTTTTATGAGTATGTAAGCTAATATCATTTTACAATTATCATGTAATCAGATTTTCCAAGAACCCATGTCTAATTCCTGACAAAAACGACAAGAAAATGTGTTGGAGGTGGAAACCTAAGAAGGAATAATTAAGTAAAAGCTGTTTCCCAATGGATATTTTGTTACTGATACATCTGTGTACCTCCAGAGCTAGGCTGACTTATTCAATTATTTTAACTGGCTCTAATTCTTGTTTAGATCATTGCAATTTTCTGGTGGTCCATCCCAGATGACTTTAATGTACTGTAGCAGTTGCTACAATATAACATTCATTAATCAACAGCTAACAGTTAAGCATCTGTGTTGTTGAAAACATTTAATCTTAAAAACCGAGGTGGATATTTAACTAGAAATAATTTCATCAGTACTGTACACATATTGCAAAGGCTTGTCAGTACTGTAACTGTAATACTCAGAAATACTCAACATTATTTTTCCCCGTCTGTTTTATTTCTGATTCTTGATCTGTTCAATTTAATTAAATCTCTGCACATCAAGTTTCATCTCAGCGAGATTTATTACAGAGGACTTCGCCAAAAACCGACCCAACACGATTACACAATGCTGTTGAATCACCGGACAACGTCCTCTCGGGATTGCGTCAACAACAACCCTAACAACATTATAACCAGCTGTTCCCGTTTAACCTTCTCTCCTTTTTTGCCGTTTCTATAACACATCATCCACAGGTAACATGCAAAATGCATCAATAGACACTGTCTAATGACAATACACTCTAAAAACAAACGGTGCTATATAGCACCAAAAGTGGTTCCTTGCTCGCAATCATAGAAGAACCATTTCTAGTGCCATACAGCACCGGCGAAGCACCTGTGCAGAACCATATAGTGCTATGTAGAACCATATGTGGTGCTATATGGCCCCTATATGGTTCTACACAGGTGCTTCACTGGTGCTTCACTGGTGCTATATGGCACTAAAAACGGTTCTTCTATGATTACGAGCAAAGAACCACTTTTGGTGCTATATAGCACCGTTTTTTTAGAGACAAACTGATCTAGGGGATAACTCCTTTAATAGATCACTCTATCTGTGAAAACCAAGCTAAAGTAATATTTGTAATTTACTGTTTTCTACATGAAATCATAATCTAACATTGTGTTTAAATATAATCTTGATTTTTTTCACTCTAAAAACAAACGCTGCTATATAGCACCAAAAGTGGTTCTTTGCTCGTAATCATAGAAGAACCGTTTTTAGTGCCATATAGCACCGGTGAAGCACCTGTGTAGAACCATATAGTGCTATGTAGAACCAAATGTGGACCACATTTGGTTCTACATAGCACTATATGGTTCTACACAGGTGCTTCACCGGTGCTATATGGCACTAAAAACGGTTCTTCTATGGTTACGATTCAAATCAACAGTTTTGGTGCTATATAGCACCGTTTGTTTTTTTAGAGTGTAAGGGCATGTCAACTAGGGTAATCTGTAGTGGAAAAGTTTAAAACAACTTCCCCAATACTGGTCATGTACAGCAGTGGCTCTCAAACTTTTTCAGCGTGCGGCCCCCTTTTGTGTACAGTGCATTCCTTCGCGGCCCCCCAAAGAAAATTTATGACAAAAAAACAGTTCTAAAACTTCACATTTTAATTAAACAAAACATTAAATTATACAAAGTAGTGCTGCCTTATTTTTTTAGGTTTAATTTCACAGAATTCATAATAAATTAATGGATTTTATAAAAATGTCATAAAACTGGGGCCCCCCTGGCACCATCTCGCGGCCCCCCTGGGGGCCCTGGACCCCAGTTTGAGAACCACTGATGTACAGCACTTTGTGCTTTAGTGTGTATTTATGAGGAGCAAATAACAATGAGCTCTCAGAGAAGTTCATTCAGTCTTACAGGAAAACTTTATTGGGCAATTTCCCAGACAGGGTTTAGATTAAGCCAGGACTAGGCCTTGGTTATATTAGGATATTTAAAGGTACAGTACAGGGTTTTAGTGGCACGTACATTTTTTAGTGGTCTGATTGCGAACTGCAACTAACCTCAATTTCGAAACGCAATGAGAAGCTACGAAAGCTGCCACAGGAGAAACATCCCATCATCTGATTTTAGGGACAACTTAGGGACCAAACATACTCTGTAAAACACTTTTGTCCATTTACAGTAGAAACATGATGGCAACTTCCATGTAAGGAGACCCGCAGTGTATGTAGATAGAAAACGGCTCCTAAAACTAAACAGTTTATTATGTAAGGTCTTTATACATCACTGATAATATAGTTATGTATACTATATTGCATTTCTGTCAAGAGATCCTTCTAAAAGTTACATTACAATTGCATCTTTAAGTTTTTTACAAACATGCCTTACAAACAACATTACTGGTGTGCATCTTGAGTCAAAGCAATGGCACTGATATATTTTAAGATATGTCAATGCAAGCTGTTTTCCAATAAGACTAAGCCCTGTCCAGGAAACCACCCTTAAACGTTTTGAACCTAAACCATAAGATGCCTTATTAGCCAATAATACGCTCAGCTGTTCTTTCTGCTGTCGCACAACATCTTGCACATATTAAACGTGTAATCAGATCTGGTGTCCTGGTGTAATTTGTTTCATCCCTGTGTGTGTAATTATGTGTAATTAAGTGCACACGAAGACACTGACGCCGAGTTCCACTCAGCACTGGATGTGACATACTTCAAATGTACGACTTTAAACCATAAACCCTCCAATGCCCAAAGCTCGTAAGACATGCTAACCGCTATAGTTAGCTTTAAAGTTCAGCTGGGAAAAAGAAATCGCCTAGCAATCATATTCCAGATACAGTAAATGATGCTATGCAGTGCTAGCATTTGTCCTACAGGTGTATCAACACATGTTTTACACACTTGTCGCTTTAAATGCTTTGGTTTATGTAACATACCGTAGGAATTTTGGTTGATTTTGTTTGTTTACGTAAGAATGTTTATACTTTACTGTGCCACACACGCATCTTGCAGAAATCAGAGTTCCAGGCTTCCGTTCTAGCTGGAAATGCGGAATTCTATTACATTTTCAAGTAGGAAGTTGGGAATTCCTTTAAGTTGAATGGAATGCAGCATGCCTGGTTGCTAGTTTAAGCGATCTCAGAGTCATTACTGTGCATTTTGTACATTAGATTACATTTCATTTCATGACCCATAAACAATAAATCTCAGGACCCACCAATTAAATTTTCTTTTCAATTCAATTTTATTTTAAATTGGTAATTGTTTCAAAGCAGCTTTACATTAATAGAAGCAGGGGAAAACACAGAAAACTCAACAGAACACATAAGTAGCAAAATACAGCAGCTATGAATAAACTTTACAACCGAGCGTATTAATAATGTAACGTATAGAAGAGGGTGCTAAGTTAAACCAATGTTGGCTGACTCCCTGGGGTTGAAAAACCCCATAGGAAAAAAGTCCTAGGTGGAAAAAAACCCTTGGGAGATTCTGATTCTCGGACATCAGTTGGCAAATCATTCCAGAGCTTAGGGGCTAAGTAGGAAAAGGATCTACCACCTTTAGAAATATCTATGTTTATAAATGGAAATATGGAGCAAACACACGTTTTCCTTTGGAAGAGAGTAGTTCTTATTTCCTGGTATATTAATGAATGTAATATCCTGTACACACTAAAAAATACGGGGTTGTTTTTAACCCAGGGCTGGGCAACCACAGGACAGAACACACCCCTGGGACAAAACGACCCAAACAATGGGCTGCTCCAACCCAACTATTGGGTCGTTTCATCATGGTTGATTAACAATAACCCAGCAGTTGGGTTAAAACAACCCATTTTTTGGGTCATTTTAACCCAGAAATGTGTTCTGTCCTATAGTTACCCAGCCCTGGGTTAAATATTTTTTGAGAGTGTAAGTTTAATTGTTAGCCCAGAACACCCTTTGGTATGTCATATCACAATCTTTGTCATTATTTGGATAAACAACATTTATCACAACAGCCAAGTGACCTTTTCTCGCTGTGCGACCCACAAGTGGGTGAACCCAGAGTTTAAAACCCCCTGCATTAGAGTATGAAGCTTGAGATGCACTATTTTACTTAGCAGGTCTGGACATTATGGACATTATGGACATTATGATGACGCTCCATGTGGGTTTTACATCATTTCAATGATGACGAACAAATCATAAAATTTCCAGAGCTTGCTGTTACAGTTCCTTGCAATAATATTTAAAGACTTAAAAAATGAAAACTATACACATAAATGCAGAACCTTTATTTTGAAAAGTGGATGGCAAGTTGCTTAAAATGTTGTATTTAATACAATTCATCTATCATAAATGTAGCCGGCGCCAAACCAATAGTTTATACTTTCAGTTACCTTTTACAGTAAATTACTGCTTTTGTTTTATCAGTTTGTATAATAGGCAGTTTATAAATGGCAGGTTCAACTGTGACATCCAACTCAATATAGTGTGTCGACACGTCTGTGCATGCCGCAACATCTTGTCACTCTAACAGTGAAAACTAAGTAAACTAATATGACTGTTGAGGCGAGTTACAGCTTTTCAAAATCAGTGAGATCATGTTGATATTTCTTTTCACAATGAGAGCTTTGTTTTTTGTCTCTTTTGTTTGGAAGTTGACGCTCACCGCGGGTCTCTGGGGCTCCGGTCATCACACTGAAGCATAACCAAACTACGAAAGACGCACAATATGATTGAAAGAAGACGGCAATTCAAAATCAGTATTTACAATAACTGTAAAGCACCATGGTAACAGACTATGAAAAAAGCCTTATTGTATTGGCTCTGTACAGGTGTGTTTTCTTCGCTGCTTTGCAGTTCCACCTACAAGATTTGTTTGACAAATCTTGCACATCTATCACTGGTGGTGTTTTTAGGCAAAGGATTAGCCACGATGATACTTTAAACATGTACGGCTGGTTGACACTAGTGTTCCTGTGGAGCATTTGAAAGGTCATGGTTCGAACATACATGCTGTATGCATTGAATGCATCTGCTAAATGTATAAATGCAACAGATGCCTGTGGATTCATGTTATGGTGACTGAATTGATTTGTACTTGACAATTAAGGGTTAAATCTACTATGTCTAAGTTTCGCTTTACCTGCTCAGTCAAAACAACTTTCTTCTTTTCTGAATGTTTTTGTAATATATCACACAGCTTGTCAAGGCTAGATGACTCACTGATTACAGATGCTGTCTTTTGAAAATAACCAGAGAGACCTAAATCGCTGAGGTTAGCAAGTAGCAACAGTTTCTTTAGTGCTTGAAGTGTCAGGGATTTCAATTCATTTGAATTCCTGTGAAGCATGCAGTTTCCAGATAATCCACCAGCATTAAGACCTAACTGCGCTAAAGCTAGATAATAATCGTTGCTTAATGAGAACCGTTTATGTTTATGCATTTGACAGACGCTTTTAAAGTGACAAGATAAACATTTTATCAGTATGTGTGTTCTCTGGGAATCAAGACCCAGACTTTTGCGTTGCTAATGCAATGATCTAAAATCATTAAAAATAAAAGTACAAAAGCTGACATTGGGACGGTACCCCTTTGAGAAAGTCATAATATGTGCCATTCATGTACAGAAATTTACCTTTAAGGTACAAAAACTTACTGAAAAAGTCCTGCTCCAGCTTTTGAACCTTTATGGACCTTTTATATATTTACATACATACATGTACATATGAAGAGTTTCAAAAACTATATATATATATATATAAGAGTTTGGTTCCAAAACGCAATAAATCCATTTTGACAAATTTTGGTAAAAACATGTTTTCTATACCAAGAAAGTGACAAGATGAAAACAACTATTTTCTGTTACAAACTTTCACACAGCATCTTTAGGTTATAAAAACATAAAAAATTCAAATCCATAAGTTGATTTTCAAAGATTTATTATAAAAACGGATTATTTTTTCCACAAAATGCAATAAATCCATGACAAGTTTTTATTCAAAATGCTATAAATCTATTGAATCAATAGCCTATATAAATGTGCATTAATCTTTGCCATGTTATATTCATTTAGTTGACTAGTTGTACACACTAATTAAAAATATAAACATTAATGTTATTAATCAAAACACTTACTTTGTCATATTAAGAACCCTGTCATTGCGGTTACTTCGACATCTTCGCTTAACGTCTTTCACAGCGATCAGCTGTAAAATGTTTTTGGTCCTGCTCGATTTTCGTTGACTTTGAGTAAAATTATGGAAAGTTTTTCATAAGATCCTCTGGGGTCAATGTGTTAGCATGAGAAGCTTGATGCTGTCGGGAGAACAAGCACCCGTCTCCCGAGTGCCTCTCAGGGAAATTATTAGATGTTGATGGCTTACGTTTCTTTCCCATCACAGAAAACCATCACAGGTTTATCAATGCAATTAAAGTATTATTTTGTTTTGTTTGTTGATCACAAAGTACAAAGTAGATGAGGAAAACTAGGACTCCATGTACTCAGCGCGCAGCCATGTTTGTTTACATTGCGTGAATGGTGAGCTGTGGGATTTATTGCGTTCTGTAAAAAAGGGGGAGTGGCGTTTATCGCATTTTGGGAAAAAAGGGAGAAAAGATGACAGAATAACACGGCGGATATTGGATTTTGCGTAAAATTAAAAATTTACTTTTAACTACTGACCTGATATAATGCTGATTTTGGCAGTAACTAATTTTTTTCAAAAATGGCGTTTATTGCGTTTTGGAACCAAACTCTTCATATATATATATATATAGTCGCTGTCCGATGAAACTCACGTATGTTCATTTTGCCGATTTTGAGACTTTTCGACAGATTGAATGTCCAGGTTCATTTCCATATATAGTATGCGTCACATACCTAAATAGCCAATGAAAACTTGTGAAATCATGTCATCTGATTTTCACGTACCCGTTTGGTGTCAAAGCTGTCAATCACGCCGCATATCTTCCGCCTGTGAAGCATCTCGCCGGTCTCGTAAAGTTTCATCGAAGCTCAGCACTGGATATAGCCGAATAAACATGACAATGACTTTCCTTCGAGGAAACGTTTCCCCCGGACGCCAGACTAACATCTAGGAGTTACTTAATTACGGTAGGACTGTGCAAACAAAGTAACTGTCTAGCATTGGTGTTATACGCTGGGGATTTCCCCACCACTTTGTGAAAGCATTTGGTTAAAATGTTCTGAAAAATCAAGCGATGCTTAAGACTGGTTTTGTGGTCCAGGGTCACATTGCGTTGTATGCTGATGGTGTGTTTTCTTGTACATATGTAATGAAATTCATTGTAATCATTTATTAAACGCGCTGCTGTTTTCTACGTTGTGGTGCTTTGGCATTGTTTGGTTGAGCTGGTGTTGCAGGGACTTTGTCAGTGTATTGATTCATTGTCCCTTCATAGCTTGCAAGAGACATTTAATACACTTATAATTAATATTAAATAAAGTAAGCGTATTTAACTAAGACGTAGGCTATTTAATAAACTGAGCGTATTCATCTGTCAATACGAAACGCGACTTGGCCATTCTAATTAATGATCGGAAGAACGCGTATCGATCACAGTTACTGTAAAATATGCACGCATGTCCATTTAAACTCAATTTTGGTCAAATGTGGATTATATCATGACACTGGCAAGAATATGGTTACATGTAAATATGCCGTACCAAGTATGACAACGCTACATTCAACTGCTTTTGATATACGGTGTTTTTTTCACTTCCTGAAAAGTAACCGTTTTGGACATACGTGAGTTTCATCGGGCAGCGACGATATATATATATATATATATATATATATATATATATATATATACATATATATATATATATATATATATATATACATATATATATATATATATATACATATATATATATATATATATACATATATATATATATATATATATATATATATATATATATATATATATATATATATATATATATATATATATATACATATATATATATATATATATATATATATATATATATATACATATATATATATATATATATATATATATACATATATATATATATATATATACATATATATATACATATATATATATATATACATATATATATACATATATATATATATATATATATATATATATATATATATATATATATATATATACATATACATATATATATATATATATACATATATATATACATGTACATATGAAGAGTTTCTTTGCAAAACGAAATAACTCCGTTTGTTTTTATTTTTCAGAAATCTTGTTTTTTGCTTGTGCATTCCAATTAATATCAATTCAACTGCAGTTGAAAAAATACAGCTAAGTAGCACCATAAAACAAAATAATAACATGATAACATAAAAATAAACATTTAACAAAAATGTTAAAAATGGATTTATCTCGATTTGCAACGAAACTCTTCATATATACATACATACATTATTATGGGGAGCCAAACAGAAAATAATTAATTATAACAAGTCGTGAATATATAAATATAAGTCTGAATATATAATTATAAATCGTGAATATATATTTATATATTTATATATTTATTAACAGACATTGTTCAAATTTATAACTATATAGTCAGACTTATATTTATATATTCACAATTTACATTTATATATTCAGACTTATATTTATATATTCAGACTTATATTTATATATTCATGATTTATATTTATAAATTCACAATTTATATTAATATATTCAGACTTATAACTATATATTCACAAGTTATAATTATATATTCAGACTTATATTTATATATTCATGATTTATATTTATAAATTCACAATTTATATTAATATATTCAGACTTATAACTATATATTCACAAGTTATAATTATATATTCAGACTTATATTGATATATTCACGATTTACATTTATATATTCACGGTTTACATTTATATATTCATGATTTTCATTTATATATTCACGGTTTACATTTTTTTATTCACGGTTTACAATTTTTTATTCATGGTTTACATTTATACATTCAGACTTACATTTATACATTCAGACTTACATTTATATATTCAGACTTACATTTATATATTCAGACTTACATTTACTGTATATATTCAGACTTACATTTATATATTCAGACTTACATTTATATATTCAGACTTACATTTATATATTCAGACTTACATTTATATATTCAGACTTACATTTATATATTCAGACTTACATTTATATATTCAGACTTACATTTATATATTCAGACTTGGATTTATATATTCAGACTTACATTTATATATTCAGACTTGTATTTATATATTCAGACTTGTATTTATATATTCAGACTTGTATTTATATATTCAGACTTGTATTTATATATTCAGACTTGTATTTATATATTCAGACTTTATATATTCAGACTTGTATTTATATATTCAAACTAGTATTTATATATTCAAACTTGTATTTATATATTCAAACTTGTATTTATATATTCAAACTTATAACTATATATTCAAACTTATAACTATATATTCACGGTTTACATTTATATATTCAGACTTATATCTAAATATTCTATATATATATATATATATATATATATATATATATATATATATATATATATATATATATATATATATATATATATATTTATTTATTTATATATATATATATTTATTTATTTATATATATATATATATTTATTTATTTATATATATTCTCTCAACTTACTATTATTTATCTTGACTAGAGATGAGTTGTTATAACTACAGGTGAGTTGTTATAACTTATAAAATTAAGTTGACTTTTCTCCACTATATTTTATAAGTTGTGACAACTCATCTCTGTTGACATGACTAGTAAATCTGAGTTGATTTAACAAAAAAATTTAAGGCAGCAAAGTGTTTTTACAGTGTAGTTTTGACTATTGGGGAGAAACTCCCGTGTGAACGATATCACTGTATTATTGTTGAGCACATATTGTATGAGATTTTACTCACTATTACACAGCCTATAACCACTGTATACTTAAACTGACTGAAAAAGAGGTAAACAATATCCATCATGCTTACAGTATGTAAAGCAAACCAGGCAAGAATCAGAATAACTAACAACGGGCTGTGTTTTTAGAAACACTGAAAGAAACGTATGTCCTTACATTTGGATTTAATCCAAATATTTGTAAAAGCACATGGAGCTTATTACACATTAATCCTCAATTACCTCACTAGCAAACACTGCCTGTTAGGATCATGACCCGCATGGGAGAGCGAAAGTATTAACTTTTATGTTTAACAGCTGCCAATTACAAACTACACCAGCACTATCAACCTGCACGACACCAGCCAGATCGTGACATCTTTAGTGTTCATTTGAGCTAATTTTACGGCGCGACCGCAGTTCTCCATTTCAACAAACTGAGGCTTATTCATGACCCTTACACAGTGTCTTTTGTGCGGTTTACGCTATCACTGAACTCAACCTGCTGCTGCTATTTGTTCAGCATCTGCCGTTATTTTTTAACGCTCAGAAATGTGAAACAGTCAAAGAGCTGCTGACTCCAAGAATGAGAGATTGATTCTTGTGCCAGCTCATGCTTAAAATACCTCTGCAAACATAAAGACCCCTCTCGACTGAAACAGGGCTCGACATGCTGAAAGAGCTTAGACTTCAACACAATGTTCAGAAGAAGCTGAAAATGTGAGGATGTGCTCAAATATGTCCACTGCGAGACCTAAGGACAATTTTTCTATATGACTGACATCCCTGTCAGACTGTAATCCTTAAGTCTTGAGGGATCTTTACTGAGGTATTACTTCCTTGCCCTTAGGTGAAGCAAAGTTTCTATGGGAGCCCGAAAACAAAGTCAACAATAATTTCACAGTCACCTACAGTACTGTATTACAAACAGACCCTCATATCCTGTGAATTTAACCCTGGCTGATATCAAGTGCACGTACACAGAATACCAAGAGAAAGCTACAGCACATGAAGCGAAGATGCTGCAGAAGATCATGTTACGTGTTTTATTAAGTATGTGTGTGTTTCGAACACACAACTTTTAGCACAACCCTTAACCAATTACAGGAACACCTAATGCCAAACAATGACAATTATGACAATCTGTAACTCATGTATATCCTTAAACATGAAGGGAAGTTCGTGTACAAAGTAGTCTAACATTGATGGGAAAAGGATTCAATTCAACGACTAAAATGTATAAATATCATCAAATGACTGTTACTGGTTAGGCTTCATTGCCATTTAAGCTTCACTGCCAGAAGGTCCGTGTGCTGTTTGTTTGATCTGCTCTGCACCGGCTTGTTATGGAAATTCCACTTCTCTGACCGTATGATCTTCAGTCCTGGACTGAAACTCTGTATATGACATATTCATGCATCACTGCTCGTAATCCATCTTGGTGACACACATTACAGAACAATGAAGCACGATGTGAAGCCACTTAAATGGTAATATTAGGTGAGATTTAAAGGTGCAATGTGTAACTTTTAGAAAGATCTCTTGACAGAAATGCAATATAATATGTGTGTAAAGACCTTACATAATGAACTGTATAGTTTTTATTACCTTAGAATAAACGGTTTTCATTTACATAAACCATGGGTCTCCTTACATTGAAGTCACCGCCATGTTTCTACAGTAGCCCTGAATGGACAAACTGTTCTACAGTGTGTGTTTCGTCCCTAGTACGTTGTTATAGACAATGGCATGTTTGTCCTGTGGCAGCTACCCATTGCGTTTCAAAAATGAGGTTGGTTGCAATTCGCAATCTCACATTCGATAATTCCCTAAAGCATGTAGCAGTACAAAGCATCATGATTGTTCTCTTTTAATATTTTTTTCTCTTACATTCAATAGTAAGTACTGTATGGTTACTGTATGGTATGGTTATATTTCACGTCAACTCCAGTGGTCTCTGGCTAAAATTTTGATTTTGCTATTTCTTTTTACTGAAGAAAAAGAAACTAAAAAGGTAAAGAAAGACAAATTATTAAATGTCATTGATGAATATTTACAGAGTAATCTACAAATTTGTAAAGTGGAGTCAAAACGACATTTTTTACCTAAAATGTGGAGTCACATTAAAGGGGGTGAAAAATTATATGGTGGCATAATCATTATTTAATTTTTACACAAATATTGGTAAGACTTTTGTTGTTTTTTATTCTGACTTTAGCAATCTTTGTTGCATTGCATGCCAACGGTGACAGTTCAAAGTTCGGGGCAGTTTCCCGGACAGGCTTTAGATTAATCCAGGACTAGGCCTTAGTAATATTAGGAAATTTAAGTTGTTTTACAAACATACCTTATAAAAACAATACATTTTCAGACTTCAAAATAATGTATGTTAGGATAAGTCAGTGCAATATATTTTTAAATGAAAGCAGCTCAAACATGCATTTTAGTCTTGGACTAGGATAAGCCCTGTCTGGGAAACGGCCCCTATATTCCTGTACCTTAATAAGTATTATACTGTAGCCTATATCTTTATATCCCTTTAAATTCTAAGGGATATAAACTTGTCTTTTAGGATCTAAAATTATAATGCTCTATATGGTACAGTACCAGAGATATGGAGATACCACTATGGCTCCATGTGGAAATTGCCAATATGATCTCACGACAAGTCGTGTTAAAAATTCAAATAATTTATTCATGTCCACACTGTAAAAAATGTCTGTAGAAATTACAGTATTAATGGGTATTACTGGCAACTAGCTGCCAGTAACTTACTGTAGATTTTACATTTATGTTATTTACTGGCAACATTTTATTCAAAGTTAAATGAACATGAAACATTTTCAGACTTTATCTTCTACAGTAAGTTACTGGCAACCAGCTGCAAAATTACAGCAAATTTTTTAGAGTGCATGGCACAAAATTCAGCACAAAAGTCTTTTTCAAGTCACTCAGCACGAAATTCTATGAATAGTTTTTCGTGTCCGTGGCACCACTTTATTTTTCGTGTAATTTTATGTATTGTTTTCATTTTTTTTTCCTATATTTAAATCATTGTCTTCGAGGTATATTTTATGTATTGATTTCTACATGTTTGTCTTGCGCTTTTAAAACTATTATTTGGGTTAAGATGTCTAAAAATGTAACAGAAAGTGATTCTAACCACAACCCCAAGCGACAATGGTAAGAAAATAGGAAAAAGCAAAACACAAAATGACACGAAAAGAAAATCGCGCAACGGACACAAAACACTATTTATAGAAATTTGTGCGAGTGACACGGAAGAGACATTCCTGCTCAAGGCACGAAAAAAGCTGAATTTGTGCCATGGACAAATAAATTAATCACATTTTTTGTGACTATAGCACGACTTTTGAATTGAAATCAAATGTGTCTCACATTGCAAAGCATTAATACTTGGTGTATTTAAAGTTAAATGTCTGAAGAACATTGAAAGTTAATCATGAAAGTTAAATTGTATTGGGTTTTGTAGATTTATTTAATTACAAATGTTTTTTTTTAACTTATAATTTGTTCAGGTAATGATGTCTTATGAAATTGACTAACACTTGTTTTTTTTTTTTGCCTGTGACTGTACATTGATTTATTGGATTTATAAAACAATCGTACGTCTTAATCCCCAGTTTTAATTGGAATATGTCACATGATGCAATGTTTAGATTACAGAGCTATAAGTAGATCATAAAAATTTTAATGATGACCACACAAAGCAGTGTATTATGTAATTATGCTTGTAATGCTGCGTATATGGGTAAATAAAATGCAGAACTCTATATGAATATTTTCTGCCGGGCTGAAATGGGGATTTCCATTCCAAAAGTCACTAATGCATTCAATTGCCAGCGATGTGAGCCAATGGAATATGCGTTACATAATCAGCCTGTTAAAGTGAATCGCATAAGATGTTGTATATGAATGAAATCATGGTTAGACTGTCAGTTCTTATGATGTGATTAGAACAAAAATGTACGATTATCTGATTAAAAGCATGAATTAAACCCAAACTCCAACATCAAAGGGATGAAAGCTGATCTTTCAAAAACGTTGAATGAGATCACACAAATTGATACGAATGACCTAACTCGTAATGTTTTCCCTATTTAAAGACTGTTACATGAGTAGTTACATGTATGGTGGCACAAAATAAAACGTGGCGATTTTATGAGCGGATAAAAATGAGAACTATATTGTATGGCGGAAGAGCACTTAGTTTGCAACACTTCGACCTCGGGTGCAGTAATATTGACGGTAAGCGAGAGGGGGAATAGTCAGAAGTGATGATGTTACTGCGCGCGGAGGTATAGGCCATAAAATATAGTTTTTATTTTTTATCTGCTTAAGAAACATTTTATTTTGTGCCACCATACTTACTCGTGTAACTACTCATGTAACAGTCTTTAAATAGGGAAAACATGGAAGTGTTTGGTGGCTTCTAAATTCATCCGTGTTTGGATCCTAAGGAATGAATGGGGCTAGGCTAAATGCTAACACATTTGCGACGCGCTGTACATAGATTAAGTGCATGCATTGAAAAAAGTTAGGTATGTATTAATTTATCTAAGTTGAGGTAAGAACGTAGTAAATATTGAAAAACTGAGGTGTTTTTCTTTAAGCTTACAACCAGGATTAGCTGTTAGTTGTTTTTCAATTATCATTTCCCTCTGATTTTAGGGTTAAGTTAGGGTTTGGGGTGGGTTTAGGTTTTATTTACAAAAATGTTGTCCAACCAACACACTAGGTTGCCCTGATGACATCTCTCACTTGGCAAAATCAGGTCGAGCGTGGTGTTAACCCTCCATCATAAAGAATGATAGCACATTATGCTGTCATCACAGATTTCTGGGTAATGTTAAATTGCAAAACATTAGTGAAGTACAACCAAACTTCAAAGTCTATACATTCCATAAAGAGCAACATATCACTGACATGAGTTTACCAAACTAGACCTGCTCGGGCACGCTTTAACTTAAAGGCATAACACACACTACATGACTAGAATACATCCACGTAAGAGATATTGTAAATCAAGCGGGTTGTTGCTGTAGCAAAATAAACCCCTTTAGGGTGATACATGACCCTTTCGTTACACTTTGGGGGTCTTGTATCACCCTCAATGCGAACCAGCTTAATCATGTACTGTATACATTATCCTACTTATTACACAACTACTTGCAACAAATAATAAGACACAAAATTATGATTTAAAATATTACATTTGTGATCCAATTCAAATCTGGCATGAGAAAAGAGATAGCGGAGTGATACATTAAACATATGAGCAGTGTGTTATCAAAATAGATGAATACCACAAATGACCAATAAGAAACTGCTGTAAAAACTAAATTTATAGCCCTCTTCAACTTCATTATAAAGGGTTTTCCTATTTTTATGATGCTGGACAGTAATGCAGTTTCTTGGCATGCAGATGTACGCAATGTCTGCATTTGTTTTATAAGCAAAGCTTAGCCATATCAAACAATGAGCGAACATCTAATCAAGACATTATTTTCTTTACAGTAATAACTACCATTGTACCATGCACTTCCGAACCATCTGGCAAAAGCTGGAAATGTGGTCGCTATAGTGCTCAGGTGTTTCCCAATTATTCCTGGGAGAGCTCGGATGGCTGTTTTTCACATGCTTGAATTTCAAAACTTCTCTCTACATGACAGAACTGAGTCATTAATCACAAGCAGAACTAGAGTTGCTATAAGAGCCTTTTTGACCAATGACATTCCAATCTGTGCTATGCTGAAAATAATAAGGTTGTTGTTCTGAGTTAGGTCCTTCATCCATCATATTGTAATTGGGCGCTCAGGGGAGCGATTCTGAAAGATCCTTAAACTTTGTTTTGAAGAGCACTTATACATTCACCACTCACAATGACCTTTCAGATGCGACATTCGTGAAATTTTGGTACTTTATGTCTTTACTACAGTACATTTAACATGTAGCTCTCCTTGCGATTGCTGAGAAAAAATATTTTCAATTAAGTTATCTATATTAATTTAAATTATCGAGAATAAAGTTCGCTCTTTATTTCTATATTTTTAGTGGATAATTAATAGTCCAAACTACAGTCTTTTAAGCTTTGAATGTGATAACTTGAGTTTTCCGAAACTAACAATCTACAATACCTTGGTTATTAAAAGTTTAGGATCATTTGCTCATTCTTTATCCATGTTTATTTTCCACATTTTATTCATAGTAAACTCATGAAAGCTAATGAGACAAATACACTTGGAGCTATGTTTTGACTAAAAGCATCCAAACTCACATTTTGCCTAGAATTTGTAAAACTTCATTCTGAGTCATTCACTTCAAAAATAGTTTGCTAAAATACAATTTTAAGTTTGGCACAAGTATACTTTTGTCTAAAGTAAGTTTAAACATATAGAGGCAGTTTCCCAGACAAGGTTTAGATTAATCCAGGACTAGGCCTAAGTTACACTGTAAAAAAATACTGTAGAAGATAAAGACTGAAAATGTTTCATGTTCATTTAACTTTGAACAAACTGTTCCCAGCAAATAACATAAATGTAAAATCTACATTAAGTTACTGGCGGCTAGTTGCCAGTAATACTGTAATTTCTACAGACATTTTTTACAGTGAGTATATTTAAGTAGTAACAAACCTTACAAAAAACAATACAGGTATGCATCTTGAGACAAAAGAATGGCATATATATTAAGATATGTCATAACAAGGTGTTTTAAAATTAAGGCAGCTCAAACATGCATTTTGGTCTGAGACTAAGCCCTGAAACCGCCCCAATAACATGCATACATATTTTAAGATCATGAGAAAGATACTGAACATTTTATGTGTCGAATATTGTCACGTACATTAGTAAAAACTGTTCATTTTTTCATTATAACTTAATAAACAATGAATAAATAATTCTACATAACTTAATACAAGGATACAGTAGCTTAGTACCCTTAACATAAATTAAGCTGAAAAAAACACATACAGCGATAGCAATTGTCTATACTCTCAATGTCCATCAAGTCAACAAAAGCATCACCATAGACTATCCAGAAAGTCATATAACATTTTCCAAATGGGAAGTGATCCTAAACGTTTGACAGGTAGTGTACTTTTTTTTAAAAATACTTAAAGACAATCCAAGAAGATCCCAGACTTTAAATAAATTGTCAAAATTGTTGGGTTTAAATGTAATTGTTGGGTTTAAATGTAATTGTTGGGTTTAAGCATAATGCAAAACTATACTTCATGTCAGACTCCAAAACTAGATTTTTGGTTAAATGAGAAGCTTCCCAAAAAAATTTAATAATTTCAAATCCATAATATGCATCTTTGCATATAGACCAGTAGAAATGTACCAGACACTCTTTTCAATGCCAATAAAATGAACAAGCTTTATGAAATGAACAAGCAGCATGCAAATGTAAAAGTAAAAACTCTCTTAAGTTAGAGATTATCCTGTTGTGTTCTACAGGCAATGATATACAGATCTGAAACAAGATGAGGGATTTTTATTTGTGGTTGAACAAATCCTTTAAAAATGCAATTGAAATCATATTAAAGATTATATTGATGGTTAACCTCAAAGGCTAAGTTAATTGGTGAGCCTTTTTAACTGTAACATATACTGCATTTACCCAAGCAACTCAAAGGCAATCATTTCTTCTTAACATCTGTAAGAGGTTTAGCGCTGGTACAAAGCGAATTTCCCTCTCTGAAACGTAAGCACGGCTCACGCATGAAAAAAAAACCCTGTGACCGCAGCTGTTTCAAAAGCTGTCAAAACAGCCATGCTAATACAGTCATGTGCTCCCCAAGGTCACTAATTACATAAAGATTTTAGATGGTGGAGCACCAAATGTTCTCCGAGGTAACAACACGCAAGTTCACTCTCAATTTCGCCTGACCTTTTCTCACGCGTCACCACCATTTCTCATTTAAATGTCAACGCCTTGATTTACACCAAACAAGCCGTGGGGTTAATACATTGAAAAATGTAAGCTCATATGTTACATCCTCATCGCTTCAAGCGTAAGAGTGAAAAAACGTGTTTCAAAGGCTGGAGCAACTTTTTGGGATTATTCATACAGAACATTAGCTTTGTTTGCATGGTTATGAAAACATATGTGCATGTAAAAAATAATTAGAAACAGATACTGTAATGCAGCTGATTTTATGCAATACGTTATTCTATAATACTAAGTTTAAAATGCAGCACCGATGAAGTCTTTAATATTTTACTATCAGGGTTCCCACACCTTAGTTAACTTCAAATTCAATGACCTTTCAAGGACTTTCCAGGTGCAATACCCTCAAATTGAAGGAGTAAATGTGGGGACACATTTCAAGTGAGAGCAAGGTCACATCATGTTACCTTTTAAGATACATTGTTACAGTTCCCTTTCAAGGGAACTTGCGCTGCGTCACTGCGGTGACACTTTGGGGACGCCTCCAGGGATAAGTGCGTCTGAATGTGTATATCAAATTCAACCAATGGTGAGGCTTAACGACAAAGACAGTGTGCTGCGGGAGTCAGGAATATATCGCTATCTAAAATATTGCCAAAGACGGCATTACAGGGACGCAGGAAGTATGGCAAGGGAGACGCAGCGTCTCGTTCCCTCATCAGTGAACAACAGTTACTTACGTAACCCAAGTCGTTTTCATGTGTCAAACACAACTAAAGCATTGTGGTATGAATCAACATTCGCATACAGAAGATATAAGCATTTGAAGTGAACAGTTTAGCACGTGTGCTTAAAACGTCACATTTTTATGATATTATACACTACACAGGGAATAATATGGATTTTTTCCAGAAAATGTCTTGCATAAAATAGATTTAAGCACTTTTAATGACCTGTATCTATGTATGTATATTTTCAAAAACTTCCCAGGGCCTTGAATTTTTTCCCCAGATTCACAAAATTTTTCAAGGATTTCAATGACCCGTGGGAATATTTCATAAAAA
This sequence comes from Misgurnus anguillicaudatus, assembly GCF_027580225.2. NCBI lineage: Eukaryota > Metazoa > Chordata > Actinopteri > Cypriniformes > Cobitidae > Misgurnus > Misgurnus anguillicaudatus. The sequence goes on along the minus strand of NC_073360.2, from coordinate 16,713,598 downwards.
GTTACTGTTTTATACTTCTGTAAACTCTAAATTTAACACTAACATGATCTCATTTCCTAATATTAGCTACAGATAACAGACATGTATGGTAATAGCTCGAGTAAACAATATAAAATTAAACAAATCAAATGAAAATAAAGATAACGTTTGTTTCCAAAATACACAGTCTGCCAGTCAAACAGATTATTGGTTAAGCCAATGATGACAAACTTTTAAGGCTATAATAATAAATGTGCCATCAAACACACAATATTAAACCTATGTTTCTGTATATTGAGTCTATGAAAGCAAACGACACAAAAGCAATGTTAGTGGAACTGCTTTGCTTAGTGAACCATACATGTAAGCGCAGATAAAGATGACCCTCGGGACACGACCCTGCCTTAGTTATAAAAACAATGTCACGTTCAATGTATGAAAACTGCTGGCAGAAGTGATCCAGCCATTAATTAAACCTCTCTTATAGCATGCACATAAGATAAAAGCAACAACTGTATTAATTTTCTAGAGCCAAATGTTTGTTTTTAAGAGGAAAGTGCATATACAACACAAAGCTTACGAACTGCATCCTTTTACATTGGGAGGATCGGAATATAGAAATAGATCAATAGCATTTTACATTTAAACTGTTTATTATTGCAGCTGTAACAATATTTGGCAACACGGTTACCTAAATAAAAACGTCTTGTGAATAAACACATAACTTTGCTCTGTTGTGTGGTTCATTTTTGTTGCGGTACGCCTCTCAAAACTTGCATGTCTCCTGTGAACAATTTAATCATATTTCACTATATATATATGGGGTACTATGGCGCTTGTCCATTACATAGTACCCCACGGTTTGGGTCGGGTCAGCTTACTTTTGGGGGCTTTTCCACTGGGTGCAGTAAGTAGTACCCGATACTTTTTTAGTACCAACTCGGTTGGGGTTCCAAGCGAGTCGAGCTGATACCAAAACGTGACGCGAAAACATTGTAGATCACTAATTGGTCTTAGAGAATCGTCACTAACAGCGTCATCGCTATAATGTAAAAGATTAGCTTTACCTTTGTGCTAGCTTGCGCAAACCTGTTGTCATCTGTGCTTTGCTGTAAGTTCCCAAACTCCCTTTTAGCTATGAAAAACATCCACGGTTTGAGAATCAGAAACACCATACCAGTTTTTTTCCAGACTTGTTTGTGGCGGCACATTCGCAACGCTTACGTTTGCATATATGCTTAAATGCAACTTCAATGAGGCTCAGCGGAGCATGTCGACTGACACCATGGATGTACAGAAACTGTCAATTATGGTGTTTAATTTAAATTTTGTGGTGGACTGAGAAATAAATGAATGTATAGCTTTATAACAACGCTCTCACTTGTATGATGTCACATCAGTAGGCAGAGCAAATATAACGACACGCCTAAAATCCCTCCTACTGCGAAGTGTTACTAAACTTGATGGAAAAGCTAACCAAGCCAAAGTGAGGTGAGCTGACCCGACCTAAACCTAAGCCATATGATTCAGTATGCAGACCCTCGTGTATGTGTAAAAACGGGACTATACTTCTAGCTTAAACAAAAGTTGGCACAGTTAAGGTTTTAGTTAATTTTTTCAGAAAAACTTAGTTGTATTGTGATTTTAGAGATATCTGAATTCCCCAATCAAGTAGATAGGAGTCTTTAGTCTTGCATGACTGAAATAACTGCCCGGAGGTGCTGCAAACACGGATGCCTAGTGGCATGACTTCCTTAAAGGCGCTTTAATATGAAGATAAACCGTTTACAGAGTGTATCTGGATGGTGCAACAAAATCTAATTGGATTGGGTGAGTTTACTGTAAAAAAAAAATACAATAGAAAATTATTGATAGACTTTGGTTTGTTTATGCTCACTTCATGTCCTACTAGCAAAGTTACCTGATAGAAAATGATCATAATATTGGCAGCAGCGTGATGAAGCAGAAATTTAATATTTTGGAATGAAATAAAAGTATTTCAATTTCAATACTACAAAGCCATATATTGCAATCACACTGTAGTGCAAGGACCAGTACAGACACAGTGGGTGCCAAAAGTCTAAATAGTAAAAGACAGAGAAAACAGCCAAAGAGAAAAAACACTCCCTTACTTAGATGATAATGTCTGCTTAATCATAATAACCTTCTCTATAAAATCCAGATTCATTGAGCTGTGTAATGGCAGTAGATCTCTACATAACAGATATGTTATTAAGCTCATTTACAGAAGAAAACGGGCATCTTGGGAAAAGGTGCGGTGGATGACAATGAAACCCGATCGTGTCTTCTGTCTCCTAATGTTTTAGGAATACGAGTATGATAATACTATCAAAACACAATTATAGACATCAGGGATGAAACCAATATCCCATTTAATTGTGCTCACCAGAATAAAATTGACTTTATCTCATGAGAGTTTTCTCTCCGAATGGATTTTTAATGCAATTCATTTGCGCAGGCAAATGGAAAGCATGCGCAGAGACGTGCATGTAACGCGACAAGCTCTTTCAGAAATTGGTTGCATTGTGATAATTGCAAAAGGCAGACTGGGTCTCATATTTGCAGCGGGCAGGGCGGGCTGGCACTGGATCTGATGCTGTGGGGTGGCAGTTGCGTAAACCGAGGCGCACATCTGCATGGCCTGCACAGGCTCCAGTCTCTCCCATGATGTCATGAAAGATGAGGTCACTGTTGTCATTATGAGTCCAGAACAAGCAGGGGTCTTTCCTGACTGACTGTCTGTCTGTCTGTCTGTACGTACACAGGTGCAGGGGTCTGGCAGAGGCTTCGACAACCGTCTCGTGGATCATTGAAACCCAGACTGTCAAAAGCAATAGCTACATGCTTATGTGCCTGCATTGCTCACACTGATCTGTGATCAGCCACGAGCGTGTACGCCATTCAGCCTCAACAAGAAAATGTATATTATTGCACCTGAGTCAACACAATTTCATTGCAATGCGTACCTAATTTACGAGGTGACCACTTTGTAAGTATTCGTACAATCTCACGCATACATTTCAGTACCATCGGCTATTGTCCCAGTGACGTTGAGGTTAAGAGTGGAGTTTCATTTTTTGCTTTTTTTGGCAAAATAGACAATGATTGGTTGTACCACCTGGCAATGGGGATATAAAAAATATTAAAAATAATATCAAAATGAAAACTTTTTAAACACAATTTTTAAAAACGCAATTACATATTTAAAAAAAAATAAGTTTTAGGAGCATTTTTTGACACATTTGACAAATTCCTCAAAAGTTGAGTCATCCTAATGAAGTCATTTTTCATATGCGATAATTATATCTCGCTTTGTTTCCTGTTGAACGAGGAGGAGATGCGGTTCTCGCTAGCTTATCATTAAACCGAACCCTTATTCATTTCCAGACAGTCTCCCACAGCAAATTAAACATAGCTGATGTCAAGAATCATGGTGGGAAGTTTGATTGAGTCCAGTATGATGGTATCCTTCAGCAGAAACCTGAGACACACAAGAGGAGCTGTGTTTATAAGTCACATCAACACCCAGCATCCTTCAGTCTATACGCTGGGTCAGAAGGGCACTGTTGTTTTGCAAGAGTAGGTTACATTACCTCAGTATCTGAGCATGTGAGATGACATCACACACTGTAATTTTATTGGACGGACTAACTTGTGACGTGTCTCCACGAACGTTTCACACGATAATAAGTGACATCTTTCAACAGCTACGTGAGGAAATACTATCACGTAATTTGTTTAAGAGCACTTCGGATGTCAGCAGACAAAAACTGATCTCACCGAGACAAAATGTTCGGTCGTGTAATGTTGTCGGGAAATTTTGTGATTGTCAAAATGCTCACGTAAACGAATTTCTCATTTAAATATTTCCTGGAAGGTTTCGTGATTGCAGTACAACCAAACCCAATTTAAATCAAAAACGTCTTCAAATGCAATCATTTTTGCAAGTAGCTCTCACAAAAGTGTACGGCGGAGATGTTTTACAGTACCAGATGAATGCTGTCTCAGGGGATGATGACAAAATCGTAAAGCATTTTCCCACCAAAGAGCTGAGAAGTAGGAGCAGGTGCAGTCGACAAATAAATGATAAAGTGTGATCGGATTAAAAGCGCCAATTTCTCCCACGGGGATCAGGTTTTGTGTTGTACCAATGGCATTTTACTAATGATTTAAGAAAATGTCATTGGAGATATTTTGAGTGTGTAATCATTCAAAGCAGAGTTTTCTTTAGTAATACTCCAGATGTTGAGTATGCATTGCTAGAATGCATTATGTCAATTACAGGCTATGTTTGCGATGAAATAAAGTTAAAGAGTAACTAAACCCTAAACCAAATTTTTTTAGTTAATGATCTGTAAGAATGATGCTTTATTAGTGCTGTTCATTTCTTTGGTGTGCAGCAGTAAATAGTGCTGGGTTGTTTTTAAACCCAGCATTAGAAGAAAAGGGCACAAACCCAGCCATTGGGTAAAATTAAACCAGAAAATGTTTATATTTGACCCAACAATGGCTTATAACAACCCAGCATAGGTTAAATTACAACTCAACGGATTGGGCTCGTCTCTTTTGGACCCAACCCTGGGTTAAAAATAGCCCAGCACCTTTTTTGAGAGTGTGCATTACTGTATACAAAAAACTGTGTTACAACGATATGTATGAAGAGTTTCGTTGCAAAACGATGTTTATTATTATGTTATCGTGTTATTATTTTGTTTTATGGTGCTACTTAGCTGTATTTTTCAAGTTATGAAGGTTTCAATCAAAACAAACCAACTGCAGTTGCATTGAAATTAATTGGAATGCACAACCAAAAAACGAGATTTCTGAACAATTAAAAAACGGTGGTTATCTCGTTTTGCAACGAAACTCTTCATATGTACAAACACAGTCAATGAATCAATGTCCAAAAATGTCTTTATATAGGACAGTATTAACATAATTAAAGGAAAACAATGTACTTTATGCTCCTGTGGAGACTACAAATCCAAACTTCACGGTTGAGATATTTACTTTACACTGCTGAAAGGGCCACAGTCCACCCTCATAATCGGGCCACGTGAAATCAAGCGACAGCCTTGGTTAGCATGAGATGCCAATGTCATATTCTGCTTGTTGGATATAGTTAGTCTGATGGATAAGTCCAGGAAAGCAAGACAAGCTCTCCAGAGAAAACAGAAATACAGTCAGAGGGCATAAGGACAGTCACAAGCCATCATTACCACATGATTAAAATAACACATGATGGGGGACAACAGCTTAAGGAGCAAAGGCCGGGTACAAACAGGGTGTAAGAAATAAGGAGTTGCCATGCCAACAGAAACCTGCTGGATATAACAAACTCGTTCCGTGTAATACAGCCTTAAATCATTTCTTCCCAAGAAATAGTGAAGCGAAGATTTATTGCCAGTTTTTTTGGGGGGGAATATTCAACTGCTTCATCATTTCGTTTATTTTGGGGCTAAATGTCTGTACCAGTAAAACAGAAACAGAAATAGGGTTTCTAAAAGCATGCATTATTAAACAAACAAGGCCAAAGAAAGAAAAGATTGGTGCTGCCACAACACAAGCATGTCATGGGTGCGTTTGCCAAGAAGTTTCCAGCAACCATTTGTTTTTATTGCATTGCTATACAGTTGTTGGGTGTTATGAGTGGTTGTTGGGTGGTCACATATGGGCACACTGTCAAGTCTCTAGGAAATTCCCCAGATATGGCAAAAATTCACAGGAAAGACTTTCTGTAAATTTTACAGTCATGGGTTTTTTGGGGGGTGGACCCCCTCTCATCTAGGTCCAATAAGTACTGTAAGGAGTATTATGGAGGATCTTCATGGCAACCCTAAATGTTCATAAAACTCCAAGTACATTTAGAAAAGTTAAGAAGCTGTAACTTTTAATAAGCCATTTGGGGTTTTACATTTATTCACATTACGTTTATGTTTTTGGCAGACTTACATCTCACATTCTAAATATTCTGGGTTATTTTCAATAAAAAAGTCCAGTCAAAAAGGGAACAAACCCAACCCGTTGGGATGTAATTTAATCCTATGCTGGGTTGTTTAAACCATTGTTGGGTCGAATCTAAACACCCCACGGATGGGTTCGTCCCTTTTTGACCCAACACTGGGTGGATTCAAGGTGTACAGTTTTAACAGTACTGTATGTGTGTGAATCTACACAACGCTCTACCCATTGAGCTAAAAGAACACAGAAGGTTTCCATTATATTTACAGTACAGCACTCAGTGAAGGACGAGTTACTGTAGCCCACATTGAATATTTAAAGAGCAAGTATCCTACGATTCACGATTTTACATTTCCTTTGGTGTGTGAGTGTGTATTAGTACATGTTAACAATATGCAAAGGTACATACACCAAAGTAAACAATGACATAAGTTATCGTTTCCAAGGTAAATCTCTTTTCTTTAGTTTACTTCCTGGGATTGGTGATGTAGACAAGACCGATATTATCATAATTCATCTGCTTTGCCTCACAGCCTGTAAGTTAACTCCTGTTAGCATTGCATTGTAGCTGAATCTTTCAAACATGGTAAGGAACATCACATTTCCGGCTGACGTCAGAGGTATTCAGGCCAATCACAACGTACAGATTAGCTGGCCAATCAGGGACACAGAGCTTTTCAAATCAGAGCATTTTAGAAAAGCAGGATATCTGGAGCTACAAAAATGTATATGTGGAAAATAATGTGTTTTAACCATAAACCATGCAAGCACATTGTATTATACCAAATACACAAAACAGCGTTGTTTTTTAGCAATGAAATGCGTCCTCTTTAAGGATCGTAAAAAATATACACAGCAAATTTTGATGTCTTTCTTTGTTCAGTCGAGAAGAAATTATGTTTTTTGAGGAAAACATTGCAGGATTTTTTTTATTTTAATGGACTTTAATGGACACCAACACTTAACAGTTTTAATGCAGTTTAAAATTGCAGTTTCAACATAGTTTCAAAGGACTCTAAACGATCCCAAACGAGGCATAAGGGTCTTATCTAGCGAAACGATTGTCATTTTTAACAATAAAATAAAAAATATGCACTTTTAAACCACAACTTCTCATCTTCCTCCGGTCGTGTGATGTGACCTCACGTAATAGCGTAATGCCGTGGAAAGGTCACGTGTTACATATATGAAATGCACATTTGCGGACCATTTTAAACAATAAACTGACACAAAGACATTAATTTGTATTATTCGACATACAACAACATCGGAACGGTCCTCTTTCAACACACTTGTAAACACCGGGGCGTAGTTTCGCATACGTCCTCCGTGACCTCTTGACATGATGACGTATTGCGTGAGACGTGCCAGTACGACCTCAGAGACCAGGAGATAGACGAGAAGTTGTGGTTTAAAATTGAATTTTTTTTCTTGTCAAAAATCGTTTCGCTGGATGGGACCCTTGTGCCTCGTTTGGGCTCGTTTGGATTCCTTTGAAACTCTGTTGAAACTGCAAGGGTTGGGGTCCATTAAAGTCCATTAAAATTAGAAAGATCCTTGAGTGTTTTCCTCGGAAAACATGGTTTCTTCTCGACTGAACAAAGAAAGACATCAACATTCTGGATGACATGGTGGTGAGTAAATTATCTGGATTTTTTTTTAGAAAATTGACTAATCCTTTAACACATTAAGTTAAACCATTTAAACTTGTTTTTATAAGTTATGTCAACTTATTACACACTGTAAAACCTAACAGTTAACTTAACTCAAACCATTTAAGTAAACCGGTTGCATTAGACCATTTAAGTTTTAAAACACATACATTTAAGTACTGTGAACTTAAATCATGTTCAATTATGCACTTATATTTAAGTAGTGTGAACTTAAATATAAGTGCATAACTGCATATGATTCAATTTGTTTAAGTTCACAGTACTCCAATATATGTGTTTTAAAACTAATGCAACCAGTTTACTTAAACTGTTAAAGGGATACTTCACCAATTTAGCATTCAGCTTTGTATCTGTAGAAACCCGGCAGTATTACTGAATGACCATGTTTCCCTCCATCATTTCCCCCTGAGAGGAGAGATATCTGCATTTTGGTTCTGCAAAAAAGTCCTCCGATGATGCAAAAATCGTCATATTACATCATCGGAGGACTTTTTTGCAGAACCAAAATGCAGATATCTCTCCTCTCAGGGGGAAATGAGGGAGGGAAACATGGTCATTCAGTAATACTGCCGGGTTTCTACAGATACAAAGCTGAATGCTAAATCGGTGAAGTATCCCTTTAAGCGTCGCTGTCCCGAATACGGGACACCTAAGCTTGCATTAATATTGTAGATGTAAATTTTAATCCATCACTACAAACTTTATATTGTTGGAAATGTCTTAGCCTCCAGAATAGAGATTTCAACAGTGTTTTATAAAATAAATTATGTAGGGAGAGTAATTGATTCATTTATGAAGAGAGTGTGCCTCAAAACATTTCTTTTCTGCTAAATGTCACTGTCCCACCAGCAGGACGACTACATTTACTTCAATGTTTGCATATGAATTCTTATCTAATCATGACAAACTGTATATTGTTTGAAAGCTCCAAGAGTGTAGATTTAACTCAATAGGGTCGGGTGACGCTTGAAAGGTTAAATGGTTTGAGTTGAGTTAACTTTTAGGTTTTACAGTGCAGGTCAAAACTTAAAATAGTAGGTTGAAATGACTTGCAAAGCTAAGTTGTTTCAACTTCATCCTGCATTTTTATTACAGTGTAGGTTATTCAAAAAAAGTAAAAAAAAACATTTTCCTAATTTCCTGTCCTCTTATAGCTTTCCAAATCCTCCTTCTTTGAACTCACAAGTTAATTTTCCCCATGCAACCTGGTTGTAAAGTATGTTGGCTTTCATCCTTGCAGCACACAGCGGCGTTATGTGCATCGATTATGTTATGCATCTATTTGAGGTGCAGCTCTCACGAGAAGCACTGCCTCTCATTCCCCCGGTCAGATCTCCTCAGTAATCAGTGCAGAAACAATATACTGTACACTCCCTTCTATACAAACCCTATACACTCTCACGCACCCACAACAGCAACACATTCACGCAAGAGTCAGGAAAACATGCTGAGTGACGCAAAGGCACCAAACTTCCCCTGTACACGCGCCAGCCCAGATGAGAACCATGTTAATCACTGCAACATCTGACAGGCCTTGTTTCTTTCCAGAAGAAAGCATGATGTCACTCTAAATGTTGTAACATATTGTAGCGCTAGTACTTAGAGGACCTCCGGTATTAAAGAAACTTGTGTTCCTTCCGATAACAAGGTGACATAATAAATGAAGGAAATTGGACATTCATTATCCATGGTCGGTGTATGAAACTATAACTAAAAATTATTTTTATCTTATGCGTTTGGTTAGGGAAACTGTTAGGAATAATTTATCCAAATATGAAACTTTATCATTTATGTAGTCCTATATATGATTATGGACCACAAAACCCTAGTCATAAGGGTGGATTTTTTTTTAATTGAGATGTACACCTTATCTGAAGTTGAATAAATGGGTGATTCTCACGAAAACTTGGTTTTAAAAATGTCAAGCATGAAAATGTAAAAATTGCCTAAATTTACTTTTTTCCCACCAGACATTGAAAAACAAAGTCTGGAGTAAATGGAAACATTAATTTAAAAACTTTTACTTATCATTTAACACTTTTTGTAACATAATTTAAAAAATTAGTCCTAAAAAATCTCATTACCGCAACAGTCAGAAAACATCAACACTGACATATTTTCAAAATGACATGACAAACCTGAAAGAACATAATTTGGAGATTCTGCACATGCATTTAAAATCAAAGTATTATGCTTCTATTAATTAAATTAACATTTAATAAGCATCTGTTGCGGTAATGATAATCAAAATGTTGTGTAAGCATTCTGACAAGACAATATTTCAAATTAACTGTAAAAAAAATGATCTTACCTGGTAGCCATCTTGAAGTAACTGGTCCATGTGCTTGGTCACTCAAAATCAAACTTTATTAAAATTCTGTATGTGTGCTTAAACTGTTCTCAAAAAGTGTTGCGGAGGATGAGAACATCAGGCATGGACACATAATTTTTCTTCATTATTATTATACATGAATATTCAGTAAATATTTTTTCTGTCATCTAAAGTAGTCTAGCAAAACATCCATTTATTTTTTTTCTTAATATTTTTGTGTTAATTTGATTAAATTACAACATAACGCATGTTCAAACACAGCCGGACACATTGCGGTAATGAGAATTTCAGCAGAAAATGAGATAAAATGTACAATTATAAATTCTTATGTTGAAATCACACATTGTGCAAGGTAGAACACAGTATTGTGTTAATTCTGATGCTTTTTAATGTTACTATATTACACATTTTAAAGCTAAAATCATTAGTGCCGTGGTGTTTCAATGGTTTCGTGAGAATCACCCAAATAAGCTTGCTAGGATAGGACAATATTTGGCAGCGATACGACTATTTGAAAATCTGGAATCTGAAGGTGCAAAAAAATTCTAAATATTGAGAAAGTCGCCTTTCAAAATTGTCCAAATGAAGTCCACACACATTATTAATGATAAATACATTTTTGAAATTTAAAAAAAAAATCTACATGGAATATGATCTTTACTTAATATACTACCGTGTTTTTGTATAAAAACAATAATTTTGACCCATACGATGTATTGTTGGCTATTGCTACAAATATGCCCATGCTTATGACTGGTTTTGTGGTCCAGGGTCACATATGTTTATGATTTCCTTACTTCAGTTAAGCACAAACAAAAAATTTTATTAAAATGCCGCCATGTTATCTTCTGTAATAACCCATGGAGCCGTGTGGATTACTTTAATTGATGTATGTGCCTTTTTGGAGCTTCGCCATGTTGACCCCATAAAAAGATCAAATAAGGGCATTTTAATGTAAAGTTATTAGTTTGTGTTCAACTAAAGAAAAGAAGTCATATACATCTGAGATGGCATGAGGGAGAGTGAATGATGAGTATATTTTAATATTTGGGGGAACTATTCCTTTAAGCATGGCTTCGGATAAACTTTAAACCAAGTACAAACAACGCTAATGTATCTTGTACACTTGTTTTAAATCAAACTATAAACCCGTACAAGCCTTGTTTAACGGTCTAGCAACAAAGAAACAAAACAAGGCGGCTTTGTGATTTAGCATGTTTATTGCTAAATTCAGATTTAACAAGACCTCAATTTTAAGTTCTCACAAACGCAATAAATACACAAGCCAAGTGTTGTGCCAAACATACATAGCACAGCATACATTTCTTGGCATTTCCTCAGGTTCGGGACAGATTTTTGTATTTGTGTGTGAATCTCTGAAAAGGACAGAGGAAATCCGAGAGGAACATCTGAGGCTGACAGCAGCTGCAGCTGAACGTGTGCTATTAATCGGGAATTTAATAAACACATACCATATTCCTGAGAAACTCCCACTCCAACAGATGGTATTGTCAATTGCTTTCTTTGGCTGCTCAGATGGAGACCCATCTACTAACTTCAACAACCTTTCAAACAACACTTTAAAGAGTTAACAAAATAGTCAGCAGGTCTGTTAGTTTATACAATGTCAAGGTACAGAAGAGGTCACTGGGACAGTACCCTTAAAAAGGTCCTAAAGGTACCTGTGGGGCACTAATATGCACTCTTTGGGTCAAATGTCTACTTTTTAAAAGGGTACCGCCCCACTGACATCTGTACGTTTTTTCTGAGTGTCTTGAGTTGAGTCTGATGTAAGCTCAGCATTACAATAATGTAGGGGTAACACAATGAAGTGGTATCTGTTAAGTAATCAATAATGTACGAGAGGCTGTGCTGCATAGTGAACAAGCAACGGCCGAAGGGCGTTGTTAGGCACGACGCGAAGCGGAGTGCCTGCAACCCCTTCAGCTGTTACTTATTCACGATACAGCACTTGCCTCGAGTACCTTATTGCTTTTATAAAACGGTTACCACACAATATTAAAGTAAAAAAAATCTTAGTACAACTTTCATGAAGTTAAATCAATAAAAGCATTCCTTCCGCTAGAAAAAATAGTCCCTGACTGCGAACACCAACATGAAAGCTCAAATAAAAACAACAAACTGTTCTCAGACTTTGTCTCATTATATGTTTATGTGTTGCTAAGGGTGTTGCTAAGGGCGCAGTGATATTAAATAGAACCGTTGGGTAAAGCGGTCATAGCAGTGTTTTATTGTGAATAAAGCACACCTGTTGACCAATCAGAATCAAGGATTGGAACTAGCCGTTTTATAACATTAGTTATAACACAACTTGTTGGAATGCTTGATTCTGATTGGCCAGTCGTGACATTTGCAGTTTGTTATTTCCAAATAACAACCGCTTAAAACTAAAGACACATGGTAAGGATGCTGCAAATCATTTTTTATATATATTTTTTATTTATAAGTTTAATATTACACAAAAATTAAATATAAATATGTCTTTTAATAACATATGTGACATTATATAAACAAATGCAGTGGCAGCTAGTGACTTCTTTTTAGAGGGCGCACGATGCGAAGCTCGTCACAACATGTATTTAGCTCAGACTGATCTCACGTAAAGTTGTATAGTCACGCAAAATTTAATACATTTATTTGTGTCCATGGCACAAAATTCAGCTCCCTTCGTGCCCCAAGCACAAATGTCTTCTCTGTATCACAAATTTCTATAAATAGTTTTTCGTATCTGTTGCACGACTTTCTTTTTTGTTTCATATTATGTATTGTTTTCTCATAGTTTTTTCCTCTTTTCTTACCATTGTCGTTGGGGTTAGAATCACTTTCTGTTACATTTTTAGACATCCTTACCCAAACGCCAACTTCAGGAGAGAATAGTTTTAAAAGCGAAAGAAAAACATGTAGAAACCAATACAAAGTACATCCTATCCCAAACCCCAAATCTAACCCCAACACTAAAAAAATTATTCATTCAATTTACTCAATTTTTTAAGGTAAGTGGTTGCAATCAATTTATATAAGCTACATTTAAACAAAAAAGTAGAATTTTTTTTTTAAATAAACTTTTCTTTAAATGTAGCGTAAATAAACTGCTTGCAACCACTTACCTTAAAAAATGGAGTTAATTGAATGAATAATTTTTAAGCTACAATGATTTAAAAATAGGGAAAAAATTTGAGAACAATACATAAAATGAAACGAAAAAGAAAGTCGTGCCACGGACACGAAAAACTATTTATAGAAATTTGTGCGGGTGACACAAAAAAGACATTTGTGCTGAAGGCACAAAAAGCTGAATTTCTAGCCATGGACACGAAGAAATTAATAATAAATAAAAAAAGGGTCACAATAGACCCCTTCAAGGTTTGTAAACATTGAATGACTATCGGGTGCGTGCGCAGCATGGGGTCAAATTGTTCATACCATTTAGGCTTTCTAGTTTAATCTAACAGGGCTGAAAATGATGACTTACCTGAAATTAAGTAAGCACTACAAACACAAAGCTCTTTGATATTTGCATTGTCCCAGTCTGCACGTTTAATTGCTTGCGGCACAGATGTTGTATTTTTTGTTTTTGAGATTCTGCAGGAATCCCGAAAAACTTAACAGCAGACCTGGTGCGATTTTCAAAGCCCACGACGCAAGTAGGCATTTTTGACCATACCGAATAATACGCAATTCAATCTGCTGTAATGGCTTTTCTGACCCCGACATGCGCAGTGGGAACCGCCTGTGACGTGAACTGTGAAGAGGTCTATAACACGACTTTCCATAAGATCATGTTGATTTAGCTCGTCATGTCAAAATATGTGTTTGGTGCGTCATGTAAACTTATGTGCATCACGTCATTTCAAAATATGCACTCTTAGAAAGGATGTGTTAATTTTTTACACATCATTGTGCGGTAAGGTTTTAACACATTATGTGTAATTTTAACAATGTGTCATTTTGTGTTGATTTTGTGTTAAATTATAACACATGTTGTGTTAAAAGTAACACAAAATGTGTTGTTTCAATAATAACACAGTGATGGGTGAATTCTGTGACAACACATTTAGTGTGTTATCCCAGAATCAACACTAATGTGTTGTTTTTAACACATTCGTTCTAACAGTGTGTGTCTGCCAGCGATGCGCGGGTCAATGTATAAACAACCCGCACCCGACCAACGTTTTTAACCAACCTGCCTGCAACTTGGACTGCAATACCCCCCCCCCCCCCAAATAAAACATTGTACCCAACCCGCTTCCTGCATGGCTTGCATTTTTTAAAAGTAGTAATTGTTTAAAAAAGTTTATTGCCATCTTTATTTCAAATAGGACTGTGCAAAAAATAGGCTGGGATTCTCATGCGTGTTTTATCAGTTAAGTTTGTACCGTGATTAGAAGTAGATCGCCATCAGCTGCTTTCAGATGGAGCGGCATTTATTTCACAGACCCGTAGTTCACCGAGAAGCTAGGCAAAATCGGGTTCAAAATTGAGAAAAATCGACTTTGATAATCTATGCGATTTTGCCTAGCTTCTCGGTGAACTACGGCTCTGTGTAGTAAATGCCGCTCCATCTGAAAGCAGCTGATGGCGATTTACTTCTAATCACGCAACCGGCTTTACTGATGAAACACGCATGAGAATCGCAGCCGATTTTTTGCACAGCCCTAATTTCAAACAACCCAACCGACGCGACTCGAGTATCATAAAAAATATTTTTGGATGACTCGTAACCACAGGTGACCGCAGGCCCCCGCTCATTTTGGATCAACCGGCGCATCACTGGTGTCTGCTGCAGACACTTTGAAGGGGTTTAAAATAAAAGAGACGTTTAAATTTGCCAGATACTCGCTTAATCCCTTGTGTAATCAGTTAATTGTATTGGCAACAAAAATGAATAAATGGTCAAACAATATATTGTTCATTGTTAGTTCTTGTTAGTTAATAATGCTAGCGAAAAACCTTGTAAAGTGGTAGCAATGCAGCAATACCTCATCCACCATCTCATTCCCAACACTAAGGTGTTACAGCCTGTGTTCTCTTCGATCTTTATATTTGTTTAGTAACGTTTCTTTTTTACAAAGACCACCAAAGGCTCCTCTGGAATTCAAAACAGGACGACCAATACAGAGCACAGTCTCTTGTCCTGATGAGCCTCTTGCTAGATAATGGGCAATTCTGCTATCAATGCTTGTAAATGCATCTAAGTGCATCTCTTCATGAAACAGACCCGAAACATGAAAGGTCAAGAGAGGTTCAGCCTTTGATCGTGCGCCAATGTAAAGCACAAAATAGACTGTGTTAAACCGAGGCCAGTCTGCGAGGGCGGTTGACCTGATGAGCACAGTCATTTAGGGACAAGCCGTCCCAGACGTGTCATGAGGTATCACAACACTCCTCCCATCTCATAACTTACTTTTCTATGAGGTCTTCATATTTCGTATGCGATGTGCGTCCAGTGTGGTTCTGATTAAAAATTAAAGGATCAAAATGAAAGCTGAGCTTTAATTTATATGAACAGATGTTGGGATACTGTAGTTTACCCAAAACTGAAAATTCTATCATTAACTAACCCGCATTTCCTTTCAAACCTTATTTTTCTGTAAAACACACAGCAGAGGTTTAACTAATAAGTTGATGTTGTTGTTTTATGCATGCAGTAAAAAACTTCTTGTCACCATTACATTAAATTTAAAAGCAGCATGAACGTCAGGCATGTTTGGGGTCTATGAGGGGACAGAAATCTTAATGAATATCCATTGACGAAATAAAGACCAATTGTCCTAAGGACATACAAAACAGTAAAGATTGTTTGCAGATCTATACCGTCACTATGGGATTAAAGTGTAATGTTGCTGATCTGTACTGTATTCCCCAAAAAGCACACACAAGTCAATGTTTGTGGTAGCGGTTGTGATCATTTGGACAAAAAAAAGTGTTTTACTGGAAAAGCGACATTGATTATATAAGTGTAAGCTCAAAACAAGTCATGCAGCATAATATTTGGGATTTAAAGCCACTCTAAGTGATATTTACATTGTGCAAGAGAATCAGATGATGTTAATTATAGTACATTAACTGAGGATATTGTACACACATAGAGTATAAAATTTAACCAAAGAAAGACATTTTAAGAAAGAAAGATAAATATTTATGCTGTATATACACTCACATTCTGAGACCACTATAGTGAAAACTTCTTAATGTTGCATTAAGCTAATAAAAAAAATCATTACGAACTGTATATGCATAACACTTTAAGTAAAAAAGTTGAGTTAGAAATGTATTTTGAACAATTAAAATATTAGAATAAATTGGAGAATTTTATTTAGTATGTTTCACTTTTGTTTATGTGCTTTAAACTGACACAAAACAATGCAGAGTTTTTGAATGCTTCTACATTTCATTGTTTTTCTTATCAAATCCCTAAACGTCCTTTATTTATAGGTTTAAACTACATATTTAGCCCTATATGTGATTTTACACCCCAATGTATTATGTCAGGGTGGCATCTGATTTTTAGTCTTTGCTCACACTGCCACCTTGTGGCTGGAAACCAGACGATTGTAAAATCCAATCTTTCTGGGGCTCCTGCTGTGGGCACAAAAACACAAGCTTGTGTCTTTTTTAGGTATGTTACCCTTAATGAATTTTGGTAAATGGCAACTAAAGGCTGAAGGTTTGATGACAGTAAAATAATATGTTATTGTGGCCATAAGCAACTGAAAGCTGTCAGATCAAAGAAACTCTTAAGAAAGTTCTGTTTCATTGCCTTGTATAAACACTTTCATAGTGCAGACTGAAGGCTATGAGAGTCTGATGATCACCAGGTGGCGCTATGTGAGACAGAGCTTCAATACATATAGTATTACAAGTAAGTTATACAATCTCTCTATTACCATACATGTATTGTCATACAGTACATTGACAATGTAAACAAAGGGGTGTTTTTGATCACAACTGATTTAAACATTTCACTCCTATAAGAATTCTACAACACCCCATAAAGCAAATGTAACAACACAATATTTAATATAATTTCAATGTGTAGATTTTTGAAATAGCTACCGTATATAAAATATTATCATTTCATACAATCATAGAAAACTAAAACATTTAAATCATTTTAATTTTTTGTCTCATTATTTCTCTCTACATATTTTGTATACGGATTTTAATTAAACCTACTGAATACATTATAATGTATACTCTCACCTAAAGGATTATTAGGAACACCGTACTAATACTCCATTTCACCTTCAGAACTGCCTTAATTCTACGTGGCATTGATTCATCAAGGTGCTGAAAGCATTCTTTAGAAATGTTGGCTCATATTGATAGTATAGCATCTTGCAGTTGATGGAGATTTGTGGGATGCACATCCAGGGCACGAAGCTCCCGTTCCACCACATTCCAAAGATGCTCTATTTTGTTGAGATCTGGTGACTGTGGGGGCCATTTTAGTACAGTGAACTCATTGTCATGTTCAAGAAACCAATTTGAAATGATTCGAGCTTTGTGACATGGTCCATTATCCTGCTGGAAGTAGCCATCAGAGGATGGTGGTCATAAAGGGATGGACATGGTCAGAAACAATGCTCAGGTGGGCCGTGGCATTTAAACGATGCCCAGTTGGCACTAAGGGGCCTAAAGTGTGCCAAGAAAACATCAACCACACCTTTACACCACCACCACCAGCCTGCACAGTGGTAACAAGGCATGATGGATCCATGTTCTCATTCTGTTTATGCCAAATTCTGACTCTACCATCTGAATGTCTCAACAGAAATCGAGACTCAGTCTTCAACTGTCCAATTTTGGTGAGCTTGTGCAAATTGTAGCCTCTTTTTCCTATTTGTTGTGGAGATGAGTGGTCCCCGATGGGGTCTTCTGCTGTTGTAGCCCATCCGCCTCAAGGTTGTGCGTGTTGTGGCTTCACAAATGCTTTGCTGCATACCTCGCTAAATGAGCAGATTGTGAAATGCCCAGACCGGCCCGTCTGGCACCAACAACAATGCCATGCTAAAAATTGCTTAAATCACCTTTCTTTCCCATTCTGACATTAAGTTTGGAGTTCAGGAGATTGTCTTGACCAGGACCACACCCCTAAATGCATTGAAGCAACTGCCACGTGATAGCATTAATGAGAAATTTAACAGGTGTTCCTAATAATCCTTTAGGTGAGTGTACATTTTAATATGGTGTCTAATAAGAGTTTAAAAAGGGTATCTTTTTACTAAAAAGTACTTTGGGGACAGAAAGGTTCTTCTATGACATCCCAGTGAAAATCCCTTTTTGATTCTTCTTGTCATCCTTATTTTAAATCTTTTGCCAATAAAAGTATGATATACTATAATTATACACTCTCAGAAAAACAGGTAAAAAAGTTCATAAAAGGTCATTATATGTACCATTTTGGTACATATATTTACATATGAGGGGGCTTTTCCTAGTCCCAGACTTTTGCAATGCCATATGTCAGTGCAATTGTTTTGTCTAAAAATGTACTCCAGTGTTGTTTTTGTAAGGTAGGTTTGTTTGTAAACTTTATTTTATTTAAAATATCCTAATATAACGGGGGCCTAGTCATGGATTAATCTACAACCTGTTTGGGAAATTGCCCCTTTATGTATGTACTGCATGTGCTGATTGTTGTAATAGTTATTGACTGTTAATGAATTAATGTGTAATGATGTAGTTGAATTGATGATCTGAAAGCAGTGGTTTGCCTCAATATCACTAAACATTTGTACAAAACTCTTTGCTTTTTTATGCCAATGCAAATGTATTTTGTATTTTAAAAATAAATAAATAACATTTGGATAATTATGGATAATTATTCTGGTGCCAGAGACATAATGAAATTGCTTTAGAGTTACATAATCCCATAATATAAGCATTAAAAAAGCATGTTGGAATTAGAGATGAAAATCTAGTCCCCTTACATAATAAAATTACTTAAACATTACAAAATAAATGTGTTATAGTAAAGAGAAATAGCACTTTGAGTCAACATATTTCTATTAGACTACTTAAAGTAATTAAAATGTTTTGGTCTGACACATAAAAATTAATTTGAGAAAATTATTTTGGTTTTAAACAATCGGATCATGTGGGACCGATGTACACATTAAAATTACGTAAATTGAAAGGATTTTTTTTTCAGTGTACAAATGTGTGATGATGAAGCTCATCTCACAGACACTACATATTCAGACTGATAGGTTTTACAGTAAGACTGTTAAACACATCTTCCTGTCTTTGACTAAAGCCACAGGATAAAACAAAAACCAGACCCCAAACTATACTTTTCAACACTTCACCTAGCGCATGTATTCGAGTTTATTGCACAAGATGGGGAGGGAACAACAATAAGACAAATGTGCATCTCATTTTTGCCAAAACTTAAAGCATGTCAAATGGTTCTGGACAATGAACGTTTAGCGAACGATTGCATAACTTCAGTGAAACCATGTGTTTTCCACAAAATAAATGGAGGACGGGTTCTGTCTAATCTTCAATTATTCAACAAGCCTACAAAAAAGGGAATTTAAGCCTTGCGAAATCAATTATCACCAAATAAATATGACCGAAATGCTCAACGTGGCCAAAAATACAGCATATATGACAAACATGATTTATTGCTGTATTGAACAATGGATTAATTACAAACCCATGGCGTAATAACTTCATGCACCAGCCAGCCCAAGCAGGATATAACTTAAAGGGGAATTCCAATCTAGACATTTTAGCCTGTTATCACGGGTAATTAATGTCCATTTTGCATTTTACATGAGGAAAAAAAAGAAATTTTCACGATTTTACTTATAAGATTGATAGTGTGTCGAAGCGGAATTTTCGTAACGGTCTTTAATGGACTCAATTAACCAGAATGCACTGCGCGAAACTGAATCATTAGCTCCACCCACCAACCACTGTTCGATGCAGTCTTCAGGTTTGTTTGACTACATGCGGCGCCGCAGGAACCGACAGCCAGATGACGTCGAGGTTCCGCGAGAGCGACTTAAAAGCAAACTCCTCCATATGATTTCGCAAATCGCTCTCGCGGTACCTCGACGCCATCCGGCCGTCGACTCCTGCAACGCCACATGAAGTCCAACAAGCCTAATAACAACTTTTACAGCTCAACTTGCTCTCAAATCAACTCAAGTCATGTGGATGTAAGGACAACAAATTCAGGCCACCGGGAGTTTTATTGTTGACATCAACGCGACCCTCAGCTGACAAACCACTCGAAATTTTGAATATGCAGCCAGCACTTTCGTCAGGAAGATTTTGAGTACTGTTTTTCAGCCCAGTTTTTCAGCGGACTCAGGTAATGTAAAATTGTAAAACTATCTAAACATCATTTGGCTTAGTTGTTGCTTGTTTTGTGTAACTATGGTAAACATACTACGTAGAAAGTTATTATCATGTTGTTGTTATTATGAACACGAGCAAAGCAAGCTATCGTTAGCTCCTGTGCAGCTGTCAATCAAAGAACGTTATCATCTTTTGTCAATCATCTCGCCTCAAGACCCGCCCCCATTTAGAACGTTCAGAATTATGTAGTCGTGCATTTTTCTTCCGGTGATTTGATGACGCGTCAAATCACCATTACTGTAGCAGTTAAAAGCTTTAATTTATAAAATGGAGTTAGTACATTTGATGGCAGCACAATCAAGTACATGTATGTCATGAAATATAGTGTTGGAGCATAATGTTGTTTTAGGCTGGACTTCCGCTTTAAGTAATTTGTTGATTTATATTATATTATTTAAAAAGACCAATTCTGTGCCAGAAATGATCACTGATCATAATCCGTTGTTCATAATCCGCACAAAGGTAATGACATCCTGTGATACAACATGCACTTTCCAGAAAGTCTTTGAATAGATGGCTTTGAAAATGTATGAATGAATGAATGAAATTGTATTATTGTGTCATGCGTAAAAATACGCTCAGCCCTCATGGGCTTACAAGGCACCAACATTAGTATACAGATATAACAGAATTCATGTACAACATAAATATACAGGATAAACAGATCCAAGACAATAAGACAGACAATAAAAACACTATACATATAGTAATAATAAATGTACGTGTGAACAGCAGTGTTGGGGGTAATGCATTACAAGTAATGTGCATTACGTAATAATATTACTTTTCTGAAGTAACGAGTAAAGTAACGCATTACTTTTTAAATGTACACATTAATATTTGAGTTACTTTTTTAAAAAAAGTAATGCAAGTTGTCGGCGCCGATAGCCCCTTGGTTAGTGCGCCAACACATAGCACCAGTATGCTCATGGGGACCCGAGTTCGATTCCCGTCTCTGAGGTCCTTTGCCGATCCTGCTACCCTATCTCCACCCAACACTTTCCTGTCTACACTCCACTATACTGTCTAAATAAAAAAAGCCTGAAAAAAGTAATGCAAGTTACTTTTTTAGTTTAAAAAAAAAATGTACTGAATTAAACTCAACGTAGTCACATTATACTCCATGCATAGCCTGTGTGGGAACAGTTTGATTCAGAAAGCTCGACATTTATGCGATGGAAAATGCAATTTCTGAATGCAGAACTTTTTAGTCATAAAAACATGAAAGAGATCAAGCCTCAGGCAAGAAAAAGTAACGCAAAAGTAACTAAAAATAATGTAAGTATTACTTTCCATGAAAAGTAACTAATTCACACAATTAGTTACTTTTTTGGGAGTAACTTAATATTGTAATGCATTACTTTTAAAAGTAACTTTTCCCAACACTGGTGAACAAGACCAAAAAAGTGACCACGTTGCAGTGGAAACATCGCTAAGTTTTGGTCATTAAAACGTCATTCACATTTTTATGACAAACTGTTGTATGATTTTGCTATATGTAGTCAAGAAGATCTCTGCGAATGGACAAGGCAAAAGTATTTTATATCATTAAACAGTAAAATTATTTTTTTATTTTACATTTGACGTGTTTGAAACAAGCTACATCATTCTTGATAAATGTAATTTAAGTGTATCAAACATTTCTTATAGTTCTCATAGAAATATACATAGGGATTTAAAGCTCAAATGCTTTATATAACAATCCTTCTAGAAAAGAAACTTTTTTTGTGATTGTTGCAGGCAAAAATCCTTGATCTTGCGGCAGGTTTTCTTAGAAAATGAGATGGAATATGCAGGATATTTATGCAATTTTATGCAATGAAATTGCGAGAACTTGCCAAAATTGCTGGAACTTGCTAAAACTGTGTGAACTTGCAAAAACTGTTTGCAACTTTTCATTGATCTTCACGTCACATAATTACGTCACTTCCTAACATTCCCATGACAACAGGGGACATGGCAGTGCATGTGTGAAGTAAATGCAACATTTTTCAACTTTCTGCTAAGATATATATATATATATATCTTTTTGCTACGAAAATGCGGAGATTATGAAATCTGCAATTTATGCGGCAAAAGTGCTGCATTTTTTTTTTAAATGCGGCCCCCACATAAATATGCAGACTTTGGCTGATTATGCATTGAATCGCGGTTTTCTGGAGGGACTGATAAAAGTTACTGGACATAAAGTGTCACATACCTGGCTATCCAAAATAACCCAATTGGAAAAATTCAGGTAAATTATCACAAATATTCCACATAAGAATACTTTGAAGCAACCTGATGTTAAAGGTCCAGTGTGAATTGTTTTAGCGCCATCTAGCGGTGAGATTGCGAATTGCAACTTACAGCTCACCCCTCAATTTCAAAACGCATAGAGAAGCTATGCTAGCCGCCACAAGGACAAAATGCACTCTGTAAAACAGTTTGTCCATTTAGGGCTACTGTAGAAACATGGCGGCAACCTTCATGTAAGAAGATCCGCGGTGTATGAAGATAAAAACGGCTCATTCTACGGTAATCAAACAATACAGTTCATTATGCAAACTCTTTATACACTATTGATGATATAGTTATATATATTATATTGCATTTTTGTCAAGAGATCCTGCTAAAAGTTACGCAATGCACCTTTAAATGCTGTAGTTCATGGGTTCCACCAGATTACATCACCATGAATTCTCTCAGCAAGTAATACAAAAGCTGTCTGACAATGCGAAATCCCACAGGCTGCACATCTACATTCAATGTTTGCTTACTTTATTTGTAAAGTCAATCATGACAAGGGCACTGGATATGGATGCAGGGTGGTCCCGCATGGCAGGCCTGCTTCTGCAGACGTCAATGGTGACTAAGTCTAACACAAACGGTTCCAGCTCTGGATAAAAACCCTGAGCACTGCGGTCTAAAATGAGGTTAGCTCTAGTGAGTGTTTCACAATATTTGTAGAAACTGCTTGTAGGGATATACCTGGCTTATAAACACATATCGAGAATATGGACATGTTTAAAGAGCTCTGTAATCAAAGTAATAAATCTGACTCTAATTCAGTGTTCGTTTGAATGTAGCTGTTACACATGTTTACATTTATACTTTAACACAGGCAGATTCATTACTAACTTATCATTACTAGTGTAATGCAAATGTCAGAGCTGTTCCTTTCCTTAATGTAAAAGTAAATAGAGAACAAGATTTTCATGAATAATGACTTACATTTTAACTACCAAGAGTTAAAAATCTAACTAAAGTTTTTTTTTATCAGACCCTGGTCTGTACTTTTACTGTATATGGAGAAAAGTGTTCTGCTTAAAACCTTGACAGAAAAAATATGACACCATTTTCATTTTTGAATATGCTTTTCCTTTAATATCCAACATGTTTTTTTAAGGTTAAGCAATCCTTCTGTTTTGCTCCCTAAGATCAACATCACTAGTTCTTAAGTACAACACATATTTTGGATCTTTAATATTTAAAAATTCCAAGTTGGCTGAGATCAGGTTTTATATTTGTAGCTTCCAACTTATTTTTAGCGCCAATGTCTTTTATATGCCAACTCTTAGTGAGTCAGTGGCACTGAGTGTTTGAGATTTTGGCTATTCAGTAAGTAAGGCCTAAGTACTGTACATGTTGAAGCCTGTGATGTATTATATAATTGAAATCTCTATTCAGAAATGTAAAATACACTCAACACTGTCAAATTTTTTTTACCTTTTCTGTCACTGGGGTGGTACCCTCAAACGTTCATTTTTGTACACATTGAAATGTTGTACCTTTTGGGGTACAATATTATACCCTAAGGACCTATTGTGTACTTAAAGCGACATTTTTCAACCTTCATAATAAATTTGCAAGACCCTTGTGATAGGACATCGACTTTAAATAGGTTGAATGACATGTCGACCATAGCCTGACGGGGTCTGTATCGCTTTTACTCGTACTTAAAAACTTAGGGTTTCGGGTAGTAACCAGAGCACCAAAAAAACTACAAAATTCGACTGCTTTACGGCATACGTCACTTCCTCCACACAATTTTTTTTAACGTGAATTTTGCTGGAGACTTACTTAAGGAATGTAGAGAGCAACTTCTGTTATGTGACTCTGTGGCACAGTCTTTAGTGTCACGGACCTATGACACGGGCGACCCGGGTTTGATTCCCCTTTAAGGCAATTTTTATATAAACTCAAAATCTTGATTCATACATAAATGCGATGTTCTTTATAAATGACGGTGATTATCTTGCATATAGTTCCCTGTATTCAGATGCTGCATTCACGTATTTACCTTTCTTTTACTGTCTATGGTATTTACATTACAATACAGGATGCTATAGCAGTCGAACTTGCTCAAACTCACAAAGTGTAAAACCAAACCATATTCATTCACCAATCCCTATTCATTCACCAATCAGATCCGAGCGTTTCTCTCTTCTCTCTTCCTCATTTGCTCCGTTCCGCTGTCACTCGTGTGACGTATTACAAAGCGGCAGACCTAAACACATCGGTTTACTTGGATTTGGAGCGAGAATTTTCACACAAAAGAGAGTAAAAACGAGCGCTCAGGGAGAGAGAGACGATGCAACAATATTTGTTTGGAAAAAGGCAAGGAAATAGTTCTGGTCGTTTCTCAATTGGAAGGCTGCAGCCTCCGGAGGTCAAATATGCAGGCTGCATACGTCATCAAGCCTGGTTTATTAAGGTAAACTGAGCATTACATTCGCAAGTCATAGGCATACTGCAACAATTTACGATTAACTAAGTATAATAGTCAACTTTATAATTGTTAATATTCTGAAATAAGACAGTCTTGATGACGTATGCAGCCCAGAAATACGACATCCGGAGGCTGCAACCTTCAGACTGAGAAATGGATTCTGCCACGACGAGTTCCTCATCAGAAAGTTGTAACATGACTGCGTTTCTCCCTGATGCCTCAAAATGTTGATCGTTTAGCATTTTAAAGGTTTAGTTTTTGGTTTAGTTTTAAGGTTGGCCTTTTCCTTTGCGACAGTGCTGCGGCGCTTGTGGCCTCTAGGGGCGCTAGGCGTGAAAAATACATGTCCAGCGCCCCCTAGTGGCCAAAAGTTCTGCGATGTGCCTTTAAAGGAACAATTATGTACCAGTAAAATTTTAGGGGTAAAATACTTAACAAACTTTAAAGATACAGAATAGGTTCTTAAAGGGACACTTCACTTTTTTGACAGCTTATTTTCCAGCTCCCCTAAACATTTGAGTTTTACCATTTTAAAAATCCACCCATCTGATCCCCGGGTCTGGCGCTAGCACTTTTAGCATAGCCCAGCACAATTCATTGAATCAGATTAGACAATTAGCATCATGCTCAAAAATAACCAAAGAGTTTTAATAATTTTCCTATTTAAAACTTGACTCTTCTGTAGTTACATCGTGTACTAAGACTGACAGAAAATTAAAAGTTGTGATTTTGTAGGCAGATATGTCTAGGACTAGGACTATACTCTCATTCTGGCGTAATAATCAAGGACTTTGCTGCTGTAACATGGCTGCAGCAGACGCAATGATATTACGCAGCACCTGAAAATAGTCCCCTGCTATTGAAAGTTACCAAGTAGACAATTTTCAGGCGCTGCGTAATTATGAATTATGCTAAGCTACTGTAAAAGTGGTACTATAGACCCGGAGATAGCTGAATGGATTCCAAAATGGTAAAACTCAATTGTTTAACTCTAGGGGACCTGGAAAATAAGCCTGTTTTCAAAAAAGGTGGAGTGTCCCTTTAAGGTACAGTAATGTACCCAAAAGTTACAACATTGTATTCTGTTTAGTACATCTTTAAAGCAGGAGTGGAGAACCCTGGGTCCTGGAGGGCCACTGTTCTGAAGAGTTTATTTCCAACCCTAATCAAACACACCTGAATTTAATTTCCAAGTAATCCTGAAGACTTTAATTTGATTTTTCAGGTGTGTTTAATTAGGGTTGGAACTAAACTCTGCAGGACAATGGCCCTCCAGGAGCAGGGTTCCCCACCCATGCTGTAAAGGTACAAAATGGAACCTTAGGGTACCACCCCAATGACAGAAAAGGTACAGTTTAGTTTCTATTTCAGAGAGTGAAGCAGAGTTAAAGCTATGGTCTACGATTTTAAAGTTTGTTCATTATTAATAACCTTGTTTAGATGCAGGTTATGGTTCTACAGTAAAATCCTAACAATATGAAGAGAAAAAAGAATGAAAAAAATCCATTCACTCTATTGGGTGTACAGCGGCAGAGAAGTTGACCAATGTAAGCTGTCCGGCCGGACAGCTTACATTGGTCGACTGCTCTCATCCAATCCCCGCTCCACTTGAATCTCCACCTTGCGCTCGCATCTCCACCCCATCGCACCCCACCCCGCCCGCGACATGAAATTTCTGACAGTGTATGGTAGCTAGCAAAGTAGCAACAGCTCACAAATGGAGAAAAAACAAACCGACAGCAGCACCTGCTTGGAAGAAAGAAAAAGTCTGTAGAAGAAAAAGCAGAGATCAGCTCATTTGCATCAAAGGATCACCCTCAAAAACGGCACATTTTTGCTCACACCTACAAAGTGGCAATTTTAACATTATAGCAAATTATCTGTGGGGTATTTTGAGCTAAAACTTCACATCTGGGGATACCAAAGATTTATTTGACATCTCAAGTCTTGTGAAATGTCCCCTTTAAACCAGCACATTCTAAACACCTACATGCTGTCAGGTATAGCTTCCAGTAGCGGCCAGTGGATAAGCGCAGTGATGAAAGCGGAGGCACAGAGGATACACCAAAACAAAACACCAGTTACAAATGTGAAGTCTAAACCAAGGATTTTAAAGAAAATGGCAGATGATTTAGATATAAGACAAGAGGATATTGAGTTAGCCCTATATGTAGCCAAAACAACGCATAGATGTCTCATGAGCCAATTCTCAAAGGATCTTACGTATTGTATGCTACTCTTCTTTCTGGTGAATGCGCATTGGGCGCTACCAGTAAGCTAGTTATTGTAGATTAGAAAGTTTTAAATATGGATTTTGGATATTTGGATAATTGGATATGGATATTTTTCTAACAAAATCCCATCGATTACACTCAGGAGTTTAATCCCATTAACCTAATATAGAGCCATGTAGATTACTTCTGTGAATGGATGTAGATGTATGCACCTTTTTGGGCTTGAAAGTCCATCATAAAGCCAGGGCGTTTTCTAAAATAACTAAAATTGAGTTTGTCTGAAAGATGATGGACATTTCATTTTTCGCTGAACTATACCTATAAATTGACCCTAGAAAAGGTCCATATCTGACTAAACCATGGGTTGAAAGTTTGGAACAACCCAGAATTTTGCAATACTAGCATCAGTTAAAACATTGTAGTTTCAATGTAATGTTTTTCTCATATGTGATTCCTTTTAAAGCACATAATGGTGGTGTTTTATTTATGAAACAGTACATTTTTCTTACATGAACATGCAAGGAACTACTGTAATACTACAGTTGTTCAATGCAGTCAAACGAAACAATGGCTATGCTCATAGTTTACATTATAATCAAAACATTTTTGCTTCAGTAAAGCTGTAATCTAGTGTGTGGTGGGCTGTGTCGCAAAACTTTATGACACCAAGGGTTGTACTAGCTTAGCATCATTAGCATAGCACCACTGCAGCCCACGTCAATGCAGGCCTTTGGTTTGACAGAAATGATTGGCTTTAATTGTCGAAGGACTTGTTTAAAAACTCTGAGCGAGTCATTCAAGGACAAATGAGCAAAAACAAAGAACTTTTTTCATGCGATGGCGCACATCCACTCTTCGTCTTTTTTTCATTCATTACGTCGTGTGCTGCCCTACAGGTTTACTTTCCAAACACGTGTCTTTTAAGGCAAACCAGAAAAGTAATAACAAAGCCGTCTAAGACATAGTTTTTAAAAATCTACACTTTGTTTTGGAAAATCCAGAGATCTTTGAGAAACATATGCACGGCATCTTGTGTTTCTACAGTACATCTAAAGACTAGAAGAAAAACTGTTTTGTTATTAAGTATTATATAACTACACTTGGTCTTACTTAAGCGGAATATTGTCCTATATTAGGAATGTTTTCAGTAAAATACTAAAGCATCTGTGGGTACGAAAAACCGCTGGACACCAGACCATAAATTTAAATATACTGTAGTCAGTATGAATTTAGACTACAACAATAACATAAGGTGCAGATTGCAAGATTTATGAAGTTGCATTTTTGTTGTACCTTTGTAACAAAGACATTAATTATTTTAAAAAGCGAGCGGATTTTTGTCATCAACATAATTTTTTAAAGACTTAAGATTAAAGTCAACCTGCCAAACTCATTTTGTCGTCTCCAGAATTAGTCCCAGATAATGTTCTGATTTCAATAATGGGATGTCCCTCTGTTAAGCCCTTTCTGTTGATTTTGGAAATAGACCTCTTTTTCCAAAGGCAAAACTGGACAATGGTTTAGAGATGGGTTTTTTTACTAAACTCTTGGAAATCTAGATGTTTAGTTCCAGGATGTCTGTGCTTATAATCTCATGACATGAGCAGTGATCAAGGCTGTATTATTTAGGATTCATACATTTAAGTTTCTCTGTTATTTACATAATGAATTACCATGCTAATATTTTCTCTTAAGAAATAGTATTAACAAAACAAAGTCTATATAATAGCATCAATATCATTATATATAGCGAACCTTCCATGTGCTGCCAAAAAAAGGGTCTATTGTCACATTTATTTTTATAAGCGGAGGGGCAAAAGTTTAGTTGAGAAGTGCAGTTGTCCATTATTGTCTATAATACAGTCCAGCTGTGCTTACACACAAACACACACAATAGAGTTAGATAGAAACAAACCTTGCTTGATTTTCATTAGACAGATAAAGAGTGGCGACATTCACGTTAATTCAAAAGGTCACCGATACAATTACATCTTTATAAATACATCATTTAATTTGTGCCAGAAGTCATTTATGTGCTGTTGTAGATTACAGATTAAGCTTACTTCTTGCTCTCTGCTGTTAAAGGAAAACACGACCGTTTTTCAATATTTTACTATGTTCTAACCTCATACTTACTTGTGTAACTACTCATGTAACAGTCTTTAAATAGGGAAAACATGGAAGTGTTTGGTGGCTTCTAAATTCATCCTTGTTTGGATCCTAAAGCCGAAGGTATACTAGGGACGTCCGCGTGCAGCTCAAAATTTGAGACCGTGCAAACAGTGTGCATACAGTCTGCGTACAATTTGCACACACACTGTCGTTTTTCTTCTTTAATTTTTACTTCTTCCAAGAACAGAATGTGGAGCATGTTCGTCACCAAAATGTTTGATTTCTTTTCTTTGTTGTCTTCTTGTTTGTTCTAAACTGTGTTTGCAATGGTGGATCGGCTACTTTTCTTCACCTATCGTAATGTTTTTTATGTACTGTAAATGTCGCCAAATCAGTGCTGCCCTGACGGCCTGATAGAGTAATCATTTGAATAAGAAATCATTTATATTGCGTATAGTGTTGAACGCAGCCATTCCCGTGTAGCCGCAGGGAGTATACTTGGAAACCTGCGCGCGCAAGCCAGATGCGGACACGGAAAAAGGAATGAATGGGGCTAGGCTAAATGCTAACACATTCATGAAGTGCTGTACAAAGATTAAGTGCATGTATTGAATAAATATAGGTATGTATTAATTCATATAAGTTGGGTTAAGAACATAGTAAAATTTTGAAAAATGGTGGTGTCTTCATCATACATAATCATTATAATGACAGGCTTAAGGTTAATATTACTGTAAAGCCTAGAACGAGTGAAAAAAGCTAATTCTGTGAAGTTTCTGTCTGAACAATGGGTTAAATATTAGGGATATGATAAAAATATGTTATTACACTACTTCTTCTTCTTCCTTTATTTCTTAACACCATTCCAGAATCTACGGCTATATTCATGGCAAAAACCAGTGAATCCATACACAAGTTTTATTCAGACATGTTGATCCATACACAGGTTGGGGGAGGGACAATTTGGTTATTACACTACTAAAAAGTGCAAAACAATGGATTATTGTCAACCCAGCATTGAGTAAAATTAACCCAAAAAATGTTTATATTTAGAAATTTATAATGCTGCGTCCACACCAGCCGCGGTAGAGCCGTCAAGCGCGAGTGATTTCAATGTTAAGTCAATGTGAAGACGCGTTGAAGCTTTATTTCTAGTTTGCGCGAATGGTGCAAATTGAGCGTTGCCGCGGCAAACGCACGGGTTGAAAAATTTTAACTTTGGAGGAAAAACGTGCCGCGTTAACCAATCAGGAGCTTGCTGTAGTAGTGACGTGATTACAGAAAACGAGCGGAGTCGCAGAAGCCCCTCACTTGACACGAATTTTCAAACTCAAACTGTTAAAGCGGCAAACTAGGCACAGTGGACGCAATTTTGACGCCTTAAATGCGGCTGGTGTGAATCCACCGTAACAATTAATCGCAACTAATCGTTTGCAGAATAAAAGTTTTTGTTTGTATGTGTGTGTATTGTGTATAATATATATATACATATTTCTTAAAATTATACTTTGTGTGTGTTTGCGCGTGCATTTGTGTGTGTGTGTGTGTGTGTGTGTGTGTGTGTGTGTGTGTGTGTGTGTGTGTGTACCTGGTAATTATCACGTTGTGGGGACCAACTGTCCCCACAAAGATAGAAATACCAGTGTTTTTGTGTGTGTGTGTGTGTGTGTGTAATAATTTATATATAGGCTACATAATTATTACACACATGTGATATAAACAAAAACTTTTATTCTGCAAACGATTAGTTGCGATTAATCATTTAATCGTTATGCAGCCCTATTAATATTTGACCCAACAATGGATTGAAAACCCCATCATAGCTTAAATTACAACCCAACTGGTTGGGTTTGCTCATTTTTTACCCAACACTGGGTTACAAATAACCCAGCATTTTTTTAAAAGTATATATTTCCGATAGATTTTCCAGTTCCTTAACTAAATGCAACTTGTACTGTATGTCTCAGTATGACCAAAAAGAAAACAAGAGAGTTTGTTCATATTTTGGTACATTGTTTGCTCCATTTAATACAGGTATATCTCAGTGTGTGATGCTTTTTGGTACCAGCTGTTCACATGTCACTATTTTCTACATTACTTCACAATTAAGTCAGAATAAGTTACAACAAACAACAATATAATAACAACACAAAACAGAAAGTAAAACACACTAGGCACATGGTAGAACATAAGCGACAATGTAAGATGCATTTCCACTGAATATTAATGACAATAACTGCTGCAGTCTCTTACGGTATTTCAACATACATAAGGACAAAACATAAGGCGTACAATGTATACGCACCAGAAACAGTTAGCTTACAAAATGACAAAAAGTGCAACGTTCAGCGCATTAAGCACAAGCCATCACGTCACTGTAATGCATGCTGAGGAACTCACAGTGCAGGATCTAAATCTAAATTTGCATGCACCAAATCTAAACTAAATTTGCATGTACCACTAACATGATGCAAAGATATATGCTATGGGATGCAGATAAAACACTAAACTGCTATTGAAAGCAATGAAACATTTGAAAACAGATCAAAGTAAAAAACTTTGACAGTAACAACAACATCAAGAATGAACAAGACTAGCTTTCACTGTTCTTACAGTCATGCGCATCTATCACAACTCTATTTTTACTGCATCATTTACATACACAGATAAGGCGATGAAGACATTACTGTATGTAATTGTGCTAGAGGCAAAAGCCTAAGAAATGAGTAAACCATCATGAATGAAGTGTGAACGTAAACATTGTGTGCAATGAACTAATATTTACAGCGTATAGATATGAGTGAGAAATAGTTGTACAGGGGAGATGTACAGGCAGAAAGCCCATATATGGAGATAGTAGCCATGCAAAAATTACAGCCAGAGGTGCGCTTATTCATTTTTAAACTCACAACAGATTTTTTCCATGCACCTACGCAACTTTCACATTATGATGAGTAAATAAGGCCCACTGTCATTGGTTGTCATTTGGTATCTGGATGTTATTTGCCTCTATACACAATACATCCACAGAAATAAACTTTAATAAACATACTAAGGATTTAACCCAAAACAACAATTTGCCAGGAATGAGACACAATGTACAATATCTCAAAGACTTGTTTTAGAAATGTTTTGACACATAAACCTGACCTTTCTTTCCACAGAGGCAGCTAACCACTTAATCACAGGTTGTGAAAGAAAGACATTACGTTTAGGGCTTATTAAGTTCGGCTAAAAACCACAAAGCACGCACGACACTACTGTGACAACCGAAGCAGATGTGACATGTGTGAACAACACATTTTTATACATTACTTCAGAAGAAACTCATGGGAAAATTGGGTTTAAAAGAGAGCAGAACATCTTTGATGAAGGCTCCAAAGTGTTAACGCGCAGAAGAAGGGAACATGTGTAAACAGGTGCATCAATAATGAAAAGGGACAATACTAACCAACACCAATGTTCTGAAGATTACTCCAAGTCTATCTACGAGAACTTCCCCAAATTTAAAGGGGAAACGATGTGGATCTTGCGACTAATTCAAATCCGGTGTGCGGGGCTTTGAGGATCAAACTCATGTTTTGATAAAACACAAAACAGGTGGTCATTAATCAAGGTTAGCCCGGATATGAGCAGCGTGTTTCAGTCCCAGAAAAAGGAGACTAAATCGGTGCCAGACACCGCAAACACGAATCCAAACACTGAAAACAGGACAGTTGCGGCTCACGTGTTCCTGTTTGCATTTTACATGCCATTCTTTAACATGTTTATGAGTGATATGTTCAATATGGTTTCGCTTCTGGTCAAACTACGGTGGCAACTTCTCAGCATTTTTCGACAGACTGTGCAGGAGCGTTTTCTGAAAGTCCCTGTCGGACGCCTCAGGGACGAGAAATTCGATGAGCAGATCCCAGATGCAGTAAACGAGGTGCCTGCAAGAAAATAAATAAAACACCACAAAGGGCACAGTCAAGGATCACAAGCACATCTAAACACACCTAAAGTCCCCCGACTTGGCAGACATTTTTAAAACAACCTTGTGGAAACAGACAACAGGCAAACAAGAGAAAAGACTGGAATCTCCCAAAGTGTGATTACGTTTCAATGATGCATTTCAAATGAAAGCAAGCAATGCCTCTTTTTACATGTCTGGCTATTTTAACCTTTTCCCAGCCATTGACGACTTACTGTATCTCATCAATAAAGAGAAAAAATGGGCATAAAAAAAACGTGTTCCTGATGAATTTATATGGTAATCTGTACTACTGTGATTATCCACTAGATTATTACCCAATTTATAAAAACTAAAGCAAAAAATGTTTTTATTAATTTTAAACTCTCTCTAACAAAATTCCTTCAAAAAAAAAGCTAAAACATTTTTTAAGAAAAATACCCATATTTAAGAGTTTATACGCAGAAAAAAATATAGATAGGATGAAACTTTTTCCCGTTTTGTTTGTCCGTTTGAAAGCAGAGTGTCTGTTCTTTCATTTGATATATTTGTATGTTTATATATTTTTAGAAGAAAATTTTCCCTGAAAGCATTTTGTGAAAATCACAAAAAAATGCTGGGGGGCTACTTTAAAAAAAATGGCTGGCGGGGAATGAGTTAACTATCGACAGGCAGGACTTCCAGACATATAGCTGCCATATTATATGTACTCCTTATATTCTCTCCAATAATAGCAAATTTTTAACATAAAATTGCTTAAAAAAGTAAAAAGAGAGCAAATTTACAATTGCTTGCAATTAACATTAAACTCACCATGCTAAAAGTCAGTGCATTTTTACAACATTTTATCAATACATGCATTATTTGGGAATCAAACCTTTGCCCTTGTTGTTGCTAGCACCATTCTCTACCAGGTAAGCTATACATGAGCATCTGCTTTATCTGGATATACAGAGCCTGCCTACATTGTAATGGGACAGTAAAGACAAAATTGCTCTGTTTGCTGAGGAAACAAGACATTTAAAGTGAATTCACCTTTATTGACTTCACTGCAATTTTTGCAATAATTATGGGAGGCACTGATATGAAACAGCACTCTCAAAACTCCCAAAAAGATGGCGAGAAAAAACAAATACTGTATGGTAACCATCGCAACAGCCAAAAAAGATGTGCCCCCATAATGGCACAGAAATATAACCCTCATTCATTTACAGTAATCGTTTACAAAGATGATGCAAGTATTGATAAAGTGCACTATTTTAACCATTTAAGTCTCATGTCAACTGGGATTTGTTTATGCTGAGGAGATGGTAAGAAAACATTTGGATAATTTCATCAATAAAAGAGTGCAAAGAGTTACCTTAAGACCACGGCATTGATTTTGATCTCACTGTGTTTAGTTTGCCAACACACTGATTCTTGAAACTTTGGCGAAAACATGTCCCACTAAGAAAAGTGCTAATTCTGTTGGAAATTAATAACATTTTCATGAAGAAAAAGAATCAATGTTATAATCAGGGGGTCCTTTGCACACATGTAAGGTTCTTTTATAGGTTTATTTTAATTTTTTTATCAATTTAATGATTATATGCTGGCCCATTGCCTACAAAATCAGCTGTCCTCAGTTAAGAGATAATCATTTCAACTTGATTAAAAAAGCCAAAAGTAACAATTGAATTGAATAATATATTTATCACATGAAATTGTACATTGTAATATGTATTGAAAACTACAAACAGTGAGCTTTGAACAATATGTACTATATTTTGTGATTGCTCAAAATGTCTCCCACATATTCGTCACCACCGTCAGATATTTATAAAAAGCAATAAAATCAGACAACTACAGGGTCAACTGCATTCCCGAGGACCCCATTTTCAAACCTTCAGCTCTACTGCATGCTTCAAGATCACTCAAGCTCCTGTATGTTTGCTATTTTCTCTTAAACTTCTTCATATTTTTGGACACTGCTACAGTGACAACCATAACATGTCAACACCGTCATCCTTGTAAAAAAAAAAATATTAGATTAGATTATAAAATAAATGTACCATTTTTAAGAAGAGGTCTGAAGTAGCTATCAACAGAAGGGCAACAAGATGGCTAATGTGAACAACTCATCTATTTTTTTTTATCTATATTAAGTTTTTGTCACCACAGTCAGATCTGTCTTTCTGTCAGGTTTTCTGTATTTTAGGAAGTTATGATTTGATATTTTTTTCATCACAGTGCTCAGGATTGTTATTTTTTGGACCAAATATTTACATAAAGTTTAAGCAAGAAGCCATTGACTTGAGTGGTATACATTTTGGAATAATGAGGCCAATGTCACCACCATCAGATTATTGTCACCACCGTCAGACGTAGTTTTATTTGTTTTAAATGAATATGCTTACAATATGTTTCTTCAATGCTGTTGAGTTATTAAATTAATAGTCTCTATTAATATAAAAATATGTTTATTAAATAAAAAAATCATAACTTTTTCTATTTAGGCTTAAAGTAAATGTTGCATGAGTAATAACTGGAAAAATGCCTATTTTATGAAAAAAATACGAACAGGGGAGGTTGCACCAGTAAATTGCTGAACAGCCAAGACATTGGTATATAATGATATACCTTAAAGGAATATTCCATTTTCATAAAAGAAAAATCCAGATAATTTACTCACCACCATGTCTTCCAAAGTAATGATGTCTTTCTTTGTTCAGTCGAGAAGAAATTATGTTTTTTGAGGAAAACATTGCAGGATTTTTCTCATTTTAATGGACTTTAATAGACACCAACAATTAACACTTAACTCAACACGTAACAGTTTTTTTCAACGGAGTTTCAAAGGACTATAAACGATCCCAAACGAGGCATAAGGGTCTTATCTAGCAAAACGATTGCGGAGGTCACGTGTTACATATATAAAACGCACATTTGCGGACCATTTTTAATCAATAAATTGCCACAAAGACATTAATTAGTATCAGTTGACATACAGGAACGGTCCTCTTTCAACACACTTGTAAACACTGGGGCGGAGTTTCGCGTTCGTCTTCTGTGACCTCTTGACGTGATGACGTATTGCGTGGGGTCACCTGGTGCATCACGACCAGATCTATACGAGAAGTTGTGCTTTAAAAGTGTATATTTGTTATTTTTCTTGTCAAAAATGACAATCGTTTTGCTAGATAAGACCCTTATGCCTCGTTTCGGATCGTTTATAGTCCTTTGAAACTACGTTGAAAAAAACTTATTACGTGTTGAGTTATGTATTAATTGTTGGTGTCTATTAAAGTCCATTAAAATGACAAAAGTCCTGCAATGTTTTCCTCAAAAAACATCATTTCTGCTCGACTGAACAAAGAAAGACATCAACATTTTGGATGACATGGTGGTGAGTAAATTATCTGGATTTTTCTTTTAAGAAAATGGACTATTCCTTTAAGATTTTGTAATTTAACTAACTTTTTTTTTTCAAAATTTAAACCTGTTTTATCCAATTTCCCAAGAATCACTGACCTGTTTATAGTGGGGTCCTGAAAGGAATCCACAACCGTCTGCCAAGACATCCTGTACTTCTCCGAACCGAGCATATCAGAGACCAGATCTGTAACAACACAGAAACACACAATACTACTAAAACTACCAATAAACTACAGCAATATTACTCTAAGCTTGTTTGATTCATTTGTTTCTGATCAATGAAACTGAATTACGGATGTGATGATGTGGACGAGCTGTTTTCCTGAATCACAAATACAACTTGCATGCCAAATAGTCATATATTACATGTATAACATTTACTGTTCATAACAGAAGTTAATTTCAGAAAGTCAGTTTCTTTGTTTCGAACATGGTTGATCCAATCAGATTGTAGAGTCAGAATTTTAGATCTATATTACACAATTTAGCAATAATAGCAGTACTAACAAAATGTCCTTCAGCAAATAATGTCAAATATTTTAGCCTTAAAATCTGCGTCTTATGTGATTATGGTCTTAGTAGGTCACAGCAAAATCACCAGTTTTAAATCTACACTGCTGGTGTTTATATGGGTACCACCAGACCTGGTGGTACCCATATATACACCAGGAGTGTACGTTACATATAGGTATATAATGTCTGTGTATTATTTGTAGCCTAACCTGGCAATAGTTTCATAAGGCATTGAAGAGCCTGATTTCTGGTTTCCTCTTTCTGCTGTTGGCTGCGCTTGGGACGAGGCTGAACCGGCAGATTTCCTCCAGGCCAGATAGCCTCCTGAATCACCCGCAGGTAAGTCACCCAATACTGCGTACAGGTCACATTGGCCACACCCACTTCCATCCATCTACAAGCAAACAGTGCACACAGTTGGTAAGGATTTTCCAGATGAATGCTGAATTTCTGCTATTGTAGCCATATATTCAATAAGTGTCCTGT
Organism: Misgurnus anguillicaudatus; assembly: GCF_027580225.2. Lineage (NCBI taxonomy): Eukaryota > Metazoa > Chordata > Actinopteri > Cypriniformes > Cobitidae > Misgurnus > Misgurnus anguillicaudatus. The sequence continues at coordinate 16,675,818 of NC_073360.2, read as the reverse complement.
GTAAGCCACTTCAGATAGAAGTGTAATCAGTAGTCATTTCTGTCTTGGTAGTCCAACAGACAAATGGCCAACGGTTTAAAACACAGACCAAATCAAGCTTTACTGAAAACCAAAACAACATTTTGTAACTTGCAGAGCTTGATGGAAATGTCTGTGAATGCATATATTCCATGTGTCATTAAAATACAGGCAAAAATTGTAGCAATGGAAAGAGGAACTCAAGGAGAACATTGAGTAATTGAATTAAACATCAAGTCTTGAGTCCTTTTACGACTGTCCTTCAACAAGGTGCTTATGCACCCGACAGTAATCTTTGTCTATTTCAGTTCAAATCTGAGACAAGCCACATATGGATACAGTTTGTCCTAACAAAATGCCAGTAATGAAATGGCATCTCATTTCACGGCATCCTTTGGCAAAAATATCTTTTGGCTACTTCATAATACATTAAAGAAAATGTGGATTACTGCAGGGTTGCATAACATTACAGTGGATGAGATTGTCTTAATCTTTTAATAATCACCACCCACTATGGCAGACAGTCGTCTAAAATGGAATTAAAGTGGAAAAATATTATTAAACAAACTGGCATGTGTACTTAGAGAGCTGACAGTACTGTAACTTGGTAGTTTAGCATCAAGTCTTTGTAGGTTCATGGCAGTTAACATGAACTACCAATGAACAACACTTCTACATCATTTATTCATCTAGTGAAAATTTTTAACTTTTACTAATAGATTTTCACAATTAAAATTGTTGTATACATGCATTCTATAGCACAATGAACTAACATGAAGAAACCTGTTCAATTTCTTACTAATGCAGTTATCTAATCAACCATTCACAAGGCAGTTTCTTCAGTGCATTTAGGGGTGTGGTCCTGGTCAAGACAATCTCCTGAACTCCAAACTGAATGTCAGAATGGGAAAGAAAAGTGATTTAAGCAATTTTGAGCATGGCGTTGTTGGTGCCAGACGGGCAAATCTGAGTATTTCACAGTCTGGTCAGTTACTGGGATTTTCACACACAACCATTTCTAGGGTTTACAAAGAATGATGTGAAAAGGGAAAAACATCCAGTATATGGCAGTCCTGTGGGCGAAAATGCCTTGTTGATGCTAGAGGTCAGAGGAGAATGGGCCGACTGATTCAAGCTGATAGAAGAGCAAATGTGACTGAAATAACCACTCGTTACAACCGTATGCAGCAAAGCATTTGTGAAGCCACAACACGCACAACCTTGAGGCAGATGGGCTACAACAGCAGACGACCCCACCGGGTACCACTCATCTCCACTACAAATAGGAAAAAGAGGCTACAATTTGCACGAGCTCACCAAAATTGGACAGTTGAAGATTGGAAAAATGTTGCCTGGTCTGATGAGTCTCGATTTCTGTTAAGACATTCAGATGATAGATTCAGAATTTGGTGTAAACGGAATGAGAACATGGATCCATCATGTCTTGTTACCACTGTGCAGGCTGGTGGTGGTGGTGTAATGGTGTGGGGGATGTTTTCTTGGCACACTTTAGGCCCCTTAATGCCAATTGGGCATCATTTAAATGCCACACCTACCTCAGCATTGTTTCTGACCATGTCCATCCCTTTATGACCACCATGTACTCATCCTCTGATGGCTAGTACTTCCAGCAGGATAATGCACCATGTCACAAAGCTCGAATAATTTCAAATTGGTTTCTTGAACATGACAATGAGTTCACTGTACTAAAATGGCCCCCAAAGTCACCAGATCTCAACCCAATAGAGCATCTTTGGGATGTGGTGGAACGGGAACTTCATGCCCTGGATGTGCATCCCACAAATCTCTATCAACTGCAAGATGCTATCCTATCAATATGGGCCACCATTTCTAAAGAATGCTTTCAGCACCTTGTTGTATCAATGCCACGTAGAATTAAGGCAGTTCTAAAGGCGAAAGGCGATCAAACACAGTATTAGTATGGTGTTCCTAATAATCCTTTAGGTGAGTGTAAGTTAGCAACTGCATTAATTAATGTTAATTATTAGAACCTTACTTTAATGAGCAGAAAAAGTTCTTCTTTAAATATATAAACATACAATATATCAAATAAAAAGAACAGATCCTCTGCTTTAAAAAAAAAAGTTAAACATTTCATCCTACCTTCATTAGTTCTCTTTTATCAGCTCTCAAATATGGGTAGGTTTCTTTAAAAATACCAAATTTTGAGCAAAAAGCTAAGATAATTGCGTTTTTGTGAAGGACTTTTGATAGAGATCAGATTCAGAGTGATCCTCAAAACATACATGGAATTCTTACTGTTTGACCTGCTTCAGGGTTTTATAAGTTGGGTAAGAGCACCAACTGGTGGATAATAGCGGAAATATGGATTCCCGAGAAAACCCGTCATTGGCAGGGAAGCGTTTTCTCTTAATTGACGAGTTACCCCGTCAATGGTGGGGAAAGTGTTAACTTCAAAACAGTAAGCTTAAATGGTTATGAAAAAATTACAATTATTTTAGAAATGTTAAGGCCTTTTGATCAATGTCACATAAACAACCCAGAAAACAGGTCTTGTCGCTTCCGCTTGTCGAGAAAATGTTAACAGCAGAATAAACTGACGGCAACTATGGACTATGGCTAACCTAGCTAGTTGTTTTTATTATAGAAGAAAAATAATAAAACTTTAAAATATAAATCTACCTATGCAATGGACATCTCTATATTAAATGAAGCACATGCAACAGACCTGAATCAGAAGTGATGTGACCTGTTTTGCAGAATACAGAAGTTTGTTGTGCGAAACCCCCATTGAGAACAAACCAATGTGTAGGACATTGCCTGCTAAACAACATACTTTGACAAACTTTCTTCTGCATGTAAATATGGAAAAAGAGGATGTAATAGTTGTGCTTTTTTAACATCTTTGATGACCGATGAGTTTTATTCGTTTTATAACTATAAAGCAGTGATAGTACATAGCAGAAATTTCTCTTAATCCTTGTTTATAATTGTATCGTCAATCATAACAAATAAATTGTGTCTGTGGAAGAATTTTAACTGTTGATTTATTGCAGCTGTAAAGATATATATTCAAAATTAAAACAACTAGACAGTTGAGCAACTGCATGCAGCAGAAATGATGGTAAAAACAACTTACGCAAGATGTTTTATGACTGTAAATTCATGAAACTATAAATATGTAGCCGGTTCTTGGCTCAAATAACATACGCATTCGAGAAAACAACTGTCCCCACCTGAAGGTCTTATCCTTCTGTGAAACTATGTGAAGCAGGCCCCAGGATTTTCACGTGTGATTGATTTAAGTCTGCTCTGTGCTTCAATTACATAGCTGGTTTATTTTAGTACTTACTCTTTGAAGTCCCACAGATGCTGCATGGTGACAGTCGCTACAGTAAATGACGCTGCACACTAATAAAAGTCCTGCTCACTCAGTGCCAATACACCAACTTCTAATATGTCCACTTTAGCAAGAACTCTATTCTGTGTTAAATACTGAGAATCTAATCACACTACTTAATGGTTCAGTTCTGCACAGCTGTATTATTTCACACTGGAGATACATCTACTTCATTTTTCTCTCATGCACTCTACAAAAACATGGGCTGGTACCCTTTTAAAAAGGTCCTATATGTACCATTTAGGTACAGATGTGTATACATTCAGTAGCAGTATGTACCATTGAGGTACTAAAATGCACTCGCTGATACCATTATGCACCTAAAACATGCACTCTTGGGTACAAAGGTACTGCCCGGTGACAGCTTTACCAACGTTATATCTGACCGTGTGAGTATCCTTAGCTGTCACTTGGGTGGTACCCTTTTTAAAAAGTACACAATTGCACCTAACAAGTTCCTATTAGTACCTCAGAGGTACATACTGGTACCATATGTAGACATAGTGTACTGTAGCTAAACAGTACATTTTACTTTTTAAAGGGTATTGCCCCAGTGACTGCTTGGGACCATTTCTGACCATTTTTTCTGATAGTGTATTAAAGGTACAATACTGTGCAAAAGTCTTAGGCCACCATCACCAGCTCTGTTGTTTTAGCAAAGTTTTAATGTCTATCCATATTTATTTTTCACTCTTTTTATTAGAACTGAACTGAATGTCTTCTTCAGGCATCAGTCAGTATTTATCTCTTTTGGCACGAAACACATCTTGAACTTTTTTTGTGGAGACTGAAGTCCTGAAGTCATTCGATTAGAATAAGAAATTAGGATTTCATTTCATTTAGGTTTAGGAGATCCTGCAGCTGCCTGCTATTGCTGAATTGGAAGGGGAGTTTACCCTAAATATTTGACACTTCAGCTTATATTTCTATACTGTTTTTAATACTACATACACATTTCCTGTATTTTCTGGTTGTATTCTAAGAAAGAGACTGAGAAACAATTATATATTATCACTATAATATTGCAAAAACAACAAATCTGATGGTAGCATGGTGGCCTAAGACTTTTGCACAGCATCTGTACAGCAGGGAAAATAATAATTTGACACATCAGCATTTTTATCAGTAAGGGGATTTCTAAGTGGGCTATTGACACAAAATTTCCACCAGATGTAGCCATCAAGCCAAATATTGGAAATGGAAAGAGCATCACTTCACCATAAACCGGCCACGATCTAAAGAAGTCTAAAGAATAATCAGGAGAGTTCTCTAAGAGAAAGAAAATCTATGGAGAGAACTGAAGATCAAAGTTCATAAAAGAGGACCTTCAAGATTTAAAGACCATTTGTGTGGAGGAATGGGCCAGAATCACTCCTGAGCAATGCAGATGACTGGTCTCTCCATACAAGAGGCGTCTAGAAGCTGTAATCACAGACAAAGGCTTTTCTACAAAGTATTAAATAAAGTGTGTTCAATACTTAATCCCTGTGTCATTTCACTTTATTTATTATGACTCAACTTGTATACTTAAATGTTCTGATTTCTTTGTATGAACTCAATATTTGGCTTTATTGCTACATCTGGTGGAAATTTTGTGTAAAATATCCCACTTAGAAATCCCCTTACTGATAAAAAAACTGATGTGTCAAATACTTATTTTTCCCGCTGTATATGGATGTCAAAATCTGCTTTACTTTATGGTTACAATAACTCTAAAATAAACAACTTTGAACACTTCCATACAACAAGTTTCCAAGTGGCTATTCCAAAGTCTAAAGGAATACATTAGAGCCTCTATTATGTTGCTAGAAATGTGACGCTCCTTACCATATTTGGGAAAATTAGCTCCTAACAGGAAATAATATCATCTGTACTTATCAATTCGAGCCTGAATCTGATCCAGACAATTCAGATGACCAAGCTGATCGATCAACTTTGCCAGCACGTTTTGTAAGGTAAGTACACTAAAACATAAAACCATGAACAAGACTCATGGAATCATGGTTTAAATAGTCAGTAGTACATTTTTTAAATATGAAAACATAGACTACTTACAGGCTGTTTGCTAGGAATCAATCCCATAACATTCATGCTAGTAAAGCAAAGCTCAGCCAACTAAGCTACGTGAACACTGTTGGGACTCTTAACTACTGCACAGAGATTTTGAATAGATGAGCTAATCGTATTTGAACGTCTATTTTAATGATAGTACCAAGATATAAATACACACTGTATGTATGGTCTTTTTGTTCTGTTATACAATAACAATTTAGCCTTAAGTGGTTTACAACAGTTTAGTAGTAGATGTTTTAACAAAAATTTATTTTAGTTCCAAAACAAGAGCGCCAAGTTGCCAGTCGGCAGTAAAAGAGCATAAAAATAATCTCAAAGCGACAGATATACGTAACACTTGAGAAGCTCTGATGGAACAAAAACTAGCTGTTTCAAAACAACAAGTAGAGTATTTTATTCCATTAATGCCATTTATAAAGCCCAGTTCGTGTGGACTGGCACAGCTATGCGCAGAGACGTGCAATATTAGGGATTTTGGCCTTTTCTAGCCAATAGGAGTGGAAAACAAGACTGCTGGAAGCTCAGCCGAGCCGATTACCTTTAAAGTACCCTTTTCAAATTTTAATATGAACCTTCATTCCTTCTGACACTCCAAAATATAAAGATGATAACTATATTCCATTTGGATCCATGCCTAATCCGCCTCTTAGATAAACTTGGAAAAACTGATGTGCTGGAACACTAATCCGAGCAGGAACTGGAGTCTGAATTGTATGGCGTTTCAATGACGAGATGTAAACTGACCGTCTATCATCTCAGACGGAGTGGAAAGTGCAGCAACCGAATGAAACAGTTTAACGCAAATCAGTTTGACAGCTTTAAACATTATTAATCCAAATTAAGTTTACAGTACGTTTGTTTTGTTGAAAAATGAAGACTGTGGAGACGGGAAACGGAAAGAAAATTGCAATTACATTATAAATATCTGTGTTATGTTGGATAACATTAAAATTCTTTATATACAAGATGTATTCTAAATTGTGAAATACAAGTACATTGTTGTCATCTGCAATTATATTCTGTACTCATTTTTTTTTTTTTTTTTTTTTTTGATGACATGAGGTTAAGTGCATGATAATACTCATGTCATTTTTGGGTGAACTTCTCCTTAACAGCTCCTTAAAGCTGAAGGTTATAAAGACCTTAGAGACAAACTAGAAAGCAGACAGGGCATGTAAAAGTATTACATCTCCTTCAATGAAGTATTTTCGTAAATCTACATTTGGCAAAAATCACAGTCTTCAGTCTATCGACGGGTCTCTATCAGATCTGCACATCTGGCAACTACAATATTTTCCTATTTGGTTTCATGGAGTTCATGAGCATTTTACAAGTCTACCAAGAAATTCACAATTGGACAGAGATCTGGACTCTGCACTTGGCCACTCCAGGACATTAACATTGTTGTTTTGAAGACATTCCTGTACAGTTTTGGCTTTACTCTTGCAGTCATTGTCTTGTCGGAATACAAATCTTCTCCCAAGTCAAACATGTTTTTGACTTAATCAGGTTGTCCTTCAGGATATCCCTGGACTTATTTTTCCGCTTTTTCCTAAAAAGCCTTCCAGGGCCTGGAAAAGAGAAACATCCTAACAGCGTGAACAAAGGTGAGATGATGTGTTTCTGATGCGCTGTGTCCGGCTTAAGCCAGGCATGGAGTTTAGTCTGATAGCCAAAAAGTTCTTGGTCTCTTTAAACCACAAAATCTTCTTCCAGTTGGCCTCACAGTCCACATCTTTTGGCAAACCTCGGCCAAGATGTCATATGATATAAAGTTGTTAATGGTGAGCACCAGCGCAGTCTTTTCAATCTTAGCTACTTATAAAGTTACGAGCCTTAAAGCTGCCACTGGCGTCTTGGTGGCCACCATGACCAGTCTCCTTCTTACATCGAAATCGTCTCGTATCCAACTCTGCCTGTTTTTCATGGTCTAAGTTCTGCCATATACTGATGATTCACCAGAACCGAGACTTTCCAGACAGAAGTAAATTTATACTACAACAAAAACTTCTTAACCACACACACATCTCGATTAAACTATTAATGTGACTTGTAAAACCAATTGGCTGCGTGACTGATAATTTAGAGGTGTCATAATGATGGAGCTAAACACTTTTTGGTTATTTTGAATTTTACACGCAGTTATTTTAGATCACAGGTCCGATTTCACTTTACGATTAAACCGATTCTGTCGCAGAGAAAAGCCACAGAAATTTTACTGTAATCCAACGCTGGAAAACAACACAGCAGTATGCTGGCTTTATAAAGTCAATATAATCAGGACAGAGTGAACTAAACTCATGCTAGTGCAGGTGTCTGTAACAGGTGTCTGTTCAAAATAATGCTTGGATATCTTTATCCAAATAGAGGCAACATAGGAGACCAATTCAGATGTTATTTTTACCAAATGGAGGTAATGATCCATGGGATACAGTATGTGGAGCCAAGAACCAATTTGCACTGTTTAACAATCAAACATTGGATCGTCTGCCAGTTTTTTAAATACGCCATTACAGGTTAGCAATCCGTTTCAAAACTCAGAGGAATGTTGGACCAAAACTCAATGTCTTTCCCAAATCCAAATTATCTGGTTTGTCTCAGACTTATCAATCAATCCTTGCACAGCTATTGCAAAACAAAAACATACTTCCACCCCAGTCTACATTTTATCGTATAGGCTAGAAATCGTATATATATATTAATATGGATACCAACACATTTGTTTCAAACGAATCACCGCTGATACATCTACCACACAAAGCCAGAAATGGCTATAGTACTTAAAGATCTTAAAGGTGCTGTGTGTAGATTTTAGCGGCGTCTAGAGGTGAGATTGCGAATTGCAACCAACGGCTCAGTCCACAGCTCAACCCTTCTTTCGAAACGCAAGGAGAAGCTACAGTAGCAGAACAACATCAGCAATCTGCTCAACTTTAGTGATGCCAGTGTGTGTGGCTAGCCAGCTGTTTGATTTTGTGTTGCACATTTTAATGTTTTTATTTAAAACATTAGATCTACCATGGGAAATTGTGTAACTTGTAAGGTCACAACAAAACTTCTTCCGTGGAAGAAAAGATGCAGAGGCAAGCATGGTGGCCTACTGGTAAGAGTGAAGACTCGATTAGCCTTATCTCCTGAAGCAAATCTCTGTGATATTATGACTGAGTGGATCCCTGACAAAGTTTTTCGAAACGCTCACTTGATCCTACACATCTCTGGCTGGTATCGGTGATCGGCTCGGATGACGAACCTTGGGTCACCCGTTCTCGGTCAACCCGAAACCCGGATAGTCATGGACCCTGCCCCTGCCAGGGTAGGCTCGCAAACAAAACATTTATTCTAAATGAGTTTTTGCACTCGCAACTGCCTGGATATACTATGTGTGACTGAAACCTGGATGGGTGTTGGTGAGTTTACCCCTTTTTCAGAGGTTTTACAGCCAAACTGTAGGCCTACCTACTTTAATTCTTGCGGCTTATGGGACGAGGAGTTGGTTTTGGGGCCATTTTTTGTCTTAATTTGGCCACAACTTTCTCTATGTTTCAGCAAATGGAATGTTTTTTGGTGACACATTTTTAAGAAAATGCTTTGAAATTTTTAAAAAAAACTCAACAATATACCGTGGGCCAGAAATTAAGCTGTGTTTTTTGCACAGGCATACTAAAGGGTAAATGGTCCTACATGGTAAACAACCGTAAAAAGGACACATTTTACCTCTTTGCAATAGGAAAAACCACCAACAATCAAGGATGCATGATACAAAGGTCTCATGGCTCTGCAATCAAAACATTTTGTTATAATGAAATCTGATGCTGCACAAAAACTAAAAATGCATCAAGGCCAATGTTTTTACTAATCTTTGACATGCTTAAGATTGTGAAAAAGGTGAAAAAAATCCAATCCACAAACACTTTATATATTGAAAATCAGTCATTGTGTTTTTCTCCCCCAAATCAGTGACATTACTTATGAACTTGGCAATTAAAGAGTTTAAAATCATGGAATTTTTGTAAACATTTGGTAGTTTTGATCAGTACTGAGGTTGATTAACCGATTTATGCAAAAAAAGTGAAAAAAATTCATCTGATAAATTTTTACAGCAGTTTAATTTAATGGCCTTTTTTGGCCACTAACAACATGAAAGGGTAGTAAAATTGAGCAATGCACAAGGGTTAAAAAACAGTCTAAGTGTCTGTGCTTGACTTCGTATTCGTATGCCAGTTTTGAACTTGGTTGTTTAAACCCGCTGCTGTGTGTAGTGGTTTACCCCAAATACAGCAAAGATTTGAATTACTTTTCTGATTTTTTGGCTGATATAATTCCAAAATATATGGTATTGTTTGTTGGAGATTTTATTAAACATATTTGCTGTCCTTTAACAGACCTGCCAACCTTGGAAAAAATTTTTGAGTAGCAACTTATCCCGGGGGCGCGGCGCGAGGTCAGGAACATTTGCTGATCAGTAGTGATTGAGTTCACATGCTCACTTATCACTTATTACTACAACTTATTACTAAGCACATAGTTCCCACTCACCACAATTTCTAGTCTTTCAACATACAATGAAGAACTCTTTTAATGAAAAGGCAACCCCAAAATTATGCATATTTAAAAAAAACGACTATGGCATATGTCTTAAATACATGGGACATTTTAAATAACAATCCACAAATAGCGTGCTATATCCTTGCTTTATATTCCAGCAGGCATGTTGACATGAACCTCTAATGGGGCACAGCAGGCCTACCACTACTTTTTCTTTAACATACCTAACATGAATAGAATTAATATGTTTTAATGCATAAATGGCATGTTAGCTGATTTGCATTCTACAGTACTGATGATAATGAGTCTTTTACAAAAATTTACAATAACATTACTTAGCTGCTAATACAATAAAAAACATATGTGGATGATCCTTTTGTGTATATTATCTGCATAGTGTTTAAACCTGCTGAAAAAACAGCATAAACCAGCATAATTCTCATGCTGGTTTAGCTGGTGGTCACCAGCATACAGCACCAAAACACAACATATGCTGGTCTTGGTGGTGCTGGTATGCTGATGACCACCAGCTAAACCAGCACCAAACCATCATGAGAATTAAGCTGGTCTATGCTGATGGTCACCAGCAAACCAGCAACAAAACACAAAATATGCTGGTCTTGCTGGAATACTGTTTTTTTCAGCAGTAATGCCAACTGTTTATGTAGTGTCCTAAAGTAGATCTAGTGAACTAAACAGTAATTTCATATCTGACAATACAGAACAGTACACAAACATTGATTTTCTCAGCAATAATGCAAACCTCTATACTTGGTTTTGACTGGCTGAGCATATAGTTCGTTTGACCTCCCTCATCATATGCTTCCTGCTTCTATTTCCCTGCTCTGCACAAAAAAATCAGATGTACATTGACAGGAGCCAGTAACAATCGAGTAAGAATAAGATTGATATTATTTAGAAACGTACTTTTGTTTTGTCATGTTTTCTCGCGTGCCTCACATGCTCTTCTGAGTGAGCGGCGGCTGAGTGCTACAAAAAGTAAACACAGACGCTCCGCTCGCGGACATCGATTTCTGCGTGCTCGCGCCAGTTTGTCTTGTGGGACGGCAACACGTTTACAACCGTGAATTACGGTTCATATAGCTCAGTTTTGCCGCGATTAACAATGAATATACTGGCAAATAAACTAAAAACTTAAACTTGAGGCACAACATAGGACACTGGGTACAACAGATTTACACTAGGGCACGTGCAACAGTAAAAGGGGTCTAGACGCCCCTGGTTGGCAGGCTTATTACAATGGATGCAATTCACAATTCCCATACCCTGCCCATTTACCTTTAAAAACGGTGTTTAGAACCATCCTCCCTTGTAAAACAAGTCACAGTATGAAGATGGACCGAGATGAAGAACAATTTCGTTATTTTCGTTATTCATTGCGAGTCGCGACGGCTCCCCGCTCTCCGCTTTGAAGAGTTTAAAACTAGCGCTATGATTGGTCGACGTCGTCTTTCCCCAACAGGTTGCTGCCCAATGCGGTAGACTCATAGACACTCAAAGACGAGTTGCCTAGTGCGCAAATGCACATACAGTTTAAATCAAAGTCATCAAAGGCTTTTCGCGTATTTTGAAGTGACAAATCGTAGCAGCGTAGTTTGGTGTCTAAATGCGTATCTGTTACGCAAAATGCGTAAAGGTTGGCAGGTCTGCTTTAAAGCCACTTTTCAATGACTTTCTAGACCTCATTGAATCTTTTAATTAATTTAGTGCAGCATATCACTCCCCCCACACACAATAAAGGGTACACAATAGGTTTGGTTTTATCATGCGGCGTGCCAGTTTGCAATATTGAAACATGTGATGCTACTTTTTCTGACCAAATGCCTGGACGGTGTGACATTGAAATTTTTCGCAAACCAAAATCACGTTTCCCTGCATGCCGCTCTTTAACCCTGGAACTGCCTATTTTCCGATTGTCTAAATACTGAGGAGGTAACTTCTTTGTTTTATTCCACCTGCCAAAACATTTTGGATACTGTTGCGCCATTCAAGACTGTGTGTGCTAAACCTAAAATGAAACCATGGATAAATGATATCACCCGTGCTGCAAGACTGGAATGTAGGAGAGCCGAACACTGATGGAAAAAAGACATATCTTTTGACATTCTTAAGTAGAGTTTGCACAAATATCAGCAAACTTTCAATAATAAAAAATCTAGATACTTTTTAGATATTATCTGCAAAAACTCTCAAAAGCCACGTGTTCTGTTTATTAATGCTGTTTTGAACACTTCACAATCAATGGGCTTGGATTTTTCTGCTAAACTATGCGAAGGGTTAAATTTTTTTGTTGAGAAGGTTGCTGCTGTAAGAGCAAACATATTTCCTGCTTCCGTCCATCCCGCTATCTCTACTGTTTGCGCTGCTGTTTTTGATCAATTTGAACCTGTCTCTCTTGCTCTCCTGAGGGATTTCACTGTCAAAATGCCTGTTGCTTTCATATCTTTCCCTCATATTTTTTAAAAGATTTATTTGATGTTCTTGGTCCTAATATAGTGATTATCATAAATAACAGTCTGGCCTCAAGAGTTATGCCTCAAAATTTTAAACATGCAATAGTGAAGAAATATTGATCAAGAAAGCAAATTTGGATACCTCTGTACTTGTCACGGTTCGATCCGTGTCATGTTTTGTGTTTGTCTCTGATTCTTGTCACCTGGACTTTCATTGACTGATTATATTAACTCATTACACCTGTTCCTTTTTTGATTGTCTGTGTATTTATACCCTTGTTTTCTGTCATTCACTCACCGGTTCATCGTCGCCTGTTACCTGTCAGTTGTGCTCCGTGTTCTGTTTTGTTCCAGTTTTACTTGCCTGTTGGTTTGCTCGTGTTTTGTTTGATGTTATTTATTTAAATAAATGTCATTTTTGTTCGTAACCTGCATCTGCATCCTCCTTCGTGTTCCGCGCCTTTCGTCCCGATTCCTGACAGTACTTGGAAAATTTCAGACCTATTTCAAAGCTTTTGTTTCTTTCCAAAATGTTGAGGAAAGTTGTTTTTATACAACTGCAGTCCTTTTTAAAAGTTAAATGGACTTCAAGAAATTTTTCAATCTGGTTTTAAATCTCTTTTTAACACAGAAACTGGCCTGGTTAAAAGTGCCCTGTTACTTGCTACTGACTCAGGTAATTATGCTAATCTCATGCTCCTTAATCTCACGACTGCATTTGATACTGTTGACTATAAAATCTCTAGGTTGGAGATCTGGGTTGGAATTAAGGGTACTGTATTTGAGTGGTTTAAATCTCATTTATCTGAGAGAAGTTTTCAGTTCGCCTTGGGCAATTTGAGTCCTCTTTGGCGCATCTTTCATGTGGTGTCCCTCAAGGTTCCATTCTTGGTCCTATTCTTTTTTTCATTATACTTACTCGCACTAGGCTCTATTTTTAGAAAACATGAAATTTAGTTTTATTGTTTTGCAGATGATACACAGCTTTATCTGCCATTGAAGAGGAAAGACTCATACTCCATTACACCACTGCTTGAGTGTCTTGAGGATGTCGAAACTTGGATGGCATTAATTTTTTTTATCATTTAATGAGGGGAAAACTGAGGTTATATTTTTTAGACCTGGCAGTGCTTGTGAGTTTCCGGATTTAGATTTGAGTGTTTTAGGTTCATATGTTAAGTCTTCTGTGAAAAATGTAGGTGTTATATTAGATGGGGATTTTAAACTGAACAAACAGATTAAGTATAATCCATTTTTTCCAATTGAGGCAACTATCCAAAGTTATGCCTTTCTTTCATTTAGTGACTTTGAGAGAGTTATACATGCTTTTTTTGTACCTGTCTTGACTATTGTAATGGCTTCCTTGTGGGCTTTAATCAAACTTATTTTTTCACATCTACAGATGGTACAAAATGCTGCTCCTCAACTATTGTCTGGTACTCATAAGCTTGAACATATCACATCTATTCTTGGCTTCCCATGTGTTTCAGGATTGATTTTAAGATCTTGGTGTTCGTTTTTAAAGCATTATATGGGTTAGCACCGAGCTATCTCTCAGAATTATTAAAGCCTCACACTCCAGAAAGAGCTTTCGGTCGGCCGATCATGCTCTCTTGGTTGTTCCTAGAACCAGGCAAAAAAGTAGGGGATCAAGCTTTTGCAGTGACAGAGCTTTTTAGTTGGCCACTAAAATGTAAGACAGGCCCAAACACTTTCCATTTTTAAATCAAATCTTAAAACTTATTTTTATAGACTAGCTTTTAACTCAGTTTGAGAGCGGTTCTTTTATGTTCCCTATGTTTTATGATTACTGTGTTGTTGTTTTTGCTTCCATGTTGTTGTTTGTCTCTTTCTAGTGCTAGTTTTTGTTTTAAATTGTAACTGTTTTTGTCTCTGCAGCACTTTGTAAGACACTTGCTGTTTCTTAAAAAGTGCTAAATAAACTTGATAACAAACATGTCACTGTCTGAAACAAAGTTACACAAAGCATCTTCAAGTACTTTAAGGGTTCAACTGCGACACAACTGTATATGTAATCTTATTTGATATAGATCAGGGTTGAATCATAAAATGTAAATAAATAAACCTAAAATGAATAAGTTGAATAAAAAAACTTATTAACAAATGCAATAATATGTAATTATAACAATAACCATGTAACATTCTTCTGATAAAAACTTTGAAACGTCTGAAAATTAAATATTTTTTAACATGCAAATGTGCTATAAATTATTGAAATATTTACTTATAATCTAAGGGGGTACTTTAAGTAAATAATTTTAGTCAAGGGGGTTCACTGACAAAGTTTCAAAACTCCTGATCTAGATGACTGGCAAATGATAGAGCATTTTGCTTTTGTGATCACTGAAGCTCATCCAGTAGGAGTTAAAGTAAGACGTTACGCTTCTGTCAATGCCCATTCAGCTTGAATATCTCCAATCAGATAAAACACTGAACAATAACAACACTGTTTTAGTTGCAATCTAATTGTGTTGTTAAGGACGACCTAAATAAAATGAATAGCCCTTTGTCACAGATACACACAGGCTTTCCTCACAAGGTCTAGTATGTTATAACGAAACAAAGAACAGAAAATCAGACGATATTGTAAAAGGACTTCATTGTGAATTGCAGGGGCTTCGTATAACCCCAAAGGGGTTTATTTTGCACTAGCCAGCTGTTCTTCATTTTGCTTATTATACGCGTGCTTACCAAGTAAACAAATAAATGTGCATGAAAAATTGATTTTGATATCGACCTGAAACTAGCACAGTGCCGGAAATTAATTTTAAATTATACAGTTTATTATACCAAAACGACAATTATTTGACCCCTAAATACAATAAGTGTTTAGAAATTGACTTTCTGAAAGCCATGTAATAGAAGCAGATTAATTCAAATCAAGAATACCCTGAGAAAATGATAAATAACAGACCACAGTGTTATGAACCTCTGGTCATAACAATTACAAAATGCTAAAATTGACTTTGGACTCCTCTGCCTCAAAAAAATAATAAGAAGAAAATAAGAGTTCATGAAGTCATGAAATGAACCACCATGAGCATGATCAAAAGCTAATCTACAAAAAAGAACAATGAAAAAATGAAAATGATTTTTGGAGGTTGAAAACTTAGTTTGGGGGGATGTTTCGGGAATTTTCAAGTCGCCACAGAGCAACGTTGCGAACTTATAGAAGTACTTTAAGCGTATTTTATTTATATAACAAGCAAAATAAAAAACACGTAGATTTCCTAGGAAACCAAAACATTTGTTATTTTCGACGACGCATTTGTTCAAGAGTTCAGTTTAGCAACTAGTTAGACCATTAAAAAAAATGAAACCGGAAGTAAAGTTCAGACCAGACACGTATCGCGCCACAACACGTGCATCCGATGAAACCGTCTATAGCAGTGTTCTTCATAGTGCATGCAGCGAACGTCATATGACATCAAAGTACCGTGAGATCAGACCTGCTTGTTATGCTTTCGAATTGCTCTCGCTGCACAGTAATGTTACTCGCCAAACGTTCTGTGCAGCGCCGCATAAAATTACGAGAAAGGTGGCCCCCTGGTGGTTTGGGGGGCACTGCATAAGCATATTATAAGAATGCTTAGCATTAAAATCCTGTTTTTGTCATTAAGGAAATCATATTGTCTCAGTAACAAATTTGACTGGTATATGATAAAATATGATTTGCCCTTGTATTTATTGCATTGCAACAGATTGACAGATGGATAAGCAGACATGCTATTTATGACTGGATGTAACTTTTGATACTTTGCTGAAAAGGCGGCTCTCCTATTGACCTTGACCTATCAGTGTGGCTCTCATGAAAAAAATTGTGAAGACCACTGGTCTATAGGATAAAAACTTGGTGGTATGTGAAATAACAGTGATGGGTCATGACTTCTGCTTAAAGTGATCAGGCCAGCAACCCGTTTAAAAGTTTTATGTACCGAATTCTCCCATTTGTTACAATTACTAAATTACCACACCGTAAACATCAGATTCATCATATGTGCCTTTAGGTTTATATGTATTCACCTTATGAATATGTCCTGTAAAATGGTCATCACGATATGCCAAATATCAACACAGACATAAATCAGTGTGGCCTATTAAAATGTGAGACATATTTCTACTACTTATTACCATATGTGACCCTGGAGTCTGGACCACAAAACCAGTCATAAGTAGCATGGGTATATTTGTAGCAAAAGCCAAAAATACATTGTACGGGTGAAAATGATACACTTTTTTCTAATGCCAAGAATATTAAGTAAAGATCATATTCCATGAAGATATTTTGTACATTTCCTACCGTAAATATACAAAAAATATATTTATTATTAGTAACATGTGTTTATTTGGACAACATTAAAGGTGATTTTCTCAATATTTTGATTTTTTTCACCTCCAGATTCAAGATTTTTAAATAATTATATCTCGGTCCTATCCCAACAAACCATACATCAATGGAAAGCTTATTTATTTAGCTTTTAGGTGATGTATAAATCACAATTTCAAAAAATTTACCCGTATGACTGGTCTTGTAGTTCAGGGTCACAAATTGTATTAACCAGAAGACACTGCCACCAAGTGGCTTTTCAGACATGTTAAACGGGCTCTAAAACCCCTCCTAAAGATCTACCTTCAAGCCGCTTCGATCCAGCTCTAATCAAACCCACCTGAGCCGGATAATCAGGGTCTTTATGTTCCCTGGAAATGCCTGGTAGGTGTGTCCCCTCTGAACTGATGCAGAAATAGGCACCACATTGAAATGTCAGAACTTGTTATATAATAGCAGATGTTCACGTGTTTGTCTGGGGTAGTTACTTTTAGTCAAAGTTGGTGCGGTCATTTCCGAGTAGTGGGCTAGAAGTTATATATATATATATGGGAACTAAATATCGTTCATCATTGTTAACATTCCACTGTTGTTATCAAGGGTACATATTTATGTCGCCGGTGGACCGATCCTTGTTACCGAAACGATCCTGTCCCAAGGCGATAATCAATCCATTGCTAATAAAAGCACAGTACACATTAAAAGATATTGCTGTACATATGGGACACTTTGCAAAAGCATTTCATCAGAAGCATCCTGTCTGAGGTCTGTGCGGCAGAACGTGTACATTTCCATGTGGAAACTCCTTTGGATAATTAGGCAGACGAAGACATCCGGACCAGCGCTAAAAGGGCTGCAGACGACGGATGAGCAAACTAATTCCTTCCCTCAGATGATGTCCGCTGTGTCTGTCTGCGCTGAGGCACAAGCAGCTGCTGGCTCGTTTTTCTGTCCTGCTCGTTTCCACATGATCACATGCTGCCGAGCCTGACCGGCGTGTTTTATTTAGATTGTTACAGCACACGCTAATGTTGCAGCCACATGGGGCAGGTGTCACATTTTAACAGACCAATTAAAAGCAAAATTGTGAATGACAGATTTGGGTGGGGTTTTCGATGTTTTGTAAAACTATATTTTTGCAAATGTAGTCACTGCATGTCGCATATGTCCAATATATGCAATCCTAGTAAACAGTGTCCATTTGGAATGACCACACAATGCAGTGCATTACAAAACATGGCACTTTTTACGAATAAGATATATTCATAACATATAAACATATATTATATTAAACAGCATCTATTGTCCGATTCACAATTTTACATTTCCTTTGGTGTGTAAGTGTGTGTTAGTACATGTTAATCATATGCAAAAGGTACCAAGCCCCAAATAAACGATGATGCGATTTATCGTCTCCAACGCAAATCTCTTTTCTTGGACTACAACAAACACACGGATTGTAGGCAACAGTTTACTTCCTTCCAAAACCTCGGTTAATTTAACATTTGACATCGGTTACGATTAATGAGCGATTATTATTATTTTTTGCCTCATAGTTCGCTGGCAACGTTTGTATTTTAAATATACTCAGATATTAAAGGTGGGATATATTTTTCTATTGAAAGGACATTTGTTGTTATCTTTGTGATTTTAAAAGAATTAAGTGAAGAGGAAAGTATTTTGTGTGAAGGTTATTTATTTAACATTTTGACGTGAAATCAAAGCACACATTGCTTGAAATGAAAACAGTCACATTTTAGTTTACTGTATACTGCAAGTTTCCTAAAGGAAAAGTAGAAAATAACTAACTAACAATTTTTAAGTCTAGTACTTCAGGGCTCCAGGCTAACATTTTTGTCATTAGGAGAACTGTACCCCCTGACTGAAAATTTAAGGAGCACAAGCAGAAAATTTAGCACAACTTAAATCAGCCTGCAATGCAATTATTGACATTTCACCCCAAAATAACTGCATTACTGAAAAATACTACATTTGAAATTTCAAACTTGACCAGATGCAGTTGCTGCACATGTTATTATGTACAACTGATGAAACTTTCAGAATAGGAACTTATGAACCAAAGAATTATACAACCCACATGACTAATTCTAGCCATAAGATACATATACAAGTTATATCCAGATAATGATATGAGTGGCAAGATAATACACATTGTATCCTTTACACGTTTATTGTCTTCTATTCAGTGTTCCTTAACTGGGCACTGCTATACAATACCTTAACTCATAATGATTTGGTGTTAATGTAGATTAGAAGTTCTCCCGTTCTCTCTCTCTCTCTCATCTCTGCCATGTCTAATTTAACATGCGCGGGCGCTCCCGCGTCTTCTCGTGGTTCTGAGGCATGTGTTGACTTTTCTCGGGCTGTGTAGACTCATCGGTAGATTCAACTGAGCGCAAGGTGACATAAAACTTTTACGTGTCATGCAAATTTGCGGTAAAAACCCGTTCGCGCATTCCGTAGTTTTATCACGCGGCCCGCACATGCGCGACTACTTCGTATTTCTTTGGCACTAAATGATCTGCTCAGTTAACACAGTGTTTGAGTTCTCCTCCATGTGTCTCTATGCAACTGACTGGATGGGGCGGAGCCACGTAACCTCACACGCAGTAGTATGTTTTAAAGGGAAAGTATTAACAGGATTAAAAACCGAAATAACCGACATGATAAAATAGGGTCGGTTAACGTTTCTGAATTTCGGTTTCGGTTATTTTTCGATTAATCGTGCAGCCCTAATATCAGTTACACAAAATAAAGTTGTTTTAGCAATGAAATAGGTGCTCTTTAAATGTTCTTTGAAGAAGAAAATGTCCTTTCTCCATTTTTTTGGGTATTTCTGCTTCTGGTTTGTGCATTTGAATTCACAAAATTCCTACAAAGTAGGCTAGGTTGTATCACAAAAAAAGTGTCACATCCATAACGCATGTATATTTTTCTCATCTGAAATATATATTTTTCTGATGTCTGGACTCTATCATTAGGGGTTTAGAAAAATATAAACAGATGGTTCAATATATTGGTAATAAATGCATCCTCTGAGAAATAATATTACAATGTTTCACTGTAAATGCAAATCCATAACGCTGGAATTGCCCAAATGAATTTTTCAAAAAATAAAACAAAATTTCACACCAAAAATCAAGAATTTGAAATTGAGTACTTAGTCCCCAGCTAAAGTAATAATAATGTTTTATTTCTATAGAGCCTTTCCCATGCTCAAGGACACTTTACAAAGTTATAATAGAGCAAACATTATACAATAATAGAGAACATAGGTTTTTATTGAAGCATCTTTCTTAACCCCAATAGAGTCCAGACATCAGAAAAATATAAGTCTATACTTAAGTTTTTTAATTCAAATAAGGATCAAGTAAAGTATCAAGTAATTCAAGTAATAAATGTAAACGAAATGCAGATATTGCTGTCAAAACATGGAAGCGTAATCTTATCTAATACAAAACAAAGTCTTTTACGTAAAAGCAACTTAATAAGTACAAAAAAGCTAAACTTCAAAAACAGATGTGTCTGCACGACTAACTACACACACTTTCATAGGGCCAAACCTTTATCAGATGGAAAACTGTGATTAGTCTGTAAGTAAATTAGTAGAGATTTTCTAAGCAATTGCAAACGTAAGCTATGCGACTGCAGATCTTACGATAGAAGGCCAAGACATCCTAAGCTGATGTTTTTAATTATTCATAACAAATAATCCAACACAAGAGGTCAATTTCAAAACCCTCTCGCAGTTGCACAAATGGTTGAACAGTTCGCAAGAACTAACACAACAGTGTTTACACTGGTAAGCTACCTTGGTAAACTGAATAATTCATGAAGAGAATTACTTGCGCAGTTCATCTTAATCACCTCAGTGTACCAAGGGGGTAAAAAGTATCCCACTAGAAAATGTAGTCACCTTTGGCATATGCACCAAAAATGAATTCTGATTGTTCCAAAGCGCTTCTTCACAAAACTCCACAAAATAAATGTAATATTACTAGCACAATCCAAACGAAGAAATAATTGTGAAGATGATAAATTCATGTTCTTAGAAAGATATTAAGGCAGCTGGGAAACCAAGATGAACTCGATTACAGTGGTTGACATGCTTTTCCATCCAGAGATAAATGACTGCAAGTCCAGCCAACAATATTGTGGTATGATACTGAACCAAGAGTTTAAAGGCTGTGGGATACATTCGGAGATGTTCTCCTCTAAACACACCAGACTGTCACAACTCAGACATGTATTAATCCACACAATTTAAGCCATTTTGTTTTTTTTCCATATAAGTTTTTTTTAAAGGGAAGCAAAACATGCAGACATAAATAAGTAGCTTAGTTAGGGTAGGGAATGCCATTACGTTATCCGAAATGCATCTTGGAAGGGGGGGTTTTGTTTAATGCACTTTTCAGATTTTCTCTGCAAGTTCAAAGGTAGATTAGTTTGTCAATAAATATTCTGTTGATAACCAATCCTTTAAAATTCAATCAGAAATAGTGTGAAAAAGTCTACGCTCCGTGTGAACCTGTCTGTGAAATTCCAACACAATCTCATGGTAATTCATATACATTTTACACTACTTTGTATTTTTGTATGATTTGCTGGCGCTCCCGAGACGTTGGGGTTAGGCGTGGTTTGATTATTTCTTTATGATAACTGTATACTCTTGTACGATTAATTTTGTATGAATTCATACGAATTAGCCAACTTGTAAAATACGTACAAATTCCTGTGGGATCAGGCTTGAAATCCAGGCTAAAGTATCAATCAAATTATGAGAATAGGAGCGTTAAAGTTTAACTTCAATCATTGATTTTACATAGACATGAGCTGTGTCTGAAACCACCTACTTCAGTGCAACGTGATCTCATGAGAATGTGTATTTTTACGTTTCAGTGTGGTTGTACAATACGTACATTTTAGGGCTGTCAAAAGATTAATCGCGATTAATCGCATCCAAAACAAAAGTCCGTGTCAACACAACCAATGTGTGTGTACGGTGTATAATTATTATTTATATATAAAAACACACCCAATTATGTATATATTTAAGAAAAATTTATTATATTTATATATAAAATATTTATATTCATATATAATATAAATTATATAAATGTATATACAGTATTTAAATGCAAATATTTCTTAAATATATACCTGAATGGGTCTGTATTTATATATACATAATATTTAGACACAGTACACACACATATGTTATGTAAACACAAACTTTTATTTTGGATGCGATTAATCGCGATTAATCTTTTGACAGCCCTAGTACATTTACTTACGTTTAAAACACAATGAAACGTACAATATCAACGTTTTGACAGGACTTATACGTAAATTATTTACGTATTTACAGCTTTACAAACGTACAAATTTGTACGTAAATTATTCCTATTCATAAATATTAAAACCGCGGGCATTGGCGTTCTTACTCATAACAATGACATGTTTTCAGTCATATTTTCTGACTTATTTATTTAAGACAGTTTACCCATTTACCTAATGAAATGATTATGATATTCAGAGAATTTCACAATATTTAACATTTTAAAACTAAAATTAATAGCATTTCTGTATTTATATTTATTTTGTTTGCCATGACACACAAAAACGCGTTTTCTCCTCCTGTCTTCTATGCATACGTTATTATTACTACTTAGCAATAATTACAACAAAATACAACATAAATTCACAAAAGATGTTACTTTTATTCATTTGCTGTAATCCACATCTTTAAAATTCATACGATTGCGAGGAACAGATCCAAATTCAGCCCTTTATCCAGCGATTTTGATCCGAGTTCTCATCAGCAACCGTAAAGTCAGATCGCGCGTTCGTTAATGTGAATTCAAATGTCCCGCCTCAAGAAGCTTTACGACACATTGCTTTACGGCAGTGATATCAAAAGCTCATTGGCTCTTTGAGTGCCACGTGACATATGTGCGTCATTTCCATTTCCGTTGGTGTACGTTTGAAATGAAAAAAGCGCGCCGTGACAGAGGGAAGCCGGATCAACGCTGATCAAACTCTTGGATTAATAACTTTAATACTTCTCTTTACTTTACTTCATATACTCCAGAGAGGACCGCCGCTGCAGCACATCGTCATTTTAACTACTTTTGGTACTGATTTTAATATTCGCAATAAATAAGTTGTTGTGATTACACTTGTCTGTCTGTTATGATTTTTTAAACAGTAACGTTAAATGATTTTCATAAACTGTTTTGCGTAGGACTGTAGCACCATAAAATATCTTTTGAATGCTATATTGTTACTAATATGTTCCTTAACATATCTGTTCGTTACGTTGCATAATTTTAAAAGAATACATTACGTATTTAAACATTTTGTATAAAAGAGTTTGGGTTTAGGGTAAGGTTTGGGGTAGGTTAAGGTGGTAACATATCGCTAAAATGGTTAAAAAGAAATTATACAGCAATCTTTATGGAATGAAAGATACGTAAATGTTTTACGTTTATTAGCTGTCAAAACGTAATAATGCTACGTTTAAATGTTGTAAATACGTCTACATTGTACGTTTTAGCATCTTTTAAACGTACAAAAAATACGTTTTTTGTGGTTTAAAGTTACGTGTAAATACTACGTATTAACAGTGAGACCAGGCTGTTCAGTACTATGTAATAGGTGAAAAGCAGTAGGTGAGGCAAGTAGTATGTCCAAAATATTCGATGAAATAAGTATTTGAACACCTGTCTATCAGCTAGAATTCTGACCCTCAAAGACCTGTTAGTCTGCCTCCACTCTATTTATTATCCTAAATTAGATGCACCTGTTTGAGGTTGTTAGCTGCATAAAGACACCTGTCCACCCCATCAGTAAGAATCCAACTACTAACATGGCCAAGACCAAAGAGCTGTCCAAAGACACTAGAGACAAAATTGTACACCTCCACAAGGCTGGAAAGGGCTACGGGGAAATTGCATAGCAGCTTGGTGAAAAAAGGTCCACTGTTGGAGCAATCATTAGAAAATGGAAGAAGCTAAACATGACTGTCAATCTCCCTCAGACTGGGGCTCCATGCAAGATCTCACCTCCTGGGGTCTCAATGATCCGAAAAAAGGTGAGAAATCAGCCCAGAACTACACGGGGGGAGCTGGTCAATGACCTGTGAAGAGCTGGGACCACCGTTTCCAAGATTACTGTTGGTAAAGACGTCATGATTTGAAATCATGCATGGCATGGAAGGTTCCCCTGCTTAAACCAGCACATGTCCAGGCCTGTCTTAAGTTTGCCAACGACCATTTGGATGATCCAGAGGAGTCATGTGAGAAAGTCATGTGGTCAGATGAGCTCAAAATATAACTTTTTGGTCAAAATTTCCTCTAAACGTGTTTGGAGGAAGAAGAATGATGAGTACCATCCCAAGAACACCATCCCTACTGTGAAGCATGGAGGTGGCAGCATCATGCTTTGGGGGTGTTTTTCTGCACATGGGACAGGGCGACTGCACTGTATTCATGAGAGGATGACCGGGGCCATGTATTGTGAGATTTTGGGGAACAACCTCCTTCCCTCAGTTAGATCATTGAAGATGGGTCAAGGCTGGGTCTTTCAACATGACAATGACCCGAAGCACACAGCCAGGATAACCAAAGAGTGGCTCTGTAAGAAGCATATCAAGGTTCTTGCGTGGCCTAGCCAGTCTCCAGACCTAAACCCAATAGAGAATCTTTGGAGGGAGCTCAAACTCTGTTTCTCAGCGACAGGCCAGACACCTGACTGATCTAGAGAAGATCTGTGTGGAGGAGTGCGGTGTGTGCAAACCTGGTGAAAAGCTACAGGAAACGTTTGACATCTGTAATTGCAAACAAAGGCTACTATACCAAATATTAACATTGACTATCTCATGTGTTCAAATGCTTATTTGCAGCTGTATCATACAAATAAATACTTAAAAAAATCATACATGGAGATTTCTGGATTTTTTTTAGATTGTCTCTCACAGTGGACATGCACCTACAATGACAATTTCAGACCCCTCCATGATTTCTAAGTGGGAGAACTTGCAAAATAGCAGGGTGTTCAAATACTTATTTTCCTCACTGTATATACACATTCCCTGAATTTTCTGGATGTATTCTATTAGAGAGACTGAAAAACAATTATATATGATCACTATAACATTGCAAAAACAACAAATGTAATTCTGGCATGGTGGTCTAAGACTTTTGCACAGTAGTCTTTATAAACAGCTGTCACTTGTGGTTAAATTGCACTTGTTTAAAGTCATTCCAGTTAAGGACTAACTTGTTGTTGTCATGTCATGTGATGTATTAACATGGCAGATATAGTGCGTGCGAATTCATTCATACTATCCATATTCATACTATATAGTTAACGGTCAATGAGTAAATATTTAATCTAATTCAGTACCTACTGTCACAGTATAGTCAATATTAAAGATATCAAGGTTATATCATTTTACAGAATATTCTTTACAATATGTAGAAATGACTTTATCTGGGATAAGGTGAAATAGTTATTTTACTGATCAGATCTAACAAAGAAGATTCATCTTTCAGACATTGGGTCTGTCCAGCTGTTTAGGAAAGAAACAGGCCTGACTCCAGCTTTCCCCTGCAATGGCTGTTCGCCATGAGCTAAACATGGCAGGATGCCTGTTTGCTAGCAGGTGTTTAATACACTGCTGCGCAACCGAGCCATCTGAACCGACTAGACATCACACCACGAGTATCTGCGAAACAGATGCGTACGGTGCTAAGGGCTTGCGTGTACGATTTAATGCAAGGCCTGGCATTTCAGCCCGAATCCTCAAGTGCAGACAAGTAAAAGACAGCAACAAAAGCCTGCCTTTTATAGCAAGGTTTAAAAACCTCTCTGCATTAAAAAGACATCCTTGCGCCGCAGGATAAATCTGTAGTTTTCAGACATGCGGTCATCGCCAAACAGAACAGCAAAAACAAATAGTACTTTCATTAAAAAAAATTGGACTTGGGGACTCAACGGGACGTCTTGTGGCTGTTATTAACTCCAGGAGAAGCAGACCGGTGGATGTAAAAGCCTCCTGTTGACAGCTTTAAAACACACTTCCTACATCATGTTGTCATCGATGCATACTTGCCAACTTGTTAGAGAAAGTATCTCTATATTTATTCTAGAACGATCACAGTATCGTGCAGAAGTCTTGGGAGGAAATGACCTACATATTTTATATCTCAAAAACTATAAGCGTCATTGTTTATTGTCAAGATGGACACCATGTTTTTGTAAGGTATGTCTGTAAAAAGCATACTTATATAACTAAGGCCTAGTTCTGGCTTAATCTAAACCCTGTCTGGGAATCTGGTCCCTTGCAAAACATTCAATGTCCAAAGTTGCCTATTTGATAAGTGATCCATAATGCTCCAACTGGCGTAAACACGTCTTTAATATTTCTCGTTCAATTTAGATCAGAAATGTCTTGCTTGAAATTTTCCAAAACCCTTAAATTTGTTGGTTCATGTGTTATGGAAAAATATCAACAATTTTTAAAAGTGGTCTCAGACATACTATGTAACAT
Organism: Misgurnus anguillicaudatus; assembly: GCF_027580225.2. Lineage (NCBI taxonomy): Eukaryota > Metazoa > Chordata > Actinopteri > Cypriniformes > Cobitidae > Misgurnus > Misgurnus anguillicaudatus. Next base: position 16,649,404 of record NC_073360.2, on the reverse strand, counting down.
TTTGGTAGTGAAAACATGAAGATATTTCATTTTGTAATGTTATATAATTGTCAAGATCCAAGCCAATCCGATAAAAAAAGCAATTACTGGCTTGTGTGATTAAAAGTATGATTTAAACCAAAAACAGAAAGACGCAATTATAAAGCACTTTATGCATACAAAAAAGTGGATATGTATGTTTTGTTTCATAGCAATTAAAAAAAAATACTTTATGTTTGGTATGTGTATGCACATTATAGTATATGACCTACAAAGTCTTTTCTGTCTACCTATTATCTTAAATATCTTGTTATATCTCTGTTCCTATATCTTTTGTTTATGGGCCTGTGATATTTGAACAAATGCAGTAATAAAAAAGCACAAAAGTCACACACCTTTCCATAAGGGTTCCAAACAGCAGTCTGATGGTTCTCTGAATGTTCTCAGTACACAGCCAGCTCCACTGGTCCTTTATGATCAGACACAGGATATTCAGAGCCAGATCCGACAGAGCTGTGTCACTAGCAGTACACAAACACACAATACACAACTCAGAGATGTTGGAAATGAACGAGAGAGACTGCGGTTAGAATTCTTAAATGTGTTTCTGCAATGATGTTGATTGCCAGAATGAACATGAATAAGAGCAGAGAATGCTGGAGTCCATGAGTATACATAACACAGAAAATATGAATACACTGATCCAATAACTGACATGTTTTATTAAAATATGGAACCTGAAATGCCCTTAAGTGTAGGTTGCTGGTAAATGTCAACGCAAGCAACGTTATGAAAGTACTACATTGCCCTCTTGAGTTAATACTGAGACATTACAGTAGTGGTTCTCAAACTGGGGGCCTTGAGATTAATGACTTTTTATACAATACATTTATATTTACAATACATTGCATTGTATATTTTTTATGTTTTGCTTAATTAAATTGTACTTAGGGGGGGCATGAAGTAATGCACCATACACAAGGGGGGCAGCACACAGAAAAAGTTTGAGAACCACTGCATTACAGATCAATATAATGGACTTAAAGGTGCAGTGTGTAATTTTAAGAACGATCTCTTGACAGAAATGCAAAATAATATACAAAACTATATGATCAGGGGTGTATAAAGATCTTTTATAATGAACCCTTATATTACCTTAGAATGAGACATTTTTATCTACATACCGAGGGTCGCCTTACATGGAAGTCGCCATTTTGTGCCGCCATGTTTCTACAGAAGCCCTTAATGGACAAACTTTTTTTACGAAAGCTGTCTCCGAAAATGGCATGTTTGGCTGGTGGCGGCTGCCGTAGCTTCTCTATGCGTTTTAAACGTGAGAGGTGAGCAGTTAACAGAGCCATTGGTTGCAATTCGCAACCTCACCACTAGATGCCACTAAAATTTACACACTGCACCTTTAATAATGAACATTATGGTTAACAGGTAGAGATCACAACAAACAAAAGCATTTAGTGTTATTAACCTGCTACTAAGAAAACTATTGTGTTTCAATGTCATGATTAAATTTGTATTTTTAATGGCAATTTTTTTTTGTTTAACAATAAATGATGAAAACCATCAATCGTTATGAATTAACAAAAAGACAATGACTCCAACACTGATGCTAGGGCTGTCACGGTTATGAAATTTGGCTGACGGTTAATTTCCTAATAAATTGTGATGATTATGACAATTAATTGCCTGTTTTTGGGCTTTGCCGTTTAAAACGATTAATTGACTATTTTATTGCTTTGACATTTAATTCTCATACATTGTGTTTGTTCATGAAATAATTTTTATACATTGTTGTGATTATTTAAATTAAATATTTTGCGAGGTTTACTTAGCAGTGAATATTAATACACATAACACATATTTAAAAGGAATTATTTAATGAAAATAGTTGATACTGCTTATCAAAGTTTCGCAGCATTTCTTTAAATGCTGTTTTTTTTCTCCACAGTATTGAATTGTTTTGCAATGTATCACATTACACAGTCAGTTAAGGAATGCCATCTAATACAGTCTCGTTTATACAGGCGCTACAGCTCCCCCTTCTGTTTTTTAGAGAGTTGTGCGATCATTGCGGTGATTTGAAATCATCGTGATGAGGTCAAATAATTGCGATGAGACGATTATTTAATCATTGTGACAGCCCTAACTGATGCTTTATATTGTAAATGCACATATAATTTTATTTATCTCTTATGTGACTGATTCAAAAAGCAGCATCACCATGCTGTGGATCTTATGTCCATGAGGAAGTCAAACTAGTAAGACCTGATGCACAATGATGTTTGAAATGCTGGCTATGGCTACAAAAATGAGATCACAATGAAAGACAAAACTGAAAAATTTTATGTTTTAAAGTGCATGCAAGCTTTTTCAGCAAACACTTCTTTAGATAAGACATAGTAAACAGTTGCAAAATCACTGAAGATGCAACTAGAAACATTGATGATGAAAAAAAATGATGAAAGTCAAAATGTAAAAATGAAGAAACTAAACCACACATTAGGGGGCGCTGTGATGCATGTGGTTGCCACATTAGGGGGCGCTGTGATGCATGTGGCTGCCACATTAGGGGGCGCTGTGATGCATGTGGTTGCCACATTAGGGGGAGCTGTGATGCATGTGGTTGCCACATTAGGGGGCGCTGTGATGCATGTGGCTGCCACATTAGGGGGCGCTGTGATGCATGTGGTTGCCACATTAGGGGGAGCTGTGATGCATGTGGTTGCCACATTAGGGGGCGCTGTGATGCATGTGGCTGCCACATTAGGGGGCGCTGTGATGCATGTGGTTGCCACATTAGGGGGCGCTGTGATGCATGTGGTTGCCACATTAGGGGGAGCTGTGATGCATGTGGTTGCCACATTAGGGGGCGCTGTGATGCATGTGGCTGCCACATTAGGGTCGTGTTCAGGTCCAAGTACGTACAATTTGTAAATACTCAGAGGTCCAAGTTTGAATGTGATACACAGTCACTTCAATTTGTCTTTTGCGCACTTTGAAAAAAAATTTGATGTGGCGTTTACCATATTATGTCAATAAAGCAGTATTTCTGAATGGCCTAGGGCCGGGATTAAGTAGATTTGAAGTGAAAGTATTTGATAAACATATAAAAAGGTGTTTAGTGGCTTTTGCATTTGAGCTCTTCATATGTTCACTTATGCACTGTTGCTTATCTACAAAATGTCTATAAATTTCCTTATGACACAAAAAACCTTTAGTTTAACCAGACATAAGCTGTTGATAAACATTCAAATTGGGATAAATATATACTGTTAAATATCGGTGGAACCACTTGCTGAGCCAATTTTTGGGAAAATTTTACCATAAATGTGACGTTAAAAAGTTTAAAGCAGCAATTACCAGTATGGCTGATAACAGATGCATTTTGCGGCTTCGCTCTGGCACACACGCAAGGCTTCATGTCCCATTTGGCTCCCTGGCCTCCACCCCTCTCTCCATCAGCATCAAAGCCTAAAGCTTTACCCTCATAGCGCTCCTTCTCTGAGATATAGCTCTCCAAACCATTCAATGAGAATCCATTGAAAACCTTCAAAGGAAAAACATCCAACGAAAACACTTCAGACACACATTGATCAAAACAGGTCAGGCTTTAATTTTGTTAACAAGGCTAGTTGTTCAAACATTAGACTCCTTAAATGATCAGTGTGATACTTACAGTGCTGCTATCATCAAAGCAGTAAAGCACTTTGGGTGTCATGTCAGACACGTTAAAAGCAGGTGCAATTTTACTGGAGAACCTCATTCGTGACCTGGAAATCATATGATCATAATCACACTATTGTAAATCACATTTCCAATACCAGTCAAAAGTTGTTGAACACTCACTCATTTTTTATTTATATATTTTTCCACATAACAGAAATGTAACTGTTGGAATTAGGTTGGTGACAAAGCATCCAAAATAAATAAAAACTCCAAATTCAAAACTGTACTTGTGTCACTTAATCAAGAAACTTCTTGAAGTTTCACCTTAGGATAAATTTTAAATAATATCGAAGGAGTTCAAATTTAATCTGGGCTCTTATTGGCTGCTTTTCCTTCAATATTCATTCTTAGTCATCTATTTCAAAAATAATATTTTAAAATAAAATTTTAGTTTTCTAATAACAAAAATGTATCTGTTTGGCAAATGTATCCTTTTGTCTACAAAAGCAATTTCAAGCATTTAACCTTCATTTAACACCTTCAAATTAAATTATTTTTAAGATTATAGTTAACATTTCAGTCAAGTGTTTCAAATCTTTTGACTGGTAGTGATTAATTTGACAGGCATATAGGAATGTAGATATACAGTCAAAGACGTATCAATACAGCAGGCAAGGCAGGCAACTGGTTGATCATTTAAACGAAAATTTTAAACATAACGCAACCGCATGTCTGCATCCCTCTTAGTGGGGCCTCCTCTCGTTATGCTCTTGACGCTTTTGCCACCTGTTTCAAACTGGCATAGGCATAGCATGTTAAACTAGCGGCAGTATAGAAAATGCATGATTTTAAACATGAAGAGGACTTTTATCTGTCTGTCAGCCAGGAACAAAAGATGACGCAACAAGAGAAAATAAAAGAAATAGCACAGCGGTAAGTAATGTCGAGATGATGATGATTGTGTTTGCATTGTGTGTCTAACAAAAGTCATCATACCTTCTTTTCGGCTGGCTTTTTTGGTTTTCATTTCATTCTGTGTCACAAACTTATCCATTGTTAACTTTAATACCCGCTACCGCCTATACTGCCTCTCCACATTAAAGCTCTTGCCGTCAGTGTTTTAAAATTTTGTATGATTTTCACACAGGTTTAATGCCTTCCAGAAAATGTTCTTCTTTAAATATATAAACATACAATATATTAAATTAAAGAACAAACCTTCTGCTTTCAAAAAAAATATGGGTAGGTTTCTTCAAAAACACAAAAGTTTTAGCAAAAAGCTGAAATAATTGCATTTTTAAAGGACTTTTGTTAGAGATCAGATTCATAGCGATCCTCAAAAAATATGCAGAGTGTTTACTGATTTGAGTGAATGCTTTAGTGTTAAAAGAGTTAACATTTCGACGATAATTTATTCTTGTAGGCTATGGTTCAGGGTAACGCTATGTACACGCGGGGAATCGTGTTACTCGCTCTAGATCGTGGGATTTAACTTCGTGTCATGCGAATTTTTCGCTCGAGTTGAATATTTTCAACTTGGGCGAAGACACGTTTGAGGCGAATAGCGCGCGTTTTCGCAGCAAACTCACCGCCCATAACACGTTGTTCGCACCGCCCCACGCGAGGTCGTGTCTGACCGAAGTTTTTGCATTGACTTTGTATGTAATCTACTCGCGCAAATCTTTGAACTCGCGTCTGGTGTGAACCCATACTAACAGTTTCTTTACAGTCTGATGTTTTCAAGTAGACTTATATTTAAATGGTTGTTTTGAGTGTATGGTCAATACATTTTCTGGAAGGCATTAAACATTTCTGAAAATCATAAAAATGCTGCCGCTGGCTGGCAACTTTTTTTTAAAACGCTGGTGGGTAAAGTGTTAATTTCACTGCGTGTAATTATTTGCTAGATGAAATACTGGTAAAATGATATCTGGTTAGCTAGGGCTAGCAGCAGCATGTATTATGTAGTGTTAGCAGGTATTAATGCAGGTTGAAATGGAATAGGACAGCATATTATAAATATGAAGGTTGCATTGTTATGAAGGTTATGTTCTATTGTGTCTGATTAAAATAAACACTTTATGTTGTTAGATATGTGTTGACTATTTATTTTATGTTGTTTAATTATATGTCTGGGTAACAAACAAAAAAATTTTTTATATAGCCTTACTGATTAATTTTGCCTGGGGCCCCCACTTAATGTAGCTTCGCGTCTGTATACAGTAAACACTTAAAAGACTAAACACTACTGCCTCTCTGTTGACATACTTTGATTTTTTGTCAGTGGTGAGTTTCCCATCAGGCTCCGAGTCAATGTCATCAGTAGGACTCTGTAGTTCTGAGCGAGGAAAGGCCGTCTTCAGGGTATCCACTATAGCGTTCACTACAATCTATCACATGTAACATTCAGTCATGGTTTATACATAAATCCAAAGCAAGTTAATGCAATGTAGTTCAACACTTACCTACATTAGCAAAGATTTGTTAGAGGTACCTTGTCTATGCGTGAAACGATGAATGGTTTCTTCACAAAAGCGATTCTTGCATCAGTGTTCAAAGCAAGAAATTCTTGCATTTCCTCGCTGTCGGCCGTTTCAGGAATGGCACAAAGTTGCTGTGAAAGACGAATGAATCGGTGACATACTGATTCACAAGTCTTATCGAGTGATTCGAATAACCAGCCCATACAAATCACTTGTTTGTAAATCAGATTACAATGGTCATACTGTATGTTGGCTGTTGTGTGTGACCAGCAAGAAGAATAAAATACAAAGACTGTCTTACTGTATAATAATGAGTGCTCCTTAATTATAGTTTTGGAAATGAATGCAATGCGACACAAAATCTGTGTCACAAAATATTACAGACTACAAATAGGTCACCTCTAATGAAATAGCCTAATTGATGATAACTCTTAAAAGGTGCAATGTGGAACTTTTAGCGGCATCTAGCAGTGGGACTGTGAATTGCAACCAATGGCTTGCCCCTCCATTTCAAAACTAGTAGTAAAGCTACAGTAGCCGCCACAAGACAAACACATCATCTGGGTGGCCTCATACATCCTGAAAAGTGATGCTGCTGGCTCTTTGATCAAACCCTGGTGGCTGGCTGCAGTAAAAGTCATAAACCCCGCCCCCTCCATGCAAACGAACAGGACCCGGGTCAAAAAAAAAAGATTACACTTCCAATAATATTTTCCGAAAGATGGTTTGGTTGTTATTTCGCCGATATATGTACAATTGTTCATTTTTGTGATAAGTTTTAGCTAGTAATTTGATGCTATAGAAATGGGGCGTGTCGTTATGATTGACATTTGTGATTGACAGCTTCTCTGAGCGGACCCTTGGAGCTTCGAGGGAAGATTGAAGATATAACTATTCAGTTTTGATTTCTGTGTTATTTCACACCGACAAACTGAGTTGTATTTAATTTAACGCACCCTTATTGTCACCCTTACAGTCCAATGAGACATTCAAGGGGCGTGGCTGAATTGGGGGTGCGAGTGTTTGGGCGGAAGTTTGATACCGCGGCTCCGCCTCCTTGCTTCATGGACGATCCCTTCTGCACATGCCCTGGCTCCAAACTGACGTTTTTGCGTAACATGTCAGAGCCCATCGTCGTACATTTTACATTCAGTTCGTAACAATGAAAGGAAGTGTCGTCGCATCATTTATCTTTTTTTACAGTCTATGACCTCATCGCTTGAGACAACGTAGTAACAAAACGCGCTCTATAGAACAGGGGCCCGTTTCAGAAAGGTGGTTAAGTGAAAACTCCGAGTATGTTAACCTTGAAATGAGGGAAACTCTGAGTTTTCCGTTTCAAAAAGGGAGGTAGGTTAAACCTGAGACAGCGGGGTAAGTCAAGCCTGTTTCAGAAGTAGAGGTAACTTATACTCAGAGTCTGTTTCCGGGGTAACTAACTCTCTGAACCTAACCTGGTCGGGCGCAGGTTTTATTCTGTAAACTCAGAGTTTCTTGTGGTCTCCTCCCCATTTTAGCAGTGTTTAATCTTGTGAGTTGCTTTAGTCCATTCATTCATTGCGCACATTTTTGTTACATAAAGTGTAAAAAATTTTTTTAGCTGTCTTTAGTTATAATCAAATAGACTCCTTCACGGTTCACGTCACAGGCGGTTCGCACTGCGCATGTCGGGGTCAGAAAAGTCATTAAAGCAGATTGAGTTGCGTATTATTCGGTATCGTCAAAAATGCCTACTTACGTCGTGGGCTGTAAAAATCACACCAGGTCTTCCGTTAAGTTTTCGCGATTCATGCAGAATCTCAAAAACCAAAAATACAACATTTGTGGCTGCAAGTAATTAACGTGCAGACTGGGACATTGCAAATATCAAAGAGGCTTGTGTTTGTAGTGCTCACTTCATTTGAGGCAAGTCATCATTTTTCAGCCCAGTTAGATTAAACTAAAAAGCCTAAATGGTATTAACAGTTTGACCCCATGCTGCGTGCGCACCCGATAATCATTCAATGTTTACAAACCTTGAAGGGGTCTATTGCCAGTGCAAATCATTTTACTGTAGTGCATTATATATCTTATAAATTACACTTAAATAAAAATAAAAAAAAATTGACTGTATATTGAAATGACTAGTAAAGCTAATATGATATACTTAGGTGCAGAGACCGTCTAAGTGTCTAAAATTTTAAGTGCTTTTATAAAGGATCCTGTAGATGATGATGCTGCATTTATTTGTAGGAAGTTAAATTTATTTTGCGAGAGGATTTTGAGACCCCGAGTGGATTTTTGTCATTTCCATTTGCATTTATGTGAGAGGTATTATTTTTCTATATAAATATCCTTACATGACTAATATCAGTCTTTGTGGCGGTGTTCTTACATCTGACCAGTTGCCTTTACACTTCTTATGAATGCGCTCATCATTATCGCTGGTCTAGTGGGTAGTGCTGTGCGCAGTGGTTAGGGCAGATGTACTGTCGGCGATCTAAGTTCGAATCCCGGCTTGGTGTATTTTTGTTTTATTCATGACAAATATTTGTAAAGTTCGTAGCCTTATATGCCAAAGTATTGTGCCTAATTTCATTTTTAGCTGAGCTGCTGTCATCTTTTTGTCCATGGGATTGCATCTGCGTGAAAATGGATATAATTACGAAAAGTCCTCCGTTTATTTACTTCTGATATTTTTACCGTGATGAAAAATTAAATGTACACATTTACTAGAGTAGCAATTGCCAAAAACAACTTTTTCCTTAAAAATATATGCTCGTAGTTGCTGTACACTTGCAGTAACACTTTCAGTTTTAGTAAAGGATTTAGAACTCGTACTGTTGCCATGGTGAATCGTAATATCAGAGCTCAATTAACGATGGCTTTTCATAGTAGTTGTGCACGCGCTTAACTCAGAGTCAACCTACTCAGAGTCGATTGAACTAACTCAGATCAGCTGTTCTGTAACCGAAAACTCAGAGGTTCCTATCTCAACTCAGAGTTCAAGTTTTAACTCCGAGTTGGTTGAACCTCCTTATTGAAACGGGCCCCAGTTTATTCATTTAGGACTACTATAGAAACATGAAATGCCAAATGGCGACTCCCATGTAGGAGGACCCACAGTGTATGTAGATGAAAACCGCTCAAACACAGTAACAAAAAAACTACAGATTCTTATGTATGGTCTTTATGATAATATAGTTATAGACTTTACTGATAATATATTATACGTATTATATTGCATTTCTTTCAAGAGATCCTTCTAAAAGTCCCACATTGCACCTTAAAAGGACACTCCACTTTTTTTAAATATGCTAATTTTCCTTTTTCTGTTTTGGAATCCATTCAGCTGATCTCCGGGTCTGGCGCTACAACTTTTAGCATAGCTTAGCATAATCCATTGAATCTGATTCAGGGATCCAGACTGCATTTTGCCACCAAAACTTTAGAGTGTGCAACTCGATTTTTTGATCCAGTCGCACATGTGAATTTGAAAACAGCACATTGTACTTTCTGCATCTATCATCAAAGTATTTATTAGTAATACAGTGGAAATTAGTAGAAATGTGAATAATTGGTTAACATGTTGATTTACGGTGTGTGCCCCTAAATTTTCTGGTTGTACCCCTAAAATTTTCAGTTGGGGGGCACTGTGCTCCTAGTGAAAAAAGTTAGTCTGGAGCCCTGTGATTAGACCATTAGCATCATGCTAAAAAATAACCAGAGTATGGATATTTGTCCTATTTAAAACTTGACTCTTCCGTAGCCACATCGCGCACCAAGACCGACACAAAACCAAAAGTTGGGATTTTGTAGGCAGATATGGTTAGGACTACACTCTCATTCCGACGCAATAATCAAGGAATTTGCTGCTGTAACATGGCTGCAGCAGGCGTAGTGATATTACGCACTGCCCGAAAATAGTATCCTGCCATTGAAAGTTACTAAGGGGACTATTTTCAGCTGCTGCGTAATATCATTTCGCCTCCTGCAGCCATGTTACATCAGCAAAGTCCTTGATTATTACGCCAGAACGAGAGTATAGTTCCTAGACATATCTGCCTACAAAATCGCAATTTTTAATTTTCCGTTGGTCTTAGTACACGATGTAACTACAAAAGAGTCAAGTTTTAACTCTTTCACCACCAGCATTTTTCATGATTTTCACAAAAGTTTAATGCCTTCCAGAAAATGCTCCTTTTTAAATATATAAACATACAATATATGTAAAAGAACAGACCCTCTGCTTTCAAACAAAAAAATCAGTTTCATCCTACCTTCATGTGTTCTGTTTTTATCACCTCTCAAATATGTGTAGGTTTCATCAAAAACGAGATAACTAGTCAATAGCGGGCAAAGAGTTAAATAGGAAAAATATCTAAATCCTTTGGTTATTTTTTAGCACGATGCTAATGGTCTAATCAGATTCAATGGATAATGCTAAGCTATGTTAAAAGTGGTACCGCCAGACCCGGAGATCATCTGAATGGATTCCAAAAAAAGTAAAAATCAACTCTAGGGGAGCTGGAAAATGAGCATATTTTTCCAAAAAAGTGGAATGTCTCTTTAAATTACATGAAATTTATGTGAACCCATTACATTAAATAAACTTACTCTGAGAAATGTTTCCAATTGCCCTTTCCTAGCCTCAACTCTGTCACTATCCATGTTTCCAAATGGAAGTTCAGGAAAGATCTTCTTTGGTCCTTTTATATTTTTAAGAATTTTGCGTAATTCCGGTTTCTCCTCTAAACGAGTCTGAAGGTTGAGGAATTCACTGTAGCGTCGGTTGACAGTGTGATAGGCCACAGGCTGCAAAGATTCTGGATTGTCGGAGTCCACAGCTGTCTCATACTGCAAGGCAAATACATCAAGCGTCATTCATTCATATCTAACATTACTATGTTATTAAAGGAATATTCCACTTCACAAAAAAATGACGATACACGATAATTTCACATGGAATGTTTTCCTCAAAAAAACATTTCTTCTTGACTGAACAAAGAAAGACATAAACATCTTGGATGACATGGGGGTGAGTAAATTATCGGGATTTTTTATGAAAGTGGAATATTCCTATAAAACAATAATAATCCCTAAGAAGTATTTGGACACACATCCAAATATATGTAATTGTAGGCAACAAAAAATGTATTTGCAAACAAATGATACTAGACCATTTCTTAGAAGTTTATTTGGACATAAATGTACTTAAGAAACTTTACATTTACAAAATGTCACTAATGAGATAACTAATAAATTACCTTTATGGTGTAGAGAGTATATGGATGTGAGCCAGTGCCTCTGTGCTCCTTTGCAGTGATGGTCCCGGTGATGCGAAGGTTCTGAATAATGACTGGACCTTCTGGGCTGCTAAGAGGCTCAAAGTTAAAAGGTGTCAGGCAATTTCCAGCAGCCGGTGAGGAGGCCTGCACAGGTGCAGTCAAAGTCAGCTCACTTGGGTTCACCATGCCAGGCTGATCCGAACAAGTCAACCCTTTCATCTCCGATGGCTGGCGATTGCAGAAGTTGGATGACTCTTCCTCTGCCACGGCGGTGGTATGTAACGATAACTCCTGAAGGCCCGAGACTAGAACCTTGGGGCACTCCTTCCCTGTGGAATTGGTGTAAGTCGGAAACGCATCTTCCAGATCTAACGCAGTGTCTACTGGAGTGGTGCATTCAGTGAGTCTTTCTGAAAGCCCCTCTTCTGTGCCAATCAGAACCAGCGATTCCAGGGAGCTCCTTTTGAAGTCGGTCAAATGAGACTCTAGGTCCAAGTCTGTTTCTTGATAAAATGGATTAGGCTTGCCAAGTCTCAGAAAATCCCTTGGACTAAAACCTGATGGAAATGGTTTTGTTAGCCGAGGCTCCTCTTCTTCCAGATTGTGTGGAGAATAAAGTTCAGTTGAGTCTATGACATCGAAGGCTGACAGTTCTGGTGTCGGGGCCTCTGTAGTTGTGGGGGTCTCAGGGGTGACTTTTAATGTCAGAATGCAGGGAATCTCAAGTTCCTGTGGTTTGTTTTCTTGATTTGACGCAACTGGTGGAGGCTGAATTTCTACTGGCTTCAGTTCTGGTGCTGGTTCACTGGACTGAGTGAAGGCACTGACGATCAACATGTTTAACCAGTCTGGATCAGACAATTTTGCAATTAAAGGCAAAAAAACATTGCACGCAATAAGTTCGCCCACCACAAATCGACCCGTTCTGGTTTCTAAATGTGGAGGAGGTACAAGAACTTGTAGAAGAAGATCTACAATGGCCCTCAGATAATTCACCTCAACAACAGAGCTTTGAATAGCAGGGTGAAGTAAACAGAACTTGTTGTATTCCTCCCAGAACTTGGTAGCACTGGTGCCGCCAATTTCATCTTTTACAACAACCTGTCCATCGAGGTTTTCCTTGGCACTCAAGTGGCACTGGAGGTGGCATCCAAAGAGATCTAATATCCTCTGTGTTAAAGCTTTACTATCGACTCCCGCTGCTCGATTCTTGAGCTCCATCGCCATAGAGATCATGGCATTGTGCACCTCGTCCTCAAACTCTTTTTCTCTAGATACGGTGCTATACCACGAGGAAACAAAATCACGTATGATCTTGCCAACTGTCTTCTGGATTTCATCTTCAAGTAGCTGCTCACTCTCTCCTCCAGATGAGATCTCCTCCAGCTTTACGAACCGCTCCAGATGGACAACACTGTCGGAGTCCAGGACAGCCTGAGAGCCAAGCCAACCACCTAGGACCACTAAGAGGCTTGTGAAGACACAAAGAAGCCAAACATTGACCAGTAGGTGGAAGAGGACCATCCAGGCCAACACTGCCCCAAAACCAAGCAGCCTTCTCTGGACCAAAAACTCTGATAAGGCCCAGGGGCTCATGTTGGTATGCTCAGGCTGAGACATGGTGGAGGCTGTGTAGACAAATTAAATGACAATAATTTTCCAGTCTCACAAAATGGCAGATGAATGTATCCAATATGCATTTAAACTACCGTATGCAATTTTTATCAGTTTGTGTGTTCCCATGGCCATACAGTGGATTTCACCCCAATACCTCTACTATTACATCTTGTTAAGGGTGTAACCAAATAATCAATGTTCAATCAATGCAAAGTTTAAGAATACATTAATAAAGTAACCACATTGACCACTAGTAGTATGTATATTAAAGTGAGCTTTTATAGTGTCTGTGTGGTACTGTTATTATACAAGTTAGTAGGAGCTGAAACCAGTCATCAGAATAATATATTATAAATGACAAAACGACAGAAGGAATGTAAATGAATCCTACAATGTTTAAAGGAGTTCCTATATTCATTTATTAATTATTTTGATATTTCAGCCGTTGCAATTGGCGTCATTTTTGCGTAAATTACGTATTGCTTAGAAGCATCTAATGATCAATAGTAAAAGTATTATCGATCAGCTAACTTAACGTAATACAAGAAAGAAAATATACAATGCCAACACTTCTCGTTTTAACCATTTAGGTATTAAATCGTGATTGTTATTATGTGTCTATGAAGACGTTGATGTATGTGATGGGTAACGTTATCATCCTGGCGATTCGTAACTTACGTGCTAAACATTGCAAGCTTACTGAAGCTAAATTAACTCACCTTAAAAACATTTAGGGTGGACGTGAGATGAAAAAATATATTTGCAGCCCAAGCAATTCATGTTTAATGGTCAGACTTGCTCTGCTGGCCTGCTAGTGTTTTGACGTCCTCTTCCTCGTCATCTCTCCGCTATATGATGCACTGCACTTAAGCGTTCTGTCGCCCTCTTCAGGTCATCCGAGTAACTGCAGCAGCCGCCTTCGGGCTTTAGGCCTGACTTGGCTGACTGTGTGAGGTTTTTAAATAACTATAAACTTTTTTTCTCAGTGTGCAATTAAAACATATTTAATAAAACTGAGATTTAAACATTTTAAAGGTGTTCCAATTAACAAATCAAATACTGTCAGACCTTTAAGACACCAGATGCATGTTTATTACTTCTCGAGTCATTTACTAGAAAAACGGACTTTGAAAATGATTGCATATATATACTACATGTACAAAATCAATTTCTTGCTGAAATATAAATTTAGAGCAGAGCAACTCAGTGTGGAAATGTTTATTTTTTTATGCCTGGTATAACTAACAAATTTAACATGATCACAGTAATTGTTGCTGGTTTCTGTTTGCTATGCCCATATAGAATCTCAACCTCTGGGTACTGTATTACACTTTATTCTGTTAGCAGCCATTGAGATTTTTGTTTTTCTTAGAGGTATTTTTATACTTTAGATGCGTAATCCAGCCTCAAATCAGATGCATTACCACGTCATAAACTTAAAAGCAAAATGAGTAAAAGCAGTTCAGTGTCTGTTTGAACATGAATGAGTCACTTACTGTAACTCATCTGCCAATGAATGCTTTATTTCTGACTGTTAGCCCTGCTGAAACTGCTTTCAACAACATCTGCTTTCTTTGAGACAGACGGTTATTTCCATTATTCAGTGATCTTAAGGGAATCCCCTGGAAAACACTGAGCTAAGCAAACTGTGAGCCATTTTCACATATGTATTTGACATTAACATTTTCTGTAGATTTTACTTTCTGTATAGTGTGCTTATATATAACAAAACCACATGCACGATTTAAAAACAGATTTTGTGTACACTATCACTTAATAATCTCTGAAGAATCAGCATGTCTATAGATGTAAGCGATTCATGCCTGATGTTGCAATAGAAGGCAGTTTAGTATGTAACATGATGCCAGATAGGGTGAATTCATAAAGTGGGCCGTTTGTTGTTTATCCAGTCAGTTCTGCATGCAAGGCCATTTGGGTCATGTCCAGCTTCACACGTATGATGGCATTGATTCTGATTGGATACAGCAACCTGGTCATACTAGCAAACATACAAATCAGAATTAATGTCATATGATTTCATATACAAAGTAATTTGTACCAAATAATTAGAATATATAGTCGAGGAAAGTCACTGTTAGAGCCATAACATTTGCTAAAACAGTTGAGAGGAAGATAGAAAACCACTATATAACCTTCTTGTACAAAATACTGAAAGCATTGAAGTGAATTTTTAATTCAAAAACTGTAATATAGTGTTGTAGTCAAGACCACCTAAACCGAGACCAAGTCATGACCAAGACCAAGACAGGCAGAGAAAAGGACAAAACCAAGACTTTAAAGGCTCGAGACCAAGACAGGCCGAGACCAAGTCAAGACCACGACAAGTGCAAATCACTGCATTAAAACCGAGGGCACTTCTTGTCTGTCTGTGTGTGTGCGTGTGCATGCGTGTGTGTGCCATCAGTAAAGTTGATAAAATAATCAAAGGCATTGCAGATAAGTGGGAAATTTATATTTGTCTATAAGCAAATAAAAGTGAACAACAAACACTAAAGAGCTGAAATCAACTTACACATTTATTCTGAACTGTCTTTCCATGGCTTGCCATCCACTTAACACAATGCAGGTGTTTTAGTAATAAAATGAGAAAAATTGTCATTGGGAGAAACTTAAACAATGCCAACATCATATGCCAAACCTGAATAAACTGCATAAAATTAATGATTAAAAATTAATTTGTGATGTGCCATCAGTTGTGGTCTTGACCGGTCTTGAAATAAAATTCTGAGTCCTCTTTGTCTGAGACCGAGAAAAAATGCGGTAGATTCCAAGACCTTTAAAAAGTGGTCTTGAGACCGGTCTCGAGAACTACACTACTACTGTAATATACCATAAACTTTTGATTTAAAAGAACTGTGGTGACCACACTTTGTATCAGCAAATGTCCATGACATTTATATCACAATATGATAAGAATTACTGGACATGAATTATTTCAATTCATTTTAAAGAGATTTCTCAGCTGAATTACTATTTGCACATAAGATATCAAACTTTTGCCTTAGCAGATTTCAACCCTCATCCTTTACTGCAAAAATCCCTGAAAAAAAAAAAACATCAGTGGACATGCACGATCTATTAAATCTATTAAATTATACATTTTGATTTTGCTTTCTATGGACCCCTATGGTCCCCCTTACTGAACAATGGGGCACTACACTAAAAAAGTCAATATCAAATCAACATAATTTTTATGTAATTTTAACTTAACTAAAAACAAGTTGAAATTGTTTAATTTATGTCAACTTATTTCAAGTCAAAACTTGAAATGAATCGTAAAATCAAGCTGTTTTAACTTCATGCTGCATTTGTTTACGACCACTTTGTATCCCATATGCAATTTCGTAGGTGAATTAAATATAGTTACTCTCAGTGGACAGACTGATATTGGCCTACTTACAAAAAGTCATAAAAGCCTTTATGAAGACATAATATCAGAATGTAATACATTACGAAAGTGTGTTGCTTATTTGAGTAAACACAATTCATGCAATGGCATAAAGTGACATTCTAGAGCAGTGGTTCTCAAACTGGGGTCCAGGGCCCCCAGGGGGGCCGCAGTTTTATGACATTTTATAAAATACATTAATTTATCATGAATTCTGTGAAATTAAACCTAAAAAAAAAATAAGGCAGTACTACTTTGTATAATTTAATGTTTTGTTTAATTAAAATGTGTTTTAGAACAGTTTTTTGTCATAAATTTACTTTGGGGGGGCCGCGAAGGAATGCACCGTACACAAAGGGGGCCACACGCTGAAAAGGTTTGAGAACCGCTGTTCTAGAGATCTCTATACAACAATTTGGTGAGGGCCCTTTGCTATTTTAGCATGGCAAGGCCCCCATCCACAAAGAAATGATTTGCTGAGTCTGGTGAAGAAATTGCCTGGTCTGCACTAAAAGCCAAGACCTATTGAATCCTATTGAACAACTTTGACCTCACTGATGCTGGTAACCAAAAATATTCGGCACTTTTTAAAGAAACATTTAAACTGTGTTAGACAAAGAAAAATTGTGAGCCAATTGTTCACAAACCTAATTATTTGGCTACACAGTAGACTTTGCTCTGTATAGTTTCTGGGGACCCCTTGGAACCATCTGGGGTGCCCAGACCCCAGTTTGAAAAAAACTTTCATACCTTAAAATTTCCATACCTTAAGATTTTATTCATTTTGACTTTCCAGTCACACAAATTACAATTTTCTTTTAATTCCCTGATTTTCCAAGTCTTTCACGACTGCAGGAATGATGCTGATGCATACAGTAGTTTTAACTTCTTTAAGACCTTGTAGGCTAATACACAATTACCACTACTGGTCAATGCACACAGCGATCTTACAAAGTTTGCAATTAAAAGCTAATTTGACAATTTAGTACATAATAAAGCTTCAAAAGTCGACATATTTGATTTTATTGAGGCTTGTGTATTTATCCATCGTCTATACAGCACTGTGGGATACACGTTTAAAAATGTATAAGACTTAAGTCGGGTTTGTGAACCTCGGCTTGATGAGATTCCCACAAATGCATTAACTTTTCAATCCACAATGATTTGTACAATTCATTAATTGTTGGAAAGTAATTCAACTTCCCTTGGCAATACTGTAAAAACCTTTAGCATCCAATGGAAGCCAATCCTCAACATCACTTGATCACGGTGCATCAGCTCATCTGCACTTTTGAAGTGTCAAGTCTTTTTTTTTGGTCTTTTTTTCATGTTCCTTTTATGGTAAAACCATGTAAAAAAGTCGATAATCCAAAAGAAGGCCCAATCCTGATAATCCGTTTGATATGTAAATACAGGAATCGTCTAAGAATGCACACTGAGGTTTTGGGATGTGAGGAGATGTGGCGCTTTCTCATACTTTGTGAAAAACGCATGCTCATCAGATCTGAAGAACAGTTTCTAGCCGAAGATGGTAGTGATGATGGGGACGTTCGTTTTCCCCTAGTGTCCGTATAAAAGTAATAGAGAAAGCAAAGGAAAACTCTAAGTTGAACTACTGGTCATAGGTTCATTCGTAGATGCTCTGGCCGTTTGGAGATAACCGGGTAGGCCTGCTGTTTAAACTGGCCCATGTTGGAGCCAGCAGGTTGCCTGATGGGTAAAGGGGCGCTGGCCTCTGTGTTGGCCGTGACATCCATCTGATCCATGGTGGACACTTCCATAGCGAGCTCTGTTGGGGATTGGAGGGAGGAGCCTTCTGGCAGATTGGAACCTCGTGGCCAGCAGTCTCCTGAGAACTTGAGTGGGCTGAAAGACACAGCGTTCAATGAGCACACTGTTCGCATGCACTAAATCTCTCTACTGTAAGGCATTTGTGCGTCGATTACCTGATTGGTGTTCTGGGGCTTCCTAAAAACCGGCGAGGTGAACGTATTTTTGGCTCAAATGAGAATTTCTCCTTAATATTTTCCAACACAGATGGAGCCACATAGGTAAAGCCCTGCAACAAGTAAAACCACAGGTCAAAAAAATGCCTCCAACAATTGGAAAGAAAATAAGGTACTGTGTTGCCGTGACCTCACCAAAAAGACCTGATTTGCACTTTCACTTAGTGTGGAGTCATCGGGACTGTCGACGGGAGTCTGGCTGGTGAACTTTGAATCAAACTGGCTCACATCATCAGCAGATTGCTGTTGAAACAAGACACCAGCTCGTGTAATACATCTGAACTCCATTAATCCTTAAGATGCCAGCAAAGAGCAAGAATAATATATAGTTACCAAGAAAGGCTTAAATGGTGGTTCTACTTTTCGCGCAAGAAGGTCGTCCCAGTTAACGTGTCGGAAGAAGGGATGAGTCTACGAAACAAATATAAGAAATGCATTACACCAAGGTGATAAAAGTGACAATATTAGGAATCTTAACATTGTATGTGGGTTTTGGTAAATTAACGGAAAATTTCCATGGGAACTTAATCTGGGGAATTTTGAAAATATTGGAACGTTAATGGGAATTTACAGGAATTATTTGGAAACATTTATATAAACTATATCAGCTGTCTCCAACATGTTGCCTGCATGAAGTCTGAGTTGCCCACCAAAGCACATTCTATTCATAGCTGATATTTTGATATTTACTGTATTTATTGCATATTAGCTTGGCTTCTTTTATACATGTTAACATTTAAAACAATGATAAAACATATCAACAAGTAAAATGAAATAAAATGAAGTACAAAAAAAGTTTTAAATACCGTACTTTCCGGACTATAAGCCGCATCGGAATATAAGCCGCATCATTCAAAAATGCATCATTAGGACGAAATAATATATAAGTCACAGTGGACTATACGTCGTGTTTATTTAGAAAATTATTTAACAAAATCCAAGCCGAAGAACAGACATTTAATCTGGAAAGATAAGTTATTCAACTAAACAATAGCAGACAAAACAGCAGGCTGAATAGATGTCTGTACGTTAAAATAATATTATCAGTTATTTAAACGATAAACCATAGCATACAGAACTTACCTGAAAGGTTGAACAGGCTAAATTACGCCAACAAGCCAACTAGCATGAAGTTCGCATCCTAGTCACTCCACATTATTGAATGTTTTGAATTACATAAATACAGACGCAGCATATAGCGGACTCTCGCAGCTATAGACGGTAATGTTGTCTCTTGCCTCATAAATGTCAAAATTAATTAATACTTACTTACAAGGCGCACCTGACTATAAGACGCAGCACCAGCCAAGTTATGAAAAAAATGCGGCTTACAGACCGAAAAATACGGTAGATTATATAAAAAAGTAGCCCTCCAGATTGTTATCCATTGTGGTAGACCTTGCTCACAAAAAGGTAGGAGACCCTTTATCTATAGCATACACATGCCTGCCCATGTGTGTCTGTCTGTTGGCCTATCAATCAACATAACACTGTTTTTAAACATACCTGTACTTCTGTTGCATCTCCAGGTCCAGCCCCAAGCCGAGATGAGGCACTTCTTTTCAGTAGCTTAATAAAGTAAAGTGAATAAGTTTAAAATGATTTTGAAAAATAAAGAAACACTTAAACAAGCTACAAAACCAAATTGAATAAAAAAAACAGGCATTTCATTTGTGACAAACTGAAATGTTTGCCTACCCTTTTAAGTAGATCCCTGGCTTCTTGCGTGAGGTAGGGTGGGAGGTTCAGTTTGCATTTAAGAATTTTGTCAATGGTCTTCTTACGGTTCTCCCCCGTAAAAGGAGGCTACAAGAGCAAAAACATATGCAAAAAGAAGCAATCATTCATAAACTTCCAAACAATAAAAAAGGGCACTGCATAAAAGGTTGATACTCACTGCTCCCGTCAACATGTCATACATCAAAGCCCCAAGACTCCACCAGTCAACAGCCCGATTGTGTCCGCTTCTCATGAGGATCTCTGGAGCCATGGAGAAAAATTGAGGATCTTGTCACGCTACTGTTGAATTCATTTAAATGCACATCACACAGATATGTCGGCCAATGAACGGCGACAATAGCAAAATAGGAAGTTAACAAGCACTTACATGTACTCAATAGTGCCGCAGAATGTATGGGTGACCGTGCCATCATGGATCGACTCCTTACATAGTCCAAAATCAGTCAGTTTTACATGTCCTGTAATGATAAACATGGGTAGTAAAAAGCATCTTAAATACATTTAACAACATAAATAATAACTATGTTAACTATTTTGCTAGAGTTAACTCAATTAAGTAGTCAAACCTTGGTTATTGAGCATGATGTTCTCAGGTTTGAGATCTCTGTAGATGATGCCTTTCTGATGCAGGTGTCCAAGAGCCATAGAGATTTCAGCCAAGTAAAAGCTGCATGTAAAAAGCCCTGAGCATCATTCTGATAATCTCCGCTCATCTCATGTTGAATGTTATTGTATGAAGATTTGTCCTTGAAAATGGACACTCCCATAAAACACTGTTTTTATTTTTTAGACAAAACTAATTAACTGTACTTTTAACTTTTAGCATTATGAAAGCATCTAATGCCAATCGCTGCAATAATTCATGTTTGAAAATAGGGCTGCAACAACCAAGCGATTCATTTTATGATTAATCGACTAATCAGAATAAAAACACAAATACTACTCAATTCCATTTTTCACTTATTATAGCTAAATAAGGCACTTAATTAGTAAATTAAGAAAAAACACTTCCCTGCCAATGACGAGTATTTTCGGCAATCTGTAATACCGCTATTATTATTATTCCGTAACTTATAAAATCCGAAACTATCGCCCTAGTGCAAACAGCTGTATGTCCGTGGAGAGCGAAGGATGCTATTCTTAACTCTTTCGCCGCCATTGACGAGATATCTCGTCAATCAAGAGAAAACGCTTCCCTGCCAATGACGAGTATTTCCGGCTTTCCGCAATACCGCTATTATCCACCTAGTGGTGCCCTTTCGCAACTTTTTAAACCAGGAAGTATTCCCCTATGGCAAGGGGCTGCATGTCCGTGTCTGTTTTAAAGATCGCTCTGAGTGGGATCTCTATGAAAAGTCCGTCACAAAAATTGAATTATCTCAACTTTTTGCTCAAAATGTGGTGTTTTTGCATAAACCTACCCATATTCAAAAGGTGATTACAAAAGAACTACTGAAGGTAGGATGAAACGGTGTTTGAAAGCAGAGGGTCTGTTCTAGAGGTCGACCGATTTATCGGCCGGCCGATTAATTGGCCGATTTTTGGCATATTTTAAAAAATCGGCTTTGGCCGATTTTGCTGCAAAATTAGGCCGATTAATAGGCAGGCGCATCTGCGGGCACCTAAGCGCTGTTGTAGAACTCGTGACGCTGCCTCTTGCTGCAAGCAGATCGCACCCGTCTCGTGTGTGTGCAGCCATGCCGTGTTCACAAACAGCTTTACTAAATGATGGCGGATCGCGCGAATTAAGCAGCCAGTACCACAGCGCGACGGGCTAATGTCTCGCGGTGCACTGTCCGTGCAAAGATTAGGCTCATTTCATGTGATTAATGAGTGATGATGAGTTTTGTTTGCGTGACAGAGAGAGAAGAGCCGCGCGTCCACGCTTTCTGTCTCCCTGCTTTTATTACTCAAAACAAAACTGACCCGATGGCGAAAGGTCGGAAGACCAAATCATATCCACCAAGGAAATGTTTTTCGTGTTGTTACAGTTAGACTTTGTTTACAGTTTTGCGCTGCTCAGCCTGGATTACAACACAGCGCGTCCGATTCGCGAACCGACTCCTTTGAACGGATTCGTTCGAATGAACGGTTGAAACAACAGATCTGTACCAACACTAAACTCACAAGACGTCACTGTCAGCACAATCAGTCACTTATAGCGTCTCAGAAATGAGAATGTAAATGTGTTTAGAAAGATTTGCCCTAAATAACAGTCTCAACTAAAAACCATAGACATTTACTATATTAACTTTATGATGAATAAATATTTTATCAGGTCTACCAAATAAGGATTTTATCCTATAAAGCAATAAAAGCCATTGTAAAAAACTGATCAAAGATGATGACAGCAGAGTGTCAGGTAATATCTGTGTCTGATAAATGCATGGTGCAGAGGAGGTTGTAAAACTCTTCAGAAAGATATATTTTTAAATACTTTGACTTAAATAGTGACATTTTTGCATTTAAAATATCTGCTAATAATGATGAGAACATTTTGATTATTATGTACATATAGAAAATCGGCCAAACATATCGGCCATCGGCTGCCCTGATTTCTAAAAAATCGGCATCGGCATCGGCCAGAGAAAAAGCATATCGGTCGACCTCTAGTCTGTTCTTTCATTTGGTATATTGTATGTTTATATATTTAAAGAAGAACATTTTATGGAAGACATTAAACTTTTGTGAAAATCATGAAAAACGCTGGAGGGCAACTTTTTTTTAAAAACGCTGGCGGCGAAAGAGTCTGTAAGGAATTTATTTTTTGCAGCCACTACAAACATAAGACAAAAGATTTAATTTAAATAATCACAACAATGTGTGAAATTTATTTCACGAACAAATAAAAAAGTATGAGAATTGAATGTCAAAACATTAAAACAGACAACTAATGGTCATAATTTATTAGGCAAATAACAGTCAGCCAAATTTCATAATCGTGACAGCCCTAAGTAAAACATCTTCAAATGTCAAAACATAAACAAACAAAACTAAATGAGATTTCAGGGATGTGCGGGTGAGGAAATGTTGCACAGAGATTAATAAACTCATTTTAATCTTCTTTAACCCTAGACTTTGATGAGAACATTATTCGTTATTAACAAAATAAATAAGCCACTATGATATAAATGATATGATATTTGTTAATATACATGCGTTGTTACAGTAATAAAACCTTGATTTTTCCCTTACTTTAAAATAGATGCTTTGTTGTAGGATTTTTTTTAAAATAGTAGTCAACCACAAACTATTAAACAATACTAACTCACTGATATTAAAGGATGAAATTAAACCTTTAGCAACCAGCGTTTGTTTGCGCTTTTGCTTCCGTCATTGTACTGTCAGGGTTTCCAGATACGTGTGATAAAAACAGCCCAAAAGCCATTCAAAACTAGTTTAAAAGCATCCCAAAGATTATTCACAGTCCAAATGCCAACAACTATTGAACCAAATCCTTCCATCTCTAACCCTCTGAAAAACATCAACCAGCAGAAACTATTTAAAAGTAGCTCAATTCAGAACTACGCATAAAGGCAAAGTGCAACCTGGCAACACTGTGGTCCGAGCAATGCTGGCTTGCTTTAAAACAAGCTGATAAACCTGAAGCTCGCGTTGTATGAAGAAAACGTGCCTGATATTGAGCACGCAGCTCATCCTGTATGAAGAAAACGTGCCTAACTTTATAAGTGCACAGTTGACAACGAATTTCATTGATTTTTATCAATTTTATCGATTAGTTGTTGCAGCCCTACCTGAAAAGTCGAAATAAATAGCTTTTCTCTTACCAGGCCGTGTCCTCCATGAAAATCCCCTCTCGCTCAAGTTGCATGAAAAGCTCCCCACCTGCAAGCAAAAACTTGAATGTTTCATTTGAGTTTTACAAACATGCAAAATAAAAACTACATTTTAACATTAAAAGGTTTTATGTGACAATGCAAAAAATAAGACTTTTAAATAAGAAATTCTTCAGAAGACTGAATATCTCTCTTAGCAACTCTACAGCAACAGCAAGAGACTGGAAAGAATGAGAATTTGTCTATTTCAAACAGACAAAGGTTGCTTTCGATTCACCAACCACTTAGATATTCAAGGATGAGGTAAAGCTTGCCACCCGTCTGAAAGGCATAGATTAGATCAACGATGAAAGGATGCTTGACTTCCTCTAAGATGTTTCGCTCGGCTTTAGTATGCGCTGTGTCCTTGGCATTACGGACAATCATGGCCTAGTTAAAAGGTAAAGTAAGGTTAAGCGTACATACGAGATGTAATGCAAATCAAAGCATTCAAATTTAAGGAATTTGCTTAACCTTTTTCAAGACTTTCATTGCAAAAATTTTTCCAGATGCTGCACCGGATACTTTCCGTACCTGGAAAACCTATAGAAATGCCAAAAACCAAAGTACAACATTACTTTGATTTGAAATATATACACAACAATATGCCTGATAATCGGAAAGTTTAATGTTAAAATTGTACCTTCCCGTAACCTCCTTTTCCCAATACACGGAGCAGCTCAAAGCACTCCGGCCGAATGTTCTCAGCCCCTTGGTTTACATTGTCCTCAGATATCTCGATCTTTTCACAACCATCCATGTTACTAAAAGGGCATACCATACATTAGGTGACATTGTGCACTTATTACAACCCAATTCACATGCTCATCCTGTTTTGAATAATATTTGTCTACAACGTATATCTGAGCAAGTTATTACATGTACTAAATATAAACAACATGCATACTTACAATTCAAAGCCACTACACTGATCCATGATTTCATTGATCTGAGCCTGCAAATAGGACATTCATATCAGATATCAAAATGCATTGAAAAACATGATGTTGGGTGGAGAAACGATCAGAGGAGCACAAGGAGATAACGTTACGAGGCAACAGTTGGCAGCACTTCTGGTTTGAACATAAAAACCTAAGGGGTCAGATTTCGCAATACTATTCCCAGAGATGCCACAAGATGACATGCACCATCTATGGTATTTTAACCTCCAATCGACTGATCCTTATAAAATAACAAAACTCACTAACTAGCACAAAGTAAACCATGAAGTTAAATCATGCACTTGGCGAAGATTCAGATCTAGTGAGCGAAAAAATGAAATGCATCTCGCATTACAAGGTCTACATGTAGCCCTTTAAATTGTCATCACTATAACGTAACGCTACTTGCTGCCAGGTAGCAACCCTACACACAAAACTAGAGTTTTATCTTTGTCTTGTACATATGAAACATCTTTCATGCATTACATATCATTAATACCTTGCACATATGCTGTCAACCTACGTATTGGAGTTAAGTCAGTCATTTAAAGGCACCGTAAATAGATCGTGTTAGCCTGCTAGCATAACACTGACGCTGATTAATCGGGCCTCAGGCCTGCGAAACACTCCCGCTCGCCGTACACCGAAAACACGCGGGTCGCTTACCTCCTCCAGCTCATCATCGGAGACATTTTCCTCCGGCTGATCGAGGTCGATGTCAAAAACGCCAGCCATCGTTAATTTCGCTGTCTGGGGTCGCTTGAAAACGCGTGAGGAGCTAGCGCTTCCCGCCTCATGGACATACACGCATCGTCGCCATGACCGGCATGCGCGCGACACTCACACTGGGGCTGAACCTGACACCCCCGCGCGGAGGAATGCATGACATTTCGATTTTTATCTTTTAAATTTTTTTAGACGTGAACATTCTTTTGGCATCAGAAAATTGTAATTATTTAAACTTTTAAATAACCGTTAGTTTTTCATTATTTAATTATATAATTTACTATATTATTATATAACACGTGGTTAAATTATCGGAATTAAAAAAAATTGATACCCGTAAAGAAAACAGTATTTATTTCGTAAATGGTACATTAAATCATGTAAAGGTGCATAAAACTATATTTCACCTAACATTTAAAATATATATGCTAAATATTTAGATTTAAATAAAATATTATGCAATTGTGGCATTTAACTTTATCCTTTATAATAACATGTTTTACATAGGGCTAGCGTTTGCTGATCTAGTATTGATCTATTTATCTATCACAAAAACGGGACAAGGGAACCACCCAAAAAACGGTGTGTGTGCTCCATCTTCTGGTAATAAATATGTTTGTTCTCCCATCATGCATCTGTTTCTATGCTTGAACCTTTACCCGCCTTCAACTCTGAAAGAAGAATGTTTAAGGAAGTACTTTTCTTAAATTAAGTGACTCTATTTGGCGCTGTTTATATAGTGGGATTGTCATGACTGTCTAAATAGTAAACTGACATCCATTGTAATTACAATGCAAGTTAGTTATTAAGTGATAACGTATACGTTGCTATAGATACACTGTAGCGTTGCGATGGGTTGCGTTTCGTTTTTCATCGTGTATTCACACTGTGCTGTAATAATGTTATCTTAAAGTGACCAAAGACACTGCAGATATGTCCGTAATAAGTTTACAGGTGGGTCAGTGTGGGAATCAGATAGGACAAGAGCTGTTCAGTGTTATAAATGATGACTGTAATGGAGCAAACAGGAAGAAGTACATCGAGTGCAGTTACGAGAGATTTTTCTATGAGAGCTCTACTGGAGGTAAGCAGTCTCATAATTTTAAAATGTATGTACTTAAATAATAGATTATTTAGGCATTGTTTGGTTCATGTACTGGAGAACTTGTGGCCCGGTCAGTGCTTGTTGACATGGAGCCCAAGGTCATCTCTCAAGCAATAGCCAAAGCATCTAAATCTGGAAGATGGAGGTATGGAGACAATGCATATTTCTCCCAGAAGCAGGGCTCTGGAAACAACTGGGCTAATGGGTAAGAAGACGCGATAGACTGATATATCACCACCAAGTATTTGTGCGACACGTGAGTTTATTGTACTTTTTTGAAGGTTCTCCGTACACGGGCCACGTCACAAAGAGGTTGTTGAGGATCTGGTACGGAGAGAGGTAGAGCGCTGTGACCGGCTTGCAGGAATTTTCACCATGATGAGTGTTGCGGGTGGCACCGGTTCTGGTGTGGGTACCTACATCACTCAGTGTTTGAGGGATATATACCCCCGATCCTTCATCTTAAATCAGTTGGTGTGGCCTTATGGATCTGGTGAGGTAATTTACCTGGTATTTCTGAAGATTTTATTTGTCTTGTATGGGTTTTTTGTTGTTAAAACAGACCCCGCCCCCCAAAATACTGAAGCAAGCATTGGTGTTTAGATTTGTGCATTAAGCATGCAACTTAAAGGCGGGGTGCATGATCTCTGAAAGCCAATGTTGACCTTTGAAATACCTTAACATACACGCCCCTACCCCAATAGAATCTGGACCTTCTTTTGATAGACCTGACCCACACATACGCAACCCAGGCAACGATGTTGGTTAGTAGACACGCTAACCAACTGCTGATTGGCTACAAGTGTGTTTTGGTACTCGGCCTGACTCCCTTTTTTAAAGTGTTTTTCAAAAATCATGCACCCCGCCTTTAATGTTCAATTCAATTTTATTTTATTTTATTTATATAGCGCTTTTCACAATTGTTAATTGTTTCAAAGCAGCTTTACATGAATAGATGTAGGGGAAAACACAGAAAAATCGGTAGATAAAATAAGAAGCAGAATACAGCGGTTAAGAATAAACTGTACAAGCGAGCATAGTAATATTGTAACGTATACAGGAAAGTGCTAAGTTAAGCCAATGTCGGCGAGCGTAGTAATAATGTAACGTATACAGGAAAGTGCTAAGTTAAGCCAATGTTGGCTGACTGTCCATGGGATGAAAAAAACCCTGTGGGAAAACTCCTAGGAGGAGAAAAACCCTTGATAGAGATACATATATGGGTGATTCTCACGAAAACTTGGTTTTAAAAATGTCAAGCATGAAAATGTAAAATTTGCTTAAATTTACTTTTTTTCCCACCAGACATTGAAAAACAAAGTCTGGAGTAAATGGGAACATTAATTTAAAAACTTTTACTTATCATTTAACACTTTTTGTAACATAATTTAAAAAATTATGTCCTAAAAAATCTCATTACCGCAACAGTCAGAAAACATCAACACTGACATATTTTCAAAATGACATGACAAACCTGAAAGAACATAATTTGGAAATTCTGCACATGCATTTAAAATCAAAGTATTATGCTTCTATTAATTAAATTAACCTTTAATAATCATCTGTTGCGGTAATGATAATCAAAATGTCGTGTAAGCATTCTGACAAGACAATATTTCAAATTAACTGTAAAAAAATGGTCTTACCTGGTAGCCATCTTGAAGTAACTGGTCCATGTGCTTGGTCACTCAAAATCAAACTTTATTAAAATTCTGTATGTGTGCTTAAACTGTTCTCAAAAAGTGTTGCGGAGGATGAGAACATCAGGCATGGACACATCATTTTCCTAATTTTTCTTCATTATTATTATACATGAATATTCAGTAAATATTTTTCTGTCATCTAAAGTAGTCTAGCAAAACATCCATTTATTTTTTTTCTTAATATTTTTGTGTTAATTTGATTAAATTACAACATAACGCATGTTCAAACACAGCCGGTAATGAGAATTTCAGCAAAAAATGAGATAAAATTTCCAATTATAAATTCTTATGTTGAAATCACACATTGTGCAAGGTAGAACACAGTATTGTGGTAATTCTGATGCTTTTTAATGTTACTATATTACACATTTTAAAGCTAAAATCATTAGTGCAGTGGTGTTTCAATGGTTTCGTGAGAATCACCCATATATTTATATATATATAAATATATAAAGTGCATTCAAACTATACATTTATTATCAGTATTTATGCCCCTTGGGAATGAGCCCATGACTTTTGTGTTGCTAACGCAATGCTCTATCAATTAAGCTACTACAGGAACATTATAAGTGGCTGATGCTGATGGTCTCAAATGGTCAATTATTCACTAGAAATTCTGAATTTTTACTGTTTTACTAATATTAATTATTCTCATCATGGTTATTATGTCCCTTTACAGGTCATCGTGCAGAACTACAACTCTGTGCTTACTCTGTCCCATCTCTACCAGCTCTCCGATGCTATTCTGGTTCACGAGAACGACGCGGTGCACAAAATCTGCAGCCGACTGATGAACATCAAACACATCTCAATTAATGACGTTAATAAGGTGATCGCTCACCAGCTAGGCAGCGTACTTCAGCCCGCGTATACTGCTGATTCATCCGGCCATTACTGCAGAAACCCAATAGGTACAAATGACTCACAGTTCACATCCCATTACTTTTAATTGCTCTGTGGGGCATCAGGCACTGGTTTAACAGCATTTGTCTGCTTCGTGCAGGGGAATTGGTGAGCTCCGTCGTGTGTCATCCTGAATACAAACTGCTAAGCCTGTGCAACATTCCTCAGATGTCAAGCAGCTCTTTGGCCTATAGTGTATTTACCTGGCCTGGCCTTCTGAAACATTTACGTCAAATGCTCATCGCCAGTGCTAGGATGGAGGAAGGTGAGTGATGTGGTGGTGTCAAGTTAAAAATTGTACGGTTAGTTTGTAAACAAATAATACTAATATGCTAATACTGTATATGACTAGTGGACAGTGTATAAGATCACAAAACATAAGAAATCAGAATAATACTTTATTATTCCAGACCCCCATGATGGTTTATGTGATACTTTTTCTTTTTTTTCTTTTTTTTTGAAGGAATGGATTGGACTGTAAGTGTGCCCTCAGTAGTCACATCTGGAGGAGAGAGCGCAACAAACAGCAGACAGAAAAGTTTTAACGTGTCACTTGCAAATCTTCTCATACTGCGGGGAAAGGATGTCTCCACCACACAGACAGGCAAGTTGCTCTCCAATATAACACAGTAAACCCTGAGCCGGTTTTTGGCAGAATAAATCCCGACAGGGTGATCAGGGACTCGTTCTTCACACGTCGCCTATTACATCCGACTGGGTTCCCACGGGTCCTGAAATCCTTGAAAGTTTGTGAATCTGGGGAAAAATTCAAGGCCCTGGGAAGTTTTTGAAAATATACATACAGATCATTAAAAGTGCTTGAATCTATTTTATGCAAGAAGTTTTCTGGAAAAAAAATCCATATTATTCCATGTCTAGTGTAGGATAATATCATAATAATTCCAGACTTTTTAAGCACACGTGCTAAATCGTTCGCTTTAAGTGCTTATATCTTCTGTATGCGAATGTTGATTTAAACCAAAATGCTTTTTGCTTAGTTGTGTTTGACACATGACAACGTCTCGGGTTACACATGTAACTGTTGTTCCCTGAGAAGGGAACGAGACCCTGCGTCTCCCTTGTCATACTTCCTGCGTCCCTGTAACTCCGTCTTTGTCAATATTTCAGATAGCGATATACTTCCTGGCTCCTGCGTCACCCTGTCTTTATCATTAAGCCTCATTATTTGTTGAATTTGATACACACATTTAGACGCACTTATCCGTGGAGGCGTCCCCAAAGTGTCACCGCAGTGACGCAGCGAAAGTGAACTGTAACAATGTATCTTAAAAGGTACCACGATATAACCTTGCTCTCATTTGAAATGTGTCCCCACATTTAGTCCTTGAATTTGAGGGTATTTGAGCTGGAAAGTCCTTGAAAGGTCCTTGAATTTGAAGTTAACTCGGGTGTGGGAACCCTGATCCGAGATCAAATGACAAATCCAAAATGATATCATCACGCTAATCATGATCTGGCTAATTCAGTTCTGATTCGGATGATTAGTATCACAGGATAAAATTATCTGAGATCATTGCGCGTTCGTGCTTTGCATGAAAGGGAAAATGTCTAGATAGTAAAAAACATTGATCGGCAACACTATGATTGGCTAATTGTTATAATGGTCCGAGTTTTTAGTTCTTGATTAAAGGTTATGGTGAACTTGAAGATTGTGGTAAACCCAGCTAAAGTTTTTTTTTTGTGATTTACTGTTTTCTACACAAAATCATTCTATATAATGTAAAGAAGATTTAGTATTTGTTTCAGAGATCAGTTCAGCCACTAGCCAGATCAATTAATAAATACAGACCGGAAGCTCAATTCGGCTCAGGCACACAAACGCAACAACACACGTGCGTCCGATGAACCGGTCTATAGATCATCTCTGGAGCAGCTGCTCTTCCTTAAACCCACAGCCAATGCATGAACACTTTCATTAGCCTATGATAAATAAACATGTTTGTAGTTCATCCCAGCACCCGGGGAGCAATTAAGGTAAGGTGCCTTGCTCAAGGGCACCACAGTTGCTATACGTCTCACTGCCGGCTGGGATAGCTGCCCACTGCTCCGTGTGTGTGTGTTTTTAACAACTTGCGGTGCGCGTGTTCACTACTCACTGGGATTGGTTAAATGCAGAGGTCGCATTTCGAGTATGTGTTGCATACTTTACAAACTTGTCACTTTTCTTTTTTGAGATGGTGTTTTTCACACCTTTGTGCAGTTGTTAATAATACACTAACACTTTCATAAATGAAGCAAGTGCAGTAAGTGCATTTTTATGTTAGTTTTACATCAAAAGAGCAAATAGTGCAACTGTTTCCGATGGACATTTATGTTCAATGCTGTAATTGAGGCTTTTTGCAATTTATGTAATTGTTTCATCTGTAATTGTAATCTCGATTAGTTTTTCGATTAATTGTGCAACCCTATATTGTATAGTAATTGACCTTGGAATGTCACAAGCCACTACTGGCCAATCAGAATCAAAGATTCCATATTGTGTGTGTGTGTAATAAGCATTTATACTGATCGGCTAGTTGTTTCTTTATGAAAGATTTTTTATAAGAAGCTAACATAAATTGCTTTAATCTACAGATGGTTTTAAGGATCCTGCATTATACGTGCCATGGCTTAAAACGGAAACTAGTTTTAGCACATGGAGCTCCCCTGTGCCCTTCAATGGATATGAAAAATCTGCCACTTTGGTCAGTAACAGCCAGTCACTTTTGAAACCTCTGGACAATATAGTCAGGAAGGCTTGGAACATGTTCGCATCGAGGTAAGAATTAATACCGAACAATAACCTACGGTACACAAAAGCTTAAAAATGAGCCTTTAAAAATGTGTTCGTTCTGCAGGGCTTATGTTCACCAATACACTAAGTACGGGATATCAGAGGAGGATTTTCTCGACAGCTTCACTGCACTAGAACAGA
The DNA here is from genome assembly GCF_027580225.2 of Misgurnus anguillicaudatus. Classification (NCBI taxonomy): domain Eukaryota; kingdom Metazoa; phylum Chordata; class Actinopteri; order Cypriniformes; family Cobitidae; genus Misgurnus; species Misgurnus anguillicaudatus. Next base: position 16,617,073 of record NC_073360.2, on the reverse strand, counting down.
TCATCTCCAGCTACACACATCTATAAATCAGCAGTGGCGGCCGGTGCCTGCCTACTCTTCTGAGGAGGCCAAAAAAAACAAAATATGTGTTTGTTGGGTCACGGGAACCTATCTGCATCCCGTGTCATGTCAAAATACGTGCCTGCTGCATACGCGTCAAAAGGGTTCATGATAAAAGAGACGCTCACGTCTTGCAAGACAGTTCACATTAATGTCCAGTTAAAAATACAACAAGAGTGACACTTAATAAAATAACAAAAAGAGCCTTTGTTAAGGAAGTCAAAAAAATTGGCAGCAGGTTTTTTAAAAATTAAAGTTTCTGATAAAACCAAAAACTGTTATTGCAAAAAAACGTGAAAAGGCAATTGTGTCATGCTTTGGCAATGCCCATCAAGCAATAGCTATTTTTCTGTCTAAGTTAGAGATTCTCTAAGTGGGACCAGCGGACCCCCTGGTGGTCCTCAATTCTTAGCCAGGAGGTCCATGAAACAATTTGTTAAAGTGTATATATGTGCGTGTGTATATATTTATATATTTATGTGTGTGTGTTATATTACTACACAAGTATCAGGCAAACGCGAGCATCTCTTTTATCATAAACCCTCACGTATTTTGATATGACGTGCAGTGCACATATGTTCACGTGACGCATGAAACACATGTTTTGCAATGACGATCCACACACAGGACGATGTTTTGACAAGTTTCGCATTCGTGTCTCCTTGAAAAAGAAGTCCCGAGCCACCACTGTGAATTAGACCTTTTTACATGTCCCTGGAAAAGGATATTTGTAATTATATTTGTTTTATATGGACGTCTTAAAAAAAAAAAGTGAACGTCAATTTATTTCTGGTTCATTCAAGCTGTTGTGATCCACGTTTTATTACTAGTAGTCAATTTACTAAAATAACACTTATTTATTTGACCTGTTGCTAACACACTGTCATTATCAGCTTTTTAAGTACTTACATATTTGTACCAATTTAACAGCCTATATAGATATAACTATATAAATTCAAAGACCTGATATAAGTCAGACAATTTAGAATGTGATGATTTGGCCAACAATACTTGGCTAGTGATGAAATTGACACTGTATTAACACGTAGGCCTATATGTATTTGAAGAAACAATGTTGAAATGAATCCTTTGAGGAATGTAGTTTTTTGTGTGTATGTATGTATGTGTATATATTATATATATATTGTCCCATTGTAAGTACAAAAATGTCAACTGAAATGGGTCTACGTTCTGAAAACAGTGCACATTAAAGGCGGAGTCCACGATGTTTGAAAAACGCATTGGAAAAGGAGACGGGCCGACTACCAAAACACACTTATAGCCAATGAAATCAAATCAAAAGCCGGGTTGCGTATGTGTGGGGCGGGTCTATCAACAGAAGGTCCAGATTCTATTGGGGTAGGGGCGTGTTTGTTTAGGTGATTTCAAATATCAACATTGGCTTTCAAACATCATGGACTCCGCCTTTAATGTCCAGTTAAAAATTATTCAAAATGGTTGATTTGTGTGAAAAATAAATAGTGACACTACGAGAGTGCATAAGAGACTTTGTTGAGAAAGTAAAAAAATCTAAGTTTCTGATAAAACCAAAAACTATTGTAAAAAAAAAATAAAGGCAATTGTATCATCCTTTGGCCATTACAACCAAGTAATAGCCATTAATCCTCGGTTTCGGCCATACTAGTGGTCCTTAATTCTTAGCCAGGGGGTCAGTGAAACAATTTGTTAAAGTATTATGTGTTTATATTATTAAGGAAATATTTACATATTAGGACCTTCTAAGAACAATGTTTATTCTGCTACTTTTAAATTAACAAGATTCAGGATTTTTTTGTTGTGTTATTTTTATAACATAAAACAAGTGTAAAAAATATGGTATAAGGTAGGAATATACTTAGTAACAGTTAGAATCTTAAGGGGGTCCTGTAAGGGGTCACTTGCAGCAAAAAGTTTGAGAACCCCAGGGGTCTCATTTATAAAACTGTGCGTAGGATCCTTACTAAAAGTCTACGTATGCACAAAAGCCAAAAATGTCATACGCCAAAAAATATTAAGACTTATATAACAAAGCAATGTTCCCTTTTTAAATCACAGATCACATGTAAGTGTGCATACATGAATCATCCTCAAAAACAACTTTAAAACAACTTTTATGAAAGGTTTTATCCACGTCAAATGTTGACTACTTTTGCGTGGGAACTGCATGCTTTATTAATGAGACCCTTGGTCTAGGTTAATAGACCTACACTGTCAAAAATAAAGGTACGAAGCCGTCACTGGGGCAGTACCCTTTAAAAAAGGTCCTAATATGTACCATTTAGGTACAAATATGTACCTTTAAAGGTACATTTTGGCAGTTTAAAGTACTAATATGCAGTCTTTGGGTAAAAAGGTGTACCTTTTTGAAAGGGTACTGTCCCAGTGACAACTTTTGTACCTTTATTTCTGAGAGTGTACACGGAAAAAAATTATTTATTCAATTTACTAAATTTTTTTAAGGTAAGTGGTTGCAATCAATTTATTTAAGCTACATTTAGAAAAGTTTTTTATTTTATTTTTCTAATTTTTTTTTGTTTAAATGTAGCTTAAATAAATTGACTGCAACCACTTACCTTAAAAAAATGAGTAAATTGAATGAATCTTTTATTTTTTTCTTAATAGTCCAACTATGCGTAGGCAAAATAAACATGAATTTAGTTATGTGTCATTTTTGCAAATATAGTGTTTGACCGCCCAAATTTTGCCTCGTTTTAGCCTAGACGTCAAGGCTGCATTTGGACGGCTATAAGACGTCTTTTAAATGCAAAAGTGCTTACTGAGAGAACCCTTTAACATACACTGCAGTATTTCCTGAAATACTCAAAAAGAAAAACCTGAAGAAATGTACAAGTTTGTTGGATTGTTCATCCAACGACTAACATACACATTTAAGTTTTCATTTAAACAATCAAACCTCAATATAGTTGAATATTTAAATCCGGACTAAAGAAGTGCTATGGAAACAAATTGAAGATTGCCAATAATTTTATTCAGTTTAACATTTCTAGCTGCATTTTCTATGAAAACAGACAATTTTTCTCATCTCTGGCACAAAATTCAAACGTGAAGAACTCGTAGTAGTTGACTAAGCCCAAAGTTTCAGTCAGCCTATTAAACTGCTGTTGCCATATGACTGACAGCCAACACCAGTCTGATAAGCTATCTGACAGAATGGGAGACTCATCATTGGCTGTATCAGTACAGCACACACATAAAAACACATGCCCGTTCTGAAAACAGTGACTTGTATCGCTTAGAATTTGAGCCTACAGATCTCTAAATGAGATGATCACATACTTCAAAATTGCCTTAAAAGTAGTCACTGCATGAAGGATACAACCCATTGTTTATATAACAATAGATTTGAATGTATCCAAATAACCTTATTTATAAGTCATCAATCAGATTTTTTTTTTTGCCTTTCACATACCTTCTTCTTGCACGGTCTATCTCCAACTTCTTTTGTTTCTTGGTCCGAAGCCACAGAATTGAACATAATTTTTTAGACAATTGGTAGATCAAGGTAAAAAGCAACACGACAGATGTATTAATCAATTTAATGTTAAACAGAAACACAATAGTTCTAAGAGAAACGATAGTTACCTACAGAAAGATTTCAGTCCAGTATAAGAAAGTAGTATGGATCAATTAATGGTTTAAGATCAAATGTCAAAACTTGCACTAAAAATGGAAGATTAATCATTTGTTTTCTTAGGGTAAAAGTTACATCCACTTGTTTGTGACATTTGAAGTTCAAGTCCTCAGCAGAATAAACACGTACGCATAGTCGAAACAAGTGTTATTTACAAGATGTGCAAACTATTTCGAAACCATGATGATCCATGATGAGTTGATATTGCTATCCTCTTAGAACAGTTAAAGAAATACAAAATGACATCATACTGATTAAAAAACACAATCCCTGAAAAGTCCAATCACAAAACCGACCCTGCCCATCCATACCTGTGCATTAGAAATTAAATAAATCAATCAATCAATCTATTGATTAAGAACTGTATTCACTTCAATGGAAGCATGACCTCCAATGTTGCATAAGACATTGCAACAAATATGACTCCGCACAGCCCGTTTACCTAGACTGCCTTGTTACTGTTAAGACAAAAATCTCTAAGGTTAAATCTGATTTCTTAAATAGCCGAGCACACTACGGACAAATGAAGAGACTTCACGCAACTAAGGGGATCTTAATAAACATACAGGAGCACGCGCTAGTGCCCGTTTAGCTTAAATATTTTGCAGGTTCTGAAACAAAAGCATGAGATGAGGCTTTTTGCAAGTCCGTCATTTGGTTTTCTCCTCCGCGTATTTCTTCTGCTGGAGTCGCTTGGCGTAACTCTGTGCCATGGAATTGATGATGGACAAAATAAAATAGCACACCATGACCAGCACCACTTTCTCAAACACCCATGAAAGCCAGCTTTCACCCTGCACAGAGAAAAAAACAAATCGGATTAAAAACATCCAATCTGACATTTTCAGAAATAAAGGTACTGAGGCCGTACTCTTTAAAAAAGTACAACGAATCCATATTAGTACCTCAAAGGTACATATAGGTACCAAATGTATACATAGCATTTGTATCTTTTTCTGTATAATGAGACTCATAAAAGCTGATTGATTTAAAAAGAAATGTGGAAGTGGAACTGAAAAGGCTATTCGGCCCTGGTGATCGGCCAATGCTTACCGCCGCACTGCCCTCTCCCGCTGGGTTATGAAGCTTAGATCTCTGGGCCTCCAAGTACTCCCTAAAAGGTTTCTGAAGAGATGCTCCAACTCCAGGTATAATGCTGTACAAAAAAAACAACAATTATGTGATTATCCAACACTTACCTGGACCTGAAGCAGGCAAAACTCTTCTCAAATCAAACAATTCACAAAACAGCTTTCTCCAAGTGACCGTTCCTGCTAAGGTGCCACAACGGACTGAGGCAGTAGCTTTCTGAACCCTCACTTATATCACTCAGGCTTCTGTAAGAACTGGTCTAAACCAATTAATGAGGAAGTGACTCAATATTGTGTCATCACTGTAATGTAGGAAGAACCGCCCAGATTTGGGTGGGAGTGAATGTCAGTAAAGCAGAATCATGGTGTAACGTGCATTATAGTATTTCGGCACCAAATTTCTTTGGAGTTCAAGGTGCATCTATTCCATCTTCTTTATTACATTCACGGTAAGCATTGAAAATAAGCACAATGCAAACTCTAAACATAACGTTATGACAAAGCTAGTCACATGATGACTAATGTGTCAACTTGCCTCACCACAAAAAGGAGGCGACCTCATTGAGCAACGTATCAAATTCAAAGGATCATATCATGTGATTTAAATTATGAATTGATGCATCTTATTCATTGCTGAAGAGTCATTTCATCATATTATTCAAAGTTCCAAGATGGAGACCACATTTCTAGTTTTGAGTCACTCAAAACTGTCTGCTACCCCCACCCATCAGACAGACATCACCATAAATGGTGAGGGTTTCTTAGACTTAGTAATACGTGGACTCAGCATGTGGTACAAAAAAAAAGACATTTTGGGAAATCTGACAAAAACATATCCAGGGCACAGGGAAAATGAAGCATGTTTCGCACCGTGGCATAAGTTTAATGACAATTAAGTCAAATGCCAGTGAATTCTGTCATGAAAATATTTAAAATATGATTCTTTTAAAAATGACCTGGACATGTTCTTGACACGTTTCATGAGGTTTATTTTTTGACCTACGGCAATACAGAGGAACAGATGCTGTAGGTGATTCTCACTAAACAATGTTAAGAATGTCTGCATGCAAGCATTATGAGTTTCCCACGGGTCACCGAAGAGTTAATTGAACGCCGCTAGATCCTTTTTTTATTTCCTTCATGCCATTAACATGTTAAAGTTTCATTTTATATGTTGGCAAAGATTGATAATGTAAATAAATTAACATTTATCCATCTGGGTGAGGCTTTAAAGGTGCAGTGTGTGATTTTTAAAAGGATCTCTTGACAGAAATGCTAAATAAAATACAAAACGAAATTATCAGGGGTGTATAAAGACCTTTTAATAATAAACCATTATCTTTTTATTACCTCAGAATGAGACGTTTTTATGTGGAATTCGCCATTTTGTGCTGCCATGTTTCTACAGAAGCCCTTAACGGACAAACTTTTTTACTAATTTGTCTCCGTCTATGACATGTTTTTCTGGTGGCGGCTACCGTAGCTTCTCTATGCGTCTCAAAAGCGAGGGACTGAGCCATTGGTTGCAATTCGCAACCTCACCACTAAATTTACACACTGCACCTTTAATCCAAAGCGATTTATATTGGGGGGTTGGATTTCCTTTACCTTTACACAATGCTTTACCAATTGAGACAATTTATTTAAAACCTTTATTTATTTGTTGCACAATGAACAGACTGATAAACAATCTTTATTGCCCTACAAAGGAAATTTCAAGAACACATTTTGAATATTCAAAAATAATTTTTTTCTACCTTTTTCCACCGATACTGATATCCGATTATTCAGACTGACATGTGCCGATACCGATAGTTTGGTGGTAACATTAACTAAATTCTGCAGATTCTTTACATTTTCTATACACAGAGCTCAAATTCATTGCATTTTCCTGTTCTTTTTGATTGACAGGATATATCAGTCATGACTATCGGCCGTTTTTTAACGTTATCGGTAATAGCAGACAGTGTGAAAAATTGCTTTTATTGGCTACCACAATGGATAAAACAGGGCTGGAGGGCTACTTTTTATATAGTCTACTCAAAACCTTTTTGTTTTACTTGTTGACTTTATTTTATTTTACTTGAATATGGTTTATCATTGCTTAACATACATAAAAGAAACCACGCTAATATAAAAATATGTAATAAATAAATAAATAAATAAATAAATATATATATATATATATATATATATATATATATAGACTCTGTGCGGGCACCATGTTGGAGACCACTGCTCTAAACTAATGCATTTTTAAACTTAATGCTCTTTTTTGACTTGACCCCTACATGCACAGTGCAAATGAAATATTGTGACTCAATACATTTTTGAATGTTATCATTGTGTTCAAGACTCAAAAAGATCCAATAGCCAAATGTCTTTTAAATGTGCAACCCCACTATCTCTGTAATATTGACTAGCTTACACAATATAAATTGTATTGTGCTGTCCACTTCACTTGTGAATACTTACCCGATCAGAGATACCATCTGCTCCACTATGTGCTTGCTGAATGTTATGATAACAAAGAGTTTCTGTAAAAAAAGAAGCAAAAATGTTCAGACAATGAATCAACGGCATGTTTTTGATTGCAGTGGTCTTCACATGCAGCAGCTTTGATGAGATTTTATGTGTGGGGTAAATAATGTCTTCATAAGACAGACAATAACCTCCCAAGACGACACGTGACACCCGCTGAGATCATCGCCTGCTACGCGGTCATGATGTGTCAGGTTTGATCATTTGGGTGAAATAAACAGTTTTACAGACATCAGATGTACCGGTGTCTAGAATCTGCTGAGTCAACATACAGAACTGAACAAAGAAGGTTAACACAAAGGTGTGGCCTCTGTAATTGACTTTAAAAGGAACATTACATCTTAAGCAATGACTCGCTTAAAAGCTTTGTGCTATGTTAGTATACAGCAATCATTGGTAAAACTAGATATTTGCTATTTTAACATTAAACATTTATGTAGTTCACCCAAATATGTGATGCTGCCTATGAAAAAAAACAGCTATATGCATCTTTTGTGATTTTCTGCATAAAATGTAAAGAACATACTGTGAAAATATAATCTTGATAGCTGTAATATTGACCAGTAAGGCCATGTCAACGATTAAAATCAATGACTGAAATCAAATCTTGATGCTCTTAAACTCATTATTAGATTATGAGATCTTAGCCTGGATTTTACAGACAGGGTCCCATATGAATATATATGAAGAGTACGGTTCCAAAACGAGATAACTCAAGTTTTAAAAAAAATTGTCAAAACATGTTTATTATTATGTTATTTTGTTTTTATTGTGTTTTATTGTGCTACTTAGCTGTATTTTTTGTAATGAAGGCTTAAATCAAAACAAACCAACTGCAGTTGGATTTATATTAACTGTAATGTACAAAACAAATTTCACAAACTTCACACACACACATATATATAGACCATTTCATCGGGTGCACGTGCGGTGACGCGATAAGAGTCTGGTCCGAACTTTACTTCCGGTTTCAGTTTTTTTAATGGTCTAAGTAGTTGCTGGCTAAACTGAAGTTTTAAACAAATACCTCGCCGAAAATAATAAATGTTTTGGGTTGCTATGTAATCTACGTGTTGTTTATTTTGCTTGTTATATTAATAAACTACTTTAAAAAGACTTTGTTGTTATTTATTCTTCGCAGAGTTTACCGGAAGTTATGTGATGACCACGAAAGCCGCGTGTTTATGTTGTTCCTGCTGAAATGGTATATATATATAGACCGTTTCAGCAGTAACAACATAAACATGCAGCTTTCGTGGTCATCAAGTGTGTATATATATATATATATATTTTTTATATTTATATATTTATATATCTATTTATATATATTACGTATTTATATATATCACGTATATATATATATATATTTTTTTTTTGTGTGTGTGTTCACTGATAAATAAAAAATAGATCTGAGATCAATTATAAGAGAATTTATATCTGGATAAACTAATGGACAGACTATCAATATACCTGAATGTGCATCTTAATAACAGCCTTCCCAATGAGAGTCGCTCCAAAGAAGGTCCAGAACGGAATCAAGAAATGACCACAAGTGATTCCAGCCAGGTCAAACAGCGGATTCGGGATTGAGAAGATGAAACATATATCATACTACAAATCGCAACAGTCTGAAACGCTGCAAGCCTTACATCACTTTTCTTTAAATATCTATATTGTGTTTCTTTAACATAAATGTCTAGAATGAATACATGTCTTTGTGTTGTGACAAACAAATATATTGTTTTTGTGGTTTTTAATGATATAGGCCAGTACCACAAGTATCAGTGGTTTAACATTTGAGAAGGCTCTGATGGGATTTATTTCTAAGGAAACAAAACAAACGTTACATTTGCCACTTTCATTCTGTGTCATTTTTATTAACAGCATGTGTAAAAGTCAAACTACTGCGGTATCCATGCCAAACAGTACTAAGAGCTACGTTTTTTTTAATCTGCATACCATTGACCCTTCCTTTCTAGTATACGTATGACATTGTCATTAAGTCGCACGGGTATATTTGTAGCAACAGACAACAATGCATTGTATGGGTCAAAATTATTGTTTTTCTATGCCAAAAATCATTGGGCAGTAAAGTTCATGTTCCATGAAGATATTTAGTATATTTCCTAGCATAAATATATAAAAAATATATTTAATATTAGTAATACTTGTTGCTTAGGACTTTTGTACAACTTTAAAAGGTGATTTTCTTAAAATTTTTATTATATTGCGCCCTCAGATTCCAAATTTTCAAGGGCCAAATATTGTCCTATCCTAAAAAAACATACAGAAAGCAACTTTCAGGTGATGTATAAATATCAATTTCAGTAAACTGACCCTTATGAGTGGTTTTGTGGTCACATATTATAATAAGAATGTTGTGTCTTTATTAGCATCATGCAAAAAAATTTGTACTTACTGAGGCACAGGCCAGAATACCGAAAAATCCCACTTTCTGCACCATATTTTGCACTGCTAGTTTAGCTCTTGATGCAAAATCCTGCAAAGAATCATCAAGTTTGTTTAATAATGTTTGATATCTGACTTTTTAAAAGGTCAATAAGTCTCATTTAGGAAAGAATAAACAATCAATGGGATATAATTTACATTGCAAGTATTTTATTTACCACGAGGAACAATTTCTAGGAACACAAAAAAAGATTTCAATCTAGAAATGCAACAAATCATATAAAGTAATCTCTGCCACAATTCTGCACAAAAGCTCATTTCAAAAAGTGTTGACAAATTGCTGATTCATTCACAGGACTTCGAGGAGCGACATACCATATTTAAGACCCCCTATTAAAAGTCTTTTTTGTAAAAGCAGAGGCCATGTGGGGTCCACTTAAACACTAAGAAGCTGTGATTAAAGGGAAGCTCTCCACTGAGTCACTCGCTGTTCAAAGGTCTTACTGGAAATTAGGGGAGAGCCCTTCCAAGAAATCATGTGACCCGCATAAGTGAACCACAATAGTGGGGGCTCAGGACACACCAACAGGATATAGTGTCAATTGCATCATGGGTGGGCATCAGTGTCAGATTTTAGGTCAAGACCTCTGCAGGAAATTTGTTAAAAGTAAACGTCTGAACATCTACCTGATCTCCTAATCAAAAGGATCTGCGGTCTACATAACTCATCACACACACGTCTAATCAAGGTGAGACACATGGGTCTAATATATAACATGAACTGATGCAGTGATGAAATCCAGACCTGTGCGCTCTGTGCCTGCTCCAGCATCTCCTCAAATTCCTCATAATCTTCATCATCGGGATCTGCTCCGGAGAGCCGGGCCGCTCGCGCCATGAAGTAAGGGGGCAGCTCTCCAATGGCTGTGCCCGCACCCTGAAGATGCAGTCACAAACAAAAGGAGTCACCTTAGTCTAAAATAGCAAGTTAGCAAGTAGATCAACTGCATAAAACATTCAATTTTAATTTTTTGGCACTAAATGTCACAGATCAGCCACATAAAAAAAATTATATATGGGGGAACCTCTTAATTCTGCATAAATAGTTTTATGCGGAGGTAGATTCAAACAATTTAAATTAATTTTTAAGCCTTGGTGGGTGACATCACTTTCTACTGCCCATATTTATTGCAAGGTCCAAACTATTTTTGCATCGTCCTTTAGAGTTAGTTTGAACCTTTTGGTCACTCTTAACTGAACCCAAACATCTAATTGGCCGGTTCGGATGTGTTCATGAATCTATGCATGAAATCAAGGCTCCAAATCTTTAGAAGCAGCTTTGATGTTCGGTCTGATATGATGCTGTGAAAAAAAAACTCACCCACATGCAGGCCTCCAGGCGAACTTTCGACATGATGGTCCATAGTGAGATGCTCTCCTGTAGGGCCTCCTCCTCTGGACAAATGATCTGAGCAGGGTAAGGTGGCTCAGGGAAGTTCACAGAGCCACATTCATATGCAGCCAGAGTCACAGAGGCTATGTGTGGACCCTGAAAAACATCACTTAGGTAAGACTTCCTGATATGGCACGATCACACTTCAGTATACAAGAATAGAGCACAACACTGACATCCACTTTTTTAGAGGCCTTGGCTGTGTAAGTATTGATGTTACTTTTAAAGGTGCAGTGTGTAAATTTTAGCGAAGTCTAGTGGTGAGGTTGCCAATTGCAACCAACGGCTCAGTCCACTGCTCACCCCTTTTAAAACGCATAGAGAAGCTACGGTAGCCGCCACCGAAAAAACATGTCATCGTCTGAGACAACTTAGTAAAAAAGTGTGTCCGTTAAGGGCTTCTGTAGAAACATGGCGGCACAAAATGGCGTCTTCCACGTAAGGGGACCCTCTGGGTATGAAGATAAAAACGTCTTATTCTAAGGTAATAAAAACATAATGGTTCATTATGTAAGGTCTTTAAACACCCCTGAATATATAGTTTTGTATATTATTTTGCATTTCTGCCAAGAGATCCTTCTAAAAATTACACACTGCACCTTTAATCAATAGTAATGAAGTTCATCACCAGTAATTTGGATATATATAAAAAAATCTGTAAAAAAACATTTAATTAAATTTAAGGAAAAATATGATTTTTATGGTAACATTTTACAATAAGGCTGTATTTGTTAACATCATTTAATGCATTAGCTAGCATGAACTAACAGTGATCATTTCTTCTACAGCATTTATTATTAATCTTTGTTCATGTTAATTTTAGCATTAACAAATACATTTTTAAAATGAAAATTTGTCTGTGTTCACATTAGTTAATCCACAATGAGTTAAAATTAACAAAGATTAATAAATGCTGAAAATGTATTTTCATTGTTAGTTCGTGTTAGCGAATCCATAATATAAAAAAATAAAACATTATTGTAAGTGTTTCCATTTTTACTTAATAAACCAGAATTTTATGTTCTATTCCTCATCCATGAATCATTTCCCTTTTGTAAACATTGTCATGTGATATATTTTTAAAGACTAGTTCCTCACGACTAACAAATCAATGTTGGCAAAGTACGTAAAACCACTATAAACACACTTCAACACATAAAAATGTATCGAACTGCGAAAAGCTTGTGGTTTTTTCAATGCATTACAATATGATAATTTATTTGCTAAGTGAAAACATGCAGACGTGTCACTGATGTCATTTTTCCCCAGGGCTGTGTGGGAGAGCAGACTAGTCACTTTACCATATCTAACATTTTTAACTTCTGATGAACCTTCCTTAACCAGAGGAGGCTAGAATGACTCGGGTGGTACCATTTAGTGACCGGCTCCAGTCAAAACAACATGAATTCAACAGGAAATGCAATGTAGACTTTCATTTTCATTTAAAACTTTCATTTTGAAAGAGTAAAATTCCCAAGAAAAAAAGATATTCTGAAATATCTCAAACCCAACATAAAACTTGATTTTGACGATTAATCATAGTAATGTTTCTCTGCTGAGTGTTGGGATCTTTATAGTGATGTCAGCCAATCAGAGCCATCACAAGTTAGTCATGCTCAGAGAAATGATCTCATGATGCTGTCATAGCAAATGCTAGCAGTCAGAGCCTGGTACAGCGACCAATGTATTCACTTACTCATTTGCAATTGATTTTATTTCTCTTTCCCAGGCACCGAAACATAACACAGGTCAGGTCACTTCCCACAGAAATAGATTCATTGCTTAAAAATGATGACAACATTGCACTCTTTACATTCTTTGGAGTTTATATTCATCTAAAATATAATTATCTGAAGTATTTTATATGAATCTAGAGTTTGTCATTTTTCCTCTGTGAACGTTTTAAAGGCCTTTAAGCAGAGTTTGTCTTGTACTGTTGAAACATTGTGTGCATCTGCACTTTCACATCCCGTTCTGTCACAATGTTAACCATAGACCCACAAACTAAGGACAAAGTACTAGATCTCTGTGGTGACAACAGGGTGAACGTCAGTGGGGTGTGACTTGACCACAGCCGGTGGAAGTGGACACTTCTGGTCACCATCTAGTTTGTTCTGAGTCAGTGGAAACTGGTTGAATGGTTCCGATAACAAGATGTTCTGTAGAGCAGTCGGCGCTAAGAACCGGAGAAGGACACGTGCTCCCGCTGTGACTCTATAAATAAACTTTTGTGGGACACTGACCACACCCCTACTCTTTCCTCAAGACTGAGGGCCCCATCGGGTACTTGACCGTTAATCTGAGGAAATACCCATTTACTGTATTTAAATGCAAATCTGTTGAACCTATTGGCTAACTTATCAAACATTACAACACAGATGACTTTCTCATTTCTCAATATCAAGCATCAGTTTTCAGCTACAAATTTTTTATCAGCTACAAAAGATTTTCCTGTAAGTCAATAGGAAAAGTACCGAGACCCTAAGGTGACATTGGAGTAAAAAAAATCTCAAGTGTAGTTTTTATGTGCTCACGCGAAACCTTCATGTGCAGATTTTTTTTAAAGTTTAGTTTTGCGTGCTCACACAAAAAGCGAACAAAACCATAGTTTCACGTGCGCACGCGACAGTTTCACGTGCGCACGCGACAGTTTCACGTGCGCACGCGACAGTTTCACGTGCGCACGCGACAGTTTCACGTGCGCACGCGACAGTTTCACGTGCGCACGCGACAGTTTCACGTGCGCACGTGAACGCGACAGTTTCACGTGCGCACGCCACAGTTTCACGTGCGCACGCCACAGTTTCACGTGAGCACGCCACAGTTTCACGTGCGCACGCGACAGTTTCACGTGCGCACGCGACAGTTTCACGTGCGCACGCGAAAGTTTCACGTGCGCACGCGACAGTTTCAGTAAACTAAACTTTATTTAATTTTTGTCCCCTTAGGGGCTCCGTAGAAATGCACTGCATTTGCAACATAAAGGTTGTTTCTTCAATTAACAGGAAAACATGTGTACTGATTAAAAAAGTGAAGAATTTCGTTGCAAAACGAGAGAAATCCGTTTTTTACATTTTGTCAAAACATGTGAAGAGTTTGGTTCCAAAACGCGATAAACGCATTTTTTTTAAAAAAATGAGTTACTGCCAAAATCAGTGTTATATCAGGTCAGTATTTAAAAGCAAATTCTTAATTTTACGCAAAATCCAATCTTCGCCATGTTATTCTGTCATCTTTTCTCCCTTTTCCCCCAAAAACGCAATAAACGCCACTCCTCTTTTTTTACAGAACGCAATAAATCCATTCCAGAAATTACAGCCCACCGTTCACGCAATGTAAACAAACATGGCGGCACGCTGAGTACACGGAGTCCTAGTTTTCCTCATCTACTTTGTACTTCGTGATCAACAAACAAAACAAAATAATACTTTAATGGCATTGATAAACCTGTGGTTGTTTTCTGTGACGGGAAAGATTGTCATCAACATCTAATAATTTACGTGAAGCACTCGGGAGACTGGTGCTTACCCCATTGACCCCAGGGTATCTTATGAATAATTTTACTTTATTTTACTTAAAGTCAACGAAAATCGAGCAGGACCAAAACATTTTACAGCTGATCGCTTTGAAAAATGCTAAGCAACGGCGTCAAGTATAAATGCAGCAATATGACAGTGATCTTAATATGACAATGTAAGTGTTTTGATTAATGCCATTAATGTTATTTTTTATCAGTGTATATCACTGTTCAACTAAATGAATATATCATGGCAAAGATGAATGCACATTTATACATTGATTGAATAAATTTATAGCATTTTGGGGGAAAAAAACCCGTCATGGATTTATTGCATTTTGTGGAAAAAATAATTCATTTTTATAATAAATCTTTGAAAATCAAGTTATGGATTTGAATTTTTTATGTTTTTATAACCTAAAGATGCTATGGGAAAGTTTGTAACAGAAAATATTGGTTTTCATCTCGTCACTTTCTTGGTATAGAAAACACGTTTTTACCGAAATTTGTCAAAATGGATTTATTGCATTTTGGAACCAAACTCTTCAAGTATAAACTGAATGCAATGCAAGCGGTTCAAAATAATTAAAATATAGTTCAGTTATTTATGCATATGCAAGGGTTCGCGTACAGTGCACACGACGCAGTTTTCTTCAACAGAATGAAAGCGAGATTTTTGTAACCGTGTGTGCATGTGCGTTCAGGACAATGTAGTATGTAGGCCAGAAGATGCATTACATTTCGTCGCAATGTGCATGCGCTTAACGTCTATGAGCACATTCGAGTAAAATAAACTATGCTGTGCGATTGACCGTGTGTGTAAAACAACAAAACTTACCAGATAAAGAAGAAAGGTGTGAAGTCCAGTGCCAAGACCAACTGAAGACAAAATACCCAGGCCTACCCAGTAGGCACACCACAGGAACTTCTTCTCCAGGTACTGTATATACTACAAACAAATGTTAAAAACATTTTAAGTAATGCAGGGCTAAAGAGATTGAGCAACAACATTTTACAAGTAAATTTCTCAATAACTCTCACCATCTGATGTGCTCCTTCTATTGTGTAAGCCATTGAGATAAGTGAAAAAAGGACTAGTGTCAAAAATACCACGACTCTTCTCCTCCAAAGCCTGTAAAACAAGACAAAATATATACAGTGGTAAGAAAACACTTGCCGGGAACAACTAAATTGAACTCAGTGATGATATTCAAACTAGGGATGCTCCAATGAGCTGTACTGGACAGCATTCAAATTTGACTGAATAGCGTTAGGAGTTACAGAATAAAAGTCTGAATGCTTACTTTGATGCCCATTCTTTAAGGGTAATGAGGGTTTCTATGAAGAAATACTTTAGTGTGATGATAGGCCTTTTCCACAGCACTAAAGACAGACGCTCTTCTCTATCCTGTAGTTTTCTCTCTCTTAATGATGAATCTGTGGGTACAATGCACTTGTTTTTTTTTTTGTATGAAAGATGATGTTTATGTGCTTGTCCATAAAGAGGAAGTAGAAAGCTGTGAGTTTAAAACCCAACAGCAGATGGTAGTAAAAAAACAAAAATGCATAATCTTTGACATATTCTAAGATTGTAGATTTAGTATGACGACACCTCATATTAGATATGAACGTTGCATAATAGATATACAAAATTAGATCTGACTATCAGTGATGATGAAGGCACATTAGTGAACATTCATCTCTTGAACTGACCCTTGATCAGTTCAAATGATGTTTTGACAGCGTAGACAGGATATAATTGATTAGATCACTGTAACAAACCTGTAGATGTGCCATTGTGCTTGTCCTTAGATCCTAGTCTCTTCTGTGGTTGTTCACATTCAGCTCCATTTGCAGCCATCTCCCTTAACCGTTTACAGTTTCAGACACCTGCAGCAACAACAAACAAGTAAAACAAGCTTTGTGACATATATCTATTTAACATATAAGGAAAACATTCAGGAAGGAAGATAAACATATACCAAAATGTGCAATGACATACAAAGTTTGTTAGGGTCAAGCAAACATACAAAATCAATCTATGCTAACTTTAAGAGGATTATCAGTTTTTAGTACCTTTGGCCATAAACATAACGTTAGGAGAGAATAATGACATTTAAATGTTAAAAAAAATATTCAAAATAAACATACACAGGGCCTCATAACATAACACATAGTGAGAGCTAAGGTGGGACGTAATGAATAATGTTAATGGAAAACTCTGACATAATGTATTGTAGTATTACATATTTGGCAATTGATCTAAGGGGATTACAGTACAAGGACCCTCTTAAAATTTATAAATTAGGTATATTAGTAGTTATACTAATGAAGAAAACCAAAAGATATTTTTCTGTTTCCGCTTAGGTGGTCTTTAAGTCCAACAGTCCATGTGGGTGACGAACCGGCGAGAATTAGCAGTCTATGCTAGCTTTAAGCTTACAGTCACTGTTTTAGATGGGATTTTAGGATAAATACGCGGTGACGTGTACACACTTTAAACCTAATTCTGGTTGAATGTATCAAAACACAAGGTTAAAGAAATTTAAAGGAGTCATACCTGCAGTCACTCTACAACCCTGACAGCAGCAATAAGACACAGCAGACACCGGAAATGACTCATGCTGAGCGATACAATTGGGCACTTTAATTATTTCAAAATAAAAGACATATCAAAATGTCTAAAAATAGAATCGTTTCCTGTCACGCCACCTTACAGACTTTACGTGAAACGAGCTAATTATAGAGCATTATTTATTCACCACAACTTTTAACAATTTATTATAAAGTATTATGTAATGTAATAGCATATTAAGCATCATCTTTTGAATGTTCATTGTAAGGTCTGTGAATGGCTATATTCATATGAGCTAGAAACCTCTAAAAAAGTTAAGCCTTTGGGCCTTTTATTTGGTAAAGCAGGCTTCCGTTGCATTGTGGCCGTTTCTCAATCAGAAGGCTGCAGCCTCCGGGGGTCGCATTTGTAGGCTGCATGCGTCATCAAGACTGTCTTATTTCAGAATATAAACAATTATAAAGTTGACTATTATTCTTAATTAGTTATAAATTGTTGTATTATGGTGATGTCTTGCGAATGCAATGCTCAGTTAACTTAACTAAACCAGGCTTGATGACGTATGCAGCCTGCATATGCGACCTCTGGAGGCTGGAGCTTTCGGATTGAGAAACGGCCACTAGTTTTGAGTGGTTGTCCGTTTCTCAATGCGTCATCAAGACTGTCTTATTTCAGAATATTAACTATTATAAAATTGACTATTATTCTTAATTAGTCATAAATTGTTGTAGTATGCTTATGACTTGTGAATGCATTTAACTTAAATAAACCAGGCTTGATGACGTATGCATAACCGGCCTCTGCAGGCTGCAGCCTTCGGATTGAGAAAGGGCCGTTGTGGCTAGAAGGGATACAGCTACGGCCGAAATTTCGCTTGATGAGCGCTGTTTTAATCCTAATCCAAATTAACTCTTAAAGGTGCAGTGTGTAATTTGTAGAAGCATCGTTTGACAGAAATGCAAAATAATATACAAAACTATATTATCAGGGGTGTATAAAGACCTTTCATAATGAACCGTTATGTGTTTATTACCTTAGAACGAGACCTTTTTATCTACATACACCGAGGGTCCCCTTACATGGAGTCGCCATTTTGTGCTGCCATTTTTCTAGAGAAGCAATTGAGGAACTTTCTTTAACAAAGTTGTCGATGACATGTTTATCCGGTGGCGGCTAACGTACCTTCTCTATGTGCTTTAAAAGTGAGGGGTGAGCCGTGGACTAAGCCGTTGGTTGTAATTCGCAACCTCACCACTAGATGCCGCTAAAATTTACACACTGCACCTTTAACCCAACATTTCACGGAATTTAAACTGTATACTATCACATCCAGCCAAAAGCGCTATTTTTCATCTTAGTCTTACCCCAAACCCAATATCTTGCGAGATTTAGCCGGAGCTGTATAGCCAGAACCGTTTTGAGTGCACTTTCACTATCAAATGACTCCACCAGTATGGAAGGCCTTTAAAGCAAAATGAATGAAACTACAGTGTTAACACGTAAATTCGTTTTAACACGTGATTTATGCATTAACATGTAGTATGTGTTAACACGTTAGTTTCACACCTTTATGCGATAATGGCATTCGATAAAGTTCGTCACAACATGTATGTATGTAGACCATCATGTGTGTGGCTCGTCATTTCAAAATAAGTGTTCTGCACATCATGTAAACTTATATGCATCACACGTGATGTCAAAATACAAGCCTGCTGCAGACACTTTGAAGGCGTATATAATAAAAGAGACGCTCATGTTTGCCAGATACTATAATAATAAAATAAATAATTCGTTACATTTATATAGCGCTTTTTCTCAGTGCTCAAGATACTCTATCTCATGTGCAATCAGAGTTAAGTGTTAAATTAGTGTCTTGCGAGTATTTCGTGAATGTGAGCGTCTCTTTTATCATAAACACTTTTGACGCATGTGCAGCAGGCACGTATTTTGAAAAAGGACACATAATGCACATGGTTCACGTGAAGCAACAAACACATATTTTGACATGACAAGCAACACACGACACGCCAAACACATTTTAAGTTTGTGCCCCTCGGTAGAGAAGTCAATGTCCGCCACGTGACTTCAAAGGAATAACCCATAAAGATAGTCCTTTTTTCAAGGTTGCTAATTTGTACAATAACTACAATTAAGATGTATACCTTTTCATATCATCATAAATTATTTTAAAATGTATATAAAATATGCACATAAATAGGAATGTCTTGGAATTTCTTAAATAGGTATGCATGATCTGTGAACAAAATAAAGTGGCAAGATATATGATGGAGAATGGATGAGTTTCATTTTAATCTTTGCCAATTTACAATCAAGCCACCAAAATAATCACAATCCTGTAAATGTATTCCTCTATTTTCCGATCTGGAGATCGCACACAAACTTACAGGAGGACAAAGCATTGGTATCCATTGTGTATTAATTCTTCTGTACACTGCAAATATTGAGCTAGAACAGCACAACAACTGGCACACACACACACAAACCTTGATACAAAGAACTGGATGAGTAAACACAGAAGTCAGAAGGATCAATGTATCCCTTGCTCATTTATGGAAATGGATTCACACAAGAAAGAGTACTGTATTCAATACAAGGAAAGGTCACCTGTTACACGTGGAGTGAATGAGATGTTTACAACTACGAGGTTGATCGGGGAACCAGCTTCGGCTAAGGGATTAAAATCGTTTACTATATTTATGTCTGTATGCACTTAAAATTTCCATACAGCTACATATCTGTGTAGAATATCAGATTATTACTTAGTGTTAGCTAAATGTACCCATGGATGCATACGATCATGTTCAAACATTGTTTTAACCTTTTTCAGAATATACAATAATGAAATGCATTAAACAGATTGACAGTGTAAGCTCTTCACATACAATACATCAAAATTAAGAGTTCTACATTAGTTTCCTCCCACAAGAGTGCAAATCAGATGCTTCATGACATATTTTAAGGTTAATTGCTCTTCTCACAACTCGACTTACATACACAACCCATGCCCCCTTAAAAAAAATTGCCTCCAAGAAAGAAAACGTAGTAGCCTTAAATATGGAATGTGAAAAAACAAAAAATGTGGTCCGATTATTTTCTTTGACAACACAAATAAAAATGTCCTTCATTGCATTTCAAGGAAAATAATTTAAAACGTGTATCCTTTTTTACTTTATATAACCTTGTGAGTAGACCACAATATGCTAGTAAGAAACTTAAGGAGAGTTGGATGGACAGCTGCAGGCAAAAGGACTCTACATGCCATAGCCAAAGCCTGGCTGTGCGGGTTGGCCGTAGCCAGGCGCTGTAGGGTAGCCGTAGCCGTAAGGCTGCTGTGGGGGTACAGCGACGTTGGGGCCTGCAGTGAGCATTAGCTGGGGTGTGCCTGCAAAATAACACAAAGACAGAAGAGATTAATACCTTATGTACCTTAGGATGTTGATAAACACTTGATTAATGGTTTTTAACTCTTTCTCCGCCATTGAAGATTTATCTCGTCAATTTAGGATATAATGCTTCCCCCTACCAATGACGAGGTTTTACGGCAATTCATATTTCACTATCCATAGATTAAAACACAGTAAGAACTTTTTTTGATCATCATTCTGAATCTGATTTCAAACAAAAGTGCAACTATCTTATAATCAAATTAATTTAGTTTGAAAGCAGAGAGCCTGTTATTTCATTTGATATATCGTATATTTTTATATTTAAAAAAAAAGAAAATGTTCAGGAAGGAATTACACTTTTGTGAAAATCATTAAAAAATACTGGTGCTGGCTGGCAACTTAAAAAAAAAATGGCAGGAAAGAGTTAAAGGTCACCTAATAAGTGAAAATCACTTTTTTATGTTAATATATTTTATAAAAACATCTGTCAACTCCATTATTTTAAATCCCTGTAAAACCGAAACAGTCTCATGTTGGCATATTCTGAGCAAACTGACGTCACGCTGTGCAGGCCCCGCCCACAACCGTTTAAAGACAACAGTTAAAAAGAAGAATAAGAAGTCATAATTTCCATTTTAAACCGTTTTTACATAATTCATTGCCACACATTAATTATGATCAATGAATTAACATAATTGTTTCATGAAAAACAGTGTACGTTGTCGGTATAGATAAAGTAAACAGGGAGGGGAAGCAGCAGGAGCTCATTTGCATTTAAAAAGAACACTTTTCCTGGACACCCGGAAATAATCCTTTTCAACATGGTATAATAAATTATCTATATATAACAAGCATATTCTGGGAACATCCAAGACTATTATTACGTTTTGAAAAATTTTCATACAAGTGACCTTTAATGCTACGTTATATGTGGAGCACTCACAGATGTACATTTACATTTCTGCATTATACATCCACTTATATCCAAAGCAACTTGATATTCAAGCAATATATATATAAATATTAATATATATGTGACCCTGTAAAATCCAGGCTCAAATATAATCATTTAATTGTAAAATTAGGAGCATCAAATTTGATTTCAATCTTTAACACGACCTTACTCAGGCAAAACTAAAGATACATTATGTAGGATTATTTTATGTAGAATACAAGAAATGACTGTGGATAACTAGTTGCAAAAGCTAAGAAAGGTTCCTACCATAGACGATGGGTTGTGCCTCTGTGAGTTGCTCTTCTTCTTTCCTCAAAGACTCTGAAGCATCCAATTTATCAACCTGAATGAATGAGAGGGGAAAAAGAAAGACGAAAAAGAAAATGTGAACAGAGGCAAACAGCCTAAACTCAGTTACTAGTGACTGCTGGATGGGACCATTCATGGGAGATGCATAAAGCCAAGCTTAATTTAGAGGGAACACACGCCATCAAAGCAGGTCTCACGGCACAAGCTCCTTGCCATAACACTTCATATCTTATTATAAAACACTCGCATAGAAATCAGCATTTATTATCCACCAACACCATGACTACTATGGCTTTTCGAGTCCTCTGTAATAAACAAAAGACAAAAAAGGTACTAAACCTAGATGGTCCTGTCATCCAGACAGTCAGTATCCTTTTTAAAACAATGCATATGTAGAAAACAGAACCCTTTTATTCATTAACTGCTACATTATTCAATGATATTAAAAAAACTGTGTGAAATTTCTAACTTAAAGAATTCCAGCACTTGCATAAAAAAATTCCTGATAATTTACTCACACCATGTCATTCAAGATGTTTATGTCTTTCTTTTATTAGTTGAAAAGAAATACAAAAAAATTGAGAAAAAAATTCTGTGATTTTTCACAAATTTTTGCTTTTTTCTCACCTCAACATTTTGCCGTTTCAAAGCAGCTTTAAAGGGCTCTAAACGATCCCAACCGAAGCATAAGGGTCTCATATAGTAAAACGATCATTATTTTCGACCATTTACTTTTTAAACCACAAATAATTGTCTTGCACTAGCCGTGTGACACGCCCTTACTTATTACGTAATTATGTCAAAAGTTCACACATGACGTGACCATTTTAAACAGTAAACGGACACAAAGACATTAGTGTTATTCCACATACAACAACACTTAAAAACACTGAATCAGTAGTTTCGAATACGTTATGCGTGACCTTTCAACTAGATTACGAAATATGTAAGGTCGCACTGGCACATCACAAGGCTTGTTCCGGGTGCGCCTCATAAGGCTTGAAAAGTGAAGCCGCTGGCTCTATGATCGCCCCCAAGTCATAAACCCCGCCCTCTCCATTCAAACGAATGGGACTTTGCTCTAAATAAAAAAATGATTTACACTTCCAATAAAAGTTTCCAAAAGATGGTTTTGGTCCTTTCAAGTAGTTGTTATCACGCTGATTTATGTTTAATGGAACAGTATGTAAGAAATTTATATCAATTAATCATAAAATGGCCCTGATGTGTCACTAGACATTAAGAAATCATTTTCATTCAAATACTTATATCACTGACAACAGTGGTCTGGTCAGGATATTGTCATTTAAAAAGTGGAGTTGCAGCCCTCAACTGATTGTCATTTTGTGTTTTGGCTACCAGTTGTGTGATTGCAGTACCTGTTTTAGCCACAAGTTTTGTGATTGCAGTACCGGTTTTGGCCACAATCCTACATACTGTTCCTTTAAGTGTTAATTTTAGCTAGTAATTTGATGCTATAGAAACGGGGCGTGTCGTTATGATTGGCGTGGTTGAATTGGTTGCGCGAGCGTTTGGGTGGAAGTTTGACACCGTGGGTTCGCCTCCTGCTCCAGGGATGATTCCTTCTGTGCATGCCTTGGCTCCAAACTGACGTTTTTACGTAACATGGCGGCGACCATAGTCGGACATTTTTGGCTTCAATTCATTACAATGGAGGGAGGCGACATCGCGTCATCCATCTTTTTTTACAGTCTATGGCTAGTTCAAGACGATAAGTTTAAAGTACATATTTTCATTTTTTGTCGAAAATGACAATTGTTTCACTCTTATGCCACGGCTGGGAACGACTAGAGCTCCCCGAAGATACATTAAAACTGCAATTTGAATTGCATTAAAACTACAAACTGTTGAGGTCCACTGAAATGCACTAAATAGAGAAAAATCCTGAAATGTTTTCCTAAAAAAAAACTAAATTTCTTTTTGATTGAAGAAACAAAGACATTAACATCTTGGATCACATGGGGGTGAGTAAACCATTGGGAACTTCCCTTTAAAGTGCTGCAATCCTTAATGGAAGAACAGGTGCTGTAAAAGATGCCCCTTCAAAAAAGAAAGTCACTGTGCGAATGCTACAAACGGAAACTTACAGGTGCCAAAAACAACCAAAATCAATCAGATATAGCTGGTAAATATAGCTGATAACAAGTACATTTTCCTGGTGTCTTACACTCCTCGAGTAATGAAATTGTGATTTAAAGAAACAGTTCACTCAAAAAAATGAAAACCGTCATCATTTACCAACAAACTCTTCACCTTTTGAGTCCCACAGAAGAAAGTCAAATAGATCAGGAATGACATGAGTCTAAATAAATGATGGCAGAAATTTCATTTTTGAGCAAACTAACCCTCTGATGGTGCATTTGGGTTCAGTTCTCTACATAGAGCTGGTATCAACATTTAAAGAAGTACACTGTTGAGCAGGCTTAAAGACAGAGATCAGCAAGTCAAAGTTTCGTTAAAAGGGAGAAATCATGCCACAGGTGTAGTTTGTTATTCCTATGTTAAAAGAGTGCATGAGAGAAAGGCAGAGTCAAGTTGTGATGAGTGAGAGATGGTTTAAAGAGCCATTCACGGCTTCCAGAGGCAGGCAAAGCCAACAGCCAAGTTCCCTAACCGTTCAAGAGGGCTACTGACATAAACGCATGCGCTAAAGGTAACTACAACATACAATGGTTTTGATCATGGAAGGACCACAGTTTGTTTTTCAATAAAAAAGACGACGCTAGATTGTAGTACCAAAGCTAACCGAGCAACCATGCACCTCCCTGCTTTAAAGAAGAAATTGAAAATATGGTCACTTCATTTTGCTCTGATCCCACGTTTAATCTAATACTAAGATTACAATAGAATTAGCTGATGAACTTTAACAACGTTACTTAATATTTAGTTTTAAAAAAAAAATATTGTTGATAAACGTCTAGTCGACAGTATAGTTCATCAGCAAATTCCGGCTCGCTATCGTCTCTAGGTCTGAGGCTCACCATCACAGCGTCTGGCATACGGGATGGTCAGTAATCTAGAAGAAAGTCGAGGGAAATCTAGTTAAGGTGTGAATCGAGAAGCAGCAGGGTGATATGGGAGGGAAGAAGTCATGCAGATTCTTCAAAGTTTCAGTCTTCCAAACTACAAGGGTTAAAGGCGGAATAAGAGTGAACCTTCACCTTTTCCTTAATTGCATCAACCTGAAAGGGAATTTAAGAGTGGCAGCTTAAGAAACAAAAGCAAACTTAACAGTCCAGCATTGAAAAAAGCAGGTAGAGAACAAATGCAGAAAACCCCAGAAGTGTTAAAAGAAATGAACAGCAGGAAATCATAGAAGACAAACAAAATGTCCTCCCTGTTACTCGACTAGTTTCACCTTTCCCGATTATAAATCTAAAACAAACACTTCTGGTTGAGATGATGGAGTATTCCTAATGAATGATATAGATTAAGTGATTCACACTAAATATGTTTAACTGTGCTCATGGATAAAGTAAGAATTAAGGGTGTTTTCACATATACACTGTTTAGGTCGGCCCAAATGACGTGTCGCTCCGAGTACGGTGCGTTTGGGTCAGTGTGAACACAACAGCCGCACTCGGGTGCGCACTAAACGGCCGCCCCGAGACCGCTCTAAACAGGTGGTCTCGGAGCGGCTGTTGCCGAACTCTGGGGCGACCCACCTGTGGTGTGAACACTGCCGGACCTCGGACCGAACCAAATACAGGAAGTTCTCCACATGTTTGAGCCACTGGGCTTCCGTTGTGACGTGATCCGGGTGTTATATTGTGGGTTAACAACAAACAAGCCAATCTGGTCCGTTGCAGAGAGATTCGCTGTCTCCTTTAAGTTTGAGCTGATGATTTTATAAATGCATAGCTGTCCTCCACACACAAATAGTGACATTACGGGCTTTTTAGCAAACGGCTCCATGAGAAAGGCTTTAATAGAACAGCTACGCAATTTCGCGTTAAAGCAAAGAAACTTCGCAAAGACGTGCATCGTTTATCTCCACATCTTGATAGCTGCGCTCTCCCTGTCAGGCTGGTTGTCGTGGAAACGTGGGGGTGGTCATGAGACGGTAAGAGCTGTCAGAGACCAATGACAGCGCTGACCGTTGTCACATGGCGTACGGTGCGGCATTTCGAGTAAAGTAAAAAATATATATATGTGAACACGGACCGCACTAACTGAAAAATGATACAATGTATTTTGGTGCGCTCCGAGGCCGCACCACGGTGCGCACCAACATATGTGAAAACAACCTAAAATGAAGTAATAGTTCACCCGAAGATGTAAATTTACTCACAAAAAATTTAAAATTGGGGTGACCTATTCTTTTTAAGTGATATTCCAGCAAAATATCAAAATTACCCCATGATTTACTCCAAAATACATATGTCCATCATCTTTCAGAGAAATACATTTGGAGTAGGGATGTTAACAATTAATCAATCATCGATTAATTGTCGATAAGAATTAAATCAATAAAACTTAACGATTGTCAAAAAAGCAAGCACGTGTGTGCGGCGCCTGTGCAAAGCACATACAGCCGGTGAAAAAAAGTGAAACATGCGCGCAGAAGTTACACTAGCCATGATCACAATGATGCTCGATGCCAAACACACAATTGAGCTTTTTAACATCATGTGAGACGAGCCTGGCTGCTAACGCAATGAAATGGCATCCGCAGTGGATCTAATAGGGTCCGATACAGAAAATTCAAATACTGGGATACTGAAATCAAAGAATCGCTGCTATACACAGGGAAGGAGACCAGAAACCGTTTTAATGAACAGATTAAAATGTAATCTTAAATTCTGGCAATAAACTAAAACGTAAACTGAAAATGACTGTCATTACACTCATGAATGCCGACAACATATATCATTGATCATCATTATTGACTGGCTGAGGCACTATTTGCTGGTTTTCTAATGGAAGGTTGAAGTCTTCATAATTTAAGCATCTTTGCTGAAAGTACGCCGCAGGTCTAAGCTGAGGTGACAACGGGAAAAGTGCCATTCGTGTGCTTCTTGGATACAAGTACAAAAAACGGTGTATCAACGACTCGTAAAGCGAGGTGAACTAGAAAAACAACACTTGATAATGAAACTTTAATTTTGTCATGGACGCACAGACTTTCATGCGACGGAGTTATATTGTGTCTATTAAGTTAGTCATTATATTTTATTACGAGATTAAATTGATGCTTTTTTTCAGAACACCAACTACATGGACTCATTTTTCAATCCCACTAGCATGTTATTTAGACAAAATAAAATATTTAATTCGCCGTTTTTACGCACACTTTTATGTCACTGGCTATATGCATTACTGTAATGGCTTATTGCACTATTATTACTGTTAACGATTATTCGATTGATTGATCGTAGGGCTGTGCAAAAAAAAAATCGTCTGCGATTCTCATGCGTGTTTCATCAGTAAAGCCGGTTCCGTGATTACTAGTAAAACGCCATCAGCTGCTTTTAGATGGAGCTGCATTTACTACACAGAGCCGTAGTTCACAGAAAAGCTAGGCGAAATCGTGTTCATAATCGGGGAAAATCGACTCGGATAATCTATGCGATTTTGCCTAGCTTCTCTGTGAACTTCGGTTCTGTGAAGTAAATGCCACTCAATCTGAAAACAGCTGATAGCGATTTACTTGTAATCACGTAACCGGCTTTAAGAATCGCAGGCGATTTTTTGCACAGCCCTAATTGATCGTTGATTTAAACGATCATCGAATATGGGAAATTGCATAAATTAACATTCCTAATTTGGAGTTATTTTAGTAATTGTCCTTGCTTTTCCAAGCTTATAAATAAGAGAAAACAGGAATCAAAAACCCAAATTCCACCATCCATCTTTCACAGAAGTAATCCACACGGCTCCAAGGGGTTAATAAAGGTTTTATGCTAGTAATAAATGAAAAATATCTATACTTTAAACTTTATAAACTATAATACCTAGCTTCAGGTAACGACGCCAACTGGAATTCACGAGAGTCACTGCGCAACCTATCTATGAGTTAGGGTCAATGAAGGCGATTACACCAGGGGGTAATTTTGATATTTGGCTGGAGCATCCCTTTAGCATGCTAAATGTAATACCAAAAAGTGGTATTTTTCAAAATGTAAAAAATTGTACATATAACATGGAAAAAGGTGCATCCAAGAGCTCCATTCCAAAACCTAGTAAGCTAACCTCTCCAGACAGATTTTAAGAGCATCATGTGTTCAACACACTAGGTTTTGAAGCAACACGTTTCTACCAAAACTGAACTTCGAAAAGCTGCTCGATCTAAAAAAATTACCATCAGACACACTCGGTGGAGGGCTCACCTTGGAGAGGTACTCCCTCATGACCTGAATGAAGTAGGGCATGGAGAAGTCCATGAGGTTGTGCCTCCACGCGGTCTCCAGCACCACATCGGGCCTAAGCAAGTCATAGCAGGTGAAGAGGCAGGCAGCAAAACACTCTTTCTTGTCTTCTTCCAAGAACCACTGCAGAAGCTCCTCAGCCAGCTCGATGTCTTTGGACTCTGAAGCGTACTGCATTGCATCCTGTGAAAGACCATGAACGGAATAGTTTAGGAAAGTCCTGCAAAAAAGAGAGATGCTCTGGTTTGACGGTCCATGTGACTAAGGCTGAGACCTTGTAGAGTTTGTCTTTCTTGCAGAGCTCCACACTTTGCTTCCAGCGGTTGTTGCCTTTGAACAGGTAGGCGGCGATTCGCCTGAACTCGATGAGTTCATGCTTCTCCAGGCTCTGAGCCAGAGAGATGTTGTCGAAGTTATCGTAGGCGTCAATAGATGTGCGCAGAGCCTGTGGAGAACATAAGACCATGTGGATTGAAAAGCTGACAACTATGGAGACGTTTCATAAGATGCAATGCAGACCGTGTCCCAAATGACACAAGTGTGGCCTCTGATGTGATCCAAAAGACCTCAGAATGTGTTCTGCAGTAGGTCAAATAAGGGGAACCACAAGGGGGGGAGGGTGCGATTTGGGACAGGACTACAGAAGAAACAGAGGTCACGGTATACCAATGACCTGCTTCCTACCTGGTAATCTTCCTCTGTGATGAAGAGATTATTTAGTGCCTCATTTACACTCTTGTTATTGTGGTTCTGTACAGACCGCAGATACGGCTTCACCAATGACAACTGCTTGACCTGCACGCAACATCAAAATGATGAAAAATGCAATAAAAAAAACTTGTTTTAAAAGCATGCATAAGTTTATTTCAATGCACAAGGTATTTATGTTAATTTTTGCAATAAAAAAATTACACTTGCACTATTTTTATGAAAGTTAAGACTGAATGGACCTGAAAATGTCAAATGGGGTAACCGCCCATTGCGCCAAAGAATGATAAGTATTAAATATTGTATTCACCTTTATGGCATGCAAGCGTAATCATCATCAAAAAAAAAAAAAACATTTAAAAATATCATTTTATTAGTTATTTTTACATTTTAATGATTTTTTTATTTTTATTAATATTTGTCCTGACATATGTTTTTTTCCCCTAAATAATCATTGACAAATTATGTAAAAATGTATGTAAAAAAATCATATTACACTAAACTAGATGATTATATTTTATTCCACATTTTTATAAATATATTCATATTTTAATTTAAAAAAATATACTAGTTACACCAATTGACACAGACCGGTTACACCACATTGACATTTTTGCAAGTATCCCCCAAATATTCTTTCAAAATGAAATAAAACCAGAAAATTTAGATTTGGTCCTCAAAAGAGAGAATGCATGCAAGTAATCTGCAAATTTATTTTGAAATTTTAACCCTTTTATATTTGATTTATCCATACGGACAAAAAATAATTAACGTCACGTCATTGACCCCTAAACAGATCGATGCATGATACCTTGCTGAAGAAGTTGACGGCACGGGTGTGGTCAAGCCGCGGGGAAAGTACGATCAGCAGGTCGTTCAGTAACAAAGGTTTAAACTCCAGATAAAACTGAATGGCTTTATAGTACAGCTCAACATTAGCCACCTGCAGAAGACAACAATACTTCATATGCCTTCTTTTAGATTTATAATTTATAAGAAATTGATCGATGCTTTCCCAGGAAAAAAATATGTGACAATACCTTGGTTATGATGTCCTTAAACTGACTCTCCTTCCAGGCATCTGCCGGATGGTTCATCATAGTGATAATAGCATTGTCATACTCCTCATACTTATCATACAGGAAGACTAGCTCTCCCCATAGGTGAGCCTGCTCAGCTGCTCTCAAAACCTATACAAAGAATTAATAAACTTTTCATTTACACCTTATGCACAAGTACATTTCATTTACATAATCAATATACTTTACAGAAAATGACCTTGGGAATGTTGACTCTGGACCAGAAGAGCTCCAGGTGCTCCCTCATCTTCTGCGGTTTAAATTTGGAGTAGAGGATGGCCAGCTCTGTAAACATCCCCATGTGAGCACGCTCCAGCCCGAGCGCCGCCTCCAGCATTGTGATCAGCTCCTCGAAATATCCACGGTCCTGATGGAGCGACCACAAATATCAATTAGCTTCAAGATTGACGGATACTAGGAGGTTCTTATAAAAGCAATGCAGGAGACCTATTGACCAATAACCTTGCATGACATTACACAGTTACTCACTACTACAGGTTGAATATCTAAAATGTATAGACTGACCTGATAATAGTTGATGAGCTCCTCAAGTTCGTCAGCATGAACGACAATATGCAATCCACACATCTGAGCCAAGCGGAACTCCTTTCCATCAACACAGGCGAAGCAAACCTACAAACGGAGAACACCAGTCAGTAATCTAGCACCGCTTTTGCTTGCATTTGGGATTTAAGCAACCGTTACAGCTTCAAAACTGTAATCTGACCTCTTTCCAGGTCCTCGTGCTGTTGGCTTTGCGGGCTCCATCGACAGCTGCCTGATACTCGCCGAGATGCACCAGAGTCGAAGCCAGGCGGCCAAAGTTGGACACGTTGTTATAAAGTAGTTTAGCTGCCTCGTACATCTTCTCATCGTAGCATCGGTCACCAACCTAGACAGAAAACGAGGAAAAGGAGTCTCTCATTTATCGCAAAGAACAACATCTCCAAATGCAAAAAATGACTTTCTCACTTAGTATTTTTGTCTTGTTTTCAGTAGAAATATCTAAAAATTCTTACATTAAGATGCTTTTTCTTGATGAACAAAATGACCCAAGTAAATAAGTCTAGTTTTAAGACAAATAATATACAATTTAAGTGAAATTGTCCTTAAAACAAGCAAAATTAACTGCCAATGGGGTGAGAAAAAAAATTGTGAAATAAGATTTATTTTTTCTTAAACACTTAATTCAAGTAAAATTTTCTCACCCCATTGGCAGTTATTTTTGCTTGTTTTAAGCACAAATTCACTTAAATTGTATATTTTTTGTCTAAAAACTAGTATTATTTTCTTATGTCATTTTGCTCATCAAGAAAATACATCTTGATTTAAGAATTTTTAGATATTTCTACTGAAAACAAGACAAAAATACTAAGTAAGAAAGTCATTTTTTGCAGTGCCCAATGTTAAACTGAAATAGGATTCATACTTGTTGGATGTGTGCGTTGTTAGGCCCATTTATAAACTCTTCCAGTTCAGCCAGGCGGTTGGTCTTAGCCAAGGCAAAGATCAGCTCAGTCTCCACGTACGATTCGCGGGCCTTCTTACGAGCCATCTGCAGGAACTTCACCAGATCCTCCCAGTTTCCTGAAGAAACGTGATTGATCCCAAAATACCAACATTAGGGCTGTCAAAATGGCTGAAAATGAAGAGTTTCGTTGCAAAACAAGATAACCACCATTTTTTAATTGTTCAGAAATCTCATTTTTAGGTTGTGCATTCCAATTAATTTCAATGCCACTGCAGTTGGTTTGTTTTGATTTAAACCTTCATAACTTAAAAAATACAGCTAAGTAGCACCATAAAACAAAATAATAACATGATAACATAATATTAAACATGTTTTGACAAAAATGTTAAAAAATGGATTTATCTCGTTTTGCAACGAAACTCTTCAAATATACATTAGAAATTTGAATGCACAGTTTTACGTTCAAACATGCAATTTTTTTTAAATTCGACAAATATTCCAAATTTTAATTTTAATTTGACAGCCCTAACGAACATAACTATCCTCTTTTCTACACTTAATGAGTTTACTAATGAATATCGTTGCGTTTCTTACCACTTTGTGCCGCAGCTTGTCCCACCTCCATGTAAGCTGAAGGATCATCAGCTTTGATGTAGGAGTCAATGGCCTCCTTTACCAAACCCTTCTGCAGCTGAGCTTTAGCCAACTGACTCCACACCGCAGGCTCATTACAGCGCTCAGCAAACTCGTAGGCTCGGTCTAGATTGCCAATGTGCTCGATGAGAACCTGCGGTCCAGACCAAAAACAGGACATAAATGAAGTGTATGTCCTTATAAACACATAGATGATAAATGGTATTTGGTGGGACGCACCTGTACTGCTGACGTGTTCACGTCAAATTTCCTAAAGATTGCGAAAGCCTCTTCGAAAAGCTCATTGCTGATGGCAATGTTAGCGATGTCTGGGGCGTCATAATTGTCCAGGCGATTGATGTACTCCATGACACGAGTGCGGTCTGCTTTGATGGCGGTCAGGATCAGAAGGTTTTGCAGGTTCCTGTGACACAAATTATGGACAAGATGTTGTTTACAAAGCATTTATGGAAATCATATCTCTTAAGTAAATGTTAGATGATCCATCAAATTTTTGGAAATCACCTGTGTTCGCTGAACACCGAGTTGTCCAGGACAATCTTCTCCAGAAGTTCAATGAGCTCATTGGGCAGGTCGGCGGTCATGAAAGCTTTGACAGTAACAGAGACCTCCTCGGGGTCTTGGGTCTCAGAGAGGGCGGTCTGAACAACCTGCGGCGGTCAGTAATGTTAGGTAATGTTCGTAAGCTTTAAAACTTTTAACATAAAGAGACCCTTTTTCTCAGGTGTACCTGGTCGATCAAAGGTCTCCTATAGGGGTTGCTTTCCAGAAGCACACTAGCCCACAGCTCAGGATCCTTTCGACGCACAAGGTATCGGGAAAGACTTTTGAAGAGAGAATTCTCATTGCAAACCTACAAGAAAAAAAATCAGAAAATGTACTCACTTTAAGAAACTACAAATGCCTGTCCAAAGCCAAAAGACCTTCGTTCCTTACATGGATGAGCTCTTGGTCACACTGTCCTCTCTCGTAAGCCACACAGGCTAGATGAGGGTCCCTCTTTTCGCAGTATTTGCCCACCACGCGACTGTCATAGAATGGGTTCTCTCTGAGGAAGCGCTCAGGATTGTTGTTGCTGTCGATGTAGATCTTAGCCAGGGCGTTATGGGTAGCCGGTTCTTCACATCCCTCGTGGATACGGGCCTCCAACCACGGGAGGAGCAGCTTCAGTCTGTCATGTAGAGTAAAGCGTTACTTCAAGGTCAAAGGATCTCTGGGGCTAAGTTTGAAAGCAGGCAGTGAATACTTTCACCTGTTTCTTTTCTCCACCTCGGCCACCAGTTCATCAGTAGAAAACTGCCCTCTGACCACCAGAATGAGGTTTTTGATGACGTCCTCAGAGCAATCCACATCCAACAACCCTCCGATCACCACAGGCAGACGGCTGGGGTTCACCTGAAACATTCAAAGTTTTTATTCACAGACGTCACTTTGTAAGTAAAGCATAACTGCAGAGCTAATTCATCCTATTCCAGCCTACACAAAACCAGTCGTAAGCAGCATGGATATATTTGTACCAATAGCCAACAAAACACTGTATGGGTCATATTGTCGATTTTTTTTTAATGCCAAAAAACATTATTATATTAAGTAAAGATCATGTTCCATAAAGATAGTTTGTAAATTTCTTGTTAATGTATATAAAAAAATATTTATCATCAGTAATATGTGCTGCTAAGGACTTCATTTGGACAACTTTAAAGGTGATTTTCTCCAAATTTTGATTTTTTGCACCCTCAGATTATTTAAGTAGTTGTATCTCAGCCAAATATTGTCAAATCCTAACAAATATATCAAATGAAAAGCTTATTCTTCTTTCAGATGATTTATAAATCAATTTATTGACCCTTATGACTGGTTTTGTGGTCCAGGGTCACATATGCAGATACAAGGGGCAGGCCTGTTTTTGTCTAGGCACACTGGAGGACTGTTTAATGTACATTTATGTGAAAACCATAATTTTAGCAATTCTTTTTGCTAAAACTTTATCTATAACTCTTCCCCCACCAGCATTTTTTTTTAAGTTGCCAACCAGCATTTTTTATGTCCAGTAAATGTACTTATCCCGCAATAGTTAGTTTGTCTAGAACAAAGCACTCACATACCTCATATGGGTAATATACTATTGCCGCAATAGGTAGCCTGCCTGGAACTGAGCTGTTTTAAACCACAATACTGTATGACACTTGCATTACATGCGAACAGCCCCTACGCTAATAGAATTCTGTTTTTCTCATCAATGGCAGGGAAGCAGGAAGAAACAGAAAAGCAGGAAGCGTAACAATTACCTTTTGCACGTAGATCTCAATGTACTTCTGCAGGTTGTTGCGATACAGGTAGAGCACAAGGTCGTGGACAAAGTCAAAGCGGTCACACACAATAATGAGGGGCAGCTGGTCGGTCAGTTTCGCCTCCTGTTCAAAAACAAACGTTCAAGAATTTATTTAGATGCACATGACATTTAGATGTTTGTTTAAAAACTACATTAAAATTCAAACGCCCTTTATCATTCATTTATATTTAACAGGAACACTTTTTTTTGTTTATCCCAACAAATTAAACGAAACATACTTAAAGGTGCCAAAGTATGCATTGATACAATATGTTAAATTGTTATCTGATATCTCCATAAAAGGTATGTAGCTTTATTAAGTGCAAAAAAATTATCCAGAGATGGTTTTACATGTCCATTTACAACCCAAGGATTTCTCCTTTGAATGAAATGGGCTGCAATTACCTTATTTGGAAGGGTCATGAATAATAATGTTGAGCTCTGCTCTGATTGGTTGTTTCACAGTTTGGCTCGTGAGCCTCATGTCAGTAGCTCACATTACTAAACAGACCATATATGTTTGGGAGGTGACAACAGTACATGGCACTATGTAGTAAAACAGCTTTTAAATGAACTTAATCTAATGCAATCATTTCCCCCCAATATTTGAAAAATCTGGGTTCATCTCACACCTTAAGAAAGTTCTTTACGCGCTCAGGATCATAACAGTTGCTTTCTCGGCAGATTCTCTCAACTTCTTTAATTTGACCAGTTTTGCAGGCAGCCTGGATATATTTAAAATGAACCTCTGGATCCTGGCTGAAGTTCACAATGGAGCCCAGAAAGTAGAACAGACCTGCAGACCACACAAGCAGTTCAGAGTGTGCAACCCAAAACTTGTAATGTAAAGAAAGAAAAAATAAATAAAGTAGCATAAATACCCTCAAAACTCTTGAAGGACTCAAAGAGTTCGGTTAGGCCTTGGGTGGAGAGCTGCTCGTGATACTTGGAGGCCACCTGGACGCATATCTGTAGGTTCTGCCTAATGTTGGCAGACAACATTGCTCTCAGACACTCCAGAGAGTCCTCCACCGACAAAGAGCCAAAAAAGTTCACCAGCCACTGTAATCAAAGCAGAACAAATTACATCCTACGTTCCTCCAATCAGAACATGAAAGAACTTTACATCACAAAAACAACCCATTACCTCCGGGTTGAGTAGATGGGTGTGAACCACAGCCCGTTTGATATCATACAGGTCGGTGTAGTGCTCCAGAGCTCTCTGCAGAAGACCTGCCTTCTCACACAGCTGAGCCACATGAGCGCGGTCATAGTGAGTAAACATCTGGTTGCCCAAAATAGCATCAGCCACCTGAAAATGACAACACGCACTGTGAGATACTGTATTACGATATAAAGTCCTATGCAGCTATAAATAACGTTCTGCATCTGAGACCTGTGGAGCATGCATCAGGTTCATCTCCAAAAGACGAGTCTGCAAAGGACCCTCGGTGGGGCGGTTGTTCTTCAGTGCGTCCAACAGGAAAGACGTGCACTGCTGTATCAGATTATATTCCATAAAAACGTCCACAATCTGTAAAAAAATAGAAAAAACGTCAGCAATCGTACAGTGAAGCATCTTCTATGTTTGTAGGAGCAGACTAAATCCTGCTCATTAAACATTAGTGTGAATATATTCCCGTCTCAGACCTGAGTAATGTCAGCCAAAGGTTCTTCATCTTGAACGAGCATTTGAGAAAACTGCAGACCTTGTTCTGGACTGATCCTCATCACGTTCCTCAACAGGAAGATCCAATCTGGAGTGTAGCCAACCTGTACACAGATGGCCTCACATTAGAGAGCGGATCTCAAATTTTAAATCTCTCACACAGGCTAGAGCACTTTAAAATCTATGGACTGAAAACGCATCTCATTTTACGTAACCATATGCCAGGGTGGACTTCTTGTATATTATATGCATATAGAGATTTAATTTATATGCAGAGGTGTAGTGAATTGCATTGCATTGTATAGGTAATACTTTATCTGTGTGTATCATGCATATAATGTTCCTGTATAGCTCAACATGATAAAATTATGCACTAAACCCACCTTTTTCGCATACAGTACAATTTTCTGGAACTGCCCAGTCTCGGCAAAACACTGGATAACTTTGTTGGG
Source organism: Misgurnus anguillicaudatus (assembly GCF_027580225.2). Lineage (NCBI taxonomy): Eukaryota > Metazoa > Chordata > Actinopteri > Cypriniformes > Cobitidae > Misgurnus > Misgurnus anguillicaudatus. Next base: position 16,580,350 of record NC_073360.2, on the reverse strand, counting down.
AACGTTTGCCCTAAGATATACGCTGAGGGCAAGAGTCGGATCTACAGACTTTACCAGATCTCCCAGTTCTTCAGAGCACTCCAGCTGCAAAAAGCAAAAAAAGTTTTGTTATTTGCCACATTTTGAAACATTGATGGCTTGCTTTAGAAGATTTATTATTTTGACATATGAAAAATGAAGCTGGTGTACCCTGTTTTTTATACTTAATATAAATATTCCTTTAGTGAAGGATGCTCATAAGGATTCAAACTAAAGTAAGGGTGAAATAATAAAGTGCATGGTGCAATAAAAAAAGACAAATGTTGCAAGTACATTAACTTAGTCCATTAAAGTGGCAGATTGAGTGTGTTTATTTGTACCGTATTTTCCAGACTATAAGCCGCACCGGAGTATAAGCCACATCATTCAAAAATGCGTCATTAACACAAAATAACATATATAAGTCACAGTGGACTATACGTCGCATTTATTTTGAAAATTATTTCACAAAATCCAAGCCGAACAACAGACATTTAATCTGGAAAGGCAAGTTATTCAACTAAACAATAGCAGACAGAACAGCAGGCTGAATAGATGTCTGTACGTTAAAAGTAATATTATCAGTTATTTAAACGATAAACCATAGCATACAAAACTTACCTGGAAGGTTGAATAGGCTAAATTAACCAAACAAGCCAACTAGTGTGAAGTTCGCATACTCGTCATTCTACATCACTGAATCCATGGAATTACATAAATACAGAAGCAGCATATGACGGACTCTCGCGGCTGTAGACGGTAATGATTTCTCTTGCCTCATAAATGTCAAAATTAATTCATATTGACTTACAAGGCGCACCTGACTATAAGACGCAGCACTAGACAAGATATGAAAAAAAACGCGGCTTATAGACCAAAAAATATGGTAGTAAAACCTGCTCGGTGGTGCTGCTACTGTGACACAAGCCACATCGAATTGCAAAACATTTGTGATATGCGTTTTAATACTGATATCTATACAAAAGATTAAGCACCTTATCCTCCTTTAGCCACTTCTCCAGGAGCTGCTTGCGTCCCTGCTGTAAAACCGGCCTGCATAGCTCCAATGATTCGAATTTGTTCAGCTGGCCCTGGTCTAACAGTATCCCAAAATACTGCAGCAGGGGAGAGGTCTGACCGGGCTGAGCCGGTACGCTCTGGAAGCGACGAATGGTGTCTGGGGTGCGCAGAATGCCCTGAAAGAATGCAAGAGTCGATCAGAAACTTCAATATATATGCCTGAATAAAACTAATGAGGAATCAACGTGACGTGGTCCGCTGTACCTTTGGTGCATTTGCAGCCACCTTGGCTGCCTCAGAGTAGTTGCCACCAGCAAAAAGGTTGTTGAATTTGCGGGCAAAGAGTTCCTCGGCACCTGCCAAGTTATTGCGGACGGCCATCCTGAGGGCCAGGTCGGGGTTCTGCAGAACATTGGTGATGTAAGGGATGATGTTCTCTTCCTCCACGCACACGGACAGCACCTGTAAAATACCAGCCGGTTTATTATAATGATCTCAATTTAGACTACAAAGTGCTACAGAAATGATGTTGCAGTTTTGAGGTTAACAAAAATTTTTTGTGTGTGTTGCTCATGTATTATTCAGGTTTAAATGTTTTCAAAATGAGTCCGAGTTGGACAAGATAATTATGGACACAGTTTACTGAATTGTCTGTTGTTTCTGATAAACTTTTGATGCAACGGCTAATGATTAAAATAAAAATTATTTTAATATAAATTAATTGCTTATCAAAAAGAAAAAAAACTATTATTTACATGAAAGAGTTAGTGAATAGTTAAGAAAATATAGCCAACAAGAGCCCATCACACATGTCAATTTTTAAAATCATGAATGCTTGTTGCTCTTGTTCTGATATTGTTTGCCTTTCTCAGAAAAAAATAATTTGTGCCAAAACAAGCTCAAATTTATTAACAAACATAATAACCGCACAAAATGATGTTGAGTCACTCATAATCACCCAAACTGATCCACATAATATCCCATTATGCACTTATTGTGTAGCACAGCCTGTAACAGCTGCAGTATTCACTATGACTATAGCGAGCACATCACAAACTACTATAAGAGGATTAGAGCGCACATCTCTCCCACATACTGATAGTCACATGCTTTTCTTACTGTACATGTCCAGGGATGAACAAATGCAATTGCATACTGGTATTACAGACAGAATACAGATACTTTGCAACATGTCTTTTTTGGTAATTCTTGTACAAACATGCACATTTTATTAACATTAGTTAATACATTAGCTAATGAACAATACATCAGTATATGTTTATAGCATTTATTAATTTTGTTAATACCAATATAACTCTTCATTATTGCAACTAATCTTAACAGTCACAACCCTCAGAAGGCCTTTGTTTGTCATCGTGGAGCCGTTTGGATTTGTTTTGGGAGGGATGGATGCACATTTTTTGGACTTGGAGGACGTGGGCCCCATAACTTCACATTTGATTAACTGAAAAATCTAAAACATTTTCTAAAATAACTGAAAGTGTGATAGTCTGAAAAATGATGAACATATGCATCGGGGATGGCTTCGGGGTGAGAAAATCATGGGTTTATTTTCATTTTTGGCCAGACTATCCCTTTAATAAAGGTTACAATAAACATTAAATAAGGTAAGGTTATAAGCAAGATTTCCCGCAGCACTTTGCAGTTCGGGCGGCCCGCCTAAGCTGGAAAACCCTACCGCCTTAACTAGGTCGTCCCAAAAAAATTATTTGCTGCACAAAAGGCTGTCAAATGCATCTCGGAGAATAGCGTGGACGCGCTTCACACCGCGAGCGTGCACGCACACCACACGGCCGAAATGAAAGAAAGACGTGGTCCGACACTGTCTGGAGGATAATCAGTTGATAAAACGCTTGTAAGAAAAGTAAGTTGTAAGAACTTTAAGTGGACTTATGTTTTGAGCTTATTTTAGCCTGCTATTGTATTAGTCTATAGTTCTTGCAAATTTAAAGTAAGTAAGCTGGTGATTTTGTTGTTTGAGCAACCTGCTACCTAGGTTTCACGTGCCTGTTGATTAGATATAATTGTTGAGCGCTTTGCACACGCTATTTATGTGCATTATTTACATGCTACAAGAGTTACACTATTTTAAGATAATGTAATTAATAGTGGGAAATAATCAGTTATTACAATCTTCGCGCTATCTATCATTGTTCGCCAGACGTTCTACAACATCTGCTTTAGTTTGTGTTTATTAACCCTTTAGTTTCACTTCATCATGCAGCTATTCCCATTAGAGGTATCTGTTAAAAACATTTAATTTATTAATAATTTAGTATGTGTTCATTTTCTGTCATAGTTTCTTCTAGTTTATTTAAGTGTTTTTAATAAAAATATTTTCATTTTCATCATGACGCGTACACCCCGCCCCTTTGATTGCCCCGCCCCAGACGCCACCCAACCCTACCACCTTAACTAACTAATTTTCTGCGGTAAACCCTGTATAAGTATTGTTTATTGTTCGTTTATGTAATTAATTACATTAAATAAAATGTTAACAAATGATTCCTTACTGTGAAGTGTTATCAACATTTTAATATACAAAAAGCAATTGGTACTAAAGCAGAATATTTTTTTACCAGAGACGAAATTGAAATATCTTTCTAAGATTTCCATGAATAGCTTTGATGCAGTCATTTTTTAAATTAGTTATTTTTTGGATATAACAATTGCAAACATGTTTATTATATCAGTTTTGTGGTCGGATCGGTTGCTGGGCACGAGACATTAATGAAGAAAGGAAACAAACAAGAACCTAACCAAACACCGAGATCATGTTTCTGTTCTCTCTGCATATTTAATGACATTCGGGTCTGAACTCAAAAATTATTCATCACCTGAAGGCATTCCCTTACAACAGACTGAAGACCACAAACCAAACAGAGTCTAAATATGTGAAAACAAACCCCTAGTGAGCCACTAGAAAGAGCTCAGCTGATTCATTCGAATGTGCTGACCAAACAATCCCTAACGTTAGGACTAAAACTGAGCCAATGCAGCACTTCATTCTGTCTGTCGGCATTAACAGCAGATGCAAAGCGTAATACCTGTCCTTTCCGGTTGACGCCGATGATTCCAGAAGTGGCTTCATGAGGGGCCGTTACAAAAATGGTTTCTCCGCTGATCCTGTTCATATAGATGCACGTGCCGGTCTCAAGGTCGTACAGGTGGATGTATCCATATTTGGTGATGAGAAACACAACATCATGCTTGGAGCTTATCTATATTGTGACAATAAAGAAAAGACTTGAATTAAAAAAAATGTAAAGACTAAGTGTAAAACTTTATAAATTAGAAATAAATATTAATGTGCATATATAGATGCAGACACACAGGACATATCTGAAAGAGTCAAAGACAGAGGATAAAACAATGCTAACAATGCAATGAATAAACTACATAATTCTCCAGCTCTTCCCACATCTTTTGATGTTAACGTCAAAAACGTCAATTTGCTCCTTTAAACTACATAATGCATTATGGGTTTTTTTTACACATTGTTTGAAAAAAAGTGTCGTTTGCATTTTAATTCTGGCACTTTTTTATTCTAGGAAATATTAACAAAGTTTAAAAGTTAAAAATACTAATGGTAGAAGTTGTACCAATTATTTATTAGCAAGTTAGCCAAAGGATTAATCATCTTATCAGCCGAAAAATCAAAAAAATATTATTAGATTAATCGACAAAAAACATTTGTTTGCTGCAGCCCTACATGCAGGTTTCACTTGCCCCATTTACAAACGCTATATTTTTTATATTTTTGACATTCTCTGTTTACTTTTTACAATAAACAATTCTGTTATTTTGTTGGGTCGTCATTTGATGTAACAAAAAGAAAACAAAAGCACACACATGAGCTCAGATTGGTGCTCAACCAAAAACTAAGTAAGATGATTAAACGTAAAGTCAACACACCAAAGCTCCAAACGTATCAAAATGTTTTTCATTAATTAAATTTCAAACGTATGAAATTTATATAACGCAAAGTCTTTTAATAAAATAAATATTGATAAATTTGGAGCTTTGGTGTGCCGACTTTACATTTAATCATCGTCATTTGAAGTCCAATGTAAAATCTGGGTCGTAAAGCGTAACCAATTGATGCAGGGTTTCCCGCAGCACATTTCAGTTCAGGTGGCCCGCCTAAGCTTGGAAACCCTACCGCCTTAACTAGGTCGGTTCAAAAAAAAAATTGCTGCACAAAAGGCCGTCAAGTGCATATCGGAGAATAGCGTGTACGTGCTTCACACAACGAGTGCCACACGGCCGAAATGAGAAAGATGTGGTCCGGACGGTCAATGTCTGGAGGATAACTAGCTAGTTGATAAAACATCTTGGAGAATAGCGCGGACGCACTTCACACCACGAGCGTGCACGCGCGCCACACGGCCGAAATGAGATAAAGACGTGGTATTAACCCTTTAGTTTCACCCATTAGAGGTATCTGGTAAAAACATTTAATTCATCTAGTATGTGTTCATTTTCTTTCATAGTTTCATCAAAATTAAATTTTATTTTAGTGATTTAAATAAAAATATTTTAATTTTCATCATGACGCATACGCCCCCGCCCCTTTGATTGCCACACCCTCTGCTCCGCCCACTCACCCAACCCTACCACCTAAACTAACAAATTTTCTGTGGGAAACCCTGTGATGCTTTAAGAAAAACAACATTGTAAAGTCTATATGAATACAAAGCCAAAATTTCGAAATGTGAATGACCCAACAAACAAGTGCTATAAATCCAAAATATAAATACCTGCATAGCAACTGGGAAGTCATTCTGGGCTTCTGGAGGGAAGAATACGTCCACTGCTTTTTTTGGAAAAGGCTGATTACCTGTTGGAGGTGTCCCAACCTCTATAATGTGCAACTAAAAAAAAAAAAAAACATTACAAAAGCGAAATTAAAAAACCATTGCTGCAATGCAAAAGCAAAGATTTTGGTTATTTGACAAAATAATCAGACCTTTCCTCCAGCTTGTCCCCGAACAGCAAAGCAAAAGAGTGTGGATTCCTCTGCATTCCCCTCCATTTTAAACTGTGCAAAGCCAGCAGCGTGGCCTTCAATTGGCTGCGACACCTTTCTGTCCACCGAGTAAAGCTGCATTGCACCCACAACACGGTTTTGCTGAAAGAAAAGGTTATAAAGGGTTTAAAAAAAACAGTAAGCACAGTAATATGCAGGACACAGTACGACTTCATAAAATCAAAATAATATTAATAAAAAAATGTTTACCTGTGCTGAAATTCCAATTAGAAGCAACCATTTCTGTTTGGCGTCAGTGCGGTAGTTAATAATCTGACAGCCTGCTAAACTTGAATGTCGGTCAAAGACTTTGATAGGCTGTGAGTCTCCTTCCATACTCCAGTGATAGACGGCATTGTCCGTCACAAGTGCTACGGTATTGAGAGAGATCCACTTCCAAAATGTAACATCTTCGGTCATGGTGTGGGCCTTCATCTTACTCTTCATCTCAATGTTGAATATCTGAAGGGTTTTTGCAGCTGAAATTCAGGAACAGATGTCATTTGAATAAAACTTTCAGATTTTAGGTGTACAATTTGAATGGTTCTTTTGTTAACATACAGACATCAAGCGTAAGCTAACAACATGATGCGTATGTTATATTGTAACTGTACAGTAATTAAAGAAATATAAAAAATATGACAAAGCAGTTACAAAGCAAAAGAAACCAGTACAACAAGACAAACACTGCAAACATTTACAAACATCAGGCAGAGTTTTGGTTTGCATGTAGCTACTGTTAGCAAATCTTTTTGAAGTTTTAACACTAGTACGATTTAACTTTAATAATAATAATAACAAATGAATATCCAAGTCATAAGCCCAGAAATTTAAATATATTAAGTATATTGCACTACAAACAAAACGCAATGCAGAATCTTTAAAGAAAAATAATAATAAAAACTGTTACTATCATCTACGATCAAAGTAGTGTTCAGTTTATTTCTGAGATTTAACTAGCCTTTAACTACCGGTATCCAAAAGATGTATAAATATTTAGACTAAAATATTTTCTTTCATTCTTCTAATCAATATACAGTTACCCCATTTGGACACCTACACCTCTAATGCAATGAATAAATATTTAAAACAAGTAGCATTTGAAAAAAGGTAGCACACACTTTGCACAATGCATTTAAATATTTCTGGGGCCACACTATATCTTCCTTATTTCCCATTTAATTTTTGTAAACCACAGTTTATGCTTTTTCATAATAAACACTAAATTATGTTGGATTTTCAGAAGAAAGATCCCTACGCAATCCTTATGTAAACTAAAGCACATTTTACAAACAAGGGCCAGTAATTATGATAACCATTTACACTAAACGCAATTTTCTACCCGTCGCGCTAAACGGTTCTAATGCTGCATTAACATCGGCAGCGACTAGCAACGGCAGAGCGACGCAATCTTATTCATTTAAATGAAAATGTGGCAAATTTCAGCAACACGAGCGACAGTGACCGTTGGCGACAGAAAGTGGGCTTGTCCAGCTACGTGACAAAGTTAAGAAAAGTTCAACTTCACGCAAATGATGAGCGACTTTCGGGATCAACTACTATCAACTTACGCTTAGTTCAACAAAGCCATATTATGAACAGTTCTCGGCTCGAAATACTAAACACGGTTGTCTAACCGCGTTAAAAAGAGTGCATGTAGTGACGCCGCTCAGGATTGGTCACTCATCTGTTGCCTGGCAACAAGTGTATTTATATTATACAGTGCATTATTTGAGCCAAGACAGATTAGGTAAAAAGGCACCCTTACACCAAATAATAAAGAATCATCCTACAAAACGCACTCGCTATTTACGTCATTACATTTAAAAATATGTTATTATCAGCCCCTTAAGTTGAAAATTAAACAATATCCATGCTAGCTCGGACAGATCTGCATAAAATGGAATGATTACACAATGACAGCGGTTTGGCACGGTGGTGGAAAGCGGCTAAAATATTTTTAATTTCAAAGACAACTGTAACTTACGATAAAATTACTCTACTATCTCCAACTACAAGTCAAAATTAAGATAGCTTTCACTAATTTCAAAGCTATATTCAACTTCAAGGCAACTTTCTAGATAAAAAAAACATCTGTACAAATAGCTTGAGTTTATTGCACTTGTATATGGTATACCTTTGCACTGCATTGACAAAAAGCTACAAAACAAAGTAAAACTAAAAATATTTTAAAAATATTGTTATTTTAAATAAAAACAACAACAATAATCTAAAGGAATAGTTCACCCAAATATGACATTTTTTCATAATTTACTCTCATGCTATCTCCGATGTATGATGACTTCCTTTCATACATCCATCACGTTCGTGAATCGAGGTTATTGATGTGCCGCCATATTCGAACTTGATTCACTGATCTCCATGTTGCCATAAATACATGACGTTCACTAAATAAGAACAAAATATTTATCATTTTCTCTCACAAATGTGTCGTTTCGCTTCGGAAGACATTTATTAATCCAGCCAATTGTATTACTTTAATGATGGATGGATGTGCTTTCTAGAGCTTTAACAAATTGACCCCTATATAAGATGATAACATAACGGCATTGTAAATATAATATATACATTCATTTATTTGTGTTCAACTAAAGAAAGGAAGTCATATACATCTGAGATGAGAGATAGTAAATTATGAAAAAAAAAATCTATACTTTAGTCAACTATTCCTTATATTATATGCAAAACAAGAGAAAAACGGGTGTTGCTACATCACATGCATGTTACATGATCCCGACCCCCTCCTTATAACCTAACCTACATCTGTATCATTCAACATCAAAGGCATTCAGATTAACCCCACATTTCACATTTATAATCCCACAACTCAGAATAGATGAATTTGAACTCACCGTCTGCAAACATAAGAAAGCAGTAAGAAACAAAAAAATAAAGAACAAAAACAAGCAAGAACAGACAAAGCATTTATGACGGCAAAACATTTCCAATGAGCATTTTAAAGGCTATTCTTATCCAAACAAATTACAGCAAGAAGCTTTACTACGTAACGAGACAGAGATGACTGAGAATATGAACAGAAATTTGTTGGAAATAAGTTTATTTTTAAAATAATTGTATCTTTTGACAACACAATAATATTACACTACTGATCTTAATGAGAAATTTATTGCAGTCATGTTATATATGGGGAGTGGGAGGGGGGTTGCAGGATATGAACCTCACTGAATTGTACGGTAAAGAGTAAGTGAGTTCCCACAAATTATCATTACATGTTAAAGAGCCTTTCCTAAATATGTGACGGGTTCCTACAACCCTGCATCTTACCTTTAAGAGCGATGACTTTGCTGGCTGGGTTCATAATGGCACTGTCTGCAGAGATGGGCCTGCGGATGGGAGTATTCGGATCGCTCATGTCAATGATCACCACCTGGGCCTGCTCGCCCACCTTCTCCCGGATACAGATGAACTTATCCGACTCCATCGTGAGGGTGCTGAACCCAATGTTCGCTGGGTTTATGCCCAGGTTCTGGAGCTGAAGACGACAAACATTATTGAAGATGAGCAAAGTTACATACAGTATTTGCACAATTATAGGTGCATTCTACTATTCGTAGGTTTAATGGATGCAAGGGTTGTGTATTAAAAGCTGGCATACTATTCTAGACACTAGGCATCATACAGCAGGTGCTTTTTTTAGACCTCTTCACGCGCCTATGTAATACGTGCCATTTCAGTATAGGGTAAAAGTCATAAGCCTGTCGTCCGCAAGACCATTTTAATGGCATTTTGTGACAAAAATAAGACAAAACTGTCTCTCACAAACCCGTGCACCTCCACAACGCCATGCGCATGCGCAATGTCTGTACATCTAGTAATGACTCCAGTCATATGAAGTTAGGTCAGTTCAATATACATTTTTGATGACTTTATTATTATTATTAAGAACACGTAGATGACAATGAATTATTTAACTAATAGATGCACTTTCAAATAAACGTCAATAAAAAAACACACCATCTACCTTTACTGCGCGTGTAAAGAATCGTTACAAAAATGTACATCGTGTATTCAATCGCATTTGGGAATAAAGTTATCAGATAAATTGTTTAACAGGGCACTGAAGATCAGAATAGGATTGGTGGGTGGATGTATGGATGTTTGCTGTAATCCTTTCACCGATCACTGCATCCACCTGGCAATGCTTAAAACCACACTGAGCTCCCTGGCTAAACAGCATCACAGATGCACTCGAACATTCGATTTAAACGATTAACATTCAGGGAATCAAAAGTACATTTGCACTACAAAGTCTAATAGTATTGACACCGTTCAAAAAATTTTTTTGTCTATGTAGGCAGGGTACTATTTTTTAAGACACATCCATATAGATATAGATGGGAGGTCATTCATTGAGCTAGTGCTAAAGCTAATGGGCTCTGTCACCTCTATTTTAGCAGACTCGACAAATATTAACGCTTCAATCGCATCACATATCAACAAAATGCTTTATAAACCCACCTGCAGGTGCTCCTGAAAGCGAATAGGCAGGATCTGAGCCATGGTTTGGGCTTTCTGTTCTCAATCCTCCCGGCCGGACTCCTCGCAATAATTCTGCCTAGCTTTAGCGAGCGACGACCTCCTCTCCACGGACAGCCCCGATTTAAATCAGACCGAGTACAGAACTGCTGGTTTTATCAGGTGGAAAATGCAAGTGTCTCGATTTCGTCGCGTCAAGCCGATCCGCCAGATGGTTGATGTTGTTTTTTTCTTCCCTCTCTGCACGGATGGGACTCGCTCAGACCCGCAATGGCGGCGGAAACAGCTCAGACTGACAATCCGGAAGCAGCAGCGCGGACTTTGCGGCGGAAGGACATTTGCGATTTCAGCGATTTTGTTAACCGAGAGGACGATGCGCGAAGCTGAGATTTGATGTATGTGGGCGTTTGGGTTCTTAATATTTTAGATGTGATTTAAATGTGCTAGTGTAAATGGCATAGGAGAGATGAAATAAGTCGTTTCATTTTTGCCTCATCATTCAAGTCTTCATGTTCGGTGTACGTCAGTTCCGGGTGCGCTTTAAAATTTATGCGAGGCACGATTTTAACAAAATAATTAGAAAATTATTACTCTAATGTAACGTAAGTAAGTAAAAAAATTCCACATTGAAAAATATTTTAGTATACTATAGTATTTAAACTGTAGCAAATGATTAGATAGTACTGTAGATTTTAAAAATTAATAGTAAATCATAATAAACTAGAGTATTAACTACAATTTATTAATTTACTATAGGAAATACTACATAATAATATAGTATACTTACTATATAAGACAGCATACTACAATTTATTAGTTTAATAAATACTAAAATATACTACAGTATTTTTCATGTGTAGTTAGAAAAAACAATTTCCACACTGAAAAATATTTAGTATACTATAGTATTTAAACTGTAGTAAAATTACTAGATACTGTAGTTTTTAAATATTAATAGTGAATCATAATAAACTACAATTTATTAATTTACTATAGTAAATACTACATAAAAATATAGTATACTTACTGTATACTACAGCATACTACAATTTATTAGTTTAATAGATACTAAAATATACTACAGTATTTTTTATGTGTAGTTAGTGAAAACATTTTAAAAATATTTTAGTAAACTATAGTATTTAAACTGTAGTAAAATTACTAGATATTGTAGTTTTTAAAATATTAATAGTAAATCATAATAAACTACAATTCATTAATTTACTATAGTAAATACTACATAATAATATAGTATACTTACTATATAAGACAGCTTACTACAATTTATTAGTTTAATAAATACTAAAATATACTAGAGTATTTTTCATGTGTAGTTAGAAAAAACAATTTCCACACTGAAAAATATTTAGTATACTATAGTATTTAAACTGTAGTAAAATTACTAGATACTGTAGTTTTTAAATATTAATAGTGAATCATAATAAACTACAATTTATTAATTTACTATAGTAAATACTACATAAAAATATAGTATACTTACTGTATACTACAGCATACTACAATTTATTAGTTAAATAGATACTAAAATATACTACAGTATTTTTCATGTGTAGTTAGTAAAAACATTTTAAAAATATTTTAGTAAACTATAGTATTTAAACTGTAGTAAAATTACTAGATATTGTAGTTTTTAAAATATTAATAGTAAATCATAATAAACTACAATTCATTAATTTACTATAGTAAATACTAGATAATAATATATTATACTTACTATATAAGACAGCATACTACAATTTATTAGTTTAATAAATACTAAAATATACTACAGTATTTTTCATGTGTAGTTAGTAAAAACAATTTCCACATTGAAAAATATTTTAGTATACTATAGTATTTAAACTGTAGTAAAATTACTAGATATTGTAGTTTTTAAAATATTAATAGTAAATCGTAATAAACTAGAGTATTAACTACAATTTATGAATTTACTATAGCAAATACTACCTAATAATAAAGTATACTTACTATATATAAATATATATAATATACAATTTAATAATAATTAAATAATTTATTAGTTTAATAAATACTAAAATATACTACAGTAATTTTCATGTGTAGTTAGTAAAAACTATTTCCACATTGAAAAATATTTTAGTATACTATAGTATTTTAACTATAGTAAAATTACTAGTTACTATTAATATTTAAAAACTACAGTAAATTATAATAAACTAGAGTATTAACTACAATGTATTAATTTCCTATAGTAAATACTACATAATAATATAGTTTACTTACTATATTTATTAGTTTAATAAATACTAAAATATACTACAGTATTTTTATGTGGGTTATTTTTAATCATAACATTAATTATGATTTTTTTTTACCGTTTTTCTATGACATTTTACATGTTTTGTCCCCATTCAAAAGTGTTTACGAAAACAAAAGAAAACCACACAAGCATATACAGAAAATAATTTATTTACACATAGGGCTAAAAATATATGTAAGAGTATCAAATTTCTTTCATTTCCTTGACTTCTCAGTCATATTCAGAAGTCCACAGGGGACCACGGGACTAAAACCCCCAGCTTTAGCTGTAACCAGGGATTATGTTCAGAAATGTAAGATTATAAAATCATATCTATATTCAGCAGCTGCACAATCTGTGTTGAATATCCGACAGTCTCACATCCTCTCACGTGTCCTTCCCTTGCAGCCGATTCTGTTTTCGCTGCAAGAATCGTGCACGAGCATCAGTGATTGAGATTTCGTCGTTTCTTTTTTCCAGTTTCTTTGCTGCTACACCTAAGGCCTCTGTTAAAACACAAACATGTGTTACCAAAACATGAAACACGCACTCATCATCAGACAATATCACAATGAAGCCTAATCAAACACACCTGCTTGTCGTTTTGCTGCCTCTTTCTTTTCCCACTGGGCCATCTCTTCATCCGTTACTTCCTCTCTCGCCACACTACTCAACTCATAGACGTCTATTTCATGCAGCTTTGGCAACAGGTCCTGCACCCATTCATAACGGATGGGACACACTGTCCTGACATACACGCGTGAGGTGACCAGCACATCATGGAAGATGATCCAGTCCAACTGCAATTCTTGACCGAACAGCTGAATTAAGAAAGTCACGATAAACTTATCTTCATTTTATTGATACTGTTGCAATAGGTGTAAAACTGTAAAAACATGTAAGGAAACCCACGGTGTATGTATATAAAAACGGCTCATTCTAAGGTAATAAACACATAACGGTTCATTATGTAAGGTCTTTATACACCACTGAAAACATATTTGTGTGTATTTTATTGCACTTCTGCCAAAAGATCCTCCTAAAAGTACACACTGCATCTTTAAATACATAATTTTAAACTTGGTGCACATCTGTTTTGAAAGCTAAACCTAAAAGCAAATGGGATTTCAGAGCTTGAATAAATAAAATGTCTGATTTTTGCTCCACTTGCTCTACAGTATACAGCTTTGGGGAAAAATAATCCATTAATTCCTTACACACGATGAAGGATGAATAAGAACTGTGGATCCATGTCCATCCATAGTGCAGAATGATTTCCCAACAGATCTGAGAAAAAAACAGAACAGCTTTAATACTGGCTTCTCTGCAGTGTGACTCAATGCTATTGTTTTAAGTGATAAATGACCTCACCTCCTGGCGACATTGGTGAAGTATCCCAAACAAAGGCACTGTCGCAGCAGCTCGCTCCGACTGCCCTCAAACGTCTCGTGTGGAAAATCTTTCTGCTACATGTGCAGTCGAAAATAAGTCGTAAGTGGTTATAAAATAGTCAAAATAAAGAAGAACTGTGGATTACCTGCTTTTGCCGTAACAGAATCTCTCTTAGCTGAGTCTCAACACTGAAGGCTGACTTGACCGCTCTCCAATGGATCCAGTGATCTTTGCACCATACTGATGGATTGTCACTGTAAACATAGAAATAATAAATATTCTATGTTCTGATTCATTTAGTTTTTGTTAAAGGAAAACACCACAGTTTTTTTAATAATTTACTATGTTCTTACCTCAACTCAATCTTTTTTCAATGCGTGCACTTAATCTTTGTACAGCGCATTGTGAATGTGTTAGCATGTAGCCTAGCCCTATTCATTCCTTAGGATCCAAACGGATGAATTTCAAAGCCACCAAACACTTTCATGTCTTCCCTATTTAAAGACTGTTACATGAGTAGGTACACGAGTAAGTATGGTGGCACAAAATAAAAAGTGGCGATTTTTTAAGCGGATAAAAATGAGCTGTACAAAGATTAAGTGCACGCATTAAAAAAAAGATAGCCATCTATCAATCCGTCCAAGTTGAGGCAAGAACATAGCAAAATATTGAAAAATATTGATGCTTATTTCCTTGAAACTGTTATGCTGTAGGAATTCCTTAAATTCTGTAAACATGAATCTTTTATAGCAGAATGCCCAAGGTGATTCCTTCCTAAACAATAAAAGTGAATGGTGACCACAGCTGTTAGGGCACTTAAGTGAATAATGCGCAAAACTTTACTTCACACAATGATTTATGTAATCAGAAATCTTGAAATTTATTGTGCAAATATTGACATTTATAAGGTTTAATTATTGTGTTGCTTGGGAGGACCTGGTCCCTATCCACTAGAGCTGCATGATTCTGTATAAAATGAGAATCACGATTCTTTTGCCTAAAATTAAGATCACGATTCTCTCACGATTCTCAAGAACTTTGTTAATGTTAAAGATGTACAACCCCTGAACATTAGTTTAAAGCAACACTATGTAGTTTTTACCTTTAAATAATGTCTCTAAAATTATTTCAGTGAGAGAACAACTTTTAACTGGACAAATTGTACTGTTGCTGCAACCTGAGCAGCCTCCTAGCTGCTACAAGCACACTCTGAAAGTGGCGGTGGAGGGTAAAGCACACAGCCCCGCCCCTCCCCCTGCCTGCAGAAGAGTGTCTGATACCAGGTACTGTGCACTTTTCAACCACATGGGGGAGCTGTAAGTCATTTTTACATGGAAACTACATAGTGTTGCTTTAACATTAGTTTTTACAGGTGCAAAGAATTATGCTTCCGAAAGTTTCAGATAAGTGTACATAATCTTTAAATTCAGTTAATGTTAATTGTAAGGTTATTATGTATTCATTTTATTTAAAGAAAAAAATTAAAATATACATTTTAAGTAGACATGGATTAACATTACTTTATGGTAATGAGCTGTGACGCGGTTCGGCGCCAACCAATCGCAAGGCGGAAACATTCGGTGCCAACCAATCGGAAGGTGGAAACCTCCGCTTGAGAGATTTCCAGAGAATGAATTTAAGCGTTTTTTTGATGCTCTCACTGGCAGCGTGAACGTCTACATAAATCTAAATGCACGGTTAATCTTCACGCCCACTACACTTGGGCCAAATACAAGAAAACGTAATTTAAGCAGTCAAGTGCAAAGACAGCAAGTGTCGTTATTTGGACGGACACAGCCAATGTTTCCCCCGTGCTAAAAACCCTTTCGGAAGGGATAAGATCCTCTTTTTAGTACTAAAACAACGTCAAGGTTCTTGTCGGACGTACCTGCGCATTGCTCTGCCTCATTCATTCACTTTAGTTTCTGTTTCTTTCTGTCTAACTTCTCGGCGAAAGCATCCGCTGTACCAGTGGAGCGAACACGAGCACGAGCACATCTGGCTTGCACAATAATAAATGAGACGCCAAGACGTCATCGCGACCGCTGTGATTGCGTGTTGTCGAGAGCACTGACGAAACGTCTTTCCTCCTTAAAAATATAATTACCTGAATCGTCGAAATACAGATCACGATCTTTTAATGATTAATCGTGCAGCTCTACTATCCACTTTCACTGTACAGATAAAAGGAGTCTAAGCATATCTCCTTTTGTGGTCCATGAAAAAGTCCTATGAGTTTTGAACAAGGTGAAGTTGAGTGAATAATGATAAAAGTTTAATTTTTGGTGAATTATTTCTTTAATTAGACATTTGTGACCCTAGACCACAAAACCAGTCATGTCACACAGGTATATTAGCAATAGCCAACAATACATTGTATGGGTCAAAAAGACTGAAATTATTAGGATATTAAATAAAGATCATGTTCTGTGAAAATATTTTGTACATTTACTACCATAAATATATTAAAAATGTATTTATAATTAGTAATGTGTGTTGCTTAGGACTTGATTTGGACAACTTGAAGAGCGATTTTCTAAATATTTAGGTTTTTTTTGCACCCTTAGATTCAAGATTTTCAAAATCTATGCCAAATATTGCCCTATCCTAACAAACCATACATTAATGGAAATTCCAAAAATTGACTGTTTTTGTTGTCAAGGGTCACATTTGGTTAAACAGGTGTCTGTGCATACCTCGCCCTGCACTTCTCAAAAACATAGAGCAGCATGAGGAAATCATTGGAGCCGCCGGCACCAGCAGCTATCTCTTTATGTCTGATCTCAGCTTCCATCCGTCGTTCTGTCTTACCTACAGAAACAGCTCAACTGTTAGTCAAAGCACACAAAATTCATACCTATACTACAGTATGAGATTAAATTGTATTAACAAGGTGATACAGCTGTGCCACAGTGAATACATTCGCTACAGTGTTGGACAACTTGCTGCTCTGCACACTAATATTTGTAATGGGTTTTTACAGAGTATAAAGGTTTCACACATGGTTACCTGGTCGAATGAAGATATTTTCTACTGACAGCATGGCAGCAACAGACAGCATTACATCTTCACACCCAAGAGCAGCAGCTTTGAGAAGTGCACGAGTGAGATTAGGAGGAAGGGGGAACTCAACCATCAGTCGACCCAGTCTAGTCACTTCACCTCTCCTGCATCCAGAAGACAGATATTAGCAAAACATAATATAGAACCGGCACAATTAAGATAAATTGACTAAGATTTAACATTTCAATATTCGCAATACCAAGACTACAGTGGATGTCTCTGAAAATGTGACTGCATCAGTAATCTCTTGCAATGCATAATGCATTTTAACTAAAGAGTTAAGTAGTTTGATATTATTACCTACCTATCAATTGCATCGTATTGATACAGTTGCTTTAGAGCGGTCAGGATAAACCTTTCCTCTGGACAGTCGAGATATGGAAATCTAAATGCATGCAGAACACAAAAAGCATTCACATATGGCCAATGAAAAATATGTAATACAGTAGAAAAATATGTAACATCCAAAAATTAGGTGATACCTAATAACGTCATGGACTCCGAGACATTTCAGTGTTAGGATAACAGATGTAAGGCTGGTGCGCTGAATCTCTGGAATGGTGTATTCTGGCATGCATGTATCCCAGAAATCTTTGCTGTAAATTCTGAAGCATTTCCCTGCTGAAGTTCGTCCAGCTCGGCCGGATCTTTGCTGAGCCTCGCTTCTGTACAAAATCATCAGTAGCACTTATTAAAGATAAAGTATGGTTATTTTTTGAGCGTGATGCTAATGGTCTAATCAGATTCAATGGATTATGCTAAGCTATGCTAAAATTGGTACCGGCAGCCCCGTAGATCAGCTGAATGGATTCTAAAACAGTAAAAATCAAATGTTTAACTCTAGGGGAGCTGAAAAATGAACATATTTTCGAAAAAGTGGAGTGTTCCTTTAATTTGTGACAAGAGTATGCAGCAAACCGTTGACACCTAGTGGCCGTTGTTGGTAAAACCACTAAAAGTGTGACACAAACCTTATATTTTGTGATTTTAACTTGAAATTTGGATTACAAGTATTTTGAGACTTATGGCTTCATGTTTACAATATTTCTTTTGTGAAATATTTAAATTTTTATAATTTTATTTATAAAATTAATACATGTTATTGCCTTATTTTTGTTTATTAAAATAAATTTAAACTGCTATAACAATTTTTCTGTTAAATATTTTCACCACCTCCACACATACTCAAAAAGGGGGGTGACGGTTAAGGGATTAAAGTTAAAAATGTCAATATAGTACATTTTTACAAATAAATACCTAGATTTAGGGTTAAAATTATTGAAAAATGTTTTATCAGATAAGATATCAGACTTATAAAAAATCCATTATCAACTCAAGCCCTATTCAACATAATAAATCAAGCAAAGGAGAGCATATTTTAGCATAGAAAAAAATTACATGGTAAGATAAAAAATGGTTATTTTTAGCAGCTTAACACTCACTTTGAAATAGGGACCACTTCAAGAATATCCAATCCAACCCTTGAATTGTGGTTTAACTGCTTCACAAATCCACTGTCAACAATATATCTATAACACAAAGAGTTCAGAATGTGTTGGGTCACATGAGCACAATAAATCATTCAGCGGGGCTTTTTCTGGGCTCTGTTTAACACCTACTTTATTCCATTGATCGTAAGAGAAGTTGCAGCAATGTTGGTTGCCACCACACACTTCCTCACACCTTTCGGTGCAGGCTGAAAGATTTGCCTTTGCTGATCTGTAAAAATATTTAAAGCATTACAAACATGTATTGATTGCTTCATGGCTGAGAGATATAGATCAACAAGGCCTTATTTACTACATTTTGGGATGAATATTTCCTTAAAAACATGTTCAAGATAATGTTCATACCTGTTGGCATGGACCCATACAAAGGTAGAATAAGAAGCCCTTCAACAGACCGGTCATGGACATCATAACGGTAGTCTAAGATCTCAGCTTTCTCAAACAGCAGATCACAGGCTTTCTCGATTTCCGCCTGTCCTGTTCATACACAAGCACAGAACTACAAACTAAACAGGAATATTTAGAATATGATACTATATAATGAAATAATCTTTGCTTCTCGGAAAGTATTACTGTACAGCTCATCCTAAATATCAATGCTGAGGTTACCAGTAAGGAAGACCAGAATATCTCCAGCTGCTTCATTTGAGTGCACATCTAAAGCCATCTTCACAACCTATCCATCACAAACATAACAGATTTATAGGGTGTGAAGATTACATTTTACAGTATAGCTAAGTTAATAATAAAAAAAAATGCATAGTCACAACAACCTCTTTAACATAGACAGAACTATCTTTGTCTTTTGGACCAATCAGATTGCAGAACTTGTCCTTTACTGGATAAGTACGCCCAGGAATGGTGAAAACAGGACAGTTCCCGTAAAAAGAGCTTAGCTTTTCTGTTTCTAATGTTGCTGACATCACAACCACTTTCAGCTGTGTTTCACGTCCATGGGACCCCTTTGACAGAGTCTTTTTGAGTAACCCAAGTAAAACATCCTGCAAAACAAAGTATAAACTTTATTTTTTTTGTGATCACCCGAAAATACGTGACTCCATATCTTTAGGTACCATAAAATAATATGTTACATGAATGGAAATCAGAGTATTGGTAATAACATCACTGATCACACACATGCTGTATGTACAACGTAACCAAGATCCACTGGAAAACCACTGAAACCTTTTCCAAAAAATGTCTAAATAAATCTACTAATTTCTTTCAAAGCGTCAACATACAGTGTTCAAACTCCTTTCATGGGCTTCATCCAGGATCACAATGCTGTACTGTTTTAAACTGGGGTCTGCAAGGATCTCCCTCAGCATACATCCATCTGTCATGTATTTAATCATAGTGTCCTGATACAAATAAAACGAGATGTTATATTAAGAATAGGTGATTTTGCATATATATAATATTCTACTCAATGCACATGTTGTGTAGTATGTCTCTTACCTTTGTTGAGCAATCATCAAAGCGCACCTGGTACCCTACCTCTTCACCCAGTCTGACACCCATCTCTTGACTCACCCTCTGGGCTACAGTGATGGCTGCAACCCTCCTGGGTTGAGTCACCCCAATTTTACCATGCCTGCAAAGGTCTGAAGAGGATAAAGACTCAAGATTACTGGATTTAATCTGCTGAAATACACATCAAAGCGTCTGATCACGATCGAAGAAGAGTCATACCTGCTTTATATAAGTACTGTGGCAGTTGAGTGGTTTTACCGCTGCCGGTTTCACCCGTAACGACCAGAAATGTATTTTTCTTTACGGCCTGAATGAGTTTGTCTCTGTGCTGGTAAATAGGAAGCTTTCTTGATTCATATTCCTCATCCGATTCTCTTCTCTTCTTTGACGTTGACATGTCGTTTATGCACTTTCTGTGATGTTCAGCTCTTCCGATCTAAATCCTCCTCAGAATAATACGATATAACCTTTCATTAGATAAATACGCAAACCTTTATTTAATGAATGTTTGATATGTTGTTGTGTCGCTACTCGCTAAATATTTCTGTAGTGTGAACTCACTAACTGAACTGAAATCTTTTGGCGTCCGTAGGTCATTTAAACACGTTAGCGCCATCTGCTGGATCGGATGAATGATCACTTCCCTTCTAAATCGGAAGGCCGCAGCCTCCGAAGGTCGCACTTGTAGGCGGCATCAGTCATAAAGTCTGTCATATTTCAGAATATTAATAATTAAAAAGTTTACAATTATACTAAGTTAATCTTAAATTGTTGTAATATACTCATGACTTGCAAATCTAATGCTCAGTTAACTTAAATAAACCACGCTTTATGACGCATGCAGCCTGGATATGCGACCGCCGGAGGCTGCAACCTTCTGATTGAGAAACGACCTGATACATTTTGGAGCTTATTTTGGGGTCAGCTTTTAGTTTAAACATGCAGGCCATATTTAAATATGCTTTACGTAACAATGTCACATTTAAGAGGACAGTATAATAGTTAGATTTATTCAGAATTTGATTGGTTGAGAAAACTAATCTAGGATAAACAAAAACAAGGTCATTACTTGAGGACATTCATTTAAAAAGAAATGAAAGAAGATGTATACATAATTTAATGTATAAATAATTTAAATAAAATGTTATTACATTTATAAAATGTAATTTATAAAAGTTAATAGTTAAATACTGCAGGACAATAACAGTCAAAGCTGTTGAAACATTTAATGATTTATGCATATCATTTAACAATTGTAGTTTTTCCATAAAACATGCAATAACAAATATGAATGATTTCCTTGAAAAAAAAACATCACTATTTAGGTGCCAATCAACAGTATTTTTCCAATAATCTTCCAAAAAGCATTGTTATGCAGACTGTAATCTGTGTATTAGGATTCTGTGAAACTGGACTCTGTCACCACAATCCACCGCCTGTAGATCAACTTCAATCCCCATAGATTGGATTTTTGTACTGGTAAGCTGCTATATAAAAACAATATAAGTTGTCATCAGTAAATGACCAGTAACACATGAAATGTCATATAATCCAAAGCAATGAAAAGCAATTACGTTTGTTTTTTTTCCGTTTTTTACCAGCGTTGCTTGAAACGGAAAGTTCCTCTTGGTTAACTGAAATATTTCAAACAGATAATATTTTTGTACAATTTTTATCAACTCTTGCAACAGTTAAAGTTCCCCAAGCAAAAGTGTAGTCTTACCATAATATGGTTTTGGATCTGATGCCTCACTTGGTGGCTCAGGAGGAGCTCTTCTAATAGCTGATATTTCATAAAATGAGTAATACTTTTACAATAAAGTAATAAAAATATTGAAAATAAAACAAGATGCAAAATCAAGAGATAAAAATAATGAATTACCTCTTTGTGGATTTTGATTCGGAGCATGTGCCTCATTTTCTTTATGTGAAAAATGCATTTATGTCATGATGGTAAAAAAACGAGAATTCTATAAATAATGAAAACTTCAATCTTACTGTAAAATGATTTCCGATCAACATATTTATGTTATTTTAATATAAGGTTAAACAATTTCAACTTGTTTTTCTAAGTTATGTCAACTTATCACAAGTCAAAACTTAAAACAGGTTGAAGTGACTTGCAAAACCAAGATGTTTTAACTTCATTCTGCATTTTTTTACAGTGCACATGTGTTCATCACAAAAAAAGAAAAAAAAAATGAACATACCATAAACAGTTGTGTTTTCCCTGCCTTGACCTTAAAAAAATGAAAAGCCTACATAAATATGTATGTATATGTTAAGTATTTTTTAAGTGACGACAGAATGAGATATAAGTTTCACTATAAGAGATATAAAAATATATTAATATACTTCACTATGAAGAATCTCAAATCTTCCAACATTTTTTTTACTAATCGAGTTATACAAGTTAAAACATACAGTAGGTGACACATATAGGCTTATACAATGGCCCCAAAATTGTGTTAATCATCACATGTAAATATATATTAATGTAATTAGATCAGATACACCTAAGCATTGGGTCAAAAAGGGACGAAACCAAACCCATTGTTGGGTCAAAAGAAGATGTTTGGGTTCATTCACCCCAATGGTTCTCAAACTCCTTGGAAGGCACAAGATGGGCAGTTTTATGAAATTTTATAAAATTTATTTATCATTAACAACATTAATTTATCCTAACCCTATCAAACCCCTATAGGAAAATATAGCTACCAACCAACAGCACTACAATAAGTTTTGTTTAATTCAGATTCTAAGTTTAAAATGGTTATATGTCATGCATTTTCTAAGAAATGCAACATATACATGGGGGGGGGCTTCATCCCTTTTTCACCCAACGCTGGATTTAAAATAACCCAGTTAATTTTGGTGTGTAACATATGTGGCACGTGCAAACAAATATGCTAACCTGTGTAACTATTTTCTTCATCGCATTGTTCTTTTTTAGTTTTATAGCCCATGAAAACCAAATACCAAACCACTGGCTAGAAACAAAAACATTTCTTACCCCTGTTGTTAGGGTTTCTGTGCTCACTGCGTTCTGTATTTTGTCGTTCTTCTGTGTGGTTACCTAGTGTCGAATGTTTTTAAAAGAGATCAAATAAAACGCTCAGACATGTAAAAACAAGACAAAGCATTACCGCTCACCTTCATTCTGTACTCCATTAACAGAATTCGATTTTGATGTTTCATTTACGTTTCCTGTCCAACAGAAGAAAATTCTTTCTATCAGTGATGAAACTGATTTTATGAGAGATGAAACTAAAAACATAAATTAAATTAAAAACAAGAAAAAACAATGCTCACCCCATAATTTTGCAAACAAGTAAGTTGCAAAAAAAAGCAGAATAAATAATCCAGCTCCAGCCGCAAAGTATATCCAGGGGTTTAAATCAAATTTTTCTGCAAGGAAATGCACATATTAATAACCAATGATGTTTGTACTGTAGCAAATATTTTTTGCAAATACTACAATGAAAGTAAAGCTAATATATTTCTTCTTACTCTCTGGACGGGTTGTTTCGGTGATCTGCAGTAGCAAGCATTCCCGGTTAAGCTCACAGCAGTATGAGCCAAAATCTGAGGCCTGTACATTATGGATAATGATGGAGAAGTTTCCTCCTGCAGCTAGGATGGGAAAAACAGTCACCCGTCCTTCTCTAGGATCCTCAAAGATGATATTCCCATCTTGGGTGATATTTAGGAGACTTGATGATAAGTGTCTCCAACTCGCTCTGTTTGTTTTATTAGCGGTGTTGTTGCTTATTTCAAAGTTACAAGGGAGCAATACTTCAGATTTCAGAGGGATGCTGATTGTGGATATTTGCAAATTTTCACACTTTCCCTTGCATTGGCCCAGTGCTAAAAATGTAAGCGTTATGATGAAAATATAACTGATCCAGTATACACAAGCACATATTTGTGTCTATAAAATAGGCCTACCTATAGATTTTTACAGAATAAAACTTTTTTTAATTAACTTTAAACACACTACAGTAAATGAGACAATATATGAGCCTGTCTGTGAAATCTATGCAGATTAAAGTCGTATAAGCTTATTATGAGATTTGACTTTAATCATTAATTTATACTTTAATTTTAGACATAGCTTTACTCAAAATTAGAGATATCAAGGTTATTTTTTCACATAATGTTCTTTACATTACGTATATGATTTTATATAAAGCAGTAAATCACACACACAAAAAAATACTTAAGCATGTGTGGGTGTTCACAGACTGGGTCACATATTACTAATCGCTATATCCTCAATAATACGTAGTAGATCATAAATGCTGATCTTTTTGAACCTACCTTTTGTCACCACCAAACAAAATAATAATCCAATTTGTGTCACGTACATCATGCATGTCATTTAAGGTGTCAGTAGCAAGTGGTCAAAATGTACAACATGAACAAAAATAGAAGCTGTAGGTAGGATGCTTACAGTCTATGGTAAGATGATGTCCTCAGTTATTTCCTGTTAGTTTACACCCCCTCTTACAGGGGCAACTAGGAGATGTGATTTTTCAGCCATAGTCCTTTATCTAAAACCATGTATGGTTTTCTACTCCCAGATTAGTGCCTGGTTTGATCAAACAGTGACAAGGTGAAATGCATTTAGTAGTGAATTCGACATTTACTTCAAATTGACTTTAAATGTAACTTTCCATTCATCTGTTCGAGGTTGCACTTAAAGGCTGGGCTACCTCAGTTTGAATAGCAACTTTAACCACATCCTGTAACAAAGTCAATGCAAGAGTCTTATGAAAGTTATGTTAAATAAACACCTGGTGACCTATCAGGGTTATCTCTTTAAATCAACGATATTACAGATTCATCAAACAGTTTTTTTTCACATTATATCATCCTATTCACCACTTGACCAATGTTTTATTTATATCTGATTTAAACCATGTTACAAAAGCCACATATCAGATCAGAAATACATAACCTATACATTTTAAAATGATGAGCGCATTTTAGCTGTAACAATCAGAAATGTTTATCCTTTACAATTAAACAAGTGTGAAAAATTTTGATAAATGATCATTAGGTCTTCTGTTAAATTAATTTGCCTTGACACAACAATTAACAACTAAGGGTGTTACATAAATGAAACAATAGAGAAATTTATGTTTTAACACTTTAAATGTTGATTTCAATGTTAATAAGTCTTATTATTATTCAACTTTTAAAGTGACTGTTTCTATTGTTTTACATAATCCCACAAAAACACAACCAATTGCGCCATCTACTGGATAAGATAGTCTATAAGCAACAGGTTTGTAATACATTCAAATGTAAAGTATATTGACATATTGATGGAATCATATTCATGATATTTTCACATGTATTACATATACAACAGACAGATTATTTTACAGTTTTACACTAACTCTCAAATCTATGTCTACAGAATAAGAAACAGCAAAGACAGATTAAACATAATTGAAGAAATTAAAAACAAAAATTAAAAACCATTGTGATGTAAATATAAAAATATTACAGTTTCATGTCTTGTTTCATGTAAATGCATGACAAAATTTATTGCCTATGAACCTTAAGGGGGCAGTTTCCTGGACAGGTCTTAAATCTAGTCCCACAATAATCTGCATAAAACATATATTGTATTAGAGCAATTGTTTGCATCAACATGCACACAGCAATGGTTTTATTTTTGCAGGGTATGTTTAAAATAACCTAAAGTAATGTCCTAATATAACTAAGATCTAATCATTGCATAACCTAAACCCTGTCCAGGAAACCCCCAAGATGTTTTTTTGTAAAATATCATGATTGTTCGAAATGACAAAACAGAGACCCTCTGTTTTAGATACATGCCAAGTTATATAGCTTTTTTCCAGATTAGGTCAAACCGTGAAAATAATGTGGCATATTTAGAAATGCATAAATCCTTAAAGTACATAGGGGTTTTTGCAACACGTTTACATTTCAGACTGCAGTCTTGACCTAATTGTTCTTTTCTATACCACCATTTTATACCATACTGACCACATCCTGTTACAAAGAGTGTGAGAAAATATTTTCATATTTATTATTTATATTTTATATTTTCAGATAGATTTTGTTAGTCACTGTGGGGACGGTGTGGGTTTGGTGGTTAAAGGTAAAAAATTTTTTTACAAAGGATTTTTAACAGAAAGCCCACGCTGCCCTTGTCATGAAAATCGATGGTACATTTTATACATTATATTCAATTATATTTTTCTTATTCTTCACATATAAACAGTTGTAATTCCTCTTCTCCGACCTTTAAGAAAAAAGTAGACTAAGCATAAGTTTTGAATCTGCTTTCTTTTCAGTATTATTTATATTCTTCTTATATATATATATATATAAAAAAAACAAGTTTATTGATAACAGAATAAAAAACTAATTGGGTGTACAGTGCAGCTTACCTCCAGTCTGTACTCCATTAACATATGTAGGTGATCTATTTAAACCATTTCCAATCCAAGAGAAGAAATTTCCTCCTATCAAAGATAAAACGGACTTTGTAACACATAGGCTATATTAAAGGAAAAAAATTAATTGTTTATCCTTGCACTTGAAAGCTAAAAACAACACTCACCACAGAATTTTAAAAACAAGCAGACTATAATAAAAAGCAGAATAAATAATCCAGCTCCAAAGTATATCCAGGGGTTTAAAACATTATTTTCTACAAGGAAATGTACATATTAATAATGAATGATGTTTGCACTGTAGCAAATATTTTTTTGCAAATACTACAATGAAAGTAAAGCTAATATATTTCTTCTTACTCTCTGGACGGATTGTTTCGGTGATCTGCAGTAGCCAGCATTCCCGGTTAAGCTCACAGCAGTATGAGCCAAAATCTGAGGCCTGTACATTATGGATAATGATGGAGAAGTTTCCTCTTGCAGCTAGGATGGGAAAAACAGTCACCCGTCCTTCTCTAGGATCCTCAAAGATGATATTCCCATCTTGTGTGATATTTAGGAGACTTGATGATAAGTGTCTCCAACTCGCTTTGTTTGTTTTATTAGCTGTGTTATTGTTTGTTTCAAAGTAACAAGGGAGCAAGATCTCAGATTTCAGAGGGGTGCTGATTGTGGATAGTTGAAAATTTTCACACTTTCCCTTGCATTGGCCCAGTGCTTAAAACAAATACGCATTTTTATTTATTATCTTTAAACACAGACAGAAAATGGCAAATGTTTTAAAAAAGACAACATTTTTACTATTTAATTTCTTTATGTGACATAATATCAAAAAATGCATAATTATAAATGCTGATTTTTTTTCAACTTACCATTTGAAGCCATAAAACATAATAAAATCACAATCTGTGAAATGTACATCCTGCCCTTCATTCAAAGTGTCAAATGATCAAAGGCTACTGTGTCTGTGAACAAGACAAAAAGACTGATGTCCTCTCTAGAGGGGCTGAGGTGTGATTTCTCAAAAAAACTTTTTTTTATACTCGCGGTTTGCGCGCAACGCTGATCGCCCGCGCTGTACAGTCACTATTTTCAATGTAAAGTAGCGCAGGCGCGGAGCTATGGGCGGGCCTGGGGCCGCCCAGATTGACAGCTGGCCCGCCCAATCAGAAATGTAAAAAATACTCTGTATAGTTAGACATGTATACTACTTTATGTGGTGTAATTTATCTATTGCATGTTATGTTAAAAACAGTAAAATTATAAGTAAGCCTGATAACTATTTAAAAACTATTAAAGCAGTTGAATGTTGCGTTATAATGAAATATTCCCGAGCAGCTTTCAGCCATGATCACTTTGAGAACTTTTTTTTGCAAACAAGTAGAAAACGTATTTTGAATAACAACACGTTATAAATATGTGCTGCGCGCTTTCCTCTCAATAAACACACAACAAATATGACAGCGGGGTAAAAAATAGAAAGAAAACATCTGATCATAGTGATGTTGTTTGATGTTTGATATAGCAGCACTATAAGTCACGCCACGTTTATTGCTACACTTTATACAATATAGCCTATTGCTTTTAAGCAACAAATAGCCTATCATAACAACCTATAAGCCTACTGTGTAATTGAGACATTAATTTAAGAAATGCATTAAAGCAGAAAGACGTAGGCTGCGGAAATATAGTGGGTTCACTTCAATCCACACCAAAGACGTTCTTGGTTTGCTTCTTATTTATTAAATCGAGGCAATTGTTTGATCAAACATTGATTAATATTAAGATACAATTTATACAAAACGAAATTCACTTTAAAGAAAGTCTTTCTACAAAACAAACCTCGCAAAATCGCTTGCCCGACGTCCATTACGGGCTATGGCGAATTCCTGTCGGGCTAAAAAAAAATGATGCGCCTTGGTCGTCGGGCGGAGGAAAAAATATTGTAATGTGTTTGCATTCTCTCAGATTTAGTTAGGTAATTATGTTGTATGTAATTCGGCGTCATCTTGTTAGCCATTACTATCCTCACTTACAAGTGAAACTGTCAGGAAATGAAGTGAAAGCATTAAATCCATTATTCCTTTCGTTCACGTCTGATATGCGCGCTCCTCGACTCCGCTCTTCACGAGTAGGCTTGCTCTTGTGCTCATCAAAAAGTATATTAAATGTTTCTTTATTTGTCATTTCGTTTAACCTCAAGAGTCTAACATTATTCTAGCAATTCCCTTTTTCTTTCTTTATTTAGTAAGTTAACTTAAATATGTGAGAACGAAAATATATTTTTAGTGATTTGCATGAAGAGAATATGATGTTAGAAGCTTCATTTTAAGCATTTAGTAGCCGTATTTATGTACCCAGATAGCACACGTACGTCTGCAAGATGTCTGGTGAAGATCTGGAGATCTGGAGTGCATCTGGTGTGTGGAAGCGTCTTGTAGGGGTCTTGGAAGGAGCTGCTTTGCATGCATTCTGAATCAAAAACGTCTTGCAGATGTCTTCAGTATGTCTGTGTGACGTGTTTTGGGAGGCGTCTCAGAGACGTGTTGCAGATGAGCAGGCAATCTAGATGGTGCGTCTTGCAGATGTAAACGCAGACATCAAATAGACGTCTTAAAGATGTTTGTGTGCTATCAGGGTAAACACTTTAATAGGTTATTTAAAAAAGTATAAGGTTTTTTGGGGTTCATTTATATTTCCTGTCACTGTGTGCAGGTTCTTTTTTGTAGGCCATGAGAGCCCAATATTTTTTTTTACCAAAAAGGCTTAATAAATGTCACGTTGCATTACAATTTAAAGTATCAATAATGTCAAAACTGTGACGTGCAGTTCGGGTGTGTGTGTATGCTGTTTAAATTAGTGTTCTGAAGTTTTGACGATTTTTATAGACTTGTTATAGTTTCTTATTCAAAAGTGACACCCATAGATTCAGGCCCACCCGGACTTAATCCATGCCCACCCATATGTCACGTTCTGCATCCGCCACTGAGCTAAAGCCTGCTTAAAACTCCCTAAATGTCGCTAGATTACGTTATTACCCAGCAAGCATTTTTGGCTAAAACAAGCCTAAATTTGGACTACCAGTGAAAGTCTACTTGACGTCTAACCATAGCCCAAGAATAGACGAAGCGTATTCTTTTAGAAGAAATGTAAGCTTCTCTGAACTGTCACAAACTATATTTAAATACTGCCGAATGCTAAAAAAAGGGTTTCCACTTGTGTATTCTCTGAACAAAACAAGTATAAAATAGTGACTGAACGTGACCCATTAAAACTACTTGTTAAAGGGCACCTATGATTCACGGTTTTACATTTCCTTTCGTGTGTGTGTATTGGTACATGTTAACGATATGCAAAAGGTACATATACCAAAGTAAATGATGATGCAAGTTCAGAGCCGGCACCAAGACATAACTAACGGGGGGCACGCGGCTTCCAACGGGGGGCACGCAATTAGCAACAATAACTTGCAAAAACATGGCATTAAAACAACAAGCACACACTCATACAACTGGTACAGAATGTCAGCTCATTTCCCATATAAAGTGCAGAAGATCACAAACTAATCAGTGTTACCATAATCACGTCACAATGCTGTTAACAGTCTATAGCAACATTTCACATTTAGGCTTACGTAAATTAAAACAATGCTAACTTACTTTTTAAAAAAGCTGAAGACGGCATGTGGGAACATTAAACTTCCTTAAAACAGTGTCCTGTAGATTTGAAAATTCCGCTTCGACCTGTAACCTCCAAGTTTGAGCCAATCGGTGTTTGCATGAAGTCAGATGGAGTCGGCGGTGCTGGTTCGTTCTAATATCCAACACAATCCATAAAATGCAGCAAAAAAATACGTTGCTAGTATCAAGTCACATTAACTCTTTCACCGTCATTAGCGAGCTATCCCGTCAATCAAGAGGAAACGCTTCCCTGCCAATGACGAGTATTTCCGGCTTTCCGCAATACCTTCCACAACTTTTTAAACCCGGAAGTATTGCCCTATGGCAAGCGGCTGCAGCTCCGTGTCCGTTTTAAAGATCGCTCTGAATGGGATCTCTATGAAAAGTCCGTCACAAACATGGAATTAAGCTTTTTGCTCAAAATGTGGTGTTCAAAATGTGGCCCATGAATGCCCCCCTTTGACACTGGCCCTGTGCAAGTTATTGTCTCCAACGTAAACCTCTTTTTATGGACTACAACAAACACACGGATTGTAGGCAACAGTTTACTTCCTAGGATTGGTGATGTAGACAAGACCGACATTATCATAATTCCTCCCGCTTCGGATTTACAGCCTGTAAATTAACTCTTGTTAGGATTGCATTGTGACCAAATCTTTTAAATATGGTAAGGAGCGATAACATCAGAGGTATTCAGGCCAATCACAAACGTACAGATTAGCTGGGCAATCAGGGACACAGCACTTTTCAAACCGATGAGTTTTGTAAAAAAATACAAGCGTTACAGAAAGAGAGGGAAATCTGGGGCTACAAAAAAGTATGGTATGTTGAAAATAAGGTGTTTTTTAACCACGCAAACACATTGTATCATACGTTTATCATATTTAAAGGCGGAGTCCACGATGTTTGAAAAACGCGTTGGAAAAGGAGACGGGCCGACAACCAAAACACACTTATAGCCAATCAAATCAAATCAAATGCCGGTTTGCGTATGGGGCGGGTCTATCAACAGAAGGTCCAGATTCTATTGGGGTAGGGGCGTGTTTGTTTAGGTGATTTCAAATATCAACATTGGCTTTCAAACATCATGGACTCCGCCTTTAAGCAATGAAATAGGTGCACTTTAATGTACATGTTGTTAACCAGCATTTTACTAAACTGTTCATCTTACTGAAGTCTGTCTAGGTAAAAAAGTATGGTTTCAAAACAAATGAGGATTAAACAATACCCAGGTAAATGATTAGAAATGTTGTTTTGCAGGTCATTCACACGTCAGCTCCATACAGTCTCATCTGTGCTGCTGCCTGGCTGCTGCTCAGCTCACTACAGAAAGCAGACGCAGAGAGATGCGTCCATGTCGGGGGAATGCAAGACCTTGCGCTCACAGGGGACACGAAATGCATACAGATCTCAAGTTATGGCTCTTTCAAAGGTTGCTAGATTTGTCGCTGCTAGGCGATTTTTTTGTAAAACAGTCGCCAAAGGGGTCTGACAAGTTGCTAAATCTACCGACAAAGGCTGCGTTCAAATAACCACACTTGCAGTCTTTGCACTTGACCACTTGAATACTTACATGACGTATTTCCTGTATTTTGCTCAAGTGTTCTAAGGCGTGAAGATCCCAAGCATGCATGTAAAAATTATTCACCTGATAGGACACACTTAGCAAGTGTTAAAATGTCAACCCTGCTGAAAAAAACAGCATCAAACAGCATGGGAATTATGCTGGTCTAGCTGGTGGTGACAGCATACCAGCACCAAAACACAACATATGCTGGTATGACCAGCATGGGATGCTGGTCCTAATGCTGGTTTAGCTGGTGCTTGTTGCTGGTTTAGCTGGTGCTAATGCTGGTGCTGGTTTGATGCTGGTTTAGCTGGTGTTCACAAGCAAACCAGCACCAAAACACAACATATGCTGGTCTTGCTGGTATGCTGGATTTTTCAGCAGGGAATCCAGGTAGTGGCAGCAATTTGCACCAAACCGTATACATTTTTTATTTAGGCTACTTAAAATATATTTTTTTAATGTTTGCTTTAAATAAAATGTACACATAAACAAATGAATAAATAAATTAACATTTAAAGAATATTATCTAAATCTTTCAGACGCAGAATTCTTTGCACATGTAAAAGACTCTTAATTTTGTGCATGTAGCTTTACTAAAGTTTATTGCTTATGTAGTAGTCCCTAAATAAATGACACCATTAGTGTTGTTTTAATGTTATAAAACATTACAGTTACAGATGTTTTACAAAATACATAACAAGGTTGGCACAAATGAAATGTGGAACACTTTCTGTTTTACTACCAAAAAATGTAAATTCCATTTATTAACTTACATTTAAAAGTTTCCACGACATCTCGCGAGATTTGGGCAAAAGTCTCATGATTTACATCCTGAACATGATGGGATACACTTAACCTCGGCTGCGTCCGAAACCGCATACTGTATAGTAGGTACTGAATTAGATGAAGTACCTACTTACTTGGCGTTAAAACAGTAGGTACTGTATAGTATGAATCCTGGTAGTATGAATGAGATTCGGACGTACTACATCCGCCATGTTGTTACATCACGTGACATACGTCGTCATCACGTCGTGTCATTTCAGCGCGAAAACAGCGGCGTGCCTCTTCTTCTTCGTTGGATAACTCCTCGTCCGGGGCATCATGGGATAGTGAAGCGTCCATCGTATGCACACTGCAAAATCTAACCGGAAGTAGTAGGTCATCCGGGTACTTTTCGCATACTGTTTTTCGAATACTATGTATTCGGACATACTACTCGCCTCGCCTACTGCTTTTCGCGTACTATATAGTATGTAGTAGGCGGTTTCGGACGCAGCACTCGAATACCACTTCGAAGCGGTACACTTTCCAACCCAGAAGTCCTTGCGAAAGAGCAATCAGACCAATCAGACAATGGAAGGGAGGAGTTCACACTGACGGGCAACTTCTCTACCTATTCTCCTTTCGGTGTTTTTCGGCAGTCTGTAAAACGATAGCTCTTTTGGCAGCGTTGGCAGTTCAACCGTCACTCAAGTGGCCGTGCGTGCCCTTAATTATGCTTAATATGAATTAAAAGGAGGAGTTACAAAAAAATTCACCCCCCTCACAGTTGTCATGAAAGGCAAAATGAGCTATATAAACCAAATCCACTTTTGTACATGTAAACATATTATTTTCTGCTGTAAAGTTGGGCGTTTTAACATGGGGCTCTACGGATATTGAATCCCTTTTGCAGCCAGCCTTTAGCTGCCAGTCGATGAATTGCAGTTTAAGTCACTTCTGTGTTGGCTTCACAATAAGGGCACACTCATATTATCCAAACCAAACCATGCCCCAGCGCGATTTTCCCCCCTCCCTACTCCCCCAGAAGCACGCACTCACACTGTACTTTATTGATCTGAACCTGGGCGCGCTTTCTTTATTATGAAGCGATTGTTTTGAAAAAAGCAGGAAGTAAAGTATGTTACTGCATTGCAAATGTTAAGTTTGATTAACCAAAACTGCGATTAACCAAACCGCCCTAAAGATCGGAAGGTCACCCCTTGGTACACTATAAACAAGGCTTTACTCAAATCTCACTAAAACACATTCAGTAGTGTCACCTACTGGACAGAAAAGTCAATAGCAAAACACTGTGTTACTCCACTCCATTCTATTGCCCAGTGAGGGCCCACTAGGGCCTTTTTAAAAGATTTCCAAAGGGCCTAAAGATGACTTCAAATGATTTACCATATGACAAAAGAAGCATCAAAATAAAATAAAACAACTACAAATCAAGACAACTCTTAGCTGACAAATCCAGCGACTTCGTCAGTATGTCACACGTTACAGCACTCTAAAAAAGATTACTGGGTTGTTTCAACCCAACTGCTGGGTTGTTTCAACATGGTTGTTTTAACATGGTAACAACCCAGCATTAAAAAAGTGTGTAGATCAATTTGTAAAGCATTGCGTTAACATTGATTTTGAATCCCAGGCAACAAATACTGAAAAAATGCTAAAACCAATCCATAAAAGTAAGTGGAAATATGATGTGTGGTATCATGAAAATGCTAATTAGAACACTTGGCTGGTGACATCAGCGACTCTCCAAGCACAGTTTCAAAAAGGTTTTTCACAGTAATGACATTGATGAACCCCTCTTAAAACAAATCTTTCATATCTTCTATCTAAACAACTTTTTCACTACAAAGAATCTTTAGTGAAACAGAAAGGTTTTTTTTTTAAGTTAAAGGTTGTTTATGGAACAACTGAGCCAGTAATGGTTCTTCTATGACATCATGAAGCACCTTTATTTTTAAGAGCTCCTTTTAGCTACTTTTCATAGAAAATAACTGGCAACAATGTATGCGACTAGTCCATTAAAAAAATATTTATTTAAAAAAATATTTTGTGTTATTGAAGATATTTATATGGGAACCACAGCAGGGTTTTAAACGTAACACTGAAGCAGCTTCCAGCCAGTTGTTATTGTTGGTTTAGATTACGGTGATCAGTGTTTCCTTTACTTGGAGAGTTTGACTCAGTTAATTTTATGTAAACTTGCCATAAACTTTTCAAGCTACAAGATATACAGTCTTCATCAAACACCCAAACACAGGGTAAAGAAGAAAACCTAAACTAGAAACATTATCGATCATAATCTGGAACCAAGGGAAAAGGAGGACACACTCGGTAACTATGGAATCAAAAGAGGGTTTACTTGAACTAATTATAAACCCAAGTAACAAGGAACACACGAAACTGGCAGTAAAACACTGTTAAATGCAAACTAAAAAAAAAGAAAGAAGAAGAAGAAGAAAAAAGGAAGAAGAACAAGACCAACAACAAGAATAAGATACAGAAAGAAATGGGAACAGAAAACATAAAAAGTGCACATGATACAAGTTCGTATGGATTGACTCATACTCCAGTGCAACATAAGGACAACCGCTTTCCAAACCACTGACACTAAATTTAGCCATTTTGCGGACAATAACTCCATTGTGGACATTTTAACTTTTAAAATTGTATATTCACATCCTATAAATTATTACAAGTTTTACCACAGGGCTGTTGAATGCTTTATTATGATTGGTGGAGAAATGTTTCATGGGTATGCATTATTTTTAGATAAACGCACAGCTAACCTATTAAATGTTTTAAAATAACTATGAGCAATGTCTGTGTTAACCACGTTATAAGAGGAATAATGGACTCCAGTCCTTTGAATTATTTGAAAATAATGCACACCCTCCGCTTCACATTGTGCCGCATTACCACATTGCATTATTTTCGAATAATTCACTCGCCCTTCATCAATTATTCTTAATTCTTTACTTTTTAATAAACATTGTATTCTTTAGTATCTTTCAATGCTTAAATACTGAGAAACAGTACTCAGAAACTGAGCAGGTCCACAATAAGAGACGGGACACTTGAAAATAAGCTTATTTTCCGTATAGTTAACAGGCATGTGATTGGCTAAGGACAAAAAAGCAGGAAAATATATTGAGACCCCCCCTTACACACACACACACGCCAATCAAACTGGTGGCGGACCCATAACAACTTATTTGAACAAAAAAAAAAACACATTTCAATTTATTTTACAGCTAAATGTGCAACATGCAACTTTTTTGTACAGTATGACACATAACAACTTATTTGGTGGATGTGTAACAGTGGGAATCAAAAGCAAGTGTCTTGTCCACTGCTCCATCACCACCTCTCTCTATAACAACAACCATGACAAAAAAATACGTTTTAACTTATTTTTGTTTTACATTTTACCCAAATTTAACAGCTAAATGTGCAACATGCAAATGTTCATGTCAAAAGAAGGCCTATTTTGCAGACGTCCATATAAAATGTAGGCAATGGCTTATAAAGAACGAATCAATCTTACAAAGATTTTTTTCCATATGCACTTAGGTTTCTCTGCTTACACTCTAGCATTTGTGTGATCCAGGTAACGTTAGCTTTGCATAAAAAAATGGTTGTCATTCGCATGGCTACTTTTACTTTTGTACTTTAAGTAAATTTCCAAGCCTGTACTTTGGTACTTTTACTTGAGTAAAGAAGTTAAATCAGTACTTCTACTTTTACCAGAGTATTTTTTTATACAAATATCTGTAAAAATGTGCTACACAGGACCTTTATTTATAATAAAGTGTCTTAAAGGTCTCTTTTCCTAATTTTAGACCCCTGTAGATGAGTAACTTTGTTTAAACAATAGAAGGTTGACACTAATAAATAAAAGTAATTGTACAAAAAAGTACAGGTGCTATTTATTTTAATCAAACTGGTCAACCTTAAAACTTTAAAAACACGAAACCTTTGAAACAAACGATGATACAGAGGCCGTTTCTCAATCCTAAGGCTGCAGCCTTCTGGAGGTCGCATTTCTAAGCTGCATACTCATCAAGATTCACAATATTAACAATTATAAAGTTTACTATTATTCTTAGTTAATCGTAAATTGTTGTAATATGTTTATGACTTCCGAATGTAATGCTCAGTTAGGTTAAACCAGGCTCGATGACGTATGCAGCCTGCATATGAGACCTCCGGAGGCTGCAGCCTTCCCATTGAGAAACGTTCAGGTAACTTATTTCCTTGCCTTTATTCGGAACCAATATTGTTGCATCGTCCCTCTCTTAGTCGCCACCAGGATTTTCTGCATTGGCGCTCGTTTTTCCTCTCATTTCTGTGAAAATTGCAGCTTCAAATCCACCAAGTAAACCATGTTTGCCGCTTTGTTTCGCATCACGCGAGTGACAGCCAAACGTCGCAAATAAGGAGAAGAGAGGAGAGAAACGATCGGGTCTGATTGGTAAATGAATAGGGTTTGGTTTTACACTGTGTGAGCGCGAGGGCGACTGAGGTACACTGCAGGACCCCTCGCAGGGAGCTTGAATGATCTTACCAATACAATCATACTTCGCCATCCGACATTTGCGAACGGTCGGAAACACGTCCTTGTTGATTCTTGGAAATGCATCTCTTTGTCATATGACGTGCCGCCCGGTGTGGCCCTGTTGCGCGGGGACGGCGATTGTGGTTCCATCCCGGGTTACCATGGTGACGGCTGTACGATGCCCCCCCAATAGGTCACATTTTCAGGTCGGAAAATCCAGAATTCCGGATTAATCCGGAAAAATCACATCCCTGAGTTAAAGGTGCAGTGTGTAAATTTTAGCTACATCTAGTGGTGAGGTTGCGAATTACAACCAATGGCTCAGTCCACTGCTCACCTCTTGTTTTTGAAACAGAGAAGCTATGGTAGCCGCCACCGGACAAACATGTCATCGTCTCGGAGACAACTTAGTAAAAAAGTTTGGGCTTTTATAAAAACATGGCGGCACAAAATGGCGACTTCCATGTAAGGGGACCCTCGTTTATGTAGATAAAAACGTCTCATTTTAAGGTAATAAACACAAAACGGTTCATTATCAAAGATCTTTATACACCCCTGATAATATAGTTTTGTATATTATTTTGCATTTCTGTTAAAAGATCTTTCTAAAAATTACACACTGCACCTTTAAACAATTAAGTTTTACCGTTTTGGAATCCATTCAGCTGATCTCTGGGCCTGGCTGTACCACTTTTAGCATAGCTTAGCATAATCTATTAAATCTGATTAGACCATTAGCATTGCACTCAAAAATGACCAAAGAGTTTTCCTAAAAAAAGTGGAGTGTCCCTTTAAACTTAAGGATCTACAGTATTCTTCATTTGATGCAACTTTATTATAACTTCATTTATCATGGTTTTAATGATAACTATTTTAAAATGACTTCCCTATATTATTCAGAGGTGTGGTAAAATGTAAAGAAGGGAAGGGTTTAAATATTGACCTCAATGAGACGTTTTCTCTGTCACTTCTGCTAAGTGCTCTCTCTGTAGATTTGAGTTTTAAAAGTGTAGGATTTATCAATTGCACAAAAATGTATGGAGGACTGATTTTTATGCTTGGTATGTATTAAAGTGTTATTTTCATATTTATTTCTTAATGAACATTTCATTGACACAAGACATTTTTTAAACTCTTATTAATTGAAAATATCTTGTAAAAAGACAAAAAACATTTCATTTTATTAATCCTAATGAAACCGATTACTGATCACACTGATTATGTTTTATATTACAGTGACATGCAGTGTGAATGGCTTCAACATTCAAACAAAACCGG
Organism: Misgurnus anguillicaudatus; assembly: GCF_027580225.2. Classification (NCBI taxonomy): domain Eukaryota; kingdom Metazoa; phylum Chordata; class Actinopteri; order Cypriniformes; family Cobitidae; genus Misgurnus; species Misgurnus anguillicaudatus. Next base: position 16,541,724 of record NC_073360.2, on the reverse strand, counting down.
TGAAACATTTCACAAATGATGATCTGCTTTTTGGGCAAACCGTTATTCAGTCGACGGAGGGAGTTAGTCATTTCTGAGAATCTTTTTGGAGATTGTTTGTTTTATTAAATAATATTAGTAAAATTATGCTTTCCTTGTCATCTCTGTTTAAAACATTTCTCAATCATTTCTATTTCAGTTTTGTAGGTGTGTTGTGCACTTCATGATGTTGCTACATTTTCTCTATCCATTTTACACTGATGTTCACATTATTGCAAAGTCTTGTAAACAGGAAAGGCATGTCCAGTTGAATATGATGCCTGTTATTTATCATATTAATTGACTAAATGTCAATAATATGAAAAAAGAGTATAATTTTTCCAGATTATAATCCTTTGAGGACAATAAATTTAGCAATAATACCATACATTCTTTTTGGTATACTATTTCATCATTTTCCAATGTAAAGCTGAATAAAAACGTGGTATATAAATACATTTGAATTAAATTTGAAAGCAGATTGTGATCTGTTATAGTGAAATTGTGTAATTATTTATTTTATTTCAGAGTTTATGTTTCTTCCCCCAACACTGGAAAACTTTTCAACTGCACACTAGAGAATGAATGTGTCTTGGTAAATTCTCACAGTAAGTTTGTCATGATTTGTCCTTGTCTTTAAGCTTTCAATTTAACCCCACACTGTAAAAAAATGCGGCATGAAGTTAAAACTACTTGTTTTTGCAAGTCAATTCAGCCTACTATTTTAAGTTTTGACCTGTGAATAGTTTTAAAAGTTGTTTAATTCAATTTTTTAAGTTAAAGCAGCATACAAATGTTTATTGATTTGATAAAAATGTAAAAATGTCTCACTAATTTATAGAATTGTATTGTCCGATAAGCTTTTACCAACACCAATATATTTTCTAAAGATGAGACAACAAAAGGCCTGAGACCGATAACATCACTAGCTGCTAGCGTGATATCAGACGATGAGCATCTTCTGGTAAGTTTACAGCTTCAGAGGTGGTAAATGTGATAGAAAAGTGTATATGAGAAGTGAACGGTTACAGTTTTTTACGATTGCTTAAGCACAATTTTGAAAACAGAGCCCGGTTTGTCAAAACACTACACACAATTAACACAACCCAACACCAAAGTAGCACAACATTTCAGATCATTTGCAAAATGGAACACTTTTGTCAAAACTATATACGACTTTATAAAAACAATATTTTGTTTGTTGAATTTCATCAACATCAAAAGCAATATCCTCTAAAGCAAGACAACACGGGAAGAACCGTCTTGAATCCATCCTTGGACAGCTACGGTGTTAACTTGGTCACAGGCGTCCTCCATGGCCTGAATGAGGGGTACCTGAGCCTGGAGATGGTAAACCCTCCACCGCCATGCAGAGAAAAACACTTCGATAGGGTTTAGAAACTGAGAGTATTGTGGAAGGTGTAGTACTGTCAACTGTGAATGGTGTTGAAACTAGTTCTGGACCAAAGCAAAGCAGTGGAATGACATATTGTCCCAGATGACAGTGTATGTATCTGGTGCATTTCATACCTGCTGTGACAATGTGGTGCAATCGGTCCAAAAATGTGAGAATGTGATGTGTGTTCTAAGGGCCCATTTTGGTATGATGGAGGAGAACCCCATGCTGTGAAATGGCAGCGCAAAGGGCGATGTTACCCCCACGTTGCGCTGGGACATTGATTATAGCTCGGTGGCCAATAATATTTCTGCCTCTCCTTCTTGCTTTTGTGATTTTGAACCCTGTCTTATCGTGTGTTTGTGCTTCTGATGTCTATGTTTAATAGATTGGCTTATAAGTGTGGTCATTTAACATTCAGTGCTTTGGAATTGCAAAGAAAGTGACATCCTGATATACTTCTGTGTCTGATGTATACGAGTGTGTGTAGTTTTTGCAAATCACTGTGTGTAATGTTTTGCAAATAGTGTGAAGCTAACAATGTGCTTATTCTGTGGGGCACAAATGTTTTATGTCAGGGTGAAACAATTACATAAATCACAAAAAGTCTAAATTTCAGTTGTCCAATTGTGTGCAAATCTAGCCTTGTGTTTTACTCTTTAAGTGTTTGGTTTTGCTAATTGTGGGAAAATTTGAGTTATAGTGTGTAAGCAATCATAAAAAACTGTGATAATCAGATATAGAGAAGCTTTTTATCTGTCTCACACATATTGGTTTCCAATGCAAGGCAGTGACAGAAATGCATCAGTTCTCCTTTTGAGAACAGGAAAAATATTTAAGAACGACCAAATTATAAAAACCACAGTTAGTATTTTGGGACTCCCTTAGGTTGGTGTGACTATCGAAAGGTAGTCATTTTGGGGTGGTTTCACCAAAATCACTGATTATTTTCACTTCAAAGGTGCAGTGTGTACATTTTAGCGCCATCTAGTGGTGAGGTTGCGAATTGCAACCAACGGCTTAATCCACTGCTCACCCCTCACGTTTGAAACACATAGAGAAGCTACGGTGGCCGCCACTGGAGAAACATGTCATCGTCGGAGACAACTTAGTAAAAAAATTGTCTGTTTAGGGCTTCTGTAGAAAAATGGCGGCACAAAATGGTGACTTCCATGTAAGGGGACCCTCGGTGTATGTAGATAAAAACGTCTCATTCTAAAGTTATAAACACACAACGGTTCATTATGAAAGGTCTTTATACACCCCTGATAATATAGTGTTGTATATTATTTTGCATTTCTGTCAAGAGATCCTTCTAAAAATTACACACTGCAACTTTAAGTAAAAAAATTAAGTTAATGTTATTGTTTTAAATATTTTAGGTGTTACCAAGTGATTTTTTCACCTTGAAGTTTTTCACCTTAAATGTTTCACTTCAAGTGGGAAAATTCTAATTATAAAATTCTATTTCTAATACCAAATTTTTTAGGTGTTAGCAATTAAAGTAAGTTTTTAAGTAGATTTGGAAGATTCTTTTTTTTAAAGACATTTATTATATTTAATTAGAAGGTTTTTGTGTTGTTATTTCTTCTCAAGTTGTGTAATCAGGTTCGCACAAAGAAGTCATCAACTGAGTATTTGAATGGATATTGCACAATGATAAATCCCACAGGGACAATCAAACTGAATCCTGCTAAATTAGGTATGTTTAATATGATATTTGATCATTTGATAATGCCAAATACAGTCTATGAATATCTGAATGTCTTGCATCCATTTATTTCCAGTTCAAAATCAAAATGAAGCACTCAACAGCAACAACAACAACAATCGTTATCATGGTGGACGCATTAAACGAGGTGAGAAAACTCTTGTTATGGTGTTACTAATTGATCATGTAAATACATTTAAACATATTCTTTACACCTACTTTTACATGTTTGTAGATGTTGGGACAGAGATTGCTTTTGTGTTGGATGGTTCTGGCAGCATTCATCCTGATGACTTTCAGAGAGCCAAAGACTTTATCAGCAAAGTCATGACAAATGTTTGGAAAACATGTTTTAATGTAAGTAAAGCTAAAGGTTTTTATATTACATATGCAGCTCAGTATGTTCATGCAGCTTAGTAAAGCGGTAGTTGTCATGGTTTCATGAAAGTGTGACCTATATGATGTTTGGTAATGAAAATCAAAAAGATTTAAATGAATCTCTTTTTTAGTGTGCTTTTGCAATAGTGCAGTACGGAAGTAGGATTAGGACTGAACTCCCACTTCAAGACAATAAGGATGCCAGCAGGACCTTAGAAAAAGTCAAGGAAATACAGCAACTTGGCAATCTCACAAAGACTGCTTCAGCCATCCACTATGTCCTGTGAGTTCTTCTATATTATTTATAATGATAAACATCAAGCACCTTTGCTTCGGGGATGAATTAAGTCATGCTTTCTTTGACTTCATTTGCTGTCTACAGTACAAATGTTTTCGTCCCTGAGAATGGATCAAAAAATAACTCCAAAAAAATGATAATTGTCTTGTCTGACGGAATGATGTTGGGAGACCCAATGAACCTTCCTGATGTTTTGAACATGGCAGAAATGAAGGAAGTAACTCGCTTTGCCATTGGAGTAAGTGACCTGTTTACTACTGAATGTATGAGATTTAATTAATGTACACACTCTATAAAAAGCTTTTCTATAAATGACTCCATACTAAAGATACTTCATTAACCCATACAATGATTGAAAATGATTTTGCTATTGTTAAATGTTTTGTGTCTTCCATGTGGTGGTCATTCTTCCATGCTGGCCATTCTTGAAAAATGACACAAAACAGAACAAAGCGGTTTTAATGTCAAATAAAATATGTTAATTTTTCAAAATGCATTTAGAGTGGCAAACATTAAACAAACAATTTTTCATATAGCTACAGTTTTGGATTCAACTATGGACACAATATACTTATCAATTAAACAATGACTATTAGAAACATTTAGTATGTGCAGTATGTGAATTGAATTGAATATGTGTATATTATTTAGGTTCTGATTATGAGACAAATTAATCCCCACATTGCATTAATGCAAACGTTTCTGAAGCCTCATCTGCTGCTGCTAGAGGTGCTTATTTAGTAAATGCTTCTGTGTGTCATATTTAAGGGAAGTGAGCAACGAACTATGTCGAAAGTGTTGGAGATCAGGTTGGTATTTATAGTTTAAAGAACCTTTTCTGTGGAAATTAAAGGTCATTTATGGAACATTCAGCCCCCCAAAAAACACCCTAGGAAACTTTATTTTTTAAGGTTTCAACTTCATTTATATACAGAACTTACATAAATTACTAAAAGTTTGTTAGTTTATTAATAATTTTTTATTTATTAAACAAAATATATCATAAAATATGCAGCCTACTGTTGCAATAACATCATAAATCATCTGTAGGTTGGTGACAACATTCTGCGCAATCCAGAGGCAGTACAAGAAATGAAGGACATAGCAGATGCTGATAAGTTTTTTAATGTATCCAGTTACGCTGCCTTAGACGACATCCTTTCTCACATGGAACTAAGCATAACTGGAAATGCAGGTACGAGTTTTATTCATAGACTGTAAAAATTGGTTTTATCACACATTAGAGGTTACAGAAGATGTTTGGCAGAATGTCCATGCTGCTATTTGTTGAACCTAAAAATAAATATTACAACATAAATTTCACATCATGATTGATTTCACATCAGTGTTATTAATATTCTTGACATTAAAGAAGAAATTCTCTCATAATTTAGCACCCTACTGGCATCCCAGAGGTACAATATCAGTGGTTCTTAAACTTTTTTGGTGTGCGGCCACCCCTTGTGTACGGTACATCCCCCCAAAAAAAAATTATGACCAAAAGATTCCAAAACCTACATTCTTTTTAAAATAAAAAACCATATTAAATTATACAATGTAGTGCTGTTGGTTAGTAGCCTTATTTTTCAGAGGTTTAATTACACAGAATTTATTATATAAATTAATGTATTTTTTTTTAAACTGGGGCCCCTCGCGCCATCTCAGGGCCCCAGTTTGAGAACCACTGGCCTATATGACTTACATCTTATCCAACTTGTTGAAACACATACATCATCATTAAAGTAATCCAATTGGTGGGTAATAATGTCTTCTGGAGTGAAATAATAGATGTGTGTCAGAAAACAATTCATATTTTGGGTTTATTAAGTGAAACTCAATTGCAAACAAACTCATAAGATGATATTTTAAAGTAATAATATGCTACCAAATTTGAAAGGTGACATAGAATGATTGAACGGGATATTTATCCTTGTTCTGTGATGTGACATGTAGGCAAATTTTTTTTAGTTTGGGTCTGTAATGCCTTAGAAGCTTCCTGAAAACCTCTCTCAGTTAGCTCTATAATGGTGGGGGATTTTAATCAAGTTGTTTTGCACCTATTTGGCTCCCCCTACTGGCTTAACTTGCAATCTCATTACTGATTGGCTGACTTTGCTGCCACTCAAAAAATGTAGCCAATTATTTTAAAGTGGAGGGGCAGTAAGATGCCTGTGATGTCATAAGCATCAGTTTATTTAAAGGCGTTCTAAGCGAATCTGTGTGTTGATTTTTGAAATGTGTTTTCAAACAAACTGAGCGTAGTTAACTCCTCCCCCTCCCTTCCATAGAGGCAGAGCCCAGCGCATCATAACCTGAAAACCACGCCCACCGAGGGGGAAAGCAATCCAACCGTCTCCATTGACTTTGTATTGCGAGAAGCCGCCTCCTTTTCATTTCTGGCTTATAACAAAAAACTGAATAATGCCTAAAAGCTGCTGTGTGACAATATGTACTCCTAACAAGCCAAAGAACCCAGAAATAAGTTTTTATAAGCTGTCAAGCCGTAAAACTCAGTCTTTAAGGAGAATAAAGTGGATCGCCGACTACGTTTCCCCCTAGTGGACACAGTTTTACTAATAGTAGTAAAAGTTGCCTGTTTCCATTTCTGTGTCTTTAAACGCTCGTTTTTTGAAGTCGACAGCTTATAAAGACTTATTTGTTTTTTTGGCTTGTTAGATGTACACCTTGTCACACAGCAGCTTTTCGGTATTATTCTGTTTTTAAGTTTAATATGTAAATAAGTTTTTATAAGCTGTCGACCCCAAAAAACGAGCGTTTAAAGACACAAAAAAGAATACAGGCAACTTTTCGTGGTGCTTCTATTGGTGGAGCTGCGTCCACTGGGGGGAGGCGTGGTCGGCGATCCACTTTGTTCTCCTTGGGGACTGGGTTTTGCGGCTCGACAGCTTGTAGGAACTTATTTTCTGGGTTCTTTGGCTGTACATATTGTCACACAGCAGCTTTTAGGCATTATTCTGTTTTTTGTTATAAGCCAGAAATGACAAGGAGGCGGCCTCTCACAATACAAAGTCAATGGAGACGGTTGGATTGCTTTCCCCCCGGTGGGCGTGGTTTTCAAATTTGCATAACTGCGCTCTGTCTCTATGCTTTCATGAATGCGCCCAAACCCAACCCCCAAATCTTTCTTGGCGTTTATTGGTTAGAATACTTTGTTACGGTTTCTGGTGTAGGTTTGGCCAGTTTGTTGTTATTGCAGTTTGTGGAGCCTGAGCTGTCTACAGAGATTGCGTGTTTTTACAGTTTGATCAGCGGACAGGAAGCAAGCAGATAGTGAGGAGATGTGTGCTGTATGTAACAGAAAATATTTTATGGTCTAAAACACGTGAATTTGCTTAGAGCACCTTTAAATACAGAAACAACAAATAGATGGAGCAATTGTCTTAAATTTAGAAACTAACTTGTTTGTACCAAATCCTGTATGTTGTAGACCCTGGGACAGAGATTGCTTTTGTGTTGGATGGTTCTGGCAGCATTCATCTTGATGACTTTCAGAGAGCCAAAGACTTTATCTGCAATGTCATGACAAATGTTTGGAAAACATGTTTTAATGTAAGTAGAAGCTAAAGGTTTGTATGTTATATTAGATTAAGCAGCTCAGTATGTTTCTGCTGCCTACAATATGATGTCAAATCTTTTAATTGTTCAGTTTTTCTGTGGTACAAATCAAAAGGTTTTCAACTCAGAACATGTTTTAATTGTGCTTTTACAATAGTGCAGTACGGAAGTAGGATTAGGACTGAACTCCCACTTCAAGACAATAAGGATGCCAGCAGGACCTTGGAAAAAGTCAAGGAAATACAGCAACTTGGCAATCTCACAAAGACCGCCTCAGCCATCCACCATGTGCTGTGAGTTCTTCTACATTAACTGTAAGGGGGCGTGCAAACCAAAGCTTTTACACCAACAGCCGGTGTATGTTTTCAATTGTTTCCAATGAAAGCGTAGCGTTTTTCAAAAAAGCCAGCAGCTGGCGTTTTAATTCATGCTGAATGAGTTGAAAAATATTCAACTTTGAGAGAAAAGCACAGCTTGTCAATGTCAGTTCTTACACTGCCGTCCAATCACAGTGGAAGAGGGGCGGGACAAATATCACAAAAACTAGGCTGCACGATTTGGTTAATATTGCGATGTGCGATTATACTAAATGGTATCATGAGTCAACTTGATGGGTTTTAAGGAAAATCCACAGACAGTTTAGCTAAACTGTGTATTTGTAAAACTAGAAATGTTTTCGTATTGCCACGTGATGTAGCAACTGCTCAGTGTCAGTAATCCTAAATCCAAAATACCGCCATACAACAGACATAGAATTTTTTTTAGCTACCAGATCACTGTCAACCTCCTCTGCATCCATCTTCGCTCTGGTATAAGTGACGACGCACACCACACACGTGCATGCCACACGTGCACTGCCTTTTTTGTTAGTTTTTCTTTCTTTTTTTTAAACAGCAAGGAAAATCATCAAACTGTTATCAGAAAGTTTGTGTTAGCAAGTCCACACATTTATTTATTTAATATAATTGCAACATTTTGCTGTCATATAATCGCACAGGCTGACATCGCGATTGCGATGCGATTAATTGTGCAGCACTAACAACAACCAACCAGCACATTGTACAACGACTGATAAACAAAGCAGAAGTATCATAACAACCAAAGCACTCTGCTGAAGAAAACTGGCAGTCGCCGTCCGCCTCACGTTTTCAGCCGCTTTAAAAGCTTTGGTTTGCCCACCCCCTAATGTAAAATATTTACAAGTGTGTGATAAATATCAAGCATCTTTGTTTTGGGGATGAGTTAAGTGATGGTCTCTTCTGACATTTCTGACACATGGTCATTTGTTGTTTACAGTACAAATGTTTTCATCCCTGAAAGTGGATCTAAAAGTAACTCCAAAAAAATTATAATCGTATTGTCTGACGGAAAGATTTTGGGAGACCCAATGAATCTTTCTGATGTTTTGAACATGCCAGAAATGAAGGGAGTAACTCGCTTTGCCATAGGAGTAAGTGACCTGTTTACTGTTGATTTTAATTACATGACATTATACAGATAACACAGTTTTTAAACATCTATCATGATATTGACTTTTCATCATGAAAGGACATTTGCCCTTCACTACCAATCAAAATGCAGGTTTGTTTATATGGGAACTTTGTAGATGGTCCCTTTCCCAACATTTTCCCAATATTGAATTTAAAAATTTTTATTACATTTGGCAGACGCTTTGTATACAATGCTATTATGGTATACTTTTAATCAATACGTGTGTTTCCTTGGGTCAAACCTTTGGAATGCTATTATGAATGCCCTACCGAGTTCCAGGAATTACCTACTATCATGCAGATTAAACTCCACGTTTGCTTCTGGTAGAGACGCTAATTTAGTAAACACTTTTGTGGGTCATACTTTGACAGAAGTGACTAACAGTACAGTTGTATGGGTTAGGGGCCTCTGCATAAAATGTAAACCTACTCAATTATATTGTATTGTCTATAGGTTGGTGATGCCCTTTTGTCTAATCCCGAGGCAGTTGAAGAGATGAAGAAGATAGCAGGAACCAATCAGTTTTTTAAAGTTTCTAATTATGCTGCCTTAGACATCATCCTTTCTCAAGTGGAACAAAGCATTAAAGGTAAGTGAGGAATTAAGAGTTGTTTAGCAGGATGTTCACACATATTTGCCATAAAAGTGGATGCATGCACGAAATGTATACATACATGTTCCTAAATGGTTCATGTTATGGCCTTTTAAAGGATACTTCCTCAGTAACAGCTAGCTTAGGACCGTTTTTGGACCATTTTTTTAACAATGCACCCAAATCCAATAGGGTTGAAATATCACATTTGTTTTCCAGAAAGCAGGCTCTCCTAATTTCCTTTTTTTTTTTTGTTCTTTGTTTTTACAGATTGATGTTGGCGGCTAACAACATGATATTTGATATGGAGGACCAAAGGGAGCGTTACCAAATTCATGATCAAAAACAAAAGTATGAAACTCCAGCTATAGGTTGTTACATATTAGTTAACTGTTAATTGTTATAGTATACTATAAATACAAATCACAGTTCATATTTGACACAGGACAAATCTGTACACCATTCTGAGAAGAAATATTTAACTGTAAAGTTACCTTTAACTGTGTACTGAAATTAGTTTTTGCCTTCAATAAATTTAAATAAAGGTAGGATGTAAAGGGTTAATGGATTTGTCCAAAATAATTTATGTTATTATTCCTAACAATGTTTTGTTTTTGTACTTTAAAATGAGATTGCAATCGTTGTAGTTTTTGTGTATCCAAGAGATTACTGGAGAGTGCAGACAGCCATCACTAGCTACGTTTACAATGGACACCTTTTCCCTCAGAATTAAATCATTTTGATTGATGAATCCTATCATAGTGTTTACGTGAACACTTAATAATGCAATCAGATTGATGTGAAGTAATGAATGGTGTATTTGCATTTTGCGCGTGAGTAGAAGATGCATTTTCCGTTTTCACAAGACGCATTTATGTAGCCAAATGTAAATGGAACAGTTTTAACAAATGAGATATAGCTATCCGATCAGAGAAAACACATCGGCCCAATCCCAATTCTATTTTATACCCCTCCCCCTTGCCCTTACCCCTTGAAACAGAGTGTTAAGGGGTAGGGCTGAAAATATTCCCATAAGAAATGGGACACCACTACTAGACCGTTACACGTCATCATAAGTCGTTGCTAGCTCCTACGTCAGGGCTAGTCAACTGGCGGCCCGCGGGCCAAGTGCGGCCCGCCAATCATCTTTATCCGGCCCGCCGGTCACCTTTGGCCGTTTTTCAATCGGAAGGCTGCAGCCTCCGGAGGTCGCATATGCAGACTTCATTCGTCATCAAGTTTAAGTTAACTGAGCATTACATTCACAAATCATAAGCATATTACAACAATGTACGATTAACTAAGAATAATAGTCAACTTTATAATTGTTAAATTCTGAAATTAGACTTAATGACGAATGCAAAATGTGACCTCCGAAGGCTGCAGCCTTATTGAGAAACGACCATAGTCTGATTTAAATTCAGCGTGGTTACTTTTACCTTTACACTGTACAAGACAACACAGAAAGGGGCTGTGTGGGGTGCCAACCATCTGCGGGTGCGTAATAATCTGATCCAATTCGAGCTTTGGATGCATTAAAAAAAATAAACTTATGCGACTACACGCATGTGACGCGGCGGTATTTCAGTGTGTTCCAATCAAAACTGTGTGCAAAGTTAAAATGATTAATTATTTTTTGTTTTACTTTATCAGTAACATTTAAATACTTTAATCACTGGTAAGTAAATTATTAACTATACATATATTCGTAGATTAAAGGTTCTCTCCAATGACAGATTTACGATTAAAATACATTTTCGTTACGACTGCCACTAGGGGGCGAACTTCCGACATTTATATCTGTATGTAATGTACAATGGAAAGGCTGTTTAGCCTATGTATGTATAAAATATTAAAAAAGAAAACATGTAGTGCAATTTTAGTCATTAGGAGAAGACTGGCTATATGTTGTGAATACTTGACATGTAACAATTAATGAAAGTAAACAGTTATAAACAAAATATGTTTAGGAGTGTTCATCTTTTACACTTTTACTATTAACATTTGGCTCTTACGTGTTAAACTGCAATTGTTTTAAAATATTAATAAAGAAAATATGAGTTTTCAGTAATTTAAAGGCTTTTAATTTCAAATTTTTTTAAATGCATGTTTTTAATATGTTTTTTTTTCAAATATACTACAACAAAAGTAACAAAAATGACAACAACACACACACATATATGGTAAAAGTAAAAAATATATAAAAAGTAAAAATAGGGGTAAAAGTTTGGCCCGCGTCATACTTACAATTTTAAAATCTGGCCCCCGAAGAAAAGTAGTTGAAGACCCCTGTCCTACGTCATAGATGCTCAGATGAAATAATACAATAAAATTTTATATTTAATGAAATTATTAAAAAATATATATGTTGTGGAACTATCACAAGGTCAATAACATTAGCAAACTTTTTTCATTGCGATTTTTACAAATCTTTTTTCTGAGAACATAACCGTATACATAAAACTGTGATTATTTGTTATTAAAATACTTTTTAATGTCCAAAAATACTTAAATTTATGGGCCATATTGGAAATGTATCATACCCCTTCGTCTGAAGTGTGGTCCTGAAAAATCTTCGTTTGAAGGGCTATCTGGCCCTTACCCCTACCCCTTCCCCTTCAGCCAAAAGAGAATTGAGACACCCCTACCCCTTCACGTGAACGCGCAATACAAAGGGGAAGGGGAAAGAGGAAGGGCTAAGGGGTAGAATTGGGATTGGGCCGAAGTCAAATATAAAGGTACAAAGATGTCACTGGGCAGTGCCCTTTATAAAAGGTCCTAATATGTACCATTTAGGTACAAATATGTATCTTTGAACTGCCAATATGTACTTTTGAAGTACTAATATGCACTTTTTGGGTACAAATGTGTACCTTTTTGAAAGGGTACTGTCCCATTGACAACTTTTGTACCTTTATTTCTGAGAGTATACTCGTATATAATCTTTTTGATCCTATCAAGAGAGGCTTCTTGATGGGAAATGCATCATAAAAAAGTCTATATATTTGGCAGATGTACAGCATACATGTGTATTTTTTTGTGTTAGTCCATTTTTATTTTATTTTATTATTATTGTAACAGTTCAGGTATGTTCAAGGAGCAACATGTTTGTTTAATTTCTAAAGATTTAGAAAAAATTAATGCTTTTCTTGTTTTTTATCCGATTCATCGATTAATCGAAAAAAGAATCGACAGATTAATCGATTATTAAAATAATCATTAGTTGCAGCCCTACATCAATGTAAACTGTGCAAACTTTAGGTTTTCATCTGAAAAGAGGGGGTTTTCTTTTACAGTAAGTCCTATCCCAAAAAGATGCCTAAAGTCCATTTTGGGATGAAGTCCCCACTACTTTTCTAGTACATCTGTTTTTCTCAACAACTCCTGCAAATTAGAGAGAATGGGCACATACATGCAGGTGCGAGTTGATTCAATGAAGTACTCAATAGGCTTCACAAAAGAAAATTCACGCTCAATATACGTGTTTCTCCTTTTAGTAGTTGACAGAGTTTCATGTTTAGTTGTAGACGTGTGAAGTACGTTATTCTCTGACACTGCCTCAACAATCTTATCAACAACTGATTCAGCAGACCTGCCAACCTAGGATTTTTTTTTGAGTACAGTAGCATCGGCCGAAAGGACAGAACACAGGTTTTTAACATATAATTTAACACATGCACGCGCACGCACACACCTCTTGGTAACTTTCAAGGTACATTGCACTCACTTTTTTTCCCCATCCTGCCATAATCTGCTTTAAAAATAATTATAAATGTGAATAAATTTTGTTTAACAAAATTTGCCATACATAGTGATTAATAGCGTTATTAATGTTAAATACTGTATTCTCTAAAGTTTAGCGTGTCGGGACAAACACTGTTAAAAAGTGATATAACTGTTAAATAGTGGGTGATAGTTTACCCGCAAATGAAATTCTGTTATCATTTACTCACCCTCATATTATTCCTAACCCTTAATGATTTCTTTCTTGAGTGAAACACAAAAAAAAAAATTCTATATATATATATATATATATATAGATATAGATATAGAGATAGAGAGAGAGAGAGAGAGATAGAGAGAGAGAGAGAGAGAGAAATTTTGTTTGTTTTTCCCTGACTAGCAAAAAATACAATGGAGAGCAGTGGGGACCAGACACTGTTTGGTTACCAACACTCTTCAAAATAACTTGTGTATCACTCAATAAAGAAACTCATAAAGGTTTGGACGGTCTGTTCTGTTATGTAAACTATGACATTTTAAGTTAACTATCCCTTTAAGACAGTATTTTAGAGTTAACACTGCTTTAAATTCAACCGTAACTGTGACAGTAGTGCTGTTAACTTTATCTTTAATTTATTGTAGCTTTGTTTACAGTACAGTACAGAACGGCATAAGCACCTATCACGTGGGTGCTCGAGACACAAGATATTCTCCATGTATAAAACTTTATTTGATGTGGTTTGTCTATGACGTTTTATTTTATTGACAATTATCAAGAGCTTGTTGTTGCAGAGCGCATTTAATCCGCTTCACTCGGATGTCAGGTGGATTCTGTTCACTGAGAGTGAACTTTCCGTTTTTATTTGACTCAAACTGGATGCTCTGCCCATGGTAAAATCATGCTACTTTTTGTACTTTTTCGTAAGCGCTCAATAATAAAATATGCTAATTTACAAATCAGAAGTAATATTAGCGCATCTTGCGGTCAAGTGCACGTTATGAAACTCTTTACTTTGCACTGTAAAGGACATGTTTTCTTGAATTTCCCATGTTGCACTGTAAAGGACTATATTCTCAGAAGGCGAAGCACTGCTACTGGGTGAAGTGATATATAGTTCCCAGTATGTATACTGTAAAAAGATGGCTGTGTCCCATACACTCTAAAAACAAACGGTGCTATATAGCACCAAAAGTGGTTCTTTGCTCGTAATCATAGAAGAACCGTTTTTAGTGCCATATAGTGTAGAACCACATAGTGCCATGTAGAACCATATTTTGGTGCTATAGTGGTTCTATATGGCCCCTATACGGTTCTACACAGGCGCCTCACCGGCGCCTCACCGGCGCTACACGGCACCAAAAACGGCTCCTCCATGACCACGATCCAAAGCAACAGTTTTGGTTCTATATAGCACCGTGTGTTTTTTTAGAGTGTATGACCTTGTTATTTGTACAAATCACAACACATAAATAGGAAAATGTTGGCGTTATTTTGTCACTTATTGGCCATTTCAAGCCTATCCTTGTATCATTTACTAAATAGGATTTAGAAAGTAATTAGTAATAAGTAATTAAATACTTTTTGGAGAGAGTAATTTGTAAAGTAATCTAATTACATGATTGAAGATGTAATTAGTAACTAGTAATTCATTACTTTTTTGAGTAACTTACCCAACACTGCTGCTTCCTTAGTTTTGCAACGTTAACGGCGGTCAATGTAAAGAACGGTCAGTCAGTCTCCACTGGAAAATAGCGCGAAGCATATTTGTATGTGGTGAACTGTGAGAAAACACACACCAAGATCGATTAATTTTTCACTGACAAACCGGTAATGTAGTCACAGCTAAATTACTGATGCTGATAAAGTAAAATGAACTTCAATGCAGTCTCTGCAATGGCAATTGTAATGTCCAGTTAGCTCATCATAACGCTAACATTAAACAATACGGCATAAATTATGGCAAAATCGATGAAACTTTATCTTTATTACAAACAAAGATTTAAATAATGTGATATTTTATTGAAATATTGGAATGGGTAACGTTAGATTTGCAATACCTGTTTCCTGAGTTTATCCGCGTAAACGATGGTCAATGTGAAGGATGGTCGGTCAGTCAGTCGACACAAAATAGTGCGAAGCACATTTGTCTGTATTGAACTGTGAGAAAACACGCAACAAGATCGATTAGTTTTTTCACTGACAAACCGGTGAAGCGCCAACCTTCTCGAGCTGTTTTAACTTCCCCTCACAGCAGCGTGCACTGTCTGGCCTGACGTGATGACGTGCGTTTCAGCGGTCGTCAACGTTATAAATCTTCCAAATAAAAAAAAATAATAATAATAAAAAAATAATCTTCCAAATATTTTTTTCTTTAATTTTTTCCCGTGTATACATGTATAACATTGTCATACTAGGTTTGCATCAATTTACACAATAAATTAATTAATTGTTGTAGTCCATTCTTTAGCTGCAGAGAAACCCAAGAATGTCAAAAAGCTATGGCGCCATCTACAGGTGTTATTAGGAATAGAGAATATGAATGGGCATTGTAGGCCCTACATTTTTCATAATTAAAAATAAAAAAAAACTAATTAAATATGATTCTTTTTTTAAGAACCCTAGCATTGCATCTATCAGCTAAAGACAAGAAAATCTTAATCATTTTAAAATATGTAGCATGTTCACTATGAAAAATCTAACTAATGTAAATTTTCCATAAATTACCATGTAGTTGTAATACTGTATATGCTTACATTATAGTATATTACAATTTCATTATCAATTACAGCAGATGTATTTTAATTTTAAAGTATATATCACTAAAAATTAAAAATGATTTTTTTTAAATAAGGAGTTCATGTGGGGTTACAGCAAAAATGCTGCGCTTTTTACTGTTTTTATTGTTATTGTATTAGTTTCAGATTTTTTTTTCTATTCACGACATTTAATACAAATACATTTCCTTTTTTCTCTTGTCAAATTCAATATTTAAAATCATGACTCATATTTTCAATGGATCTCGCGGTACTTTGACGTCAAACACTGATTGATCTGCGCAGGGCCACGTACATGTCGAAAAGATGAACACGTCTTTTATAATCCTTACGATTAAGATAAATGTGTTACAATGTCTGTTACACTAAAAAGTAGTTCACATATCTCAATAACAGAATAAACATCACTTGTGTCACGTACATTTGTCGTTTCAGGAATGTGTTGACACAATTTCCACAATTAAAGAGGAGCAGGAAAATGAATTTGCCTTAAAAAATTGAATGAAACTATTAAACCTGTTATTACATGCCTTAAAACAATTAAAGGCTTTAGTCTGAAAATGTTTTGCATGTCTGTGTTAGGGAAAGTCAAGGCCTATTAGACTTTAAGAATATTAGACATATAGTACTGTTTAAATATTACTATTTATTTATTTATTATTGAGTGATTTTGTTTTGTTACTGTTTGGTACTGTCACTGTTATTCGTAGGCTTTCAGTTAATTTGACTGAATTGCTTGGTGTGTTGTTAAGTCGCCTCGTGTGGTTCTGCAACGTCGGTCCTGCAAGCATATTGCATCACGATGACGTATGATCGAGAACACTATAAATAGGAGTGCAGCCGCTCATTCTGGCGTAGAGAGTTAAGGTAAGTTTCAGAAATTAATAATACTTATTTTGTTATGTTTGGATACCCCACACCAAAGCAAATGTTTTTATTAATTGTGTAAATTTATTTGTTAATTAACAGATTAATATTACTACTTGTAAACATAGCTTTGTATATTTTCCTTATTGTTGAATGGTAAATGCTTTCACATTTGTAATTCGTTTGAACCTCAGCTAAATGACTTTTAAGAGATAATTTACCCTGTGGGGGGTAATTAATTTACCCTATGGGGGTTAATTATCATAAGCTTTTATGCCCGCGGCCGGCGCATGTTTTCAATTGTTTCCAATGAAAGCGCGGCGTTTTTTTTTCTAAGCCAACAGCTAGCGGTTTTTTCCCCGCTGAGCACCGATAGTTGAAAAAGATTCAACTTTGGGTAAAAAGCATCGTTTGTCGCTGTAAGTTCTCACACGGCCGTATAATCACAGTGGAGCAGGGGTGGGACAAATATCACAACAACAAACCGGCGCGAATGATAAACAAAGCGTATCCTAGCAACCAAAGCGCTCAGCTGAAGCTGCTAATCGGCTGAAAAAAAATGGCATTCGGCAACAGCCTGGCGCTTTCAGACGCGTTTAAAAGCTTTGGCCTGTGTCTTAATCAGCTCCCTTGTTAGGTAGTTAGATCGTTCCCTAAAAATTCCCACAATGCAACCCAAAACCCAGTGAGCATCATCACTATGCTCCCTTACCAGAAATCACGTGACTTTTTCTATAGCTCCTCAACTGAAAATCGCGTGAGCCAACTCAATAAACTTCATGAAATGCAACAGAACTTTTATAAAGGCTAACGTTTGATTTATTTTAGTTTTACATATAAACACACATCACTAGAACGTAAAGGAACAACAATCTACTCAATATTTAAAATAATAGTATTTATTTAAAATTGTAAAATAAAATTAAAATGTAAATATATTCCTCCAATTTTATGCACGGATATGAGAATAATGAATTTTTTTTTTAAGTCAGAGAGATGTTGGTTTTGCCGGTTGTTTATAACAGCTGTGAATGTTTACAACATGCTTATGAGCAGACACGTCACAGGATAATAAGTGAACAGTGTCCCAATGTCAAGTGAGCTAGGGTCCTCACCAGTGCCCGAACATGCGTACACGATATAATTTACAACCTCATAGCTAGGGAACAAATTGAGACACAGGGTTGGTGTGCACAGCCCCTAAGAGGTATGCATTAACATGTAGCCAAGGAGTAGCAGTTGCAAAAAAAAAAAATTAAGGGATTTATATGAAAAATAAAAATATGAAATGAAGAATAAGAAAATATAATTTTTAGGTTATGAAGGAATTTATGCTTTATCATGAAAATAGCCAGGTTTATTCTCACAATGTAAAAATGCCATTATAGACCATGATACAAATGCTGATATAAATCTTAAACAGAATATGAATAATTTATTAACTCTAATCATTGTCAATTTTCAGGCGAAATCTGTTGTGATATCAATTGTGACATTCATAGCGAGATTCATTGTGTGAGCCATTGTGCGAACAACTTCAAGATATTTTACAAAATAAACTGCGGGATCAGTTGTGAGTTAGAGGTAAGTTTAAGAATTTGCATTTGTTATTTGTTACTTATTTTATTTGTTAGCCTATTTTAGATTACTTGTTTTTTTTTTTTTTTTGCTAGATCCCTCTTGACAGAACAACTGCTTCATCCATTGCAAGATTCACTGCGGGATCAGTTGTGAGTAAGAGGTAAGTTTAAGAATTTGCATTTGTTAATTGTTACTTATTTTTTGTAAGCCTATTTTAGATTACCTGTTGTTGTTTTTTTTTTGCTAGATCCCTCTTGACAGAACAACTGCTTCATCCTTTGTGACATCCATTGCCAGATTCACTGCGGGATCAGTTGTGAGTAAGAGGTAAGTTTAAGAATTTGCATTTGTTAATTGTTACTTATTTTGTTTGTAGCCTATTTAAGATTAGTTTTTTTGTTTTGTTTTTTGCTGCTAGATCCCTCTTGACAAAACAACTGCTTCATCCATTGTGACATCCATTGCAAGATTCACTGCGAGATCAGTGCTGTATTAATGAAAAGTCAGAGGTTTCGATATATTTATATTTTTGAGACCCCCCACTTTTAGTCTTAGAGAGATCAGTCTCTACTAAAATGAAGCCCTGGAGGAAAAAATTTAAATGGCTTAGCTTCTGCTGCCCATGGCAGTGCTCAAACCTCAAAAGACAACAGTATGCCAGTGAGGTTTACATTCAAACACAGGCATATTTCAGTGAAACAGAGATCCAGCAAGGAACAGATGCGGTACCCTCTTCACCTGACAAAGTGGCAAAACCATTAAAGGATCATGTGACGCCTCAGCATCAAACCTCACTTGATGACTTCGAATGTTTTACACATTTTCCAGCCATCACATTGGTAGAACCACTGGTGATTGAAATGACCCCTCAGCACCAAACTTCACCTGTGGAAGAAGAAGAACTGCCAATGTGGCCATCCTTCACGGAGAAAGACTTGACTCAGGAACAGGCGACACAGCAAGAGAGACCTCCTGAATACTGTGGAGAAAGAAAGATAAGAAAGGAGCCACTGGTGATAAAAGTAACCCCTCAGTGCCAGATTTCACCTGTGGAAGAAGTAGAACTGACACTGTGGCCATCCTTCACAGAGGAAGACTTAACTCAGGCACAGGCGACAAAGCAAGAGATACCTTCTGAACGCTGTGAAGAAAGAAAGAAACCACAGGTGAACAAAGTAACCACTCAGCGCCAAGCTTCACCTGTGGAAGAAGAAGAACTGGCACTGTGGCCATCCTTCACAGAGAAAGACTTGACTCAGGCACAGGCGACAGAGCAAGAAAGACCTCCTGAACACTGTGGAAAAAGAAAGAAAAGAAAGAAACCACCGGTGAACACAGTAACCCCTCAGTGCCAGATTTCACCTGTGGAAAAAGAAGAACTGCCAATGTGGCCATCCTTCACGGAGAAAGACTTGACTCAGGAACAGGCGACACAGCAAGAGAGACCTCCTGAACACTGTGGAGAAAGAAAGATAAGAAAGGAGCCACTGGTGATAAAAGTAACCCCTCAGTGCCAGATTTCACCTGTGGAAAAAGAAGAACTGCCAATGTGGCCATCCTTCACAGAGAAAGACTTGACTCAGGCACAGGCGACAGAGCAAGAAAGACCTCCTGAACACTGTGGAGAAAGAAAGATAAGAAAGGAGCCACTGGTGATAAAAGTAACCCCTCAGTGTCAGATTTTACCTGTGGAAGAAGAAGAACTGACACTGTGGCCATCCTTCACAGAGAAAGACTTAACTCAGGCACAGGCGACAGAGCAAGAGAGACCTCCTGGCCGCTGTGAAAAGAGAAAGAAAAGAAAGAAACCACTGTTGATAACAGTAACCCCTCAGTGCCAGACTTCACCTGCTGAAGATGAAATACTGCCGCTGTGGCCATCCTTCACAGAGAAAGACTTGACTCAGGCACAGGCGACAGAGCAAGAAAGACCTCCTGAACACTGTGGAAAAAGAAAGAAAAGAAAGAAACCACCGGTGAACACAGTAACCCCTCAGTGCCAGATTTCACCTGTGGAAAAAGAAGAACTGCCAATGTGGCCATCCTTCACGGAGAAAGACTTGACTCAGGAACAGGCGACAGAGCAAGAGAGACCTCCTGGCCGCTGTGAAGAAAAAAAGATAAGAAAGAAACCACTGTTGATAACAGTAACCCCTCAGTGCCAGACTTCACCTGCTGAAGATGAAATACTGCCGCTGTGGCCATCCTTCACAGAGAAAGACTCAACTCAGGCACAGGCGACAGAGCAAGAGAGACCTCCTGGCCGCTGTGAAGAAAAAAAGATAAGAAAGAAACCACTGTTGATAACAGTAACCCCTCAGTGCCAGACCTTATCTGATGAAGATAAAATATCGTCGCTGTGGCCATCCATTATAGTAAAAGAACCGGCTCAGGTCGAGAGGATAGTGGAACAGAGACCACGTAAAAGGGATGGTAAAATAAATATAAGTAAAGTACCTTTGCATCAGGCTCCACATGCTGTCGTCGAAATGTTGCCTGTGAAAGAAAGGCAAGGAGAAACTGATCATCCAGAAGTTATAATTCAAAGACCTTTACCAAAACTTGCTTGGATGGACACAGGCAACGTACCAGTAACTCAACTGGATGATTTACAGGTGGATGAAAAAGAACCGGCTCAGGTCGAGAGGATAGTGGAACAGAGACCACGTAAAAGGGATGGTAAAATAAATAGAAGTAAGGTACCTTTGCATCAGGCTCCACATGCTGTCGTCGAAATGTTGCCTGTGCAAGAAAGGCTAGGAGGGAAAAATGTGAACCAAACTGATCATCCAGAAGTTATTATTCAAAGACCTTTACCAAAACTTGCTTGGATGGACACAGGCAACGTACCAGTAACTCAACTGGATGATTTACAGGTGGATGAAAAAAGCAGGCCTGAAGATCAAGTGATGAGAAGAATAAAACATTTTGTGCCATCATATGCTGAGGAAACTTTTTTCCAAAGGAAAAAGTGGATACCAAAGGTTGACCCGAAACATTTTTCAGTTAACACTCTTACAGCATGGAGGGTCTCTAGAAAAAGACAGCAGAAGGAAGAGGAATTAAGAAAACAGAAAGAGAAAGAACAGATACAGGCTCTTCACAAAAAATATTTCAACGATCCAGCGATGAAACATCTCATAATTAACAAAAATAATAGATTTAATAAGGAAAAGAATAGGCCAACCTCTCCATGCTGTCTGCCATCTAGATTTACACTCCTTCCCTATCTATATTGTAAATAAAATCTATTGAAAATGTAGTAAAAAAATGTGTACGTGCTTTATTGGGATTCACACTTAAAATCTAATAATCATGAGAAATGTTTACAGACATTATAAAGCTAGTGAGTTGGTCCAGGTGGTTATGCACTAAACTGAAAACAGTGGATAAACACAATTAATCTCCGTATATTTATACACTGTAAAACCCGATAAGTTAACTCAACTTAAACCGTTTGAGGAAACCGATTGCCTTAAACCATTTAAGTTTTAAAACTAATACATATGAGTACTGTAAACTGTAAATTATAAGTGCATATGACTAAAACATTTTGAGTTACCTTTACCTCAAATATATTAAGTTTGCTTAAGTTCATACCACTCAAATAGTTTTAGTTCACTTAATACATTTTATTTAGTTCACACAACTGTGTAACTACTCAAATGGTTTGAGGAAACCGATTGCCTTAAATGGTTTAAGTTGACTTAACTCAAATGAATTAAGTTTCATAAGATCAGAAAAACATTAGTATAAAAATGATGACAACAAAAGGTAAAATTATTACAGTTTATTGAACAATCATTTATGTTACAAACATTTTTCTAAACAAAACAAAAGTGTGCTTTTGGGTCCAAATTCACATTTAGACATTTCTTATGAAATAAATCAAGTATTCCTTTATGACTTTAATAGACTTAATGTAGTGTACACTTTTAGTAAATCAAATGTACTGTTCCTTAATTCAAATGACATTTAAACATTAAGACATACACTTTTCCCATGAAATTTCCAAATTACACAGGGTCACATTAGTCACATTATAGGCCAAACAGTGAGAAAACACAAATATTATTGTTTTACTGACAAAACTGTGGTGTACTCGCAGCATGATGAGTAAATAAATGGGTCCACTTGTAGTAACATTTCTTTAGTTTTTGTTGTGTTAATGATGGTAGGAGACATTATCAGAAAACATAACATACGTTTTCACTGCTATGCGGATGATATCCAGCTTTACAACTCGTCATAAATCGGTCGACCTCTAATAAATATGAATTAATTTTCCACTTACAGAACTGTGATGTACTCAACATAATAAATGAATAAATAATTAAATGTGGTAACGTTACCTTTAAAAGGTTTTATGAGTGAAGGGCTGTACAGTGTTTCCCACAGATTTACAATCTATTTGTGGTGGTAGGCTTTCTGAAAAAATATTCTAATGCCCTCTCATATGGAAAGTCCTCTGTTTGAGGTCCATTTATGGAGATCCTTAGACAGGCAGAGAGGTGTTCTCCTTGAAGCTGATTTCTCAGGTCTGTTTTCACCTAAATCAAAAAAGTATTGTAAAGAAAATGCATAATTATATGTTTGTATGTCAAAGTGTTTAACTTACCCGGTTCACAGTGAACACTGGAAATGGGGATCAAAAGGGCAATGCTTGCAAGAAGGCTCAGGAAGGGGTAAAGGTTGGCCCACTCATCAAACTCGCTTGCCAGCAGACTCAAGAGCTCCTCCCGGGTCTTGTTCTTGAAATAATATTTGAACATGATTAGCATGTAGTGTGTGTTGTAGTCATGCCCTCCTATTTTACCTACCTTAAATGCATGCCCCAATGAGAGCATGATTCTTAAATGAGAGCCATTCTTGCAGGACCTCCTTCTCATGTTAAGGGAAAAATTTCCTGGCCAGAATCTGCAGATTAGCAATGTCTCTGTTATCTTGTGGGACAGCCGATTGTGGTCCCAAGACACTAAAAGCCCCAAAAATGTCCAGCTCGTGAAACCTTCTGTGAAGGTGTTTTTCCAGGCCAGTTATGTAAGGGTGGATGACCCACAATGCACAGATCAACATCCTTTATTATTAATTATAACATTTCTTCTAAAAGAAAGGAGAGCATTAATACATACATCTCGCTGGAATCTTGCCCTCTCCTGTTCCTCTCCTCCTCATGCTTTATGTTGAAGGCTCCAAGTCTTTGGGGATCATCAAGGTCCTGTTGAAGTTGGGACAAGAATGATCCAGGGAGCGGCATCTGTGCAGTCTCTTTGATGCTCCTCAGACTTTGAATTGTGACCGGAACCTGAATAAAAAAGGATAGCTGCAGTGTAGTATTGGTCAGACATGCAAACTAAAGACATTTTAATGTATTTAATTCACTTTTACCTACTTGCTCCTTAATATGTAGAAAGTTGACATTTTTGAAATATTTTGGACAGGCGTGCAAGGTGTGGCAATACATCAACCTGGAGACAAACAGCTGCTACAAATCTGTATGTAGCACAAATTGTGTAGAGTCCTTTTGGTCCTGGACATCTTCTCATCTCTGCCTCCTCTGCCAAGGCTCCAAGGACTGAGCTGAGATTTCTCTGTAGGGTTTTAATTGGCCCTGTGTTGAGCAAGCCAGCGTGTGTCCTCCACTTCCTGAAAGTGTTATAGACATGATGATTCAGTAAAAATTTAGAAGATAACTACTAAGGTATCAAATAACTGTACATTATTACCTCAGACATAAGGATTAGTTATGAATAGCCTATTAATTATTTATTACTATTAACTTTATTTTTAAGTCACTCACACCCAGCATGGCGGATGCTGCCTTAAGTGTTGCAGTTCGATTTGCACCATTTCTAAAATACAAATAAAGTTCTTGAAGGTGGTCCCTGAAAGTGGCCATGTATTTTACATCATTAGAAGAGTCTTTGCAGGCAAGGGCTAATCTGTGGGCAGCACAAGCCACAGATACAATCTTTGGAAAGCTGTCTGCAAGTTGCTTTGCCACACCGTTCACACGTCCTGAATTTAAATATACAATTATTTAGTGACAATGATGGGATACAGCAATTGAATTCTGTCACATGATGGTAATAAAATAATTACCCGTCATAACAGCTGCCCCATCAGTTCCCAGTCCATCCATACAGTTTCTCAGTTGGGATAGCCTTCTTCAGCATTACGTTCTAGTGTCTGCTTTGCCAGCAGGAGTAGGGACCAAGTCCAAGATCTGATTAAATACATGTCCTTCTTTGTCCAGGTATCTGAAACAAAGGACAGGTAGGTTATTTAGTATTTATTTAGTAGTTCATTAACAGGACTTTTGATTTATGAATATTCTGACTAGCTTCTAATAGCGGACATGCAAATCAAGCTGCCTGACATCGACACATCTGTGCTCTCATCAACTTCAAGGCTTATTGCTTGTGATGATCTGATATCACTCAGAATTGGCTCCTCTACAACTTCTGCCAAGATCTCAAGCATCATCAATAATGCGATGAGACCTATAATTATTCCTCTTGTCAATCTTGACATGAATGGGAAAGAGAAAAATTATTTTTACTCAATATATATTTAATTCAGTCCTAAATAATTGCCAAGTTTGCTTTACCTTTGACTTCCTGAAGTAGTCACACCCTAAAAGCTCAGCCAGGCCCAAAAGCTTTGAGTAGTTTGTGTTGTAAGGGGAACACATGTGACCCCATCCATCCGTTTGGCCCAACGACGGAATCCAAACACATAGCGAAGGTTTATAGCGCGTTCAGTCTTTTCCGGCGCTTATCAATGACGTTTTAATGTTACACAACTTTATAATCTGACTCCAAAGATATAAAACGTATTGTAGTATGAATCAAATTGATATAAATATAGAATTTGGATAAACATTTGATCATTCTATTTAACTCATCGTTATATTGACTCGTTCAAGTGGATCTCAATTGTCGCTTAGAATCCTTGCATCAGCTGCTGCAGGTTCACGATCACAAACTCGACCATACAACTAATCAAGAGTTAAGAAGTTCGTCAGACCTTTTAATTAAAGGCAGTCGATTCGTCGACGCTTAACCCTGTAGTTAAAATTAAGTGGTTCGTCAGACCAAAGGCAGACGATGCGCCAAACTTTACTCTATTGATAAAGAGTAAGTGGTTCGTCAAACCAAAATAGTAAAAGGCAGACGGTACGCCAAACTTAACCCTATTAAGAGTAAGTGGTTCGTCAGACCAAATAACCAAAATACAAAATGGCAGACAATACGCCTACTTAATCCTGATCGTAGATTTGCGGTAACAAAGGATACATCAATTTACTTGTAGTCAATAATTCAGAGTAAGGCAGAATAAATGCAAACGTAACAATTTATTAACCAGGTAGGAAAAACATAATTCAAAGCCAATTAATATATCCAATTCAAATACAAAACAATAAAACGAAAAACCATTGCATACCTGGTAGGGAGACGAAGATCTGGTTACAGGTTCCTCAAAATAAAATAAAAAGAAACATGATGCTGTATCTTTCGGGGGTGCATTTCTAGAAAGTCTTCTATACATCTTCCTTAAATGTCCAGAGAAC
This sequence comes from Misgurnus anguillicaudatus, assembly GCF_027580225.2. Taxonomy (NCBI): domain Eukaryota; kingdom Metazoa; phylum Chordata; class Actinopteri; order Cypriniformes; family Cobitidae; genus Misgurnus; species Misgurnus anguillicaudatus. Next base: position 16,515,745 of record NC_073360.2, on the reverse strand, counting down.
AAAGCATTGTGATAATGATATACTGGTTGGTTCTTGTAAGCCCAGGGGTGTTACCTAATATACATACAGTGGGTGATCGGTCAACATGTCTAAGGTAGGAGGTGTCTTCCAACATTAGGTTAAGTTTACTTATTTATTGTCATAAGCCGTTTCTCAATGTCAAGGAAGGATCCTCGGAAGCCAGAATTTCGAGGATGCTACGTCATCGACGTCCGTCGAAGGACTGTTCCAATGTCGAGGATCCTCGAAATTTCAGCCAAGGACTGAGTCCTTCGTTCGAGAAATATCCCATATACAGGAAAGGATGCATATTTGTATCCTTCGCGCTCTTCACGCGCTGAAATCACCCACAATCCTATGCGCGCAGCACCGAAAGCACACCTTTCAATCACGCAATGACGTAACGACGTGCACTTGTTAGCCTGTTCCATTTAACGTGTTCTCCGAATGCTTAAAAGGAGCCTCGCCTTGCCTCTGAAGGAAGTGACTTGTAAGGACTAGTCCTGCCAAGGAAGTATCCTTGACATTGAGAAACGGCTATAGATTAACATTGAATCCTGTTGTCATATTAATAAACCCAAATGTACCACTTGCATTAAAAACAATTAATTTAACAACAAACAAGAGCAGTTTCAGATACTTTGTGTATACAGAATGTAGCATTCCATATACAGTTTGCTTGAGAACATGAGGAGAGGGGGACGAGAAAGTGTGGTAGGGTGTCCCAATAGAACAAATCACGTGTTGCTCGTGGCATTGCAGTTTGTTTAATCCGCAATGTCATTATTAATGTATTCAATTGATATCATCTGGTAAATCACTTAACTTACATAAATAATGTAAGACAGAATAACTTTTGGTTTGCGTTTTATTTGTCCTGACACGTTTCCACTGTAATAGAACAGCTGAGTAAATAGTGCCACTATTAACGACCACGTTTAACTCAAAGCTGACAGTTTTCAACTCAGATAAAACTACCAAATGTGAAATAACGTTAAACAGGTGACGTTTTTTAAAACCCTGTTTTTCTTTATGAGCCTGACTGACTGTAACGTTAACTTACTCCACCAGTTGCAAGTATGACTAATTTTTACTACAAAAACAAATTGCAATGGCTATATATTGTAAAAAAACAGTCTATCTAGTGAAGATGTATCACGTATAAAGCGAACATAAATAAATAATTGAACTTACTTTAATAATGTGGTGTCCGTCTGAGAAAGTTCTACTGGCTGACTGCTGTGCTGAATCTTATTTTTTTGGCGCCCAAAACAAACGATATTTATTCTCCTTTTATGGCAACTGACGTCCTTCTCATTGAGCTTTACTGTGCACCTTCTGCTCAGGAGTGGCCGTTTTTGTGTGCAAACTCAATTTTATTACTTGTATTATCAATCAATTTTAATCAACGTGAGGATAATGTGTTCATTCAACATTTTGGTCCTTCTTCAGACTTCAACAAAAAAACACTTAAGCACATACATATACATACCCACTATGGGTCACCTGACAAGTCACAAAGGTGATTGACTTACTCTGATTCATGAACACAGTGTAAATACAAAAATATCTGTCAAAAAAGATATACACGCATCTCTCTGTATATACACCCACATACATAAAACGAAACAACAATCAAAATAGAAGTTGTGCCATAAAAACAATGTAAACAGTGATTAAAAATTACTACTCAATAGCTGACTCAATAGATCAGCATTCTTACAAAACAGCTTAATCCAAGCAACCAAAAATGATTGAATAGATAGATACCTTCATGTACAAATATGTACAAAGCAAGATATCTACAAATATATATATATATATATATATATATATATATATATATATATATATATATATATATATATATATATATATATATATATATATATATATATATATATATATATATATATGTATACGCATAGTAGTTTTGAGAGCTCTTAACATTGACAGAAATATTGACCATAAAACATACATAAACAATACAAAATATACAAATATACTACATTACCAGGGACATCTCATACAAATAGAACTACAAATGCACACCATCTCCCATGAAGAATAAGTGAAATATTCACCTTAATATATAACTATAGTCCTTTTACTAATAGCAATCAACAAATACATGTCCAAAAAATATATACATTCTGATCAATTAGATCCTCACACAGATTAATATCTCCATAGTCCACAAATTCAATTGGAGGAATGGTCGCTGATCAAACTCCTCATTCATTCCTTTTGGAGCACGTGTATCTAAAGTGTATATCCAAAAGGACTATAGTTATATATTAAGGTCAATATTTCACTTATTCTTCATGGGAGATGGTGTGCATATTTGTATGAGATGTCCCTGGTAATGTACTATATTTGTATATTTTGTATTGTTTATGTATGTTTTATGGTCAATATTTCTGTCAATGTAAAGAGCTCTCAAAACTGCTATGCGTAATATATATATATATATATTTGTAGATATCTTATAGAGCTTTGTACATATTTGTACATGAAGGTATCTATCTATTCAATCATTTTTGGTTGCTTGGATTAAGCTGTTTTGTAAGCTGTTTGGATTTACACTGTGTTCATGAATCAGAGTAAGTCAATCACCTTTGTCATGTGACTTGTCAGGTGACCCATAGTGGGTAGATGTTTTATTGTTGAAGTCTGACGAAGGGCGGTAGCCCGAAACGTTACTTCGGTGATTAAATAAATTAATGTATTTTTTAGGGAGTTCTTGTTCGGATTCCTTTTTTGTCTTATTTAGTTGTATTTTTGGATTCCGGCACCTGCTACTGTTTGGATGCGTCTCCCTCTCTAGTATTCATTCAACATTCAAACAAAATATTGTAATCCTACTTGATTAAATGATGTTTACACAAGGAATATAAATATTTTGAGTTGCATACATGTTTATTTTGTGTAAATTCAAAGACCCGCTAAGTCCATTTTTTTCAGTGTATATTTATATCAACAACTAAAAACATTATTCTTCAGAAATGTGTGGTCAGCTGGCTTTGACAAAGGCACTATGATTTATGTGTGCTATATGTTTCTGTTTTGTTAATATCATTGATATTGTCATTAACATTAAATAAAATGCACCATATCAGCACCATAGGCATGGCAGTCAATATTATACTTACAATTCAAGTTTATTTCAGTTGTTGAAACCTGAAAGCCAAAAAAAGAAACATGTATCCATAATATATCTAAAGACTGGATTGAAATAATATCAGTAATGTGGATAGTTTTGAGGTAAGAAGATCCTATTTTCATTATAGGAAGTATAAAAAATTATATGATGAAATTACTTTTTGCTACTCATATTGAGCTGCAGGGCATTGGAAAGGCAGTGTGATATAAGTCTCATTTGTGTAAACCACACAAAAATAAGTCTGACAACAGGCCTATTTGGTCTTTAATGGTGTGTTTGTAAAAGATGGGGCTCTGAGGAACTGTTGCCAGGCTCTCAGAAACTCTCTGTTTCTCCCTTATGGACAGAAATAACATGCAACTGTAACTTTGTAATAAAAGTGTGTCACCTAGTCTAGTGGATGTATGGAGAAATGCCATAGAACTTGGAAAATGTATAATTTTAAGTTTCATGACATTGTTGTTAAAATTCAGTAAAAGTGACTGTGAATCCTAAATAAAAAATAATGTCTAGTGAATTAATTTATATTGGCCTACTACTGTAGCCTATAGGCTAAATAAATTCATGAAATTATTAGTTTCAGATTTTATTTACTATTCACCACATTTACAATACAAATACAAATACATTTCCCTTTTCTCTTGTCAAATTCAATATTTAAAATCATGACTCATATTTTCAATGGATCTCGCGATACTTTGACGTCAAACACTGATAGGTCTGCGCAGGGCCACGTGATGTCGAATAGATGAACACGTCTTTTGTAATCCTTACAATGAAGATAAATGTGTTACAATGTCTGTTGCACTAAAAAAGTAGTTCACATGTCTCAATAACAGAATAAACATCACTCGTGTCACGTGAATTTGTCGTTTCAGGAATGTGTTGACGAACAATTAAAGACCCAGACGTCGGCCTCCTTACCTAAAGGCCAAAGGCTTGTTCGACCGGATGACGTCAAGTATCGCGAGAGCGAGACGAAATATGATTACTTGAATCATTCTCGCGGTACTTTGACGTCATCCGACTGTCGGTTCTTGCGGCGCCGCATGAATTCGAACAAGCCTCAAATCTTCAGTCAGTCAACGGTATGTCCCGCTAATTAAACTTGTCTGTTACGTCGGCTTTGGGTCGGACAACTATACCGGAGGCCGATGCCGCACTTCTCTTTGGTGGGTGCCCAATTATTCCCCCAATATGATAATAAGAAAAATGGAATTCGTTAAGTAAATGTTTTAATATAATAGACAAGTAGATCAAATAGTAGCGCTTTCTTTGCTTTTAATGAGGACACAGCTGCTAAATAGGATGCAGCTCTATTCCATATTCCGAAGCAGGAGGTGGCAGTAATGCACATACACTGGTTGCCAGCCCCCGTTAATACCCAATTAACTCAGGAAAGTGAGGTAAAATAAGGGATTGCTGGCTTATTTCACACGTACACTGATGTTTTAGAAACAGAATTGGTCCAACCAATTTTTTGTAAAAAACAAAAACAAAAAACAATTTCACATCAACTCTTTTTTTTTTTTTTTTTTTTTTTTTTTTTTTTAATTGAATTTCAAGCATCTTAACAAACCAAAATAGGCTTACATAAACACAACTGTAAGTTCTCACAGACTGAGAAATTCATATAATTCATATTATAACAATAGAAATAAATCTCCATACAGACAATAATTCAAATAAAATAACAAAAAATAAAATAAATAAACATGCAACCAAAAGCAATGAAGGGGATTAAACAAAGTCATACTTATTAAACAAAACCCGTAATTTCTCGGCCTTTTCACATCTCATAACTTTCAGGACCTTTGTAAACATGTCAAGCTCCTTTTTAAAAACATGAAACTGGGGTGCTGTTTTCAGAACTTTACATTTGTGAATAAAGAATTTTAGTATGATAAGTAAACAATTTACAACAAAGTCTACACTTTTATCCTCCAAATGAACTCCAAATTTCATCATATCCCAAGTAATAGATGGAAAAAAAGAAATTCTTTGTTTAAACCAATTAAATACTTCAGTCCAAAATGAATTAACATCAATTAATTAATTAATTAATTAATTAATTAATTTCACATCAACTCGAACACGCAAAACCCCGGTATGAAGCGCTGTCAAAAGCATGCCAAACCAACAGATGGCGATATATTCCTTAACCCTAAAAGCCACTCCAGTCTCGTCTTGCCAAGGCAAAAAGTGCGGTTCTGATTCATGCAGCTGAGAGGAGCTGACTTCGCCGACGTCTGTTTCAGGTAAGTTTTCGATAAATTCAATAAAAAAAAAAACTTAAGTCTGTGACCCTTAAAAGTTATTTAGTTATGCTATGACAAAAATATAATAAGTTTTTACTTGAAATCAATTTAAATACCTTTCACTTGTTCAGTATGAGTGTTTTTGTTGATATATAAACGATGAACTTATTACAGGCAGCTGGCCGTTGCTTGTCTGAACAGCAGTTGAAAGTATTCTGAGGTAATTTAGATTTTAGGAAAAATATGAGGATGATTTGCGATGATTAATATATAATAATATGAATAATAATTGACTTCCACAACATAGTCATTTTGGTTGTTTTATTTCATTATAAGTGTTTGTATGGCGTTTAAATGATAAACATAATATTATGGTTAATTGTTCACTCCCGTTTGTTATAAAAGCTTTTGCAAATATCTTGTCTGAGGTAAATTTTCATTTTAAACACATTTAGGATGTATAAATAATATTATTTTTGTCTATATATATTTTTTATGCCCCCCTCTGTATTATAGTGTGAGTGCTTACAATCGCAGCAAATTTAAATACAATTATTTTACATTTTCAACCCTGCCAGATGTATGAAATGTACATTTTTATTTAATGAACAGGTGTTTCATATCATAGTCATTGCCATACTGTGGATTTTAACCACATCAAGGGCTGGAAATGACTGAATGCATTTCTTGGATTTTTCTTTAGCTAATATTTCGTCCCCTTGGAATTATAGGGTTCTATCTGCGTTTTGAGCAGTTTTGAGATATTGAGCTTCAAAGTTTTTGCATTACATATAGGAAAACTTACATGGGGAAGAAGTTTCTTTCAAACATGAAAATAACAGGGACCCTAAATGCATTCTAAATATACAATATCAAAATCCTCTCAAATTTCTAAATGTTGATTTTTGGAAGGGGTCAAATGCAGATAGAACCTTCTAATTCTAAAACAACACTTTTCGCTTAGAATTATAAGGTTCTATCTGCCAAAACATTATTTAAACATTAAATATAAAATTAATGTTGTAACAATTTTTTAACATGTGTTAGAAAGTAACATTTTAATCCTTTCTATGACATTTTATATTTTTATTTTTTGCACTTTTATCTCTAAAAGTCTGATTTTACATTGCTCATTTACAACATTGCTTCTTCCCTCTTCTGCCTCAGTTTCTCTACCATCCTCCTGGATATGTCGGGTTCATTACAAAATAGACAATTTTGTTTTAGCATGTTATACCATTCCCTACTGAAAAATCCACCTTAGACCAGCATAAGCTGGTGAGCTGGTTTGAGCTGGTCTCAAAACTTGGTTTTAGCAGGTCTCCCAGCTTGGTTTTAGCAGGTTTGCTGGTGTAGTAAGCTGGTCTAGCTGTGTTTTGGTCACTTTTTAAGCTGGTCTAGCTGGACTTAGCTACTGCACCTTAAACCAGCTAAAACCAGCTACCAGCTTATTCTGGTCTTTGCTGGATTTTTCAGTAGGATAGGTTAGTTCGTTTTTTCTGTATTGTTTATCTTAGTGCTTGCCTCTTAATATCCGGAACTAAGAAGCTAGCACTGCTGGGTAGTGTGGTGTCTAACTATGAAAACAATCTCCTCAGCAAGACCTAAAAAAAGACTGCCCCTACTGAAAAATCCAGCAAAGACCAGCATAAGCTGGTAGCTGGTTTTAGCTGGTTTAAGGTGGCAGTAGCTGGTGTAAGCTGGTCCAACCAGCCTGGCAAAGCTAGACCAACTTAAAAAGTGACCAAAACACAGCTAGACCAGCTTAAAAAGTGACCAAAACACAGCTAGACCAGCTTAAAAAGTGACCAAAACACATCTAGACCAGCTTAAAAAGTGACCAAAACACAGCTAGACCAGCTTAAAAAGTGACCAAAACACAGCTAGACCAGCTTAAAAAGTGACCAAAACACAGCTAGACCAGCTTAAAAAATGACCAAAACACCGCTAGACCAGCTTAAAAAGTGACCAAAACACAGCTAGACCAGCTTGCTATACCAGCAATACCAGCAAAAACCAAACTGGGAGACCAGCTAAAACCATCTCACCATCTTAAGATGGATTTTACAGTAGGGTGAACTTGCCTGAAATTTGGGCTGTCGATCTTATGGTTTCTTAAAAAGTTTGCGTTGCGTGCCATAATCCTCACAGATATTGTGTGTCTGTGATTTTTCTTGTCGTCAAGGACAAAGCCGGCAACACCACATATAGGGACAGTTTCACGGACAGGGATTAGACTAGTCCTAGAATAAAATAAATGTAAGAGCTGTCCAAACTGAAAACAACTTGCACTGACATATCTTAAAATACATCAGTGCCCTTTGTTTAGCCTCAAAATGCACACAAGTAATACTTTTAGTAAGGCATGTTTGTTAAATATTTTCTAATGAGACTAAATTCTAGTTCTGGCTTAAGCTAATCCCTGTCTGAGAAACCACCCCATAAAGTTAATCCTGATTGGTCCCCTTCTGTGCATTCGAAGTGCTGATTAGCTCACGCAGATAGAACCTTATAGAGCCAACTTAGAGTTCGATTTTGTAGATAGAACCTTTTTGTTTTTTTAATAAAACGTCCCAAAATGTACAAAACTTAAAATAAAACATCACATAATGTAAATAAGTTGTCACAGAGTAAGAATATGTGAATAACTCAATTTTGCCAAAAATGTTAGATAGAACCTTATAATTCCAAGGGGACGATTTCTCTTTTCTTGTGTGTAGACAGGTTATTGGCACTGCTGTGTAAGTGTTTCACTGACAGACATCTCAAGACATTTTAGTGGGTGTAACTGGACATCATTTATGATGTCCTTCCCTTTTCACTGCTTTCCAGTCACTTATGATTTAGGATTTAAAAATACATGTTCATAGATTCATGTGTCAGTAATATTTTTTCATTAGCTGTTTAAACATTTAAATCATACCCAAGTACTATGTAAATCTGTAATATTCAGTTGTTATGTTTTATGTCTTTGCAAAACAGATCACAACAAGTGTTTTTGATCTTAACCATACTGTCATATCAGTTTTATCGAAGAAAGGGCCTCTGCCACCTCTAAGCCATCTGTTTCTCTGTGCAGGGCATGTACATCTAAGATGCGGCCTATCCAGATGAGCTTCTCTCCAATGGCAGCAAACCGACAGTGGAAGACACGAGCCAGCACTTCTCCTCTCACATTGCCTTTTGGCTTTCGAGATCCCCACTCATAACTGCTTCTCCCCCCTTCATGAGACCGGATGCTATGTTGGGATCGGTGGGGCCATCTTCGCCCGGCATGTACACGCTACATCAGGTGTAGGTAAGATGCACACTCACTGCTTCCCTGGTGCTTGTGTTCCCGATGTTTCTGTGTAGGTGCCTGCGATAATGAAGACCAACAAAAGCATTTGGGTTGTCGTGTTACACGCCAGGTGAACAACATCACAGTGCGGCAGTCAGAGATCCTAAAGAAGGACTCCATAAGTTTAGTTGAGAAAGTATGACGTACATCTCTTATGATGAGGACATTTGTGTCAGGACCACTTCTCTGATACTGACAAGGACATTTAAGGTTCAGTGGACAACTTGCTTTCAATGAATGGTTAATGTCTGTAGGCCTTTTCACACACACACATATTATGGAAAAAATACAGAGAACACATCCGGGAGTTTGATTTTGGTTAATTCACGCTGTTAAAAGATTTCACACACATGCCATAAAGACATGACATATTTAAAGTCTTGCACTTGGTAGGTTTTTTCGTAGCATCTGAAGTTTGCTTATCCGTAATTTCTCTCTCGAGAAACCACACGTGTATATTTTGGTTTATGGCAAGATCATAAAGGAGTGCGTTACACCAGTGCCCCAATTCTGGCCCTCAAGCACCCCCTCCCAAAAAGTTTTAGATGTCTCCTTTTTTAACTCATCAGCTTGTTAGGGAAACATGTTTACCATTTTGGAAGGAGACTGATAAGTTGAATCAGGTGTTTCAAATGAGAAGACATCTAAAACTTTTTGGGAGGGGTGCTTGAGGACCAGGATTGGGAAGCACTGCGTTACACGTCAGTTTTGTTGCTGGTAAAATATATTTTATACGATTAAACTTGACTTTTGCATTCTAAAATGACTTTAATTGGAGCAAATTTACTTGTTTTAGCTAAATTAGATGCAGATTGAATTTCAAATGCAGTTTGACCACCCAAATTAAGACTATGTTTATTAGCTGGTATATACCAGGTATATCAGTATAGATCATATCATAAATTTAGGTGCATGAAAAACATGCTAGTAAGGCATAAATATATTTACTTTGAATGAATATATAAAAGTGGAGCAGGGGTGTAGAAATTTAACTGAGAAGATAAACACATAACCCCTCGACAACCACTTTAAATATTTATTAACAACAGCAGTAAATACTGTCAAGAAATGTACATGAATTTTACTGTCAACTTGTTTATGCAGATTGTATTTTATAAGCTTGATCATGGTTTCTGTTAAAAGTGATTTAAGACTTTTAATGACAAATGTCGAGAGGGCATTATTGTTGTTGCCCAAAGTAGCCTATAAATGATGCCCAAACCTCTCAGCTGGCGTGTTTCCTTTGATTTCGTGTGCATTCAGGTATGCGCTAAATTTCTCTCCGCTTTTGCCCTGAGAGTGTGCACGCAATTTATATCTCTTCAATCACTTCCATGCAATTGTTTTATCTTTGCTGAAGTGTGTATTCGCTCAGACTGCATCCTCTTGTGCATTCGCAAATCGCACGCTCTCTGGAAGGTGGCGCTTTGGTCCACAACACTCCACTGATCGCGCGCCTGTCTCAACAAACGGTCTCTGTGCGTTGCGCTGCGCTGAGTGCTCATGGGAGTTGTAGTTTCCAGTGTCGCATTGCGCATTGTTTATCATTTGGCATAACTTTTAAAAAACTACCATTGAAAAAATATATTCAACCTGCCAAAGTGGCGATTGCCTGTCTTACCTGCCACAGCCAAAATCTACCCATATTTGGCGGGTGTTAATGTCAAGCCCTGGTTGACACCGTCGATTCTATCGACCAATCGCGACAGCTCTAAGTCTAGCATACACATAATTGCATCCAGTAACTTTTGCCTCAAGTTATAAATTACTTGATAATCACAACTATCCACTACCTAAAAAGCTATGAACAGCAGTCATGCTAATTTTCTCAATTTGCTTTTTTATTTCTACTAGCACTTATGCGAGCTGCAGACTGGATCCTGCCTCTGTCAGATGACCTAACACAAATGGAAAGATGACATCGGCCTTTGCAAAGACTTCAGACGACGCCAGCACTGGACTACATACACTGGTATGTGTAAGTTTGGGCACCTGTGGTTAAAATTGATGTTAATGTGAACAGTTAAGCAAGTGGGAGTTAAATAATCTCAAAGGCATACAGTTATAGATGACATGTTCCCCTCATAGTTTAATCCAAATTATTATTTTTATTTTCATCTCTCTTACATTTTAAAATGGAAAGGACTCACAAAAGTTGGGCACCCTGCATAGTTAGCACCTGGTAGCACCCCCTTGGCAAGTAGCTTGTAAATGCTTTCTGTAGCCAGCCAAGAGTCTTTAAGTTCTTGTTTTTCTTACAAAATCTTCCAGTACTGTAACATTCCTGGGCCATCTTGTAGTCACTGCTCTTTTGAGGTCTATTCACAGATTTTTTATTATTTTTTTAGGTCAGGAGAATGGCAAAACCTTCAGCTTGTGCCTCTTGAGGTAGTACGTCATGGATTGAGTTGTGTTTAGGAACATTATCCATGTGTAGAAGCAATCCTCTTTTTAACTACCCGTGAAATGTTCCCCGTGCCATTGGCTACAATACAACCCCAAAGTATGATCAATCCACACGCTTAACAGTTGGACACATAGTAGCCACCGTTCAACCTGAAGAGGGCAACACTCAGACGTTTTTACACCATATATTGTATCAGATCTGGATCAGATAGAGAGACTACGTGAAAGGCGAAGATCAAGAAACATAAAGAAGGTGACAATAATTGATGATAATCTGGAATTCAATACTCCAACGCCTTTTACTACTAAACTTGCCTGGCTGGATACATGCAACACGCAAGTCACCAACATAGAGCCTAAAAAGCCAAAAGCAACAGTGGAGAGAAAGACAAACGTTGCAAAAGACACATCTCCACCACCCGCATTACTAAAACATCATTGGAAGTCATCCAACTTTCAAGATTCAAAACAGGTGATTGCAGACTTTTGTCCAAAGCCATCTTTTGCCCCATCATGCGTTGAGGAAACATTTTTTCAAAAGAAAAAGAGGATACCAAACTCCACAAGCAAGGTTGACCCCAAACATTTTCCAATAAAAATGTGTTGGATCGGGTCTCCATATCACACACAAAATAAAAAAGGATCCCGGACGCCAGATCACGTCAGAAAATATAAGTTTACTTGTTTAACAGGCATCTGTTAGTTAAAAGGTTGATTAATCATTGCTAGAGGACTAGAGGAGAGCATAAACAGAGGCGTGAGACGAAGGTTTAGATGATAAAATAGAACAGAGTTTTATTAATGGACAGCTTAGTTTCAGTTGCATATGTCTCAATGTTCAAACCTCGTCTACCGCAAGAATACAGCCTGCACGTTATATCAAAATTGCTCAGCTGCAACATCCCTTAGACCTTGAGCTTCCATAAACATTCTCTTGAAACTTCACAAATGTGAGACAACTATAACACTGAACCACCATGCATGAAATTAAGACATATGAAATATAGAAATACAATGAATTAATGAATGATATAATAAAATATAGAAATATAATGTAATAACAAAAATGATAATAATAAAATTGATAACAATAAAATAATATTCAGGAATCAAATAAACAATTATATGGATAACTAGTGATTATAAAATGATTATGTAAATAAATGATTAGAAATAAACTAAAAAAACACAATGATAAAAACATTCTGCACGTGAGGATCTAAGGTAGGATCCTTCAAATGGGAGTTAACACACTTACAGCATGGAGGGTCTATAGAAAAACACAGCAGAAGGAAGACAGGGCTCAACATAAAGGACTGCCCGGTGGCCCGGGGCAAGCGTGAGGGATGTTCGTGCCAGGAAAAAGTATTGTCACTTGCCTGATCGGGCAATGTATATTATTTAACATCTTTGAAGCAGACATTTACTTGGTCAAAACACGACGAAAGAAACAATGCAATATTTTGCGCAGTTTGTTGTCAGCTTACAGGTAAAGCAAAAAATTTGGGAGCTTTTTTTGTTGGAACATGTCTGTTGTATGTGTATACAATTATATTTTACTTTTGAATTATTTCTTTTAAGTATGTGACACTGACGTTTTTTATTGGGGCCAGTGAAAATTTTGCCAGGACAAGTGAAAACCTGAACCACTGGCCCGACTGGACACGTATAAAAAATAATTTGCGTTGAGCCCTGGAAGAGGAATTAAGAAAACAGCAAAAGATACAACAGATACAGGCTCTTCATAAAAAATATTTCAACAATGAAACATCTCCTTATTAACAAGCATAACAGGTTTAATCAGGAAATAATAGGCCATTTACATCTCATGATGGAACCTTTTCATGACAGAAAAGACCTCCCTCATATAAGGCTCTCCTCAAACATCCAGTCTTTCATCCAGATTTACACCCCCCCCATAATGTAAATAAAATACATTTAAGATGTAGTAAAAACGTTGTACGTGCTTTATTAAGTTATTCTCATTCATTCTAAGCTAAATAATTTCAGTTTAGGTAATAAAACAATTTAAGTGTACAAAACTACATAGTAGACATAGTAGGCAATGAGTAGCAATTGCCTTAAATGGTTTAAGTTGATTTAACTTAAATTAATTAAGTTAAACAACACATTGCAAAAACAAGCAATAATGATATGGAAATAGATACCTTCTTAAACAGTATTTATTAAAATAAAATATCACCACAAAGGATCTCGGGGATCAAATAAGTGTGCTGTGCTGTCAAAATTGATAAGTGAAACCAACTTTGGACTTACACTTTCCTCATGTACTGTTACAGCACAAATTGAGGATTTATAAAACAAGCCAAGCATGCTGTACAGTCCAAGTATCATTAAAACAATTTCATCAGACATACACTTTAACCATAAAATTATCTCAAGTTCTCTTTTACAACTTTGACAGCACAAACTAAAATTAAAACCAAAATCATTGTGCTATGCAGACACCAGAGGCGGCATTAGGCTATGATTCCTGCACAGGGGAGCTCACAGTGTCAGTACCAGTGGAGTGCAATCACACATCTTTCATTTTAAATCAGTTAACATTTCGGCTCTTTATTTTCTCTCGGACGTTCATACGCGCCATATCCTAATAATCGGATTATTTATATGAAATTAATGTATTTTATTTAGTCTATAATAAAATTGTAAACTGCATTATTTTTTATTATATGTCATTTAAATTATTTTTAAAAGTCAATTCTTTCATTTTTATAAATCAATGTAGAATCGTTTACAGCAGCATTACAGTGCTTCATAAAAACTCTCAGAAAACGTGCACATGTGGATAGTTAGCCCGTGCGCATTCATGCCGACAAATTTTCTGTCACAAATGGAGAGAATATCAATTGGAAGTACTCATCCCTATGCCCTATTCCCTTCGAAGATCAGAGCTGTGCAAAGAGTTGCGCAATTGTGTCTCATTGCGTGACGGTGACCGCTAAAATACACTTGGAGAATAGAGCAATGAAAACATTGTCATTTTAATTTGATCTGGAGTGAAAGTTTAAGCGGCTCCCTTCCCGAAGTGCCCTTCAAGGGGGCAAAAACGCAGTTTTGAATTCGACCATGCTCTCCCTCATGAGGCTTGGCTGTGCAAGTGCGATTCTAGGTTTTTCATAATGTTTTTTTTTTTATAATATGATTGGATTTTATACTAACCCTAATGCAGTATTTAATTGTATTAAAAATGTGTGTATAACATCTGTGTGCATTTACTGACTGCCTTTAATATATTTTGTGCATGACTGCATTTTCCTCTAACACAACATCTACACAATGTTCCATTAAATGAACATAATGACCAAGAACTTTAGATAAATGAGGGGTGATTTTTTAACTGTGGCTTGGAAATCTTATTTTTTTGTTTTGCTCCCGCATCAAAGTATGTAAACTGTTTTTATAATAGCCTATTGAACATAGATGCCGTCAGCTCTCGTTCAGATTTTAATTGAGCACGAGGCGACAAAATCGCTGGACAAAGATGAACTTTTCAGGGCATTCTCAGCACTCAAACACAGAAAGGTGGATTTCTAAAAAGGGCTCAGCTGAAATCTACACCCGCCGCCAGGTGAGCTGTCTACGGTGCTGAAAAAACGCGGAGCCCATCGTTATTTATAAGTTCGGGTCAGTGTCAGTCAGACACTTTTTAGGGGCCAAGCACCGAAGGTGCTGAGGCACCTATTGGAACTGTCAGTATTATTATTCTTCATCTTCTTCCCCAATGGGAGTCTATGGCAGCCCTATGAACCGTACGTAGGAAAATGATGAAATTTGGCACAGTTGTAGTGGTGGTCTTAAAAAGTTATGTGACCAAAAATGGGGTCTCTAGTCCTAACTCTATAGCGCCACCAGCAGTGCAAAAATTCAATGTTCAAATGGTTATAACTGCTGATCCGCTTGATCTATGAAAATTCTACTTAGTACACGTGATTGCTCTCCTCATGCTTGTTGTTTTTAATACCTTACAGTAAGACTCCACCCATTACAGTAGCGGCCATTTTGAAATGTACAGTATTCCGTTTATTCGCTACTCCTCCTTCAAATTTGGTTCAATTGTTATGAAATTTGGCACAGGTGAATTTTGTAGTGAGCCGCACAGAAATGACCGAACAGAATTTTGATATTTATCTTTGTTCAAAAGTAATAAATGCGCAAACTTAACGAGGTTGACGCAAAAATGGTTCTGAAGCTGTAGCTCGGTCATTCTTTGATCAATTGAAATGAAATTTGGTACACTTCATGTGGACCATGAACTTGGGGTTCATGCCAAATTTGGTGACAGCGCCACCTATGGGTCATGAGATATGAAAATAGGCTATTTTTGCCCATAACTTCTGAACTGTTCGTCAGAAAATTATGATCTTGATGTCTGTCGATGTGCATTATGCCGGGTTTGACCGAACCGCCTGTCCGCCATTTTGAAATTTCACATAATTTGTTATGTAAGGAATAATTGACGACGGGCCATTGAATTATAAGAAAATAATGCACACCAAGGTGGCAATGCGGCACGACGCCAATTTTTAAATAATTCAAAGGACCGGAGTAAATTATTCCGCTTATACCACGGTTACCACAAACATTGCTCTGGTGCCTATTTTTAAGACATTTGAAAGTTAGGTGTGCGGTTTACAGAAAAATAATCAACACCCATAGAACATTTCGCAGCCAATCAGAATGCAGCATTCAACAGACCCGTGGTATAAATTTTTTTAACTATTGGACATATCCGCGCAAAAATTAGTAAGGAGCTTCGACATGATGTCCTGAAGGTACCTGGGAAGTCAGAGTACAGCGCCACCTAGGGGTTATAAACTATAACAGTTCTTATGGAACTGCTTTTAACTTCTGAATACTTTGTCTGATATTAATTTCTTTGTGAAATTGTATTCACTGGTTTATGCCGATTGCAACGATACCTCGTTTGTCATTTTCCAACATTCTGTTCATGTGTTATTGTAAAGCATATGGTAGATGATTTTTTCGCTACTCCTTTTACAAATTTTGTTTATTTTATGCCAGGTACTGCTTGTATAATGTTTGGAGCAATCCGCACAGAAATGACCGAACAGATTTTTGATATTCTGTTCTCTTTCTTAGAAATACCACTCCAAAGTTGACCGTGCCTGTGACATTGTCTATTTGTCATAGTAAATTAATGTGACTGTATATTACATTGTATAGCATTACTATGCAGAATGATCTTCTTGTCTTCAATCTCACTTGAGCTTTTTGATTAGCATATACATTGTATTTCTGTTAGTTCTTCTCTGCACTGTCAGTTCTGCATCTGTGTTGATTGGCACATGTCAATCCTTGCAGCACCTAAGCTGTTTTTTTGCTGCCCTTTGAGCTGTGTTAACTGAGTTGTGCATCTGGTTAACCACATGCCATGAGATTCTGAGGTCATGGGTTCGAATCCCATGTGCAGTGATATTTTGTCTTAACTTTTTTCTCACTTAAGTTTTGTGAATCTCATACTATACATTGTATTTCAGTTATTTGTGCTCTCTGTTGTCATTTCTGCACTTTTGGTAATTGCTGGATATCAATGTTTACAGCTCTAAATCTCTATTCTATAGCTTGGACACACCAACTCAGTGGTTTAATCGTTTACTCAGTGGCGCATGCGGTAACTGCTGTGCTTTGCGAAACCTGAGGTCATGGGTTCGAATCCCAGCTCTTACTTTCACTTATTGAGATTTCCTTTTGTGTTCGCTTTAACACGTTCTTCTCGACCTGTCTGGTTTTCCACACGTGTTATATTTTTGCCATCTTTACTGTTGTTGCTCCGCACTGCAGTGGTTCTGCTCTGCATTTGCTTTGCTTCGGGTTCGGCCTCTGTATTGCGCGCTTTCTGCGCTTTGCACATTTGCTGCGTCGTGTGGTTTTTGCTGTGCTTTGGGTGCTCATTGCGCTGAAGGTGCTTGGCCCCGCAATTGCTGCTTGCAGTTATATTTCTTTTTTGCTTTTGTTAAATAATTCAAGTTGAGGGGATGTTTGAGATATTTTTTTTTAAGTCAGCCCAGACAGCTGAAAATATACTGCACATATCAATTAAGCAGAGAAGTTTGCCTCCATGAAAGGATGAGGCTTATTCCAACTATAATTGTATAGTTTTAATTAAATAAGTTTGGATCATTTCTGTTGAGCACGTAATAAAATAATATACCATTGATGCAAACCAACAGGAATCCTTGCTTTTTGCTCTATTATGTTTATGTTTTATGTGGGTAGGGCCCCCTATTAGTTATTGAAAAGGCCACCAGATGCTTAAGGCCGGCTCTGGCAGACACTGTGCTTTTTTCAGACATACAGTTACTATTAAATATGTATTTCTTTAATAATGTAACACACAGCACCATGAGACTTTTACAGCAAAGTCAATGTGCTAATTCAAGTCCAAATAACATAATTTCATCAAACAGTCACTTCACTCTATACGTCAGCTACTTCATTAAGACTGTAATAAACTGCCCAACCAGGGACAATAAAAAAAAACAGTTTTAGTAACATTACAACCTTCATAGACTTTAAACTGCAAAACAATATGGGTAATGGAAGCAAAAACCACAAAAGTATTCAATTTTACTCATTCAAAAGTTCATTTTTAGTGCAAGCAACTTTGGCCTGACCTTTCCATCTTCAAATTTTAAGAGCACTTTCTGTATAAACTCAAAAAACACTGTAAGCTTCTTTGGGTAGCTAATGTAAGGGGAACATAGTAGCCCAAAAAGCAGCACAAGTGCACTAACCCAGAAGACATCACCACCTCATCTTCAAGGACAATTAGTATATCATCTGGGTTGAAAGACAAGGTGTTCTCCTCCTCCTCCTCCACAACAGCAATGATGGCAACTGCTGCCTTCTGTGCCTCCTCAAGCTCCTCTCTCTAAATGGATTGAAAAAACTTGGTCAATACATGTCTGTACATATCAGCAAAACAAGCAGGTTTAGCCAGAGAAAAAATATAAGTGTCAAAAGTCAACTACTGGCTAAAATGAATGAATAGAAAATGTTTTAGCCGAGGACAGTACTATAAAATTGTGAATAGTGCTGCAGGGATGAGGTGTTTTGTAGGTCAAAACACAAGTTAGTGGAACATGGTTCCCTCATTAAAAAGCCCATTAATGTTTTCACAGCAAAAAAAGCTCTGTGTTTAACAAAGGTTTCTGACACTCACGTGTTTTGTCCAAGTTAAAGGGATAGTTTGGCCAAATTGATATTAACCCCATGATTCACTCACCTGTGAAAAATGATAAACATATGCACCTCGGACGGCTTGGGCACGAGTAAATCATGGGTTTAATATCATTTTTGGCTGAATTATCCCTTTAATCTTCACAGTTGAACACAACTTCTGAATTGTAAAGTCTAAAAAGGAATGAAATAAAATTTAAATTGTGAAAAATGTATTGGCTTTCAAGTGAGGAAACCCACTAACTTCCATGGTTGGCCATCCCTGCAGCACTCTACTAACAGGATTTAATTTGAAAAGATTAGGGATGTTCATATCAGTTAATTTTCCCGACCGACAACCGCAGCTTATGAACCGAACATTAACCGTTAACTTATAAGATTTTAATATTAAGTTGAAATTGAGTAACAATACAGTTTACGGTTGTCTGTGACCTAGTAAAAACAAAACATTTCATTTGAACGTGCAAACAGCAGTGACAGATCAACAACAGAACCAGGATTCGTACATTATCAGATATTCACGCAACATTACCTTATCAAAGAGCATGCAATCAGTCCAGAGGATTAATATCCAAAAAGGGCAGATTGTCTCTTTTTCATCTACCACAGTGGTCATTTCTAAAGCAGGGCGCTTTTCAAAAAGTTTTGCGTTTGCGTCGTCTTTCTCCGTTTGTGCAAAAAAAAGAGATGTTTATGGTCAGGGCCAGAGGCCATCAGCGAAGGTCTGTCTGGATGTGCGCGAGACGGACCGCGTCATCTTGCGCGGAAACACGCGTCTCCGTTCAGCTTCCAAACACGCACACAAATTATTTCTCATTCAAATGATTACTTTATCAGACCTTCAGGACAGCAATCATTTGTGTAATTTACATGACACTCACAAATTAAAGATAGAAAAGTGTCGAAATGTCTGACGGCTCATGAAGACACGCACCTTGCGTTAACAATTTTTTTTTTAACTGATAATGTTAATCGGTCATAAACTCTTACCTTTGGTTAACGGTTAAGCAGTCAATGTGAACATCCCTAGAAAAGATACTTGTGCTTTTAGAGGTATATCTGTGAAATGTTCTAGAGCATAAAAAGAGTAAACAGATATACAACCAATTTATGAATGTACATCTATCACACACTAATCCTTATTTACAAACAGATATAAAATGTTAAGACATAGTTTACCCAATCATGACAATTGTCGTTATTTACTCACGCTCAAGTTGCTCCAAACAGGTTAAAAATTTCTTTGTTCTGCTGAACTTTTTTGAGAATGTCAGAAACCGAGCAGTTTTGGGAAAAGTATTTTTCTTACTATGAAAGTCATTGGTGTCCCAAAATGTCTTTAATAAAAACGTAATGTGTGTTCAGCAGAACATTTATACAGAGTTGGAGCAATTTCAGGGGTCATAAAAAATATTTTAACAACCATATTTACTTGGTAACATTTTAAAAATATTAAGTCTGTGTCTTACCTTGTGTTGTGTGCCTTAAAAACATCTGCAGAGTCTTCTTTCAGATAAACTGGTAGGCCTGCCAGAACAATAGTTCCAATGATGCCAATGTCATTCGTGTCCCTAAAGGCAAAACACAAAATGAGCATACTTTGAATCACAATTAAACAACATTTATGTTTGTTTATTCTAATGATTCATGGTGGGACAACTTGAGCACTGAACCTGACTCTTCCTAAAAAAAAAAAAAACAGGGTGGAGAAACTTGTTTGGGACAACTTCAGGATAAGTGTTTTTTTCTTACAGTTGATGTGATAGAAGCAAAAAAAATGGGCGAGTGTAAGGATCTGCACAACTTTGACAATGGCTAATTACTGATGGCTAGACAACTGGGTCAGACCATCTTCAAAACTGCAGCTCTTGTGGGGTGTTGCTGGTCTACAGTGATCAGTACCCATCAAAAGTGGTCCAAGAAAGGAAAAGCGGTGCACGGGCAACAGGGTCATGGGCAGCCAAAGCTCAGAGATGGACATGGAGAGTGAAGGCTGGCCAGTGTTGTCCGGTCCTACAGGTGAACTAATGTAGCTAAAATAGCTGGAAAATTGAATGCTGGATCTGATAGAAAGTTCTAGTGGAGTCCATGCCTCGATGTGTCAGGGCTGTTTTGGTGGCAAAAGGAGGACCTACACATTATTAGGCAGGTGGTCATAATGTTGGAGTAGGCTTGGGTATCGAGTATCGATTGGAACCGGGACTAGCTTTCCAATTTTCCCGGAATCGTTCAAAAGTTTATATTTCGATTCCTAGTTTCGATTCAGTCCGCCGGCGCCGACCGTAAGAAGAACCTGCTGAACACTAACGAAGAAGCGTCTACCGGAAGTGGGGGCAAAAACGAGCAAGTCAAACATGGATAGTGTGCTTCGGCGGTCCAAAGTGTGGCTTCAATTTTCCAAACAGAACGATACCACGGCAAAATGCAACATTTGCGGAAAGATTGTTTCGTGAATAGGAGGGTGCACGTCGAACATGATAAAGCATCTCCAAGTTCATGGAGTCGAAATAACTGTGTGTCCCGTTTTTGACGCGCTGCGCCTACCGTCCTCTGCTGCCTCTTCCTCTGGTTCCGACCCCCAGCCTGGCACCGCAGTGACTGCACTGCAGTCCGAATCCGGTAAGTAAAATACATATACAATAAATAATGTCTTGCGCCAACATTGAGGCAGCTAACAAATTAGCCCATGTATTTTTTCATAGACAATTTACGACCTGAGGTTGCGAACGTCAGGCAAGCTGGTGACTCCACGACGACTCCGCGATGTGCTATTACTCCGTTCACCATAGCGGCAAGGGGGAAGATGTCGGCACAGCAAAAGGAAGAGTGCCACAGAAAGGTCACTGCACACATTGTGAAAAGGCTGCATCCCTTTTCAGAGGTGGAATCACCAACATTTAGGTTAGTTAAGCAATAACGATAGTCAAGCTAATTGATAATGAGCTATGGTGCGTTTCCCAAAAGCATAGTTGATAACTTGTTTGCAACTTAGTTGGCAATGGAAAATTGTATTGCAACCAACAAAGTTGCTAACTAAGTTAGCAAACTATGGTTTTGGAAATGCTCCCCTTAACAGTGACAGCAACATTACATGTTTGTTTATGTTTGCAGGGACATGGTGAAAACTCTAAACCCCAAATATACACCACCTTCCAGGGATTACATGTCAAACACATTAATTCCATCATGGTACAAGGTTGAGAAGTCAAACATTATTACAGAGCTCAGTGAAGTCAGCGCTGTTGCACTCACATGTGATGGCTGGAGTAGCATCACACAGGACCACTACCTCACCATCACAGCACACTACATAAAAGAGGGAAAAATGCAGCAAAAAGTGCTAAAAACAAAGGCTGTTTACAAATCACAGACCGGTTGTGTTGTTGCAGAGGAAATTAGTGATGTTCTGTCCGAGTTTGGCATATCTGATAAAATTGCAGCAGTCACTGTAGATAATGCTGCCAATATGAATGTGGCTATTAACCCCCTGCAATTTGTGAAACTGTGTTGTTTTGCCCACACACTTAATTTAGCAGCACAAAGTGTATACTCCCTAAATTCAGTGAGTCAGTGGGTGGCCAAAGTCCGAACCATTGTTGTGTGGATGAAGAGGAGCTCAATGGCCAAGGTGGTTCTTGGAGAGAAGCAACAACTTCTACGTAAGAAGTTCACTTTATTTAACTGTTGTACATTGACACGTAATGACTTTACATGTCTTATCTATCTTATTTATGAGCTCTGCAGCAGAGTAGTACTACAGTATTTGAATCCAACTTTACAAAAGTATTTTTGTCTCCTGGGATAAAAAGCATCTGTTATATGACTTAAAATTGATGTTATTGTTTTTGTCAGAGCTGCCCCGACACTCACTCATACTCGATGTGAGAACACGGTGGAACTCTCTGTACCTAATGCTGGAGAGATTCACAGAGCAGTACCCTGCGATTCAAGCAGCCAGCTTGGATCAACGTCTGAGAAAAAATATGGATAGGGACAGGTAGAGATAGATAGACAAGTTTAGACAAAAACACCAGTACACACAAAATACAAATTCAAAGATACAGCATTAGAGTGAATCTGATAAATCTGCTAATTTAAGGAGTGAATATGTTAGGTGTTTTTTTTTTTAAGTAAAAAATATAATGTTTCTAAATCCATGTGTTTTTAATTATTTTACATACAGACTTGCTCGGCTAACTGAGGAGGATTTTAGGAAAGCTGAAGATGCTCTACACCTCTACACTCTGCGTGTCTTCCGAAAAGAGTCCCACATGTGGACAGATTCTGCCTATCCTCAAAAAGCTTGAGGCACACCTGGCAGTAAAAGAGGAAGACACAGTCTTTGTTTCAAACCTTAAAAAACAGGTTTGGGCAAACCTATCCAAGCGTTACCAGGTAAGTGACAGAGGCAGGGCACCTGGAAAGGAATTGTTCAAGAATAGAAATATCCTGTGGCTTGTTAAAACATTTAAAAGTGTTTTGCAGACTGATGAGATCAGGAACTTTCTCCAAGTGGCCACTGCGTTGGATCCACGCTTTAAACATAAACTGGATGATGACACGGCTGACACATCCTGGGACCAGATCCAGAGAAATCTAATTGAACAGGTGAAATGTCCTTCATGCACAACTGTCCTTTTCAGTTATTACGATCTATAATCTAAATGGTAATTATTTTCTTTGTAGTCAACAGAGGAAGACGGTGGAGCTGATGGGGACAGCATGCAGTCTGAGAATGAGGATGAGCAGGAGAGTGTAAGTGTACGATAGCTGATATTATATAGGTTTTCAGTTTAAATACTGATCATTCCTTTAATGGAGGTTTTCCCTTTTTTTCTGATAATACTTTATGCTGATGAAGCTTTTGTGTTGTTTTTTAGCAACAGCCTCCCTGCAAACTGCCCAGGAAGACTCCACTGGAGGAGCTGTTCGCTGAGGAAGAGGCACAGAACATAGTGTCACAGCAGAGCTCCATGTCCATCAAGAAACAAGTGGAGAGAGAGCTGCAGATATACCAGGAAGTTGCACCGGTCCTTATGTCTGAGGACCCTGCGGCATGGTGGTGGAACCAACAAAAGACTTATCCTTTGCTGTCAAATCTCGCTTTCTCATATTTATGCATTCAAGCTTCTTCTACACCCAGTGAACGCGTTTTCTCCACAGCAGGAGATACTATATGTCCAGAACGCTCACGCATTTTGCCTGAGAAGGCAGATATGATCATTTTCCTAAACAAAAACTTTTTTTGGATTTTATACTGTACCTGCTGCTAATCTGGACTGGGTTTTACCAGTTGTTTCTTATTGTTTATTTGATATTCTGCACCAGGTTAGCCCATCAGTGGGAGCACAGTAACATGTTCAAGTACCAGCAGCATCATAAACTCATGTGTTAATGTGTTTCATGAGGTTTTCAAAAATAAAAATTCTTGAGGAAAGTGTACCCCTGTGAAAATATAGTCATAATTTATAATATTTATTTCCTTCAGAAAGACCATTCGATAACTAGCTCATTTAAAATATCTTAAACTTTTTTTGACCCTGCCTCTTAAAAGATTCGGAATCGAGAATCGTTAGGAACCGGAATCGAAACAAGGAATCGTTCAAATTCAAACGATACCCAAACCTATGTTGGAGCATTTTAAAGATTTTTAAAAACTTTTTTGCCCACACAAGAACAGTCAACATTGACTAGAACTTAAAGGGATATGTTACCAAAAAATAAAGATTGTCATAATTTACACAGCCTCAAGTTACAGATCTGCATACATTTGTTTTTTCTGCTGAACACAAAGGAAGATGTTTTGGGCACAGTTCTAGGGCTGCAACAACGAATCGATTAAATCGATAAAAATCGATTACTAAAAGAGTTGGTAACAAACTTCATTATCGATTCGTTGTGTGACGCAGAGACATTTAATTATATAAAAAAAGAGAAAAACTTCAGTTAAGCGCGGAGCGGAGTGAACACACTCGGTCTCTCTCACGCACTGTTGCTTGCAGAGTTCGGCGCATTATAGACAGGGCTGAGAAAAAATAAAAAAACAGCAGAGGTGGAGGAAAACCACATGTCAGTGTTTTACTCCTCCCAAACGAAAGCGCATCACCTGGAAGTACCGTTTATTAAAAGGTCCTAATATGTACCATTTAGGTACAAATATGTATCTTTGAACTGCCAATATGTACTTTTGAAGTACTAATATATGCACTTTTTGTGTACAAAGGTGTACCTTTTTGAAAGGGTAACACCCCATTGACAACTTTTGTACTTTTATTTCTGAGAGTATACTCGTATACTATCTTTTTGATCCCATCAAGAGAGGCTTCTGGTCAGTCTTGTCAGAATGTTCAAAAGGGAAGGTCTTAATTGCTTTATTGAGATCATCCAAAGAAAAATATGTCTTTGAGATCAAATCTTTCAAGCAAAGTGCAATTTCAACTAGGACAACACCGTCGAACAAATCATGCAAGATATCGGGTGGAAATCCTGTAATGGGATGGAAATAAGCAAGGCAGTCAGAGAGGGCACAAGTACCCTTCACCCCATAATTAATATGATCTCCATCCCTTTGAAGTCCTTGGACTACAGTATTATGGTTTTCTTTTGTCCTTAACTCACAGTTACCAGTGGTCACTTCTGTAGTCTGTATGTCTGATTTAGTACTGAGGCAAAACCTCCAAATATATGAGGAATTAAAACTCTTTTTAAAGCCAGCCAAGCCATGTGCAGCAAGATTGTCTGCCACCACAGAAAACACTGAGCCCCTCACACAGTCACCTAGAGACTCAATGTAAACACTTTCCACTTCAAGAGTCTTCAGGTCATTTATTAAAGGTTAAAAAACCCCCTAGAATAGCCAAAATGCCTCAAGTCATTGGAATCGCACAGAAGAACAAGTTGTATGGTGTGAAGTGCAGAGCAAAACTTAGCAGGAATGTTGGCTAATGTCCAATACACTCTACACATTTGTGTATCTTCCGCGAAGTACCAAGAGGATCTGAAACCGCAAAGTCATCAATGTAGGGCTGCAGCAACGAATCGAATAAATCGATAAAAACGATTACTAAAAGAGTTGGCAACGAATTTCATTATCGATTTGTTGTGTCGCATGACACAGAGACGTTTAATTATTAAAAAAAGAAAAACTTCAGTTATAAGCGCGGAGCGGAGTGAACACACTCAGTCTCGACAGCGAGTGACGACAGCGGGAAAAAAAAAAAATTCTAGAACCAATAAAAAACTCCAATGACAAACTCCAATGATATTAAACAAAGAAATAAAACTTTGAGAGAGAGAGTTGTATGAACGCTTTTCCCTGTCATGGACCTGTATGTTAAATCATCGCACCTTCACTCTCCTGCTGCTCTACACGGCGCGCTCCAGCTCATGCCGAGCAAGGAGACGCATGTGCCCGGCCCAACATACAGTACAACATACAGTAAGTGCTGCCTTTTTTGCATAAACATCGTCTTACATTTTTTAAGGCAAAGGAATGAATGGTGTATTTGCATTTTGCGCGTGAGTAGAAGATGCATTTTCCGTTTTCACAAGACACATTTATGTAGCCAAATGTAAATGGAACAGTTTTAACAAATGAGATATAGCTATCCGATTAGAGAAAACACATGAAGTCAAATATAAAGGTACAAAGATGTCACTGGGCAGTACCGTTTATAAAAGGTCCTAATATGTACCATTTATGTACAAATATGTATCTTTGAACTGCGAATATGTACTTTTGAAGTACTAATATGCACTTTTTGGGTACAAATGTGTACCTTTTTGAAAGGGTACTGTCCCATTGACAACTTTTGTACCTTTATTTCTGAGAGTATACTCGTATATAATCTTTTTGATCCCATCAAGAGAGGCTTCTTGATGGGAAATGCATCATAAAAAAGTCTATATATTTGGCAGATGTAAAGCATACATGTGTATTTTTTTGTGTTAGTCCACTTTCATTTTATTTTATTATTATTGTAACAGTTCAGGTATGTTCAAGGAGCTACATGTTTGTTTAATTTCTAAAGATTTTAGTTCTGTTTTGAATAAGGGGTTGTAAATGAATGCTTTTCTTGTTTTTTATCCGATTCACCGATTAATCGAAAAAAAGAATCGACAGATTAATCGATTATTAAAATAATCATTAGTTGCAGCCCTACATCAATGTAAACTGTGCAAACTTTAGGTTGTCATCTGAAAAGAGGGGCTTTTCTTTTACAGTAAGTTCCATCCCAAAAAGATGCCTAAAGTCCATTTTGGGATGAAGTCCCCACTACTTTTCTAGTACATCTGTTTTTCTCAACAACTCCTGCAAATTAGAGAGAATGGGCACATACATGCAGGTGCGAGTTGATTCAATGAAGTACTCAATAGGCTTCACAAAAGGAAATTCACGCTCAATATACGTCTTTCTCCTTTTAGTAGTTGACAGAGTTCCATGTTAGTTGTAGACGTGTGAAGTATGTTATTCTCTGACACTGCCTCAACAATCTTATCAACAACTGATTCAGCAGACCTGCCAACCTAGGACATTTTTTTTTTAGTACAGTAGCATCGGCCGAAAGGACAGAACACAGGTTTTTAACATATAATTTAACACATGCACGCGCACACGCACGCACACACCTCTTGGTAACTTTCAAGGTAACATGCTGCACATTGCACTCACTTTTTTCCCATCCTGCCATAATCTGCTTTAAAAATAATTATAAATGTGAATAAAATTTTGTTTAACAAAATTTGCCATACATGGTGATTAATAGCATTATTAATGTTAAATACTGTATTCTATAAAGTTTAGCGTGTCTGCACAAACACTGTTAAAAAGTGATATAACTGTTAAATAGTGGGTGATAGTTTACCCACAAATGAAATTCTGTTATCATTTACTCACCCTCATATTATTCCTAACCCTTAATGCTTTCTTTCTTGAGTGAAACACAAAAAATATCTATATATCTCTATCTCTATCTATCTATCTATCTATCTATCTATCTATCTATCTATCTATCTATCTATCTATCTATCTATCTATCTATCTATCTATCTATCTATCTATCTAGAGAGAGAGAGAGAGAGAGAGAGAGAGAGAGAGAGAGAGAGAGAGAGAGAGAGAGAGAGAGAGAGAGAGAGAGAGAAAATTTTGTTTGTTTTTCCCTGACTAGCAAAATATACAATGGAGAGCAGTGGGGACCAGACACTGTTTGGTTACCAACACTCTTCAAAATAACTTGTGTATCACACAATAAAGAAACTCATAAAGGTTTGGACGGTCTGTTCTGTTATGTAAACTATGACATTATAAGTTAACTATCCCTTTAAGACAGTATTTTAGAGTTAACACTGCTTTAAATTCAACCGTAACTGTGACAGTAGTGCTGTTTACTTTTTGTCTGTCTTTAATTTATTGTAGCTTTGTTTACAGTACAGTACAGAACGGCATAAGCACCTATCACGTGGGTGCTCGAGACACAAGATATTCTCCATGTATAAAACTTTATTTGATGTGGTTTGTCTATGACGTTTTATTTTATTGACAATTATCAAGAGCTTGTTGTTGCAGAGCGCATTTAATCCGCTTCACTCGGATGTCAGGTGGATTCTGTTCACTGAGAGTGAACTTTCCGTTTTTATTTGACTCAAACTGGATGCTCTGCCCCATGGTAAAATCATGCTACTTTTTGTACTTTTTCGTAAGCGCTCAATAATAAAATATGCTAATTTACAAATCAGAAGTAATATTAGCGCATCTTGCGGTCAAGTGCACGTTATGAAACTCTTTACTTTGCACTGTAAAGGACATGTTTTCTTGAATTTCCCATGTTGCACTGTAAAGGACTATATTCTCAGAAGGCGAAGCACTGCTAAGTTACTGGGTGAAGTGATATATAGTTCCCAGTATGTATACTGTAAAAAGATGGCTGTGTCCCATACACTCTAAAAACAAACGGTGCTATATAGCACCAAAAGTGGTTCTTTGCTCGTAATCATAGAAGAACCGTTTTTAGTGCCATATAGTGTAGAACCACATAGTGCCATGTAGAACCATATTTGGTGCTATAGTGGTTCTATATGGCCCCTATATGGTTCCACACAGGTGCCCCACCGGTGCCCCACCGGCGCTACACGGCACCAAAAACGGCTCTTCCATGACCACGATCCAAAGCAACAGTTTTGGTTCTATATAGCACCGCTTGTTTTTTTAGAGTGTATGACCTTGTTATTTGTACAAATCACAACACATAAATAGGAAAATGTTGGCGTTATTTTGTCACTTATTGGCCATTTCAAGCCTATCCTTGTATCATTTACTAAATAGGATTTAGAAAGTAATTAGTAATAAGTAATTAAATACTTTTTGGAGAGAGTAATTTGTAAAGTAATCTAATTACATGATTGAAGATGTAATTAGTAACTAGTAATTCATTACTTTTTTGAGTAACTTATCCAACACTGCTGCTTCCTTAGTTTTGCAACGTTAACGGCGGTCAATGTAAAGAACGGTCAGTCAGTCTCCACTGGAAAATAGCGCGAAGCATATTTGTATGTGGTGAACTGTGAGAAAACACACACCAAGATCGATTAATTTTTCACTGACAAACCGGTTATGTAGTCACAGCTAAATTACTGATGCTGATAAAGTAAAATGAACTTCAATGCAGTCTCTGCAATGGCAATTGTAATGTCCAGTTAGCTCATCATAACGCTAACATTAAACAATACGGCATAAATTATGGCAAAATCGATGAAACTTTATCTTTATTACAAATAAAGATTTAAATAATGTGATATTTTATTGAAATATTGGAATGGGTAACGTTAGATTTGCAATACCTGTTTCCTGAGTTTATCCGTGTAAACGATGGTCAATGTGAAGGATGGTCGGTCAGTCAGTCGACACAAAATAGTGCGAAGCACATTTGTCTGTGGTGAACTGTGAGAAAACACGCAACAAGATCGATTAGTTTTTTCACTGACAAACGTCTCAGGTTACGTATGTAACCCTAGTTCCCTGAGAAGGGAACGAGACGCTGCGTCGCCATAGCAACGCTTTGGGGAACGCCTCGGCGTGACTAATCTGAAGCACGTGTAAAACATAAACAATGATGAGATAATTGTATACTGACCGTGATGCCGTGCGGACCAGGGGTATAAGAAGGCATCCCACACAAACACACTCGCTACCCAGTGCCGAAGCAAGTGCCTGCAGGGATGCAGGGAGTATGGCATGGAGAAGCAGCGTCTCGTTCCCTTCTCAGGGAACTAGGGTTACATACGTAACCTGAGACGTTCCCTTTCGAGGAACTCGAGCTGCGTCGCCATAGCAACGCTTTGGGGAACGAGATGCCCACGCTTCCATACTACCAAATGCCTGCAGCGTGTATAACTGAACACAGTCAAGGCAAAAGAACCTGGGACCCTAAAGAGGAGTCTAGGTCTAAATCATAAAATCTGACGAAGGTGAGCGGCGAAGACCAACCGGCCGCATCACATACGTCCTGGAGTGAAGCGCCTGACCCTAAGGCCTTAGAGGCAGCCATACCCCGGGTAGAGTGGGCCCTCACAGCGACGGGTGAGGGTATACCCTGATGTTCATAAGCCAGTGAGATAGCATTTACTATCCATCTGCTCAGAGTCTTCTTGGTCACCGGTAAACCTTTTCTGGGTGAACCAAAGCACACAAATAACTGCTCGGACTCCTCCACTGAGCAGTCATGTGAACATATGTATCCAGTGCTCGCACAGGACACACCAAATTCAGCTTTTCCTGGTCCGCACTCCTGAATGGGGGAGGACAAAGGGCCTGCCTCGGCCCATTGTTCAGCACCTTAGGAACAAAACCTGGCTTTGGGTGTAGAAAAGCCTTAGCCATCCCTGGTGCAAACTCAGACCTGCAGGGGATACTGACAGGGCCTGAAGGTCCCCCACTCGCTTTAAAGAAGTAATAGCCAGAAGGAAGCCTTAAAGGCCAGAAACCTATCTGGCGAAGTCTCAAGAGGCTCGAACGGAGCCAACGAGAGCCCTCCCAGCACGACCGCTAGGTCCCAAGTGGGCACCCTGGAGCGACTAACAGGTCGCAGCCTACGAGTCCCACGAAGAAAGCGAGCCACTAATGGGTGTCTACCCACTGACGAGCCTTCCACAAGAGTATGGTAGGCAGAAACTGCTGCCGTTAAACCTTAATGGTGGAAGGAGTAAACTCATCAGAGAAACGCTCCTGCAGAAACCTCAGAACTACGTTGACAGGCAGTTATAACTGGGTCTGTCAGATGAGCTGAACACCAAGAGGTGAACATTTCCCACTTAAGGGAATAAAGTTGCCCCGTGGAGGGATAAACACAACCACGGGGGAAAGCATACAGACGTAGCCTCGGCCATGCCTGTACCATGGAAAACCACAGTGGGCAAAGTGTGGTGTCCTGGGATGCAAACAGATCTACATCTGCGCATCCAAATCTTTTCCAGATGTGGTTCACCACATCTAGATGAAGTCTCCACTCCCACCGGAGATGTATGTTGTCTCGAAGGGGCATCTGCCACATTCAGGTGGCCTGGTATGTAGACTGCCCTCAGAGAGTCCAGAAGTGTATGGTAGGCAGAAACTGCTGCCACCTATATCTTAAAGGTGGAGTAAAGATATGGTCTCCACAACCTCAGTTGGTAGCATGACATTCTTCCAAAGGAGTATGGTAGGCAGAGACTGCTGCCACCTAAACCTTAGTGTGGAAGGAGTCAACCCAGCAGAGAATTGCTCCTGCAGAAACCTCAGTACTACGTCAAGGGGCAGTTGACTGGGTCTGTCAGGTGAGCTGAACACCGAAAGGTGAATATTCTCTACTGAAGGGCATAAGCTTCCTCGTTAAGGGAGCTCTGAAGTTATCATCTGGTTCCCACAACCTCATTCGGGAGCATGAGGTCCTTCCAAAGGAGCATGGTAAGCAGAGACTGCTGCCACCTAGACCTTAAGGGTGGAAGGAGTTAAGCCGGCAGAGAATTGCTGCTGCAGAAACCTCAGTACTACATAAACAAGGCAGTTGACTGGGTTTGTAAGGGGAGTTAAACACCAATAGGTGAAATATTCTCCACTTAAGGGCACAAAGCTCTCTCGAGGGGTTGTCCAGACGAGGTATGACATCCTTCCGAAGGAGTATGGTAGGCAGAAACTGCTGCCACCTAAGCCTTAAGAGTGGAAGGAATTAAGCCAGCAGAGAATTGCTCCTGCAGAAACCTCAGCACCACATAAACAGGGCAGTTAACTGGGTCTGTCAGGTGAGCTGAACACCATGAGGTGAAGTTTCTCCATGTAGTGCCTAAGCTCCTGAGGGAGCTCTGGAGTAATCATATGGTCTCCACAACCTCAGTTGGGAGCATGACATCCTTCCAAAGGAGTATGGTGGGCAGAGACTGCTGCCACCTAAACCTTAAGAGTGGAAGGAGTTAAGCCAGCAGAGAATTGCTCCTACAGAAATCTCAGCACCACATAAACAGGGCGGTTAACTGGGTTTGTCAGGAGTAAAATATGGTCTCCACAACCTCAGTTGAGAGACCTGAGCCTATGAGCCTGGCCCCCTCAGAGGCCAAACCAACAGGCCATATCTCTGGCAAGCTTCCTCCATAACTTCTGTGGCAGAGTGATTGGGGAAAAAAGAAAGCCACATTGGGCAGTGTGTGCAGTCCTGAGACGCAAACAGATCCACCTCTGCGCGTCCAGATCCTCTCCAAATGTGATTCACCACATCTGGCTGGAGTCTCAACTCCCCAGCAATGGGTGTTGCCATACAGGGCATTCGCCATATTCAAGTGGCCTGGGATCTAAACTGTCGTCAATGAGCACAGTTTGTCCAGAGACCACAATGTCATTATCCCAAAATCAATAATGTAGTGATTTTGGCCCTCTCAGCTTTCCATACTGTACTCCAACCTGTGGGGAGTGCGTCGGGTCAGCGTCACACGCCAGTAGCGCGCACCCAAAAACAGGCCTTCGGATGGAAACCAAGGTCTTCTCCACACCACCAGAGCACGCAGGCAACAATGCGTGACTTTGATTGCAGACCTCCTTAGAAATTTATTTAAGAAACCACCAATGTGATGCCTGTCTAGACAAACACATGATGGCTCCTCAGGTCTAGAAGGAAATGGGAGTCCAACCCATACCATCATCATTTCCAAGGCAATTTCAGTGCCATAGCCGATGATGAGTTTCAGCGATTTTTGACCCTTTTGGCTTTCCATAATCGCAACAACCTGTAAGGGATGTGTCTGTTCTCAGCGTAACACGCCAGCAGCGCACACCCAAAACAGTCCTAGGATAGAAACCAAGGTTTCCTCCACACCACCAGAGCACGCAGACAACGATGCGTGACTTTGATTGCAGACCGCCTTAGAGATTTATTTAAGAAACCACCGATGTGATGTCTGTCTAGACAAACACATGATGGCTGCTCCGGTCTAGAAGGAAATGGGAGTCCAACCCATACCATCATCATTTCCAAGGCAATTTCAGTGCCATAGCCGATGATGAGTTTCAGCGATTTTTGACCCTTTTGGCTTTCCATAATCGCAACAACCTGTGAGGGATGCGTCTGTTGTCAGCGTCACACATCGACAACGCGCACCCAACACAGGACCTTGGGACAGAAGCCATGGCTTTCTTCCTGTTACCAAAGCACGCAAACAACGGTGCGTGACTTTGATCATGCGAGACGGGTTACCCCTCAGGAAAAACCCTCCCGTGTTGAATGGAGGCATAAGCTCTAATGTAAGGAATCAGTCCTCGGATCTGATTGCATCACAATCGGTTTCAGTAACAGCATAGCACTGAGCCGCATCACTGAACGATTCCCCTCCTTTTGGAACAATAAAGTAAAGGCTGTAAGCTGTCATTTCTCATGTGGAGGTTCTACAGCCTCCTGCACAAGAATGTAGCCATGCTCCACTACTGGAGCCAGCTGTATGCAGATGAAGGTTAATGGCGGCTGCCTGTCGTACTACGCACCGAAAGGGAAGCAGGCACCATGAATGAGGTGTGAGCTGCTTTGCTTTAATGAGAAAGTGAGTGCCACGAACGAAGACGTCACCCGCCTCAGCAGATGAGGGTCTCGAATCGTAACACACAAAATCATTATCTGACTTATGGCGCACAGCGGCCGATCAGGAGAATAAATGCTGTGCACAGCTGTACAAGCAACACACACAGCATAGACACAAATTCACTGTTAGACTCATCGAACAATGACAAACAGCTCATGCAGGCTGTGACAGGCAGATACACATACATAGTCTACACATACAGGTGTAAAAAACGTATGTATATATAATACCTCCGTACTGTAAAAAGAGGAGGCTTCACGTGGAAACTGCACGTTTAGCCATAAACAGTAGGCGGATTATGAAGAGGATCCATCGGAGACAGACAGCTGAAAATATATGGCTCTCACGCAGGGCGCCTTCCCGATCCGGCGAGAGAGAGAGACTTCACGTGCAGGCGGAGATACCGCCGCCTGCACGAAATCATATGGCGACTCCCAGGAGCGCAACCGCCGCTGAAAAGCGGGATCGCAACCGCGAGCCCAAGCTTCCTAGAGAGTGAGAGACAGATGTCACGGGTGTAGGCGGGGATACCGCCGCCTGCACGCACGAGTGCAGTCGCCGCTCTGCCTCGACAGAAGCGGGACCGGTTCCGCGAGCCTGAGATATCCTTCTCCAAACGCGAAGCTGGAGCGCAACACGTGCACGGGAATGATCACAGTGCACACAGCCAATATCCTCAAAAGCCAACTGTGCGTGCTGCGCTCGAAGACACATATACATGTGTATCCTTGTCTGTGATATCGCGCTGACAGGGAGATACACATACTTGAACTTCTTGAACATACTTCAGATTTATGCAAACATACACGTAGTCACTTGCTGAGGCACTAAAAGCGAGTGTGTTTGTGTGGGATGCCTTCTTATACCCCTGGTCCGCACGGCATCACGGTCAGTATACAATTATCTCATCATTGTTTATGTTTTACACGTGCTTCAGATTAGTCACGCCGAGGCGTTCCCCAAAGCGTTGCTATGGCGACGCAGCTCGAGTTCCTCGAAAGGGAACCGGTGAAGCGCCAACCTTCTCGAGCTGTTTTAACTTCCCCTCACAGCAGCGTGCACTGTCTGGCCTGACGTGATGACGTGCGTTTCAGCGGTCGTCAACGTTATAAATCTTCCAAATATTTTTTCTTTAATTTTTTCCCGTGTATACATGTATAACATTGTCATACTAGGTTTGCATCAATTTACACAATAAATTAATTAATTGTTGTAGTCCATTCTTTAGCTGCAGAGATACCCAAGAATGTCAAAAAGCTATGGCGCCATCTACAGGTGTTATTAGGAATAGAGAATATGAATGGGCATTGTAGGCCCTACATTTTTCATAATTAAAAATAAAAAAAAAACTAATTAAATATGATTCTTTTTTTAAGAACCCTAGCATTGCATCTATCAGCTAAAGACAAGAAAATCTTAATCATTTTAAAATATGTAGCATGTTCACTATGAAAAATCTAACTAATGTAAATTTTCCATAAATTACCATGTAGTTGTAATACTGTATATGCTTACATTATAGTATATTACAATTTCATTATCAATTACAGCAGATGTATTTTAATTTTTAAGTATATATCACTAAAAATTAAAAATGATTTTTTTTTAAATAAGGAGTTCATGTGGGGTTACAGCAAAAATGCTGCCCTTTTTACTTTTTTTATTGTTATTGTATTAGTTTCAGATTTTTTTTTACTATTCACGACATTTAATACAAATACATTTCCTTTTTTCTCTTGTCAAATTCAATATTTAAAATCATGACTCATATTTTCAATGGATCTCGCGGTACTTTGACGTCAAACACTGATTGATCTGCGCAGGGCCACGTACATGTCGAAAAGATGAACACGTCTTTTATAATCCTTACGATTAAGATAAATGTGTTACAATGTCTGTTACACTAAAAAGGTAGTTCACATATCTCAATAACAGAATAAACATCACTTGTGTCACGTACATTTGTCGTTTCAGGAATGTGTTGACACAATTTCCACAATTAAAGAGGAGCAGGAAAATGAATTTGCCTTTAAAAAATTGAATGAAACTATTAAACCTGTTATTACATGCCTTAAAACAATTAAAGGCTTTAGTCTGAAAATGTTTTGCATGTCTGTGTTAGGGAAAGTCAAGGCCTATTAGACTTTAAGAATATTAGACATATAGTACTGTTTAAATATTACTATTTATTTATTTATTATTGAGTGATTTTGTTTTGTTACTGTTTGGTACTGTCACTGTTATTCGTAGGCTTTCAGTTAATTTGACTGAATTGCTTGGTGTGTTGTTAAGTCGCCTCGTGTGGTTCTGCAACGTCGGTCCTGCAAGCATATTGCATCACGATGACGTATGATCGAGAACACTATAAATAGGAGTGCAGCCGCTCATTCTGGCGTAGAGAGTTAAGGTAAGTTTCAGAAATTAATAATACTTATTTTGTTATGTTTGGATACCCCACACCAAAGCAAATGTTTTTATTAATTGTGTAAATTTATTTGTTAATTAACAGATTAATATTACTACTTGTAAACATAGCTTTGTTTTCCTTATTGTTGAATGGTAAATGCTTTCACATTTGTAATTCGTTTGAACCTCAGCTAAATGACTTTTAAGAGATAATTTACCCTGTGGGGGGTAATTGATTTACCCTATGGGGGTTAATTATCATAAGCTTTTATGCCCGCGGCCGGCGCATGTTTTCAATTGTTTCCAATGAAAGCGCGGCGTTTTTTTCTAAGCCAACAGCTAGCGGTTTTTTCCCCGCTGAGCACCGATAGTTGAAAAAGATTCAACTTTGGGTAAAAAGCATCGTTTGTCGCTGTAAGTTCTCACACGGCCGTATAATCACAGTGGAGCAGGGGTGGGACAAATATCACAACAACAAACCAGCGCGAATGATAAACAAAGCGTATCCTAGCAACCAAAGCGCTCAGCTGAAGCTGCCAGTCGGCTGAAAAAATATGGCATTCGGCAACAGCCTGGCGCTTTCAGACGCGTTTAAAAGCTTTGGCCTGTGTCTTAATCAGCTCCCTTGTTAGGTAGTTAGATCGTTCCCTAAAAATTCCCACAATGCAACGCAAAACCCAGTGAGCATCATCACTATGCTCCCTTACCAGAAATCACGTGACTTTTTCTATAGCTCCTCAACTGAAAATCGCGTGAGCCAACTCAATAAACTTCCTGAAATGCAACAGAACTTTTATAAAGGCTAACGTTTGATTTATTTTAGTTTTACATATAAACACACATCACTAGAACGTAAAGGAACAACAATCTACTTAATATTTAAAATAATAGTATTTATTTAAAAATGTAAAATAAAATTAAAATGTAAATATATTCCTCCAATTTTATGCACGGATATGTAAGAGAATAATTAAATTTTTTTTCAAGTCAGAGAGATGTTGGTTTTGCCGGTTGTTTATAACAGCTGTGAATGTTTACAACATGCTTATGAGCAGACACGTCACAGGATAATAAGTGAACAGTGTCCCAATGTCAAGTGAGCTAGGGTGCCCTCACCAGTGCCCGAACATGCGTACACGATATAATTTACAACCTCATAGCTAGGGAACAAATTGAGACACAGGGTTGGTGTGCACAGCCCCTAAGAGGTATGCATTAACATGTAGCTAAGGAGTAGCAGTTGCAAAAAAAAAAAAATTAAGGGATTTATATGAAAAATAAAAATATGAAATGAAGAATAAGAAAATATAATTTTTAGATTATGAAGGAATTTATGCTTTATCATGAAAATAGCCAGGTTTATTCTCACAATGTAAAAATGCCATTATAGACCATGATACAAATGCTGATATAAATCTTAAACAGAATATGAATAATTTATTAACTCTAATCATTGTCAATTTTCAGGCGAAATCTGTTGTGATATCAATTGTGACATTCATAGCGAGATTCATTGTGTGAGCCATTGTGCGAACAACTTCAAGATATTTTCAAAAAAAACTGCGGGATCAGTTGTGAGTTAGAGGTAAGTTTAAGAATTTGCATTTGTTATTTGTTACTTATTTTATTTGTTAGCCTATTTTAGATTACTTTTTTTTTTTGCTAGATCCCTCTTGACAGAACAACTGCTTCATCCATTGCAAGATTCACTGCGGGATCAGTTGTGAGTAAGAGGTAAGTTTAAGAATTTGCATTTGTTATTTGTTACTTATTTTATTTGTTAGCCTATTTTAGATTACTTGTTGTTGTTTTTTTTTGCTAGATCCCTCTTGACAGAACAACTGCTTCATCCATTGCAAGATTCACTGCGGGATCAGTTGTGAGTAAGAGGTAAGTTTAAGAATTTGCATTTGTTATTTGTTACTTATTTTATTTGTTAGCCTATTTTAGATTACTTGTTGTTGTTTTTTTTTTGCTAGATCCCTCTTGACAGAACAACTGCTTCATCCTTTGTGACATCCATTGCAAGATTCACTGCGGGATCAGTTGTGAGTAAGAGGTAAGTTTAAGAATTTGCATTTGTTAATTGTTACTTATTTTATTTGTTAGCCTATTTTAGATTACTTGTTGTTGTTTTTTTTTGCTAGATCCCTCTTGACAGAACAACTGCTTCATCCTTTGTGACATCCATTGCAAGATTCACTGCGGGATCAGTTGTGAGTTAGAGGTAAGTTTAAGAATTTGCATTTGTTATTTGTTACTTATTTTATTTGTTAGCCTATTTTAGATTACTTGTTGTTGTTTTTTTTTGCTAGATCCCTCTTGACAGAACAACTGCTTCATCCTTTGTGACATCCATTGCAAGATTCACTGCGGGATCAGTTGTGAGTTAGAGGTAAGTTTAAGAATTTGCATTTGTTAATTGTTACTTATTTTTTGTAAGCCTATTTTAGATTACCTGTTGTTGTTGTTTTTTGCTAGATCCCTCTTGACAGAACAACTGCTTCATCCTTTGTGACATCCATTGCAAGATTCACTGCGGGATCAGTTGTGAGTTAGAGGTAAGTTTAAGAATTTGCATTTGTTACTTGTTACTTATTTTGTTTGTAGCCTATTTAAGATTAGTTTTTTTTTGTTTTGTTTTTTGCTGCTAGATCCCTCTTGACAAAACAACTGCTTCATCCATTGTGACATCCATTGCAAGATTCACTGCGAGATCAGTGCTGTATTAATGAAAAGTCAGAGGTTTCGATATATTTATATTTTTGAGACCCCCCACTTTTAGTCTTAGAGAGATCAGTCTCTACTAAAATGAAGCCCTGGAGGAAAAAATTTAAATGGCTTAGCTTCTGCTGCCCATGGCAGTGCTCAAACCTCAAAAGACAGCAGTATGCCAGTGAGGTTTACATTCAAACACAGGCATATTTCAGTGAAACAGAGATCCAGCAAGGAACAGATGCGGTACCCTCTTCACCTGACAAAGTGGCAAAACCATTAAAGGATCATGTGACGCCTCAGCATCAAACCTCACTTGATGACTTCGAATGTTTTACACATTTTCCAGCCATCACATTGGTAGAACCACTGGTGATTGAAATGACCCCTCAGCACCAAACTTCACCTGTGGAAGAAGAAGAACTGCCAATGTGGCCATCCTTCACGGAGAAAGACTTGACTCAGGAACAGGCGACACAGCAAGAGAGACCTCCTGAATACTGTGGAGAAAGAAAGATAAGAAAGGAGCCACTGGTGAACACAGTAACCCCTCAGTGCCAGATTTCACCTGTGGAAGAAGTAGAACTGACACTGTGGCCATCCTTCACAGAGGAAGACTTAACTCAGGCACAGGCGACAGAGCAAGAGAGACCTCCTGGCCGCTGTGAAAAGAGAAAGAAAAGAAAGAAACCACAGGTGAACAAAGTAACCACTCAGCACCAAGCTTCACCTGTGGAAGAAGAAGAACTGGCAATGTGGCCATCCTTCACGGAGAAAGACTTAACTCAGGCACAGGCGACAGAGCAAGAAAGACCTCCTGAACACTGTGGAAAAAGAAAGATAAGAAAGGAGCCACTGGTGAACACAGTAACCCCTCAGTGCCAGATTTTACCTGTGGAAGAAGAAGAACTGACACTGTGGCCATCCTTCACGGAGAAAGACTTGACTCAGGAACAGGCGACACAGCAAGAGAGACCTCCTGAACACTGTGGAGAAAGAAAGATAAGAAAGGAGCCACTGGTGAACACAGTAACCCCTCAGTGCCAGATTTTACCTGTGGAAGAAGAAGAACTGACACTGTGGCCATCCTTCACGGAGAAAGACTTGACTCAGGCACAGGCGACACAGCAAGAGAGACCTCCTGAACACTGTGGAGAAAGAAAGATAAGAAAAGAGCCACTGGTGATAAAAGTAACCCCTCAGTGCCAGATTTCACCTGTGGAAAAAGAAGAACTGACACTGTGGCCATCCTTCACAGAGAAAGACTTGACTCAGGCACAGGCGACACAGCAAGAGAGACCTCCTGAACACTGTGGAGAAAGAAAGATAAGAAAGGAGCCACTGGTGATAAAAGTAACCCCTCAGTGCCAGATTTCACCTGTGGAAAAAGAAGAACTGACACTGTGGCCATCCTTCACAGAGAAAGACTTGACTCAGGCACAGGCGACAGAGCAAGAAAGACCTCCTGAACACTG
Organism: Misgurnus anguillicaudatus; assembly: GCF_027580225.2. Lineage (NCBI taxonomy): Eukaryota > Metazoa > Chordata > Actinopteri > Cypriniformes > Cobitidae > Misgurnus > Misgurnus anguillicaudatus. The sequence continues at coordinate 16,475,665 of NC_073360.2, read as the reverse complement.
TGGAAAAAGAAAGATAAGAAAGGAGCCACTGGTGAACACAGTAACCCCTCAGTGCCAGATTTTACCCGTGGAAGAAGAAGAACTGACACTGTGGCCATCCTTCACAGAGAACGACTTAACTCAGGCACAGGTGACAGAGCAAGAGAGACCTTCTGACCACTGTGAAGAAAAAAAGATAAGAAATAAACCACTGTTGATAACAGTAACCCCTCAGTGCCAGACCTTATCTGATGAAGATAAAATATCGTCGCTGTGGCCATCCATCATAGTAAAAGAACCGGCTCAGGTCAAGAGGATAGTGGAACAGAGACCACGTAAAAGGGATGGTAAAATAAATATAAGTAAGGTACCTTTGCATCAGGCTCCACATGCTGTCGTCGAAATGTTGCCTGTGAAAGAAAGGCAAGGAGAAACTGATCATCCAGAAGTTATAATGCAAAGACCTTTACCAAAACTTGCTTGGATGGACACAGGCAACGTACCAGTAACTCAACTGGATGATTTACAGGTGGATGAAAAAGAACCGGCTCAGGTCGAGAGGATAGTGGAACAGAGACCACGTAAAAGGGATGGTAAAATAAATAGAAGTAAGGTACCTTTGCATCAGGCTCCACATGCTGTCGTCGAAATGTTGCCTGTGCAAGAAAGGCTAGGAGGGAAAAATGTGAACCAAACTGATCATCCAGAAGTTATTATTCAAAGACCTTTACCAAAACTTGCTTGGATGGACACAGGCAACGTACCAGTAACTCAACTGGATGATTTACAGGTGGATGAAAAAAGCAGGCCTGAAGATCAAGTGATGAGAAGAATAAAACATTTTGTGCCATCATATGCTGAGGAAACTTTTTTCCAAAGGAAAAAGTGGATACCAAAGGTTGACCCGAAACATTTTTCAGTTAACAGTCTTACAGCATGGAGGGTCTCTAGAAAAAGACAGCAGAAGGAAGAGGAATTAAGAAAACAGAAAGAGAAAGAACAGATACAGGCTCTTCACAAAAAATATTTCAACGATCCAGCGATGAAACATCTCATAATTAACAAAAATAACAGATTTAATAAGGAAAAGAATAGGCCAACCTCTCCATGCTGTCTGCCATCTAGATTTACACTCCTTCCCTATCTATATTGTAAATAAAATCTATTGAAAATGTAGTAAAAAATGTGTACGTGCTTTATTGGGATTCACACTTAAAATCAAATAATCATGAGAAATGTTTACAGACATTATAAAGCTAGTGAGTTGGTCCAGGTGGTTATGCACTAAACTGAAAACAGTGGATAAAGCGAGAACACAATTAATCTCCGTATATTTATACACTGTAAAACCCGATAAGTTAAGTCAACTTAAACCGTTTGAGGAAACCGATTGCCTTAAACCATTTAAGTTTTAAAACTAATACATATGAGTACTGTAAACTGTAAATTATAAGTGCATATGACTAAAACATTTTGAGTTACCTTTACCTCAAATATATTAAGTTTGCTTAAGTTCATACCACTCAAATAGTTTTAGTTCACTTAATACATTTTATTTAGTTCACACAACTGTATAACTACTCAAATGGTTTGAGGAAACCGATTGCCTTAAATGGTTTAAGTTGACTTAACTCAAATGAATTAAGTTTCATAAGATCAGAAAAACATTAGTATAAAAATGATGACAACAAAAGGTAAAATTATTACAGTTTATTGAACAATCATTTATGTGACAAACATTTTTCTAAACAAAACAAAAGTGCGCTTTTGGGTCCAAATTCACATTTACACATTTCTTATGAAATAAATCAAGTATTCCTTTATGACTTTAATAGACTTAATGTAGTGTACACTTTTAGTAAATCAAATGTACTGTTCCTTAATTCAAATGACATTTAAACATTAAGACATACACTTTTCCCATGAAATTTCCAAATTACACAGGGTCACATTAGTCACATTATAGGCCAAACAGTGAGAAAACACAAATATTATTGTTTTACTGACAAAACTGTGGTGTACTCGCAGCATGATGAGTAAATAAATGGGTCCACTTGTAGTAACATTTCTTTAGTTTTTGTTGTGTTAATGATGGTAGGAGACATTATCAGAAAACATAACATACGTTTTCACTGCTATGCGGATGATATCCAGCTTTACAACTCGTCATAAATCGGTCGACCTCTAATAAATATGAATTAATTTTCCACTTACAGAACTGTGATGTACTCAACATAATAAATGAATAAATAAATAAATGTGGTAACGTTACCTTTAAAAGGTTTTATGAGTGAAGGGCTGTACAGTGTTTCCCACAGATTTACAATCTATTTGTGGTGGTAGGCTTTCTGAAAAAATATTCTAATGCCCTCTCATATGGACAGTCCTCTGTTTGAGGTCCATTTATGGAGATCCTTAGACAGGCAGAGAGGTGTTCTCCTTGAAGCTGATTTCTCAGGTCTGTTTTCACCTAAATCAAAAAAGTAGTGTAAAGAAAATGCATAATTATATGTTTGTATGTCAAAGTGTTTAACTTACCCGGTTCACAGTGAACACTGGAAATGGGGATCAAAAGGGCAATGCTTGCAAGAAGGCTCAGGAAGGGGTAAAGGTTGGCCCACTCATCAAACTCGCTTGCCAGCAGACTCAAGAGCTCCTCCCGGGTCTTGTTCTTGAAATAATATTTGAACATGATTAGCATGTAGTGTGTGTTGTAGTCATGCCCTCCTATTTTACCTACCTTAAATGCATGCCCCAATGAGAGCATGATTCTTAAATGAGAGCCATTCTTGCAGGACCTCCTTCTCATGTTGAGGGGAAAATTTCCTGGCCAGAATCTGCAGATAAGCAATGTCTCTGTTATCTTGTGGGACAGCCGATTGTGGTCCCAAGACACTAAAAGCCCCAAGAATGTCCAGCTCGTGAAACCTTCTGTGAAGGTGTTTTTCCAGGCCAGTTATGTAAGGGTGGATGACCCACAATGCACAGATCAACATCCTTTATTATTAATTATAACATTTCTTCTAAAAAAAAAGGAGAGCATTAATACATACATCTCGCTGGAATCTTGCCCTCTCCTGTTCCTCTCCTCCTCATGCTTTATGTTGAAGGCTCCAAGTCTTTGGGGATCATCAAGGTCCTGTTGAAGTTGGGACAAGAATGATCCAGGGAGCGGCATCTGTGCAGTCTCTTTGATGCTCCTCAGACTTTGAATTGTGACCGGAACCTGAATAAAAAAGGATAGCTGCAGTGTAGTATTGGTCAGACATGCAAACTAAAGACATTTTATTGTATTTAATTCACTTTTACCTACTTGCTCCTTAATATGTAGAAAGTTGACATTTTTGAAATATTTTGGACAGGCGTGCAAGGTGTGGCAATACATCAACCTGGAGACAAACAGCTGCTACAAATCTGTATGTAGCACAAATTGTGTAGAGTCCTTTTGCTCCTGGACATCTTCTCATCTCTGCCTCCTCTGCCAAGGCTCCAAGGACTGAGCTGAGATTTCTCTGTAGGGTTTTAATTGGCCCTGTGTTGAGCAAGCCAGCGTGTGTCCTCCACTTCCTGAAAGTGTTATAGACATGATGATTCAGTAAAAATTTAGAAGATAACTACTAAGGTATCAAATAACTGTACATTATTACCTCAGACATAAGGATTAGTTATGAATAGCCTATTAATTATTTATTACTATTAACTTTATTTTTAAGTCACTCACACCCAGCATGGCGGATGCTGCCTTAAGTGTTGCAGTTCGATTTGCACCGTTTCTAAAATACAAATAAAGTTCTTGAAGGTGGTCCCTGAAAGTGGCCATGTATTTTACATCATTAGAAGAGTCTTTGCAGGCAAGGGCTAATCTGTGGGCAGCACAAGCCACAGATACAATCTTTGGAAAGCTGTCTGCAAGTTGCTTTGCCACATCGTTCACACGTCCTGAATTTAAATATACAATTATTTAGTGACAATGATGGGATACAGCAATTGAATTCTGTCACATGATGGTAATAAAATAATTACCCGTCATAACAGCTGCCCCATCAGTTCCCAGTCCATCCATACAGTTTCTCAGTTGGGATAGCCTTCTTCAGCATTACGTTCTAGTGTCTGCTTTGCCAGCAGGAATAGGGACCAAGTCCAAGATCTGATTAAATACATGTCCTTCTTTGTCCAGGTATCTGAAACAAAGGACAGGTAGGTTATTTAGTATTTACAGTTCATTAACATGACTTTTGATTTATGAATATTCTGACTAGCTTCTAATAGCGGACATGCAAATCAAGCTGCCTGGACTTCGACACATCTGTGCTCTCATCAACTTCAAGGCTTATTGCTTGTGATGGTCTGATATCACTAAGAATTGGCTCCTCTACAACTTCTGCCAAGATCTCAAGCATCATCAATAATGCGATGAGACCTATAATTATTCCTCTTGTCAATCTTGACATGAATGGGAAAGAGAAAAATTATTTTTACTCAATATATATTTAATTCAGTCCTAAATAATTGCCAAGTTTGCTTTACCTTTGACTTCCTGAAGTAGTCACACCCTAAAAGCTCAGCCAGGCCCAAAAGCTTTGAGTAGTTTGTGTTGTAAGGGGAACACATGTGACCCCATCCATCCGTTTGGCCCAACGACGGAATCCAAACACATAGCGAAGGTTTATAGCGCGTTCAGTCTTTTCCGGCGCTTATCAATGACGTTTTAATGTTACGCAACTTTATAATCTGACTCCAAAGATATAAAACGTATTGTAGTATGAATCAAATTGATATAAATATAGAATTTGGATAAATGTTTGATCATTATATTTAACTGATCGTTATATTGACTAGTTCAAGTGGATCTCAATTGTCGCTTAGAATCCTTGCATCGGCTGCTGCAGGTTCACGATCACAAACTCGACCATACAACTAATCAAGAGTTAAGAAGTTCGTCAGACCTTTTAATTAAAGGCAGTCGATTCGTCGACGCTTAACCCTGTAGTTAAAATTAAGTGGTTCGTCAGACCAAAGGCAGACGATGCGCCAAACTTTACTCTATTGATAAAGAGTAAGTGGTTCGTCAAACCAAAATAGTAAAAGGCAGACGGTACGCCAAACTTAACCCTATTAAGAGTAAGTGGTTCGTCAGACCAAATAACCAAAATACAAAATGGCAGACAATACGCCTACTTAATCCTGATCGTAGATTTGCGGTAACAAAGGATACATCAATTTACTTGTAGTCAATAATTCAGAGTAAGGCAGAATAAATGCAAACGTAACAATTTATTAACCAGGTAGAAAAAACATAATTCAAAGCCAATTAATATATCCAATTCAAATACAAAACAATAAAACGAAAAACCATTGCATACCTGGTAGGGAGATAAAGATCTGGTTACAGATTCCTCAAAATAAAATAAAAAGAAACATGATGCTGTATCTTTCGGGGGTGCATTTCTAGAAAGTCTTCTACACATCTTCCTTAAATATCCAGAGAAGAAAGCATTGTGATATGATATACTTATTGGTTCTTGTAAGCCCAGGGGTGTTACCTAATATACATACAGTGGGTGATTGGTCAACATGTCTAAGGTGGGAGTTGTCTCCCAACATTAGGTTAAATATACTTATTTATTGTCATAAGCCGTTTCTCAATGTCAAGGAAGGATCCTCGGAAGCCAGAATTTCGAGGATGCTACGTCATCGACGTCCGTCGAAGGAGTGTTCCAATGTCGAGGATCCTCGAAATTTCAGCCAAGGACTGAGTCCTTCATTCGAGAAATATCCCATATACAGGAAAGGATGCATATGTGTATCCTTCGCGCTCTTCACGCGCTGAAATCACCCACAATCCTATGCGCGCAGCACCGAAAGCACACCTTTCAATCACGCAATGACGTAATGACGTGCACTTGTTAGCCTGTTCCATTTAACGTGTTCTCCGAATGCTTAAAAGGAGCCTCGCCTTGCCTCTGAAGGAAGTGTCTTGTAAGGACTAGTCCTGCCAAGGAAGTATCCTTGACATTGAGAAACGGCTATAGATTAACATTGAATCCTGTTGTCATATTAATAAACCCAAATGTACCACTTGCATTAAAAACAATTCATATAACACCAAACAAGACCAGTTTCAAATACTTTGTGTATACAGAATGTAGCATTCCATATACAGTTTGCTTGAGAACATGAGGAGAGGGGGACGAGAAAGTGTGGTAGGGTGTCCCAATAGAACAAATCACGTGTTGCTCGTGGCATTGCAGTTTGTTTAATCCGCAATGTCATTATTAATGTATTCAATTGATATCATCTGGTAAATCACTTAACTTACATAAATAATGTAAGACAGAATAACTTTTGGTTAGCGTTTTATTTGTCCTGACACGTTTCCACTGTAACTTAATAGACCAGCTGAGTAAAAGTGCCATTATTAACGACCACGTTTAACCCAAAGCTTACAGTTTCAACTCGGATAAAACTGCCAAACGTGAAATAACGTTAAACAGGTGACGTTTTTTAAAACCCTGTTTTTCTTTATGAGCCTGACTGACTGTAACGTTAACTTACTCCACCAGTTGCCAGTATGACAAATTTTTTCCACAAAACTCGATAAATCATTGTAATGGCTACATATTGTAAAAAAACAGTAATCTAGTGAAGATGTGTCACCTATAAAGCGAACATAAATAAATAATTGAACTTACTTTAATAATGTGGTGTCCGTCTGAGAAAGTTCTTCTGGCTGACTGCTGTGCTGAATCTTATTTTTTTGGCGCCCAAAACAAACAATATTTATTCTCCTTTTATGGCAACTGACGTCCTTCTCATTGAGCTTTACTGCCACCTTCTGCTCAGGAGTGGCCGTTTTTGTGTGCAAACTCAATTTTATTACTTGTATTATCAATCAATTTTAATCAACGTGAGGATAATGTGTTCATTCAACATTTTGGTCCTTCTTCAGACTTCAACAAAAAAACACTTAAGCACATACATATACATACCCACTATGGGTCACCTGACAAGTCACAAAGGTGATTGACTTACTCTGATTCATGAACACAGTGTAAATACAAAAATATCTGTCAAAAAAGATATACACGCATCTCTCTGTATATACACCCACATACATAAAACGAAACAACAATCAAAATAGAAGTTGTGCCATAATAACAATGTAAACAGTGATTAAAAATTACTACTCAATAGCTGACTCAATAGATCAGCACTCTTACAAAACAGCTTAATCCAAGCAAACCAAAAATTATTGAATAGATAGATACCTTCATGTACAAATATGTACAAAGCAAGATATCTACAAATATATATATATATATGTATACGCATAGTAGTTTTGAGAGCTCTTAACATTGACAGAAATATTGACCATAAAACATACATAAACAATACAAAATATACAAATATACTACATTACCAGGGACATCTCATACAAATAGAACTACAAATGCACACCATCTCCCATGAAGAATAAGTGAAATATTCACCTTAATATATAACTATAGTCCTTTTACTAATAGCAATCAACAAATACATGTCCAAAAAATATATACATTCTTCTGATCAATTAGATCCTCACACAGATTAATAACTCCATAGTCCACACATTCAATTGGAGGAATGGTTGCAGATCAAACTCCTCATTCATTCCTTTTGGAGCACGTGTATCTAAAGTGTATATCCAAAAGGCTTCTCGTTTTAAAAGTAGGGAATTAATATCACCCCCTCTTGGAGGTGTTTTTACTACCTCAGTTCCACAATATCGGAGAGAAGACAAATTATGTGAGCTTTGAGTAAAATGAACAGCAACAGGGCTTTTTGGATCACAATTTCTGATGTTAGATCGATGTTCAGAAATTCTAGTCTTTAAAGGTCTCGTGGTCTTTCCTATGTACACACGACCACACGGGCATTTCAGCATGTAAATCACATTGGATGTATAACATGTGATAATACCTTTGATGTCAAAAGACTCGGAAGATGGAAGATGGGCTCGCACTAAGCCATTACGCAGATTAGGGGTCTCTTAAAGACTACTCTGGGAGGTGATGTGAAAACTTTTAATCCAGGGTCAGATTGTATAATGTGCCAATGTTTATTAATGATGTCTGAAATCTGATTGCCAATAGGGGAATACTGTACAATACAGTTCACCTTAGATGTAGAATTCTGGGCCCGGTTGCATAAAGCACCTTAAGTTTTTCGCTTAAGTATGACACTTAAGGGGTAAATTCCCCTTATCTAAGAGAATAATTTAAAGGTGACATAGAATGGTTGAACGGAGTATTTATCCTTGTTCTGTGATGTGACATGTAGACAAAAAAAATTTTTGTTTGGGTCTGTAATGCCTTAGAAGCTTCCCTAAAACCTCTTTCAGATAGCTCTATTAGGGTGGGGGATTTCAAACGAGTGGTTTTGCACCTATTTGGCTCCCCCTACTGGCTTAACTTGCAATCTCATTACTGATTGGCTGACTTTGCTGCCACTCAAAAAATGTAGCCAATTATTTTAAAGTGGAAGGGCAGTTAGATGCCTATGATGTCATAAGCATTAGTTTTTCAGATTGGGCTGTTTTCTGGCTTACATTTCTAAAAGAGGAATTTCTATAAGACTGAGATGTTTAGCATGTTTAGCACTTTTTGTATGTTTGTGAATGTGGGTAGACTACCATTATTCAACAAAGACAAGGTAAAAATGGTTTTTCATTCTCTGTCCCCTTTAAGGGTGTTGCATACAGTATAATCCCTTAAACGGTTTGCTTAGGTAAAGGTAATCGTTAAGTGTTTCCCGACAGTGACCCAGGCTTGTCGTTATAAAATTGCCATGAAAACTGCAACACCCTTAAGTTTAAGGGAAACATAAGTGTGAACTTAAGGGAAAATTACACTTAAGGTGCTTTATGCAACCAGGCCCTGGACTTTAGTGCGTAGTGAAGACATTCATCCTGAGAGACCTGCTCATAACGACACCGTGCATATTCGATCCATTCTGGTTTGTATTGTCTTAGATTGAGACGATTCTCCAGATCTGTAGCTTGAACTAGAAAATCCTGATCTTCGCTACATATGCGACGTATACGACTGAACTGTGCCCTGTTGCTGATCATTTTACTCAAAGCTCACATAATTTGTCTTCTCTCCGATATTGTGGAATTGAGGTAGTAAAAACACCTCCAAGAGGGGGTGATATTAATTCCCTACTTTTAAAACGAGAAGCCTTTGGATATACACTTTAGATACACGTGCTCCAAAAGGAATGAATGAGGAGTTTGATCTGCGACCATTCCTCCAATTGAATTTGTGGACTATGGAGATATTAATCTGTGTGAGGATCTAATTGATCAGAATGTATATATTTTTTGGACATGTATTTGTTGATTGCTATTAGTAAAAGGACTATAGTTGTATATTAAGGTCAATATTTCACTTATTCTTCATGGGAGATGGTGTGCATATTTGTATGAGATGTCCCTGGTAATGTACTATATTTGTATATTTTGTATTGTTTATGTATGTTTTATGGTCAATATTTCTGTCAATGTTAAGAGCTCTCAAAACTGCTATGCGTATACACATATATATATATTTGTAGATATCTTATAGAGCTTTGTACATATTTGTACATGAAGGTATCTATCTATTCAATCATTTTTGGTTGCTTGGATTAAGCTGTTTTGTAAGAGTGCTGTGGTGATCTATTGAGTAGTTATTTTTAATCACTGTTTACATTGTTATTATGGCACAACTTCTATTTTAATTGTTGTTTCGTTTTATGTATGTGGGTGTATATACAGAGAGATGTGTGTGTATATATTTTTTGACAGATATTTTTGGATTTACACTGTGTTCATGAATCAGAGTAAGTCAATCACCTTTGTCATGTGACTTGTCAGGTGACCCATAGTGGGTAGATGTTTTATTGTTGAAGTCTGAAGAAGGGCGGTAGCCCGAAACGTTACTTCGGTGATTAAATAAATGAATGTATTTTTTAGGGAGTTCTTGTTCGTATTCCTTTTTTGTCTTATTTAGTTGTATTTTTGGATTCCGGCACCTGCTAGTGTTTGGATGTGTGCGTCTCCCTCTCTAGTATTCATTCAACATTCAAACAAAATATTGTAATCCTACTTGATTAAATGATGTTTACACAAGGAATATAAATATTTTGTGTTGCATACATGTTTATTTTGTGTAAATTCAAAGACCCGCTAAGTCCATTTTTTTCAGTGTATATTTATATCAACAACTAAAAACATTATTCTTCAGAAATGTGTGGTCAGCTGGCTTTGACAAAGGCACTATGATTTATGTGTGCTATATGTTTCTGTTTTATTAATATCATTGATATTGTCATTAACATTAAATAAAATGCACCATATCAGCACCATAGGCATGGCAGTCAATATTATACGTACAATTCAAGTTTATTTCAGTTGTTGAAACCTGAAAGCCAAAAAAAGAAACATGTATCCATAATATATCTAAAGACTGGATTGAAATAATATCAGTAATGTGGATAGTTTTGAGGTAAGACGATCCTATTTTCATTATAGCAAGTATAAAAAATTATATGATGAAATTACTTTTTGCTACTCATATTGAGCTGCAGGGCATTGGAAAGGCAGTGTGATACAAGTCTCTTTTGTGTAAACCACACAAAAATAAGTCTGACAACAGGCCTATTTGGTCTTTCATGGTGTGTTTGTAAAAGATGGGGCTCTGAGGAACTGTTGCCAGGCTCTCAGAAACTCTCTGTTTCTCCCTTATGGACAGAAATAACATGCAACTGTAACTTTGTAATAAAAGTGTGTCACCTAGTGGATGTATGGAGAAAGGGCCACGTGATGTCGAATAGATGAACACGTCTTTTGTAATCCTTACAATGAAGATAAATGTGTTACAATGTCTGTTGCACTAAAAAAGTAGTTCACATGTCTCAATAACAGAATAAACATCACTCGTGTCACGTGAATTTGTCGTTTCAGGAATGTGTTGACGAACAATTAAAGACACAGACAGACAGCTCAAGAGCGTACGTCGGCCTCCTTACCTAAAGGCCAAAGGCTTGTTGGACTTCGTGTGGCGCCGCGGGAATCGACAGCCGGATGGCGTCAGGTATCGCGAGAGCGAGACGAAATATGATTACTTGAATCATTCTGGGGTTACTTGGACTTAATCCGATGGTGGGTTCTGGCGCCGCCGCATGAATTCGAACAAGCCTCAAATCTTCAGTCAGTCAACGGTATGTCCCGCTCATTAAACTTGTCTGTTACGTGGGCTTTGGGTCGGACAACTATACCGGAGGCCGATGCCGCACTTCTCTTTGGTGGGTGCCCAATTATTCCCCCAATATGATAATAAGAAAGATAATAAGAAAAATGGAATTCGTTAAGTAAATGTTTTAATATAATAGACAAGTAGATCAAATAGCAGCGCTTTCTTTGCTTTTAATGAGGACACAGCTGCTAAATAGGATGCAGCTCTATTCCATATTCCGAAGCAGGAGGTGGCAGTAATGCACATATACTGGTTGCCAGCCCCCGTTAATACCCAAGTAACTCGGGAAAGTGAGGTAAAATAAGGGATTGCTGGCTTATTTCACACGTACACTGATGTTTTAGAAACAGAATTGGTCCCTTCCTTCGTAAAAAACAAAAAACAATTTCACATCAACTCGAACACGCAAAACCCCCGCATGAAGCGCTGTCAAGAGCTTGCCAAACCAACAGATGGCGATATATTCCTTAACCCTAAAAGCCACTCCAGTCTCGTCTTGCCATGAACAAGGATAATGTGCGGTTCTGATTCATGCAGCTGAGAGGAGCTGACTTCGCCGACGTCTGTTTCAGGTAAGTTTTCGATAAATTCAATATAAAAAAAAACTTAAGTCTGTGACCCTTTAAAGTTATTTAGTTATGCTATGACAAAAATATAATAAATTTTTACTTGAAATCAATCTAAATACCTTTTACTTGTTCAGTATGAGTGTTTTTGTTGATATATAAACGATGAACTTATTACAGGCAGCTGGCCGTTGCTTGTCTGAACAGCAGTTGAAAGTATTCTGAGGTAATTTAAATTTTAGGAAAAATATGAGGATGATTTGCGATGATTATATAATTGACTTCCACAACATAGTAATTTTGGTTGTTTTATTTCATTATGAGTGTTTGTTTGGTGTTTAAATGATAAACATAATATTATGGTTAATTGTTCACTCCCGTTTGTTATAAAAGCTTTTGCAAATATCTTGTCTGAGGTAAATTTTCATTTTAAACACATTTAGGATGTGTAAATAATATTATTTTTGTCTATATATATTTTTATTATGCCCCCCTCTGTATGATAGTGTGAGTGCTTACAATCGCAGCAAATTTAAATACAATTATTTAAAATTTTCAACCCTGCCAGATGTATGAAATGTACATTTTTATTTAATGAACAGGTGTTTCATATCATAGTCATTGCCATACTGTGGATTTTAACCACATCAAGGGCTGGAAATGACTGAATGCATTTCTTGGATTTTTCTTTAGCTAATATTTCTCTTTTCTTGTGTGTAGACAGGTTAGTGGCACTGCTGTGTAAGTATTTCACTGACAGACATCTCAAGACATTTTAGTGGGTGGAACTGGACATCATTTATGATGTCCTTCCCTTTTCACTGCTTTCCAGTCACTTATGTGATAAGTTAATGTTTCTGTACCACCATTTAGGATTTAAAAAGACATGTTCATAGATTCATGTGTCAGTAATATTTTTTCATTAGCTGTTTAAACATTTAAATCATACCCAAGTACTATGTAAATCTGTAATATTCAGTTGTTATGTTTTATGTCTTTGTAAAACAGATCACAACAAGTGTTTTTGATCTTAACCATACTGTCATATCAGTTTTATCGAAGAAAGGGCCTCTGCCACCTCTAAGCCATCTGTTTCTCTGTGCAGGGCATGTACATCTAAGATGCGGCCTATCCAGATGAGCTTCTCTCCAATGGCAGCAAACTGACAGTGGAAGACACTAGCCAGCTCTTCTCCCCCCACATTGCCTTTGGCTTTCGAGATCCCCACTCATAACTGCTTCTCCCCCCTTCATGAGACCGGATGCTATGTTTGGGATCGGTGGGGCCTCCATTGCCCGGCATGTACACGCTACATCAGGTGTAGGTAAGACGCACACTCACTGCTTCCCTGGTGCTTGTGTTCCTGATGTTTCTGTGTAGGTGCCTGCGATAATGAAGACCAACAAAAGCATTTGGGTTGTCGTGTTACACGCAAGGTGAACAACATCAGAGTGCGGCAGTCAGAGATCCTAAAGAAGGACTCCATAAGTTTAGTTGAGACAGTATGCCGTACATCTCTTATGATGAGGACATTTGTGTCAGGACCACTTCTCTGATACTGACAAGGACATTTAAGGTTCAGTGGACAACTTGCTTTCAATGAATGGTTAATGTCTGTAGCCCTTTTCACACACACATTATGGAAAAAATACAGAGAACACATCTGGGAGTTTGATTTTGGTTAATTCACGCTGTTAAAAGCTTTCACACACATGCCATAAAGACATGACATTTAAAGTCTTGCACTTGGTAGGTTTTTTCGTAGCATTTGAAGTTTGCTTATCCGTAATTTCTCTCTCGAGAAACCACACGTGTATATTTTGGTTTATGATAAGATCATAAAGGAGTGCGTTACACCAGTGCCCCAATCCTGGCCCTCGAGCACCCCCTCCCAAAAAGTTTTAGATGTCTCCTTATTTAACTCATCAGCTTGTTAGGGAAACATGTTTACCATTTTGGAAGGAGACTAATAAGTTGAATCAGGTGTTTTAAATGAGAAGACATCTAAAACTTTTTGGGAGGGGTGCTCGAGGACCAGGATTGGGAAGCACTGCGTTATACGTCAGTTTTGTTGCTGGTAAAATATATTTTATACGATTAAACTTGACTTTTGCATTCTAAAATGACTTTAATTCGAGCAAATTTACTTGTTTTAGCTAAATTAGATGCAGATTGAATTTCAAATGCAGTTTGAACACCCAAATTAAGACTACGTTTATTAGCTGGTATATACCAGGTATATCAGTATAGATCATATCATATATTTAGGTGCATGAAAAACATGCTAGTAAGGCATAAATAGATTTACTTTGAATGAATATATAAAAGTGAAGCAGGGGTGTAGAAAATTAACTGAAAAGATAAACACATAACCCCTCGACAACCACTTTAAATATTTATTAACAACAGCAGTAAATACTCTCAAGAAATGTACATGAATTTTACTGTCAACTTGTTTATGCAGATTGTATTCTATAAGCTTGATTAGGGCTGTGCAATTAATCGTTTTTCGATTTCAATTTCGAATTTTGCACATTTCGATTGCAAAAACAAAGATAATCGAGGGAGATCGATTAATGTGCCGCATTTCTGTTATTTCGTTTTGAGTCATTAATCCGACGCGTCATAAGCAGCTGCGCCTCGCACACAAAGTAGAAATCCTCATGTATTTGTTCAGTTTTATGCTTTTCAAGCGAGCGGAGGCAAACTATCCCTCACGTTTAAAATATCAGCTGGATCGTGGCGCCGCTCTCCGTGCAGAGAGCTGCGCGCTCAGTCAACTGTTTAAAGTCAGGTCACTAATAATCCTGTTTATGTTTGTAAAGTTATATATTTCAAGCGATCGTGTTTAAAATGTGAATCGCGTTCTGCTGGCACTTAAACACTACTGCTTTGACACGTGAAGCCTTCTGCAGCAACACTAAACAATGCATTGAATGTATGCAGGGCTTGACATTAACACCCGCCAAATGCGTGTAGATTTCGGCTGCGACCGTTTGTGGAGACGCGCGCGCGTTCAGCGGAGCGTTGCGGACCAAAGCGCCACCTCCCAGAGAGCGCGCGAGAGGTGATGGATTTGCGAATGCACAAGAGGACGCAGTCTGAGCGCATACACACTTCGGGAAAGATACAACAATTGCATGGAAGTGATTGGAGAGATATATATTGCGTGCACATTCTCAGGGCAAAAGCGGAGAGAAATTCAGCGCATTCCTGAATGCACACGAAATCAAATGAAACCCGCCAGCTGAGAGGTTCGCGCATCATTTTAATGTAAGCTACTTTGGGCAACAATAATGCCCTCTCGACAGTTGTCATTAAAAGTCTTAAATCACTTTTAACAGAAATCATGATCAAGCATATAAAATACAATCTGCATAAACAAGTTGAAAGTAAAATTCATGTACATTTCTTGACTGCTGTTGTTAATAAATATTTAAAGTGGTTGTCGAGGGGTTTTGTGTATATCTTTTCAGTTAATCTTCTACACCCCTGCTCCACTTTTAATATATTCATTCAATGTAAATCTATTTATGCCTTACTAGACTGTTTTTATGCACCTAAATATATGATATGATCTATACTGATATACCTGGTATATACCAGCTAATGTTGTCCTAATTTGGGTGGTCAGACTGCATTTGAAATTCAATCTGCATCTAATTTAGCTAAACCAAGTAAATTTGCTCAAATTAAAGTCATTTTAGGATGCCAAAGTCAAGTTTAATCATATAAAATTTGTTTTACCAGCAACAAAATTGTTGCCTGTGAAAATGCTGAGTGGCTAGTAACTTTGGAAAACAACTAGCCACTTTGGCTGGTGAGCAAAAAAGTTAATGTCAAGCCCATGTATAAATGCATGTTTTTACAGTCATTTAAGTAATCGTGTTAAATAATCGAGATTAAGATTTTTATCAAAACAATCGGGATTATGATTTTTCCCATAATCGAGCAGCCCTAAGCTTGATCGTGGTTTTTGTTAAAAGTGATGTAAGACTTTTAATGATAAATGTCGAGGGGGCATTATTGTTGTTGCCCAAAGTAGCCTACATTAAAATGATGCTCAAACCTCTCAGCTGGCGGGTTTTCTTTGATTTCGTGTGCATTCAGGTATGCGCTGAATTTCTCTTCGCTCTTGCCCTGAGAGTGTGCACGCAATTTATATCTCTTCAGTCACTTACGTGCAATTGTTTTTTTCTTTCCTGAAGTGTGTATGCGCTCAGACTGCGTCCTCTTGTGCATTCGCAAATCGTGCGCACTCTGGAAGGTGGCGCTTTGGTCCACAACGCTCCGCTGATGGCACGCCCGTCAACAAACGGTCTCTGTGCGTTGCGCTGAGTGCTCATGGGAGTTGTAGTTCATTGTTGCATTGTTTATCATTTCGCATAACTTTTAAGAAAACTACAATTGAAAAAATATATTCAACCTGCCAAAGTGGCTAGTGGGATTGCCTGTCTTACCCACCACAGCCGAAATCTACCCGCATTTGGCGGGTGTTAATGTCAAGCCCTGGTTGACACCGTCGATTCTATCGACCAATCGCGACAGCATACACATAATTGCATCCAGTAACTTTTGCCTCGAATTATAAATTACTTGATAATCACAACTATCCACTACCATAAAAGCTATAAACAGCAGTCATGCTAATTTTCTCAATTTGCTTTTTTATTTCTACTAGCATTTATGTGAGCTGCAGTCTGGGTCCTGCCCCTGTCAGATGACTTAACACAAATGGAAAGATGACATCAGCCTTTGCAAGGACTTCAGACGACGCCAGCACTGGACTACATACACGGGTATGTGAAAGTTTGGGCACCTGTGGTTAAAATTGATGTTAATGTGAACAGTTAAGCAAGTGGGAGTTAAATAATCTCAAAGGCATACAGTTATAGATGACATGTTCCCCTCATAGTTTAATCCAAATTATTATTATATTATTATTATTAAATTATTTTCATCTCTCTTACATTTTAAAAAGGAAAGGACTCACAAAAGTTGGGCACCCTGCATAGTTAGCACCTGGTAGCCCCCCCTTTGCAAGTAGCTTGTAAATGCTTTCTGTAGCCAGCCAAGAGTCTTTAAGTTCTTGTTTTTCTTACAAAATCTTCCAGTACTGTAACATTCCTGGGCCATCTTGTAGTCACTGCTCTTTTGAGGTCTATTCACAGATTTTTTATTATTTTTTTTTAGGTCAGGAGAATGGCAAAACCTTCAGCTTGTGCCTCTTGAGGTAGTACATCATGGATTGAGTTGTGTTTAGGAACATTATCCATGTGTAGAAGCAATCCTCTTTTTAACTACCCGTGAAATGTTCCCCGTGCCATTGGCTGCAATACAACCCCAAGTATGATCAATCCACACGCTTAACAGTTGGACACATAGTAGCCACCGTTCAACCTGAAGAGGGCAGCACTCAGACGTTTTTACACCATATATTGTATCAGATCTGGATCAGATAGAGAGACTACGTAAAAGGCGAAGATCAAGAAACATAAAGAAGGTGACAATAATTGATGATAATCTGGAATTCAATACTCCCAACGCCTTTTACTACTAAACTTGCCTGGCTGGATACATGCAACACGCAAGTCACCAAGATAGAGCCTGAAAAGCCAAAAGCAACAGTGGAGAGAAAGACAAAGGTTGCAAAAGACACATCTCCACCACCCGCATCACTAAAACATCATTGGAAGTCATCCAACTTTCAAGATTCAAAACAGGTGATTGCAGACTTTTGTCCAAAGCCATCTTTTGCCCCATCATGCGTTGAGGAAACATTTTTTCAAAAGAAAAAGAGGATACCAAACTCCACAAGCAAGGTTGACCCCAAACAGTTTCCAATAAAAATGTGTTGGATCGGGTCTCCATATCACAGGCAAAATAAAAAAGGATCCCGGACGCCAGAAAATATAAGTTAACTTGTTTAACAGGCATCTGTTAGTTAAAAGGTTGATTAATCATTGCTAGAGGACTAGAGGAGAGCATAAACAGAGGCGTGAGACGAAGGTTTAGATGATAAAATAGAACAGAGTTTTATTAATGGACAGCTTAGTTTCAGTTGCATATGCCTCAATGTTCAAACCTCGTCTACCGCAGGAATACAGCCTGCACAGTTATATCAAAATTACTCAGCTGCAACATCCCTTAGACCTTGAGCTTCCATAAACATTCTCTTGAAACTTCACAAATGTGAGACAACTATAACACTGAACCACCATGCATGAAATTAAGACATATGAAATATAGAAATACAATGAATTAATGAATGATATAATAAAATATAGAAATATAATGTAATAACAAAAATGATAATAATAAAATTGATAACAATAAAATAATATTCAGGAATCAAATAAACAATTATATGGATAACTAATGATTATAAAATGGTTATGTAAATAAATGATTAGAAATAAACTAAAAAAACACAATAATAAAAACATTCTGCACGTGAGGATCTAAGGTAGGATCCTTCAAATGGGAGTTAACACACTTACAGCATGGAGGGTCTATAGAAAAACACAGCAGAAGGAAGACAGGGCTCAACATAAAGGACTGCCCGGTGGCCCGGGGCAAGCGTGAGGGATGTTCGTGCCAGGAAAAAGTATTGTCACTTGCCTGATCGGGCAATGTATATTATTTAACATCTTTGAAGCAGACACTTGGTCAAAACACGACGAAAGAAACAATGCAATATTTTGCGCAGTTTGTTGTCAGCTTAACAGGTAAAGCAAAAAATTTGGGAGCCTTTTTTTGTTGGAACATGTCTGTTGTATGTGTATACAATTATATTTGACTTTTGAATTATTTCTTTTAAGTATGTGACACTGACGTTTTTTATTGGGGCCAGTGAAAATTTTGCCAGGGCAAGTGAAAACCTGAACCACTGGCCCGACTGGGCACGTATAAAAAATAATTTGCGTTGAGCCCTGGAAGAGGAATTAAGAAAACAGCAAAAGATACAACAGATACAGGCTCTTCATAAAAAATATTTCAACAATGAAACATCTCCTTATTAACAAGCATAACAGATTTAATCAGGATAAATAATAGGCCATTTATATCTCATGATGGAACCTTTTCATGACAGAAAAGACCTCCCTCATATAAGGCTCGCCTCAAACATCCAGTCTTTCATCCAGATTTACACCCCCCCCCCATAATTTAAATAAAATAAATTTAAAATGTAGTAAAAACTTTGTACGTGCTTTATTAAGTTATTCTCATTCATTCTAAGCTAATAAAACAATTTAAGTGTACAAAACTACATTGGTTTCCTAAAACCATTTGAGTAGCAATTGCCTTAAATGGTTTAAGTTGATTTAACTTAAATTAATTAAGTTAAATAACACAATGCAATAACAAGCAATAATGATATAGAAATAGATACATTCTTAAACTGTATTTATTAAAATAAAAGATATCACCACAAAGGATCTCAGGGATCAAATAAGTGTGCTGTGCTGTCAAAATTGATAAGTGAAACCAACTTTGGACTTTCCTCATGTACTGTTACAGCACAAATTGAGGATTTATAAAACAAGCCAAGCATGCTGTACAGTCCAACTATCATTAAAACAATTTCATCAGACATACACTTTAACCATAAAATTATCTCAAGTTCTCTTTTACAACTTTGACAGCACAAACTAAAATTAAAACCAAAATCATTGTGCTATGCAGACACCAGAGGCGGCCTTAGCTATGTTTCAACCGTTTTAATTTAAACGGGCCCCGTCCTCCAAGGAGGTCCCCAGCCCGACGCAAGAATGTTTGAACGGGGGGGCTATGATTCCTGCACGGGGGAGCTCACAGTTTTAGTACCAGTGAAGTGCAATCACATATCTTTCATTTTAAATCAGTTAACATTTCTGCTCTTTATTTTCTCTCGGACGTTCCTACGCGCCATATCCTAATAATCGGATTATTAATATGAAATTAATGTATTTTATTTAGTCTATAATAAAATTGTAAACTGCATTATTTTTTATTATATGTAATTTAAATTATTTTTAAAAGTCAATTCTTTCATTTTTATAAATCAATGTAGAATCGTTTACAGCAGCATCAGAGTGCTTCATAAAAACTCTCAGAAAACGTGCACATGTGGATAGTTAGCCCGTGCGCATTCATGCCGACAAATTGGAGACAAATGGAGAGAATATCAATTGGAAGTACTCATCCCTATGCCCTATTCCCTTCGAAGATCAGAGCTGTGCAAAGAGTTGCGCAATTGTGTCTCATTGCGTGACGGTGACCGCTAAAATACACTTGGAGAATAGAGTAATGAAAACATTGTCATTTTAATTTGATCTGGAGTGAAAGTTTAAGCAGCTCCCTTCCCGAAGTGCCTTTCAAGGGCGCAAAAACGCAGTTTTGAATTCGACCATGCTTTCTCTCATCAGGCTTGGCTGTGCAAGTGCGATTCTAGGTTTTTAATAATTTTTTTTTTTTTATAATATGATTGGATTTTATACTAACCTTAATGCAGTATTTAATTGTATTAAAAATGTGTGCATAACATCTGTGTGCATTTACTGACTGCCTTTAATATATTTTGTGCATGACTGCATTTTCCTCTAACACAACATCCACACAATGTTCCATTAAATGAACATAATGACCAAGAACTTTAGATAAATGAGGGGTGATTTTTTTACTGTGGCTTGGAAATCATCTTTTTTTTGTTTTGCTCCCGCATCAAAGTATGTAAACTGTTTTTATAATAGCCTATTGAACATAGATGCCGTCAGCTCTCGTTCAGATTTCAATTGAGCACGAGGCGACAAAATCGCTGGACAAAGATGAACTTATCAGGGCATTCTCAGCACTCAAACACAGAAAGGTGGATTTCTAAAAAGGGCTCGGGTGAAATCTACGCCCGCCGCCAGGTGAGCTGTCAACGGTGCTGAAAAAACGCGGAGCCCATCGTTATTTATAAGTTCGGGTCAGTGTCAGTCAGACACTTTTTCTTCTTTGCTTTTGTTAAATAATTCAAGTTGAGGGGATGTTTGAGATTTTTTTTTTTTTTTAAGTCAGCCCAGACAGCTGAAAATATACTGCACAAATCAATTAAGCAGAGAAGTTTGCCTCCATGAAAGGATGAGGCTTATTCCAACTATAATTGTATAGTTTTAATTAAATAAGTTTGGATCATTTCTGTTGAGCACGTAATAAAATAATATACCATTGATGCAAACCAACAGGAATCCTTGCTTTTTGCTCTATTATGTTTATGTTTTATGTGGGTAGGGCCCCCTACTAGTTATTAAAACAGGCTACCAGATGCTTAAGGCCGGCTCTGGCAGACACTGTGCTTTTTTCAGACATACAGTTACTATTAAATATGTATTTCTTTAATAATGTAACACACAGCACCATGAGACTTTTACAGCAAAGTCAATGTGCTAAGTCAAGTCCAAATAACATAATTTCATCAAACAGTCACTTCACTCTATACGTCAGCTACTTCATTAAGACTGTAATAAACTGCCCAAACAGGGACAATAAAAAACTCAGTTTTAGTAACATTACAACCTTCATAGACTTTAAACTGCAAAACAACATGAGTAATGGAAGCAAAAAACACAAAAGTATTAAATTTTACTCATTCAAAAGTTCATTTTAAGTGCAAGCAACTTTGGCCTGGCCTTTCCATCTTCAAATTTTAAGAGCACTTTCTGTATAAACTCAAAAAACACTGTAAGCTTCTTTGGGTAGCTAATGTGAAGGGCACATAGTAGCCCAAAAAGCAGCCCAAGTGCACTAACCCAGAAGACATCACCACCTCATCTTCAAGGACAATTAGTATATAATCTGGGTTGAAAGACAAGGTGTTCTCCTCCTCCTCCACAACATCAATGATGGCAACTGCTGCCTTCTGTGCCTCCTCAAGCTCCTCTCTCTAAATGGATTGGAAAAACTTTGTCAATACATGTCTTTACATATCAGCAAAACAAGCAGGTTTAGACAGAGAAATTTTCTTTGTGCAAAAAAAAAAAAGAGATGTTTATGGTCAGGGCCAGAGGCCATCAGCGAAGGTCTGTCCGGATGTGCGTGAGACGGACCGCGTCATCTTGCGCGGAAACACGTGTCTCCGTTCAGCTTCCAAACACGCACATTATTGTTTCTCATTCAAATGATTACTTTATCAGACCGTCAGGACAGCAATAATTTGTGTAATTTACATGACACTCACAAATTAAAGATAGAAAAGTGGCGAAATGTCTGACGGCTCATGAAGACAGACACGCACCTTGCGTTAACAAATATTTTTTTCTTTTAACTGATAATGTTAATCGGTCATAAACTCTTAGAAAGGAAAAGCGGTGAACGGGCAACAGGGTCATGGGCAGCCAAAGCTCAGAGATGGACATGGAGAGTGAAGGCTGGCCAGTGTTGTCCGGTCCTGCAGGTGAGCTAATGTAGCTAAAATAGCTGGAAAACTGAATGCTGGATCTAGTAGAGTCCATGCCTCGATGTGTCAGGGCTGTTTTGGTGGCAAAAGGAAGACCTACATGTCAGTGTTTTACTCCTCCCAAACGAAAGCGCATCACCTGGAAGTACCCTTTATAAAAGGTCCTAATATGTACCATTTAGGTACAAATATGTATCTTTTAACTGCCAATATGTACTTTTGAAGTACTAATATATGCACTTTTTGTGTACAAAGGTGTACCTTTTTGAAAGGGTACTGTCCCATTGACAACTTTTGTACCTTTATTTCTGAGAGAGGCTTCTTGATGGGAAATGCATCAAAAAAAAGCCTATATATTTGGCAAATGTTGAACATACTTGTGTATTTTTGTGTAAGTCAATTTTTATTTTACCGTAATTCCTCAAATAAAAGCCGGTATTCAAATAAACCGGCCAGGCCTCTGATAGTGCCCGGAGGCGTGATCATCGCGGACAAATAAAGGCCGGTCTCAAATTAAGGCCGGGGAAAGATGAGTGAGAGCTTACTTACCCGCTTGGTGATACGCGCGCGCGATCCGCTAAGGCTTGCGTTGCAGACCAAAGCGCGAGTATAAACAAAGCTTCAGTTTATACTTCAAAGCTTTTTAGGTGCAGTGTAGGCGCAATCAAAAGGAGACGTCAACTGCGCGAGCACTCACCTTCATCTGCCTTCGTTAAAACCTTTTAATGCGTGCAGCAGGGGTAGTGAACATCTACGGTGCACACGCGACAGATCAACTAAGCGATATCATTGGCATGTGAGAGGGCTTCATACGACTCTGAATAAAAAAACACAGACTTAACATTACAATGGGTTCCAGTGTTAATGCCAATAGATGGCAGTAGCTACATTGGATGGGTCTCATTTAATGCTAGTGACAGACTTTTCAACAACCTTGAAAAAAATGTACGGTTAAAAAATAAATGATCTCTACCACTAGAACACTAAATTACGGCTAATTTAAAACAATTATTTATCAAACAGATGGAATGAGAAATAAAGGCCTGTCTCTACTAAAAGCCTGCTTCAAATAAAAGCCTGTTACCTTTGGCAGTTTAGGTAAATAAAGGCCCCGGTCTTTATTTGAGGATTTACGGTATTTTATTATTATTTTAACAGCTCAGGTATGTTGCATGAGCAACATGTTTGTGCAATTTCTAAAGATTTTAGTTCTGTTTTGAATAAGGGGTTAGAAATGAATGCTTTTCTTGTTTTTTGTTTTTATCCGATTCATCGATTAATCGAAAAATCATCGACAGATTAATCGATTATTAAAATAATCGTTAGTTGCAGCCCTACACAATTCACTTCTATTATATTATTTTTACTACAGTGGAAATCAATGGTGCGTCAGATCTGCTTGGATACAAACATTCTTCAAAATATCTTCCTTTGTGTTCAGCAGAACAAAGACAGATCTGTACAGCCCTTGAATATTTACAATTTAAAATTCTACTTACTTGCTCATCATAGTGTCTTAGTATTGCAGCCATCTTATTGCCACTGACACCACACTTCGCTGCCTTGGCTCTGAAAAGACTGAGAAACTGTTGGAGTGTGTTTATCCAAGGAAGATGTCTGATGCAGATTTTGATTAGTGATTCTGTGAAATACTGCAAGTACCTGTAACAATGCATAAAAACATGTCAGATGATAAAGAAATTGACATAATAATTTGTCATACTTTTCTATAAAACAAGTCATTTCTGAACACTAAAGGGTTGCCAAGATGTGCTTAAAAGTATAGTTCACCCCCAAATTATTGCTACATTTTAATTTACTCACCATCAGGGCATTTAAAGTGACATTTTTCAGTAGACCAGTTAATAATTTTTGGGCTGAAACTGTGGTCCTCTGTGAATCATATAATAAATAATGGTTAGTACATTACATTTTTCTGAGAGTCAAAAAAATGTGCAGACAGAACAAAATGAATACCTGTGGCTCATGACGATACATTGAAGCAAAATGATTGGATTTGCAGAATGATGCATGTGTGGGAGCAGATGTTTATTTCAAATCAATCGTATTTCATGATATTTGTTTTATTCAACGCTTTTGCAGCAGTGAGTAATGTAGCCAATCACGTTCTCAAGATTACTCATTTTGACTTGGACTCTGAAGGAATAAAAGCAACAATAAATAAATAAATAAATAAATAAAGGTGCTTTTGGGGTATAATCAAATTTATTTTGTAACTACGTAATATTGTGACATAAAACTGATAAGCTATTAGGGGTGTGACTTAAATGTGTCTCGCAAGAATTCTTGTGGAGGTGCTGGCCGTTTCTCAAATAAAAGACTGCATCCTTCGGAGGTCGCATTTTTAAACTGCATTTACTTCATAAAGACTGTCTTATTAGAGACTATTAAAAATTATAAAGTTGACTAATTATTTAGTTAATCGCAAATTGTTGTAATATGCTCACGACTTGCGAATCTAATGCTCAGTTAATGATCTGAAATAAACCTTGATGACGTATGCAGCCTGCATATGCGACCTCCGGAGGATGCAGCTTTCTGTTTGACCCTTTTACAGTGCATGCATTATATTCTGTCTTTACTGCGTTTGCTTTTTGTGTTTGGGTTTCCAATAATGTTCGTTTGGGAGCTCGTGTGAAGTCTGAGACGCGTTGTGTTTGTCTGTTGATCAGTGTCAGATGTGAAGTCTCAGCAGATTAAACCCTCACACAGAGTTTACATGATTTCTCATTTCTCTATCTTACCCCTCCCCCTTTGTCTTCCCCTTGCCCCTCGAAACCGAGTGAAGGGGAAGGGGTAAGACAGATCGTTCGTCTAAAAAATGAGACACTACTCGATTACCGTTTGCGTCACCTTTCCTTGCCGCTAACTGGCTGCTACGTAAAGAGACAAGCGTTGAAATAAACAAAGAT
Organism: Misgurnus anguillicaudatus; assembly: GCF_027580225.2. Classification (NCBI taxonomy): domain Eukaryota; kingdom Metazoa; phylum Chordata; class Actinopteri; order Cypriniformes; family Cobitidae; genus Misgurnus; species Misgurnus anguillicaudatus. Next base: position 16,450,491 of record NC_073360.2, on the reverse strand, counting down.
GTCGTCGTCTAAGGTTGTGAGCTGAGCTTAACAAATAGCGCATAACTTAGCTGCTATAGCTAGCGCATGAATTAGCTATTCAAAACATTACAATTAAAACTGCTTTAACATTTTATTAAAAGTATCATAAAACATGAGTGTCATAATATAATCTCAATTAAACTGCAGAAAATAACGTTACTTTCATTTGTACGACTCCTTGACAGTTCGACGTTTAGCCATAAAACATCTTGATGCCGGCTTTCCTGAAAAATTCATACAGTAAAGTTTACCCCTCTCTTTCAAGTGTGATCCTTATCATACTTCGTTTCAAGGTCTATGTATCCCTACGCCTTGGCCCTAGCCCTTGATCAAACTTAGAATTGAGACGCCACTTCGCCTCACATGAACGCGCAAAACCGAGGGGAAGGGGTAAGACAGAGAAATGAGACGCACCCTTAATGTCTGCATGTTCTTGCTCAAAAAATGACAGTAGCTGTATAATTCATAGTGTAAAGAAATAGAGATATATTAAATATTAACATGGTTTTAAACATTGTTTGGCTAAAAATAAGCGTTTCTCTCCGTCTAAAGTGAAAGTGAAGATGGCGTCTGCGAGACGAGTCCACTATCGCTCCCTGCAGGCATTTGTTATAATACATACATAATGCTTTTTATTTATAGGCCACAAATGCAATGTGTTCATCATTCAAATGAGTTTACAACGCGAATCCAGAAAGGAATTTATTTATTTTTAAAGACAGCCAGTCTGACAGGGCTCTTTATTTTGCAAGCTGCCGCCGTAGGTTTTGTCTAGAAGGGATACAGCAAATGCAGAAAAGTTAATGATTAGATTTGGAGGTAGGATTATTAGGATGAAAATAGCAGCTCTGGCTAAATGAGATACAAATACATCCTACAATCGTGTGAAAGTTTGTGTTCAGAGTTGGGTTTGGGTGAAGGATTAGGATAAAACAGTGCTCATCCGGCAAGATTTCGTTTGCTGTATCCCTTCAATCCACAACCGAAGGCGTGGCGGGGATGTTTTAGGCGTGGCGGACCGCCACGGTAGAATGTATATAGCGGAAACACTGGTACCACCAATGTTCACTTGATCTGCAGAGTAAATGGTGTTACTGTCAGTCATCCTGGTTATAAATGCTTGTGCATCTTCAGACAATGTAACTTCTAGGACAGACTGCAGCTTTGTGGTTTGGACTTCAGGTTTTAAAAAGGCTGGAGAGGACAGATAGTATGTCATAATTTTTTGATGTCGTTCTGCAAGCACTTTCAAAAGGGTTATGAAGTTGTGTGTGTCCCGCACAATCTTTTTGAAAACTATGTTTACCTTCAAACCTCATTGTCCAGAGATGTACCAAAGGACCAAAGCATTTTATGAGGTGAGGATGCTTAGGGCGTAGCACAAAATTAGGGAACACTTCCTGTAAGAGTTGTCTGTGATCAGCAATTTTGCCATCAAAGTACTGTAGTGTCTCGTCATCAAATGAATGCCATAGTGATATATCAGCTATGTCTTTTAAATCCATCAATATTTCCCAACATTTATCACCAGGGTGCGATTTGTGAAAAAAACAGAGGGGGGGATGTTTTCATAGGCGTCGATTTCGGTGACACGTACCCACCATATTTTGTCATTAGTCATTTTGTACCCACCACTAGTTTTAACTTCCATCCATAATAATTGGCTTTTGGATTTTTTTTTTGGACTGTTTCAGTGGTTATGAGGAGCAATATGAGAGAGAAATTTGGTAATCATTGTCCGACCTAACAAAATCCATTATAATATTAATTTTATATATATATATGAAGCAACCTAACACAATATTTTTACTCTAATAGCTTATCTTTCCCCACACATGAACTGTGATCATGCACAATAAAAAAACATGCAAGAATTAAATCTTGAATGGCAAAACTATATGGCACAACATAGTGTCAACTTAAACATAAATATGAACCATGGATTGATTGCAAAGTTAAACCATTACAGTAGAAACAGTTTTACTGCTGCTTTTAAAGTAATAACATTAACTTTACACCGTGATGCTGAGCTACAGTGAAATGATAGAAAAGACAGATGCATTATGCGTCAGTCAATTAGCCTCATTTGCGCGAACTGGACGCGCCGGCGCCTTGCTAAAAGCCTCATTGGCGTTTATCATGTGTGTAAATGTAGCCATTCTCAGTGGTGTGACTGGGACACTAACTCTGCTTGTCATCATAAACAGATAATCAGATTGTGATGTTTATTTTTGCTTTATTATTAGGGGGCGTGCACACCAACGCTTTTACGCCCGCGGCCGGCGCATGTTTTCAATTGTTTCCAATGGAAGCTCTGCGTTTTTCAAATAAGCCAGCAGCTAGCGGCTTTTTTCCGCGCTGAAAACCGGCGCTCTGCGGTTTTTCCGCGCTCTGCGCTGAGCGTCGAGAGTTGACAGAGATTCAACTTTGGGAGAAAAGCTCCGCTCATCAATGTCAGTTCTCACACGGCCGCCCAATCACAGTGGAGGAGGGGCGGGACATTACCACAGCAACCAACCGGCTCGCAGCTGAAGTATCACAGCTACGAAAGTGCTCAGCTGAAGAAAGCTGGCACTCAGCTGAAAAACAGCTGGCATTCGGCGTCCTCAAGGCGTTTTCAGATGCGTTTAAAAGTTTTGGTGTGTCCAGCCCCTTAGGGTTGGGTAAAAATATCGATTCATCAATGCATTGCAATTATTTGTTTCTCAATTCAATATCGATTCATCAAATCCTATAAATCGATTCAGCCCCCCCGGCCAGTGGCGGCGCTGTGGGCAACACTCTAGTGAGAGCGGTCAGCGTTGTACAAGACGCGCTTTATCAAAACAGAAAGATCAAAGATGGCAAACAGCAGCACTTCTTTCAAGCCTGCACCATCAACGTGATCAAAGAGTATAGAAGCCCAAGAGGCGAAACTCAATAGAACGCTCCATAGCAACAGTTGCCCCCATGACGTGACGGCGCGGCCGCCATTATGGACTGAAAACTGAAGGAAAACGCCGAAAAATAATAAGAGTCAATGGCACTGAACCAACTTAACATAACAAAAACTTGGCATAACTTTTTTTTTCTGGTCGTCATATCTAAATACGAAAACAACGTGGTTATGCATGGCCTAATTATCCTTAGGAAAATAGTATTTTGGGACAAAATATTATTATAAAAGTACGACAAGACCACCACAGAAACACTATAGCGGCTCCAGGACATCATAGAGGCACTACAGAACAACATACTTCTGTGATGTTCTAATACCTCTAAAATATTTTAAAGCTGCTATAGTATTTCTATAGTAGTCTTATCGTACTTCTATAGCATGTCCCAAAACACTATAGTATTCCTATAAGATTACTATACTATTTTGTCCCAAAATACTATAAGATTCCTATAGTACTTTTTCGTAAGGGTATGTCCCCCACCGAATCGGCTTCATTAGCCTACCACTTACGGTTTGCAAAGATACAATTATAAAATTACTGTAAACCTTTAATCTACCAATATTTATGTTCTATTATGCATTTTCCTTGTTATATGAATAACAGAAATTCATGAAATAATATATAGGCAGACACACAGTAATAACATATTTATTCAAATGTTGATTTTGAAATGATTGAACATCACCATATATATGATTTGGAAAAATAAATAAATAAAATTATAAATGAACATTTCACAAGAGTTAATCTTTTACATAGAAGATCACAAAAATATTAAGTTTTTCAACATCTGTGCACACAGTGAACATTTCAATGGCAAGAACAAAAACAATCTGTGAATGTCCTATTACAGGCGGAAAGGTACAAAAAAGATGTGCAATCTAGCAAGTGCACACATGAACTATAAACAGTACTAAAATGGAGCCATAAGATCTCAGTTATTAATCAGACACCACCATCTATTGTGTGAGCATTTAAGTTTTGTTGTATTTTTTTCTTTTTGTGAGAGAAGAGGCACTGACATAGAATGGAAGCATTAGTCAGCTACTAGCCAGTTCAAGTTTTGTATAGATTTCTAAAAATGAACAATAACTGATTGATAAAGGCCCCGCTACAGCTTCCTCAGTGTAGTGCGCCCGTGATGAAGGCCCCGCTACAGCTCCCCCGGTATGCTGGTCTTTGGAGGGAGGAGGAACTTGACTCTGCTTGCCTGACACACACACACACACAAAAAAATAAATATAATTTCACTGTAGAACAATATTAATAAATACAATTTCAGATACATTTGCTGTAAAACATAAGAGAAGTCTGAACTTCCATCTTTTATAAATAGAATCAGTCTACCTGAATATATATATGTGTGTGTGTGTGTGTGTGTGTGTGTGTGTGTGTGTGTGTGTGTGTGTGTGTGTGTGTGTGTGTGTGTGTGTGTGTGTGTGTAATAGAAATAAATGAGCATCTTACGGTTTTTACGTGGCAACTCCTGGCGTGTCTTCGGAGGTTTACGCTTCCTCTCGACATCTAGTGGGGGAGGTGGGTTAGGGGCCTGTATTCTTGTGGGCACAGCATCCCAGTTCAGCCCACCATGGCTGTAAGACAATGACATGATTTGTAATCCTCAACCTAGTAAACTATTTTTAACTACTTCAGGACACTGTCAGAGGATGAGGGTTCAGCCATTTTGGATAATGTGCTCCCAAATGCTGTACAGGTATGTCAAGTGTAGTAGATGGGAGTAGGAGTTTAGAAAAAGGAGAAAAGGAAGTAAATTGCAGTTTTAGAATGAGATGTTAGAAGGTACTTTAAGATGAGCTAGATATTATAGATAGAAGAGCTACACATTGAAACATATTTTCAAGAAGTATTAGAGTTTTATATTACACATACACATCAGATGGTCTTTTGAACTGGCTGCTGTGGAAATGGGCACTGCACACCCTGTAGGTCCAATGCAGCTGATCCAAAGGTATGCCATGAAGGGATGCATTCCTTAGATTCTGGACCCACCTGGCACACCTGCAATGTATACATATGAAACATGATGAATAAATGTTTTCAAGTGTCAAATGTATTTTGAACAAGAAAATAGAAAACTTCTGTTACACTTAAATCTATTTATAATGCGAACATAAAATGGCATTGCACCTGGTATGCATTTTCATGTAACGTTATCTAAGGCACGCACAATATGGCAAATTGCTATCTGGGTGCAAACACTTTGCCTCAGTTAAATGTAACTTACCATTCATTTCGGTCAGGCATTAAGCAAAATTAAGTAATCACTACTTCTCCTGTCGCATACCATCAACATAGTATATATTGTTATTTCTGTTATTTCATTAACATTAGCTGATCTATCATTTAGCATTCCCTGCTAAAAGAAATTCCCACCAGGTTGAGCCTGAAAATTGTTAGCAGCTACCACTTTTTCATCCACCACACTCAAAACAGCAATTTTATTCTTAAAAAAGCATGTCTATGCTATGGAAAATAAATGCGATCTAAAAAAATCCGTCAATCATTACTTTATAAGGCAAACTTGACAGATGCACTAGCCTAACATTCAAGCAGATTTACAAAAGTTAACAATGTGTTCAACATTCAAGTTAAACCAAGACATCATTAAAATATTTCCACTTAAATGAGTTATTACCTTTGTGCATCCTTTGGAAACCGATGAAATGCCAAATCGCTTCTGGTGGACTGATAATTTTTGCAATTTATTGCAGAACACGGCTTGCGTTTCGACCACTTTGCACATCTTCACAGTTGTGCTTTCAGTCCCTAATGGCGGCCGTGGCTCCGCAGCGCCATCTACTGACCGTTACCCATAACTAAACGGAGCTTCGCCTCTTGGGCTTCTATACTCTTTGACGTGATCAAACATTAGTAATACTACACACATTATTGAAAAATATACTCGGGTACTCAATTGCTTGTGCATTCACTTATTATCGAATCGATACCGAAGCAAGCAAATCAATATCGAATTGAATCGAAATCGAATTGCGAAATTCCTAACAATACCCAGCCCTATTTACTATTATGCTGAATAATATGCTGCTGAAAATGCTGCCTTCCTTCGTTTTGACACACAGCTCCACAACCATCTCGCAAGAGTTGATAGGCGTTACGTCCTGTGGACGTATTAAATAAATTGTTTAATGTTTATGTCACTTTGTTAAGTAGTTTTTGTTATGTGCTCTGGCTGGCTGTCTCCTTCACTCTGATTGCCTTGCAGTTGATTTGCCACACCTGAGGTTCGTTAGGAGTGTTGCACAGCCACGCTATAAGAGAGCAGAGTGAACAGTGCTTGAGAGGGTTCCCTTCTCCCCTGCACCAGACACGTGTAGTTGTGTTGCTAAATGTGAATTGATTTGGTTCCTTGCAATGTGTCTGTGATCAGGTGTTAAAGGTAGCATGTAACATTTGTACACATAATGATTTCTTCTTTTTTTGTTTTCTTTATATTGTTTGGTATTAAAAGGTATTGTACTGAATTCTTATTCACATATTTACTTTAATTTGAAATGGGGAGTCGTAGGGAGATTGAGTTACCTTTTTATTTTAAGTTAATTCCTGTTTTTCTGTAGGTAGGGAGTAGAGGGTAGCATATGTTGTTTATTTATTTCTTTTTACTTGGGTAGGTCATTTAGTTTATCCCCCATTAGTAAGTTTCTTATGTTTGTTGTTTTGGTGACCTTCTCCTGAATATCCCCATTTTTGCTTGTTTAATAACAATAAATATAATTAAGTTCATGACTGGTTGTTGGTATGCATTTCTGGGGCAGGGGATTGAAGGGGATCCTCCACGATCGCTTTTATTAATTTAGTTTTTTTTTATTCAGTTTTGTTACTCTCTTCCAACCCTAGACTGGGAGAATTTGTAACAATAGGCTATTACTCATGAGGCGTAACCGGGTGTGTAACCAATCAGATAGCGCCGTGGGCGGGACATTGAGCAAGTCTGCAGAGTGGTGAATACTAGTGCTGTGTTCAAAATATCAATATGACGATACATCGTCATGGACGCCTGATGATGCGCGCATCGATACAGCATCTTCCGTATCGATTCGGATGCACTTTTTAAAGTAACGTGACCAATTGCTGCTGATGCGTGATCTATATGGAAAGGACGCATGTGTCCCGCGGAGTACGTAGAGTTAAAGGTAGCGGGGTATACTTTAACTTTACGTGTCTGCCTCGCTGGTGCACGTGCCTGCGAGCCGCTCTCTCTCTCTCTCTCTCTCTCGTATTTAAAATCATTGAGGCTGTTTACACTTGGCATTAACATGTGTTTTCGTCGATCGGATTGCAAGTGGACGACGTTAATGCCAGGTGTAAACGGTGTTCAAAACGTTTTGAGCTCGTCCACTTTCGACCACTTTCAACCACATCCAGAGGTGGTCGAAACCACTTTCGATCGGATCACTTTGGAGCTGCGGAACGCACATGTGGTTGAATGCGTTCGAACAGCCACACGCGACCGCCTTCTCTCCGCCCATTGATCTAATCTGAGGTATTAAACACAAGTTTCACGTCTTTTTTGACTTCTGGCGTGAACATTCGGTGAACAGCGCTATTTTTAGCCTTTCATTGATAAAACTAAGCGGCTGATCTCCGTAGTTTCGTTTTGAAAGCGTCTGAAAGTTGCGCGATCCTATTTCATCAATTGCGCTGAAAATTCAAAGAAAGCTCTTACATACTCATGTACAAAACACTGTGGAGCATGTTTACTTGCTAAACAAGCAGTGCACTCCGACATTATATTAGTTTGTGTCCATATAAACTCATAATTACTCTCGCTCGAGTTTGAATGACAGCAGAGAGACTCGCCCACCGTCTCACAGACCACCCCCTCATAGTATTCAGCACAGAAGCGGTTGAAAGTGGACAAAAGAGACGGATTTAAATACCAGGTGTAAACGTCATGTGTCTCTCTCGTCCACTTGTGATCCGATCGATGAAAACACATCTTAAATACCAAGTGTAAACAGCCCCATTGAGTTCAGTATGAAAGCGAAGATATCTTAGCCTATTACTTATTAGTCGCTCTCTTATAAAACAGTACTAACGCATTAGAGAAGAAACACGACAAAGATTTGCATGTGAAAAGTGTACATCTAGAGAAGAGATACAGAGCTACTTCAAACTATAGCTGTCACATTAATAATCTGATTTCTGAAGTCTGACTGCATGTTTACACATATATAAATAGATATAGAATAATGAAATGAGAGACAAATATAATGCCTAGAGTAAGACACTTTTTCTTTGTAAAACAAAAGTATAAAGTATTAACTCTGAGATTTTAAGAATTTCTATGAGTCACACCAAAAGCTAATAAATGAATGGCAAAAAGACAACTGTTACAACACTGCTTATTCAATGTACATTAAACAATAATAGTAATTGTAAATTACTGATAAGGATAGTAGCTAGTTCAGGCAAAGTGTTGCCAGGATGGTGTGCCCATTAAAACACAGAAGCTCCAAATAATCCAGTTCCTTAATATTTTATTGTCAGTCAAGCAATCATGAGACCAGAGTTGTATGGTTTCTAAAACAAACAAACATTTTACAATTTAAACACATAATTAATCAATTACACAGATTACAAATATAGACAAACAATACTACTAAACATTAAATTACTTGCATATATATATTTAAAGAAATAATACAACAAACTTACAAATTCAAGGACTCATCAACTCTGAATCTCCCCATGTGCTGTTGGATGTCACACTGAACAAAGAGCCACTAATTAACAATTTAATGCAGCTGTGGAGACATAGCTCCTCCCACATTGCTACCTCAGAATTCTCAACAGCCGCCCCCAAATATGTAAACATATTTGCCCATAGAGAATTCTGTACAATCATAAATCATTTGAACACTCATTTAAAATGATTGACTAGACGTACATAGTGTTTAAAATCAATAAGTACATTCACAACTCTTACTATACCATCAGAACTTGGTAGGACCTTTGTTACAGTTCCTATAGGCCAAAGCCCTCGTGGGAGTTGAAGATCAACTACCATCCCTACAGCTGGTACACAGAATAGACTCTTCCATCCTCCTTCCACTTTTGGCGAGTCTGTAAACCAAGTAGATATAGTCTCTAATAAAGCTTGCCCAAAATCTGTCAATGATAACTTGGCTATGCCTCCATTTCCTATGTATGAGAGTATCAGAATCTGCATTAAAACTTTCGTAATTAGATTCTTCAGATACAAAACGAGAGGAGATTCTTCAGGTGCAGCATCCTGACTGGATTCTTCAGGTGCAGCATCCTGACTGGATTCTTCAGGTGCAGCATCCTGACTGGATTCTTCAGGTGCAGCATCCTGACTGGATTCTTCAGGTGCAGCATCCTGACTGGATTCTTCAGGTGCAGCATCCTGACTGGATTCACCACTGGTGTGGAATTCCTTGGGGGCATGTTTAGCACAAAGCAAGAGAGTACTAGATCTTGTCATCCCATTTACCTCAACTCGTTCTGTTCTCTTTTCCAAACACTCAAGAGCCTCTTGATCTTGCCTTGACCTATGAGTATTATTTGACATCTGGACATATGGAATTACATTCATGTGCCACATTTTTTCTACATCCATCTGTAGCGGATCCATAGATGAAGAAGCTAAGAAGTGACATTGAGAAACAGAGCTTGTCTTTTGCACTAATGGAATGGGTCCTTGTAATACCCATCCTAGACGAGTATGCAATGCAGCTGGGCTTCCGGGAGGGCCTAGCACCACTCTTTCAGTAGAACATAACAAATGGGGATGATCTGCACCTATAAGTAACAGAGGCTTAACTTGATGGAACTCTTCAAGAGGGATGTCTTTAATATGTTGATAACAACGTTGAAGACTATGGATGGGATAAGTCTGTTCAGGTAAGTCCAACATCTTGGCTGTGAATGCTGCCTTGATCTGATATTTTTTTTGCTTCAAAGTTGCTGGAGAGACAGAAAAGGTAACATTAGCTCCATCAATCTCTTCAATACCTTGTCGAATCGTTCGCACCTTCAAGCACTCAGCCGCCCCATTCAGGCCCAGCATCTCAGCAGCAGGAGACAAAAGCATGGTCTTTTCTGAACCATCATCAAGAATTGCATACGTTTCTAAAGTCTTCCCTTGAGCACTCAGAATGACTTTCACCACCTTCAAAAGCACAGAATTTAGGCCACTTGGTTTGCTTAAGTAGAATATGCCAGAGTCAGGTTTATAAGCATTAACTTCATGCAGGACTGCTAAATGACATTCTTTACAGGATGGACAATCTCTCCTCAAATTACAGTTAGAAGAATGATGTTTCCGTCCACATCTCCAACAACGATTGTTATCCAAGATCCATTTTCTCTTTGCATTTACATCAAACTGTAAGAACTCAGGACACTGATTCAAATGATGGGTTCTACCACAGAAGGCACAAAAGTTTTGGGGTTCTACTAGTTGCTTGCTATTTGAATTGTTAGATTGATTAACTATTCCATAGGGCTTCCCATTTCCCTCCTGATTAATACCCTGCAAGAAGGTAGCTGTAGAAGATAAAGATTTCAGTGGTCTCCCATCTCTACTTTGAAACTTTGTTGCTCCTTTAGACTGGTCAGATACTTGAACCACCAAGCTTTGGCATTCTGCTTCCTCCTCTAGCCATTTTGCAAAATCCACCAAATTATAAGGAACATCTGGCCGAACAGCTCGAGCATGTCTAGCAAAGTTGGACACATGATTTGCTGGAAGTTTACTTAATAGCTGGTGAACATGAGAAGCACACGCCAATTCATTAGCTCCTTCATTCTGCCCCCATGACTGAAGCATGCCTACTAAGGCCTGGACTCGTAGTGCAAACTGACTGAATCCAGTAGAATCCCCAGAATGAATGGCTGGTAAGCTCTGAATAAAAGCTATCTCCCGTAACACTAGGTGTTGAGGCTGACCATATTTTCTTTGAAGTGCTTTTAGGGCAGTAGTGTAAGGCTGAGGATCATGAGCATATGCAAGGGCTAAATGACGAGCAGCATCCAACTTTAAGTGATCCAAAAGAATATGATATTTATATTGTTCAGTTTCCTCAGCAGGCAGCAAATTTCTCAAGGCCATATTCAGCATTGCAAATTCTTGAGGATCATCAGTTTTGAAATACGGAAATGATGGTCTTTCTACCGCAGAGACTCTAGGAGGGCCCAGTGCTGAAGATGACTGAACACAGGCTGATATAGGTTGACTTACATTTGAATGTCCAATTTGGACTGTTGATGGAGGACCTGACAACATCTGAGGTAGGGGAGTATTACTACCAGTAGCCATTTGTGGAAGCCCTTGAAAGGGAGCACGGGCTGTAATATGAGTTGGCGGCATAGAAGGAGCTTGACTATATGAAGGTACTGACATTGGAAAGGCATGGCTTGGATGGACAAATGAACCATAAGGTGGATACAACACAGGAGGAGGAAAGGGGGCAGGATAGTTTGGGAGCATCCAAGGAAAACATGCATTACTCTGCATCTGACTAGAACTAGGCCCATAGCTCCGTGTTGCTTGATCATTACACAGATAAACTGGATTAAATGGCTGTTGATGTAAAGATGGCCAAGGGAGACCATTACCAAACTGAACTTGACTCGTACTTGCAACAACAGGATTCTCTGAAAGCTGTGCCCTTAAGTGAACAGAATTAGCAGACTCATTTAACATAGGTAGATTAGGACATTGTGAGGAACCAGTCTCTAATGATACTCTACCATCTGGTGGCAATGGTGTAGGCAACATAGATCGTGGCGGAGGAGGGAGAGTACTTTGTCTACTAAGTCGAGGAGGTAATGTGGATGAATCAATATCTCTATTTGCTTCATGTTGTCTTAGACATTCACCCAATTCAAGGACAAGAGGAACTTTATTAATATCATCCACCTTAGTCTGGTGAACAACAGGAGATGCTTTAGTAGAACTGCAATCAGAACTAATAGAAAAGGAAGAACTTTGGCCTCTTAGCTGCATAGCTCTCATTGACTGTCCAAGTTCTGATAACATTCCCTTTATTTGTTGCACATCTTCAGACAGAATTCTCATCTCAGCTCTAGTATCAGATAGGGAAGCTCCCTCTGTCATCTCCACAGACACATGATCAGCAGACCTTGGTCTTTGTGTGCAAGCGGGTACGCTTGGCTGAGTGAGTAGATAATCTTGATGCCATTTAGGAGGTCTAACTGTCCGTTTAGGTCTCACTACATCATCTTTCTCCATCCTAGCAACCTATCCGGCTCGAAGGACCATGTAAATTACTGATAAGGATAGTAGCTAGTTCAGGCAAAGTGTTGCCAGGATGGTGTGCCCATTAAAACACAGAAGCTCCAAATAATCCAGTTCCTTAATATTTTATTGTCAGTCAAGCAATCATGAGACCAGAGTTGTATGGTTTCTAAAACAAACAAACATTTTACAATTTAAACACATAATTAATCAATTACACAGATTACAAATATAGACAAACAATACTACTAAACATTAAATTACTTGCATATATATATTTAAAGAAATAATACAACAAACTTACAAATTCAAGGACTCATCAACTCTGAATCTCCCCATGTGCTGTTGGATGTCACACTGAACAAAGAGCCACTAATTAACAATTTAATGCAGCTGTGGAGACATAGCTCCTCCCACATTGCTACCTCAGAATTCTCAACAGTAATAATGTTACTTAATTCTGAACAAAAATGTAATAGTCTTGTATCGTGATGCGCATCGTATCGGGGCCCTTGTATCGGGATACGTATCGAATCGGGAAACTGTTGGCGATACACAGCCCTAGTGAATACAGAGACGCTGCGCGGTAGCTATATCAGAGCCAGCCAAAGTAGCGCATTTTAAAATAAAATTGACTTTAATCAAACCACGGATCCGTGATTAGTTTTGTGATCCGTCTCGCCACTAGTGTAGTAGCACTGATTACTTTGAGGGGGGAAAAATGTATCCCCACCAGGGATAAAAATAATTAAGCAGAGACAGGGATACATTGACCAGAAAGGGGGAAATCCCACGCACTAAAGGTGTCACATTTCGATTTTAAATCGAAATTAAGTCACACCCTCGAACTTCGAATTAAAAAAATGGGATAGTCGTTGCTGCCACGCCCCCATGTCACGTCCGGTCGGCTTGAAAATAAACTCTCAGAAGTGCCTTTAAAAACATCCATCCAGCGGAACGCGATTTATATTTTAAACACGAGAGATGTATTGCTACAACTCCTTGAAATGCATATCATAAACAGGATTACTACCTAGTGATCTGCCTTCGGACAGAGCGCAGCTCTCTGCACGTGCACGAGAGAGCCGCCAAGATGCAGCGGGTTATATTTTAAACAAAAGGTATAGTTTGCCTCAGCTCGCATGAAACGCATAAAACTGAACAAAAACGTAAGGATTATTACTTTAGTTTATGTTTAGACTTTGGACAGATGCGAGAGCGCGTGCACGTGAGACAGAGAGAAGCGCAGCTGCTTGACGCACCGGTTTTATTTCAGATAATAGGAGTCCAAGACGCGCGCATTAAGTCTATCTGCGTGCAAGAAGGAATTCTCTCTCTACAAGCTCTATCGCGTAAAGTAAAGCCCACAAACCCCCATGCGAGGAAAAGCATGCAATGTGCATGTTAATGTGAAACTATAATAATAATAATAATAATAAAAATAAATCGAGAATCGAATTGAATCGTGACATCAGAACCGAAAATGTAATCGAATCGAGGATTTGGAGAATCGTGACACCCCTACCACGCACCAAATCGCAGCCTGTTTATCACCTTCTGGGACAGAGTACCCAATTAACACAGGCAATAATCTCAGCAAGGTGTGGTTTTCGTGACCATTGCCACTAATAGTGCCTCGACCCGAGCTGAAAAATTGTTAGGAATAGGATGAGGATGGTCAGTCTTGTCAGAATGTTCAAAAGTGAAGGTCTTAATTGCTTTATTGAGATCATTAAGACAACACAGTCGAACAAATCGCATGTGCCCGGCCCAACATACAGTACAACATACAGTAAGTGCCACCTTTTTTGCATAAACATCGTCTTACATTTTTTAAGGCGAAGGAATGAATGGTGTATTTGCATTTTGCGCGGCAGTAGAAGACGCATTTTCCGTTTTCACAAGACGCATTTATGTAGCCAAATGTAAATGGAACAGTTTTAACAAATGAGATAGCTATCTGATCAGAGAAAACACATGAAGTCAAATATAAAGGAACAAAGATGTCACTAGGCAGTACCCTTTATAAAAGGTCCTAATATGTACCATTTAGGTACAAATATGTATCTTTGAACTGCGAATATGTACTTTTGAAGTACTAATATGCACTTTTTAGGTACAAATGTGTACCTTTTTGAAAGGGTACTGTCCCATTGACATTGACCTTTATTTCTGAGAGTATACTCATATATAATCTTTTTGATCCCATCAAGAGAGGCTTCTTGATGGGAAATGCATCATAAAAAAAGTCTATATATTTGGCAGATGTAAAGCATACATGTGTATTTTTTTGTGTTAGTCCATTTTTATTTTATTTTATTATTATTGAACAGTTCAGGTATGTTCAAGGAGCAACATGTTTGTTTAATTTCTAAAGATTTTAGTTCTGTTTTGAATAAGGGGTTGTAAATGAATGCTTTTCTTGTTTTTTATCCGATTCATCGGTTAATCGAAAAAAGAATCGACAGATAAATCGATTATTAAAATAATCATTAGTTGCAGCCCTACATCAATGTAAACTGTGCAAACTTTAGGTTTTCATCTAAAAAGAGGGGGGTTTCTTTTACAGTAAGTTCCATCCCAAAAAGATGCCTAAAGTCCATTTTGGGATGAAGTCCCCATTACTTTTCTAGTACATCTGTTTTTCTCAACAACTCCTGCAAATTAGAGAGAATGGGCACATTCATGCAGGTGCGAGTTGATTCAATGAAGTACTCAATAGACTTCACAAAAGGAAATTCACGCTCAATATACGTCTTTCTCCTTTTAGTAGTTGACAGAGTTCCATGTTTAGTTGTAGACGTGTGAAGTACGTTATTCTCTGACACTGCCTCAACAATCTTATCAACAACTGATTCAGCAGACCTGCCAACCTTGGAATTTTTTTTTTGAGTACAGTAGCATCGGCCGAAAGGACAGAACACAGGTTTTTAACATATAATTTAACACATGCACGCGCACGCACACACCTCTTGGTAACTTTCAAGGTAACATGCTGCACATTGCACTCGCTTTTTTCCACATCCTGACTTAATCTGATTTAAAAATAATTATAATTGTGAATAAAATTTTGTTTAACAAAATTTGCCACACATGGTGATTAAAGGGGACATTCCATGAAAATCAGACTTTTTCCATGTTTAAGTGCTATAAACGGGTCCCCAGTGCTTCTACCAACCCAGAAAACATGAAAAATAGCAACCCTGTAACTTTGTTTTGGTAAGGCTCTCTCTGCAAGCATGTGAATAAATAGGTCATGCGGATTTCGCTCCCCGCATGACGTAGGTAAGGGATCTTATTATGATGATACCGCCCCTTCATCTGCGCTATCCAACCATGACGCTTCCTCGAGTGCAATAGACAGAGAGAAAGAATGACTGACAGCACGACGCGTTTGTATTCCATCAAACACAAACAGGAGCCTACAATCTTATAACTTGTAGTTTTAATAATCTTTCTAAAGATTGAATTAACGTTCTAAAGGATTAACGTTACCTTAGTGCAACAGAGAGAGAGCGAGTGAGCGAACGAACGAGAGAGAGAGAGCAACGCGACGGTTCGCTTTCAAGTAAGTTATGTTGTTTAATATGTTTCTCTGAAGTTTATATGAATGAACACAAGGATTAATGCACTGCACGAGACAGAGTGAGTGAACAACGCGTATTCACTATCATACACAATAAGTAAATATGTTGTTTAATGTTTCTCTGAAGTTTCAAATGAATACGAGGAGTTATAAGACTGAGCGTGAGAGACTGACAGAAACGCGAATGTGTTCAATATGTGTACACAATAAACTTAAACATGTCATTTGATCTGTTTCTCTAAAGTTTAAGCATTAAACGTGTTGTTTTATTACAGATCATTTAAATGTGCATGTGGTTTGGTCAAAAAGTAAACTTCTGAGTGTTTGTGAAAGTGTATTTTATTGTAACATGCTGAAAATCATTGTGCCCGTTTAAAACACTATGAGACCTTAAAGTCTTTATTTTTATTCCACAATGTTCCCCATCTGCTGATTAGCATGTATTTAGTATGCATAAAACAGATAATTGACTTTTTAAACTTGTTCAAATATATAATGCTTAACATCGCTCACTAACTTCTTTCGTGAGAGAATCTCCCTCGATGCTCTGTCTACAGCGCCAGCGCTTGAGACTCGGCCCACCTGAGCAGTTCATTTGGATTTCAAGGCATACACACAAAAACGGTGCTCTTTTGCTCAGACCCTTAATGTGCCTATTTTAACATGCCACAATAAATTACCTATATGGTATTTTGAGCTAAAACTTCACATATGTACTCTAGGGACATCAAAGATTTATTTAATATCTTAAAAACGTCTTCTGGAATGTCCCCTTTAATAGCATTATTAATGTTAAATACTGTATTCTCTAAAGTTTAGCGTGTCTGCACAAACACTGTTAAAAAGTGATATAACTGTTAAATAGTGGGTGACATTTTACCCACAAATGAAATTCTGTTATCATTTACTCACCCTCATATTATTCCTAACCCTTAATGATTTCTTTCTTGAGTGAAACACAAAAAATATCTATATCTATCTATCTATCTATCTATCTATCTATCTATCTATCTATCTATCTATCTATCTATCTATCTATCTATAGAGAGAGAGAGAGAGAGAGAGAGAGAGAGAGAGAGAGAAAATTTTTTGTTTGTTTTTCCCTGACTCAAAAATACAATGGAGAGCAGTGGGGACCAGACACTGTTTGGTTACCAACACTCTTCAAAATAACTTGTGTATCACTCAATAAAGAAACTCATAAAGGTTTGGACGGTCTGTTCTGTTATGTAAACTATGACATTTTAAGTTAACTATCCCTTTAAGACAGTATTTTAGAGTTAACACTGCTTTAAATTCAACCGTAACTGTGACAGTAGTGCTGTTTACTTTTTGTCTGTCTTTAATTTATTGTAGCTTTGTTTACAGTACAGTACAGAACGGCATAAGCACCTATCACGTGGGTGCTCGAGACACAAGATATTCTCCATGTATAAAACTTTATTTGATGTGGTTTGTCTATGACGTTTTATTTTATTGACAATTATCAAGAGCTTGTTGTTGCAGAGCGCATTTAATCCGCTTCACTCGGATGTCAGGTGGATTCTGTTCACTGAGAGTGAACTTTCCGTTTTTATTTGACTCAAACTGGATGCTCTGCCCCATGGTAAAATCATGCTACTTTTTGTACTTTTTCGTAAGCGCTCAATAATAAAATATGCTAATTTACAAATCAGAAGTAATATTAGCGCATCTTGCGGTCAAGTGCACGTTATGAAACTCTTTACTTTGCACTGTAAAGGACATGTTTTCTTGAATTTCCCATGTTGCACTGTAAAGGACTATATTCTCAGAAGGCGAAGCACTGCTACTGGGTGAAGTGATATATAGTTCCCAGTATGTATACTGTAAAAAGATGGCTGTGTCCCATACACTCTAAAAACAAACGGTGCTATATAGCACCAAAAGTGGTTCTTTGCTCGTAATCATAGAAGAACCATTTTTAGTGCCATATAGCACCGGTGAGGCACCTGTGTAGAACCATGTAGTGCTATGTAGAACCATATTTGGTGCTAGAGTGGTTCTGTATGGCCCCTGTGTGGTTCTGCACGGGTGCTTCACTGGTGCTTCGCCGGTGCTGTGTGGCACTAGAGGCGGTTCTTCTATGATTACGATCCAAAGCAACAGTTTTGGTTCTATATAGCACCGTGTGTTTTTTTAGAGTGTATGACCTTGTTATTTGTACAAATCACAACACATAAATAGGAAAATGTTGGCGTTATTTTGTCACTTATTGGCCATTTCAAGCCTATCCTTGTATCATTTACTAAATAGGATTTAGAAAGTAATTAGTAATAAGTAATTAAATACTTTTTGGAGAGAGTAATTTGTAAAGTAATCTAATAACATGATTGAAGATGTAATTAGTAACTAGTAATTAATTACTTTTTTGAGTAACTTACCCAACACTGCTGTTTCCTTAGTTTTGCAACGTTAACGGCGGTCAATGTAAAGAACGGTCAGTCAGTCTCCACTGGAAAATAGCGCGAAGCATATTTGTATGTGGTGAACTGTGAGAAAAACACACCAAGATCGATTAATTTTTCACTGACAAACCGGTAATGTAGTCACAGCTAAATTACTGATGCTGATAAAGTAAAATGAACTTCAATGCAGTCTCTGCAATGGCAATTGTAATGTCCAGTTGGCTCATCATAACGCTAACATTAAACAATACGGCATAAATTATGGCAAAATCGATGAAACTTTATCTTTATTACAAATAAAGATTTAAATAATGTGATATTTTATTGAAATATTGGAATGGGTAACGTTAGATTTGCAATAGTTACCTGTTTCCTGAGTTTATCCGCGTAAACAATGGTCAATGTGAAGGATGGTCGGTCAGTCAGTCGACACAAAATAGTGCGAAGCACATTTGTCTGTGGTGAACTGTGAGAAAACACGCAAAAAGATCGATTAGTTTTTTAATTGACAAACCGGTGAAGCGCCAACCTTCTCGAGCTGTTTTAACTTCCCCTCACAGCAGCGTGCACTGTCTGGCCTGACGTGATGACGTGCGTTTCAGCGGTCGTCAACGTTATAAATCTTCCAAATATTTTTTTCTTTAATTTTTCCCGTGTATACATGTATAACATTGTCATACTAGGTTTGCATCAATTTACACAATAAATTAATTAATTGTTGTAGTCCATTCTTTAGCTGCAGAGAAACCGAAGAATGTCAAAAAGCTATGACAGGTGTTATTAGGAATAGAGAATATGAATGGGCATTGTAGGCCCTACATTTTTCATAATCAAAAAAAAAAAAAAATTAAATGAATATGATTCTTTTTTTAAGAACCCTAGCATTGCATCTATCAGCTAAAGACAAGAAAATCTTAATCATTTTAAAATATGTAGCATGTTCACTATGAAAAATCTAACTAATGTACATTTTCCATAAATTACCATGTAGTTGTAATACTGTATATGCTTACATTATAGTATATTACAATTTCATTATCAATTACAGTAGATGTATTTTAATTTTAAAGTATATATCACAAAAAATTAAAAATGATTTTTTTTTAAATAATGAGTTCATGTGGGGTTACAGCAAAAATGCTGCCCTTTTTACTTTTTTTATTGTTATTGTATTAGTTTCAGATTTTTTTTACTATTCACGACATTTTATACAAATACATTTCCTTTTTCTCTTGTCAAATTCAATATTTAAAATCATGACTCATATTTTCAATGGATCTCGCGGTACTTTGACGTCAAACACTGATTGATCTGCGCAGGGCCACGTCTTGTCGAAAAGATGAACACGTCTTTTATAATCCTTACGATTAAGATAAATGTGTTACAATGTCTGTTACACTAAAAAAGTAGTTCACATATCTCAATAACAGAATAAACATCACTCGTGTCACGTACATTTGTCGTTTCAGGAATGTGTTGACACAATTTCCACAATTAAAGAGGAGCAGGAAAATGAATATGCCTTAAAAAATTGAATGAAACTATTAAACCTGTTATTACATGCATTAAAACAATTAAAGGCTTTAGTCTGAAAATGTTTTGCATGTCTGTGTTAGGGAAAGTCAAGGCCTATTAGACTTTAAGAATATTAGACATATAGTACTGTTTAAATATTACTATTTATTTATTTATTTATTTATTTATTATTGAGTGATTTTGTTTTGTTACTGTTTGGTACTGTCACTGTTATTCGTAGGCTTTCAGTTAATTTGACTGAATTGCTTGGTGTGTTGTTAAGTCGCCTCGTGTTGTTCTGCAATGTCGGTCCTGCAAGCATATTGCATCACGATGACGTATGATCGAGAACACTATAAATAGGAGTGCAGCGGCTCATTCTGGCGTAGAGAGTTAAGGTAAGTTTCAGAAATTAATAATACTTATTTTGTTATGTTTGGATACCCCACACCAAAGCAAATGTTTTTATTAATTGTGTAAATTTATTTGTTAATTAACAGATTAATATTACTACTTGTAAACATAGCTTTGTATATTTTCCTTATTGTTGAATGGTAAATGCTTTCACATTTGTAATTCGTTTGAACCTCAGCTAAATGACTTTTAAGAGATAATTTACCCTGTGGGGGGTAATTGATTTACCCTATGGGAGTTATTATCATAAGCTTTTATGCCCGCGGCCGGCGCATGTTCTCAATTGTTTCCAATGAAAGCGCGGCGTTTTTTTTCTAAGCCAACAGCTAGCGGTTTTTTCCCCGCTGAGCACCGATAGTTGAAAAAGATTCAACTTTGGGTAAAAAGCATCGTTTGTCGCTGTACGTTCTCACACGGCCGTATAATCACAGTGGAGCAGGGGTGGGACAAATATCACAACAACAAACCAGCGCGAATGATAAACAAAGCGTATCCTAGCAACCAAAGCGCTCAGCTGAAGCTGCTAGTCGGCTGAAAAAATATGGCATTCGGCAACAGCCTGGCGCTTTCAGACGCGTTTAAAAGCTTTGGCCTGTATCTTAATCAGCTCCCTTGTTAGGTAGTTAGATCGTTCCCTAAAAATTCCCACAATGCAACCCAAAACCCAGTGAGCATCATGCTCCCTTACCAGAAATCACGTGACTTTTTCTATAGCTCCTCAACTGAAAATCGCGTGAGCCAACTCAATAAACTTCATGAAATGCAACAGAACTTTTATAAAGGCTAACGTTTGATTTATTTTAGTTTTACATATAAACACACATCACTAGAACGTAAAGGAACAACAATCTACTCAATATTTAAAATAATAGTATTTATTTAAAATTGTAAAATAAAATTAAAATGTAAATATATTCCTCCAATTTTATGCACGGATATGAGAATAATGAATTTTTTTTTAAGTCAGAGAGATGTTGGTTTTGCCGGTTGTTTATAACAGCTGTGAATGTTTACAACATGCTTATGAGCAGACACGTCACAGGATAATAAGTGAACAGTGTCCCAATGTCAAGTGAGCTAGGGTCCTCACCAGTGCCCGAACATGCGTACACAATATAATTTACAACCTCATAGCTAGTGAACAAATTGAGACACAGGGTTGGTGTGCACAGCACCTAAGAGGTATGCATTAACATGTAGCTAAGGAGTAGCAGTTGCAAAAAAAATAAAAAAAAATAAGGGATTTATGTGAAAAATAAAAATATGAAATGAAGAATAAGAAAATATAATTTTTAGATTAGGAATTTATGCTTTATCATGAAAATAGCCAGGTTTATTCTCACAATATAAAAATGCCATTATAGACCATGATACAAATGCTGATATAAATCTTAAACAGAATATGAATAATTTATTAACTCCAATCATTGTCAATTTTCAGGCGAAATCTGTTGTGATATCAATTGTGACATTCATAGCGAGATTCATTGTGTGAGCCATTGTGCGAACAACTTCAAGATATTTTCAAAATAAACTGCGGGATCAGTTGTGAGTTAGAGGTAAGTTTAAGAATTTGCATTTGTTATTTGTTACTTATTTTATTTGTTAGCCTATTTTAGATTACTTTTTTTTTTTTTTTTGCTAGATCCCTCTTGACAGAACAACTGCTTCATCCATTGCAAGATTCACTGCGGGATCAGTTGTGAGTAAGAGGTAAGTTTAAGAATTTGCATTTGTTAATTGTTACTTATTTTTTGTAAGCCTATTTTAGATTACCTGTTGTTGTTGTTTTTTGCTAGATCCCTCTTGACAGAACAACTGCTTCATCCTTTGTGACATCCATTGCAAGATTCACTGCGGGATCAGTTGTGAGTTAGAGGTAAGTTTAAGAATTTGCATTTGTTATTTGTTACTTATTTTTTTTGTAAGCCTATTTTAGATTACTTCTTGTTGTTTTTTTGCTAGATCCCTCTTGACAGAACAACTGCTTCATCCATTGCAAGATTCACTGCGGGATCAGTTGTGAGTTAGAGGTAAGTTTAAGAATTTGCATTTGTTACTTGTTACTTATTTTGTTTGTAGCCTATTTAAGATTCGTTTTTTTTGTTTTGTTTTTTGCTGCTAGATCCCTCTTGACAAAACAACTGCTTCATCCATTGTGACATCCATTGCAAGATTCACTGCGAGATCAGTGCTGTATTAATGAAAAGTCAGAGGTTTCGATATATTTATATTTTTGAGACCCCCCACTTTTAGTCTTAGAGAGATCAGTCTCTACTAAAATGAAGCCCTGGAGGAAAAAATTTAAATGGCTTAGCTTCTGCTGCCCATGGCAGTGCTCAAACCTCAAAAGACAGCAGTATGCCAGTGAGGTTTACATTCAAACACAGCCATATTTCAGTGAAACAGAGATCCAGCAAGGAAGAGATGCGGTACCCTCTTCACCTGACAAAGTGGCAAAACCATTAAAGGATCATGTGACGCCTCAGCATCAAACCTCACTTGATGACTTCGAATGTTTTACACATTTTCCAGCCATCACATTGGTAGAACCACTGGTGATTGAAATGACCCCTCAGCACCAAACTTCACCTGTGGAAGAAGAAGAACTGCCAATGTGGCCATCCTTCACGGAGAAAGACTTGACTCAGGAACAGGCGACACAGCAAGAGAGACCTCCTGAATACTGTGGAGAAAGAAAGATAAGAAAGGAGCCACTGGTGATAAAAGTAACCCCTCAGTGCCAGATTTCACCTGTGGAAGAAGTAGAACTGACACTGTGGCCATCCTTCACAGAGGAAGACTTAACTCAGGCACAGGCGACAAAGCAAGAGATACCTTCTGAACGCTGTGAAGAAAGAAAGAAACCACAGGTGAACAAAGTAACCACTCAGCGCCAAGCTTCACCTGTGGAAGAAGAAGAACTGGCACTGTGGCCATCCTTCACAGAGAAAGACTTGACTCAGGCACAGGCGACAGAGCAAGAAAGACCTCCTGAACACTGTGGAAAAAGAAAGAAAAGAAAGAAACCACCGGTGAACACAGTAACCCCTCAGTGCCAGATTTTACCTGTGGAAGAAGAAGAACTGACACTGTGGCCATCCTTCACAGAGAAAGACTTAACTCAGGCACAGGCGACAGAGCAAGAGAGACCTCCTGGCCGCTGTGAAAAGAGAAAGAAAAGAAAGAAACCACCGGTGAACACAGTAACCCCTCAGTGCCAGATTTCACCTGTGGAAAAAGAAGAACTGCCACTGTGGCCATCCTTCACGGAGAAAGACTTGACTCAGGAACAGGCGACACAGCAAGAGAGACCTCCTGAACACTGTGGAGAAAGAAAGATAAGAAAGGAGCCACTGGTGATAAAAGTAACCCCTCAGTGCCAGATTTCACCTGTGGAAAAAGAAGAACTGCCAATGTGGCCATCCTTCACAGAGAAAGACTTAACTCAGGCACAGGTGACAGAGCAAGAGAGACCTTCTGAACACTGTGAAGAAAAAAAGATAAGAAATAAACCACTGTTGATAACAGTAACCCCTCAGTGCCAGACCTTATCTGATGAAGATAAAATATCGTCGCTGTGGCCATCCATCATAGTAAAAGAACCGGCTCAGGTCGAGAGGATAGTGGAACAGAGACCACGTAAAAGGGATGGTAAAATAAATACAAGTAAGGTACCTTTGCATCAGGCTCCACATGCTGTCGTCGAAATGTTGCCTGTGAAAGAAAGGCTAGGAGGGAAAAATGTGAACCAAACTGATCATCCAGAAGTTATTATTCAAAGACCTTTACCAAAACTTGCTTGGATGGACACAGGCAACGTACCAGTAACTCAACTGGATGATTTACAGGTGGATGAAAAAAGCAGGCCTGAAGATCAAGTGATGAGAAGAATAAAACTTTTTGTGCCATCATATGCTGAGGAAACTTTTTTCCAAAGGAAAAAGTGGATACCAAAGGTTGACCCGAAACATTTTTCAGTTAACACTCTTACAGCATGGAGGGTCTCTAGAAAAAGACAGCAGAAGGAAGAGGAATTAAGAAAACAGAAAGAGAAAGAACAGATACAGGCTCTTCACAAAAAATATTTCAACGATCCAGCGATGAAACATCTCATAATTAACAAAAATAACAGATTTAATAAGGAAAAGAATAGGCCAACCTCTCCATGCTGTCTGCCATCTAGATTTACACTCCTTCCCTATCTATATTGTAAATAAAATCTATTGAAAATGTAGTAAAAAAATGTGTACGTGCTTTATTGGGATTCACACTTAAAATCAAATAATCATGAGAAATGTTTACAGACATTATAAAGCTAGTGAGTTGGTCCAGGTGGTTATGCACTAAACTGAAAACAGTGGATAAACGCAATTAATCTCCGTATATTTATACACTGTAAAACCCGATAAGTTAACTCAACTTAAACCGTTTGAGGAAACCGATTGCCTTAAACCATTTAAGTTTTAAAACTAATACATATGAGTACTGTAAACTGTAAATTATAAGTGCATATGACTAAAACATTTTGAGTTACCTTACCTCAAATATATTAAGTTTGCTTAAGTTCATACCACTCAAATAGTTTTAGTTCACTTAATACATTTTATTTAGTTCACACAACTGTATACCTACTCAAATGGTTTGA
Organism: Misgurnus anguillicaudatus; assembly: GCF_027580225.2. Lineage (NCBI taxonomy): Eukaryota > Metazoa > Chordata > Actinopteri > Cypriniformes > Cobitidae > Misgurnus > Misgurnus anguillicaudatus. The sequence continues at coordinate 16,425,677 of NC_073360.2, read as the reverse complement.
GGAAACCGATTGCCTTAAATGGTTTAAGTTGACTTAACTCAAATGAATTAAGTTTCATAAGATCAGAAAAACATTAGTATAAAAATGATGACAACAAAAGGTAAAATTATTACAGTTTATTGAACAATCATTTATGTGACAAACATTTTTCTAAACAAAACAAAAGTGCGCTTTTGGGTCCAAATTCCATTTTCACATTTCTTATGAAATAAATCAAGTATTCCTTTATGACTTTAATAGACTTAATGTAGTGTACACTTTTAGTAAATCAAATGTACTGTTCCTTAATTCAAATGACATTTAAACATTAAGACATACACTTTTCCCATGAAATTTCCAAATTACACAGGGTCACATTAGTCACATTATAGGCCAAACAGTGAGAAAACACAAATATTATTGTTTTACTGACAAAACTGTGGTGTACTCGCAGCATGATGAGTAAATAAATGGGTCCACTTTTCTTTAGTTTTTGTTGTGTTAATGATGGTAGGAGACATTATCAGAAAACATAACATACGTTTTCACTGCTATGCGGATGATATCCAGCTTTACAACTCGTCATAAATCGGTCGACCTCTAATAAATATGAATTAATTTTCCACTTACAGAACTGTGGTGTACTCAACATAATGAATGAATAAATAAATGTGGTAACGTTACCTTTAAAAGGTTTTATGAGTGAAGGGCTGTACAGTGTTTCCCACAGATTTACAATCTATTTGTGGTGGTAGGCTTTCTGAAAAAATATTCTAATGCCCTCTCATATGGAAAGTCCTCTGTTTGAGGTCCATTTATGGAGATCCTTAGACAGGCAGAGAGGTGTTCTCCTTGAAGCTGATTTCTCAGGTCTGTTTTCACCTAAATCAAAAAAGTAGTGTAAAGAAAATGCATAATTATATGTTTGTATGTCAAAGTGTTTAACTTACCCGGTTCACATTGAACACTGGATATGGGGATCAAAAGGGCAATGCTTGCAAGAAGTCTCAGGAAGGGGTAAAGTTTGGCCCACTCATCAAACTCGCTTGCCAGCAGACTCAAGAGCTCCTCCCGGGTCTTGTTCTTGAAATAATATTTGAACATGATTAGCATGTAGTGTGTGTTGTAGTCATGCCCTCCTATTTTACCTACCTTAAATGCATGCCCCAATGAGAGCATGATTCTTAAATGAGAGCCATTCTTGCAGGACCTCCTTCTCATGTTGAGGGAAAAATTTCCTGGCCAGAATCTGCAGATTAGCAATGTCTCTGTTATCTTGTGGGACAGCCGATTGTGGTCCCAAGACACTAAAAGCCCCAAGAATGTCCAGCTCGTGAAACCTTCTGTGAAGGTGTTTTTCCAGGCCAGTTATGTAAGGGTGGATGACCCACAATGCACAGATCAACATCCTTTATTATTAATTATACAATTTCTTCTAAAAGAAAGGAGAGCATTAATACATACATCTCGCTGGAATCTTGCCCTCTCCTGTTCCTCTCCTCCTCATGCTTTATGTTGAAGGCTCCAAGTCTTTGGGGATCATCAAGGTCCTGTTGAAGTTGGGACAAGAATGATCCAGGGAGCGGCATCTGTGCAGTCTCTTTGATGCTCCTCAGACTTTGAATTGTGACCGGAACCTGAATAAAAAAGGATAGCTGCAGTGTAGTATTGGTCAGACATGCAAACTAAAGACATTTTAATGTATTTAATTCACTTTTACCTACTTGCTCCTTAATATGTAGAAAGTTGACATTTTTGAAATATTTTGGACAGGCGTGCAAGGTGTGGCAATACATCAACCTGGAGACAAACAGCTGCTACAAATCTGTATGTAGCACAAATTGTGTAGAGTCCTTTTGGTCCTGGACATCTTCTCATCTCTGCCTCCTCTGCCAAGGCTCCAAGGACTGAGCTGAGATTTCTCTGTAGGGTTTTAATGGCCCTGTGTTGAGCAAGCCAGCGTGTGTCCTCCACTTCCTGAAAGTGTTATAGACATGATGATTCAGTAAAAATTTAGAAGATAACTACTAAGGTATCAAATAACTGTACATTATTACCTCAGAGATAAGGATTAGTTATGAATAGCCTATTAATTATTTATTACTATTAACTTTATTTTTAAGTCACTCACACCCAGCATGGCGGATGCTGCCTTAAGTGTTGCAGTTCGATTTGCACCATTTCTAAAATACAAATAAAGTTCTTGAAGGTGGTCCCTGAAAGTGGCCATGTATTTTACATCATTAGATGAGTCTTTGCAGGCAAGGGCTAATCTGTAGGCAGCACAAGCCACAGATACAATCTTTGGAAAGCTGTCTGCAAGTTGCTTTGCCACACCGTTCACACGTCCTGAATTTAAATACAATTATTTAGTGACAATGATGGGATACATCAATTGAATTCTGTCACATGATGGTAATAAAATAATTACCTGTCATAACAGCTGCCCCATCAGTTCCCAGTCCATCCATACAGTTTCTCAGTTGGGATAGCCTTCTTCAGCATTACGTTCTAGTGTCTGCTTTGCCAGCAGGAGTAGGGACCAAGTCCAAGATCTGATTAAATACATGTCCTTCTTTGTCCAGGTATCTGAAACAAAGGACAGGTAGGTTATTTAGTATTTACAGTTCATTAACAGGACTTTTGATTTATGAATATTCTGACTAGCTTCTAATAGCGGACATGCAAATCAAGCTGCCTGGACATCGACACATCTGTGCTCTCATCAACTTCAAGGCTTATTGCTTGTGATGATCTGATATCACTAAGAATTGGCTCCTCTACAACTTCTGCCAAGATCTCAAGCATCATTAATAATGCAATGAGACCTATAATTATTCCTCTTGTCAATCTTGACATGAATGGGAAAGAGAAAAATTATTTTTACTCAATATATTTAATTCAGTCCTAAATAATTGCCAAGTTTGCTTTACCTTTGACTTCCTGAAGTAGTCACACCCTAAAAGCTCAGCCAGGCCCAAAAGCTTTGAGTAGTTTGTGTTGTAAGGGGAAAAAATCTGACCCCATCCATCCGTTTGGCCCAACGACGGAATCCAAACGCATAGCGAAGGTTTATAGCGCGTTCGGTCTTTTCCGGCGCTTATCAATGACGTTTTAATGTTACGCAACTTTATAATCTGACTCCAAAGATATAAAATGTATTTTAGTATGAATCAAATTGATATAAATATAGAATTTGGATAAAAATTTGGACTAGAATTTCTGAACATCGAATTTCTGAAATTGTGATCTAAAAAGCCCTGTTGCTGTTCATTTTACTCAAAGCTCACATAATTTGTCTTCTCTCCGATATTGTGGAACTGAGGTAGTAAAAACACCTCCAAGAGGGGGTGATTATTCCCTACTTTTAAAACGAGAAGCCTTTTGGATATACACTTTAGATACACGTGCTCCAAAAGGAATGAATGAGGAGTTTGATCTGCGACCATTCCTCCGATTGAATTTGTGGACTATGGAGATATTAATCTGTGTGAGGATCTAATTGATCAGAAGAATGTATATATTTTTTGGACATGTATTTGTTGATTGCTATTAGTAAAAGGACTATAGTTATATATTAAGGTGAATATTTCACTTATTCTTCATGGGAGATGGTGTGCATTTGTAGTTCTATTTGTATGAGATGTCCCTGGTAATGTACTATATTTGTATATTTTGTATTGTTTATGTATGTTTTATGGTCAATATTTCTGTCAATGTTAAGAGCTCTCAAAACTGCTATGCGTATACACACATATATATATATTTGTAGATATCTTATAGAGCTTTGTACATATTTGTACATGAAGGTATCTATCTATTCAATCATTTTTGGTTGCTTGGATTAAGCTGTTTTGTAAGAGTGCTGTGGTGATCTATTGAGTAGTTATTTTTAATCACTGTTTACATTGTTATTATGGCACAACTTCTATTTTAATTGTTGTTTCGTTTTATGTATGTGGGTGTATATACAGAGAGATGTGTGTGTATATATTTTTTGACAGATATTTTTGGATTTACACTGTGTTCATGAATCAGAGTAAGTCAATCACCTTTGTCATGTGACTTGTCAGGTGACCCATAGTGGGTAGATGTTTTATTGTTGAAGTCTGAAGAAGGGCGGTAGCCCGAAACGTTACTTCGGTGATTAAATAAATGAATGTAGTTTTTAGGGAGTTCTTGATCGTATTCCTTTTTTGTCTTATTTAGTTGTATTTTTGGATTCCGGCACCTGCTAGTGTTTGGATGTGTGCGTCTCCCTCTCTAGTATTCATTCAACATTCAAACAAAATATTGTAATCCTACTTGATTAAATGATGTTTACACAAGGAATATAAATATTTTGTGTTGCATACATGTTTATTTTGTGTAAATTCAAAGACCCGCTAAGTCCATTTTTTTCAGTGTATATTTATATCAACAACTAAAAACATTATTCTTCAGAAATGTGTGGTCAGCTGGCTTTGACAAAGGCACTATGATTTATGTGTGCTATATGTTTCTGTTTTATTAATATCATTGATATTGTCATTAACATTAAATAAAATGCACCATATCAGCACCATAGGCATGGCAGTCAATATTATACTTACAATTCAAGTTTATTTCAGTTGTTGAAACCTGAAAGCCAAAAAAAGAAACATGTATCCATAATATATCTAAAGACTGGATTGAAATAATATCAGTAATGTGGATAGTTTTGAGGTAAGAAGATCCTATTTTCATTATAGCAAGTATAAAAAATTATATGATGAAATTACTTTTTGCTACTCATATTGAGCTGCAGGGCATTGGAAAGGCAGTGTGATACAAGTCTCATTTGTGTAAACCACACAAAAATAAGTCTGACAACAGGCCTATTTGGTCTTTCATGGTGTGTTTGTAAAAGATGGGGCTCTGAGGATCTGTTGCCAGGCTCTCAGAAACTCTCTGTTTCTCCCTTATGGACAGAAAAAACATGTAACTGTAACTTTGTAATAAAAGTGTGTCACCTAGTGGATGTATGGAGAAAGGGCCACGTGATGTCGAATAGATGAACACGTCTTTTGTAATCCTTACAATGAAGATAAATGTGTTACAATGTCTGTTACACTAAAAAAGTAGTTCACATGTCTCAATAACAGAATAAACATCACTCGTGTCACGTGAATTTGTCGTTTCAGGAATGTGTTGACGAACAATTAAAGACCCAGACAGACAGCTCAAGAGCGTATACGTCGGCCCCCTTACCTAAAGGCCAAAGGCTTGTTCGAATTCATGCGGCGCCACAAGAATCGACAGCCGGATGACGTCAAGTATCGCGAGAGCGAGACGAAATAAGATTACTTGAATCATTCTCGCGGTGCTTTGGCGTCGTCCGACTGTCGGTTCTTGCGGCGCCGCATGAATTCGAGCAAGCCTCAAATCTTCAGACAGTCAACGGTATGTCCCGCTCATTAAACTTGTCTGTTACGTGGGCTTTGGGTCGGACAACTATACCGGAGGCCGATGCCGCACTTCTCTTTGGTGGGTGCCCAATTATTCCCCCAATATGATAATAAGAAAAATGGACTTCGTTAAGTAAATGTTTTAATATAATAGACAAGTAGATCAAATAGTAGCGCTTTCTTTGCTTTTAATGAGGACACAGCTGCTAAATAGGATGCAGCTCTATTCCATATTCCGAAGCAGGAGGTGGCAGTCATGCACATACACTGGTTGCCAGCCCCCGTTAATACCCAATTAACTCAGGAAAGTGAGGTAAAATAAGGGATTGCTGGCTTATTTCACACGTACACTGATGTTTTAGAAACAGAATTGGTCCAACCAATTTTTTGTAAAAAACAAAAACAATTTCACATCAACTCGAACACGCAAAACCCCCGCATGAAGCGCTGTCAAGAGCTTGCCAAACCAACAGATGGCGATATATTCCTTAACCCTAAAAGCCACTCCAGTCTCGTCTTGCCATGAACAAGGATAAATGTGCGGTTCTGATTCATGCAGCTGAGAGGAGCTGACTTCGCCGACGTCTGTTGTTTTCAGGTAAGTTTTCGATAAATTCAATAAAAAAAAAAAACTTAAGTCTGTGACCCTTAAAAGTTATTTAGTTATGCTATGACAAAAATATAATAAGTTTTTACTTGAAATCAATCTAAATACCTTTCACTTGTTCAGTATGAGTGTTTTTGTTGATATATAAACGATGAACTGATTACAGGCAGCTGGCCGTTGCTTGTCTGAACAGCAGTTGAAAGTATTCTGAGGTAATTTAGATTTTAGGAAAAATATGAGGATGATTTGCGATGATTATATAATTGACTTCCACAACATAGTAATCTTGGTTGTTTTATTTCATTATAAGTGTTTGTATGGCGTTTAAATGATAAACATAATATTATGGTTAATTGTTCACTCCCGTTTGTTATAAAAGCTTTTGCAAATATCTTGTCTGAGGTAAATTTTCATTTTAAACACATTTAGGATGTATAAATAATATTATTTTTGTCTATATATATATTTTTATGCCCCCCTCTGTATGATAGTGTGAGTGCTTACAATCGCAGCAAATTTAAATACAATTATTTTACATTTTCAACCCTGCCAGATGTATGAAATGTACATTTTTATTTAATGAACAGGTGTTTCATATCATAGTCATTGTCATACTGTGGATTTTAACCACATCAAGGGCTGGAAATGACTGAATGCATTTCTTGGATTTTTCTTTAGCTAATATTTCTTTTTTCTTTTGTGTACACAAGTTATTGGCACTGCTGTGTAAGTATTTCACTGACAGACATCTCAAGACATTTTAGTGGGTGTAACTGGACATCATTTATGATGTCCTTCCCTTTTCACTGCTTTCCAGTCACTTATGATTTAGGATTTAAAAATACATGTTCATAGATTCATGTGTCAGTAATATTTTTTCATTAGCTGTTTAAAAATTTAAATCATACCCAAGTACTATGTAAATCTGTAATATTCAGTTGTTATGTTTTATGTCTTTAGCAAAACAGATCACAACAAGTGTTTTTGATCTTAACCATACTGTCATATCAGTTTTATCGAAGAAAGGGCCTCTGCCACCTCTAAGCCATCTGTTTCTCTGTGCAGGGCATGTACATCTAAGATGCGGCCTATCCAGATGAGCTTCTCTCCAATGGCAGCAAACTGACAGTGGAAGACACGAGCCAGCACTTCTCCCCCCACATTGCTTTTGGCTTTCGAGATCCCCACTCATAACTGCTTCTCCCCCCTTCATGAGACCGGATGCTATGTTGGGATCGGTGGGGCCTCCATTGCCCGGCATGTACACGCTACATCAGGTGTAGGTAAGATGCACACTCACTGCTTCCCTGGTCCTTGTGTTCCCGATGTTTCTGTGTAGGTGCCTGCGATTTAATGAAGACCAACAAAAGCATTTGGGTTGTCGTGTTACACGCCAGGTGAACAACATCACAGTGCAGCAGTCAGAGATCCTAAAGAAGGACTCCATAAGTTTAGTTGAGACAGTATGCCGTACATCTCTTATGATGAGGACATTTGTGTCAGGACCACTTTTCTGATACTGACAAGGACATTTAAGGTTCAGTGGACAACTTGCTTTCAATGAATGGTTAATGTCTGTAGCCCTTTTCACACACACATTATGGAAAAAATACAGAGAACACATCCGGGAGTTTGATTTTGGTTAATTCACGCTGTTAAAAGCTTTCACACACATGCCATAAAGACATGACATATTTAAAGTCTTGCACTTGGTAGGTTTTTTCGTAGCATCTGAAGTTTGCTTATCCGTAATTTCTCTCTCGAGAAACCACACGTGTATATTTTGGTTTATGATAAGATCATAAAGGAGTGCGTTACACCAGTGCCCCAATCCTGGCCCTCGAGCACCCCCTCCCAAAAAGTTTTAGATGTCTCCTTATTTAACTCATCAGCTTGTTAGGGAAACATGTTTACCATTTTGGAAGGAGACTGATAAGTTGAATCAGGTGTTTCAAATGAGAAGACATCTAAAACTTTTTGGGAGGGGTGCTCGAGGACCAGGATTGGGAAGCACTGCGTTACACGTCAGTTTTGTTGCTGGTAAAATATATTTTATACGATTAAACTTGACTTTTGCATTCTAAAATGACTTTAGCAAATTTACTTGTTTTAGCTAAATTAGATGCAGATTGAATTTCAAACGCAGTTTGACCACCCAAATTAACACTACGTTTATTAGCTGGTATATACCAGGTATATAAGTATAGATCATATATTTAGGTGCATGAAAAACATGCTAGTAAGGCATAAATAGATTAACTTTGAATGAATATATAAAAGTGGAGCAGGGGTGTAGAAGATTAACTGAGAAGATAAACACATAACCCCTCGACAACCACTTTAAATATTTATTAACAACAGCAGTAAATACTGTCAAGAAATGTACATGAATTTTACTGTCAACTTGTTTATGCAGATTGTATTTTATAAGCTTAATCTTGGTTTCTGTTAAAAGTGATTTAAGACTTTTAATGATAAATGTCGAGGAAGCATTATTGTTGTTGCCCAAAGTAGCCTACATTTAAATAATGGCCAAACCTCTCAGCTGGCGGGTTTCCTTTGATTTCGTGTGCATTCAGGTATGCGCTGAATTTCTCTCCGCTCTTGCCCTGAGAGTGTGCACGCAATTTATATCTCTTCAGTCCCTTACATGCATTTGTTTTATCTTTCCTGAAGTGTGTATGCGCTCAGAGTGCGTCCTCTTGTGCATTCGCAAATCGTGCGCACTCTGGAAGGTGGCGCTTTGGTCCACAACGCTCCGCTGATCGCACGCCCGTCAACAAACGGTCTCTGTGCGTTGCGCTGAGTGCTCATGGGAGTTGTAGTTCATTGTCGCATTGTTTATCATTTCGCATAACTTTTAAGAAAACTACAAAAAAAAAATATATATTCAACCTGCCAAAGTGGCTAGTGGGATTGCCTGTCTAACCCGCCACAGCCGAAATCTACCCGCATTTGGCGGGTGTCAATGTCAAGCCCTGGTTGACACCGTCGATTCTATCGACCAATCGCGACAGCTCTAAGTCTAGCATACACATAATTGCATCCAGTAACTTTTGCCTCGAATTATAAATTACTTGATAATCACAACTATCCACTACCATAAAAGCTATAAACAGCAGTCATGCTAATTTTCTCAATTTGCTTTTTTATTTCTACTAGCACTTATGCGAGCTGCAGTCTGGATCCTGCCTCTGTCAGATGACCTAACACAAATGGAAAGATGACATCAGCCTTTGCAAAGACTTCAGACGACGCCAGCACTGGACTACATACACGGGTATGTGAAAGTTTGGGCACCTGTGGTTAAAATTGATGTTAATGTGAACAGTTAAGTAAGTGAGAGTTAAATAATCTCAAAGGCATACAGTTATAGATGACATGTTCCCCTCATAGTTTAATCCAAATTATTATTTTTATTTTCATCTCTCTTACATTTTAAAAAGGAAAGGACTCACAAAAGTTGGGCACCCTGCATAGTTAGCACCTGGTAGCCCCCCCTTTGCAAGTAGCTTGTAAATGCTTTCTGTAGCCAGCCAAGAGTCTTTAAGTTCTTGTTTTTCTTACAAAATCTTCCAGTACTGTAACATTCCTGGGCCATCTTGTAGTCACTGCTCTTTTGAGGTCTATTCACAGATTTTTGTATTATTTTTTTTAGGTCAGGAGAATGGCAAAACCTTCAGCTTGTGCCTCTTGAGGTAGTACATCATGGATTGAGTTGTGTTTAGGATCATTATCCATGTGTAGAAGCCATCCTCTTTTTAACTACCCGTGAAATGTTCCCCGTGCCATTGGCTGCAATACAACCCCAAAGTATGATCAATCCACACGCTTAACAGTTGGACACATAGTAGCCACCGTTCAACCTGAAGAGGGCAACACTCAGACGTTTTTACACCATATATTGTATCAGAGAGACTACGTAAAAGGCGAAGATCAAGAAACATAAAGAAGGTGACAATAATTGATGATAATCTGGAATTCAATACTCCAACGCCTTTTACTACTAAACTTGCCTGGCTGGATACATGCAACACGCAAGTCACCAACATAGAGCCTAAAAAGCCAAAAGCAACAGTGGAGAGAAAGACAAAGGTTGCAAAAGACACATCTCCACCACCCGCATTACTAAAACATCATTGGAAGTCATCCAACTTTCAAGATTCAAAACGGATGATTGCAGACTTTTGTCCAAAGCCATCTTTTGTGCCATCATGTGTTGAGGAAACATTTTTTCAAAAGAAAAGGAGGATACCAAACTCCACAAGCAAGGTTGACCCAGAACATTTTCCAATAAAAATGTGTTGGATCGGGTCTCCATATCACAGGCAAAATAAAAAAGGATCCCGGACGCCAGAAAATATAAGTTAACTTGTTTAACAGGCATCTGTTAGTTAAAAGGTTGATTAATCATTGCTAGAGGACTAGAGGAGAGCATAAACAGAGGCGTGAGACGAAGGTTTAGATGATAAAATAGAAGAGTTTTATTGATGGACAGTTGCATATGCCTCAATGTTCAAACCTCGTCTACCGCAGGAATACAGCCTGCACGTTATATCAAAATTGCTCAGCTGCAACATCCCTTAGACCTTGAGCTTCCATAAACATTCTCTTGAAACTTCACAAATGTTAGACAATTATAACACTGAACCACCATGCATGAAATTAAGACATATGAAATATAGAAATACAATGAATTAATGAATGATATAATAAAATATATAAAAATATAATGTAATAACAAAAATGATAATAATAAAATTGATAACAATAAAATAATATTCAGGAATCAAATAAACAATTATATGGATAACTAATGATTATAAAATGATTATGTAAATAAATGATTAGAAATAAACTAAAAAAACACAATAATAAAAACATTCTGCATGTGAGGATCTAAGGTAGGATCCTTCAAATGGGAGTTAACACACTTACAGCATGGAGGGTCTATAGAAAAACACAGCAGAAGGAAGACAGGGCTCAACATAAAGGACTGCCCGGTGGCCCGGGGCAAGCGTGAGGGATGTTCGTGCCAGGAAAAAGTGTTGTCACTTGCCTGATCGGGCAATGTATATTATTTAACATCTTTGAAGCAGACATTTACTTGGTCAAAACACGACGAAAGAAACAATGCAATATTTTGCGCAGTTTGTTGTCAGCTTACAGGTAAAGCAAAAAAATTTGGGAGCCTTTTTTTGTTGGAACATGTCTGTTGTATGTGTATACAATTATATTTGACTTTTGAATTATTTCTTTTAAGTATGTGACACTGACGTTTTTTATTGGGGCCAGTGAAAATTTTGCCAGGGCAAGTGAAAACCTGAACCACTGGCCCGACTGGGCACGTATAAAAAATAATTTGCGTTGAGCCCTGGAAGAGGAATTAAGAAAACAGCAAAAGATACAACAGATACAGGCTCTTCATAAAAAATATTTCAACAATGAAACATCTCCTTATTAACAAGCATAACAGGTTTAATCAGGAAATAATAGGCCATTTATATCTCATGATGGAACCTTTTCATGACAGAAAAGACCTCCCTCATATAAGGCTCTCCTCAAACATCCAGTCTTTCATCCAGATTTACACCCCCCCCCATAATGTAAATAAAATAAATTTAAAATGTAGTTAAAACTTTGTACGTGCTTTATTCTCATTCATTCTAAGCTAATAAAACAATTTAATTGTACAAAACTACATTGGTTTCCTAAAACCATTTGAGTAGCAATTGCCTTAAATGGTTTAAGTTGATTTAACTTAAATTAATTAAGTTAAATAACACAATGCAAAAACAAGCAATAATGATATAGAAATAGATACCTTCTTAAACAGTATTTATTAAAATAAAATATATCACCACAAAGGATCTCGGGGATCAAATAAGTGTGCTGTGCTGTCAAAATTGATAAGTGAAACCAACTTTGGACTTACACTTTCCTCATGTACTGTTACAGCACAAATTGAGGATTTATAAAACAAGCCAAGCATGCTGTACAGTCCAACTATCATTAAAACAATTTCATCAGACATACACTTTAACCATAAAATTATCTCAAGTTCTCTTTTACAACTTTGACAGCACAAACTAAAATTAAAACCAAAATCATTGTGCTATGCAGACACCAGAGGCGGCCTTAGCTATGTTTCAACCGTTTCAATTTAAACGGGCCCCGTCCTCCAAGGAGGTCCCCAGCCCGACGCAAGAATGTTTGAACGGGGGGGCTATGATTTCTGCACAGGGGAGCTTACAGTGTCAGTACCAGTGGAGTGCAATCACATATCTTTCATTTTAAATCAGTTAACATTTCTGCTCTTTATTTTCTCTCGAACGTTCATACGCGCCATATCCTAATAATCGGATTATTAATATGAAATTAATGTATTTTATTTAGTCTATAATAAAATTGTAGAACTGCATTAATATTTATTATATGTCATTTAAATTATTTTTAAAAGTCAATTCTTTCATTTTTATAAATCAATGTAGAATCGTTTACAGCAGCATCACAGTGCTTCATAAAAACTCTCAGAAAACGTGCACATGTGGATAGTTAGCCCGTGCGCATTCATGCCGACAAATTTTCTGTCACAAATGGAGAGAATATCAATTGGAAGTACTCATCCCTATGCCCTATTCCCTTCGAAGCTGTGCAAAGAGTTGCGCAATTGTGTCTCATTGCGTGACTGTGACCGCTAAAATACACTTGGAGAATAGAGCAATGAAAACATTGTCATTTTAATTTGATCTGGAGTGAAAGTTTAAGCAGCTCCCTTCCCGAAGTGCCCTTCAAGGGCGCAAAAACACAGTTTTGAATTCGACCATGCTCTCTCTCATGAGGCTTGGCTGTGCAAGTGCGATTCTAGGTTTTTAATAATTTTTTTTTTTTTATAATATGATTGGATTTTATACTAACCTTAATACAGTATTTCATTGTATTAAAAATGTGTGCATAACATCTGTGTGCATTTACTGACTGCTTTTAATATATTTTGTGCATGACTGCATTTTCCTCTAACGCAACATCCACACAATGTTCCATTAAATTAACATAATGACCAAGAACTTTAGATAAACAAGGGGCGATTTTTTTACTGTGGCTTGGAAATCTTCTTTTTTTTGTTTTGCTCCCGCATCAAAGTATGTAAACTGTTTTTAGCCTATTGAACATAGATGCCGTCAGGTCTCGTTCAGATATTAATTGAGCACGAGGCGACAAAATCGCTGGACAAAGATGAACTTATCAGGGCATTCTCAGAACTCAAACACAGAAAGGTGGATTTCTAAAAAGGGCTCAGGTGAAATCTACGCCCGCCGCCAGGTGAGCTGTCAACGGTGCTGAAAAAACGCGGAGCCCATCGTTATTTATAAGTTCGGGTCAGTGTCAGTCAGACCCTTTTTCTTCTTTGCGTTTGTTAAATAATTCAAGTTGAGCCCAGACAGCTGAAAATATACTGCACAAATCAATTAAGCAGAGAAGTTTGCCTCCATGAAAGGATGAGGCTTATTCCAACTATAATTGTATAGTTTTAATTAAATAAGTTTGGATCATTTCTGTTGAGCACGTAATAAAATAATATACCATTGATGCAAACCAACAGGAATCCTTGCTTTTTGCTCTATTATGCTTATGTTTTATGTGGGTAGGGCCCCCTATTAGTTATTGAAACAGGCCACCAGATGCTTAAGGCCGGCTCTGGCAGACACTGTGCTTTTTTCAGACATACAGTTACTATTAAATATGTATTTCGTTAATAATGTAACACACAGCACCATGAGACTTTTACAGCAAAGTCAATGTGCTAAGTCAAGTCCAAATAACATAATTTCATCAAACAGTCACTTCACTCTATACGTCAGCTACTTCATTAAGACTGTAATAAACTGCCCAAACAGGGACAATAAAAAACTCAGTTTTAGTAACATTACAACCTTCATAGACTTTAAACTGCAAAACAACATGGGTAATGGAAGCAAAAAACACAAAAGTATTAAATTTTACTCATTCAAAAGTTCATTTTAAGTGCAAGCAACTTTGGCCCGGCCTTTCCATCTTCAAATTTTAAGAGCACTTTCTGTATAAACTCAAAAAACACTGTAAGCTTCTTTGGGTAGCTAATGTAAAGGGCACATAGTAGCCCAAAAAGCAGCACAAGTGCACTAACCCAGAAGACATCACCACCTCATCTTCAAGGACAATTAGTATATCATCTGGGTTGAAAGACAAGGTGTTCTCCTCCTCCTCCTCCACAACATCAATGATGGCAACTGCTGCCTTCTGTGCCTCCTCAAGCTCCTCTCTCTAAATGGATTGGAAAAACTTTGTCAATACATGTCTTTACATATCAGCAAAACACGCAGGTTTAGACAGAGAAATTTTTTTTGTGCAAAAAAAAGAGATGTTTATGGTCAGGGCCAGAGGCCATCAGCGAAGGTCTGTCCGGATGTGCGTGAGACGGACCGCGTCATCTTGCGCGGAAACACGCGTCTCCGTTCAGCTTCCAAACACGCACATTATTGTTTCTCATTCAAATGATTACTTTATCAGACCGTCAGGACAGCAATAATTTGTGTAATTTACATGACACTCACAAATTAAAGATAGAAAAGTGGCGAAATGTCTGACGGCTCATGAAGACACGCACCTTGCGTTAACACATATTTTTTTCTTTTAACTGATAATGTTAATCGGTCATAAACTCTTACCTTTGGTTAACGGTTAAGCGGTCACATGTTCTAGAGCATAAAAAGAGTAAACAGATATACAACCAAATGACGAATGTACATCTTTCACACACTAATCCTTATTTACAAACAGATATAAAATGTTAAGACATAGTTTACACAATCATGACAATTGTCGTTATTTACTCACGCTCAAGTTGCTCCAAACAGGTTAAAAATGTCTTTGTTCTGCTGAACTTTTTTGAGAATGTCTGAAACCGAGCAGTTTTGGGGAAAAGTATTTTTCTTACTATGAAAGTCATTGGTGTCCCAAAACGTCTTTAATAAAAACGTAATGTGTGTTCAGCAGAACATTTATACAGAGTTGGAGCAATTTCAGGGGTCGTAAAAAATATTCTAACAACCATATTTACTTGGTAACATTTTAAAAATATTAAGTCTGTGTCTTACCTTGTGTTGTGTGCCTTAAAAACATCTGCAGAGTCTTATTTCAGATAAACTGGTAGACCTGCCAGAACAGAAGTTCCAATGATGCCAATGTCATTCGTGTCCCTAAAGGCAAAACACAAAATGAGCATACTTTGAATCACAATTAAACAACCTTTATGTTTGTTTATTCTAATGATTCATGGTGGGACAACTTGAGCACTGAACCTGACTCTTACTAAAAAAAAAACAACAGGGTGGAGAAACTTGTTTGGGGCAACTTCAGGATAAGTGTTTTTTTCTTACAGTTGATGTGATAGAAGCAGGAAAAATGGGCGAGTGTAAGGATCTGCGCAACTTTGACAATGGACAATTACTGATGGCTAGACAACTGGGTCAGACCATCTTCAAAACTGCAGCTCTTGTGGGGTGTTGCTGGTCTACAGTGATCAGTACCCATCAAAAGTGGTCCAAGAAAGGAAAAGCGGTGAACGGGCAACAGGGTCATGGGCAGCCAAAGCTCAGAGATGGACATGGAGAGTGAAGGCTGGCCAGTGTTGTCCGGTCCTACAGGTGAGCTAATGAAGCTAAAATAGCTGGAAAACTGAATGCTGGATCTAGTGGAGTCCATGCCTCGATGTGTCAGGGCTGTTTTGGTGGCAAAAGGAGGACCTACATGTCAGTGTTTTACTCCTCCCAAACGAAAGCGCATCACCTGGAAGTACCCTTTATAAAAGGTCCTAATATGTACCATTTAGGTACAGATATGTATCTTTTAACTGCCAATATGTACTTTTGAAGTACTAATATATGCACTTTTTGTGTACAAAGGTGTACCTTTTTGAAAGGGTACTGTCCCATTGACAACTTTTGTACCTTATAAATACTGCAAGTACCTGTAACAATGCATAAAAACATGTCAGATGATAAAGAAATTGACATAATAATTTGTCATACTTTTCTATAAAACAAGTCATTTCTGAACACTAAAGGGTTGCCAAGATGTGCTTAAAAGTAGTGATGCTCCGATCGATCGGCCGCCGATCGTAATCGGCCGATAACGGCATTAAATGACGCGATCGGCACTCGCTAAATTTGCAGATCTGATGAGCCGATTTTTCTGTTTACTTTTGTCATTATAGTGTTCCTGATGCGGCTGCAATTAGAGACCATTTTACACAGTGCGAGCATTTTGTAACCTGTTGCTCATGTGTGACGTGATTTCCCTCTCTGCCTTTACAGAGATATGCGTATTTTCTATGAGGACACGCAACACACACATCTCTGCTACAAATGAACAGCGTATACAACACATATCTATCGCGGACAATTGCATCCTCGTGCCGAAAGTTTATTACTTGCATTCGTTTTAAAGTTTTGAAGGTTTAAACTTCCATTTTCCTCACAGCTGCTCTTGTTTGCGGACACCCGCCACACGCATACACAGCAGCCTGTCATCAGTGCACGTGAAGAGAACGATCTCTCCCACGTCTTAAAGCTACAGTATCCTAATTCATCTCTCAATAAAATTACTCTCTGCTCATCATTGAAGAATGTTGTACTTCATACGAATGCGTGTATATTTAATTCATACAGTAAAGACTGTGAAGTGTTTTATTTTAATGACTTTTAACAGACATAAACCTTTTTAAAGGCATATTACATTTCTCTTTGCAAGAGGAAATATTTGTTGTGCTTATTTTTTGATTCTCTATTAAAACAACAATAATATACCTTATTTATATAGTTAGTTTCATTTCTACAAATGGTGCAAACACTGCTAGATTATAGATAAAAGATTCCCATTCCACTGCCATTCTGTGATGGGCAGTGATCGGCGATCGTCAGATCATGATCTTGGTGATCGGTAATCGGTGATCGGCCCCAAAAATGCTGATCGGAGCATCTCTACTTAAAAGTATAGTTAACCCCCAAATTATTGCTACATTTTAATTTACTCACCATCAGGGCATTTAAAGTGACATTTTTCAGTAGACCAGTTAATAATTTTTGGGCTGAAACTGTGGTCCTCTGTGAATCATATAATAAATAATGGTTAGTACATTACATTTTTCTGAGAGTCAAAAAAATGTGCAGACAGAACAAAATGAATACCTGTGGCTCATGACGATACATTGAAGCAAAATGATTGGACTTGCAGAATGATGCATGTGTGGGAGCAGATGTTTATTTCAAATCAATCGTATTTCATGATATTTGTTTTATTCAACGCTTTTGCAGCAGTGAGTAATGTAGCCAATCAAGTTCTCAAGATCACTCATTTTGACTTGGACTCTGAAGGAATAAAAGCAACAATAAATAAATAAATAAATAAATAAATAAATAAAGGTGCTTTTGGGGTATAATCAAATTTATTTTGTAACTACGTAATATTGTGACATAAAACTGATAAGCTATTAGGGGTGTGACTTAAATGTGTCTCGCAAGATTTCTTGTGGAGGTGCCGGCCGTTTCTCAAATAAAAGACTGCATCCTTCGGAGGTCGCATTTTTAAACTGCATTTACTTCATAAAGACTGTCTTATTAGAGACTATTAAAAATTATAAAGTCGACTAATTATTTAGTTAATTGCAAATTGTTGTAATATGCTCACGACTTGCGAATGTAATGCTCAGTTAATGATCTGAAATAAACCTTGATGACGTATGCAGCCTGCATATGCGACCTTCGGAGGATGCAGCTTTCTGTTTGACCCTTTTACAGTGCATGCATTATATTATGTCTTTTACTGCGTTTGCTTTTTTGTTCGGGTTTCCAATAATGTTCGTTTGGGAACTTGTGTGAAGTCTGAGACGCGTTGTGTTTGTCTGTTGATCAGTGTCAGATGTGAAGTCTCAGGAGATTAAACCCTCACACAGAGTTTACATGATTTCTCATTTCTCTGTCTTACCCCTCCCCCTTTGTCTTCGTCTTCCCCTTGCCCCTCGAAACCGAGTGAAGGGGAACGGGTAAGACAGATCGTCGTCTAAAAAATGAGACACTACCCGATTACCGTTTGCGTCACCTTTCCTTGCCGCTAACTGGCTGCTACGTAAAGAGACAAGCGTTGAAATAAACAAAGAAGATGTCGTCGTCTAAGGTTGTGAGCTGAGCTCAACAAATAGCGCATAACTTAGCTGCTATAGCGAGCGCATGAATTAGCTATTCAAAACAAAAACATTACAATTAAAACTGCTTTAACATTTTATTAAAAGTATCATAAAACATGAGTGTCATAATATAATCTCAATTAAACTGAAGAAAATAACGTTACTTTCATTTGTACGACTCCTTGACAGTTCGACGTTTAGCCATAAAACATCTTGATGCCGGCTTTCCTGAGAAATTCATACGTTAAAGTTTACCCCTTTCTTTCAAGTGTGATCCTTATCATACTTCGTTTCAAGGTCTATGTATCCCTACGCCTTGGCCCTAGCCCTTGATCAAACTGAGAATTGAGACGCCACTTCGCCTCACATGAACGCGCAAAACTGAGGGGAAGGGGTAAGACAGAGAAATGAGACGCACCCTTAATGTCTGCGTGTTCTTGCTCAAAAAATGACAGTAGCTGTATAATTCATAGTGTAAAGAAATAGAGATATATTAAATATTAACATGGATTTAAACATTGTTTGGCTAAAAATATGCTTTTCTCTCCGTCTAAAGTGAAAGTGAAGATGGTGTCTGCAATGTGTTTGTTAATGTAATGTTGTTTAATGTAACTTGGTTTTAATACTTTATTTGAACCAATTATTATTGCATCTTCATTATTATGTCATTTTAAAGGCTACTGCTCACTTGGGTCTATTTTTATTATCCAAAAATAACAAATTACTTCATTATCAGTTAGCAAAATAATTGTTAGAGCCAGTCCTTGATTAGTTAAAACATTTAAAAATAACGTGATTTCAGTTTCTTATTCATATATTTTATCATTGAGGGTTTCTTAAAAAGTGTAAAAATATCATCTTGTCTCGTTCTCGTGAACCCAATCTCGTGTCTCGTCTCGTGGATTAAGTATCTCGTCACACCCCTATAAGCTATACACCAACCATCAAGAAATTAATCAAAATTTGTTGTGTTGAAGATTTAATTTATAGGCACTTACAATTGACCCTGATGTGTAGTGGTCAACAATGTTGTTCCAGGAGCGTGATGAACCTCTTTATAGTAAGGAGTTTTTGGCTTTTTACCCTGTAAGCAGTCAAAGGAAATGTATCATCATGCAATTCATATGCTGATCTGACAAAGAAGATCTCCACAATCTGCGAATAACTAATAACTATGTAAGTGCTCTACATAGTTTGACTCAAATTTCTTCAGTATAAAATAAACACTGTCATTTACCAGTACACTGTGCCTTATTTCATGAAACTGTGGCAACCCTTCATGTATTCCAGTGCAAACAAACATGCCAGGTCTAAACACTGTACCACAGTGTTTCCTCTAGGATTTTTTCCAGCTGTGGCGGCAGGGGGCGCCCATTGATGATTATAAATGTACATTATTTTTTTTATGTAGAATATAGGCTACAGTAAACTACATGTATTTTTTATAATTTTCATGCTGTCATTTACTTTTCCTTATATTTATAGCATATTGCTTTTCTATGTTTGATCTATATTGTATTTTCTTAAAAAATACGTTTTATAGCTTCGTACGGATCTTTCATTGTAGTTTTAATGCAGTGTGCAAGTTCGTGCTCGTGTTTAGCGTTACAGAGCTGAAGCAAAGTCACGCACAGTCCTGTTTGATAATCCGCACCGCTGAGATTGACAGAACACCCGACATCAGCAGCAATTTTATTCCACACCCTGCCTGTTTGACATAAAGACCCCGACCCGGTCACACCGCAAATAGCTCAGTTAAATATAAACCTTTAACGCTCTTCAGACAGATCTTAAACGCAAATAAGCACAGGGCCATTTAAAAACTGCTACCTATCGGAATCGAGTCGAATTTTGGTGTTGGATGTTAGACCCGCAGTTAACTCTTGCCTATTGAGTCCCGACCTGCATCTACAATGCAAATGACACGTTAATATTATTACACCCGTTACCTCAAATATTATGCGTTTCACCCGCGGGTACCCTGACCCTGCTGTCTGA
Source organism: Misgurnus anguillicaudatus (assembly GCF_027580225.2). Lineage (NCBI taxonomy): Eukaryota > Metazoa > Chordata > Actinopteri > Cypriniformes > Cobitidae > Misgurnus > Misgurnus anguillicaudatus. The sequence continues at coordinate 16,405,444 of NC_073360.2, read as the reverse complement.
AACAGATAAAACAGTCTCACCGTCTGCCTCAAGTTTTTATTACCAACGTTCTTCTCTTCCCACGGGAATAATGTAAGTTTCCTTCCAAACAGATTCGACTATGTCTTACAGTCCCATATGAGTAGTATTCAGTATTTAGCCTTTGTTTTTGGACAAATATCTTGTCGTTAAATGTGAAACTTTGTGAGTGTCGATCTGAAGCCAAGCACAGAAGATTGACAGCTGAGCGGTCAGCAGAGCGCTGCGCTTAGAGCATATATTCTGAATAACTAATGGCTTGATAAGTTGATAATATGAGTACAGTGATTACAAATGAATGTCCAAAAAAACTCGTAATATGTTAAATCGAAAGTTTTTATGTCTTTTTAGTAATTATGTCATTTCTCGCAGCCCTGCGCTGCGTCGGTGTAGATATGCGCCGGTGAACATCATACGCGTGATGACCTTGCGCCTTAAATTACCCTAAATTTATTGTCATACAGATAAAAGTAAAACAACATAAACTGTAAATGTTGTATTTTTATTTGTGTAAACTCACAATAAGGAGAAAAGCTTGTGCTTATTTAAAATCATCAAAAACATGACGTACTTTTCTGCTGCTTTGGTTTTATAGCGCGTCACAAAAAAGAACAGAAACTCAAATACTTCAAATTTATTCGTTTTGTCAATCTGATAATTATTTAAGTGTAACATATTTCGTGTAGGCTTATTTATTTTATTATTATTTCTCAAAACAGAGACGTAGCCTAATCATCATCAGTTGATTTCAATCTATTTGTGCATGAAACTAAACCCATGGGGGAAATTATTATATTTTAGGCGATTTATTTATAAATGAGTTTACAGCGCGAATCCAGAAAGGAATTTATTTATTTTTAAAGACAGCCAGTCTGACAGGGCTCTTTATTTTGCGAGCTGCTGCTGTATGTTTTGTCTAGAAGGGATACAGCAAATGCAGAAAACTTGATGATTAGATTTGGAGGTAGGATTATTAGGATGAAAATAGCAGCTCTGGCTAAATGAGATACAAATACATCCTACAATCGTGTGAAAGTTTGTGTTCAGAATTGGGTTTGGGTGAAGGATTAGGATAAAACAGTGCTCATCCGGCAAGATTTCATTTGCTGTATCCCTTCTATCCACAACCGAAGGCGTGGCGGGGATGTTTTAGGCGTGGCGGACCGCCACAGTAGAATGTATATAGCGGAAACACTGGTACCACCAATGTTCACTTGATCTGCAGAGTAAATGGTGTTACTGTCAGTCATCCGGGTTATAAATGCTTGTGCATCTTCAGACAATGTAACTTCTAGGACAGACTGCAGCTTTGTGGTTTGGACTTCAGGTTTTAAAAAGGCTGGAGAGGACAGATAGTATGTCATCATTTTTTGGTGTCGTTCTGCAAGCACTTTCAAAAGGCTTATGAAGTTGTGTGTGTCCCGCACAATCTTTTTGAAAACTATGTTTACCTTCAAACCTCATTGTCCAGAGATGTACCAAAGGACCAAAGCATTTTATGAGGTGAGGATAGTGTTCAATCTAATGATGCTTAGGGCGAAGCACAAAATTAGGGAACACTTCCTGTAAGAGTTGTCTGTGATCAGCAATTTTGCCATCAAAGTACTGTAGTGTCTCGTCATCAAATGAATGACATAGTGATATATCAGCTATGTCTTTTAAATCCATCAATATTTCCCAACATTTATCACCAGGGTGCGATTTGTGAAAAAAACAGAGGGGGGGATGTTTTCATAGGCGTCGATTTCGGTGACACGTACCCACCATATTTCGTCATGAGTCATTTTGTACCCACCACTAGTTTTAACTTCCGTCCATAATAATTTGACTTTTGGTTGGTTTTTTTGATTGTTTTCAGTGGTTATGAGGAGCAATATGAGAGAGAAATTTGGTAATCATTGTCCGACCTAACAAAAATCTATTATAATATTAATTTTATATATATATATATATATATATATATATATATATATATATATATATATATATATATATATATATATATATATATATATATATATATATATATATATATATATATAAATTCTTATTAACTCATGAAGCAACCTAACACAATATTTTTACTCTAATAGCTTATCTTTCCCCACACATGAACTGTGATCATGCACAATAAAAAAACATGCAAGAATTAAATCTTGAATGGCAAAACTATATTGCACAACGTAGTGTCAACTTAATCATAAATATGAACAATGGATTGATTGCAAAGTTAAACCATTACAGTAGAAACAGTTTTACTGCTGCTTTTAAAGTAATAACGTTATCTTTACACCGCGATGCTGAGCTACAGTGAATGATAGAAAAGACAGATGCATTATGCGTAGGGATGCACCGAATCCAGATTTTTTAGGTTCGGCCGAATCCCGAATCCACCGCTTAAGATTCGGCCGAATCCGAAACTGAATCCTACTCGCATCCTTATTCCATTAACACAGTAAAACACATTAATGAAGTAAACAACGTCCACAGCAGTGTATTTTTCATTTTATTTAATTTTAACTGTACATTATGCCAGGATGACAAGTTGGAAAAACGATTTTGACAATTACCATAAGCCTATGCATAATGAAAGCGATGCGTTGCGACACGCTCCTTTTTACCAATAAGCAAGCAGCTCCGCGCTGAAAACTATATTTAACTTTGAGTGAGAAGCTCCGCTCGTCAATGTCAGTTTTCACACGGCCGTCCAATTACAGTGGAGGAGGGGCGGGACATTACCACAGCAACCAACCGGCTCACAGCTGAAGCATCACAGCTACCAAGCGCTCGGCTGAAAAACAGCTGGCATTTGGCGTCCTCAAGGCGTTTTCAGCCGTGTTTAAAAGTTTTGGTGTGTCCAGCCCCTAAGGCTCACCGAAAGAAAAAGCTCATCTCCACATCAGCACCCGATGTGTGTAATCAACGGCCGCGTGACGTCAAACAGCGTAGCGCAAGCCTAGGGTTCGGTTCGGTGGAAAAAAAATCTAGGATTCGGCCGAACCCGAACCCCGTCAAAAAGCCCAGTATTCGGCCGAATCCAAATCCTGGATTCGGTGCATCCCTAATTATGCGTCAGTCAATTAGCCTCATTTGCGCGAACTGGACGCGCCGGCGCCTTGCTAAACGCCTCATTGGCGTTTATCATGTGTGTAAATCTAGCCAAATTTAGACAGCTGAAGTATCACAGCTACCAAAGCGCTCAGCTGAAGAAGGCTGGCACTCAGCTGAAAAACAGCTGGCATTCGGCGTCCTCAAGGGGTTTTCAGACGCGTTTAAAAGTTTTGGTGTGTCCAGCCCCTTAGGGTTGGGTAAAAATATCGATTCATCAATGCATTGCAATTATTTGTTTCTCAATTCAATATCGATTCATCAAATCCTATAAATCGATTCAGCCCCCTCTAGTGAGAGCGTTCAGCGTTGTACAAGACGCGCTTTATCAAAACAGAAAGATCAAAGATGGCAAACAGCAGCACTTCTTTCAAGCCTGCACCATCAACGTGATCAAACATTAGTAATACTACACACATTATTGAAAAATATATTCGGGTACTTAATTGCTTGTGCATTCACTTATTATCGAATCGATACCGAAGCAAGCAAATTAGGGCTGGGATAAACGATTATTTTTTAAACGATTAATCTAACGATTCATTTTATCAGTCCGATTCGACTTCGATTCGATTCTCGATTATCTCCCCATTAATTAACTAATAGCAATTTATACATGTTGATTTATATATCTGAATGTAAACATTTCAATATATGTTCATTGCTCTTAAAATTTCAAAATAAAAAAAGACTATACAAGTGCAAAATACTGCATTCTTAGTCAGAGGTAGCATTCAATAAAGCGTTTGCAGCTCATACTGTGCAGTTTAGTAACAGTATAAAAATCTCAAGTTCAAATTACTTTATTTTACATGCATTTATGAGCAAAACCTCTTCAATGTGCCTTTTGATGGTCAGTGTAACTTTTATAACTTGATTTGTTTAATCCACATTGTTTTCGTGCTGTTCTAGTCCATTTAATGACAGATATAAACACAATTATAGGCTTATGGCACATATATTATTACATCTCTTTCTCTTAAGTTTGTTAAGATAGACTAGGACTCATTTACTGCTGTACAGAGAGTGAATGAAAGCGCAGTCTTCTGGCAACAGTGACATATTTCATTGCTTTCTGTTAAATTGCTCAAAGTCATGACTGTTTAAAACACACTTCACATTCATGATTTTAAAGTAAAATGACACTTTTTCGCATCAATCCGCGAGCATTTAAACCATAAACAAAGCACTTTCACTTTAATTGAGCATGAGCAGCGCAGCAGAACCGACGCAGAAACGATTGCAGCACTGTTGCTACAGAGCCGCGAGCTCGCGCTGCTCATGCGGCGGGGTGCATGCTTGTTAACATGGGCGCTGAAAAAAACACGCGCCGCACGTACTGCTCACACTTGCTGTGTGAAACCGGCTTGGACTGAAGCCACTCGCGTTGCTACTATTCTACGGCGCCGGGTTTTTGGGTCTGACGTATTATACGGCGCCGCCTTTTTGGGTCTGACGAATCGACGCGCATATTTTGCGTCGACGTATTTTTTGCTTCGACGTCGTCGATTACGTCGACGCGTTGTCCCAGCCCTAAAGCAAATCAATATCGAATTGAATCGAAATCGAATTGCGAAATTCCTAACAATACCCAGCCCTATTTAGTATTATGCTGAATAATATGCTGCTGAAAATGCTGCCTTCCTTCGTTTCGACACACAGCTCCACAACCATCTCGCAAGAGTTGATAGGCGTTACGTCCTGTGGACGTATTAAATAAATTGTTTAATGTTTATGTCACTTTGTTAAGTAGTTTTTGTTATGTGCTCTGGCTGTCTCCTTCACTCTGATTGCCTTGCAGTTGATTTGCCACACCTGAGGTTCGTTAGGAGTGTTGCACAGCCACGCTATAAGAGAGCAGAGTGAACAGTGCTTGAGAGGGTTCCCTTCTCCCCTGCACCAGACATCTGTAGTTGTGTTGCTAAATGTGAATTGATTTGGTTCCTTGCAATGTGTCTGTGATCAGGTGTTAAAGGTAGCATGTAACATTTGTACACATAATGATTTCTTCTTTTTTTTGTTTTCTTTATATTGTTTGGTATTAAAAAGGTATTGTACTGAATTCTTATTCACATATTTACTTTAATTTGAAATGGGGAGTCGTAGGGAGATTGAGTTACCTTTTTATTTTAAAGGGGACATTCCATGAAAATCAGACTTTTTCCATGTTTAAGTGCTATAATCGGGTCCCCAGTGCTTCTACCAACCCAGAAAACATGAAAAATAGCAACCCTGTAACTTTGTTTTGGTAAGGCTCTCTCTGCAAGCATGTGAATAAATAGGTCATGCGGATTTCGCTCCCCCCATGACGTAGGTAAGGGCTCCTAATATAATGATACCGCCCCTTCAACTGCGCTATCCAACCATGAAGCTACCTCGAGTGAGAGTGACCGAGAGAAAGTATGACTGACAGCATGACGCGTTTGTATTCCCTCAAACACAAACAGGAGCCTACAATCTTATAACTTGTAGTTTTAATATTTCTAAAGATTGAATAAACGTTCTAAAGGATTAACCTGCAAGAGAGAGAGCGAGTGAGTGAGAGAGAGCGAGTAAACGAACGAGAGAGAGAGAGAGAGAGAGAGAGAGAGCAACACGACGGTTCGCTTTCAAGTAAGTTATGTTGTTTAATGTGTTTCTCTGAAGTTTATATGAATGAACACGAGGATTAATGCACTGCACGAGACAGAGTAAGAGAACAACGCGTATTCACTATCATACACAATAAGTAAATATGTTGTTTAATTATTCTCTGAAGTTTCAAATGAATACGAGGAGTAACAAAATAGATGAGAGACTGACAGAAACGCGAATGTTCAATCACAATAAACTTAAACATGTCATGTGATCTGTTTCTCTAAAGTTTAAGCATTAAACGTGTTGTTTTATTACAAATTATTTAAATGTGCTCGTGTGGTTTGGTCAAAAAGTTTACTTCTGAGTGTTTGTGGAAGTGTAATTTATTGTAACATGCTGAAAATCATTGTGCCTGTTAAAAACACTGGCAGCATATGAGACCTAAAAGTCTTTATTTTTATTCTACAATGTTTCCCATCTGCTGATAAACATGTATTTAGTATGCATAAAACAGATAATTGACTTTTTAAACTTGTTCAAATATATAATGCTTAACATCGCTCACTAACTTCTTTCATGAGAGAATCTTCCTCGATGCTGTCATGTCTACAGCGTGAGCGCTTGAGACTCCGCCCACCTGAGCAGCTCGTTTGGATTTAAAGGGATACACACAAAAACGGTGCATTTCTGCTCAGACCCATAAAGTGCCTTTTTTAACATGCCACAATAAATTACCTATATGGTATTTTGAGCTAAAACTTCACATAATATACTCTGGGGACATCAAAGATTTATTTAATATCTTAAAAACGTCTTGTGGAATGTCCCCTTTAAGTTAATTCCTGTTTTTCTGTAGGTAGGGAGTAGAGGGTAGCATATGTTGTTTATTTATTTCTTTTTACTTGGGTAGGTCATTTAGTTTATCCCCCATTAGTAAGTTTCTTATGTTTGTTGTTTTGGTGACCTTCTCCTGAATATCCCCATTTTTGCTTGTTTAATAACAATAAATATAATTAAGTTCATGACTGGTTGTTGGTATGCATTTCTGGGGCAGGGGATTGAAGGGGATCCTCCACGATCGCTTTAATTAATTTAGTTTTTTTTTATTCAATTTTGTTACTCTCTTCCAACCCTAGACTGGGAGAATTTGTAACAATAGGCTATTACTCATAAGGCGTAACCGGGTGTGTAACCAATCAGATAGCGCCGTGGGCGGGACATTGAGCAAGTCTGCAGAGTGGTGAATACTAGTGCTGTGTTCAAAATATCGATATGACGATACATCGTCATGGACGCCTGATGATGCGCGCATCGATACAGCATCTTCCGTATCGATTTGGATGCACTTTTTAAAGTAACGTGACCAATTGCTGCTGATGCGTGATCTATATGGAAAGGACGCATGTGTCCCGCGGAGTACGTAGAGTTAAAGGTAGCGGGGTATACTTTAACTTTACGTGTCTGCCTCGCTGGTGCACGTGCCTGCGAGCCGCTCTCTCTCTCTCTCTCTCTCTCTCTCTCTCTCTCTCTCTCTCTCGCGTATTTAAAATCATTGAGTTCAGTATGAAAGCGAAGATATCTTAGCCTATACTTATTAGTCGCTCTCTTATAAAACAGTACTAACGCATTAGAGAAGAAACACGACAAAGATTTGCATGTGAAAAGTGTACATCTAGAGAAGAGATACAGAGCTACTTCAAACTATAGCTGTCACATTAATAATCTGATTTCTGAAGTCTGACTGCATGTTTACACATATATAAATAGATATAGAATAATGAAATGAGAGACAAATATAATGCCTAGAGTAAGACACTTTTTCTTTGTAAAACTGTTTAAAAAAAAAACAAAAGTATAAAGTATTAACTCTGAGATTTTAAGAATTTCTATGAGTCACACCAAAAGCTAATAAATGAATGGCAAAAAGACAACTGTTACAACACTGCTTATTCAATGTACATTAAACAATAATAGTAATAATGTTACTTAATTCTGAACAAAAATGTAATAGTCTTGTATCGTGATGCGCATCGTATCGGGGCCCTTGTATCGGGATACGTATCGAATCGGGAAACTGTTGGCGATACACAGCCCTAGTGAATACAGAGACGCTGCGCGGTAGCTATATCAGAGCCAGCCAAAGTAGCGCATTTTAAAATAAAATTGACTTTAATCAAACCACGGATCCGTGATTAGTTTTGTGATCCGTCTCGCCACTAGTGTAGTAGCACTGATCACTTTGAGGGGGGAAAAATGTATCCCCACCAGGGATAAAAATAATTAAAGGGATACTTCACCAATTTAGCATTCAGCTTTGTATCTGTAGAAACCCGGCAGTATTACTGAATGACCATGTTTCCCTCCTTCATTTCCCCCTGAGAGGAGAGATATCTGCATTTTGGTTCTGCAAAAAAGTCCTCCGATGATGTAATATGACGATTTTTGCATCATCGGAGGACTTTTTTGCAGAACCAAAATGCAGATATCTCTCCTCTCAGGGGGAAATGATGGAGGGAAACATGGTCATTCAGTAATACTGCCGGGTTTCTACAGATACAAAGCTGAATGCTAAATCGGTGAAGTATCCCTTTAAGCAGAGACAGGGATACATTGACCAGAAAGGGGGAAATCCTGTAGTGGAGGACTTTTATTATGCTTTTATTTTCATATTATTCATCCTATTTTTCATTTTTTAATTACAATCATAAGCTCATAAATTGTGATTCATATGGAGATCATGTTTTTCTGCTAACGTACAGAATTATGCTCTTTCTGTCTTTTGAGCAAAGTACAATGTCCAAGGACTTAAACATCATGTACTGAGAACAAGACATACGTTTTATGATTTTACTAGATTTGTGTTTAACTGTTTATGTTCTTAATCACTGACAGCTGAAGGCTATCTTCTAAATGACGTAGAAACGGATGATTGTACGTATTTCAGCATCTTACTATAAATGTGTGTTCAACCTTGTGATCGGGGCTCTTGGGTTTAGACTTCTAGCACCAGGGAGTGAGAGCCTATTCTGCAGAATATATAAAATTCAGACAAAGAAAATTCTGTCGACAGTGTGTCTGTGTGATCCTTGACTTTGACTCTTAGTGAGTATTATTTGATGCGGCTAAAATTCCACGACAATAATGGCGACGAGGATGCGGATTCCACAGCTGAAGACTTCAGAAGGTTTGGGAGAGACTGACTGATCACCCCTGAGACGAGAGGTCTCGGGCTCCGTACCCCAGGCCTAAGGGAAGGGAGAGTCTCAACCATTTCTGAAGTCAAAGCTGACGGAATCTGGAAAAGAACCGTTGTGGTGGCATCTGAATAGATAATACGGTAAGCGTTATTTCGTTCATGACCATGGGTCAGGGTAATTCGAAAGGGAGTACAAAGTCAATGGATCTGGAAAATGGTGTGTATGCTCGAGTGATCAAATCAAAGGGCACGGGGGCGTTGGAGAGCGTAAAATCTGGGAGAAAAGGTATGATTTTCCTCCTAAAGGAACACTGAGTGTAAAAGCACTCGTTTTATTAAGGGAAAAATCATTGCGGATGGCAGAGAAATGAGAGCACAGAGTAAGATAAAGACCAAGGACGAACTGACTCAGACTAAGTCAGAGCTAAACATTAAGCAAATGTTTTCCTACATCAGATTCATTACATGATGAACCTAACTTTCTGTTTTTTTCCTCCTCCCTATGCACCTGCACGTACCCCACCTGGGGTACATTTTCCAATACACAAGGTTACCGCTTCTGGACGATGACCTCCAACCCCCTCCACAACGTCGCCCTCCACCACCACCTGCTCAACAAATCGCACAGATACAACGACCAGCTCAACAAGCCGCACAGATACAAAAGCCAGCACGACAAGCACTACCTGATTGCACCCCCGCCACCGCCGATGCAAGAACTGCCACGTGGACCAGAATCAGAACAAAGATGATGTTCAGATAAAGACGGAACGGGAGGCAAGGCCTAAGGAAACAGCAGAGAAGCCGTTCACCAGAGAAACAGCTATCTTCAGCTTTTGCCAAGATAGGAGAATGGGCACAGCCACAACATAACCAACGCAATTTCTCTTCGCAAGGACAACGCTCCCGAGAGAACGGGCAGCAGAGAGAATGAGAGAAGAGGAGAGGAGATCCGAAAGAAAATGTTTACTGGCATTGCGGACAGAAAGGACATTTGAAAAACCAATGTTTCCATTTCCTGAAAACTCAAGGGACACCGGAATCCCAAGGGGGCGCGGGAAACCTGCCACTGTGTAAAGAAAGGGGCGACTGAAGCCAGGAGGGGGAAGGGGAGCATCGTACAGAGGCGGGTAAGTCCAATCTTGTTTTTTCTGCGGTTCAAATGCCATATTATCTGCTTGCTGATTCTGATTTTTCTGATGTGTATGATAGGGAAAGACACGCTCTGTGCAATGAAGAACTTGCTTTGCTTGATATTGATAAGAAATAATGGTTGAGGGACAGGTATTGTTGTTTATGGTAGACTCTGGATGCAACTGACTCTGTCATACGCAAAGATGAATTCCCATTTGTCACCTTGAGTGGGCAGTTTAACTCATCTATGAGTGCTACGGGGCATATAGTGAGGGAAGAATTTACTGCTCCACTCTGTTGTATGCATGACGGTAACAAGTTTATGCATATGTTCCTCTTATCTGACGCGTGTCCGGTAAACCTCATGGGGAGGGATTTGATGTGTAAAATGAATGCTAGCATCTTATGTAACAACCAAGGCCTGAGTATTTCTTGTTGGGATCCCAGAATGTTGTCTATGTGTGTGTCTATGTTAAATGTGTATGAATGGGCCTTTCAAAGTGAAAAATTGTTTGCGGAAGGGAAGATAAGATTGCCACAGACCAGCGAGGTCATTCCAGCTGATAACATGCATTGTACAGCTCATGTTGCTGAGGCAACAGAGAGAGAGTGGGAAGAGAAATGGTTCTCTGTAGAAACAGAAGGTTTGACTATAACCCATATATGCTGGAATGACTCATGGTGTGTGGCACTCGTTAAATTGACAGAAAAGCAAGAACAAATTTTTGATGTTGAAAATTCGGTACCCCATGTTTCTATTGCAAAGAATACCAGTCAGCCGTGGGAAAAAGCAGGTGAATTTGCAAAGGCCTGCAGCGAGGCTGTTGATTGGGAAATGTTGTCAGATAACGTGCAGTTCTCAGAGCAGATAACAGCACACAAGAGAAGTTTCTTTTTTCATTGCTGAGGGAGAGAGAGTTGTAATACAGAAAGCTGTTTCTGCAGATTCAAATTTACAAAACATTTTGCCAGCACACATGACGTGTGCTAGTATTGATTTACCGCAAGAGGTTCTTGACAAAGTACCTGACTACCTGTGGGCTAAAGATAAATATGATGTGGGTTTGATTAAAGGGTGTGAACCAGTAGTTATCACCCCAGAGAGTGATTACAGACCATGCAAACCTCAATACCCTCTGAAAAGGGAGGCGCTTGAGGGAATAAGGCCAGTATTTGAGGCCTTATTGGAGAAAGGGATAATTGTTCCCTGCCCAAACTCACCTGTGAGAACACCCATTTTTCCTGTACAAAAGGTCAGAGATGCAGGTCAGCCCACAGAGTGGAGGTTTGTTCAAGACCTCCAAGCAGTAAATGCTGCGGTGCAGGTAAGGGCACCAAACGTGCCGAACCCTTACACAATTCTCTCACAGATACCAGCTGACGGCCAGTGGTTTTCTGTAGTGGATATTTCAAATGCATCTTTCAGTGTTTCCTGTCCATCCTGATAGCCAGTTTTCGTTTACTTTTACATTTGAGGGGTACAGCGAGAGCCCCACGATTTACAACTTTGCATTGCATTGTTCATTACAGAAACTTGTGTTGGATGATGATGTTGCTTTATTGCAGTACGTGGATGACCTCTTGGTGGCGGCACCGACTCAGCAGTCGTGCACAGACAACACCATACGGTTGCTCACTCATCTAGCTGAGGAGGGCCACAAGGTCAACCCCAAGAAGGTACAGTGCTCTGTCCAGAAAGTAACCTTTCTAGGACACGAAATTACACCAATGGGTAAGTCTCTCTCTCCAAAGAGAATAGAGGCGATAGCTAACATACCAAAACCTATTACAAAGAAACAAGTAATGTCATTTTTGGGTATGACATCTTATTGCAGGACTTTTATTGCTAATTATTCTGAGATGCAACAACCATTGCATGACATGATTTATGAAAAACCTTTAGCACCATCAGAAAAGGTACAATGGACAGAGGAGGCTGAAAGGGCATTTATGGAACTGAAACAGACATTACAGCAGGCACCCACTTTAGGATTGCCAGATCCAAAAAAGCCTTTTATTCAAACTGTGGATGAAAGAAATGGCTGTATGACATCTGTTTTGTTGCAGGAACATGGTGACAAGTTGAGACCAGTTGCATATTTTTCAGGTCGTCTTGATCCGGTGGCCAGGGGCCTACCGGGATGTCTCAGGGCAGTGGCAGCTGCAGAGAAAGCAGTACAAGCAAGCAGTGAGTTTGTGGGCTACGCACAGCTACGTCTGTTGGTCCCTCATTCTGTGTCTCATATACTGCTTGAACAGCGCACATCTCACTTGTCTGCAGCAAGGTGGCTGCGTATTTCCTGTGCATTGTTACAAATGTCTAATGTCACAGTTGAAAGATGTACAGTTCTGAACCTGGCGACATTGTTACCTACACCTGATGAAGGTACACCACACTGTTGTTTGTCTGCTCTACGGGAAGTATGTACACCAAGGCCTGACCTGGCTGACACACCCATACCTAATTGCACCATCACATATTTTGTGGATGTTTCCTCTTCCAGAGATGACAGAGGCATGAATAGGATGGGGTGGGCAGTAGTGTCTGACTTTGAAGTAGTGAAATCCGGATGCTTACCACCTCACGCAAAGGTGGCTGAATTGCATGCACTAACAAAAGTTTGTCAACTTGCTACTAATCAATCTATAACCATTTACATTGACTGCTGGTTTAACTGACAGCTGATTTACTCCTTTCTCAAATAGCTGTGTGTAAATGCAAAGCACACACCAAGGAACAGGACGTGGTCTCGAGAGGCAATGCACGCGCGGACGCAGCGGCAAAGCAAGCATCTCTCATTTCTACTAACGTTGATTTTTCTCTTACACAGATTTCCCAGGAAAAGGAAGCTGAAACAGCACAGGAGTCACTAATAAGCATGCAAACATTTTCTCTCCCAACAGAAATAGCTCTATGGAAATCGTGTGGAGCTACCAAAACTCCTGAAGGGATTTGGATGGGTCCAAATCAAAAACCTTGCTTACCTAAACACTTTTATTCCCATTTTGCTAGGTTGACACATGGCTTAGACCATGTGTCCAAAGGAGGAATGCTGACAGCTATGGCACAGAATTGGTTCACAAAGGGTTTTTCTCCTGTAGCACAGAGACATTGTGAAAACTGTCATACATGTCTGGGTAATAATGTTGCAAGAGGGGTAAAGCACCTGTGGGGCATCCCATTTCCTGAGGGACCATTCACACATGTAATGATGGATTACATTGAATTGACAGCAGCAGAAGGTAAACGTTACTGTTTGGTGATGACAGACATGTTTTCAAAGTGGACTGAAGCCACCCCCACCAAACATGCAGACAGTGCTGGGGTGACAAAAATGCTGTTGAAAGACATTATTCCCCGATGGGGAATTCCAAACAAAATTTCCAGTGACAATGGAGCACACTTCACTGCTCAAGTGGTGAAAGATGTGGGTAAATTTTTGCAAATCAATTTGACCAATCACTGTGCCTACCATCCACAAAGTGGAGGTGCAGTGGAAAAAGAGAATGGCACCATCAAGGCAAAACTAAGCAAAATGTGTGAAGAAACAAAATTGAATTGGGTTCAGTGCTTACCACTGGTACTCATGTACATGAGAATGAGGGTCAGAGACCGAACAAAATTGTCCCCTTTTGAAATAATTTTTGGAAGACCCCCACATATGGGGTGGGAACCACACAGGGCGACAGGTGATACCCTTCGAAATGAAAATGACATCTTGCAGTATTGTATTTCTATGTCTTCTATCCTTCAAAATATCTCAAAACAGGTTAAAGCAGCACTACCACGCCCCGCCCCGCAGAGGGCCTTGGCACAACATCAAACCAGGAGATTTCGGGTTGGTGAAAAACCTGAGGAGGAAATCCTGGAAGGCGAGACGGTGGGAGGGGCCATTTCAGGTTCTGCTGACGACTCACACCGCCGTGAAGGTCGCGGAGCATGCCACCTGGGTGCACGTTGCCCATTGCCGGAGGGTTGGTCCTGGACTGCAAGGTGTAAACCAAAGGGAGGACGGCTAGTCGACTGCTACGGACCACTTTTTCGTATTGGTGGGAACCACAGATACCTGTATACTGCAAGTTTATACAAAGAACGACACGAGAGAACTGCAACAGCTCACAAGGTATTGGAGGACGACTCCAGTATTCTGGGTTTGGTTTGGACACACGCACACGACATCTTTAATGTGGGTAATCGACACGACGCTTGCAGCTTAATAACTGTAATTACAACACCAGCTTTGAGACCTCACATTAATTTAGACACTAAGATAATTTCATTCAAACAAGAAAGCAGGATAGCTTGGCACAACTGCACCGTGTGGTCCTACCAAACCCGAACCTACAAAGGAAATTAATCAACAAGGGCTCACGACCCCAACTCTAACTGTGCTCAGGGCTCACGACCCCAACTCTAACTGTGCTCAGGGCTCACGACCCCAACTCTAACTGTGCTCAATCCGGAATCATCAAGGGCTCACGACCCCAACTCTAACTGTGCTCAATTTCTTCAAGAAAACTAACTATTTTTCTTCTTTCAAAAATGAGGTTCATGATCATATTATGTGTGTGCATTTTTGCTTTTACAACTGCACAGAACTCTATGTACACTATGGTTAAGGGTAATAACTAGAGCTACGTAACGATGACAGTAAATGAAGTTATGAATAAATCATAAAAAGGGAGGAGTGTAGTGGAGGACTTTTATTATGCTTTTATTTTCATATTATTCATCCTATTTTTCATTTTTTAATTACAATCATAAGCTCATAAATTGTGATTCATATGGAGATCATGTTTTTCTGCTAACGTACAGAATTATGCTCTTTCTGTCTTTTGAGCAAAGTACAATGTCCAAGGACTTAAACATCATGTACTGAGAACAAGACATACGTTTTATGATTTTACTAGATTTGTGTTTAACTGTTTATGTTCTTAATCACTGACAGCTGAAGGCTATCTTCTAAATGACGTAGAAACGGATGATTGTACGTATTTCAGCATCTTACTATAAATGTATGTTCAACCTTGTGATCGGGGCTCTTGGGTTTAGACTTCTAGCACCAGGGAGTGAGAGCCTATTCTGCAGAATATATAAAATTCAGACAAAGAAAATTCTGTCGACAGTGTGTCTGTGTGATCCTTGACTTTGACTCTTAGTGAGTATTATTTGATGCGGCTAAAATTCCACGACAATCCCACGCACTAAAGGTGTCACATTTCGATTTTAAATCGAAATCGATCGAAATTAAGTCACACCCTCGAACTTCGAATTAAAAAATAGGATAGTCGTTGCTGCCACGCCCCCATGTCACGTCCGGTCGGCTTGAAAATAAACTCTCAGAAGTGCCTTTAAAAACATCCATCCAGCGGAACGCGATTTATATTTTAAACACGAGAGATGTATTGCTACAACTCCTTGAAATGCATATCATAAACAGGATTACTACCTAGTGATCTGCCTTCGGACAGAGCGCAGCTCTCTGCACGTGCACGAGAGAGCCGCCAAGATGCAGCGGGTTATATTTTAAACAAAAGGTATAGTTTGCCTCAGCTCGCATGAAACGCATAAAACTGAACAAATACGTAAGGATTATTACTTTAGTTTTATGTTTAGACTTTGGACAGATGCGAGAGCACGTGCACGTGAGACAGAGAGAAGCGCAGCTGCTTGACGCACCAGTTTTAGTTCAGATAATAGGAGTCCAAGATGCGCGCATTAAGTCTATCTGCGTGCAAGAAGGAATTCCCTCTCTACAAGCTCTCTCGCGTAAAGTAAAGCCCACAAACCCCCATGCGAGGAAAAGCATGCAATGTGCATGTTAATGTGAAACTATAATAATAATAATAATAATAATAATAATAAAAATAATAAAAAACATTGTCTTAAAAAATTCATTTAAAAATCGAGAATCTAATTGAATCGTGACACCAGAACCGAAAATGTAATCGAATCGAGGATTTGGAGAATCGTGACACCCCTACCACGCACCAAATCGCAGCCTGTTTATCACCTTCTGGGACAGAGTACCCAATTAACACAGGCAATAATCTCAGCAAGGTGTGGTTTTCGTGACCATTGCCAGTAATAGTGCCTCGACCCGAGCTGAAAAATTGTTAGGAATAGGATGAGGATGGTCAGTCTTGTCAGAATGTTCAAAAGTGAAGGTCTTAATTGCTTTATTGAGATCATTAGGACAACACAGTCGAACAAATCGCATGTGCCCGGCCCAACATACAGTACAACATACAGTAAGTGCCACCTTTTTTGCATAAACATCGTCTTACATTTTTTAAGGCGAAGGAATGAATGGTGTATTTGCATTTTGCGCGGCAGTAGAAGACGCATTTTCCGTTTTCACAAGACGGATTTATGTAGACAAATGTAAATGGAACAGTTTTAACAAATGAGATATAGCTATCCGATCAGAGAAAACACATGAAGTCAAATATAAAGGAACAAAGATGTCACTAGGCAGTACCCTTTATAAAAGGTCCTAACATGTACCATTTAGGTACAAATATGTATCTTTGAACTGCGAATATGTACTTTTGAAGTACTAATATGCACTTTTTAGGTACAAATGTGTACCTTTTTGAAAGGGTACTGTCCCATTGACATTGACCTTTATTTCTGAGAGTATACTCGTATATAATCTTTTTGATCCCATCAAGAGAGGCTTCTTGATGGGAAATGCATCATAAAAAAAGTCTATATATTTGGCAGATGTAAAGCATACATGTGTATTTTTTTGTGTTAGTCCATTTTTATTTTATTTTATTATTATTGTAACAGTTCAGGTATGTTCAAGGAGCAACATGTTTGTTTAATTTCTAAAGATTTTAGTTCTGTTTTGAATAAGGGGTTGTAAATGAATGCTTTTCTTGTTTTTTATCCGATTCACCGATTAATCGAAAAAAGAATCGACAGATTAATCGATTATTAAAATAATCATTAGTTGCAGCCCTACATCAATGTAAACTGTGCAAACTTTAGGTTTTCATCTGAAAAGAGGGGGTTTTCTTTTACAGTAAGTTCCATCCCAAAAAGATGCCTAAAGTCCATTTTGGGATGAAGTCGCCACTACTTTTCTAGTACATCTGTTTTTCTCAACAACTCCTGCAAATTAGAGAGAATGGGCACATACATGCAGGTGCGAGTTGATTCAATGAAGTACTCAATAGGCTTCACAAAAGGAAATTCACGCTCAATATACGTCTTTCTCCTTTTAGTAGTTGACAGAGTTCCATGTTTAGTTGTAGATGTGTGAAGTACATTATTCTCTGACACTGCCTCAACAATCTTATCAACAACTGATTCAGCAGACCTGCCAACCTTGGAATTTTTTTTTTGAGTAAAGTAGCATCGGCCGAAAGGACAGAACACAGGTTTTTAACATATAATTTAACACATGCACGTGCACGCATACACCTCTTGGTAACTTTCAAGGTAACATGCTGCACATTGCACTCGCTTTTTTCCCATCCTGTCATAATCTGCTTTAAAAATAATTATAAATGTGAATAAAATTTTGTTTAACAAAATTTGCCATACATGGTGATTAAAGGGGACATTCCATGAAAATCAGACTTTTTCCACGTTTAAGTGCTATAAACGGGTCCCCAGTGCTTCTACCAACCCAGAAAACATGAAAAATAGCAACCCTGTAACTTTGTTTTGGTAAGGCTCTCTCTGCAAGCATGTGAATAAATAGGTCATGCGGATTTCGCTCCCCGCATGACGTAGGTAAGGGATCTTATTATGATGATACCGCCCCTTCATCTGCGCTATCCAACCATGATGCTTTCTCGAGTGCGATAGACAGAGAGAAAGAATGACTGACAGCATGACGCGTTTGTATTCCATCAAACACAAACAGGAGCCTACAATCTTATAACTTGTAGTTTTAATAATCTTTCTAAAGATTGAATTAACGTTCTAAAGGATTAACCTTACCTTAGTGCAACAGAGAAAGAGCGAGTGAGCGAACAAACGAGAGAGAGAGCAACGCGACGGTTCGCTTTCAAGTAAGTTATGTTGTTTAATATGTTTCTCTGAAGTTTATATGAATGAACACAAGGATTAATGCACTGCACGAGACAGAGTGAGTGAACAACGCGTATTCACTATCATACACAATAAGTAAATATGTTGTTTAATGTTTCTCTGAAGTTTCAAATGAATACGAGGAGTTACAAGATAGATGAGAGACTGACAGAAACGCGAATGTGTTCAATATGTGTACACAATAAACTTAAACATGTCATTTGATCTGTTTCTCTAAAGTTTAAGCATTAAACGCGTTGTTTTATTACAGATCATTTAAATGTGCATGTGGTTTGGTCAAAAAGTAAACTTCTGAGTGTTTGTGAAAGTGTATTTTATTGTAACATGCTGAAAATCATTGTGCCCGTTTAAAACACTATGAGACCTTAAAGTCTTTATTTTTATTCCACAATGTTCCCCATCTGCTGATTAGCATGTATTTAGTATGCATAAAACAGATAATTGACTTTTTAAACTTGTTCAAATATATAATGCTTAACATCGCTCACTAACTTCTTTCGTGAGAGAATCTCCCTCGATGCTCTGTCTACAGCGCCAGCGCTTGAGACTCCGCCCACCTGAGCAGCTCATTTGGATTTAAAGGGATACACACAAAAACGGTGCATTTTTGCTCAGATCCTTAAAGTGCCTATTTTAACATGCCACAATAAATTACCTATATGGTATTTTGAGCTAAAACTTCACATATGTACTCTAGGGACATCAAAGATTTATTTAATATCTTAAAAACGTCTTCTGGAATGTCCCCTTTAATAGCATTATTAATGTTAAATACTGTATTCTCTAAAGTTTAGCGTGTCTGCACAAACACTGTTAAAAAGTGATATAACTGTTAAATAGTGGGTGATAGTTTACCCACAAATGAAATTCTGTTATCATTTACTCACCCTCATATTATTCCTAACCCTTAATGATTTCTTTCTTGAGTGAAACACAAAAAATATCTATATCTATATATCTATCTATCTATCTATCTATCTATCTATCTATCTATCTATCTATCTATCTATCTATAGAGAGAGAGAGAGAGAGAGAAAAATTTTTTTGTTTGTTTTTCCCTGACTAGCAAAAAATACAATGGAGAGCAGTGGGGACCAGACACTGTTTGGTTACCAACACTCTTCAAAATAACTTGTGTATCACACAATAAAGAAACTCATAAAGGTTTGGACGGTCTGTTCTGTTATGTAAACTATGACATTTTAAGTTAACTATCCCTTTAAGACAGTATTTTAGAGTTAACACTGCTTTAAATTCAACGGTAACTGTGACAGTAGTGCTGTTTACTTTTTGTCTGTCTTTAATTTATTGTAGCTTTGTTTACAGTACAGTACAGAACGGCATAAGCACCTATCACGTGGGTGCTCGAGACACAAGATATTCTCCATGTATAAAACTTTATTGATGTGGTTTGTCTATGACGTTTTATTTTATTGACAATTATCAAGAGCTTGTTGTTGCAGAGCGCATTTAATCCGCTTCACTCGGATGTCAGGTGGATTCTGTTCACTGAGAGTGAACTTTCCGTTTTTATTTGACTCAAACTGGATGCTCTGCACCATGGTAAAATCATGCTACTTTTTGTACTTTTTCGTAAGCGCTCAATAATAAAATATGCTAATTTACAATCAGAAGTAATATTAGCGCATCTTGCGGTCAAGTGCACGTTATGAAACTCTTTACTTTGCACTGTAAAGGACATGTTTTCTTGAATTTCCCATGTTGCACTGTAAAGGACTATATTCTCAGAAGGCGAAGCACTGCTACTGGGTGAAGTGATATATAGTTCCCAGTATGTATACTGTAAAAAGATGGCTGTGTCCCATACACTCTAAAAACAAACGGTGCTATATAGCACCAAAAGTGGTTCTTTGCTCGTAATCATAGAAGAACCGTTTTTAGTGCCATATAGCACCGGTGAAGCACCAGTGAAGCACCTGTGTAGAACCATATAGTGCTATGTAGAACCATATTTGGTGCTATAGTGGTTTTATATGGCCCCTATATGGTTCTACACAGGTGCTTCACTGGTGCTTCACCGGTGCTATATGGCACTAAAAACGGTTCTTCTATGATTACGATCCAAAGCAACAGTTTTGGTTCTATATAGCACCGTGTGTTTTTTTAGAGTGTATGACCTTGTTATTTGTACAAATCACAACACATAAATAGGAAAATGTTGGCGTTATTTTGTCACTTATTGGCCATTTCAAGCCTATCCTTGTATCATTTACTAAATAGGATTTAGAAAGTAATTAGTAATAAGTAATTAAATACTTTTTGGAGAGAGTAATTTGTAAAGTAATCTAATAACATGATTGAAGATGTAATTAGTAACTAGTAATTAATTACTTTTTTGAGTAACTTACCCAACACTGCTGTTTCCTTAGTTTTGCAACGTTAACGGCGGTCAATGTAAAGAACGGTCAGTCAGTCTCCACTGGAAAATAGCGCGAAGCATATTTGTATGTGGTGAACTGTGAGAAAAAACACACCAAGATCGATTAATTTTTCACTGACAAACCGGTAATGTAGTCACAGCTAAATTACTGATGCTGATAAAGTAAAATGAACTTCAATGCAGTCTCTGCAATGGCAATTGTAATGTCCAGTTGGCTCATCATAACGCTAACATGAAACAATACGGCATAAATTATGGCAAAATCGATGAAACTTTATCTTTATTACAAATAAAGATTTAAATAATGTGATATTTTATTGAAATATTGGAATGGGTAACGTTAGATTTGCAATAGTTACCTGTTTCCTGAGTTTATCCGCGTAAACAATGGTCAATGTGAAGGATGGTCGGTCAGTCAGTCGACACAAAATAGTGCGAAGCACATTTGTCTGTGGTGAACTGTGAGAAAACACGCAAAAAGATCGATTAGTTTTTTCACTGACAAACCGGTGAAGCGCCAACCTTCTCGAGCTGTTTTAACTTCCCCTCACAGCAGCGTGCACTGTCTGGCCTGACGTGATGACGTGCGTTTCAGCGGTCGTCAACGTTATAAATCTTCCAAATATTTTTTTCTTTAATTTTTCCCGTGTATACATGTATAACATTGTCATACTAGGTTTGCATCAATTTACACAATAAATTAATTAATTGTTGTAGTCCATTCTTTAGCTGCAGAGAAACCGAAGAATGTCAAAAAGCTATGGCGCCATCTACAGGTGTTATTAGGAATAGAGAATATGAATGGGCATTGTAGGCCCTACATTTTTCATAATCAAAAAAAAAAAAAAAAATTAAATGAATATGATTCTTTTTTTAAGAACCCTAGCATTGCATCTATCAGCTAAAGACAAGAAAATCTTAATCATTTTAAAATATGTAGCATGTTCACTATGAAAAATCTAACTAATGTACATTTTCCATAAATTACCATGTAGTTGTAATACTGTATATGCTTACATTATAGTATATTACAATTTCATTATCAATTACAGCAGATGTATTTTAATTTTAAAGTATATATCACAAAAAATTAAAAATGATTTTTTTTAAATAATGAGTTCATGTGGGGTTACAGCAAAAATGCTGCCCTTTTTACTTTTTTTATTGTTATTGTATTAGTTTCAGATTTTTTTTACTATTCACGACATTTTATACAAATACATTTCCTTTTTCTCTTGTCAAATTCAATATTTAAAATCATGACTCATATTTTCAATGGATCTCGCGGTACTTTGACGTCAAACACTGATTGATCTGCGCAGGGCCACGTCTTGTCGAAAAGATGAACACGTCTTTTATAATCCTTACGATTAAGATAAATGTGTTACAATGTCTGTTACACTAAAAAAGTAGTTCACATATCTCAATAACAGAATAAACATCACTCGTGTCACGTACATTTGTCGTTTCAGGAATGTGTTGACACAATTTCCACAATTAAAGAGGAGCAGGAAAATGAATATGCCTTAAAAAATTGAATGAAACTATTAAACCTGTTATTACATGCATTAAAACAATTAAAGGCTTTAGTCTGAAAATGTTTTGCATGTCTGTGTTAGGGAAAGTCAAGGCCTATTAGACTTTAAGAATATTAGACATATAGTACTGTTTAAATATTACTATTTATTTATTTATTTATTTATTTATTATTGAGTGATTTTGTTTTGTTACTGTTTGGTACTGTCACTGTTATTCGTAGGCTTTCAGTTAATTTGACTGAATTGCTTGGTGTGTTGTTAAGTCGCCTCGTGTTGTTCTGCAATGTCGGTCCTGCAAGCATATTGCATCACGATGACGTATGATCGAGAACACTATAAATAGGAGTGCAGCGACTCATTCTGGCGTAGAGAGTTAAGGTAAGTTTCAGAAATTAATAATACTTATTTTGTTATGTTTGGATACCCCACACCAAAGCAAATGTTTTTATTAATTGTGTAAATTTATTTGTTAATTAACAGATTAATATTACTACTTGTAAACATAGCTTTGTATATTTTCCTTATTGTTGAATGGTAAATGCTTTCACATTTGTAATTCGTTTGAACCTCAGCTAAATGACTTTTAAGAGATAATTTACCCTGTGGGGGGTAATTGATTTACCCTATGGGAGTTAATTATCATAAGCTTTTATGCCCGCGGCCGGCGCATGTTTTCAATTGTTTCCAATGAAAGCGCGGCGTTTTTTTTCTAAGCCAACAGCTAGCGGTTTTTTCCCCGCTGAGCACCGATAGTTGAAAAAGATTCAACTTTGGGTAAAAAGCATCGTTTGTCGCTGTAAGTTCTCACACGGCCGTATAATCACAGTGGAGCAGGGGTGGGACAAATATCACAACAACAAACCAGCGCGAATGATAAACAAAGCGTATCCTAGCAACCAAAGCGCTCAGCTGAAGCTGCTAGTCGGCTGAAAAAATATGGCATTCGGCAACAGCCTGGCGCTTTCAGACGCGTTTAAAAGCTTTGGCCTGTGTCTTAATCAGCTCCCTTGTTAGGTAGTTAGATCGTTCCCTTAAAATTCCCACAATGCAATGCAAAACCCAGTGAGCATCATGCTCCCTTACCAGAAATCACGTGACTTTTTCTATAGCTCCTCAACTGAAAATCGCGTGAGCCAACTCAATAAACTTCATGAAATGCAACAGAACTTTTATAAAGGCTAACGTTTGATTTATTTTAGTTTTACATATAAACACACATCACTAGAACGTAAAGGAACAACAATCTACTCAATATTTAAAATAATAGTATTTATTTAAAATTGTAAAATATAATTAAAATGTAAATATATTCCTCCAATTTTATGCACGGATATGAGAATAATGAATTTTTTTTTAAGTCAGAGAGATGTTGGTTTTGCCGGTTGTTTATAACAGCTGTGAATGTTTACAACATGCTTATGAGCAGACACGTCACAGGATAATAAGTGAACAGTGTCCCAATGTCAAGTGAGCTAGGGCCCTCACCAGTGCCCGAACATGCGTACACGATATAATTTACAACCTCATAGCTAGGGAACAAATTGAGACACAGGGTTGGTGTGCACAGCACCTAAGAGGTATGCATTAACATGTAGCTAAGGAGTAGCAGTTGCAAAAAAAATAAAAAAAAATAAGGGATTTATGTGAAAAATAAAAATATGAAATGAAGAATAAGAAAATATAATTTTTAGATTAGGAATTTATGCTTTATCATGAAAATAGCCAGGTTTATTCTCACAATATAAAAATGCCATTATAGACCATGATACAAATGCTGATATAAATCTTAAACAGAATATGAATAATTTATTAACTCCAATCATTGTCAATTTTCAGGCGAAATCTGTTGTGATATCAATTGTGACATTCATAGCGAGATTCATTGTGTGAGCCATTGTGCGAACAACTTCAAGATATTTTCAAAATAAACTGCGGGATCAGTTGTGAGTTAGAGGTAAGTTTAAGAATTTGCATTTGTTATTTGTTACTTATTTTATTTGTTAGCCTATTTTAGATTACTTTTTTTTTTTTTTTGCTAGATCCCTCTTGACAGAACAACTGCTTCATCCATTGCAAGATTCACTGCGGGATCAGTTGTGAGTTAGAGGTAAGTTTAAGAATTTGCATTTGTTAATTGTTACTTATTTTTTGTAAGCCTATTTTAGATTACCTGTTGTTGTTGTTTTTTGCTAGATCCCTCTTGACAGAACAACTGCTTCATCGTTTGTGACATCCATTGCAAGATTCACTGCGGGATCAGTTGTGAGTTAGAGGTAAGTTTAAGAATTTGCATTTGTTATTTGTTACTTATTTTTTTGTAAGCCTATTTTAGATTACCTGTTGTTGTTTTTTTTTGCTAGATCCCTCTTGACAGAACAACTGCTTCATCCTTTGTGACATCCATTGCAAGATTCACTGCGGGATCAGTTGTGAGTTAGAGGTAAGTTTAAGAATTTGCATTTGTTATTTGTTACTTATTTTTTTTGTAAGCCTATTTTAGATTACCTGTTGTTGTTGTTTTTTGCTAGATCCCTCTTGACAGAACAACTGCTTCATCCTTTGTGACATCCATTGCAAGATTCACTGCGGGATCAGTTGTGAGTTAGAGGTAAGTTTAAGAATTTGCTATTTGTTACTTATTTTTTTTGTAAGCCTATTTTAGATTACTTCTTGTTGTTTTTTTGCTAGATCCCTCTTGACAGAACAACTGCTTCATCCTTTGTGACATCCATTGCAAGATTCACTGCAGGATCAGTTGTGAGTTAGAGGTAAGTTTAAGAATTTGCATTTGTTATTTGTTACTTATTTTTTTTGTAAGCCTATTTTAGATTACTTCTTGTTGTTTTTTTGCTAGATCCCTCTTGACAGAACAACTGCTTCATCCATTGCAAGATTCACTGCGGGATCAGTTGTGAGTTAGAGGTAAGTTTAAGAATTTGCATTTGTTATTTGTTACTTATTTTTTTTGTAAGCCTATTTTAGATTACCTGTTGTTGTTTTTTTTTGCTAGATCCCTCTTGACAGAACAACTGCTTCATCCATTGCAAGATTCACTGCGGGATCAGTTGTGAGTTAGAGGTAAGTTTAAGAATTTGCATTTGTTACTTGTTACTTATTTTGTTTGTAGCCTATTTAAGATTCGTTTTTTTTGTTTTGTTTTTTGCTGCTAGATCCCTCTTGACAGAACAACTGCTTCATCCATTGTGACATCCATTGCAAGATTCACTGCGAGATCAGTGCTGTATTAATGAAAAGTCAGAGGTTTCGATATATTTATATTTTTGAGACCCCCCACTTTTAGTCTTAGAGAGATCAGTCTCTACTAAAATGAAGCCCTGGAGGAAAAAATTTAAATGGCTTAGCTTCTGCTGCCCATGGCAGTGCTCAAACCTCAAAAGACAACAGTATGCCAGTGAGGTTTACATTCAAACACAGCCATATTTCAGTGAAACAGAGATCCAGCAAGGAAGAGATGCGGTACCCTCTTCACCTGACAAAGTGGCAAAACCATTAAAGGATCATGTGACGCCTCAGGATCAAACCTCACTTGATGACTTCGAATGTTTTACACATTTTCCAGCCATCACATTGGTAGAACCACTGGTGATTGAAATGACCCCTCAGCACCAAACTTCACCTGTGGAAGAAGAAGAACTGCCAATGTGGCCATCCTTCACGGAGAAAGACTTGACTCAGGAACAGGCGACACAGCAAGAGAGACCTCCTGAATACTGTGGAGAAAGAAAGATAAGAAAGGAGCCACTGGTGATAAAAGTAACCCCTCAGTGCCAGATTTCACCTGTGGAAGAAGTAGAACTGACACTGTGGCCATCCTTCACAGAGGAAGACTTAACTCAGGCACAGGCGACAGAGCAAGAGAGACCTCCTGGCCGCTGTGAAAAGAGAAAGAAAAGAAAGAAACCACAGGTGAACAAAGTAACCACTCAGCACCAAGCTTCACCTGTGGAAGAAGAAGAACTGGCACTGTGGCCATCCTTCACAGAGAAAGACTTGACTCAGGCACAGGCGACAGAGCAAGAAAGACCTCCTGAACACTGTGGAAAAAGAAAGATAAGAAAGGAGCCACTGGTGAACACAGTAACCCCTCAGTGCCAGATTTTACCTGTGGAAGAAGAAGAACTGACACTGTGGCCATCCTTCACGGAGAAAGACTTGACTCAGGAACAGGCGACACAGCAAGAGACACCTCCTGAACACTGTGAAAAGAGAAAGAAAAGAAAGAAACCACCGGTGAACACAGTAACCCCTCAGTGCCAGATTTTACCTGCTGAAGATGAAATACTGCCGCTGTGGCCATCCTTCACGGAGAAAGACTTAACTCAGGCACAGGCGACAAAGCAAGAGATACCTTCTGAACGCTGTGAAGAAAGAAAGAAAAGAAAGAAACCACAGGTGAACAAAGTAACCACTCAGCACCAAGCTTCACCTGTGGAAGAAGAAGAACTGGCACTGTGGCCATCCTTCACAGAGAAAGACTTGACTCAGGCACAGGCGACAGAGCAAGAAAGACCTCCTGAACACTGTGGAAAAAGAAAGATAAGAAAGGAGCCACTGGTGATAAAAGTAACCCCTCAGTGCCAGATTTCACCTGTGGAAGAAGAAGAACTGACACTGTGGCCATCCTTCACAGAGAAAGACTTAACTCAGGCACAGGCGACAGAGCAAGAGAGACCTCCTGGCCGCTGTGAAAAGAGAAAGAAAAGAAAGAAACCACCGGTGAACACAGTAACCCCTCAGTGCCAGACTTCACCTGCTGAAGATGAAATACTGCCGCTGTGGCCATCCTTCACAGAGAAAGACTTAACTCAGGCACAGGTGACAGAGCAAGAGAGACCTTCTGACCACTGTGAAGAAAAAAAGATAAGAAATAAACCACTGTTGATAACAGTAACCCCTCAGTGCCAGACCTTATCTGATGAAGATAAAATATCGTCGCTGTGGCCATCCATTATAGTAAAAGAACCGTCTCAGGTCGAGAGGATAGTGGAACAGAGACCACGTAAAAGGGATGGTAAAATAAATATAAGTAAAGTACCTTTGCATCAGGCTCCACATGCTGTCGTCGAAATGTTGCCTGTGAAAGAAAGGCAAGGAGAAACTGATCATCCAGAAGTTATAATGCAAAGACCTTTACCAAAACTTGCTTGGATGGACACAGGCAACGTACCAGTAACTCAACTGGATGATTTACAGGTGGATGAAAAAGAACCGGCTCAGGTCGAGAGGATAGTGGAACAGAGACCACGTAAAAGGGATGGTAAAATAAATAGAAGTAAGGTACCTTTGCATCAGGCTCCACGTGCTGTCGTCGAAATGTTGCCTGTGCAAGAAAGGCTAGGAGGGAAAAATGTGAACCAAACTGATCATCCAGAAGTTATTATTCAAAGACCTTTACCAAAACTTGCTTGGATGGACACAGGCAACGTACCAGTAACTCAACTGGATGATTTACAGGTGGATGAAAAAAGCAGGCCTGAAGATCAAGTGATGAGACGAATAAAACATTTTGTGCCATCATATGCTGAGGAAACTTTTTTCCAAAGGAAAAAGTGGATACCAAAGGTTGACCCGAAACATTTTTCAGTTAACACTCTTACAGCATGGAGGGTCTCTAGAAAAAGACAGCAGAAGGAAGAGGAATTAAGAAAACAGAAAGAGAAAGAACAGATACAGGCTCTTCACAAAAAATATTTCAACGATCCAGCGATGAAACATCTCATAATTAACAAAAATAATAGATTTAATAAGGAAAAGAATAGGCCAACCTCTCCATGCTGTCTGCCATCTAGATTTACACTCCTTCCCTATCTATATTGTAAATAAAATCTATTGAAAATGTAGTAAAAAAATGTGTATGTGCTTTATTGGGATTTACACTTAAAATCAAATAATCATGAGAAATGTTTACAGACATTATAAAGCTAGTGAGTTGGTCCAGGTGGTTATGCACTAAACTGAAAACAGTGGATAAACACAATTAATCTCCGTATATTTATACACTGTAAAACCCGATAAGTTAACTCAACTTAAACCGTTTGAGGAAACCGATTGCCTTAAACCATTTAAGTTTTAAAACTAATACATATGAGTACTGTAAACTGTAAATTATAAGTGCATATGACTAAAACATTTTGAGTTACCTTTACCTCAAATATATTAAGTTTGCTTAAGTTCATACCACTCAAATAGTTTTAGTTCACTTAATACATTTTATTTAGTTCACACAACTGTATAGCTACTCAAATGGTTTGAGGAAACCGATTGCCTTAAATGGTTTAAGTTGACTTAACTCAAATGAATTAAGTTTCATAAGATCAGAAAAACATTAGTATAAAAATGATGACAACAAAAGGTAAAATTATTACAGTTTATTGAACAATCATTTATGTTACAAACATTTTTCTAAACAAAACAAAAGTGTGCTTTTGGGTCCAAATTCACATTTAGACATTTCTTATGAAATAAATCAAGTATTCCTTTATGACTTTAATAGACTTAATGTAGTGTATACTTTTAGTAAATCAAATGTACTGTTCCTTAATTCAAATGACATTTAAACATTAAGACATACACTTTTCCCATGAAATTTCCAAATTACACAGGGTCACATTAGTCACATTATAGGCCAAACAGTGAGAAAACACAAATATTATTGTTTTACTGACAAAACGGTGGTGTACTCACAGCATGATGAGTAAATAAATGGGTCCACTTTTCTTTAGTTTTTGTTGTGTTAATGTTGGTAGGAGACATTATCAGAAAACATAACATAAGTTTTCACTGCTATGCGGATGATATCCAGCTTTACAACTCGTCAAGCTAACAGACTGCATTAGTGATATTAGGGACTGGATGGCACATAACTCTAATAAGACTGAGATACTTATTATTGAACCAAATCGCTCCAAACATAATATGTCAGATTACAAGTTGCCCATAGATGGCTCAACGGTGGTGCCATCTTCCACGGTTAAGAATTTAGGCGTAATGTTCGACAGCAATCTATCTTTCGATAGTCATATCTCCAACGTCTGCCGCACAGCATTCTTCCATCTTAGAAATATCTCAAAAATACGCCATATGCTGTCTGCACCAGATGCAGAAAAGCTTATCCATGCTTTTATGACCTCTAGAATAGACTATTGTAACTCGTTACTCGGGGATGGCACGCACACCAGGTAAACAAGCTACAAAAACGCCGCCGCAAGAGTGCTTACTCGATCTAAAAAGTATGACCACATTAGTCCAATTCTGGCATCTTTACATTGGCTACCAGTTAAAGATCGCATACAATTTAAAATATTACTAATCACCTACAAAGCCTTAAATGGCCTAGCGCCCTCGTATATTAAAGAATTACTATCAGAATACAATCTATGAGGTAAACTACGATCACAAAATTCTGGTCACTTAATAATCCCTAGAATATCAAAAGTGTCTAAAGGTGGTAGATCCTTTTCCTACTTAGCCCCTAAGCTCTGGAATGATTTACCAAATAATGTTCGAGTATCAGACACAGTTGATCAATTTAGGGCTAAACTTAAGACATTCTTCTTTAACAAAGCATTCACATAAAATGTCCAGTAAATGTACTTATCCTGCAATAGTTATTTTGTCTAGAACAAAGCACTCACATACCTCATATGGGTAATATACTATTGCCGCAATAGGTAGCCTGTCTGAAACCGAGCGGATTTTAAACCACAATACTGTATGACACTTGCATTACATGCGAATGGCCCCTACGCTAATACAATTCTGTTTTTCTCTCCCTGTCTTGTCCTCGACCCCGAGGACAATGAGACAAACAGACCCAGTTCCTGTTGCTACCACTGATGCCCAGCCGATACGCAACCAACGACCACCGGCTGAACCAGTTTAATCCGCTTACCCGCTTCCTATCCCTACCGTGTTATATATATATATATATTTTTTTTTTCCCAAGGGTTTTGTCCTTCTAGGAGTTTTTTCCACTGGTTTTTCTCATAGGGGTTTTTTCGTCCCCGGGAGAGTCAGCCAACTTTGGCTTAACTTAGCACTTTACTGTATACGTTACATTATTACTACACTCACTTGTACGGTTTATCCTTAGCAGCTATATTATACTTCTTATATTATCTATTGATTTTCTGTGTTCTCCCCTACATCTACTCATGTAAAGCTGCTTTGCAACAAGTAACAATTGTGAAAAGCGCTATATAAATAAAATTGAATTGAATTGAATAGATGATAGTCAGTCATCCTCCTCTACGGTAAAGATCGAAAACTGCTCTAGACGCGTTCGTATTTACCTGTGAGAAAACACAAAAATATGAATAAATGATCCACAAACAGAACTGTGGAATATTGCAACCTAATAAACAAATGTGGTACCTTTAAAGTTTTTGCTGGTGAAAGATGGTTGGTTGAGAACAGTCAGCCAGTCCAAAAATGCTGGACACATTCGTGCTAACCTGGGAGAAAACACACAAATATGAATTACTTTTCCACTTAGAGAACTGTAGTATACTCACAACATAATAAATGTGGTAACGTTACCTTTAAAAGGTTTTATGAGTGAAGGGGTTATGTCAGTAATCACTAGGGCTGCCAACTTTAGTCGTTTAGTCGACTAATCGATCGATGCGGTCTTTGTCAACTGACATATTCATTGGTCGACCAGTTGCATAATTAATTTAATTTTCACCAATAAAGAAATTTTCATTGATTTACTCCTTGATACAGTATTTATTCCTTTATAAGCAGTTAAATATTACTGTATTCTAAATATAATTAGCCTATGTTTTATCCACAACTTTAAATGCTTTAATTTAAGCTATTTTGTAACAGCGCCACAGTTTAGTGCACCACGTAGAACACTCTGGAACCACACCCGTGGATGGCTGCACTGCTACTTCGCTCAGAAAGGAATATAGGTAGTTCTGCTGTTGTCAGGGATGGGGAAGACTGAACCCAAGTGCAGACAGCTCTAAACCAAAAATACTTTTATTATAACAAAAACACCCTTGAGGGGGTAAACAAGGCAAGAATATAAATGATAACATACAACAAGACGTGGCAAAACAAACCAGCACCCATGACAGTGCCAAACGTGACACACACAATGATCCGACACAGGACATCACACACAATGGCTTTAAATAGGGAAGAACTAAACTAGAGAAAAAGGACAGACAGGTGTAGGGTGTAAACTAATAATGAATAGTTAACAAGGAAAAAATGGGGCTGGGTCAAGACTGAAGACAGGAGAGCACGAGGCACACAAAACACAAACACAGGCCAAGTGACTCTCCACACAAAACAAGACAACAGTGAGGGCTGCCATGATCCTGTCACATGAAACACATAAGACATACAGGGCTGACAGGATCATGACAGCTGTATTATTCATTAAGTTCAAACGCTACCTGTTTTGGCTTTAGTCAGCAAAATGTCCAAGAAATCTAAATCTTTTTTCTGGCGGCATTTTACAAAAAAAGGTCAAGGAGTTTGAGTTCGCCTGCTCACAAGGTTTGTGAAAAGTAAATGATACAGTCTATTTTTTTGTAAAATCTTTCATTCGAATATTAAATAAAATACAGTAATAAAATAATTAAAATCTCTCCTGATTGTGTTTCAAATTATTACCATTTTCGTCTTTTAGGCTATAAGTAAATTGCAGAATAAGTTTTGTTTTTGTAAATCCTTAGACATTATTTTTACCACTTAAGTTTTGCTTTATACAATGTATTTCTTCAAAGTGAATTTTGTTTTGTATAAATTGTTTCTTAATTTTAATAAATGTTTAATTAACCAACTGCATGGATTTAATTAATAAAAAGCAAATATAGCAGACAATATAATAACTTGCATTGCATTGTTAACTAGAACGCACCTCATCATAAATTAATAAAACCCAGTGTAACCCACAAAAGGTTACTGGAGTGCAATTCTTTTTATCGCTCAGGGGCGCGATTGTGACTGTCACTCACTATAGACCTAGAGCTCCTCACTTTACAGTTGAAAAATCACTTAATTTTCAAAGAATTATATTATTATTATAGTTTTATGTATTATTATTGATGTTTTTTCGTTGTTGTTTTATAAATCCTCTATGACAATTGTTTAATAAATGTTCAATCAAAATACATAAACATTGTGTCTTTTTTATTTTTAGTCGACTAATCGATGCGCAGGACAGGACTTTGGTCAACTAAGCATTTCTTTGGTTGACTACAGCCCTACCACTTACTGAGAGAAATTCAAACTCTCACGGGAAACGTTTGTGCTAAACAATGAGAAAACACATAAATATGAATTAATTTTCCACTTAAGCTGGGCGTACTCGGTGCGAATTCTGAGTTTATGCGAAAATAATTTATACGCAGTCACACACGACAAGATTTTACTGTACGACTTGTCGAATTCTGATGTAAGCATTTTCGCACCTGTGAGGATGAAGTAGGCTACCTTTCGTTGTGGCAGAATGTACAAAAAATAAAACAAGAAAAATATACAGCAAATATATTGGCTTAAGTGCAGAAAACAGCCTGTTCTTTTGTATTTCTGTTTATGCATTCCGAAATTGCAATATAGGTCTAGCTATAGCTTGCTGTGAAGGAATTTCTCTGGCTGTGATTGTTCGTGCTAGCGCATATGGGGTTTTACCGTCTTAATATATCATGATTGTAGTGCCAAGTATAATATCTATATTGCTATTATTAATGTTACATATTGTTGCTTTTTTATAAATATGACCGTTTAAAAAACAAATTCAGTGGGCCTATTTATTTATTTGTAAATGCAGAATGATGAGCAATGAGGTAAAACGCAAGGTAAGCTAACGTTACACGTCTTTCCCTTTATGATTAAATTATTAAGACAATACATCTACAGCCAAATATTAATTTGTAAAATAAAAATCATTTAATTTAATATAATTTAATAAGCACATTGTTAGGCTTGTTTGCATTATAGTGTTGGTCAGTGCGGTGTCTTGAAGTAAAACTGAGCATTTGTGCTCCTGTAACTGTAAAAAGTAAATGCCATACAGAAGGCATTGCATATTAATATACGGCATTTTCACAGTAGCCCTATGTAAATTAATACATAGCAATACAAATATAGTATGAAAACAAATTGATCATTATTTAAATACATTTCAGAGATAGCCTACATTTTTAGTCATTTAAATATTCTCATAATTTCAGAACAAGCTAAGGCTACCATAACAACTTACATTGGGCTATATCATGTGTTCCTTTGGTCGAAAATATGTAAAATATATATATATATATATATATATATATATATATATATATATATATATATATATATATATATATATGGGTAAAAACACCGAACAAAAGTAAGTAAAACAAAAAAGTTTCAATATTTCATCAACCAGATGCATAAACTTCTCTAGTTTCATCTGAAATGCGTCCAAGACCACCTCCTGAAGTGGTTTGAGCGATCGGATTTAAATCCGTCTCGAAAACGTTTCAGAGGGCATTTACACCTGGTCTTTTTACGATCAGATAGCTATCCGATCAGAGAACGAACGCATGAAGTGACCAGGGCTGCGTTTCCCGATAACGTTCTCCCTTAGCGCGCTACGAAGACTCTTAAGTTAAACCTTAACTACAGGTTTACCTTTTCTAGGCGTGTTTCCCGAACTGTACCTTAGCGGGTTTCTTAAGGTATACTTTCTTACGTACGACGTTACCAGGTGCTGTCCATGGCGATGGTGCTGAATAGGTTGATATCGATTGCTCGACAATCAATTGTTCACTTTATGTAATCGGTACTTCGCTGCGTTACGAGAGAGCGGTGTTATTTATTAAAGAAACATTTCAGAAATAGTTCAAGTTACATTTATTAGGAATATCTGGTAAAAATATTTCAAATTGCAAACAACTAAATATAAACCTTGTATATTTTATTTTATATCAAACCCATGCAAAACTCGCAACTTTATGTCCAAAAGTATAATGCATAAACTGCTTCAATGCATCCATTATTCCTTCACTTTAAAGGATAATTTATATTAGGGGTTCCCAATAAATGCGTTGCACAGGGAAATAAGGTGGGTCGTGCAAGTCACCTGGCTTGGCATTACACTTAAAATGTAGAAAAACAAATTGTTGTTCATTAGTTCACGCGTTTATGTGTTTGGACACTGCGCAAGCAGCGCGTTTACAATGCGGATAACGCTTAATGGGCGCATTTCTGGAGCCGCGCCTGTCTGTTAACCTTAAATATAAAATAAAATATATATTATATGATATATAAATATATAGTATGATTGTTTTAGGTTTAAGCTTTGATTAGTTTTAATGTGGAAAATTTGTTGACCTTATACAAGCAATTATCAAGTGGAGCATTTTCTTTGTAATGTTTATAAAGAATATGGCATGCAGTTGCCTCAAAGTTATAAAACATTAAAAAAACTTCGATGCAAAGTCGAATTAACATCAATAATAATATTTAGGAAAATCAACAATTATGATTTCGTGATGAATGTGCTCCCGTGTGGCATGCAATTTTTTTACCTTGATTTGTTTTATTTGCAGCTAAAATAGCCGGTAAACTAAAGATTTAACGGATATGAAATGCACAAATAAAATAGTAAGATTCGCTGTGTAGCTGCCTGCCATAGTTTCACCAACTCCTTCACCCAAAATCTTTTTTTAATAGTTTCTTTAGCCTGTAATAATAGTTCACAGCTGATGTTCCTTTGGAAAAAAATATAAAAAATCTAACAACCATCAGTGTAATAATGTCTAATTATGTGAATGTTTTATTCTTTAAATAAATAAAAAATGCCTAATTTAACACGGAGTGTACTTCTACTTTTTTTTAAACAGATATTTAGTTATATAGACTGCAATCTACACAAGCTTTTATCACAGTCATGGCCCCTAGCGGAGTCAAGTGGGATAAGGTATAGCTAAGAGTGCTCCAGACCAACCTTCCGAACGAACGACTGACAGAAGTGGTAGCCTACGTAACTAAGAACGTTTCGGGAAACACGTATTAACGATAAGGTACAGCTTAAGGTACAACTTAAGAACGACGTAGAGCTAAGAAGGTTTCGGGGAACGCAGCCCAGGTGTAAAAAGCCCCTGAGTGTCGTAACTCTCTCTTTCTACGACTCTGCCCTAAACGAGCAACTCGAATCAAACTTGTGTACAATTCAATGTATAAATCTTATTAAAGGTAGAAAAGTGATTTAGTTAAGAGCAGTGAGAGATTTTACCTCAATGCTGTTTGATTAACACGAGTGACAGACATGAGCAAAATTAGGTAACTTCCATTTTAAGACCAAAGTCCGGATCTAATATCCTGTTACACATGCGCTTTCTCTCTTAGCTGTTTAGTTTCTCTTAAGACCTAAATAGTCGTGTTTATGAAGATACTTGCAAAAGACGGTAGTATTGACACATATGTGTGTATTTAAGGCTAATACAGTGGCAAAAATACTCACAAGCTCAATGAGAAGCGGATGTGCGGCTTGCACGTTCCTGTCAAACAGAATCAGTGTGTGCATATAGCACTGTTGTTTGTGTTTCAATGGCTTAAAATCACTTAATTTAAAACTGCGATGCTTAAATGTGTGTACAAATGTTAAGCATTTGTGACCACACGCACAGCAACGTGACGTGGGCAGGGCACGTAACTTCAAATGAGAAAATACTACGAAATGTGTGCGCTCAATCTGCAGAGACTGCGTGCTTAAACTTCGGCTGCAAATAAGGTGACTTTGCTATCTGCCCGACTCACTTAGGTCCTGTTAGCACCGTATATATTTTTAAACTATGCTAGATGAAGTAAAAACATGCAGACACAAATATTAAGCAAAACAATTTTAACAAGTCAAATTGCGTTTGTTACCTTTACTACCTTTCAATGGCCTTAATACATTTGGGGGTGTGGACAGCTACTTTGACTGATAAAAACCATTAACACTTTTGGAGTTTGCTCTGCACAAGAACGCTTATTTGAACCATGCCTCACCACAAACAGCTTACAGATGAGCTACAGTCATGAATTGTTGCTTTACATAAAGTTGGACAGGGTTACAAAGTTATTTCAAAGACTTTAGAAATTCACCCATTTACAGTTACACAATCAGTATAGGGAATGTTAATGTACGTCACCGCAGTGTTGCATTATGGGACGTGGGCGCCATGTTTAGAGGCACCGCCGACCGCTATGCCATTTAAGTGTGGGCATGTTAAGCTAAAACTAGGTAAAATTTAAGAAGAACGGAAGAAATTGAGAAGTTGAAAGAAAAAGAGAAGGGACCCTATCGGGAGAAACTAAGTGCTACTGCCAAAAAACTTTATTTGGACAAATAAACAACATAGATCCATGATTTAGCAGCCCAAGACTGGATTACGGATCCAGACGCACTGCCTCCGCTTACATATCTGGCCAATTACCTTGTTTTTGCAGGACTTTATTTACACTTTGCTGGAGTTTAAGAGCTATAAATCCCTTCAAGCTTATAGTAAGGTGACACTTCTTCTTTTGGAGTCTTATGGTTGGCAAACCAGCTATTTACTGACAATGTGTTAATACCTACGTATCTTAATGATTCTATAAAATAATTTCTCCGTTGTATTCTGTGCGATGAATCAACACATGTTCATAAGATGGCACTTCTGTTTCGGCCAAGTTATTAAAACAAACAAAATGCTAAATATTTAGCTAACATTGTTATTTAAAGAGTCACAAGCAGTGGGTTTGAGCAGTTGCATTTAATAAAAAATACGTGTTACAATCGTCAAAATTGTCTAAATATTTATTTTTATAACTCATGTGTTTAGGGTGATCAGAAATGAATGAATGAATCAACCAATAACTTACATTTACAAGTTAGTTTGACAGTGTTAGCATAAAAACAAGACAATTTAAGTGGTTCTGCTTTTATTAATCACAAATTACTGAATGACTGAAAATGCAGCGAACACAATCTCGCTGATGTAGGGATTTTTTTTTTGAAAAGTAAACGTTTTTCTCATGATTGCAGCAGGCAAACCACGCGATCCGGCGTCTTTTCGTCAGCTCCTGCACTGGCTTCCTTTGTTTTTTCCACGAATAAAAGCTGTAAAAACGTATTCCGTTGTTCAGTTTCCTCCCTGAACGATCGCGTGACCTGCTTGATCGAGCAGACTGACCAAACATATCGAAGTTTATAAAAATCTCGACAGAAAATACAAAAACAACCTCCAACACATGAACTCAAATACAGCGGGATAGGACGCGTGCCTGCAAATATGGCGGATTATCCATATTGCAACACCGCGTGACGTCAACTCCACATTCCCTATAGAGGGTTTTCACGATGCGTCATTAGAGCGGTAGTCGCCATATTGGAAGCACTCCACATCACAACAGAGCACAGGCAATGAAGTATATCCCGAACGTTGTCAAGGCAAATGGCTAATTATTGCCGTGTTTGAGATTATACCATTAGGACAGTTTGAGAAAAACATTTGTTATCGACTTCCAAAAGTTAATAAAAACAGGGAAAGGAATGCAAGAAATTATCAGAGGAGGCGCTTGTGGTTGGCAAAGCTCAAGAAAAAGAGTAGTATTGTATTAGAAATATGATTAAAGTACATAAAGTATAAAACAAGTATGCTTATACTTGTTGTGTTTTATTTAAAGAGTATTTAATATGTACTTTTTAAAAGTATACTTTAAGTGTATGCACAAAATGTACTTAAACACAACTTAAATTTGCGCTGCAATGCCTTAATGCCAGTGTGCTTAATTGCTCATAACAAATTTTCTATTGTAATAATATTTTTAATAGTAAATGGTAAAAACAATTATTGCTTTTATTGTTTTACTGTGTGCTTATTTTACTGTAAAACACTTTGGTAGGACACTGGCTATTTTAAATTTGCTATATAAATAAAGCTGAAAGCATGAAAACCAGGTAGTTGATTATATCAGGAGATGCAACTGAAGAAAGAATCGCCGGGTCGTCACGGATCCAATGAAGAGGGAGCTAACTTGTAAGGATCTGCACCGCCTATAAATTGTATTTTCTCGAAATATCGTGCCTTTTCTTGTGGGCCAAGTCCTTCCCTATATGCCTTTGTATCTTGGATGTGTTTTCTGTTGTTTAGACATGTCTACATTCACTTAAAGTATCCAAAGCGCACAATTATCCATTGTACTCCGTTCAGTTCTTTACACGAGTGCCTCCACAATGGCCGCGCATCCGGGTTACCGGTGAAACACTCTATAAATGGAGACGCTTTGGGACCGTTGCTACTCTACCACGAAGTGGGTGTCCAGTCAAAATGACACCAAGAGCACAATGAAGACTCATCAATGAGGTAACGAAACAACATCAAATGACAGCCAAAGATTTGAAGGCACCATTGGAACTTTCTAACATCTCTGTTCATGAGTCTGCAATAAGTAAAACACTGAACAAGCAGGGTATCCACAGCAGGACACCACAAAGGAAGCCACTGCTTACTAAAAGAGCATTGCTGCATGCCTGAAATTTGCAAAAGAGCACATTGACACTCCACAGCGGTATTGGCAAAATGTTTTGTAGACTGATAAAACTATTTAGAAGAAAAAAAACACAGCGCTACATCTGCCGTAGAAAGGGCCTGGCATATTGTCATGAAAACATCACCCCAACTGTAAAGTATGGTGGAGGATACATCATGATTTTGGCCTGCTTTGCTGCATCAGGACCTGGCCAGCTTGCAATCATTGAATTCGGGAAGATGAATTCCCAAGTATATCAGACGGTAGAGTGTATGCCTTGACGTCACTTTTCCACGTGACCACGCACGCCGTACTCGCCTTAATGAGTGGCAAACGTTCAACAAAATGGCTGATTTTCATAGCGACTGCTGTAAAACTGACTATTATCAACTTAAGTTGAATTTAGTTGGACTTATGATAATATGCTTTGGGGTGTATGTTTTCCAAAGAAAAACACGGATAAAATACAAATACTTGACAAAATACTTTTAAGTAGAAAGTAAACCCTCTGCTTGATAGTGACCCTAGCAACTTACCAACCCACCTCTGTGGTCTGTGATCAATTTTCTTCTCCTTTCGATGTTTTTTGGCAGTCTGTAAAACGATAACTCTGAATTCTTGTTTATCTGTTAGTACAGTCTATTGCACAACAGCTTTTTCCAGTTCAGTCGCGTTTTCCTCGTGTTATCGGTTATTTCATACTGTACTCAAATGCTGGCGCTCTGTCAGCTGTCTTTTGCCACAGTGGGCGTAACCGCAGTCACTTTCGCCGAAGGTCACGTCACGTGCATACCCTCTATTCTTCAGGATAATGTTATGGAGTGACTTTTGTGCCCTATTTAAACAAACAAATACAGCATGTTTCAAACAAACTTAGTCTGCTTTGCAAAGGGTAAACTCGACACGCAAACAAACAGAAAACACTGTTAAAGGTGCAATTTGTAAGATATTGGCACTGGCACTAGGCCAGTGTTATGTATTTTGTCCAGCTGATTACTATCAATATCTGTAATGTTTTCAACTACTTGTAAATCGTGAGAAAATTTCCATTCAAAACATTGACACGGGCAGTGCAGTCTCCTGTCAATGACGTTATCCATGTGACCCTTTGTCACCGCCTTTACTGACGTAAAAACCACATGACAACAGTGGTCGAGTTCGAAAAAATAAAATGGCGGCCAAGGAAGCGACTGGAGCACAAATTTAGTGTAAATAAACGTATATTAACTTTTTACACATTTTAATTGCATTTCTAGCGAGAAATTACTATTATAGTTTTCAAATATGTGATTAGTTATCACAAAGGCGCTCTCTGTTTATATTTCAAACACGCTGCCTTTGAAGTGCGTCCGAAAGCCTTTCTCTGAGCTGCCTTCATGCCTCCAGTCCGAAGTCATTTCCTCATGAGGCAGCGAGGCAACAAGTCCCACTGCCTTGAGTTTTCGGACGCAGCCAGTGTCGTGGACAAATGCGGAACTATGCGTTAGCGCCTGTCGGGCTACGCGCTTGCTTATGAACTTATGGCCGTCTGCCGCTGGTTGTGTCAGCTCCTGTAAGCGTACGGGCCAACCAAACGACCCAAGAAGAGTTTGGAACAAAACGAGAGAGGATCCATTTGTTGTTGCATTTTCTGGATGGAGAGAGCTTCATGACAACATTTACCTTCTAGACCGAGATTCTGATCCTGCTTGTGTTTTACGCGATGGGTGAGTTGTTTTGATTCATAACCCTTCAAAAAACATATGCTATTATATTGATCACAACATTAGTGTGTAGATTGTAATCAGCGTGTCTTCCCGCGGACGATATGCACATCAAAAGGTATTGTACAGCAATATAAATGGCACTTAAAAATAAGATTTGTACTGTCAATACATTATGTGAAAAATCATTGTAGATTGTAAGTTGAAAACTTAATTCTGTGCTGTGTTAACCATTGAATTTGGACTAATAGTGTAACATCTATGACTAACAATTTCGTTTTGAACATCACATATAAACTTACACAATGAAATAAACGATGTCATCAAACGCAACATTTATAAGACTTGATTACCTTATCCGTCAACGTGATTTCTCGTTCGCGTCTGATTGATGGCCATCAGTGGTTGAGTTAAAGACTACAAATCCCATAATTCCACGCTGCTTCAGAGCGTCATTAAACAACGGCTGAATCCCAAACCGCCTACTTCCATACTATATAGTATGTAAAAAGCGCTACTTTGCGTACGATATAGTATGGAAGTAGGCGGTTTGGGATTCAGCCAACGTTATTGATTTGATCTGGCGCCATCTAGCGGCACATAAATACAAATTGCATCTTTAAATGCAAACAGCTAATAAAAGGAGGAAGACAGTAACTCCATTGTTGACATTTTAACTAGTGAAAATGTATACCTTACATCATTTTATTAAATATTACAATATTATTACATTTAAATGTGCTTGCCATTTTAATAAATGATTACTTAATTTGATCAACGATTTCAGATTCTCTCCATCTTCTAGCTACAAAATGGGCACTTTTATGGCGAAATATTATTCCGAGATGTGATATGTAAAATGTAAATAAGGGGAGGGTTTAAATATTGTCACAGACAGCATCTGCGTTGTTCAAGGCCACAATGAGCCATTTTCTCTGACACTTCTGCTGAGTTCTCTCTCTCTCTCTGTAATTTTGAGTTTTAAAACTGTGGGATTTATCAAAAACATCAAAATGTATGGAGGACTGATTTTTATGATTGGTATGTATTAATGCATTATTTTCATAATTATTTAGTAATGAACATTAATTTGACTTAAAACAATTTTTAAACTCTGATTAACTGAAGTTGAAATGTCTTGTAAAAAGACAAAGAACATTTCATTTTATCAATCCTAATCAATCTGAATTGTGTAGTAAAAACTGTGTTCACATTGTTTTATACCACAGTGACATGCAGTGTGAACGGCTTTAACATTCAAACCTTACCATTGAAAAATTTCACAAATGATGATCTACTTTTTGGGCAAATCGTTATTCAGTCAAACCGGTTAGTCATTTCTGAGAATCTTTTTGGAGATAATAGATATTTGTTTTATTGGATTAATGTTGTATCATTACATGTAAGTTTATCAACCTCCTCCATTTTAGTTTTGTAGGTGTGTGGTGCACTCGAATTGAATTTCTCTATGTTCT
The DNA here is from genome assembly GCF_027580225.2 of Misgurnus anguillicaudatus. NCBI lineage: Eukaryota > Metazoa > Chordata > Actinopteri > Cypriniformes > Cobitidae > Misgurnus > Misgurnus anguillicaudatus. The sequence continues at coordinate 16,363,705 of NC_073360.2, read as the reverse complement.
GTGTTTTCTTTTCTGTGTATTTTTTAATGTAAAGCTGTACTTTATATACAAATCCATTTTAATTGAATTATTTTTACAAGTCCATCTTAAAGCACATTGTGATCTTTTGTAGTCAAATTATGTAATTATATATTTTGTTTCAGAGTTTTTGTTTCTTCCCCCATAACTGGAAAACTTTTCAGCTGCACACTAAAGAATGAATGTGTCTTGGTAAATTTTCACGGTAGGTTTGTCATGATTTGTTGTCTTTAAGCTGTAAACTTTAACCACACACTGTAAATGTCTCACTAATTTATAGAATTGAATTGTTAGATAACTTTTATTAAATCAATATATTTTCTAAAGATGAGACAGCAAAAGGCCTGAGACCAACAACATCAGTAGCTGCTAGCGTGATATCAGACGACGAGCATCTTCTGGTATGTTTACTGCTTCAGAGGTGGTAAATGTGTTAGAAAAGTGTGCATGAGAAGTAGCTTTAAATAATCAGATAAGATATTTAGAAGCTTGCAAAGGGATTTTTGTCTTACAGAGCATTTTCAAAGTAAAACCACTGTAGCATCGGGTCAATATTGAGAAGGCCAGAACTGATGGTTAAATGATTTTTATTGCTCTCCGTGTCATCAACCAACGTAAGAGCTAAGTAAACAAATAAACCATGCATTACATACATTTCAACCGTAACACAGCTCCTTACATTAGTTTCAATCTGTAAACATTAAGTTAAATTATACATTTCACAATAACATTCATCAAGTAGTTCGAATATATGTTTTATTAACTTTACAAACCTTGTTCCTAGGGGTGGGCGATATGACCAAAATCTTCTATCACGATAGGATTAATTTTATATCATGATAACGATATGTATCACGGTAAAGTTTTTTTATGTTTTAATAAGGTTTAAATCTTTAATACCATAGAAATGTTCATAATTCTCACAAAAAAACATATACAAGCATAGAAAGAAGATAAATACAAACAAAACTCAAGCTCTCTGAAGATAAACAGTGAATGATATGAGACTGATAATAAAAAATTATTCATGTATGTATAGGCCTATATATATTTTTATTTAAGGTAGAAAAGTGATTTAATCAGGAGCAGTGAGAGATTTTCTCTCAATGCTGTTTGATTAACACGAGTGACAGACAGGAGCAAAATTAGGTAACTTCCCCTTTAAGACCAAAGTCCCTCTCCAAAACACTGTTACACATGCGCTTTCTCTTTTAGCTGTTTACTTTCTCTTAAGACCTAACTGGTCATGTTTATGAGGATGCTTGCAAAGACGGGAATTTTGACGCATATGTGTATTTAAGGCCAATAAAGCGGAAAATGCTCACGAGCTTAATGAGCAGCGGTCGCGCGACTTGCGCGCTCCTCACAGACAGAAAAAGCAGCGGTTGCGCGACTTTTCCGCTCCTGACACACATAAAGAACGCACGCATACAGATCTGCTGTCTGTGTTTCAATAGCTTAAAATAACTTGTTTTAAAACTGCAGTGCTTAAATACGTGTACAAACGTTACGTTTTCGCGAGCACGCGCACAGGAGCGTGACGTGAGCGCGTAACCTCGATAGAAACGATAGTCCAAAATCTCTACCGGTTGACAAATTTCTACCGGTTAATTATGTCTACCGGTTTATCGCCCACCCGAAGCTAAACCTTGTAGTTTATCCGTGCTTTTTACTCTTTAACCGTGAACCTTTCAGACTTTCTTTCGTCTTTTTTCCGCCGTTCTTCCAAACTGAATTACGTCACTACACATCCGGTTTCTGAGGTTGCCAAAATAAAAGCTCAATATTGCAAACATAAAACATTATAGCATAACTATAATTAAAATGCATAAAGGTAATAATTAAAGTGCATAATTACTCTGTTGGCTTTTACAACCACAACCACTTTTCGAGAACAGGTTCTCCACATTGCGTCAGTAGCTGGCGCTAAGGGAGATCCTCCCCTCTTCTGATTTTCTGAAGCTTTTTTATGGAAGAAAGCCAGTGTACTGGCCAATGCCTGCCATGAAGACATATAGAGGCGTGGCTTTCACTGCTACATAACAACAAAGGCATATCCTTACATTCTTTCTCTTCACTTCGTGATACTGAAGCGTCACCTTAGAGTATTGCATGCAAATTGGACATAGGCTTTCATGCGTTACAGCTGACATTTACATGGATAATATTGCTTCGTTCCTCGAGGAAAAAGGTAAGCGAAGAGAATCATTAGAGTCTTCACACATGACATGTCTTCACACATGACTGTGTTCTCAACAGCGAACCACCACACCGTGGTTTTGTCACGTTACGTTATACACAAAAGAGAACCCAAACGCAGACACGACGTAAATAATAAACTGAAGGTTTATTCCAACAAACACAAAAACTCAAAAGGGGGTAACAAATAATAAACTAATGATGATGAAAACACGGAACTGGGAAACAAACACAGGATACCAAAAATAACACAAACTCGGATTACACAATTCAGTGACACGGAAGACATGAAGAATAAACTGAATCTGGACAAACGAACGAGCACACGACAGAGAACGAGAGGGCATTATAAAGACACAACACAAATGGGGAACAGGTGAACATAATTAATAATGCAAGACACGAGTACATAAGGGAGTAGAGTAAAAGTGACAAGACACTGGGAACACGTGACACAAATAAATGATGTGAAAACAAGTGTCCCCACACAAAACACAATGTTGCCATGATCTTGCCCTCTGAACTCAGACCTGAATCCTACACAAAGGTCTGGCAAGACCATGACAGCGACAAGACACTGAGAACACATGGAAGCCACACACACAATATGACTCCACGTTTCCCCACACAGAACATAGTACTGTTATGGTCTTGCCAGAATCTAGTACAAAAGGTCTGGCAAGCCCATGAAAGGTTTGGGGAGAGGATCAGTTATTTGGGTCCCCAAACTGTCCGAATAAGCTGCGGTTCTGTAAGGGCACTCCAATCTGCTGAACAATCTGTTTGCGGGGGTGTTATGCGATGACTTAGACGCTCTGTTGTGTTGCACTTTGAGATGCGTACGAGAGTCGCAAGCCCTTTCTACTCCACACCCCTCTTATGTTGTGCGCATAAAGGTGTGAAATGAACACCTATGACCCGGTGCGCTGTCCCGTGTTGAGTGTTCTACCTTTACAGTAGCAGGTAGTTGGCCGCGATGCAGGCTGTCTACCTTGAGGGTTTTCGAAGCAGCACCTGTGGCGTTTTGCACGATGCCTCTGGGCACGCAGTGGCTGGTTATTAGAATTAAGGGAGTGAAGCGAGATGCCTCGCTCTCTTATAGTGTCCCATTAGGGATAATGTGCTTGAAACCTTCCTCAGCGCCGTTAGAGTGCAGGCGGTTTCAATCTGCCTTATACTCTGGTTTTACATGAGCTATGCCCAGTCTGGGCTTTATATGTTATCTAAGTGCTCGAACCACAACACGGCAGTCTCAGCAGCTCTTTGTGCCACCACGGCAGTGCTGGGGCAGCCTCTATGTAAGAAGAGAATTTTGCGGTGGATGCGAACGCATTTCATGGGGCTTTCCGAGCTTGCTCTGTGAGATACTCCCATCCCACCTAGCAGTCAGCTGCTGGGTTGAATGCTGAGGGAGGGTGACACATCACCTCAGTTTTTAAGTTGTAGTGTGTGTCGCGTGGTTAATACAAATTCACAGAGTCTACCGCATGTTGCCAGTACAACTGTGTTGCTGCTAATGTTGATGTATGGAACTGTATTCGCTTCATCCTCATTTCTTCCACACTAGCTATCCTGATGTGCATCTTATGCTACGCCAGCAGATGCCGAACACAAGTATGCTTGCTTTGGTCATTTATTTCATTGTGTTTATCTGCTACCCTGTCTAATGCAGCGATAAGACCTATATGCTGGCTGTGTCTGTATGTACTCTGTCCTGGTTTGGGACGTGTTTCTGATTGGGTCACTAAAGACTCTGGCATCTAATTTTTTTTACGTTGGCTTACACCAACTGGGTTAAGACTGTGCTATGTGCTACTGCTAAGCATTGCACTGCATGGGTTTGAGTAAGTTCCACTCTGCTCTTCGCTGTTCTTACGGCGTTCTCGAAAAGGAATTTATCAGTTACTATCGTAACCTTGGTTCCCTGAGAAACAGGATCTAGACATTGTATAAGCTGCCGTGTCACTGCTCAGATCAGCTCTTCTGTTGTTCAGTCGAAAGAATTTGAGGATATGCCTTAAAGATGGTCGTTATGAAGCGGCGAAAACCACGCCTCTATAGGTCGTCATGGAAGGCACTGGCCAGTACACTGGCATTGTTCTATAAAAAAGCTTTAGAAAATCGGAAGAGGATCTCCCATAGCATAAGCTATTGACGCAATGTCTTCTTCCTGTTTCTCAGGGAACCAAGGTTACGATAGTAACCGAGACGTTGTCCTTTACAGAAAAGGAAAAATATTTAAAGAGCACCTATTGTCCGATTCCTTCAGTGTGTAAGTGTGTATTAGTACATGTTAAGAATATGCAAAAGGTACATACCCCAAAGTAAACAATGACGTGAGTTTTCGTCTCGAACGTAAATCTCTTTTCTTGGACTACAACAAACACACAGATTGTAGGCAACAGTTTACTTCCTAGGATTGGTGATGCAGACAAGACCAACATTATCAAAATTCCTCCCGCTTGGACTCACAGCCTGCAAGTTAACTCCTGTTAGCATTGCATTGTGAGTGAATCTTTCAAACATGTTAAGGAGCATCACATTTCCGGCTGATGTCAGAGGTATTCAGACCAATCACAACGTACAAATTAGCTGGCTAATGGGGGACACAGAGCTTTTCAAATCTGTGAAAACTTGAGCTGCAAAAATATATGGTATGTGGAAAATAATGTGTGTGTTTAACCATAAACTACGCAAACACATTATATTATACCAAATACACAAAATAACGTTGTTTTTGAGCAAAATTATTAGGGAGGTTATTTATTAATTGACTTGAGACACTTTACTTAGTATTTTGGGAAACTCTCTCAGGTTGATGGGCGTTGGAAGCAAAAAAAGGGGGGTGGGTCCCCCCAAAAAAATTACTGAAGCAGACATTCTGGTCCCTTGATTAAACAGCTTCTTTTTATAGCCTAAAGCTCTGTTTACCTGTTGTGTAGCAGAATGTAGGTTGCGAAAGTAGTGAAAACGTCTTGGTTACTGAGGGAGGGAACGAGGCATTGTGTCGATGATGTGACACTAGGGGACCCTATGCAAACTGCCACAGAAACTGACTGTGTTAGAAACCTTTAGCAAGGTGAAACCCATAAGCTGAGCATACAGGGAATCCTGCTAAGGTTAATAACCTTCCAGTGCACCCAAAGGAGAAGTTGAAGGTACCATAGGGATGAGAAGGAGACTCCGTCTACAGCATAGTAAAAATACTAGCCAAGCACTGGGAAGCCTCTAAGAGGCATGTGGAGACCACAACCTACTGGAGAGAGGTTATGGAAAAGTCAGAATACACCCAAGAGCAGCAAACTGTGAAAATGAGCTCAACTGGACCCAAGGGAAATGTGAAAGCCCATCCGCGGAAGACCCATGGTTTACCAAAGGGAAACCGTAGGGGAATAAGGCATGCAACCCAAACCAGACAATGAACCCTGAGATTGGCTTCTCCATAAGCCAAATTCAAAAAAACATAAAAGAACGATTCACCCAATAAGAGGGGAACCACTTGGAAAAATGTGCCCTGAACTAGGGAAGATCACAACTAGGCCCACAGCCATCAACCAGATTGAGTTTTCGGAGCTAAGGCAAAACTGTCTGAATCCTAAGGTAAAAAAACCTTGCAAAGGTGTTAGGAGCAGCCCAGCCTTCAACCTGACAAATATCCGCCAGGGAGGACCGTTAGCCAGTGCCCATGAACAGGCAATGCCTGGGGAAAGACGTATTCCAGAAGTCATATTCCGGGGCCAGCTGTGCACTAAAGCATCTATGCAGGGGGGGCCTAGTGAGAGAATACCAAAGCAGGCACTAAACAATCTCCTGAGAGGCAAACAGGTCGACCTGTGCCTCCCCAAAACGAGTCCAGATTAACTGGACCACCAAAAGATGAACTCTCCACTCCCCGCACAGTGTCACCTGCCGTAAGAGTGCATCTGCTGCATGGTTGAGGTCGCCAGGGACATGAGCAGTGCGCAGAGACTTAAGTCTCAGCTGACTCCATAAAAGAAGGTAGCGGGTGAGCTGTGACATCTGGCTAGAGCGCAAACCGCCTTGGCAGTTGATATGCACTACTACCGACGTGCTGTCGGAACAGGCTAGCAGGTGCTTGCCCTGGATCAGAGGGGGAAACCTCGTCAGGGCAAGCCAAACTGCCAGCAGCTCGAGGCAATTGATATGCCAAAGCCGATGGGGTCCCGTCCAGGAGCCCGCTGCAGCATGCTCGTTACACAGTGCCCCAGCCCACTCTTGAGGCATCCGCCGTGATGATTATGCTTCTGGAGACCAGACCACAAAAAATTGTGACATGCAGGAGATATAGGACTCTGATGCTTGCCCAGCACAAGGTCCCTGTGGGCACACAACTGTTCCCAAGAGTGAGTTAAAATTAGCCAGTCGTCAAGGTTAAGTACGCAAATGCCTTTCTCCCTCAACGGGAGAGCGCGGCTTTCGCTAACTTCGAGAACACATGAGGAGACAGGGACAGACCAAAGGGGAGGACCCTGTACTAAAATGCCCACCCCGCGAAAACAAACTACAGGAAAGGCCTGTATCAAGGAAGAATTGAGACATGAAAGTACATGCCCTTCAGGTCTAGGGCTCTATCGCGCCCTTCGAAAGAAAGACGTTGACCTCCGCCCGAAGAACCGCCGCTTTCTCCCCACTTATCAAGGAGCTAAGAATGCCGCTGAATCTAGGCGAGTGCCTGGTGAACTGGAATCGCATAGTCAAGCTGAATAGTTCTCACGAGCCAACGTGACAGATTGGGCAGCGTAAACTATGTGTCCAAAAACCATGCCAGAGGCTCGAGTGGAACAACGGTACTCAGGGCCGAGAGAGGTGGGAGGCGGTATGGTGGAAACAAACTGTGAGAGGTTATGAGATCACCCTCTGCCCTCGATAGTGCCAGAGGGGGGGCCCCACTGGGTCCATGCACTGAAACAAAATCGAACCAGAGAAAAAGGAAACTGCTAGTTTACTGAGAAAGTGGGGGCCCACACCCAAGCGCAAGCCAGATGTGAAGGTCTCACCCACCCTGCTCTGGGTGAGGCAGAACCGCAATGGCAGCCTCGTCTCTTCTGGGTACGTCATCCTAGGGATGCTTCGAAGCCTTAGGAGGGTTCTTAGCGCCCTGACGCGACATTGGCATCCTCCTGCGGTTGTATCTCCTTGGCCGAGGAGGGGATCCCGATGTAGAGGGGGCCGGCGCAGCAGGTGCAGAAGAAGCAGATTGGCGGGGAGCAGGCAGAGCAGGACGGCGGGGAGCAAGCAGAGCAGGACGGCGGGGAGCAGGCCGGGGCCGTCGAGGCAGGATGTGCTTTATTGCCTCCGTCTGCTTTTCACTGTTGCAAACTGCTGCGCAAAGTCCTCAAAAGTTCCGCCAAAGAGGCCACCCTGGACGATGGGGGTGTCAAAAAAGCACACTTTCTCTGCATCCCTGCGAGGTTGAGCCAAAGGTGTCGCTGCTGGACCATCATTGTGGACATTGCATGACCCATCGCACGTGCTGTAACCTTCGTCACCCAAAACACCAGGTCATGACCACCCTCGTTGATGTCCTTAAGTGCCTTGCCTTGATGCACCTGCAAAATAGCCATGGCATGGAGGGCGGATGCAAAATAGCCATGATAGGCTGCTCAAATATTTAAGGTTTAGCTGAATATAACAAGGAAACCAATGCAACACTTAAAATATACAATATGAATGCCTTACAATGTAAACGTTGGATCAACTTTTTAATTTAAAAATAATTTCATTTGGTAATGCCTAAAAATGGGAATTTTCAAATATGTAAAAATTAAGTTTTATAAACTTTTTCTCACTTTATTAAAAGTATTAAATTAAAGTAAGTTAGAGTAAGTAGAGAAGCTTTAACATTTTTGGAAGTTGTTCATTATATTTAATCAGAAGGAATTGTTTTAGTTGTGTTATTTCTTCTCAAGTTGTGTAATCAAGTTGGCACAAAGAAGTCATCAATTGAGGATATGAATGGATATTTCACAATGATAAATCTCACAGGGAAGCTCAAACTAAATCCTGCTGAATTAGGTATGGTTTACATGATATTTGATCATTTGATAATGCCAAATACAGTCTCTGAATCTCTAAATGTTTTGAATCTATGTATTTTCATTAAAAAATCAAAATGCAGCGCTCAACAGCAACAACAACAATCATTATCATGGTGGACGCATCAATACGGGTGAGAAAACTCTTGTGATGGTGTTACTAATTGATCTTGTAATTTAAATCAAACATGTACTTTACAGCTACTTTACATGTTGTAGACCCTGCTAGGACAGAGATTGCTTTTGTGTTGGATGGTTCTGGCAGCATTCATCCTGATGACTTTCAGAGAGCCAAAGACTTTATCAGCAAAGTCATGACAAATGTTTGGAAAACATGTTTTAATGTAAGTAAAGCTAAAGGTTTTTATATTACATATGCAGCTCAGTATGTTCCTGCAGCTTAGTAAAGCGGTAGTTGTCATGTTTCATGAAAGTGTGACCTATATGATGTCAAATCTTTGCATTAGTTTTTCTGTAATGTACATTAAAAAGTTTTAAATAAAAAAAATCTATTTTTTTTAGTGTGCTTTTGCAATAGTGCAGTACGCAAGTAGGATTAGGACTGAACTTCCACTTCAAGACAATAAGGATGCCAGCAGGACCTTAGAAAAAGTAAAGGAAATACAGCAACTTGGCAATCTCACAAAGACTGCTTCAGCCATCCACTATGTCCTGTGAGTTCTACTATATTATTTATAATGATACACATCAAGCACCTTTGTTTGGGGATAAGTTGAGTTATGCTCTCTTCTGACTTCATTTGCTGTCTACAGTACAAATATTTTCATCCCTGAGAATGGACCAACAATTAAATCTAAAAAAATGATAATCGTCTTGTCTGATGGAAAGATTTTGGGAGACCCAATGAACCTTACTAATGTTTTGAACATGCCAGAAATGAAGGAAGTAACTCGCTTTGCCATTGGAGTAAGTGTATATTGTTTTATTTTAGTGACATTTTAGTGACATCATTTACCTTTAGGGGTCCAGCTTCATTCATGTTATATAGTATACCTGTCAACATTGGGATTTAAAAATAAGGGAAATTCCCGAACCTTAACACCACAACCCCAATACAGCACAACAACAAAAAAACTGCCAATGGGGTAAGAAAAAAAATCTTGAAATAAGTTTACTTTTTCCTTAAAAACTTAATTCAAGAAAAATTAATGTAACAATTTCATACCTGGCAGATATTTTTATTTTTTTAGCTTGTTTTAATCATAAATTCACTTAACTTTGATATTTTTGTCTAAACACTAAGCTTACTTTTTATCTTAGAATTTTTAGATATTTGTGCTGAAAACAAGATAAAAAATACTAAGTAAGAAAGTAATTTTTTGCAGTGTATACTAGGGATGCACCGATAGGATTTTTTTGGGCCGATACCAATTTAAACAGACAACTTCTGGCCGATACAGATGCCGATATTAAACACTTGTATATAATACTAGTTGGTCTATTAGCTAGTTTATTTCTGCATCAAATTATTTTTACTGAACATGGATTGAATCTAATTAACATTCAACTGACCAACATAATAAGAGAGGCACAAATTAAGCTAAAACAAATATAATAAGACTGCATGACAACCTTCAAAGGTGGTTTTTGCTATTCAGCATTTATTTTATTAACAACATTAACTCATTTTTTACATTTAATGGATTTCTTTATGCAGTTAATTAATAAACAATCGGTATCGGCCTTTCTTGTGCTATTGCCGATATGCCGATGGTTTCAAATTAATCAAAAATCGGCCAATAAATATCGGCGGCCGATACATCGGTGCATCACTAGTAGTGTATACCTTGTATCATTGTTTGGATGGCTCTCTTGCATCTGCAGACTTGTTTTACACATCTACACATTCCTTAACACCTTCTAAGTTAAGCAGAAAAGCACAAACAGCAGTATTTTTACAAACAAAGTAAAAAAAAATGCACACCCTGCAACACGCATCAGCCCGCACATGAAAATTTGCGAGTTTGTATGCTGGCTGGCGGGCATGGCGATTGTAGCTTTGCTCGCAGCTCGTCATCCTCTATCCAACCTCGGGAAGCGAACATCAAATACGAGAAATTGTTTAAACAGAATGATGGAGTAAAAAACGGAATAATCCCGGAAAAAATGGGAGTGTTGACAGGTATGGTTATACCATGGGCCTGTTGAATGCTTCATTCTGATTGTCTGATAAATGTTCCAGGTGTTGATTATTTTTTTTAAACTGCACACCTAACCTGTCAAATTTCTTCAAAAGAGGCACCATAGCAATGTTTGTGGTACTTGTGGTATAAGAGGAATTACTGACTTCGATCCTTTGAAATATTTGAAAATAATGCACATCCTCAGTGTAACGGACTCCACTTCACATCGTGCTGCATTGCCACCTTGGGTGTGCATTATTTTCCAATAATTCAACGGCCCGTCATCAATTATTCCTTACATATATGGTAGGCCTATTATGTAGTTTGTTTATTATTATTTTATCAAACAAAACAATCACAATATATCTTACTATACAAAAATCTTATATCATTTATAGGTAGGAAACGCCCTTTTGACTGATCCTGAGGCAGTTCAAGAGATGAAGGACATAGCAGATACCAATAAGTTTTTTAATGTTTCCAATTATGCTGCCTTAGATGACATCCTTTCTGAACTGGAACAAAGCATAACTGGAACTAATGCCTTAGATGACATCCTTTCTGAAATGGAACCAAGCATAACTGAAACTATAGATGAGAAAGTATGGGTTTTCAAGGGATGTTTAGCAGGATGTCCAGACTGCTCTTTGCCATAAAGGATGGATAATTTTTATGCATCATATAAGACAAAAAGTCCCAGTTTGACTTGAATGTCTTGATTTGAATTATTCTGAACGTAACAAAAAATTGCAATTCCTTTGTTCTGAACTTTAAAATAAAAAATTATTACATTGTATTGTTAATATTCTTGTTATAAGAAGAATTGTTTACCCAAAAATAAAAATTCAGAGGGTTCATAAATGTATTTTAAAGTGAAACGATAGGTGTGTGTGTGTGTGTGTGTGTGTGTGTGTGTGTGTGTGTGTGTGTGTGTGTGTGTGTGTGTGTGTGTGTGTGTGTGTGTGTGTGTGTGAGAAAAGGTTCATATTTAATGTTTATTTAGTTATATATTATTTAGCTTATACTTTTATAAAGCAAAATCTAAGTGAGATAGACTGAAATGCTGTAGAATTGAGTCATGGGGCAGAACCTTGTCTTAGTGACTTCATGTAATAATTTCTAGTGCCAGGAGTGTTTGTTATCTTGCTTTGAAGATTACAATGAGTGTTGATTTGCTTTATCAGATACATGAATATTTTACACAACAGTCTGTTTATGTGATAAAAACTCCCTCAACTGACGCTGGTACATGGTAGAGACCTGTCAAAGGTCAAAGAAAGGAAAAGTGCAGCCTGATCAACCAACCTTTTCACTGAAAAGTTTTTAGTAAAGATTATGACAGTTTGCTTGCTTTTAATCAGTTTTTGATTTATAATAATATGTCATCAAATGTTCTTTTATAGAAATAAAAGGGGAATGAAGGATCTTAGGATCTGAGTTTCTTCAAAGGTTGTGTGTGTTTGTACATACATACATCTTTGTTGTATTTTACTTCTTATTTTCTTATATATGTATGTGCTAACATTTACAAATTTTATATGAATTTCACTATTTACTTTTCTACTTATTTTTACTTATGCTGGTATAATGACCTTATTAATGACCTTGTCTGTGAAACCAGGGAAATGTCATTTTCCTGACAAAGAGAGAGCTAGTGACAGCTATTATACAAGACCTATAGGGCTCTATCCTACACCCGGAGTAATGCAGCGCAATGCGCGACGCAAGTATCTTTTGCTAGTTTCGACCTGGCGCAATTATAATTTTCACGTTTAGCGCCGCGTTGTTTAAATAGCAAATGCATTTGCGCCCCCTTTTGCGCCCATGGTCTGGTCTGGTCTGAAAACGTGTGTTCAGGCACATTATTGGCGCGTTGCTATTTTGAGACAACTAAAATAGACTACGCCATTGACCAACAAAAACCTGCTCTAAAATCTAAAGTCAATTTAAAGAGCGTGTTAGAAATATGCGCTATATAAATGGAATGACAACGCGGGTTTGCTTATCACATACATAAATGTGCAGCAGCACAAAAACGCTTTTAAATATGAAAGATTAAAGGATTGAATGTAAAAGATTATTATTGAGTCTCTTCGACATAAATGAGGACTAATTATGAGACGTTAGAAGGCGCAAAGAGCTGCTTCACCTGTAGCCTGGTAAGTAAATAAATGCTTTGCTTTAATCAAATGCATCTGTTTTTAAATGTTTTTAAATGCTACCTCACGGATTTATTGTATATGATGACTCTGTACCTGTGGATATGGTGAGAGTAGAAACATTTTTAAGTGATGCTTAATAAAAACTCGTGACGCTGTCTAAGTGCTAAAACTTGCGGAGAGCCGTTTGTAAGTTCTTTATCTCCTGTTTGTTACAAATAAAGTATTTTTACAGTACAAACCTTTTCTTACATACTTGTAAATCATTGTTTGATGATATTGAATAGCCATACGTTTAAAGCAATTAAAAGCCTGCTTTTTTACTTCCATGACTAAAAGAAAACGGGTTTTAAAGGTTTTAATAAAAAAAAATAACAATTTCAGGTGAAAAACAACACAATTATTTAACATTAATCTTAAACATTAATCTTCTTCCTCCGCTTAGTTTTTCAGTTTACAAAGTCCGTCATCTAAATAGGGATTAGACATAGCGCCAGCGCAACAGGATTTTAAAGGGGATGAAAGCTGAGACTCTCATTGGTTTATTGCACGTTACGGCCAAAATACTCCCATTACTCATTAAAAAAATAGGACCAACCCTTTTCGACCATGCGCTCGGCGCACAAACCATTTTTCCCGTTGTTAAATTAGCAAAAGTAGATTCGGACACGCCGATTTAGACGTTGCGCTGTGCGGTATAGACAATCATTAAAATAGGGCCCCAAGTGTCTGTCTTTCTGTCTGTCTGTCTGTCTGTCTGTCTGTCTATTGTCTGCCTGTATGTCTAAGTCTTTTAAAGTTTACATTTCTTATATTTCTTTGGGCTTTAATGGTTTAATTTGCTTGATTGTCTTATATATGACTCTTTTGTAGCACTCTGAAATTTTCTTTAAAATGTAAAGTGCTTTATAAATAAAATGCATTATTATGATTATTATTATTATTATCCACACCCTTTTATATAAAACTAACTTGAACATAGAAAAAATGTGTAAAACTCTCTTCTAGGACAGTAGCATTGAGAGGGGGCTTTGGGTGCTTAAGCCCTGTTTGGTGAAAAGCTCCTAATCTTTTGAAGATTTAAAAGTTTAGTTTAAAAATGTAATCAATTTTATTATTTGTTACTTATTAATTGTTTTCATACTACACAAATTCCAGCGGTTATTTGACGTGTGATTTTTTTTCTGTTAAAAGCAGCTGTGAAAGCTCGTAGTTTGTCTAGTCTAGTGTTGTTAAACTGTTCCGGCCTGCAGGTGGCACTGTTGACCACACACAATTAAAGGGATAGTTCACCCAAAAATGAAAATGTTGTCATCATTTTCTCACTCTCATGTTGTTACAGCCCTGAATTTCTTTGTTCTGATGAACACAATGCAAGATATTTTGAGGAATGTTTGTAACCATGAGCTCCACTTCTATCCACCTTTTTTTCTATCCACCTTTTTTCGAACGTGGAAGTAAGTGATGTGACGTATTTCCCTTTTTTGTGCGAGACGTCCGTTTCAATAGCTAGCCGGTAAAAACAGTGTAAAGCATTAAACATGATTTAAACAGTTAATATTTACTACACCTGCCATGTATGAACCAGTGTGAGGATGAAATTAAGAAGTGGCTTGATAAATATATTTTCAATCATTTCATGTTGTTGATCGGGAGTGACGGGTCTTCAATCGTAAAATATAAAAGCACAGAGACATACCATGTGTCCAGTGTTTGTACATGGGGGCGTGCACACCAAAGCTTTTACGCCCATGCACACTAAACCCTTTGAGGTTTACTTACTCACTCACTAGGCGTCCTCTGTTACATCAGCATAGCATTATTGCGGTTCTGTGTCTTAGATGTAAAAAGTGATGTCTTATAATGACCCTAATAATGTCAATGTAGACCTACTGTAGTATACTTGCCATCAATTTTTTCAAACTACAAGAACCAGTCTCTTCATGTTTCATGCGTGAATGTGGAGGCTTGATTTCTGCCAGTTTCTTAAAAGGCTTTTATGTATTGTTTTTTTTTCTTTTCAGGTCATTTCTATAGGCAAACCAAAACGTAGATGTGGTCAATTTTTATGAAGTATGAATTTAATTTAGCTTTTTTCAGGCAGCAGTCTCTGTTACCAAACTCAGACGTGCAGCTTTTTTCATGGTTACCACATCCTGCTACAAGCTGTGTGACACAAATTCACATGGCTAGACGTTTGTTCTGTTGCAACATAATGGCAATTGCTTTCCGAACCCCTCACGTGAAAATGAGCATTTAGGTTATTTAGTTAGAAATGTTAGCAATACTTTTAGTTGATATAACTTGTGAAAGTTTATTTACATTAAATTGTTTTAACTGGTAAAATTGTTGATATTCATCAACATACATTTCATACATTTCAAATGTTCTTGTCATTCTTATTTACTCACTGACATCATTGATCATATAGTTACTCTTCATTTTCTAACAAAATTGGCCCTTTTATGGCAGATTTTTTATAGCTTATCTATTGACAGGCATATTATCTGCTCCAAATATATTTTATCTTTCAAAACTATAATAGTGATAAACACAGTTGCATGACGGCAGCCAACATGTCTTTCATATTTGCTGTTTGATGCAGCTTTAACTCAAGAGCCTGATTGAAACAAGTCACATAATCCTCAGTGTTGCCCCAAAATGTCTTTCATGAGTTTAAATGATAACAGGTTGAAATGGCCTCCCCATAAAGAAACTTTTCAGAGGTGTGGTGTGTAAATTGTAAAGAAGGGGAGGGTTTAAAAATACCGACAGTATCTATGTTGTTCTACTTTCTGAAGACCACAATGAGCCATTTTCTCCGTCACTTCTGCTTCGTGCTCTCTGTCTTTGTGGATATGATTTTTTAAAGCGTGGGATTTATCAAATACACCAAAATGTATGGAGGACTGCTTTTTATGATTGGTATGTATTATTTAGATTTAACATAAGACATTTTTAAACTCATATTCACTGAAGTTTAAATTGTAACATAAAAAGACATTTTATTTTATTAATCTTAATAAAACTGAATTATGCTGTGAAGACGATGTGTTCATATTGATTATATTTTATTTTACAGTGATATGCAGTGTGAACAGCTTTAACATTCAGACCTCACCGGTGAAAAATTTCACAATGAATGATCCACTTTTTGGGCAAACCGTTATTCAGTCGAAAGATGGGTATGCGAGAGAGTATACAAGATATTTGTTTTATAAAGTTAGCACATCGATCATAGTCAAATTTTGTCATTATTTATTTTGTTTCAGAGTTTATGTTTCTTCCCCCAACACTGGAAAACTTTTCAGCTGCACACTAAAGAATGATTGTGTCTTGGTAAATTCTTCGGGTAAGTTTGTCACAATTTGTCTTCATCCTTTGACTGCAAACTTTAACATAACAACATAACAGGAATTTTAATACATCAATATCTTTTCTAAAGATGAGATAACAAAAGGCCTGAGACCGATAGCATCAGTAGCTGCGAGCGAGATATCAGAAGAAGAGCATCTTCTGGTAAGTTTACAACTTCAGAGGTGGTAACAAGTGTGCATTTCAACAATTGAAGAGTTTCGTTGCAAAACGAGATAACTTTTTTTTTATTTTATTAAAAATCTCGTTTTTTGGTTGTGCATTCCAATTCATATCAATTCAACTGCAGTTGGTTTGTTTTGATTGAAACCTTCATAACTTAAAAAATACAGCTAAGTAGCACCATAAAACAAAATAATAACATGATATCATAATAATAAAATAATAAAAAACTCTTTAATTGTTCTTCATTCTAAATGTTTTGTGAAATAAACGGCTGTGCTGTTGGGGAAGCTGTGGTAAATGAGAAGTGTTAATAATCAGACATCCAGTAGCTTGCTTGGGGCCTTTTGTCTGTCTCACTGAGCTTTTCACAGTAAAACCACAGACATTGGTTTCCCATGCGAAACAGTGACAGACAGTAACGCATCAGTTCTTGCTTAGAGAACAGGAAATTGTCCTTATACTCTAAAAATGCCGGGTTATTTTCAACCTATTGACATAACCATCCGTTGGGTTATAAATTTATAACAACCCAGCATAGGTTAATTTAAATTCAGAGGTTGAGCTTGTCTTCGTTTTGCCCAGAGGTGTAAAATACTTGAGTAATTTTACTTGATTACTGTACTTAAGTATTATTTTGGGGTATTTTTAATTTACTTGAGTACAATTAAAAAATCAATACTTTTACTTTCCCTTAATTACATTTTTTAAGAAAAAAAAGAGATCACTTTATTCTATTTTCCCTTGCTCTTACCAAACCAATTGAATTGTGCTGATGGCAAGTTTAATGTTATGAAGAATTTTTCGCTCGTTTGAAACCGACAACACATGAAGTGTGTTCCTGTGTGACACGTTCCCTGCTATTTGAAGCCTCTCTATCAAGACTAAGAGCTTACACTGTCAGTCCAAATCAGATTTTGGTGCATATCCGATTTGACAGACTTGCTGTCCATATTGTGTATCACAACTGATCCGATCTGTGCATTCTGTAGCATTCTGCCGTTTTCTGGATTATCTGCACTGTTTCTATGGCAATGACGTCACGCTGGCACAACACTCTGCCTCAACGTCTGACATGTTTACGTTTTACGTGACGCAACAGTATGACGTAACCAAAAAGCTACACTAAAGAGGGTTGCACACCGGACGCCACGCACCGCCGTGTCGAGTCGCGTCTAGGACAACTCGGAGGTATCGATAGCGTCTACTTCAAAATATACGTTATCAGCCAATGTTAATCGTTAATGATTTGGGACAAATATGATGTTATTTAATGTTAAACTATGTGAGTGGCGCTCTGTGGTGCGACAGGGATTTGAGCAACTTCCTGAGTCCTGTCGGTGCCAGTGTGCGTATACTCATTAAAACAATGTGTTCGATTTTTTTAGAACGGCCAGCGGTGCGTGACCTCCTAAATGTGATCAGGACGGTCAGACTGAAATGGATTTCAGGAAATGCGATTAGAAAAGGTTTTAAACCATCTCTGGATGTAGCCTGAAACGCATTTAAAAAAAAAACGAATTTCATGTGTTTTTTGGCCGTTCACACGTTCAAAATGTGATTGGATTCCTATCGGATATGCACCAAAATCAGATTTGGACTGACAGTGTGAACAAGTCTAATACACCTCTTCCTACATCGGCTGCCTGTGAGAGGCTTGATAGAGTTTGAATTTTGAAAATCAGCTTCTGCTTGATTTAAATTCGAGGTTTTACAGCTTTGAGTAGCATTTTGCATACTAAAATTAGGTACAGTAGTAGTCTTATAGTTTGATAAATAAATGCAATTAACTACAAACAGTTGTAAAGCAGGATAAAACCTTGTATGTGGTTCATTCACTTCATGTTCTACACTCAAAAAAATTGTTTGTTCATTCAACATAATTGAATTAAGGAAAACTTTTCCACGAAATTAGTTTAGGCTTGTACAACAAGAATACAATAAGTTAATTTAAACAAATAATCTTTTGTTGCACCAACTTAATAAATATATTTTCATTGGTCATAAAAATATCTTGTTCAATAAACTTAATTCAGTTAAGGAAAACTTTTCCACGCAATTAATTCTGGTCTGTTCAACAACGACAAAACAAGTTCATTCAAGCAAAAAAGTCTAGTTAAACCAATTGTCAGTTTCTATATAATACTAATTAGCATAAGCACACGTTAGCATGCTAATGACACATTGGATGAACGTGTGAGAAGAGATTGATCTTCAAACAGGCATTAACACAGTTAAAGAAGTACGTACGTCACATCCACAACTTAACCACAAGCGCTACTCTTCTGCACGATGGTAACCAAACAATTTGTAAAAATATAACACAAACTCTTTTAAATCAATAAGATAAACCAACATTAAACACTATAAGTCTTTCTCTTTACCTAAAAATGCATAAAATAACACTTAATTAAAAAAATTACTCTCCAAAGGCAGTTGCATGCAAAGCATGCTGGGAAATACAGATCCACGGCCCAGTAAGTAATAGCAACAAAAATCATTACTGTGGTCCCAATATAAAATTATTAAGTTCAAGTAATTTTTTTAATTTAAGCAGATTGAACATTATAAAAATAGGTTGAGACAAAAAAAATTGTGTTGGATTAACTTGTTTCATTTAAGTTAATTAGACAAGGTGCAAAAATATTTTTTTTGAGTGTATAAGAGATTAAAAGTTTAAACAAGAATCTCTAGTTTTCATTCTTCCTGTTACTTTTACTTTTTTTATACTCCAATACTATTTAAAATGTGGTGCTTTTTTTACTTCTACTCAAGTATGATTCTGGACAGATACTTTTTAATTGAGTAGAATTTACACTCAGTACTTGTATTTTCACCATTTTTGAGTACTTTTTACACCTCTGGTTTTACCCAGCCATGGGTTGAAAACAACCCAGCATTTATTAGAGCATATAGAAAACTGGAAAATGGTGAAAATGTATAAAAATATATCAAGACTAATGTATTATCAATAGGACTGTTATTGGGGAGTTTATTTATATTCATTGACTTGAGACACATTTCTTTGTGTGTTAGTATTTTGGGAAACTCTATCCAGTTGATGTGACTATCAGAAGGTCGTAAAGGCTGTTAGTCATGAATTGTACGTCACCTGAAACCATGATGTGTGACAGAAGTTCCCTAATGAAACAAATTGAATTCTGTAAAATGACAGAAAATCTCTATTTGGCCGCTCATACATTAAGATTGTGACTAAATTACAATGTTCAATGAACAATGAATACAAATCCAATTTATTCAGTTAAAATTAAAATAACTAGCCTATTTACTGATTGAATTTTTTTAATGTTTTAGTTTTGTTATTTCTTCTGTTGTGTAATCAGGTTCGCACAAAAAAGTCATCAACGGAGGATTTGAATGGATATTGCACAATGATAAATCCCACAGGGACAAACAAACTGAATCCTGCTGAATTAGGTATGTTTAATGTTATATTTGATCATTTGATTATCCCAAATACAGTCTCTGAATCTCTGAATGTCTTGCATCCATTTATTTCCAAAATCCATAATGAAGCACTCAACAGCAACAACAACAACAACAATCGTTATCATGGTGGAAGGATCAATCCGGGTGAGAAAATGTGAAATAATTAAAAATAATAATAATGAACACGTCTAATTAATAATATAATTAATACAAACATTTACTTGGCACTGGCAATAAGCTCAAAGACGAATGAAAAGAGAAACTCAGGAGACCACAGACACAGCAGCAGGCGAAGATGAAGATGAAGATGGTATCAGTCTTTATTTGCCCTTTGCAATAAATGATACTATTTGTTATGTGATGACAGTGATGTTATATCATACTATAGAGGATTTAAATACAGCAACCACGGTCTTATACATGAAGAAACACACATTTCTGTACTGATACTACATCCTGTATGTTGTAGACCCAGGAACAGAGATTGCTTTTGTGCTGGATGGTTCTGGGAGCATTCATCGTGATGACTTTGAGAGAGCCAAAGACTTTATGCACAACGTCATGAAAAAAGTTTGGGAAAAATGTTTTGACGTAAGTAGAAGTGCCATAAATAGGATCATGGGCTCAAGATACTCAAATGCATAGTTTGAATGTAAGTCAGATGTGTTTGGTTCTGTTGTCATGATTCACCTTTTCTAACCTTTCATTTAAATGTGATGCACAGTATGATTACATGATTACATTGCTTAGTTATATTGTAGTGCAATTTAAACATTTTCTACCTAAACAATTAGGAAACTCTCTTTTTAGTGTGACTTTGCAATAGTGCAGTACGGAAGTAGGATCGAGACTGAACTCTCACTTCTAGACAATAAGGATGGCAACAGGACCTTGGAAAAAGTCAAACAAATTAAGCAACTTTACAATCTCACAAAGACCGCCTCAGCCATCCACCATGTGCTGTGAGTTCTTCTATATTAAGTGTAATGTAAAATAGTTACAAGTGTGAGATAAATATCATGCATGAGTTAAGTTACGCTCTCTTCTGATTGTTTTGCTGTCTACAGTACAAACGTTTTGGTCCCTGAGAATGGATCAAAAAATAATTCCAAAAAAATGATAATCGTATTGTCTGACGGAAAGATTTTGGGAGACCCAATGAACCTTACTGATGTTTTGAACATGACCGAAATGAAGGGAGTAACTCGCTTTGCCATTGGTGTAAGTGACCTGTTTACTGTTGATTTTACTGACATCCTGAAAGTTAAACATCCTAAACAAAACATATCACTTTATGTACAGCCTACAGCACAATACAATAATAATAACATCTTAAATCATTTATAGGTAGGAAACGCGCTTTTGTCTAATCCTGAGGCAGTTCAAGAGATGAAGGACATAGCAGATACCAATAAGTTTTTTAATGTTTCCAATTATGCTGCCTTAGATGACATCCTTTCTGAACTGGAACAAAGCATAACAGGAATTGAGGGTAAGGTAGTGTCATTTCTCATTAATAACAGATTATATATTTATTTTTTTGTGTGTGTGTGTGTGTGTGTGTGTGTGTGTGTGTGTGTGTGTGTGTGTGTGTGTGTGTGTGTGTGTGTGTGTGTGTGTGTGTGTGTGTGTGTGTGTGTGTGTGTGTGGTTTACGGGGACATGAATAGTGTATAATGACATGTTTATTATGCTATAAACGTGGTTTACGGGGACACAGAGAGGGTCCCCATAAATGGAAAAGCTAAAAAAAACATACTAAATGGTAGTTTATCATAGATTAAATACTGCCAACAGGTTTTTGTGACATTGGGGTTAGGGATTGGGGTAGGTTAGGACAACAGAATATAACAGTTTGTACATTATAAAATGCATTGCGTCTATGGAAATGTCCCCGTAAACCACATACACCAACATGTGTATGTGTGTGTGTGTGCGCTGTAATTTGTGGAGCGGATTTATTGCATTCTGCAGAAAAGGAGAAGTGGCGTTTATGGCGTTTTGGGAAAAAGGGAGAAAGATGACAGAATAACACTGTAACGCGTATATTGGATTTTGCGTTGTTCTTCTTTCCCAGGGAAACATACTGGGATTTTTTTCCTTCAATGCACTGCAAGTTGCTTTGATGTGTAGCTTTGTTTTAAATCTCTGATTGTATGAGTTGTGGTTAAAGCCACTTTAACATAACCAATAAATGCAGAGTATGCGTTACTGTAGTTTTACCACATACAAATCAGTTTTATATCATGTTAACTGTTTCTGTCTGTTATAGGTACTCAACAAGGTGCAGGATTTGAGTTACAGCTGGCTGAGGCTGGATTCAGCTCACACATTGTGCATGATGTAAATATTCATACACTGCATAGATATTGACTATGTGTCAATTCTTCTCAATATTATTCTGTTTGATATCATTTGATGTAGTATACTATATTAATGATTTTATTCTTGTTTTCTGTTCAGAAATCTCTTCTTTTTGGAGCAGTGGGCGCTTATGACTGGAGCGGTGGACTCATTTTAAAATCCGATGACAACGTGAAGTTTTTGAATGCCTCTAAAAATGGACCCAAATTTTCCTATTTAGGTGAGTGATGGCAAATGGAAAGAATGTTTCAGTTTGGGGTCAGTTTCCCAGACCGGGCTTAGATTAAGCCATTTAAGTAGTTTTTACAAGCATGCCTTGAAAAAACATTGAGTCTCATTCACTAAGCATGCACATTTTGTTTGTTCGTGGGATGTGCGTGCGGATGTTTTACCTTGCAAATCATGATTCGGCAAAAACTTTCATACTAGAGTTTATTTAAATGTATGCAAAAACGTGGGAACAACTTAGACCACATGTGCGCAATAATCATGAAAAAAAATATAAAATATATAACACAGACAGTGTTGGAGGTAACGCATTACAAATAATGTGCATAACGTAATAATATTACTTTTCTGAAGTAACAAGTAAAGTAACGCATTATAAATGTACGCATTAATATTTGAGTTACATTTTTAAAAAAGTAATGCGAGTTACTTTTCTGTTGAATTAATTCGTTAAAAAAAAATTATGTACTGAATTAAACTGAACATAGTCATGAAGAATTACGCAAACGCTATGCATGTGCGCCTTAGCGGAAACAGTTAAAGTCAAAAACGGAGATGGCAGGCCAG
This sequence comes from Misgurnus anguillicaudatus, assembly GCF_027580225.2. Lineage (NCBI taxonomy): Eukaryota > Metazoa > Chordata > Actinopteri > Cypriniformes > Cobitidae > Misgurnus > Misgurnus anguillicaudatus. The sequence goes on along the minus strand of NC_073360.2, from coordinate 16,340,984 downwards.
AGCTTGGCATTTTTTGGATGAAAATATGCAATTTCTGAATGCAGAACTTCTCAGTCATAAAAAACGAGATCAAGCCTCAGCCAAATAAGAAAAAGTAACTTAAAAGTAACTTAAAAGTAACATGAGTATTACTTTTCATGAAAAGTAACTAAGTAACCGCAACACTGAACATATGGTTATTTTTCCTTGTTCATGATCATTGCGCACGTGTGGTCTAAAAGTTGTTCTTACGTTTTTGCAGGGATTTGGAAGGGATTTTAGTATGGAGGTTTTTGTTGATTCATGATTTGTTGGTTAAAACGTCCGAACGCACATTTCAGGAACAAATTTGTGCATACGCATGCTTAGTGAATGAGACCCATTACATCTTGGGATAAAACAATGGAACTGATATATCTTATGTCAGTGCAAGCTGTTTTCAGTTAAGACAGCTCAAACATGCATTTTAGTCTTGGACTAGACTAAAGCGATTTCTGAGAAATCGCCCCATACATAACATCTAAGTACATAACATAACATCTGTCCTGATTACAGGTTACAGTGTAACCTCTGCTAGTTTACCGACTAAAACTCTGTACATATCTGGTGCACCACGGTATAACTTGACTGGTGGAGTATTTATATTTGAAGAGACTGAAAAGTATGTGCTCCAGGGAGAGCAGGTATGAAGAATTAACTTAATGGCATTCATATTTTTTTACGAAATCTCAAGAGTTCAAGACCTCAAGGGACATTCACAAATGAGTCATCGTTAATGATGGAGTGTTGTATAATTCTCATAGGTTGGATCGTACTATGGATCAGTTCTCTGTGTCTTGAACCTTGATAGAAAAAATGAAACGGATTATTGGTTATTAGTTGGAGCACCACATTTTCATAAAGATGGGGAAGAAGGCAAAGTGCTTGTGTACAAATTAAATCAGGTAAGCTCATATATGCCACTAAGATCATTGCAATGGGAAGTATACTGTATGTGTGGGGCAATAATATAATAACCTCATGATCTCTAATATCTCACAGGAACAGAGGTTTGAGAACGTGAACATGGAGTTACAGGGCGATGCAGGACAGACCTTTGCGAGGTTTGGTGCTGCCATTGCTTCTATAGGAGATATTGATGGCAACAACTACAATGACGTAGCAGTGGGGGCTCCGCTTGAATCAGACGCTTCTGGTAGCATTTACATTTACAACGGCTTCGAAGATGGTCTGCGATTTTCACAAGTGAGTTTAAAATGATGTTCTGCTAATGGCACCATCTTGGATTCAGTCCAAGATTATGTCGTTACTGGAAGCTATTTATTATAGTTTTAAATATGGATATTCTTCTTACAATATCACATCTATTACCCACAAAAGACCTTTATTAACCCCTTGGAGCTGTGTGGATTACTTCTGTGAAGAATTTTTTGAAGTTGTTTCCTGATTCCTGTTTTCTCCCATTATAAGCTTGTCAAAGCATATGAAGAGTTTGGTTCCAAAACGCAATAAATCCATTTTGACAAATTTCGCATAGCATCTTTAGGTTATAAAAACATAAAATATTCAAATCCATAACTTGATTTTCAAAGATTTATTATAAAAAAACAAATTATTTTTTTCACAAAATGCAATAAATCCAATCCAAGTTTTTTTTCCAAATTGCTATAAATCTATTGAATCAATGTATAAATGTGCATTAATTTTTGCCATTTTATATTCATTTAGTTGAACAGTTGTACACACTGATTAAAAAAAAGAAACATTAATGACATTAATCAAAACACTTTGTCATATTAAGAAGAACACTGTCATTGCTGCGGTTATACTTGATGTCGTCGCTTAACATTTTTTACAGCGATCAGCTATGATTCTCGCTGACTTTGAGTAAAATTATGGAAAGTTATGGAAAGATCCCCTGGGAGAGAAGCTTGATGCTGTCGGGAGAACAAGCGATCGTCCCCCGAGTGTCTCTCGTGTAAATTATTAGATGTTGCTTACGTTTCTTTCCCGTCACAGAAAACCATCACAGGTTTATCAATGCTATTAAAGTATTATTTTGTTTTTGTTTGTTTGTTGATCACCAAGTACAAGGTAGATGAGGAAAACTAGGACTCTGTGTACTCAGCGCACCGCCATTGTTTGTTTACATTGCGTGAATGGTGCGCTGTAATCTGTGGAGCAGATTTATTGCATTCTGTAGAAAAGGAGGAGTGTGGGGTTTATTGTGTTTTGGGAAAAAAGGGAGAAAAGATGACAGAATAACAACGCGGATATTGAATTTTGCGCAAAATTAAGAATTTACTTTTAAATACTGACCTGATAAAATACAGATTTTGGCAGTAACACATTTTTTTCAAAAATGGCTTTTATTGCGTTTTGGAACCAAACTCTTCATATTATTAAAGATAAATATTGACAGCCTACATATCGATAATTTTTATTCATACGTACTGTTGGCTATTGCTGCAAATAAACTTATGACTGGTTTTGTGGTATGATATGTCCTTGGTGGAAAAAAATTAATTATTCTAATAATTCTATACATTTCTATAAAAAATACATATATATGGACATCATTATACAGTAAAATAATGACCACTCCACTTTATTCATACAGTTTAGATCCCTTTTCTTTTTTGAATGTGGAGTTCAGGACATAGTTGTTTTAAAGTTGTACTGTTTTTCTTTCCAGAAAATATCCCCATCAGATTTTGGAATGAAACTTGTGCATTTTGGTCTGTCAGTAAGTTCTGTAACTAATACAAATAAGTATATCGCTGTTGGAAGTCAGGGAGGAGTAACAGTTTTTGAGTGAGTATAAAACATTATCTTGTTTTTTTAATAGAGAGTGTCTCAGTGATGATATATTTTTGTAGGCCAACCCGGACGTGAGCGGGTGAGCTGGTTCCCCTTCAAAAAAGCCCATTTATTTTTCCCATAGACTTTTGGATTTTCACAAAAAAATAAGCTCTGTGTTTAACAAAAGTTTATGACACTTACACGTTTTGTCCAACAAGCTTTACAAGGGAACCAGTGTCTCGCTATCTTCCAGGTTACCTACAAAAATTGCATTCTGGGATAATGCAGAACCTTCCCTTTAAATGTTGCTTCGCATTTACATTTTTTACAGGACAATACCTGTCATAATAATAAATCCAAAAATGTCAATTCAACCGGATCTCTCAATCATTAATCCCTCTCAGAAAACGGAAGATTTTAAATTACAGGTCTGCTTTGATGTTCTGAAGGGGCACCCTAAAGGTGGTAAGTTTTATATTTTAACCTAATGAATATTTTAAAGATATTCTCATTGTTGAATTTTAACAACATTTCACTTTCTTTTTAGCTGAAACTATTCCTATTAAATACCAGATTGATTTGGATTTTGATGTCAATGAAAAGCGCCTACGTTTCGATGACAGCAGTCTGTTGAAGGAAACCTTCTCTTTGGATAAAGACAATGGGTGCACTTCGCTTATCAACTTGAAGTATTTGGTATTTTTCCTGTTAATCTCCCTAGTACTTAAATAAATAATACTATATGAATTTAAAGAATAAAAAATATGTTCAGCATTGACGTTGTTTCAAAAAGAAATTCAATGTGTCTTCTTTTCAGGGTTGTTATGATTGTTATTCGCCTATTAAAATTAAGTTGAATTTTTCACTGGCCCCAAACTCCGATGGAACCCCTATCCGAATCCTTGACATATTTACACCAACAGAATTTTTTAAGGAGGTAATAATATTTTACAGTAATTTCATTACATTTCAAAAGCACATAATGCAGTTTTATTTATTGGTGAATGAAATCAAATAGGGCTAAGTTCATATATTTTCAAATTCAGAACAGTTTGAGGATGTGTATTTGCAATTTCTCTTTAATTTTTTAGATCCCATTTAAAAAAGAGTGTGAGGATGAAGTTTGTAAGCCAAAGATTACATTATCTGATTCTAAAATAAGGTATGTTAATACAGTTCCCCTAACATTATATATATTAAATCTAGTTTTACCTAAAACAATTTCTTTTGCAGTAACAATCGTATCATAATTGGAGAAACCGAAAGCTTGAGTATCATTTTCAATCTAACAAATACTGACTCCCCATCCTATATGACAACGTTATCTTTGACTTACCCCAGCATCCTCAGTCTAAAGGTAAAACAATACTTTTACCTCACGTTCATTTGTTTGATACTGTATGTACATTAGCTGGATGCGTGACTACCTGTATTACTTTGTTCCTTGTTTTTAGAAAGCTGAAGTTCACTGTCCTATAAAGAACGACAATAACATACAATGTCTTCCTCTTCACCCTGAAACAGTTTTCAGAAAAGGTGTAAAGGTATGAATCTGTCACGCATCTTATGAACAACCTACATTTTTTTTACAGTTTGCACATTATGATTTTATTTTCACTTTTGACAGACCAGCATCCCCATCTCCTGGCAACCCATGAACAAGAAATATGAGTTGAAGAATTTTGAGATTATTGCCAATCTAACAAGGTTGAAGATGGTTCTCACAGTTTCACTTCATGTCAGAAATGCACAAAAATGCTAATATTTGAATGTGATGTTCTCTAAAACATTTTCAACTGTTTTTAGTAAAAATGCAGCATTGCTGGACTCTAAAATATACACGTTTGATGTGATGTACTCCCTACCGATCCAGCTAACTGGGTAAGTTAACAACAAACCAGTGCTCAGATTGAATCAAGTCTTATGGGGGGTCCCCGCCATGACAGCAGCAAACCCCAAACTTTGAAATTTAGCGCATCATGATAAAAACGACAAATGACAAGTAACTTTTTTTTAGATATTATTGGCATAGTATTATCATAATGATAATATGCTGTATATTAATATATTGGGAGAAAGTTGTTATATGTGAAATCAGATAATGTGCACCCTTATATGGCCAAAACTGAATGATCCTCATTTTATAACACATCTGTGACGATTCGACTGTGGAAGCATGGAATCTTCGACTGTTCAGGTTCACCCCTAGTTTTTTTGTTGTGGTATATATTAAGATTGTTCGGAGCTCTGTACGTTGCTCACTATAACTGCAGTTTTTGTGGTTGTATTACCAAGATGTTTATTTAAAACGCGTTAAAACTTAACGTACCAAAGCTATATGTATTTTCTAGCTGGGGAAATTATATGCATTCAAGTGATCGCCCCCTCTTGCTATTTTAGACACCCCCTCATCAGCGCTTGGCTGAAGCAGTGCTAAGCAAGTATAAAACGAACATGCACTTAGCAATGGACATTCACATGTTTAAATATACACAACGTTTATTAGTGTAAAAAAATTATTCACAAAATGTACTACATCCTTACGAGTTTATCAGCATTATCTTTAACTAAAGTAAAAATACCTGAGGGACCCCCTTAAGTATAATTTTTACTTCTTATAGGGGGTCCCTAATGCCTTAAGGGGGGTCCCGGATCCCCCCCTCAATTCGAGCACTGCAACTAACTAAGAATTTGTTCTTTGAGGTATTTTTTATGTGTAATACTAAAGTCAATTTACTTTTTACTACAACAGCAAAGCCAATCGAACCAGAATCACTGTAGAAGAAGGAAAGAGACACACTTCACACCTGGAATTCGTATTTGAGGTACAGTGTACATAAAAAAACACCTGACACAAGATTTATTAACGTAAATCATTGGCCTACTTCAACAGTTTGGCATTTTGCATGGACTAACACTGCTCACATTGTCCTCATAAAATGTAAAAGTCTGGTTTACTAAAAAAAATGTAGCAGTTCGTTTTTAAATGTAATGTGTTTCTGTAGCTGAGATGGTAAGGCATTTTGTTAGCAATGCAAATGGTTGGATTCTTTGGAGGCACATTCTGATAAAATGTATAGATTGAATGCACTGTATAAGTCGCTTTGTCTGCCAAATCCATAAATTAATTGTCTATGAATCAGTATATAATCTAATATTCTATTCTATTCTATTCTATTGTATTTGAGTTTATTGGTGTAAACAAGTATGGTGCCACAATTGATGTAGTTGTAACCATAACAAAGGAAACATTCAACACAGATGTGACCATCAACAGTGTCACACCAAAGGTATCACACTTTTAATATCCGGTGCTTAAAGTGACATTAAACAACATCAAAGTTCTCAAAGTAACATTTATTAATCTTTTTTGCATTAGAATTGCTCTCTGCCCCCAAATAAGAAAGTAGAGGTAAGATATATTCTCTCCACATCCTGATTTTGCTGAGTACGACTTCTTTCCGAGTCATCCTTGTTAGTCATGGATTGCAACACAAAGACATTAAGTTCTACTCTAATCTCCAGTGTTAACCTACTACTTAAACTAGAGAAAATAACATTGGTTGGTAAGTGTACAAGCCATAACTCTAAAATGAGCACCTCAAAATGTGATTGGCTATCAGGATTGTTGTTCTAGGACCAACAAGGATGCTGCCCCAAATACATGTGGAAGGTTCACTAGGATATCTCCTTATACAATAATGTATTACTTTTAAATAAAACACACAAGTACATTTTATGTTCCCATTTAAATAAAAAAATGTGCTTTCAGACATCATATCTTGTCAAGTGCACCATGGAAAAGTTGCAGAAAATCACCATTGATGCCAAGGTCGATATATTTGATGTTCAGGTAATTTCTTAAAACATTTTTTTTTTGGCCTAGTTTCACAGACAAGGCTTAGCTAAAGCCAGGACTAGGCTTAAGTTAAATTAAGATGTTTAAGCATTTTTTATAAAAATGCCTTAGAAAAAGATGTTACTGGTGTCTATTTTGAGACAAATCATGGCACTGGTATATTTTAAGATCTATCAATGCAAGTTATTTTCAGATGAGACAACTCAAAAAAGTGTCTAAACCTAGCCTAATTGTCTGTGAAACCGGGGGTTTAATAACAATCATTCACAACTACCAACTGCTGTTTATGCAAAAAACTTTACTGTTCCTTTTAAATCTGTTCAGGGCAAATCAGACAAGATCATAGCTGTAGGGCAATACAGCTTTGATAAGACCACCTATGTTGCAAATAATCCTTTGAGGACCGATCAAGTGAGTCTTATTTTAAGCATTAATCATTAATGTTTAAAATGATGTACTGACAAACTCATTAATGCAATGCAGGTGGAGGTGATCATTACAAAGCTGGCTGTAACATCATCTAAAGGATCTATCATAGGAGGCTCCATAGGAGGACTATTGCTTCTTATTATCATCATCATCATCCTCATAAAGGTACAATTAACCCTTTTTGTCTGTCTACACATTTGTGATTTATTGTTTTCTAAATAAACTCAACCTACATAATGTAAAGAACATTGTGTGAAAATAACCTTAATATATTTAATATTGACTGAGTAAGAGCATGACAAATATTAAAATCAATGAGTGAAATCAAACTTTGATTAGCCTGGAGTTTACAGACAGGGTCACATATTATCTTACTGCGTAGGCTACTGTGTTCTTTTTTCATACTATTTTTAATATTCATGCATTTTATATGATCTCTTGTTTAGTGTGGCTTTTTCCGTCGGCGGCGTAAAATGGACCAAGTGCAGACCCCAGACTAACACCAACAAAGCCAAAGAGGGACCATATTTTCCCATTTATATTCCTTATATTTGTGTCAAGAAATGATTATTTTAAGAGATGTATTGTTTGTGTAAGCAATTTATTATTGAGAAACTATGAATAAATGATTGTATTTAATATGTACAGTACATGAAATACACAATTGCTATATTAAAAAATATCTCATCATAATTACTGAAATCCAAAATAACTTGAGATCAACTGGCTGACTTAAATCTCCTTCACTTGATTTGTTGCTCATCACGAGAAAATGACATTTATCTCACATGTGACTTACAGTATCAAGAGTTTCAGAAGAGATCTCAATACTATCTCAGTGCTTAGATGTGCAAAAGTTGGCAAAGTTGGGGGTTTCTTACTTGGTGTTTTTGTCTTGTTTTCAGTAAAAATAAATGAAGCTGTATTTTCTGGATGGGCAAAATGACTTAGGAAAATAAGTCTAGTTTTTAAACAAAAAATATCATAAATATCAAAAAATAAGCAAATTTGTGCTTAAAACAAGCAAAAAATATGCCAATAAGAAATTTATGAATTAAGTGTTTATGAAACATGTTAACTTATTTCAAGGACATTTTTCTTATTCCATTGGCTTATTTTTTTTGCTTGTTTTAAGCACTAATTTAAGTTTATATTTTTTGTCTAAACATTAGACTTGTTTCCTGGGTCATTTTGCTCATCAAGAAAATACATCTTAATTTAAGAATTTTTAAATATTTTTTACTAAAAACAAGAAAAAAATACTAAGTAAGAAAGTAATTTTTTGCAGTGTATGCTACTCTATCACCAAGTTAGAGATATATTATTTGTTTCATTTATTATGTTATATCCTATAAATTTATGATGTAAATAAATCAAAAACACAAACAAATTCTTGCTATCAGATGTCCACCAAGTCCATGACTAAATTTTTTTATTATTATTATAACTTTGTCAAACAATTGACACATTGATAAAATTTTAATGGCTTTAAAGTTGCTGGAGTCAGTAAGAGTGTCCAGGTAGGACTTCCATACAAAAACAGAAACTATGACTTAGCACCTTGAAATTTACATTTTGTAAATAAATTAAGTAAAATAAATGAACCACATACTTCTTCGACTTCATACGGCGCTGCGTGGACCGATCAGCGTATGACATCAAAGTACCGCGATGCTTTCCACTCACTCTCGCGGTACTTTGATGTCATACGCCCATCTGTCTGCGCAGTCCGTTTGATCTCAAGCAGACCTATAAACAGTCGCGCGCACACACACACCATGTGATAAACCCTTTAAGGATTTCTCTCAACTGTCTGCCTATGTTTAGTCATGTATCTGACCCATTAATGCTACCGCCAATTTTGTAAAAATTAAACGAGCGTTGCATTTGACATGGCATATTATAAAGCAGAAGGATGCTGAATTACACTTAATCGTTTCAGAAACATTTTAACAATACAATTACAATTCCACCACACTTCCACTCACACAGCCGTTTCCACATCGACTGCGTGTGACCTAATCCCGCACACTGCGTTCTAATACCGAAGTCTCGCGAGAGTTCGTGCGAGGGGATAAGTTAAGGAAACACGGCGATGTCTAATTTGTTAAAGGTAAGAGATGTTTAAGCTCTTTGCCTCCAGATTTTTCCTAGACATTTAAAAGTCCGCCTATATGACTAATTATATTTGATAATTTGCTGGATTGTTACGTGCACGTCCACTGAGCTTATTAGATGTGTTGTTGACTGTCTTTAGCTAGCAGGCTCTGTGCTAGCTGAGATTCATAAAGCCAATAACAACAACACTGCTGGACTGCATACAGACTAACGTTAGTTTAAATCATTATGCACTTCACTGGGCGTTAACCATCACTGTTGTGTCGATTATGAGGAACGTTATATATCCTTAAAGACTTTTGCTCCTGTTGACAGTTAGCACTTATGTTGCTAGCTTGGCCACTGGTTAAATTACACTGATTGTAATAACTGTATGCTAATGTTCTAATATGTTTGTCACGTGCTGTTCTTTTCCTACCTTGCTATGTGTCACGTTTCAAGAGTTAGACATTTTTAGGCATTATATGAAACGAAATAAGTGCATATGAATAGTGCACTAACGTTAGACCAATGACACTTGTGTCATAGTGCGATAGTTTGTTTAAATGCTCCTAAAATGATGGCTGTATCATAAAATCTATTGAACTGCTCACTAAATTAACTAAGGTGTGTTACAATGCACCTTTCATGCCCAGGTAATGTGCTCTCTAGGTTTTCACACACATACAGTCTGGATAAAAATATATATTTTTGCTGTTGGTTGAGAAGTACATACCTGAAAGTCATAAATATTTGGGGTCTTCAACATGCAAACACACTTTACAAAAATATGAATACTTTAACAAATCGTGCACTACATTTTTTGAATTGCCAGTGAGTCTAGACAACATTTTGGGGCATCACGGTGGATGTTCAAATAAGGCTTTATGCCCTGAAATGCTGTTTAAGTAGGCAGCATAGGTTTTGTATGTGCTACAGCTTGCAAATAGCTTATCTATTCGTCCTTATGTTCTTGCAACACAAATGTCTTACAAAAATATAAATACTTCTTTGGATTTTACAGACTGCCTTTGAAACACAGGTCTAAGTAATAGCAGATTTTTTTATTTGCTATAGGTTGTAAACTACTACATTTGTTCAGAGCTTTAAAACGTGCCAATTGTCTGAGTCCCCATAATATCTCTGGTTTCTTGCATTGTATGTAAATAATTTTTTTGTATTGACTGTATTCTCCTGAATGTCTTTTTCTTTTTAGAACAAGGGGTCCCTCCAGTTTGAGGACAAGTGGGATCTTATGCGCCCCATTGTCCTCAAGTTGCTTCGCCAAGAATCTGTAACCAAGCAGCAGTGGTTCGATCTTTTCTCGTAAGGCCCGTCAAATCTTTTAATATCCTAAACCCGAAACGTAGCCTGAGCGTTCAAGCCCTCCTTCTGTTTTTTTCTCATTGCCACAGAGATGTTCATGCTGTTTGTCTATGGGATGACAAAGGACCAGCAAAGATCCATCAGGCCCTCAAAGAGGACATCTTAGATTTTATTAAGCAAGCCCAAGCGGTAAGATTTGTCCTGAATTTAAGCGAGCTACTGTATGGTTCTCCATAAATACTTATATCATGAATACAGGGTTCCAACGGGTCCTTGAAATCCTTGAAAGTTTGTGAATCTGGGGGAAGAAATTAAAGGCCCTGGGAAGTTTTTAAAAATATACATGTATAGATACAGGTCATTGAAAGTGCTTCAATCTATTATATGCAAGAAGTTTTCTGAAAAAAATCCATATTATTCCCTGTGTAGTGTAGGATAATCATAAAATTTCTAGACTTTTTAGGCACACGTGCTAAACTGTTCGGTTTAAGTGCTTATATCTTTTGTATGCGAATGTTGATTCATTCCAAAATGCTTTTTTGCATAGTTGTGTTTGACACATGAAAACGTCGCGGGTTACACATGCAACTGTTGTTCCCTGAGAAGGGAACGAGACGCTGCGTCTCCCTTGCCATACTTCCTTCGTCCCTGTAACACCGTCTTTGGCAAAATTTCAGATAGCGATATACTTCTTGGCTCCCGTGTCACCCTGTCTTTGTCGTTAAGCCTCACCATTGGTTGAATTTGATATACACATTCAGACACACTTACCCCTGGAGGCGTCCCCAAAGTGTCACCGCAGTGACGCAGCGCAAGTTCTCTCAAAAGAGAACTTTAACAATGTATCTTAAAATGTAACCTTGCTCTCCCTTGAAATGCATCCCCACATTTAGTTCTTGATTAATTTGAGTGTATTGGACCTGGAAAGTTCTTGAAAGGTCCTCGAATTTGAAGTTAACTAATGTGTGGGAACCCTGTGAATACTTGTATTCCTTATTTAACACCACCTTGATGGGGATTAAGTTAAGTGATGTGATTCCATTCAGGCTGATGTTACGTAAATGTGTCACTTAAAGGGGACAGAGAATGAAAAACCATTTTTAGCTTGTCTTTGTTGAATAATGGTAGTCTACCCACATTCACAAACATGCAAAAAGTGCTAAACATGCTAAACATCTCAGTCTCATAGAAATTCCTCTTTTAGAAATGTCAGCCAGAAAACAGCCCAATCTGAAAAACTGATGCTTATGACATTACAGGCATCTAACTGCCCCTCCACTTTGAAATGGTTGGCTGCATTTTTTGGGTGGCGGCGGGGTCGGCCAATCAGTGATGAGATTGCGGTAACACTTTATTTTGATAGTCCATCTGTTGACACTCTACTACTTATCTACTACTATTCTGTAGCATGTCAACAATGCATTAGTTGACATTCAACAACAGTGGCTCAACAGACCAGTAACAAACACTTAACTAACTGCCTAATGAGAATAAAGTGCATTTCAAGTGTTTATCTACAGATGTTACAGAAACTGCCTGTTGATTGTTGGTATATTTTTTCAACAGACTGTTAACTAATATTCAACTAAATATCTGTAGATTGTCACCATCTTGTAAGCTGAAAGTAAGTTGAGTCATGTCAACATATGATCAATAGCATAATATTGTCATCCTTACAAGGGTCATTTAAACAAAGGCTTATTCGACTATCTGTAGTTTTTAACTGAATCTTTAGTTTATTATCTGTTGAGAATCTGCAAATTATCATACTGCAGTTGAGTATCTACTGCTGGTTTACTAACAAATGGTTTATGATCAGTTGACTTTTAGTTGACATTCTCAACTTTGTGTTTGTAGATGCATTTTAGGACTATCTAATTAAAGTGAAAAACAGTTGAGAATAGTGAACTGTCTATAACGTATCAACAGAACACAGTTATACTAATCATATGCAGCATATTACCATTCAAAATCTTTAGTTTTATTATCTGTTGAGAATCTGCAGATTATCAACTATAGATTAGTTGCTTATCTACTTCTGGTTTACTAACAAATGGTTTATGATCAGTTGACTTTTAGTTGACATTCTCAACTTTGTGTTTGTAGATGCATTTTAGGACTATCCAATTAAAGTGAAAAACAGTTGAGAATAGTAAACTGTCTATAACGTATCAACAGAACACAGTTATACTAATTGTATGCAGCATATTACCATTCAAAATGAGAAAAGTTTGCACACCCAGTACTTAACCCTGGATGACTAAAGTCGATGCCAGACTATGAAGAACAAACACTGTAGGCATCACATCAGAGAAATATGGCTCTTTTATTAATAAACACTTCAAAAAAAAAAAAAAAAACATGCACTTGTAGCACAGAACTGTTTTTTAACAGTTCAATTAACTAAAATAATCAATCTAAAAGTCTAAACTGTCGTATCGGAGATGTGTGTGGTGTAGGAGAAAACAACTGTAACTTGACCAACTATACATCAACATGTTATTGCTCAAGATAAAAAAATTAACAAATGAAAAACAACTCGATTTAACCTTTAGAGTCAACAACTATCTGGTTCACATATTGTTGCACTAATTTTTTTCAGTTTTTTTTACAGTAAAAGGGATTAGCTGATTGTTGTTTTTCATTTCATTTATCTTTTCTGCCAATTCACCAACAATTTTTTTCTGACAATGTTGTGCTAGTTTCAAAAGTGTGTATTTTCCCTTGAACTGATCCAGTACACTTTTGTCTACTATATAAATTTCTGCAATTGCTGCTGTGTCTTTTACAGCATTTCTTGAAACCCCGGCTTTCTTGAAAGCTTTGGTCATCCTGAAACCTTTCTGCACAAGTTTAAGGACACGTCGATATCTTCTTACCACATCACTGATTGTGGCAACTGTAAAGAAAACAATATTGTAAATACAATCCCAATAATTTTAGTTTTTTGTGTAATGAATTAGCATTACAGAAAATTTTAAATGAGAAATTACCATGACTTCAATAAATAAAGCATTTTTGAGCAATGTACACCCCAACCACCCTTTGCAAATAAACAGTACATAATAGGGGTGTAACGACACTCCAAATTAAGCCGAAAGAAAGCAATACACCACCCTTGATACGTTTGGCGATACTCTCATTACGTTTCAGAATACCCCGATCCCTGCTATCCCTGTTTTAAATTGAAGATTGATTTTGTCCCAAAAACATATTTTATCATTAAACTACAAATAGACATCACGTTTAATGCTAATATTGCACCGGGAAAACTATTACATCTTACTGTTACTGGCATCCTGTACTAATCTGTCATCATCACCTTTAGAAAAACAAATAAAACCAATGTATACTATCTGCAGGGGACCTATCATAAAAATCTTTTTCTAACTATAATTGGGTCCCCAGTGCTTCTATCAACCTAAAAAATGTAAAAAAGATCAACCCAGTAACTTAGTTTTGGTAAACTATTTTCTGCAAGCATGTGAAAAAATAAATCATTAAAATTTAGCTCTCCTTGTGATGTCAGAATTAGGGCTGGGTTTCGATTCAAATTTCAAGAATCGATTCGATTCCGATTCTCAAGATCTTGAATCGATTATCATTATTCGATACGATCCAATCTCCAAGATTTTGTGTGTTTTTGAAAAAAAGCCCGAAATGGTGCCAGATAGGGGTGCGCGGAATTACCAAAAATCTATTCCACGGAATGAGTCATTTTATTTTACGGTAACAATATATTTCATGGTATACATGTTTTCCAGTTTATATTGTTTTTGGATTATAAAAATGTGCAGTTATTTAAAGTAAATAATGTTAAAGTGAAAATGCCCAGAGGATAACAACAGATTAAGTCTTGATAGACAGAATCTTGTTTTTAATTGAGTTATTAATTTTATAGACTATTGAAGCTATAGTATGCATTGTATTTTGTATTTATGCATACATTACATTAAAAATAGGCAGTATGTAAAATGAACAGGTATAAATTTATGCACAAACCTACAGACAGGATAAATATCTGTATATGAGAGACAGAGCTTTAGATATAGATATTATGACGGGTGCTATGATGTGATGACGTTTTAAGGTCTTGACACTCTTTACTTTCTATTAGACCTTAACATTTGCGTCTCTTACTCGTCTTTCAGATCAAAGATGTTTGTACTATAAGCGAATTAGGCGTCAAACTACATCGCTCCAGCAGCGCACGTGTAACTGATATAAATTAGAGTTTTGTCTTAGTTGCTTAAAGTTCAGAAAACTTTACAACTATTAGCATTATGTGCGAGAAGAACTCTTTATTTGGCAACGAGTTGGGGCGCGCCACAAGAAACCTCTGCCCGTCAGAGACCGGCTGCATGAGCACAGAGGGAGGGAGAAAGAGAGATTCGCTGGAGACCCGCGGTGGATTCACTGGCGCTTATTATAAAAATAACACAAATAACTTGTTCATTTGTTATGAGGGGATTATTTTACATGTAGATCGCAGCTTTGAACGTTTCTGGAGTTTTCAAAACAACCGCTTGCTTAACGTTACTGACCGGCATGTTCGTTGTTTCACTGTCCTTCCACCTGGCGCGCATGCGTGAATTCAATGACGCCGCAATTAAGTTATTAATTATTAAATCGATCCTCTGAGTTACAGATCGATCTTTAAAAAATAACATAAAAATTGATTCAGAATCGGTGAATCTAACCTCTAAGCTTAACATTTTTAGCAACAAAATAGGTGCTCTTTAAATAAAGAGTGTATGCATTGTTTTGCATGTATTGATCAAAGGGATGCCGGTACAAATGTATAACTTTTGTTCTTCATAAGCTATACAAAAAAAGAGCCTATGCAAAAGTGCATTCTATTCAGAGACGTTGCTAAACCACGTGCCCCAGTGTAAATCTACTGTGCCTCAGTATAAATCTCAAGGTCTAATTTTAACAATTTGCTTTAATTGTTACTGTTTTCATTTCCATTGATAATTGCGGCACAAGAAACCACTGAATCTGTGTGCATTGCAACGTAGTAATAACAAAATTCACTTTACAAAACAATTAACCGAGACGCACTGAAACTGATGCAGAGATCCATGTCCAGGCGCCACTGTGTTGCCAAGTCTGAGGCCTTCAGGTGGAGTAAAGAATTAGGCTACTTTTATACCGTTTCCACAAGCTGATTTTTAGAGCTGATTATTTAGATTATTTTGGGCAGGTTTTAATGGCCATTGGACTGGTTTTGTTTTGAGGATCTAAAGTTACACAGAAGTTAAGGTGACAGTACGTGGTTAAGGTACTGTATATGTATGAAAACATGTACCGTCTTTGATTCTGTATGCTATGAATCAATCTTTCATGAATTTATATAATTCACTACCTCTAGTTTAGGACATTACATAAACAGTTGACAGTAACTATATGGCTGAGAGCCTCAGCATTTTAAATGTATACCTGTTGGTGTTTTCAGAGTACCGGGTCTTCGGTACCAAGCCGGTAGTAAAAAATAAACTGGAACCGGGTCAATCCGATATACCAGGAACTAATGCGGAAACTTTTCATAGATGCAACAAGAAGACGTGAGCGATGCGAGTCGCAACGCAGGGTCACTGAACTCCACAAAATCATTGTGCAGTCAAGTTACTCGCCTACAGAAATACTTCAGATTTAAAGCGCATCACCGAGAGAACGAGTGAAATGTCCGGATGAAAGGAGGAAAAACATTAAAGGCGTCGGCTGAATTCATTAGAGTTCAAGCAGGTGAGCTTCAGTTTTATTGCATTTGCATTATAAGTGTTGTAGCATTTTAATGTTGGAATGAAATAAACCCCCGTTTGTAAACTTAATAGTAAGTATAGTACCAGCGGGGCTAGTGCTCATTCTGTCAGGTGTTCTTATTAACCTTTTAATGCTTTAAAAACTTTTACATGGGTAAAATAAATGAGAAAACATGCTTTCTCTTTTTGATGACACGTATATACAAAATTCTTGTCTTAGAAAGTAATGAATGTTCGGCTAGCAATGTATGTCGTTTTATGCATGCAGGTACTTAAATCTATGTAGTCTTTTGTAAATGTAATATCTCAGTTTTGTTATTTAAAAACAGCTATTTAGTGTCAGTCATCTAATGTTGCATATGCATCTATGTTTAACCAGTTGTCTTACTGAAGTTTTTTGTATTTGTCTTTTAAAGCATCAGAGGATAATGTTTATCAGCATGAAGGACACCAGCAAACACACACAGACAACAGCTGCTAAAACCTTTCAGCAACAAATGCATTTTATACAGAATGGCAATGCTTTTATATTATTAATTTATATTAACATGTAACTTTATTAATAAAATTGTGTTTAATTTGCATGTTTTTGTGTTTTGCTTTGTTACCGAAAATGGTACAGAGAACTGTAAATTTGTACTGGTATCGGTACCGACTACTAAAATTTTGGTACCGTGACAACACTTATACCTGTTTACCTTTCCTAATACTTGTTGCAGTGTATGTACGGTGGGTTAAGCAAGCGTTGTGCTCCTTTCTTCTGCATGCAGCAAGCTTTTAAGAAAAAGTGAGAGAAGTAATAGGCCCAGTAAAGATTTATGTCTCGCAAAACCCCTGATTCTATTCGTGTTTAATACACTAAAGGAGGCAGTATGTCATATCTCAGAGAGGTGTCACTAACTGGAACAAACTAATTTGCACTACTGTGTTTTCAAAATTAAAGAAAAGATCCCCAGCTTTTAGTATTCGTTGCTTTTTCCTTTTGTGCTGAACCCGTACCGAATCGTGACCCCTGAACCAAAGTACGTACCAAACTGTGACTTTTGTGTACCGTTACACCCCTACTAAATTTGTAATAAGTACAGTGTGTCTTGAGTCTACCATACCTCGCTCTCCTTTTCCCTTTGACCTCTTGACCTTTTTGTTTTCCTTATTTCTTTTTTTGCTTCTATTCTTGTGATTCTTCTTTTTACGCTTCTTTTTCTTCTTGTCCTCATCTGAAGAGTCAGAAGTAGAGCTAGAGCTGGAGTCAGAGCTTGAATCAGTGCTGGAATCAGTGGTAGTGTCAGTGCTGGAGTCCAATTTTATGGCCTGTGGCTCCTCATCTTCAGTGGCCATCATCTCAATATTCCCTTCTGTAAAATGATAAGTTTTACATTTAGTGCATGCAAATAATTAGGTCACTAGATCACTAAACCAGTTAATCCTCAAAATGGTACAGTTATGCTGTGATAGAAGTATTTTGAAGCCTACACAGGTTATGGAGAGCCATCTGTTCCACCTGTACAAACCTTGTTCTTTTGCAGACTTCTCTTCAAGCTGCTTCTTGAGAAAGTCATTTTCCTCCTCCAGCTCATTCACTCGAGACTGGAGCATCTCTGCCTTTTGCTTCCAAAGAATATGTTGTTTGACAGGCTTGAGACTGTCCACCTTACCAGCTGCAAAATATATCAAATACAGTAAGATAAATTACGAAGATCAATGTGGTAGAGGGGCCTTACGCCTGTTTCACACATACTCCGTATGTAGTCATTTGCGGTGCGTAATTTTTAACGTGCCCATGTTAACAGGTTAGAGCTTTCACACAACATATGTATGCGGTCCGTCCGGTCTGTTGCAGATGCGGTGCGGTGCAGCAGTGCTGCGATCATTTCGGCAGCGAGTCTATTTTTTCTGTACTGCACGCAAGCTGCACGCGCTGATTTAGTGTGATGATAGTGCATGTTTAGTCTTCAAAATGAGCATGGATTGACACAAAAATGCATCAGTTTCACCATAAATGCATATACATAAAGTATACTATTAATTTTACCATTGTTTAATTAAACTAACATAGTCTTTTAGTTTTTATTTGTAGTAAAACAACAGTAACCAAATTTAATATTGTCTCACCACAATAACCATAACCATGGAATTTTTAGTTAAAGGGCGTGTTGCAGATTAAATTTTTCAATGAATTTGTGCAATTTGCTTGTTGATAATAAACATTTAAACTGTTATCCATTGTATTTTATGTTGTTGGGTATCACAAAACGGAATAATACAAACAAGTACAGCGGTTTGCAATGATTCTGCTTTCCCCCACAACGCACTGTATGACGTCACGCTGGGGAGAGAATTTACCAAAGCCGCCTTGAGAGCATTGAGAGTGACTATAGAGAGACGAGTAAAGTACAGTTCTGATAGCGCAGATAATACATACATAGACAGACAGACAGACGGATAGGCTAGTATAGAGAGATAGGCAGACAGCATAACGTTAGCATTTGTGTAGAAAGTAAACAAAAATTAACATACTCGTGCGTGCTGGCTTGAGGGGGTCCATGATCCTGCCTGAAATGGGTGTAACTTTATCCGATCTTCAGCACAAACAGCATGCCAAATCCTGGAAGCCGAGTGAGGCACGTCACATCTGTTTGCGGGGTCGACCAGCGACCAAAACGCACTCACTACCTTACAGCCAGTAGCGGAGTGACAATCGGGACACCGGGACTTTCCCGGTGTGCCCATCTGATAATAGTTATACATTTCGAGTTATATTAGCAACACCGTCTGGCGGCGTGATGTGCGGCTGGTTCCCGCAGCCCGCTGGTCAAACTGTGCAGCCTCTCTGATCAACAAAGTATATAAAAGTGCTCAACCTGTTCGGCAGGTCCAACCATGTACAAGATTTATAAAAATACGGTGATCAATGAGCGGTTCCTCCTCAAATGACATTATTTGATGTATAAAGCCGCCGAACGGCTGTTTATTACAGTATGTATGCGGTCGGATCCTAGTGTGCTGCAGCTGCTGACCGCTGCTTCTGCGAATAAAATGATTGTGTGATTCCTTATGATCGCATAAACAATATAACAAAGCATCATTTATTTAACAAAACAATATATTTTAGATATTATTTGATAGACTAGTAAGTGTGGATTAAGGATGTTTAAAAATCTCTAGCCTGGTGGTCAGGACATGAATGGATCAAATCAGCAGATTTGCGAAGCTTTATTTATCTCCACATATATCATAAATAATAATTAGCATGGTAACTTTGCAGTATACCACATTATATATTTCCTACGATGTCTATATGATTTCCAAATTATATACGTAAGTATTAAGCAGCAATAAATGTCTCATCTATCTCTATGGCTCTGGCTGAGGCTTTCTCCACTTCTCCCCAACGTAACTTCCCCTTTAAGACCAAAGTCCGGACCCTACTTTATGCTACACATGTGTTTTCTCTTTTAGCTGTTCACTTTCTCTTAAGCCCTAAATGATTGTGTTTATGAAAATGCTTGCAAAGACGGGAATTTTGACACATACATATATTTAAGGCCAATAAAGCGGGAAAAATGCTTACGAGCTTAATGAGCAGCGGTTGCGCGACTTGCACGTTCCTCACAGACAGAAAGAGCAGCAGTTGCGCGACTTGCACGCTCCTCAAACACAGAAAGAGCACACGCATATAGATCTGTTATTTGTGTTTCAATGGCTTAAAATAACTTGTTTTAAAACTGCGGCTCTTCAATACATGTACAAACATTACATTTCCGTGACCACGCGCACAGGAGCGTGACTTGGGCACGTAACCTCGATATAGAGACGATAGTCCAAAATCTCTACCGGTTGACGAATTTCTACCGGTTAATCATGTCTACCTGTTTATCGCCCACCCTTACTTGGCATGACATGGCCACCGTACGAGTTAAAATGCGCTCTAAATGGGGGGTGGGGGTGGCTAGAAAGTAATATTCAGTTGGTTGTCATACAGAATTTCACCGCTAGATGGGAGTGGATCCTACACAGTGTAGCTTTAAACTAAGGTAATACAAATCGTAATCAATCTGACAAAAAAACGTTTTCATTATAATAAAATTATGGTTCATTTTTCTAAGGAGAACTATACAAAATAATCTGTTTGAAAGATGGGAAAGAGCACCTGTCAATCACACTGTTATAACAGAGCGAGGCCAGAGACGAACATGCTCAGTAATAGGGCTGGGTATTGGCAAGGGCCTCCTGATACGATACATATCACGATACATGGGTTCATGATACAATACGTGTCACGATACAATGCAATGCGTTGCATGTTGTGATACATTGCAATAATTTTTCATCAAAAATGTAAAAAAATAGAGCTGAACACCTGCAGCTCTTTGAAAGCTGCAGGTGTTTTTACATTTTCTGCCATTTTCTCACTCCCTCTAACTTCTGAGACATTGGCAAAATGGCCGTATATGGCAGACAACTGGACAGTGACAACTACAGCAGCGGCAGAGGAGGTCATTTGACGCACACAGAGGGATTTGATGGTTTTAAAATATCGATAGTATAAATCGAAATATCGAAACACTATCGATACAGCTAACTATCACGATAGTTAGCTGTATCAATATTTTTGCACAGCCCTACTCAGTAACGGGAGTAATATGGAATAATGTGTGGATCTTTGAATGATTCTAGGAATACATTTAATTTAAATATAATGTTTAGTCATATATAACGTTTTTAGAAATAATTTTTTTTTTCAATTGTTATTGAGCTTAGATTTGTTAGTGCAGTTATAACAACGTGTTTTTGGGCATTTAAAAATAGTTTATTTCAGTAATATTGCTGTTTTTCTGGTAATAATACAGTTTTTTTTCGATTGCTAAACGAAAGTGGGCACAACTGGAGTCACATGTGCAAAACTCTTACTACAGTTTGCACAGCATCAGTTCATGTGGACCAAAAACTGGTGCATGGCAAGAGACAACATTAGATGTGATGTTGATGAAAACCTGTGGCCTGATGCTATAGAGAGGCAGGATTAACCCCTCAATTATTTGTTTGAATTACAGTATGTACACTTTTAGTTTATACCTTTTTCCTTCTTACTGTAATTCCGTAAAGTACTACAGACTATTGAAGCAAACTGCTAATTTTCATTTACCTTAAAGAATTGTTATGTTCTAAAAATTTAATTAAATCATGTGAAAGAATGTCACTTTTTTCTTTGAAGAAAATATTACTTTGTATGAAGTCACTGAAATTGACGAAAAGTTTGTATTTTCAGTGTTGGTGTTTGATCCCCCCCCCCCCCCCAAGTGTGTTCTGAGTGACAGTGTGTGTTATCTCGGTGAGGGTTGTGCATTGTGTTTGGCTGCACTGAGCCTGTTTTAAGTGTTGTGTTAAGAGTTGTGTTGGTTGTAGTGAGTTTTGCAGGTGATGTGAGCTGTTTAGCTCAGGTGACTTTTGGTAGTACAGACTGTAGTTAGAGTTTTGGACATGTAGCTCCAGTTGTGCTCACTGTCATTTAGCAATCGAAAAAACTGTAATGCATTTTTTAGCATAAATTTTAAATGTTTTACGGCATTTGTTTATCTTTACTCGTTTTAGTCGATACAATTGTTCGTTGTCCATTCAAGTTAGTTTACTGTGTGCATCAACCAGTGTTTGAGGTTGAAAATGTTAAAACTGCCACATACTCAGAATAATATGTGCTATCGAGGTATCTGTTAGGTCATGTTAACTAATGCAGTAAGCTAACGTAAAACAGTACCTTACTGCAAAGTGTTACCTAAATATCACGATTCCTTGTGATAGTTAATAATTTTCCAAGTCTAAATATCGAGATTATAAGTAACTGGAGGCAAAACGTGTTCCCAATGTCCCACTTATTAAAGTATCTCAGCAACGGGCCAAAGGTCTGAATGCAGCTCGTTACATAATAAGGTAACGTTAGTTGCTTTATTACTAGTTTATTAGTGTCTGTGTTTTTTCTAGCAACAGTGTTTAGACACGTGTTAATTATTGGCTTAAGTTTAATCGATTTCGCGCAAACGCGTATTCACGCACAACACACATTGATGTCTAATTGCGTCTTTGAATCGTCTTTTCATTTGCGCCTACAGAAGCATTGACTTTATATTTAGCACATTAACGACACATACTTGTACTTTTATCAACATAACTTACCAATTTTCTGTACGGAATCCTCTCCTTCTCCATCAGCATTTCCCCTTCGTGTTTTAGCCCGGGTAAAATGCATGCCCAAAGCACTATTTCCATTGCCAGGTAAGGGGAGGTGAGCTGATTGCCCTTGGTCAAATACGTTTTGTTTATGCTGAAAGAAATGTAAGATATCAATATTGCTTCATATTCAAGTAATATGTTTTTCAAAAAATATTACAATAATTTCCAAGTAGTCGACACTTACCATCTTCACAAGCAAAAGTTCAGTGTGGCTCAGCCAATCAGACTGTAGAAGAGCTTGACGCGTCTCATTTAGTCACGTGTCAACGTGGAATACTCAGGAGATGTAACGTAGCAACAACCGACAGTTGGATGACGTCATAGTACCGCGAGAGCGATTCAAGAGATCTTACGGAGAAGTCTAATTTCAACTCGCTCTCGCGGTACTTTGACATCATCCGACTGTCGGTTCTTGCAGCGCCGCATGAAGTCGAACAAGCCTATTATCACGTTGCACCTTAAGCCAATAAAATAAAAGTGCGCCAGTTTTAAATTTGTGGGTTGTCTATCACGCCACTAGCTTAGGCACTGGCTCTATGGATTCACTGGAGAGAAAACTTTTGCGTAAAGTTTATGTTAAAGAAACCAAAAAATCATCTTTAAAATTAATAAAATGGTTGCAATCGACTGGCTTGCTGAGACACAAAATTAAATGCAAAAAGTGCAAGAAGAAAATGAAGATGGTTGCCTCTCAGTCCAGAGACCATTACATATGGTAAGAATATATATATGCTTGTATTAAATGGTGCTTAAAAAAGTGTGTGTGCATGCGTGCGTGCGTTTGTGTGTTCGTGTGTGTGTGTGTTGTGTGTTTGTGTGTGTGTGTGTGTGTGTGTGTGTGTGCGCGCGCACGCGTGTGAGTGTGTGTGCCTGCGCGTGTGTGTCTGTCTGTCTGCGCGTGTGTGTGTGTGTGCCTGCGCGTGTGTGTCTGTCTGTCTGTCTGTCTGTCTCTCTGTGTGTGTGTGTGCGTGCGTGCGCGTTTGTGTGTCTGTGAGTGTCTGTGTTTGTGTGGCAATATTACTTTTCCAGACATTAAATTTACTGAAATTATTTAAATTTACAGGGAGTGTCGACGTAAAAAATGTGGACGGTTGAGAAGAAGTGTTAGGACTGAGTCAGTTTTCTCACAATCACACTGCAGTCTATTCACATGGATGAAGTATATACATAGGTAAGCAATGCAACCAGAATATATAACAACAGAATTTTACATATAACACCATGTGTAGGGTGCATTTGTGTCAGGCCTGGCGCCAGGATGGCATAACTGGGTGGGCATTTTAATTTCTTGAGGGGGGGCACACTCTTCCTTGTGACTTATTTCCTGCTCCTTTTTCATTTATTTATTAATTCATTTATTTATTACAGCTACCAATATTATTGCCTGTATTAGGCCTACATTCGTCTTTCACTATTAAATCGCCTAACAATCTTGATAATCATAAATTAACTCTGTTATTTCTTACCTAATCTCAGGTGAATTATTTCAGTGCGCAAATGAAAAATGGTGCAGTGTAATTTAGCAACATAGATGGCGTTTCCTTGATTGATTTGTCAGCCTGCAAGGTTTTAAACAATCGTTCCTTAAATGCAACTCACACAAGCTATGTTGGTGTCACTCTCAGGCTAACAACTCCAGTCTCCTGCAAAAACGAAGTGACTGGAATAAGTTTAAGTTGAAGCACTGAATTAACTGAAAAAAAAATCTAAGGTTAAAGTAAACTTAAACACAACTAATATAAATAGTATAAAAAAAAATATGGGAGGCGTTATATTGTGTGGGAAAATAAAATTTGGATTATTATAATGCTACGCAGCAGTCTCCCATAAAAAAAGGAGAAAAAACTAAACTGTTGCTTTTTGAACAGTAATAAGCAATACTTTTAAGAACAAGAAACAAATGTTGGGAAAGTGATCTATAATCGTTATGTCTTTGCTCGGCATATGGATCTCCTTTGTTTCGGCATTGATGACGTTTTTTGGTTTGTCACTTTGACAGTAAAATTCTGTCTCATTTGCCCATTCAAAACATGTACTTATACCGAACAAGCTTTAAAGGGACATTCCACTTTTTATGAAAATATGCTCATTTATTAATTAATTGGCTTTTTAATATCTCTGCTGCCCGTATTAATGTTTTATTTGATTTTGATAAATGTATTTTTTTGTGTTAGATTTGCACAGGGTTTACATCTACGGCAAGTAGACATGCTTCAAGATGGCATTGCAAAGAGCACAGCAACTCTCTCCATGATGTCAAAGAAACTCAGAAGAGTTTGTTTAAAAAGCCTAAAAAAGCACCAAAAGAAAAAGAAGCAAAGAGTTGGTGGAGTTAATGTCCTTGTTCACATTGATGAGAGCAAGTTCTGCCACAAACGCAAGGTAATGTAATTAAAATGTGCAATAGGCTTCACACACAATGTATTAAAGTTTGCATATCCTAAAAGAGCTGACATCGATATGTGAATCATAGGCTATGTCCACACGAAGCCGGTGCATTCCCTATCCGATCATTTTTTTTCCTTGCTCTGAAAAAATAATCCGTAAACACGAAACCACTGAAACCGACTGAAAGCGGTGTAGTATATATGCCGGACCAGTATAGGGCGCTGTAATTCTGCCACAGATATAAACTATACACGGAAAAGAAGACTTTGAGCATGCGCATAACCAACGTATGGTGTTGTCCATTATCGCATAGAAGCAATAGATTTTGCTGTTATAAAGCTAGTAGGCTTAGTAGCTTCTGTAGCACGAACACAATCACGTAGTCAGCCGTTATTGTTGTTGCTGTTACGTGTGACGCTTCCGACAAGTGATGTGATGACGTTTTCGCTTCACAAAATATACGGATTGGCTGTACACACGAAACCGCAAGGGTGTCGATTTCAGATTTATCCACTTTAGGACCTGGTTTCAAAAAATAGCGGTTTCAGTCTCCCAAAACGCTGGATCCGTGTGGATGAAACGCCAATACGATAAAAAATGTGTACGTATACAGCAGGAGTGGGGAACCCTGGGTCCTGGAGGGCCAGTGTCCTGCAGAGTTTACTTCCAACCATAATCAAACACACCTGCATTTTATTTCCAAGTGATCCTGAAGACTTTCAAGATTTTCATGTGTTTAATTAGGGTTGGAACTAAACTCTGCAGGACAATGGCCCTCCAGGACCAGGGTTCCCCACCCCTGGTATACAGTGATACACGTCTCCGTGTGGACAGCCCCATAGTTTAGGAAAGATTTAAAGGTCCCGTTTTCCTGATCCCTTTTTCAAATTTTAGTTAGTGTGTAATGTTTCTGTTTAGAGCATATATAATTCCTGTATAATTGTAAAGCTCAAAATTCAATACCAAGCAATATATATTTTTTAATAGAATTCCCCTTTCAAAGCCTACACCGAACGTCCAGCCCACAGGAATACGTCAGTCGCCAGCTAAGGTCAAACGGCTCTGCTAAGCTTAGCTGCTGTCGAATTACAACACACTAAACAAACTACACAATCAGAACTTGATACGTATTTCTGAAGGAGGGACTTCATAGAACAAGGAAGACATCAGCCTGTTTTTAGCACAGTGAAAACAGAGCTATAAAGATAAGTAAATTGTGTGAAAAATGCTGCATTTTTTACACACAAAACATGAATACATGTTATACTGCACACCAAAAACACAAGCATAGCTTCAAAAACACAGAAAAAACAGGACCTTTAAGTAGTTGAGGTAGGTAGGATGGAAGAATAATAGAAAGGATATAAACATGATGATGTCAATCTGTTTATATGAATTTAGCTTACTTTTATATGATGTCATTACACTGATGCAGAGCTTGACATTAAAAGGACATTTAACCTTTCCTGAAAACATGTTCATTTTCCAGCTCCTCCACAGGTGAACACCCGATTTTTACTATCTTGGAATCCATTCAGCTGATCTCCAGGTCTGGTGGTACCTGCCATTGAAAGTAAATAAGGGGACTATTTTCGGGCAGTGCGTAAAATCAATATTTTTAAGCGCAATGCTAATGGTCTAATCAGATTCCATGGATTATGATAAGCTATGCTAAAAGTGCTAGCGCCAGACCCGTAGATCAGCCGAATGGACCCCAAAACTCCAAGAATCAAATGTTCAACTCCAGAGGAGCTGGAAAATGAACATACCCTCACAAAAAGCGGAATGTCCCCTTAAAGCTTGCTCGGTACAAGCACATGCCCCGGATGGGCAAATGAGACAGAATTTTTCTTGTCCGACCGGACAAGTAACTTGAACATGTCATAGCGATACTTAAGATTTAGAAGTGCTTGACTAAATATGACACACAGAAACTTTCAAATATACTAACTAATGTTTATACTGTATGCACACTAATGTACAACTATGTTTTGTTTAACAACCATAAAGATTCCAGCAAATTTGTATTAGCAACCGATTCAAAAAACTAAAACAAATCACTCTAATGTTCTTATTTTGTTAGCATGTTTAATCTTTTACATAAAGTTTTGGAATCAAACATTACATTTTAGATGTAGAGGGTATTATCATGTATTTACACCTGATTATTAAATATGTATCAGAGATTGTTTTGTTTATTTTGTAATACTGATCACACTGTTTTTTGGTAGTATGCAAGAGGACGCTTTGGTAACACCTGGAAGAGAAAGAGATCATGGGTGTTTGGTATACTTGAGATCAAATCTGCAAGAAGACGTCCCATTCTTCGTCTTGTGAAGAAAAGAAACAAGGAGACCCTTGTTCCCATCATCAAGAAACATGTGAAACGTCAAAGTCTAGTTGTGAGTGATGAGTGGAAAGCATATGCCAGTCTTTCCCAGGAGGGGTATAAGCATGTCAGGGTCAACCACAGTAAAAATTATGTAGATCCACAAACAGGACTACATACTCAAAATCTAGAGAGAGCTTGGCAGACCTACAAAATGCAAATTTGGCGAATGCGGGGGAATCGTTCTGAGAAGACCTTAAAACAACACCTATGCTTTATAGAGTGGACCCACTGGTTAGCAAGAACATATAAACATGGTGTACTTGGAAGACTTCTCAAAGACATAAGAAACAATTACCACAGATCAGTTTAGGACCTTTCTGTAAACATTGTTGGTTAATCATATCACACCATTTATTTTTATTATTTTTTGGCATTTTTTATTTTTACAGTTTTATTTCTACAGTTACAGTTGTTTTCTCCTATACCACACATATTTCTGAAACGTCAGTTTAGACTTTTAGATTGATTATTTAATTGAATAAAAAAAACAGTTCTGTGCTACAAGTGCATGTTTTTTTTAATAGAAGTGTTTATTAATAAAAGAGCTGTATTTCTCTGATGTGAATAGTCTGGCATCGACTTTAGTCATCCAGGGTTAAGTACTGGGTGTGCAAACTTTTCTCATTTTGAATGGTAATATGCTGCATACAATTAGTATAACTGTTCTGTTGATACGTTATAGACAGTTTACTATTCTCAACTGTTTTTCACTTTAATTGGATAGTCCTAAAATGCATCTACAAACACAAAGTTGAGAATGTCAACTAAAAGTCAACTGATCATAAACCATTTGTTAGTAAACCAGAAGTAGATAAGCAACTAATCTATAGTTGATAATCTCCAGATTCTCAACAGATAATAAAACTAAAGATTTTGAATAGTAATATGCTGCATATGATTAGTATAACTGTGTTCTGTTGATACGTTATAGACAGTTCACTATTCTCAACTGTTTTTCACTTTAATTAGATAGTCCTAAAATGCATCTACAAACACAAAGTTGAGAATGTCAACTAAAAGTCAACTGATCATAAACCATTTGTTAGTAAACCAGCAGTAGATACTCAACTGCAGTATGATAATTTGCAGATTCTCAACAGATAATAAACTAAAGATTCAGTTAAAAACTACAGATAGTCGAATAAGCCTTTGTTTAAATGACCCTTGTAAGGATGACAATATTATGCTATTGATCATATGTTGACATGACTCAACTTACTTTCAGCTTACAAGATGGTGACAATCTACAGATATTTAGTTGAATATTAGTTAATAGTCTGTTGAAAAAATATACCAACAATCAACAGGCAGTTTCTGTAACATCTGTAGATAAACACTTGAAATGCACTTTATTCTCATTAGGCAGTTAGTTAAGTGTTTGTTACTGGTCTGTTGAGCCACTGTTGTTGAATGTCAACTAATGCATTGTTGACATGCTACAGAATAGTAGTAGATAAGTAGTAGAGTGTCAACAGATGGACTATCAAAATAAAGTGTTACCGAGATTGCAAGTTAAGCCAGTAGGGGGAGCCAAATAGGTGCAAAACCACTTGTTTAAAATCCCCCACCCTAATAGAGCTATCTGAGAGAGGTTTTTAAGAAGCTTCTAAGGCATTACAGACCCAAAAAAAAAAAAAATGTGTCTAGATGTCACATCACAGAACAAGGATAAATTCTCCGTTCAATCATTCTATGTCACCTTTAATAAAATAATAATTAATAAAATACTTATATATTGAGTCACCTTCTCATCCTTTTGGGTTTTTGGGAAGTATCATCTGTACATGATCCCATTGTTTAAAAAAAGCCTGCTGATGTTTTCTAATTCTTGATCATTGTCGGCCCACCCATTGTTGTTTAGCGAGTGCTCAGTCATCAAGATGACACGGCGCTCCTCAAGGCTTACATCGTGGAGTGGAGGAAGTTCTTCACGCAGTGTGACATTCTGCCCAAACCGTTCTGCCAGTTGGAGATCACCTTGATGGGCAAACAGGGCAGCAACAAGAAGTCCAATGTTGAGGACAGCATTGTTCGGAAGGTGAGCATGACACGGTTTCTGCAGACTTTTTCTTTATGTGATCGGAAGTCGTTCTAAACTGTTCTGTTTTTGGTCGTTCTTCAGCTGATGCTGGACACTTGGAATGAATCCATCTTCTCCAACATCAAGAATAGACTGCAAGACAGCGCCATGAAGTTGGTCCATGCTGAACGACTAGGAGAAGCGTTTGACTCTCAATTGGTCATTGGGGTCCGAGAGTCTTATGGTGAGATTGAACCGAAAAAACATACAATCAAATGATAACATGACTTCTGTTTCATGTCTGGTCAAAGAGCTCTGTTAGTGAGGTGAAAAGAATCGATTCACTGATGCATAACAATTCTTTCTAAAGACACAGAACAGAGAACGAAAGCCAAAGAGCCGCCACTGTTACTAGGTTATTGTATCTGCATATATTTTCATTGGTCGTTAAAATGCATCGTGAATCATTTTGCAATTGAATCATGTAAAGAATCTGTCTGATCTCTTCCTCAGTGAACCTGTGCTCCAATCCTGACGATAAGCTGCAGATCTACAGGGATAACTTTGAGAAAGCCTACCTAGACTCCACTGAGAGGTTCTACAGAACCCAGGCACCATCATATCTGCAACAGAATGGAGTACAAAACTACATGAAATATGTACGCTCTTCCAAAGATGAATGCGGTTGACCAAAGCGGGATATACTCCTATTTAGGCACAAATCAATAATGTACAACTAAACGCAGATTTGCTAAAGTTACACCTGCTTTTGTCTCTGTCAACAGGCAGACGCTAAGTTAAGAGAGGAGGAGAAACGTGCACTACGGTATTTAGAGACACGGCGTGAATGTAACTCTGTACAAGCAGTGAGTATATGAATTTACTACTTTAAACTATACATTAATACATGTATGTATATAATAAGGCTTTCATTATTTGTTTATTTACAGTCATTTATTGTGTATTAGTGTCTGAAATGTTGGATTGTTTTGTTTGTCCAGCTTATGGAATGTTGTGTGAATGCACTGGTGACGTCCTTTAAAGAAACGATCTTGGCTGAATGTCCAGGCATGATCAAACGAAACGAGACAGACAGTGAGTTCAACGTCTAACATTTTTGTTATTTATTCATTTTTGTCTAGTTTTTGTATGTAGACCTCTGTGTACAGGTCATGTTGGAACAAAGAAGGGCTTATTTTACTATAAATTAGAATTTTTGCAGTTGTTAGTAATATGTGTAGCTGAATTGCCCAAACCGGTTAATCAAAAGAAGTCGTCCACTGGGAATGCACCAATTGTGTGTGTGTTTTTTTATAAAGTTATTTGTCGATTCAAGCATATTTATGTATCACCTAGTAATGCACCTTATATCGTTTTGCTGTAATTAACAATATATTTTTTCTGACAAAATATATTTTGTACTTTGTGTTGGCAAATATTTTACCAACAATGGAAAGACACTAGATTATGCAACAGACATCAAACTATCGGGTTGTTTTATCTGTATTTGTCAGGTGATACACTGGTGCATCTCTAGCAGTGTTGGGTGTAACTAGTTAATAAGTAATAAGCTACTGTAGTTTAATTACAGTTTTGTCCACTGGTTGGTTATTAGCATTAATATTACTATCTATAAATATTATAGTACTATATATATGTATGTATGTATGTATGTATGTATGTATGTATGTATGTATGTATATGTGTATGTGTGTGTATATATATATATATATATATATATATATATATATATATATATATATATATATATATATATATATATATATATATATATATATATATATATATATATATATATATATATATATATATATATATAAACACACATACACACACATATACATATATACATATATACATACATACATACATTCATACATATATATACATATACATATATATAGTCCTATAATATTATTATTATAGATATGATTTATTTCGTAATGTAATTTCCCCTTCACTTTCAATTGTTTTACTTCTATATAACATTATATTTTTATGATTTTTTTATTATTAAAGATTAAAAGAAGAAACATTATAGATTATTTTTTATAGCTTTCTTTGCTCATATTTACCAAGGGTGCCCAAACTTTCGAGCCTCACTGTATAATATAATAGTGGATTTAACATCAAAAATTTTAAGTCTAATGTTAACTTTAATTTCCAATTTTTTTGTATCCTTCTTACTTTAAATACTTTGGTGAGTTAATAAGAATAATGGTAACACTTTAGTGCAGTTTCCAATTCTCACTATTAACTGGTTGGTTATTAGCATTAATATTACTATATATATTAATACTACTATAATATTATTATAGATATTGGCTGTTTATTAGTACTTAAAAAATACATATTATTGCCTATTTTGCAAAACCTTATACTACATCCTTAATCCATAAATATTAATTATATTTATGTCCAGTGAGTATTAGAGAAAATAATTTATTTCGTAATGTAATTGATACTTCACTTTCAATTGTTTTACTTCTATATAACATTATATTTGTATGATTTTTTTTATTATTAAAGATTAAAAGAAGAAACATTATAGATAATTTTTTTATAGCTTTCTTTGCTCATGTTTACCAAGGGTGGTAAATTTGAGCTGCTTTATTTGAGCCGCTTCTATCTTTGTATCATTTACTACATTGAATTTAGAAAGTAATAAGTAATTAAATACTTTTTGGAAAGAGTAATTTGTACAGTAATCTTAATCTAATTAAAGGATAATTCCGGTATTTAACACTTTGAGTCTCATTTCTGGTTTGTTTTGGATGAACTACAGTGATGGACACAGAAATGTTGACAATGGGTCGTGTCTTGAGGTTGTGGCTCGCTTGGAGGCGTCTCTTGACTGCTTCGGAGTGGAGGTCGGTGGTCATGCACAAACATGTCATTGAAACAACACTTAACGTTCATTTTCAAAACTGTGCTACTCACCGAGTGGTTCGTGGTGTTCGTTGATGATTAAAAACAAGTTGTGTGGCGAAATACAGTTTCTGTCGTGTTTTATTTGGCATTTTGTAAAATTCCATTGACTTCTCTGGAAGACTCAATGCTCGCTGATATATCACTCCGCCGCCGGAAACAGAAAAGGGACTGTTTACATGTGGTTGTTGTTTTTTCGCTCGGTTTCTCTCAGAATAAATTTTTTCCATATTTGTAGGGCTGGACCAGAATATTCGAATAATCGTTCCGTATTTCAGTTTTGGGATTCGAATATATATAAATATTTTACAGCGTTAATGCAGAGCTTTTGCCAAGCAGGAAGTGCGCTTCACGCTCCCGCTCTATAGGTGGCGCAGAGAGACCAACATCCATAGCCAACAGCCACCAAACGCACACCAGTGGAAGAGATCGCCTCAAACGGAAAACGCGCTTCCTGCTTTGACATTCACGCTAATAATGTTGTAAATAACATTCAGTTTCTTGCAAAAACTGATTGATTTGCTTCACAAGACGTCAATATGTCACACGGAGTTATGGGGGATTATTGTTGTATTGGATATATATGCTTTAGCTCTTAAAGTGTGCGGATCGGTTGACTTGCATGACGGAGCACCGGGGTTTCTGCAAAATATCATCTTTATTGTTCTGCCGATGAAAAAAAAAACATATTGGATGGTGTAAGTGTTATAAATAAACTTGATTTTGAAAGTATGCTACCGTTTTATTACAGTTTGTTGGACTACGTTCATTCATGCTTCAGACTCAAATATAGAGCGGAAGTATATACGCGGTTGTGAGGTATCTGAAAAAATAGTTCCACTATAGCAAATAACACGGATTGAAATCATACATTGCGCCAATATATTTGTTTTTAATCATCAACGAACACCATGAACCACTCGGTGAGTAGTACAGTTTTGAAAATGAACGTTAAGTGTTGTTTTAATGACATTTTGTGCATGGCCATTGACTTCCATTCTGAAGCAGTCAAGAGATGCTTCTAAATGAGTCGAAAAGTCAAGACACGACCTATTGTCAAAATTTCTGTGTCCATCACTGTTGTTCATCCAAAACAAACCAGATATGAGACTCAAAGTGTTAAATACCGGAATTATCCTTTAAATGATTAAAGATAAGTAACTAGTGATTAATAACATTTTTTGAGTAACACTGATCTCTAGTGTCCACTAACATTGGCCATGGCTTATCAATGCTAATGAAAATTGAATGTGGTTTGTCAAAGTGACCCGCTAAAAGGCCGCCACACACTAAAAGAGTATCGGACCGAATTTTGGCAGATTTTTCCCCTTAGACAATGCTTCGTAAAGTCCCGATTCGTACGCATCCTATACATTGTCACATTGGACAAAACATCACCCAATCAGAAAGCGAGCTGATGAAAGACGAAACCATAACAACCGTAGTCATAGAGCAGCAGGCACAGTCCAAAGTGAGATCGACATCAGAGATGTAAAAAGTACACCATATTAATGCCATTTCTTTATGCCCGTCGTCCGCCATGTTTGCTATGTGAAATCACGTTTGACTGCGAGAGACCTGCTCACAGTCGAGACTCGTGTTGTTTGTGAAGGGAATCTGAGGGTGTGTGGTGTGCTGTTATCATGACCACATAGCAGCAGTTTGCACACTACAGGAACAAAATTGTCAAATCATAGATTTTTTAGTCGTCATGTTTGTGGTCTCTCACATTTTCAGAACTTTTTTGATAAGTTTAACATAATGATATCAACATTATCTCTACATAATACTTTTTGGCACTGTGTGACCACCTGCTCCACAGAGCTGCACCTCATGTTCTCATTGATGGATAAAGTTCCCAACGGGATCGAGCCCATGCTGAAAGATCTAGAGGAGCACATCATCAGTGCAGGCCTGGCAGACATGGTGGCTGCTGCTGAGACCATCACAACTGTGAGCATTACACTTACAAAAAAATCACTTAGAAATAATCTTCACCAAGTAACCAATTATATCCTGAATCATCACTGCTTGAGGCTATATCTTCGCTTTAGCAGCATAGATCTTGAACCACAAGGCCACCAGTTTGCCCAACTGGTGTTAAAGTTGTTGTTTATGTGCTTCTCCGCAGGACTCAGAGAAGTATGTGGAGCAGCTTCTGACGCTGTTCAATCGCTTTAGTAGATTAGTGAAGGAGGCATTCCAGGATGATCCGCGATTCCTGACGGCCAGAGACAAAGTAAGCGTGCTGTCAGTCTACATTCATTTGTGTATAGTTGGTCTTGTTAAGCAAAGCTGAATGAGTAGATCACACCCCAGATGGTTGACAAAGATCTGATGACACATGAGTAAAAGAGAATGTTGTATTATAAACTCTCTTGATTTCACTGAGTCAATTAAATTGAGGCATTTTACCTTTGAATGAATGAAACATCGTTTAAGTTTTTCTTGCACACCTATTTTCAGTAAGGAGGTTCAAACAACTCTGAGTTAAAACTTGAAATTGATTTACACTGAAATGGGAAACTCTGAGTTTTTGGTTTATCTGAGTTGAGCAC
The DNA here is from genome assembly GCF_027580225.2 of Misgurnus anguillicaudatus. Classification (NCBI taxonomy): domain Eukaryota; kingdom Metazoa; phylum Chordata; class Actinopteri; order Cypriniformes; family Cobitidae; genus Misgurnus; species Misgurnus anguillicaudatus. The sequence goes on along the minus strand of NC_073360.2, from coordinate 16,306,192 downwards.
ACATACAACCACTATGAAAAGCCACAATCAATAATTTTAGTTACTTATACGGTCTCTGCACCTAAATATATCAAATTGGCTTTAATTTCAAGTAATTCAAGTAATTTCAATTTACTATTTAAAATTTTGAGTTGAAATTTTAGTGCACTAAATAAAATGGTATGTTAAAATGACTTCCACTGCCAATTTGATAAAACTTAAAGGAATATTCCATTTTCTTAAAAGAAAAATCCAGATAATTTACTCACCACCATGTCATCCAAAATGTTGATGTCTTTCTTTGTTCAGTCGAGAAGAAATTATGTTTTTTGAGGAAAACATTGCAGGATTATTCTCATTTTAATGGACTTTAATGGACCCCAACACTTAACAGTTTTAATGCAGTTTAATGGAGCCCAACAATTAACACTTAACTCAACACATAACAGTTTTTTTCAACGGAGTTTCAAAGGACTATAAACGATCTCAAGCGAGATATAAGGGTCTTATCTAGCGAAACAATTGTCATTTTTGACAATAAAAATAACAAATATGCATTTTTAAACCACAACTTTTCGTCTAGGTCCGGTCCAGCGCGACCTAACGTAAATGCGTAGTGACGTAGGGAGGTCACGTGTTACATATATAAAACGCACATTTGCGGACCATTGTAAACAATAAACTGACACAAAGACATTAATTAGTATCAGTTGACATACAACAACGTCTGAACGCTCCTCTTTCTCCACACTTGTAAACACTGGGGCGGAGTTTCGCGTTCGTCCTCTGTGACCTCTTGATGTGATGACGTATTGCGTGAGGTCGCGGTGGCGCATCACGACCGGATCTAGACGAGAAGTTGTGCTTTAAAAGTGTATATTTGTTATTTTTATTGTCAAAAATGACAATCGTTTTGCTGGATGGGACCCTTGTGCCTCGTTTGGGATCGTTTGTGGTCATTTGAAACTCCGTTGAAAAAAAAACTGTTGGGTGTTGAGTATTAATTGTTGGTGTCTATTGGGGTCCATTAAAGTTGGAGAAGTCCTGCAATGTTTTCCTCAAAAAAAACATAATTTCTTCTCGACTGAACAAAGAAAGACATCAACATTTTGGATGACATGGTGGTGAGTAAATTATCTGGATTTTTCTTTTAAGAAAATTGACTATTCCTTTAACTCTTTCCCCGCCATTGATGAATTATCTCGTCAATTTACGAGTGTTCCTGACAGTGATGCGCGTGTCAATGTATAAACAGCCCGCACCCGACCGACGTTTTCAACTAACCCGCCCGCAACTCGGGCCGCAAAATAAAATTTATATATATTGTACCTGACCTGCTTCCTTGCCCGCATTTTTTAAAAGTATTAATTATTTAAAATAGTTAATTGGCATCTTTATTGCAAATGACTCTACTGACCGAGACCCGAATGTCATGAAAATTATTTTTGGATGACTCGTAACCCACTCGTTTTGGATCAACACGCACATCACTGGTTCCTGATGAATTTTTATGGTAATCTGCAATACCGCGATTATCCATTAGATGGCACACTTACCCAATTTATGAAAAACCTGAAGCCAAAACGTTATTTACTAATTTTAAACTCTGTGTATGTTTTGATAATTGTTCTAAAAATTATCTCTAACAAAATTCCTTGACAAAAAAAGCAAATATTTCAGCTTTTTAAGAGTTTATAAGCAGAGAAAAACATATAGATAGGATGAAACGTTTTTTCCCGTTTTGCTTGTTTGTTTCAAAGCAGTGGTTTTGTTCTTTCATTTGATATATTCTATGTTTAAATATTTTTAGAAGAAAATTTTCCTGGAAGGCATTTTGTGAAAAGCACAAAAAGCTGGCGGGCAACTTTTCAAAAAATGGCTGGCAGGGATAAGTTAAAGACAGCTTAAACATTTTGCAGTGTACGTAGTAAAATGTGCACAATGAATGAATGTACCGAATGAACCAACAAGATATTTAAACACAACTACTGCTAAAACTCAGTGTGTACAGAATAAAACCTGCTCCCGACCAGGTTAGGTTCACAGAGTAAGTTGTCTTGGAAACAGTATAAGTTACCTCTCCTTCTGAAACGAAAAACTGATTGCATCCCTCATTTCAGGGTTAACATACTCAGAGTTTTCACTAAACCTCCTTTCTGAAACAGGACACTGTTGTTGTTTAACACAGAAACATAACTTTCTTTCATTACTTTTAGGCATACAAAGCAGTTGTGAATGATGCAACAATATTTAAGTTGGAGCTGCCATTGAAGCAGAAAGGGTGAGTGATGATTTCTTTCTTGGCTTTTGTTTAAGGTCCATTTTTTTAGTGTGATGCACTATACATTTTTATTTTTTTCTCTGATGGAGTTTGCTGTGGTTCTGAAATGTTTTTCTGGAGATGATTTTTAAAGGAATAGAAAAATCTTTTGTAGAGCACCAAATTATTGTCACTAATGTCTCTAAAGTTTATAACAACAATAGCAAAAACATAAAATATCTTACATACTTATAAACATGCAGCGTTTGTAACAAACTCCATATAGGACAAAAGAGCACTTTAAAAAATGATCCTAAAAGCATGATTTGTGCACTATATTCTAATATTTCAACTAAAATGTAAGGTATGGACCGAAAGTCTTACTGAATGGAAAAGAGCACCTGGACATTCTGCTACAAGCAGCTTCTACTGTTCTCCCTCAAATAAAGTAAAGCTATACACTATTACACAAGGGTTAGGAAGTGGTAACATGATTTTCATTTTTAGCAGAATTATTTATTATTTTAATGCCTTTGAATATGTTTGCATGCAGGGTGGGCCTTAAAACACAGCCAGAGTCAAAGTGTCCCGAGCTGCTAGCCAACTATTGTGACATGCTGCTAAGAAAGACGCCACTGAGCAAAAAACTGACCTCGGAGGAGATCGAGCTCAAGCTGAAAGAAGTGGTGAGGGGCTTTTGTTTTACTGTTCCTCAAATGTCTGATGAATAAAAATGCATTTTAATCTATGTCCTAAAACACATTTGTGTCAATGATTTTGTTTTTCTTGTAGTTGCTCGTGCTAAAATATGTCCAGAATAAGGATGTGTTCATGAGGTACCACAAAGCCCATTTGACGAGGCGTCTGATCCTGGACATCTCAGCAGACAGTGAGATTGAAGAGAATATGGTTGAGTGGCTCAGGGTAAGATATGATAAAATGACTGCACCTCTATCTGGTTCGTATAAAATTTTTATTTTAAATACTATGTCTACTTTAACCCGTCTTGCTTCAGGAAGTCGGTATGCCTGCAGACTATGTAAACAAGCTCGCCAGGATGTTTCAGGACATCAAAGTGTCAGAAGATCTCAACCAGGTCTTCAAAGAGATGCACAAACACAACAAGCTGGCTTTACCAGCTGACTCACAAGCACAGTTCGGTCTGTCTGTATACCAAACCAAAAAATGAAGTTTTAATAATGAAAATATTTAAAGGAATATTCCATTTTCTTTAAGGAAAAATCCAGATGGTTTGCTCACCGCCATGTCATCCAGGGTGTTGATGTCTTTCTTTGTTCAGTCGAGAAGAAATTATGTCTTTTGAGGAAAACATTCCAGGATTTTTCTCGTTTTAATGGACTTTAATAGAGCCCAACATTTAATACTTAACTCAACACTTAACAGTTTTTTTCAACAGAGTTTCAAAGGACTATAAACAATCCCAAACAAAGCATAAGGGTCTTCTCTAGCGAAATGATTGTCATTTTTGACAAGAAAAATAGAAAATATGTACTTTTAAACCACTATTTTTCGTCTAGGTCCGGTCCAGCGCGACCCAACGTAAATGCGTAGTGACGTAGGGAGGTCATGTGTTACATATATAAAACGCACATTTGCGGACCATTGTAAACAATAAACTGACACAAAGACATTAATTAGTATCAGTTGACATACAACAACGTAAGAACGGTCCTTTTTCAGCACACTTGTAAACACGGGGGCGGAGTTTCACGTTCGTCCTCTGTGACGTCATGACGTATTGCGTGGGGTCAGCTGGCGCATCACGACCGGATCTACATGACGAGAAGTTGTGGTTTAAAAGTGTATATTTGTTATTTTTATTGTCAAAAATGACAATCGTTTCGCTAGACAAGACCCTTATGCCTCGTTTGGGATCGTTTATAGTCCTTTGAAACTCCGTTGAAAAAAACTGTTAAGTGTTGAGTTAAGTATTAAATGTTGGGCTCTATTGAAGTCCATTAAAATGAGAAAAATCCTGCAATGTTTTCCTCAAAAAACATAATTTCTTCTCGACTGAACAAAGAAAGACATCAACATTTTGGATGACATGGTGGTGAGTAAATTATCTGGATTTTTCTTTTAAGAAAATGGACTAATCGTTTAAGTGTAGAGTTAATTTGATGCTTTTTTGTGTGCCAGCTGACTCTGTGAACATAAAGATTTTGAACGCTGGAGCGTGGTCACGCAGCTCAGAGAAAGTCTTCGTATCTCTGCCCACTGAACTGGAAGATCTCATCCCTGAGGTGGAAGACTTCTACAAGAAGAACCACAGCGGCCGCAAACTCCACTGGCACCATCTGATGTCCAATGGCATTGTATGGTTGTTTAAAATCTTTTTATATACAATGTTGTGCAAAATCCACCACCTGCTTTCTTTATTAAAAGACAAACAGAAAATACAGAAAATGTAAAACAACCAAACAGTTTTCAAAACAAAATGGCTACCTCTGACAAAACTCAGTTACTGCGTCCCAAACCACCTACCTTCATACTATATAGTAGGCGAGTAATATGTCCAAATTCAAAGTATTCAAAAAACAGTAAAAAATTCCCATATGATCTACTACTTCCCGCAAGATCCTGAAGTGTTCATTCGATGGACCCTTTAGTATCCTGTAAGCCCCCAGGAGTGGAGTTATCCAACGAAGAAGTAGAGGCGTTGTTTTAATTCCGAAAATTTTCGAAAGCAGTATTTTGGCTCTATTCAAATACAAATTCATACAGTATACTTCATCTAATTCAGTACATACTCTCACAGTATGCGATTTTGGACGCAGGGAATATTTTAGTGTGACCTCTTTTGGCACTAAGCACATCTTCAGTCATTAGATTAACATTAGGATTTCATTTCATTTAGGTTTAAGAGATCATACTCAAACTAACTACTTAAAACTTTGGTTTATAATTTTATTAAGTTTTTTATTACAGCAGTGCATACGTTTCCTGTGTTTACTGGTTTGTATAGATGATAATTAAATATGGTCACAGTACCATTGCAAGGACAACTAATCTAATGTTACCGTTTATTTTGTTTAGTTATTTGCAAACCCTTAATCCGTTTTTCTGTCTTCTCTGGTAGATCACTTTCAAGAATGAAGTAGGGCAGTATGATCTGGAGGTCACAACCTTTCAGTTGGCGGTACTTTTTGCCTGGAACCAAAGACCCCGGGAGAAGATCAGCTTTGAGAATCTGAAACTTGCCACGGAGCTGCCTGATGCTGAACTGAGACGAACCCTCTGGGTAAGATCACAACCAGAGGTCAAAAACCAATGCAGGTTTTTGTTGCATTTTGTTTTGGCCACATACATTAATGTGCAAGTGTTTGGCACAGTAGAGCAGTGAGGGGGTCGTGAGATGGTCCCAGTTTTATTATATTTTATAAAATACATAAATGTATCATTCATTTTGTGTAATTAAACCTAAAAAAAAAGGCTACTAACCAACAGCATTGTTTTGTCTACAACCCGAATTCCAGAAAAGTTGGGACGTTTTTTAAACTTTAATAAAATGATAACTAAAAGACTTTCGAATCACATGAGCCAATATTTAATTCACAATAGAACATAGAAAACATAGCAAATGTTTAAACTGAGAAATTTTACAATTGTATGCACAAAATGAGCTAATTTGAAATTTGATTTCTGCTACAGGTCTCAAAATAGTTGAGACAGGGCATGTTTATCATGGTGTAGCATCTCCTTTTCTTTTCAAAACAGCTTGAAGACGTCTGGGCATTGAGGCTATGAGTTGCTGGAGTTTTGGTGTTGGAATTTGGTCCCATTCTTGCCTTATATAGATTTCCAGCTGCTGAAGAGTTTGTGGTCGTCTTTGGCGCCAAATGTTCTCTATAGGTGAAAGCAGGCAGGCCAGTTCAGCACCCGGACCGTTCTACGGCGAAGCCATGCTGTTGTAATAGCTGCAGTATGTGGTTTTACATTGTCCTGCTGAAATATACTGTACAAGGCCTTCCCTGAAATAGACGTCTAAAACCTTTATATACCTTTCAGCATTCACACAGCCTTCCAAAACATGCAAGCTGCCCATACTGTATGCACTTATGCACCCCCATACCATCAGCGATGCTGGCTTTTGAACTGAACGCTGATGACATGCTGGAAGGTCTCCCTTCTCTTAAGCCCGGAGGACACGGCGTTCGTGATTTCCAACGAGAATGTCAAATTTGGACTTGTCTGACCGTAGAACACTATTCCACTTTGAAATAGTCAATTTTAAATGAGCCTTGGCTCACAGGACATGACGGCGCTTCTGGACCATGTTCACATATGGCTTCCTTTTTGCATGATAGAGCTTTAGTTGGCATCTGCTGATGGCACGGCGGATTGTGTTTATCGACAGTGGTTCCTGGGCCCATTTAGTAATGTCATTGATACAATCATGCCGATGAGTGATGCAGTGTCGTCTGAGGGCCCGAAGATCACGGGCATCCAATAAATGTCTCCGGCCTTGTCCCTTACGCACAGAGATTTCTCCAGTTTCTCTGAATCTTTTGATGATGTTATGCACTGTAGATGATGAGATTTGCAAAGCCTTTGCAATTTGACGTTGAGGAACATTGTTTTTAAAGTATTCCACAATCTTTTTACGCAGTCTTTCGTAAGAGCCTCTGCCCATCTTTACTTCTGAGAGACTCTGCTTCTCTAAGACATACCTTTTATAGCTAATCATGTTACAGACTTAATATCAATTAACTTGATGTTCTCCCAGCTGAATCTTTTCAAAACTGCTTGCTTTTTTAGCCATTTGTTGCCCCCGTGCCAACTTTTTTGAGACCTGTAGCAGGCATTAAATTTGAAATGAGCTAATTAAGTGGATAAAAGTGTCAAATTTCTCAGTTTAAACATTTGCTATGTTATCTATGTTCTATTGTGAATAAAATATTGGCTCATGTGATTTGAAATTCCTTTAGTTTTCATTTTATTCTAATTTAAAAAACGTCCCAACTTTTCCTGAATTCGGGTTGTAATTAAAATGTTAGGTTTTAAAACAATTTTTTTTATACATTTTCTTTAGGGCTGGGTATTGTTAGGAATTTCACAATTCGATTCAATTTCGATTCTTGATGCTTCGATTCGATTCAATTTGATATTGATTTACTTGCTTCGATATCGATTCAATAATAAGTAAATACACAAGCAATTAAGTACCTGAGTATATTTTTCAATAATGTGTGTAGTATTACTAATGTTTGATCACGTTGATGGTGAAGGCTTGAAAGAAGTGCTGCTGTTTGCCATCTTTGATCTTTCTGTTTTGATAAAGCACGTCTTGTACAACGTTGAACGCTCTCACTAGAGTGTTGCCCACAGCGCCGCCATTGGCCGGGGGGGCTAAATCGATTCATAGGATTTGATGAATTGATATTGAATTGAGTAACAAATAATTGCAATGCATTGATGAATCGATATTTTTACCCAGCCCTAATTTTTTCTTTGGGGGGCAGTGAAGGAATGCACTGTACACAAGGGGGGTCGCAGACTGAAAAAGTTTGAGAACCACTGCAATAGAGACTTTACCAAAAATAATATTGGGTCTTATTCACTAACAACCCTGTACGGTTTTCGTGTTTATACACACATTTTTTAAAAATCATGCACCCCGCCTTTAATATATAATATACTGTATATAATAATAGCACAGATTAGTTTTTCTCAACCACAGGGGGGCCTCAACAAATTTTCAAAGGGGTCTCAAGATGACTTAAAATGATTCAAAATAAGACTAAACAAGAATTAAAATAAGCTAAGACGAACAAATATGTTAATCTTTCTTATTGTTTGGTTATTTTTGTAACAAATATACATCTGCCTAGTCTCCAGTATATTTTACTTGGTAGAAATTGTGAGTTCGGGGGCTTAACTTGTTGTGGGTAATGGGGGGCCTTGAAGTTATAAAGGTTAAGATAGATAATGTATAATATAGAAAATATTATAATATAAAATACAGTACTGTGCAACAGTCTTAGGCCACCATGCCATCATTAGATTTGTTGGTAGAATTGTATAGTAATCATATATAATAATGTCTCTCTCTTTATTAGAATACAACCAGAACACAACAGTATTTGATTATAATGTACTTGATTATTGCATACTTGTGGTCTTAGTTTTTCTTGAATTATTTTTGTACATTTTAAAAGAAATGTTGTAGTTTTTGTTGAAATTTTTGCTTGCACATGCTTGGTGAATGAGACCCATTGTTTTTATTCTTTGTTGTAGTGCGTCAGTAGGACATATATGTAGAGATATCCAAACATTCATTGCCATAAACTGTAAAAATCAAGTGAGTGGTCCTAGTGGCCCGACTAGGGTCTGATCTAATCATCAGTCAGTCATTCTGGGAGTCATTCATACTACGTAATAAATCATAAAACCTGATTTATCTTCAAAATGCTTGTTTTAAAATGATGAATCTCTTTTTCCACAGTCTCTTGTTGCCTTCCCAAAGCTCAAACGCCAGGTGCTGACGTATGAACCTCAAGTGAGCTCTCCCAAAGACTTCACAGACAGTACATTGTTTTTCGTTAACCAGGAATTCTCTCTTATGTAAGTACCTATGTTGCTTTTCTAAAATGATAAACATTCACTATTTTTACAGAAATAATCATTTTCGTCCTTCCACAGAAAAAACTCAAAGGTTCAGAAGAGGGGAAAGATAAACCTGATTGGTCGATTGCAGCTGACGACCGAGCGAATGAGAGAAGAAGAGAACGAAGGCATCGTCCAGCTTAGAATATTAAGAACGCAGGTATGAAACTCAAAAAACTAGACAGCGCAACGATATCATTAATGCAGATTCTCTTGTCTTTATCCCACGACATTGTGATGTTTTTCAGGAGGCCATCATTCAGATCATGAAAATGCGTAAGAAGATCACAAACGCTCAGCTGCAAACCGAGCTGGTGGAGATCCTGAAGAACATGTTTCTTCCTCAGAAGAAGATGATCAAAGAACAGATCGAGTGGCTCATCGAGCACAAGTACATCAAGAGAGACGAGACGGACATTAACACCTTCATCTACATGGCGTAACGCCGAAACGACTCCGCAGATGATTCGCCGCCGTTTTGGGGATGACGTACTTTTCGCAGGACCAGCAGCAGCGGCGGAGGGATAGTGATGTCTTGAAGATACTGCTTGGGCTGCTGGTCTTCCAGCGTAGTGATGACACCAGAAAAGTTCATTTAAAAAATAAATAAATAAATCCCTGCCTTACCTTACAGTGAAGACACACGAGATGAGGATAGGAGATTTCAAAAAAATATGAATAAAGACAAAGGATTATATTTTTGCCATTGGTAGTCAGTATGCATGGTGGGCGGTTTGCCTTTATTTGTGCACATCTCCAGCAGCATGCCGCCAGTGGGAATGTCACATTCATCTGAGGACTTGTTTGTGTGTGCTGTGCTAGAGTGTTTTTCCCTCCTGAATCCTCCGTGTGGATCTCGTCACCCCGCCCGTCCTCGGCGCACAGCCTGGCTGAGAGCCGCCACGCCCGCTACTGCCGTCGCCTAGGGATCCACTAGGGAGCATGGCCTGGGATGTAGGACCAGCATTAGCACTTTTCACAATATCTGCCTAGTTTATCAGCATGGCTTTGTTTTAACATTATTTTCGGGTTGTTTTTCTTGTCTTTGGGTTTTATTTTGAATTTGTTGTTGTTTCATCAGAGTGATGAGTTTCAAACACAGGATACATTTCTGCACCTATCCTTAGGCTACAAGAAAGTCAAGCTTTATTAATGCCAGGATTTGTACTCTAAGACATCCTGGCATCCAATAAAAGCTTTCAGAAAATCATGGTCAGGGTCCGCCGGCTCACGCGGTGGTTTCGGATACGTTTCACAAGTGTTTGTTACGTAAGGAGTGTACACCTAGCCAGGAACGTTGTTAATATTTGTTTAATTTCACGCAAAGCCAGATGGAGACGGGCAGTGTGTTTTCTTTTTTGCTCCATAGATGCTGACTGATTTGTTCCAGGGCTGTTTTCTGGCTAAGGCCCTGTAATCAAGAGGGGGGCTCTTAAGTCCCCCAATGTACTGTCTTCTCATTGTAGGGCCCGAAGTCAAAACCCATCAAAAGTTTGTCACTGCCACTTAAGTTTATAGACAACTCTCACCCCATTATTGTTGAGTCTGCTCAACATTTAAAGCACAGGGGTATTGGCAAGCATTAGGTAAAGTGGGACAGGAGGACTAATTTAAGAGTAGATCGTTCTGCCTTCATTTGTGGCTCGCGGCCCTCGCTAATTACATTTTGCCAAAGCAAAACACAGGAGTGCTGATCTAAAAATGAAATAAAGTGGATAGTGTATTAATGCTTTCTCCTTAAACTGGTTTTGATGAATTCATGTGATCTCAAATTATTTAATTTTACAATCATTTAAAGGGATAGTTTACCCAAAAATGAAATTGTGTCATCAGTTACTCACCCTCATGTTCAAAACCTGTATCAATTTTGTCCAATGTTAGTAACCAAACATTGGGGCACCATTGACTTTCATAGTATTTTCTTACTATAGAAGTCAATGGTGCTCTTGATTCCTGCTTGATTTTAAAGATCTTCCTTTTTGTTCAGCAAAACAAAGAAATGTATACAGGTTTGCTGGTGAGTATCTGATGACATATTTTCATTTTTGGGTAAACTATTAAATGAATACTATTAAAGCCACCTTCAGTCGACAACCTTCTCAATATAACTTTTTTGACGTTATTCTATTACATGACTAGACGCAGTCACCACATTTGAAGAAAAACTTGTGCAACTATTTAATAAACATTGATATTTTGTTAAATTATATGAAATAAATGCAGTGTCCCACATACGTATCATGAATATTATTTTGTATGAGTACTAAAAGCTACAGTATTAGTTTATTACAGGTATGTTTAGGATATTGGCAGCCTCTGGTCAGTGAGTTTGATATACATTAATAATGGCATTATTGAATATAGGTGAACTGTGCTTAACTTAAAACTTTTCGTCTCACACTATATACAATCAGTCTTTTTTTAATGTGTAATAAAAAAATATCCAAACGAAATATGAGACACATACGTTTCTGAGGACAACATCACAACCTTCTAATAAAATATGTGCCACTGATGTTTAAATAAAGTGTCTGCAGAATTGCTGTCCATCTCCACTAATGCTTTTCTTGTCAGGCATTAAATTGAACTTCGTTTGATTTGACTGTAAATAGCAGAAAGATTCCCATTGATTGTAGTGTGAAGGCGTTGTTTATTCTACCCAGATGTACAACAGTATTTGAGAGCATTGTGTTATTTGATTGTCCACTTTATTTATTTAAGCTAAGCATGTTTGTGAGGGTAAAGAGAGAGAGAGGGAGTGTATGTGTGTGCGTTTGTGTGTGTGCGTGCGTATGTAGGCTGCTGCCATATTCTGTTACATTACAATTTTGAAATTTAAAATCATTGTTACTGTATGTTTTCCTGTATCAGTTTTTCTAGGTAATCACATTTTTAAGGACAAGCACTATCACATTTATCAATCACAAAGGACATTTCTTTGTGCTTGTGGTCTTCTGGGACTAAATTATTATTTTTATTTTTTTTGAATGATGTCAAATGCCGTGTAGTCCCAAAAATTGAAGTTTCAATTTATTTGAAGTGAAAGAGGATGGAATTAAATAAATTTTGTGTCTGAATTTGTCTGACCTTAATTGGAAATGTTATGTGAAATTATAAAATACTCTTATTTTTTTGTTCACATGTATTTTTTGATGCACATATGTTTCAGTAATTGGGGTCTGTGTTCACAATATTTAGTGATACAATGCAATAAGTGATTGGGAAAGACCATTTTTGATCTGTTGATGCAGCTTTCTCTAATAAATGTTCAATTCTGAATGCGTATTCATATGAACACATTATTAAGATTATTGTGTCCCACTAAAAGGGTGTCATTTCTATCTTGGGGTTAGTAATCTGTCCGTGATGTTTTTAAAATGCTTTTCGACCTAAAATTAATTGAGAGTCACATAAAATGAATTCTCTAATCTGTATAAATACTGTAGTAATAATGTGTCTTGTGATTTCCTAACACTGACTGTCCCACTTTATCACATGTGTTTTTTTTTCTGTGCCCCCTCTTCTGTCTTCCATCTTCGTATGAGTTTTCAAAACTTCTTCATCCAAACTTTCTATCAACACAACTGAACATTTGTGTATCTTAAAAACATCTCTTAATCGGTTTATTCAGAATCATTACTTTAGCCAGATATGTTATATTTGTAATCAGTATTTATATTCACAGAGTGACTCGAAAAATTCTCTGTGTTCATTTGTATGAGATTAAATATTAAACTGATCATTTCGTTTCAATGCGGTTCAATGGAAAACTGAACACACAAACTTGAGTGGCCTGTAATGTGACGCACAGCTTTTGTGACAAGCAAAATGATCTGTAATCCTGAGAGGGTGACTTACAATTGCCTGCTTTCAAGATTTCTTGCCTGGAGCCAACAGCTTCAAGAATATTTGAAATGTCTCTATGAAATGTCTGAGGTGTGCCACCGTCCGGGATCTACCGGTGGATAAAGGTTAAACAGATGCTGTTCATGGAGTTGAGTTGGAGTGAGCCATGTGTACTGCTATCTTATATGGTTTCATTGAGATTCTATTTGTTTGTTAAGTTGCATTATTTATTTACTGGCAAAATAAAAATGACTTAAAGGAGGCTGATTTTTGTGTTGCGTTGATTTTTTGTTGAAAATTAAATATTGATCTAAATCTTCTTCCTGCACAGCATTCTTATCAAATTTGTATCCTGACAAGACATAATGTGAGTTATAAATATATACATGCAATTATAGCTGCATTACTAGTACATCTTATACTACATACCATAATACATATAATAAAATAGAAATATCAGTCAGAAGAACTACAGACATTTGTACGTTTTAGGATTTTTAGTAATACTAATTACTAATCTTGAAATAATGATTTAGTGTGATAAAAGAGACAAATGGAATAAATTAGGTAAAAGTCAAATGTTAATATATAATATTAAACAAATTAAATTATGTAAATAGGAAAATAAATAAGTATTTAATGTTTGTAATATTATGAAGTATACATTTATAACGTTTATTAATGTTATATTAATTTATTTTTTCTCACATGCACATAACTATAATACATAATGTACATAACTATAGTACATAATGATTGTTCAATATAGCTTAGCATGTTAGTATTCATAATGTATGGGTTTAATTTACCGGGAATATGGTTGTATATAAGTTACAAACTCATAATACGGTAAACCAATCATTATACACAACGTTAAAATATAAAGTCTGATTGATAAGAGAAATAAAAGAAAAGAAATAAGGAGGATACAGGGAACCCCGCCCACGTTTGAACAGTGGTTGGAACCAATGAGCAGTAGGTAATTTGCATATGTCAGCACATCGCACTTTATTTAGGATTTCTCCAAAATCTACTACTCTTTCAAACAATATACCGTCGTATAATGTCAAATCAATGAATTTGACATACAATAATGAAAACAAGCTTGTAAATACATGCTTACACATTAGTCACCATAAATGAAACACATATCAAAATAAGGAGCTTTATATTGACTCATCTCTGACGTGTTAAAATGCCCGGATGAACCTCGGTGGTCCGGGGTGCAGGCTTCAAACCTGTAGCTGCTTAGCGGCAGAGTGGTTCAATTCCACCTTTCGGGCGAAACATTCATTGTTTTCTGTGGATTTGCGACTTATACGTTTTCGTGACGGAATTTACAAACATTTTTTGTAAATGTATTGCTAACCCCCTAAAATGCGGATAAAAACAAGCGCAAAGCGTTCATGTAGCTCTACTAACTTAGAAAAGCATTGCGTTTGCAGCTCAAAGGTCGTGTGTTGTTCCGCAAACCGACATGACATCGGATTACAGCGAGAGCGATTAGAAAGCTGTGCTTTCATGTCGCTCTCACGGTAATGTGATGTCATTTAGCGATCAGTCTGCGCAGCAACGCATAAAGTCGAACAGTGCAACCAACCAATCAACGTTGTAAACAACACATTGAACCAATCGCAGCGTTCGCGTTAGGAAATGACGTATTATGCCCTTGGTTAGCGGTACAACGTGTGCCTTGCTGTTATGTTATCAGGTTAATTTTATTAAAATAAGATTAAATTAAATGTTCTTGGATCGCGTCATTCTCTTGTAGGTATGTTAAAATATTTACGTACTTTGTATTTGTTTTACAGACCCATGTTCTTGTTATATTTACATTTTAGCTTGTAGCTTGCTAGCATGTAGTTCCTGTCACATAAACTATCACGTGTTTAAAATGATTTCTTATTGCAGCAGTTGTGTATTACAAAAATCTTTTATGTATTTTTATGTTTTTAATAATGGGCTATTTAATGACACGTGAACAATGCTAATTTTAATTATTAATATTTAGTATTTGATCTATTAATGATTGTTTAACTCTATAGTTTCTCACTCTTCCCTTCTTTCCAAGGTTTTGTCTGTTGTATTAAGCAGAATGCCTTTACACAAATATCCCCCCAAAATATGGGAGGCACTGAAATTGCAGAAAGGCATCTATGCCCGTCTGCCCCAGCATTACCTCCGCTCTCTGCAGGACACAACCCCTCCTACTGCTGTACATTGGAAACCTCTGGGTGTTAAATACAGACTTGATCCTAAAACTGGACAACGTGAGCGGGTGCAGGATGTGCCCATCCCAATTTATTATCCACCAGAATCACAGGACGGACTCTGGGGTGGAGAAGGCTGGATTTCCGGCTTTAGATATGCCAAAAATGACAAGCTTAGCTACCTGTATATCAAATCAAAGAGTAATATTGCATTTGGGTTGGTAAAGCATGTCTGTTTGCCCATCAGTATTTATTAGATTCTGTAGAATATAAGAATTACATGACCAGCTTTGCCAGAATTTATATTATGTATTATTATATTACTGATTATGGATCATTTGTTGGCAGCTTTCCACTAGACTTCGGAAAACCTGGAAGCCACAGCTGTTTAACAGAGAGCTGTACAGTGAGATCCTTGACCAAAAGTTTAATGTAACAGTAACATCTCGAACGCTTGATCTTATTGATGCAGCTTATGGATTTGACTTCTATATTCTTAAGGTAAAAAATCTATACAATTACGTATTTTGCAACTGATATTTTGGTGTTATATATAAATCATTAAAGGTGCAGTGTGTAATTTTTAGAAGGATCTCTTGGCGGAAATGCAAAATATTATACAAAACTATATTATCAGGGGTGTATAATGAACCGTTATGTGTTTATTAACTTAGAACGAGACCTTTTAATCTACATACACTGAGGGTCCCCTTACATGGAAGTCGCCATTTTGTGCCACCATTTTTCTACAAAAGCCCTTATTGGACACATTTTTTTACTAAGTTGTCTCCAACAGTGACATCTTTGTCCGGTTGCAGCTACCGTAGCTTTTCTATGTGTTTCAAAAGCGAGGGGTGAGCAGTGGATTAAGCCGTTGGTTGCAATTCACAACCTCACCACTAGATGCTGCTAAAATTTACACACTCCACCTTTAAATCATAGTACACAGGGCAGTTAGTTTATAAACTTTTAGTTTATATTAGAATGATTTAAGGACATAGGTTTGACTTTTTACCTTTAATCTGTACACTGTACACAAAGCATTTACCCATAAGCACACAGACACTAAGTTGACACAAGTTAAGAAGAGCACAACTTCCTTGTATATCTTCTTTATATTCAGACCCCCAAGCAAGATCTGAACTCCAAATTTGGCATGGATCTAAAACGCGCTATGCTTTTACGGCTGGCGCGAAAAGAGACAGATCTTTACCCCGATGATCCGTCCCGGCGGGAGAAGATATACAACCGTTACAAGGTAAGATGAGTTTATGAGACTAGAATATGCTTTATGTCGTTCATGTATTTCGTTCAAGTGAAATCTGCATTTTAATAGTTTCTTTTTTTTCTGTTCTTGTAAGCAGACGTTTGAGATCCCGGCGGAGGAGGCTGAATGGGTGGGGTTGAGTCTAGAAGAGGCTGTGGAGAAGCAAAGACTATTAGAAAAGAAGGTGATGTATAGTGTTGGATTGTGTTGCACATGTCTATTATTTCGATTTTCGTACACATCAAATTGTTCTTTTGTGCCGGTTCTTAGAAAGTAACCGGTCGAACCGGTTCATAAATCAAACTGAAACAAACTTTAGTTTTGGGCAAAGGTTCCAAATTGATGACGCAGGACGCACAGCCGAAAATATCACGTCGGAGTTAAAAATAACCGAACAAAGTTTGTAGATGATTGCCGAGGCGAGGATCGCCGACGATTCTGACGGATGAGTTGCTGACACTGCGTGTGTATCACCGAGGATTTGAACGGGCCCGATGCGCAAAGTTTCTTGTTTTATTAGTTTCTTGATATGCTTGTTTTATTAAAAAGCTTTAATTTTAGTACGATTTTTTGTGCATGCAAATCATATTTTCGTTGTTTAAGGAAAACCAATACGTTTAAAAGACAAGTTTATTTATTCTTTATACTTAGGATATGTAGATCACATCTATGAAGAATCTTATCCAAGTTGTAGGCTAGTCAGAACTTGTCAGTTGTATCTGGCATTTACGATCCGTGATTGAAACTGTGACCACAAACATTACTTACTTGTGAATGAAAGGCAATAATTCAGCTATGCCTTCACAAAAACAACTTTTCATTTGAATGTTTTAATGTGTTGACACAAACAACTTTATTTGAATGTTTCATTGATACAAGTAGTTAATGCGTAGTGATGTCATTTCTTGATGATGGCAGGAACCGGTGAATCTGCTTTTTGAACCGGTTCAATGAGCCAAACTGTCCGAAAAGAGCGGGTTCGCGGAAAGGAATCGGACTTTGCATTACTAGATGCTAGCGTTTAGGCTGAAGTTCTGCTGTAGATGTTACAGTTAGTTTCAACCCGGTGCAATTATCATTTTCACGTTTAGCGCCACGTTGTTTAAATAGCAAATGCATTTGCAGCCATGGGGTTCTGGTCTGAAAACAAGGTGTGTTTAGGCGCATTATTGGTGCATTGCTATTTTGAGGCAACTGAAATAGACTACGCCATTGACCAACTAAAACCTGGTCTAAAGTTCATCCTGCTTGTAAAATCAAGTTCATGTTTTGTGATATCCTGTTTGTGCTGTCTCTGTTCCTAGTGCGTTCACATATCAGTCGAACCGCACCACAGTTTGTTTGGAAGCGGACCGAGACCCACCTTTTCAGAGGTCTCGGTTCACTTGTTTACTGCACACCAAAGTTCGGGTGGCAGCATTCACATTTAAATGAACCGCACCAACCTGAGCAATCACACCAGAGTTTGTTTTAATTCAACCAAACATGTCAAGTATAAACACACCCTAAGTATATTTTAGTACATCCAACTAGATTTTCTCCAAGCCATGCACTAAATATGTCTTGTTTTTCTGTGTGTCAGGATCCAGAGCCTCTCTACAGTGGTTTGGTGGAGAAACTTGTGAATGAATTTGCCCTTAAGAAGCTGTCTGAGCCTCAGATCGTGGAGAGAAAGTGAAGACTGGTCAACTGTTGAATATACCTAATGTATTTATTTTATATAAACATCTGCAACAACAACATGCTTGTGTTCTGTAAATATTTCATTTTTACTTAATAAATTCATCGAGAGATACAAATTTGTCAACTGGACTAGAATACCTTTAGTTTTGTTTGATTTCAGAAAGACATTACTCTTACTGTACATTGCAGTAAATATGCTTTACACCTGTATAATGGTTAGAGAGTTGCAGTTGTAACCCGAAGGTCGCCAGTGTGAGCCACACTACCAGCTGGTTGAGACTGAGGTGCCCTTGAGCAAGGCCTCTTTCCCCCAATTGTTCCCCGGGCAATGCAGTAATACATGCATGTTCAATGGTTACTGGAATGGTTTAAATGCTGAGGTCACATTTAGAGTATAGGCTACCATACTTGACATTCACTATATTTGTAAAAAAAAAATGCACACACTGCACTCCTCCACACAGATCTTCTCTAGATCAGTCAGGTCTCTGGCCTGTCGCTGAGAAACACGGAGTTTGCGCTCCCTCCACAGATTCTCTATTGGGTTTAGGTCTGGAGACTGGCTAGGCCACGCCAGAACCTTGATATGCTTCTTACAGAGCCACTACTTGGTTATCCTGGCTGTGTGCTTCGGCTCATTGTCATGTTGGAAGACCCAGCCTTGACCCATCTTCAATGCTCTAACTGAGGAAACGAGGTTGTTCCCCAAAATCTCCAATACATGGCCCTAGTCATCCTCTCCTTAATACAGTGCAGTCGCCCTGTCCCATGTTTAGAAAAACACCCCTAAAGCATGATGCTACCACCCCCATGCTTCACAGTAGGGATGGTGTTCTTGGGATGGTACTACTCATTCTTCTTCCTCCAAATACGTTTAGTGGAATTATGACCAAAAAGTTTTATTTTGGTCTCATCTGACCACATGACTTTCTCCCATGACTCCTCTGGATCATCCAAATGGTCATTGGCAAACTTAAGACGGGCCTGGACATGTGCTGGTTTAAGCAGGGGAACCTTCCGTGCCATGCATGATTTCAAACAATGATGTCTTAGTGTATTACTAACAGTAACCTTGGAAAGGGTGGTCCCAGCTCTTTTCAGGTCATTGACCAGCTCCTCCCGTGTAGTTCTGGGCTGATTTCCACCTTTCTTAGGATCATTGAGACCCCACACGGTGAGATCTTGCATGGAGCCCCAGTCTGATGGAGATTGACAGTCATGTTTAGCTTCTTACATTTTCTAATGATTGCTCCAACAGGGTGTTCAAATACTTATTTTCCTCACTGTATATATATTTTATTTTATTTACTGTTTTTTTATATTATTTAGAAGACTTACACACCTTTAAAATGTTTGGCATTGCGTATAGTGTTGTTGCACAAATGTTTTTCAGAAGTAGTGTGCAGCATAGTGTGTATAAGATGAAAAATAATGTTTCATTCTGCGAAAATCAGCATTATGAAATCAACTTCACAGAAGTTCAAATGAACTGTAGTTTCCAACTGGAGAATATTTCATAACATTTTCCTTACATGTGATTACTCAATATTAAACTTTCCTCATTTTTGCAGAGCTTTGCAGGTCAAAATTGAACATGGTTAGTCTTGAAATGTGAGAGTACTTGGTATATTCTCAATTAATAATGTTGAAATTGTGGAGTGGGGTGCGGGAAAACTATTCCCATGAAAAGCTGTGGAAGGTTTTGAATGTGTATTCATCATACTTCTATAAATAGCGCAACTACACATGATTACTTGTGAATGAGGAAGTGACAGCACTTCTCATTGTATTTTATCCACCGAGTCTGCCAATGTCAATGACAAGAAATATAAAAAGAGAAGGCAAACACGTTTGACGGTTTTGGTTGGACTTTGGCCATAGTATCCGTCACCCACTCGATACGAAAGATAATCATTTACCTGGTTACTAGAAACTAGCAAATACATTGACAAAACAGTCAAAATATTTGTTTTTCACAACACAACTTTATTCACGTTACACATATTAGGTGTAAAGCGACAAAAAGATGAATCACAGCAGTAATACAGACACACATATATATATATTTACATATGAACGAAATGTCTTCCAATGATTACAATGATGCTTCCTTCAAAACATTAAAATGTGTATTAATATGTACAGTTAAAACAGACAAAGCACTACACTTTATATGCCAGTGACTACATACTGTATTTTAACTACATTCCTCCATTTGTAATGTAATGTAATGTTCCTGCAGACACGACGTATCTATACACACTGACAGCTGATGCTCTTTATCTCATCATTAGATTATCAGACTTTAGCTTTCATAGACAGGGTTACAAATATTTCACATTTGATATGTAATTATATTGAGCAAATTTTTCTTGGTCCTTTAATGTCTGTTTTGTGTGTCACAGCCTTAAAGGGCTATCGCTACCGTGTTTTGTATAGTAAAAATGAATGGTTAAACTATGACTAATGTAGCACAACCTTTGTGGTAATCATGGTTCATTGATTTTTTTTAGTATTTGTAGTAAAATCTATACATTTTCATAAGGGGAAGACTTTAAAGTAAAAGTTTAACTTAGAGTCTGCGTCATTAGGTGCATTTTAGTGCATTTTAAAAAGTTTTAAAAAATTCAAATTCAATCCACAATGTGCTTTTTACGTCACGAAAACGCTTTCGTCTGAGATAAATCTCACTAGTCCGGTTTCACAGATCTGGGTAAAGTGACAGCACTTCGACTTTATCCAGCACGTATATACAAAAGGAGCTCAGATGCAAAAGCGGCTAAATGCCACCTCCATCAAAAATGAGAATGATATTGACCATATTTTATATATATATAATGACAATAATATTGAGCGCAAGATTGTACGTTCATCAAATACTTTCGCTTTGATGGCTTTCTATACGTTTATTCAGCAAAGAAAGTGAAAAGTGAATGGCGACTTAGAGGGTTTTGCAGTAAAAGATAGTCAAATTTGTTATATACCAATGAAATGACTTAAAGGCGCTCTAAGCGAATCTGTGTTACGTCACTTTTTGTTGATGTTTGAACTGTTCTCAAACAAACGGAGCGTAGCTAAGTCCTCCCCCTCCCTTCCGTGCTTTCATGAACGCACCCAACCCCCAAATCCTTCTTGTCGTTTATTGGCTGGAACACTTATGGTTTCTGTTTGTAGGTTTGGCCACTTTGTTTTTATTGCAGTTTGTGGAGCCTGGGCTGTCTACAGAGATCGCGTTTTTTACAGTTTGATCAGCGGACAGGCAGCAAGCAGACAGTGATGTTTGCTATATGTAACGAAAAATGTTTTATGGTCTAAAACGCGTGAATTCGCTTAGAGCGCCTTTAAGTGACATTTGTAAAGGTATTTCAATTACTGACTAATAACCTTTTCATTGCCATTAAAGTGTAATTACTAAACCTAAACATAAGAGCCTGATAAAAAATGCTTATTTACAAGAAAACAAGTCAGACGCACACAGAGGGTTTTGCATCTGAGCTCTTCATACGTTATTCAAATCAACAATGGGTCTGTGTCACACCAAATAGGGCACTATTAAATCAAATTTCACCGCATGCAAATCACAGCGGCTGTAAACAGTCAGTAGATATTGATGTTTATCACGTCGTGTCAGGTGGTGTGATTTACGTTATCAAATCTAACTGCTAGAACTGAAGAATTATGTTCAAATGGGTTATTTAATTTTTATCCTATACTTCACAGTCGAAACCATTCAGAAATGTTAACCAATGACAAACATCACATTACATACCGCGCTTAAATATGTTAGTGACCTTAAGTGTGAGACTACTTATCTACTAATAGCTGGCATCTACTCTTAAAGCCAAACAATAAATTAGCAAATTTTCACAACTGGCCCATTAAAAGCGGTTGAGCAGCTTTTTAAGTCTTTTTAAACTACCGAACTGCAGGTCATCCTGGTCCACATTGTGTTCAAAGTCAAGCAGCATCTGTACAGTACCTCCAAAGTCCACAGGAGAATTTAAATGTCCGGTACATCCTCACTTTTCACAGGGTATAAGACGTCATCCACGTTCTCCAGGTCCGCTAGATAGGGCTGGCTCTCGTTCACCATCTGACTAAAGTGTGCGTCGTTTATAGTAGACATGTTCATTAATGGTTGGTTGACCTCTAAGTTTGAATTTGCATCTGCGTTGTCTATAAAGCTGAAACCTAAGCACTGACTAATGCTGTTGTAGATGGTTTCCAGAGCGTCTGGATCCAGACTAATGCAAGTGTCTTCATGTTTAAAATCCTCATATAGAATTTCCTCCATGCCTTGGGGAACGTGAACGGCTCCATCCTGGACAGGGATCGCCATCGGAACGTTAGGAACGCTACACTCCGGAATAGGATAGAATGGCTCGAATTGCTGTGATGGGATGGGATCTTTCACAAAGAGGTCTTGACCTGTGGGAACTGGGAGGATGAAAACATTAATGTACATGGTCGAGGGTTTACCAGAATGTCTTTGTTTTTGGTAAAAGGCTGAGGTTTGGCTACCTTGAGGGACACTGCACGGCTCGCTGAACTTTTGAATGTCCGATTTCATTTTCCGCTTGCGGTTCAGTCCATATGGATCTGCAGATGAGAGAGTGAAACGCAAATCAACTTTTGTACTTTGCACGTTACAGAAACATGTTATAGAAGAGCTACAGAGTGGGTGCTCAAGAGTATAGTCTGTTTTTTATGAGTAAGCGAACCTAAGTGCATGGTCTTGCAAAGTATAGTTTGACTCATACATGTACAAAGACGTTCGCAATGCAATGCATCTCCTGGGCTACATACTACATTCTTCGCTACGTGTAGGTCATACAGTACGTGCACACTCTTCTGATGACGAAAATTGCATCATACTTCGGACTTTACAACCTTGTTTTTTACAAAAATCCTTTTAAATAGGCTAAATGTTATTGGTATTTGCAATGATTGGTACAATACAATATAGTATAGCTATCATTATTGGTTTCTGTTCTCTAATGGTTCACTGTAAAGGTCACTATGGGGCGGTTTCCCAGACGGGGCTTATCTTAGTCCCAGACTAAAATGTATGTTTGAGCTGCCTTCATTTAAAAACAACTTACATTAAAATAACATATATCAGTAGCATTGTTTTGATTCAAGATGCACACCAGTATTGGTTTTTTTTAAGGTATGTCCTAATATAAATCAGTCCTAGTCCTGAATTAAGCTAAACCCTGCCAGGAAAACCTGTGAAATCCTGTTTTGCATTGATTTCAATCTTTGACATGTCCTTACTCAGTCAATATTAAAGGGGACATATCATGAAAATCTGACTTTTCCATGTTTAAGTGCTATAATTGGGTCCCCAGTGCTTGTATCAATCTAGTAAATGTGAAAAAGATCAAGCCAGTAACTTAGTTTTGGTGAACCATTCTCTGCAATCAAGCTCATTGAAATTTGGCTCCCATTGTGATGTCAGAAGGGGATAATACCACCCCTTAATCTGCACTATCCAACCACTGCACTGCCATTTAGTGCAGAGATCAGCTCATTTGCATTTTAAAGGACACACCCAAAAACAACACATTTTTGCTCACACTTACAAAGTGTCAATTTTAACATGCTTTAATAAATTATCTATATGATATTTAGTGCTAGTACTTCACATATGTACTCTGGTGACATCAAAGATTTATTTTACATCTTAAAAATCTTTAAAGATGTCATGGTCATATGTTTTGGATGATTTTATGTAGAAAGGAGTAAAAAAATGACTTTAGCTGGGATTTCACAAGCAGCAACATTACAAGCACAGCCAGTGAAAGACTTATAATGGAGTTGTCTTCTGTAAATAACAAAAGTCTCATTGATTTAACGTGTAACAGTTTCCTCTTACATACTTTCGGTTTCACCTGGCATGATGCTGCCTATTTGTAAGTTCCCTTAAATGACTGACATCATGGCAGCTCTTCATTTTGCAATTTCAGAAATTGCACAAGAATTGCTGATTCATTTCTATATGAGGCAGTTTGGACTTCAGTAAGGATTATTAGTCTGCTACCACATAAAAATAGCATATTAAGGTGTTCCTAATCAATATCTATTACTTAAAATAGAATTAAATGTCACATTTTTCCCAATTTTACTGAACTTCAGTTAGTGTGTAATGTTGCCGTAAGAGCATAAATAAAACCTACAAAATGATAAAGCTCAAAGTTCACTGTCAGGCGATATATTTCCTTTAAAAGGAATAGTCTACTCATTTTCAATATTAAAATATGTTATTACCTTAACTAAGAAGAGTTGATACATCCCTCTATCATCTGTGTGCGTGCACGTAAGCGCTGGAGCGCGCTGCGACACTTCGATAGCATTTAGCTTAGCCCCATTCATTCAATGGTACCATTCAGAGATAAAGTTAGAAGTGACCAAACACATCAACGTTTTTCCTATTTAAGACGAGTAGTTATACGAGCAAGTTTGGTGGTACAAAATAAAATGTAGCACTTTTCTAAGCGGATAGCACGTTTTGGGAGTACTTCGACTCGGCGCAGTAACACCCTCCCTCTCCCATTATGAGAGGGAGAAGGTACCATTGAATGAATGGGGCTAAGCTAAATGCTATCGAAGCGTCGCAGCGCGCTCCAGCGCTTACGTGCACGCACACAGATGATAGAGGGATGTATCAACAATTCTTAGTTAAGGTAATAACATAGTTTAATATTGAAAATGAGTAGACTATTCCTTTAACAGAATTCCCCTTATAAAGCCTACAACGAACGGCCAGTTTGGACTATAGCCCTCTATTTCCCGGTTGAATTACGTCAATGTTATAGTTTTTTGACTAAACTCGGCCTACAGGAATACTTCAGTCTCTGCGTTTTTTACACGTGATACATGAACATGTTATATTGCGCACTGTAAACACAATCAAAGCTTCAAAAACACAGGAATAATGGGACCTTTAAACATCATTGTAGTGTTTGTTGTACTGTAATATGATTTTCAGTACATTACCTGCATTATCTGGAACATAGGTAAACTTGACTGGCTCACTGTCCATCCGATCAGAAATACGGCGGAGACAGACATTAACCTCCACCTCCTCGCCAATGTTCTGCTCCCGGAAGGGTGGGGACTTGAAGACGATGGCGATCTGTCTGTGGACGTCTGTCTGAGCAAACTCCGCTTTGGCCTCCCAGTCGTCCAAGTTGAAGATTATTTCGATGTCATCTGTGCGCACAAATGAGTGCTTTAGTACAATTGCACTGAAAAATGGCATCAAAATTGCTGTGAGGTAATCGCTTACCTTTTTGGACTTTGTCACAGAGCATATAAATTTCAGTCTTTCCTGTACAAGGACCTCTGATGACATTAAGCCGATTGATTTTCAGTTCTGCCGTTGTGGTCGCCTCTAACAAAACACAAATAATAAAAAACATAATTTGGCGGGAAAATGCAAACTCAATGTTACTGCATGGTTTATGTCCACTTCAAAAATAAATTAAACATTAAGGGGCAGTTTACCGGACAGGGCTTCAGTCTAGTACAAGACTAAAATGCTGGTTTGAGCTGTCTTAACTGAAAACAGCTTGCACTGACGCATTTATTATTATTATTTATTTTACATTATACTGGAAAATGCACATGCAGATTACTTTTCTCTCCCAATGTGTACCACTTACTTTTGTCATAGATGGGATTGGTCACTACAGGGGCGAGCTGAAACCTGTCTCCGTCTTTTCGCTCCAGTTCACACTGGAAACAGAGTCTCACCACATTCATATCCATGTCTTCAATGCTCTTGGAGTGCCCCGTGTTAAAACACAAGACAGAAACAACATTCAACGAAAAATCCAAAAACCATTGCACACAGGACAATTGAACCCCAAATTTTGCTACGCTGACAATGAAGAAAATTACGAGATTCAACACTCACTGTTAAAAGGATCGATATTCTTATTTCTCCTCCTCGCCAACGACTGATCAAGTTCCTTTCTCCGCACGCATTGGATACCCAAATTCGCGAAACTGGAAAACACAAAAATCACACCATATTGTAAAAAAGTTTAATCAAATTGATTATGCAAGTCATGCGTATAAGTCTTGTTTATAAGTTGTCAACTATATACAAGTTGAAATTATTTAATATAAGTAAAACTGATATAAACCAAAGAGGATACCTGTGTCTGCGAGAACTATTGGGATTAATCTGGATTACACAGATGCCATCCGAACAGTCTTTACCAACCAGACAGTGTGGATGTGGGCGGTAAGGGATGTCCTTTGTCACTAGAGACACGGTGACCGTCACTTTCTTGATGTTGTCAGTGGGACCCTGGATCTACATGATGAAGAGATGAAATACACTTTCACTTTTGCTTTCGTAACATTGTGTTGGAACGGGTAAAAGTACCCAAACACAAATATTTGCCAGTGGTGCCGATGATTGGTGAGGGTGTTTATTTGTGGGGCTTAAAGGTAATTCCCTTGGACAGGCCCACGCATGGTGTACCTCTCCAGGAAACGTTTTTTTATAGATGCCCTTACGTTTAACACCATCTTATACAATAGCCACAAACCATATGGGGGAACCCCGCTGACTTGGGAGAGTCGGTGCATTCCAGACACACCCACTAAATCAAAGAGGCCTAATCAGTTTTGCATTTGTGTTAATGGAAAATAACATCTTGAGGTTTAACCGAAGGTTTAACATTTCATCAAGGCTGCATAGTACCTACAACTAGAATCAGTCAGCTAGGGGTTTTTTTGCATTAAAGGTTGAAAATATTAAGGTTGAAAGAGTCTACACCCTAAACTTAATACACAAAGCATTTGACTCACTTCAATGGCTGGTAAACTCTTGTTGACTTCGGTGCTGGAGGCTCCGAGGATGCTGCCTGCTGATCGTCCTTCACACTCGTAGCGAAATCTCATCCCGCGCTCCTTTGGCTGCTCCACCACCACCAGCTCCGGCTTTTCCAGAAAGCGCTCCAGATGTTCGGTTCCGGTCTGCAGATGAGGAACACGCCGGGGCCCTGAAGATCCCGGTCCACGCCGATGAGATTTATAACCACGGACTGCATGCATCGGTTCCATACCATCAGTACGAGCGACTGGGATTTGGTTCAAGTTGACTGTTTGCTGTTAAAAGAGAGATACTTTCAGTGGTTTCCAGGGTGTTGTTATGTGGTTGCTAAGTCAAAAGCAAATCCATGAGCCTTTATGGTTTTCAGGTTTCTAGATATGGCTTGACTGCCTCCAAAGCAATGAACTTTTCATTTTCGTTTTCGCCACTGCCTTGCCTAAGCAAGCAGCGCTATAAAGCAAGTTGGGGCACAGCTAGATTTCCAGAAAGAAAATAAATAAATAAATGAGCAACAAAGAAAATATTCAAACACAAATGAAAAATGTCACCACAATGAATGAGCCACACAAAGGATTTCTCATGAGCTTGTATTATTACACCGTCATACTTTTGCCATCAGATGTTTCTAGTTGGACTTTCCAAATGTTACTAATAAGACAAAGACATCACCCGCAATTCACAATCTCCATTCAACAAGTTTCTGCAATGTCAAACACATCGTATTGGTCTGTCAAACTTAGAAAACAACATGTCTAATCAATAAAGTCCTGTTGCAACCAATACGAACCAATCACATAAAATGAAATACTTCAGCCAGCATTACTGAACAACAAACACAAAAGACGACAAGGGGGAAAAGGAAAGTGAGTAGAAAGGGGGAGGAAAAAGGAGGCTGACGAACGGCTTGTTTGACTCATGCCTATTGTCATCAACATCAAAAGAAGAGAACTGAACTGTCTTACATATTTCAAATGATGAGTTTTATCTAAAAGAGCAGCGAAAGGCTACGTCTGGACATGCCTAAGAAAGTACTCAGATCGCTTACACAAAGGACCGCTGAGAAGAGCCAGATGGAGCATGGTAAAGAAACAGGAAGTTCACAGCGCTGGTAAGCCAATGAG
The DNA here is from genome assembly GCF_027580225.2 of Misgurnus anguillicaudatus. Classification (NCBI taxonomy): domain Eukaryota; kingdom Metazoa; phylum Chordata; class Actinopteri; order Cypriniformes; family Cobitidae; genus Misgurnus; species Misgurnus anguillicaudatus. The sequence goes on along the minus strand of NC_073360.2, from coordinate 16,278,348 downwards.
AAAGTAAGAAGTGCAAAGAGGAGGGTATTTGTCACCCTGTCATTCGTATGGGGGAGAGAACTGCACTAACTGAAAGTAGGCATCAGATTACAGTCTCAGAAACGCCGTTTCTGTGGGTTTGATGCCCATGCTGGAACTGAACAAAGTGATTGGTTGGGAAAACCAGAATTACAAATAAAGCTTAGGAGCTTTTGCACTAAACTACTGTCATGTATTGTTTAAACATGAAGGCTGACTTCTCTATCGTTTCTATTGTTTACCCTAAGTGTTAAAGTCAGTCATGCACAGAACCCAACAGACTAGTACATTAAACAACATGTTGAAACTGGTATACCTATAGGAATAACATTTTTACTTTATACAAAAACAACATAGTGCTTGCTGGTGTAAAACTCGCCATCGGGCGCATAGGGTGTCCTGGTGGGTGGTTGCTAGGCGAATACCAAATCTCCACTATATACTGGTCCATAGATATGGTTCAGGTCCTTTTTCCAATAGAAGTCTTTATAAGTCATTTTCGTCTTCACCCAGGCAGTGCAAGTCTTATTCAGAAGCACACTGTTGATTTTTTAAGTGTTGTTTTCTGGTTATTGTGGGTCACCATATTCTCCCATAGTAACCAGAAAACCCTTCGAGCTTCAAAATGACCCAAAAAGTGTTAAATAAATAACTCTACTTGGATTATGTCTGTGTCATATATTTTAAGTGTCCTGAGTGAATACATTTACTACTCTACTTTCTATGTTGTGAATATCGCTTGTTGTTTCAGTTGTTACACATGATTTAAAAGTAAACATTCTCAAACTTCCTTAAAGACAGTTCACACACAGAAAATGTGTACTGAGGAGTTCAATTGACAGGTGGGTGTGTAAATAATGACAAAACTTTAGAAAACATAAGCATTCAAAACTTACAGTCTCTTACTTACGGCAATATGGAGCAATAGTTTTTATGACAACATTCTGCACTTAAGTGGCTAGTTGTATAAACATAGCCACAGAGTTAAAGGAAAACACCACTGTTTTCAATATTTTACGATGTTTTTACCTGAACTTAGTCGAATTAATACATACCCATCCCATGTGTGCACTTCATCGTTGTACAGTGCGTCGTGCATGTGTTAGCATAAAATAAGTATGGTGGCATAAAATAAAACGTGGCGATTTTTTAAGTGTATAAAAAATGAGAACTATAATGTATGGCGGAAGAGCACTTTGTTTGAAGCACTTTGACCTTTGGTGCAGTAACATAATCACTCCCCCAATATACAATATATTTTTCATTTCATACACTAAAAACAAAATCGCTACGTTTTATTTTCTGCCACCATACAGTCTTTAAATAGGAAAAACAGTGTTTGGTGGCTTCTAAATTCATCCCTGTTTGGATCCTAAGGAATGAATGGGGCTAGGCTAAGGGGTTGTGCACACCAAAACTTTTAAACGCGGCTGAAAATGCCCAGACAACGCCGAAAGCTGTTTTTTCAGCTGAGTGCCAGCTTTCTTCAGCTGAGCGCTTTGGTAGCTGTGATACGTCAGCTGTGAGACGGTTGGTTGCTGCGATACTTGTCCCACCACTCCTCCATTGTGATTGGGCGGCCCCGTGAGAATTGACATTGACGAGCAGAGCTTTTCATCCAAAGTTGAAAATTTTTCAACTCTTGGCGCTCAGCTGAGCGCGGAAGAAAACCGCTAGCTCCTGGCTTATTTGAAAAACGCTGAGCTTCCATTGGAAACAATTGAAAACGTGCGCCGGCCGCGGGCGTAAAAGCGTTAGTGTGCACGCCCCCTAAATGCTAACACAAAAGATAGGTATGTATTAATTTGTCTAAGTTGAGATAAGAACTTAAAAAAAAGAATGAAAAACTGTGGTGTTTTCCTTTAAGAACCAAGCCTTAAGAACTAATCTGACAAACTACCAATTAGTTAGGACTAAACAGTCTTACTTTTCAGCTTCAAATAAGACCAATCTACCTCGTTTATAACTGACTTTAAAAAGATATAACCAATTTCAAAGAAAAAAATAGATGACTTAACTTTTTAAGACTAATCTAAACAGTTTATGCAACCGGTCACAAATTAAAGGAATAGTCTACTCATTTTCAATATTAAACAATGTTATTTCCTTAACTAAGAAGAGTTGATACATCCCTCTATCATCTGTGTGCGTGCACGTAAACGCTGGAGCGCGCTGCAACACTTCGATAGCATTTAGCTTAGCCCCATTCATTCAATGGTACCAATCAGAGATAAAGTTAGAAGTGACCAAACACATCAACGTTTTTCCTATTTAAGACGAGTAGTTATACGAGCAAGTTTGGTGGTACAAAATAAAACCTAGCGCTTTTCTAAGCGGATTTAAAAGAGGAACTATATTTTATGGCGTAATAGCACGTTTTGGGAGTACTTCGATTCGGCGCAGTAACGCCCTCCCTCTCCCATTATGAGAGGGAGAGGGGGAGCGGACTTTTCAGGCGAGTCGAGGTGCTCCCAAAAGTGCTATTGCGCCATAAAATATAGTTCCTCTTTTAAATTGTTACATTTTATTTTGAACCACCAAACTTGCTCGTATAACTACTCGTCTTAAATAGGAAATACGTTGATGTGTTTGGTCACTTCTAACTTTGTCTCTGATTGGTACCATTGAATGAATGGGGCCAAGCTAAACGCCATGGAAGTGTCGCAGCGCGCTCCAGCACCCACGCGCACGCACACAGACGACAGAGGGATGCATCAATTCCCAGCCAAGGTAATAACATAGTTCAATATTGAAAATGAGTAGACCATTCCTTTAAGGTTGCAGGCTGTGGGGTAAACTAAACACTATTGGCCATTTTAAAAGGGGGAGGGGCCAATCAATATTATAACTTCTTATTTTGGTTGAAGTTACATTAAAGCATCAAACAAAGCATTCAAAGCATTTGAAAACATTTTATGGTTTTTAATGTTTGGGGTTTAAGAAAGTATGTCAAAGCACCACTAATAACACATCTGCATAAACTTATAACTGAAGTAATTGTAATAGCAGCAAGACTCACCTGTGGTGCTGTTCCTCTGGCGACCAACACTGGACCACACCTGCTCCTAGATGGTGTATCAATTGACTGAAGGTCCTGGTCCACAGGTGGAGGTGGAGGACCAGGGAGCAGTTTTGTTGAAGGGACTGCCAATGACAACTCCTTTGTTGACTTTTCCAAAAGGTACTCGTTGATAATATCTGGAACAGTATTGAACATGAGCTCCAGTTGCACAAATGATTATTAACCTACACACTATTGTAGGTCGATTAAGGTAAAATTAGGAAATGACGTCACAAAGACACTCACCTAGATCCAATCCTGCGCAGGTATGAAAAGAAAAGACAGAATATAAATGAGTTAAACTGCATCAGCATGACCGGAAAACGAAACTGAAAGTAGTTTTTATTTATGCATCAGTTAAAGGGCATTTAAGGACAATCGTCTATGAACAATACATATCATTCATTAACTTCAAAAACATAGCGTAACGTTAGCAATCTTAATTTAAGTTAGCGTTTTCAACAGCGTCTAACTGTACTATCACGCGCTAAAGTTAACATACGAAACATACGTTTCAAGCGACAAAATGATAAGACTGTTGCCATGATTGTGTTATTGTTTCGATACAGGCCTGTAACTTAAGAAACTCCCACTTCTTTCCTAAGTTACTTACATTAATAACGTAATTAAATACGCAACGTAACGTTATAAACCGTACGGTTTTATGTACTGCATGTGTGTAACTTAGTATATAACCTTAAACTACAATTTAAAACATTTATACAACAAACATGCTGAATCACACTGACAACAGGGCCGATAGATCACATGAGAATGTAAACTGACCTCCATTATCCGCAGCGCCGTTGCGAATACTCATGTTTATCATCGCCAGCCCAACAGGGAAGGATAAAAGTCCTTATCTCTCTCTCCCTATCTGGTTTCTACCCGCACTCGTAGTTAAATATTGCGTCTGAAAATCCTCCGATAGAAATCAGAACGTAGTTATGAACTCATTTCCGGGTACTTGGTCCGCTTTTGGGCCGCTTGAAGTTAAAGAAAGCCTCGAGAGAAACGACGCGGAGGCTCCTGACTCGTGCGCTAATGATGGCAATATGACAAAAACATCGCTTGCTGGTCGTCTTTCGTTTCACTTCTCCTCCCAGCAAACTACGGCGGTCTGAGACGGTGGGTGGAAATCCCCCTACGTCACTGTTGGGGAACCCCCCCAGGACTCGTTGCCACGGCAGCGGACTAACAACAGGTGATTTTCAAGCTAAAGCATCAGCTATCTTGTCATATATAGGCATTTGAAAGAGAAAGGGTGATTTCCTAAATTAATTTATGCGTTTAATTACGTAACAAGGTAATAATAATAAACAATATAATTTATTATTAAATAATATTTTGTATAGCGCTTTCATTGCGAAGCAGCTTACAGAAAAGATTAAAAAAACTTGATATAGAATAAATGAAAAATAACGTATTAAGTAATAATACAGAAAAAAATTATATATATAAAATATATATAAATATAAACAGAAAAGAAACAACACGTGAAAAATATGCAAAAAGTCATAATGCAGATGTATTTATTACTGTGACAGATGGAAATGTATTTTTTAGATGTTATATATATATATATATATATATATATATATATATATATATATATATATTATTTAGATATATCAAATAATACATTTCCATAGAAATGTTATAATAAATGTTAGAGAACTATGTGATATTTGCAGAACTATATTACAGGTAACTGCTGCAAAGCCCGTTCCTGATAGTCACGTGATTTGCATGTAAATCCTGCAGAATATCTGAATCTAATAAGGACAGTCAGCCTGTATAGAGAGCATCTGAAGATTGAACCCCTACAGGGGAAACGTTTAAAAACAGCCAAATTATGCAAATAGTTAGCTAAATTTCATTGAAGTAGACTACATAATTAACACCTTTAACCTTCAAATGCACGTGGTAGCTTTTCTTAACCGCTGTTTCATTAGGTGTCATCAAAGTACTTTTGTGGTAGCCTACTGTAATGTCACACACAGGTCGGTCTGGGCATTACTTACATTATGTGCAATAATTTACTTTTTACTACCCCTGCTGTTCTGCATATGAGCTGATACAACAATAATAAAACACCAGGCTGACGTTGACCTAATTTATTCTGCAGCATTTACAAATCACGTGACTATCAGGAACGCTCTTCGAATCGAGCAACTACCTGTAAGGGAGTTCTGCAAATGTTAAATAGTTACATTTGTAACGTTTACATTGCATTTATTTATTGAAAATATCACTTTTTGATAGTGTAATAAATGCAATTATAGTATATGATGACATTTTTGCATTTTCACTAAATAAATATTTTTTGCCATCACGTGTTATTTCCTGTCTTTTACTTATTTATTTGTATCATTATTTTGATACATTATTTTTCTATATCAAGATTATGTTTAAAATCTTTATTGTAAAGCTGCTATTTGCAATGATTCGCATATGTAAAAAGCGCATTATATTTTTATTTAATTATAAATAGAATTTCAAATATATATTTCTATCATTTTAATTATTAAGTTTAGTGTAAGTGGATATTCCAAAGCAAAAAAAATTGGGTGGAGGTGGATTTAAATACATCATGTCATACGCTGATCCATCTTTGCAGCGCGGCATTAAGGAACTGTCACGTTTATTTCCAAACCAAAACACCGGGAACCAGTATGGACCATTATACCCTGACGTTTTCCTTCGTTTAGGATTCGTCATATGACACGCATGCAGAAAATGATCACGTGAACTGTGCCACGCTAAGCAAATCCCCATATCGTTAAAGAACGCTCCAAGTCCAGGGTGAACATGAACTATGCCGTCACCAATCCCCATCACCCGTTTATTGCCAAAGGATTTTGGGCTCGAGTTCGGGGCATGCAGCAGCCCACTAACCAAAACAACAAGTGGATGTACCTTGCGCGTTCCCACAAGCACGTTTCATGGTAAAATCGCTCACAGACTGTGGTCCTCCGTGATCAACTGGCGTGAGCTGCAGTCTCTGGAGGCCATCGGCAGCGGTGGATTCGGCATGGTGTTCAAAAGCAGGTACTTTGGAGATACCGTGGCTGTAAAGCAAGTGAGGTGTGTGAAAAACAAACTGGCCTCGAGGCAAAGTTTTTGGGCGGAACTTAACGCCGCGCACCTGCAACACAAAAACATTGTGCGCGTGATTGCGGCCACCACGTGCGCTCCGGCGCATCTAAACATTAAAGACAACATCGGGACGATTATAATGGAGTTCGCGGGCACTAAAAACCTACAACAGATTATATACGGACTCACAGATCTGTTGCCAATGGACACGTGTATTCGGTATTCGACCGACATCGCGCGCGCGCTCCAGCATCTGCACGCACACGGCATAGTCCACCTGGATTTAAAACCCGCCAATGTTTTGGTGTCAGACGAGGGTGTTTGCAAACTTGCAGACTTTGGATGTTCTTTTAAACTGACGAGCAAAAGCGACACAGTGACGCATTTGAGTGAAATCGGAGGGACGTTCACGCATCGCGCGCCTGAGCTGCTGAAAGGTGAAGAGGTTTCTCCGCGCGTGGACGTTTATTCTTTTGGTATCACTATGTGGCAGCTTCTCACCCGAGAGCCGCCGTATGATGGAGACCGACAGTATATACTGTACGCTGTTGTGGCTTATAATCTGCGCCCTGACATCACCAGGGACGTTTTTATACAGTCATCTGTTGGACAGGCATGTCAGAATCTGATCAGCAGGTGTTGGGACGGTGACCCCAAAATCCGACCCACAGCAGATCAGATTATGACTGAACTTTCTTTGATCTTATAAATGTTTATTCTTAATGTATGAAGTGGTTTAATCTAATATGTATTTTTATTGTAAAAGTGACATTTTGTTAGTTTAAATATTGTAAATGTGTTTTTTATTTGTGTAAGACGTTTTAAAATATAAAACGCTTTAATTAAAATGTTTCTTCTGTTCAAAGTTTTTTTTGTGTGTGTGTTTGATTAAGATGGTTTTTGATGATGTATTAAAATACACATGACATTTATGGCTTTTATATCTGTGAATGAACATATGGGTAACACTACAATAAGGTTTAATTTGTTACCTAACACAAACTAACAATGAGCAATACTTCCAGCATTTATTAATCTTAATTTCAACATTTTCTCATACATTTTAAAACGAATGTTATTGTGCATGTAAAATTAACATAAAAAACAATTGCATTGGGAGGAACTATTATTAACAAATATTAACAAATGCTGTAACCACACACTGTTTGTTTTTAGTAAACACAACTATTATTAAAGGGAACCTAATTGAAATGTTACCAAAATATGTATATTCATTATGAAAGTGATGAGTTCATTATTAAGCTCCATTGGTGAAAAGGCCTAGATGCATAATATAGAGAAAATTTAAGTTTGGATGACGCATGAGTCAGGGGCGTAACCACAGCAGGCCTTGAGGGGGGGTGTCCCCCCAATTTAATAATCAGAAAGTTTGATGTTTTTAATATCCATGCATATAGCCCTGAATGTTATGGTCCCTCCAATGTTCAATATGTGGTTACGGCCTTGAGTCAGCACCAATATTTTACCAAAGTGTGTTTTTTCTTAATGAAACATAGTCTGTGATGTATAACTTAATTTGGGCCTAAACAGGCATAAAAGAAAACTGAACTTCACTTTGCCCATTTTATCTTCTTTATATGAACCGTTTTTATAATAATAAGTCCAACCTTATCTCAGTAAAATCTAAACAAAAGCCATCATTCTCTTGTAATGCTATAATCAAATGATATTGCCCTTATAAAATAATAGCTGATCTAAAACTATGCTTAGTTGTAAAATGTTTAAAATTAAAGTGCACCTACTTTATAGCTAAAAACGTTATTTTGTGTATACAACGTGTTTGCGTGGTTTATGGTTAAAGAACACAATTTTCCACATACTGTACATTTTGTAGCTCCAGATTTTCTTCTCTTCCTGAAATGCATTGATTTGAAAAGCTCTATGTCCCTGATTGGCCAGCTAATCTGTACGTTGCGATTGGTCTGAATACCTCTTTTGTCAGTCGGAAATGTGACGCTTCTTGCCATGTTTGAAAGATTCGGTTGCTAACAGGAGTAAACTTACAGGCTGTCAGTCCGAAGCGGGAGGAATTATGATAATGTCGGTACATAACCCCAGGAAGTAAACTGTTGCCTACAATCCGTGTGTTTGTTTGTAGTCCAAGAATTTAGATTTTCGTTGGAAACTATAACTGGCGTCATCATTTACTTTGGGGTATGTACCTTTTGCATATCGTTAAAGGCGGGGTGCATGATTTTTAAAAACACTTTGGAAAAGGGAATCAGGCAGAGTACCAAAACACACTTGTAGCCAATTAGCAGTAAGGGGCGTGTCCACTAACCGACATTGTAGCCTGGGTTATGTATGTGGGGGGGGTCTATCAAAAGAAGGTCCAGATTCTATTGGGGTAGGTGCGTGTTTGTTTAGGTGATTTCAAATGTCAACATTAGCTTTCAGAGATCATGCACCCGGCCTTTAACATGTACTAATACACACACACACACACACACACCAAAGGAAATGTAAAATTGTGAATAGGGGCTCTTTAAACTTTTTTTCAAATACAAACTAAAAAATGGCATAAGTCATTGCACTGGTGACCATCAAAACATTTCAGCAACGCGATTAAACCCAAAGGACCAAATGTGCATTTAAAGTGGCCATGGCATGAAAATCTGACTTTTTCCATGTTTAAGTGCTATGATTGGGTCCCCAGTGCTTCTATGAACCTAGATAATGTGAAAAAGATCAACCCAGTAACTTAGTTTTGATAAACCATTCTCTACAAGCACATGAAAAAATAGTTCGTTGAAATTTGGCTCTCCTTATGATGTCATAAGGAGCTCTTTTTATAATAATACCACCCCTTAATCTGCACTATCCAACCAAAGCACAATTTAGTTTTAATTGCAACAAACCACCATCATTGTGATCAGTGTTTGAATTTCATCAGCTCATTTCCATTTTAAAGGACACACACAAAACGGCACATTTTTGCATACACCTACAAAGTGGCAATTTTAACATGCTATAATAAATTATTTATATGGTGTTTTGAGCTAAAACTTCACATATGTGCTCTGGGGACACCAAAGATCTATTTGACATCTTGAAAAAGTCCTGTGCCATGGCCCCTTTAATACACCATAGCCAAATAATCAACATTTTCCTTTATAAATTTAAGTGGTTTTAGTTCGGAAAACTTTGCAAAATGTATAATAGTCTTTTGATAGATTTTATACTTTTTATGAGCCTTCACACCTTTCAAAAGATTTTTATCCAAATCTAAAACACAAACCTCTTGAGACAAAAATAAAACAATGTCCAAACTGCACTTGAACTTTACTATAAACATGAGTGATCATTTTGAACGTACCAAAATAAAAGCCCAATCAATTTAGAATTACAGCAACAAAAATGGACAAATCGGGCAAACATCTCACCATTTTTGGACTGTGCCATGGGATATGAACCAGCTTTGGAGTGTGAATGTAACGAAACAAGTTCTCAGTAGGACTGGTAATTCAGCTATTGCTAAACAGTTTAACGACAGTATGGTTAAGTTTACAGGCTTGGGATGCTGTACAGTTTAGGACATACAAAAGAAAGAAGCTTAGAAACGAGAAAAACATCATAGTTATTAATAAAATTAATATATAATTATATATTAATACCTACAAGGCTGTTATTTCTTTATTTTTTGTTCAGGTTTGAAACATCAATTCTTTTAAAAACGTGGAAAGTCTCTCTCTCGCACAGGCAGCTTCTGAACAAAACTGGCTTTTTTACACCTTACACAACTGCATCTTGGTACCCCTTCATACATGGAATGAAAAGAAAATAAGTACACATAATGAGGAAGACAGCGAGGCTACGTTTGACCTCTTCTTCCTCATTTTTCGACTTAAAAAAAAAGATCTGTACTGCAATCGTCCTATTCACTCCAGCAATGCGATTTAATTACAGACCACTTAACCCTTCAAATTATTAGTGTTACCAACCCAAAAATATACAATACAGTACATCACATTTCACTTTGACTGCAAAAATATGGGAGTTTGAAAAAAACTGATTTTAGGACATCTACATTAAATATAATTAGTTATTTCCCCTGCGGATCCAACACAGAGGAGGAAAGTTGAACTGAACGTTTTTCTTCAGTCTTTTGCGTAATACCTTTAATCCAGTTCCCTTCCCTGACAAATAAACAAACTCAGCCTTGAAGATGCATTAACACACCTTCACAAGACTAGAGGGTTAAAACAGGTTAATCATTTTTCTTCTCCCCCTCTGATTTATCTGTGATGGCAGCAGTCGTGTCGGCGGCCACCGGCTGGGCCGGGCTGTCCCCATTGCGTTCAACTCCGCTGGTCCCGAACTCATTAACACGATTAGGATCCACTCTGTAAATCCAGCGCTGGTACAGATAGATGAAAAACACCACATCTGTGGAGAAAACAGTACAATCTCTGAATACGTCCGAAACATATTCATACTCCATCATAATTTTTTTGCAAAATGGTGAAGAGATATGAATTTCCGATTTCCAACGATATATAGTGTGTCAAAATTATTTTAGGTTTAGAGTAAGATATTATCAGTTTAATCGTTACGTAAGAACAGTAAAGTGGTTTAAAGCAGAAACACTCATGATCAGTGTTAAGCTATTAGTTCCACACCCTGATTTTATCCAATGGGAACTGATTTAATAAGGAGTAATAAGGAAAAAAACACACTTTATACTGTTTTGAAAAACAGGCACTCATTAATTGTGCACAAAGTCCAAAAACTATATTAATCAAGGAAATAAAGTATGAATAAAAAATGCATAAGCACGTACCATCTCTGAGACAACCTATTCTGTACATCATTGGCATCTTGATGACAAAGGCAAACAAGTCATCTATAAAGGTATTTAGGGCCTTGTAGGTGAGCATCCTCCAGGGAAGATGAGCTACTGACTTCATCTTATAGTTGATGAAGAGCTGTGGCGTCATGGTGATGAAACCTTTAGAAAATACGACACATGAACAGTTAACAGGATGAAAGACCAGCTGGTATTTTACATAGTGATATGTAATTACGGTTTGTCACCGGTTTGTCTCTCATCCACGGTAATTCCATTTGTATTATATCGGCCACACATGCTTTCTCAATATCGGCAATTAAAACTAAACCATCAGCCGACCAAAAGTTGGATTTTTTGTATTAGAGCAATCTCAGCTGGACTACTTAAATGTGAAGTTTGTAATTTCTGTACTACTAGCAAATATAATTGCAAAAATTACTATTATAATTATATACAAGCAACTTTTTGATATTAGGGTGCATGCTTAAATGTTTAAAATTTGTTTTGTAGACAAAAGTATAAATGAGCCAGCATATGACTGTCTTTTATTACAAAATAGGGATGCATAACGATTAATCGCGATTAAGCAGAATAAAAGTTTATGTTTACATCATATATGTGTGTATAATAACTTTGCATAAATAAATGCACACACATGCATGTATATATTTAAGAAATGTTTACGTGTGTGTATATACATTTGTATATTTATGTATAATTTATATTATATATAAATATTTTTTTCTTCAAATTATACATGAATGTGTGCATCTCAATATATACACAATTATTATACACACATATGATGTAAACAAAAACTTTTATTCTGCTATAGATCAACCGCGATCAATCGTTATGCATCCCCATTAGAAAACAATCATTTCGCAGCGCGAATGAGGCGATTAACGCGGCAGACGGGATTCCACCTCATTCGCGCGTCTAGTTTGTGCGAATTGAGCGTCTGCCGTGGTACGCGCGATATGCGTGAATGGTGCTTTTTGCGTTTGACGGGAATTTGTGGCAGACCCCGAGTTGAAAAATTTTAACTTTGGTGGATTTTCGCGCCGCGTTAACCAATCAGGAGCCTGCTTGCTGCTGTGGCGGCAGCCCCGCCAGAGTCACTCATTCAACATGGAGGAACGCTTGATATTGTCCGTGAGCAGTCACCCTGAGCTATACGACACAAGTTCTTATTTCTATAGAGACAGGAATAAAAAGGACCTCGCTTGGAAGAGTGTCAGTGAAGACATTTTGGGCAACCTGGTAAATACACATTTCACGTTTGAGTCACGTGACGTTTATCAACCCGTGGCATTCCTGCCGTTTTGTAAACTATTTTCCCCCTATAGTAAGGTGACCAAATACAAACCGGTAACTCTCTCGATGAATGCACGATCAACATCAGCCATCTTGTAAACAGACAACCGCATAGCACTTGCCCCTCCCACAAGAAGCGGATTTCGCTTCTGACGCGAATGCATTAAAAATGTCCAAGCTGCAAACTAGACGCGATTTTGACGCCTCAAACACGTATGGTGTGAACCCACAGTAAAAAATGGGGGAGAAGGGTAACACTTTGGTGGCCAATTTTAATTTTGTGGCGGACTGAGAAATAAATAAATGTATAGGAATGTACAACGACGCTCTCAACTTGTATGATGTCACAGCAGTAGGCAGCGCAAATATAACGGCACGCCTATAATCCCTCCCACTACGAAGTGTTACTAAACTCGATGGAAAAGCTAACCACGCCAAAGTGAGGTGAACTGACCCGACCCAAACTAAACTAAACCGTGGGGTACTATGCAATGGAAAAGTGCCATTAGAGGAATGTTTGTAACCACAACCGATCAGAAGCCCCATTGACATCAATAGTAGAAAAAAACAATACTATGAAAGTCAATGGGGCTTCTGATGAGTTTGGTTACAAACATTCCTAAAAATATATTTCCTTGTGTTCAGCAAAAAAAAATGTATACAGGTTTGAAACAACATGAAGGCGAGTAAAAATTGACAGAATAAAATCTTTGGGAAAACTAACCCTTTAACTAGGGCTGCACGGTATTGTAGAAAACAAAACGGTGCTAAATGATGCTATGCACAATATGCGCTACGATAATGCTTTAGGGTTAATCAGTTTGAACTGTTAATAATGTACTCTCTTTTTCTCACCAATCTGCATCAACCTAAAACTTTGACTATACATAATTTTGCAGTCATTGCAAACCATTGTGTATTGTATGTGTATTACAACATCCACAATATTGTAAAGTGTAACCGGAAAAGTTTGGTTTTACAACAATTTTGATGTAATGTGATTTTTTTTAAATTCAGCATAATATAAAAGATAAAATTAATAATAAACTAAGTGATGTGTGTTTTGCGTATATATAAAATTGCACACACTACCTTTCAAACAAGTTACTCTGAGAAAACTTTCCTGTTACACTTATTTTGAAATCTATTAAATATTAATGTGTCGAGTCGACAGGCATTCCTGCTCCAGTACACGTGATGCAGTGTTTCCAGCTCTCCTTCTATTTACAGTATGGTGGAAAATCCTTGGAGTGTAAAATGTGAATGTGGAATTCCCCTTTAGAGCATGTGAGCTTTATCTTTATGCATTTCTTGTCACCATTTCTAATTTGGTCTTGGCAAGAGCCCATGAGATTGCATTGCTGATTACTACATTTTGTGTGTTTACCAGCAATGCAATCAGATGCAGCTATTTAAAACATGAAATAAAACTACTTACCAAAGGTTAACAAGAACCCATAAAGCATACTGAGCACCCAAGAGTACCAGCCTTTGTGCTCCACGTATAATAAGCTATAAACTGCATAGCACCCAAAGAGAGGGTACAACAGCCAAGACAGGTACCTAAAAGCCATCTGGGAAAACAAAGAACAATCAATATCATTTAAAAAAGTGAACATTCAGTCAACTGCATGTAAGTGCATAAGAAAGCGTGCTTACATCATCATAGATTTTGGTTGAAGACTCCACATACGTGGACTTGTCTTTGAATACCAATCGTGGGAATATTCCAGCAATCTTGTTCTCTCTGTCGAACTGGAAACCAAAACAATCAAGAGTCAATACCGCGATGCAAAACATTTAAGCGACTGACGTACAGCACGATTCCTGCTGGTGGTAGCGTCTCTCACCCTGACATCCATGACTTTGGTAATCTTCCAGAAGTCGATAAGCAGGCCGATAAACACGCTGACCTGGACGACAAAGTTGGTCTCATTGTCCAATATGTAAAGCAACACCACCAGTGACTGAAACACGCCAAATATGATGGAGCGCACAGACAGACCCTCCAGAGACTGTCGGCTGTTCCAGAACTGAATATCTGCAGAGGAAATGAAATGAGAGAATGAGACACCAGCAGAACCACAGCAAAACATCTATAATGACACTATACAAGCGTTTACCGTTCTTGAAAGCTAAAAACTCAAAAATGCTGTGGACGATGGACACAACGATAGTCACGCCCAAGAGGTAAGGGTTGGTCTCAAGTAGCGCCACCTTTTAGGAAAAAAAAACAACCAATACATGAGGGCTTTTTTTAGGTTTGTAATATCTGGACAGTATTTTATAAAACCTTTCAACTATTTCCTATAAGATATCTAAGTGCAGTGCAAACCTTAACAGAGTCCTGGTCCTCATCTGACTGCTCGTACGTGTCCTCAGCCAGGAAATTCCAGGGCGATCGAGCGTTTTGAGCGGCATACAGCTGCCAGCGCCACAAGGACAGGGGGCAGTACATGATCCGCAGGGGCAGGTTCTCCAGGGTTTCGTTTATGGGATAGTAGTCCTTCTGCAGGTTCCAGTAGTCATTGAAGTAAACGATGGGGTAGTAGTCTCCGCTTACTGCATCAAACTTTACATGCTGGGAGAAGCACAGGACAGCCATGTTAACAAGATGAGATTTTGGGTCAGCTACTTTAAAAAAATATGTGTTATGGTATAGCAGGAACTTACGCTGGTCGAGGGGAGGAGGAACAGAACCTTTGACCCAGGCTGTATGATCATCAACCATGTTGATGGTGAGGTTAGGATGCCAGTGAGATATGATCTCCACCGGACCGTGACTTTCTGCCCGCTGGGAACACACAAGAATCCAAAAACGTTAAAATCAAGTGATTCGAAATATCTCCAATAAGTCCAATTAGTTGGAGGAGCAAAATTCACCTTGATCATTTCTGGGTCAGCTTCCGTCTCGCCCGTCAGAAGGTTCTTCGTCTTGAGAAACTTCCTTCTTTTGTACTTGTTAAGCACTGTTGAAGACGAACATGTGAGAATCTTTAGTATGAAATCATTCGTATCTGCTGAAGTGTGTTTGGAAAACCCAAAATTTGTGTATGACACATAGGAATATATACTCACTTCGAGTGGTGTGTACTGTGGCCAGTCTGCGGTATTGGCCCTTGCGTTTGGGGTCTGGATGGAAGCCACTTTTGGTGAAGTAAATGTGGATGTATATGGAGCCATTCTGTTTCAAGCTCTGAACAAGTAGAAAACATACAGACATTCAATTAAAAGGTTACTGAAAACATGCCAGAAGGTAAACATCAGCAGATAAATATTAGTAGTATTAATTGTTTATTTGGATTTACAATAGTCCCAAAAAATATTTGTCCATTTAAAGGTGCAGTGTGTCATTTTTAGAAGGATCTTTTGACATAAATGCAAAATATTATACAAAACTATAGGATCAGGGGTGTATAAAGACCTTTCATAATGAACCATTATGTTTTTAGTACCTAAGAATGAGATGTTTTTATCTACATACACTGAGGGTCCCCTTACATGGAAGTCGCCATTTTGTGCCGCCATGTTTCATGCATGGTGCATACTGGGTCAATGACGTGTAATGATTGTCGCAAAATATTACTACAGTAAAAACTGTGGCATCTACTATATTTTATTAGGTGAGAATGTTTTAATTTTGATTATCTTTCATTTGTATGTTTTCTGTATTGTTTATCATTTACTCTTTGGTTCAAATTAAAAGGGCTAAACAGAAGAAGTTCTTGAATTTTTAAATGGCATGCAGGTGTCAAGACCACATACCACCACAAACTGTCTGTGTGCATTTATTATTACTCTCATTTTCTGTTTTACATCATACTCATTTTAATCTACTGATTGAAGACTTGTTTACCTTACTGTAGAGTTAAAGGTGCAGTATGTAATTTTTAGAAGGATCTCTTGACAGAAATGCAAAATAATATACAAAACTATATTATCAGTGGTGTATAAAGACCTTTTTATAATCAACTGTTATGTTTTTATTACCTTAGAATGAGACCTTTTTTATCTACATACACAGAGGGTCCCCTTAAGTGGAAGTCGCCATTTTGTGCCGCCATGTATCTACAGAAGCCCTTAACGGACAAACTTTTTTTACTAAGTTGTCTCCGTCAATTACGTGTTTTTCCAGTGGCGGCTACCATGGCTTCTTTATGCGTTTCAAAACGAGGGGTGAGCAGCAATTCACAACCTCACCACTGGATGCCTAAAATTTACACACTGCACCTTTAATAGAATGGGTTTTGATTGGAAGCATTTGACATTATGTGTTGTAATGTAAACAAAATTATTAAAAACCATTAAATTTAACATTAAAAATTGTACAAGTCCAAGATGGCGCCGTTACCAGAAATTAGTTTTTATAGTTTATAAAGTACATTGTAAAAAAAAATCATAGAAATTACAGTGTTACTTGCAGCTGGTTGCCGGTAACTTACCAAAAATTTAAATTTATGTAATTTACTGGCAAGTTAAATACATTTTAAATATTAACAAGTCTTTATCTTTACAGAATAAAACTATACAATAAACGCCTCATGCAAAGCATTCTGGGAACCAGAAATCATCATCAACCTTTTTCTGTTTTTTGCTTCAGATTTTGTTTCCCAGAATGTTTTGCTTGATGCTGTTATTTTAGTTTTACTCTGTAAAGACAAAGACTTGTTAATGTTTAATGTTCATTTAACTTTGAACAAAATGTTGGCAGTAAATAACATACATTTAAATCTACGGCAAGTTAGTGGCAACCCAGCTGCAAGTAACACTTTTATTTCTACTGAATTTTACAGTGTACCAAATTCACATTGATTACCCGCAAAAGACCTTTATTAACCCCTTGGAGCCATGTCAATGATGGATGCACTTTTGGGGGTTTAAAGTCAGAAGTTGATCCCTGATTCCCGTTTTCTACCATTATAAAGCTTGGAAGAGCAAGGACATTTAGTAAAATAACTCCAAATGTGTTCACCTTAAAGATGATGGACATATGTATCTCGGATTGCTTGAGGTTGAGTAAACCATGGGGTAATTTTGATATTTGGCTCACTTTAAATTACAAAAATTATTTAGGGCCACTGTTAAATGGCTACTTTTGTTTGTCTCACATCAATTAACTTTAATATCATACTATAGTGTTTAAAAGAGCACCAGACATTAAAGGGATATTTCACCCAAAAATGAACATTCTGTCATCATTTACTCACTCTCATGTTGTTACAAACCTGTATAAATGTCTTTGTTCTGATGAACACAAAGGAAGATATTTTGAGAAATGTTTGTAACTAAACTGTTTGTGTACAGCATTTACTTCAAAAGTATTATTTTTTCCTAAGGACCCCATTTACTATGGAAGTAAATGGGGTCCATGCACGGTTTGGTCAAACCAAATCAATCTAACATCTGTTTGTTTCAACACAAGTTCACATTATTTCTACAAAGCATTCATGTCCCACCTCAGAAAGTTCCAACTCTTTATAATGTTCATAACAACCGTCCCCCGAATCTCCTGTGGTCCAATCTCCATAAACTAGATCTTGCTGAAACCAGAACAAGGCTTCTGTGTTGTTGAAATCTGTAAATACCTCATTTTCAGAGATATATACATAAAAATCCTGTGAACAGATGAGGATAAAAGAGAAAGACATGTTATCAGTGCTGTTATGAAAACCTTAAGCTCATGTGTACTTAACCAAGTGGTTTCAAATTAAAACCTCAAATAAAAGTCAAGATAACTTCTCATTACCATAAGTGTGTCCTTGGGGAACAGGTTTCGGCTGGGCACACGTGGAGCTCCAGCAGGAGTGTTGGGATCTGGAGTTGATGGACCTCTGCGGAACCAACTGCTTATAGCCCAGATGATAAATATCCTGAAACACAAACATGAGAGCAAATCAGACTTCAGTCTTATGATGCAACACTGTTTGTCTTATAACATCATCTGGTGAAATAGGTATTAGGAAGTCATTAAATCAGACTAGATTAGCCCGCTTTAATATAAACTAATTAAACATGGAGAAATATCACTGAAGAATGACTATAAATCTAAAGATAAACTTTTAATTCTGTTATGTTGCATTAGTACAAATGTGTTAAAATACATGAGCTCTTGTGGGAGAATAAAACTCTTGACATTAATTAAAACTCCCTGAGCAGCATTGGTAGTTAGTTGGTAGTCAGTTACGCTCCCTTCATGGGAACATCTGCTGAGTATTACAGCCCTCGGGGTACCAATACGCATTGTCACAATATCACACACAATTAAAGGATCCCATAGACTGTGCAGATATAGGACTCACCTAAAGAGGACACCTTTGATCACCTGCCAGGCATTGGGCTGCTGTTGTTGTTGCTGCTGCTGTTGTTGGTCCTGAACAGTCGCACCTGTCTGAGCTACCTGACCTGAGGCTGCTGCCCCATTACTGCTCACCTGCACAGATCATTTTAATAATGCATAAAATTAGTCCAAGAATTACTTTAAAAACACAATGTAGTAAATACAAAACCTTGCAATGTTAAATTCAAAGGTACAGATAAAAATCAGATTATTTCTCAAATTATTTCTCATAGACTGTCAATAAAAATAAATGCGGAGTGTATGATTTTTGAAAAACACTTTGGAAAAGGGAGTCAGGCCGACTACCAAAACACACTTGTAGCCAATCAGCAGTGAGGGGCGTGTCTACTAACCAACATCGTTGCGTATGTGTGGGGCGGGTCGATCAAAGAAGGTCCAGATTCTATTGGGGTGGGGTGTGTTTGTTTAGGTGTTTTCAAATATCAACATTGGCTTTCAGAGATCATGCACCCCGCCTTTAAATGGAAAGCAAATGGTAATATTTGCTTATGTCTCACGTGCCTCATATATTTTTCAGAGAAAAAATATCAACAAATGTCACTTGAGTTCAAAAGTCAAATATTAATCAACATTTTAATATGAACGTCTACATATCTAATCAGTTTTACCCTAATCCAGATAATTTAACCTATACAATCTACATAGATCTTATAAATTCATACTCTTAAAGGTGCAATGTGGTACGTTTAGAAGGATATCTTGTATTATATACATAACTATATTATCAGTGATGATACATCACATACAGTTACATAATGAACTGTATTGTTTTTAATACTACATACACCACGGGTCTCCTTACATGAAAGTCACCGTCATGTTTCTACATGTCTTAAAAGACAAACTTCGCCAAAGAGTGCATTTTGTCCCTACGTTGTCTCAGACAAAGAAATGTTTATTATGTGGCAGCTACCATAGCTTCTGATTGCATTTCGAAATTGAGGTTGGTTGCAATTCACACTCTTACCACTAGATGCCGCTAAAACCCACATTACACCTTTAATGCATTTTATTTCGTTTTTAGTTTTAGTGTTATTTCTCCTAAGCAACATGGGGAAACATCTGAGATAGTTTCATTTAAGTATCAACTAAGACACCATCAAATCTTCTGAGCTATGAAAGTCCAAAGTAATAAAATCTTCCTGTGGCTTGAATAAACTGCAAGTTAGTTTGGATAAAATTAGCTGTCAAATACATTAATGTAACTCTAATGTTAATTTAGATGCTTAAACAAAAAAATGTCATGGTCAATTAAGTGCGATAAAAATGGCATTTACAGTATAGTATTACCATATGTATTAGCATAAGGGCACTCAAGCACAGTAGCTCTTCGAGGACTATACTTGTAAATAGTGTGCTTTAGACAAAGTGTCGGACAGATTATCAATAGATAACTGACGTTTTAGGGACAAGATGACCAAATTTTCTTAACATGCATAACTACAATTGAGGAGCTCAGATGCAAAACCCCCTAAAAGTGCATCTGACTTTTTTGGTAAATCAGATCTGATCACACTTGATCTGTCACAATGATTAAGTAATCATCTCATCGTGATTTTTTTGACCTTATAGCGATGATTTCAGATCACCGCAATGATTGCACATCTCTCTAAAAAACACAAGGGGGAGCTGCAGCGCCTGTATTAACAAGACTAAATCAGATTACTTTTAAATATGTGTTGTGTGTATTGATATTTACTGCCAGGTAAACCTTGCAAAAATTGTAATTAAATAATCACAACAATGTGTGAAAATTATTTTACAAACAAAGAAAAAAATGTATGGGAATTAAATGTCAAACCAATAAAAGAGACAATTAATCCCCAAAATAATCAATTATTAGACAATTAACCGTCAGCCAAATTTCATAATCGTGACAGCCCTAATCACACTCTTATGTTTAAGTTTAGTCATTTTACTTTTATGGCAATGAAAAGGTTATTAGTCAGTAACTGAAATGCCTTATTTTCACAAATGTCACTTAAGTCATTTTATTATTTAACAGCTTTTTTTGCTGCAAAACCCTCCAAGTACATTCAAAAATGTCCACTGCAAAAAAAAAAAAAACGACGATATGAATCTGATTAGAAATTATTTTGCTTACAGTCAAGAAAACTAAAGATTAGAGATTAGATAACAGTTCAAATACAACCATATTTTTGCAACGGCTCGTCACCCAGACCAGGGAACGGTGTTTAAACAAACCTAAAGGTATAATAAGCATACCCTAGGCAAGTACACAAGCACAGATTAAAAGTTTAAGCTAATGCCTGTCATTATATTCTTTGCAGTCCTGCTGACAAAACAATGCATTATGAAATGTCATCCAACAAATTTCAGAATGCAAATAAATCGAGCAGCTGGAAGCCATCCCGTCTATTATAACAATGCTGCAGGACTTCAGGCAAACGTTTACATGACTTTATAAGTGGATACTCATGTCATGTAAATGCCCTGTACCTACACGTGGTTGTTATAGTACAGTACGCTTTCCATTGCATCGTACGCCCTGTATAGCTCGATACTTTGGGTCTACTCAATTCCACTGTGTACAGTACCTAGTTGTACCTCATACTTTTTTTAGTACCAACTCGTAACATGTAAACACTTACTAATTGGTCAAAGAGAATAGTCACAACCAGTGTCATTGCTAAATGCATGCTAAATGATGTCATCATGTGTTGTTGTAGTACAGGTTCCCAAACCCTTTTAGCAGAAAAAATGTCCACATGCCGAGAACCAAGAACATCATGCTATCGACATGCTCCATTGCTTGGGTAAAATGAACCAGTAGGAATGCTCAGATCGATCAGCATCGGTCGATTATCTGTACTCGCTAAATTTGCCGATCTCATGAACGATCTTTTTGTTTACTTCTGTCATCATAGGGCTACTGAATCCAGGTGCAATTTGAAACCATATTTACAACCTGTTGCTCATGTGCGACCTGCAAATTTGGATTTCTCTCTCTGCCTTTACAGAGATATCTATATTTTCTATGAGGGCACGCTCCGGTCCTAACATGCAGCATGATGCATCTTCACATCTCCATTAAACACCGTATACAACATATATATATATCAAAGAGCTTGGATATCAGCTTCAAGAATCGGTATCGGCAGATCATGACAACAAGAAACAGGTACTCTGTATCGGCTGCAAAAATCCTGTTCGGAGCATCCCTAATAACCAGTCAGTCATTAGCCGTGGCTTTGTTAGTGTGACATCACATTAACAAGAAAATCAAAAAAGCATGTCTAATAAGACTGCTTTGGTTTCATGGGAAATGTTTTTCATTGTATGGTTGTGTTCACACACACTGCCACACATTTATGTCCACACCTTGTAAAAGTGGATTTTGCATAATATGGGCACTTTAAAGCAGTTATCTAACTATTGGTTTGATAAATCGCATTATTCAGGCTATAGCTGACATGCTGATTCAAATTTGATTCAAATTTGTTTCAAATTGATCAAAAACCTGCCGATATATTGGCGCACCTCCACTATGATTCATTGCCTTTCAAATTTCTGTGTTAGTGTTTTAGATCCACTAACAGCTACATCTTCCGATATAAATAAAACAAACAAGACTAATCAAAACCAAACCAAACAGGCAAATTAAGTTTGTTCAGGAGTCAGTCTCAAAAACAGGAACAACTGACACGAGAGTTTTCTGCATTTCGTGGAAAGCTCGAAAAGCCAAAACAGACGACAAAATACCGACTAACCGTTTTCCTTTTGTTTACATTAGGCCACCTACACATGTTATGGAAAAAACATTTGTGCACATGAGCAATCTTTCATGACTTTTATGACCTGTATAATCAGTAACCAGAGTTATTCATTCATAAAACCAGAGCTAACCTTCCTATCAGAGCTAACTATTCCAGCAGTAGGCCAACCAGAGAATCATCTTAAATCTTTTTGAGATTAAATCCATGCAAAACCTAACAAAGTACCAGAACCAGCTAATAAAATGTTCATGTTCACATCCACATGACAGGCTGAAATTAAACTGTATGAAGCCAGAAAAGTACAGATCATCCTTGTCTTAAACCACTTATCCAAATACCTTAAAGAGCTGACAGCACGAACCTGATATAATCGCTACAAACGCATTCCCAAATCTATAGCAGGACACATACCGTCGTTTCTCCATAGACCCTTAACATATCGGACTGCACAATATTCAACCATCTTTAAACTGCTTTGACATGTGAAGCTAACAGGAGAGCTAGGCAGCTAACGTTACGTAGCCAGATTGCTAACACCAGTCAACTTAAAAGTATAGAGATGGTTATATATTTGATTAGCCATTAACAATATGGGTGTTTCTCTAAATCTAACGAGCTGTCTATTAAGAGGTCGTTTAAGAGACGTTCGACCGCGATAATGACCAAAAATGCTGTTAAGATAACCAGCTAATGACTATGAAATAAAGCCTACGGTGTTAAATTGTTAACGGGTTCATCTGGTTTTGCTGAATGAAAATGAAGTGTCCTGGTTACAGTGACACGACATTAACCGACAGACCCTTCGTGACTCAGCCAGCATTTCTCCCCCATCGCATGCCGAATTAAAGGGGTCGCTGATTCAGACCGGCAATCTGGTTTTCCGCTTTTAAATAGACACGAAAAACGCATCTACGCGCTTGACCGCGTTGAATATGCTATGGTCGTCCGTTGACACGTTAATTTAATGGCTAGTCTACATTTTTGACCGTTCTTACCTCTCCGTTGCTTACGGAGGATTGCTGTGTCGCTTGAGTCTCCTGCGCCGCCATCTTAACTGTCTCTATCGCACACTGTAAAGCGGTGGTATGTAATCTGCAATATCGCGAGATTTCATCAACACATCTGAGAATACCGTTTAACTGATGGCGATGTTGTAAACACACACGTTGCTAAATCATACTTCAAATGTATTTGCCATACAAACTATTAAAGACTATAAAAAGCAATAATAAAAGTAATTAAAACATGAAAATATATGAAAATTACTTACAAATATATGCTGCATATTTAACAAGTCTAAATTCGTTTTTTTAGTTACATTTTTGATCAGATTTATATATATATATATATATATATATATATATATATATATATATATAGATAGATATATAGATATATATATAGATATATATAAATATATATAGATATATATAGATATATCCGGTTCACTACAGAACCAATGCCATGCCTTTAATATACTGTTACATTTGTAAATGTACATGCAAATAGTAAACAATATAAGCGCTAAGTAAGTGTTATGGCATTGTATAACCACTAGATGTAGCCAAACTACAAGAAATTGATATGTTTCTAAATATATCAAGTGCCAGGTCTTATATTAAAATACTTTTAAAAAAAATTAAAGTTCTGAAAACAGCACCCCAGTTTAAGGTTTTTTAAAAAGAGCTTGACATGTATAGAGAGGTTCTGAAAATTATGAGATGCGATAAGGGCAAGAAATTTTGTGATTTGTTTAATAAGTGTGATTGTGTTTAATCCCCAACATTGTTTGTGGTTGCATTAATATATATTTTATTTTGACTTTATTTGAATTAATGTCTTGGTGGTTTATTTCCATTTTATAGTATGAATAATAGAAATCTCTCAGTCTGTAAGGACTTACAGTTGTGTTTATGTGTTTATGATATCTTGTTTTGTCAAGATGCTTGAAATGCACGCACACACGCGTACGCACGCACGCACGCACACACGCACACACACGCACACACACACACACACACACATATATATGGGTATTTCTCAGATTAAGGGCCAAATTGGGTTGCTGCAATTTTGAAAATTAAAATTACAAATTTGACTAATTGGTATACATCAAATTATCAGTCCATAAGTCAGGATCGACGTAATGAGCTTGGTTGATACCATAAGATAAGGAAATTTATGATTTTTTGCCATTTTCTTAACTATGTCAAGTAAATGTGTCTTTACCATCACATTATCAAATATATGTATAAAATAAAACTTAAATGATATAAATCAGTGCTTTTAAAACATTTTGTGGTTTCATTTGTAATCTAATTTATCTTGAACTTAATGAAATTTTTACTTGCAAGATGAATTATAGTCATTTACGTATCTAAATTTCTGATTCATTAATCTACCCTAGCTTGGAATCTAAGCTTATTTTAAGTGAATGCCATATATCAAAACTTTTTAATACATTGTCAGAAATGTATAATTGTAGGATGCTTTTGTTATTTATACATAATTTTTTTTGCAAAATTATGTATTGTGCTGGTAATGACTGTGCTGGTAATGACATTTTTGTCAAAAAACTAGCCCTATTGCTAAGATGATGACTTAGAAAGTGTAGCTAGCTTTTGACATATAATGTACACCATTTTAACTTTTAGGGGCAGTTTCCCAGACAGGGATTAGCTTAAGCCAGGACTAGACCTGATTTTAATTGGGAAATATAGTTTTAACAAACATGCCTTACTAAAAACATTACTTATGTGCATTTTGAGGCAAAACAAAGGACACTGGTGTATTTTAAGGCAGTGGTTCCCAAACTTTTTCAGTGTGCGGCCCCCCTTGTTTACGGTGCATTCCTTCGCGGCCCCCCAAAGAAAATTTGTGACAAAAAACTGTTAAAAAAACTCAACATTTTAATAAAAAAAACATTACATTATAAAAAAGTAGTGCTTTTGGTTAGTAGCCTTATTTTTTTAGGTTTAATTACACAGAATTCATGATAAATTCATCTATTTTATAAAATGTCATAAAACTGGGGCCCCCCTGGCACCATCTCACGGCCCCCTGGGGGCCCCGGCCCCCAGTTTGAGAACCACTGTTTTAAGGTACGTCAGTGAAGTTGTTTTGAGTTTAGACACCTCTTACATTTATTTTAGTCTAGGACTAGTCTAATCCCTGTCCGGGAAACCACCCCATTAAGTGATAAAAATATTTCAAAAATGTTTAAAAATACAGAAATACAACACATATAGTAATGACGCATAATAAATGTACATGCAAAGAATAAAGAGTAGATTTACTTTTCTAGACATCAAGGCATCAATCTTGCAGCTTGAAATCCATGTTCTCCACTATGTCAAATGTTACCATGGCTACCAAATAAATTTTTGATGAAAAAACAGTGGGAAAGTCCCTTTAAACAGAGCGTGTTGGTAATGACAGCTAAACCATATAGAAATTACGCAAAATAAAGTACAAAATGCATGCTTAATCTGTGCATGTAGTTTATTAGTTCAAGTAACATTTAATTCATATGCTTTTTTTAATTAATTTGTGATAAATAATGTTTGAAATATGGCACGACATGTGAAAACTCTGGTGAAGGACAACACTGTGATGAAATTATTAGTAAGAGCAGCCATAAAAATGTCTAGGATTGTTTTTGTTTATACTAATTAATGGTGCTCAAATTTATTAGATTTGATACGTTTTTAATAGAAGTACCCTTGGGACTTAAATAGGCTCGCATTCTGGGAAAGGTGTAGCGCTTTGTAAAAAATTAACTACAATTACAATTAACTATAATTACAAAATACATGGAAGCACATGAAGGTTGTCTTATTCATGCTGTCAAATGAAAAAAAATAACTTACTTTGGATGATCTTGTTTTTTTATTTAAATAACATTTTATTGATTTACTGGGGATTCTAAGCATCACAGTGGTTGGAATATCACAGAGGGATAGACACAGGTTTACTTAAAAAATGAAAGATTATCTAAGGAAAGTAATGATGATAAATATTTTTTAAAAGATAGCCTATACACATACAGTATACTGTATGTATTATAAAAATAGGAAAAACAGAACAAGATGAAAATTGGTTTACAGTTATTAAATAAACCAACATTAGCTCAATAAATTGTATATATCAGAGTAATATACGAGTAGCAGTGTAATTCTTGCCTAAAGGGTTCTAGTCACATGACTAACATCAAAAGAACAACCACAGAACCAGGTGTAAAAAACTAATTGGATCTTTTTTTAATGTCTTGCAGAAATACATGCAAGACTGCAAGATGTAAACTGTATTGCACAAGTAAAAGCTATGTGAGGTGAAATCCTTTGGCAAAAAGTCAAATCATTCGGTGTCAGAGTTCTCTGTTCTTTTTAGCTGACATTATACTATGGTGGTGTTGGCCACACTATGCGCTGACAGCAGTGAAGATAAAGATCACTCAGTGTACAGCCAGACTGAAATGACCCCACACTACTGACAGTCCTCCTGAATCATTGAAACAAAACTCTGACTGTGCTAGCTGATATAATTTGCATCAGAGGGAAATTTAATCTCTGCATTCAGCCAGTCACATACAGTATATGACGATAAATAACATCATGTCATATTGGTCTCCCTGCAATACCCATGAATGGTCTGTGAAAACCCAGCTAAAGTCTATCAATGTTCAGAAAGCCAACTCCTGCTATTTTTGTGTAAAATAATAAAAGATGGTGTCAATAAAAACACGTCAGATTTTTCGTCATTATAAATGAAAACTTGAGTAATGTATGTCAAAATCATTATACATTTCAGCAATTAGCAAAGATTATTTTTGTCTTACATTTGGAGATCTTAAGACCTCATATTCATTGAGAAACTACTGAAGAACTGCTATTATAATTAAAATTATAAAACAATAATGTGTCATACCACACAACATAATAAACTATAGTACAAATTTATGTGAAAAGAATGGCAAACACAGCGTTTAAAATCTTTCAAGTATATACACATTATGCATATTTACTTAATTTACATTTAGTCTTTGGAAAAAGTTGTGTCCAATTTATAAATAACCGAAATGATTGTTTACAGTTAAACTTGCACAACAGACATTTGCATGTCACTTATGTTCATTCAGGACTGCTATAAATAACACGTACACAAACCTATGTCAACATAACTGTTTTTAAGTACAGAAGATAATGATTATCCTCCAGTCATGCGGAGCTGCGCAGATTTTGACATCAAAGTACCGCGAGAGCTCAGCAAAACCTCCAACGATCGTAACGCTCCCGCGGTACTTTGATATCATCCAGATTGGTCTGCGCAGCAACGCATGAACACGAACGCCAACTGTAACCGCTGGGTGGAGCCAAGAGCCATTGACAGTTTGCTGATATGCATAGTATACTGCGCGAGTCAACGTTGTGGTTTTTGCTTATAGATCTGGGAACGTGCGCAGGCGGCGTGTTTTTGCGCGCTCACGAGTAGACAGCGGACAGCAGCGGAATGATATTTATGGGCGGTGGACGTAGAAAATGACCTTTTGCGATAACGTTTGTGAGGGATTGGGATTTTTGTGGTCATCGTTCGATTCGGTCTCTTTCAAGTTGATTATTTTGATTTAAGAAGTCGTTCGTGCAGGGTTTTCTCAGCGGAATGGATCGCGTCAAGAGTTCCATGCAGCAAGTACCGAACCCGATTCCCAAAGTACTGAGCCGCCGTGCTGGCGGTGCCAATAGTTTAGAAGTTGAGAAGGAAAACTTCGAGCGTGGTCAGGTAAGGCATTGAACCCACAGCGGGGCAAGTAATTTCATGTATCACCAACGACCTATTTAAGCGGAGACCTTTGCATTCAAAGCAACACCTAAAACAAGTACGTCTATGAATAGTTACAGAGGAACGGCATCATTAAGTCAATGTCCAAACTTGTAGATACAGTAAATCAAACTTTGTGCACACTTGAAATTTAAAAGGGACGCACCGCGATATTAACACACAGCTATTGGCGAAAACGATATACAGGCGAACGCCCCTTGTAAAGTTAGCTGCTTTACATTTATTGTAATGTTTCCTGCCGCTTTTATAAAGTTATGACTTTAATTAACATTATTTTCTAAATGACAGATGCTGACAAAAATATTTCGTACTGATTTTATTTTGATTTGTAAAATATTAAAACAGAAAACTGCAACAGCGGTTATTGGTCAGTTTTGCTAATTTTTAACGCTGCATCGAAAACAGATCATTGTTGATTGATATGGTGAAAAGTGGTGCTGTTTGTAGTGTATTTGCTTGGTTTCGTACAAAAAAAAATCAAATATGGGTCTATTTGTAGTGTATTGCTTGCTTAGACTAAATAAATCACAGCTGGCTCCATAGCACTTGCTTGTTTCTTGGACAGTTTTTTTTTTTAACTCCGAAGCAGCTCACTAATTCTTGTTTGCGCAAACCACAAAATGAATGTTTATTTGCAATGTTTAGGTCGTCATATTTAAACACAGTAATTTATTGGTAGCCTTTTAAATGTAACCCTTGGCCATGGTCCTATCACACATCTTTATTAGTGGCAGTCAATCCAACTCAGTGATTTAGGATGGGAACTAAGTTTGGCCTTGGCACTGCTTAAGTGTAGGTTACTTCCAAAGTGCATTAAGAAAATATATGCATGCATGCATGTATTCCTATCTATCTATCTTGCCATCTAGCTATCTATCTAATCTATGAAAACGTTTCATGAAACGTTTCATGATGAAAATAAAACGTTTTATGTTTTACGACTGGATCCTTTCTAATTTTTGTTTTTATGTAATGTCCATGTATTGCGCAATTGTATGCATGTTTTTATTGCTATAGATATGTAACACTAAAGCCAACAAGTTCAGTTTGATGGTTTGAAGGATTCTGGTTCATGCCATCAGACTGTAACGTAAAATTTTAGATGATGTCCTGAGGTAAAGAATAATATTTATATAGGCAGTGCAGTATCCTGTATTTATTATTTCTTGCTTTATTTGCCGTGTGCACGCTTTGAATAATGCAGTCAGAGTGCTTGAGCCTAAAAGTGTGCTGTGAAGTATTAGAGAAATGCATTCTCATTGTTCATGCACACTTCTCACTTCTCTGGGGGTCTCCCCTCCCCATCCAGAGACAGCAATCACGAAAAGTAGGTCACATGAATGAAGCTGTCTACTGCCCTACTGGTGGGTTTCAAATAGTATGTAAAACAGCACAAGCGAATGCCTCTTTTCAGACCAGATTTCATGACATAGACTTCATTGCAGCAATATAAACATACTTAATTTTTGGTGTGTTAACAATGACCCCTTTCCACAATTTAGGCGTTTGACTCAAGCACACATAATTCAGTTCTAGTGTTTACAAGTAGGCCACTGACACGGATTAGTCAGACGCATGCGCCTTTGAACTCCTTTAGGACCAATGGCCAGGTCAAAGCATTCAGAATATATGCTTATTTCATCTCTACACAGGACATAAAAATTGATTTGTTTTGATTTTTAAATAACAAAAAGCTTTAGCTTGAAAAGTCTTGTTTGTTAGCAGTTACCGAATCATTAGTTATGTATAAAAATATACAAAAAGGAATATACTTGCATATAAATAATATTAAATAATATAACCCAACTGACCATGTCTCAGTGGGAAATGCTATTGTGAGTGCTTATCAGCTAGCTTGCCTAAAGGAAGTCTGATCCCATAATATCCCGTCTCTTTTCTGCCCTTGGAACGCTATGTTTAGATTAATGGGTCTTTTGTGGTGTGACTTCGGCCAGTTTTAAATGAGAGGATGTTAGTGTGGTTCTCAGTAATGACATGAGTATGCTTTGCCTTGTGGCTGGGTGATAAAAGACAAGCATCTACTTAACATGGAGTTCGTAAGAACAAAATCTAAGCGGGGAAACTTTGTTGTGGTCAAAGCGGGTTTCAGCCAGCATCAGAATCCACATGGATGAAATAACATGTTATGCGAGTGTTGCCAAAATGAGTCCTCTACAAATAAGTCAAAAGTATAGTAAACAAAACAACTGTATTATATGAAATGCCATAAAATAGCAATAATGGTATTTAGGGATTGAATAAACCAGCCTTCAGGTCTGGATCAATTCTGATATGTAATGTCCACATTACCATTTTCAGTCAATCCCCATTAAATGAAATCATGACCCACCCATGTTTCTTCTTAATGAGTATCCTGTTTTGCTCTGAGATGAGTCACATTACAAAACTGAAATGGGTTGGACATTGAGTTTCTTTTTACTTGGTTAAAGGGGACATTTCACAAGACTGTTTTTAAGATATCAAATAAATCTTTGGTGTCCCCAGAGTACATATGTGAAGTTTTAGCTCAAAATATCATATAGATCAGTAATTCTCAAACCCCCCCCAGTGGTCCGCCAAAAGATGACCTAAACTAGGCAAGTGTTTATACAATCGTCAGTTATTTAATTAGATTTTTAATGTACTTTCTATACTGTGATATCAGTTATTTCATTTCTGTTTTAATAACGTAAAAATGGATTGGTCGGCTAAACCAAAGATGAGTCAAAAGAAAAGATCAAGCATCAACTGAAAGCAGCTAAAATCCACAGATCTATTAGTTTTGTAATGTACTAGTTTTTGTTCATGTGTAAAATCCCTGGAATTTCAGTGATTTTGGACATTAAGGGGACCTTTTTTTTTTCAATATTTTATTGTTACCATAGTTACAACCATAGACTTCATATACCCACCACCTCAGTTTTAAACTAATGGCTCTTTGGAATGACATTAAGTGGGACCTAGGCTGTTATAGTATGTTTAATTGCATTTTTAATTGAGTGTTAGAGTGGGATTCTGGGTCCTCAGAAAAAAAATGGAAGATAAAGTGGTCCTTGGGCTGAAAAAGTTTGAGAAACACTGATATAGATCATTTATTACAGGGTTTCCCCGCAGAAAATTAGTTAGTAAAGGTGGTAGGGTTGTGCGGGTGGGTGGGGCCGGGGTGTGGCAACCAAAGGGGCAGGGTGTATGCTTCATGATGAAAATGAAAATATTTTTATTTAAAACACTTGAATAAAATTTTGAAGAAACTATGACAGAAAATGAACTCGTACTAGATTATTAATTAATTAAATGATTTTAACAGATACCTTTAATTTACATGCCTGTTGATTCGATATAATTGTTCAGCGCTCTTGCTCACGTTAGTTACACTCCTTTAAGATAATGTCATTAATAGTGGGAAATGATCCATTTTTACAATCTTCGTGCTATCTATCATCGTTCGCCAGACGTTCTACAACATCTGCTTTAGTTTGTGTTTATTAACTCAAACAACAAAATCACCAGCTAACTTACATTAAATTTGCAAGAACTATAGACTTAAACAATAACAGGCTTAAATAAACCCAAAACATAAGTCCACGTACAGTTCTCGCGGACACGCGTTTTATCAACTGGTTATCCTTCAGTGACAGTGACGGACCATTTCGGCTGTGTGGCGCAAGTGCACGCTCGTGGTGTGAAGCGCGTCTGCGCTATTCTCCGAGATGCACTTGATGGCCTTTTGTGCTTTTTTTGGGGCGACCTAGTTAAGGCAGTAGGGTTTCCCAGCTTAGGCGGGCCACCAGAACTGCAAAGTGCTGCGGGAAACCCTCTATCATATCAAGTTAAAATTGTCACTTTGTAGGTGTGTGCAAAAATATACCGTTTTGGGTGTGTCATTAACATGCAAACATACGTCACGACCAAACGTTAGCGATTGGTTATGGCAGATTCGGAGTGACTCTGGGCAGATCCAATAGTTTTAAACTTCAACAGAGGACCCTCCTTAACGGAAGTAACGCTTTGCAATGGAGCGTGGCCAGACTCTCTGTACAAATGAAATGAATGTACGAGAGTCTGGTTGCACTAGGCTACCCAATTATAGCACTTAAACATGAAAAAGGTCAGATTTTCATGGTATGTCCGCTTTAAAATACTTAAATACCAATAATGTAGGCCATGCTACTTTTTTTATTTTCAATATTACTACTTTTTCAGACCAGCCGACTTGAATTCAATCAATTTGATTTTTATGTTCCTTTTCTAATATGCATTGTATAAAAGCAGCTTTAAAGCAGTTATGGTTGTGATTTTGCATCTCTTGTTTTTCTTCCTGGTTAATAGTTCTTGGTTGTTGCCCCCATATGTTTTATACAGGACTCTCCAACATATATCCAGACATACCTAATGTAGTGTCTCTCTAAATATCTACTTTAATTATAACACTTTTTCTTATTTCAGTGTCTTACTATATACTCATATCCTTTCCTCAAAATTCAGTTTTAGTCTATGTTAAGTGCATTTCATATGTTCACATTATCCTAATTTCCGCATGTGCTTTGTAATCTTCAGTGGAGAGGGTTTGTTGGGGTCATAGAAAGTAGGAGGGCATGTATGAAAAACCCTGATACAGCAGAATGCACAGGGCACGGTATGTGGCCTCGCTTCAGCCAGATGTTTGTGCCACAAAGAGTGTTCAGATCATACTGCTATCAAACAGACCATTAATGCATGTAATACAGTGAATGCCCTCATATCTATGTTTTTAATGTAGAATAGTGCTTGTGGCAAATTTGGTACTTTTTCATAGCATAAATAATACATTTTATTTATTTTAGGTTTTGAATAGAGTTCCTGTGATTATGAAAAATCAGGAAATTGTGATTGTAATTTACAAGCCTTCACGAATGAATGTAATCGTTTGGTAAAACTTTTGGGAGCTCTGTTTGTATTAGCAAAGGTCATAGATTGATCTTTGATACATTGTGCTTGGAACAACCGTATATGTAACTTTGTCATGCATTTCATTATCTGAAATGAGCAATAAAATTTGTCATTTACTGAGGAGTGTGTTATGTGTTTCCCCTCACGTGTTTGCTCATTTTAGGCTTGTGGTCATTGCGAGATGAGGACAGTCAGACATAGATGGTTGTGCAGTGATTCATTGGCTGCTGGGTCACTACACAACTGATGTAGTGTCACACTGGGTTGAATATGTTTGACCAATAAAGCAGAGCAGTGTAAACTGTCCCGATGGGCCTACCACACGGTACCAGGATGTGGTTAACAATGAAGAGCATGCTTTGTTTGGAAATGCTGCTCTGTTGTCCGCTTTTTGACACATTTTTGCATAAGTATTTTGAGTGCCATAGTTTGAGTAAACGTTAATATAGTGTGCTGTTTTCAGGGCTCGCAAAATCGCCAGCCCGACATCCCGGGGCTATTGTGCCTTGCACTCCGCTATCAAAATGCATCTCTGCCCTGCCCGTCTGGCTATCTTGACTAATAGGAAGGAAAAATATATTTAAATGCTTACGCTTTCTCTCACAGATTTGAATGGGTAATTATGGTGTATCTTATTCAGGAATCAGTATTTAAATTGTGTTTGATCGCGCTCGCAGTTTTACTTTCACTTTAATGCCTGGTTTAAAGGGACACTTCACCTATTTGCATTAAGCTTTGTATAGTTAAAACCATGTTTTTGAATGGTCGTGCATTATTTCCCCAGTTTCCGCTAAGACTGGAGAAATACAGATTTCAGTGTTGCACTTCCTTCTTTCAACGATGTAAAAATCATCATTTTGATTAATTGAAAGCAGGAAGTCCAATATCTTTGTTGAGGGGGTGAGACTACAAACACCCCTTTTCTCAGTCAAATAGGCACCAAATTCTAAATGTATGTTACATTTCGACTACAAATATGACACACTTTTAATAAAGGTTAATGAGTGAAATGCTCCTTTAAGTATCTTTTATAAACTTATGTGTATCTTGAGACAAAACAATGGCACACTGGTATGTTTTAAGATCTGTCAGTGCAAGTTATTTTTTGGTTATTTTTTGGTTGAGACAGCTCTAACTTGTGTCTTAGTCTAGTGTCTTAACCCGTCTGTAGACTGGGGGTAAATGTTTGATTTTTAAACTGGGGCTGCAAATGATTAATCGTGACTAATCGTTTGCAGAATAAAAGTTTTTGTTTAAATCATATATGTGTACTGTGTATAATAATTATGTATATATAAATATACACACGGATTTATGTATATTTAAGAAATTTTTACGTGTTTGTGTGTGTTTGTGTGTGTAACAACCAAGAACTACATTTATCTTTTTTTTTTAATTATACATGCATGTGTGTGTGTGTGTGTTTATATATACATAATTATGATACACAGTATACTACACACACATATATGGTCTAAACAACTTTTAATATCACACTTTTAGGCTTTCTAAAACATCTTTTATTCAAAGCATCACTTACAGTGCACTTAAGCTATTTTTTTCCCCAAAGGCTCAGTTCCAGAAGGAAAAAATGTTAGAAAACATACCTGTTTTATCAGTATGTTTTTACACATTGTTTTGTTTTGTGTTATCCTATTTCACACATTATGTGTCTTTTTGTGTCGATTTTGTGTTCAAATAAATAAAAGGGACAACACAAGATGTGTTAAAACAAAGTGTGTTATTCCATAAATAACACCGACATGTGTCTAGTTAAGGACAACACATTAAATGTGTTGTCCTTAACTAGGCACAACGGGTGGTTTTATGAACAGGGATTAGACTACTCCTAGACTAAAATAAATGTAAGAGCTGTCCAAACTGAAAACAACTTGCACTGACATATCTTAAAATACATCAATGTCCCTTGTTTAACAATAATGTTTTTAGTAAGGCATGTTTGTTAAAACTATTTATATTTCCTAATTACACTAAGGCCTAGTCCTTAAACTAATCCCTGTCTGGGAAACCACCCCAACATGTGTTGTTTTAACACATTCATTTTAAGAGTGTAGGCTTTAGAAGAAAAAGTAACACAAGTTCTGTCAGAACTTGCAATATAGT
Organism: Misgurnus anguillicaudatus; assembly: GCF_027580225.2. Classification (NCBI taxonomy): domain Eukaryota; kingdom Metazoa; phylum Chordata; class Actinopteri; order Cypriniformes; family Cobitidae; genus Misgurnus; species Misgurnus anguillicaudatus. The sequence continues at coordinate 16,243,057 of NC_073360.2, read as the reverse complement.
TTTACTTGTCCTAACACCATTTTTAAAGTCACTGTTTTATTTTATTTTTAAACCAAAAATGTCTTATTAACTCTATAGGGCTTTTTCCCGGACAGGGTTTAGATTAAGCCACAACTAGGCCTTAGTTATATTAGGACATTAAATCTTTTTTAAAAACATATCTTTCAAAAACAATACTGGTGTGCAAAACAATGGCACTGATATGTGTTAAAATTTGTCAGTGCAATGTTTTTTTTAATTTTTTTTATTCAATGCTTTGAAAGGAGATACAAAAAGGCATTTATAACTATGAGAATTACAAAACAAGACTGAGATTTACATACAAAGACACTAAATTTGCATTCATCTTCTGTACATATTAAGTAAAAAAATAAATAAATAGATAAATAAAATATAAAAGAAAAAGATAATACATCCAAAAATAAACAGCGTAGTAGGGGGATTTCACATTTCTAATTCAAAATCATGTAGTATGTTTTTAAAATTAAAGCAGCTTATTCATGCATTTTAGTCTAGGATAAGCCCTGTCCGGGAAACCACCCATATGACTGTTATAAATATATTTAAATACACATTTTGTTAAAAACTACAGATTTTTAACACATTCTAAATGCTTCCAACACTGTTAACAGAATGCATGTGCGTGTTAACATTGAAACACGGGTACAAGATTAATTTTAAGTTAACTTGGGCCAATTAGCCATGCTTAGCCCACAGTATTTACTGTCAAATTAATGACATTATATTTATAGTCCTAATGACAATATTTAAACATAACACTGTCCTTATTTAAACCCCACTGTGTTTTAGTTCTTCTGTTACACATGAGCACCTGTTAAATGAATAATGGATAGAGCTGCTCATGCTACAGGCTGATATATTAACAAGCAGGGGGCGCCATTCCCCCAAATTAAGTCTTTCCTAGTAACGTGACTGCATGCAAAGAAACATAAACAATAGCACTCTAGTCCTTGAGGTTCTGTATTATACGTATTATTGACTTTTTTTTAATTTGCTAGGTAAAAATGTAAATCTCACGTACACTAGGAATACAATTTACATTTTTAAAGCATTATGCTTTGTGTATATTGTGTGTGTCTTATCAATGCAGATAAGTTGCAAATATATTTACCTCGATATGTTGTACTTTAGCTTGTTGTGGATGTTATTACGTCAGTGCTTCTGTGGTGATATTACATCATGTTGAAGATTAAGTGTGTAGGAAGTGGTTTCACTTTATGTCAAGACAGGGCATTTAAAAGCTCCTCCTTGCAGTATGCAGTCATGGTGAGTTTTAATTCAACTCAACATTAGAATAGGGTTCAATAACCCGCTTATCACACATGATCTTGTGGGTTGGGAATGACACCCCTCTTCCTGGGCTGGAAGGAATGCTTTTCTAGACCCTTCTCTTCCACGTCCAGTCAATAGAAGTCGAGCCATCTGCCAATCGGCTCTTCAGCGAGGAGGAAGAGGGAGAAATAAGAGTACGACAGCAGGGAAGAATAGGACAGAGGGGAGTACTCGACACCAGATCGGGACACATGTTGAGTTAACGGACCGTTCCTCCGCCTCCCTTAGCGGATTCGTCTCTCTTTCAATCCTGCCTTGGGAACGGATTCACCTCCGCTTCCACCACATTCCCGTTTGAGCTATGGATGCGAGTAAAATGGTAGGTGGTCGACGAAATGTGAATGTTGTTAGCCTGCATCGGTAGATCTACACGTTTTGGGGGGTGGGAAGGGGGTTATTTTATGTGTGTGTGGTGTGTAAATACATTGTTGCTTTGAAGTAACCGCCCTGCTGATTTCCTTCAGAATGCTGCGAGTGAGCGTGCGGCACCGTTACGTTTAAACGAGTCGAAGAAATGGCGCTAAATAGTTAGCGCGTTAGCCAGTACTAGTTAAGTAGCCCATCTCGAAACATTCCCACGAAAAATGAGCTGCACGCAGAGTCATAGTGGGTTAATATAAACACGTTTTATCGGTCCGAGTGCGTTGAAGTGATTTCTAAACGTACAGGAGCACGCGACTGTGTTGATTTTGTCGTGCAACTAATGCAAACTTTACGGAGGTTTCTGTGCAACGATATCTAACTTAGCCCTGTTTTATTGTGTGGTAGATATCAGGGTCGCTTATTGTTTTGTTTTTGGTTAGTTGAGTTTGTTTAGTAACCTCCTGTTTAGTGTTTACTAGCAGCGCATTAGTCAAACGATTGGTTTACACCATAATAAAGCAAGGTACGAATACAGTCTGAGAATTGTTTGAATTGCAAATATAGCTTATTTTTGGAAACGTTTAAGTAAATATTTGTGCTTTGCCTTAGTTTACAGTCAGCTCTAAATCAGGTGGCTTCTCATGTGTTCCCGGTCCTGGTCCTCGAGTGCCCCTTCCCGGAGGGTTTGATGTCTCCTTATTTTGGGACACCTGATTTGACTCATCAGCCGCCTCCCAGAATGGTTAACATGTCTTGCTGACGAGCTGATGAGTTGAATCGGGTGTGTTAAGTGAGGAGACGTCTAGGGCATTCTGGGGGGGGGTGCTCGAGGACCAGGATTGGGAAATATTGTCCTAATTTTACCCCCTTTATCCACACTGGGGTCTGCTTGGCTTCGACAGAAGCATGTTGTCTGAATTTTGTCTGTTCATTGCCTGTATTTGTCTTTGCATCCGATGTTCAGATCTTAAACAGGGCTAGAGATGCTAACTATACCGACTTCTGTATTTTACAATATTGTGTTATGGTCACTCACAAGATTTGACAAAAAATGCTGCACCCTTCTTTCTGCTTTGACTCCCAACATATTCTTCATGCGATATCTGCTTATTCAAATCCCTTATGTCATGCTCCGCCTAGGCATGGTATGAAAACAAGTCTTTGCTTGAGTGGGGTCCTGGGATCCCCACTGGAGTTCGGAGCGTGTCCTGTATGTGTTTGCGGAGGCTGAAGCTTTATGGAAAGTCGATAATTAATGTAATTTGCACTGAACCCGGAGCACTTTTTGGATTTGAGCGGCATCCTCTGGGTTTGTTGTAGGCTCATTAGCAGGCTTGTAAAACTCAACGTAAGGTTTCTTACTATTTTGGCTAAAGCACACTCGAGTCTATGTTTTAACCGTGCAACACCTTTTGGGTTTATCAGAGCTTTGCTGACTCTAATGTACCACAGTGATGATGTGTTAGGGGGACAAGCAGCTGTTTATTTGAAGCTTTAACCTACAAGTTGTCGTTGGACTTATCCAAGTCTAGTACAAAGTACAAATATTCAACCCTGTCTGTGAAATCCAAGTCTTAAAATCTAATGATGGGATTAGGAGCATCAAAGTATGATTTTCACTCATTTATTTCAATCTTTAAAAAGGTTGACCTTGACAACAAAGATATCAAGGTTATATTTTCACAGAATGTTCTTTACATTATGTTGGATGATTTTATGTAAAAAACAGGCACTCGATGTTATATCTGTTGCACTAGCGGCACAAAGGCCATAGGTTCAGTTTCAAGGCAACAGCAACACGCATACTGATAAAATGTACTGCATACCTTGAATGCACCGTACGTCTTTGGATATAAGCGTCTGCCAGATGCGTGAATGTAAACGTATCTGCTTTAAATATCAACAAACTGTTTATAGTTCACCAAACAACGCATTTGAATGGACCTCTGTGTTTTTCCATTGTGATTTTCCATTCCTTCGGGTCCTAACTAGGTGTTGACCTAGTGAGAGGAAGTTTGAGTCATAAATGAGTAAATTATAAATTCGTCTTTAAAGGGAAGAAAAAGTAATTTCGTAATGCAGCAGCACACAGTCGCCTTTCAGTGAAATGACCTTTAAAGGGGTGGAGCGGTAGCTGAGACCGTGTAGCTAAAAAAACAACGCTAATGTTAACTGCAGCCCCCTATCAAAATTTAGGGTGTTCAGGTCTAGTGTGATTAAAACAGAGGGCCACTTCAGGAAGTTCAGAGGTATTTTTAGCTCCTTCAACTTTAGTTTTACACACCCACGCCACAGAATAAACTAAAGAGAAGCCACAGACCGATGTTAGCAGTGCTTTTGAAAGCAATTGTGCACTTTCGGGTGGCAGCTTGTTTTTTGAAGTACCTCAAAGATGTGAGATTACCAAAAATGGAAGGCTGGATGTGAGAAAGTTGTTTGGGTTGGCAGCGATGCCCTCAGGAGAAGCGTTGGTACAGCTGGGCGTTTCTTAGCTGACAGGAAGTGCTAGAAGAGGCATCAGAATACTCCTGGGATTTGATTCGGACAAGAGATCATATACAGACCCTGACCTATTTAGCGACCTTCCCATCCCCAAGCAGGAGGAATCGACAAGTTGTATGCGATAAATGTGGTTAACAGATCATTGTCGTGAAATGTAATAAATAAATTAAATGGTATGACTTGAAATTATGGGAAAATCCAGGCTATGTCTCATAATCTAACAATGAGATAAGAGCGTCAAAGTTTGATTTCATTCACATTGTTTTTAATCTTTGACCTGACTCGGTCAATATCAAAGATATCAAGGTTATATTTTAACAGAATGTTCTTTACAATAAGCAGGATGATTTAATATAGAAAAGTAAATCACGAAACATGACTTTAGCTGCGTTTTTACAGACTGGGTCACATGTAAGACACCCTAGAGCAATTTTCATGTAATACTTTGGCAGGCACTTTCATCCAAGTGCCATGCTCTACCAGTTGAGCTACATAATTGCTATGTAAGGTGAATTTTTGTCAGGTGAAACCTTTTTTTTTGGGGGGTGTTCCTTGTTGTTTGGGTCCTCTAGGTCTATGGAAAAAGTGACCCTGCCCTATTTTAGGTATCATTTTTGTGACTGTTGGATGAATTATGTAGGAACTATACCCCACATTTATTACTCTGAGTAAGATGTTTGCTGAAAGCAAGCCTTACTAATTATTTATGATCATGGCACGGCATGGGTTAAAACGTATAACTCGATACAAACGAGGGCCATTTCCTTACACACTCCTCTCTGGGCAGATGGGGTCACATGAGGATAGTCGATCCTAGCGTCCCTGGTGGCCATTACTTCTGTCTGCGATCCTATTGATCTGATTGATGTTGTGCACTTTGCATTAGGACTGTCTGTCAGAATAGCTACTAACACAGATGTTTGCAGATCATCATTCAAATGTTTTGTTTAACAAGCTTGGGTCCGCTTTATACAGAAAAGCCAGCGCCGGCATATTAATTAAGCGTCTAATGCGCTGACGGGATTGGAGGACGACAGCTTAGATGAACTACTCGTGGCGTAACAGGCTGTTTGAGAGCTTTCTTTGAGATACAAAAGCTGGAAGTGTCATTGCTATGTGGTTTGCGAGAAAAGAAGTTGCATCATTTGCTGTTGAAACATCGCAGGTTTTTGAGTCTATATATGGGATGACAATGCAGAACATTGTGTCTTCTGTCATGTAATGTGCTGCTATGACATGTCATTCAGGATGAGTAAAGCTCTGGGACTGGGTATAGTCATTTTTTTTTTATTCATACGCGAGCATACATGTACAGTTGAATGAACGCACAGCCATTCAAAGCATAGTCAGGGAACTACACTAACCTTTTCCACTGGTGGCACTTGCGCTACCAACTTTTTCAGTTACTGGCGCAAAATATGATTTGGTCGCACATATTTTTTTCAAGTTGTATTAGGGCGCTCTGGATAATAATGAACAATAATGAAACTGTATTGCATACAAATATGCTTTTTATTTTAGTTGCCATCTTTTAAACCACATGCCGCCTTGTTTTCTTAAACGTTGCAGTGTTTCCCAAAGATCTGAAATTTACTTGGTGGTGGTAGCCGGTGAAAAGGACAATTATTACCCACTGACAAATAATGGTCTACTATACATGTGACAAAGAACACAATACTTTGATTTTTTTGAAAATTAATATTAATTTCACATTATATTTCATCAATCTAACCACCCCAAACTTTCTTTGCCATTAACAAAGCTGACACTGTTTGTCAAAGCACCACGGAAACACTTACTGTTTTTGCACTGATATATGAAGCAATTAGACCCCTTTTATCAAACTCAATATAATACAATACTGTGTATAGTATATTAATAGACAGTGCAGGTCTATAGATTATAAATGTGACTGATGTTATGACTGATGTTATAATGGTAATAATTTCTATTAGATAGGCACTTTTCCTGCTTCTGCTCTCTTTCTATTTCTCTCTTGCCGATTTAAAAAGCTTAATCCACTCATTATTTCAGATTTAAAAGTCTGAAAAAGTCTACTTGCTGTCCCGGTGACAGACTTTACATTGCTTTGCTCGTTCAGTGCAATTGGCTTGACATTAGCATTGCTTTTTGCTACAATCTCTGTCCAAACTTAATATGGATATGGTTTTAGAAAAGATATGGTTTATTAATAATAAGATTATTAAAAAAATGTGAGAAAGAAAATGCAGCGCATGTTCGTAACAAGAACCATCGCCATAGTAACCGGAGGCACGCTGAAAATGCACTCGAGCTTTAGCGCGGTAGCGCTCATGGCCGTTTTCCGATCGACTCGGGTTATAAACACAACATTAATCAGACTTGGGACCCAAAGTAATTAAACTAGGACCTAACCGGACCCGACAGACCATTTAAAATATAAACCCGGAACCATACGGGTCCCGCGTCCTCAGTGAAGAAAGACCTCTGCTCAAGTTCAGAAACATGAAAGACACTGCGCTTGCTTCGTGTCCCACCCAATTCATTGAGAAACAGCTGAGCACGCAAACGCACACTGATAGGGAGAGACACGACGTGCTTTCACGCAAAATGAAGCCAACGTGTTGGAGGCTCAGAGCACGTTATAAAACATATTCTTAAAATCCACATTTCTGTTTTAATAAATGCTCACAGTAAATCATAGCATATTGTCTAAAACATTAGGTAGCACATTTGCGACCCATTAAAAATTAGGTTCGCAACGGCAGTTCAAAAGGTCGCATATGCGACCATTTTGGTCGAAGTGTAGCTCCCTGATAGTTAATTTGACTCATACACGCGCACTGATGTTCGACACATGCACATTGCGACAAATTGCAGTACCTCTGGTGGCCTAATGGCATCAGTTTTATGAAGATTGTGGTCATGACAGTGTTGCCCTTGCTTCTTTTTTGTCCACCAATCAAGTGACTTGTCATAAATGATTAAAAATGAACAAATACATTTTTTTTAAATTGTGTATCGGCGATCTCACAGGCTGACGATAGGACGATCTCAAATTGGGGCATATCGCCCAACACTAACGAACACTGTACGCTGACTCTCGCATACCTTTAAAAAATGTACTATACTTTGGCCTTAAGGGGAACATGTGGGGAGCACATACGCGCATGCATGGTGCATGACCATCGCGGTGGTAAAATACTGCCACCGTCACAGCCCTAATATTGCATTTCTGTCAAGAGATCCTTCTAAAAGTCCCACATTGCACCTTTAATTGCACACAGGGTTGTATTTAAATCCCAAACAATGTCACATTTAGAAACAGAGCAGGCTGACCTACAAGTGCTTTTGATGATTGAATTCATCCCTTGGGATTTGCAAAAGTCACAGACTGTGTGAGACTGGATGGAATGTGACCCAGACATATTTTCATTACAGATTCATCTGTTGAGATGAACACTCCATCTACTCATACCCTCCCTATTCTTAAGCTCTCACCTTATTTCCCTTTTCTTACTTTAAGTGATTATCACTTTGTCATCAGCCGCCCGTGCTTGTGAGAGAGCCAAGTAATTCACAGACCAATGCCAAGAGACCTGGGCAGCTGGCACACCGCATTCATACGAATGACAAAGTCTCAGTGTCTACAAATCTCTCTGAATAGCTCATACTAGATGGAACTTAAGTATTTTTTGGTAACCTTTAGTTGTGTATCTACCTACTAAAGGTTTTAATTTCCTTTTCATTAATGGAAACTTTACTTCGTCCAATTTTTACAGACTTCATTTTTTTAGTCATATGTTTATCTGTTCTGAATGCTTCGTTGTTTCCTGGAAAGAGTGTGTTGTGATATTTAAACTACTCGCATGGAAGAAGCCTGCAATTCTACTGCTGTTCAAGGATAGGTGCCATTTTTAGCATAAGTGCATAGCTAAAAATCCTATTGGGTTGGTCTATAAGAAACTTGCAGTTAGCAATCCATGTAAATTACGCAGTGGCCAAAAATAGTAGCCTGGATCTACCAGACTCTCGTACGTTTCATTTGTGCAGAGTCTGGCCTCTCTCCATTGAGAAACGTTTACTTCCTTGTAGGCGGGTTCTCTGTTAAAGTTCAACACTATTGGATCTGCCCAGAGTCACTCAGGATCTGCCATAGGCAATCGCTAACGTGTGGTCGTGACGTATATCATGAGCCGAAACCGGCCGGAAACAACAAGTCCGAATGATCAGACCAACAAAACTTAGCAAACATTGTTCTTGCTCCGGCTTTAACTTCTGTAGATTCGGCAGTTTTGCAACAACGGACCGAGTAGCTTTTCCTCACGTCTTTCTCCGCTGCCATTACTGAACTACAACTCAAACTGACGCACAACGTCAGCATTCTCAGCCACTCCCTCTGTTCGCTGATTGGTCCTAAAAAGATTAGATTTCTCGAAACGCTAGAAAGACAGAAATCCCAGACTTGGTACTGAAGGAAAATGAAATTGAGCGGAAGTGCGTAGGAGGGCGCAGCCAGGCTACGAAAATAGTCCCCGGCTGTGGGCGGGGCTTAGCTGGAGGCAGAAAGATTCCCCTGAACACTTCAACAAACGGTAGCTAGCAAGTTTTGTTAGCTTGTTATTTTACAGTTTTTCTCAGTCGCTTTGGTGCATTTCTCAAATCTGTATTTACATTTGCACAACAGTTAATGCAGTTCTCAAAACAATTAGTACAGACTAGAAAACCTAGTTGATAACCTGCAAAAGCGTGTCACTTGCTCAAAATGGATAGGACATTTCTCAAAAGCAAGTTTTCATGTCAATGAAAGTGTCTGTGTCTTCAAAATAAAAAGTACTGAAACCATGAACAAGATAGTCAAATGGCTTAGTCATGTTTTCATTATGACAGTTTATTCTATAAATGTTTTCCAATGCGAAAAGGTCAAATCTTGGTGACACTACCTGAAAATGCTCAAGACAGCACTATATAGTATACTATTTGCACAGCTATTTAAAAAATACAGTGAATTAACACATTGCTGTATTTAGTGAGGTAACTGAGTACAAGACACTGAATAATGTATGTATGTTTTACATTTTTACTGCATATGCTCTTTGCAATTCTAATTTGTTCACAGCATTGTGCAAAAGAAAAAAAACACAACCTTCTTTACAACAAACATAAACTCCCTTTGGCTGCGCACAACTGTAAACAATATTGCAGTACATATTGAAACTGAACATACAACATAGTACTGTAATCATTCTTGCACATCCAGACATTCCTCTTTGTCTGGCCACATAATAAAAAAAAAAAATATATATATATATATATATATATATATATATATATATATATATATATATATATATATATATATATATATATATATATATATATATATATATATATATATATATATATATATATATATATATATATATATATATATATATAATTTTAGGAGACATTTTCGGGGGAAAAAAGAAAAAAAATGATTTTGACAAATAGTTCAACATTTTTATATGTAATGACTCAACCAATGAAATGAGGACTTTTAGTTTTATATGGAATGACTATTCAGCATTCACAAGTATATTTAATTTTGACTGACATGACATAAGCAAATTATAATGTTATAAAACTGCAGAGAATTGTATGAAAGCAATTGATGCATGTCCAAAAGCATTTGCAATTTGTTCGAAGGAACGAGAAACTGCTACTATGATTTGCACAATTGACTAAATGTTGTGGAGGTTGAACTAACTGTTGTGCAAATGTAAATAGTGATGTGAGAAATGCACCAAAGCGACTGAGAAAAACTGTAACAATGCCTGGAGAAAAGCAGTTTTTTACCGAATATGTAAGCTCATTAACTGTCCGATCCCGCGATAGTTATTTGAAAAAGTTTATCGTCTAAGGGGCCAGTCACACCAAAAGCGCTTTAAACGCTTACAAATGCAAGGCGCGATGCACTGCCTTTTTTAAAAAAAGAGCAGTGCGACGCGGCTTTTCATATTGCTAAGCAACCACCGAGTCGGCTGTCTTGTCAATCAAATTTTTTTTTTGTCTGCCAGTGGCAGCAGGTATACGATAAAATTTCAAATGGTCTGTACTTCGTCGATTCTGGCAACCAACAACACAACAAAAAGACATTTCAAGCTCCTTGTGTAGCCGACCCTGTATAAGCCACCTCATGTTTGTTTTGCCTCCAGCTAGCACTGTGACGTAATTGTGACATCTGCGCAAAATATCTGCCTAGAAATTTGCAGCTTTTAATTTTCCGTCGTTGTTAGTACACGATGTAACTACAGAAGAGTCATAAAATATATCGAAGGTCTTTGGTCATTTTTGAGTGCAATGCAAATGGTCTAATCAGATTCAATGAATTATGCTAAGCTATGCTAAAAGTGGTACCACCAGACCCAGGAAGATCGGCTGAATGGATTCCAGAGCTGCACACTTAAAAAATATGAAAACCAATGCTGGATGTAAAAAGAGCTTATGATGTTTAGAGGAAGTACGACTGAGAGACTTGACCTCTCCTACTAAGTAGGCTTACACATCCGTGTGCTGAGAGTCTGATAAAAGTTCATAATGTTCAGCTGACCGTGCTAAATATGTTATGCATGTTTAAACAAAAAGGCACCATTTATGTTATGCAGGTACCAAATTGTCCTACCTAGAATTGTACCAATTTGGCTTTTATGACAGAGCAGGAATCGATGAGCGTGTTTACACAACAGATGCTTAATGTCTCTAAGCATGGCTCTGCATAAGGGCTCTCAACATCACATATATGACCGGCAAATGGATCATAAACTACTAGGATTGCAAGCAGCAGGGTTCTCTCTCTGAAATAAAAGAGTCTTTTAGGTAATGCTGCACGTTGACCAGCACTAAAGTCGAACTTCATTTGTATTCAGTGGCTGTTGCACAGCAGTGGTTAGAGTTGCTCAATAGGCCTTCACTGAAACACACACTTACTGTTTCCCTCGGCACACAGGAAGACTTCTCTGCCATGAGCTGCTTTTTAAACTTGAACTCATGTAGAAGAGCAGAACGAATAACAAAATGTTTCATTTTCTGTATTTTCCCCCACAGGCAGTCAGCATCAACAAAGCCATCAACACACAGGAGGTTGCTGTCAAAGAGAAGCATGCCAGGAATATCCTTTTTTTTTTTGGTATTGGACTGGACTATTTGGTATATAGTGTATAAAAACATGCAGAGGACAAGCTACAATGACCTAGCATAGTTACATATAAACAAAACTACAATAGACGGTTTAATCAGACACACGCCTGTTGTGGGGAATACATGCCTGAACCGAAGTGAATTTCCAGTCTGTATTTATTTATCCGTAGTACACACACAAGCTGTGCATGAAACACAGAATAGATTCTGAATCGATTTCAGATGCATTTTTAATGGGACGCAATTAATCGTTGCAGCCCTAAATGCATCATACAGGCACAACTGTTGGATGCTAGTGCCAGGTGTAAACATGACATCAGGGTTTGTAATGTGAAAGCATTAACGCAGTTCCCAGCTGTGTTTCCCAGTTTTCTCCTTGACCGCAGTTTTCACCATGTATATTGGGAACGCATCATGAGAAAGGGGCTCACACCTTCTGGCTTGCTGTCAACCGCCTGCCCCTCTCCAGCAATGCAGTGCTCTGCTGGAAATTTTGCCATGTCTTCCACAAGCTGCTGAGGGACGGCCATCCAAGCGTGAGTATGCCGACGTGCATCTAATTCTACCCCTCTATTGCTTTATCTCATTTTATTGCTTTGTCACTCACACTCCGTTTTCCAGTTATGTAATATTTGTCTCACTATCTGCATTGCTCTCCCAAAAAAACAAATGTTTTATACACAGCTCCATTTCAAGTAGAAAACAATTATTTGATGATAGATAATTCATAATTTGTTACATAATTCATATTAGTATTGGTTAAAGGGTTACCTACTTTTTAAAATTCTTAAGTTGCAGTCTGTAACTTTGGCAAAAATAAACAAAAATTTGTTATTGAGCAAAACTGTTTGCATTACCCCAATTTACAGAAAGCTTTGAAAAATACTTTAATAAGTTGAGCTGTCGGGTCGTATTTGACAGGAAACGTTAGTTTGTCAATATAGGCAAAGATTGGTATGTAAAGTTACATGTAGTTTTATTTTTTTTAACAGAGGTGGCGATAGAGAGGCAAAGGTTACGGATTGCGGCTTCAAAGTTAGTATCATATTAAACATCGACTATTTGTGTGTAATAGGCAGTGTTGGGCTACTTACTCAAAATGACTCCCAGCCAACAGTAATTAGGGTGTACTCACACTATCCAAACCGCGCTCCGGTGTGTTTGACCCCCAAAACCTGGTTCGTTTGACTAGTGTGATTGCTCAGATTTGGTTAATCGCGCCCTGGCTGGCTTGCAGAGGTGGGCTCAAGAGCGGTTTACTTGGGCTCAGGCGCGGAAGGCTGTGGTGTGAGCGCAATCGCGCCTGAGCGCGATTCAAAAGGTGAAGATGTCAGTTGCGCCACCACTCACCATCACCCAACTCCATAAAAACCTTTTGATGCGCGCAGGGGTTACGTGAATGTCCGAGCTGCACACGTGACAGATCAACTAAGCAATATGATGACATGTGAGAGGGCTGTCTGTAATGACTCAGAATAAAAAACACAGACTTATCATTACGGTGGGTTCCAGTGTTAAAGGAATAGTCTACTCATTTTCAATATTAAACTATGTTTTTACCTTAACTAAGAAGAGTTGATACATCCCTCTATCATCTGTGTGCGTGCACGTAAGCGCTGGAGCGCGCTGCGACACTTCGATAGCAATTAGCTTAGCCCCATTCACTCAACGGCACCACTCAGAGACAAAGCCAGAAGTGACCAAACACATCAACGGTCTTCCCATTCAAGACAAGCAGCCACACGAAAAAGTTTGGTGGCACAAAACAAAACGTAGCGCTTTTCTAAGCGGATTTAAAAGAGAAACTATATTTTATGGCGTAATAGCACTTTTGGGAGTACTTCGAGTCGGCGCAGTAACACCCTCCCTCTCCCATTATGAGAGTGAGAAGGGGAGTGGACTTTTCAGGCGAGTCGAGTCAATATCTTAATCGTGAACAACACACTTGGGCCTTCTGTTTTATTTAGGATCCTGCCTTTAAAGGTAGCTGCTTATAATATAAGAAATAGACAGCAAATTGTCTTAATACATTTAGGAGCCAAGCTATAAGCATTTCACAGTGGGATGGACTTTGTTTCTCTCTCTCTCTTTCTCTCTCTTTCTCTCTCTTTCTCTCTCTTTCTCTCTCTTTCTCTCTCTTTCTCTCTCTTTCTCTCTCTCAGGTCATTAAAGACTCCATGAGGCACAAGTCTGACCTGACCGACATGAGCAGGATGTGGGTAAGCTAGTACACGCATTTCACGGCAGCCGTACTGAATGATTTCACAGTGAAATAGAGGCTCGTCCCAGAGAAACTGACAGAAACTGTCAGATTGTCAGTCAGCAGTCTAATTTTAATTTCTGCTGATTGATAGCTGAATACGTTGACATTCAGTGCATGACTCAGATGCACTATATCTTCAGCAGAGAGATGATCTGTAATTAGGTAATGATGACGGGTTTGTGTTTGGCACTGTGGAGGAAGACGTGCAGAGCTTGACTTGTAATGAGTACCAGTCTGCTGTCCCTTATATTGTATGCCATGCCCATAAATTAGTCTTAAAAAAGGTCAAATTTAAATTTAAGCTGACATTATTTAAATTCACCCAAGATCCCTGTCAACATCTTCTCATCTTCATGGCTTTTGAAGGTCATCAGTGAAACATAGAGTAGTGATTTAAAGCAGTGGTTTTCAAACTGGGGGCCGCGAGATGGTGCCAAGGGGGCCCCAGTTTTATGACATTTTATGAAGTACATTAATTTATCATGAATTCTGTGTAATTAAACCCAAAAAAATAAGGCTACTAACCAAAAGCACTATACTTTTTGTATAATTTAATGTTTTTTTTTTATTAAAATGTTGAGTTTTAGAACAGTTTTGTCACAAATTTTCTTTGGGGGGCCGCGACGGAATGCACCGTACACAAGGGGGGCTGCACGCTGAAAAAGTTTGGGAACCACTGATTTAAAGGAATAGTTTACTGAAAAATGAAAATATTCTCATAATTTAGTTACATTTATGCTATCTGGAATATATATATATAATGTATGTATGTTCCTTTCTTCAGCTAAATTAAACTCAAATTTTGTAAACTATTTCCCAGCCATTGACAAGTTATCTCGTCAATTAAGAGAAAACGCTTCCCTGTCAATGACGAGTTTTTACGGCAATCCATATTTCCGCTATTATCTACCAGGTGGCGCTCTTACCTAACTTATAAAACACTGACACATCCACTAAGGCCAAAAACAGTAAAAACTCTGTGTATGTTTTGATCATCGTTCTGAGTCTGATCTCTAACAAAAGTCCTTTACAAAAGTGCAATTATCTCCAGATTTTGGTTCAAAATTTGGTATTTTTAAAGAAACCTACCCACATTTGAGAGGTGATAAGAAGAGAAAAAAAAGAAGATCGCAAGGGTCAATATGGTTGCTCTAGTCCCGCCTTCCAGTAAAAAGAGTCAACCATTAAAGAATTACATCATCTGGGGTAGGGACTTTGCGCATCCATAGTATCTGGTTTTGATAAAGCAAGACCTGGAGGTGTTTCAAACATGGTGGCGCAGTGGCGCAACTTCCTTAAAGGCATATTCCAGCCAAATATTTAAAATTACCCCATGAACTACTCGCCCTCAAGCAATCCGAGATACATGTATGATGTGTCCATCATCTTTCAGACAAACAAATTCGGAGTTATTTTAGTAAATGTTATTGCTCTTCCAAGCTTTATAAAAGTAGAAAACTGGGAACAACTTCTGACTTTAGTTCGGTATTTTACACTTAAAGCCCTGTTTTCAGATTGTTTATGATGAAATAGAACGGTTTTGACTGAAATTTGGACACATGATGCTGGCCGAGAATTTTCGGGTGTTTATTGTATCAACTCCCACCTCTACAATGGGTTAATAGGTGCACTGGAACAATCCTTCCTAAAATGCATTAAACTTTCGTTTACAAAGACGTGAAACTCACCGAGTGGTCAGGGGTGTTCACTGATATGCTCACACAAAAATCGCTACAAAAGATGCCCTCCAACAGCTGTTTTATCGTAGTTTTGTCAAACTCCATTGACTTGTATTAGATGTGCTGTGAGGTACGGTATTACTCCGCACCAGGAACCTTGTTTGTATTCTTGCAATTGGCAAAGGTGGATTATCGCCACCAACTGTGCTGGTGTGTCTATTATTCAAGCTCTCGGCGGAAGAATGTACGGGTGTGAAGCGTTTGGAAAAATAGGTCCACAAGTTTACAACGAATGCTAAAACACCTGTTGGAAAGCATCTTCTGCAGCGACCCCCGTGTGAGCATACCAGTGAACACCCCCGACCACTCGGTGAGTTTCACGGCTTTGTAAATGAAAGTTTAAAGCATTTTAGGAAGAATTGTTCCAGTACACCTATACAGCCATTGTAGAGGTAGGAGGTGATACAACAAACACCTGAAAATACAACAAACACCTCGGGGCAGCCGCATATGTCGAAATTTCAGTCAAAATCATAAAAATCCATATTTCAAACTTTATAAACTATAATAACTAGCTTGTCCAAGATGTCGTTGTTACTGGAAGCTAGTTATTATTGTTCATAAAGTTTAAAATATAGATATTTTTCTTACAATATTGCATCAATTACTCGAAAAAGACCTTTATTAACCCATTGGAGCCATGTGGATTACTTCTGTGAAGAATGGATGCACTTTTTTGGGCTTCAAAGTCAGAAGTTGTACCCTGATGCCATTTTCTCCCATTATAAGCTTGGGAAAGCGAGGACATTTACTAAAATAACTCCAAATGTGTTCGCATTAAAGATCTCGGATTGCTTGGAAGTGGGTAAATCATGGGGTGATTTTTACATTTGGCTGGAGTATTACTTTAAGAATAGCGTAAGGAAATAAATTAAATAAAAATATAAATCAATGTGCCACTATATTTGAATTTAAAAGTAAAATTTCCAAATTAGTTTTGCTAAAAAAACTCAAAATATTGATCTGAGAACATTGCTCATTCTCCCTGCAATGAAGGTTCCTAATGCAGTTTTTCTTATTCTTTGGTGGTGGTTTTGTCAGCTAGTGTGCACATTCTTGAAAATATTTCCTGTTGTGTTACAGAGAAGAATCCGATTGACATGAGGACAAGTAAATGATGACAAAATATTTTACACGGGAGTCAACAGGAAGGATTAGGTGGAACATGCTGAGTTGTAACTTTATGTGTAGTGAAAGGACCTGTAGTACTAGCTGACGATACACTAACACAAAACACTTCCTGTGAACGGTTAAGTCCACTTCCTGTTGATGATGTCACAATGAGTGGTAAAGGGGACAGGAAGTGAAAGAATGAGCTCATTTACTATATTTCCAGCTGTTCCCATTATGTGTGTACACAAACATGTTCACACTCCCCAAACATGACCTCTATCAGCCCCAATGACTCATAATTGAGAAAAACTGAGATCGCATCAAGGCCTTATTAGCTGCCTGTGTTGCATATGAAGGGCAATGACATCATTTTAAATTTTAAAGTGATCGCTCCGTTCCTCTCCTCTCCTTTCAGGGTCATTTGAGCGAAGGCTACGGGAAGCTGTGCAGCATCTACCTCAAACTGCTCATCACCAAAATGGAGTTTCACATCAAAGTGAGTGACTGAGACCTTGAAGACCTTTACTTGAGAATTCATCACCATCTTCATAGATCTTCTGTGTCCAAAATCGCCCACTATCGTTCACTATTTCCTATGTTACTTTACTAATATAGTGCACTAGAAATAGTGAATGAAATCAAATGAATTCACACGCTGAGTTCGCAGGAAGGATTGCTTGTGTCATCTTGTCTTGAAATGTGGGAATTTATTCAGTGTGAGCCTCACTGTGGATGAGTACCAGGCAGCTATGTGAGCATACATCAGTTGTGAGGTTATATTGCAATGCATCATGGGACTGAATGAGTGCATTTGATAATGTCCAGTACTTAATGTACTCAGATAGTGCACCGTATAAGGGTATGGGGCTATTTCAGACGTAGAGGTTTTTCTTTTTGAGCATAGATATTTAGTTATACAGACCCCATTATATTAAAGCAGACATTTTGGGACCTCTGCTTTAGACTATCTTTGTTAGTTTTTATATGTGAGTATTTAGACATTTAGTATATAAGCATGTTGGATGAATTAAATCACATCTCATGCTCAGGTGTACAGATTTTTGCATAAATGCCTCTAGTCCACTTTTTTCCACCTGCCACCAACTGTGAATTATGACTGACTCTTAGTTATAAAAAAATAGACAAGCTTTTCCATTTGTCCTGCTTCCCATTTCAGTAAAAAATACATAAACACGTGACAAATTGTATTCATGGTGTTTGAAAAGATTGTATTGAGTTAGACTCCCTCAAATATAATGTTCACCCACGTCTGCTCTCCCAGAATCCTCGTTTCCCTGGCAACCTTCAGATGTCAAATAGACAGCTTGATGAAGCCGGCGAGAACGACGTCAATAATTTGTGAGTATTGCTTTGGTCTGATGGTTTCACTCCTGATTGTGAACAAATACCATCGGTTACATATTAGAGGTTTATTTTGAGGTCAAGTTAATTTTAATTATTTATTTATTTATTTTATTAAATGTAAGAACACAATCTTGCTTTTTGTGTCCGTTTATGACAAGGGAGTTGATTATGTTTTCTGTCTTCTCAATGTTTGTAGCTTCCAGTTGACAGTGGAGATGTTTGATTATTTGGAGTGTGAGCTGAATCTTTTTCTTGGTGGTAAGTTTGCGGTTTAAAGGGATAGTTCACCCAAAAATAAAAATTAGCTATCTGATATGTTGGTGACATTTATTCTTCAGTAGAACAATAAAGATGAAATTTTGCAGAAACCCCAGTGCTCTGTGATTCAAATAATGCAAGTCAACAGTTTTTGCCACGTCAAAAAGCAGATAAATCCAATACAAAAGTAATCACTGCGACTCCTGGTGACATATTGACATCTTGTGAAGCCAATCGATTGTTTTTTGCAAGAAATTGAACGTTATTGACACCATTAATTACAGTTAATGTAGAGCCCAGGGTTCATGTGGTCCTGGAAAACCTGGAAAAGTTATGGAATTTTAAAACTTAATTTCCCAGGACTGGAGAAGTGCTGGAAAACGAATAAACCCAGAAAGTTTTGGAAAAGTCATGGAATTTTTCCAAATAATATATAAAATGTTCATTTTTATCAGGCGATCTTCCGATCAGACATGTTGAGGGAATGCTCGCTCGGGGTTCCCAAAGCAAAATGCATCTCCGCCTGCTCAACGGGCTATCTTGCCTTTTATGGAGAACAAAATATATTTAAATGCTTTTGCATTCTCTCACAGATTTGATTGGGTAATTATGGTGTATGTAATCCAGGCATCGGGTATTTGAGTCGCGTTTAAGCGCGCGCTCGGGTTAACTTTAACTTTCGCGCGAAGCCGGCAAGTCGTGAACTGCGCAAAATTTCCTCCAACGTGGTACATTTACATTTGGGCATTTAGCAGATGCCAATTTTCATTGGATTTTTATTCTTTATTATGTATACATGGAATTTTCTGGGTCATGTTTTTTGCCTTTAAAGTCATGGAAAGTCATGGAAATGTATTGGTAAAAATGTGTACGAACCCTGAGAGCCTCTGCCAAACGTGAGCGCAATCTTCTTCTTGTGGTGTTTGGTGGCAAACCAGCCTCTCAGTGCCACCCATAGAGCAGGAGGGTAAAGCGCACTTCCTGTATATCCTTCTTGTATATGTATATAACGTATGTATCTTTAAGTGGTTTAACACCTTGTTCTTACTAGTGATGCACCAACGGTTCTTCACCAAAATAGTTCAACTGAAAATGACATTATCGGTTCTCAATAAACCGAAAATAAATGGCGCTCTGCCTCTCTTGTCAGTGCTAAGCTGTTATCGCAGCGCTAGGCCGTTAGAAAGCCCAGCGCTAGGCCGCTAGAAAGCGCAGCGCTAGGCCGCTAGAAAGCGCAGCGCTAGGCCGCTAGAAAGCGCAGCGCTAGGCCGCTAGAAAGCGCAGCGCTAGGCCGCTAGAAAGCGCAGCGCTAGGCCGCTAGAAAGCGCAGCGCTAGGCCGCTAGAAAGCGCAGCGCTAGGCCGTTAGAAAGCGCAGCGCTAGGCCGTTAGAAAGCGCAGCGCTAGGCAGTTATCACAGTGCTACACAACAAGACGTGATGGTGAAAGCTGTAACACACAAATTCTGTGTGATGTGGTACTGCCCTCACTGTGGCATTTCTAGCGTCAGAGATCACATTGACTTGCATGTATCTTTAAAGTTGTGCTCAAGTTTAGAAATTTCGGTTTTGGCCCAGAATTTTCTTTTTGGTTCATCACTAGTTCTAACCAGACGTGGTTAGACGTACAGTAAAATATATATTTTCCATTTTAATCTTTTTTATGTACGTTTTTGTCCTAACTAGCTGTTACAGTGATATGGGACAAGTAACAGCAGATTCTGTTCTAGAAACAGAATTTATTCATTTATCTACAATGATGTCACAGCTGACAGCTCCACCCACAATGAGATCTCATTGAATTAAAGTTCTGCACATGAAGTTCTGAATATTAATTATCAGATATAGTCACGATGAAAGAAACAATGTATAATTTACTTTATATCTTAAAAGTAAATTATAGGAAGGAAATGAAACAATTTTCAATCCAAATACTGTATTGATTTTTATTTCGATTTTTTTTTATAAATAATGTATTTTTATAATGTTAAATTGTTTTATTTAACAATTTGTTTATGTACTGACCCATTTTTTATATCTTCTGACTGGCTGTGATTTTTATTATTTTTTATTATTTAGTTTTTATTCAGATTTTGCGTGAAATACCTTTAAGTCACCAGCTGCAGCATGTTTTACATCCCTCTTTGTTTTGCAAATTATCATGTACTGCAAGTCTGTGACTATGCTATTAATGAAATTGTCCTGATTGAGCTAAACTGTAAGACCCAAATCGCAAAGTTGCCTAAATCTACCCAGAACACTGCTAGATCACAGTATGCCTGTGCTGGAAGCATTAGGGAGAGGTTGGCACAAGCACAGCTCACTGGTACAGGAAACCACACCTCTGTGTGCTGAGAACACTGAGTCTCATAGGAGCCTGCATCAATGAGCATGAGATGGGTGGGGGCGAGAGACTGATGGAGATGAATGTGAATGAGGCGATGAGGAGGATAGGTTGGAAAAGAGCATGTTAAAAGGAAATAAAAATAAGTTACTGTCGTTTAAGGTAGAAAGTCCTTAAAACAGTATGATGAAGAATACTGTATTTTCACTATAAGTGTATTGCATTAAAATGCATAATTAAAGGTTTGATTTGTGTAAGAGCTTTAGTCCAAAGATCAGCACACATGGTGGTTATTCAGGCAATCCATGTTCAAGTCTAACCTTCATCTAAAATCCTATAAAATACGGACATAAATATTGGTACATGTCGTTTAGAAAGGGATGATAATAATTCTGTTAAACTGTTTGATCTGCTGTCTGTTGTACTTTTATATAAGATGTTGTTTATGTGTGTTGTTTTTTTTAGTGTTCAGCTCGTTGGATATGTCTCGTTCGGTGTCTGTGACAGCGGCTGGTCAGTGTCGTCTGGCTCCTTTGATCCAGGTCATTCTGGACAGCAGTCATCTATATGACTACACAGTCAAACTGCTCTTCAAACTCCACTCCTGTGAGTTCAACCCTCTGCTGTCCACAAACAACATCTCTCTGTGTCTAACACAAACCAGTAACTCTAAAGGCTGAAGTATGGTCCATATTTTTATGCATGCGTGAGGGTCCGCGTACAGTGTGCGTCTCATCTCATACATTCTATTGAACGTAAGTTGCGCATATGCCTGCAGGAGAATGTAGTATGGATTCCAGGAGATCCTTGCATTTTGTCGCAATGTGACATGTACACAGATGTTCGACACATATGCAAGTCAAATAAACAATATTTTTGCATCTAACCCGTTTTTATATTTAGCCCTCATTCATAAACAGCAGATTACATGTAATGCGGTCTTAATAAATCAAATTAAATGTAATTGTGCCAATAGTTACTAGTCAGGCTTGGCATACAGTCATTTAGCTTTACATTATCATTGACTACGTTTACATGCACCCTCATAATGCGATTATAATTAGATTTTGGAAATATTGTGATTGCATCTGATGTAAACACAATACTTCTATCAAAATAATGCGATTTAAGCTCACAATCACATCAAGTGTAATCATATTAAAACCTGGCGTATGCTGATTTTAATCACAATACACGGCCATGTAAACACTTTAATCGTATCTATACCCCACTAACTGAAGTGCACATGCATTTTTTGTCACAAACCTTAATCTCAAATTCGTAGTAAACTTGACATTAGGAATCTGTCAACATGACTCCAGAAATGCCATATGAAACCATTACAGGCATTGTCATAATATTTCTGTGTTCATCACGGCATAAAAAACTTGAAATGCATCCAAAGGGAACGTGTTTGTCCTTTAACATAAATAAATTAAAACAGTGACTAGTAACACACCTATAGGCGAGTTCATTATTTGTGCTGTGCGAATAATAACCACAATTATTAGTGATTATACCACGGGTCTGTTGAATGCTGCATTCTGATTGGCTGAGAAATGTTCTATGGGTGTTGATTATTTTTCTGTAAACCGCACACTTAACTTGTCAAATGTCTTAAAAATAGGCAATGTTTGTGGCAACCGTGGTATAAGCGGAATAATTGACTCCGGTCCTTTGAATTATTTGAAATTCATGTGTGAATAAACAGACGACGGTCCTTTGAATTATTTGAAAATAATGCACACCTGCGGTGTAACTCCGCTTCGCGTCGTGCCGCATTACCACCTTGGTGTGCATTATTTTCTTATAATTCAATGGCCCGTCGTCAATTATTCCTTACATAATCCAGATAATAAAAACTGCATGTAAAGAGGTTTCATGAGTCATGTTAAGCATCTTACTGCGATTAAGTCCTTACTCTGATTATTGGAAATAATCAAGTTATTTAGTGTATGTGTAAAATGTAGTCAGTTTAAATGTTTTCTCCTACCCTCCAGGTCTGCCAGCAGATACTCTTCAGGGGCACAGAGATCGTTTTCAGGAGCAGTTTAAAAAGTGAGTCTGTAGGTTCAATATTTATTGTCTCTCTGTCAGGACAGATGGTGTGACTCGCTCGAGTTCCCGCTGTGCTGAGTGGCACTCTCCCTTTTGTCATTTCTCACTTTATTTCTCCGTTTCTGTCTAAATCTCTCTCTCTAGACTAAAGAGTCTATTCTATCGCTCCAGTAACCTACAGTTTTTCAAGAGATTGATTCAGATCCCACAACTTCCTGAGGTAAGACTCCTGCATACCAAACAGGATGCGTCTCTATTTGCATACATGTAGGCTCCCTAAACCTTTTCTCTGTTTATTCACACATGTATTTGTATTTTCAGAATCCTCCGAACTTCCTGCGGGCGTCGGCCCTGTCCGAGCACATCAGTCCAGTGGTGGTAATCCCGGCGGAGGCATCGTCTCCTGAGAGTGAACATGTGGTGGAGACTGAAGATCTGGTGGACACAGATATACCACCTCTGCCGGTACTACATACAGTAACACATCATTACTATAACATATTACATATAACAGTAACATCATCATAATTTATTATGGGTACTTGTTTAGTTGACTGTGTAAAGATGGGAATGCTTCTCATTGTGCTTGATCTCCATTAGGGCCCTGCGGACACTAAATTCGATGACCTTTTCGGGACCTCTGCCGCAACAGACCCGTTCAACTTCAACGGTCAGAACGGCATGCGCAAAGACGACAAGTAAGATCGTAAACCAAATATGTGTCATCTTTTATACCTGTAAAACTACAAAGACAGCGTTTGCATATTAAGTATAAATGTCGTATTGTTTTATCAGAGACCGATTGATCGAGCAGCTCTCGGCTGAGCTACAGGCCCTGAAAGAGGAATTGGAGTCTTTCAGATTGGAGGTGAGAACCTACGGATACAACAGAAGAAGAGATGTGAAAGTACTAATGTCCCTAAATGAAAATTGCACGTTTTGGCCATTCACAGAGTGGGCGTCTTTGCCAAGCACTGCGGGGGCGTGTGAATGAACTGGAGGCGGAGCTAGCGGAGCAGACACACCTGAAGCAGCAGGCGCTGGGAGAGGGCGAGTTCCTGAGGGCGGAGCTAGACGACCTTCGGAGGGTCAAAGAGGACACGGAGAAAGAGCAACGAAGCCTCAGTGAAATCGAGAGTAAGAGATTTTGTCTCATGCTGTCCTGTGTTGCTGTAGCTCAACTGGTGGTGCATTGCGCAAGCAGCATAAAAAGTTGTGGGTTTGATTCCCAGAATCGAAGATATTAGAGCAAACAAATCTGAGAAGCGGGCATCAACCTCAGGTCCACAAATTGATGTTTAGTAACACACATAATTACACTCTTCCTCTTTTGTAAACCATAAACACCCTTTCCTCTTGTATTGCGGTTGTTGTAAGTTTTCCTTCCTCTTAAATGTAATTATTTTGCCTCTGTCTGTTGTATTGGAGCATCAATTTTAACAGTAATCATGATAAAGATGCAGCATGTTTTGTGGGCTGAACCTTCAGCATCACTAAACGCTGTTATATGTTATTCGAGAGCTGGCTGTTTGCAGATGGAGGACAGAGATGGATGTTTATTAGACAGCGCAGCTGCTCTCTGTAGCTAAGAAGCACAACAATCCACACCATCCTCTAATCCAATAATAATGCAGTCCAATTTACCCGCATGCAAGCATACTGTAGATCAACCGTGTGCTTGAAAAGATTTATTTTGTGGTGTTTATCATTGCTCTGTTTGCAACCTAGTGAATCCTGTACTAGCAACATCGGTCTGACTTTGAGTTTTCCAGTTTTTTCTGTTAACCAATAATGCAGAAATGTAATGCGTTTCATGTTTTTGTGTGTAGAAAAAGCCCAGGCGAATGAACAACGCTACACCAAGCTGAAAGAAAAATACACCGAGCTGGTCCAGAGCCATGCTGACCTGCTGAGGAAGGTGAAGTGATATCCTGATATCCACCATACACTGACTGTAGTACAAATGTAATCAACCTCCAGTCTCAGGCCAGTCAAAATACATGTTTCTTGTCAGGTGTCTTTGTGCAAAATGTTTTGTTCACATTTATACCTATTTATTACACCAGTCATTGGAATGCTTGATTCTGATTGGCCAGTCGCAACATTTGCATGTTTGCTATTCCCATATAACAACCGTTCAAAACTAATAACACACAGTAACATGGATGCTACCAATCATTTTGACAGGTACAGTTTAATATTACACAAAATGTTTAAATAAATATGTCTGCATATATGACATTTATATTTACAAATGATTAAACCAAACCAAATCATGTGTTTATGACATATAAACGTCTTATTATTTTTTTTAAAACAAAAAATAAACGTGTTTTCCTTGCGGAAGGTCTGCATTTGTTAAAAATATATTTCAAATTAATATTTAAAGTTCCTTACCTACTTATGAGGAAAATAGCCGTGTAATAAGCAGGATAATGTACAGCTGGGTTTCCCGCAGAAAATTTGTTAGTTAAGGTGATAGGGTTGGGCGGGTGGGCGTGGCCAGGGGCGTGGCAATCAAAAGGGTAGGGTGTACACGTCATGATGAAAATTAAAATATTTTTATTTAAAACGCTCAAATAAAACTTAATTTGAAGAAACTATGACAGAAAATGAACACATACTAGATTATTAATAATCTTTTATTTCCTTATAATGAATAATGAATGAATGTTTTAACCGATACCTCTAACGAAAGTAGCTGCGTGATGAAGTGAAACTAAAGGGTTAATAAACACAAACTAAAGCAGATGTTGTAGAACGTGTGGCGAACGATGATAGCGCGAATAATTTAAAAACTGATTATTTCCCACTATTAATTACATTATCTTAAAATAGTGTAACTCTTGTAGCATGTAAATAATGCACATAAATAAAGTGAGCAAGAGCGCTTAACAATTATATCTAATCAACAAGCACATGCAACCTAGCTAGCAGGTTGCTCGAACAACAAAAATCACCAGGTAACTTTAAATTTGCAAGAACTATAGACTAATACAATAACAGGCTTAAAAAAAACCAACACATAAGTCCACTTACAGTTCTCACAGACACACATTTTATCAACTGGCAGTTGACGGACCAATTTGGCCATGTGGCGCGCGTACACGCTCGCACGCTCGCGGTGTGAAGCGCGCCCGTGCTATTCTCCGAGATGTTTTATCAACTACTAGTTATCCTCCGACAGTGATGGACCATGTTTTTCTCTCATTTGGCCGTGTGGCTATTCTCCGAGATGCACTTGATGGCCTTTTGTGCAGCGAATTATGTTTTTATTTATTTTATTTTTGATGACGTAGTTAAGGCGGTAGGGTTATCCAGCTTAGGCGGGCCGCCCGAACAGCAAAGTGCTGTGGGAAACCCTGTACAGGCAGCCGGTTGTTATCGTGAAATAACCTCCTTCGATGTAGCGGTGGGCGATAAATCGCCTGCGATTCTCATGCACATCTAATCAGTAAAGCCAGTTTTGTGATTTGTAGTAAATTTTCATCACCTTCTTTCAAATGGAGCGGCATTTACTACACAGAGCTGTATTTCAACAAGAAGCTCTGCAAAATCGCATTCATAATTGTGGACTAATCGCATACGATAATGTATGCGATTTTGCCGAGCTTCCCTGTGAAATACGGCTCTTTGAAAGCAGGTGATGGCGATTTACTACTTATCACAAAACCGGCTTTACTGATGAGATACGCATGAGAATCGCAGGCGATTTATCTCCCATCCCTACTTCAGTGTGATACAAGACCCTTCGCTTCACTTTAGGTCTTGATCACACTTTCGTAGCTTATTTCTGGGATAACAACCATCTGCCTATAAATTATCCCTTACATAACAACCGTAGAGATACTTGAGACTGCTTGCAATTGGTATCTCCAGTCTCGTGCCTCTCTGTAAACCTGCAGGTGGTTCAGCTCCTCCACCAGGCTTTACTCCATTTTTCATACAAATGAAACTTGGCATGATCCCCTCTGCCACACTTTAAAGCTGGCATCACACTCTCTCTCACTTTGATCTCGCCAGAGGGGCCTACGTCCTTGCAAGCAGAACTGGGTCAGCCAAAAGCCTTGGCTCTGTTCTTTACTGTACTGAACCGCATGTGTGTTTGTGTGCGTTTCCCAGAATGCAGAGGTCACGCGTCAGATGACTGTGGCTCGTGCCGCACAGGATGAAGTGGAGAACGTTCAGAAGGAGATGCAGGAGAGATTGAAAGCCGCTCAGGAATCTGCAAGTCAGCAGGTTGGACGCTTAACGTGAACCACATAATGCACTTTCACTGCCCTGTGTATCTGTAGTACACTTTCATAAAAATCCCTGTTTGTGTGCACGAGCAGGAGAGGGTTCAGTTAGAGAAACTTCAAGCTCTACAGGCCGAGGTCATGTCCAGCAGAACCGAACTAGAGACCCTAAGGAGCACCGCCTCTTCTTCTCAACAGGTGGGATGTTAACCTTTGCTCTGTCTTTGAATTCCCTTTATACTTATCTTTAAGTGAAGCTTTAATCTTCAGTAGTAATCTGGGGTTTCCATAATCATGGAATATTGGGATTTTTTAAATGATTTCCAAAGCTGGAGGAGTCGATAGAATTGTTAATTCATTTTTTCGGGGTGAATATTTATTTGTAATGCAGAAATTTAGCATTTTTTGTAGCTAAATTATGATTTTTATATCTTTATTCAGTAAGCAGAGTCGATATGGTTTTTTTAATACTAAAGTATTGTATTCTATGCACTAGTAAAAAATCTGGACACAAATGGGAGGACCGCCTACTCTTTAGTCTCTCTCTGTCTCTCTCTCTGGTCCAATCAGCCAAAAACAGACCACGCACTTTATTTTTCTCATTCAATATTTTGTTTCACTCTGAAATACATAACAATACTGAAATAAGGTCGGTCACAACTTCCGGTTCATACAGACTTTAACAGGTCACTATTCACTCCTCTTTTTCACAAATTCACTGCAGGTTCAGCGTATCTGTGTTGAGTAGGTGGACGTGGTGATTTCGTGTTAGCATGTAAGACTGAATTTACCTAAGTGATGTGCGCAAACTGCATGTGGGTGTTAATATATCAACAGCTCTTTATCCCCACCTCATTCTGTCACCTGCGTAACCTCACTGACACTAACAAAGCCAACTCAACATCCTACGTTTCTTTTCTTATGTGCTTTATGTATATGACACACAATGGTATAATAATAGATTACACAATAGAAATAAAGGATATGTGAGGCTTGACAAGAGGTGTGCTATAGAGACAGAGCGCAGTTATGCTAATTTGAAACCACGCCCACCAGGAGGGGAAAACAATCCAACCGTCTCCATTGACTTTGTATTGCGAGAGGCAACAAAAAACAGAATAATGCCTAAAAGCTGCTGTGTGACAACGTGTACAGCTAACAAGCCAAAAAACCCAAAAATAAGTTTTTATAAGCTGTCGAGCCATAAAACCCAGCCTTTAAGGAGAAAAAGTGGATTGCAGACTACGTTTCCCTCTAGTGGGCGCTGTTTTACTAATAGTAGTACTATGAAAAGTTGCCTGTTTTCCTCTTTTGTGTCTTCAAACGCTCGTTTTTTGAGGTCGACAGCTTATATAAACTTATTTCTGGGTTTCTTGGCTTGTTAGCTGTACATCCTGTCACACAGCAGCTTTTAGGCATTATTCTGTTTTTTGTTATAAGCCAGAAATGACAAGGAGGCGGCCTCACGCAATACAAAGTCACTGGAGATGGATGGATTCCCCCCCGGTGGGCATGGTTTTCAGGATATGACGCGTTGCGCTCTGTCTTTATACGCCGTATTTAGTCCTCCGCCATGTTGATTCCGAACCGAAGCAGTGAGGGATTTAAAGGGACACTCCACTTTTTTTGAAAATATGCTCATTTTCCAGTTAAACATTGGATTCCAAAAAGGTAAAAATTCAATCTCCAGATCTGGCGCTAGCACTTTTAGCATAGCTTAGCATAATCCATTGAATCTGATTAGACCATTAGCATCGTGCTAAAAAATAAAGTTTCGATATTTTTCCTATTTAAAACTTGACTCTTCTGTAGTTACATCGTGTACTAAGACGGAAAAACTACAGAAGAGTCAAGTTTTAAATAGGAAAAATATCAAAACTCTTTGGTTATTTATAGCGCGATGCTAATGGTCTAATCCAATTCAATGAATTATGCTAAGCTATGCTAAAAGTGGTAGCACCAAACCTGGAGATCGGCTGAATGGATTCCAAAACGTTAAAAATCAGATATTGGAGAGCCTGAAATAAAAAGCCAACATGCAGTGGACAAAATAATTTATTGGCCAATACCGATATGGTTGCCGATATGTTGTGCACCCCTGTGAAAAATCAAGGTTTGGGTTTAATTAAATAATTTCTTACTCCCTCTGTAGTCACATGAGCAGATGAGTACTCAGCTTACTGCTCTGGAGGCGGAGAAGGCGGGGCTTATGGAGACGCTTTCTAAGAAGGAGGCGGAGTTGGCAAGTTTAGGGGTGGAGTTGGAGCGAGTGCAGAGCAGTCTGACCAATGAGCGGGAGAGTGGCGTAAAAGCCGCCGAAGCCCTGCAAAACCAGCTCAACGAAAAGGTAGGAGGGCATATAACTTGCATATAAAGTCATTTCATTTTAATTTCCCAAGCTTTCTAAATGCATGATCTTATTTTTCTATAGGAGAGTCGTGAACAGGCTCTGGAGAGCGAGCTGGTGTCCCTGCGCTGGACCGCTCTGCGTGGAGCTCTGGAGGAGGCGGAGAAGATCATACAGGACAGCCTGAATCAGCTGGATGACCCCGCACACATCAGCTGCACCAGCTCAGCCGGTCAGTAAGCGACTTAAATTACCCTCAGCTTTACCAAGACATACAGCTGTATAAAAGTTGCTCTGTGAACGTGTAATGAATATTACAGTATGGGTCCTGCTGTCTTGTGTATGTAGATTATCTGGTGTCCAGGTGCCAGGTGGCTGTGGACTGCGTGGAGAGCCTGCAGTTGGCCAGAGATGGCTTGGTGTCAGATAACACGGGTGAATTACCTGCACACACACACACACACACATACTCATTTGCTTTTTGCACTGTTGTTTTTCAACATATCACAAAAGTCTGTAGTGTTGGGAAAAGCACTTTATATCATGAGTAGCATGCATGTAGTTTGACAAGTTACAGTTTATTAAAGGTGCAGTGTGTAAATTTTAGTACATCTAGTGGTGAGGTTGCAAATTGCAACAAACGTTTCAGTCCACCGTTACCGAAACGCATAATGAAGCTACAGTAGCCACCACCGGACAACCATGTCATCGTTGGAGACAACTTAGTAAAAAATTTTTGTCCGTTAAGTAGGGATGCACCGAATCCAGATTTTTTGGGTTCGGCCGAATACTGAATCCACTGTTTAAGATTCGTCCAAACCGAATACCGAATCCTATTCGCATCCTTATTCCATGAACACTGTAAAACACATTAATGAAGTAAGCAACGTCCACAGCAGTGTTTTTTTCATTTTATTTGATTTTAACTGTAAAAAAAGGATATGCAACATTATGCCAGGATGGCAAGTGGGAAAAACTATTTTGACAATTACCATAAGCCTATGCATAATGCGGTGCGATGCGCTAGTTTTTTCCAGGTGCGTTCACGAAACGGCTCACCGGAAAAAAACTTATCCCCACGTCAGCACCCGATGTGTGTCATCAATGGCCGCATGACGTCGACCAGCGTAGAGCAAGCCTAGGGTTCGGTGGAAAAAAATCTAAGATTCGCCCGAACCCCGTCAAAAAGCCCAGTATTCGGCAGAATCCGAATCCTGGATTCGGTGCATCCCTACCTTTTAAGGGCTTTTGTAGAAACAAAATGGCGACTTCCATGTAAGGGAACCCTCTGTGTATGTAGATAAAACGTCTCATTCTAAGGTAATAAAAACATAACACTTGATTATGAAAGGTCTTTATACACCACTGATAATATAGGTATGTATTTTATATTGCATTCCTGTCAAGAGATCCTTGTAAAAGTTACACACTGCACCTTTTAAGTAGTCAACAGTCAAATATATGCTTTTGAAACAGTAGTTGAGTAAATTATCAAAAATAAAGTTTGTTTAATTTATTTAAAGGGTCATATTTATGTAATAAAAAAATACACTGAATAAGAAACAAGCAAAAATATAAATTTTTTTACCTAAAGAAAAGTAATATGATGTACATTACTATATTGTGTGAACATAACCTTGATATCTTTAATATTGACTGAGTAAGACCATGTCAGAGATTGAAACCATTTCCTGTATGTGTGTGTATTAGATGTTTCAGGGCTGGTGCGGGCTGCGACTCAGTTCGCTCACCTGGTGGGTGATGTCATCGTACAGGGCAGTGCCACCTCACACATGGTGCCAGTGGAACAAGCTGATGGTGAGCATGAGATCTCAATCACCCAAATTAAACAAATTGAACTTTGATCCTGTAGCTCAGTTGGTAGAGCATTGAGTTACAAATGCCAAAGGTCATTGGTTTGGAGACCCACATATTGATAAAATGCGTACTTCGTAATGCACCGCAACTCACTTAAGATGAATTTGTCTGCCAAATGCATAAATGTATGTAAATGAGCTTGTGTCATCACTTAAACATAACTGATGCAATTCATACTAGAAACTAAATTTCATCTTTATGCAATTTGTGCAAATGTTTGAAGTAAACTTGCCAATAAGATAGGTGAGGCGTGGGATTTTGTGATATAGGCACAACTAAAGAGCATTTTATTTACAATATTTCATAAAAATCTGGAAGGTATTGTTGCTTCAACAAATACTTTCTATGATAATGTATAGGCAGCAGGTTGTTATTGCAGAAATATGCCCCGATTAGGATTGTTATTAGGACTCGACATGAAGTGGAGGGTCTTGTATCACACTGAAGGGGCTTATTTAGCAATAACAAACGGCTGCCTGTACATTATCCCGCTTATTACAAGGCTATTTACATCATATGTAAGGTAAGAAAGGTAAATATTGATTTTAAATATTGAATGGAGACCCTCAGCGAGAAAAAAAACATTACTTTCGCTTTTAAGATAAGACATTCAAATGTCACGAACACACTATTTGGTTTTAATTATTTTTACAACTGATATCATATATGTTATTTAAAGACATAAAAATAAAAAAGACATATTTACATTTCATTTTTGTGTAATATAGACTGTACCTGACAAAAGTTACCTGCAAATGTCGTGACTAACCAATCAGAATCAAGCCGTGTAATAATAAGCCAGCAATTTAATATAAAATTAATAGTTTGTGTTCAGCTGAAGAATGGAAGTCATATACAAGGTAAAATATGAAACAATTCATATTTTGGTAAACTAGGACTATTTTAAGTTGACTTTTGGGCAAAAAATATCTAATACTCAGATCTCTGTATAATTACTTTACAGTACTAATAGAGACCTTATATAAAATGTCGTTTCCTTTCCCCGAGTCAGTCTTTATAAATCAAAAAGGTCATTTGTGTCACCGTGTCTTGTAATGACTCTGAAGATGCGATCGATTAGTTAAAGCTGCTTCAAATGGCGTTCCCACAACCACAATTGCTGACGTCACGGCCGTATATGGCAGAAAATCTGTGTCATGCGTCTGCTAAGCTTATGTGTGGTGTCTGCATGCGACAGATGGCCCGTCTCACTGCTCTCTTCTTTCTGTCTTTGTCTTCCTCTGTCCGTGGGCAGCGTTGGCAGACAGCGTGAAGGCGTGCGGTGCGGAGGCCCTGGCATTACTTTGCCAACTGAAGCAGCAGGAGTCTATGGGGACTGCAGACTGCAGCCGGCTGAGGGCGGCACTTAACGCTGTAATGGCCTTGGGCGAGGTGAGTGGGTCTTTAAGTCAATTATTGATTTTAGAAGTGTGTGATTTTCTTAGATAGGATGTGAATACAGTGAAATAATTCAAAGTTAGTGATAGAAAGTCAGGTCAGGTGCATTGTGGGAGAAAGTACACAGCACGATGCGTTTACAAATGTAGAAGATCCATACATTCATATGGGTGATTCTCACGAAAACTTGGTTTTAAAAATGTCAAGCATGAAAATGTAAAAATTGCTTAAATTTACTTTTTTTCCCACCAGACATTGAAAAACAAAGTCTGGAGTAAATGGGAACATTAATTTAAAAACTTTTACTTATCATTTAACACTTCTTGTAACATAATTTTAAAAATTAGTCCTAAAAAATCTCATTACCGCAACAGTCAGAAAACATCAACACTGACATATTTTCAAAATGACATGACAAACCTGAAAGAACATAATTTGGAGATTCTGCACATGCATTTAAAATCAAAGTATTATGCTTCTATTAATTAAATTAACATTTAATAAGCATCTGTTGCGGTAATGATAATCAAAATGTCGTGTAAGCATTCTGACAAGAAAATATTTCAAATTAACTGTAAAAAAAAAATGATCTTACCTGGTAGCCATCTTGAAGTAACTGGTTTATGTGCTTGGTCACTCAAAATCAAACTTTATTAAAATTCTGTATGTGTGCTTAAACTGTTCTCAAAAAGTGTTGCGGAGGATGAGAACATCAGGCATGGACACATAATTTTCCTAATTTTTCTTCATTATTATTATACATGAATATTCAGTAAATATTTTTTCTGTCATCTAAAGTAGTCTAGCAAAAAATCACTTTATTTTTTTTCTAAATATTTTTGTTTTAATTTGTTTAAATTACAACATAACACATGTTCAAACACAGCCAGAAGCATTGCGGTAATGAGAATTTCAGCAGAAAATGAGATAAAATTGACAAATTATAAATTCTTATGTTAAAATCACACATTGTGCAAGGTAGAACACAGTATTGTGTTAATTCTGATGCTTTTTAATATTACTATATTACACATTTTATAGCTAAAATCATAAGTGCCGTGGTGTTTCAATGGTTTCATGAGAATCACCCATATAACACTATTTCTGAAACATGTAGTATGCACTATGATGAGTAGCATATTATTTTTCTCACTTATTTCCTTTGAGCAGAAGTTACGACCACGGGGTCTGGAGCTACAGCAGGGTGAACTTGGAGATCTGGTGGAACAAGAAATGGCGGCCACATCGGCAGCTGTGGAGTCGGCCGTGGCCAGAATCGGGGTATTTGGACTGTTTTCTTCATGCCATACAGACAGATGCTTAATAAATATGCTCAGATCAACTCCTGATGTTTAACGTCTCTCTGTTTCTGTTAAACAGGAAATGCTCAATAAGTCTAGAGCGGTTGACACTGGTATCAAAATGGAAGTCAATGAAAGGTTAGACCAAGATGCAATGTAAGGTATTATGTGTTGCGAATACAAAGATTAAGCAATGACATACCCAATATTCATTGGTGGATTGTTTGGGATTTCCTCATCAAATGCATGTCTCAATTTTGGGCTTGATGTTTACTTTAGCTGTCCCACCCTGAGTATGTGATAGGCCTCTATGCGCTCTCAAGTGCTGCTGTTTGTCGCCCCCTACAGGATCTTGGCGTCTTGTACGGATCTTATGCAGGCCATCAAAGTGCTGGTGCTTTCCTCCAAAGACCTGCAGAGGGACATTGTGGAGAGCGGAAGGGTGAGCGAACTCGTGCAATGATTTTAGGAACCAGAAATATGATCTGTGATGTCATAAGAGTTAAAGTTAAAGCATAAATACAGCAATCAAGTTGTTTTTTCAGGGTGCTGCAAGCATGAAGGAGTTTTACGTCAAGAACTCCCGATGGACGGAGGGTCTGATTTCGGCCTCCAAGGCTGTGGGCTGGGGTGCCACCATGTTAGTGTAAGTATTTCAGACAGTGAGAAAACACATAAACGTAGGCTCTGAAATCTTATAGAATGAGCCACATTTGATGTAAAAACTGATATTGGCATACTTGTGATGGCACAATAATGCAGAATTGTGAAGTTGCGATTATAAACAGGTTATTGTTAATCCAATAAATGATATGATGTTACAATAAGTGTTTGATAATTGTTTTTTCCCGCAGTGATGCCGCTGATCAGGTGGTACAGGGCAAGGGCAAGTTTGAAGAGTTGATGGTGTGCTCGCACGAGATTGCTGCCAGCACGGCCCAGCTGGTAGCAGCGTCTAAGGTACAGCGGCAACAAATCATCATGCGATACCACGTGATGATTAAACCAAGGTTTTATATGATCCTGTCTCTGTTATCATCAGGTGAAGGCAGACAAGGGCAGCTCAAACCTTACCCGGCTGCAGCAGGCTTCCAAAGGAGTCACGCAGGCAACCGCGGGTGTCGTGGCGTCAACCAAGTCCGGCAAATCTCAGATTGAGGATACGGGTACGTGTTTTTATGTGTTTGCAGCAAGAGCTGTCGTACGTGGTTTTGGTTCCCCACGATAGTTTCCTGTCATTTGACTCTGTGGTCTCATCCCAGAAAGTAAACTAGTGTTGTCCTGACTGAGCAGCATGTGGAGTTTTCATTGACCTCCACAGACACACTGCCCCAGTTTAACTATAGCTGTATAAACTGGTTTATGTTGCTCTCCAGAGATACAGGCATCACCAGATCCAACTTTCCATTGCAATCTCTTCTGTGCCAGCCCAGGCATTTAACAACACTGACCAGTTTACACATTCACACCAGCTGTGAACATTGTTAATGCTGATAAGCACAAAATTATAAAAATAAATACAAATGCTAGCTTTACTTACTGATTTGTATGCTTAGAGCGGTTTACTACCCATGCTAAGAAAACAATTTATAAATGCATTATGTCATCGTCCACAGTATGCAAAATATCACTTTGCATAAAATGGCCAGATGACGTAGCGCAAATGTACAGTATGGTACAAATGAAGAGTTTGGTTCCAAAACGCAATACATCCATTTTGAATAATTACGATGAAAAGCACTATTTTCTGTTACAAACGTTCACATAGCATCTTTAGGTTATAAAAACATAATTCAAATCCATAACTTGATTGTCAAAGATTTATTACTAAAACTAATTATTTTTTCTACAAAATGCAATAAATCCATGACAAGTTTTTTTTTCAAAATGCTATAAATCTATTGAATCAATACATATAAATGTTCATTCATCTTTGCCATGTTGTATTCATTTAGTTGACTAGTTGTATACACTGATTAAAAAAATAATGGCATTAATCAAAAATGTGTTAGCATGAGAGAAGCTTGATGCTGTCCTGTGAGAATTTTTCCGTCGCCCGAGTGGCTTACGTTTCTCCCCGCCACCGAAAACCACAACAGGTTTATCAATGCCATTTAAAGTATTATTTTGTTTTTGTTTGTTTGTTGATCATAAAGTACAAAGTAGATGAGGAAAACTAAGATTCTGTGTACTCAACGTGCCGCCATTGTTTGTTTACATTGCATGGAATTGTGCGCTGTAATTTGTGGAGCGGATTTATTGCATTCTGCAGAAAATGAGGAGTGGCGTTTATTGCGTTTTGGGGAAAAAAGGGAGAAAAGATGACAGAATAACACTGCGGATATTGGATTTTGTGTAAAATTAAGAATTTGCTTTTTAATACTGACCTGATATAATACTGATTTTGGCAATAACTAATTAATTGTTTTTAAATGGCATTTATCGTGTTTTGGAATCAAACTCTTAAAAAATGTAAAGTGTAAATAGCCAGTAGTGTTACTGTATGTCAGCATGACACATTTCTATTGCTAGATAGTTGCATGTGGTTGGTTTTAGGAAGGGAACATTCTCATGCTACAGAGCATTTTTTTGGGACAGAAAGTTGTATATGGCCAAGTAGTAGAAGACCCATAATGCATCTAGTGCATATTACACATATACTGTTTGCTCTACCTGCTAAAGGTTACAAATCAAAGCCAAATGACAAGAAATAGCTTTCATTTCACCATCTAGGTTAACAATAATAGTCCGGCTATGAGTAACCCACTTCTAGCCATAATAAACCTGAATTTGGTTACATGCCGTTTTTGTAACTTACAAGATGTCTGATATTCTGTTATGTAAACAAAGTCAACATTGATTAAGGTGTTTGGTTTCATTTATTTATTTTTTGACTATGGCGCACAATTTCTGAAAAACGCTTTGGGAAAGGGAGGCGGGCCGAGTACCAAAACATACTTGTAGCCAATCAGAAGTAAGGTGCGTGTCTAAAGGACATCGTTGCGGGCGGGTCTATCATATGAAGGTTCAGATTCTATAGAGGGTATGCACGTGACGTCACCTTCGGCGAAAATGACTGCGGTTACGCCCACCGAGTGGCAAAAGACAGAGCGGCAGCATTTGAGTACAGTGTGAAATCAGCGAAAACACAGGGAAATGTTTGTCCTGTGGCGGCTACCATAGCTTCTCTATGCGTTTAAAAAGAGGGTGGAGCTGTGTACTGAGCCATTGGTTGCAATTAACAATCTCACCACTAGATGCCGCTAAACATCTACAAACAATACCTTTACATTTTCACTGACAGCCCAAATTTCATCTCGTTTTAGTCTGGATGTCTCGGCTGTGTTTGGATGGCTATTCACTGTCTTTGACATTCGAAATCACCTAAACAATCACGCCCCTACCCCAATAGAATCTGGAGCTGCCCCACACATACGCAACCCAGGCAACGATGTTGGTTACTGGACGCGCCCCTTACTGCTGATTGGCTACAGGTGTGTTTTGGTTCTCGGCCCGGCTCCCTTTTCCAAAGTGTTTTTTTTTTAAATCATGCATCCCGCCTTTAAATTTCACAGCTTTGTTAATGCTGAATGCTCTTTGTTTCAGATACTATGGATTTTTCCACTATGACTCTCACTCAGATCAAGAGGCAAGAAATGGACGCACAGGTGAGCGTGTTACCCTGTATTTTTAATTCGATCTGTACAAGCATTGAACGCATCTGACTCTTGAATGAATCATCCAGGTGTTGGTGTTAGAGCTGGAGACTCGGCTTCAGAAAGAGAGAGAGCGTTTGGGTGAATTGAGGAAGAAGCATTACAAGCTCGCTGGCGTGGCCGAAGGCTGGGGAGGAGAAGAGGAAGGTGAGACGGCCGAAAACACCAGTCAGTGCTAAATAATAGCTAACTAATATCAATATGTTAAGCATCCATCCTAAAGTATTTTCGTGTGTACTTGCGTGTAATTCAGTCTTTCTTTTTTGCAGGAACAGGTTGAGACGCGTCGCATTCTGCGCAGCAGCCCCGCCGAGCGGCCGCTTAGCTTCTTTATATACTCGATATCTTTCCCCTCTCCATTTTTATTGTACTTTTTAACTTTTTCTTATAATGTACATTAAAGCCAAATAAAAGGTGCTTTTTTTCTAACCCGCTCCCTCCCCTACCCCTGGAGTTTGATGATGAAGAGGTGTGTGAGAAAGGAAGTGGATTGTGTGGCACCACCTAGTGGACAAATAGGAAAGTGCAAGTGCTACATTTGGAGAATCTACCTTTCCTTTCCTCCCCTACCACGTAGAGCAATCTCCCCGTGAGACCACACATCCCATGATGCATTGCACAAGGTTAAGTCACCCCATCTGCAGGAAATGTTGATACCCTGCAACAAACCGCACCGGTGTGTGATTTCCACATCTCGAATGCATTCCTCAACGCCAGTCCGTCCTCCAGTGTGAGGGGGCTGCTGTTGGATAGGATCACCAAAAAGAGACCCC
This sequence comes from Misgurnus anguillicaudatus, assembly GCF_027580225.2. Classification (NCBI taxonomy): domain Eukaryota; kingdom Metazoa; phylum Chordata; class Actinopteri; order Cypriniformes; family Cobitidae; genus Misgurnus; species Misgurnus anguillicaudatus. Next base: position 16,204,893 of record NC_073360.2, on the reverse strand, counting down.
TAATCCGAGTACGGCCTTTCCCGATGCCCTCCTTAGCAGTGGTCGTTGGAGTATGGACAAATAAAAGGGCGTCGGACACAATAAATGACGACCCACTGTGGACTAACACATGAAAAAAAACACTAGTACACAGTAGAGCTCAGCTGAAGTTTTTATGATTCACTTTTTGTCCGTTTGTATTTGTATCTGTTGTATTTTTGATGGTGTTTTATGTTCCGTTTAAATTTTTTGTTTTGTAAATGAACCCAGAGTAGATTCATCCACAGGCTTTTTACTGTTAAACAATGTTAATTTTTAGGAAAAAACAAACTAGACGTTAAGTTGTCTAATAGCATATTTTAACAAAACTGTGTCTTGATGCATTTCACAGACTTAAAGTCCATGACTGAAAATGTACCGACTGTTTCGTGACCTCACGATCATTGTTATTGTAATAGCTCTGTATTAGGTTGTAATTTCCTCAGCACATATAGATAAGACACTATATTGAAAATGCATTACCGATAGTCTGAAGTAGTTCCGAAAAGCAAGATTTTGATTTTTAAGACTCGAGTTTCCTGTTCCTGCTCGGTTTACACTTAAGTGCTGTTAATACTACCAGTATCTGTTCATTACAGTATACGCACCCTTTCACAATGAGGCGCGAGAAGAGACATCCGTGCCTTCCAAAGGGAAATAAAGGTCAAGGATCACATTGCCTCGTAAAGACATCTAAAATCTTGATCTGAGTAGCATTAGGCTGGTGTGTTTTTTTTAAATTGGTGGTTTAATATTAGGAAGTGATGCTGAAATGATCAGGGCCGTGTGTGATGTCAGAACAGTCAGCTTCCAATGTGTTTGATGTCTTGAGCTTCCAGCGTGCCACTTTCTAAATCGACGTGTATCTTAAAGGGTTAATTTAAAGAAAAACTATTTCGGTCAAATTTCACCCAAAAAAAAAAAAAAAAAAATCAGGAATAACATGGTCTACTGTATTTTAAGACCATAAAGATGTTATTTTTATGATAATTGAATACACAAAATAGGATTCACATTGCTGTGTAAAGAATATCATAGAGGTTAAATAGTAATAAATCAGCAATAATTAATTTTTTATTATTTTTAAATGATAGCATGGTGTGTTATTACAATTATATTGTATTAATGCACTTGACTCTTTTATATACATTTGTTTTGTGCATTGCAATTCTTTTATGGTTTTCGTTTATATTTTGGGATGAGGTATGACCCTGATATTTCACGTTTTTATGAGATTGAGTTATAGTAGAGATGCAAGAGAAGAGGGCTGTTTATAGCAATGTAGACCACATGGCCTTGTAGACCAAAACTGTCTCCCAGCAGATCATGTCTAAACTAGGACTCAGTCCAGGCACAGAGACATGCAACAAACCACGGTTACCTCAACTTCTCCACAAAGCAAAACTTAATCAATTCCACAAATGACTTTATAGTCCTATTGACTCGATATGAATTTGGGTAAACCGCGCAGACGTGTGTTTTCTTTCATACTAATATTATAATGTCTGTTCTTACTCGTGTGTGTGTGTGTGCGCGCGCGTGTGTGTTTGAGTGGATGCTGTGACTGAGGTATGATATATATATACTGTATATCTCATATGTTGTTGTGTATTAATACCCTCATGTTGTTGTTTTTTCTCGTTGCACTGCTTTGGCTGTTATGTTAAGTTGCGACACTGGGTATTTAATTTCCGTTTTGTGGAGCGCCAAGACCTCCGGTTTTGTTTTATTTAGTTTAGGTTTGGTTGTGTCTAGTCTTGCCAGCTCAGCCACTCAACTGCCTCTCACTTTTGTCAATGAGAAAAACAAACAAAACGCTCAATAACATTTTGAAAAATATCTTTGTATGATATATACTTAAATTGTGTGTCGGTTTGTTTTCAGTTTTTAAATAAATATTTCACACATTAAAATAAGTTTGTTTGGTAATTGTTTTGTCGTTTAAAAATGCATAAGAATTGCTGCTTTGAATCACAACATTATGAAATAAATATGAATACATCATTACTGGGGATTCTGGAGGATTTTAGTAATTTATTCAGGTTAAGCATTTAGTGAGTTATTTTGTTGTGTAAGTGAAATCTTAGTCAACACAGAAGTGGTTTATCCCAGGTGATGTACTGCAGTGGTAAGTTTTACAGGATACTATCCAATAAAATACTATCCAAACTTTTCATTTTGCTCACCCTACTGGAAAAACAGCATACCAGCAAGACCAGCATTATGTTGTGTTTTGATGCTGGTGACCACAAACCAACATGGGAATTATGCTGGTCTATGCTGTTTTTTTCAGCAGGGCAAATGGGTATTATCTATCCTGGGACCAACCAACATATTATGAATAGGAATATCAGGAAAAATATACATAATTGAAATATCAAACTATTATATGGTACATCATATCAATTTTTTATTATTATTTATATAATATTATTTACATTCTATTTATTTCATATTTATATTTACAACTGGTTTTTGTGTCATTCACCACAACAGTAAAAAGCGACTGTGGGGGTGGCGTTTGCGTATGGCAGTCCCCCAGACAGCATTCAGACAAAACAGCAGGCCGGTTGCATGAAACTTCTTAATGGAACAGTATGTAAGAAATTTATATCATTTAATCATAAAATGGCCTTGATATGTCACTAGACATTAAGAAATCATTTTAATTTCAAATACTTATATCACTGACAACAGTGGTCCGGCCAGGATTTTGTAATTTAAAAAGTGGAGTTGCAGCCCTCAACTGATGTTTATGTTGTCATTTTGTGTATTGGCCACCAGTTGTGTGATTGCAGTACCAGTTTTAGCCACAAGTTTTGTGATTGCAATACCAGTTTTGGCCACAATCCTACATACTGTTCCTTTAATGGACCTAAGTGTTTTAGCATTAAGGTCGCGATGAAACGGAAGTATCAATTGCCTAATTTTCCCCTGTGGTGACGTAGGGAGGTCACGTGTTACATATATAAAACGCACATTTGCAGACCATTGTAAACAATAAACTGACACAAAGACATTAATTAGTATCAGTTGACATACAACAACGTAGGAATGTCCTCTTTCAGCACACTTGTAAACACTGAGGCGGAGTTTCGCGTTCGTCTTCTGTGACCTCTTGACATCATGACGTATTGCGTGGGGTCACGCTGGCGCATCACGACACCGGATCTAGACGAGAAGTTGTGCTTTAAAAGTGTAAATTTGTTATTTTTCTTGTCAAAAATGACAATCGTTTTGCTAGATAAGACCCTTATGCCTCGTTTGGGATCGTTTATAGTCCTTTGAAACTCTGTTGAAAAAAACTGTTAAGTGTTGAGTTAAGTGTTAATTGTTGGTGTCTAAAGTCCATTAAAATGAGAAAAATCCTGCAATGTTTTCCTCAAAAAACATAATTTCTTCTCGACTGAACAAAGAACGACATCAACATTTTGGATGACATGGTGGTGAGTAAATTAACTGGATTTTTATTTTAAGAAATTGGAATATTCCTTTAACTCGGACATCATTAAATGTTGCTGGAGTTGCACTTACTTAAAAATTACAGCCTTTGAAAAGCATTTTAATCCAGGATAAGAATATTTCAGTTTTTATTTTTGTGTTTCGTTTGTATAAGTATTGTTGTTATTTGTAAATCCACGTCCGTGGAATATGGTGGAGTACACGTATGCTTTTGTACTCATTGGTGGATTATGTACACACATTATTTAGTTTTATAGATCCGTTATTTGAGAATGTCCTTGTAAAATTACGCCATAGGTGTTCGTGAAACGCCGCTACTGGTCCCGAAACACAGTTTGAAAACCCCTTCAAAAAAGTACAATTAAAACGTAAAATATAAATTTGTGGCCATTTGTAGCACGTGTTTTTTGTTTTGCAACTACAAGAAAACACACTTTCAGACAAGTCACGACATAATGTGAGGAAAGGGTGCCACCTGCTGGACAGCGTTGGTAGTGGATTATTTACACGTGTTCAAATAAATGTTTAACAAAATATTTCCTTATGGAAAAAATATGGTTTATTAGTTTACTTCTCCAGAACACGATGAATGCCATATAAGTGGTGACATTAACCAGAGATGGTTTAGTGATGAAAGTGAAAGATATGAAGGTGTGACGCTAGTCTCAACCTCATTGGACGCGCCCACAGCATCAGTGAACACGCCCACAGACTGTTCACGCACCATTTATGCCCATAGTCAAACGTCAGGCTCACATGACACTGCTGTTACGGGTTACAAAAACATCATCTTGAAGCCTTGAAATATGACTGTACGCTATTTTGACTGTAATGTACCAGAACCTTATAGCACTAAGCTAGAAAACCACAAACAACATTTCACCGAATGCACTTTTTATATGACATAATACATAAGTGATCCTACCATCTGATTTATATTTGGCTGCATGTATATTCTCAAGGAAAATGTTTAATAATATAAACATTTACATGTATGCATTTTACCCAAAGTGACTTTACAACGTGTACTTTTTACTATTATGTAGCCTGTGGTTCGAACCCATAACCTTTGCACTGCTAATGCAATGCGCTACCGCTTGCACACTACAGGAACACTGACTCATAAGAGTACTCGACACACACACAGTCTGGGACTAAATATAGACCACAGGAATAAATCAATCTGTGTAATGTTAAACAAATGCAGAGATTACCACAATCCCTGAACCAGAGAGGAAATAACATTCACATTTGTTTAAAGCTATAGGCATTCCTGCAGGTTTGTTTAACAGGGACTATGATGTTGTATATTGAAGTCTAGATTATGTTCTAATAACACCAAAGGCCACACTATGCATTAACACTAAACTGCAATATGCCACACACATATCCTATATATGTCGATCTTTACACGTATCTCTTAAGTGCGTGCTCAGTTCATTGTGTCAATGCACCAGTCTGTCTCTGAGTCAGTCTCTACTGCAGTTTTGACTCCTTGAAACAGATCGGCTATTTTTAGCATCTGCAGCTACAGTAACACTCCATCAGGTTACTGTGGCTTCGATCTCTATACCACAGGGGCTGAAGACCAAGTTGAGATTAAGGATTGCCTATGGAGTGATTATTGTGAATGTCGACACTGTTGAAAAAGGAAGGGTGGGGATTGGCAGTCACCTCCAAACAGTTAATATAGCATCAAAATCTCATGTATTAAACATAATGCCTTAAAGGGGACATATCAGGAAATCTAACTTAGTTTTGGTAAACCATTCTCTGCAAGCATTTGAAAAAATAGGCCGATTTGGCTCCCTTTGTGATGTCAGAAGGGGATAATAATGCCCTTTAACCACGGCACTGCCATTTAGTGCAGAGATCAGCTCATTTGCATTTAAAAGGACACACCCAAAAATGGCACATTTTTGCTCACACCTACAAAGTGGCAATTTTAACATGCTGTAATAAATGATCTGTTTGGGCTAAAACTTCACATATGTACTCTGGGGACACCAAAGATTTATTTGACATCTTAAAAAAGTCTTGTGAAATGTCCCCTTTAAAGCAATATCTGATAATGTCAATTCTGTAATTGTTTCCTTACTCTCATGTCATTGCTAATCCAACTTTTTTCTGCGATGACAAAGATTTGGATTGAGAGAATATGTATCTTTCAGACAAGAAGTGAATTGGGGATGTCAAGCTCCGAAAGGACTTAAAAAGTATTTAAAGACATGAGAGTGAGTAAAAGTAGACTTTTCATTTTTGGGGTAACCTATTACTTCCCCAAAGCCATTGTGTTAAAGGAATATTCAATTTTCTTAAAAGAAAAATCCAGATAATTTACTCACCAATATGTCATCCAAAATGTTGATGTCTTTCTTTGTTCAGTTCAGAAGAAATTATGTTTTTTTGAGGAAAACATTGCAGGACTTTTCTCATTTTAATGGACTTTAATAGACACCAACAGTTAACACTTAACTCAACACTTAACAGTTTTTTTTCAACGGAGTTTCAAAGGACTATAAACAATCCCAAACGAGGCATGAGGGTCTTATCTAGCGAAACGATTGTCATTTTTGACACGAAAAATAAAAAATATGCACTTTTAAACCACAACTTTTCGTCTACACTGTAAAAAATTTGCTGTAGTTTTGCAGCTGGTTGCCAGTAACTTACTGTAGAAGATAAAGTCTGAAAATGTTTCGTGTTCATTTGACTTTGAACAAAATGTTGCCAGTAAATAACATAAATGTAAAATCTACAGTAAGTTACTGGCAGCTAGTTGTAACCAATAAACTGTAAACAAAGACATTAATTAGTATCAGTTGACATACAACAACGTAGGAACGGTCCTCTTTCAACGCACTTGTAAACACTGGGGCGGAGTTCACGTTCGTCCTCTGTGACCTCTTGACCTCATGACGTATTGCGTGGGGTCAGCTGTCGCATCACGACCGGATCTACATGACGAGACGTTGTGCTTTAAAAGTGTATATTTGTTATTTTTACTGTCAAAAATGACAATCGTTTCGCTAGATTAGACCATTATGCCTCGTTTGGGATTGTTTATAGTCCTTTGAAAAAATTTCTTCTGGACCGAACAAAGAAAGACACCAACATCCCGGACGACACGGTGGTGAGCAAACCATCCGGATTTTTCTTTCAAGAAAATGGACTTATTCTTTAAGCGTTACATATAAATAGGTGCTGCATGTTAAGGCAGATGCAGATGTGAGGTCACTGGCCACAAAAAGATAGTTCTCCCCAAGGACTCCACTTTCACAAGCCAATAAACAGAAGAGATCCAATCGGAGTGCAATGTTTCCCTGCTGCAGTCTGATGCTTCAGGAACATGAGTGCACTCGTTGTGCTTTGCTGTTTTTGATTTTCTGCTGACTCATTACCTCTCCAGAAACTTCATTTTACGGTTGGGTAAGGCACCTCTGCCTCTATATTATTCAGACTGATATCGGCCGATACCGATAGTTTGGTAGTTATATTAAATAAGTGCATTAAATAAATTCTGAAGATTACATTTTCTGAATGATATGTATACATATAATGATCATTAATATTGGATATTAAAGGGATAGTTCACCCAAAAATGAAAGTTCTGTCATCATTTTCTCATCTTCATGTTGTTGTAAACATGTATGAATTTCTTTTTTCTGATGAACACAAAAGAAGATATTTTGAGAAATGATGGTAAGCACCCAGCTCATTGTAACCATTGACTTCCATACTAGGAAAAACAAATATGATGGAATTCAATAGGTGGGTGATTCTCACGAAACCATTGAAACCACACGGCACTAATGATTTTAGCTTTAAAATGTGTAATATAGTAACATTAAAAAGCATCAGAATTAACACAATACTGTGTTCTACCTTGCACAAAAAGTGACTTCAACATAAGAATTGATAATTGTAAATTTTATCTCATTTTCTGCTGAAATTCTCATTACCGCAATGTGTCCGGCTGTGTTTGAACATGCGTTATGTTGTAATTTAATCAAATTAACACAAAAATATTAAGAAAAAAAATAAATGGATGTTTTGCAAGACTACTTTAGATGACAGAAAAAATATTTACTGAATATTCATGTATAATAATAATGAAGAAAAATTAGGAAAATGATGTGTCCATGCCTGATGTTCTCATCCTCCGCAACACTTTTTGAGAACAGTTTAAGCACACATACAGAATTTTAATAAAGTTTGATTTTGAGTGACCAAGCACATGGACCAGTTACTTCAAGATGGCTACCAGGTAAGATCATTTTTTTACAGTTAATTTGAAATATTGTCTTGTCAGAATGCTTACACGACATTTTGATTATCATTACCGCAACAGATGCTTATTAAATGTTAATTTAATTAATAGAAGCATAATACTTTGATTTTAAATGCATGTGCAGAATCTCCAAATTATGTTCTTTCAGGTTTGTCATGTCATTTTGAAAATATATCAGTGTTGATGTTTTCTGACTGTTGCGGTAATGAGATCTTTTAGGACTAATTTTTAAAATTATGTTACAAAAAGTGTTAAATGATAAGTAAAAGTTTTTAAATTACTGTTCCCATTTACTCCAGACTTTGTTTTCAATGTCTGGTGAGAAAAAAAGTAAATTTAAGCAATTTTTACATTTTCATGCTTGACATGTTTAAAACCAAGTTTTCGTGAGAATCACCCAGGTACGGTCAACTGCGTTCTTACCATCATTTATCACAATACTTCCATAATATTTGTTTTTCTACTATGGAAGTCAATGGTTACAATCTGCTGTGTGCTTACTAGTGCTGCACAATTAATCGCATCGCAATGTCAGCCTGTGCAATTATATGACAGCAAAATGTTGCAATTATATTAAATAAATAAATGTGTGGACTTAACACAAACTTTCTGATAACAGTTTGATAATTTTCCTTGCTGTTTAAAAAAAGAAAGAAAAACGAACAAAAAAGGTAGTGCACGTGTGGCATGCACGTGTGTGGTGTGGGTCGTCACTTATACCAGAGCGAAGATGGATGCAGAGGAGGGTGACAGTGATCTGGTAGCTAAAAAAAACCTCTATGTTTGTTGTATGGTGGTATTTTGGATTTAGGATTACTGACACTGAGCAGTTGCTACATCACGTGGCAATACAAAAACATTTCTAGTTTTACAAATACACATTTTAGCTAAACTGTGTGGATTTTCCTTAAAACCCATCAAGTTGACTCATGATACTATTTAGTATAATCGCAATCGCACATCGCAATATTAGCATCAATAACCGCAATGGGAAAAATTACCCAAATCGTGCAGCCCTAGTGCTTACCATCATTTATCAAAAAATCTTCTTTTCTATTTATCAGAAAAAAGAAATTCATACAGGTTTAGAACAACATAAGGATGAGAAAATAATGACTGATAAACTATCCTTTATCAACCTTATTTTTGACGTAAATGTGCACTGTAAAAAGTGCTACACCTACAAAGTAGGATTTATATACTTTAAATAGTTGTAATCTACCTTATTTTATTGGTTTTATATTAAAAAGTATCAAAATACTTGCTCTTGACTTAAAATATAGAAGTGTTTATATAACTATATATTTTGAATAAAACCAATGCAATTTATTTAGGTTGTTATTTGAATGTGGTTGTCGTGTCCAATAAATGTTATAAAAGTGATTTTACATAGACAATTTTTTTGAGCAGCAGTCGATGTGGCAGCTGCTTTCATCAAACACAATTATTTTGCATTTTGTATAAGTTGCTGGCATCCCTTTTCATTGGCTCGGACTTTCACGGGCAGATGCAGTATCTTCCTCGACCTCGATCGGCTCTTCAACAGTTTGTTCGCGGCAGCAGATCTGAACTTGACTGTTTAACACGGTGAGTTGAGCAAATTTAGCCTAATAACTGATGTAAAGTCACTCGAAAGTCACTGCAAATTGTAATAGCTAACGTTAGCTATCCTGCACACATGGCAAGCTAATGGCTTCACAGTGCTAGGCAGTGTGGTCGATCGATCGGTGGATACGTTAGCGGTTGAGACCGTGTTGTTAATATGAAATTAATTAAGTGCTTTAGTGTGGCCTATGTGTTTTATTGGATGTTTTTAGCAGCACCTGCTAACATCATCGCCACTATAACAACATTTAGGATGGATGCAGACGTATTAATTAGTTGCACAAATTTGCTCAGTTAACTTGTATATTTTTATTTCACAAATTCATAATTTGCAGTCACGCGACTACCATGGATAAGTTACCTGGTAATATTAGTGTGTCTTTGACATGACTCGACCTGGAATCAGAGATTATATACTTTTGCATTACTAAAGCAGATGCACAGATTAGACTGTAGAGATGTAACGTTATGCTTAGTAGTCTGTCTGATTTTAGAGATTTGATCCACGGTTTTTTAATGCTGCATAGTCAATTAATTATATAGTTTTGGTTGAGAAAAAAACTATTTCTAACCCATTACTTAAATAAGTTACATTTACCACTGATTTTAAAACTTATTCTAACATGCTTTTTCCTGGTCTTTAGATACCCAAGAGCTACCTGGGGTCTACAAACTTCACATCCAGGTAAGGAAAACTTCAGAATTTATACAATTACAGCTAGCCTATATATATTCACAGGTAAGTAACACATAGGTAAAATTGCAAACAATAGTGTGGGCATACAATTACATTTCTTGGTTTTTATGTACCAACCACCAATAGAAGGCAGATACGATCATCACAGAGTGTGCACTGCTCCTAAATGGTCTCTTTACACACAAAAGGTCTGCTAAAAATGTTTAAGAAAGCATTTGAGGTGAGAAATAGATTAGTACAATGTACTAGTATAAGCTTGATTCATATTGATGAACACAGCATACTTCGACAGTTAAATCTCAATTTTGTGACCTGTCCCCCTCGACTTTTTTAAAATAAACAACATGCACATATGTTTTTATTTTCTGAGATGCTGGTGATAGTGTGACATCTTGTAGTACAGTGTGGTATGTATAGTAGGACTTTTCATAGCAACTGAATGGTTGAAAAAATACTGGGGTTCTGTGGTTTGTGCTACTGCCATTTGGCTGTGAAATTTGATCAGATTATACTTTTTGACAGGATTTATCTGCCTCTGTGGAGAAAAGGAGAGAAGTGGTCCTGAGATGCCTGATTGAGTACATGGGGGAGAGACAGGAAGACCTCGTCAGTGTCTACCATGTATGTATTGGGCTTAAAGATACTTGTCTTTTTTATGTCTGTCCCACTGAGCACAGTTTCTTTGTCACAAATATTGTATGTTGAAGAGATGTCCACTGAGGAGCCTGAATGAAAGATATGATGTCTTTTTTATGTGTTCTGTAAGTCATTATAGACGTTCATGGGAGCTCCATAAAATGTTAAAAACTAGTTCAGATGTGGACATCATTTAATGTCTCATTTAGACAGTTTATACTGTTTCTGGACAAAATAAACACTTTCAGGATGTCTTAAATTAAAACTCAGGTTTATTTCGACGTAATTTCCATTTGTTATCGCAAAGTAGCTCACAGACAGTGTGTCTGTCCATCTTAGCATCTGTGTAAATCACACATCTTTAGATCGTGAAAGATATCGGATTTGAACCAGGGACCTTCAGCTGCCTGCCATAAGCTGGAGACGAAGATACAGCTACTTTGACTATTTCTGTCAGACATCTACAGAAGTTCTAATTGAGAATTAATTGAGGTTTAGATCTTGATATCTATGTTTCATTTGAAGTCACCGTTGTAGTGGTCAGTGTTTGCTTTAGTTGACCTCTTGATCTTTGTACGTCTTGTATTATTTTTTCTTTTGCTTCTGTGTGTTTTTAAAACACAATTAGTATGGCAAACAATGCCCAGGTAAAGTGAGAACAGGTGTTTTCAGGTCCTTGTTGATGAAATCAGCCCAAAACAAGCATCTAATGTTGTGTTTTTAATTTTACTGTTAATAGTTTGCATTTATAGCCACCAGCCTTGTGAAATTGTAGTATCGACACCAGTAACATTATTATGATCATGTATTCTGAAGGTGTATATAAAGCATGTGCACACGATGTTTTGAGCGAGTGTATCATGTAGTCACACACAGACATAAAGATTTTGCATCTGAATCACAACAATGGTGACAAATAAAAATCAAAAAAGCTTGGTAATCACAAATGAGTTTTATATTATAAGTTACCCATCATGCATTGGATCATGAAGCTTTAATTTATTTTTTCTTTATCGTCACCATGGTTATGATTCATATGCAAAGTCTTAATGTCTGTGTGTGACTTCATAATTCACTCGCGCAAAACATTGTGTGCACATGCTTTTTATTCACCATCAGTATAGGTGATCATTTTTATAATATTGATGCCGATTCTACAGTTTCAAAAGGCAGGTGGCTTTAAATGTCAACTATAAACATTACATTTAAAAACGTAACATTAGACTTGTTTGTGATTTTGTTATCAACAAAAACCTGAAAACCTGATCTCACTTGATCTTAGGATTCTTTGCCATAGCAACTGTTTGTCAACCACACAATTACAGCAGTCAAAGAAAAGTTAATACAAGACAACCAAGGACCAATAGCCCAGCTAAAGCAAACACTAACTACTATAATGGTGACTTCAAAAGAAACACATATCAACATCTAAACCTTTATTAATTCTCTAAGATCTTCTGTAGACATCAGAAAGAAAGTCAAATTATTTGAATTGTATGTCTTCTAAGGGCAGGCAGCTTAACAATCCAAATATGTGTGAAATACAGATTATAACATAACAGACAGTTATGCTGTCTAAAGGTGTGAGTGAAGTTTTTTTTTCATGATTTTTGGACAAACGAAATGGAAACTACATTGGAATAAATATGACTTTTAATTTAATGCATCCTGAGTGTTTATTTGGTCCAGAAAAATAATACATTGTCTAAATGAGTCTTTAAATGATGTTGAAAATATGTTCACATTGTCCACATCTGAACTAGTTTTTAAACTTATATGGAGGTTCCATGAACATTCATTACAGAACACGTCAAAATAAGACATTATAAAAATGTTCATTCTGGCTCCGCAGTGGACAAGTTTGTGACAAAGACGTTGAAGTTAGTGGTTGTGTTAATATTTTTATCATATGGAGTAATTACGTTTGCTCTTGAAAGATATTTAAACTTTGTAGCTTAAACCCTAATGTGATGGTCAATCAGGGACAGGCAAGGACAATTGCATTGTTTTATTGTAATCCATCCTTTAAACCAGAATAATACAACACTCAGGCTACAGTAGATCATGATAGTTTAGTACCCACACTCTATGGCATTGTCATGGTAGACTTTACTCTGGTCACATACTCTAGTCACAGTAGCCATCTAGTATCCTACACATTTAGTAACAAAAGAAAAATTTTGACTATGTCTTATGTCTTCTACCTGTCTGCTACATTCATCTCATTACCTGTTTGTCTGACCAAACTCTTGATTTTTTTTGTCTCCACCAATAGAATCGGGCTGAAACAGAGGTGCACGCTGAGCTTTGCAGTTCCCCAATGATCATTTACATGTGCCATCATCCCAACACAATTGGTATTACCATCGAAGGAAAGTCCGTGGTCAGAGGTTTGCCAAACCTGTCAAAAGCATGATGCCTCCTGTTTGGACTTGCCTATGCTGTCGACCTCAAGTATCCATCAAAACTGGTGTATGGTTTTGAGATATATCAGAGGCTTTTTGTTGGATTGGACCCCATGCGTCCTAAGCCATCATCCAAGTACGGAAATCTCCTCAACAAGTTGTCTTAGATGATTTCTCAATGGAATCTGGCTGACTTTTTTTCGCTGACTTTTTGGGACTTTGGCTTGTTCACCGTGTCCCCCAGAGTTGGATGGGTCCATTCGTGCCCTTCTCATCTCCATGCGTGCCGTGGCTCTGTCTGGCGCACTCACCGCTGGCCTGGCTTGGCGCGGGGATCGGAGGTGGACCGCTCCAGCTGGCATACTGATCTTGCCAACACATACCAACATTGGCGTTATTTTGTCACTTATTGAGATCAGTGTGCTAGCTGGAGCGGTTTGCCCTCCGATCTTTGTGCTGGGCTGGGCTGGCGGTGGATGTGTCGGACGGCGTTGCGGCATGCATGGAGATGAGAAGGGTGTGAATGGACTTGTCTAGCTCTGGGGGATACGGTGAATAGGCTAAAGTCCCAAAAAGTTGCCGTGTTCCTTTAAGACTCCTTGAAGAAGTTGCTGAAGGTAATATGTGTTCATTGTTCATTGTCTTAATTAATGTGGACTTTGGACTGTGTTCTGTGCCAATCATTACCTCACGAGGTATAAGTGTCTTTAAATAAATGTTATTGTCTTCAATCCATCTTCTCATCTTTTTTCTTCTTCAATTGAATATGTAATTGTTATTGACAAATTCTGTTTATGTAAAGTTAATCACTGTAGTTTTTAGAATGTAACATTTAGATTGCTGAGGTAATAGCTAGGACACAATTAAAATGTTTATTCACATATGAATAGGTTTATTTTACTAAAAAAAAAAAGTTCATAAAACCTAATTAAAATGAGTACAGGTTAATTGTAGCAACCCATAAATGCATTACCTGTACCAAAAAAAAGTAGGTTTATCTAACAGAGTAATACTTGTACAATTAGTTGACTCAAATCAATTTTAATGCATTCATATTAAGTAATGTTAGTGTGTTCAAAATACATATAAAAGGTTGCAAGTTGACTCAACCTAAATCTTCCCATGCAGCCACTTGCCTCACTTTTAATAAGTTGGATCTAGGTATTACTTTTTACAGTGTGGGCACCGCCATCTTTGAGCTCCTTTGTGTAAGACTTTTGGTTAGCCACTAAAGCTAATGGTAGTTGTATTGTGAGGGACTTGATTGTGCCATTTTTTATCTTTATTATGAAATCCAGGAAGACCGGCATAATTTGTGGAGTTAGGGATTGCCATAATTCCTGGTACAAATGCAGTAAATCTTTACAAAACATTTGTTTAACCATAATACACGAACAAGCCCAGTCAACACGTGAGATCACGCGATGATCACAGTGACGTCACACCATTCTCATACTGTGATAATCACAGTGTGAGCTATATGTGAGCTCATTGTGAATTCAGAATGTTGAGTTCATGGTATGAGTGCACAGTGAGTGTGCCACGACCTCACATCATGATCATGATATGAGTGCACAGTGAGTGTATCATGACCTCACATTGTGAACATAGTAGGGCTGTCACAATGATTAAATAATTGCCTCATCGCAAATGTTTGATCTTATCGCGATGATTTCAGATCACTGCAATGATTGCACATCTCTCTAAAAAACACAAGGGGGAGCTGCAGCGCTTGTATAAACGAGACAGTATCAGATGGCGCTCCTTAACTGACAGTGCAACGTGATACATTGCAAAGCCATTAAGTACATGTGTACTAATTGTACTAATACAGTATTGGCTACTATTAAATGCCTGTTCTGGTATAGTTAGTTTATTTTGATTGCATTTTTTGTTATTTTTCAGACCAGTTATTGTGTTTATTTCTTATGAAGAATTTTCAGTTTTGAAATATATATTTGTGTGAAAAACAAGCAAAAAATGTATGGGAATTAAATGTCAAAGCAATAAAACAGCCAATTAATCGTCATAATGGGCAAAGTCCTAAAACAGACAATTAATCATAGTAATCGTCAGAATTTAGTAAACAATTAACCGTTAGCCAAATTTCTTAATCGTGACAGCCCTAGAGCATAGTTTGAGTGCACAGTAAATGTGTCATGACCTCAGATCATGACAATAGCTCATGATGTGAGGTCATACCACATTCACTGTGTGCTCATACTATGGTTACAATGTAAGGTCACGGTACACTCACAGTGAGCTCATACTATGGTCATAATTTTAGGGTAATGGCACACTCATTCTGTTATAGCAGTACAGCACACATGTCTGGAAAATGTTGGCCTAAGAGTAGAACGTCACCCTTCTTACCTATAATTTTTAAGAAATATTATAGGAACGATCATAGGATCAAATTTAGGAAACTTTCCACACAGCATTTTATACAGCCATATACATGGTGTGTAATTTATGTACCATATAAAATGTCAACAACAACAACGTAATTGCATCAAGAAGCCTAAATAAAGGTTTTAGAAAGCTCACACAGATTGGAGGTAAAAGTGACCAGGATCCACAGATTTGTTTTTGTCCAAGCGTTGTGGCCTAGTGGTTAGCGAGTCAGGCTTGTGTGTAACCCAGAGGTTGTGGTTCGATTCCCACAGCTGGCAGGAAGTTATTGATTGTTGGTATGTTGCCATGTGTTTGTGTGTATTCATGATGCAGCCGATGGGACTAAATGCAGAGACAATCATGTCTCTCTCGATTTTTTATTGGCCGGATATCATTTGCAATTAAATGCTGACGTCTTGGCAAAGATGTTTCCATTTAGCAAACCTATATTAGCTCTCTGAGCAACATCTGGAACTTTGTTTACCGTGTGCTTTATGGGTAGTATGAGCTCACAGTGAGTGTGCAGTTTCCTCATATTGTCACCTTCATATGAGCACACAGTGAGTTTGCAGTGTGGTTACACTTTTAGATCACTGTGACCCACACATTATGACAACATTATGAGGATTTTGTGAGATTATGGTGACTTCACTGAGAGATCAAATTGTTAACTGGAAGAGCTGAATGTTTATGTGGTGCACGTGCACCCATGATCTGTATTCACCAATTCATCCAGTAAGACCTTTCATAGAAACTGCCAGTCAACATAAATACAAAAAATTGTTTTAAAACAACTAAAATTATTATGCTGATAAAAATATGCTTATTTAGCTGGTTTATTTATTCTGCTACTATACACTCACCTAAGGATTATTAGAAACACCTGTTCAATTTATCATTAATGCAATTATCTAATCAACCAATCACATGGCAGTTACTTCAATGCATTTAGGGGTGTGGTCCTGGTCCAGACAATCTCCTGAACTTCAAACTGTATGTCAGAATGGTAAAGAAAGGTGATTTAAGCAATTTTGAGCATGGCATGGTTGTTGGTGCCAGACGGGCCGGTCTGAGTATTTCACAATATGCAAGATATTGGAATTTTCACACACAGCCATTTCTAGGGTTTACAAAGAATGGTGTGAAATGGGAAAAACATCCAGTATGCGGCAGTCCTGTGGGCGAAAATGCCTTGTTGATGCTAGAGGTCAGAGGAGAATGTGCCGACTGATTCAAGCTGATAGAAGAGCAACTTTGACTGGAATAAACACTCGTTACAACCGAGGTATGCAGCAAAGCATTTGTGAAGCCACAACACGCCCAACCTTGAGGCGGATGGGCTACAGCAGCAGAAGACCCCACCGGGTACCATTCATCTCCACTACAAAGAGGACAAAGAGGCTACAATTGGAATGAGCTCACCAAAATTGGACAGTTGAAGACTGGAAAAATGTTGGCTGGTCTGATAAGTCTCGATTTATGTTGAGACATTCAGATGATAGAGTCAGAATTTGGCGTAAACAGAATGAGAACATGGATCCATCATGCCTTGTTACCACTGTGCAGGCTGCTGGTAGTGTAATGGTGTGGGGAATGTTTTCTTGGCACACTTTAGGCCTCTTAGTGCCAATTGGGCATTGTTTAAATGCCACTGCCTACCTGAGCATTGTTTCTGACCATGTCCATCCCTTTATGACCACTATGTACCCATCCTCTGATGGCTACTTCCAGCAGGATAATGCACCATGTCACAAAGCTCGAATCATTTCAAATAGGTTTCTTGAACATGACAATGAGCACACTGTACTAAAATGGCCCCCACAGTCACCAGATCTCAACCCAATAGAGCATCTTTGGGATGTGGTGAAATAGGAGCCTTGTGCCCTGGATGTGCATCCCACAAATCTCCATCAACTGCAAGAAGGTATCCTATCAATATGGGCCAACATTTCTAAAGAATGCTTTCAGCACCTTGTTGAATCAATGCCACGTAGAATTTCTGAAGGCGAAAGGGTGTCAAACACCGTATTAGTATGGTGTTCCTAATAATCCTTTAGGTGAGTGTATATTATTGCAAAAAATGTGATTACAGTACAGAATATATACAACATAATCTGCGTAGTTAATGTTTATTATAGTTCGTATTGTGTTTGAGCGTACTTTTGTTATGTCTTAAATGAAAAAGCTAATTATGTTAAAATAAGCAAATAATTTCATAAGCTCATGTCTCCATCTAGTGCGTAAGAAGTGATGTAATAATATTTTCATAAAACATCAACAATACTCAATATGTGTAATAGTTTAATATGTTTATTATAGTTTGTTCAAATAACTTACAATGTGTTGAATGATGCTGCTGACTGTCAGACTGTGTGAAGCTTGATGTGTGTCGCCATAAAAACTCAAAGTCAATTAAAAATAGCTGTTTAAAAAAAACTCACAGCAGAGGGACAGTTCTGATGTTTTAAACCATCACCTGAAAAGGTTAAAAACACGAAGTCTGACTTTCCCATTGTAACGATACTAGTATGTCTTTGTACTAATATTTGCGCATTGAACTGTTTTCTACCTGTTTTCTACACTGTTTTTTACCGATTGACTATTGATGTCTTGCACAAAAAAAAAGTCACTTCACTTACTTCTGCATTCGAAAATTAGGTGGATACACAGAGCTGAAATTCATTGCATTTTCCCGTTCATATATTTGTCAGGATCCTGCCAGATTCCTGTTTTGTATTTATATCTAGTTCAGCATGGCAGGGTTCTGACAATACAATGTTTCATGTGGGAGATGCGTGGTTTTAGTATTGGTTTATTCTGACCACGCATTTCCCGGGTCTCGTCACTTTTTCCCCGATCCCTTACTTGTAATGATTTCCTACTACCTGTAAGTTGTGTGAGTTATCTATGCTAGTCTAGGTCTAGGTTTGTGTTTGTTAAATGTCAAGTTAAGTGTCAAGTTTAGTCTAGTCCAGTTAGTCTTTTGTATTAAAGCCTTGTTTCATGTTGTTTGCCTCATCGTGGGTTTTTGTTTTCTGTTTTGTATTTAATAAATTATTATTTTTGTATCTATCGTGTCCGCGTTTGGGTTCTCATCTTGACAAGTCCTGACAATATTGGTCATGACTATCGGCTGTTTTTATACCAATAGTGTGAAAAAACTCTTTTATTTACCGATACCGATTATCGGCCGATACATCGCCGGATCTTTAATATATGATATTATATTATATTAGCCATAGATGCAGAAAATTCCTTTATAAAGAAACTAGCATAGAGCTTGGAGACTATAATAAATGATGGAAATCCTCTCCATTTTGAACTGCACTTTCATCCCCCTTTGAAATTCAATTTGTGGACACAAGTCTGTCACTCCACATGAGTCACTATATGAAAAGACCAGATACAAAATATTATAAATATGTGTGTGTGTAAGGAATTGCTGACGACGGGCCATTGAATTATTCGAAAATAATGCACGCCTAAGGTGTGACTGTGAATGCGTCACGCCATAATATTATATAATGTTTAGTGTGTATTTACTAAAAAACACTTTCACGACACAGAAGAAGTAATGTTGTGGCTTGTGTTCATTTCTCTGTGACTAACATTGACGTCATTGGTTAACGGTTAACTTCCTTTCATTGTTTAATAACTGTTTTGAGTGACCAGTTGGGCGAGACAGTGTGTTCAATCTTATTTGATATGTCCAGTAGGTTAGCTGATAACTCCGCAATGAGAGCTTATTAAGAAAAAATTATTAAAGAAGGTATTAAAGAAAAAATGTGTCTACATTTGTGCTTAATGTCCGCTTCATCAACAACCATACGTCATCTTATTCACCCTGCATGGCCATCAGAAAAACACCAGCACAGCTCAGGCAGACTTTAAACAACCTCTCTCAGTGAGCTGTATGAGCTAAACGCTGGAAGTGGGACCCAGACACCGAATGACACGAGGCCTTTGGAGACACGCACTTACCGCCTCCTCCGCAACTCCAGGAGAAAGGCAGGCAGTTGCTAAGAGACGCAGCCCCCAATGCAAACACAGAGCCATCTGTCCATGTAAAGAGGAGATGCTCGGGTATCTCTGAAAGCCTGGCACAGTCCCTGGAACAACACACTGACACATCTTGTTTTTTAAGCTCCTCCATATTGAAATAATGCTTGTTTTGTTTAAGTCAACACCTGGATTTTTACCTCATTTTCCATGTCTGCGTGTTTACTCATTAAGTTGAAATATTTTAGGACTTTCAGCAATACATCTCTAACCAATATGTGAACCAATTCTCTGAAATTACTCCAACAACTTTTAAGAATTATGGAGTCTAAATGCGTTTACTAGAACTATAAAAGCCAAATTTTGACTTCAAACTTTATAAAAGTTGTGTTCATCAGTGAATACTAACTTTGACAAAATGTGTGTCATACACTTTTGTTAAACATTGAGCTTATTTTTTATAATAACACAAAAGTCTATGGGAAAAATGAATGGGCTGTTTTGCAAGGGAACCAGCGTCCCGCTAACTTTCGGGTTAGCCTACAAAAATACGTCATCCCTGCAGCAGTAGCTTTAGATAAAACCATCTGTTAAATTAACATGATCTCACGGCAAGTCGTGTTATAGTCACCAAAAATGTAATTAATTTATTTGTGTCCATGGAACGAAATTCAGATTTTTTCGTGCCTTGAGCACAAATGTCTTTTTCGTGTCACTCAGCACGAATTTCTATAGTTTTTTGTGTCCATGTTACAACTTTCTTTTTTGTATTGTTTTGTCATTTTTTTCAATTTTAACATCATTGTCGCTTGGGGTTAGATTTGGGCTTTGTATTAGGATGTACTCTTTTGTATTGTTTTTCTTCCGCTTTTAAACTATTCTTATTCTTGCCTTGAGTTGGGGTTTGGAATGTCTAAAAATGTAACAGAAAGGGATTCTAACCCCAACCCCAAGCGACAATGGTAAGAAAATGGGAAAAAACTATGAGAAAACAATACATAAAATGACACGGACACGAAAAACTATTTATGACACGAAAATGACATCTGTGCTCAAGGCACGAAAAAAGCTGAATTTCGTGCGATGGACACAAATAAATTAATCCATTTTTTTGTGACTATAACATGACTTTCCAGGAGAGTCTGTGTTAAATGCATAAAAACACATGTTAGTGCTGTAGAATGTAAAACTGTACCTAGGCATAGATGAATAAACAGAGTTCTGTACATGGTAATGACATATCATGAGCCTCAAACGTGTTTGTAAACTTCACATATAAAAGACCGCTGGAAAACAGGCAAGCTCAACCTAACACTGACTGTGACGATACATGATCGTGATGTACGCCCCAACATTAAATTAATTACAATGTTGTTACAATGCTGAAAACAAAGTTGTGACTGTTCAGTTAGCGCTTTACGCTAGTTAATGCTATATGCTAACGTTCAGGCTGAAGTTCTACTATTGACATAATAGTTACATTTTGCAGGTCCATACTGAAAGAAAAACCTGCCACTGTCCATTAAAGCTCCCACACATGCTGTTTCTGCATATCTGATGTTAATCTGGAGTACCTATAGAGTAGTATGACATCCTTTATATCTCCGAAGAGTCTTTAGTTTAATCAAATTTATAAAAGACAGATCAGCTCTAGCGAATGTTTCTGGAACACACGGAAACATTCGGAAGGAGTCACGAGCTGCGGGAGGAGCGAGTCACAAGCCAAGCAACACTTTATACAACACTGGATAACTTATGATTCCCTAAATGTTCGGGCCATTTACATTATATGATTTTCAACATAACAGAGAAGTCTTAACGCATGCAACTCATGACCCGGTTGGGACTTCTCAAATCCAGCGTTAAAAAACACACATGCAAAACTCTGCTGCTACCCCAGATAAACAAACTATATCCATTGTTTCCATAATGCTGGCTTGCTTCTTGCATCCAAAAACACACTACTTCTTTCATGCCATTGTTGAGTCTTGATATAAAACAAAGCTGTCGCGTGAAGTGATGCCTGTAACTTAGCGTCCTCGGTTCTCGCTCTCCCGCTGATTGACGTGTGGGCGTGCTTTTCCGGGGGAAGTGCCCATAAAAAACGATAACGTTGATACGTAAGATTTTTTTTATTCCAAACTTGTACAAAACTTGTGCATTCGGCACAGAAATACTTTTTAACACATCTAACTGCTTTTTTGACACTTTGCATTTCTTAAGCATGAGGAAACAACTCTATAACTGTCGTAATTACTCAGAATGCATGAAATACTGTTGAACCCCCCCTTTAACAATCTCCAAACAATTGGTTCCTCAAATTCTGTATCTTCGTCTAATACAGGCTCAAACATAAGTTCTGTTTGGACACACATAGAGCTTCTCAAATGAGCTGCTCTGAGAAAGAGCCAATCAGATCAGAGCTCAACACTATTATTCATGACCCTTTCAAATACAGTAATAATATATTATTTAATTCTGGGGACAAATTTTAGAGTTGTATATGGACATGTAAAACTGTCTCTGGATCATTTTTGCATTTAATAAAGTAAAATACCTTCTATGTAGATATCAGGAAACAATTTAACAGATTATTTCAATGCATTCTTTGGCACCTTTAAAGATGCACAAAAGTACCTTATGGCTTCAGAAGACTTCTTGTTGAATAGACTCCCTCTACAGTACATTTTAGTTTGAGCTTTCATTGCAAAAGAATAAGCAATTAATTCTTCAGCATGCAGAATTACTAACAAAAATAAAACAATCACGCAAACCATTCAACATTTCAACTTTATTGATATTTTCTATCAATATCGATGAGTGCCAATAACATCATTATCCTCTCCACCTCCATTTATAAAACGCACTACAGTTAAAACGTCTTACAGGAGTACAAAAGTAGTAAATTTGGTGTCAAGACATGAATTGTGATAATGCTAGGATGACAGTCGTAATAATTTAAAACAAACGCAACAATTTAGTCCCTGACACAGATGAAAATCAGCTGTGAATAAATAGCTGTATACACACACACAAACATATATTCATTATATAGTCATTTCAACTAATGACAAGTAAATAATACATTTAAGAGGAGAAAAATGTCAATAAGCTTGCCTTCTGACTATACAACTCCACACCCCACCATTGTCTGCCCCAAGCAAAGAAATAAAAAGCAATTTTTGTGTTGGTCAACTAACTTGAGGTTGGGTCTTTGGTTAATGATGTCGACACTGAAGTGAATTGTATTTCAGTTGTCTTGAGCACACAGGAGCTTTCAAGAGTGGTTTGATTTTTATTATACAAATCTAATGGAGAGGCAGTGTACAGTGTCTTACCTAATTTCATGAGTCCACTAACAGCAAGAACACTCGCTACAAATACACACCTTGAAATTGAAACCGGCACAAACTTTTAACATGGTACACACACAGACAGAAAGATGTCCAGATACAACACCTTGTAAACTGCTATACACAAAGGTTTACATTCATGTTAATGTGGGCTGCATGTTTTTAAAGTCGATGAGATCTTTTCTTAAAGAGATGAAAAATGAAAATGCTGTCATTATACAGCTTACAAGATTTCATATGGGAATACTTAAATGTTGGTCTTTTTTCCACACAAAGCTCTCAATTGGATTTAAAATATATAATATGAGAAGTTCAGATGCAAAACCCTTTGAAGTGCGTCTGAAATGTTTTCTTGTAAATTAGATTTTTATCACTCTCTTATGTTTAGGTTCAGTAATTTCGAAGTAATTTCACTTTGATGGCAATAAATTGTGCGTTCACACTGCCACCACCAAGAGCGTCAAAGTGGCCGGAAGTCATTCATTTTAAATGAGAGCCGGTGCCGAGCTCCGGCGCGTCATGGACGGTATGAGCGTTGAGGAGAGTTGAAATTAGCTCAACTTTATGGTAACGAGCTATGACGCGGTTTGGTGGCAACTAGGGCTGCACGATTTGGGTAATTTTTCCCATTGCGGTTATTGCTGCTAATATTGCAATGTGCGATTGCGATTATAATAAATGGTATCATGAGTCAACTTGATGGGTTTCAAGGAAAATCCAGACACAGTTTAGCTAAAATGTGTATTTGTAAAACTAGAAATGTTTTCGTATTGCCACGTGCAACTGCTCAGTGTCAGTAATCCTAAATCCAAAATACCGCCATACAACAGACATAGTTTTTTTTTTGCTACCAGATCACTGTCAACCTCCTCTGCATCCATCTTCGCTCTGGTATAAGTGACGACGCACACCACACATGTGCATGCCACACGTGCACTGCCTTTTTTGTTCGTTTTTCTTTCTTTTTTTAAACAGCAAGGAAAATCATCAGACTGTTATCAGAAAGTTTGTGTTAACAAGTCCTCACATTTATTTATTTAATATAATTGCAACATTTTGCTGTCATATAATTGCACAGGATGACATTGCGATTGCGATGCGATTAATTGTGCAGCACTAGTGGCAACCAATCGGAAGGCGGAAACCTCCACTTGAGACGATTCCAGAGAATGCATTTGCGCGTCAGAGCGTTTACTACACTTTTTCTATAGCGTCACTGGCAGGGCAGCCAGAGCGTTTTTTGACACTCTCGCAGGCGGCGGTGTGAACATACAATTAGTCAGTAACTTTTAAAGGTGAAGTGTGTAATTTTTAGAAGGATCTCTTGACAGAAATGCAAAAGAATATACAAAACTATATTATCAGTGGTGTATAATGACCTTTCAAAATAAAAGAGACCTTTTTATCTACATACACCGAGGGTCCCCTTACATGGAAGTCGCCATTTTGTGCCGCCATGTTTCTACAGAAGCCCTTAACAGACACATTTTTTTACGAATGACATGTTTGTCCAGTGGCGACTTCCGTAGCTTTTCTATGTGTTTCAAAAACGAGGGGTGAGCAGTGGATTAAGCCATTGGTTGCAATGTGCAACCTCACCACCTGCACCTTTAAGTACTTTTAAATTAACTTTTTAACAAATTTGACTGTATTTCGTTGAAAAACCCTCTAAGTGCACACAAGCTTTTTTTGTATTAAATAAAACCCATTTTTTTGGGTAAGACATAGTAAACAGTTGCAAAATCACTAACCGTGAGTTCACACCAGCCGCGTTTGAGGCGTCAAATTCGCGTCTACCGCGTCTAGTTTGCCGCTTGAACATTTTGAGTTTACTCGCTTCATTCGCACGTGAAATTCTAGTCATCGAGACATTCACGCGGAAATTCGCATCATAGGAGGGGCTTCTGCGACTCCGCTCGCATCCTGTAATCACGTCACTACTAGAGCAAGTTTTTTCCGCCAAAGTTCAAATTTTTCAACTCGCGCGTTTGCCGTGGCAACGCTCAATTCGCGCGAACTAGACGCGTGAATGAGGCAGAATTGTGCCTCATTCGCGCAGCGAGACCTCGAGACGCGCATCAACGCGTCTTCACATTGACTTAACATTGAAATCACTCGCGCTTGACGCCTCTACCACAGCTGGTCTAAATGCAGCATTAGAATGCTACTAGAAACATTGCAAATGATGAAAGCCAGAATGTAAAAATAAAGAAACTGAACCACACATCAGGGGGCGCTGTGGTCCATGTGACTGCCATGTTCGGGTTGTTTCAGGTCCAAGTACTCACAAGCGACACAATTTTGAATGTTTTACATGCCGACGTTTATCCTATTTATCTTCAGTGCACTTCATAGATATATACACTAGATGTCGCCTTGGGGTTCTAAGCATGCGTCAAAACCGCCGCCATCCTAGAACAGGGGACTTGTCATTGGAAGTCGCTAGGTAACACTGCTATCTCCGCCGTACTCGGACGATGCCGGACTTTTGTGCTGCGTATTGATGTTAGGCCTACTAGCACTATGCATTATAGTTAGAAAAGGTAGATTTTCGAAATATCAAAACTTTATTTTTTTTCTGGACTCAATGCTAAAGACATGTTTGACTGGTGAAACGAACCAAAAGAAAATCGCATTCATGACGATTTATGGTGATTTTATTTCCGTTACATCGTTGCCTACAATGACGCTGTCCCCTGTTTCAAGATGGCGGCTCTATTTGACGCATTCGGTCCAATGAACTGCCGTAGCCAAGGCGCCATCGAGTGTACATATCTATGAGTGCACTTAAGAGGACTTTGCTAAAAAATCGTCCTAGCGTTTAGCGGATTCTGCCAACAAAGCAGTTTTTTAATGGCCTGCGGCAGGGATTTTATTTGATAAACATTTAATACATGACAGAGAGCATAACATCTCATTTTTTGATGGAGGTGATGCTAAGCGGCTTTTGCATGTGAGCTCCTCATATATAGTTAACAAAATGTACAGACCACTATCATGATACTTTTATTGTCATTTTGGAGCTTGATGGTGCCAGTCCCCATTTACCTTCATTATAAAGTAAAAACTAGCCTGAATATTTTTCTTTAAACTGCCATTTGCCTTTAAAACAACTCTGTCAGAATATTTATTTCATGTGCATTATCTCTTTAAAAGCAGGAGGGGTAAACTTCATTCGAACCATTGGTTTAAGAGCCCCATTCACTGATCTCTCCAGACCTCGCTGCTATCTGCCTGTGCCAGGCCTCCACGCTTGTACAGATGGTGCTGAATGTGAAAAACCCTGGTAGTTTCTTACAAACAGAATGTGGAGAGACCCCCGTCAGTTCTGTCAACTCATGACCCCGATCCTGCCAAGCGCAGCGTGCCCTCATAGCCCTGCCTTATGTCACACGTATGAATAGAGCTGCGTACAGTACAAACAAGCGTGACATGCTTTGGCGTATGTGTGTGCATGTACGTCTGTACACCTTGTGTATGCATTCATGTATCTCAGTGTGCTCCCACGCATCGGGGAGGACACACACACACGCACGCGCTCTCCTCCAGGCACACAACGCCCACCCGGGGCGGCCCTCTCTCCCGATACCGGTCCGGGTGGGCACCCGGGGACGAGGTGCGTGTGTGTCAGCAGGAGATGGAGGAATTTTAGGTTTTAAGAGGGTAATGGCAAACCAAAGTCAGTCATCCACCCACGCATTCACCCGTCATCCACTTCGACTCTCCCAGGCGTCTGTTCATTCCCAGCCATTGTCTTTGATCATGTGGGCGAGTTCGATGATGAACTTGCCCTCCTTGTACTTTTGACTGCTTTCAAATGCATGTTCCTGTAACAGGAGGCGAAAGGAACACAGGAACAGAGGTGATATTGTGCAAATGTATAAGAAGAGTTCAGATGCAAAATGTTTTCTTGTAAATGAGCATTTTTTATCCGACTAAGTTTACTATAACATTCAATATCCTGTCTGTCTTTTCTTTATATAGCTGAAGGTGCTGTTAGGAGCTCATCAGATATCTGTAGAAGGTCACTGTGTCAAACATCTCAATATCTGACGTGTGTATAAATAACAGGGCCTCTACGGGCGTGATGGTAACCTATATCTTTGTGTGTAGGTTTATCACATGCTTGCGTTTAAATCGGTCAACACCGCTTATAATCCGGCTGTCAAGGGCGACCGGAAATCCAGTGGTGCTGATATGTGGAAAAAACAAACGGCATGCGGCACAGCTGCCAATTAAAAACGGACGCCACGCGAGGAATGTCTCCTGCTTAGACAAGCCTCTATGAGCATGCTTACACTCGCATCACATTGGTGATTATAACTTGCATAATGTCAATGTGATTGACTTTTGCATGCCATATAAACATGCAAACATTCATTTTCTTTTTGCTTGATGCATTAACGTTTAAATTAAGCAGCTGGCTAGAATATCTTTACTTTAAAAGACATATTATACTATATGGTAATGTTTTCTTACATATTTCCACCCCAATGTGGTTTTGCAGTTTTCACAGTAGATGTCTGCAACTGCATGAAGTCCAGTCAGCAGAACTCTCTCCTCTGCAGGGCCACATCCCACATTCACCCTGAGATACAATCAGACACAACATTACGAAAGTACAATCAGGTTAGAGACATGATAGTGTTACAGTGCATGAACTGTTTACTACACTTTCTGGAATCTGATTGGTCAATCATAATATTTTAATAACAGCAACTGATCTGGGCTATTTAAATATTTAATGCAAAAAAACATACATTTTTTATTATTAGTAGGGCTACCTAACAACCAGTCGCGACCAATCGTCCGCAGAACAAAAACTTTTGTCCACATAATACATGTGGGTGTAATGTGTATAATAAGAAATACTTGCATGTGTATATACACTTTATATTTATTATACACTTTGCAATTATTATACACAGTACGCCCACATATATTATGTAAACAAAAACTTTTATTCTGCAAACGATTAGTCGCGACTAATCATCAGGCAGCTCACAATTTTCATTTGTATTAAACGGCTTAACAGGACTTAAATATAGGACAGTATCCAATGGTTACTTTACAGTAAATACAAAAGTACAGGCAAATAAAAAATACATAAGAAATATAGGATGAATGGTATTATTACGAAACTCAACCACCTTAGCCTTACCAACTGTGAAAACAATATGACCATTAAATACACAGTGCTATTAAACAAGCCCATATATTTACATACACTCACCTAAAGGATTATTAGGAACACCTGTTCAATTTCTCATTAATGTAATTATCTAATCAACCAATCACATGGCAGTTGCTTCAATGCATTTAGGGGTGTGGTCCTGGTCAAGACAATCTCCTGAACTCAAAACTGAATGTCAGGATGGGAAAGAAAGGTGATTTAAGCAATTTTGAGCGTGGCACGGTTGTTGGTGCCAGACAGGCCGGTCTGAGTATTTTACAATCTGCTCAGTTACTGGAATTTTCACGCATAAGCATTTCTACAGTTTACATAGAATGGTGTGAAAAGGGAAAAACATCCAGTATGCGGCAGTTCTGTGGGTGAAAATGCCTTGTTGATGCTAGAGGTCAGAAGAGAATCGTCCGACTGATTTAAGATGATAGAAGAGCAACTTTGACTGAAATAACCACTCGTTTCAACCGAGGTATGCAGCAAAGCATTTGTGAAGTCACAACACGCACAACCTTGAGGCGGATGGGCTACAACAGCAGAAGACCCCACCAGGTACCATTCATCTCCACTACAAATATAAAAAAAAGGGGCTACAATTTGCACAAGCTCACCAAAATTGGACAGTTGAAGACTGGAAAAATGTTGCCTGGTCTGATGAGTCTCGATTTCTGTTGAGACCTTCAGATGGTAGAATCAGAATTTGGCGTAAACAGAATAAGAACATGGATCCATCATGCCTTGTTACCACTGTGCAGGCTTGTGGTGGTGGTGTAATGGTGTGGGGGATGTTTTCTTGGCACACTTTAGACCCCTTAGTGCCAATTGGGCATCGCTTAAATGCCACGGCCTACCTGAGCATTGTTTCTGACCATGTCCATCCCTTTATTACCACCATGTAATCATCCTCTGATGGCTACTTCCAGCAGGATAATGCAACATGTCACAAAGCTTGAATCATTTCAAATTGGTTTCTTGAACATGACAATGAGTTCACTGTACTAAAATGGCCCCCACAGTCACCAGATCTTAACCCAATAGAGCATCTTTGAGATGTGGTGGAACGGGAACTTCGTGCCATGGATGTGCATCCCACAAATCTCCATCAACTGCAAGATGCTATCCTATCAATATGAGCCAACATTGTTGAATCAATGCCACGTAGAATTAAGGCAGTTCTGAAGGTGAAAAGGGTTCAAACACAGTATAAGTATGGTGTTCCTAATAATCCTTTAGGTGAGTGTATATACATAGCATAGTTTATTTGACTCGTACGTTCACACAGGCGTCCAACGCATGCACATTGTGACAAAACGCTACATGCTACATTCTCCTGTACGCACATGCGTGACCTACGTGTACAAAGTACGTATGGTTACAAAAATCCAGCAGTGTGCGTACAGCGTCCACGAAATTTGCGTGACCTTCACGTATGCTTAAAAATGGAGCTATACTTCTATCTTAAAATTAATATTATAGTTATATCAAGCAAATATGCATATACAATTTTCATAAGGTGTATATTAGTAATGCTTTATGTAAAAGTAAAAAAGTGCTATTAAATTTTTTTTTATACAATTTCAATTTAAAGGTGCAGTGTGTAACTTTTAGAAAGCTCTCTTGAAAAAATACAATATAAGATACATACCTATATTATCAGTGGTGTACCTTACATAATGAACTGTATTGTTTTTATTACCTTAGGTTGAGATGTTTTTATCTATACACACCGTGGGTCCGCTTAAATGGAAGTTGTCGTCATGTTTCTACAATAGCCCTAAACGGACAAATTGTTCTAGAGAAATCGTTTCATCCCTACGTTGTCTCAGATGACATGTTAGCTCAGTGGCAGCTACCGTAGCTTCTCATTGCATTTTGAAATTGATTGCAATTTGAAATCTTACCACTAGATGCCGCTAAAAACCCATACTGTACCTTTAAGCTAAAATGTATATGAAAACTTTTGCAACAAAACCATAAAATATAGATAAAATGTACATTTTGCATTAGTAAAATATTACGTATTATATTTCAGATTATATTTTTAGTGTAGGCCTATTACGTACTACATTCAACAGTTTTAGGGGGATATGAAACCCATCCACACTGCGTGTGGTCTTGATCACCCTGTCATCATCTATTTTTTACGATAGCGACATTATCCTTTGCTTGTTTATACAGAATAAAAGCTTAAAGGGATAGTTCACCCAAAAATGAAAACAATGTTATTAATGACTTACTCTCATGTCATTCCAAACTCGTAAGTTCATCATGTTTAATATTTAGTCCGAGAGCTTGTTGAACCTTCATTGAAAATCTACGTACGTAGATCAACAAGCTCTCAGACTAAATACAAAACATCTTAAACTGTGTTCCAAGGTCTTTTATTTATTGAACGACATGTGGATGAGTCATTAATGACACCACCTTCATTTTGGGTGAACCATCCCTCTAATTAATGTACCAGCAAAAGCAGTTAAGTGAAAATGAGATTGCAATTTTCTAAACAAAAATAAACTTACACAGAGTTGAACAGATATGCTCTGCCCTGACTTCCTTGAAAGGACTAAAAGACAGAAAGAGAACACATGAGGTCACTTTCATAAATAAATGAGCTTTTCATCTTGCTAGGCAGACCTGACTCATGACATGACTCATGACAAACAGGAAGTTCACACTGCATGTCAATATGTTTGTGTTGTACGGTTAACAAACATGTTTGTTTGTTCCTGGCCTGTACCTACACCTGTTATTGGGTTATTCATTCGCAGCTTGTTATTTACCTTGGAGATGAGTTCGTCATGGTTGGCGAGGTGTGCTCTGCAGTGGATGCAGCTGTAGGTACGGTGGCAACTGGGAAGGTACGCCTGGAAGGTTTTGGAGCGCGTCATGGTAACCATGGACCGGGTCGGCGGGCGGTGCAAGAAGGGGCTGCCGGCCCAGGTCGGCTCACAAGGGAAGCACCGCAACACACAGGTGAGGGCCGTGGTGGGGCGGGGTGGGAGGTATACACCTGCGTACACACACGGGGATACCTTGGGATTACTATTGGGAATAGATTTCTCCCTTTAAAAAGCAGCAGCAGTCGGATGCTGTCTTGTACTCCTTTCATTTGTAAGGCTTTGTTGAGAGCATATTTTAAAAGTCTGTAGAGAAAAGCAGCTTTTATGTACTTTGTATTGTTTCCAAGCCAAAGCGTGGGGTCGGAGCATAAAGAATCTACTGATAGGCCGAAGCCATTACCCACACAAACACACGGCAGTGGAAAGGGGCAAACACACGCTCCTACTGTCATACGTCTACAAATAAACTCCTTTGCATTCTGGTGACTTCAGTATGCACACCATGACCGTAAGGATATTTTAGGGCCCAGTGAAGATGTTATACTGAAAAGACAGAGACCAAACAATGCATTTTGTGATACGCTGATATCATGCATAATAGATGAGATAATGGATGTTTTGGTTTCTTGCACACATACACACACACACAGTATTTAGACCAAGGGACTTTTTTCAAAGGTAATGCAGGTTTCATCTCAATGTTGTATTTAAACTATAATCTAAGGCTGTTTCTTAAGGTTAAATCAATTTGTGGTAAGAGTGGATTACTAATGGTTTAGTACTAGTGGTTTATTGAATGGACATGTACTGTAAATCATCAACTGCTAAAGTATCCACTCACTGGTCTAGACTTGTGCTTAGAAGACCAGCATAGACCGGAATTATGTTCCATACTGGTCCAGGCTGGTGGACCAGCATAGCCATTATGTTAACCAGCATAATTCTGGTTATCCTATTCAGAGCTGTGCAACAGGGTGTACATAGAAATAAACACAGTGAGAAAAAAAGGTCCCTAGGTGTCACTGGGGCGATACCCTTTCAAAAAGTACACCTTTGCACCCCGAGAGGTCATATTAGTACATCAAAGGTACATATTGGTACCAAATGTCTACATTTTTTTCTTGAAACGCACTACTTGTTTAATAAAAGTCTAAATCGCTCATCTACAATTTACTGCTTTATAATGCACTCTATTGTTTAAACCATGCATGCATTTGGCAGAAAAATGTATGTTTACATCCCTCCCTTGTCAGCAACAAATTAGCTGCAAATTGAAACCAGGTTTCGCATTGCCATAACAGAATCAATAAAAGCAAAGAGAGCCTCAGAATGGTTTCAACGTGCAGGCCGAACACATCAGCCAAGCTCTGATCCGTGACCCATCATGCACCGGTTTAAACACTGACCACTGATCCAAAACATGCACTGTACCACAGATCACGAAAGGGCACAGGTGCCAAAAACAAGGGATTGAGTGATTTTTCAACAACAGACAAATAAAATTACAGCAATTTTTAAATGAATGATACATTATAGGAGGGACCTAAGTCATAAAAGGGATTGATCGTAAAGCCTTTGGGATGGGCTCTTCTTACTTGGGCCAGTACAAAACACCCAATACACTAAATACCTTAATAATCGCACAAAAGTTGTTGAAAAGTTTCAAAAAGTACAGCTTTGGACCTGAAGAGTTCATATTAGTACCTTGGAGGTACATATTGGTACCAAATGCATAAAAATCAGTCCCTATGGTAAATATTAGGACCTTTTTAAAAGGTACTGCCCCAGTGACAGACAGCTGGGGTACATATTTTGTCTATTTTTTTAACAGTGTTGTAAGCAAGCACTCACAACAACCTAACACCATGACTGAAGATTTAGCATGAGCAAGAACATTTTTATAAATGTTTTAATAGTCAAACATGCTGTTTTATGAGTTTGCATGTAATCAATAGGGAATGAGATAACCCTTACGAAATTAACCATGGTTACTACACTTTTACTACAATAAAACCATGGTTAATTTTCGTAAGTGAAAGCATACAGTGGGGGAAATAAGTATTGAACACTTTAACATTTTTTTCAGAACAAATACTTCCAATGAGGTTATTCATATTAAATTTTCACCAGACATCAGTATTAACTCAAGAAATCCACAAATATAAAGAATTCACAACATTAAAGTCCATAAATATGTGCAAAAAAGTATTGAACACGTTAATAAAAAGCTAGTTACCAACAAGGCAAGGAAGCAGCTGAATTGCATAAGTACTGATTAACTATTTTTTAAAGGGGACATTTAATTAAAATTGCACTTTTTCCCATGTTTAAAGGATTAGTCAATTTTCTTAAAAAAATAATAATTTACTCAGCACCATGTCATCCAAAATGTTGATGTCTTTCTTTGTTCAGTAGAGAAGAAATTATGTTTTTTGAGGAAAACATTCCAGGATTTTTCTCACTTTAATGGACCCCAACACGTAACAGTTTTAATGCAGTTTGAAATTGCAGTTTCAAAGGACTCTAAACGATCCCAAACAAGGCATAAGAGTTTTATCTAGTGAAACGATTGTCATTTTTGACAAGAAAAATACAAAATATGCACTTATATATAACTACAATAACCACAACTTCTCATCTATCTTCAGTCATGTGACCCACCAGCGCGACCTCACGCAATACGTCATCACGTCAAGAGGTCACGGATGCTGTATGCGAAACTCCGCCCCAGTGTTTACAAGTGTGGAGAAAGAGGACTGTTTTGACGTTGTTGTATGTGGAATAATACTAATTAATGTCTTTGATAGATGGAGATAGATGAGAAGTTGTGGTTTAAAAGTGCATTTTTTTCTTGTCAAAAAAGACAATCATTTCGCTAGATAAGACCCCTACGCCTCGTTTGGGATCGTTTAGAGTCCCTTAAAACTGCAATTCCAAACTGCATCAAAACTATTAAGTGTTGGGATCCATTAAAATGAGAAAAATCCTGGAATGTTTTCCCCAAAAAACATAATTTCCTCTCGACCGAACAAAGAAAGACACCAACACCCCGAATGACATGGTGGTGAGTGAACCATCTAGATTTTTTTTTTAAGAAAATAAACTAATCCTTTAACTGCTATAATTGGGTCCCCAGTGCTTCTATCAAACTAGAAAATGTGAAAAAGAAAAACCAGTTACTTAGGTTTGGTAAACCATTCTCTGCAAGCATGTGAAAAATAGGTGATTTAAATTTGGGTCCCCTTGTGATGTCAGAATATAACGCCCCTTAATCTGCACTATCCAACTACGGCACTGCCATTTAGTGCAGAGATCAGCTCATTTGTATTTAAAAGGACACACCCAAAAACAACACATTTTGCTCACACCTACAAAGTGGCAATTTTAACATGCTATAATAAATTATCTATATGCTATTTTAAGCTAAAACTTCATATACGTACTCTAGGGACACCAAAGATTTATTTGACATCCTAAAAAAAGTCTTGAAAATGTTTTTTGTAAAAGAAGCATCTTTGAAGATACACACAACTCAACATTTTCTCTACTGTATGTCAGTGTTTTCAAAAGAACAACAGTATAAATCAACATAGGACGAATACCGCCAAAAACATAAATACCACATACATTTTCCAGACCCCTCTAATGTCTTTGCTACAGGGGCTGCTACAGTAAATGATCTGATGCATTTGTTGTGATAGAGGGGCTGTACTCACCATTTTAAAGCCTATGCACCACAGGAACCTTCCTTATATAACTGGAGCATCACTGATGGGGATAACAGCAGAAATGAGAGGAAAATGTCCTTGTGTTGCATCGCATCCTTAACTGGTTGTCTAGACACAATGGTGCATTAGTGGTAATAACATTGAGACTGGTTTTCTAATCTGCCTGTAAATGGTGATTTTTACAACTCTCTTAAATTATAATTAGGAAAATTGTTGAATAGAGTTTTTGTAATTTTCCGAGTGGTCTGAGTCAGCTTTTTGTACTTATCCCTTTCCGATTGTGTTTCCGTTTATAAATGCAGGGCGTTACTTAACATAATGCAACAAGAAGTACCTCTGTAAATTTTAATCTGCATTAGATTGGATTTGACAGTGTAACATTGCTTCAGAATAGGCAGCACTCGTCTTCCTGAATTTGTTGAAAGGACATGTGAAAGACAAGACTGTTGAATTGAAAAGATGATTGAATTTAAAACAATAATCAATCTTATTATGGCTTTGTAGAGTAACTCAAGATTTAAGTGCGTTGCTGGTCCTGATAGGCTACCTGATGCACGAATGGCAGATATGTAGGGCACAACCCTCATTCCTTATGACATCACAACCACTAACACACATTTGAGACCTTGTTCACACTACTAGGGCACTACACTTTTAAGTCTCAGTAAAATGTGAGACATATTATCAGTATTAACCTAATCTAACCTAATGCTGCAGTCTCACCAAGTTTCAGAAACTCGAGCACAAAAATGCAGTGTACTAGTACTGAGTGTTCACTTGGTTTTACGACACGTCCACAACAAATTCTTGTTAAAACACACCATTATTATAGTACGACCAGGTTTTTAAATAAACACTGCAATGCTGTTCTCCTAAATTACTAACAAGTATGACGCAGGTTAAACTGCAGTAAACAATAATGCATGCGTTACGCAAAAATGTCTTTATTTAAGTCTGCCAACACTTACATCGCACGTAACAGAAGGATTTGGTCAAAGATTATACACTGTTAAAGCGCTTTGATGCTGCAGTAAAGCTGATGATGATGCTGGTGTCGCGGGCACGCGCGTGGATGTCATAGTGGAGGTGTGAGATAAACAAGCACCACTGCGGTCCTGCATCACATCACTCTGTCCAAAAACAGATACCATACAGCATCTCCAAAGCCTGCATCATGAACCGATGCACATCATCAGCCTAATCCCAATGCAAGTTTGCACATTATTTACATTTAGCCGATGACCACACAAAAGTTTAATATTTGTCTACTTTTGAAAACATCGCTCGCATTTACCTTTGAAAAGAAGAAAACGAGGTTATGAAATAATGGCACGTCCACCTCCTGCGTTGAAGTAATTCAGGATTCACAGCAAAGTTTTCATGCGCATTCCTATCACGGATAATTTCCGCTCGGGTTTCGCGGCCAGTGTTGACGACGTGGTGTATATTAAACCAGCGCGTGAAGCAAGTTTTGTCTGGGCACGGTTACAGT
Source organism: Misgurnus anguillicaudatus (assembly GCF_027580225.2). Lineage (NCBI taxonomy): Eukaryota > Metazoa > Chordata > Actinopteri > Cypriniformes > Cobitidae > Misgurnus > Misgurnus anguillicaudatus. The sequence continues at coordinate 16,168,788 of NC_073360.2, read as the reverse complement.
GTGCATCACCTACACGATGAACGACAGCTGCTTTCACCAATCACTGAGTCGGACGGACATGGCAACAATACGCTGATTGGTCAGAGCGTGAAAAATCAACCAATTATATTTTGTGGCTGTTGTCTACCTGCAGCTCCAACTAGTTGAGGAGCTTAAAAATTTAACGCAATAACCCTCTTTGCTGGATCAGTGCTTGTGCGGTGAGGTAAGTGTAAAGCTTTAATATCCAGCGATTGTATTTTTTATGTAATTAATGTGCATGTTTTAAGGAACTTACAAAAATAATATATGTACATACTTTAGGCCCTAATATAAATACATTCATTTGTACATGAGAATTGTATGTGTATATATATTTATAAAGTGCAAATACATGTGTAAATTGATAGTAACGCACATATTTTATAAATTATATAAAATTGCCTTGGTTATATTACACATTTTATGCATTATCATAGAGCGCCCTCTTGTGGTCAAGCCTAATGTATTTGTGACGTCTGAAGAGTTTCACCACAGCCTTTAAATAGGTGTGTTCGACGTTATGCAGCACCGCAAGAACTAATAGGCGATGACGTCAAAATACCGCGAGAGCTAAAAAAATTAGGCTTCCCCGTATGGTTTCTCGCATTGCTCTCGCGGTACTTTGACGTCAAACTGCCTGTCGTTTCCTGTGGCTCCGCATGAGATCGACCAGCGGATTTTCTTTGAGATTACACGAATACAAAATAACAGCACAATGAAGCAAATGAATCCAGATTCACTCTTAATATATTTTATGGCAGCATATTTACAAATTCAAACAGAACTGTGCTGCTTAAATTCAGAGGATAAAACTAGATAACTTTTGTCATAACTGAATAACAATACAACGATTTTAAATCAAACAAAACACTGGGTTCATACACAACCAGTGAAGCTTTTCTAAATATAAATAATAGTAATTTATATATATATATATATATATATATATATATATATATATATATATATATATATATATATATAAAAGAATACAATTGCAAAATCACAAAAAATAAAGTACCAATAAGTTTCACCAAACACAAAGTTCACAAACACTTTATAATTTCAATAAGTTGCTATCATGTCCAGCATTCTACAGCAATTCTTCAAGATTCACACTTTTCTTTTAGATATGGCAACACAACAGTGTCATTATTTGTTACATCCTTCGTCAAATTGTCAAACGTACTAAAATATATACGACAAGTAGCACATTTGGATACACTTGACTAAATATACATTTTTTTGTGATTATAAATGCTTATATTTGTAGACATTGATTGTGCTTATAAATGAATTCCATTCATTTTTAAATAATTGGAAAGTTGTCTAATTTTCTTGCACTCCAGTTTATGTAAACTCCATCGATAGTTTAACTGCAATTTAGGATGGCTACTTTGAATAGGCTAAAATATAAGATGTGGTTAACATTTTTGGTCAAAGTTCTTATGCTTTTCATTTGTTTTTAAAAGTTTTGATGACTTTTTTAAAAGTGGTAAAAAATGAGTGTCCGAACTTGCGACTGGGACCAAAAACAACATAACTGTCTGAAGTTTGTAGTCACATTGAGATACAATGATAATAACACGGTTTGTTGATTTGGAAAACAGCAAAGACGAAATGCAGGTGTCAAATAAAACCAGATTATCGCAGAAAACATTAACAATCTCTTTTACTGCTTTCTTAGTATTGGTCTCTTGAATGATCCCACAATATAACCCAATATTTTCAATGCTTTGGTAAAACATCAGTAGCTTCAGTCTTGACAATTAACTCAAACAATCATTCATTTGTCACAACAGAAATGGCATCATAACATTCACAATATCACACTAAGATTTATCACAACCATAGACACTTAAAAATCATTCAACTTTTGTGGACCACCTGTATCACTACATACAAGATAAAGAGTCAGACTTCATAATGTGCTTTAAAGGAATTCCAAAAATACAATTTTGTAATGAGTTACATACACTTGTGTCATTTCAAACCTATTACTTATATATATATATATATATACATACATACATACATATACATACATACATATACATACACACTTGTTGCCTTTATTCTAGCAATTACAACAAATTGAGAGTTCAAAGACTTTGAAGGATGCACAATAAAAGTATCATAAAAGTCATGATTCCTAAGCATAATACACAAATAATACTTTTATGATACCTTAATGTTTCCCATTAAAATCTATTTAAATTCATACAGGTTTGAAACGACATGAAGGTGAGTAAATGATGACAATTTTCATTTTTGGGTGAACTATCCCTTTACAGTTGCTCTTATTGCTGAAGAAAGCAGAACTAATAGCTGCCACTACTTCTACACTCATTGACAAAGCAATGTTTTCAGTACCAATGAGCCAAAGATCAGCGAAAAACATCTTGATCAAGTCTTATTTAAAGTTGGTATAATAGTTGTTTTTCTCCATGAACTCCTTCAGCTTGGTGGGATAGTCTGTCATAATTCCTGTAGCTCCAAGGTCAAAGGCACGTTTAAAGTCCTCCTCGTCGTTCAACACCCAAACATACACCTGTGGTTTGGATGGGGAAAAAACAACACCAATGACACACGATGACGTTCCTGTCGAGAGTGAAATTCCATACAAAGCTCCTGCCATCTGCTTGCGCACATCATACGGTCACCCATAAAGCATATTGTGTGTGAGTTAAATCTACCTGTATTCCTCTTCTTGTCAGATGATCAAACAGAGCTTTTCTCATGAGAAGCCTGAAAATACATCAACATTTTCAATTAACATTATTAGAAGTCATATGTGTTTATGTTCTTTAAAATATGTCAACACATCTGAATGAGATGAGGGTTAAGCTTCAAGCGATCATTTACACTTGTGTAAATACAATTATGCCTGTGTGCATATATATCTTAGTCAAGGGTCACACCAAGCAAACAACATTTCCAACATTCCTATAAGAAACACAAACTGTGAAAGTAAACATTTGGGTGAAAGGTGCGCAGAGGCCTGTGTGTATGTACGTATACTCACGTGTCTGCCAGCCATGTTATGAAACGTTGCCTTTTTGTCTGACTCTCAGGGTCTCGAAGTCTACAAGACATGCAAAAATCATTTTAATTTTACAGATTTCTAACAAAATGGCTATTGGGTGATTCTCGCAATATTAGACTTATGAGGTGTCATGAAACATTTTGATTAAAAAAGTTAATGCAAAGTAAGAGTATCAAAATAAGAAGCATACAGTTATAAACATCTCTTCATGTACTATTTTGCACATGATTTCAAATGACATCATATAAACAAATTTTGTTGTTTTTTCCACATTTAAGTGGAACATTTTCATTACCGCAACGTGTCCATGACTGGATTTGGGTTCTTTGACATGGAAATATTTATAATTCAAAAATCTAAAAATAAAAAGCTTCAGTGCATGTTATACTATAAACATTTACAGTAAAGAAACATGTTGTATTTGGCAATCATTGGTAAATGTAGAGACAACAATAAGGAATATAAATCTGTCCAAGACTAATTTTCTCATCCTCCGCAACAATTTTCAATCATTGTTTAAGCCCTCAAGGAACTAACATTTTCCAAAAACAAATTTTTGGAAGGGACATAATTGACTGTGACACTCAAAATGGCTACCAGGTTAGCAGTTCTTATTTTTCTCTCCAGATAAAAGTAAAAATTTTGTTTGTCATCATAGTATCTAGACAACTTTTTAGTTCTCATTACCGATACATGAGGTTTTAAATGCATATATTTAATGTAATATCATGTTGCGGTAATGATCATTTTTTATAATGATAATCTAAAAAATGTAAGTAATTCTATAGGAAATATTTTTTAAACTTTTTAAAAATAATGGTTATATTAAGTTCTTAAGATTAAAAGTAATCTTATATGTGAAAAAAATGGCTCCAAGGGCTTTTTAAAAAATCTGATGCTGGACACCTTTTAAGTCTGGATTTCGTGAGAATCACCCTATTGGAATAGCTGAGATCATTGCGTGACGCAAGTTCGGAGAACTTCAATCAACGAGTTTGATGATTCTAATATCAGTTGCACTTAACAAGTATTGTTCCTTAAGATACAACCATATTATAGTAATTTTCTCACCAAATTAATCTACCCTGGTCTCACTGTATGTTTGGAAAAAGAGCTATAGGACATCCAACTATGATATCCAACTATTTTAAGGCCATATGGAATATTATACACTTTAAACAAGTATTGCTCACTTGGAAATGATGGACGGCATGGGGATCTCCAGGAACTGCTCTTTGAGTGGGACGAAGGGCAAAAGTCCCGTATAGAAAAGTCCCAATAACAGCAGCACTCTTTGCAAACTGAACAAGACTGGGATTTGTGGATTCTACATAAGAAAAACAAAACATTGTATAAACAGTTTAAAGGCTGGAAAATTTTTGCAATGTAGTTGACTTTACCTCTTTGTAACATTTCTTCACAATTTCATTGCTGGAGTTTCCCCAAACAGTCAGATGCTCCCTGTTGTACTGAATGACCATCTCCGACACCTGATGGAAAAGGTAAAACTCAATCAGCTGAACAATCTGCTTCTGGCAAACACGTCCTGCTGACTGTGAATAATTTAAGCATTAACAAACAGCTGCACAGACAGGAATCAAGAGAGTGAAACAAGAGTGGGACAACAGGACCCATATCTCTCTCACATACACACACACACACACACCTTCTTGATAAGTGTGTCATTGTTGACCTTGATGTCAATGTTTACAGGGGTGTTTGGGAAAGAATCAAACACGTCTTTCAGCAAAGGGATGCATTTGTCATCTCCTCCTTCACAGAAGCACTCTGAAATACGTAAGAAATATAATGTGAAGCATTTGTACAAACTTACATTTAAATGCATATATTAGATATTGTAGGGTTCAGTGTAACACATTAGTGTCACTGTATATTTGTACATTAGTATATTTGTTGCTGAACATTAACACTCACCTCGCTTGAAAGTCACCCCAAGCTTACAAAGGTAAGGTGGAAGTTCCTGAAAATACAAACACACGTTCTTCACACAAACACTGACTTTACTTTCACACTGGCATTGAGGTTATATGCCAACTACAGAGGTGTGACGAGATCTCTTAATATTTTAAGACAAATGTTAAGTTTGTAAGCAAGCGTGTTCTTAATGTAAAGTGAAAGTAAAATATCAATCGCCAGGATGTTGGCGCCCTCTGCAGGCATTTGTTATAATACATAATGCTGGTTTTTAATTTCATTTATTTGAATGTTTTTGTAAAATGAAACCACATGATACTTTATATGAACTCAGCATTATAATGTGTCATTGTAAAGGTTATTGCTCACTTAAGGTACATTCACATTAAGGTACATTCACATTAAAGGCGGAGTGCACAATTTCTGAAAAACGCTTTTCAAAAGGGTGTCGGGCCGACTACCAAAAAACACTTGCAGCCAATCAGCAGTAAGGGGCGTGTCTACTAACCAACATCGCTGCCTGGGTTGCGTATGTGTGGGGCGGGTCTATCAAGAGAAGGTCCAGATTCTATTGGGGTAGGGGCATGATTGTTTGGGTGATTTCAAATATCAACACTGGCTTTCAAACATTGTGCCCTCCGCCTTTAACCTCTTGAGCTCTGGCCACGCCCTAGGACCCACCGGTGGGCCCGCGAGGAGGTCATAATATTATTATTTTTTTTAATCTATAAACTGTAAAGCACAAAACTAGTCATATATGGTATTTTTTGAAAGAGTAGAACCTCTGCTTTATTGCAAGTCCCATGATATTTGCTTTAATTTTACATAAAAGAAATAATAAGGTCTAAATTCGTTTTTTCGCAACCACACCCCTTGCGAAAATCATATGAATAATGTTCATATTTCATATTTATAGCATTCGATTAAAGCTAAATAACTTTTGCTTAGAAGATGCTATCAACAAAATTATTTTTTCTCCTGTTTATTGCCACCTAGTGGAATCATAAGAGATTGTCTAAAGCGACATAGACCAAACATGTCCTAAATTAAAACTTAATAAAAAAAAATAATAAAAATCTGACTTTTTGTCAGTGTTTATCACAGTGTTGTAAACAAATAAAATACAAAATATGCAATATTTTACCCATGTTTTAAAATTCAGAGAGTTTTCTGTCAAATGAGACCATTTGTATCAATTTATTCCAAAGTATGCGAGTAGGGCTCTCTTTTAAATTCTGGTATGCCTAATTCTGTAAAAAATTCAAAATATGCTGCAGAGCTGAAGAGGTTAAGGTACATTCACATCATAAACAACTAGCAGTAGCAGAGCGACGCGATCTCATTGATTTCAATGGAAGCTCGGAGGCACCCGACGACACACAGCGACAAAGTTGCTTATAATGTGGATGGACCTTTAGAAGCGACATTGTCGCTGTGTGTCGCTCGTCTCTTTCAAAAGAGGCGGTTCTATATCTGGTTGTCATAAAGAAATGAGTAACGTCCACTCCAGTAACTGATGAGAGATGGATGACGTGACCTCCCCTGCTTCGTTCTCATTGGTAGTCACCCCCGAATGTCGCTCATAATTTGCATAAAGTTAAACATTTCTCAACTTTGTCGCGCGACTGGATACGCCCCATCCAGTCGCCATCGTTACTGTCGCTCCGGAAGTCGCACAGCTTCGATTGAAATCAATGAGATTGCGTCACTCTGCTACTGCTAGTCTGAATGCAGCTTTAGGTCTATTTATATTACCAAAAAATATCAAATTACTTCATTACCAATTACCAAAATAATTGTTAGTGACAATTATGTGTTTTTAAGTTGAATAAAAGAGTATTTTCCATTCCAGCCTGATCTCAAAAGAATTCTATGATATTTTACAAGTTCGTATGAATTTGTACAAAGTTTATCGTGCACAAATAAACGTTTGTCATTAAAAAAAATGACAAAACCCCACCCCAACGCCACAAGGGCAAAGGCAAATCATACAAAAATGTATGAATGTGGTCGTCGTATAAATTAATATGAATTAGCCACCTTGTAAAATATGTACGAATTGCTATTAGATTAGGGCTGCAGGATATTCATCCGCGATTACGAATGCAATATTTCCCTGCTTATCAGTGAACCACGGCTCTGTGTAGTAAATGCCGCTCCATCTGAAAGCAGCTGATGGCGATTTTACTGACCCGGCTTTACTGACGTGATGCGCATGACAATCGCATGCAACTAACTCTGCATCCCTACATTAGAAAGCATTGTCCATTCATAGATTTTTGAATTGGAGAAAAAAAAAAGTGTAAAAATCTCGTTCTTGTGAACCCAATCTCATGCCTTGTGGAGTAAGTGTCTCATCACACCCCTACCAACTACAATTATTTGAAAGTGTTCAATTATGTTTGAAGTCTTTCCACTCACAGCATAAGCCACATCAGAGATGTATGCATTCATCCCAGTCGACCTCTTCAGGTTGGAATCATGCAGCACAACCACCTGCTCATCTCTGGTCAAATGACAGTCCAATTCCAACATGTCAGTGCCTAGTTTGACAGCACTGAGTGGGGTGAAGGCAAATGAGTTAAGATGAGTTAATACAGTGTCTGTTTAATTGTCTCATTAACTTGTTAAGACAATGTTCTTAGTGTGTGGTTAAGAAAAGGTGCATGACCCGCAAATCAGATGCAGTGATCAAATCAACAGAAAATGGCCTGAAATTGTTTATGACTAATTTATGATTTAACAAAGTTATATTTTTGACGCTAACATCACTATACATTTTGGTGGGATTTCCCTAGTTCCAGATTAAAATTTGAGCTTTCATAACTAAAAACATCTTGCACTGACATAGGCTATCCTAAAATATAATATATCCATTGCTTTGAATCAAGATGCACACCTGTAGTGCTGTTGTAAGGCATGTTTGCGTATGTCCAAATCATAGACCGTAAAAAAATATGGACGTAGTGTCCGTGACGTCACCCATTGGTTTGTGAAGATCGCTTTTGAAGCTTAAAGTAGGCGTTGCCTGCCGTCGCCATCTTGGCCGCGCGTCCCCCGCGAATTACTCGCGGAAAACCGAAAATGGGTAAAGAGGCGGGACATGGGTGAAGCTGAGGTGAAACCACGCCCGCCTAGCGCGAGTCTAGTGACAGCAGTGGCTGTTCAACCGACACTCAAGCGACCACGCCCTTAATTATGCAGAAGTTTAAGGCTTAATATAATCTAAACGGGTGAGTTACAAAAAAATTCACCCCCCTCACAGTTGTCATGAAGGGCAAAATTAGCTATATAGGCCAAAAACACTTTTTGTACCAGGCTGTAAACATATTATTTTCTACTGTAAAGTTGGCCATTTTTAACATGGGAGTCTATGGGAATTGACTCCCTTTTGAAGCCAGCCTCAAGCGGCCAGTCGATGAATTGCAGTTTAAGTCACTTCCGTGTTGGCTTCATTAGAGAGATCGGAAGGTTGCCCCTCGGTCCAAATATTACTAGGCCTAATCCTGGCTTAATCTAAACCCTGTCCAGGAAACCACCCCTATATATCCAAAACCTGTATAATCTGTTCATGGCAACGGGTGCACACAACACACATTGCATTTAAGATTCCACTGTAGACTTAAATTCTTGTGATGAAACACATTATGACAACTACGGTACATTCAGCCATGCTTCAGACAAGCCTTCCGTCAAGCGTTAACGCTTTCGTCCCGTGTGAATGTACTGTTAAGTTACGAGATATGCGAGAACCAATGAGACTCAACGTTATCGACGTGCTGCCCTAATTTGAATTTACACTGCTGATTTTACAATAACCTCTACAATGATATGCATCACATGTTTATGAAGCATTTTCACTCCCAAATTGATTGCTATTTTTCCAGTAGTGTCATTTGGATTACTTTAATGATGGATGTACAGTATCCGCATTTTACAGCTTCACAACACTGGACAACCAATTTAATATCATGACGATTTGAAGTTAGTAAGAGCCAGACTTTTATTAGGACACATATTATGATCATTTTTACAATATGTAATATACATCTCAGGTGTGCAAAGATTGTGTCTGTGAAGTTTCAGCTGAAAATACCCAACAGATCCTTTATTATAGCATGTCCAAAATGCCCCTATTTGGGTGGGAGCAATAACGTGTACCTTAAAGGGACAGTAAGTAGGGTTTTAAGTGTTTTATTAATCAAAATCAATGTCTTTATTCATAAATATGTCCTTGTTGGTGTCAAATAACCTCTGCCAGTGATTTGACTTTTCTTTGTAATCTTAGAATTTCTTCTCTTTGCTTACATTGAACGAGTAAGTCCAAGGAGGCTTCCATGTCGTTCCGCCGTATTGATAAACTATAATAGCAGAGAGGGACAAAAAGCACTAGCCTACCAATGCGTTTCCACAACGCATTATCATTCAAAACACGTGAACTAGCTGAAACGGACAAGGAGATTAGTGAATACGTAACGACTAACGCAGTTGCAACACGCATTTGGAAAAGCGAGGCCCTAGAGAGCACTATTTGTTTGAATGCAAAATACAATTTCACCACTAGATGGGGGTAAATCCTACTTATTCTCCCTTTAAGCTACTGCCCTCACTCCTACCAACAGACAGTGAGCACTAAAATAGATTGGATTCCTGTGAATACAGTCCGAGACAATAGTATCTTTAGCCGCATTAACGCTACAACATGCTAACAAACACATTTTTGGGTAAAATTAACGAGTCAGTCAGTCAGTCACTAGGCGGGGCTTTGTTAGTGTGACATCACATTGCTAAGAGAATCAAAACAGCATGTCCGATGAGACTGCTTTGGTTTAATGGGGATTAAAAACGAAGGGGTGGGTAGATTTGTTTCATTGTAGGGTGGTTGTATCCTATCATATATCTGGGAAGGGATAAGCGTGTCAAAATTATGGGATAGTTTCATTTTACAGTAATCTGTTTCTCAAATACAGTGAAACTCACTGCTTGAACGCTGCCATTGTGTTCTCCAAGTTTTCACCAGCACCTGTAAATGAAGAAAAACAATGTTTAAGGACAAAAAAAAGTATATTGCTTTCATACACTCATTAAAACACCAGTCAATTACTTACATACGGTCAAAATCTGTATAATATAGCACTCTGCTATGTCGTAGGGTTCACAGTACACATACCGATATCTAAGTTAGTCAATTATCCCAAGTATTTGAACTTTGACTTTGATCAAAGTGAAGCAGAGATATTGCTGTCTTGTAAATAAAATCAATTATTATAATAAGGAAAGACACTGATTATGCAATATACAGGCCTCGTGCAGATTTGCAACCCAGTATTTTGTTCATTTCGAGCTGACAGCATTGTCGTTGGGTGCTATATGACAGCCATTCATTAATTTGACGTACACACCCCACATAAAGAAAGACTGACTGAACACACCCTGAATTCCAAGTCACACGAGACAACCGTGAATAGGAGTGTGAAAAGCACGTTACCTCCGCGGTGTGAAATGTGTTTGCTGCAGAAAGCCGCTTTCTTTCTCCGGTGAAGCAGAGACGGACACTTCAGCAATAGCGCGGAGGTAAGCACATACCCGGTGACGGTGGATAAAACATAAATCGCAGTGCTCATTTTGACACGTATGTACCGGACAAATCCAGAGCAAAGCAACGGAGTCCTGTAAAATGTCTATATAACTACAAGTTCATTGACAAGTGGCATCAAATGCGACAGTCTCTGCGCGCTGAAGTAAACACACCGGCCGGTTTCTTCATCGAGCACCGCTGGCCATCCACCGCACTGTATCGGCGATCAGAAGACAAACGAGAGAATCTTAAAAGGCTTTGAATGCAATATCCATGAGATTAGATCCTGCTTTTGTTGCACCGTCATGATTTTCACTGAAAACCCACCCATGGGCTTGCAGTCCAATGTTTCTTGACAGGCCATCCCCCGGCGGACTCAGTTTGGTTACCGCTCGAGTCAATATTATTACCGCGGTCGCGAAAATGCGCATGCGCACTAAAAGAAAAATAACCTGCAAGTGAACGCAAGAGGATGCTGCTGGACAAATTTCTTGAACGTGTCAGATCCATTGAAGTAAAAGGACAGTGATTGAAACCAAAATAAACATTTCATTGGCTTTTATGTATAAAAGTCAAAGCTATATTTATGTAAAGCGTAATCTTGTAATACAGTATGCTGAATCATTTTAACATGTTACTTATTTAAAAAACAATTATTCTCATAACTTTTTTTTATTAAATGCTATTTTACTTTGTGTCCTATGAATTTCACAGAATCACAGAAAATGCAAGATTATTAATGTTGTTCATGTGCTTATTTGTATTACCTGTCATATGTCATATGTGAAATGTGTGAAACTACGGCTTCTTAAATGACCTGATATAAATAAGGCCTAGTCCCTGTCCTAAACCCTGCCCGCCCCTTATATTTTGAATGTAATTTTCATTCAAAACTTGAATTTCACTTTATTTTATAAGTCAGGATTCTTAGGGCGGCTCTTAATATGTTGCCCTTCCTATAAAGTTTCTGAAACCAAGTGTGTCATAGGTCAGCCAGGTTGGTCTGTCAAAGTTCACTACAAAGTTCAATTCTGTCTATTGCAATTCTTAAGTAAGAGATACATAGATGATTGACAAGCAAAATGCCTCAAAAGTAAAGCTTTTTTAAGTAAATATTTGCAATATTTATTAAGATATTCTTGTGATTGCATTTCTCCTGCATTCAGGTGTTATCAAAGAAGGAGGAACCCGATTATTGTATAAATGTCGACAGCACTTGCAACAGCTTTTCAAGAATGGGATATTCGGGAGAAAGAACTGCAGCAGATTCAGGTAGGATCTTATCTGTCATAATAGAATTTTCATACTTGGTTTGTTTTCTTCCTTAACATGCATCTATTAATAGTAGATTTGTGACTTTCTTATCTTTAAATGATCTTACACATTGGGCCAAAAAGGGACAAACCAGCCGTTGGGCTTAATTAACCCAGAAAGTTTTATAGCTCACCCAACAATGGGTTAAAACAACCCCGCATTTTGGGTTGAAACAACCCAGCATAGGTTAAAGGTCACCTAATTTGAGAAATACACTTGTATATGTTGTTTGAAGATAATTGTGTGTCACCCATGTACACAACCCTCTTATAAACCTGTCCACTCCTTTTAATTTTTAAATCCCCATAAAACCTCAATAGTTTCATGAGACAAGTTTTGTAGTTTTCAGAGCAAAGTGATGTCACTTTGCACAGGCTCTGCCCATAACCGTGCAGAGACCACAGTTAGGTGATAATTTCTATTTTAAATCTTCTTTACATGAGTGATTACCTCACGTTTGTTATGAAAAATTAAATAAAGTAATTGTCTTATTAAAAACATTGTATGTGTTTGGTATAAATAACAGGGGAGGGTGGGCCATTTACATTTAAAGAGACAGACCCAAAAATGGGTATAATAAATTATCTATAGGGTATTTGGACCTGAAACTTCACAGGCACATTCTAGGGACATGTAAGACTAATATTACATCTTGAAAAGTTGACGTATTAGGTGACCTTTAAATTACAACCAAACAAGTTGGGATTGGCCCTTTTCAACCCAGTGTTGGGTTGAAAATAACCCAGCATTTTTTAATGTGTATAAGCAGAATATCCAATAACTTTTCTGTTGAAACAAAACATTGCTGTGTCAAGGAGACTCATCGCCTTTACATACAGAAGTTAGATGAAGTCTCTAAACTTCAAAAGAACTTTGCTGCCTCCATCGCTCGACAGAGGAAAAATATAAAGGACTTATCCAAAACATTGAAGAAGTGGGTAACTTGTTTTTCTAGTTGAAAGTATTCTTTATTCTTTAATTTTTTTTTAGGCTTTACCAACTGAAATGTTTACTTTTATCATGAATGCTTACTTTTTGTCACTTAAGAGTCAGTAAAGGTCTGACAGAAGAGGAGAAGAATGCTGTGGAAAAGGTCAAAAGTCAAATTCAGGATATGCCGACCATTTTAAATCAAATGGAAGCATTTCTTCCAAAGGAAAATGGGTATTGGAAGATTACTATTTTTATATTTTAGGATGTTGATATAACCTTTGTAATAAAATAGCATGTTTGTTATTTTTTCCTCTCTTTTCAAGGCTCTATCTTAGCCTTGTCCTTGGAAACGTGAATGTCAACCTCCTGAGCAAAGAATCCAAGTAAGCATTCATAAAACATGAAAAGTATTTAACCCTATAATTTGCTCTATTCTGTACATGAAAATAAGTTAATGTATAAGTTATGTTTGAAATAGATCAATAAAATAGGTTATGTTTTATTTCTCTGTTAAACAAAATAAAAGGAGTAAAATGGCATATTTTCTTGTTCTGAGTATAAACCTCACAAAATTTTGTTGTATTTTTGCTTAAATTGGAGCATTTTTTCTTACCCTTAGATTTGTCTTGTTTTACGGACATTTACATCTAAAATCTTAAATCTATCTGTAAAATAGTATGAAAGCTGTCACTGGGGTGTTTTTTTTTTTAAAAAGGTACAGATATGTGCCTGTGAAGTACCGATGTATACCTTTTGAGATACTTATACACTCTTTAAGTACACGTGTACTTTTTGGAAAAAAAAGTAAATTGTTGAATAACTAGATCTTGCTAACCATTCTCTTTTGGTTCATATTTTATACTGCATCTAATGCTTTTAATATTTTTTTACTGCAGAGCTGAGTACAAAGATGAGTATGAAAAGTTCAAACTATGTGTGACCTTGATTATGTTCCTGTTGACCTTCTTGTGTCGCTTCTTCATTAACTACAGGTAAGAATGAATTCATGCAGGGCTGTCTGTCACTCACGTCACATTGTCAGATTTCATGTGTTTGCTTTTGTTGTGTGACTACAGAGTTGTGGATGCGCTTCTGAACTTCGTGTTGGTGTGGTACTATTGCACCCTAACAATTCGTGAGAGTATACTCATCAGCAATGGCTCCAGGTAAGATTTGTTAAAACTATATGGGGTGGTTTCCTGGACAGGGATTAGCTTAAGCCTTAGGAAATATAACTAGTTTTAACAAACATGCCTTACTAAAACATTACCTGTGTGCATTGTAAGGCGAAACAAAGGACACTGATGTATTTTAAGATCTGTCAGTGCAAGTTGTTTTCAGTTGTAAGCTTGTGATCATAAAATAATTTTTCCTGAAATTTTTCAGGATTAAGGGCTGGTGGGTTTTCCATCACTATATTTCCACCTTTCTGTCTGGGGTTATGTTGACCTGGTGAGTAGTGTCAAACTATGCTTATATACAGAACAGCAATGTTGCACATTATTGAATGCTTATAAGCCCAGATATATACAGTCTTAATGATGAAAGATCAATTGCTACAATTAGTTTGCCCTCATACTAGAATTTTAATGTATTTAGGCCTGATGGTGAAATGTATCAGTCATACAGGAACCAGTTCCTGGCCTATTCTTTGTATCAGAGTAAGTAATAAACTTTACATGTTATCTGATGCATCTGTCATTTCAGATAAAGCACAATGGCAGAACTGCACATGATATTTAATGGCTTTAAAGGTAATGTCTGATTTTTCATTCAGAGCTTTGTGCAGCTTCTTCAGTACTACTATCAAAGTGGATGTCTCTACAGACTTAAAGCACTAGGAGAAAGACACAATTTAGATCTAACTGTCGGTGAGTATGTGAGTTACAAAACAAAAAAACAAAAAAGCATTTATGGGTCAGTAACAAAAATGGTTTGGTAAGATGAGAAATTCAATCTTTTAAAAAATGTTGTTTTAAAAGCATGCATCAGGTTTATTTCAATGCGCATAGTGTATTTATGTTAATTTTATACAATAAAAAATTATATTTGCGCAATTTTATGAAAGTTAAGAATGAATGGACCTGAAAATGTCAAATCGTGTAACCGCCAATTGCTCCAAAGAATGAGAAATATTAAATATTGTATCCACTTTGATGGCAAGTATGCGTAATCATCAAAATAATAATAATATTTGTCCTGACATATGCTGAAAACAGCTCAGTTTTCTAAATAATCTTTGATTAATGATGTAAAAACTAGAAAATTATATTTTATTCCACAATATATTTATATTTTCATTTAAATATTAAAATACTAGTTGCACCAAATGACATAGACCGGTTACACCACATTGACATTTTTGCAATTATCCCCAAAATATTCTGTAGAAATTAAATAAAACCATAAGTTTTAGACTTGGTCCTCAAAAAAGAATGTATGCAAGTAATCTGCAAATTTATTTAGCAATTTTAACCCTTTTACATTTAATTGACACAAAATAATTAACGTCACGTCATTGACCCTTATACCAATAGGGTGTGCATACATTTTTTTTTATAGCAAATGACATTAAATTAAATAAACTTTGTTGTTGTTTACACAGAGGGATTTCAGTCATGGATGTGGCGTGGATTGACCTTTCTCCTTCCGTTTCTCTTCCTGGGTCAAGTGAGTTTTCTCTTTTCTGGATACTATCAATACAAGCATATATGTATTATTTGTCATGGATGGCTCTTTAAAGAATCAGGCTTTAAAAAAATGTAACCTTTACAGCATACATGCAATGGCAGGCATATGAATTTTATTTTATAAGTGATGGTTAATATTTAAATGTTAATTGTGTTACAGTTTTGGCAGTTTTGGAATAGTATAACTCTCTTTAGAATGGCTCAGCTCCCGGAGTGTAAGGAGTGGCAGGTAAGGTTTGCTTTACTAGATCTTTTCATTGCATATAGGTAATAGATTTTTAATAAAATATGTAAGACTCAAAGTTTGAAAGTATAATAACATTTTTGCTTTTACCTCTGTACTACTTTCCAGGTGTCCATGTGTGGGTTTTGCTTTCTGGTTCTGTTTACTGGAAACTTTTTAACCACTCTTGCAGTTGTTCGTCACAAGCTCAAGAATGATGAGAAGATCAAGAGGCTGTGATTTTTTTTCACTATTTTTTAAGCAAAGAATGTAGATTCAGCCTAAAATGCATCTTACGGTACATCATAAACTGGCTTTCATAGTTCCATTATTTCATATACCAACATGTGTTTTTATTTTAGTTCAGTTTAGTTCATTAAGTTGTAATTTTATTGTGCTATAAGTCTTATTTTCAAATATTATTGAATAAAAGTTGTAATTGAATTTTTAAGAAGTAATAAGATAAAATTCTTATTTTATACAATAATGTTATTTACATAGATTTAACAAAATACAAATTATAAAAACAATGTATGAACCCTTTTCATAAATTCATTATATTTCAAAACAAAGTGTGTCTTATTTTTTATTAATTTATACACCCTAAGGAACTCGTATTATTATTATAATTGTTATTATTATTATTATTATACATATATCCAAACATTTAATTATTTCGATACCCACGTGGAGCGTGACCTGAAGTGACCTCATTTTCCCAGCATTCCTACCATAACAACATGGCGGCGTCCATCGAGATGCACCCGTAAAGTTAGCTTGTTGTATAGTTCGCATTAGATCTATAACTTTCTTTTGTTGTAACTTAGATTTATAAAAAGTGCTGTCATGTTTGATAAACTACAGAAGATGTTGTTTTTAGCGACGTTGTCGAGTTTGATGTATTGTGCAGTCGGTTGTGAGGTCTCAGATGAGTTTATTTCTACACGCGTGACTGAGCACTAGCAGATACCATAGCGAAGATACAAAATTATTTATTTATAATAAAATGATAAACGATGGTCTATATTCACATTCACACATATTTGCACAACAACCGCGTCACACGAAACAGGCAATAAGGCTGCGTCTCGAAACCTAGTGAGCGTCCCATCTAGGCAGCTTTTTGGGGCATGAAAAGCGCGCCTCGTGTTTTATAGTTTAACGATATTTGAAGTAAAATGTACGTTACAGCTACGATCGCTGATTGTTTAATATAACGCACATTTCCCAGCTGATAAAAACAACAATGCAAACTATTGTTTACCTATATTATTGTTTAGCTGTTCACCATTAGGACAAATACAAAATTCTCTAGTTGTGTGTTTATACCAGAAGGATTTTTAAAGGTGTTGAATTGGTTCCAATCTGATGACATCTCAAAAATATAACTTATATTACCAGCAGACCCCATAATAGTTCCCATTAAATCAATACAGTTCTCGTTATATTTTTGTTTTGTTTCTAATGTTGTTTTCATGTTTAGTTTGGGTTAACTGTATTATTTGCTTTCACAGATGCTTTAAGTGACATTTGGGGCTACACTGAGCCTTACCTGCTGGCTGTGTGGCAAAACAGGTTATATTTGTATACTGCTGCTGCTGTTCTCATAGGAGTCTGGTTTACTGTGAATGTAGCCTTCAAAAAGGTAGCGTGTCTGTTTAGTCTCTATGTTGTTCACTACATTTTAGCTTACATCTTTGCTGCTGTGTCCAATGTCCATTATGAAATAATAAATTGTTGTTTTATAGAAGAAACCTATCCAGCCTGTAAATCCACTGCCTCAAAGATCTGAGAGAAAGAAGGAACTGTCATCTGAAACAGAGAAAGTTATTCATGTTGCTGGGGTCAGAATATTTTATGGATCCCAGACTGCGACAGCAAAGGTTGGATATTAAAATGTTACATTGTCACATGTGCCAAAAGCTTAAAAACTCTTTTGACACCTTTAATAAAATCATATGCAAATATCTGATGTGGTTGTGTTACATTTCTATCCCTGTGCAGGGGTTTGCCAGAGAGCTTGCTGAAGATGTCACGGGTCAAGGGTTTGAGTGTGAGATCACGGATATGAAAGATTATGATCCAGATGACCGTCTAGCAGAAGAGGTGAGCACAACATGTTTTAAAGAGAATCAGTTTTAGCATTACAATGTCAAGCAGTATGATAATGTGTCTCATTTTGGTATGTAAAATGGTGTGGCACATATTAAAAAAATGGTTGGCCAAAGCCGAACAAAATGAAACACGCAGCCGAAGACGGGCTCCGACATGTGGTACTTTCGCACTTTCGGTGACCCTGGCTTGATTCCCGGCTCGTGGTCATTTGCCGATCCCATACCCCTCTCTCCTCCTTGTACTTTCCTGTCCTCTCCTTAATCACTGTCAAATTAAGGCAAAAATGCCCCCCCAAAAATATTTTAAATTTTCCATTTTTTGCCAATTTTCTCACTATTGCACAAGTTACATTTTCAGAATGTCCATTTTACTATATTTATTTTCTCATTATATAACAATGAACATTTTCCCAGCAGTCATTATAGAGCCTTTTTATATCTGGTCACTTCTCTGATCAGATATTTGACCACATACATGAGACTTGGCTAAACGGATATTAATCCGATCTTCTATTTCCGCACAAAATGCAAATAACCTATTTATTATTCTGCCTTAAAAAACTTACAACAATGCTTATGCAGCACTGTACTCAGGGCTCCAGACTAACTTTTTTCACTAGGAGGATAGTGGCTCCCAACTGAAAATTTTAGGGGCGCAACCAGAAAATTTAGGGGCACGCACTGTAAATCAACATGCTATCCAAATATTCACATTTCTACTAATTTTCACTGTATTACTTATAAATTCTTTCATGATAGATGCAGAAAGTTAAATGTGCTGTTTTTAAATCCAGTGTCACATCATAAAAAAAAGGTCAAATTTACTGGTTACACTCTCAAATTTTGGTGGCAAAATGCTCCCATTTGGTGGCAGTCTGGAGCCCTGGTACTGTATGTTGAGCAAAGGGAGAGATGGCGGCAAGTTTGACAGGAGAATGACAGAGGAAAAAGCTCTTAACAAAGTGGTCTACCAAAAAGCTTTAATAAACAGTTTATTTCTTATTTAATATAAGCCTGTTTGTTATTGTAGGACTTTACTGGTTCTAGGAAGTTTTTCTTACATACTGCTGATGCAGTTTGTCGTACTATGACATGAGATGAAGAGCTAAAGTCTCTCGTTCTCTGTGCTTGTGCATTCAGCAGACAAATACCCAGAATCGCCGCCCTGTCTTTCTCATATGCTGCGTGGTGTTCGGGGATTTCTTGATTTTAAATGATAAATGAAACTTGTTGTCATGTATGTTTTCGTGTCTTTGTTGGACACTTTAAAATGCTTTTCCAACATGTTTACTGTATTTGCGCACCTCTCACTCTCAGCTGGTTGCTATTTCATCGCGTAATCAAAGACCTCATTGTGCTGTAAAATTTATGGTCTTTTCACTTGTGTCCTGAATGTAGAAAATGTTGAAATGAATATATAAACTGCTAGATTTGTTATCATTTTGTGATGGGAAATATCACTGAGAAATTACTGGGAGCATTGTAGGTTTTGGTTTTAAAATTTGCTATCAATGGTATTAGTCTTTTTAATATTGGTCTTTTTGTGGATAATAACTTTCCTCTTTCATCCACACTTTAGCTCATTAGACCAAAAGAACCAGGTTATTTTGAACAAATAAAAAGAAATGAACACAAAATAAACAAAATAAAAACAAACAAATATGCAGAAAATTAAATTAATGAATAAATGCAACAAATAAACAATCATTGTTATAATAAATGTAATATATACTGATTTCAAGTAAATAAAAATGTCTTTTTTAAAAATATTATTTGGCTTTTTTTCTCTAAATATAACAAAACACAGTGAACAAGAGACACCCAAAGCAAAAGAAACAACAAACACAACATAAGACAAGAAGCAAACAAACAAAAAAGTATAAATAAAAATAAACTAATACATAACAATAATTATAATAAATTAAATTTATACTAATTTTAAGTAGATGAAAACTTTTCTGTTTGGACAATATTATTTTTATTACTGTATTATAGATTTTATTTTTCTTTGCAGTACAGTAATGAGAATTTGGAGGCAAGAAGGGCTTAACTTCTATTAAAATAACATCACATTGCAAAAAATGATAAATGTCCTTAAAATAGTCTGTATTAAAATAAAAAGCATTAAAAAGCAACTTTGGTCCGATTCATTTGGTGTGTAAGTGTGTATTAGTACATGTTAACGATGTTCCTGGGATTGGTGATGTAGACAATACCGACATTATCATAATTCCTCCCACTTTGGACCCACAGCCTGTAAATTAATTCCTGTTAGCATTGCATTGTGCGCGAATCTTTCAAACATGGTAAGGAGCGTCACATTTCCGGCTGACGTCAGAGGTATTCAGACCAATCACAACGAACAGGTTGACTGGCCAATCAGGGATACAGCGCTGTTCCGATCGATGTGTTTGGTAAAAATCGGAGCGTTTGACGAAGAGAGGAATATCTGGAGCTACAAAAATGTACAGTATGTGAAAAATAATGTGTTTTTAACCATAAACCATATGACACACATTGTATTATACCAAATAAACAAAATTAAGTTACTTTTAGCAATGAAATAGGTGCCCTTTAAAAAAATATTTCCTCATTAGATTCAGACATTTATTGCCTAGCATTAGAAATCACACTCTTCGATCTGTTATAAAGAAGCCGTTTCCATAAGTAACCTATTTAACATTTTTTACTTTAGTGTTCAAGCAAGATGATCTGTGTGTTCCTGGTGGCCACGTATACTGATGGACAGCCCACAGAGAGCGCTGAATGGTTTTGTAAATGGCTTGAGGAAGCGTCCACTGACTTTCGCTATGGAAAAACCTACCTGAAGGGAATGAGATATGCCGTCTTCGGCCTAGGCAACTCTGTTTACGTCGGCCATTATAACACGGTTAGACAGTTATTCTTTTATTAATTTCGCTCAGCTTCAGTCGCATTAGCCTTACTCTTACTTTTTTATGTATTCAGGTGAGTAAGAACATTGATAAGTGGTTATGGATGCTGAGCGCCGCCCGGATCATGACCAGAGGTGAAGGCGATTGCAACGTGGTGAAGAGTCGAAACGGCAGCATCCAGGCGGATTTCCAAGCCTGGAAAACGAAGTTCCTGAGCCGTCTGCTGGCCCTGGCTAAAGGTGAAAAGAAAGTTTGCTCGGGGAAGTGCAAGAAGGAAAAATGCAAAAATAAGAAGAAACATAAGGAGGAGGCAGAGGACGATCACTCGCTCGCCCAGAAGAACAGCTCAGAGGTTAGTCGGCTTCCTCTCTCTGATGTCTTTGAACACAGGTAGTCATGGTAACCATTCTTAATGCACTAGCGGTGAGCAGATTGTTCTGCTACAGAGTGTGGTTCACTCATGTAAATGGGATCTGAACAGCAGGGGTGACATTATAGGCCCGAGAAGAAAATTTGTTCTTGTAGATGTGCTCTTGCAGGAAACATTTTTATGAGATTAAAATTAGCCATTTACTTTAACAAACGCATAGATTATTAAGCATAAGTCATCAGTGCACAGTGTTTTATTCAATATTTTTATAAATCAAATCGAAATGCATTTATATTAGCCTGGTTTCCATTAAACATTTGCGTAAAATTAAGCGTTATTTTCTAAATGTCGATTAAAAACTATTGCGGAATGACAGCGTTTCCTTTAACCAATGTTATCTGACTAAAACTTAATTTTGTTCTTTCGCAAAAAGTAATTTCAAAAACCATGGTGACAGGTATGTTCAATATCATTCTGCGCCGCAAAGAACAACATCCAGATTACATAAAAATACCGCAAGAGCGATTTGAAATCATACTGAGCAGGATTTTTGTTATGTTCTTGTCGGATGTTATGCACTGTCCTCCAAAAAAACATACTGCGCCATATTTAAAGAGTAACTAAACCCCTGGTCAGAGCCTGACTCCACCCACTGGCAATATTTAAAAAATGCAAGAAAAGTGGGCAGATCCCTAATGGAGATAGAGGGGATGTACTGAGCTCGTACCAAGTGTGGGGTTAAGATCGTAACAACGGCGTGGTGAGCTTGAACCTGCTTACGTAGGGTTGTAGCGAGGAAAATTCAACTGCAGTAGCCACTGTTCAACCTGAAGAGGGCAGCACTATTGTAGCATTTAAATACTTTGTCAAAAAAGTTACTCAAGTCAATGAACAGCACTAATAAAGCCCCATTCTTACAGATCTTTACCGTATTTTCCGGACTATAAGTCACACTTTTTTTCATAGTTTGGTTGGTCCTGCGACTTATAGTCAGGTGCAACTTATATGTCAAAATAAATTGATACTGACTAAAGTGAACCAAAGAAAAACATTACTGTCTATAGCCACGAGAGGGCGCTATATGTTGCTCCTGTAGCCTACCCTTGAAAAAACTGTTAACTGAAACATTAACTTAAAGACAACGGAGAAAGACTTCACAAACAAAATGCCTCCCAAAAGAATAATAATGTTCTAAATAAATGCGACTTTTATGTGTTTTTTTCCTCTTCATGATGCATTTTTTGACTGATGCGACTGATGCCACTTATACTCCCGGAGCGACTTAAAGTCTGAAAAATACGGTACTAAAAAAAATTGGTTTAGGGTTTAGTTACTTTTTAAAGAGTGATCATGTGACTTTCATGCACATCAGGTGACCTGTAAATACAAAAATAAAAAACATTTTTCATTGCAGTTTTGCGATATTCATTTTTCGAATCGCATGAAAGACCACCTCATCCGAGCGTCAAAACGTTTTTGCGGTATGCAGTTTTTTGCGTTTCCATTGGCTGCTTTTTTATTTGCTCTTCAATTGAAGGGTCATGGAAAAGTGTCTTTATTTACCTATCTATGCTTTTATTCAGAGCGACTTACAAACTGAGAGAGCATTTATAACTTTTCTCTGCCTGTAAAACACATTTTCTTATCTTCTGTTGTTATTAACTTTTTTCCCGCCATTGACGAGTTATTTTGTCAATTAAGAGAAAACATTTTCCTGCCAATGACGCTTTCTTGACGAGTTTTTACCGTAATGTGTATATTTGCTATTATCCACTAGATACCCAATTTATAAAAAAAAGAACTGAAGCAAAAACTAATTTTTCAACATTTAAATCTCCCATTTTGTTTGTTTGAGGGTCTGTTCTTCCATTTGATATATTTGTATGTTTATATATTTATAGAAGAAAATGTTTTCCTTGAAAGCCATTTTGTGAAACTTTTGTGAAAATCACAAAAAATGCTGGCGGGCAATTTTGTTTTTAAAAAGGCTGTCAGGAAATGAGTTAAGAATGCACAGATGATGGATAATACTTAGTTATATATAATAATTGGTAAATGTAAGCTGTTATTGAGCAACATGTCCTTGTCAGACATTGTCTTAAAGGAATAGTCTACTCATTTTCAATATTAAAATATGGTATTACCTTAACTAAGAATTGTTGATACATCCCTCTATCATCTGTGTGCGTGCACGTAAGCGCTGGAGCGCGCTGCGACACTTCGATAGCATTTAGCTTAGCCCCATTCATTCAATGGTACCATTTAGAGATAAAGTTAGAAGTGACCAAACACATCAACGTTTTTCCTATTTAAGACGAGTAGTTATACGAGCAAGTTTGGTGGTACAAAATAAAACGTATCGCTTTTCTAAGCGGATTTAAAAGAGGAACTATATTTTATGGCGTAATAGCACTTTTGGGAGTGCTTCGACTCGGCGCAGTAACACCCTCCCTCTCCCATTATGAGAGTGAGAAGGGGAGCGGACTTTTCAGGCGAGTCGGAGTGCTCCCAAAAGTGCTATTACGCCATAAAATATAGTTCCTCTTTTAAATCCAGTTAGAAAAGCGCTACGTTTTATTTTGTACCACCAAGCTTGCTCGTGTGGCTGCTCGTCTTGAATGGGGGGGACGTTGGTGTGTTTGGTCACTTCTAGCTTTGTCTCTAGATGGCGGCATTGAATGAATGGGGCTAAAAGCCAATTTATACTTTTGCGTTAGGTGCGCGTTATATGTACGCCGTAATATACGCATAGACGCGAACCCTGTCGCCGTAGCCTTCGCAGTACCTGACGTGCACCTCCTCAAAAATGTAACTACACGTCGAAACGACGCGGACCGCAAGATCTGTGATTGGTCGGCGTGAATGCATTGTGTTTCCTCCTACGCATTTCGGCGGTTAACTGCAGAGCAACACAAACGCAGAAGTATAAATGCTCATGACGGCGTTGCCTACGTGCGTAGCGTCTGGCGTACCCTACGGCGTAACCCCGACGCAAAAGTATAAATTGGCTTTAAGCTAAATGCTATCGAAGCGTCGCAGCGCGCTCCAGCGCTTGCGTGCACGCACACAGATGATAGAGGGATGTATCAACAATTCTTAGTTAAGGTATTAACATATTTTAATATTAAAATTGAGTAGGCTATAACTTTAAACACCACAAACACAGGCAAATCGTGATACAGAGATTGTAGACATGTTTCTGATCAAATTACAAGAACGTTATGAGACTTTATGTTTGATAATCTTCTCTAGGCCTTTCTTAGGTGAGATATACAAGATGTTTTTTGCAAACCCTAAAGCTTTGTCTACTTCTCAGGAGGAGCTGATGGAGTCCAGCAGTGATTCTGAATCCTCAGGTGAAGAAGACCATTCTCACGGCTCGGTCATTGACATGGAGGACCTTGGGAATGTGATGAACAGCATGAAGAAAGCCAAGGTAAAACTAGTAACAGCACATTCTGTGGTGGTTAAAAGTAGAAATCAACTGTGTGTGCTTTTCTTTCAAAATATCTTCTTTTGTGTTTAACAGAATAAAAAAACTAAAGGTTTAGAACAAGATAAATATCAGGGAACATAAAAATGTTGAATGCAATGTAAGCTGCTTTGCATAAAAGTGTCTGCCGAATGCATAAAAATACAAATGCTGGAAACTTGGAATATATTTGGAAGCTTTTGTTCCTTTTGCATTAATACAGGCATTTTCACAATCGACCATCTAAAAGTTTACAAAAATAAAAAACGGCATATTGGTTTGTAAGGACACAAGGTCAGGGTTAGAGCAGTGTTAAGGAGTTGTGTTGCAATACTGTGAATCGCTCCAATATATTCGGATATTTTAGGAATGTAATAGGGTATCATTTTAGGAAAGTTGTCATTGAGATCACACCACCATATGCATACAATGCTATTACTTCTTGGTACTGTTTAAGTTCACACATAAGAAGAATGCTAACTAGTGGTCGTAAACTCCAAACGAAACAACTGCCATGAATCTTTCATTTATTTTTTATAAAAAAAAAGATATTGTATTTTTTTTTTGCAAATCGGTACAGTATTGCCAAATGAAATATTACGATGCTCAATATTTTTTTTTACATCCCTAGTCATGATGATGAGTGAATTTTCTTTTTTGTGTGAACTGTTCCTTTAAGAGGGCAGAGTTTTGTATAGACAGAAGTATTGTGTCCATTGAAAGAGACTGAGTGGCAGATGGTTTACTGCAGCAGGCACTGCGAAGACTTGCGTAACCGTGAACTGTGATCACTGACGCCCACTCTACAGGCCTGTGCGCAGGAGTGATTCATGAGACAAATCTCTCCATACACACTTGTACCCGCTATATCGCATCCTCATCTGAACAGTGAAGGCTGTGAGTGACAACCCATTTTAATCCAGTAAGAGCCCTTTATAAACAATTTCAGGATCAGATGCTCGTTTAACTGGTTTTAAAAGATGGATTTGGAGCTCAAACGATCAGCCAATTGCATCGTTTCAAATATGCAGATCAAGACAGATACATTTTGTGTAAACCATCTGTTGAGGGCTCATTACAGTGGTCCTGCCCAGTAGCAATAGCCAACAATACATTGTATGGGTCAAAATTATCTATTTTCTTTAATGCCAAAAATTGCTAGGATATTAAGTAAAGATCAGATGTTCCACGAAGATGTATATTTTTAATTTCTTAGCGTAAATATATCAACACTTTATTTTTGTGAATGGATGCAATTGCTAAGGACACAATATTTTAATTTTTTTTTTGCACCCTCAGATTCCAGATTTTTAAAAAGTTGTGTCTAGGCCAAATATTTTCCTATCCTAACAAACCATACATAAATGCAAAACTTATCCAACTTTTAGATGATGATGATTTTAGTAGCAGGGTTGCAAAAATTACATTACAGAGGAGTATTTTGCATTCTCCTCCTGCCATTGGTCAAAAGACCAGATCACCCCACCCTAAATATTCTCATGTTGGGCTGTTCAGGAAACAAAGTGTTTTAATAGCGCAAGTGTTTATACTTTTAATTTATGACTAACTTGTCTGAAAGTCACCATGAAACGGAATTGGTGATTGCCTTATTTTTCCCGTGTTGACGTATATCCGAGTGAAACAGCTTCTGAAATGAAATAAGGCAGGGATGTATTTGAATTTGTCCATCGATATCTGATTGAATCGTTTGAAGTTGGGTTGTGTTGCTAATTGCTAATCGTTGCGATCTTCTCCCAGACCCTGCCCACCTGCCATGCCATATGACCACAAGTAAAGAGAGATCGTTTTAAGGAAGGGATCATTTTAAGGATTTGTGTTTTTGATTAAAGATTTTGAGGGCACATTCATTTTTTTTAAATAATGTCATTTGTAAAAAAAATACCACAATATTCCAATGAAATTACAGTTTTTTTCAATTCAATTTATTTTTTCAATTAAATGTTATTTATATAGTGCTTTTCACAATTGTTTCATGGTTTCAAAGCAGCTTTACATTAATAGATGCAGGAGAAAACACAGAAAAATCGATGGACTACATAAACAGCAGAATACAGCGGCTAAGATTAAACTGTACTAGTGAGTGTAGTAATAATGCCACACATAGGAGAGGGTGCTAAGTTAAGCCAATGTCAGCTGACTCCCTAGGTCATTTTATTTTCATGGCGACTTTAAGCCGCCTTTCCACATTCTCGGATCCGCTTTGGCAGTTGGATCCGTTAAAAAGTTAACTTTTGCGACTTCACCGCATGCGATGCGCTGACCGGAAGTAATCTATTTCAGTGTATTATCAAAACGCTGTGCAAGATGAAAATTATTTAATCCTTCACTGTAAAAAATACTTTGCTGCCTCAAAACTTTCCGCCAAATCAACTCAGACCTACAAGTCATGTGAACAGAGATGAGTTGTCACAACGTATAAAATATAGTTAAGAAAAGTAGTTATAACAACTCCTCTCTAGTTAAGATAAATAATAGTAAGTTGAAATGATTTGTAAATTCGAGTTGATTCAACAAAAAATTTCAAGGCAGCAAAGCACTTCCTTTACAGTGTTTTTGATTAACTTTATCTGTAACTCTTGAGTCCTTTAAAAAACTATTCATTACTGATACAAGTAATACATTATTAATTTAATATGTATACATTAATATTTTAATCTTGTCTCCATATGTTCTCTCCAAAATATTTTGGCAGTCTTTGTCATATAGCTGTAATTGTTTCATTCATTTGCATTCATTTATTTATTCCACCATGTTAAATATTAGAATAAAACCTTTTGTGCTGGAATGAGCTTATCTCCCATGTACGATTAAACTGAAACTTGATTACGACTGCCGCTAGGGGGCGAACTCCGACAAGCGTTTCCGAATGTCGTGTGCAGTGGAAAGGCGGTTTCTGTACATTATGTTGGGATGTTAAACCCTTCACCTTTAATTTGCTGACTAAAGAGTATCGTACCTCAGCTGTTTGTGCTGTTTTGATTAATGATGTGCTAAAATGCCAAACATCTAACAACCTCTTAGGACGGCAAATTCTCTGTTGTTGGCCGGTAAGCAGTAAATTATTTTCGAATAGCTCTCAATGTGCTTTTTTCTATCAATTTAAATTGAGTATTTTGAGTCTCAATCTGTGAGAAACCCAGCTAAAATAATTGTATGTGATTTACTGTTTTCTACTTAAAATCATCCTACGTTATGTAAAAAACATTCTCTGAAAATATAACATTTATATCTTTAATTAATATTTAGTAAGCTCATGACAAAGATTGAAATCAATGTGAAATCAATGTTTAAAATCAAACTTTGATGTTCCTAATTTTATAATTATGAAACTTTTGCCTGGATTTCACAGACAGGGTCACATTTTATAACTTGGCTGTTTAAATAATATGCAAGGCCGCAATAGATGCATGCATAATTCATTTTTTATTCCTAGTGCAATATGAATAAATTATGAAACCAGTTAAATTGAAGACTTGAATAATGAAAACGTCTAAAATTCAAATTTAGTTTGAGCAGACCTGGTTTTATCTTTTTTAATTTGTGTAGAATTACTCCGCTTTGGCTCCAGGTGGCATCAGAGATATACTTAATATTGGGTTTGCTTGTACAGAAACCTGACCCTGTATCACTGCAGTATCTGCAATGCATAACATTCACTTTATTGTTGTTAAACACATGTGCACCTCTGATAAACTCAATTAAGAATCAGTTCTGTATTGCTCTATTTTTTTTATTTATTTCTGCATTGTAAATATACAGCACTGCTTTCTTATATTTACGAACAAGCATATCCCAGCATGCAGAGAAACTGATGCTCTTGGAAGTGCTGAATATACACCACACCTTTAAAAGATTATTTTGTGTTGTTTTTTTAAGTTCTTTTAGTTCCTAGAAATTTGATGAGCTTTATTATTGCTTTGTGTTTAGGCTTGTTTTAAAGATATATAAATATCTTTACATTTATATAAAAATATATCAAAATGTGTATATATATATATATAATTTTTAAATTAATTTTCTTTAATGCATGCATTTGTGTGTATTTATATATACAAAATAATTACACAGTGCACACATATGGTATTCAAAAACAAACTTTTGTTTTGTATGCGATTTAATAACGATTAATCTTTTGACAGCCCTAAAAATAAAACAAAAACAACATACAAATTTATCGCTAGAAATGCAAGAAGATAGAAATTTATACAGAAACTCTTACAACATTTTCTCTAGGGCTGGGTATCGGTTCAGATGCCCCATATCGATTCGATTTCAATTCACAAGCTATCTTTAGATTCTCGATTCGAACGATTTTTATACTCGATTCTCGTTTCAACTCAATGAACCTAGATTTAATACAAATACTATATTTATAAAAAAGAACAGTGAACAGAAGTTTACAAGTAATTAATAAAAAGAAATTAAAAGCCACAACACTATCGTCGTCGTCTGGCTTGCGAAATCTAAAATGCTTCCAAACCTCTGACCTTTTATGTGAAGGTGGCATCAATGTCGACGAAGCACCTGAAACCGCCATTTTAAGCACTGAATGATCGCCTTTCATTCCTTGGTAACATTGCGCAAGGCAAAAAAGAGGGTGACATCTAGTGGAGAAGACTATTAATTAGATTAACGTTAATCTTGCGTTCAGTGTTTGCGGAAATAAATATGGAAAAAAAAATTGTGGGCTTTAAGGAACGATTTTGAATCGACCAAATAAAAAAAGATTAATCGAAAAGTTGTTTTGTTTTGCCCAGCCTAGGGTTGTGACGATAGACGATAGTATCGTGTGTCGATGATCGTCAAACATATCGCTAAAAGCGGTCTTTCATGCCGATAGTTATTGTTATTAGCATCATAGTTTCACATTAACATACGCATTGCATGCTTTTCCTGGCATGAGAGGGGTTGTAGGCTTTACTTTGCGCGAGAGAGTTTGAAATGCGCACGTATTTCTTCTCACATGCACGTGGACGCAACGCGCGTCTTGGACTCTTGTTCGGACCTGAATGCGTGTTGCATGGACTCATTCTAGCACATGAACTTGTAATATGCTCAGCTCTGACATTTCCTTGCACTAGAGAGGTTGTTAGGAGCGCAGAGGGTTAAAACCAACAAGTTTGTTGTTCCCACTCCCTGGCACGTAGGAAATTTTAGACTTAATGATGCAGATGGATTAATGGCAACAGTTTTAAGAAGGTTGCGGTCATGACGGTGTTGCCCTTGCTTCTTTTTTGTCCACCAATCAAGGGACTTGTCATAAGGAAAGTAGTGGGGCAGTAGTTTAATAAATGAGTAAACGACTATATAGGATGATCTCAAAATGGGGCATTTCACTCAACACTAGCCCAGCCCTAATTTCTCTAAAACCCTTGTCAATATTTTGAGATCGCCCTGCTCAACCAATCACCTTCGGATGCACACAGGACTGTTGGATATCAGAGGTAGTAAAGGTTAAATCCATGCTGCCTTCAAAAATCAATCAGATGAAGTATCTCAGTAGACAAGAACTGATGCAAACATTGGATTTGGACATGCCTTGATGCCTTCTTACCTTAGAATGGATTTTCCAAAGGCAGCATATTTCAGCTTTTGTATGCACTCAGTATATCTTTTGCACACCCTAGTCATGTATAGATTTACGGCATGTGTGTATTGAGGCTGAGTTGTCAGCATATGGTATTAGTAAGGTGGAATTTGAGATTACAGCATTAACCGCAGCCGCACCATCGAACATGGGACGGGCGGCAGCCGGAGGGACTCGTCGTCACTTTGGCTGTTTGTCATTCTGAATTTGTCAGCTGCTCAGCATGAACTCTTCAGGACCACCGCCTGCATCAACACTGTCACTTGAATGGGTGGATTGTGGGAAATGGAGCATCTCCAGCTGAAGATATCAGTCTGGAGGGGGGAAGCTTGAAGGACATAAGCATGGAGACAAGAGAGATGAATTCTGGGTGACAGATTGCAGCTATGTCAACTCTACGTTGTGCACAGCAGTTCCTCAACAGATCTCGCTGTGATAGGGCATAGCTCCCGCTTTCTGCTCTAACTTCACCCGATGACTTCCACCCGCACTGTTAGTTTTTGGAATTTGCTCAAGGGACACGGCGTACTCTGAAACAAATGAACAAAGTCAAAACAGTAAAACACACACAAGGAGAAACCAACTGATTTAGTACCTGTCACAACTTCCAAGAAAATGTTCAGATGAATGAGTTGTATTCTTAAACCTGAATCAAAGAATGAATGAATGTTTTCACATGGCCCTTTGAAAAACTATTTCAAACTTAAAATAAATCCATATTATTGTCCTTAACAACTGAAGAGATGTACCAAAAATATCGCATGTATCAAATAAACTTCTTAAGAATATTTACTCTGATATGCTGGTGTGGATTTCTGTCATTCTGACACCCGTGGGTTTGAGATACTGTGCATTGCTTACAAATCCTTTGAATAAGCTGTGACATGCTGTCAGGCTCAGACCATCTAGTGTGACCTATGGAGTCCAGCCACATGTACCCCGAGTCTGTTTATTCACTTCAGCTGGCATACACAGCACTGAACCTTTGACTCATAGTGTCTGAATCTGAAAAGCCAGACTGTCTCTGACCTTTTAGTATGGAAAAAATAGCAAATATGGAATAATAACATTCATTCAGAGAAGTGAAACAGGAACTATCATGTCAGAATTGATTTAGCTTTGATTTCTATATTCAGGTGTCTCACTGCAGGCTGGAATTGCAATAAAATTGAATTCAGACTGTTTAGTATAAGATTAGGTTCACTATAAAGGTCAGTGATGGAAGTCCAAGACCTTCATCAGGTTGGCTCAACAGAAAAGTATGGCCATATTTTAGTTAAATTGTGTTAAAGTGTCAGGTCTTTTTTCACTTGTGGGTGCCATCATTTTCAAAGCAGGGTACAGTGAAATTCTGGGGTCAGCAACCTTTTGTATTAGTATTCTTTCAGCTCAATCTATTTGCTGGCCATATATATATATATATATATTTGGGTATATATATCGTAGAAGGTTTTTATAGTGTCTCTTTGGCCTGCTTTTTTATAGTATTTGGATGTATATGTATTTCAACCCCCCCATTTACACTGTAAAAAAGTTTATAAAACGGGCCGTTCTGGTTCTTCATTTTGATTGTTTAAAACACGTTCTAAGCCGTGATAAAAGACTGCATTACATAAGTATCACTGCGCCACTGTTGTTGCGTACTAATTTATGAAAATAAACGCCACAGTCTTTAATCATATTTTTAAGTTGTCTACAATTGCACAATTAATGGCAATATCCAGATAAATGTCAACAAATATTGTTGAGTCGTCTCGTCAATAAAGGGAAAACGTTCCCTGAGGAGTTTCTACCTCAAATTCATATTTCCGCTATCCACTGGTTGGTGATCTTACCCAACTTAAACACTGACGCATTCACTCACCACTTAAAACACCGTCATGGCTTTGAATCTGATCTCTTACAAAAGTTGTTACAAAAATGGAATTATCTCCGCTTTTAAATTTGAGAGGTGATAAGAGAACATATGAAGGTAGGATGAAAGTTTTTTTTTTTTAAAGCGGAGGGTCTGTTCTTTCATTTGATATTTTTAGGGATGCTCCGTTCTATCGGCCGGTAATGCTTGCTATGCTTCTCAATGAATTACGGCGAAATGCCACTACATCCAAAAGCTATGGTGCGCTGTAGACGAAGAACAATACGCATGCAGCTATGATGACACGCAGCTCCAGGAAAGGGCTTAAGGATATATTTATATTGCTGTTCTTCAAACCTTTTCAGGTATTTTCATGATAACAAAGAAAACGTTTAATAATTATGTTTGATGGGTGTTGCTTTTTCAAATGCATGTTATAAACGACTCAAACTAACAGTGATTTAAGATCGATAAGGATTACTGATTAAAAGCCGTAGTACATGAAATAGCTGTGAATAAGATCGGCTGTTCGATTCAGAATAGTGATCGGCCACGTATTTTTAGTGGAGATCGGCATTGATCGGAGCATCACTAGATATTTTAAAGAAGATAATTTTTCTGTAAAGCATGCTTCCAAGCATATTTAATTATCACTTCAACAGTTATACGATATAAATGTTAATGTATAAATTCGATGAATGTTAATAAAAAAATAAATACCACAGTCTGTAATTATATTTTTATTGTGTCTTTGCTGCGTCTGTGTTGGTTGGGAACTACGCTCTGTCTCATCCACACTTGATTCTGAGGAACTACTTTGTTTGGCGGAAGAGTAATATTTGTACTAATATAATTACAACTTATTTGTGTTTCATTTTATGAAAATCTGCTATGCATATGAAGTAACCGTTTTATAAACACAATGGGCCCCGCAAAGCAGTGGGGTTGCGGTGCATTATATAACAGCCGCTTTGCGTCGTGCCTAACAACGCCCTTTGGCTGTTATAAAATGCACTGGTAACCCACTGCTTCTTGGGGCTTATTGCTTTAATAATTGTTGGACTTAAATCTTTAAGTTTAATCAACTTTAATTTTCAATTAATTAGGGATGTGACGATAAATGCTAATAATAAGTACACTAATAATACCTAACTGATAACTATTCTGAATCGCACAGCCGATATTATTAATAGCTATTTCACATACTACGCCTTTTGATCAGTAAGTCCTTATCGATCTAAAATTACTGTTAGTTTCAGTCATTTATAACATGCATTTGAAAAAGCAACACTCGTCAAACATAATCATTATACATATTCTTTATTATCATGAAAATACCTGAAAAAGTTTAAAGAGTGGCAATATAAATATATGCTTAAGTCATTTCCTGGAGCTGCGTTTCATAAGGTGTTTCTCAATGTCAAGTATACTTCCTTAGCAGGACTGGTCCTTACAAGTCACTTCTTTCAGAGGCTAGGCAAGCATTCGAAGAACACATAAATGAAACAGGCTAGCAAGTGCACGTCTTTGCGTCATTATGTCAGTGAAAAGGTGTGCTTTTGGCGCTGTGCGCATAGGATTGTAGGTGATTTTAGAGCGCAAAGAGCACGAGGGCTACACATATGCATCCTTTCATGTATATTGGGATATTTTTCGAACTAAGGGCTCAGTCCTTGGTTTGAAATTCAGAGGATCATTGAGAAACACTTAAATCTCTGTGTGTAATGGTGGTTCTTCTGCGGCCCATATTGAGTTTCTGCACGAGAGAGCCCTCCGGCTTTTGGATGTAGTGGCATTTCACCGTAATTCATTGAAGCATTGCAAGCATTATTGGCCGATTTATCAGTGCATCCCTACAATTAATTTAAACTTTCTTGACTAGTGAGGACGGAGTTGCTATATAAATTAATTGTAATTTTAAATTGATTAAACTTTAAAATGTAAGTGCTACAAGGACTTTTTGTACATCGTTACAGTGTACCGTTTTTCCACTTGCAGATTAAAACCTTGTAAAAATCGTTCAGGTGGATATTTTGTGTGCAACCATCAAATGTCATCATAATTTTGCAGATAGGGTCCACTTATTAGTAAAGCATCTTGTACTATAAATGTTGAATTGAGGAAATGTGTCCAATGAACTATGGTTAAATGGTGTTATATGGTGTATTATTTGAATAAGTCTTATTTTTTTGCAGAGGATGGAGGCAGATGAGGTGAACTCCCAGCGGGTGAAGCTGTCAAAGCAGAATGGAGTGAGGAAGAGCGAGGAAGAGGAAGAGAGCAGAGAAATGATCACTCCAGCCTTGAGAGATTCACTCACTAAACAAGGTACACTGAAGCATTAACCTTCCTGTGTTATTCACTCTCTCAATGAAAGATGTGTGTGATGGGAATAAAAGCTGTAGCAGATATGTGACCCAGTCAGTGAAAGCTGTGATTTGCTGTTTTCTACATACACTCTAAAAAATATTGCTTGGACTCAACTAAAAAAATTAACACAACAGTTTGCATCAATTATTTTGAGTTAAGACAACTACTTCTGAAATTAATTCCGGCCAACAAACTATAATAAGTTGGATGTACTTAAATTTTATGAGATTTAACGCAATTATTAAGTTGTGTTAACTTGTTTTTTTTTTTGCATTTTAAATTTGATTCAATCGTGGACACTGATTTACACAAAACTACTAAAATGATTCGAACTCTTTTTAAATCTACTCTATAGTTTTAGCATTTTTATCAAAATGCCATCTGATTAAAACAGCAAGATAAGCTCGGTGAGTCTTTTCTCAACTTGAGCAAATGCTCTATTCATCAGGACAATGGTAACCTCTTAAAAATCAACAACATAACAGAACATCTTTTAAATACCAAAAGTACAGAACAATAATCATTAAAAGTCTTCTCATGTTTTCATCTTGATTAGAAATGCATAAAATAACACCATATTTCTACATTTACTCTCACTATCAAGTCCCATGCAAAGCATGCTGGGAACCTGAAGTTATCAAGCTAAATGCATTGAGTTACTACAACTTAAATAATGTTTTAAACAAACTAACACAGATAATTAATTTGAAGTTAAACACACTATTAACTTGATGTAACTATCAACATTATCATGTCTGGACCACTCAATAAAAAACGTTTGCAACTTTAAATCTTTCAATAAATCTATTATTTACAATTTTTAACTTGCACCAATGCATTAAATTAAATAGTGCCAACAGATTCCCTGAATTATTTTTTAGAGTGTAGAAACATTGTACATCATGTAAAGAACATAGTGAAAATATAACCTTGATATCTTCAATAATGGGTAATGCCATATGAAAGATTTAAATGAGTGTTAAGGACGCCATGGCTATGACTACCTTTATGATCCTAATCTCAAAATGATATTGAGACTTTATCCTGGATTTTTTATAGACAGGGTTTCATATCTGCAAATATAAAACGATTTTCAAAACTATATTTTTTATAGTTATAGTTAATGTTATCGTTATAATGTGAATGGCCCTTTTAAACCTGACACACGGTTCAATCGGTAGCCAGTGGAGAGAGATGAAGAGCGGCGTTTCCTGATTTGTGAGTGGCAGTTAGGTCGAATGACGAGGTGAGTGTGTGGAAGTCTGCAGCGTAGGGCTTTTCTCCAGGTGGATGTTAAAGTCCCCGAGTACTATGAGAGGGCTGCCGTCCTCAGGGAATGTGGAGAGCCGTTCCTCTGTAAAATTCAGAAGTGCACCTGGAGGGCGGTAAACTACAACAATGTGAAGTTGAGTAGGAGAGGTGATGTTAACAGCATGGCTTTCGAAAGTGTGATTTGTGCATAGTGAAGTGAGTGGAGTGTACTTCCAGCTAGTGTTAATGAGCAGACCTGTGCCTCCACCCCGGCCTGATTGGAGAGGAGAGCGAGAGTAGTTTAAGGAAAAGGCAGCGGGTGCGCCAAGTCCTCTGAACCTAATCCATGTCTCATGTTATTTATTAATATTTTAAGCATGTTCAGTGATATCCAAAACAAATTCATCAATATAGCTTCCTCTTTTCATGCTGTGGGATATTATTTCCTCCACTATGTGAGAATCATAATGTTGTTTAGAAAAATGAAACCGCACACCTCTCCATAAAAGCTACATTTTCAGCTATCGTGTTCAGCACAGACCCAGTTACATGCCAGAATGTATTTTTTTGGGAGTTTGTTCAAATTCCTAACCTCAGGCATGAGGAATAGTCGTTATGGTTGCATTAGAAAGCATCACTGTTAAAAACTAGGCTCTTTGCATTTATAATAAAATTTGTTTTGACGGATTGACAGCTAGCTTATTTGTCAATTGAAGCATATTAGCTGCACAAACACCTCACTGATTACTGTTATGTCCCATTTCCCTGATGATGGACACTCATTTCCTGCTTTCCCAGCTGAGAATAATTGAAAACGTCTGAGATATATATTTTCATCGCACAAAAACCGGATGCCAGGGTCCTGATGGTAATTAGGTCTTCAGTGCTGGCAGACTGTCATCCACGTTACAGTAAACCTCGTTTTCAATTATGATTATTTCTCATACTTTTGACAGTTTTCCTCCTTGTAAGTGTTCCTCGTGTGCGTTATTAATAAATCGGCTGCCGAGCGGTGGTTTTTCTCTTTTAGTGTGGTACAAATTTCACCCCTGTCGCCTTTTTGCGTATGGAGCCTGTGATGGTGTGAGTATGCCTAACGGAGCTTAATGATGTAGCAAAGTCCAATTACTTTTCTCTTGCTGCTGGAGTTCCCTAGAGTTTCCAGCACCACACCTTTTATTAGCTAGCCTGCCTCCAGACCAGCTGCACACTAAAGCTCCTACAAACTGGCTTTCACACTTCCACCAAGGGCACAGTGTGTGCTACCAATCACAGTTTGTAATGGGACAATGTGCTTGGGGCAGTATGCAACACCTTTTGAGCTGTTGTTATTTTATTATGTTTCAGACCAAGAAATTTCCACATGCTCTCAGACTTTTTCTTGAATGGGTGTCATTCTGTTTGACATGAATCACTATATAGTTTCATTTTACGCGAGAAATGAGAAGGAAAATAAAAATTATTTTAATTTTGGTTAGTTCTTTTAACCTAATGTGAACCTGCCTGTGAAACCCCTTGCTAATGTTGCATAATCAAATTTTGAGATTAAGAGTATTAAGAGTCATGACCATAAAAATTACTAAAATATAAAGAGTTTGGTTCCAAAACGCAATAAATCCATTTTGACTAATTTGGGTAAAAATGTGTTTTCTATATCAAGAAAGTGACAAACCACAATTTTCTGTTACAAACTTTTACATAACATCTTTAGGTTATAGTAACATTAAAAATTCAAATCCATAATTTGATTTTCAAAGATTTATTATAAAAACTGATTATTTTTTCTGCAAAATGCAATAAAAGTTTTTTTTCAAAATGCCATAAATCTATTCAATCAATATATAAATGTGGATTCATCTTTGCAATGTTATATTCATTTAGTTGACTAGTGGTATCCACTGATAAAAAAACATTAATGGCTTTAACCAAAACACTTACTTTGTCATATTAAGAACACTGTCATTGCTGCTGTCATCCTTGGGATGTCGTCGCTGAACTTTTTTAAAAATATTCGGGGTCAATGTGTTATAAATTCGGGGTTATAATATTCAGGGTCAATGTGTTAGCATGACAGACCTTGATGCTGTCGGGAGAAACAGCCGACATTTTTCTGTCGTCTGAGTGCCTCACGTAAATTATTAGATTTTGATGGCTTACGTTTCTTCCCCGCCACAGAAAACCACCACAGGTTTAGCAATGCCATCAAGGTATTATTTTGTTTTGTTTGTTTGTTGATCACGAAGTACAAAGTAGATGAGGAAAATTAGGATTCTGTGTGTATTTAAAGCGCTGCCATTATTGTTTACAATGCGTGGAATTATTGCATTCTGCAGAGGAGGAGGACTGGTGTTGGTTGCGGTTTGGAAAAAAGAGAGAAAAGATGACAGAATAATATGGCGGATATCGGATTTTGCGAAAAATGAAGAATGAAATTTTTAATACTGACCTGCTACAATACTGATTTTTTTTTTTAAATGGCGTTTATCGTGTTTTGGAACCAAACTCTTCAAATGTCATTTGTGTTAATTGTTGTAAAATGATACATTTAAAACTAAGCATTTGATATACAGTTCTTAAACTTTTATCTATGATGTGAAAAAAAATAATTATTTTATTGACACAACGCTTTATTATTCTGCATAAAAATACCTGAACTTTGCTTGCCAAAACATTAACATTGATCGTCTCTGTGTTTACTTATTCACAGAAACACATGATGATTCTTATATAATTCATTTTAGGAACATCTTTTCTATCATTAGAAAGTGAAAACACACCACAGTATTTAATTGCATGAGCGACAATTAGGTCAGTGCCAGGGAATATTTTTCGTGTCATCTTCATAATTCCAGGAACAGCTTATCTGTTTTGTATCTCAACTTCTGACAAGATAACCACCCTATTTTAAATACATTTTTAAAGCTGCTATGTGTAAAAAACTGTTTTTGGATGGTGGTCTTTATTTTATATTAAGGCTGTCAGAATTAACGCATTAATAACGCGTAATAAAACTCATTTTATACATGTGCGATTAACACAACACGCAATTTCTGTTTCACCCCAGTTGGATACATTTAGAAGCAGCACTGTCTAAATGAGTCGGAGGTTTTCATAAAAATCAGAACATTAAGCTCTCGTCTAGCGAATCCAATGCTTTTAATTTTCGTTGAACATCTAAAATGATGCATATTTGTAAGTTTTTTGAGAGGTGTATTGACCGTCCTAAAGGACTTGCTTGATTTTAAAAGAGTTATTAAGAGAGAGAAAGTTGGGGACCTGATTAATGTTAAAGAGTTATTAAAAGAGACAATAAAGGTCTTGGTTGATTTTAAAAGAGTTATTAAGAGAGAGAAAGTTGGGGACCTGATTAATGTTAAAGAGTTATTAAGAGAGACAAGACTCAAAAGTGATGATCTT
The DNA here is from genome assembly GCF_027580225.2 of Misgurnus anguillicaudatus. Classification (NCBI taxonomy): domain Eukaryota; kingdom Metazoa; phylum Chordata; class Actinopteri; order Cypriniformes; family Cobitidae; genus Misgurnus; species Misgurnus anguillicaudatus. The sequence continues at coordinate 16,129,697 of NC_073360.2, read as the reverse complement.
CACGCTGATTTCTGAAGCACGTGCACACAAACGGGTTAGTGCGTGACCTCGATATATGCACTCATGAACAGAATTACAGTTTAAAAAAAAATATTTTGACAAGAATTCACACAGATATATGTTATATCTGAAGTGAATGTTTGGTTAACTGTTGAGGAAAAAATATCTGATGTGTAACATTATATTAGATCCTTGCATTACAGTAGATCTTAAAGCTGTCTGTCTCAATGTCAATCAAACAATAAAATAAAGAAAGTTTAACATGTATAGATATTGTTTTTGACTTTGTGTGTGCCAAATCTATTAGTTTTACAAGTGATTTTAAGGTATGGATGTGGTAATTTTTGTGGTAATTTTGGATTTTTCTCAAAATTAACTTTGCTGACTCTTTCAACTTCAAACAGGTGTAGCTTTGTAATGTTTTGTCAAATTCCAACAAATCATGCATTGTTTTGAAGTTTTCTAATAGAGAATGTCAAAATATAAATGACTCATTTTTGAAAATGTGCTCATTCCGACTCAATTTGCCTGCACAGCTCACAAATGATGAAGCAGCAAACAGAAATAGAGAAAGAAAAGGGTCTTCTGAAAGGAAAATTCACAAACACAACAATGGCTGATGGTTCTGTTGAAAATGTTAACAGGCTGGTGTAAACCTACATTTGCATAAACCATCTATATTTGTCCACAACCATGTAAGATTAGGGTATTAAAAACTTGAAGTGTTACATTAAGGTAAATTTAGAATAGATAAAAATGCGCGATTAATCGCGAGTTGACTCATGACAGTCGTGCGATTGATCTAGATTAGATGTTTTAAACTTTTGACAGCCCTACTTTAAATAGAATGATATACTGAGAAGCTGTGAATTGCACACGTGCAAACAGATGCGTGTAATTTAGCAGTGCTAGCCCGCAGTGTATGTTACGTTATATAACACTCATTTCCTTGAAAAGCTGACTGTAATGTCCCCTCGCTCTCCATTATTTTTGCTCTTTTACTGATAAACCAGAATTACCCTTGAGCATTAACAGTGGTGATTTAAAGCTGAATGATGAAGAGAGCAGAGGGACCCTGAGATGACTTCAAATTCCTTAAAATCAGAAACATACAGTATAGAGCAGAAGAAAGGGACAAAAAGTGTTTAATCAGATTGAGGCTAATAGAGTAAGGTGTTTAATGTCTACTACTTTACATTCAAAACATAAATAAATAGGTATGAAATGAATGATTCCAAGTATGTTTCTTTATTTGTCACCAGTTGATATTTATTTAATTTAAAACGATCCGCATATTGGATATCGCATAAAAAGTCAGATAAAACAAACAAATTGTTAATTGACTCTGTAAAAGCATTAAGATGTATAATGTCAACATTTTTCTCTGGGTAAAATAAATACTTGGTAAAACAAAATCAAATACGTGCAAAATATAGTTTAATTTGGCCCATTGAATGTTAAATTGATTTTAGTTTAGGTTTACTAAAAATGTGAAATGATGATTTTGTGACCTAAAAAGAAATCGTTTGTGAAGTGCTGCAGTGTGTGCGCACGCTATTCAGAGAGAAGTGCCCAAATAAGGACTTCCACTTTTTACGACATCATACAGGGCCATACTCAGGAAAAAAAACTTTCTGAAACGTATACGAACACTGGCAGAGTGTTTTTAGCACAGAAATACTTCATCATATGCTTCACTAGTTTTTTAAAACTTTACCCATGTTTAGCATGAGAATCAAACCCTTTAACTGTGTAAATAACAATAGTTCATGTAAGTGAGCAAGGGGTAAATAATCCAAATATTGTTGTTTGTTTAAAATTAGTATCAGCCTAAAAATGTCCCGAAAACTAAAATCTTCACTTGCATCCAAACACCAATTTGATTCCTAGTTTAAAACTTAAGAAAAAATGACCAGAAACAAATCTCACCTTCTTTACAATCCATTGCAAACATTTAGGCCTGTGCCATTCTCGTATGGATCACCCACATTTTTAATTTAAAGTACAAATGCAATTTTATGTTGTCTTGAAACATTTTTACTCCGTCTAATCTGGACACTTTAGAGTTAGCTCCTTTTCAGAAGAAATATCTGTATCTCGCTTAAGTCTCACTTTTTTTCGATGCTTCTCAGTTTTTGTAAAGGTCTACGTATATACATCACCAACAAAAGCTCTGCTCTCGATCCACGAGGGTGCAGCATGTAGCGGGAATCAGTCAATATCAACTTTAAGCCGAACTGCTCTCTGATCCCTAGCTTTATTCAATCATATGCTGTTCTTCTGAAGAAGATGAGCGCGTGCTATCCCCTTTCTTTAGCCACCGCGGGCTATATGTACACCTAAAAGATAGGAGCATGTGTTTGATTAGGAGGAACACAGGAAGTAGAGTCTGGATAGGTTCATTAGTATTGAGCTCTGTCTCCTATCATCACTTACACACTTTCATGGAGAGAGAGAGAGAGAGAGAGAGAGAGAGAGAGAGAGAAATAGGGTCCTTAAAGCGATAGTATATCCAAACTTAAAATCTGTGTAAAGTCAATTCTGATAATTTTTTCTAAACACATTATAAATGGTAGAAATGTATTGCTGAAACACGTTACAAAGACCGTGAACTATGTAGTACTGAATTTTGGAGTTACAGCGTTAAAAGGTTTTTCCATATTTCTGTGTTTATTTGAACGGGGATTAAAGGATGCACTGGAGCACAGAGCATGGCCCTGACCCTAACACAATCCAGAGCTTCAAATCAGGTTGTAACAGTATTTGAAAGTTGAGAGAGATTTGGCTGGGTGGTTAATTATGTAGGGCGAAAAATGAATTGTGTATATGTAAGGAATAATTGACGATGGGCCATTGAATTATAAGAAAATAATGCACACCAAGGTGGTAATGCGGCACGACGCGAAGCGGAGTTACACCGCAGGTGTGCATTATGCCGTTACACCGCAGGTGTGCATTATTTTCAAATAATTCAAAGGACCGGAGTCAATTATTCCGCTTATACCACGGTTACCACAAACATTGCTCTGGTGCCTATTTTTAAGACGTTTGAAAAGATAGGTGTGCGGTTTACAGAAAAATAATCAACACCCATAGAACATTTCTCAGCCAATCAGAATGCAGCATTCAACAGACCCGTGGTATAAAAGTAAATAAATGAATAAATAACTAATTGCAGAAATACAGAAAAAGTAAATAAATAAATAAAAACAGAAATAAATAAGTAATTAATTAAATTAATACATAAATAAATGTAGAAATACATAAATAAATAAATAAATACATAAATGCAGAAATAAATAAGTAATTTATTAAATGCAGACATAAATAAATAAATATATTGTTTTGTCAAAAGTATACATTTTTTATCTTTATTATTTTTGCACCACTACATTTATTTCTGTATTTCTACATTAATTTAATTTATTTTTGCATTTAATTAATTACTTATTTATTTCTGCATTTATGTATATTTATGTATGTATATTTTTGTAATTATTTATTCATTTATGTATGTATTTGTTTATTTAATATTTCTTCCTCCATAGTTAATATCACATTTTTGTGGTGTGACAATCTGAGAACACATTTAATATCAGACTTTACATGGATATCATTTTGTATTCGGGATTGTTTTCTTCTAGTACACATGAAAAGATGATTTTATTTCAGTGCAAGAAATGTTCGTTTGTAATGCAAAGTGCAACTACATAAGTCTTCCGACACATGTGCTATAAGTCTTATGATAGCTTGGATTGTAAGAAAAAGCACAAAATGATTAAGCTACTAAATGATCTTTGAAACTGTATTGATTGCAAGAATAGCATGTCTGTCATGTTTCGCAAGCAAATGTTATGTCTACAGCATTGGCATTTGGCACCAGAGTTAACTACAGAGGGAGATTTTAAAGACTATGAAGACTTGTATGCTTTAATATTTTATATTTGTCTTCAACTACTAAAATTCATTGATAGAAAAACATGAAAGCTCCCATAACACATGCTGTTTCTGCATATTTGATGTTAATCTGGAGTACCTATAGAGTAGTATTACAACCTTCATATATCAGAGTCTTTAGTTTAATCAGATTAAACTATCGATTCTTTCTGATAACGTACAAAAAAATTCTGGAGGAGTTACGAGCTGCGGGAGGAGTGAGTCGTGAATTGTGCAACATAAGACACTGGATAACTTATGATTCATCTCATGTTCGTGTTGTTTATATAATATGCACTTATGTGCCTATTTCCAACATAACACAGAAGTCTTACTTACCGCATGCAACTCATGACCCGGTTGAGACTTTTCAGTGAAATCCAGTGTTAAACAAACACTCGCTCAAAACTCAGCTGCTACCCCAGATAAACAAACTATATCTATTGTTTCCATAAGGCTGGCTTTCTTCTCCTTACATCCAAAAACACACTTCTTCTTTCGTGCCATTATTGGGTCTTGATATAAAACAAAGCTGTCGTGTGAAGTGATGCCTATAACTTCGTGTCCTCGGTTCTCACTCTCCCGCTGATTGGCGTGTGACGTGTGATTTGACAGAGTGCCCATAAAAAGAAGTCATGCATTTGGCTTACCCCTACAACGTCATCTGGACCTGTATTCGAAATAAACTTACCGAAACTTGTAAGAACCCTGGCATTCGGAACAGAAATACTCTGTAACTGGTAGTCAGAATGCATGAAATACTGTTGAACCCCCCTTTAAATATTTTCATTACTTCAAAAACCCATAAAATGTAATACTCATTTTAACATATGGTGGCTGCCATTATGTTTCACGTTTTGAAATTGATGACGTGTAATGTTGTGAAATATTGCTACAGTTTACTATAGTAAATACTGTCTTCTATAGTTTTTCATGTATGATTTTTTTATTTCCCACTCACACATTCTTACCTCTCAGATTGCCTTTATTTTGATCTTCTTTCATTAGTTTATTATTTGTATCATTCTTTATTTATGTTACTCTCTGTGAAAGGGCTGAACAGAAGATCTGATGCTGTATTTTTAATGAAATGCGAACCAAATACTAGAGATCGACCGATACTCATTTTTTTAAACCGATGCCAATAACAAATATTTGGATGCTTATGTGCCCGATAACCGATATGCTGAACCGATTTTTATTTACTGTTATACTTCTGTTTTTGACATAATAATTACTACAACACTACTGAACTGAACAAACCCTTATAATAATCATCATCATCACAATCACTCCCTCTTTGCATACAAAGTAATAAATAGAGGGGTCTGAAAGAGTGAAGAATAATATTAATTTAATGAATAATGTAGAAACTATATTCCTAATACATGGACCATTCCAAACACCCCTATCATTTCGTCAGAAATGGACTGATCCAAAGGACGCGCTGCGGTTGGCAGCGGGAGAGAGAGAAAAGTATAGCGGAGTTGGCTGCTTGTTATACATAGTTTATAGAGTAAAACAGGTGGATTAAGTGCCTTTTTTGGAATAATATGGTTGTTTTGACCAGCAACATGTAGCCTTCAGCAGTAAAACAAGTAGTTAGCAAAGAGGTTTTACAAATAATATCACTGACTGGAATACTACATTCAGTAAAGTAACAAACAAAACGGCTTATATATCACTGAATTTCTTAACTGGTAATGTTATTTGATGTCAGAATAATTAATATTTTGTTGTTATAGCTAATGAAATGGCTGTTGACAGCGCTGTTATCTATGCATTTACTCACGCATTAACTGTATCAAACTGTGACCGCTTGCGGAGGTAATAAATAATTAATTCATATCCACAGACATTTATATAGATATTTTAGCAAAATAATGTTTATCTGGTAAATTTTAATATAACTTAGGGTAAATCTTGTTAAAAGCTTCAGCCTTCAACCCCGGTAAGTGAACAGCACGTGATTTTGTGAGTTCGTCTCTATTCTTGGACAAACTGCATACATTGCTTTTAATATATCAACTTATTTAACATAACATACATTAATGCACAAATAAGATGTGTTATAAATGCCTCAGATGCAAAGTAAGTATACTCAAAGTCCTTTTAATGAAGTCGCGTCACTCCGCCGTCATATTTGCTGTGCACGCTGCTGCTGCTGTGAGCTCCTCTCCTCAGATGCGTCCAGCGCGCAATTCTCAATTCTCTCGTTTATCGGTCAATCCGATATTACAAAACCGATATCCGATCATCGGAAAATGCTCAAATATCGGGGAAAATATCAGAAAACAGATATATCGGTCGGTCTCTACCAAATACCTCCACCTGCTCTCTACTGATTGTTTATAATGTTTACCTCGCTGTTGTGTTAATAGAATGTTTTTTTGCAACCATTTGACCTCATGTATAGTGATGAAAAACAAAATGGCAGCCTCCGATTAAAAAAAGATTATTAAGTTTATTTAAACTGTCATTTGTACTGTTTTTATTTTCACATTCATATTGCCAATCCCAGTGTTAAACCCTACATGTGTTTATAACCGGGTTGTCTTTTAAAAGGTATAGTCTACTTTTATGGACCTTTTTGTTATACCTTTATGACATTGGGAACACATGAGAGTGAGGACAGAATTTGTGTTTTTTTTCTCTATAAGATTTAAAATTCAATATAGGCCTATGTCAGGTGGCACTGTGGATTTTTATTTTTAGGCTCTGATATCCATTTGTTCTCTAACATGAAGTTTTGTTAAGATTGGAACCCTTACCGCATTTTCAAGCCCGGAATGACGTCTTTATTTTCCACTGCTTTATTAAGACTGTTTCAAGAGTAATGGTTGCCCTAGTGATGGCCCTTACGTGTGGATTGAGGCCAAATTGAGTCGCATTCCCCAGGGTGCACGGCACAGTTGTGGGTAATTGGATCTGTGGACCTTAAAAACGGGCGGACTTTAAATGCTTAGCGGAAAATACTCCTGTTCGTAAACCTAAGCACGTGTTAACCCTGACAGGATGAATTATGCAGCTTTATTATCAAAATTTCCCCATTTCTCAGGCAAGATGATGATGGTGATCCTGAAAACAGAGGCACAATTTCTGTTTACAATATTGCGGTTTAAATTGTGACACTTATTATTGAAAGTTGTTTATATAGTTGGCTACACTGTTTGAAAAAATGGTCAAAATATGTATCCCAGCTTTTAATGGGGAAGCACCCTTTTAAAAGGTCCTAATAAATACCATTAGGTTCAGATATGTATGGTACCGATATGTGCATTTGAGATACTAATATGAACTCTTTAGGTACAAAAGTGTAAGTTTTGAAAATGTACAGCCCCAGTGACTGCTAGGTTACTGTATATATTTTGACCTTTTTTCTGACATTGTGGGGTGGACTGGACTTTGCATAATTTTCACACAAAGCGTACTATAATAGCTAATACTTAATCAAATTCAGTAATCATTTTTCTTTTTCAATTTACATTTTGTAGGTTTGAAATGAGGGTTTGATAAGGGTTTAATTGGACTTTGATGCGCGTTTCGCTCGAGTCAGACGTTTTCATAAAGACGTCCACTAGATGATATCAAATTCATCATTCAGGCAGCTTGTGCAAAACAATGAATCATTATTCTTTTGTCTAATGAGCTAATTTTCATATCAGTGTAACACAGAATAATTACTTTTCTTGAAAGTAGGCCAACCATATTAGTGAAATTACCCACCTCATAAACCCTAAACATATTGGTGGCTAATCCAGTAGCAGCTGGCATTTTTAATACAGACTAGCGTTCAACAAGTTCGCCTGGATTTGATTCCAGCTTGTCTCGCAAGCCAGTTTAAATGAATTTGTCTACAGAAACCCAGAGGCAGGGTAAAACCAATGTTAGGTTGTGTTTGATGACAAGTGATATAGCTGTATAAGTGTAATCTCTCAAAATTATCTACAGCAGTTTCTATATAACCACTTTGTGTCAATCTTACGTAAACACTTGTTTTTTATTTCTTGTCTGTAGGTTATAAACTAATAGGCAGTCACTCAGGGGTGAAACTGTGTCGTTGGACAAAGGTGGGTTTTTCTCTCCAATTGATTTTGTTGTCAGCGCTGTTTAGTAACTAAAGCTCTGAAAATATAATATGAATGTTGCCTTCCTTTATTAGTCAATGCTGAGAGGCAGAGGAGGCTGCTATAAGCACACCTTTTATGGGATTGAATCACACCGTTGTATGGAGACCACACCGAGTCTGGCGTGTGCCAACAAATGTGTTTTTTGCTGGAGGTAAGAACAAGTTTTTCTATTAATTAAAAATGAATTTAATATAATGCTCCTGGTAAAGGTACTTTATGATGTTTACTAAGACGAGCATTGCTGTTGTTACTCAAGGCATTCAAAGGATGCCATGATTTGCTCACCCTCAAGCCATCCGAGATACATATGACCATCTTCTTTCAGACAAACACAAAGTTATATTAGACAGTCTTTCCAGAGAAACGCTGAGTTTTTTTGTCATGTTTTCTTAAAAAATGCGATGGAATATGTGGGATATTTATGCAATTTAATGCAATGAAATTGCAGGAACTTGCAAAAACTGTTTGCAGCTTTTGCAGCTTTTCATTGATGTTCACGTCGCGTAATTACGTCACTTTATTACGTTATCATGGCAACAGGGGACGTGGCTGCACTGTGTGAAGTAAATGCAACATTTTTTAACTTTCTGCTAAGATATATGTGACTTTTTGCTACAAAATGAATTATGAAATTATACAAGCCCTGGATATTTTGTGCGCGGAAATCTGCAATTTATGCGGCGAAAGTGCAGCGTATTTTTTATAAAAATGCAAACTTTGACTGATTATGCATTGAATCATTTTATCGCATAATCGCGTTTTTTTGGAGGAAATGATTAGAAAATGTCCTGGCTCATTCAAGCTTTAAGATGGTAGTAAACAGAGATTTTGAAGCCCTCCAGAGGTCATTTTGAGGATAATCATTGCGATTTTGTAAGAAAATTATCATTATTTAAAACTTTATAAACTATAATAACGAAGGACACATTTGGAGGCCACATCTGAATAGGGATGGGACGGTATGAAAATTTCATATCATCATTACAGTGACCAAAGTTATCACGGTTATCAATATTATCATGGTTTTGTTAAAATGAGATGGAAATGTTCAACTGATACACACACACTGAAAACATTTAACATCAAGTTTTTTTAGTTTTGAAAATCACAATTTAATATTTCATGTCCCTGTAATTTTTTTTGTGGTAAAAAATAAATAAATCTATCTTTACCGTGAATGAATACAAAACATTATCCCTTAAATGCCTTCTTGTGCAAAAAAACTGTTGCATATGACGCGCCTGGCTGATTCTGAACAGGATTTACCCAGAGTTTTCAAAATCATGGTAATCAAACACGGTTACAATGATAATTAAATTTAAACAATAATACTAACCATCAGGACATTTTATCGTGGATAATTGTAGGGGTGGGAATCTCTAGCCATCTCACGATTCGATGACGATTCAGAGGGCGGCAAGGCAATGCTAAAAATGATTATGTGAATCTTTTTTTGTGACCATAGATACTTTGCTTTTAAAGTACGAAGTAATGACCCATGAAGAATTTACTTCCAATATATATTTTATTAACATTGAACCAACAGAAAATAAATTTGTGTCTGAACTAGCAGACCTTCTCTGGGTGGAAACGTGTAATATGGTTTCTCATGTTTGTCGTGTTTCCGAAATATTTTAGTTTTGTTTGACATAACCTAGAAATAGTGGGACTCTTGTCTAGCTCATTTCCGTCATCAACTTCATAGAAGCCAAATATTTCCACCTTTCAGCTTTTAACGAGGAGGGTGTTCATATTTCGCGCTCAGCCATTCCTTCGGATTGTGTTTCTGCTTTTTATGTGCACGCCACGGACTGTCCGGGCTCTGCACTTCTGCGCTTCAGAGTTCCGCCTTTTGCAATTCGTCAATATTACTTTATTACATTTTTTGCAGAAAATCGTTTTTTGGCATTTGTGAATCGATTCAGAATCGTCTACATCCCGCACCGTGATGCATCTAAGAATCGACCCCCCCCCACCTCTAGTTAATTGTGAAACCTGTAATCATTCCCATCCCTACATCTGAAGGATCCTTCGAATTGTGACAGCCTTCGTCGCGCCGCAGTGACAAAAAACTGACTATACTCCAGGCTTTACATTGCATACTATACATTGAGGAATTGGTATGCAATTGTTTATCGGTATGCCGATTTCATTTAGGATCTCGATTATAACATTGAATTTGTCAGACTTTTACTCGGAAAGGACGTTTCTGTGAAATGTCTCCTGATGTACATCTGAACAAATTATAAGTGCAGAGGAAGATGCGACGATGATTCAGTGTGACATTTGTGAAGAGAGGCTAGCGTTCAGCAATCCTGCCTTTGACAGTGAGGTTTCATCGGGGGAAAGAAAAATTGCTTGTCATATTCAATCAGCTCAGCTCTTCTGAAGAGTGGATCTAAGATGATTTCTAGCATTAGTGGCCCTTATTTACCTTATGGTTAGATAATAAGCTGGTGCTTCTGTAACAAGTGGATGAGTAAGATAGACGTGACCGACCACATCATCCTGTGTGTGACATTTGTCTGCAAATAAACCGTATACTTGCTTGTGCCCTGTAAATCTGCTACAGGGCATGCTGGGACACCCTCACTGCTAAAGTCTCGAAATATCAAAGCAGATTGTGGAAGTCTCAAGGCTTTCATGCTAAAATTCTTCCCTTGAGAACAGCTGCCATTTCCCATCCAATTTTCTCATTGAATCGGCTAATTTTGAGACATTATGAAACATCATGAAGAAAAATTGTCGTCCTGAGACTGACGGGGTGCTCTATTTTTATGCCGTTGTGTAAGAGCGGTGTATCGGATGCAATTGTTGGCATCGTGGGTGTATCGAGCTAATCGAGTTTTTCATTCGTTTCATTGCCACATGCTGTGCGCGTACTCAAATGCCTCATAGTATTTAATGACATAATGCAAATAAATGTGCTTAAGAAGTACGAATGTGAAATTAGATTAGCTTCCTGCTTTAGGGGGAATGCAAGGGAAATATTGAACTGCATATAAGGGGACTAATTTGGTTAAAAGTGGCACTTGAATAAATGACTCATAAGAGGCCTCTTCATTCGGATGGGGCGTATAATTTAGGCTATTTTATCCATTTTTCTACCTCGCTCGAAATGAAGCAAAGACATTAGACATTGATCCCAACAGATTTAGAATAAAGCTAGAATTTATGCAAAATGTGACTGTGGAGTTTTCACGCTATTAGATGGAGTTGTTATAGACAGTTTCAGCAGTAACAACATAAACAAACGGCTTTCGTGAAAACAAATGTAACTTCCAGTCAATAACAATGTGTTTTTAGAGTAGTTCATTTCTGATAACAAGCAAAATAAACAAGTAGTACATTACATTAGTTCAAATCATAGCGTATTAAAGACTACACTCAGCTAATGTTAATTGTTGAAATGTGTACTTTATAATGTATACAATGTTAAGTACAGATGCCTGCCAAACCTCCCTTCACAAAGCGGTGATCCATGGTCGCCGTGTGCCCTCGTCTTTTAGAAAACCAAAACATTTGTTTTTTATCGACGAGGTATTATCAAAGTGCAGTTTAGCAACTAGTCAGACCATTAAACAAACCGGAAGTTAAGTTCCACCCAGACGCTTAACTGCGACAACACATGTGCGTCCGATGAAATCTTATGTTTGGAAGAAACCTGTCAAGTACTTGCAAATAAATATTTCAGCTTGGTCATTAATGGTCCAATTTTGGGAGATGATTGCTTTTGATCCTCTTACAGGCCAGGTATACCTATTTCCGCGTCCGGCTCGTGTGCACACACACTGAAAAAAATTATTCATTCAATTTACTCAATTTTTTAAGTTCAGTGGTTGCAATTTATTTAAACTACATTTAAACAAAAGTTTTTTATTTTATTTTTCTTTTTTTTTGTTTAAGTGTAGCTTAAATAAATTGATTGTAACCATGGGCGGCGCTAGAGGTGGGCTAGCAGGGCTTGAGCCCCGGACGTATTTAGTAAAGCCCCGATTGTTATAATAGTATGCCTGATACGCACGTCACTTATTTTAATGCGCGTTGAAATATTTTCTATTACAGCCGAACCGTAAATCTCTCGTCAAGAAGTTTCAACTTCATCAACTTCACGTCTGACAAGAACCGCACACTGAGGGTTCCAGAAATTACTGACCAACCAGGCATCAATAAGACACTCTAGGGCAGTGGTCTCAAACTCCCGGCCCGCGTCTGCTCTCAAAAATATAACATAATCCAGTATTTACTTAGTTCATATTCGTTTGATTATTGATTTAGGCTAAACGTTTAAGGGGCCATTCACATGTCGCGTCTAAAAACGCGCGTTTTCATTTCAAAGGGCTTGAGAGGTGGCGCGTCTTTCCGTGACGGCGAGGATAACTGAATGCGTGGTTGGATTTTAATTGCTTTTCTATTCTGCTACTCACGACAATCATATCATTGTCACCATGCGATCAGTTAATCTTGTCGGGACTTTTCGTCTAGAAGATATCTGTTATGGGGTTATTTACGCCAAGTGACAGTTTCAATGGTAACACCTCATATAAGGAGGGAGAGGTGGAGTATAAGAATTGTATGAACTATATCATTAGGTTGCTTGCTATGCAGTTACACATAGAGCAGTAGCCTTATATTCAGTTTCACAGAGATTGAACATAACCAAATCAAGTCTGTAACTTAGAAAAATGTAGAATCATTAATAAATTCATATTCAGGAATTAAATTTGTTAGTTTAGTTACAGGTTTTAATATAAAGTTATTTAAGATAATATACACAGTTATTTAAGATAAGGTTAAGAAAATATTTATACTGTTAAATATATATTTATAAAAATATAAACAGTGATTTCTGTGGTAAATAATTGAAAAATATATGTATATTAGCAAATATTGAAGTATTAAAATAATGTGTATTTTATGTTAAAATAGCTTTGCGGCCCTCCAGTGAGATGTCAATCTTAAATATGGTCCCAAGCCGGTTTGAGATCCAGGAACATATTCTGGATGAAATTTTTTATTTATCTTGGATGAATTAAGAAATAAGTGTGAAAGGGGGAGAAAATGACATTAAAAAGAAATGCAATAAGAAAAAGATTTAATAAAGATTTATATGAAGAGAGAACAGTTGTAAATAAAATAAAGGGACAGTGAATTAGAGGGAGAGTAAAAGAAGCCAATATGTTAGAAAAAAAACTGTTGCCCCCACTTGCATAAGTCAAAGTCATGGGGAGTAATGTTAGGGTTACCAATATTTTTTTAAATATTTATTTTTTGTGTTCTGCAGAAGTCATACAGGTTTTAACTTCTTTGATATCAGTGTAAAGTGTTCTCAGTTTAACTCAGTGGAACATTGTTATTTTAATAAGCATAATTAAAAATATATTTTGGCAAAAAATAATACCACTTAGAAAATGTTTATCATTTTTTATTAAAAGTGTATTTTAACACATGCGTGGATGTTTTTGGTCTAAGCCCCTGATGTCCACTGACCCTAGAACCGCCCTAACCACTTACCTTAAAAAAATTGAGTAAATTCAATGAATCGTTTTTTTCATTGCACGTTTGTGCTGCTTTCTAAGTATACTCATCAAAGCTACACGCGGATGGCCGCTTTCGACATGTACGCTATACAAATGATTTCTTATTCAAATTATTACTCAGGGCAGCACTGATTCGCGACATTTCAGTACATCAAAAATTTTGGATAGATGAAGAAAAATAGCTGATCCACCATTGCAAACAAAGTTTGGAACAAACAACAAGAAAACAAAGAAGAGTAATCAAATATTATGGTGACAAAACTGCTCCACAGCTTTCTGTTCTTGGAAGAAGTGAAAATGAAAGAAGAAAACAATTGTGTGTGTGTGCAAACAATGTATGTTGCCTTTGTGTAATTGTTTGTAGTGTAGTGTCCTGTCTCAACATTTTCAAGCACATTCACTGTCGTACACGGACTGTTCGCGCGGTCTCAAATTTTTGGGACCAGGTGGACGACCGCGGACCCTCCTGATGGCGACAATGATGTCCTGCGGACGGCCCGAGTATACCTTCGGCTTTATCCCATTTACAGAAGTGGTCGTTCACCTTTTGTGTGTTAAATGTTCATTTATTTTCCAAATTTGACATTATTAAATCACACCTTCTATATACCTATATCCCTCCATTCTGAAATCAGCATTAAGGCTGAAGTATGGTACATTTTTAATGCATATGCGAAGGTCCATGTAAAGTGCACGTGACGCAATTTTAGTCATCAGAAGCGTGCACCACCGAGTTTTTAAAACCCTGCATACATTGTGCACGTATGCTCCTATAGGAGATTGTAGTATGTAGTCCAGGGGACGCATTGTATCGAATAATACAACGTACGTATCAAGAAAACTATACTTTGCAAGGCGGTGTGTTCAATCGTGCGCATGTGTTCGCGTACACATAAAAAACAGACTGTACTTCATGCTTTAGTCATTAAAAATTTCAATAATGGATGTTCGCTACTATAAAGTGCAGTTTCTTAATGCATACTCTTAATAGGATTTGGTTTTACTATAGTTCGGTGGCAGGTATGATGACTTAACCCGGACTTTTCCTCATCTCCTGTTGCTATTTGCAGCAGGGGAACAGAAATAAAGCCACACTGTCTGACATGTATGCCCTTTCATGTGATGTGAGAGTTGTTGAAAGGGTCACAGGATGCTAATTTGCTGAGCAGTGTGAGTGCAGGTGGTCCTCTCAAGTGAATGAGGCAGCGCTCCACGGCTTTTAATACTGTGATGGTGTCATGCTGACAGGAGCTGTCCTCTTTCATTCTCTCTGCACAGACACCACACCAATCCAGTGGGCACAGAGTGGCGCTGGAAAATGGACCCTGCCGAAAAGATCCTTCAGGAGGCCGTGGAGAACCACAGGAATATGATTCGGCAATTCAAAGGTAAGACGTCTGTTACCCTCAGCTAACCTTTTCTTCTGCCTTGAAACAAACATAAATGGGTTTTTTCAAGGTTAATCCTATCACTAGAAACTTTTATGGGCACAGTGTGCTCCCCATTGTATTAAAACAAGTGCACACAATGTTATACAATGCAAGTTCACCCAAAAAATGAAAATTCGGTCATCATTTAATCACCCTTTACACATGTAAAAATTTCTTTATTCTGTTGAACACAAAAGAGGATATTTTGATAAATGATAGTAAGCGCACAGCTGACAGTACCCATTGACTTCCATATTATTTGCTTTTCCTAGTATAAAAGTCAATGGGAACCGTTAATTGTGTGGATACCATCATTTATCAAAATATCTTGTTTTGTGTTTAACAGAATAAAAAAACTAAAATGAGGGTCAGTAAGTGATGACTATCCTTTCATTTTGGGGTGAACTATTCATACACTGAATGAAGTATGAATAAACACATTTTTTTCTGCTTTAATTAATAACATAACTCATTCAATTTACACATTTGGCAGAGGCTTTTATGCAAATCGGCATTTTAATTTAAGTTGTATAAATTTCAGCACGTGCGATCCCTGGCATTGAACCCATGACCTTGGCTCTACCAGTAGACCTACCAGCAAGCACACACTGTATAAAATTTAAAAATAAAAAAAATATGGCTTTGTTTTTTTGTACTTTTGACCAATATACAAATTCGTCTTTCTCTAATTTTATTTTCACATTTTGATTAAAGGCCAAACATGGTGGCTAAAGCCGATGGTATACTAGGGACGTCCGTGTATGGGCGCCGTCCGCATGACGTCATTTTCGTCATCAAGACACTCAGCGTATGACAGCGCATGCATTGAGACGGGACACCACACTATATACAATAACCCAAAGGCAATAGACAGCATTTGCACACACACCATCATCTTTTTTTCTTTTATGTTCACTTCTTCCAAGAACAGAAAGCTGTGGAGCATTTTTGTCACCATAATGTTTGATTTCTGTTCTTTGTTTGTTCTAAACTTTATTTGCAGTGGTGGATCCGCTACTATTCTTCATCTATCCTATTTTTTAAAATGCACTATAAATGTTGCAAATCAGTGCTGCACTGGTAGAGTAATAATTTGAATTTGAATAAGAAATTATTTGTATTGCGTATACGTGTCCAACGCGGCCATTCACGTGCAGTCGCGGGGAGTATACTTGGAAAGCTGCGCGGACATATGTGCGCGCGCGAGCCGGACGCAGAAAAAGTATACCCCGGCCTTTAGTTGTTTGAATTCAGTTCACAGAAATTATATTTGCATGCTCATTCAGAGCACGATTTGAATCAGTGCATTTGATTGCAGCATGCTTTGACTTTTTAAAGCGTCATATTAATTTTTAAAACTTAAGCGATTGTGTTTTTTGCAATTTCTGTGTCGCTAGCGAAGGAAATACGAGGGCAAGGCACACACTTTTAATAAAAAAAAATTTAAAGCTCGCGTAACACATGCTGTTTCTGCATTTCTGATGTTAATCTGGAGTACCTGTAGAGTAGTATTACATCATTTATATCTCCGAAGAGTCTTTAGTTTAATCAGATTTTTAAAAGAAATATTAGCTTTACAGAATCTTTCCGATAACGTACGAAAAAATGAAGAAGGAGGAGTTATACCGCGGGAGGAGCGAGTACGAGTCATGCAACACTATACAACACTGTTAAACTTATGATTCATTACATGTTCGTGTCATTTATGTTATATGCACGTGCATATTTAAAACATAAGACAGAAGTCTTACTTACCGCGTGCAACTCATGACCTGTTTGAAAAAATCCAGCGCATCAAACACACAAGCAAAACTCCGCTGCTACCCCAGATAATAAACTATATCCATTGTTTCCATAAGGCTGGATTTCTTCTCCTTACATCCAAAAGCACACTTCTTTCGTGCCATTGTTGAGTTTTGAAATTAAACAAAGCTGTTTGCAAGTTCTAGCGTCTCCCGCTGATTGACGGGTGGGCGGGGTTTTCTGGGGGAAGTGCCCATATAAAGAAGTGATACGTATAGAAACCCCTGAAACGTCAGCTGGACCCGTAATCAAAAAAAAACTTTCCGAAACTTGTACGAACCCTGGCGAAATGCATTCGGCACAGAAATACTCTGTAACACGTCCAACTGCTTTTTTGACACTTTGCCTACGTTTAGCATAAGAAAACAACTCTATAACTGTGTTAAAGGAATAGTCTACTCATTTTTAATATTAAAATATGTTATTACCTTAACTAAGAATTGTTGATACATCCCTCTATCATCTGTGTGTGTGCACGTAAGCGCTGGAGCGCGCTGCGACGCTTCAATAGCATTTAGCTTAGCCCCATTCATTCGGTGGTGCCATTTGGAGATGGAGTTGGAGGTGCCCAGGCACATCAACGTTTTTCCTATTTAAGACGAGTAGTTATACGAGCAAGTTTGGTGGTACAAAATAAAATGTAGCGCTTTTCTAAGCGGATTTAAAAGAGGAACTATATTTTATGGCGTAATAGCACTTTTGGGAGTACTTCGACTCGCCTGAAAAGTCCGCTCCCCTTCTCCCTCTCATAATGGGAGAGGGAGGGTGTTACTGCGCCGAGTCGAAGTACTCCCAAAAGTGCTATTATACTTTTGTCGGCCACGATTTTGTCATGAGCGTAGTACGCGTGTGGGGGAACACACCACAAGCACAGTGAATAGAAGTTATTTGGTGTTTTCTGACGTAAACAGTCAGTTCGTAAAAACATTTGTAAATGGACCATAAGATCATCAATATGAACAATGAACTATTATAGACTAAACATAACGGTTCACATTTCCCGTCCGCATGGAAAACGCCACTGCAGCGCCTTCTTTAGATTTCCATAGATTTAGAAATGCATCTCCATGCATTATTCTCCTTTTAGTGATCTCTTTAAAATGAGTCACGGCAATGTTTTCTGCTTTAACCGATTAAAAGGTATTCATTTTTTGAATTGATTTTTTTTGCGTAATGCATTTATTTTTAGTTGCAAATGTGACCTGTAAAATTAAATAAACACACTCAACTGAGTAATTTTATATACTGTAGCTACACATTATGAAGGTCAAACAAACAATTGCCATTAGATTGGGCTTTTACTATGTAGTTGTACAAAAATTGCAAATATATTTAAGCAAATAGCAAAATGTTTGTCTGGCATATAACTATAGTAGAATATTTACATCATTTTCCCACAGTGCTAAGAAATCCAGTTACAACATTATGTGACAACACACAGTTGACATCTCAACACTCTGAAAACCCTCTTGGTTTTAGATGTTGTCCAACAGACGCTGGGGTATATTTAGCCGTCACTATAGTTTGCAGAAGGCAGTAAGAGGACAGGCTGTAAGTGCAGTCCGACTGGCTGTAATTTATTCATTTGCACCCTGTCACTCACATGGCTGTCTGCTTCTTGAGATTGGTGGTGGTCCATCAGCTTTCAACAGCATTAGGGGAGAAGAGTTTGTGATCTGATCAGATTGACAGGCAGGGATCATTTTAAGTGGAGATCTTGATGGGACTTCATTTAAGGGTTGAGAGAGTTCAGGGTTTTAATAGATGCTTACAGTTTTATGCTTTTCTATAAGGTGGCATTTGCTGAATTGAAATACACTGTAAAAAGTAAAAATTGGATCAACTTAACAAATTACTTCAATTTATTTTATGTGAACAATTTAAGTAAAATCTTTTTAAATATTAAAGTAATTTTTTAAATAGAGCAGCTTTCACCTTTTAAAGTGGGTTCACACCAGCTGCGTTTGAGGCGTCAAATTCGCTTCTACCGAGTCTAGTTTGCCGCTTGAACAGTTTGAGTTTACTTGCTTCGTTCGTGCGTAAAACGAATGGGAGGGGCTTCTGTGTCTCCGCTTGCTTTGTGTAATCACATCACTACTAGAGCAAGCTCCTGATTGGTTAACGTGGCGCCTTTTTCAGCCAAAGTTAAAATGTTTCAACTCGCGCGTTTGCCGCGGCAACACTCAATTCATGCCGTGCTAAACGCCTTTTTCGCACCGCGAGACCTCCAGACCCGCGTCAACGTGTCTTTACATTGACTTAACATTGAAATCACTCGTGCTTGATGCCTCTACCGCGGCTGGTCTGAACACAGCATTACAGTGTACCAGCAATCTTCATTCTATTATTTTCTTTTTTATTATTTTGTTATTTATTGGTTTTTGGGTTTGGATTTCAGGGACCTTTATGTATTCTATTTCCAGAGCAAAATTTCCTAAATATGCCTTTGTCCAATTTTCATGAAATTTGGTGTAACAATACATTAGCACAAGATTTTGAATCACAAAGCTGTTTCGCAGGGCTAATAAATTTTTCATTGGGTAATAAATCATACCCTATATAAGTAAAATGTTACTGCCAAGGGAAATCATCTGTTTTTCTCAAAAATACTCAGTCACAATGGCGCCCTAAACTCTCAGAAATATTTTTATTTTTGATGCAACATAATTCTGTCACAAAACAATCTTAATGTCTGCAAACCTATTCTCTTTCCCTCTTGAATGAGCCTTTGGGGAGATAACACATTCCTGTCTTTCATTTCTGATCTGACCAATCAGGTGACGTCACCTGGTAATGGGTTGTAAATTCAGCTCCAGATTCAGAGATCAGAGTCTGGTTTAACTTTCATCTCCTTTTTTTTCGAGATCCACATCTGGCATTTCTTTACAGCGGGCGACGTAACTTCTTTGGCCAGATGGCTTTTGTGGACTTTCAAGAAGGACCCTGGTCCTCTGTGGTGCTCTTTTCTAGTGGTTTAAAGTGGGTCAGTTAATATTGCAGATTTTATTTTACCATATCTCATTGATCACAGAACTTTGTAGACAGATTTGGAGAGCGTTTGATGTGTTTTTTTCAGCCTGCAGTAGTCTGAAAAATTCATCAGATGTCTGCTGTAGACTGCAAAAATCAGATTCGCAGCATGCAGAGTGAGTTTTCTGATGGTATCTGCTGAAATGTCATTAGGTTATGTGGCACAAACCCAAAGTCAATTTGACTGATAGAGAAATAAAATCTTCTAGATCGGATTTTCTACCTGCGGATCTGATTTTTGTAAAGTGAACATTACGTCTGCTATTGAGCAGGGTTGCTGATTTAAATGTGTTATATTACGGTACATTCACATGGGGCATAAGCATTGGTGCTTCCCATTTACTTTTAATGGGTGACGTCATGCGTGGCCTCCAGACTGCCACCAAAACTCGAGAGCGTGCCACTGAATTTTACATCCAGTCGCACATGTGCGACCACTAAATTTGACCTTTTTTTGTGATGTGACACTGAATTTGAAACAGCACTTTGTACTTTCTGCATCTGTCATTAAAGTATTTATTAGTAATACAGTGGAAATTAGTAGAAATGTGAATATTTGGTAAGCATGTTGATTTTTGGTGTGTGCCCCTACATTTTCTGGTTACACCCCTAAAATTTTTAGTTGGGGGCCACTGTGCTCCTAGTAAAAAAAAAGTTAGTCTGGAGCCCTGGAACTGAATTGTGGATCCGTCTGCGCCGCGTCAGTGCCATTGCTCGCGGCAGAAGCTGAACATTTCTCAACTTTTCAAGCGGCATTGCGTGTGTCAGCCAATCAGAGCCTTATGCAAATAACCTAGTCAGAGCCAGCCAATTACGTTTATGGAAGACCATAGCATGTGTTGCGGCCACTGTGATTGGCTGTTTGCCACGCTTCAGGCAAGCCTTCCATCAAGTGTTAACCCTTTCGCCACGTCTGAATGTACCGTTAGTGTTATCAGTTTATATTAATATTAAGTAATTTTAAAAATGAATATTAATTTGATGAAAGTACGCAAAAAACATGCTGTTGTTAAAAAAGTTTTTAATGTTATTTATTTATAAACGTATTCATGTAAATTCATTTCATCATGCAGGATTAACTCACTTAATCCATTTAAGTTGGGGCTATGTGAATGATTCAACTGGGCAGATGATTTCCAGTTCCCAGTGTGTGTTGCACTGGACTAAATAATAAAAATAAAAATACTGTTGCTAATTAAGTTAACCATGAATTATTCAATCGAGTTGTTTAACATGTACTGTATATATCTTGTTGGGATTGCTCAACTTAGATAGTTAGGTTTCCTCTACATCAATGTTTCTCTAGTCCTCACAATCCACTTCCCAAAATGTTTTCGATGTGTGTCCCCATAACTCATCTGCTTGTTACTGTGCTTATTACGAAAACGTGTATGTTCGACTTCAGACCAATCGTGGTGTTCAACCTCTTTTTATTATGTTTATAATACTTTATAATACCAACCTTATCAATATTGATGCATCTAAACCAGTGAAATAAAGCCCATGATAGAGACTTTAGGTTTGTGCCAGATGTGTGTGTATGTGTTGCATCAACAGGGTCCTAGCCTCCGGCTTGGTGGCACAGTTGACATTTAGCGGTGACATCATTGCTTCATAGTTGAGCCATAATGACCCAGGGCTAAGTAAACAAACACACCAGCGTCTGAACGTATGGAGCAGATGAAAAGCCAGGAAACACGCTGTGCAGAGTATAAGAATGAGAGCCAGAGTTTGTATAGAGAGAGAGAAAGTGGGAGGAATGAGTATACTTGCGCCGTCACTGTGAATATGAAAATTAAAGAGACTGTTAAGTTAACCGAGTCTTTTACACATCCTTTGTTCTTCCAAGAGCTATACAACACAAAAAAACATCATTCTTCAATTTAGTTTTTTTTTATTAAATGGTAGTTCAAAGTGACAGTGGGTGTCATGCTACATACGGAAGGTAATAGTGCCTATAGTTTATAAAACTGAAATCTTTTTTCAATGCGTGCACTTTATTTTTGTACAGCGCATTGTGACTGTTAGCATTTAGCCTAGCCCCATTCATTCCTTAGTATCCAAACAGGGATTAATTTAGAAGCCACCAAACACTTCCATGTTTTCTTATTTGCAAAAAGGTGGTGTTTTCCTTTTAAAACAACTTGGTCAATTCAACCTACTATTATAAGTTTATACCTGTGCTAAGTTGACATAACTTAAAAAAACAAGATGGAATTGTTAAATACATTTTTTTATTTATAGTAACATAAAAATATATGTTGATTTGACAAAAATGCTGCATTTTTTACAGTTTATCTAAACTCTGGCACTTAAGTCATACTTAAGTATGGTCCTGTTTGTACACATATGCGAGGGTCCACGTATCAGAATTGTACACATGCACCGCCATATTTTGTAACTGTGCGTACCCTGTACATGTAGGTCGCGCAAACAGGACAATGTAGTTTAGAGACAAGGACATGTATTGCATTTTGTTGCAATGCACATGCGTCAAGCATATCTCTATACATTCTAGTCAAATAAACTTTGCAAGGCTGTGTTTTCGACTGTGCACATACGTTCGCTTACACGTTAAAAAAAACTATACTCTGGGCTTTAGAATTAAAAATGGTCTGTCTTCTTTCAGGAGTTGCCCATTTCACATAAGCGAATCTGCTTTGGCCTGCTGTAGTGATCAGTATGGTTTTTAACTCCCCCATCCATCAATCCATCCATCAACAGTTACTTGCAAAGCCTGTATTATTTTTTGACAGATTGACAAAGCAATTGGTTCTGAAATATGCCACTAACTGTTGAGATCTGACTGAAATCAAAGACATTGTTCGTAATGATTGTTTCAACATTTTGCTATGCTAAATTTCTTAGAAATCACGTCTTGCATACAGTCAGGATTAACACAAGATTTGGCAAACTTATAATTTAGTTTTTCTGTTTTTTTTTTGCAGCTGATAAAAAGTTTTGACTACAATTTAAAATATGTTGTCATAGTACAATATACTTTGTCCTCAAAAGATAAATTTGACTTTATAATACGTCCTCTTCATGTTCTAACCATGCGGTATGTTGTATCACATGACAGGGGTGCCGGGTGTGCGTCCAGAGCGCTTTGAAGAAGGACTCACCGTAAAGCATTGTGCTCTGTCTTTGGTGGGTGAACCCATCATGTATCCTGAGATCAACTCCTTCCTCCGCCTTCTACACCAGCAGCACATATCCAGCTTCCTGGTCACCAATGCCCAGTTCCCAGAGGAGATCAGGTTAGCTTCATGTAGTATTGCTACTGATTCAGAACCAAAATTCAAATATGAATCGTTATCGATGACACCAATAGCTGGGTATCCATCCAAACGCGAAGCAAATCTTTTCAAAATTTGCAAAATGCGAAGGCGCCTTTCTATCAAGTGAATGACAGTGGTGTTGAAAACCTAGTAACCAACAGTATCCAAATAAAACAAGGCATGCTCAGGAAATGATGACAGGACTGCATTTAGTTACGAATGCTGTGCACAGAAGAAGAAATGCAGAATTTTTGATGCAGGCACTAGCAGCAAGGGCATTTTGACAATGTGGAGCCCCATAAATGGGAAAGACAAGGTCTGCGGATACAGCTAGATGATCAGTCATGTGGGTTAAATGTTTGCTATGTCAGAATTTATTTATTTGGAAAATGCGCTTCCATCTACTAATATACGCATTTACTCGAGTAAGTAAAAACCACCTTAAGCTAGCACATTAAGGGATTTTTTTTAAATGTGTCGTTTCGATCACTACACTGAAAAAAATGATTAATATTCAATTTGCTAATTTTTTTTAAGGTAAGTGGTTGCAATCAATTTATTTAAGCTACATTTAAAATAAAAGTTTAAAATAAAAAATCGATTGCAACCACTTACCTTAAAAAATGGAGTAAATTGAATGAATCATTTTTTTTCAGTGTAGTTTCTGATGCAATACTTCAAATGTGCATAAAATCAGGTTAAAAGAAACCCAGCTAGTGACATCTGAATTTCGTGCTTTTAAGCACATCCTGATTTTGGTGTGTAAAGCATGTTTTTTTGGGGGGGGTTGACATCAGGAACAACAATCCTGTCAAGAAATTAAGTTATAACCTTTTCCCTAACTCTAACCTTGAAATCTGATTGGTTGTCGAGAATGTTTTTCCCACAATAATGTTGACCTAGATATGTGGAGCTCTGCAAAATCATGTTTTCTTTTAGCCGACGCCTCGTGTTTGTTTTTCCTATATCTGCACTGGTTATAGCTCCCGAACATCCTCCGGCTCAAAGTTCTTCCTCAGACTTTGAAGTCTCACATGGGCTGTAACTGCACTGATAAGCCACATAAACAGCCGCTGAATTGCAAATTACAGCTCCTCCTTTTCTGCTGGCTTGTGCTAAATTCGACTTTTTGAGCAGCTAAAAAGCTTTTAGCTCTCTCTCTCTTTCTCTGCTCCCCAGCTTAATGCAAAATACATCCTGGTTTCATTCATGTAAGCATGCACTGAATCCTCTCACAGATCTGGGGTGGGTTTACTCTGGGGACGTCACCTCGTGCACTGGTCTAGCATCTTGCTATTGTGCTGAGAAAGTGCAAAACAGTTGTCAATCGATGTGGCGTTTATCTCAAGGTTGCAAGCTTTGTTACACTAACATGCTGAAGCATGACCCTCATGCGTAATAAACAAACCAAAAGGAGAAGAAAGGATATTCGCGTCCAAACAACACTCTGAAAAACACACTTTTTATAGTGCACTGTAATGAAAAGCTATCTGCTGCTTTGTTTGCGAATGTTTTACTGTTTTCATTAAAGGAGGAAAAAACAAAGTGGTTTACAGAGACCCAAAGGCTAAACTTAAGCCAAAAAGTTGTATTGAGACCTTTTTTAATTTGCTGTGTTGTGTCGCTTCACATATAGTGTTTTTAAAAAATATTTTATTTAAAGTTTTCACATTTTACAAAAGAACCCCCCCATGCCAGCATAAAAAATAAATAAAATAAAGGGATACACACACACACGCACGCACACACACACGCACACACATATATAAAATAATAATTAGACAAATAAATTAAATGAATAAATGCACACTTCAGAATGTCTTCAGAATAAATAACCAATAGGCCTATTGCTTTTTAATTTCTTGTTTTATATATTCAAAAAATTACTTTGTAATTGATTTATAAAAAGAAAGAGCCCTGATAGCACAGTTGAATCACCCAGACATCTTTTTTATGTGTTTTGATATAGAAAAATAAAAATGTGAGTAAATAATTGGATGTTACTCTATTTTTGTTTCTCTGTAGGAATCTAGTGCCTGTGACACAGCTCTATGTCAGCGTTGATGCCAGCACCAAAGACAGCCTGAAGAAAATTGACCGTCCTCTCTTTAAAGACTTCTGGCAGCGCTTTTTGGACAGTCTGAAAGCTCTCGGTGAAAAGGTCAGTCCACTTTGCCAAAGTTCAGATAAAACAAGGATTTTAAAGCATATTCATAAGCATTTTTTCCCCTTATTAATCTTTTTTTAAGTGATTGAGTTTAGGGTGGGGAGAGCTGATTGTATAGGGGGGTGTTTGCAAACACATGTGACATGTACAGTAGTTAGTGAGTAGATTTATGCATGTAGTCTCTTCTGGTGTTTGTGCACGTTTTTTTTACTGGCTTTATATGATTACAATAGAGGGTCGAAACTAATGTATCACTTCGGTTTTGATTACACTAGTCTCATGTGACCATCTAATGGGCTATTTCCCGGACAGGGCTTAAGTCTAGTCCAAGATTAAAACTCTTGTTTGAGTTGAACTGAAATCAGCTTGCACTGACAAATCTTAACATTAAGACGGTTTCTGCAGTAACAACATGAACAAACCGCTTTTGTGAAACACAAGCAACTTCTGGTAAACTCCGCTACGAATCAATAACAACAAAGTCCTTTTAGAGTAGTTTATTTCTGATAACAAGCAAAATAAACAACAAGTAGATTACCTTAGAATCTATTTCATAACTAAGACATATAAAAATTACACTGAGCTAACGTTGCTGTTTAAAACGTGTACTATGTACTACGTATGTACTATGTATACATAATGTATACAATGTTAACTACAAACCAGCTGCCAAACCTCCCTTCACATAGTGACACCAAAACATTTACAAAGTATTTGTTCTAGAGTTAATGTTAGCCACTAGCCAGACAAACAAACAGAAACCAGAAGTAAAGTTCCGACCAGACGCGTAACCGCGACAACGCATATGCATCCAATGAAACCGTCTAGGGCTGCGTCCGAAAACTCTACATTCAAATACTACACTTCCTTTCCAAGGCAGAAAGGCATCAAGGCATGTCCGAATTCAATGTTAGGTTTACTTCCTGTCTCCTGAGATACCTATGCGTGAGCTTACAATAAGAATGTGATTGGTCGAGCCTGGTCGAGTTCGAAAAAATAAAATGGCGGCCATGGAAGCGACTGGAGCACAAATTTAGTGTAAATGAAGGTAGATTTTCACTTTTTACACCTTTAAATTGCATTTCTAGCGAGAAATTAGTATTGTAGTTTTCAATTATGTGATTGGTTAAAGGAATATTCCATTTTCTTAAAAGAAAAATCCAGATAATTTACTCACCACCATGTCATCCAAAATGTTGATGTCTTTCTTTGTTCAGTCGAGAAGAAATTATGTTTTTTGAGGAAAACATTGCAGGATTTTTCTCATTTTAATGGACTTTAATAGACACCAACAATTAATACTTAACTCAACACGTAACAGAAGAGAAAGAGGACCGTTCCTACGTTGTTGTATGTCAACTGATACTAATTAATGTCTTTGTGTCAGTTTATTGTTTAAAATGGTCCGCAAATGTGCGTTTTATATATGTAACACATGACCTCCCTACGTACCTACGCATTTACGTTAGGTCGCGCTGGACCGGACCTAGAAGAAAAGTTGTGGTTTAAAAGAGCATATTTTTTGTTTTTCTTGTCGGGAATGACGGTTGTTTCGCTAGATAAGACCCTTATGCCTTGTTTGGGATCGTTTCCAGTATAGTCCTTTGAAACCCCGTTGAAAAAAACTGTTAAGTGTTGCGTTAAGAATTAATTGTTGGTGTCTATTAAAGTCCATTAAAATGAGAAAAAGCCTGCAATGTTTTCCTCAAAAAACGTGGTTTCTTCTCGACTGAACGAAGAGGGACATGGGCGTTTTGGATGACATGGTGGTGAGTAGATTGTCTGGATTTTTCTTTTAGGAAAATGGAATATTCCTTTAAATGTCCCAATATAACTAAGGTCTAATCCTGGATTAAACAAAACCTTGTCTGGGAAACCGGACAAATATGTTTAAGTATTGACTAACTTTTAAAAAACTTAATAGGATAGCTCATCATTTACTTGGCCTTAAGTTTTACATACTTCTATAAATTAAATTTCTTGGCCTGCAAAACACAAAGAAAGAAAGATTTTGAGCATTATTGACTTGTATAGTATTCTTTCCTACTCTGGAGAGTAAATGTGACCCTGGACCACCAAACCCATTTTTAGCAATAGCCAATAAATTGTATGTGTCAAAATTATAAATTTTTTTAATGCTGAAAATCATACAGATATTAAGTAAAGACCATGATCCACGAAGATATTTTATACATTTTCTACAGTAAAAATGTCAATTATGTATTTATCATTAGTTATATGTGTTGCTAAAGATTTTATTTAAACAACTTCAAAGGCGATTTTCTTAATATTTAGATTTTTTGCACTCTCAGATTCCAGATTTTCAAATAGTTGTATCCTAACCAAATTTGTCATATCCTTACAAACCATACACATCAATGGAAAGCTTATTTATTCAGCTTATTTATTTATGTATAAATCTCAATAAAAAAAAAGATCCTTATGGCTGACTTTGTGGTCCAGTGTGAAAAATGATGAGATAATTTTCATTTTTGGGTGAACTGTCCTTTAAAGGTTTTCTTTGGCACAATTCCCATAGAGTTTTATTGTAAATACATTACTGTAAAGATGATTGTTGTTTGTTTTAACAAACTATGGGACTATTTTATTTTTTGCACAGATACTGCTAATAGATCTGCTAATAGACAATAAAGATGCCTGAAAGAAGCTTGTCCCTTTTTAAGATATCATGTTAGCAGTTAGACAAGTCAACATTTTTGCTTACCGACACAGATTATCTACAGTACATGTGGTTGTGTAAAACTGTGTGTTAACTATAATTTTGCGGTTAATAAATCAATAGGAAGTTGGATGTGATCAACATATGCTATTACACGGCTCGTACATCGACACTGCTAATTGTATGTTTCTTTGCACTAACCCTCTAATAGAGAGAGAGATGCTGTTTTTTCTGAAGGATTATCATCATTTGTTCAGTATTTGATAAATGCTGTAATTCTGTTGGCCATGACAGCTTGTGAAACCGTTATTGCTGGTCCTAAAAATGATTGTTTAATTAATAGCTGTAAGCCGTTTTCTTCTCACATATCATTATTATATATTCTATCAGGCCTGTATAAATCGCTATCGATCGATAATTGCAATCTGTGAAAGTCTTAATGACTCTAAAGCTCCAGCATTGATTTAATCTCACGGGGGGATGCATGGGGGTAATGAGTGTTAAAGTGCTCACGTTGTCGCTGTTTTTGAATAAATGCTGCTGGATGCTTCAGATGTTTTACTGCAGTGGCAAGGTGAAGTTCTGTAAAAATGCCAGCTTGAGGAAGCAAGAGCGAAAGGTGCTGTCCGTCAAAAGCTTTCACTAACGCACGGTTCGACGTGCTGAGATTACAAAACCGGTTTGTTGCGCAGAGGCCTTGACATTACAGCTTAATGATTTTAAGTGCCATCATTCAGAGATGATTCATACTGTAGCGCCTGTGTGCTAAACTTCTGTAATGACTTTCTTGAATTTGCAGTTGAAACAGACCGATCGCTCTGTATGTGCGCGTCTGTGCATATGAGTGATGAGTGTTTTCTGTTTTTTAAAATGAGTTGCAGCGGGTTGGCTGCGTATTGTGCAGGAGCAGTTTAACAGCGATAAGCGCATGTAGTACTGATGTTGGTTTGTTTTTGGACTTGATGTCAAAGGGGATGAAGTTGCCAGCCAGCGCCAGCATTTAT
This sequence comes from Misgurnus anguillicaudatus, assembly GCF_027580225.2. Lineage (NCBI taxonomy): Eukaryota > Metazoa > Chordata > Actinopteri > Cypriniformes > Cobitidae > Misgurnus > Misgurnus anguillicaudatus. The sequence goes on along the minus strand of NC_073360.2, from coordinate 16,100,696 downwards.
TATGAATTTCACCAAAGTTTAATGCCTTCCAGAAAATGAAGAGTTTCGTTACAAAACGAGATAAATCCGTTTTTAACATTTTTGTCAAAACATGTTTATTATTATGTTATCATGTTATTATTTTGTTTGATGGTGCTACTTAGCTGTATTTTTTAAGTTATGAAGGTTTAAATCAAAACGAACCAACTGCAGTTGAATTGATATTAATTGGAATGCACAACCAAAAAACAAGATTTCTGAAAAATTAAAAAAACGGAGTTATCTCATTTTGCAACGAAACTCTTCAAATGTTCTTCTTTAAATATATAAATATATCAATACAATATACAATATATCAAATGAATAAACAAACCCTCTGCTTTCAAACATAAAAACCCTGTTTCTTCCTATCTTCATTTGTTTTCTTTTTATCACCTCTCAAAAATGGGTAGGTTTCTTCAAAAATAAAAAAATTTTGTTCAAAAAGCTGAGATAATTGCATTTTGTAAAGGATTTTTGTTAGAATTCAGATTCAGAATGATGATTAAAACATACAAACAGTTACTGTTTTTCGATCATGCTTTAGTGTTTTAGTTGGGTAAGAGCGCCACCTAGTGAATAATAGCAGAAATACAGATTGCCGTAAAAACTTGTCTTTGGCAGGAAAGCGCTTCCTCTAAATTGACAAAATAAGTCGTCAATGTAGGGGGAAATAGTTAATTCGTAGGATCTTCTAGAGAATTTTGTAACTGACACCTGCTTTGTCACCATTACTTGTCTAGATTGGGACAGTTTTCAAAATTTTACCATGTGTTCACACCAAATTTGCGTCTATTGCGTCTAGTTTGCCGCTTGAACATTTTGAGTTTACTCGCTTCATTCATGCATGAAATTCTATTCATCGAGACATTCTTGCGGAAATTCGCGTCATGGGAGGGGCTTCTGCGACTCTGCTTGCTTCCTGTAATCATGTCACTACTAGAGCCAAGCTCCTGATTGGTTAACGTGGCGTGTTTTTCTGCCAAAGTTTGAATTTTTCAACTTGCGCGTTTGCCGCGACAACGCTCAATTCTGTAATTCTGTAAGGCGTAATCGCATCTACCGCGCCGCGCTGAACGCCTCATTTGCACCGCAAGACCTCCAAAGGCACGTCAACGCGTCTTCACATTGACTTAACATTGAAATCACGCTTGACGCCTCTGCCACGGCTGGTGTGGCCGCAGCATTAGTATCCACATTATTTTAAGCATGGTTTATTCGTTTTTATCCTTCACATCGGGAGAATTTAAGTGCGATCATGCATTTGTTTCAGACTTCTGTTTGTCAGAGATAAATAAAACAAGTTTTAAAATGAAACATCACTTCCTCATTTATTTAGCTTTAGAATGCATTCTGCATTTCAATTCGTTCTCAGATATTGCCTCAGACATTTTGTATGAAGCAACTTTGTGTTCCTTCATTAATTTTGAGTTAAAAGTATATTTTGATATAGACTACGCAACCAGTTTTTTTAATGTCTAGCTTTGACCTATTCTGGCTAATGGCATGAGGCACTTTGCATAAATAAAAATAATGCATAAATAATGCATGCATTCATACATGTTCTGTAAAGCTTTCTGGAAAGTTCCCATAGGATAAATTTGTCTTAATACGTGTTCCCATGCATCTTTATCCTCAACCTATTGCTCTAAGACAAGTTATCTTGTTATTCCCAAATCTCTGTTTCCTTTTTTTAACTTTTTTCCCCTTCTGCAAAATACAAGTAAATAGCACTACTCTCGACAAACCTGCATTATAAACTTAGCTTTGGTGGTCAATCTTTAATTCATTTAGGGTTATTAGTAGATTCTTCTAAAGTGCACCATCATGGAGAAATGTTCTTGGTAAAGCTTAATGACCTTGAAAATGAGCTTTGCCATTAAAGCAGGTGCAAGCAATGCATAATTACAATAAATCTGCCTCGGACGCACTTGCAAAATTGTTTTGACTCTATTTAAACCCCAACTTAGTGTGGAATTGAATGAATGTGTGTTCAGAGCAACTCTTGAGAGCCTCACAGTCACAAAGCTGGGAAACTAGTTGTTATTATAACAATAGAAAATATAAACACGTTTAGTTATATTGCTTATTATATGTTGGACCTTGACTTTGCAAATTACAGAGTTTTATAATTGCGTGGCCATATTTTTAAAGAGCCCTTGTTAAGTTGTTAAAAAAAATGTATTTGGTGTAATAATTAGCATGGTTTATGGTTCATAAAACACATTATTTCCCACACAACGTACATTATTGTTGCTCCTCTATGCTCCGCCTTTCTAAAATGCGTCAATTTGTACAAAGCTCATCATTCTGAAAAACGTGGCTTACTTTTCTTCCCCGCGATGGAAAACCACCACAGGTGTATCAATGCCATCAAAATTACTATTTTGTTTGTTTGTTTGTTAATCACGAAGTACAAACTAGGTTTCTGTGTGTATTCAAAGTGCCGCCGTGATTGGTTGAGCGGATTTATTGCATTCTGAAGAGAAGGAGGACTGGCGTTTGTCGTGTTTTGGAAAAAAGGGAGAAAAGATGACAGAATAACAGGGTGGATATCAGATTTTGCATAAAATTAAGAATTTACTTTTTAATACTGACCTGATACAATCCTTATTTTGCCAGTAACTAATAAAAAAGGCGTTTATTGCATTTTGGAACCAAACTCTTCAAATATTGTCTGATACTAATTAGGGTTGGGCAAAAAAATTTTTTTTTCGATTAATCGTTTTTTTATGTGGTTCATTCAAAATCGATTCACAAAGGCCATGAATCCATTTTTTTATGAAATAACCTGATCCTGTTTGATCAAGGAATGCGACTGTTCTGCCTTTTTTAAGCATTCATTTTTCATCTTGCATAAAAATTGTATTGTATTTAACATAATTGTATGCTTTGAAAATTAGAGATGGGTTCTGTTTTAATGTACCCAAGTGTACCCAAAATAAAAGAGTTTAATATACAGGTTTGTGGCTATTAATTAATTTTTATTAATTACCCACTTGTAAACGTATGTTCACTGTTCTTTTTTAAATAAATATAGTATTTGTATTAAATCTAAATTCATTGAGTTGAATCGAGAAGCAAGTAAAAAAAAACACGACCCGAGAGAGTCGGAATCGTAAATCGAACCGAATCGAAATTGAATCTATTTGATAGCTTGTGAATCGACATCAAATCAATCTGGAACATCTGAATCGATACGCAGCCCTAATACTAATAAATTCACACGTGTCACTCTGATGCCAATGGATTCACACGCTTTGATGCTAATGGATTCTTGCAGAGGAAAAAGATTATAATACAAATAAAAGGAAAAAAATCACCGTTTTGTGGTTCAGTGGAAAGACTCAATAGGAGATACTGTATTTGACACTTTGCATCTTGTCTTTAACACATCACACACCATGTTTCATCTTAATGTACCGTTTTGGCCATTTGCTTCCCAACAGAGCAGGAAAATATAATGGTGTTTTGAGTAAGAATAAGGATGCATTTAAATGCGCTCGCTTCACGGTATAAGTGCCTTTTATTACATGTGATTGTGTGTAATGGCCACATTATGTACATAGATGACATTTTTCCAGCTACGTGAATAAACTGCAGTGTAAGTAGCAAGTGGCAACATTTTTTCATGATTGAAGACTATGCATCTCCAAGGTGGGAAAATAAATCATTCCCCAAGTATGATAATGTTTAAGTGCCATTTTAGACATTTAGAAATGTTTTATTGAACAAGTTGCAATAATTTCAGCTTACACAGCACACGTTGATTGTAAGGAAGCAGGTTTACCAAGTTTATGTGTGTGGTTATGTAGATTTTGATGTGTGACTGGGACTTATTTCACATTCAGACACCTATACAATTTTTATTTATTTTGAGCATAAAAATATTTTTCGAAAGACGTATCTTTCCAATATAGTCAGTGCTTAATTTCTACAAATGAATTATTTACCCCAACCCCGTACTGTCAAAACCCCACTCTGCAGTTCACGACTTTGGTTCGGTTGTTAAGACCAAGCGGTTTATGTGCACAAGCGGTCCTGCTCTTTTAAGACCTTTCACAGAGCTGAAAATACCATGCACCGTGGTGAATAGAGGTCAGGCAAAAAGTCACACAGTTTTTTATAGCTTCGCACTGCCATTCTGCTGGATTTCCATCCGTCCCCTGCTGATGAATTAAAGCAAACTCTCTTCTCTGCCTTCCTTGGTTTTTAGCATGGCATCATGGGATTGCTGGGCTTTCCTAGTTGGTTTGTTGAAAGGATGGGCGATACATTGTTCCTATAGCCCAGTTGGTGGAGCACTGCGTCAGCAGCACAAAGGTCATGGGTTTGATTCCAAGGGAACAAATATTAATAAAATGTATAGCTTGAATGCACTGTAGGTTGCTTTGGATAAATGTATAATGCATGTTTACAGTATATGAATTTTATTGCTGTTTATTTGCCCATTTTGCTTCTGAACTTCCACTTTTGCGTTTGACAACTTAAAGTGAACTGCAGTAAAGGCATAGGTTATACTGTCAGCACTTCCTTTATTCACACATATAGCTGTCACAACGTTGGCATGTTGTTGGTTGCATGTGTCTGTTCTCCCCCGCTGTCTGCCTGCTGACCTGGATGGGTGAAGCGTTGACAGGATGCTCCTCTAAATACCCTCACCTTCCTTCACATCACTCCAATTAGCCATTGCTCCAGTTCACATACATGAGCACAGATCCATCCTGATCTCCCCCAGCTGTAAGGTTTTTTATTGGCTACCTTTCACATCTGATAGTTAGCATGGATCGTGCACATTGCTGAAAGTGCTGACATCTGTCCTTAGACAGCCACCAGCCATCACTGCAAAGACACATGGCCTGTAGGGACGGACATGGTTATTTTAAGGAAAGTGACACGTACCTGTACCGAACATTGGATTGACAAGGTGCAATACTGTGTATTGGAGGGACGAGTGTCCATTATCACTCGGTGTTGTGTGAGATCTCCCTCGCGGTGTGAGGGTTTTGTGAGTAATGATGTAGGCTGGTGTGATACCTTCTCTAAGACCCCAGGGTAAACGCCGTAGGCTAAGTTTTGGAGCAACGAGCTTATTAAAAAGTCCTCTCTCTCTTTTCTCAGTGCTCACCCTGACTCTCTTGTCGCCAGTGATATAATTAAGCATCGTCAGCAAGATTACATTGACGCAATGGCTAGAAATGCAATGTTGCACTGGACTCTGAACAGGTTTTTGTTGGTCTTCTGTTGGCAAGCGCACTATGTCTTTAAGGATGTTTAGTAGAAAACGTTTTTTACGTAGCACTTTTGAAAATTTTACGTACACGTGACAAGGCTTTCAAAAAATCAACATTTACACAGATCCACGAAGATGATGCTTTATTATTAAAAATATGCACTATTATGCATGTCAGGCCAGTAGATGGCGATGTTACATTGTAAAGAAACACTACGCGCCTGCGCACATATATCTTTTACATACAAATATCTTCTATAGAGCCATAAATACAAACAATCAAGACTGCAAAAGCATTGAACAGTTTTGTTTAGAGGTACACTGAGGTAGGTTTATTATTACAAGTGACTATACAGCGCCAAAATTTTGTCAACTTTGTCAGAGAATTGTTATTAAACTCATTGTTTAAAACTAAATTAACACATGCACATGACGTAACCGTTATCACAGATTTGCATTTACGTGTTTACAAGTAAACAGGGGCCCTGTCCCAAATGGCACACTCCGAACTTGTGGACCTCCTCAGAGTCCACACTTTGGTTACATCATGTAGTGCAGACCTTAGGGACCCTTGACGCGTGTCCAACAGGGCGCACCAGAGTTGTATTTTGGGACAGACTCAAGCGTCAGGCCGGAAATAGGTAGAGAAGTTCCCCATCAGTGTGAACTCCTCCCTTCCGTCGTCCGATTGGTCTGATTTCTCTTTCGCAATTGTTAAGTTTTGAAATTAAACAAAGCTGTGTCGCATGATGTGATTTTGCAAGTTTTAGCATCTCCCGCTGATTGATGGGTGGGGGGGGTTTCTGGGGGAAGTGCCCATATAAAGAAGTGATGCGTATAGAAACCCCTGAAACGTCAGCTGGACCTGTAATCGAAAAAAAACTTTCCGAAACTTGTAGGAACCCTGGCGAAGTGCATTCAGCACAGAAATACTCTGTAATACGCCCAAATGCTTTTTTAACACTTTGCCACAACTCTATAACTGTGTTAATAAATCAGAATGCTTGAAATACCATTGAACAACCCCTTTAAGACTCCTATTTTCCATACCTTTACAATCTCATATATGTAGACAACAAGTATTAACATTTTTTAAATTTATTTTTATTTTCATTTCATAAAAATGATATTATATCAGCCATTCTGCTCTTTAGATTTTAGCATAATTCCAGCTTTTATATGTTGATGCCCTTTTGGGTAATCTGATCAATCACCTATGGATAATTATTCAGTAACATTTTTTACTGTTATTTAATACTTTTTATTTGAAATGGCATATTTTTGCAATCTCATTTCTGACTTTCCGACTCGCAGAATGAAAAGTAAAACAGTGAAAAACTGTCTGACAGGCCAAGTTAGTATTTCACTAGGAGAGTGATAGATTCTGCACATACAAAATGAAAAACAAAAAAACAGAAAGGTGTTGGTTTAAAGGGTATGAGGGCAGCTTTATGATTACTGCAGGGTCTAGCTGAACTCTGGAACAACAGCACCATAACTCAGAAAACTTAAGTTTCAACCCACAGTTGCCAGCTATATTTCCTCCTTCATTAAATACCTTGTTGCACTCACAAATCCATCAGATTAAAGTAAAATGTGTTGCTAAATGAGATTAAATACCCTTGACACTGTGTTTTTTCTCTCCAGCAACAACGAACGGTGTACAGACTGACCCTGGTTAAGGCCTGGAATGTGGATGAACTTAAAGCCTACGCTGATCTCATTGCCCTCGGCCAACCAGACTTCATCGAGGTCAAGGTACGCATCCTGCTAATTTACATTACCATCCTGCTAATTTCGATCATCAGAGTTAATGTCGATCTGTTGACCCTTTTAAGTTTAATAGGTGTGAAGCTTTGTTAAGCTGTTGCTAAAATCCCACACATTTTCCCCTAATCCTTTTGCGGAAAGCCAAGGTCTTTAAATTGATTCTGTGTTCTAATGCATTCACTCGATGGATCCTCAGAGGACAGATTTTTAGCTTGGATAAGATTAACTTACTTAACCAGATAAATCTGTGGTTTTAGGAGAAGCTGCTAAATGAAATGCTGAAACGGTGTCGGTTCAATTAAATGTTAAACTTCGAATATCTACTTGTAATCGACTGATCTAGTCTCTTTTATAATTTTTGTTAATCACACTATTACAGTCAATATAATATGCTATTTTTAATAAGGTAAATCATGGGTGTAAATTTCATCTAACAGTGGAGTGTCAATAAACAAAAAATTTGAAGGGAACACAAATAATACAGCAAAATGTTTACTTGTAAGGATATGTGTACACAAAGAAAGAAGCCTAATATTCCTCTTCAATACCATTTATTTATTGCAATGTTTTTTTAAGTTTTAGTAAATGGGAAAAGCAGGCACTGGATCAAACAACTGTGAGGCAAAGGAAGGGGACTCATATTGTTTCTAAAATTAAAGCAACACCAAAGAGTTTTTTTTAACCTTAAAATAACGTTTCCAAAAAAGTTTCAGTCGTTCATCAACTCGAAACAGGCTCGATTTGCAGCCCTCTATCGGCCAAAACCGCACTAAAGAATTTTCCAACCGTCGGGTCTCGGGCCTGTAGTTCGAGTGAAAACTACAAAAACTTGCTTTACGGCAGACCTACAATCCAATCAGAGCCAGCTATGCTGCAGTATTTACGATAGTGGTAATGGACAATTCCGCTTCCAACCTGTAGGGGGAGCAAAGAGCAAAAACCCTTTAAGGGCTCGTTATAGTTGTGCGTAGGTCCGACGGCATAGGTTCCGCGTCGGTTTTCATTTATACTTTTGCGTCGTCATCTGCGTCGAAGTGCAAACACACGCAGGCCGCTGGTAGGCAGTAACCACGCGTGTAACCACAGTAGCAGCGCAAACGTCAAAGAAGAAGAAGCTTAGCAAGTTAACCCACAAACGAAGAAGAAACAGCAACTTGTTGTGTATAATTTGAGAAGACCAGCAGTGATGGAAGTAAATAAACAACGACTTTTGATGCAGTTTGAGTTAAATCACTCCTCAACTTGGCTCATCTTTGTTTCACCGTCACAAACAGAACTACCTATGACACAGTTTTTTTTACCTGACAGGAGGGGTTTTGGTGGGCCAATCACAGCGCTTGCAGTTCGCGTAGCTCCGATGCGCTGTAAAAATTTTCGCGAGGTGCACGTCAGGCTACGCACAGGCTATGGATAGCCCGTAGCTACTGTGTAGAACTTATGCACGACTATAAATCGGCCTTTAGTGTTGCTTTAAAACAATTTTTTTCTTTCCCGTTGGCATTTGTATTGTTTTACTACTTACACAATTATTTAAAGTATATATGTTTGTATTATTTGTAATAGACGTGGTTTTTAATGATAACTTTAGGGGGGACAACCTTCAGATGGGGGGACCTGTACCGCCTCTGAAACAACACATTTTTTATAAGCGTCCATCTGTTTGTTTGATCAGTGGCAAATGATGAAGTGTTTGGGAAATGAATAATTATTAAAAATAATAATATATAATACATATTACACATAATAACATATAAAACTCATATGCATATATGTCAACATGTATCTATATATTTTATACATAGCCAGAATGCAATTTAGGCTTTATCCTAAAGTCTTTTCTTTACCCATGGTTGGCCCCCTGTCTAATTTATTTAACCTACTCTTAAGATTAATATAATTGACTAAACTGTTTAAATCTCTTCTCATAATGATTTTTTATTTACCTTAATGCATCCTAGATCTATTTAGTTTATTGTGATTTAATTGTAAACTGTGCATTGATCACCATTTCACACCACTGCACAAATATTCCTTTGAGAATGAGCTCTAATATACATAAAAAGCCTTTTCAATACTGTATATTTGAGATAAGTGTTAGTGCTGTAGAGTTAACATAGTGGCTCTGTTGTAAATGTAAATGTAAAATTTTGTGATCCGATCCCAGCTGGTGAGCAATTATAATAAGTGTAAACTGGATTCAAATCGTTTTATATCCAAATACTGTAATCGCATATGAAGTGTGCACTGGACCAATTGAGCAGTGCTGACTTTATTTTGGTAACCGTCAAAATGAACAAAAAGCTTTGTCTTAAATTTTGCTTTTGTAAGGAAATTCAAAAGTTTAGTGTCACTTGACTGAAGTGTTTCTTAAAAGCCTTTTGATCTGACCATATGTCTAAATGTAAAAAAATAGGGTAGTTAGTAAATCCATTAGTTAAATTGAACTAATAATTAGCAATATAGACAGTTTCAGCAGTAACAACATAAACAAACGGCTTTTGTGGAACAAACGTAACTTCCGGTAAACTTCGCTAAGAATCAATATCCTTTTAGAAATCCTTTTAGAGTAGTTTATTTCTTATAACAAGCAAAATAAACAACACGTAGATTACCTTAGTTCAAATCATAGCTAAAGCGTATAAAAAACTACACTTAGTTAACGTTACTGTGTAAAATGTGTACTATATAAAGTATGCAATCTTAAATACAGTTCGGCTGCCAAACCTCCCATCAAAAAGCGTTATACCACGGGTCTGTTGAATGCTGTATCTGATTGGTTAAAAAATGTTCCGTGGGTATGCATTATTTTTTGATAACCGCACACTTAACTTGTCAAATGTCTTAAAAATAGGCACCAGAGCAATGTCTGTGGTAACCGTGGAATAACTGACTTCGGTCCTTTGAATTATTTGAAAATAATGCATTACCACCTTGAGTGTGCATTATTTTCTTATAATTCAATGGCCCGTTGCAATTATTCCTTAAGTAATCAATGATCGGCATCTTTCCTCGTCTTTAGGAAACCAAAACATTTGTTATTTTCAACTAGATATTTGTTCAAGAGTTCAGTTAAGTAACTAGTCAGACCATTAAACAAACACCGCACGTGCATCTGATGAAACCGTCTCTGCATATATAAATATTTGTTATTGATAGTTTATACAAGTACAATTGTTCATTAACGGTTATAAACTTTTAAATTGAAAATGTATTTGTAAATGCTAAAATTAACATGAACTAAGATTAATAAATGCAGTAGAAGTATTGTTCATTGTTAGTTTATGTTAGCTATTGTTAATAAATACAACTGTTACTGAAATGAGTAATGTGGAGAAAAATATAATTATGCCAATGTAATTTATTTCATTACAAAACATTTTTAAATGACTTGGGCCAAACAATGAAAGGCAGCCAACATGAGCCCAGAATAAAGAATAGACCCTAGACTTTTGAATGGTAGTGTATATTTGGGAGCAACAAATGCAGCTATTTTGGGTTTTTTACATTCATTCAGGTATTTCTTCCCTGTTAAACTCCCAAATGGCTCTGTTAATATAAATCCTAAACCTGCTGTAATCTCATTACGACTCAACAGCCAGTCATGTGATCTTTTGAGCACCTGCCCTGTAGGGAGCCCACCTCACTGAATTCACATTTAAAGCAGAAGCACTCCAAAGTAAAGCCGACATCAACTATGACATCCTGTTGCCTAGCAACAATAATCACCCGCTTTGATAGACCGCAGAAGGCGAGGATTTACACCGCCTTCTGCGGGATAAAATAAAGGCCATGGAAATGTGTAAAATGAAATCACAGAAATTACCCAAACAGAGCTGGTCTGTCTTAAACTCTAGACCTGATTTCTGAACCTGTTCAACGGTTTATCAGCCCTGCTCAAAATTGCAAATTGTCTCTTACCTTCTTGACACCTGTCCGTTAACACTAAGGGTGTATTCTCATGCAAACTTGAAATGTTTGTTTTATCAGTCGACCACATCCAAGAGAGATGTTAAGATGATTTGCAGAAACCGTTTTCCTAATGGTGTCACTCTGCTGTTTAATGATTGCAATGGGCCAAGCTGGTACTCGTATAACCCCACTAAAAGTGCCATACTGTTTTTAATCTTTTGGTCACAGCCCACTGCAAACATAATCAATCAGTCATTTCTGCTTTCTTCCCCTTATTTTTTAGAGGAATGATAAAACACAAAATAAACTTACAGTAAGGCACTTGCAATATAAATATTTTAAGCCAGGCAATAAATCCTATTGTACCATTTAAGTACAGGTATGTATACGTTTGGTACCAACAACATGTACCTCTCAGGTACTAATATGAACCCTTTAGCTGTACTTTTTGAATCGGCAGACAAACAAACATTGTGTAATTCATGTCAGACAATGAAAACCAGTACAGTCTAAATTTCTATGTATATACCCAGGACTCAGCATTTTCACTGGCCACAATTTTGTTGCTGGTAAAATAAGGTGCGTTCCATTCGACAGGGTCCCTACGGAGTGTTCACTGCTCCCTACTCCCTGAGCACGGTATATCAGTTGAAGTGGACTTCACGGACAATAACCGCTCATTTGGAACGGCCTGCAAACATCATCAAAGAAAGTCAACGACGGGGTCGGGCAGATTGATATAACAAAAATATATATAGGACTACATTCATATTTTAATTTTTATTTACTATCACATTTAAAATATGTACACTATACAATAAAAAAACATTGAGTACTACGTAATGAAAACCGTATGTTTATTATACACTTAAATTGACTATTGCTGCTATTACTTGACTATTAACAGACTTGTAGCCCTGCTTTTACTGTCATGCAAATATGAAAGAAAACTTTTATTTGGTTAACTATGTGTATATATGTGTTTTTAAACGATTGCCATATAATTGCATAGTCGGGTCTGACCGTTCCGACTGGTGATCACGTGATGGGCGCAATGACAGTTGGGTGATTATCGCTCTCCACTTCCTGTGAAGTGATGTATCGATGTTCCCTGTTTCCCTATGCCGTGCGCAGTGCCCTTCGAACTGAACATGTTCGCTCCCTTCGGATTGGAATATCACTTAAGATGGCGCAATACCCTGTGAAGTCCACTTCGCAGTCCACTTACGGTCGAATAGAACGCACCTATACATTTTATATGATTAAACTTGACTTTGGCATCCTAAAATGACTTTAATTCAAGCTAATTTACTTGGTTTAGCTAAATTAAATACATAATGAATTTCAAATGCAGTCTGACCACCCAAAATAAAGACATCATTTATATACCAGGTATATCAGTATAGATCAGTGGTTCTCAAACTGGGGGCCGCGAGATGGTATCAGGGGGGGCCCCAGTTTTATGACATTTTATAAAATACATTAATTTATCATGAATTCTGTGTAATTAAACTTAAAACAAAAATAAGGCTACTAACCAACAGCACTACTTTGTTTAACTTAATATGTTTTGTTTAATTAAAATGTTAAATTTTAGAGCAGTATTTTGTTATACATTTTCTTTGGGGGGGCCGCGAAAGAAATGCACCGTACATAAGGGGAAAAAGTTTGAGAACCACTGGTATAGATCATATCATATATTTAGGTGCATGAAAAACATGCTAGTAAGGCATAAATAGATTAACTTTGAATGAATATAGGGATTAAAAGTGGAGCAGGGGTGTAGAAGATTAACTTAAAAGATAAACACAAAACCCCTTTGTAACCACTTTAAATATTTATTAACAACAGCAGTAAATACTGTCAAGAAATGTACATAAATTTGACTGTTTATGCAGATTGTATTTTATAAGCTTGATCATGGTTTATGTTAAAAGTGATTTAAGACTTTTAATGACAAATGTCACGAGGGCATTATTGTTGCCCAAAGTAGCGTACATTTAAATGATGCCCAAACCTCTCAGCTGGCGGGTTTCCTTTGATTTCATGTGCATTCAGGTATGCGCTGAATTTCTCTCCGCTCTTGCCCTGTGAGTGTGCACGCAATTTATGTCTCTTCGATCAATTCCATGCATTTGTTTTATCTTTCCCGAAGTATGTTTGCGCTCAGACTGCGTCCTTTTGTGCATTCGCAAATCCATCAGCTCTCGCGCACTTTTTTGGAAGGTGGCGTTTGGTCCGCAACGCTCCGCTGATCGCGCCCGCGTCTCAACAAACGGTCTCTGTGCGTTGCGCTGGGTGCAGAGTGCTCATGGGAGTTGTAGTTTCCCAGTGTCGCATTGCGCATTGTTTATCATTTCGCATAAATTTAAGAAAACCACAATTAAAAAATTATATTCAACCTGCCAAAGTTGCTAGTGGGATTGGCTGTCTTACCCGCCACAGCCGAAATCTACCCGCATTTGGTGGGTGTTAATGTCAAGCCCTGTATTTACCTAACAACAAAGGACAACACCTTTGTTTATGTACTCGCAACACCTAAATATTTAAGTTAATTTTTACTTTCTTGAATATTAAGGAGTTGCTATAAATTTATAAAAAAATTGGCTTAAAAGGGACATTTTACCAGACTTTTTTAAAGATGCCAAATAAATCTTTGGTGTCCCCAGAGTATGTATGTGAAGTTTTAGCTAAAAATATCAAATAGATAATTTATTAAATTCTATTTAAAATTGCCACTTGGTAGTTGTGAGCAAAATGTGTTTTTTGGGTGTGTCCTTTACAATTCAAATGATCTGATCTCTGCACTAAATGGCAGTGCCGTGGTTGGATAGTGCAGATTAAGGGGTGGTATTATCCCCTTCTGACATCACAAGGAGAACCAAATTAATCTATTAACCTATTTTTTACGTGCCTGCAGAGAATGGTTTACCAAAACTAAGTTACTGGGTTGATCTTTTTCATATTTTCTAGGTTGATAGAAGCACTGGGAACCCAATTATAGCACTTAAACATAGAAAAAGTCAGATTTTCATTATATGTCTCTCTAAGTTTTCAATTTTATTTTTATAATTTATAGCAACTTCTCACTATTCAAGAATTGAATTGAATTAAGCTGATTAAGCTTAAAAATTACTGCAACAAGGACTTTTCACAGTGTATGATAAAGACAACTTTATAGCCTAAATAATCCACAATAACTAAACATTTGAAGTTGTGCTAACAATTTGAGCTTTATGTTTCTACCATTAAATCTGTAATAACTTTTGGTTAATAATAAACATAAATCCTGTATTGAGCAAGCATAAAAATCTGTCTCTTTTCTTTAACCTGATTCGCAACAATAAACTCTTAAAATGATTTATAATTTAAGCTGTCAGGTCAGATTTCATGGGAAATTAGTTGGGAAACGTCAGTTTGACGTCATTGGTTTTCAACCCATGTAAAGATAAGTACATAATCTCCAATTTTACATTATGTTTGGAGATGCAGAATAGAAGCAAAAGTTACCAATTACAGCTTTTTGCCCATTGTAAATATAATTGTACGAGACTTACTGTAACATCCATAATTGATTCAAGAATAATGTCGTTGATTGAGTTTAATTTGCGTTGAACACTCAACATTCCTTTAAATTAGACAAATGACTCTTTGCATGAGCCAAACCAGACAGACGGCTTCTTTTAGCCATTAAACAAGGCTGTATATTTAGCCAAGCATCGAATGTCTTGACATCTCATTTTCCTCTATGGCGCTCCAGTGATCCAGCCATCAAACCCACAGCAGCGGCAGAATTGTGTTGTGTGCGTTTGGCCATTTCTGTAGATGTGGAGGAGAGGGTTGATTTATATGAGTAGTAATGAAGTTCAGTGGTAGCCGAACAGGTTTGAAACGTGTGCCTCTGAGTTATGAAGCTGTTGGGCGGTTTCCATTTTATTCTGTTCTCCACGAGTGCTGCTCAGTCTTGGGGTATTTACAACACTTGACAGCTACTTACACACCAGATTGTCCGGCACCCTTGTGTTGTCCGTAGTCACGTGTATTGTTTTGTAAAGTTTAGATTATGACGTTTCAGACTGATATGTTTACATTTGTTTTGCACGCATTTGAAGAGCTCAGATGCAAAACCCTTTAGGTGCATCTGACATGTTGTCTGAATGTAGCATTTTTTATGTGACTTATGGTTCTGCCAACAAACAGGTATTTCTCAATAACCTGAGGCCGAGATTAAATTCGCCATGAAATGAAAGTAGCGATTGTCTTATTTTCCCCGTGGTGACGTTTATTCGAGTGAAACAGCTTCTGAAATAAAGCTAGGGCTGGACTTGAATTCATACATCGAGAACTGATTGGATTGTTTTGCGTTTTTGATTAAAGATTATGAGGGCACATGAATTTGTAATATTCAAATAATAATATTAATATTTCAAAACAAATTACAGCTTTTCATTTCAATTTCATTGCGTATAGGATGTAAAGATAGTATTCGCTTAAAGAGCCAGTAAGATGCAAATTTTAAGTGTCCTATCACAGTTTACAACAGGTTTAAATGCATGCTGTAATTTTCTCAAAATATAAATTTTAAATTTCCCCATTTCTCAGAGATCCCCAAACGATTCGTGTGAAGCTGTTCAACGACTCTGCCTAAACCCCACCTTTCAATAGCCTACTCTGCTCTGATTGATCAACTGACACAGACCACAAATCAGTGGCATGACCGACAATAGTGCAACATGTATTGACCTAGTGCTAACATGATTTACTGAGAAGACATTATCGACATCAATACACATCATTCATCATTAATTCAAGCAAAAATACAACGACAGAAACTAACGTTTTTACACTCATTTAAGCATTTATGTAAGCTAACCGGACCATAGCAAAAATGTAAACACAAGTGCGCATGACTCTCTGACAGTATATTAAGAGTTTAAACAACAACATCAATACACATCATTCATCATTAATCCAAGCAATAAAAACGACAACAGACACTAACATTTTACACTCATTTAAGCAAGTATGTAACTTACAGGTTGTGGTTAGAAGACGCATGTTGTTCCAAATAAAGGTACTGAACCATATGGGTATCTTCTCTCCTTGATAAAGTAATTTTAACCACAGATTCTTCATATCTTCATCCTTCGGTAGTGAAAACAACACAACTGAAAAAAACAGTGTGATATGATGTTTACACACTAACTAGCTGTGGGCAGGTCATAGTTTTCGTTTCTCCCACGGGCAAGGCTGTAGGCGAAGATTATTATGCAAAGTGTTCGTATGACGTAGATAAAGACAGGCGGGAGATTCAGCGACTCGTTTCAGCGATTGAGTCGACTCCCTACTTTAGAAGCCAATAACTTTATTAATCGTGCACTTTTTGGTTCAACTACTTTGCACATTGTTTACATTGATGGACATGACACACTGCAATACATTCAATTTTGGATCTGTGCGGCTCTTTAATACGTTTAGATGTGTTTGCTTCTGAGATCCTTATTTGTTGCTTTAAACATGACCTTTGGTGAGCAGAAAGTCATTTCATGGATGAAGCAAGTTACAAACATTTTGCTTTTTTGTGACCTCTTAAATTTTGCATAATTATACCAAGAACTTGTATTAAGTGAAAATATAGTCCAATTTTTATTTAAAGTTATCTTTATAGCTGCATACAATGTCATGATACCAAAGATATCTTGTCTGACCTATAAAGACTGCTCCGTTTCTCAGTCCTGTGGTAAGTAATCGCGATATTTGTGTTTGTTAAAATCATGATCCTTCAAAGAGTGTCTTATCTGTTAGCCCTGACGCAAAGATGGAGAGCCAGCGCTGGGCTCACCAGTTATATCTGCCGTAGTCATTGAAGATTTTAAACTTCAGAGGACAGGATAAACTATCTACAGTAACTTCTGAAGACCACTTTTATGACATTTATTTGGCACCATTTTTGTTAAGTTTCATAGTAGCTGTTGCAGTACAGTGGGTGCAGATTTGTTTCACTAGCTGCGTTGTTAGTCTGAAACAAAATCTATAGTGTTGGTAGAGACAGGCCGAGAAATCGTCCCCATTGTTCTCACCCCATTGATTTCTTGGGCCAGTAGGTAATCGTTATTCTGTATGGCTACAGAGCGGTCAGATAAGAGCTGGACTCATTAATTTTGTTTCAGGCTTGATATCAGCTTTGGACATCAGCCGCGACCTAAATGACTGAAGTGCAGATAACACATAGCCTCTTTCGGTTCCACATTACTATTATTTAAAGTCACAATGTAACTGAATTAGTGATTGTTTATTTACCCCATCGTGACGTATAGTGAAATGACTTCTCGTATGAGAATTAAAGGTAGGGCTTGGCTTTAATTTGTCCATTGAGAATGGATTGGTTCATTGGGAGTTGGGTCATGTTGCTATTTGCTAATCCCTGTGATCTTTTCCTGGCCCTCGCCCTTTCGCCATTCCTCGTGACTGGACATAAAGAGAGGTCGTTTCCAGGAAGGGGAGGAGATTAGCGTGTTTGACTAAAGATTACAAGGGTACGTGAATAAAAAAAGAATGAAGCTCGCTTATAACTCATTTATAAAAAAATACCACAATATTCCAAACAAGTTGAAGTTTTTAATTTCAATAACATTGTGACTTTAAAGGATTAGTCCATTTTCTTAAAAACAAATCTAGATAATTTACTCACCACCATGTCATCCAAAATGTTGATGTGTTTCTTTGTTCAGTCGAGAAGAAATTATGTTTTTTGAGAAAAACATTCCAGGATTTTTCTCATTTTAATGGACTTTATTGGACCCCAACACTTAACAGTTTCAAAGGACTCTAAATGTTCCCAAACGAGGCACAAGGGTCTTATGTAGCGAAACGACTGTCATTTTTGAAAAATATGCACTTTTAATCCACAACTTTTCGTCTTCCTCCAGTCCTGTGACGCGCCAGCGCGACCTCACGTAATACGTCATTACGTCAAGAGGTCACGGAGGACGTATGCGAAACTACGCCCCAGTGTTTAGAAGTGTGGAGAAAGAGGAGCGTTCAGACGTTGTTGCATGTGGAATGATACTAATTAATGTCTTTGTGTCAGTTTATTGTTTAAATGGTCCGCAAATGTGCCTTTCATATATGTAACACGTGACCTTTCCACGGTATTAGGCAATTACGTGAGGTCGCGCGTCACAGGACCGGAGATAGACGATAAGTTGTGGTTTAAAAATGGATATTTTTTATTTTTCTGGTCAAAAATGACAATCGTTTCGCTAGATAAGACCCTTATGCCTCATTTGGGATTGTTTAGAGTCCTTTGAAACTGCAACTTTAAACTGCATTAAAACTGTTAAGTGTTGCATTAAAGTCCATTAAAATGAGAAAAATCCTGGAATGTTTTTCTCAAAAAACATAATTTCTTCCCGACTGAACAAAGACATTAACATTTTGGAAGACATTTTGGTGAGTAAATTATCTGGATTTTTTTTTTAAGAAAATGAACTTTCGTTTTTGTTACACTGTAACATACTAGTTTTTTCTAGCTTTAGCTATGATTTAAACTAATCTAATCTACTTGTTATTTATTTTGCTTGTTATCAGAAATAATCTACTCTAGAAGGACTCTGTTGTTATTGATTCTTTGTGGAAGTCTACCGTGAGTTAAGTTTGGCTCACAAAAGCCGTTTGTTTATGTCGTTGTTAATTTCGAAACCATTTTTAACCCACATTACATTTCATATGACCTGTGACCAAACCTCAGTCTAGAGATTGTGAAATGTGATTGGTTCTCTTTCAATTGGTCATTCAGAGATGTTCATCTATTGATTGTCCAGCCTAATATAGAGTTATGAAGGCTGAATGGGCTTTCACTATATCACAGGATGAGTAATATCTTTACAGCTACTCCTACACACACCTAGGCTTGTAAACGAATGCCGGCCACATCACGCATGGGTCTTGTTTTCATCCAGCGGCGATATGTGTTGCTTCTCTGGCTGCCATAGATATTAATGACTGCTTTTCATGATGTGTGAAGGTTTAAATGAGCGCGAAGCGTGTGACCTGAATTGACACTGGGTTGTTTCG
Organism: Misgurnus anguillicaudatus; assembly: GCF_027580225.2. Lineage (NCBI taxonomy): Eukaryota > Metazoa > Chordata > Actinopteri > Cypriniformes > Cobitidae > Misgurnus > Misgurnus anguillicaudatus. Next base: position 16,081,690 of record NC_073360.2, on the reverse strand, counting down.
CCATCCGATCAGACGTCAGAGTTCATGACTGTAAAAATGTGAGGTATCAGGTGTGATGTTCATTTTGTCCAGTGTATTGTGTGTGTGTGTGTGTTAAATGAAATGATCTGGCTTTCTTAGTTCCCATCATCCATAAAAAACATTATGAATCAGCCTCCACGTGCTGCCATGTCCTTGGGCTTTGTGTGCGTGCTAATGTAATTCTGTGTTTTTGCGTCCCTACTTTATACAGTGAGGAAGGCCTTGCAGTTATAGCTAAAGTAGGAAAATTAGTGAGTTTTAAAGCATGCTAGGAAATATCAGTTTTATTAACTCTTTCCCCGCCAGCGTTTTTTAAAAAAAAAGTGGCCTGCCAGCGCCAGCATTTTTCACAAAAGTTTAATGACTTCTAGAAAATGTTCAACTTTAAATATAAAAACAATCAATATATCAAATGAAAGAACAGACCGTCTTCTTTCAAAAAAAAAAACAGTTTCATCATACCTTCATTAGTTCTCTTTTTATCACCTCTCAAATATGTGAAGGTTTCTTCAAAAACACACAATTTTGAGCAAAAAGCTGAGATAATTCCATTTTTGTGAAGGACTTTTGATAGAAATCAGATGCAGAGCCCGAAGTAATAGATTGAGACCCGACCCGGACCCGGCTGATCATTTAAAATATAGGGTCTTCCGTGTAGACCTCTACCAGCGGCTTCACTTTTCAAAACTTATGAGGCACACCCGATAATAGCGATATTGCGGAAAGCCGGAAATTCTCGTCATTGGCAGGGAAAGAGTTAAAACACGTATTGTACTAAAAGCATTGGGCTGCGTGCGGTTATGAAATATTTTATTTGCAAATTTTTAACGAATGCAGACCTTTCGCAAGGAAAACCCATTTACTTTCGGTTTTAAGATGAGACGTTCAAATATCACAAACATGCAATTTGTTTAAATATAATGTAATATATGTTATTTAAAAACATATTTATATATAATTTTTGTGTAATATATTACACCGTACCTGTCAAAATAATTTGCAGCATCCGGGTTAGCTTGTGTTATTTTTTTTGAGGGGTTGTTATCTGGAAATAACAAACCTGCAGATGTTGTGATTGGCCAATCAAAAGCAAGCATTCCAACGAGCCGTCTAATCTAGTGATTTTAATATGGTGAGGCCAACGATCTTAACGGCAACAACGTGAAACAGTCTGTGAAAACCCAGCTAAAGTTTTTAGTGTTATTTACTGTTTTCTGCATAAAATCATCCTACATTTAAAAATATAACCTTGATATCTTTAATACCGAATAAAGTCAAACTTTGATGCTCCTAATCTTACAATTAGATTATGAGACTTCACAAATAAAAAAAGTAAAGTGATTACAGACTCTGTGTATGTTTTGCTGTTCCTTCAGGGAGTGACGTACTGCGGTGAGAGCTCGGCCAGCAGCCTGACCATGGCCAATGTCCCTTGGCACGAGGAGGTTGTCCACTTCGTGCAGCAGTTGGCCAACTTGCTACCAGACTACGAACTCGCCTGCGAACACGAACACTCCAACTGTCTGCTGCTCTCACACCACAAGGTAACCCTTCGCGGGTGCTTTGCATGTAGCATTTTTACTCCTGTGAAGTGTTTCATGGAAACTGAGCTTTTTACTTCAAAGTACAAAGCTTTTATAAATAACGATGCCGTTTTTGTAAATGTCATTTTAAAAGCAAGCATTGATACGGGCGCTTGCATCAAATTGCCAGTTCGGGTGAAGGGTTAAACCTTCATTTCATGTGTTTTTATGTCGTCTCGTGACATAGCGCCAATCATTCTTACCGGCGCTTTGGTTTTACATTTGTTTCTTGTGACAGCTTCTCTAATGGTCTGCGTGGGCTGCGAGCCCTTGCCAGCACTGTTCTCTCACAAACAAAAAACATATTTATGTGCAAATGTTATATGCCTCTTCAAGTGTCCTTTATATGATTTTTTTGTGTTCTGAAATCAAGTACAACACACAAATGTGATTGTAAGGTTTTTCTCTTCTGACAGACACTATTGCACTCAGTGGAGTATTTTCGTAATAGAAATGTAAAGCTTTGATGTTATAGCACTAATTTCTCTTTTTCTGTGCTGAAAAATATCTTGACCCACCTAAGGCTGGTTTGCATGTCTTAGTTGTTTGATTTTATAAAGACATGGCCATCTTAAACATTTGAACTTGGGCATGTAAACATGTAACCATCTTAAATCTTTGGCTCCCCGTTGACCTATTTAAAGGTGTAGTACACCAAAAAATAAAAATATTCACCCTCACGTCATTCAAAAACTATATGACTTTTGCCTAATATTTTGAGAGATGTCTTATGCTGCGTTCACACCAGCCGAGCGTTTCCCACGGCAACGCTCAAAGTTACTGTTTTTATGTCCATACAATGGAAGTCATTGGTGGACCGTGTTGTCTGTGTTCTTCAACATATCTTCTTTTGATTTCTGCACAATGCAAAAAATGCGCGTTGGCCGGCGTAATTGCCCCAATGTTCGCATGACGCAAAGCCAAATACCACAAGTTATCTACAGCGAGGAACGCAATGCTTCGCTTTTGGTGTGTGCGCAGCATTACAATAATTAATGTCATTTTATTTATTTATTTATTTATTTATTTATTTATATAGCACTTTTCACAATAGTTTAATTGTTTCCAAGCAGCTTTACATTAATAGATGCAAAAATTGATGGACAACATAAGCAGCAGAATACAGCGGCTAAGATTAAATGGTACTAGCGAGCGTAGTGATAATGTAACACATAGAAGAGGGTGCTAAGTTAAGCCAATGTTAGCTGACTCCCCAGGGGGAGAAAAACTCCTGGCTTTTTTATTCAGGAGGGAAAAGTCCTAGGAGGGAAAAACCCTTCTCCATACAATACATTTTATTATTTATAACTGTTTTCACTGGATATTTACCTCATGCATGATCGTGATTTCCATTTATCCCATTATTTCATTAAGCCTTAGTTCTCTTCTTAGATATGGAGGGCTCTCTCTCAGATGCAGTGAGTGGCAGTAATTGCTAGGGGTGTCACGATTCTCCAAATCCTCGATTCGATTACATTTTCGATTCTGATGTCACGATTCAATTCGATTCTCGATTTTTAAATGATTTTTTTAAGACAAAAAATTTTATGGCATTATTATTATTATTATTATTATTATTATAGTTTCACATTAACATGCACATTGCATGCTTTTCCTCGCATGGGGGTTTGTAGGCTTTACTTTACGCGAGAGAGCTTGTAGAGAGAGAATTCCTTCTTGCACGCAGATAGACTTAATGTGCGCGTCTTGGACTCCTATTATCTGAACTAAAACCGGTGCGTCATAAGCAGCTGCGCTTCTCTCTGTCTCACGTGCATGCGCATCTCGCATCTGTCCAAAGTCTAAACATAAACTAAAGTAATAATCCTTACGTATTTGTTCAGTTTTATGCTTTTTATGCGAGCTGAGGCAAACTATACCTTTTGTTTAAAAGTAAACCCGCTGCATCTTGGCGGCTCTCTCGTGCACAATCAGAGAGTTGCGCTCTGTCCGAAGGCAGATCACTAGGTAGTAATCCTGTTTATGATATGCATTTCAAGGAGCAATACATCCCTCGTGTTTAAAATATAAATCGCGTTCTGCTGGATGGATGTTTTTAAAGGCACTTCTGAGAGTTTATTTTCCCCCGCTTGGCAAGCCGACCGGACGTGACATGGGGGCGTGGCAGCATCGACGATCCAATTTTTAAATTCGAAGTTCGAGGTTGAGACTTAATTTCTATCGATTTCGATTTAAAATCGAAATCGTGACACCCTTAGTAATTGCACATGTCCACCTGTTTATCTTCATTAGAAGCACTGGTACCTCTATTCATCTGCTGTCTCAGCGCAGAGATAAAGATGACAGCTTCAGATAAGCTATAGTGGAGAATCTTACTCAGTGTAAATGCCCCGAGCAACATCCACTCGAACCCACGCAGGCACGAGAAACTGTTTGGAAACAAGAGAGAGATGTTCATGTTTTTTGGTAGGCATTTTGAAAGGACGCTGAATGCAAGGCCTTTGATGAAAGAGTTACATTAGAAGAGCTAATGAAGGAGTTCTTCCACAGGTGTGTGGTTTGTTGGATGATGATGTTTTTTGCAGTAAATTTTATGGAATTTAGTGATTAGACTGCCCTGGTTTTGTTGAATTTCAACACTTTGACTTGCAGAAAGGCTGCAATGCTTTAGGGTTTTGTCCCCGTCTCATGCATGTTTAAAGAACTCGTGACAGACAGGTAAATGAAAAGGCATTGAGTTTGATGTGAAAAATCATTCATCGCAGCGTCTCAGGCGGCCGCACAGGGACCCTCTCTCACCCTCGGTTTGTCACGACCGTGACTCACAAGGGTACTGAAGGGCCATTGTTCCTGTAATGAGAAGCAATTTTTCACATTGGTCCTTGTAAGGCCACCGACAGCATTTCATCGCATTGACTTTGTTTAGCCGTCCTATTCGTTCGTTCTTATTTCAAGGTTGAAAACATTCCTTCCTTTATCTGTGGCGTTCCTGGCAAAGTAAGACCTGAATGAATTTACAGCTCTTCACCATGCGGAGATGACAGCTTATGTATTCCGGTGGAGTTAGTGTGCTCCATCTTCTAAGCCAAAGTCCCTCAAATCTTACCCTGGAGGACCGGACCACTGCACTGTTCATTTTTTACACATCTTTTTGCGTTATGCTTTTAACACATTATGTGTAATTTTGTGTGGATTTTGTGTTAAAATAAAACACACGTTGTGTTAAAAGTAACACAAAATGTGTTGTTTCAATTATAACACAAATATGGGTGAAACGCATTTAGGGTGTTGGGTTAGGGAATTAACACATCCGTTCTGTGTGTACAGAGTTTAGCTCCAACCCTAATCAAACTTACCCACCTGTGATTTTCTAGTGATCATGAAGACCTTGATTAGCTTGCTTAGGTGTATTTGATCAGGGTTGGAGCTAAACTCTGCAGTGCTCCGGCCCTCCAGAGTAAGATTTGAGGAACCCTGTTCTAAGCTTTCCCTATTTCGCTGTGTTCTGAACTAGTTCCCCGTTTGTTTAGTTTCCCATAAGAACAAATTGGAAGCCTATAAAACAGGGTTTAATAAGAAATTAAATCCAAGCTTTGGGTTTTACCCATAGACTTTAAATATGTTGGACAACTGGTGTCTGTAGACTTCCATGTTCTATGCTGCTGACCTCTTGCGCCGATGAAGTAATTTGGAGCCAGAGTCTGCTTTAGTAGTAGGGTGGAGTCTAATAACTAGGTGTACGAGTTGTCACTGATCTAACGATTCAATTCGATTACGATCGATTACTATGCCAACGATGAATAAGAGAGAGGGATAGAAAGAGAGAGAGAGAGAGAGAGAGAGAGATTAATAATCGATGCAGTATTCAGTTATACAATTATAGAGAGAGAGACATAGACATAATAATCGATGCAGTATTCAGTTATACAATTATAGAGAGAGAGACATAGACATAATAATCGATGCAGTATTCAGTTATACAATTATAGAAAGAGAGACATAGACAGACATAATAATCGATGCAGTATTCAGTTATACAATTATAGAGAGAGAGACATAGACATAATAATCGATGCAGTATTCAGTTATACAATTATAGAGAGAGAGACATAGACATAATAATCGATGCAGTATTCAGTTATACAATTATAGGGAGAGAGACATAGACATAATAATCGATGCAGTATTCAGTTATACAATTATAGGGAGAGAGACATAGACATAATAATCGATGCAGTATTCAGTTATACAATTATAGAGAGAGAGACATAGACATAATAATCGATGCAGTATTCAGTTATACAATTATAGAGAGAGAGACATAGACATAATAATCGATGCAGTATTCAGTTATACAATTATAGAGAGAGAGACATAGACATAATAATCGATGCAGTATTCAGTTATACAATTATAGAGAGAGCGACATAGACATAATAATCGATGCAGTATTCAGTTATACAATTATAGAGAGAGAGAGACATAGACATAATAATCGATGCAGTATTCTGTTATACAATTATAGAGAGAGAGACATAGACATAATAATCGATGCAGTATTCAGTTATACATTATAGAGAGAGAGAGACATAGACATAATAATCGATGCAGTATTCAGTTATACAATTATAGAGAGAGAGACATAGACATAATAATCGATGCAGTATTCAGTTATACAATTATAGAGAGAGAGAGACATAGACATAATAATCGATTAATCGATCTGTGCGTGAGGAAGAGTGACACCCCAGTCAGACGTTCAGTTGCTTCATTGCATTTTGGTACGGCAGAAATAAATACATTCCTTTTCAATAGAACGCTGCATTTGGTTTGCATCACTTGCATTGCGGTGCATTTTAGGTTAAGAATCCGTTCGAAAAATCAGAACATCACGTCCCGCTGTATACAGTGAATGCATGCTGAAATTATTGTTGCGTGGCTACATAAAAGTTTAAGCATATGTGATGCATTGCGCGATCGGTCTTACTCGCGTGAGAGAGAATAACTTCATTATGCTAAACTCCAATAAGACAGAGATTATTATTATTGAACAAAATATGTCAGATTACAAGTTGCCCATATATGATTGCACTGTGGTGCCGTTTTTGGTACACACACCTGTAAAGTGCATGCGTGTGTGTGAAGGGGTTCTTTTTTAAGCTGTACTCTCCTGCAATTGAACGTGAATACGTTTACTACTTAAAAACATCAAAGCTAAACATCATATCTAGTCAAACCGCATAACGACATCGCTACAAATACAGTATGGGATTAAAATCAGCGGAAGCTGATTACAATTATAGAGAGAGAGCGACAGAGAGAGACATAATAATCGATGCAGTATTCGTTCACATTAGCACCATGGTGTGATGGTCTCATAATTCGATTCGATTACAAGTATCGAGAGAGATAGACATAGACATAATAATCGATGCAGTATTCATTCACATTAGCATTGCGATATGATGGTCTCATGAGAGAAGGAGATAGAGATTAATAATCAATGCAGTAATAGTTCGCATTAGCATCACAAAGTGTTGGTCTTATGTTTCTATTCGATTATTATGAGAGAGAGAGAGAGAGAGAGAGAGAGAGAGAGATTAATAATCATTGCTGTAATCGCTAACATTATTAGTCCTACTAATAACCAACTTAAGCCAAATACATTATGTAAAAAAACACTTAAACATACATCAACATAACTAAAAAAATAGAAACCATCAATAGAGAAAAAATATATATTTGAAGTATATTTTTTGATTTCTAATTCTGGCTCATATACCATTCATTTACATGAAGAGGGCAGGGTTTATAACCTATTTTATTGCTTTGTCATGTTATAATGGTATTACTGGTCTCTTAACGCAAGTCTGTGGCTTTTTTGGTTCTTTTAAAGGGGCATATTATGAGATTTTTTTGAGGATGTAAATTAAGTCTTTGGTGTCCCCAGACTGCGTATGTGAAATTTTAGCTCAAAATAACCCAACAGATCATTTATTATAGCATTTTAAATTTGCCACTTTGTCTGTCCTTTTAAATGCAAATGAGTTGATGAAATGCAAACATGATCGCAATGATTGTGGTTTATTGCAATTGAAACTCAATTGTGCTGTCAATTATTTATTCTCTCTCTCTTTCTCTCTGCACTAAATGGCAGTGCCGTTTTTGGATAGTGGATAGTGCAGATTAAGGGGCGGTATTATTGTAATTCACCTTGCTACCTACCTCACAAAAGAGGCAAAATCTGAACTACCTAAATTTTCATATGTTTGCAGAGAATGGTTTACTAAAACTAAGTTACTGGGTTATTCTTTTCACCTTTTCTAGGTTGATAGAAGCACTTGGGACCCAATTATAGCACTTAAAGATGGAAAAAGTCAGATTTTCACGCTATGACCCCTTTTAATATTCACCTGATGGAAAACAGGTTTGGTTTGGTTTCAGGTATAATTCACAACACATAGGTTTCTATAACATTGAGTACTGTTGGTGCCCTAACAAGCCTTACCATCTATCTTTTAGTAAACCACATTTTACATTTTATATAAAATATTTTTCATTGTCTATTCATGAATTCAAAAACTAGATTATTCATTTAATAGTAGAAACTTTAAATAGTGCATTCAGTTTTCACAAGAAGCTTTACCGAATAAACACAAAACCATGAATCTCATCTTTAAACACCCAATAGTCTCTTAGTAACTGCACCAGCTGCCAGGTTGTTTAGTGCATTGTTGGAAAGAAATGACAAAAGCCCCCCAGCACACCACGCTTTCCAAACCATCATAAACTTCAGGTGATGGCTTCAGTGTTTGGCAAACAATGCAGAGGTCTGTGTTGGCTGATGCAGTTTCTCAAATCACATATTCATAGTGGCCTTGTTTGCCGATTTCTCTGAGTTAACTATGCAGAAGCAATTTTACAAACTAATGGACCCACAGATAGCACTCTCTCAATGGCATGGCCATCTGTTGGCATGGCAGACGAGGATAATTTTGCATTCAGAAAATTAAAGGTCTGCCAGTTTTACACTCTCGTGATATCCACCATGTAAAGTTCAGTAGTCTGTCTGCTCTGTTTTGGAAAGGCTGCTTTGAGTTTGTAGCTTGCTGCCAGCTCATAACATAAGTAGTTTGGAAAAAGTACTGTACATTAGCTAGCTATGGTAAAGTTCACAACTAATTGAATATATGTTTTTTTGCTGATCAGCCAAATGATATGAGCCGTGACTCAACATCCATAATATGATCCGAACTGTGAATTTTATGATTTACTGCATGAAAAGTAACTAACAACAATAAAGCCGGATAAGGGGGCACGTTTTTTTTCTTTTAAATGTCATTACATAAAGAGTATGGAGGACCACAGGCAAAATGTAATAAAGAACTTCAATATTTAATAACTACCTGGACAATAAAAATAGCAATTAATAGATTTGTTTAAAAATTCATTAATTAATCTATAAATAAATAGACAAAGTTCTATTTTAAGAAATTATTATGTAACATTTTATTAGGCAATAAAAAGTAAGATTATAAAAATAATGTAGAAATGAAATATTAAGCCATTAATGAATAGTTCAAATTAATATAACAATTTACAAAAACAACATAAAACACCCCATAAGTTAATCATTTTAAATTGCATTTACAAATTCTTAATTAAATAATAGAATTTCAAAATGTATTTCAAAAAGCGATTTAAAAATAGAAATAAATAACTGGATTTATAAATTGAACTACAAATACAGGTTTAAAGTAGGCATTTAAAAGGGCATTTCCGTTTTACATTTCTGTTTTCATTTCCCGATGGTTCTCCTTATTCTTTTCGATTTGCTTTTGTTTTAGCCTCTCTATTTAGCTTTTCCGTGACTCTTTGGTTCCTCATCCGAGATCTATAAATCTGCGCAAGACGTACAATCAGAGCCAATCAGCGAGCTTGTTACATCCACCTGACCATAGCTAATTTGCATTTCTCTTTGACCATTTGCAAGCACCCAAAGAGTCACAGAAAAGCTAAATAAAACGAAAAGCAAATAGAATAACGAAAAGAATAAGGAGAACCATCGGGAAAATGAAAACAGAAATGTAAAATGGAAATGCCCTTTTAAATGCCTAATTTAAACCTGTATTTGTAGTTCAATTTATAAATCCAGTTATTTATTTCTATTTTTAAATCGCTTTTTGAAATACATTTTGAAATTCCATTATTTAATTAAGAATGTATAAATGCAATATTAAATGATGAACTTGAGTTTTTTTATGTTGTTTTTGTAAATTGTTATATTACTTTGAACTATTTATTAATGGATTAATATTTCATTTCTACATTATTGTTATAATCTAATAAAATGTTACATAATGATTTTTTTTTGTAACTTTGTCTATTTATTTGTTGATGAATTAATGGATTTTTAAACAAATCTATTAATTGCTATTTTTATTGTCCAGGTAGTTATTAAATATTGAAGTTCTTCATTACATTTTGCATGACTCTTGTGGTCCTCCACAAAAGAGCGGTATTTATCTTGGTACCAAACTTAGGATATTTATTATGGTCACTGCAATATAAATAATAAACTAAAAACAACTAATAAAAATAAGCAATATTTTATTTTATATATCTGAGCTAAAAGCTTAAGGATAAACATTTGACTAAATGTTTATTGTGGTACCCAAATAGATAAAACAATTTTGTCAAGAGTTCCAGGAACTCAATTGAGTGATGATTTACATTGATTTTCTGAAACCACTTCATTGAAATGAACCATGCTTGCTAAATTAAATCTGACTTGCCAATAGTATTAGACAGAGCAAGGACATTCTTGGGCAGAGATGTTAATTATTGTTCAGCTTGCATACAGCCCCCATTAATTTTTTTGCCTTTTAAGTGTGAAGGATATCTATAAACTAGTGTGCTCCAATGCATTGTAAACATTTGCATTCAGTAGATAAAAGCATTAAAATCGTACAGTTTCTCACTTCCATTAGTACGGATCAATGTTTTTTATGACATCATTCTGCACTTTTGTCACCAGATTTCAAGCTGTGAGCTAAACTAAATCAAACATTTTAAAAGGGCAAGGAGCCACTTAATATGTATCGCTCTTACTGTTTCAGTGGAAATTGTCTCTTATCATTTCAAGGCTCTTGAATGTTTTGTTAATACTATATATTAATAGTGTTGTTATATTTTAGGTATAGGTATTTAACTTTAAACACAGAGCTGAACCGAATGTTCTCAAGAATTTCAAAGATGGGAAGGCAACATCATAAAGCGGTACAGTAGATGAGTGATTCGTAGCCTTCCTGCAGAGATGAGCATCATGGGAGCCTCATCTACTGACGGCTGAAGATCCACAAGGGAGCTGCTCAGGGATTTACCTCAGAAAATGACTCTGTAACGAAACGATTGAGGGAAAGAAGTCCTGAGGGGGAACTGAGGTGCTTATGGGACGCACAGATCTAGGGTTGCCTCTAGGTAGCTTTAGGTGAGCGTCTAAAGAGATAATGATGTAGCATAAGGACACTTACAGTGGAACCTATGCTGACTTTTTGGTTGCACATCACCAGTGTCTCTCTGTGCCGATACGCTGATTTCAGCAACTCAGAAAGTTGACGATTCAGTACAATTCAGACAGCGCTTGCCTTTGTTAGCTATCTGACATCTCCCTCTTCAAGAAATAAAGAGACAGAGGTCTTGGAAAGTCACACTTCCAGATGCTTCCTTTGTGGTTGAAGATTACATTTGTATAGGGGGTACATTCAATGACATAAACAGAAGCAATGTCAAAAACTTTACATCAGATAGCTTATTCATCTTTCCCAAGATAAAACTCTACCTTCTTTCTACCGATAAACATAGCTTTATAGGCTACATTTATTTTTGTCATGTTTGACAAATTGTTAAAATCTGACTTTTTCTATGTTTAAGTGCTATAATTGGGTCCCCAGTGCTTCTATCAATCTAGAAAATGTAAAGAAGATCAACCCAGTAACTTAGTTTTGGTAAACCATTCTCTGCAAGCATGTGAAAAATGGGTCATTGAAATTTGGCTCCCCTTGTGATGTCAGAAGGGGATAATTCCACCCCTTAATCTGTACTATCCAACCACGGCACTGCAATTTAGTGCAGAGAACAGCTCATTTGCATTTTAAAGGACTTTAAGACATTTTTGCTCACACCTATAAAGTGGCACTTTTAACGTGCTATAGTAAATTATTTATATGGTATTTTGAGCTAGAACTTCATGTACTCTGGGGACACCAAAGATTTATTTGACATTTTAAAAAAGTCTTGTAAATGTCCCTTAAAATGCTCTCTCATTTCATTTGTAAATTCCTTTGGATAAAAGCGTTTTTGACTGTCTGACACAGATACATCAGAGCCAGCGGCAATTCATAGGAGTAGACGAGATGAGTTCAGCGGGGTAATGGTACGCTGATGCACACTGGTTGCGCCTGGAACTCACATCTCTGAATTCGTCTAATCACATTTTAAATAGCCGCTATTTTTACTAATTAACTGCAGATTTGAAGATTATACATGCACTCACCTAAAGGAATATTAGGAGCACCTGTTCAATTTCTCATTAATGCAATTATCTAATCAACCAATAACATGGCAGTTGCTTCAATGCATTTAGGGGTGTGGTCCTGGTCCAGACAATCTCCTGAACTCCAAACTGAATGTCAGAATGGGAAAGAAAGGTGATTTAAGCAATTTTGAGCGTGGTATGGTTGTTCGTGCCAGATGGGCCGGTCTGAGTATTTTACAATCTGCTCAGTTACTGGGATTTTCACGCACATCCATTTCTAGGGTTTACAAAGAATGGTGTGAAAAGTGAAAAACATCCAGTATGCAGCAGTCCTGTTGATGCTAGAGGTCAGAGGAGAATGGGGCGACTGATTCAAGCTGATAGAAGAGCAACTTTTACTGAAATAACCACTCGTTACAACCGAGGTATGCAGCAAAGCATTTGTGAAACCACAACACGCACAACCTTGAGGCGGATGGGCAACAACAGCAGAAGACTCCACCGGGTACCACTCAAGCTACAATTTGCACGAGCTCACCAAAATTGGACAGATGAAGACTGAAAAAATGTTGCTTGGTCTGATGAGTCTCCATTTCTGTTGAGACATTCAGATGGTAGAATCAGAATTTGGTGTAAACAGAATAAGAACATGGATTCATCATGCCTTGTTACCACTGTGCAGGCTGGTGGTGGTGGTGTAATTGTGTGGTGGGTGTTTTCTTGGCACACTTTAGGCCCCTTAGTGCCAATTGGGCATCATTTAAATGCCACGGCCTACCTGAGCATTGTTTCTGACCATCTCCATCCCTTTATGACCACCATGTACCCATCCTCCGATGGCTACTTCCAGCAGGATAATGCACCATGTCACAAAGCTGTAATCATTTCAAATTGGTTTCTTGAACATGACAATGAGTTCACTGTACTAAAATGGCCCCCACAGTCACCAGATTTAAACCCAATAGAGCATCTTTGGGATGTGGTGGAACGTGAGCTTCATGCCCTGGATGTGCATCCCACAAATCTCCATCAACTGCAAGATGCTATACTATCAATATGGATATTATATGGGCTTGCACGATTTTGTATGTAAGGCTTCAGAAAAGGTTTTCCGTTGCATTATGGACATTTTTAGGGAATTTCCAGTGTACTGGACGGATTTTGCAATTGAGACGGTCCTTAAAATGTCCGGCTCCCTGATCAGTGCCCTGACTACCGAACAAGGGAGCTGATTGAGACGGACCGAAAGTGTTCCCCCCGACCCTGGTCCGCAACAAACCAATCAGGCCTTTGAACAAAAACACCTCAGCAAGTTCACTGAGAGCAACACATTCTTCAGTTAATTTGATTTGGTGGAAATGAGAAAGTTGTGGAAAGACAGGGGTTTGGAGAGAAAGGGATAATAGGAGTGTGGCGCCTGTAGCTGATTGCATCACCATGCTGAGCGCGGATCAGTGTTGTCTCATCAAGGCTGTGTGAAATGTAATCACTGCAGATCCGCACCGCAACTCTTTACTTCTGTGTGTCAGACAAAGTTGTAGGCACTGATGGAAATTGATTAAATGTATAGAAAAGAAAACAAGCAGAATAAGCTACGTCTGCCCCCACAAATAGATCAGAACTTGAAAGTCTAAATGTGAGGTGAGTGATTAAAACTGAAGGTTAGGTACTTTAAAAATTAAAGTTATCCTGATTGATTATGTTTGCTTTTGATGTGAATGTTCCTATAGCTGTATCGGCGGAGCAGCAATAAAACATCATGGGTTCGAATCCCACCCACATACTGATTAAATGTGAACAGTGCTTAACATATTTAATAGGCCAGGACCCAATGTAGGGTTTGTGCCACAGCTGCCTTAAACTTACAGTATTAGTATCATTTTTTTACGTTTCTATTTCTGCTTAATTTAGCAGTATATTTAAGCATGTAAAGGTGCAGTGTGTATCTTTTATAAGGATCTCTTGACAGAAATGATATATAATCTACATAACTATATTATCAGTGGTGTATAAGGGTGATTCTCACGAAAACTTGGTTTTAAAAATGTCAAGCATGAAAATGTAAAAATTGCTTAAATTTACTTTTTTTCCCACCAGACATTGAAAAACAAAGTCTGGAGTAAATGGGAACATTAATTTAAAAACGTTTACTTATCATTTAACACTTTTTGTAACATAATTTAAAAAATTAGTCCTAAAAAATCTCATTACCGCAACAGTCAGAAAACATCAACACTGACATATTTTCAAAATGACATGACAAACGTGAAAGAACATAATTTGGAGATTCTGCACATGCATTTAAAATCAAAGTATTATGCTTCTATTAATTAAATTAACATTTAATAAGCATCTGTTGCGGTAATTATAATCAAAATGTCGTGTAAGCATTCTGACAAGACAATATTTCAAATTAACTGTAAAAAATGATCTTACCTGGTAGCCATCTTGAAGTAACTGGTCCATGTGCTTGGTCACTCAAAATCAAACTTTATTAAAATTCTGTATGTGTGCTTAAACTGTTCTCAAAAAGTGAATCAGGCATGGACACATAATTTTCCTAATTTTTCTTCATTATTATTATACATGAATATTCAGTAAATATTTTTTCTGTCATCTAAAGTAGTCTAGCAAAACATCCATTTATTTTTTTTCTTAATATTTTTGTGTTAATTTGATTAAATTACAACATAACGCACGTTCAAACACAGCCGGACACATTGCGGTAATGAGAATTTCAGCAGAAAATGAGATAAAATTTACAATTACAAAATCTTATGTTGAAATCACACATTGTGCAAGGTAGAACACAGTATTGTTAATTCTGATGCTTTTTAATGTTACTATATTACACATTTTAAAGCTAAAATCATTAGTGCTGTGGTGTTTCAATGGTTTCGTGAGAATCACCCATAAAGACCTTACACGAACTGTATTGTTTTTAAGAATGAGCCGTTTTATCTTTATAAACCACGAGTCCAATTACATGGAAGTCGCCAGTTATTCTCTTTTTGAAATGGTACATAATGGTCGAAATGTCTGTTGTTGTTTTGGTCTGTGTGGTCCTGCCACTGTCAATAAAACCAATAGTGTATTTCGACTGCTCGGTTGCCAGTTAAAACAGTTGCTCAAATGAGGCTGCATTGGACCATAAATGCGACCTCCTTTGCCCACACCTCCGAAATGAGCAGCAGATTGAGATATAAACATCCACATGAGCGGGTTTGCAATTTTACAATTAAATTTAGATAGACGTATACTTTCTATCTTCAGTGTAGCGCTGCTGCATGTGTCTGGCAACCCAATGTTACATACAGTATCTTAAAAGGACACTCCACTTTTTTTGAAAATAGGCTCATTTTCCAGCTCCTCTAGAGTTAAACATTTGATTTTTATTGTTTTGGAATCCATTCAGCCGATCTCCGGGTCTGGCGCTACCACTTTTAGCATAGCTTAGACCATTAGCATCGCGCTAAAAAATTACCAGACAGTTTGGATATTTTTCCTATTTAAAACTTGACTCTTCTGTAGTTACATCATGTACTAAGACTGACGGAAAATTAAAAGTTGTGATTTTCTAGGCAGATATGGCTAGGAACTATACTCTAATTCTGGCGTAATAATCAAGGACTTTGCTGCCGTAACATGGCTGCAGCAGGCGTAATGATATTACGCAGCGCTCGAAAAAAGTCCCCTGCTATTTTAAGGCATGGAGATTGTCCGAATGGATTCCAAACGGTAAAAATTAAATGTTTCAATCTAGGGGAGCTGGAAAATTAGTGCACATTTTTTTTAAAAAGTGGAGTGTCCCTTTAAAGTCACAGTAGTATCTCTAATGCTATATAATTGTTGTTATCCATTTTCAAATTTATTTTTAGATTTTTTATTCAAATGCCCAATTACAGTTATTTACTTGCAGCAAGTTATGATTGAAAGTTATGCTTCACTTACGAGAGAAGTTGAATGTGACGACTCAAATTTGGCACTTCTGTTCAAAATGGTGAAACATTGAAATCTCTCTGAAAAGGAAAGAGTCCTCATTACAGCACTTTACGATTCAGCAAGGTCTTTAAGACAAATAGACAGGTGGCCTAATAAATGTGTTACCTTGAATGCAATCCAAGTCACTTTGGATAAAAGCGTCTGCCAGGTGCATAGATGTAAATGTTAATAGATGCTTTAAATGTTATGTTTTGTAAGTTTCATGTCTTTCCCAGACAGAGCACAAATGTTACTGTCTGTTTCACTGGCACACTTATGAAGCTGTCGACTTGTCACGTAGTCCACGGCTTTGTGTCTAATGCTACCTTAATCCCGCCGAAGGTGCAAGGGTGCACAACGGCGGCAATCCTGAGAACCCTTCAGAATCGTAAAAACTACAAATGGGAAGCCCTGCAGTCTTTTCATGGGCTATTGCAAATCTGCAGGTTCAAATGAAGTGTGCTATTTGCTTCAGGGACTATGTGACCGACCGAAGGGTGTCCCAGTTGTTGTTTTAGAATTCATAAGGTGCTCACAAGTGCCCTTTTTGCAGCATTTTGTATTTTTTGACTTGCACTACATCCTCGGCTAACAGTTTATATGCACTTACGCGGACTCGGAGGACACTTTTGAAGAAGTCGAAAGTGCCATATTATTGTGACTATTAGAGAAATTGTATCTTTAAATAAAGAAAAACAGCTCTGTGTGGTTTGGGAGCACTGTTATTGCCCTCTTCCTGTTTCACTTAAGAGGCAAAGCTTTGCCCAGTTGGCATCTGCTTAAAAAACACAGTTAAGCCTCATTAGTCAAAGTGCACACCTGTCAGATTGAGACACTCACTCCAAGTCTCACATTGGTGTGTGTGTGTGTGTGTGTGCATTCATGCGTGTGTGTGTGTGTGTTGCTCACCCTCCCTATTCTCTTGTGTTTGCAGTTTCAAGTGGACGGAGAGTGGTGGACGTGGATCGACTATGAGCGATTTCAGGAACTCATTCAGGAATACGAGGAGAGTGGCGGTACCAAGAGCTTCTCAGCGACGGACTATATGGCGAAGACACCCAGCTGGGCTCTTTTTGGAGGCAGAGAAAGAGGATTCGACCCCTCTGACACACGTTTTCAGAGAAAGAACAAGACCAAAAATATCTCGGGATGCTGATGTTGAAGGATCATGTATTTTTCGTTTGATTCTGTAGTAGATGAATGTGTTTTAAGGGTATGGAATACACTGTCAGTCAAAAAATGGTCCCTAGCTAGCTGTCACTAGGGTGTTACCCTTTTAAAAAGCTCACCTTTGCACCTAAAGTGTTTATATTAGTACATAAGAGGTATATATTGGTATAAAATGTATACATATTTGTACCTAAATGATACATATTAGGGTACTGCCCCAGTGACAGCTTGGGACCATCATTTTTTCTCCAGATTTGCTTAGGAACTAGGGATGCATAACGATTAATCGCGATTAATCTATTGGAGAGTGGAGGTTTTTGTTTACATCATATATTTGTGTGAACTGTGTATGGTAATTATGTATACATATAAATATGCACACATGCATGTATCATTTTAAGAAAAAATATATATTTATTTATTAAGTATTTATTTATAATACAGAATAAATGATACATAAATATACAAATGTATATACACATGTAAACATTTCTTAAATATATACAAGCATGTGTGTGTATTTATTTATGCAGAGTTATTGTTCACAGTGCACGCACATATGTGATGTAAACAAAGGCTTTTGTTCGGCAATAGATTAATCGCGATTAATCGTTACGCAATCGTATCAGGAACAAAATAAAGAGACATATTATGTTCCCAACAGATACACTATACTTCGTTTTCATGCAGTTTTAATAAATGTTAGCTTTTTAATTCAAGTTGTGGTTATGATAATAAAGATTTTCTTTCTCCTGAAGTCTTGATGCAGACATCACAATCATTCAGAGAACCGGATGAGCCGGATTATCCCCTGGAGAACAGTGACAGATCTCACCTTTGCCCTGCATGGACCCCTTAAGACTAATTATTAGTATTGATTAGTCCTTCAGGGTTTTGTGGTGGAATTTAAGGCTTCACGGTACCTTTATAGGGCTTAGATTTATAGATGACAAGACCTGCAATGAAAAACATCACTGTAGTGTTATGAACCTTAATGAACATGTCACCTCAAACTGATTTGTGTGATCTTTTAAAGTTTTAGAGGGCATATGGGACTTGTATGGATCAGGTGGTTACAATAAGACTCATCATATTGCTGGAAACTACCCCACAAACATCTCAATCACAACTATTCTGGAATGAAATGAACTACAGATCTTTTCTATCGTTTGTCCTGTAACGGCCCACTTTGATACTGTACACTTTCGGAAAAATGTACAAAAGCTGTCACTGGAGCGGTACCCTTTTAAAAAGTGTGCCTTCGGACCCTGCGTCCAATGGAATGGACATTGCGTGTTTTGTGGTTCAAACTAATAAAAATGCTGATCAACCAATCAAAATAAGGCACACTGATAAAACACTGAAAAAATTAGGTCTGAAGGGGTTCAAATGTAGCATATTAGTACCTTTAATGTGTATATTTGTAACTAAATGGTACATATTAGGACCTTTTTAAAAGGTACTGTCCTAATGACAGCTTTTGTACCCTTATTTCTAATAGTGTATCTTGGATTATACAGCACCTGTGTGTCTTTTTTTCCAAGATTGCTTTGAGGTCAGATGTCGCTTTAATATTTTTGTATTACGTTTTTGCTGTTTTGAGGACTGCTGTCTGTCTCTTACTGGCCAAAAGGTGTCTACAAACTGCATACATTATTTATGAGCCTACAGGTTTGTGTGTTACAGATCAAAATATATGACATTTTGTTGTAGCTGCTTTTGGTGTTTCCATTAAAAAGGGCGTTTGAGTGTTATTGTACTAGACTAGCTAAATAAACTTGATTACATTTGGTTTCTGAGCTGAAGAAACCTGAAATCTTTGTCTTTGAGTGAAGCGTAATAGTACACAGTCAGAAGTAAAGGTACAAAAGCCTTCACTGGGATGGTAACCTTTAAAAAGTTCCTATATATACCATTTATAGGGGCAGATATGTAGATTTGAGGTACTCATATGCACCCTTTTAGTACAAATGTGTGCTTTTTGAAAGCGATCCACCCCGGTGACAGCTTTCGTTCCTTATTTTTTAAGTGTATAATATTAACACCAATCTAGATTATATGGTATCTGCTTTCTGTTCAAGGTGGGTTTAACCAGTATAATCTTTGATATCTGAGACTTGCCAATAATAAAGCCAATGCATTGATTGGTACAGTAGACAACATATAAAGGCAGAAGTGTTTTTATTATCAGCAAAAATATGATGTTTATAAGCGATCGAGTGCAGGATTTCCGAAATGGGGGCAAAAAAACACCCCAAAAATCCCATAGACTTAACATTGCGCCAAACTTTAATGGGTCATAGCTCCGCTCAAGGATTTTGTAGAAACGTGGGTTACAACATTTAAAGAGGGTGGAAGACTCTGAAAGAATATAGCTCACATTGGGGTGTACTGTAAGAGGTGCCGAAATTTACCATAGACAAACAATGGGCGAAAATCCCATAGACTTAACATTGCTAAAAACTGATGGGTCATAGCTCATAGCAAGGATTTTGTAGAAACATGTGGGTTACTATATTTAAAGAGGGTGCTCGACGCTGTCAGGACTTACCCCACAATGGGGTGTAAGTTTACCCTAGCAACCATTTTGTGCACCCTTGCAACCGATCCCATAGACTGCCATTATAAAATGCCCAGATGGATATCTTTGCAGCACAGTGTCGTAGAGACATAGGTGTGGGCTCATTTTACTCAAGCATCCAATCAGTCTCTCAGAATCTTTACAGAGGTATTAAGCCACGCACCTAGCAACCACATATGAGCACCCTATCAACACAAAATTCAAACAGTTATATCTTAAAATCTGAATGTAATGGCGACATGGCTTTTGGTTTATATCCCTCAAACTTGCAAGCAGCCTATGGAGTATCATCATTGGCTACTGCCAAGCCACTCGTTAGCAACCAAATACAGTACCCTAGCAACAGAAAAAAACAAAGTCTTATATCTCTGCATCAGAACATCGTAGAGGCATGGGGGTTGGTTCGTTTCACTTGTGGCTTTGACTATAATCACCGGTGGATGCCAGTTCACTCCCTAGCAACCAAACAGAGGTACCCTAGAAAGTCTTATATCTCTGCATCAGAACATCGTAGAGACACAGGGGTTGGTTTAGGGGCGGCAGTGGCTTAGTGGTTCATGTAGGTTGTCTACAAACCGGAAGGTTGGTGGTTCGATCCCCGGCTCCACCGGACCAAGTGTCGAAGTGTCCTTGAGCAAGACACCTAACCCCAGCTGCTCTCGACGAGCTGGATGGCGCCTTGCATGTCTGACACCGCCGTCGGTGTATGAATGTGTGAGTGAATGGGTAAATGTGAGGCAACATGTACAGCGCTTTGGATGGCCATAGGTCTGTTAAAAGCGCTATATAAATGTAGTCCATTTACCATTTTATATTATTCATGTTGTCAAGTGAACAGACTTTGGAGTATAATCATTGGTGGATGCCAGTTCACTCCCTAGCAACCAAAGATTACAGTATTAACAAAACCTGCATCTCTGCATCAGAACATTGTAAAGACATGGAGGTGGACTTTTTTGAGTCAGGTTTACATTCCGAATTTTGCCATGGCACACACCACCTATCCAGTTTTTATTAACTCTTTCCCCGCCATTGACAAGTTAACTCATCAATTAAGAGAAAACACTTCCCTGCCAAAGTTTTTCCGGCAATCTGTATTTCCGCTGTAATCCACCAGGTGGCGCTCTTACCAAACTTATAAAGGAACCCAAAATTGTCCTCCTATGTTAAGAACCTTTTAAGCACCTTTATTTTTAAGAGTTTATCCATTTTATCATGCCAATTTAGTACCAAAAGGTGCTTTCATGCTTTGTCGTAGTTACCGTTATTACGAGATTTCAACGTGTGAAAAGTGTTTGTTCTTGTAGAGCTTTCTGAGAGTTATAACTTGAACCACATGACCTCTGAAATCTCACGTAAAACCACTTCCAGTATTTTATTATTGATGCACGTTCTGTGTTATGCAGTATTTAGCAGAAGCATTAAAAATGTATTTGTAATTATGTATTTTACAGTTGGCAACAAACTTCTTTTAAGCGGATTAAAGTATATAATTTTCAGTCCAAGGACGTGAACAGCTTCGAGTTAAGTGTCACATGTTGTCATCTCAAAAATAACAGTAATTACGATAATGCACGGATGCAGCAAATGTAAGAAGCCACTTCCCAAAATACAGTAAGTACATATTGCCATTAGATTGTGTTGTGATCATTTCTTAATAAAACAGACTTTTCATATGACTAAAACTTTTCTTGCTCATTCAGACTGAAAAAAGAATCTCACTATAAACAAATGCTAAATTTCTTACTGTAAATGTCCTAGCCTCAGTAATGGATTTCTCCTTTCACATCCCCTTTGGCTATACAACCCCAATCCTCTATCCCAGAAATGGGTTTCACAGAGAGACGGTCTAGCATCCGCAGTCTCATTATCTCTGTCCCAGCTTGTGTTATAAGCCTCAACACAATTGTCCTCTGCACATTTAAAGGTCTGAAATACAAGATCAAGTAAAGAGTAATTGGAAATAAAAGAACAGTAGGCTGACTGGTAAGCATGAGGGAAAGTTGCTGAAGTGATGTCCTGTTTTTTATGTGTTGTCAAAACATGTAGGTGGCTTGACAACATCCTCTCAAAAGCATGTTGAAAATCTGAAGTGTTTATTCACAATAGTTTTCTTGCTTTTAGAATGATACAGTTGTGTTAAAAAATACTAATAAAAGTAAATAAAGTGCATTTCAAATTTCAAAATTAAAGTGCAGTTTATTTTCTCTTTTCAAATGTATTGAAAACATTACACATTTAATTCCAAATCAAGCAAAATTGATCAAGTCTGCCTTGTTCTTTTAAGAAACGCAAAGAAAATGAATATTAAAGTGTTTCAAAAAATAGCAGTGTCAACATTTTTCTCTGTAGACACTTAAAACTGAAGACATTTCGGTAACACTTTACAATAAAGTTCATTAGTTAACATTAGTTAACTACATTAGTTAACATGAACTAATAATGAACTGCACCAGCATTTATTAATCTCTGTTAATGTTAATGTCAACTGCACCTATACAGCATTTATTAATCTCTGTTAATGTTAATGTCAACTGCACCTATACAGCATTTATTAATCTCTGTTAATGTCAACAATTACTAATACTTAATTAAAATCTTGTTAATGCACTTTGAACTAGCGTGAACAAACAATGAACAGCTTTATTTCTATTAATGAACATTAACAAAGATGAATAAATACTGTAACAGATGTATTGCTCATGGTTTGTTCATTTTAGTTAACACATTAACTAATGTTAATGAACCTTATTGTAAAGTGTAACCGACATTTCTTAAGATTTAACGGTAACACTTAAAGGGGTCTGCATAAGACTGACATTATACCTTAATAATCATGACATGACTCGTGTCATAACCATGAAAGAGATTTATGACAGCTGTCATTAAGTGTCATTGCTCAACTATGTCTTTTTTGATCACAGATGACATTGTTTGAGAAGTCTTTGTTAAGACAACTTGACATAAACCAATACATCATAACTTGTCATGACAACTTGACATTACCAAGACAACATAGCAGATTTGAAATAGCAGATTAATGATCAAACTTAAGAAACTACCTAGCTTTATGGGTTAACGTCATGTTAAACGTTATGTGGTTGTTTTTGACATTGGCTGTCATGAGGCCATTATAAATGTGTCATGATTTTTTTCTGACCACTTTTTACCAGTGTTA
This sequence comes from Misgurnus anguillicaudatus, assembly GCF_027580225.2. Lineage (NCBI taxonomy): Eukaryota > Metazoa > Chordata > Actinopteri > Cypriniformes > Cobitidae > Misgurnus > Misgurnus anguillicaudatus. Next base: position 16,058,678 of record NC_073360.2, on the reverse strand, counting down.
ATACTATGTCAAATAGTTTTATAACAGCGTCGTGAATATTTTTCTTGACCTCAACTACAGTGGTACAAATTAAAATTTTCATTAAAATGTCATTAAGTATTAAAGGGGCAATAAGTAGTTTTTACCCCATCTAGTGGGTATTTTAAATGACAATATCCTGGCCAAACCACTGTTGTCAGTGATATAAGTATTTGAAATGAAAATGATTTCTTAATGTCTAGTGACATATCAGAGCCATTTTATTATTCATTAATATACATTTCTTACATACTGTTCCTTTAACTCATTTTCTATTAAACTTCACACTGCTATTATTTTGATCACTCAAGTAGTGGTGTGTCATTACCACATGGGTTTATTGTTTTTTTATTACACTACCACATCTGTACGTAAATCATTTCCAATGCAAAGATATTACTGCTACTAATAATAGTGTTTTATCAGGTTACTGGCGCTATTTTTTGAACACAACTAGCAGCGGTGGCCGGTGCCTTTTTTTCGAAGGCACTTGATGCGAAGTTCGTCACAACATGTATGTAGCTCATCATGTGTGTGGTTCGTAATTTCAAAATATGTGTCCTGCGCGCCGAGTGATCCTATGTGCATCACGTGTCTTGTCAAAATAAGTGTCTGCTGCAGACGCGTCTAAAGGGTTTATGATAAAAGAGACGCTCACATTTGTGCGTAATCAGAGCACAAATGTGTTAAGGGAGTGTCTTGTGTGTTTTTTTAACATGAGCGTCTCTTTTATTATAAACTGTTTTGATGCATCTGCAGCAGGCACTTATTTTGACAAAACACGTCATGCACACATAATCTCTCAACACGCAGAACATATATTTTGAAAAAGGAACCACACACATGACACTCCGAACACTTATTTTGAATTAGCGCACCTTGGATGAGCAGCCACGAGCCGCCACTGATATTTAGTTAGTGATAAGGACTATGTTTGGTTAAAAAGCTATGTTGTACGCGCACCAGCATAAGATGTTGATCAAGGAGGATGCAGTACTTGGCAAAATCACAGTCACTACCGCTGTCTATAAACCTCAAGCCTCCTCTCGATCCACATCTCTAATCCACCGACTGTGAATGCGAGTGGCGGTTATGTGGTGCATATGTGCCTGAGAGCCACGGAGCTCTGGGCTTCTTGTCAAACGGACAGATTTCGGTGAAGTTGGTGCCAAACTAAGCTGTTTTTTGCCAAAAAGGAAGTTGCTTAAAATATCTGCAACAGTTCAAGCAGCTCTCATCTACCACAGATTTGCTTTTGGATGCTACTGGAGACCTTTATAGAATATGTTTCTGTTTGCTTTCTTACAAAGGCCAAGCAAATTAATATCAAATTGATATAACGCTTTCGGATTATTTATTTTATTATTAGTATGGACTTTAGTAAACCACAAAGTTAAAGGAATATTCCATTTTCTTAAAAGAAAAATCCAGATAATTTACTCACCACCATGTCATCCAAAATGTTGATGTCTTTCTTTGTTCAGTCGAGATGAAATTATGTTTTTTGAGGAAAACATTGCAGGATTTTTCTAATTTTAATGGACTTTAATAGAGCCCAACATTTAATACTTAACTCAACACTTAACAGTTTTTTCAACGGAGTTTCAAAGGACTATAAACAATCTTAAACAAAGCATAAGGGTCTTATCTAGCAAAACGATTGTCATTTTTGACAAGAAAAAAAATATATATATACTTTTAAACCACAACTTTTCGTCAAGGTCCGGTCCAGCGCGACCTAACGTAAATGTGTAGTGACATAGGGAGGTCACGTGTTACATATATAAAACGCACATTTGCGGACCATTTTAAACAATAAACTGACACAAAGACATTAATTAGTATCAGTTTACATACAACAACGTCGGAACGCTCCTCTTTCAACACACTTGTAAACACTGGGGCGGAGTTTCGCGTTCGTCTTCTGTGACCTCTTGACGTCGTGACGTATTGCGTGGGGTCACGCTGGCGCATCACGACCGGATCTAGACGAGAAGTTGTGGTTTAAAAGTGGATATTTTTTATTTTTCTTGTCAAAAATGACAATCGTTTCGCTAGATAAGACCCTTATGCCTCGTTTGGGATCGTTTATAGTCCTTTGAAAGTCCGTTGAAAAAAACTGTTACGTGTTGAGTTAAGTGTTAATTGTTGGGCTCTATTAAAGTCCATTAAAATGAGAAAAATCCTGCAATGTTTTCCTCAAAAAACATAATTTCTTCTCGACTGAACAAAGAAAGACATCAACATTTTGGATGACATGGTGGTGAGTAAATTATCTGGATTTTTCTTTTAAGAAAATGGAATATTCCTTTAACAGTAACCGTAAGTTATCGAGGTGAGTTCTGCATGGATAAGCGCTCCTATTGTCCAAATCTTTAAATTTATGCACTGTTTTAGTTTTCAAGATTTGTAAGCATAGCGCTGCTGCTTGTCATTATCGGCACATCATATTGTAGTGTCCCAGCAGTGTATTAAGACATCAAGTGTAGGGGTTCAGTGACCTTCTAAATGATGCATGCTGTTAAGCACACTAATAATCATCACAGCCCCTATGTGCAGCATTATCATCAGCACAGAGACAGTAATATGAAAAGCATCACTAATTCCCTTATTAACTGCTGGTGTGAGTCAGTTAACCACATGACTGCCAAATTTACTGTTTGTTTCTGGCATATTGATGTTTATTTGTTTGCAAAGAGATTTGCTTTTTAATTAAAAAATGATACTTATAAAACAATCTCACTGTGTATCCCTGTAAGGTTTTGTCTTGTATTTTTCTGTATTTTGTGTATTTTTGTTATTTGTATTTTGATTCTCTGCTCTGTTCTGACTTTTTTTTTGAAACTCATCATGCCATGTCACGCTTCACACTTCCTGTTTGTTTTGTATATAAGTCACTTCCTGTACACCTGTTACCTGCTGATTATTACATCGCCAATACCTAGTCTATTCATCTGCCTGTTTCTGTACCTGAATCTGTTATCTGTTTATCTGTTATCTGGATCTGCCTGTGTTTTGACTTCTGCCTGTATTTTGGATTTAATGCCTGTTTGCTGCCTGCCCTGATATCTTGCCTGTTATTTGGATTCTGATTTTTGGGTCCGACCTGGGTCATGGGGCAGGCTTGGACCTGGGTCATGGGGCAGGCTTGGACCTGGGTCATGGGGCAGGCTTGGAGCAGGATCAAGGGGCAGGCATGGAGCAGGATCAAGGGGCAGGCATGGAGCAGGATCAAGGGGCAGGCATGGAGCAGGATCAAGGGGCAGGCATGGAGCTTGGTCATGGGGTAGGAATAGACCCAGATCACCAGGAAAGGAAGGATCAGAGTACACTTCGGCCTCCGCCTCGGTGTCCTCTGCCTCCTTCCTGTGTCCGGGTACTACCCCCCCCCAAAAAAAAAAACTTGGAAAAGCTTCCACAGACCAGGGTGATAATATTCCAGATGGTGGACCAGACGAATCAGATGAGTCAGTTGAGCCAGGTGAATCAGACGAGACAGGTGAGCCAGGTGAGCCAAACGAATCATGTGAATCAGGTGAGTCAGACGAATCAGACGAAACAGACGGGACAGGTGGGTCAGACGAATCAGATTAATCAGATGGGATAGGTGAATCAGGCAAAACAGACGAATCAGATAAATCAGGCGGATCAGATGACCCAGGTCCAAGCCTGCCCCATGACCCAGGTCCAAGCCTGCCCCATGACCCAGGTCCAAGCCTGCCCCATGACCCAGGTCCAAGCCTGCCCCATGACCCAGGTCCTAGCCTGCCCCATGACCCAGGTCCTAGCCTGCCCCATGACCCAGGTCCTAGCCTGCCCCATGACCCAGGCCCGCATCTGCCCCATGATCCTCGACCATCCTGGCCACATGACCCATGACCTCTCCTGAACTGCCCTGTCATTGCCAAGAGGTCCTGGCCCGCCCGCCCACCCTCTATTGGACTTGATAATTTGTTTGTTGGGCTCCGGGAGTCACCCTTTAGAGGGGGGGTTCTGTAATGGTTTTGTTCTGTGTTCTGTGTATTTTTGTATTGTGGACTTTTATTTTGACATCCTGTTCTGTTCTGGCTTTTATTTTGAAATACAACATGCCATGTTTCACTTCACACTTCCTGTCTGTTTTGTATTTAAGTCACATCCTGTTCACCTGCTCCTGGCTGATTATTACATCGCCACATCTAGTCTGTATCTGCCTGTTATCTGAATCTGTTTATCTGTTACCTGTTTATCTGTATCTGTTCCTGTTTTTTGACCTGTGCCTGTTATCTGGATTTTGCCCGTACTGCCGCCTGCCCTGACACATTGCCTGTATTTTGGATTACGTTTGTTGGTTTTGCCCTTACTGGATTTGTTTGCTGGCCCTTATGGGATTTTACAAATAAACAACTTTTGCACATGGATTCCTCTTCTCATCGCTTTCATTAAAGCATACCGTTACAATCCCACATAATATTGCACATAATAATGGCCATAAACAAAATGCCAAATGTAAGAAAAGGCGTCTGGCCTTCATTAATGGCTGTGGGTTAATTGAATGCCATCTCTGGTATTTCAGCAATCAAAAGTGTCCCAACCTGTGAAAGGTAATTAATACAGTGAGTAGCTATATGGGCTGAAAATATATCCACACTATGTCTGTACAGGTATGTGCATTTTGTAAAAATGACCAGCAGTCACACAACAGTTTGTTTTATGAACAATTGTACAGTTTTTAGACATGGTACAGTTGGACATGTACAGTATCATGAAAATGTTATGTTTTTATACATTTAACACAGTGCCAGAATTTTTAAAATAGCATTAATCTGCTGCAATATTTATTCGGTGGGATGATCTGACTTCAGGTTTGACTGAAAGCTATTTAAGGATATCCAACACGATCTCATGGAAATTTGTATGTATTTTATGAGGTGGCTAAATCATATTAATTTAATATTAATTTGAACGAACACATTCAAAAAAAATTTACGATTTGCCTTTGCCACTGTGATGTTGGGGTTAGGGGCTGGGTTTAGTTATTGTTATTGATTTCTAGTCATTAGCATTAGGGGTGGGAAAACAGGTTTGAAATTGTATAAAGTGTTAGGACTGACTTTGCTCAGGGTTCAATTGGACTCCGCTGAACCCAAAGTACAACGTGCTTTGTCACTGCTACCACAATAAACTACTTCATCAAGATTTTTTACGTCCTTTTCTTATAACAGCTCTTATCCAATCCCTGTCTGGAAAACCGCCGTATAACCAGGCTTTTAAACTAAAAAGTCGCAATTTTTCAAAAAGCACACCCATTTTGCTGAACTATAAACACTATTCCCGTGCTTTCACACGAGTCAGATTTGGTGAACTGTTACTTCAAAACTCTATACACACAAATCACTACATTTCTCAGTGCTTACACCATCTGGTCATATGGAAAGCACTAGCATTCAAAACTGTTTACTCAGGTCAGCACAGCTTAGGCTCAACTAGCAAACAATTACCAAGGTGGAAACACTAAGAGTCAAAATTCAACACACATCAATCAAATCCTTCAATAGATAGATAAAAGGTCCGAATCAGTTCACTGAGCTTTGGAACAATGGATTTACAAAGAAATGAAGGAATATGTCGAGGAGGAGGAGAAAGAGGAGGAGGGAGAGGACGTGGTGAAGGAGGAGGAAGAGGAGGAGGACGTGGTGAAGGAAGATGGAGAGGAGGAGGACGTGGAGAAAGAGGAGGAGGGAGAAGAAGAAAAACTGTAATACACTGTAAAAAACAATTAATTTAAACTTTCTTGACTACTGAGGAGTTGCTAAATTAAAAATATTAACTTGAATAAGCTATTTCAAGTTATTGTTTTATATTGCTTTAGCTATTTCAACTTTATTTTTATAATTTATAGCAACTCACTAGTCAAGAAAAATGTTAAATGTAAATTTAAATTTAAGTGCAACAAGGAATTTTTACAGTATATTTTGTATTTTTGAAAGGATGAAGCTTGATGAATTATCCATAAAGTGTTTGAATGAAAATTTGTGTTCCTAATATTTCAATTTTATAGTACCAATTTTATAAAAGCCACATAGAGGGCACTCAGTGATACTGTATGTTATCACTGTAAAAAAAATCCGTAGAAATTGCATCTGGGTTGCCGGTAACTTACTGTAGATTTAAATTTAATATTATTTACTGGCAACATTTTGTTCAAAGTTAAATGAACATTTAACATTTACAAGTATTTGTCTTTACAGAGTAAAACCAAATAAACAGCATCAAGCTAAACATTCTAGGAAACAAAATCTGAAGCAAAAAACAGAAAAAGATTGATGATGATTTCTGGTTCCAGAATGCTTCAATGTTGAATGTTAATATTTAAAATTTATTTAACTTTGAACAAACTATTGCCAAAAAATAAATTTAAATCTACAGTAAATTACCGTAGACCCAGCTGCAATAACATTGTAATTTCTACAGATTTTTTTACAGTGTAGCTGTGAACAGGTGTTTCAAATCATAGCTGTTACAGTATGGTGCATTGACCAATCAGAATCATTAACCAGATTTATAACTTCTACAGCACTTAAACATACATATTGTATAAACATGATTTTGTGTTTCTCAGGCTATTGCGGATTTACTTCCAGATTGGAAATAATAAAATAAGCCAAAGACTTTATTTAGGACAGTCTGTGTGTGAGTCTGCTATAGGGACAGAGACCCTGTGGAACATGAGGGCACATTTAAGTGAGACTCTGTGTCAGTTGGTACCAAGCTGTTCCTCTTTGCCCTCAAGAGCATCCGTGCGTCTCTGAACTGTACCGCATTGAAACATTTTAGAGACTCCCGGGCGCTGTGAAAAGGCCGTAATCACCAAGCAGTGGTCTCTAAACACCGTTAAATTCACAACTGCTGTGTCTCACCGACATTTTTAAAGGATGATCAAACGATTTGAAACGTTAAGCACCTTGAAGGCTATGAATAATGCAGCTTTGAAGCGATCATGATGCACATGTGTGCAACCCAGTGGACAACCAACCAGCATTTGTGGAGAACAGGAGGCCAGAAGACCTACAATACAAATAATCAGCAAAATAACAATCAGAATGGTTATCCAACAAAAGTGACCAGCCAATGTCCAGCCCTTAGTATCCTGATGGTAAGTGAGGCAGTGTCTTTGTATACGAATTCTTGTAGACTATATACTGATTCGCCTATAGGGAGCTGATTAAGATGCACTCAGCATCCCCTATACTATTCTTCTTTGAAAAATTGTAAGCAACCTACCCCCAATTTCACAGTAATAGCAAAAGTGAGTTTGGACACACCCTTTTAGACTGCCATGCCATTCAGACCATGCGGTTAGATCATTAAAATAGGGCCCTAACAGTGGCGCTCTTGACTGTTCATCCGAGGGAGGCGCTAATTCAAAATAAATGTTCGGAGTGTCATGTGTGTTGCTCGTGTTTTCAAAATATGCGTTTGTTGCGTCATGTTAACCATGTGCATCACATGATTTGTCAAAATAAGTGCCCGCTGCACACGCGTCAAAACCGTTAATGATAAAAGAGACGCTCACATTCACAAAATACACTCAAGACATGAGATTATGCGAGTATCTGGCACACGCGATCGTTTCTTTTATCAAAAACCCTTTAGACGCGTCTGCAGCAGGCACTTTTTTTGACAAAACACGTGATGCACATTCACATGACGCAACAAACAACGCGCAGAACACATATTTTGAAAAAAGGAACCACACACACGACGGCCCTCATACAAACTTCGCACTGAGTGCCCTCGATAAAAGAAGTCACCGGCCGCCACCTGGCCCTAAGTGTAATTGTGCTACACTTGACGTCAGTTTTAATTGTTAGTGGGACCTTAGCAATTTCAAAGTTATCAGTTTTCCCCTATTAAAATACATTAGATAGAACTTGTGTTTTTTATGATGGAAATGACTGCATGGATATGTAGCATGACGTGAAGTAAGACGCTACTTCTTCAGTATACTATAAATTCATAGTTAAATAGGTTGCTTGCATGGCTAAATTAGTTGTTTGCATTACCCATGGCTCAGAATTCGGTTACAAGTTTCGGTGTCGTGTAAACTGGTAAAAGTCACATAGACACATATCTTGGGATTGAGGATGATACTAATGGTTTTGTTTTAACAAAGATTCTGTACAGTTTCTATAAAATGTGTTGCCACACAGCGAGAGACTGGTCAGGCCACGATGAGGGGACCAGCATCAGCCATTATCAAAAGTGTAATGGAGGATTCAGAAACACACCTGTGTTTCATTTATCTCCTCTTCTCCGACAGACACACACCTCCTTCTGTTGCTTGTACCTCAGACTCAGCATCCTAACATTTTTATCCTTCAAATGCTTCATAGTAACGCCGTGTCGCTGTGAACACGTAGTATGTTCCACCTGGTTGCGTTTAATTTTGCAAGCTATTAATTTTGCAGCACTCCCTATGATTGATTCCTCCTTCAGACAGTCTCCTGAGTTTAGAGAGGGATGTGCTGCTGTGCCTATGGATTAATTGGTTACTGGGTCAGTATTCTGTACCGCTACCTGTTAAAAAAGTAGGTCACTAAAAATGTTACAGTATGTCATTTACTAAATATAAAATATGATAAGAAAATGATAAATATGATTTTTAACCTTTATGATGCTTGTTGTCCTGTTATAACACAAAGGTGTGGTCTGCATATTAAAAAATTTTAATCCATTAAAGGTGCAGTGTGTAATTTTTAGAAGGATCTCTTTACAGAAATGCAAAATATACATAACTATATTTTCAGGGGTGTATAAAGACCTTTCATAATGAACTGTTATGTGTTTATTGCCTTAGAACGAGACCTTTTTATCTACATACAAAGAGGGTCCCCTTACATGGACGTCGCCATTTTGTGCCGCCAGAAGCCCTTAATGGACAATTTTTTTAGTAAGTTGTCTCCGACGATGACGTGTTTGTCTGGTGGCAGCTTCCATAGCTTCTCTAAAGCAAGGGATGAGCAGTGGACTAAGCCGTTGGTTGCAATTCGCAACCTCACCACTAGATGCTGCTAAAATTTACACACTGCACCTTTAAAAAAGTTTACATACAGGAATCACATGAGGGTATAATGTTGACTAATATTTCATATGTGTGATCCTTTAACATACAAATATAAAAGTGAATGAAATGTTTGGTCACTGGTACAGTATACTGTATAAGACTTATCGCAGCAAGCAATTGCCACCTTTTCACAATCTATGTTTAGACGTGAAATAGAGTTAACCAACTTCTAGCAAAAATGAAATGCTGTTTTTGCCAAAATAACTTGTGAGATGTATGATTCCAGTGTGTGATTACAAGGTGTTCAGGTATTTATTTTTGGCTATGTTTAGACATCTATAAAATTGTCACTTACAGACCAAATTTGTTTTATCCTAGACGTCTGGGTTGTGTGGATGGCACAAAGCTTGCTGGGTTTTCAAAGCCGAAGGCTTTCTCCATGGAGCATTGCAGACTGCCCTACTTAGCTAATGAAAATGAATGAATCTCTTTTCTCAGTCATTTCTCAACGTATATCCACAATCACAACATTTGCACTCCTGGCACAGATTCACACGGTGAACCATAAATGCAGTAAACCGAATGAAAAGCTTGTCATGATTCAGTGCATTATTACAGACAGGTAAGAAGTGAGTTTGTTTGCAAAGCTGCTTTTGCTCCTCCACTAAATCTTCACAGCGGGTTTGACGGGAATAACATTGTGATTTCTGTATTTAATAAAGGGGGTCATTTTTCAACTCCAATAACTCACCCTTTTGTTGACGTTTCCCGATTTAGCAGCATATAATGTGACAGGTAACCCAGTATTAAAAATGTTCCCCATCGTTCATGATTACCACAGTGCTTTTTTACGTCAGTGTCGATATCAGATGGTTGTCGGATGCGTTTCAGCCTTAATTCTAAGGTCAGTTTATCAGAGACTGATGGCTGGAGAAAATGACATGCTCCAAAAAATCTGTGATTCACTGATTCAGTCCGTGTGTGTGTGTGTGTGTGTGTGTGTCAGCTGGTGGACACTCAGGCTTAGAAGCGAGGAGGATTTTAATTATCGCATCATAATATCACTGTATGTGATTTGACTGAATAGGTTTCTGTTGAGTTGTGTAGTTATTTGGTCTAATGTGATGGGTCATAGCATGCTCAAGATGTTCAGTGTGAAGAGGACGCTTAAAGAGATCCAAGCTCTTTGACAATCACTGATAGGCTATGAAAATATTTGAGTGTTTTTGTTGTCGTTTTAATGGCAGTACTTATCAAGAATCTAACAATAATGCAATGCAAATTGGTACTTAATCCTGCACCTTTTAAAATGAAGAATAAAAAAGTATGTGCCACCTGTTGTAGTTGGTTGTCAGGGCATATGTTCAGTTTAATTCAAGTTTATTTCTATAGCTCTTTTCACAGTTTTTTATGGTTGCAAAGGCAGCTAACAGTAAACACAATATTAGTAAACACAGTAGTGACATGAGGAAAAACAAAAATTAATTAAAAAAAGGCAATTTTTGTATTTCACCATTATATTCATAGTGTTAGTTAAGCAAGTATGTTTAGACTATTAAATATGTAGTTGCTAGGGTGTTCTTGGCAGTTGCTAAGGTGCTGTTAGATGGTTGTTTGCTGGTTGTCAAACCCTGTGGTCTCTATGGGCTTGTTAAGTCTGACGTCATGTATCGCTGTTGGGTCCAACCAATCTCAAATACCATAGGGAAATAACAAAACAATCATGCTAACATACACCCTTATCATAATGCAAAAACACCTGATCCCAATTCTTATCTCCATAACAAAATCTGAAATGACCAGACATGGACTCATGTACATGGATTTTTGTACAAATTATTAATATATCGCTGACGAGTTGAGGCTTTGACCCGGAAACAGTATTCCTTAAGTCATTCCAGTCATGCCTATAGTTGTATTTTTTTAAGTGTTTTTTAATCATGGCCTTTATTAACAAACACAGAGCGTGATTGAAAATCAAGCCTACTTTTCACAATATGGTGTTTGTGCTTTGTGATGTTTCACCTGGGTGGGAGTTCACTTCTTCCTTCTTATATGATTTGTCCCACCGTAGCTGGCTGTAATTTGTAGCCACAGGAAATGTTCTCATTTTGGGTTAAATGATAAAAAACTCAGATTTATGTATATATAAAATTTTTCTTGTTCAAAGCACGTTCTCCTTAAAAACTTTCTGATGCATTGACCTGAATTATTTTAGTATTCATGAACTCGTATAAATGGGTGATGAGCTCCTGCCCTTTTTCTTCCTACATATTAAATATGATAAGGTGATCTTCAGTTCAAAATATTTCAGTTCTCAGGGTTTAGGCATGACAATTAGTCAATTTTAAAGTAAAAAAGTGGGACAATATTTAGATAAGGGGTTCATCAATGTGTATTTCATCATTCTATATTTTCTGTATTCTCTTATATCTTGAATAATGTCCTTAAAACAGAATATCTTATTTTTATTTATTTATGCATTTTTGAGCAAGCAATCACATTTGTTTTCTATATACAGAACAATATAAAGTACGTCTGTGGGATTGTATAACTGTACAGTTTTAAAGTGCACCTATTTCATTGCTAAAAACCAAGGCTTTGAACCGGTTCACGGAACGAAAGCGAAAACCAGAAACTTTTGATGTTTTGCAAGGAACAAAAACGAAACCAGAAACTTACAAAAAAATATATGTTCCGGAACAGAAACGTTTTTTAAAATAATGGTAACCGGTTAATACCATTCTTTTTTTTTTGCGTTCTTTGACAAGATTTCTGTGCAATATGACTCAGTGAAGTTCACTTCCAGTCTTCTTTGACTCATCGGAGAAATGAGAAGCTTGCCACCAGCAACTAGCCTACTCAAGCCCAAGTCTCTAATGCTTAATCATAAGAGGTAAAAATTATAGTCTATCAAGTATCTCAAGATGTTTTTTTTTTTTTAATACTAATTAGTGGTGTAACGGATCGCAGTTGATCCTTCATCCGTACAGATCACGACCCACAGTTCGGCTCGCAAGCGATTTGCGGATTAATTCGCAAATTAAAATAGGGTCAAAGTTGATAATTTGCACGTGTTTCAAAGGCTTGTAAATGTTAACACTTAAGTGATTTTAAACAATTTAACCACAAAAAGTCGCTAAAGTGAGCAATTTTCTGTACGCACAGACGCACATGCGTTTGAATGTGTACGGTCCAACTCCAATCAAACGTGATTATCCCTATGACCTTCAAAGATCAGAACTCTTGATGTATAAACTTGAGGGAGAGATGCGCTACTGTCTCATACTGTAGTCCATTAAAATATATTTGACGAATAAAGCACTGAAAAACAACGTAATTTTCCTGACTGTTTATGCTGCATCTTCTTCCCGAAGCAACATTTAGAATTCGTCCTCCGTCTGTGTGTGCGCGTGTTTAAGTTCACTCAACAAATGTAGGCATGTCAGAATTGCAGTTATGCCGCTTAGCCTTAATTTAATGTTTGATGACAAGATAGAAACTTAAGGAAAATTATGTAATAATTTCAGTTTAATGTCCTAATGATCAGTCTACTTATTTGTATGTCCCACAGCTGACATGGAACATTATTAACCAGTTCGGGAACTTTATTTTTATGTTCTAACCAGTTCAGGAACGTCAATTTTAGGGTTGAACCAAAAGCCGTAAACGTTAAAATACTGTTTTTGTTCGGAACGAACCAATTGGGAAAAGAATCTGGTTCAAAGCCCTGCTAAAAACAACATTATTTTGTGTATTTGCTATAATACAATGTGTTTTCGTGGTTTATGGTTAAAAAACACATTGTTTTCCACATACCGTACATTTTTCTTCCTGAAACGTACATATTTTGTACAAAACTGTCCCTGATTGACCAGCTTATCTGTACGCAGCTTAATGTGACACTCCTTACCTTGATTGAAAGATTCGCTCACAATGCAATGCGAACCGGAGTTAACTTACAGGCTGTGAGTCAAAGCTGGAGGAATTATGATAATGTCGGTCTTTACTACATCACCAATCCCAGGAAGTAAACTCTTGCCTACAATCCGTGTGTTTGTTGTAGTCCAAGAAAAAAGATTTACGTTGAAAACGATAACTTGCATCATCGTATACTTTGAGGATTTGTAGGCTACCTTTTGCATATCGTTAACGTACTAATACACACACACCACCAAAGAAATGTAAAATCGTGGATCAGACCATTGGTGCTCTTTAATTTCCTTTTTTATAGAAAACTATTTTCTCCATTTGTGCAACCAACCACCACCAGGCTGTGGCTACATTTCTACGGATGGACAGACAGACAGATAGATAAATAATTTCATTGAATGAAAACTAGCAGTCAGGTTGCCTTGTTGATCAGATATTCCCTCATATTTTCAGCTGATCCCGGATCAGCTGCAGATGAATGACAGTAGGCTATATGATGTGGTAGAATGGACCCGGTGGAGTAATGACTCAAGCTCTCAGTCAGCCAGTCCGTCATTCAGTGTGTTCAATGGGTTAATCCACGATGTGAGGAAAATATCTGATGCTTTATCACACGAACCAAATTCGCACCTTTCTTTTTTATGGACAACAATATCCAGCTTTACTGTTACTCTGACAGCGATGTTTATTGATTGTTGTCGGATCAGTTGATGGATGAGCCTCGTGTGTGTGAGCGTGCAGTCTTTCATGAGCAGCGTGTGATATTTTTTTTTTACCTGTGAATCACTTAAAGACGGAAACTATCGACTGGATTTCGTCAAATATTATGGAGGTAACTTACCGATGATTCCCGGGGGTCTTTAGAGTGGATCGGAGTTGCAGGAAAAGTCCAACTGTTTTTTTTTTTTGTTGCTTTTTACTGGAAGTGAGACGCGTGTGCGGATAATTCTCTGGAAAAACAGAAACGCACTGTGTCCACTCCAGTTTGAATCCGATGGATTGAAATAACAGTGCGTATAATCGTGAATGAAATCTGGAAATTTAACGTTACCTTGCCAAGTAACCGAGAAGAATTAATGATTACCGTTTTCAGCACCGGGATCATCTGGATTCCGCAGCGATATATCGGCACAACGGGATCTCCATCACTTTCAAACATTGCCAACAAAAACCTTTAAAGGTAAGATCTTTTTTTATAAATCAAGTATTGTATTCGTCTACTGGGCTTTGTCCGGTTGATTTTATAAACTGTAGTCTACCTATAGTTTTGCACCTGTTGTGTTATAACTGTACGACATTAAACCAGACCTGGCTTGCTTTAATGTTATAGATACTGGTTTCACTGATTTTTAGCTACATCGTCATATTTATTTATTTATTATTCAACGAACATAATATAATATATTATGTAATATAAAATATACCTCATATAAGATTTTTTTAGTAGCCTACTTGAAGCTTTCAGTGCAGACATCCAAATACAATATACATATAAATATAATATAATATAATATAATATATTTATCTTCATTTATAGTTATGTTGTTCACATTATCATTTTGTCTTATATGAACTGCAACAGTGTCAATAAAACATAAAAATGGGTATAATACAGTAAAAGTGTATTGATCACCATTTCTAAAACCATGGTACTCCAAAAACCACAGTTCAACTATGGTTACTGTACAAAACCATTGATCATTGTTCATTTCCAAAATCAACTTTATGCCTCATGCATCAGTGACTCTTAGGTGGCAATTTCTGGGCAAATGATTCACCTTAATCATTTGACAAGTCAAGTGACACCCAGCCAACACCCCCCAATCCTCTTTAGGACCAAATGATGGATGACCAAATGATTGATGTCCTTATGATATCAACCTGAAGGATCCATGTGAATTGGTTTGCTTCGAAGTGTTGGTCAGCAGCCCAGAGTGTGTTTACTCTCATTGGATCTGTAGAGGCAGCGCTCCTCCTGTCATCGAGCCAGTCTGTGAAACCCCCGTGATGACACCAGCACATCCCTCTTCAGAGAGTGACATGAGGACGAGATGAGAGACCGCCTGTGTGTGACTTATGGCTGAATGAACGAATGAATGAGTGACTACCTGCTGAAAAATTAACTAGGCATTTCTGGGCACTCGATGCTAAAGGACTTGCGCTGGGACAGAGTGTGGCTGTGGCTCTCCGGGACGGTCTGCTGTGCTCCGAGCTGGAGTGCGCTGTCAGATGGAGGATGCCAATCTGGATCCGGACCCTCGGATAAAGGGGTCTGAGGGTGAGGGGCTGTGTGTCCTGAACGGTGGTGGTGAGGACGGCACTGGGACGGAGCCTGTTGTGCTTCAGTATCCTGTAGAGTATGATCAGTACGGGTAAGGGATGAATGCTGCTGTCTTTAGGGATTTTGGTCTGTTCTCATATTGTAAACTGCGTTTTTGTTGAAACATGTTCAGCTTTTTGTGTTAAATGTCACTTTTCCACGAACAAGAGTTTGTAAGGTGAGGGATTATTTTATATGCGATTCAATTAATTTGAAATGTCTATGTTGAGACTGTCCTTCATACTGTAGGTTGACTGTATAGGGAAGATTGGGCTAGTTTGACAAAATCTGAAATGACATTTTGTCTGCACCCGACTTCTTTCAATGACTTATAGTGTGCTTTGTGATTCAATTTGAGGATACGGACATTGGATATTAGTTAACTGCAGGATGTTTTCAATATGGAGTTACTACATACATTTTATAATTGGATTTTTAAGACATAATTCATCTGCAGATACGTTACTGTACTTCTATGGTTTACATTTCGATTATGATTTTAAAATAATTTTACATTCACTTTTTTCTCAAGAACTTTGGTTCTGTTCGATTCTTTGATGTGGCACAGAATGGGATTGGAAAGTCCTCAGTTGAACACAATGTGATCAATTGTGCTTCAGTTTTTGTAAACAAACATATGCAGATACTCCATTATCTCTCTTCAACATGACATCCTAATGCATTTTCTGCTTGTAATGGGCTGTTGGCTCAACAACGCCTGTAATGACTTTTTTAAAATCTTGTATCATTATTTATATACAAACAGTATTATTACTTTATATCAATTAAGCTACTGTATGCATTTTTTTTCAAAGGGTTCCATCAGTTATAATAAAATATTTTGGGAAATATTCAAAAAGTCCAAAGTCATACAGTATGAATTAAAAGTCAGAGCATTTCTACAGTGAATTCATCGTTTTATAGGCTTTGTTAAAAATGTAAAAAAAAAAATGCTTTATTTGATTATAAATGCTGAACAATTTGTAACCGGCTACAATTATCTATTCATATGCAATTTTGATGTTTCAAAGAACTTAGTCGACTACTCGATTTACACTAAGTGAAATTAGCATCCCTTTCCAAATGGCTTGTGGGACCGGCTCTTCATGTGATGTCCCTGGTTTAAATCCGCCTTTTGCCGACCTGGCTCTTCTTTTTTTTTTATCACATATCATATTGAAAAGGCATTTATTTTCAATAAAAATTGAGAAAATGTTTAAAAAGTGGTAATAAAGTGCCTAACGATTGTTTATTAAGCATAAAAGTATTTATTTTGTAGGGTAAGGGGTCGGTGGGGAGGGTTTTTTGTTCTCCTAATAATGAAGCATCCCTTTTAATATTTTTAATAAACATTAACAACTTGTTCATTTGTTGCATCCTGTTAATCTGCAAAAATACAAAGAGCAATGGCATCTGCCAACAATTAGCATCTAATTACTATTTATACTTGAAAATTTAACATTTTATTTATTATATCAAACTTATTTCACCTACTGTAAATAGCATATCACTAAGAAAGTTTGGTAACACTTTACAATATTGTATTAGTAAACATTAGTAAATGCATTGACTGACATGAACAAACGTTGAACAAAATCGTTTTTGAGAATGTAATGATTCTTGTTAATGTTAATGTCAATACAGTTATTTATGTTAGTTCATGGTGCATTAACAAATGTTAATAGTTACAACGCTGGATTTTATAAATGTATTAGTAAATGCTGAACTAAGATTAGGGATGGGACGAGTAACGGTTTCATGATTAACCACGATAAAATGTCCTGACGGTTAGTATTATCGTTTAAAATTTAATTATCATTACAACCGTGTTTGGTTACTGTGATTTTGAAAATGTGCTGTAAATCCTGTCCAGCCAGAATCAATTTGACGCAGGCAACATAGTTTTTTTGCACAAAAAGGCATTTAAGGGATAATGTATTGTATTAATTTACGGTAAACTTATTAAACAGATTTATTTATTTTTTACTACAGAAATAATTTCAGGGATCTCCAGGGATCTCATTTTAACAAAACCATGATAATATTGATAACCGTGATAACCTTGGTCATGATATGAAATTTTCATACCGCCCCATCCCTAACTTGCTACCCAGTCTCCTGAGGTTGCGTATAAATAGCACGAAGTGTAAAACTCGTGCAATACATACGCCAAATTCCACTTTGGCGTCCATATGATACGCAAGTCCTTCCCATTCACTTAAACGGGGCATCTTTTTTGTCGTTTTATTTATTGATTTCTCAATTTTTTTCTGTTTTTTAAACCATTTTAAACCCCTTGGGTTTAGGGTTAGATTTTAGATTTGCTTAATGAGGTTATTTAATATACAGGTTTCTCAATGTTTTTGTCCATATTTAAGCCATGGTCACTTGGAGTTGGGGTTAGAGTTGGGGTTTGGGTTAGGATGTCATTTTTATATAACAAAAAGTTGTTCTAACCCTAAACCCAAGCGAAAATGGTAAAAAAATAGCAAAAAAATTGAGAAATCAATAAATAAAACGACAAAAAAGATGCCCCGTTTAAATGAATGGGAAGGACTTGCGTATCATATGCACGCCAAAGTGGAATTTGGCGTATGTATTGCACGAGTTTTACACTTTGTGCTATTTATACGCATTTTCAGGAGACTGGGCTGGATTAATAAATGCTGTAGAAGTATTGTGCATGTTAGCTTATGCATTAACTAATTGTTAACAATTGCAACCTTTTTTAAAGTGTTACTGGAAATTCTAATATTGTCACTTACTCTAAATAGAAAATATCGCTATTTGCATTTACTGTAAATAGCTGCTGCTTTAAAAGAAAGTTAATATCCATGTTGTTTGCCTACTATACCCAACTTTAATTCTTACTAGATCCGAATTTATCTACAGTATAGAGTATATTTTGTCCTAAACGTTATCAGATTCACTGGTGCATTTTTAAAATGCCAACCACAGTTCGCTTTAGATCTACAGATATCATGTGTTCTCCACAGTAATCATCTGAAAACCATAATAGTTTTTCATACTGAAATGGCAGGTAAATTAGTCATGCTTTCCCTCTGGACACATTTAGGGTGGGTTGCACCAACAAGGATTAGGCCTAAATCTGGTTTAAATCAAAGCTTATTTAATAATTCCGTTGCACCAAACTTTAAACCTGTTTAAAAATAAACAGGTTTAAATTTAAACTGTCATTTTGATCCAGGTTTAAATCTTACAGTAAATCTAGATTATCTTTAATCCTGTTGCTCCATTACTTTAAACTCCGTTTTAAATCTCAGTGAGGGATTAACTTTAAACTTGCATATGAGGAGGTTTAAATATGTTTTTTACAATTAAATGTCTGGCTAAATGATTAGAAACACAAAGCGCGAGCATGGTGGCGCTATTCAAAGATGCGTTTATTATAACATCTCAACAAAGTGAGTTTGGCGGCTCAAAAAGATTATTAACAGCACCGGTGACAGCTACCGATGCTCGTACGTGCTTCTCCTCTGTCACGCGCGCTCCAGTCAGACGAAGGACAGTGAATGAACGGACACACGGTGGCGCTTCATGACAAATGCGTCGACACATCTTGTTCATCATTATAGCACAATATCTGAGCTTTGCGATATTTCCTGTCACAATATTTCCTGGTCTGTTAATTGTTTTAAAAGATTGTCAAATGTTTTTATTTGAATCAGGCCTTTAGATTAGCCTACCGGTGTATGTAGGTGATTTATAATACAAGAATTACATTACCTTTGCTTGCATAAACTGTTTATTTCCTTTTTGAATGACAACGTCAACATTGTTGCTGTTTAATTACACCGGAAAATTCAACATGGCGGACAAAATAAATCGCAGGTGAAGGATTTAATACAGTTTAAAGGTTTAATCTAAGATTTGTTAATCTGTGTTTAAATTTAAGTGGTGCAACACAACTCGAATGAAAATTAAACTGGGATCAACAAACCCTAGATTAGCTCTAAACTCTGCTTAATTTAATCCTTGTTGGTGCAACCCACCCTTAGACTGCCAGGCTGGGGTCTCTGCTGAATGCTGGGTTTTGATCTACCATAAAAAATGCATAGGCATAGAAACAGACTTTAATGTTTTTGTTTACATACCACCAGATAATATCTCGAAACTGCTATCAGGTGTACTGTATGTTTATATTTATAAAACATTCTATAGTTCCAGCTTTAAAATCAATTTGGACAAGCCACAAAACTGTGGTTTATTCATGATAAACGCACATCTGTTATCACAGGTTCTGTATTCATGTGCCAACATTTAAGAATAATACAAGAATATAAAATATAAACTACAAGCTGTACACTGTCAGATATACTTGTCAAAATATGTACCCCGGCTGTCACTAGGGCTGTACTCTTTTAAAAGAGTTTATATTAATACAAAGGTGCATATTGGTACTAAATGTTTACATTTCTGTGCCTAATAGAACAGGAGTACTTCTCCAGTGACAGCTGGAGTACATATTTTTACATTTTTCAAACAGTGTATTATATTTGAGGGAAGAACTATTAATAATGAGTCTGTTTATACAACATTGGTGTGATTTATCATACTGTAGGGCTACCACTTTATAAAAGCAATCAGCCAATTAAATCTATATATTACAGTAATGAGAATACCCATTCCCTATTGTAAAAATAATGTAACCTATGCCCTCTCATGGCTTACTTATTTATGATGTGTGGCGTTCCTTAGCAATTTGCACAATAAGTAATTTTTTTGTTACTTTGTTACTTTGATGTATGAGTCTTCTTCATAAAACAATTCATGGCAATAATGTATACACATACGGTCTGTACCGTAAACAGAGTCGCCAACAAGAAAGGGATTTGAATTCTTAATAACTTGAGGACATTGTAATAATTACCCAAATTAAAATTGCCCGAATAATTAGCTCATAAACAGCTCATCGGTGCCTTTTCCCTTTCAGGGACACAGTGATTTATTTGGCCAATTCAGTCTTGCTTGTGCAAAGAGTTGGCATATGTTGCATAATATTCATAATCATACCCTGAAAGGATAATGAAATAAAAAGCAAAAGACACTGTATTAATTATCTCACATTAAAAAGATTATAGACATCAATTTGTTGGAGTAAAACAACCCTCCAATGTCTAACTGTAATACAGTTGTGTTTTTATGAAGCATTTTTGGAATAAAGATTTATTGGTAACACTTTACAATAAGGTTGTATAGGTTAACATCAGTAAATGCATTATTAACTAACACGAACAAGTTTTTCAGCTTTTTAAATTCTTGGTAATGTTACAACCTTATTATTAAGTGTTACCGATTTATTATTTGAATATGTGACATTAAACTTTAATGCACAGTCAGAAAAAAAGGTCAATAAATGGTAGCTTTCACCGGGGCAGTATCCTTTCAAATAGTACACATTTGTACCTAAAGAGTTAATATTAATACCTCAGAGTTATATATTACACATCTTTACCTAAGTGGTACATAGACGGTTTCATCGGACTCGTGTGTGTTGTTGCGGTTATGTGAACTTCCTGTTTGTATTTATTTATTCGACTGACTAAACTCATCTCTGAAACAAATACTTTATCGAAAATAAAATGTCTTGGTTTGCTAAAGATGAAGGGGGGGCATGGATCCCAACTGTAAACAAAGTAAAAGAGGCTTGGCAGCCAGGCAATAATTCAAGGACCTGTAGTTAACATTGTATACTTTAATTTACACAATAACTTTAGCTCAATGTAATAGTTGATATACGTTAGATATGATATCTGAACGAAGGTAATTTACCTGTCATTTGTTTGCTTTGTTATCAGAAATAAACTACTGTAAAAGGATTCTGTTGTTATTGATTGTATATGAAAGTCTGCTGGAAGTTGCATTTAGTCAACAAAAGCAGCTTGCTTATGTTGCTGCTGTTGAAACCGTCTATAGGACCTTTTTAACCTGATAAGGAACACTGTGCCGTACACGGTACACCCCCTCCCTTGCACGTAAGGCTGCATTACGTCATTGTAACTTTGAAGCATTAAATCTTTAAAATATACGGTCACGCGGCACATCGTTGTAAAGCTTAGACTTTCGGGATTCGATTAAGCGCACACACAAAGCATAATATGATTTTTAGCAGTCATAAAACTGTAATCTAGTTGTTAGTTACCTGAACCGGGCGGCGCCGATTTAGGATAGTTACTCAAATTCAAAATCTTCCCTTTATCCGCTTCGGTGAAATTGTCCAAAGCAAATTGTTCATAAATCCCCAAAAGTCCAAGGAAATAGAATATCCAAACCTTTTAATCCAAAACGATTTGTTTATCTCACAATCTTGACGTTTCTGACCGAATTACCATATAAATATATACAATTAGTTCACTAACGGACATTCGTTTGAATCTCACTTTTCATTCACGATTTATAATGAATATATTCGGAAGAACTGTGACCAATCAGCAAGTGATTTATCCAACAACACCTATGAGCTGTTACTGTAGAAATAGAGGACTGAAAAGTGGAATATTGTCTCTGCTCATAACATATACAGCACTTAAATGCATATACTGTATTGTGTTCAGAATAACTGACTCAGTCAATCTTTGCTACATAATGAACAGATGAATCAGATGCAGTAGTTTGCTAATGTAGATGAGTAAAGTTTGGTGCATTGTATATTTTTGGAGCTCCAGATTGTGTACTTTGTATGATGTAACATACACATCACATCCCAAATGATCCAATAAAACAACAAATTTGACCATTTAGGCACAAAAATCTGAATGTGTTTTTTGTAGCCTGCCTGGAAAAAGCCTCATATCTCCATGTTTTAAGAAAAGACTGAAATGTTAAGCCCAATAAGTTCTTACCCCTCAGCCATCCCTTTAGTGCAAACAAAAAGTCTCATGCATTTCTCCCAAAGCAGCGTCCATATTTTACAAGGATCTGCCATCAATCATTGGATATGTCCTTTGGCAGACTGCTACTACTTTACCCGTCTGGGCTGCTCAATCTGTATGCATTTTACTCTGATTTGAATCTGGCTTTAACTCAGCACATACTGTGACTATGGGCTCACATCCCAAATCATAGCCTATAATCTGGAACCTCCTGCAATGACTACTACTACTAAAGTACTTTAAGTCTCTCTCTCTCTCTCTCTCTCTCTCTCTCTCTCTCTCTCTCTCTCTCTCTCTCTCTCTCTCTCTCTCTCTCTCTCTCTCTCTTTCTCTCGCTCTCTTGTGGTGGTTTTTATTGTGCTGGTACAGTTTTAAGTTGCTGTATATTTACAAAACCATTGCATAATAGGGACTACAGAGGTCTTCCACTGGATGCTGGAACATGGCTGAAGGCATTTACTACTGTTCAGACTCACAATTTGCCAATAATTTTGTTTAAAATACAAGATTTGTCACTAACTTTGTCTTAAATCTAAGATCTGTCACTAAATCTGTTTAAAAATGTGTCACCAAATCTGTTTTAAGTCTAAGATAGTGGTCTCCAACATGGTGACTGCGGGAATTGATTGCTTCCTACACTATGCGATCAAGATCGTAGTTAAGTGCATGTCAGACTGTATGATCTCAGTTTCCATCAATGTCAAACTTGAGGTTAAAGACTTTTAGAAATCGGACAAATGCAAACAAACACGTCCGCAGTTTTATGTCATCGATCGGCGACAGCTGGGCGAACACACGCTGAAGCGAAGGCTAGCAAACCAAACCACATCTAACGTTTATTTAATCATGAATTGTCACGAGCATAAAAAGAAGAAAAAACGAAGGAGACGAGTACCTGGCATTTGTATTTCCAGCACAATTTCTCTACAGGCTGCTTCCTTTTTTATCCTATCATGGTACAGTGGCGATGACATGTTGTACAAGCACTCTTTATCTCTCCATAACACTTTTACAAGTTTCTCCTCCTGCTGTACAGTCCACCTGGCTTATTTCGACATTCTGTCTGTGTATGTGTTTGTTGTTGTCGCACTAATTGCCTCATTGAGTTCTATGCTTCTATTGGTTCTTGATCTGCCGGTTGTCGTAGGGAGATTTCACACAGCAGGATTGTGTCTCAAAATTTCTGACACTGCCAGAATTTTGTCGGAGGTTAAATTTGGATTGCTATGGTCATTAACTCTTTCCCCGCCATTGACGAGTTATCTCGTCAATCTGCAATACAGTTATTATCCACAGGTGGCGCTCTTCCACAACTTATAAAAACCGGAAGTATTGCCCTATGGCAAACAGCTGTATGTCCGTGTATGTTTTAAAGATCGTTCTGCATCTGATCTCTATCAAAAGTCCATCACAAAAATGAAATTATCTCAGCTTTTTGCTCAAAATTTGCTGTTTTAATGAAACCTACACATATTTGAGAGGTGATAAAAACAAAACACATGAAGGTAGGATGAAACAGATTTTTTTGTTTGAAAGCAGAGGGTCTGGGGCCGTATTCACAAAGAATTTTAAGGCTAAAAGTAGCTCCTAACTGGCGAATTTAGGAGCAACTCCTAAAAATAATGGGCGTGTCACTCCTAACTTTAGGACTCCTAATTTTTTTCACTAAAAGTAATTCACCAAGCATTTTAGCCCTAAAAGTAGCACCTAAGTCTGGGACAGCTTAAAAGAAGTCGAGAGGACTCCTAACTCACTATGACCTATTCACAAAGGATCTTAAAATGCCTTAGGTGCTGATCCTCCTTAACATGGACAGTTTCACCAACTCAAAAGCATTGCCTATACTTAAAAGCACACTTTAATGTAAACTTATACCACGGGTCTGTTGAATGCTGCATTCTGATTGGCTGAGAAATGTTCTATGGGTGTTGATTATTTTTCTGTAAACCGCACACCTAACTTTTCAAATGTCTTAAAAATAGGCACCAGAGCAACGTTTTTGGTAACCGTGGTATAAGCGGAATAATTGACTCCGGTCCTTTGAATTATTTGAAAATAATGCACACCTGCGGTGTAACGGCACTCCGCTTCGCGTCGTGCCGCATTACCACCTTGGTGTGCATTATTTTCTTATAATTCAATGGCCCGTCGTCAATTTTTCCTTACATATTGTTTATGACATTTGTTTCATAATTCATTCATGACAAGCAGGACGTTTTTAGAATTACATGAAACAATAATGATATTAAATATTTAATATTGTATGCCAACCTGTTGCCATGCTTGCCCGTTTAAAGGCTGTAGCCCTTGACTGCGATTGTAATGCATACCACCGCCTCTCGCAGTCGTCCGGGGTCCGCGACACAAGCGGGAATGCTGCATTGATCTGCAAACAAATCCTCTCCCAGTGATACGCGGGGTTGATCCGAAATGAGCGGGTGTCTGCGGTTATGAGTCATCCAAAAATATTTTTTCATGATATTCGGGTCGCGGTTGGTCGGGTCATTTGAAATAAAAATGCCAGTCAACTATTTTAAACAATAACTACTTTAAAAAAATGCGGGCAAGGGAGCGGGCCGGTATATTTATTTATTATTTTTTGCGGTCCGAGTTGCGGGCCGGTTAGTTAAAAACCTTGGTCGGGTGCCGGTTGTTTTGTACATTGACCTGCGCATCACTGTCTCCCAAGCTTAGATTTGCTTGATATCTCAGTGCCGAATTTCCCTTTTATTATGTTTCTTTTTTCCAGCACCAACTGGGACAGCAGCAGTAACTGATCCTGCGTCCAGTTGGGCTTTCTTTTCCGTTTTGGCGAGTTCATAAAATCCACCGTCATTTATTTATTACATTAGGCTTCTTCAATATGGGCAACATATCTTGCTTTAAGTAGCCTAGTCTATTTAGGCTAATAGGATGTAAATTAATCAAGCAAGTGTTAATGCAATGTCGTTTTTTATTATTAGGCAAATGGCGGTTTTCATTTGGGTATTTAATTTAATTCACGACTTTTCTTATATGCATTTCGATGGCATTACTATTATTATTTTGTGTAGGACACAGACATATTTCGATGTAATTCCATGATTTGGTGCATCTGTGTTATGTTCCGCACGACAGCCCTGTCATCTGACAACCAATCACCGTGGTCATTGCGAGGCAGCTCGTGCATGAGAATTGACGTCATCCGTAGCAACGAAGACTCACTCTTAGTTTAAGAGTTATATTTTTTCCTTCCTAAAAGTAGGTCTGAAAGGCGTTGTGAATAACTTTTAAGAGAAAACTCCTAGCTAAAATCTTTTAGTGCGATTTAGGAGTACTCTTAGTGGTAAGATAAAATTCTTTGTGAATACGGCCCCTGTTCTTTTATTTCATATATTGTATGTTTATATTTTTAAAAAGGAGCATTTTCTGGAAGGCATTAAACTTTTGTGAAAATCATGAAAAATGCTGGCGGCGAAAGAGTTAATCGTCTGTCTGTGAACATGTCAAACTAGCGATCAAAGACGGCAGATTTTAGCCTAGGATTCCAGAAATCTTGTACAATTTCACAATTTGTCCCAGACAGCTAGATCGTGGCTGAAATCTCACAGTGTGCACCGGGCTTTAATCTCTTGTAAATCTAAGATTTGTCATTTATATCTGTCTTAAATTTAAGGTTTGCCTCTAAATCTGTCTTAAATGTAAGATCTGTAACTTAATCTGACTTAAATCTAAGATTTGTCCCTAAATCTGTCTTAAATCTAAGGTCTGTCACCAAATCTGACTTAAATTTAAGATTTGTCACTAAATCTGTCTTAAATCTAAGATTTGTCATTAAATCTGTCTTAAATCTAAGGTCTGTCACCAAATCTGTCTTAAATCTAAGATCTGTCACTAAATCCGCCTTAAATCTAAGGTCTGTCACCAAATCTGTCTTAAATCTAAGATTTGTCACTAAATCCGCCTTAAATCTAAGGTCTGTCACCAAATCTGTCTTAAATCTAAGATCTGTCACTAAATCCGCCTTAAATCTAAGATTTGTCACTAAATCCGCCTTAAATCTAAGGTCTGTCACCAAATCTGTCTTAAATCTAAGATCTGTCACTAAATCCACCTTAAATCTAAGGTCTGTAACCAAATCTGTCTTAAATCTAAGATCTGTCACTAAATCCGACTTAAATCTAAGTTTTGTCACTAAATCTGTCTTTATTCGTTACCACATCTGTCTTAAATCAAAGATTTGTCACCACATCTGTCTTAAATTTAAGATTTGTCACTGAATCCATCTTAAATCTAAGATTACCACTAAATCTGTCCTAAATTTAATATTTGCCACTAAATCTGTCTTAAATCTAAGGTCTGTCACCAAATCTGTCTTAAATCTAAGATCTGTCAGTAAATCCTACTTAAATTTAAGATTTGTCACTAAATCCGTTCTGATTTGTCACCACATCTGTCTTAAAGCTAAGATTTGTCACCAAATCTGTCCTAAATCTAAGATTTGTCACCACATCTCTTTGAAATCCAAGATTTGTCACCACATCTGTCCTAAATCTAAGATCTGTCACCAAATATGTCTTAAATCTAAGATCTGTCACCAAATATGTCTTAAATCTAAGATCTGTCACCAAATATGTCTTAAATCTTAGATTTATCACCAAATTCGTCTTAAATCTAAGATTTGTCACCAAATCCGTCTTAAATCTAAGATCTTGCACAGTAACCACTAAAAGCAACAATATTGTTTATTATATAACAATCTACTTATGTATTTTATTATTAAATCAGAGATATATTTATCTAAAACAGTGACTAAACATGGTCAGTTGGGATATCATTCAATTTAAGATTTTAAAGAAATTTTATGAACCACCCAAGAAATTATATTGAATTAGACTCTCCAATGCTACAAACCGAGATTAAGAGCTTTAGCAGAGCGTGCTACATGATTTTCTCAGCTTACTCAGGCTGATGCTGCAACACAATTGAATTTATCATAAAAAATTCATATTGACTGACCATATACGCTTATACAGTATGCAGCAAAATGCATACATTAAAAAAGGACAATCTCCAGTTATCAATTATCAGCATGATTTTAATAGCACTATAATATCCACACATAAACGAAATAACAGCTATAAACAGCACTGACTGTGCTCTTACAGATCCACCTATACAGTATGCTCATAAACTTAAGGGTCATTTGTGTTGCCTTTCAGCATATTTTCTTATGTTATTAATTTTAATACTTAATACTGTATGCATTGAAATAGCCTTTAAATTCTTCTCTTACAATATTTTCAGTTCATAGTGCAGCAGCGCAGCAATATTAAAGTGCCAAATGCTGTTAAGGGGTATTTTACTGAACAAACGAGGAAATAGGATAATTGGGGGTTTTATGCCTTTACCTTAAGTATGATCTATCATGTCCCTTGAAGTAGTGTCAGAAATGAAAAATTTTATGAAATGGCTGTATTTGACCATTTCACATAAAAGAATCACTTTCAGAGGACATTTTTACTTGAAGCCCACAGCATTTTATTAATTAATATATTAATTCATACAGTGACATAAGTTAAATTTTAACTTATTTCAAATGATATTTTGCAGATATAGATACAATTTATCAGTTGTGTTTTTGTTACTTTGGTTAATTCCTAATCTCAACCTTCAGTCAAGTAAGACACAATTGAACTGCTGCACAGGTTGTTTATTAGATGTTTCTCACTTGCTTTCTTCTGACTGGTTGAATGTGTAAAACATTTCTGTTGTGTGTCTCTCTCTTAGGGAGAAGATGCCATTCCACCATGTAACGGCAGGACTGCTGTACAAGGGGAACTACTTGAGTCGCTCTCTATCCGACCACAGTAACAGCGAGCAGCTCGCCAACATCTCTGTGGAGGAACTAGATGGTGAGCGCAAATGTTACAGACACTACACGCACAACAATACATGTGACCCCCATCTGTAAACTTAGCTAAAGTAATTGTTTATAATGTTTTTAAATAAATCATCCTACATAACGTAAAGAACAATCTGTGAAAACATAAGCTTGATATTTTTGGGTCATTTAAATTTGAGTACTTTTATCTAACTTTTTACTCTTCTAAATAACTTTTTATATTTGAATGTAGATGAATTCCAGATTTTTTTTAAGGATTACACCATTTTCATTATCGAGTGTTATACCCTCAGTGTTCTTATGTAAACCAGGAATTATATCAAAATGTGTATAGAAAAATGTTATAAGCTCTCGCTAAACATTTTTCAGCATGGATGTGAATAAGATGGATTGCTAATTATTGGTGAAGGGAAATGCATTGGACTTATATTATGTAACTGACATATTAAATCCCCCGGGGCACCTGCTGATATTCAGAGTTGCTACAATTCATTTAGTTTGTTGGTTTTGCCTTGACGCAATCTGTGAAATACGACTATTGGTACCTTGCAGATGCTGCATTGACTCGTATCAGAAGGTGGTCAGCAAATACTGTATAGCATTTCATCACACTGATGCTATTAAAAAACATGTCTGCAGTTCCTGTTCTGTTAACCAAATATGTGAATTAAAGTTTCTGCGATAATGTTTGGCACAGATGGACAGTGTAATCTGGTTTTAAATGACTTGGCATGATTTGTGGTAGTGGGTGAACAAACATATGATAATGTGATTTAAAAACAGCACTTTGGTAGAAGCACTTAAAATTGATATTTCTGGAATATTTCATTCATATTCCTCACTAGTGCTTAAAGCTTTTTTCAGGGACACAAATTAAAATGTTACCCAAAAATAAAAATTCTGTCAACATGTTGTTTAAAATCTCTTCATTGTGAAAATCAAGTAAACAAGAAATTTTAAATAATGATATTTAGAATCAATGTGGACTGGGGCACATAAGCTTCAAAAATGCATGAAACCATAATAAAAGTATCATAAAATTACTCACGTGAGCTCCTTCTGAAGCTCACAAAACTAACCATTATGTAATTATTTTAAGTACACTGCAAATCTTAATAATAATAATAATAATACATTACATTTATATAGCACTTTTCTGCAGCACTCAAAGCGCTTTACATATTAAAGGGGGATTCTCCTCAACCACCACCAATGTGCAGCATCCACCTGGATGATGCGACGGCAGCCATATTGCACCAGAACACCCACCACACACCAGCTATTAGTGGAGAGAAGACAGAGTGATATAGCCAATTAGTATGAGGGGATGATTAGTAGGCCAACGGGCAAGTTTGGCCAGGATGCCAGGGCACACCCCTACTCTATTTCTTCAAAAGACATCCAGGGATTTTTAATGACCACAGAGAGTCAGGACCTCGGTTTAACGTCTCATCCAAAGGAAGTTGCTTTTGGACAGTGTAGTGTCCCTGTCACTATACTGGCATGTCTCACTAACACCTCTACCAGCAGCAACCTGGTTTTCCCAGGTGGTCTCCCATCCAATTACTGACCAGGCTAAGCCCTGCTTAGCTTCAGTGGGCAAGCTGTCTTGGGCCATAGGGTGATGTGGCTGCTGGCCATGAATCTTGGCATCTAGCGTTGTAACCACATGAAAAGAGCAAAGAAACCAGTACATGTTTCAAAATATATCCTTTTGCGCTAAGGGTTGGACAGGAGTTTTTGCTATTTGGGCTTAACTATTGCTTTAAAATATGATTTCTTTGCATCTTTATATGTTATACAGCACTGTGCAAAAGTCTTATGCCACTATGCTAGAACTAGATTTGTTGTATTTGCAATGTTATGATCATATATAATTACTTCTCAGTCTCTTTAATAGAATACATCCAGAAAATAAAGGAAATGTGTATATAGTATTAAAAACTGTATAAAATGTAAACTGATGTGTTAAGTTTTAAACTCCCCTTCCACTTGAGCAATAGCAGGAAACTGCAGGATCTCTTAAAACTAAATAAAATGAAATCCTAATTTCTAATTTCTTTTTACTTCATCCTGCTCAAAAACGCTCAAGATGTGTTTAGTGCCAAGAGAGGTCACACTAAACACTGACGGTGCCTAAAGACGACAATTAGTCCTGATATATATATTTTTTACATATTTACTGTATTTTTTGTTTGTATCTTAATAAAATAGATTGAAAAATAAATATGGATGGACATTAAAACTTCTAAATCAACAAGTCTGGTGGTGGTGGATTCACACCAAACGCTGTAGAGGAGGCAAAAACGCGCTATTCGCATGTAGTTGGACTTTTTTCGCGCGTGAAAGCCGTGCATGAAATTCTAGTCATTCAAGACATTCACATGGAACTCCCCGTCATGGGAGGGGCTTCTGCGACTCCACTCACTTACTGTAATCACGTCACTACTAGAGCAAGCTCCTGATTGGTTAACACGGTGCGATTTTCTGTCAAAGTTTAGATTTTTCAACTCAATTAGCGTCATCACCCAAGTGCAGGTAATGATGAACTCTAAAGGTTTATTTAAACTGAGAAATCAAAGGCCCATGTGGGGAAAAACAACATGACATAAACTGATGACACTACAGATAAGACTTACAAACGCACTATGACAAGACTAGACTAACTTGACTATGACTAGTACAGGCTTGACTATAAACTTTACCAAGCTCAAGATAGCGAGCTCAAGGTAACAGAGACAAAACAATTCAGCAATGGACAAAACACACTGGGGCCTTAAATAGGAAAAGCTAAACAAGATAACTAGGAAGGGTGTCACGATTTCAATTTTAAATCGAAATCGATTTTAAATCGAAATCTATCGAAATTAAGTCACAACCTCGAACTTCGAATTAAAAAATGGAATCGTCGATGCTGCCACGCCCCCATGTCATGTCCGGTCAGCTTGCCAAGCCAAAAAACATGTGTTGAGGGCTGCGAATCAATCTCCTCTAGCTTAGCTAGCTACAGCCAGTTAAAAGATAGCATGGCAGATGCAGGAGACACCACACGAGCTGCTCTTTACATGGGAAACAAAAAAACAGCATGCAAACTCAATCAAAGCATGTACGCGTCAGGGGCGTAGCCAGTAATGGGCCAGGGCGGCACTGGCCCGCCCACATAACTCCCTGGCCCGCCCAGGCAGGTTTAATCAAAATACATTTTTTGTTTATTTTTATTATTCAAATGTATTTAAGAAAATATATGAATATAATCCTGATTTATTGTTGACCGATGTGTGTATAATTTGCTTTCTTAATAAAATGGAGTTGTTAAAGCAAGTTGTAGGAATTCGCCTCCGGAACGTAATTGGTTGCTAGGGGTTCTGACAGGTAGACTCTGTGGGGAGCGACGGGCTCTGGCAGCCAGCCAGCTAACTTTGCTAACTGCTTTTTTAGCTAATATTAAAATTGCCACAATAATAGCTAAAGTTTCTTTCATGTGTTATACAAAAAAGCAAGAGTTGAGGAAGACGATACGCCACTGCCTCCATCTGCCGAGTCCTACCAGCCCAGTTCTTCAGACTCATCAACCCACAAGGCGGCTAGTTAGGCGCGCTTGTGGCGCCGGTTGCCGCTTGCTCCCTGGCGGCAGTTCCAGTGCGCTCTCCGGTCAGACTGACACAGGTTGACCCGCCGATCTAACGGCATGAACCACGTACAACCCAATTTGAATCCACGAGTACTACTCGCCTCAAAAACCTGTGCCTTTTGTTTTTTGAAAAATAACTCTGTGACTCTTTGGACTATAATGATATCATTTCTGTTTTCAATATTAAACCCAGGCGTTTGCGTCTTGTTTTGTAGAATGAAAACAACAAAGGTAAGCCTGTTGTTTAACTCATTTCCTTAATTTTTGCTCGGGAAGTTTAACTAAGTGGTGTGTTGTGTATAGATGTATGCCTTATAGGTTAAGTTACTATTTGCTATTTTTTGGCACAAAAGCTTAATTTCCACCAGGCTGATTGCACTGTATATGGTTGATTTAATATAAATTAGGCAGTGTGTTGTTATTTATTTCAAACCGTGCTCTGCTGAGAGTTTTCATTATTTCAATTTCCTGTTACTTTTAGCCTACTTTATTTCAGGTAAACTGTTTTTGCACTACTGACTAGCCTAAATAAGACTGCCTTGTCCAGCCTTTATTGAGCTATCTGTGTTGGTTGAACATGTTTAAACAGTGTTTTATTATTGCCTTCGCCGAAAATTGCAAAGGAAAGATGTCACTGTTTTTGCAGATTGTCTATTCTTTTTTCTACTCTAAGGTTTAATTATTATTTAAGTCATTTTATTCTAGGATAAACTATTGGCCCACTCACTTTTGCCACGGCCCGCCCAAAATACAATTTCTGCCTACGCCCCTGGTACGCGTACACAGTAGAGCGCCGTCTGTGCCGGGACCAGTCGTTTCTCTGATCTGAGATCTGTTTAAGTTTCACAACAACTTATTTTATTTGCTCAAGAGTTATGAAAACAGCATTTAAACATGAGTTATTGGGGTTTAGTCTCACAATCTCGTCTGACGGTAATAAAAGCGCGTTTTTAAGGTGCAAAATACTGACAGGAATGTTCATCTGACAGGAAGTTTCATTTTATCAGGTATGTGCATGTACCATATTTCTCCAATGGCAGCACGACTAACATGGCGGGGCAACTCTGGGTTCAAGGTCAGATATTATATTTCATAAAAGTCTAGTCTAAAAATGGCATAGCATTTTTTGTGTTTTTAAAAAAAAGTAAAAATCAGGAATCAAATCGCGACCTTAGAATTGAAAATGTAATCGAATCAAGGATTTGGAGAATCGTGACACCCCTAATAACGAGGGAAGGTCGGGTGAGGGGAGAGTTAACCAATAATGAATAATTAACAAGGAAACAAGAGGGCGGGGCAGAGACAAGACACGGAAGCACACAGCCCAAACAAAAGGCCATGTGCTATCGCACAAAACACGGGTACCGCCAAGATCCTGCCATATGAACTATGAATTACTGTGACAGGCTGGCAGGATCATGACACATTTATTGACTTTCTAGTGTGGATGAATGATGCTTGTCTGAAGTACAAGCAGAAAGGAGAGAACAAAATGTTTTTGAAGGTTGTCTTCAAGTGGGATTTACGTTCCAAAACAGACCCCGTACTGTATGTATATATTCATGAGTTTGCCTCTGTGTACATAAACAAATCGAATGACTTTATTCTGCAAAGCTTTGTGCAACAGTATTTGCTAAATTTTTTGTGTGTGTGTCGGCTCATTTTCTTCAGACAGATGTTGTTAACAGGCTTTGAAACATTACTGTCATCGTAAATGTGCATAGCTGATTTAAAGTCACATGTGCAGCTATAATTCTGTCAGTATATTTCAAGTACATAATGGCTGATAAACAGCTTTGAAAATTTAATAGCTCACATTTGACTGATTATTGTGTTTGGGTACATGCTGGTTGGACATGATTTGGTTTGAGCAAATTTAAAAAGGCCTGGAAAATTATGTACATTTCTGTACTGAATATACTATAGATCTTTCTAGTTTTGGTTATGTCTTTAATGCTTTATTGGCTGGATGTCGGGCTTGTGCATAGTAAAACTTCCTCGTAAGCGAATGGAATAACATCAACTTGTCCGATGAGGCCTGTCTGATTTATTAGGTGGCAAATTTTACAAGCTAACAGTGTTCTATTAGACACAAAGTGGCTTTTTTATCAAGGGGAATGAGCTACTGACTCATCCACTGCACAGTATTCCAATTTCAGGACATCTTTCTTCAACTTACTGCAGACATTTGTACACTAGAAACGTTATTATTGAAATTTACTGAATAAAGGATTACTACCTGACATTTAAATAGAAATCTTTACTGTTTAACCCTCAAACAGTCTTTGGGGTCTATATGACCCCAAACGACATTCCATTCGTAAAAAAAGGTTCCCTTCATCTCAAAGATCTAAAATTTTGTGACTTTTCCTATATCTATCTATACATACACATGTAATGTAATGTTCTTTCTAATGTTTATATATAAATAAATTCACAAAATGTATAACTAAAGTAGTGATGTGAGCAGTTGCCCTTATTCATTAAAATGAATGGCTTTTTATGGCCCTCTGCTGGTCAAAGCTATTTCTTTCTTAAATGGTAATTCCTTTAGGTTTATCTCTAACCAGCAAAAGGTGGAATTCTACACCTAACACCTAGATCAATATCCAGAAACAATTTAAATTAAATTTTGGCAATCATTTAAGTGATTTTTTTATAATAAATCTAAATTTCACATGCAAGCCTACGGTGTAGTTGGGGATTTTTGTGGTAAATGGTTACAAAAGTACTTAAAATCTCTGAAAACACAGCTTCATTGTATAGATGAGAAGTAAACATACAAAAAAATTATATATTATTTGAATTATTACAAATTTACATTTTTCTTACAATTATGCTTTCAATTTTGGGGTCATTTAGACCCCAAGGGCCAGTAGTGTAAACCGAAAACAAGGACCATTTGAGGGTTAAGTTGATAAGTCATGAAAGCTAATGTGCTACTGTATAGCTCAGTGGTAGAGCACTGCAAAAATTCATGAGTACATTTTTTTTTATTTTGTAGTGGACTGTGAGTTGTTTTGGATAAATGTGTCTGCCAAATGCATAAGCGCAGGTCCTCACAATAAGTGGTCTGTGTATGCGCAGTCCTAATTGTTAATTTAAATAGATGAAAATAGTGCAGTGATGTTGTTAAAGCTTTTTAAGCTCCTGTTAGCTGTAGTCAATTCCCAGGATTCTGACTGTACGTGGCTTTAGTATTCTGGAAAATTAGCCAATGTACCGCTGTGTTCGAGCATGCTGTAGAGTCCTTTAGAGACTCGATACGCCGGCACTATTTAAAAACCCCATTCCTATGTTTTATCTTCACAGAATATTTCTTTATAAAATACGCATTTGATAGAGCCAACAGCTCATCTCTGCTGTTGGAGACAGATTCACAAGCAGCGTTTTTCCTAGTAGAGCAGATATCAAAACAAAAAGTCAGCAACATAGCCTTCTGTTGTGTTTGTGAAAATTCTGGTATTTATAGGATTTCCATTTCCATCCTAAATTCAGTGTACTGAACAATGAAAGGCTGATAAACGTTTGGAGAAGAGAAACTGCTCTATGTTTGTGGTAATGTGTCATCCCCGGTGTGATATCAGCGAAGAAGGTGGCAAATGTCTGCACAGCCAATAAATGTGGAGGTCTCACAAAGGTCCTATAAGAGAATTCACAGGTGTTGAGTTGCACACTTGTTTGTCTTGGCAGAGATCCGGGAGGCGTTCAGGGTCCTGGATCGGGATGGAAATGGGTTCATCTCCAAGCAAGAGCTTGGCATGGCCATGCGCTCACTAGGGCACATGCCCAGTGAAGTGGAGCTGGCAATCATCATGCAGAGATTAGACATGGATGGTGAGTTCCCCATATACACACACACATTCACACATAAAAGTATATTTCCACTTCCATTGTTTTCATACTGTATCATCTTAATCATTTTTTGTTGTTTTACATACCCCTACCATATCCCTATACCTAAAGATCACAACCTGAAGACCTCATAATCCAATCATTCAAATCCTGTTGACACTAACAAACATTAATACAAATATATAATAGATGAAAAACTATTATTCATTGTTAGTTCATGTTGCCTAATGCATTTACTAATGTTAACAAATACAAGTAATGTAAAGTGTTACAGTTTTGAAGGGTCTGATGCAGAGTGTGTACGATTTGTTATTCGGAGACTGCTACACATTCTGGAAACAAAAGATTGTCGACCGCAGAATCCATTAAGTGCTTCGGTCTCAGTGTTACACCACTGAATTCAGTAGAGTTTTTATTCCCAAAGCAATTTGCTTCATCTTATCTTTTCCAAACCAGCCGAACTTTAACTAAAAGCCTGACGTATTTTGTGGCAAATTTGCAGTGACATTTTATTTTTAGTACAAGGAGTCTATGTAGAAATTAACTAATAAAGCAGTAACATTTTCTTGCTTTATGTGCATGCGGTCAAAAAGACAAAAGCTTTGACTACACAGCTTACTTTAATTTTATTACAGCCTAATTCAAATTTAATTACAGTACATTTTCATCACACTTAAATTGAAACTGCATCACTGCCAGCCCTTACCTCACATTGACACACATTTATGTTAGTCTTTGTATAGATTATATAGACTTTAAAGTCCCCATGAAATCAAAACTAAAGTTTTTGGCTTTTGGTAAATACCTTCAGATAGCCTTTAGGATATCTACAAACTAACAAAAAAATTTTTTTTTTTTACATATTTCAGATAAGCATTCAAAACTTACAGTCTCTCATTTCCGTCAATGCGGATTAACAATTTTCATGATGTCATTCTGCACTTAAGCTCATCAGATTCCAGGTTGTGAGGTAAACTATAATAAATGAAGCCTCAAAATGCATCCTTATTTCTCTGCGCTGCTAAGGATAGAACAAATGGATCTTTCACAGCCTAGACTATCACAAGATTCATTACGCGCCTTAACGATATGCAAAAGGTACAAACCCCAAAGTAAACGATGATGCAAGTTATCATCTCCAGCGTAAATCTCTTCTCTTGGACTACAACAAACACACGGATTGTAGGAAACAGTTTACTTCCTGGGATTGTAGAGAAGACCGACATTATCATAACTCCTCCCACTTGGACTTACAGCCTGTAGGTTAACACCTGTTAGCATTGCATTGTGAGCGAATCTTTCAATCAAGGTAAGGAGCGTCACATTTCCGGCTGACGTCAGAGGTATTCAGGCCAATCACAACGTACAGATTAGCTGGCCAATCAGGGACACAGGTGGGTAGTAACGAGTTACATTTACTTCGTTACATTTACTTGAGTACATTTTTTGGGTAACTAGTACTTTTAGAGTAAATTTAAGGATGGGTACTTTTTACTCTTACTCAAGTACATTTCTAATGAAAAAACTGTACTTTTACTTCGCTACATTCGGTGGCGTTACTACGCTACTTTCAAATGGTAATAATTAATGAATATATTTTACTTTTTAAGTTTATATGGCTTGCTCGAAAGTCTCGCGAGACGTTAGAGAGGCTGCGTGTGTTGCGAGGGGTGGCTACGTATCACCCTTTAGCGCGCGTAGATGAAACATAGATGAAAGGAGATGACTGAAGCAGAGGATGACCTATGCAAGCTATCGGAGGCAGATCACGCGTGGGCTCAAGTTTGGTCTATGTTTACACTACAAAAGTTCAAAAAGAATAGTTTCATAATGCGATGTATGCTTTGTGCACCAAAACGAACTGACATCTCAGCGTACAGGAATTCAAGCTCCAACCTGAAACAACACGGCGGTACGTGTCACTTTGTGCAGTGCCTTATAATATAATTTCATGCACTGTTTTTGTCATATGCGCTCTTGTGCATGCAATGAAAATTACTCTAACCTTACAAACAACAAACGTTCACATCTGCACATTTCCATATCATTTCCTCATAAAACTAAACAAATTGAATAGCATAGTGTTAAGTCTTGCATTAATATAATACGTGAGAACCGGGGCAAAAGTAACACTCGACGAAAGTAACAAAGCGATTTTCTCAGAGGACTGATAACATTTGCATCCCAAACTATGACAGCATCTTTGCAACCCTTGACAGAGCTGACAAATATCGCGTTATTTACTCACCATTTTCCGGGTGTAGATCCAGAAAGGTGTTTTCAACCATAAGTAAATTCCAAAAGCGGTCATTGTTTTCTTATAAAGCGTTATGTTTCTCGTTTCATCAATCTTCAGGTTATTTAGTGCTCTAACTAACACATCCTGAAGTTTGACTTCTCAAGAGTTTTTCAAAATAAAAGTAAATCTGGTTTAAATGTGAGGAGATCCTGTCAGGACGAAAGTAACACTTACTTTTGTACCATTTATATTATTCTAATTTTATTTAATTAAATTTTCATAGTGTTCAAACTGTTGAATTTAAGTTTGTACTGTTGGTTGCTTTTGAAACATTTGATAAAACTGAAATTTAAAATGAAAATATAATTTCATTATTTTTTACAAAGATAAATTACAAAATATGTTTGCAGTTACATATTTAAGAGGTCATAGTCATGTATAGTTAATAAAAACAAGTGTAACACGAAAATCTACATTGTTTTGTTGTGTTAAAAAAAAGTAACAATTCACCACTTATGTTCAAAGTGAAATTATACTAGTCATTTAACATTTGTTCAAAATTCCACCTGGTATTGATAGACCACACTTGTGAGTTACTGACCACAGCAAAAATATATCTCTGTCTGAAACATTATCTTTAAAAAATTTAAAAACTTAAAAAAAAAATCTGAAAAATTTCTCCCCTACACAGAACCGGACACCTTACTTAAATGTAGAAAATACATACGAATAAAAACTGGATTAATAAAATAAAAATAAAAGAATAAAGTATGTTTTTAAAGAAACATGTTTTATATATTATAATAAATGTAGAGTTGATTTGCAAAAACAGAAAAGTTCCATTTGAAATTCTAAAATAAGCATTTTATCAAGCTCCTTATGTTCATTAATTGCACATTAATGACAATGAAAATAACCTATTCATATAAAAACATGATAACAAACAGCACACACACATTCTTTTTTGCTTACTGTAAGCTTGTCTAAAGGCAGATCCAGCCAAATTTTGTTGTGAACGTGAAAATAAAGACACAGTTAACTGTCAGAAAACAGTCAGTGTTTGTTTAAGATTTTTTTTAATGACACGTTATGTGGTGTTGGAGGACTGAGATAGACTGCTTTACTTTAACCTAGGTAGTAGTATATAAGCAGAACAATGAGACTTTTAAGGAGAGGTTTGTGAAAGCCCTCCAAGCAGTCTGAAATTCAGGGATTTTACGCTTCTTTTCAATCAGATTGGAAGTAACGAGTAACTAAATACTTGAGTAGTTTTTTCATCTAATACTTTTTTACTCTTACTCAAGTAAATAATTAGATTGTTACGTTTACTTTTACTTGAGTAAATTTTTGTATAAGTACTTGTACTTTTACTTGAGTACAGATTTTGGGTACTCTACCCACCTCTGGACACAGCACTTATCAGATCGATGAGTTTTGTACAAAATCAGTTCATTTGAGGAAAGTAATATATCAGGAGCTACAAAAATGTACGTATGTGTAAAATAATGTGTTTTTTAGCTATAAACCACGCAAACACATTGTATTATACCAAATGCACAAAATAACATTGTTTTTAGCAATGAAATAGGTTATCTTTAAAATAAACATTTAAACCTTTGTTAAATAAATGTGTGTATTTAGCAGAATTTTATTTTGTCACTGTCACTAAGTTAT
This sequence comes from Misgurnus anguillicaudatus, assembly GCF_027580225.2. NCBI lineage: Eukaryota > Metazoa > Chordata > Actinopteri > Cypriniformes > Cobitidae > Misgurnus > Misgurnus anguillicaudatus. The sequence continues at coordinate 16,019,185 of NC_073360.2, read as the reverse complement.
GTTTTGTATTAATATTATTCTGTGTATGTTGTGTATATTTCTACGGTTGATTAATTTGATATACTGTTAGTGTTTTCTTAAATAAAAATTGTCTCTGCTGTGTCCCGCTGACGTAAATTAAGGATCCTTCGAAGGCTAGACTGTCTCATTTCTGTTCTCTTTGTGTACTTCAGACTAGAGGCTGCGACCTTTAAAAACCAAGTGCTCGCCTTCTGAGGTGTCATTAGAAGTTTGCAAACTTTGAATTGAGACACAGCTTATATAAGCTATTATAAAAGGCGGAAGTGCCACATAAGATGCCCCGCCCTAGCTTCCTGTTTCTGTAGAAATTTTGTCAATGCAAGGCACTTCAAGGGGTCTTTCATTTTAAACACCTCCGGTGACTTGTCAGTAAGATTCTGACTTTAATTTGTTTTGCAGGTGACGGACAAGTGGACTTTGATGAGTTCATGACGATACTCGGACCAAAGCTCCTCTCCTCTGAAACACGGGAAGGTTTCCTTGGAAACACAATAGACAGCATATTTTGGCAGGTAAGGACAATTTATGCAGGTGCTTTTAAAGGACTAAACATCAAAGAACTTTGTTGAATGAAATGTCTACATACTTCAAATCGCATATTACATGAAAAGCTTTGTGTGTACGGCTGACATTTACTTCAGTATGAACCAGGAAAGAGAAACATGTCCAGGGTTCTGAACTGGTTTGGGATTATGTGCTATTGATAATGTTGGACGGTGATGTTCGTTCAGAAATAGTTAGATGTTATATAATTCAGGTAGCGTGGTTGGGATCTGGCTGGGAGGAGACAAGATTTCTGTAGGTCTGTGTTGAGATAGATTGCTGTCTAAAAGATGAAATGGAGCCTATGCCAGCCCCAATTGGCGGAGACAGGTACTTTTGACCTTGGCTGACTCTATTGGAGGGATTTTGCAAGACGTTGCTGAGTGTAGACAGCTTAATGTTTAAAGAGGGTGACCATCTCACTTTTTGAATGATAACCTGTAAATTATATGGACATAAAAGACGTCTAAAAAGAAGTCTTTGTGAGGGTTTGGCAGACAGATGAGCCCAAGAGCAGACGATGTCGGGGAGGAACAGAAAACACTTTATTCGACACAAAAACAAGAACCCACGAGGGGGTATGAAACACGAAACATGAAACACTAGACAGATTACACTACAACTTGACTGGGTAACTAGACTCTAAATGTACTAGTAACACGCGACACGACACAACACAAAACCCAAAGCAAAACAATCGACCAAACCGAATTCGTGACAGTACCCCCCTCCCAAAGACCGCCTCAAGGCGGTCCAGGAAGGGGCTGACCTTGTCGCCGACGGAGGTGTTCGATCAGGCCATGGTCCAGAATATCCCGGGCCGGTACCCAACACCTCTCATCCGGACCATAACCCTCCCAGTCAACTAAATATTGAAAACCTCTGCCCCGACGACGCATATCTAGTAATCTCCTGACAGTGTAAGCAGGAGACCCGTCCACTAGTCGGGGAGCAGGGGGAGCGGGGGCAGAGGGAACAGGGTTAATGTGGGAAAAAATCACAGGTTTGATCTTAGACACATGAAAAACCGGGTGAATCCGACCGAGAGCAGGAGGCAATCTGAGCCTAACCGCCACCGGACTAACGACCTTAGTGATAGTGTATGGCCCAAGGAACCGAGAAGCAAGTTTGCGAGAAGGCTCCCGGAGAGGCAGATCCTTGGAAGAAAGCCATACTTTCTGCCCGCAAATATAACGAGGGGCAGGTCGCCGGTGACGATCGGCCGCGGCCTTGGTTCGTCTCGCTGCCAATAACAAGGCTGACCTAGCTCTGTTCCAAGTGCGCTTGCAACGTTGAACAAAAGCTAGAGCAGACGGAACCGCCGCATCGGGTTCCTGAGAGGGAAAAAGAGGGGGCTGATAACCAATCGAGGCTTTAAACGGGGACATATTGGAAGATGAAACGGGCAGGATCATTCTGTGAGGGTTTGGCAGACAAATGAACCCAAGAGCAGACGATGCCGGGGAAGAACAGAAAACACTTTATTCGACACAAAAACAAGAACCCACGAGGGGGTATGAAACACGAAACATGAAACACTAGACAGATTACACTACAACTTGACTGGGTAACTAGACTCTAAATGTACTAGTAACACGCGACACGACACAACACAAAACCCAAAGCAAAACAATCGACCAAACCGAATTCGTGACAGTCTTGACTGTATCTATTGTAGATTCATGTTGCTGTTAATATAAATAATACACGCCCTGGTGTTGTTTTGAGTGTGTTACTACCACCAGTTCACTGGCACAGTTTTATCTTTAAAATAGGACTTTAAAGTTCCCATGCTATGAGAGTATGCTTTACTAAGCATGACCATCACAGGACTTTAGGTGTGTAACTTTAGTTTGATCTTATCTGAATTATAATGTTCACGGATGATTCAGCTGTTGGCTTGAGGCTTCACTTCACACCTCAGCAACTGCAAAAATCCAATTATTACTATAATTAACTATTATGTTGATAATAAAAATGTAATATATGCATAATTAACTGCAATAATAAACTTCTATAGACATCCAGATTCAACGTTGTCATTCATTTGATTTGACTGAAAGCAACTATAATTGTGAATCATACATACAGGATTTTTTTTGCTGTTGATTCAGCGTATTTTTAAGTTTGTTCTTGCAGTGATGTCTTTGTAAATTCATTGACTTCCAGGATTGGCTTATTTTTTCTTGTGTAAGGGGAAAGTATCATTGAGACGACCTCATCCATCATTTGCATGTGAAGTGAGATGAATCCTTCTCCTCATCATGAAGGACGAGTTCCCTGTTACATATATAATTTCTGCTTGTCTTCCCGCTCAATTTACGGGGTATATCAGAAGAGTACAAGCAAACAGTTTGAGGGACTGTAGAAAATCTTTAATTTCAGGCTCTGCGTGTCTTATCTGAACAAAGTATACAGCCATATCATTACTTTTTTGATGCCCATTTATTAATTTATTTGTTGGTCATTTGTAAATGTGTTTTGCTTCGTCCCAGTTTATGTACATTGTTTCTCATAAAGTACAAAAACTGTAGGTGCTTTAATACGCATTTATTACCGTCTTGCTGTTTCCATTCAGCATTTTTTGTGGTAATCAGAAAGTGTCCATTAAATTGCATAGACGGAAATGAGTGAGTTGGCAGGTTTTGTCCTTTACATCAGTAGTTCTCCACTAGTTTTGCTTTCTCATAACTAGGTTGGCTTTAAGCTGCGAATGATTCACCAGGCAAAACTCACTGTGCTGAATACAAACAAGATAAAGTCTTGCAAATTAATCTGTACTTAATATACTCTGGGAGGCTTTTACATACAATATACATATACATATTGTAACACCCGCCACTCATTCATCCAACGCCCAGAGGGCGCCATCGCCAGAATATTGAATGTGCTCTTACTCTCTCCATACTTCCTGTATTTCACTGTCTTAAGCCCCCGTTTGAGACTGTGGCTGAATCCCAAACCGCCTACTTCCATACTATATAGTACGCAAAGTAGCGCTTTTTGCATACTATATAGTATGGAAGTAGGCGGTTTGGGATTCAGCCTATGATCGCGCGAAGTATTGCCAGCTCACCACTGTCTCTACCAAGCGTTTTTGTCATTGCCCTCATTGTTTGCTACGTGTATGATTACTGCCTGTTTTTGACCTTGTTCTCTTGGATTGTGATTTGGACTTGTTTGATATACAGACTGCTTATTTGTTATCGATCCACTGCCTGCCTTATCGTCCACGATTCTCTGCCTTTCCCAATGTTTATACTGTGTGTGACTCAATAAACCTCTGCATATGGATTCTACCACTCCTCCGAGTCCCTTTTCGTTACACATATACATATATTTAGTAGGGATGCTTCGATCAGGATTTTTGCAGCCGATACTGTTTTGTTATCTTTGTGATCAGCCGATAGCAATGCCGATACCGATTTTATTTTTTTAAGCTGATATATGCAAGGTCTTTGATGACTGTAACTGTTACAAATTTTTTCTAGATTAAGTAATACCACAGATGTTGCCTTTGTTATATTACTTACAACAAATATTTCCTTTGCAAAGAGATATTACATTTCTCTTTAAAAAGCTTTATGTCTCTTAAAAGTAATGAAAATTAAACACTTCACAGTCTTTACTGTATGAATTAAATATACATGCATTCGTATGAAGTACAACAGTTTAGTAGAGAGCAGAGAGTTATTTTATTAATAGATGAATTAGGTTACTGTAGCTTTAAGACGTGAGAGAGATCGCTCCGTTCACGTGAACTGACGACAGGCAGCTTTGTGTGCGAGACGGGTATATGCGGACAAGAGCAGCTGTGAGGAAAATGAAAGTTTAATTGCTCAAAACTTTAAAACGCATGCAAATAATAAAGTTATGGCGTGAGGATGCAGTTGTCCGCGATAGAAATGTGTTGTATACGCTATTTGATGGGGATGTGAAGACGCGCCGCGCTGTTGACCGGAGCGCGTCCTTATGAGAAATCCAAATCTGCACATCGCACATGAGCAACAGGTTATAAAAATGCTCGCGCTATGTAAAAATTGTCTCTAATTGCAGCAGCATTCAGGATCCCTATGATGACACAAGTAAACAGAAAGATCGGTTCACGAGATCGGCAGATTTAGCGAGTACCTATCGAGTCATTTAATACCATTACTGATCGGTGGCCGATCGATCAGAGCATCTCTAATATTTGGTTCTTTAGTAGTTCTAAATCAGACATGCACCTCATTCAGAAGGATTTTTTTGCCAGTTTCCCTTTACAAAACCACTTTAACTCATTTGTAGGATTTCAGGTGTGAACCGCTCTCTTGAGGTCTTTTCTATGGGGTTAAGGCTTTCTATGAGGTTCTGGGCTTTGTCTCTAGGCCACTCCAAATGGTGCACTTTGTTTTTCTTAGGCCAGTCTGTGATGGATTTACTTCGATGCTTAAGGTCATTGTCCTGCTGCATCAACCAACTTCTATCCGAGCTTCAACTGATGGACAGCCACCCTGACATTATACTTGGGAATTCATTTTTTTCCTCAATTATGGCAAGTGGTCCAGCCCCTGAAGCGGCAAAGCATGTGCAAATCATGATGTTCCCTACCATACTTCACTGTTGGGATGATGCTTACTGTTGGTAAGCTGAGCCCTTTTTGCGCTCTAGTATTTTTCCTGAACAATTCAACTTTTGTTTCATCAGTCCATAAAATATTTTCCCAGTAGCACTGGGGTTTGCCAAGATGCTCTTTTGCAAACTTTAGTCTCACAGCAATGTTTTTGGGGAGACCAGCGGGTTCCTCTGTGGTGTTCTGCCATATACACTGTGCCTGTTCAAAGACTTACGTATGGTAGACTCATGAACAGAGATGTGTACCAGTTCCAATGATGACTTTAAGCCTTACTTTAAGCCTTACTTCATTGAGTATTCTGTGTTGTGCCTAAGGAGTCATCTTGGCTGTGCGCCCACTTCTAGGAAGGGTAGCTACAGTATTAAAACTGTCTCCATGTATAGACAATTTGTCTAAACAGTTCAAGATTGTTTTGTATCCCTTTTCAGCCTTATGGAGTGCAGCAACTCTTGATCAGATATCTTTAGAGAGGCACGGTTCATAAAAGCTGATGCTTCTTATGGACAGCAATCTTAAAATGTTTGAGTGTCTTTTAATCAATTAAAGTTGCACTTAACCACACCTTTAAACTCGTTTTATTAATTTGACTTCAGTTTGCCAGCTTCTGACACAAATTAGCTTTCATTAAAGTAATTAGTCTATGGGTTCACTTACATTTTCCTCCAGCACTGTGAATGTTCACTGTGAATGTGTATATATATAATTGTCTTTCATCATAGTTTCTCTTATTGTCTGACCCACCAGCTGATACTCACTGCTCTATATGCCATCTGAATATAGTCTGAACGCTGTACTGTTCTTCATGACGTGACTACTGAAAGTATCCTGGTGCATTGATGCTGTCAGGACTTCAATTATATTTTATGAATCACTCCCCGGTCTTCTGCTCTTATTTAAAGTATTTATTTTCTACCTCTCTGCCGCATCAGGCCGATCTGTAAGTGCTTCATCACTTCAACGCTCCCAAATACTCAGAGGGCCTCTTCAGGCAAAGCTGGGTCATACCTCACTTACTGGTGTTTAATGCAAATATCTGTCCTACAATAACTGCTATATCTAGTGCTTTGTTTTATTACTTGGGTGCTTATGCTTATGATATCCGCTCTCTGCTCACTGGCAGAAAATGAAAGCTACCACTGGTACACTTTTGAAAAGTTCTAATATGTACCCTTTAGGTACAAATATGTACTTGGGGTAACAATATTTCTATTCAAAGCAGCACAATACAACATATACTCAGATTTTTTCCCATCTTTCTTATCATCTTGCAACATATTTGTCTTTTTATATCGAAGGAACAAAATGTTTTTAATATCTTGCCACTTATTTCTTTCATACAGATGGGATCTTTTTATAGTTCCTTTCTTTACAACGAGCTTCCACTTCAAATAATATTTTGAAGATCTAGTTAGAGTTTGCCAGCATTGCACTAAGAGCTCTTGTGTTTACTTTCAGTCTGTTTCTGTCTTATAAGCAGATAACCTTTTTTCCTTAAAAACACTGCGGTGAAAAACAACGGCAGTATATTAAGCTTGGACTCCCTACAGCAAAAAGCTTTTAAAAGGTCAGATCAGAAAAGAAATTGTCCACATGGCAAAAACAGGAAGGTAGCTCACCCCTCCACAAAAAAACAACTATAATTTTAAAAAAATATTAATATAATAATATAAGGTAGCACTCTAAATAGCAAATACGTTATGCTATTGAAACAAATGACACCTAATGAATGAATGACACCAAAAAAACTCATTATTTTTTACAATTACTAAGCTGGAGTACTTTAATGTTTAGTAGTATTTTTCTGTTTTTGGACACTCTTCAATTACACTACTGTATAAATGAACTACAGTGATATATACTGCACTGAACAGAAAGAAGGTGGTTGATTGTAAGGCCGCCCACAGCGAAAACTGATGTAGTTATCAGAGAGAGAGAGATGTCCTCAAAGTCAGCAATAATTTGTTTTGCTTACGAAAATCGCAGAAATTTTATTTGCAAGACATCTGGTAAAAAGAAGATACCTCTATATCCCTTTCTTTTCTTTGAAATAATTTTTGATAGGAAACTAGTTGACATAAAATAAAAATGTTCAATGGCAATGACAAGATGCAATAGAGGTATTTTTATTACATTTTTATATTGCCATTGGTTTAATGGGTTAAAAGGTTAAAGTATCAATAGAAAGTAACAATTTACAATACAAATTTTGTATATTTTTTCAATTTAATTACTTTCTGGACTCGGGCGGACTCGACTTGGACTCGGCCTTTAAGGACTCGGACTTGGACTCGGACTTGATGTTTAAGGACTTGGTCTTGACTCGTACTCGACAAAGGTGGACTTGGACCCAACTCTAGAAATAATATATAAAAGTACATCAATTATTCTAGTCCCACTTTAGGGTCCAATTCTCTCTATTATCTAACGTTTAACTACTTTTGCCTCAATATACTCCAATTACTCTTATTAATACTAAAGAAGTTGTTAATTTTAAGTATTGGTAGAAATGGGGAGGGTTAAGGACGGAGAATAAGGTTTTGCAGCATCAGGCATTAATATGTGCGATTAAGTATTAATAAACAGCCAACATCTCATTAATATTAATGCTAATAATCACAGTTAATAGTGAGAATTGTAAACTAAAACCATATTAAATCCACTATAGTATAATTGTTTTACAGTCCATACACAGTATTTAGTTACATCAGAAGTAACTATAATTAGATTACAAGAAAGAGTAATCCCTTACTTTACTTTTTCAAGGGAAAACGAATTAAATTACAGTAACTAATTACTTAGTAACTAGTTTCACCCAGCACTGGTTGCCAGTAATACCCACTAATACTGTAATTTCTACAGAATTTTTTTACAATTTTTTTATTTAATAATAGTTGACAAAAAAAATTACACAACTTTTTTGAGTCAACTAATATTTTTAAGTTCAATTAACTCAAAATCTTAATGCAATCAGGTAACTTACTTTTTTAAGTTGAACCAACAAATCTTTTTTTTTACAGTGAGGGAACATCTCATATGTTGGGTTGTCTGTAGTATTCATAAGAGGTTTGTTCCATCTGGATCATGGTGTAATCTTTAGTTGTATAAATATAAATATATTTAGTTTTATTAAAGGTTTATATATATAAGTATATAAATAATTTGATTTGGGGTTCAAAATAAAACATTCAAAGCATTTTACGGTTCAATGCCCAAATGCTGAACCTTATTTTTTTAAATATCATACATTGTCATCTAGAGGATATTACAAATATTAAATAATAAGTGGAGGTCAGGATGTGATCATGATGGTATTAAAATACTGCAAGCATCATATTCATATCATATTTTTAGAATTATGCAGTTTCTCTACACTACTTGAAGAGATACATTAATGTTGAGGGAATGATATATAACAGAAAGATACGTTTAATTTGCTATAAAATGATCAAAACAGTAATAATTAAATATAAATAAATGTAACTTAACACATTTAGTACCAGCAAAAATATTTTTGCAATACTATTCTGCATCGTTTTTCCCAATGTTTGCACTATAAACCTCTATGGGTTTCTACTTTCACATATTCGTCACACAGCTAAATCATACATTAGATCAGCTACCACATCATTTGCACATTTCTATAAATGTAACAGTGCTTGTTGGAGTGACTTTGCCATATAGGCGGACTGTTTTCTGCACTCTGCACTGTGTGTCACAGCGTGAAGCTTCAGAGAAACTGGAGATCTATGAAGTTGAGAGACCCTTTATTCCTCACAGATCTGAGGATAAAATAGATATTCACTCAGGGCTCATCTATAAACAAGCACACGCTCAGGGTCTCCACAGAAATTAGAAATGCTCGCATCAAACCCAGATTAGCGAATTAATGCCCGTGTCTCCGTTTTAATTACTGTGTGTCAGGTTTGTTAATCTGCCCCAAAGCGGGAGCCCACACTGTGCCCGACTAATGAGATGAGGATTTTGTCAAAGAGATTGCGGTGGATAATGACGGATCTTCGTGAGCATTCAGTGAGAAACGATGAGAAAATTAGAAGAGCAAGAAAATCTGTTTCCCAAGACCTCTTCAAAGCATTAACCTTGGTGTATGTCCCATCTGAAAGACAAAGGCATCCGTTGAATGCGGTCTTAAAATGTGATTGCGTCACTATTATAACATAAACCACAACTTTTAGCCATACAGCCATTTCCCAATTTTGCTTTACGAATCATTATTATTTATATACACCGGACTGCCAAGAAGATGGCTCAATACATAAAGTAGTGCAAACTGCTCATAACACTGCAGGCGCTTTTAATATTTTTATAACTGAAGGTCTTTGGGGCATCTCTGAGAAACAAAAAGTGTTTTTGGAAAGCTGAGCTCCTGCCAAGCCTGCACCCTGATTCGTGCTTTGTTACTGTAATAATCCCAAAATTTTATAATCTTATTGTTTATGCATGAGGAGCTCTCTGGACCGTAATCTAGTCGGAAATATTACAACAAATGATGTATAACTGTCTAACCACAGGCGGTTTGATGGAGTAGACGACATTAATGGTTTCGCATAAGAGAAACAGCTTATGATAGAGACATTTTTGATGCTTTTGTCAGGAGCACTTATATGGTCGATTCAGATTTGATGATCTCTATTAAATATTGACAAGGTTTATCTCCCTCAATATGTGTGCGTTAGATTTTTCAACAAAATGGCAACAGCTTTGAAAAGCAGAGCAGTCTGGATCAGTTAGCTCCTGCCTTTTGTGAGGGTTTTTGTAAGTTAAGCTTGGCTTTCAAAGTCACAATGCGAATTATTGATGTGTGTGATGCAAATAAACAAATACAAGAGTAACTTATGAAGTATACATTGAAAAGTTCCTATACATTAAAGGAAAACATTACCATTTTTTAAATATTTTCTATGTTCTTACCTCAACTTAGACAAAAGAATACATCCCTATCTTTTTTCAATCCGCACACTTAATCTTTGTACAGCACTTTGTGAATGTGTTAGCATTTAGCCTAGCCCCATTCATTCATTAGGATCCAAACAGGGATGAATTTAGAAGCCACCAAACACTTCCATGTTTTTTGCATGAGTAGTTACACGAGTAAGTATGGTTTGACCTCGGGCACAGTGACATTGATGGAAGTTTGAGCGAGAGGGTTAGTAGTCAAGAGTTACTGCGTACCGAGGTCGAAGTGCTGCAAACTAAGTGTTTTTCCGCCATACAATGTAGTTCTCATTTTTTAACCGCTTAAAAAAATCACCACGTTTTATTTTGTGTCAACATACTTACTCGTCGAACTACTCATGTAACAGTCTTTAAATCGGGAAAACATGGAAGTGTTTGGTGGCTTCAAATTCATCCCTGTTTGGATCCTAAGGAATGAATGGGGCTAGGCTAAATGCTAACACATAACACGCGCTGTACAAAGATTAAGTGTACGGATTGAAAAAAGATGAGTATGTATTAATTAAAAGTATGTATGCATTAAAAGTTGAGGTAAGAACATAGTAAAATATTGAAAAACGGTGGTGTTTCCTTTAAGTACGCAGAGGAGACCGTAAGCTTTTTATTCCAGTGAAAATTAGCCAGCGCTGTCTTTTTTTAATTACAGTAAAGGCACATATTGCAGCTTAAACTCTTGACTACAAAAAAATTAAAGTAGGTACAGTTTTTTGAACATATGGAGCTTTTTTGCTATTATGAAAACCCTTTTCTAATATTTGTTTAAAATCTAAACTCAATATATACCCTATAAAAATGTATATCATATAATGTACTGTACATACAGTAAGGCTTCAGCGCTCCCATATTTGAACCTGCAAAGTGCAGTGGGTTTGGAGAAAATGTAAGGGATAATGTATAGGTGTATGAGGTAAATAGTCGTGTAATAAGAGGGAAAATGTACAGGTAGCAGGTTGTTATCGCAGAAATAAGCCCCAACACTGTGACCGGGTGTCTTGTATCACACTAAAGGGGCTTATTTCACAATAACAACCTGCTGCCTGTACATTTTCCCTCTTATTACACGACTGTTTACCTCATAAGTAAGATAAGGAACATTAATTATTGATTTGAAATATTTAAAGATTGAAATAATTTATTTTAAGATTTTATTTTAAGACAAAGACGTTCAAATGTCATGAACAAGCCACTGGGTTAAATATAAAGTCATATATGTTATTAAAAGATTATTAAAGTTATTAAAAAATATTTGTAGCATCTCAGTCACCATAGGCTCTATCATACACCCGGCTCAATGCAGCGCAATGCGCGACGCAAGTGTCTTTTTGGCGCAATTATCATTTTAACGTTTAGCGCCACATTGTTTAAATAGCAAATGCATTTGCTCTTATTTTTGCACCCATGGACATTCTGGTTTGAAAACGAGGTGTGTTCAGGTGCATTGTTGGCGTGTTGCTATTTTAAGGCAACTAAAATAGGTGCAATATGTTTTTTTGTTATTTAAAGAGCGCATTAGTAATATGCGCCTTTAAACGGGACGACAACGCGGGTCACACACATGGAACGCTTTTAAATTTGAAAGATTAAAAGATTGAAATGTAAAAGATTATTATTGAGTCTCTTGAACATAAATGAGGACCGATTATGAGACGTTAGAAGGCGTAAAGAGCTGCTTCACTTGTAGTCTGGTAAGTAAATAAATGCTTTGCTTTTAACAAATGCATCTATTTTAAAATGTTTTTTAAATGCTACCTTACGGATTTATATGATGACACTGTACCTGTGGATATGATGAGATGAGAAACATTTTAAGTAATGCTTTAAAAATCCCATGGCTCTTTTCTAGTGCTGAAACACTTCGGCTCTCTGCACGTTTGTAAATTCTTTATCTCTTGTTTGTATTTTATAACCTTTTCTTGCATATTTGCAAATTATTTGATGACATTACAATGATTATGTAGGATATCAATACTTTTAAAGCAATTAAAAGCCTGCTATATTTTTACTTCCATGACTAAAAGAAAACGGCTTTTAAAGGTTTTAATCCAAAAAATTAAAATTTCAATAAAATTGAAAATAATTTTTTTTAAACATTATTCTTAAACTGGGGGTCTTCTTCCTCCGCTTAGTTTACACAAATAATTTTTCCGTCGTTAAATTAGCAAAAGTGGCATCGGACATGCCCATTTAGACGTTGCGCTGTGCGCTTGATGCAGGGGTCTAGTTTGCCGCTTGAACACTTTGAACGCATTCGTGCGTGTAGAGCGGAGTAGACGCGCGGAAAAAGCAAGCATTTGACGCGCGTCCGAAGCAAAATCCGCTTCTAGTGGGAGGGGCAACTGCTGTGCGAGTGTCTGTTTGCCAGATGACTGATGTTACTTGTGCATTTATCAAGAGAGTTACCAGTTTGTATTGGGTAACCTTACTATAGGGGGAAAATAAATGTCGCGGGTCGATAAACGTCACGTGACTCAAAAGTGAAGTGTGTATTACAACTTACCAGGTTGCCCAAAGTCCTTACTGACACTCTTCCAAGCGAGGTCCTTTTTATTCCTGTCTCCTCTATAGAAATAACAACTTGTGTCATATAGCTTCGAGTGACTGCTTGAGTGAGTGACTCCGGGCGGGGCTGCCACCACAGCAGCAGGCAGGCTCCTGATTGGTTAACGCGGCGCGAAATTCCGCCAAAGTTCAAATTTTTCAACTTGGGCGTCAGTCGCAAATTCGCGTGAACCGCAAAATGCACAAAAGCATCATTCGCGCGTACCGCGCACAACGCTCAATTTGCGCCTTTCGCGCAAGCTTCCCGCGCGAATGAGGCGGAAACGCGTCTTCCGCTCCGCGCCGAACGCCTCTTCCGCGCCGCGGGACCTCCTGACGCGCGTCAACGCGTCTGCACATTGACTTAACATTGAAATCACTCGCGCTTCACGCCTCTACCGCGGTTGGTGTAAATGCACCATTATGCAGGGTTTACACCAAACGCGTTTTGGGCGTCAAAATCGCGTCTACCGCGCCTAGTTTGTCGCTTGAACACTTTGTATGCATTCGCGCGTGTAGAGCGGAGTAGACGCGCGGAAAAAGCAAGCATTTGACGCGCGTCCGAGGCAAAATCCGCTTCTTGTGGGAGGGGCAACTGCTCTGCGAGTGTCTGTTTGCAAGATGACTGTTGTTACTTGTGTATTTATCAAGAGAGTTACCAGTTTGTATTGGGCAACCTTACTATAGGGGGAAAATAAATGTCGCGGGTCGATAAACGTCACGTGACTCAAAAGTGAAGTGTGTATTACAACTTACCAGGTTGCCCAAAGTCCTTACTGACACTCTTCCAAGCGAGGTCCTTTTTATTCCTGTCTCCTCTATAGAAATAACAACGTGTGTCATATAACTTCGAGTGACTGCTTGAGTGAGTGACTCCGGGCGGGGCTGCCACCACAGCAGCAGGCAGGCTCCTGATTGGTTAACGCGGCGCGAAATTCCGCCAAAGTTCAAATTTTTCAACTTGGGCGTCAGCCGCAAATTCGCGTGAACCGCAAAATGCACAAAAGCATCATTCGCGCGTACCGCGCACAACGCTCAATTCGCGCCTTTCGCGCAAGCTTCCCGCGCGAATGAGGCGGAAACGCGTCTTCCGCTCTGCGCCGAACGCCTCTTCCGCGCCGCGGGACCTCCTGACGCGCGTCAACGCGTCTGCACATTGACTTAACATTGAAATCACTCGCGCTTCACGCCTCTACTGCGGTTGGTGTAAATGCACCATTATGCAGGGTTTACACCAAACGCGTTTTGGGCGTCAAAATCGCGTCTACCGCGCCTAGTTTATCGCTTGAACACTTTGTATGCATTTGCGCGTGTAGAGCGGAGTAGACGCGCGGAAAAAGCAAGCATTTGACGCGCGTCCGAGGCAAAATCCGCTTCTTGTGGGAGGGGCAACTGCTCTGCGAGTGTCTGTTTGCAAGATGACTGTTGTTACTTGTGTATTTATCAAGAGAGTTACCAGTTTGTATCGGGCAACCTTACTATAGGGGGAAAATAAACGGCACGGGTCGATAAACGTCACGTGACTCAAAAGTGAAGTGTGTATTACAACTTACCAGGTTGCCCAATGTCCTTACTGACACTCTTCCAAGCTGGGTCCTTTTTATTCTGTCTCCTAATAGAAATAACAACTTGTGTCATATAGCTCCGAGTGACTGTTTGAGTGAGTGACTCCGGGCGGGGCTGCCACCACAGCAGCAGGCAGGCTCCTGATTGGTTAACGCGGCGCGAAATTCCGCCAAAGTTCAAATTTTTCAACTCGGCGTCAGCCGCAAATTCGCGTGAAACGCAAAATGCACAATAGCACCATTCGCGCGTACCGCACACAATGCTCAATTCGCGCCTTCCGCGCGAGGTTCACGCGCGAATGAGGCGGAAACGCGTCTTCCGCTCCGCGCCGAACGCCTCTTCCGCGCAGCGGGACCTCCTGACGCGCGTCAACGCATCTGCACATTGACTTAACATTGAAATCACTCGCGCTTCACGCCTCTACCGCGGTTGGTGTAAACGCACCATAAGACAATGCGTTTAGATCGTTAAAATAAGGCCCCATGTGTTATTAGTTTTGAGCAGTTGTTACATGGGAATAACAAACCTGCAAATGTTGCTACTGGCCAATCAGAATATTCGGGGAAAAATAACCTTGATATCTTTAATACTAATGGTACGTTTACACCAACCGCGGTAGAGGCGTGAAGCGCGAATTGAGCGTTGTGCGCGGTACGCGCGAATGGTGCTATTGTGCATTTTGCGTTTCATGCGAATTTGCGGCTGACGCCCGAGTTGAAAAATTTGAACATTGGCGGAATTTCGCGCCGTGTTAACCAATCAGGAGCCTGCCTGCTGCTGTGGTGGCAGCCCCGCCCGGAGTCACTCACTCAAGCAGTCACTCGGAGCTATATGACACAAGTTGTTATTTCTATTAGGAGACAAGAATAAAAAGGACCTCGCTTGGAAGAGTGTCAGTAAGGACTTTGGGCAACCTGGTAAGTTGTAATTCACACTTCACTTTTGAGTCACGTGACGTTTATCGACCCGCGCTGTTTATTTTCCCCCTATAGTAAGGTTACCCAATACAAACTGGTAACTCTCTTGATAAATGCACAATCAACATCAGTCATCTTGCAAACAGACACTCGCACAGCTGTTGCCCCTCCCACAAGAAGCGGATTTTGCCTCGGACGCGCGTCAAATGCTTGCTTTTTCCGCGCGTCTACTCCGCTCTACACGCGCGAATGGATTCAAAGTGTTCAAGCGGCAAACTAGGCGCGGTAGACGCGATTTTGACGCCCAAAACGCGTTTGGTGTAAATTCAGCATTACTGAGAAAAGTCTTGATAACCATTGGAATCAGTGTAAAATCAATGATTGAAATCAAACTTTAATGCTTCAAATCTCATATTAGACCAGCCTGTGAAATCCTTAGCTTATACAGATTAATACTTTATATTTAATTAGTATCATATGGAATCATTGGCTTTCTCTAGAAAATGTTTTTGTGGCTTTACCCTTGCATATTTTGCTAAACGTTATTTTTGCAAAACAAGAATAAGTTACAAGCAAGGTGTTATTTTATTTTTGGCCAAACTGTTCTGTGTAGGTTCATATGAAGAATTGTGGTGTAGGTGGAATGAATTATGAAATTCTGTGAAATAAAATATAAAAGGAGACGCAGCAGGTGGCAGGTGATTACAGTTCTTGTCACCATTTTTAACTCCACACTTATGACACTTACCTTTCTAACATTCACAGCCCTTAGTGAAATGACTGAACAGCTCGCCCACTTCACTGTAATGTGCCGGTTTTCATTACCCACAGCTAAAATCACGGATGTTTTATTTTTCTGTTGTCAGAATTGTTAGTTATCAAAACCACCAAATGATGTCACCACATGCCTTCTGTATGAGAACCATGTCTCTCTTTCTCTCAAAAGCAGAAAGGTCTTGGGTTCGAATCCCACAGAACACAATAAAATGTGTATCTGTAAGTTCCTTTGGGTTAAAGAATCTGCCATATTTAGATCCTTGAAAGTAAGCATTGGTCCAGCCTTTACTGAGGCTCTAAAGTCTTTCTGGATACAGGTTTGCCTCACCTCTGATTTTATATGACATTCAAGTTAGTGATGCTTTTCTGTAGATCAACTGGTAGAACATAGTGCTAGCTGATGCATGTAGTTATAAAAGTTAGTTGCTTTGGATAAACTTGTCTGCAAAATGCATAATTGTGACACTAATCCAGGCTAAAGTATTAATAATGGAGCATCAAAGTTTGATCTCACTCAGTCAATATTAAAGATACACTCTTAAAAAAAAAGGTGCTTCACGATGCCAACCTTTTTTTGTCTAAATAGTTCTTTAAAGCATCTTCAACAAGGTTATTTAAGGTAAAAAAAGGTTCTTCAGATTATAAAAATGTATAAAAGAAAGGGTTATATAAATGGTTCTTCTATGGCATCGCTGTGAAGAACCTACTAAGCACCTATTTTTTGTATCAAGTGCATCAAGGTTATATTTTTTTACAGAATGTTCTTCATTAGCAGTAACAACATAAACAAGCGGCTGTCGCGATCCTCACGTAACTTCCGGTAAAGTCCGCTAAGAATAAATAACAACAAATTTCTTTAAACGTAGTTTATTTATACACAAGCAAAAAAACAACACATAGATAACCTTGGAAACCAAAACATTTGTTATTTTCGACGAGGCATTTGTTCAAGAGATCAGTTTAGCAACTAGTCAGAGCATTAAAAAAACGAAACCGAAAGTAAGGTTTGGATCCAGACGTGTATCACGTGCTTCCAATGAAACCGTCTATACATTTTCACGTGACCATTTGCAGGACAAAAAATATTGAGACTTTATATACAAAATATATAAATCATGTTTTAAAAAATGAAATCGGAATAAAGTGAAACTTAATATTTAATGTTTTAATACATTACAAATACTGTATAGCACAAAGACAACCTGATCTCACAAAATACGTGAAATAGTCACGCATTATTTTGCTCAGTTTTGCGTGACATTGTCACGTATTTCCACCATATTACGTGCCCCTGACACGACTTTCTTTTCCGTGACAGTTACACGTATTGGTTATTCAACTGTTTTTTTACATTATCACAGCTATGTATATATAATATATTGCATGAATTATTAAGCCTTTTTATGTTTTTGTCCAGCAGTGACATTAAATGAAATCTATAATGCCGTGTTCCCAATAAACGTGTCATGAATAAAGAAGTCATATTTGAAAGCTTTCTGAGTTTTAATAACCACATTGGCAGTGTTTGTAACAGGCTATTATCACCTTCATAACATTTCTGAAGTACATGATGTTCTTCCTCTACTGACGGTGGGACATTCATTCATGCATCGTTACATCGAGGCTTGATTACCGCAAAGTGTTTTGGCTGGCTAACCAAAGAGCTGAATCAAACACTCACATCACATTCAGAATGAAGCCGCAGGAATGCTGACTGCTGCAAGACTGCAGAATCACAGAACCACAGCGTTTAAAATCCTTCCTTAGTTATCTATGATCTACAGACCATGCGAATGTTTGCAATTATTACAAAATACACCCAGAATGTACGACTGAAATTGTACTGTTAAATGTTTTATTTAGGCAACCTATATATTTTATAAAAAGCTTGCCTAAACAAAGCTTGCTGATATGCAGGGTCTTTGATGACTGTAACTGTTAACATGTTTTCTAGATAAAGTAATACACAGATGTTGCCTTTGTTATATTACTTGCAGTAATTATGTTTATTATTGTTTTAATAGAGAATCAAATAAATTAGCATAACAAATATTCCTTCTGCAAAGAGAAATTTAATATGCCTTTAAAAAGTCTTATGTCTGTTAAAAGTGATGAAAATAAAACACTTTACAGTCTAAACTGTATGAATTAAACATACACGCATTCGTATGAAGTATAACAGTTCTTTAGTGAAGAGCAGAAAGTGATTTTATTGAGAGATGAATTAGGTTACTGTAGCTGTAAGACGTGAGAGAGATCACTCAGTTCACGTGCACTGATGAGGCTTCTGTGTGTGGGCGCGCCGGATGTACGCGGACGAGAGCAGCTGTAAGGAAAATGAAAGTTTAAACGCTCAAAACTTTAAAACGCATGCAAATAATAAACTTTTGGTATGAGGATGCAATTATCCGCGATAGATGTGTGTTGTATACACTGTTTGATGGGGATGTGAAGACGCGTCGCGCTGTTGATCGGATCTCGTCCTCATAGAAAATACACTTATCTCTGCAAAGGCAAAGAGAGAAATCCAAATCTGCATGTCGCACATGAGCGATGGGTTATAAAAATGCTCGCATTGCGTAAAAATTGTCTCTAACTGCAGCCACATTTAGGAGCCTTATGTTGACAAAAGTAAACAGAAAGATCGGTTTAGGAGATCGGCAAATTTAGCGAGGACCGATCGAGTCATTTAATGATCTGTACGTTGTGATTGGCCTGAATACCTCTGACGTCAGCCGGAAATGTGACTCTTCTTACCATGTTTTAAAAATTTGCTCACAGTACAATGCTAACAGGAGTTAACTTACAAGCTGTGAGTCTGAAGCGAGAGGAATTATGATAATTTCGGTCTTGTCTACATCACCTATCACAGGAAGTAAACTGTTGCCTACAGGCCGTGTGTTTGTTGTAGTCCAAGAAAAGAGATTAACGTTGGAGACAATAAAATGCGTCATCGTTTACTTTGGGATTTGTACTTTTTGCATACTGTTAACATGTACTGTTATACACGTACACACCAAAGGACATGTGAAAACGTGAATCTGACAATAGTTGCTCTTTAATCATATTTTATGCACATATGTGACCCTGTTTATAAAATCCAGGCTAAAGACTTTATGAGATTAAGTGCATCGAAATTTAATTACAATTATTGATTTCGATCTTTGACATGATCTTTGTCAATATTAAAGATATTAAAGTTATTGTTTCATAGAATGTCCTTTACATTATGTAGGGTGATTAGTAAACACTGAGAAAGTGCTATACAACACAGTTTACATTATGGTTATGCACCTAAACAGCATTGTCCCTGTTACGCCAAAGTTGGCAGTGCGTGAATGTGTTAATTTGCCAATGCAATTGTTACATGCTCGTACACAGACTCTTCTTGTAAATTAAACAAGTAAGGTCACAGATCATAAGCTTTAATCTACAGTAGCTCAGCACTTTTCAGCATTGCATTTCTTCACTGCTCTGCAGGCCCGGGTCCAGCTATGAGACGTAAGGTGGGCCAAGCGATGTTGTGTGTGTGGGGGGGCTGTTTGAGGTTGCAACATTAAAACTGTCTCAAAGGATGAATGAAAGAATAAGATAAAGAATCAGAATAATTACATAGAACATTTGAGGGAATTCCACTCTTCCTTACATTTCAACAGTTATTTACTTTAAATCTTTACTTTTGAATCTCATTCATTTTAAGTTTTGCTGATGTATTTTATATATATATTTAGTTTTGGCTATGCACACTGATCTATATAAATGACTGGATTGCGCATAGAACGCTTGACGTAACTGCGTGAGGTGAAGCCAGTGCAGAGTTCGAGCCGCCATCTTGGTATACCCAACCGGCAGAGAGCGTCATTGACTTCCATTCAAAATCATGATCTAAATGTACCCCCTTTACAGCGTATCAGTTACACAAGGTTAATTTTTAGGACATGTGTACGTTAATTATTTGTTAATTCTGGTGTTATTTGCAATGTTTATGTTTTAATCGGGCAGGAAAATGGATTTACAAAAAACCGTTAAGGTGAGTGTGTCTGTTGCATTTGTTAATGACACGGGTATAAATAAAGTTTTTTTTGACATTCAGCTACACGGTGACGGTCAGCGTTATTTCTCTAAATAAGTTTAGGTAACTTGTAAGTTTAGATAACATAATTACAAAACTAGCAAATTATTGCATGCACATACAGTACAAAGCATGATTATTTATTTAGAATTCAGAATGAGCACGTTTATTGTCATTAATACTAAATATGCTGCGGTCTGTCTGCTGATCTGTTACTGTAATGAAGATGAATGTATAATAACTGTTTAAAACGCAAAATGTACAACTTTCAGTAAATAACTATTTACATGCTTTGGACGTTTGTGTTGTAATAATGTACAGGGTAACTTCACATATAAAAACGAAGACTAGTAAAGTGATGTTTTATTATTAAAATATGATCGCGTCTATTGATTTAATAGAACGTTTGGGTATACCAACATGGCGGCGCGGTGGCTTCACAAGTGTGACGTCATGCGCAATCCAGTCATTTATATAGATCAGTGGCTATGCATCTCATTGTGCGTTTCCTCATCCCCACAGAGTGGAAGCTCAATCTGCGAGGTGCCGAGCAACCATGCTACCCTCTTTCCTGACATTTGTAGGTCGAGCCCAGCCATTGGGTTCAATTAACCCAGAAAATGTTACACATGCTCGCAAAATGAAACAAAAAACGATGCAAGATGAAAGATGCAGAGAGTTGCAGTTTTTGTTTTAACAATGATATAGCCTAAAGATACATAAAAAACTATGCATTAGAAGTCAGGACCGCACATTAGGTCAGTAAACAGAGAAAAGGTGCTGCTATCCGGTTGAATCCGTTTTCGACTAACTCTGAACGTGGTTGAAAGTGGATGAGTTCAAAATGTTTTACAGCCTGTTTACCTGTATTTAGTGATCTGATCAAACAAACGCATCTTAATACCAGGTGTAAACACGATCAAGGTTCTTTAAACCAGTCAAAACAAGTGAATGATAAAGAAAACAGATTTTTTGGTCACTATTGGACAGAAAAAGTATGTGAACCCTAGGAATCAACTGGTTTTCTACAGTGATTCGCCATATGTGATCTGATCCTCATCTACTGTAGGTCACAAAAAAAAACAATGTGTATAAGCTGACAACACACAAATAATTCTTTTTATTAAACATTCACAGTGCTCCTTACCTTACCAATCTTTAACGTCCTGCTCAAGCCACACTGGCAAAGTTGATCGATCAATTTGGTCATCTGCATTTTCTGGATCAGATTTGGCTCGTATTGATAAGGTAGTAAAGATCTTTCAAACATGGTAAGGAGCGTCACATTTTTGGATGACGTCAGAGGTATTCAGGCCAAAGCACAACGTACTGGTAAGCTGGCCAATCAGGGACACAGCGCTTTTCAGATCCATGAGCTTTGTAACAAATCAGAGCATTTGAGGAAGGCAAAAATATCTGGAGAAATGTACGGTATGTGGAAAATAACGTTTTTTGAACCATAAACCACTCAAACACATTGTATTATACCAAAATACACAAAATAATGAAATAGGTGCTCTTTAATATCAGCTCACGCTTTTTGTCTGGTAACTGTCTTGGGTCATTCCTATTGCAGAATTCAAGAAACCATTGGTATTACCGATCATGCTGTTGTTTTAAATGTTACACAGTACTAGTCAAAAAATGGTCCCTAGTTGTCACTGGGGCAGTTTCCTTTCAAAATGTACACCTTTGTACCTAAAGAGTTTATATAGCTTAGAAGTACATACTGTATCATTAATATATCATTGAGTGGGACCAAAACATTCTGGGCTATATGTATCAATACATACCAATAGGGGTGGAACAATACATGTATTCGTTTCGAACCGAATCGGTACGGGGGTCAAGGTTCGGTGCATGAATTTAAACGGAGAATACACGGTATGAAAATAAAAAAAACTTGCAAAATAATTAATGTAATGCGGAACTACTGTTAGATCCGCGGGTTCTTTATGGACAGCTAATCTGTTGCCCCGCTTTAGCTCTGAAGCTCTGATTGGCGCCGATGCAGCCGAGCTCCGCCTATGTATGCGCTCTCTCAGAGACCGTCTACATTCTGGCACAATGCAGTTTTTTGTCAGGTTCACGGTCCAGTGAGTGAAATAGCAGCGACAGCGAGTATGGCAAATGGTGGCGAGGATCCGCCGGCCCCTTTAAGATCGCAAGTTTGGCAAAACTTCAGTTTTCCAGTCAGTTACAATAGTACAGGCGAGAGATTGGTGGAAAGGACGAGGACTGTGCGTCGGCGTTGTTCAGCAGTTGTTAGGTATGTGAGTGGAAATACATCTAATCAGGGCTCTCAAGTCTCACGCATTCACCTTGACAAACACGCATTTCAGTCAGTTCAAATGCCACACTTTGTATTTCTCACGCTGAGAAGTAGGAGATAAATTGTCCTGCTATATACAACAGGCATACGCAGGGCAGTTCTGTCGAGTTCAGCTGCTTTTTAAAGTGTGCTGTGCTCAACTTTACGCAGCGCCATCAGCGTCAGAGTACCGCGAGAAATCTTGCGGAGGAGGCTGATTTCAAATCGCTCTCGCGTTACTCTGACTTCATCCACTTGTCGTTTCTTGCAGCGCCTCATGAAGTCGTACACACCTATTAATTCATCCTACAAGCCTATTTTTGTTCTTTAGTACATTAATATGAAATAAGGCCAAAAATGTAATTTAAAAATGTATTTAGGTAACACTTGTAATACATTTGAACCCCTATTTGTATGAAAGATGAGTACAAGATTACTTAAAGTGGTATATATTTTTGAAATACGAGATAGTATGTTAAATGCATTTCAGTTCATATTCATGACATCTCAAAATAACACTGATAAGGACACCTATGTTTTTAAGATTAGCTTAAAAAAATGCCTTCTTCATTTTTGTTTTGCTTTTTCCTCCATTGTACCGAAAGTGAATCGAACCGTGAAGCCTGAACCGAGATACGAACCGAACCGGGACTTGTGTGTACCGTTCCACCCCTACATACCAAGTGTAAAGCCCTTTTCACACAGACATTACAGAAAATACACGGAAAAAGCTAATCGTTTGATTTATGGTTCATTCACACTGCCAATGATTTTCAGGGATCTGTGCATGCGTTTACACAGATGCCATAAAGATCCCGTAAAGACACGTGACAGGTTTAAAGTCCTTCCCTTGGTAGTTTTTTTTTTCTCCGCAGTGTCTGAAGTTTGCTTATTATTTGTTTTTTTCTCTCTTCAGAAACCACTCATGCGTTTATTTTTGTTTATGATAAGACTATAAAGGAGCACGTGACATGCCATTCTAGTATGCTGGTGAATGATCTCAGCTTCAAAGTGGATATTTGACGAGCTTCCTAATCTGCTTCATTCCAGTTTGCAGACATTTCTCATTGTGATTGTTAATCTGCATGTAAATCCCTTATTTTAAAGAGAAGACCATAACTTCATTGTTGCGATGACATGCGTGTCCTTACTACGGCACGCCTCTTATGGCATTGTTTCTGCGTCTTGTTTACAGAGAGGGGTTTCCGGGAATGTTACTAGGTCCTCTGAGTGATCCCAGAACATTTACGGGACGTGTTTGCGTTTACACAAAAGCCTGTCTGCCAATTTTACGGATATTTTCTGGGACCAAAGTGCTGTGTGAATGAGGTTTAAGTGTACTTAAAGTACAGTGCCATAGCTAAAGGCAGCCAGTCTATGAGTGAAATCTCCTAAGAGCTTCATCTTTCCACTCATGTATAGACGGTTTCAGCAGTAACAACATAAACAAGCGGCTGCACGTAGCTTCCGGTAAACTCCGGTAAATAAATAACAACAAAGTTCTTTAAACGTAGTTTATTTATATAACAAGCAAAAAACAACACATAGATTAACTAGGAAACCAAAACATTTGTTATTTTCGACGAGGCATTTGTTCAAGAGATCAGTTTAGCAACTAGTCAGAGCATTAAAAAAACGAAACCGGAAGTAAGGTTCGGATCCAAACGTGTATCACGTGCTTCCAATGAAACCGTCTATACATTTTCACGTGACCATTTGCAGGACAAAAAATATTGAGACAAAATATATAAATCATGTTTTAAAAAATTAAATCGGAATAAAGTGAAACTTAATATTGAATGTTTTAATACATTACACATACTGTATAGCACAAAGACAACCTGATCTCACAAAATAGGTGAAATAGTCACGCATTATTTTGCTCAGTTTTGCGTGACATTGTCACGTATTTCCACCATATTACGTGCCCCTGACACGACTTTCTTTTCCGTGACAGTTACACGTATTGGTTACTCAACTGTTTTTCCTATTTTCTTACAATTGTCGCTTCGGTTTGGGGTTAGAACAACTTTCTGTTACATAAAATGACATCCTTACCCAAACCCAACTCTAACCCTAACGTCAGGCGACGATGGTTTAAAAAGCATACAATTTTTTTTTATAAACCAATACATTAAGTGACATCGTAACGCAAACAGCAAGTCTAACCCCAAACCGAAGCGACAATTGTTTAAAAATAGGAAAAACAGTTGAGTAACCAATACGTGAAACTGTCACGGAAAAGAAAGTCGTGTCAGGGGCATGTAATATGGTGGAAATACGTGACAATGTCACGCAAAACTGAGCAAAATAATGCGTGACTATTTCACGGAAATTTGTGAGATCAGGTAGCACAAAGACATGAATCCATTCAAACCAAACTATTGAATTATTTAAAATTCATCCTATGTTCATTTAATTGTAATATTATAAAAAAAAAAATTATCTTAATAAATTATTTTTATCCAATATAAATGAAGAACTAGCAAAGTGATGGGGTCATAATAATATACCACATATTAGCAATGGCCCTACTGTGGCTTAATAGTCTGTGCTGTATCGTTAATAGGGAACATAATTGAGCCCACAATTGGATTTTGTTGGTAGAAAGTCATCTGATTTAGAGTTAGCAGGATAGGGACGTAAATGGAGTTGAAAAGTTCTTGTTTAAGTTTGACCCTTTATTTCATACTTGACTCTCAAGTGCTGACTTTGATAATTCAAGTATAGCTTTTAGAAGTTCTGTGTTTAGCATTCAAGCTAAAAAGAAATCTGTTTCAGCACTATTGCTGCGTTATACAATACAGTATACTGAGAGATAAGTGCCTTGTGTATTATTGCTCTTGGCAAACTAAACAAACCCTTACAAGGTCTGGACCAGTGTATCACAAGGAACAAAGGCAGCGATTTCAAAGGCATTGGGCAGATTGAGTATTTCTTCATCTTAATGATGCTCAACATCATGCTATTGTTGTGACAGTAAAGCAAAAATGGTATACAGTACTTGCAGTACATCACATTTTTGGCTGATATGCAGCAATGCTTTTTCCTTTAATGAAACCACTTCACTCAAACACTCCTGACTGTAAAATCAAAAACTTTTATTTTCTTTATTCTCTTTATTTCACAGGAGAAGAATACTGAAAGGAAATAAGTGAAAATTGTAAGGAAGTTTTTGGACAATAAAAAAATAACATGATGATGTCACTCATAAAGGAAAGCTTACATTTTGATTTATAATGACAAGCATGCGTCATTCAAATGAATACCAGAAAGATGTTATGCAAAGTTATTGTTATACAAAGATGTCTTGTGAGGCTGCAAGTGTGCTTTATAAAAGACGGTGGTCATACGTCTGAAACATACTGTAGCTGTGGACTTCAGTGACTCATGTACTTCGATGTGTCACACCAGCCTGGCTCTTACAGGGGGGGGGTTGTGCTTCTGAGGTGCCTGTCTGTAAGATGAAAATCCATTGTAATAATCTTTGTCAAACACTCTCTGCATATAAATGTTTGTGATGGCCTTCTTTAGTCATTTATCTTTGCACAAGATGATGTGATCCACTGAGAGTAATGCTTGACAAATGATATCATCCACTAAACACGGGGCTGAATATTGGAAAAGTGAATTTGATAGGGTTATATTGTTTTCTTTGTTGTTTTACCACAGTATTTGATTGGTACGATCACAATTGACCTACAATACATGGCTCTTAACCATTATAATTATGATTAAAGCTCACATAACACACTCTGTTTCTGCATTTCTAATGTTAATCCGGAGTACCTATAGAGTAGTATTACATCCTTTATATCTCTGAAGAGTCTTTAGTTTAATCAGATTTATAAAAGAAGGATTAGCTTAACCGGATATTTCCGATAACATGCGGAAACATTAAGAAGGAGGAGTTACTACTGCGGGAGGAGCGAGTCGTCATGCAACACTATACAACACTGTTTAACTTATGATTCACTACACGTACGTGTCATTTATATAATATGCATGCACCTATTTCCAACATAAGACTGAAGTCTTACTTACCACATGCAACTCATGACCCAGTTGGGACTTTTCAATGAAATCCACTGCATCAAACACACAGCAAAACTCCACTGCTACCCCGGATAATAAACTATATCCAATGTTTCCATAATGCTGGCTTTCTTCTCCTTACATCCAAAAACACACTTCTTCATTCGTGCCATTGTTGAGTTTTGAAACTAAACAAAGCTGGGTAGCACTTTATTTTACAGTACGTGTACTTACCTTGTACATATATGGTAAATAAGTTGTACTTACCGATAAATGTGTGGTACTTACTTTTAGGCATCTACATGGTAATTAACTGGTATCATTACTGTACTTACCAGTGGTACATACTTGGTAGTTATTATGTAACTCTAGATAAGTACTGGGTAATAACAGATACTTATAGTGCAGGTATACTGTAACTAACAAGAAACATTACTGTACTTACAAATAAATGTACAATATAAGTATTTAGTATTTACAGGCAAGTTAGGGTTAATGACATGTATTTATAGTGTACATATATGATAATTAATATCAAACACTTCTGTCCTTACAAATTGTATATACACAATAAGTGTGTACTAGTGAATGTACCCAGTAGTTAATGTGTATGATAGTCAATGGTTGGGTTTTACAGCTGGACCTGTAATAGAAAAAAAACTTTCCGAAACTTGTAGGAACCCTGGCGAAGTGCATTCGGCACAGAAATACTCTGTAACACGCCCAAATGCTTTTTTGACACTTTGCCTACGTTTAGCATGAGGAAACTCTATAACTGTGTTAATAAGTCTGAATACATGAAATAACATCGAACCACCCCTTTAAAGGGATTTAAGGCCTTCCCGCTTTGGAGTTGGCACTAGTAGGTTTGCCAAACTCCTCCAAACAACACAAAAAGATCACGCCCATAATGCTTGGCAGAGGCTAATAATGTTGTAAATAATATTCATTTTTTTTGCTAAATGTGTCACCAGAAGTCATTGGAATTACATGTGTGTTGGATTTATCTGCTTTTTGAACTCTCAAAGTTCTGGTACCCGTTTACTTGCGTTATATGAATCATAGAGCACTGCGGCTTCTGCAAAATATCTTCTTTATTCTTCTGCTGAAGAACAAAAATGTCACCAACATATGTCACCAAAAAAAATGCTTTAGCTGGGTGTGCACAGACAGAGTCAGAAATGTTAATGGATTACCTTTTTCGTATCTTTTCTTTTCTTCACTCAAAGCTTTTTGCTTCAGAAGCTTTGCAATGCAATTGTATTTGCTTAGTTTTGGTTAGATGATCTTTTTGCATTTTTCGTCCCTTCAGTTTTGTCATATAACATCTTAATAACCTACACATCTTTTGTGTTCCATTAAAAAAGTCACATGGATTGTAATGAGATTAACAGAAATAACTGATAACTTTGATTTGATAGACTGTCCCTTTAAGAAGGTGCATTAACTCATTCCCTGCCAGCCTTTTTAAAAAAAAAGAATTTCACAACTTACACAAAATGCTTCCTAAAAAAAGTTATTTATTTATTAGTAAAGACCTATGATTATGCGATCCGGATAACGCGGACGGAATCACGGAATCCAAATGCGCAGAAACATTTTCCTATCGTGTGATATTGGACGCGTAAACAAGGTTTTTTCATAGCCCGAAACACAGCAGACACAATAGGTACAGTATACTGTACTTTCTTTCAGCGTTTGCCTTGCGCGCACACACGTCTGCCCAGCTTTAAAAGTAAGGACATTCACGAATTCAGGAAAAACAGCAGATCCACAACTGCAGTGAATCTACTGTATGAGTGTGCGCTCCCACAGCAACGTGACGCTCTTGACATCCATTTATCAGCGTATATAGCTCCTATATGTATAACATACGCGTGATCACTTGACTAAGTTTTCTTTCTTGTTTAAGTGAACATAAACAGCTAGATGTTACGCAGTAAATTGAAACTTAAAACAGTCTGTCTTGGGTCTTAAAGTGACAGTAGCCTGCTGCTTTCTGTGTCAGAAATGTGTTGATTTCATAACAAATATATTTACATTTAATACAGATGCCTGAACATTAAAACAAGATTTTAGTATTTGTATTTGTTATGTTTTGAATAAAAAGTAGTTTAAAACCATTATTAACGGTCTGGTTTTTACAATTTTCATTCAGGAGCAAATGACCTTAAAATTTGACAGGAATAAAGATTTGTTATTTATCATGATAATTATCGATATTGACTGATATGGAAAACATTTTCTTGATCATTTTTAAGGCCATATCGCCCAGCCCTAATTCAACGAATCAGAGGATGACTTTAAAGCTGCTAGTCAGTGTTTCCAGTTAAGTGTGCCTTTCGCGTGACATCTGAGACTATACATTGTGTATGTAAAGTAAACAGCTTTTCACAAATGAAAACAACAGCTCCAAGTTCAAACATGGCGGCACATAAAATAAACGTTCCCATTTGAACAGCTCGGCAAAGCCTGTGCATGGTGATCGCTGGGAATGATGTGCCCTGTTGTCATTGGAAGATTTTGGATAGTCATATACAGTGGGGCAAAAAAGTATTTAGTCAACCACCAATTGTGCAAGTTCTCCCACTTAAAAAGATGAGAGGGGCCTGTAATTTTCATCATAGGTACACTTCAACTATGAGAGACAAAATGAGGAAAAAAATCCAGAAAATCACATTGTCTGATTTTTTAAGAATTTATTTGCAATTTATGGTGGAAAATAAGTATTTGGTCAATAACAAAAAAGCAAGATTTCTTTCTCTCACAGACCTGTAACTTTTTCTTTAAGAGGATCCTCTGTCCTCCACTTGTTACCTGTATTAATGGCACCTGTTTGAATTTGTTATCAGTATAAAATACACCTGTCCACAACCTCAAACAGTCAGAATGCAAACTCAACTATGGCCAAGACCAAAGAGCTGTCAAAGGACACCAGAAACAAAATTGTAGACCTGCACCAGGCTGGGAAGACTGAATCTGCAATAGGTAAGCAGCTTGGTGTGAAGAAATCAATTGTGAGAGCAATTATTAGAAAATGTAAGACATACAAGAACACTGATAATGTCCCTCGATCTGGGGCTCCACGCAAGATCTCATCCCGTAGGGTAAAATTATCACCAGAATGGTGAGCAAAAATCCCAGAACCACACGGGGGGACCTAGTGAATAACCTGCAGAGAGCTGGGACCAAAGTAACAAAGGCTACCATCAGTAACACACTATGCAGCCAGGGACTCAATTCCTGCAGTGCCAGATGTGTCCACCTGCTTAAGCCAGTACATGTCCGGACCCATCTGAAGTTTGCTAGAGAGCATTTGGATGATCCAGAAGAAGAGTGGGAGAATGTCATATGGTCAGATGAAACTAAAACATAACTTTTTGGTAGAAACTCAACTTCTTGTGTTTGGAGGAGAAAGATGCTGAGTTGCATCCAAAGAACACCATACCTACTGTGAAGCATGGGGGTGGAAACCTCATGCTTTGGGGCTGTTTTTCTGCAAAGGGACCAGGACGACTGATCCGAGTTAAGGAAAGAATGAATGGGTCCATGTATCGTGAGATTTTGACTCAAAACCTCCTTTCGTCAGCAAGGGCATTGAAGATGAAACGTGGCTGGGTCTTTCAGTATGGCAGTGATCCCAAACATACCACCCGGGCAAAGAAGGAGTGGTTTCGTAAGAATAATTTCAAGGTCCTGGAGTGGCCTAGCCAGTCTCCAGATCTCAACCCCATAGAAAATCTTTGGAGGGAGTTGAAAATCTGAGTTGCCCAGCGACAGCCCTAAAACATCACTGCTCTAGAGGAGATCTGCATGGAGGAATGGGCCGAACTACCAGCAACACTGTGTAAAAACCTTGTGGAGACTTACAGAAAACGTTTGATCTCTGCCATTGCCAACAAAGGGTATATAACAAAGTATTGACATAAACTTTTGTTATTGACCAAATACTTATTTTTCACCATAATTTACAAATAAATTCTTTAAAAAATCAGACAATGTGATTTTCTGGATTTTTTTCTCATTTTGTCTCTCCTAGTTGACGTGTACCTTTGACAAAAATTACAGGCCTCTCTCATCTTTTTAAGTGTGAGAACTTGAACAATTTGTAGCTGACTAAATACTTTTTTGCCCCACTGTATGAACAAGATAATGTTAAGCTTTGATTTATTTATGTAGAATGACTGTATTGATTGTATATGTAATACTATTTGTGCTTAAAGGAACATGCTGTTACTCATCCTCATGTCGTTTAGGATCTGTGTGATTCTCTTTTTCTGTGGAACACAGAGTAGCTGGAGTGGGAGTCTTTATGATCCACAGAAAGAAGGAAGTCATACGGTTTGATATGAAGGTTATGAATCTTTAAAAAGTTGTGACCGTGCTAGGAAAGAATCAAGCATACAAGGCCTGCTGTTTGTTTAGCATGCTTGTGCTTTTTAATACCGTGCAAATTGACTGCGGTGTCCACACGAGTGCTGGCCGGCCAGCGAGTGTGTATAAATTTACATCTATTGGTGGGATGTATTCGGTCTTTATTGTCACGAGCAGCGTTTGGCACTGTGTGCATATTAAAGCAGTGTGTCAAAGGGACGCCGACGTTTCCGTGGAGCCCATTTTAATTTCAGATATGGAAATGGGTCGACACTGGCACACTGACAAATGCATCTCTTTTGCTGGAGAGACGTGCTGAGACTCAACTCATTTGTAATTCCTCACCTTAACATTCTGTCGTAAAACAAAGAGTAATGACAGTCGCATATTGTTTTTATTCGCTTACGAATAAAACTTGAACTCCTAAAACTTGAACGTTCAAACTGGTGTCTAATCTTTTCATATACTCAGTGAGGAGATATAAAAGTGTTTCATTTAGGTATACACAAACAATTATTAAAGGCGGAGTGCACAATGTTTGAAAGCCAATGTTGATATTTGAAATCACCTAAACAAACACGCCCCTACCCCAATAGAATCTGGACCTTCTTTTAAAAGACCCGCCCCACACATACGCAACCCGGCAAGGATGTCGGTTAGTAGACACGCTCCTTACTGCTGATTGGCTATAAGTGTGTTTTGGTAGTCGGCCCGTCTCCTTTTCCAAAGCGTTTTTCAAACATTGTGCACTCCGCCTTTAAGGTAATGTAGATTGCCTATATTAGATCATTCGGTTTTAATAGTATTGCATGAGAAATATTTTGGTTTATATTAAAGCAGACATTTAAGCACAGTTTTGAGACAACTTGAGCCTGATTGCCATCATGGAGAAATAATTTACATTTCACATATTTCCTTTCTCCATGTTGCCATTTTAAGAGACCTGGAACAGCTTTTAAATTGCTTTCAGCTCTCAAAGAAATATCACCAAAGATCTTTGATCTGTCTTATAAGTAACTTGTATTGCATTATTTGCCTTTTTCTCCATTATGGCTTACTGACAGTTTACATAATGAAGTGAATGAGATGATAATGCATCAGTTACTACACTCAATATGTTCCTTGTACATCAGTACTTCTGCATTCAGTAGCCATCTCTATTTCAGACACTGATAGCATGCAAAGGTCATAATCATTTGCATTCTGGTAAGCACAGACTAATTGACCAGCAGCAGATGAATCATGCCGGACCTGCGCTGGATATTCGTGGAATGAAGCGTATCGAAAGAGTCCAAGAATAGATTTTAAACAATCATTGTTATTAATACACGTGGAGATCATTTAATGTGACATTTTTGCAATATTTTCCATCATTGACGTAAACCATCTGTCCCGTCGATTTCTGCACAGCATCTTTCATCGAAATGCTGTATGTGTAACGGCATAGTGAAAGCTTTTGGCTAGAGAAGGGATTTTGGATAGGTCTGCCTCCGGCACATTCATTGTTGAACACACTGTTGCCATCGTATGAGGTCACATCTTTCTTCCTTTGTGAGAGCCAGAAACCACTGGTCAACACCATGCTGAAGTGTTTGCAGCAGGTTTATTAGTGAATGCCAACAGCTCCTTTTATGATTGTGTTTAATAGAAGCCTGAATTATGTGATTCATACAAAAATGTATTGGTAGAAAAAAGCAACAACAAAGCCTCGCACCTATAAAGTCCACCTCTATACCAAAGAGTCACTGAGGTGAAGGCTAAGAAATACTATAACATACAAATGCAATCAAATGAATTTTTATAAAATAGCCAATTTGTAAAATTTTATTATAAATTGATGAGCATGGACGACATTAAAACATGCTGATAGCTTCTGGCCAATCATAATATTCTGCACACTGCAAACAGCGTTTCTCTCCACACGCTGTTTGATTTATTACCGACGAATTGCCAAATACCTCCACACACCTTCTATGAAGACTTTTGTGTAATAATTCCCGTTGTTTAAAAGTGTACACCGTCTGACAGGTTTTGATAGTTGTCTGGCGTCCGTCTGGGAGTCGGATCATTCTGAATGGTTGTTCGGCATAGCCAACCAGTGCACAAGAAAAAAATAGAAGTGACGAAGCAAGCCAATGACAATGGGTGCATCCCAATTCGATGGCTGGGTCCTTCTAAGGATGCTGACTTTGAAGGCAAGACTCCGTCTTTTAAGGCTGCAGCCTCTGATGTGCACGAAGCGAAACTGAAATGAGACGGTATAGCCTCAGACTTAAATAAATATTGAGCCAGAGATTTTTTTAATTTTATTTTAGAGAATATGATGCGTTAATGCAGATTAAACCCATCAGTGTATCAAATTTAACAACCGTGGAAATATACAGTGCCGGCTTGTGACTGCTTATCCGAGGGGCGCAAATTCAAAATATGTGTTCGTAGTGTCATGTGTGTTTTCAAAATATGTGTTTGTTGCGTTATGTGAACAATGTGCATCATGTGTTTTGTCAAAATAAGTGCCTGCTGCACACGCGTCAAAACCATTTATGATAAAAGAGACGCTCACGTTCACGCAAGACACTCCCTTAACAGTAAACTGTGATTACGCATGAGATTATACGAGTATCTGGCAAACCCTTTAGACGCGTCTGCAGCAGGCCCTTATTTTGACAAGACATGTGATGCACACAGGTTCACTTGACGCGCAGAACACATATTTTGAAATTACAAACCACACACATGACGGGCTACATACAGGTTGTGACGAACTTCACATTTAGTGCCCTCGAAATAAAGAAGTCACCGACTGCATTGGAAATATACAAAAGTAAAACGCAGTATGCACACTATTCGCATCATTAAAACGTCATTTATAATACTAAAACAGTGACAAGGACCTTATATTATCTAAATATACACTTTTATTTAACTACAGTTATGAATGTTTATTTTAAAATACCTAGATGTCACAGGCGCGCATTGAATCTTGAGATAGCCGAGGCTGTGAAGGATCCATAAATTGTTTCAGGGGAAACAAAAGCAACATTTGGAGGCTGCATATGAAGGAGCCTTCGAATTGGGACAGCCTTCGTCACTGCCTGGTGATGTCATTGGCCTTTAAAAACGGCATGCAAAGGACGCAGTCCCTGAATTGGGATGCACCCAATGATGCTTTGTTTATGTTTTGTATCCTGGCATTCACTATAGTTCTTCCGGTTTACCGTTTTGAGTAATGAACACCAATCTGTTAGTACAGAGAGCACATTTATGAATTTACCAGTAATATCATTTTGGTGATTTTATGGTAATTTACAGAAATGAATGTGCGAAAGATAATAAGAGATCAATAATGTTTGATTGCTGTTGTTTAAACAAGGATCTGATCAGCTTTACTTAGATGTAGGTAATAAGACACAAACTTAATGACAAATTATAACTCTTATGGAGATTGTGTGCTTTGAAGGATCCTTGTATCAGATTAAGTGGCCCTCTGCTATAAATATAACAGGATACATTTACTTTATGCATACGCAGTACAATGGCTCATAAGTAATTATCTTTCAGAGTCATTAACTCATTCTTGTACATTCAAACTAATGTCATTTATAAAATATACTGCAAATTAGATTTTTGCTGTAGTGTATGTCTTACACCATAAAACTTTATACTGTCTGCACTGGCTAGAAGTTTTTGTTTTAATCTGCTTGTAAAAGATATTTTTCTTGTCTTGTTTTCTATTAAAAATAACTAAAAACATACTTACAGCAAGATTAATATACTTGAGCAGCAAAAGTTGCATAAGAGATGTAATAAGTTGTTTTTTAGAGAACATTTCTTGAACTAAGTTCATCCTAATCATTTTAATCTTGTTTTATGCATAAATATTTTGCATATTGCACACGGATTGATTTACTCAATGTGATTTAATCTCTTCTACAATATATACAGTATATTATCAGCTTTATTTTACTGTGTCCACTCCCCAGAATTATTATCCAAATGAATATGATTTTATATATACATATTTTTTTAATGATTTGTGCATTCTCTGTGAAATAAACCTGCATGTGATCCTGGCACTGTCAGCTACACACTGTACTCTACCAGCTATAGTGCAAGAACAATCTTGCCCCAAAATCTTATGGTTAATAAAGTAAGTTTGCAGATACCATATGCAGGGATTGAATGAGAAAGAATAGCTTTTGTATATACTTTAGACTTAAGTTTCTTTTTATAGCCGTATCAATGTACATCAAATAGGAGGGGGGCTGTCATGTGCCTTCGCGGACAAGCATGGGTTGTACAAGGGCAATGATATTTGCAGTCTCGGCGGGGTGGATGATAACCAGGTTACAGCTCGGACACAAAGTGTTCTTTCGCTTCATTATTTTTTCAAAAATGCTCTTGGGCTTCTGATGGTGATCATAATAATGTTCCACTGAAGTGTGATGATGTGTGGAAATACAATTGCTGAATGGTCAGATCAGGTCATGAAGGGTCTCTTCTATTTGTAGACGGCTTATAAGCTGGTCTCTAATATGTGATACGTCACAATGAAATGAAACATTAGAGTACAATTTGTTGGATTGTGTCAAATAACGCATCCACATGCAACCTCTGTTTGTTCTGTCTGTATGCTTTCACACGTACATGTTTACAGAAGTGTTTTGTGTTGTTGTAGTAGAGCTGGATGGCAGGATCAATGAGCAGAGCTATCAGTGTTTCAGCAGCAGAGGAGATTCCATTAATGTGTTCCTAATTACTGTTAAATGGACTGATGTGCAGAGCAGGCAGAAACTGTCGATATGATCAGTGCTGGTTTATAGAGACAGAGAACCTGCCTGGCTGCTTGCCTATCCAGGGTTGCCAACTTTGGCTTTGTGGCTGGAGTAAGATTTAGTTTTTTTGGGAGGGGGGTACATTTCACATGTATAATAATAGTTATTCCCCCACCATTGCTTTAATATGCACTCCAAACTTGTCTACTTGTTTTTATCAACTAGTCAACTAGTAAAAACTGAAAATAGTATGTTGAACAGAACCTCCGCCCTTTTTAATTTTGATTGGTTGGAATTCCTGTTTGGCTTACTTTACAATGTGATTGTTCAACATTGTGAAATTGGCGTGTGCTGTTAGACTGTTGCTGCTGCACTATGCCAATGTGTATTTTAAAGGGTGCTATCTGTTTGTCTGTCTTAGTCTGTCTGTTCTTTGTCTGTCTGATCTTTTTGTCTTCTGTCTGTCGGTCCATCTGTCTTTGTCTGTCTGATCTTTTTGTCTGCCTGTCTGTCGGTCCATCTGTCTTTGTCTGTCTGATCTTTTTGTCTGCCTGTCTTTGTCTGTCTGTCTGATCTTTTTCTCTGCCTGTATGATCTTTTTGTCTGTCTGTCTGTTTCTGTATGATCTTTTTGTCGGTCTGTATGAACTTTTTGTCTGTCTGCCTGTGTCTGTCTGTCGGTCTGTCTGATCTTTTTGTCTGTCTGTATGATCTTTTTGTCAATCTGTCTGTGTCTGTCTGATCTTTTTGTCCGTCTGTATGAACTTTTTGTCTGTCTGTTTGTCTGTCTGTTGGTCTGTCTGTTGGTCTATCTAATTTGTCTGTCTGTCTGTCTGTTTGTCTGTCTGTCTGATCTTTTGGTCTGTCTATCTGTCTTTGTCTGTCTGTCTGATCTTTTTGTCTGTCTGTCTTTCTGGCTGTCCGTCTGTCTGTCTGTCTGTGTCTGTCTGATCTTTTTGTCTGTCTGTCTGTCTCTGTCTGTCTGTTTGTCTGTCCGTCTGTCTATGTCTGTCTGTCTGATCTTTTTGTCTGCCTGTATAATCTTTTTGTCCGTCTGTCTGTGTCAGTCTGATCTTTTTGTCTGTCTGTCTAATATTTTTGTCTGTCTGTCCGTCTGTCTGTCTGTCTGTGTCTGTTTGATCTTTTTGTCTGCCTTTATGATCTTTTTGTCTGTCTGTCTGATCTTTTTGTCTGCCTGTATGATCTTTTTGTCTGTCTGTATGATCTTTTTGTCTGTCTGTCTGTCTGTCTGTCTGATCTTTTTGTCCATCTGTATGAACTTTTTGTCTGTCTGTTTGTCTGTAGGTATGTCTGTCTGTTGGTCTATCTAATTTGTCTGTCTGTCTGTTTGTCTGTCTGATCTTTTGGTCTGTCTGTCTGTTTAAACTTTTTGTCTGTCTGTCTGTCTGTCTGTGTCTGTCTGATCTTTTTGTCTGTCTGTCTGTCTTTGTCTGTCTGTCTGATCTTTTTGTCTGCCTGTATGATCTTTTTGTCCATCTGTCTGAACTTTTTGTCCGTCCGTCTGTCTGTCTGTCTGTCTGTCTGTCTGTCTGTCTTTGTCTGTCTGTCTGTCTGATCTTTTTGTCTGCCTGTATAATCTTTTTTGTCTGTCTGTCGGTCTGACTGTTGGTTTATCTAATTTGTCTGTTTGTTTGTCTGTCTGATCTTTTTGTCTGTCTGTCTGTCTGTCCGTTTGTCTGTCTGTGTCTGTATGATCTTTTTGTCTGCCTTTATGATCTTTTTGTCTGTCTGTCTGTGTCTGTCTGATCTTTTTGTTTGTCTGTCTGTCTGATCTTTTTGACTGCCTGTATGATCTTTTTGTCTGTCTGTCTGATCTTTTTGTCTGTCTGTCTGATCTTTTTGTCTGTCTTGTCTGTCTGTCTGTCTGTCCATCTGTCTGTCTGATCTTTTTGTCTGTCTGTCTGTCTTTGTCTGGCTGTCTAATCTTTTTGTCTGTCTGTCTGTCTGTCTGTCTGTGCCTGTATGATCTTTTTGTCTGTCTGTCTGAACTTTTTGTCTATCTGTCTGTCTTTGTCTGTCTGTCTGTCTGATCTTTTTTGTCTGTCTGTTGGTCTGTCTGTTTGTTTATCTAATTTGTCTGTCTGTCTGTCTTTGTCTGGCTGTCTAATCTTTTTGTCTGTCTGTCTGTCTGTCTGTGCCTGTATGATCTTTTTGTCTGTCTGTCTGAACTTTTTGTCTATCTGTCTGTCTTTGTTTGTCTGTCTGTCTGATCTTTTTGTCTGTCTGTCTGTCTAAACTTTTTGTCTGTCTGATCTTTTTGTCTGTCTGTCTTTGTCTGTCTGTCTGTCTGTCTGTCTGATCTTTTTGTCCGTCTGTCTGTGTCAGTCTGATCTTTTTGTCTGTCTGTCTTTGTCTGTCTGTCTTTGTCTGTCTGTCTTTGTCTGTCTGTCTGTCTGTCTGTCTGTCTGTCTGATCTTTTTGTCTGTCTGTCTCTCTAATGCTATCTCATGGCAGTTTGTACATATTTTATGAGGTGGCTTATTAGTATTCATTGGTAGGACCACATTCATACATTTTTGTATGATTTACCTTAGCCTCTGTGACTTTGGGTTTAGGGGTGGTGTTTCGTTATTGATTTTTTATAATCATCGTTTGTTTTTGCATGATTAACTTCATAAGAAATTCATACGAATCAGCCAACTCGTATTTTGTACGAATGTACAAATTCTCATGAGATCAGGCTGGTCTGATCTTTTTGTCTGTCTGTCTTTCTGATCTTTTTGTCACATACTTTGTACACATACTTTATATCTTTAAGAACCTTGCTTTTGAAAACCTGCCTCTCTGAGCCCAGGAAAGTTTAGATAAGACTATGGGTCACTAGATATAGTCTTTTTATTTTTGCATACACACATACACACCTTCCCGACCAAGATCACACTGTACCTCCAGCACAGTCGGTCAACCTTGAAGGTCATTCTGGCTGCCATTACAGAGATATAAATACTCTGAGATACTGGAAAGACAAAGTGTTGGAAAGAAATAATGGATTTTGTTATCTAGCTAGAGAGCTCTTAATAAGCTGGTCTGCTGCCCACTCTCATGCCCTCCAATGAAAACAGATGAATCTAATGCCCTCAGGTGAATATATCTCTTTGGCTGCGGGCTGTCCGAGGGTCACATCAATGCAGTTAGCGCCAACTTATTCTCTCTTGAATGTCCGGAAACTTTCAAGCTTTACTTTTTGGATATAAACAGACTGACTTGCACGTCTGTCCCTTGGTGTTTTACCCTGAAAGATCTGCTCAATTAAATGTTCTGTTATTTCTTAATCTACAACAAAACTATTTGTGTTATGAGCATGAATGATAGCTCAAACTATGCAAGTTTCTGTGGAAAGTGTGATGTGAAAAATGTATTTTCCCAGGTTATCAGTTATCCGTAGGGAAATTGTATTGATCAGAGGATGATGTTCTTATCGCTCAGTTGGTAGAGCATTGTGTTAGCAGCGCAAAGATGATTCCCAGGGAACACATATACAGATAAACATTCAGCTTGCATGCACTGTAAGTTGCTTTAGATAAAAGTGTCTGCCAGTTGCAACTTGTAAAATGTAGAAGTTGCTCTTTTATAGGGATATAAAAGCAAATATCTACCCAACTATATGTGACCCTGTCTGTGAAATCTAGGCTAAAGTCTCAATTTAATCATGAGATTAGGAGCATTAAAGGTCCCATAGAATGTAAAACTATATTTAGCTAGGCATAGATGAATAATAAGAGCTCTGTACATGGAAATGGCATATCATGAGCCTCAAATGCGTTTGTTTCCTCATTTTATGTAAACATTGTACATGCAAAAGACCACACATTGTACATGTAAGACAATCTCAACATAACACCGACTGTGTAACAGTTGAAATGTACGCCCCAACATGTTTACTATTGTGAGCTACTGGCATGAGCCGCAGAGCAGAGCCAATCAGAGCAGAGCTCAACATTATTATTCATGACCCTTCCAAAAAAGGCAAAAATAGACCATTTCATTCAAAGGGCAAATCCCAGGGTTGAAAATGGACATGTAAAATGTTTCTGGATCATTTTTGGACACACCTTTCATGTAAATATCAAAGAACCCCTTTTAAGTTTGATTTTGGTCATTGATTTTATTCTTTGACATGACCTTACTCGGACAATATTAAAGATATCAAGATCATATTTTTACATTATGTAGGACGGTTTTATGTTGAAAACAAATAAATCACAAAAGTGACTTTAGGTGTGATTTCATAGGCCGAGTCACACATATTCTGCACACTTCAATTGCCTATTGTGTTTACCTTACATGCAGTGTTACAAAGCACTACTCATAAAGCACACTGGCTTGCTGATGTGAATTGAAAAGATAATTTATCGTAGATGTGAGCATACTGAGGCTGTAATACTTAATGACCTATCAGATTTATTAGCTTGCCAGCTATTGTATTATTTTTGCTGTATCTCCTCGTGAGCTCCAATGGCAGATCATCCTGTCTGGTTTATTTACAACACCAGAATTGCAGTGTCCTATCGCTGCAGGTTACTGGTTTCAATCCTGTATTTTATCACAACCAACGTTTCTGAATATTACAATGAAACTTAAATTCCACAGTCATAAACGTGTTATCATGTATATGTACCATGGTATAGGATTATAATAATCATTTCATTTCATAGTAAGGGTGTGCGGGGGGAAAACTAATGCGGGGTTAGTTGTAACACAGACTCTTTACATTGTTGCACAAGGTTGAGATATGAAAACCGCTAACCTTGGCGTAATTCTTGCCGTTGTTTTAAATAGGCTACATACAAAGATTGCTGACTGCCAACAAAATAAATGTGCCTGTCTTATCAAAAATTGTGTGTCAAATTTATTTTTGTTCATATCTTTAATATTGATTGAATAAGGTCACGTCAAAGATTGAAATCATAATAACATGAATGGCTTTGATGCTCATTATCTCAGAATTTGATTTTGAAACTGTAGTATGGATAGGGTGTCCGCGGGGTTTTAAAAAGTATTAAAAAGTGATAAATCAAAATTGTCAAATTTAAGGCCATTAAAAGTGTTAAATTCGGCTTAGAGGCATTATTTTTTCCAAATTAGGTATTATTTTTTCAGACTATCAGGTGTCCTATTCTGATTGAAATTCTATCTGCGTTCGCGTTAGTTCGTTTAAATATGGGCTTTAGCATATCTGGGCACATAATCAAAGATCTTTCGTCTCTGGGATGTTATCAAAGCCTGGAGTTGAGCCAAATCACGCTCCTCTCTCCACTGTGAGCGTACTGAAATCACTACGCACCGGATCCACTCCGGGTTTTCTGACTGTATCCCGTTAAGCTGAGGTAAAACTTTCAGCTAGCATGGTCAAACCTATAAAGCAGGAAGGCTCCGATGTTTTGAAGATCGATAAAGGTGTAAAAGACCAATGGAGATTGACTTGGCTTAGCGAAATGATGAAGATTGGCAAGCCTTTCAGTTCGGGGGCTAAGAAACCCAAACAGCCAGGTAACTTGCGTGTCTCCGCACAGTATGACTACATTAGGGGTCCTGTATTTTGGGGGTAAATGATTTCTCACGTACGTGATCATCCGCGTCACGTTTTTTAATGCTATGCTGATCTAGCCGCTATGGGTATGTTGAACTCGTGGGTAAACTTCATGAGGAATCATAAGAGGAGACTGCTTCCGAAATGCTCTCGCGGGACTTTGATGTCATCCACCTGTCGGTTCTTGCAGTTGCATTTGCGTGTGGTCACACAAACGTAACATTTGTCCATATATTTAAGCACCGCAGTTTAAAAACAAGTGATTTTAAGCCATTCAAACACATACAACAGTGCTAAATGCATCCGCTGTTTCTGTGTCAGAGGAGCACGCAAGCCGCGCATTCGTTTCTCATTTCTCAGTATTTTTGTTTTATTGGCCTTAAATAACACATATGCCTCAAAAATCCCGTCTTTGCAAATATCCTCATATAAACACGACCATTTAGGTCTTAGGAGAAAGTAAACAGCAGAAACATTGCGCATAAAATAGCACATCAGCGCTGCCTCTATTGTAACATAATATTTAGTTGATAAAGGTACAGTCATTTAATTTCATTCACTATGGTTACAGGCATCCTGTGCGATTTGTACACTACTTTAACTCGAGTTGCTCGTTCAGGGTTTATATTCATACATAACGTTTGTATAGCTGTGACTGTAAGCTGTTGTGTGAACAGAACAGACCCTGGATTAGTCGTTTATGGGTACTGAATAATATGATATGAAAAATTGTATTTGTTCACATTAGTAAATGCATTATGTAACATGAACAAACAATGAAAAATATAGAGTATATAATCATTAATTAATTCTTGTTTATGTCATTACAGTAATTGATGGTAGTTCATGGTGCATTCACTAATGTTAACAGTTTCAACTTTGATTAAAAAAAATGAATAAATGCTAAAATAAATACATTTACAATTAATAAATAATTAATAAAAGACTCATTAAAGGTGGTGATATTCATGTTTTCTTTTTATATAGTGAGTTATTTAGCCGTTTCGCCTTCGCATCTGAAATGCCCTGCAAACTACAGCTACCTATATATGCAACAGGAGACTTCAATATGGAATTTATGGCAAAAAATCTCCCCTTAAAATGTTATTGGTCTTGCCTACATAAAGTGTTAAAGGAATATGACTTGGCCTGAAAAACATTTCAGTCAGAATAATTTTTTTCACTTTAATCCATGTCTATTCTTTTTGTATGTTATATATGTCAAAATATGTGTAAATAATAGAAAGGTCATAGCCTGGGTGCCAGCCGATCTTAGCCCCGCCCACAAGAATTTGAGAACGGGCAGATCGGTCTGGCGTTTTTCCGTTGAGGAGCTGCTATGCTAGGACTAGAGCTGGGCGAACCAATCAAATTGTCAGGGCGGGCTTTATACGATGATGGACAGATAATCAACAGTAACGTAATGAACCACGTCACCAAACGAGCGCGTGTGTTGAATGGCTGCCGCTGTAGAGTTCAGATGTGTGGATTCTGACATTGAGTCTGTTCTAAAAGATATCGACAGAGCATTGATTTTAAAAGAGGAACAGAGAAACGCGAGCAGGGCATTTGTTGATGTTTTTGCCGTCCTTCCTATTCGGCAAAAGTTGGTCGCAACTGAAATGGCTAACGTTATCACGGCGATGCAACTCAGCGTGCACGACGAGATGGATATAATTAGCGGTCGTTGCCAGCTTCTTTTCGAAAGCCCGGAATCGTGGTTACTGAATAAGTGGAGGGACATAGGCTCCAATATTTTCAAGCAAACGTAATGGGTATCGTCGTGGATGAAGTTCACCTAACGTACAAACGGTAAGAGATAGTCTTACTCTATGACTTAGTAAATACTTCATGTTGTGATATAAACGAAATGTTGTAAACATAATAGGTGTTGATGTACATTCGCTAACTCAGTATAATCACAATGTTAGTGTCATTGTAGCGAAATAACTAGCAGTTCGGTCAGGCTGCAAAGACGTAATTTCAACATACACTCACACACACACTCCGTTGCTCTGATTGGTCGTAGGTCTATCCAATTGAGTGCAAAGGCATTTTTCGGTTGAGACACGCCTCATAATTATAGCTCAATGGAGCGGTATCAGACTCAAATTCTGACTAGAATTGAGTATGACAACGTCAGGCTAGAAAGGTCACTGATTAACACTTGCAATTCAGTGTCGTGATGGTTTTAAAAAAATATTCTAAAGGTATTAAAAAAGGTATTAAAAAGTTGTAAATTTAACTTAAGGATTGCTGTATATACCCTGATTACAGACTGGGTCACATATAAAAAAATATTCATAATTTTAGTCATAATTGTGCTGCTTTTTCTTACATATTTAGATATTTGTATACATTTATAATTGAACTAATGTTTGAAAAGGGCTGAATGGATGAATACAGTGTGGATACCTGTCTATTATAGACAGATATATAAACAATATTACATTTCAAGTATATAGACAAAATAATATTGAAATATTTTCCTGCAAACTTAATTTTTAGCAAGTGTTACAACTAACCCCCTGCCTGTTACAATTAACCCCACCTATGGGTTAGGTTGTAACATCTGTACTTCTGTCACGTTTGGTGTAATTGTCCAAAAATGGTAAGTACTATAGAAACAAACTTCAAATGTTCATTTGTAGCAGAGATGTGTGTGTTGCTTGTGTAAAAATATAATTAATCAAACTCAAATATTTTTTGAATGATTAAGCCAAAACAAAAAAGCGTTAGGTTGTGCCCCACTCTTCCCTATACTAATATAAGATGATATTAACATGTGGACCTGTTGATCTCAATAAAGTTGCAGGTGTGCACAGCATATAAAGGATTTTTGTGTGCCAATCACATGAGCCATAAGAGCCATGTCATCTTTCTGAAAGTGCAGAAAATCACATTCTGAAAATTACATTACCGCCGCCACTCGTAAGAGCTCTGCAAACAGATAAAAGGCAGATTTATTGTAACAGTCATATACTGTATGTCAGATACTGAAATATATATATAGTTTTAAACTGCAGAGTTGTTTATGTGATTCCTAGATTTTTGGGGATTTTCTGTCAACACAGCCAGATTTTTATTGTAAAACAACCAATTTTTTTCTACAGTGCAAATAACAACGCATTTATAATGATGCAGAATGCACATCAAAAAACCCTGTGCATTAAAATGTGACATCACCAGGCATCTTCACAGCAATGGTGAAGGAATTTGCTGCTTGTGAATGAAAATGTATTGGAATGGGTTGAATCCAATGATATTTTGCTATTTATATATGTTTGCAACGTGTTTAGTCCCAACACAGTTATTTTGAACGTCTATATTTAAAAAAATACTTTTTGTCCCAGATGGTGAAGTTACTGCATCTACCAGCTAACTGTATCATGCATCACGGTACATTCAGAGAAGTCTGAATGATTTAGTAGCGTATTAAAATGATGTAGTCAACTGTATCACGGTTCTCCCCAGTGTTCCTAATGACGGCTTGCAAATAAAGCATTAAGCTGCTGCACCAAAGTTTCATTTACGTCTTTCACACTAATGTTGCTTGTATAATTAAAATGATGGAGTATATAAATGCCCTCTGGATACGAGTAATAAAAATCAGCTTTCAATACAGAACATGAGTTAAGAGTTCCCTTGACATTTTCCATCACATGTCTCTTGCATTTAATTGTATTGATAAATGTCCTATCGTAAAGCAAAGGTAAAAAATCGAGACTCCT
Source organism: Misgurnus anguillicaudatus (assembly GCF_027580225.2). NCBI lineage: Eukaryota > Metazoa > Chordata > Actinopteri > Cypriniformes > Cobitidae > Misgurnus > Misgurnus anguillicaudatus. The sequence continues at coordinate 15,974,386 of NC_073360.2, read as the reverse complement.
TACCTTCTAAATTTCTCCCTGCCTGTATTGATTTTGCATTCTTATTTATTATTTAGTTCAAAAATTGTTAACAAAAACAAACCACTCAGCTCCTTGCTAGCCAAAAGTCATGGGTTTGAATCCACACATATCCATAAAATATATACTGTAGCTTGAATGCACAGTAGGTTCCTTTTAGATAAACGTTTAGGTTTACATGTTTAAGACAGACTTATCTTGCTTCAAAGCTGGTGTATGTGAGTTTTTTAAGAGCTCAGGTGTGTTTGAGTAAGTCCTATTGTGTTGTTCCTCTCTTTTGTAGTTTGACATGCAGCGGATAACACTGGAGGAGCTCAAGCACATCCTTTTTCATGCCTTCCGAGACCATCTGACGATGAAGGACATCGAGAACATCATCATCAATGAGGAGGAGAGCTTGAACGAGAACTCGGGGAACTGTCAGACAGAGTTTGAGGGAGGTGAGTGTCTCTGTGTTTAAAGCAATGAACAGCAGTTATATATCAGTGAAGTCTGACTATAAGCATTAGTTTTAGCAACAATATTTGGATTAGCTGTCATCCATTGTGTTGTGTTGAACTATTGATTATATTGGTAATTGATTAATCTAGTGATCATTTTACAAATGAGGAGCTCAGATGCAAAAGCTACTAATCACCACCTCCATCAAAAATTAGATAATGATATTAACCGAATAGTCTCGGCATGAAATACCGACATTTGCTAAAAATCTGCTTAATCCTTTAAGTGATTAAAAAATGTCTTGTAAGTGCACGAAAGATAAATTAGATGAACGATGATGTGCAAGACGACCAAGGATGACATTGAAACTTCGGTCCCTTGTGAGTACTTGGACCTGAATACAAGTCGTGTGGTAGTCACATGGACCACAGCGCCCCCTAATGTGTGGTTCAGTTTCTTCATTTTTACATTCTTAGTTTCATTAGTTGCAATGTTTCTAGTTGCGTCTTTATTGATGCAACTTTAGTGAAACATTACATTCAGTTTTGTAATTGTTAACTGTGTCTTGTCCAAAGAAAAATACTTTTTAAAGAAGTGGATATTTTGCATGCACTTAGAGGGTTTTGCAGCTAAACGGAGTCAAATTTGTTACTAAACAATGAAATGACTAAAGTGACTTTTGTGAGAATAGGTCATTTCAATAACTAACTAAAAACTTTAAATGGCCAATAAAGGGAAATAACTGAACCTAAACATAAGAGCCTGAAAAAAAATGCTAATTTACAAGAAAACATGTCAGATGCACTTAGGGGGTTTTTGCATTTGAACTCCTCAATTATGTTAATTATTGAATTAAAAATATTAAATATTATTTTAAATATTTTTATATACACTTAAAAAACGAACTTTTTGGTGTAGTAATATTTATTAGATTAACTCTCATAATTTCTACATAATAATATTAACATTTATTGAGAACTAGATTTTCCTAAGTAAAATGAGGATAAATACACAATTAATTCATGTAAAAAATGAACTGTGTGGGAATAATAAGTCTTATTAGATATTTTCTTGTATTATTTAAATGTTTTATAGTCACTGCACATTGTCCTAAAATAATTAAGTAAATTTTAACTTTAGCAGATTCAAGTAAAAAATCTTAGTTCATTTTACTTAAAAATATTAAATCCATTAAACTAAAAAATCTAAGTAAAATTTACTTACATTTATTTGCACATGTTGTAAGGAATACCCACAATTCTTTGTGCCTGAATATTTTTATTTTTTAAGCTTTATCACAGAATAAGAACTGATAAGAACTTTAACTACTTAAATATTTGTTAGCAAAATGTCATAAAGGTTTAAGCTCTTATATTATTGATGTTGTTTTTGTTGTAAATAATAATTTTGTGAAGTCACCGTTCAGGTGATCAGTGCTTCTTTAAATGAACCCTGTTCAGAACATTGTATTGCAATTCTCTCCACAGTGCTGATAATGCATGTCAGAAACACCGTTTGTGTGCGTTTCTGTTCCGAATCAAGTTTATTCAATGACTGACTTGTTGTCAGTCATGAATTTTGTGTTAACATGCCATTTATAACACTAAAAATAACTAGGTCCATAGGAATATGTTAAAGAAAATAACAAACAGAAAATACAATTTATTTAATACTAATAGGACAGCAATGCTTCAATTTTCAAAAAAAATAAAATAATAGACTTTACCTACACGATTAAAATAAATCTAACTTCTAAATAAAATAATTAAGTAACATTTAATTCATTATTTAACATATGTTTTATCATGCAATTTTAAGTCAATTTTATTTGATTTTAGTAGGTAAGTTTTACTTATAAAAAAGCAGTAAATTTTACTTAAAAAAATATTTTTTTAAGTAAATTTTACACGTTGTTTTTTTCAGTGTACAGTTAACTGAAACAATGCATAACTTTTGGCAAGAATCAGATTGAAAAAAGAAGCCCTATCTTGTCAGCTGTAGTATTTCTAATCTTTATAAACATGTACAAACTTGGGGAACTTGTATATCAAATGTAAAATATATTCTCCTTTTCTGGCTTTTAAAATACATTAATATCTTAGTGGCCTTAGATTTTCATGCAAATCCTGTGTACTTAACACACACACAAAAAAAACTTCTACTGTCATCATTTCACAAAAGAAATAAAACAGATGACTTTCTCCTGGTCAGAAACTAGGGCATATGAACTATACAAGCATTAGGTTGTTAATATATGTCGTTAAATGTAATTGGACATAAGTGACCTCATAGTGCATCTCTTGGGTTTCTTATATGGCTCTTTTTCTTTCTGTCCGCCAGCATGTTCTTTTTTCATGCAAATAAGATAAAGTAATGACTCTTTCACTGTACTTCTATGGGTACTGTGATCTTGTGATGAATATCTCTAACATTTCTCATGGTAATAAAGAGGAGCTTTGATGCCCATCTCATAATCAAAGCTACTTTAAACATCAGGTGCAGTAAAAGTTGAATATTTAGAAGCTTGTTTTGATATTATAATCAGATGAGAGGATTAAAAATGCTGTTGAATTAGATGGGCAACTCATGAGTGGGTGTTGCAAATACTGTAACCAGATCGCATCGCACTGAAGAATATGTTGCATCACATTTTGACATTATTGTGCTTCACATAAACCTGAGAGTAAAGCTGGGTACACACTGTACGATTATGCCAGCTTAAGGTATATTTGGGGGATCAGGAAATATTTCTGTTGTTGTACTGCAAACTAGTGAGAAGATAGGGGTTAGATGAGTTAAAACAGAGTTAAAATAGTATTTACATTTACATTCATTCATTTAGCAGACGCTTTCAACTACAATAAATGTAGTCTACAAAGCTATATTTATAATAAGTAGGGGAGAGCGGGGTAAGTTGTCACACGGGTAAGTTGTCACACTGTTAATAACTCCAACACTAGAGGCTCTATCTCAAAAATCAAATAGCCACTTTATGTGACTTCTTCTTCTATAGTGAACTTCCTGTTCACATGTGGTCAAGATCACTGTAATCTGAGGTTAGCACAATTTTCTTATTTTTCTGCTTAAAAAGTAAAAAAAAATCACTTTACATTTTATGCAATACAACTTTGTTAGGTGTGAATGTTTAAAATGATTATTTTGCACAAAATAGAGGAGACCGTAAAGTGTCTTTTGATACTTTAGCTAAAGTGATATGATGAGCTAAACTTGAGATTTAGACAACATTAGCACACAAGTAAGTATGGGGCAAGTTGTCTCAATGACTTTGGGGCAAGTCGTCACATCTGACAACTTGCCCCTGTACAAACAAACACATCGAACATGCTCAGAAAACATGATATAGAAAAGAATAAGCCTCGATCTAGCAAAAAGCTGTTTCAAAAGAAAGGGAAGCAGAAATCTGGACCTATGAAAAACAAGGCAGCTAAAAGAAGAAAAATCATGCAAGAGTCATCATCAGATGATGAAGAGTGCTTCTGCCTCGTCTGTGTAGAGCCATTTTCAAAGAGTCGTCCAAAGGAGACCTGGGTAAAATGTGTAAAATGCAACAATTGGGCCCATGATGCTTGCACCTCAGGCCAGGCAATTTATGTGTGTCAGAATTGTGATTCTGGAGATGAGTCCTATTAGTCATACAGGGCATCTGTTTTGTTCAGAGGTTAAACATGTTAAGTTAAGCAAGTTATCTGCAGCGTTCCATTCAGTTATCTGGTTTTATGTGAAAGCCATAGAACATTTGAACCAAAGTTCAAAGTAAAGTGGTCTTGCCACTTAATTGAAATGTGCATTATTTGGATTGAAATAATTGTTTTTCCAGATTCTCCAGGCACGGATGTTTATATTTCCAGTTTGGTTTAAGTTTAAAAATTAAAATCAATATTCACAATTAAGTAGTTGTGTTCTTATTTTTAGATAATCTAGTGTGACAACTTACCCGCCCTAGTGTGACAACTTACCCTCCGATGGGGCAAATTGTCACAAGTGCACAGTCACTATTCAACAGTCTACAACTCTGTAATGAGATAAGATATAAAGATGTTATGAATACAACATATGTGCCCAAGACTTCCTTCTTTCATTTGGTATGAGATTTATACCATTTTGATGTATGGTGCTCAGTAAATGTTAGACAGTGTGAAAAGTGTGACAACATACCCCGCTCTCCCCTACACTGTTAAAAGAAGTCGAGGAAACTTAAAAAATACTTGAAAAAATAGAAGTGTTTATAAAACGATTTGCAAAATCATACACTCTTCATTTTATCAAGAAGCTTCTTAAGGTCACCCTGAGATGCATTGAGGGAGTTTACATCTGTTCTGATATCTTATTGGCTGCTTTTTCTTCAATATATTTTATTTCAGTATAATTATGTTTTTAAACAAAAGTTTAGTTTTCTAATGACAGAAATATATCTGTTTGCCACAATTACATTCAAACATTTAAACATACACCTTTAGATTAAAAGAGTAGGTGTGTTCGACTTCATGCGGCGCTGCGCAGACCGATCGGCGGCTGACTTAAAGCAGTGCATGCCGGTTAGTAATTTTGTTTGACTTGAGCTGGCGCTTAAAGGGATACTTCACCGATTTAGCATTCAGCTTTGTATCTGTAGAAACCCGGCAGTATTACTGAATGACCATGTTTCCCTCCATCATTTCCCCCTGAGAGGAGAGATATCTGCATTTTGGTTCTGCAAAAAAGTCCTCCGATGATGCAAAAATCGTCATATTACATCATCGGAGGACTTTTTTGGTTTTAAAGAACCGCGAGGTTGGTCGGATTGGTCGGATTCAACACATGACAACAATCACGTGTGTTTTGTGTTTATTTTCACGCCCTCAGTTCCACTCATGCTCTTACACGGACATTCAAAACAGTATAATTAACTTTTTATATTGTTTACATCTTACAAATCATGTTTACTGCGATAAAGCAAGTAATCTGCACGCTGCTAATCTCGCCGATCGGTCACATCCAGCCGATGACGAACACACCTATTATTAAGATCATGAGAAACATTTTAGTCAGGCATTTTAAAACGTTTGACATATACTGTAAGTTATATACTGTGGGGCAGTTTCCTGGACAGGTTTAGATTAAGCCAGGACTAGGCCTTAGTTATATTAGGATGCTTAAGTCATTTTACAAACATACCTTACAAAAAACAATTATCGGTGTGCATCTTGAGACAAACCAATTTCACTGATATGGCCATGTTAGTGGTTGGAATCTTACTGATAGGGGTTATTCGATCTACGTCATTAATGTTTGCGGCGGCCATATTGTTGACATAGAACTGTCAGTCTGTCAATTGACAAGCGATCGCAGCGTGGGTATTATGCATGGTATTATCGGTGTAATTTTTTTAAACCGCGCGATTGTGTGTGGTGTAATACACGGATGTTCTAACAACAGCAAAAAGAACCCCGGAATTACTTTTTATGCGATACCGACTGTCAGAAAACATGAAAGGAAGGAGACAGAGGAGTTGAACCAGCGAAGGAGAGACTCCCAACAGCAAAGTCTGTCCCCGTCATTTTACCCCAGGTAACGTTAGGGATATATGCTCACAGCAAAGTCTGTCCCCATAATTTGATCACATATGGTTAACTGTAAGCAGTGGCTGAAGCTGCTCTTTCAAATGAGCTGCCATAAATTGAGAGAGTTATTAAATTAGTATTAATAACTATATGAACATAATAATAGGTCTGGCATTGATACTAGGTAGGGAATTAAGGGCCGTTCACATTATAACGATAACTATAAAAAAATATAGTTTTGAAAATCGTTTTATATTAAACAGAATAGCGGAGCTCACACCAAAACTATAACGAGACAGATACAATGAACGACATCATTGGGATCACTTTCTGAGCGATTTTTCCCACCTGATGAAGGATAAACCATTGATAGCATTAAAATCTATTTGAACTTCAAGTGCACGAGCACTTAAAATGACAGTGAAGCTCATTGCTGAGCTCTATAACATTAGATTACCTCCAGTTGCTGTGAAAATTGACTACGTAATGCTTTTAATCTATTACATTAACTAACTGTTATGCCAAAAGGTAAGAGATTACACAAACTATTAGATTCACTGTTTAGAGTTACTCGAAACGCAGCGTGTTGAGGACATCTGCAAAAGTTTTTATTACAAGCAATATTAAAGGCAAGTGATTTGCGCGAGCGCCATGAGCGAATTAGCATAAACGTATTGTTTGGTGATGTGGACGATGATATAGTTTTCATTATAGTTATCGTTATAATGAGAACGGCCGTTCAGTGGTTTTATGATGAATGCGGATACTGTATGAACGATATAGTTACGGCTGGCAATAAGGACGGATCTTTACTTAAGGCTATTGGGTCTATTTGATATTGTTCCACAATAATCAAGCTCATCTTCTCTTAAAACAGACGAGATTAAGGCATTAGGCTACTGCTCCCCTTGACTCAAATCTACGTGCGGCTAGGGGCAGGACAGATGTCATGTCAACAAGATGGCCGCGGTTAGCGACTTCCGGTGTTTGCGAATAAGCCCTATTGTATGGGGTGGACAGGTGTCTTTATGCAGCTAACGACCTCAAACAGGTGCATCTAATTTAGGATAATAAATAAACAATTTCAGACCCCTCCATGATTTCTAGGTAAGAGAACTTGCAAAATAGCAGGGTGTTCAAATACTTATTTTCCTCACTGTATTTTAAGATATGTCAGTGCAAGGTGTTTTTAAATTAAGGTAGCTTAAAAATGCATTTTATTCTGAGACTAGGATAACCCTGTCTGGGAAACCTCCCCTAAATGTAGGCTACTGTATTTAGACAGTTTTACCCTGTGTGTGCAGTTTAATCAGTTTTGGATGCTTTCCAGATCCAAAATGACTCAGACCTATATACATTTTGGATTTGGTGTGTCAAAATTTAACGCCTAACAATGCAAACAAATACCAACATGTATGCCACCGATTTGACAAAGCTCAAAAAAAGCTTGCTGAACCAGCACTAGTAATTTTGACATACTGTATTCACATGACTCCAACATTGGTTGGAGACCGTTTGGGCATGCACCTGTTTAGGCATCCACCTGTATTTTTCCCCTTAAAGCCCAGTGAAGAGGTCAAGCATATACCTTATGCTAATCACGTAACTCCCTGACCTACCAGGACTAACAGATGTCCACAGCTCTAAAGCAATACTCATGCACACCTTCTGTCTTCATGAATCATTCACAACGACACCTGGGCTGAAATTAGGTGTTGACAACAGACAACATGCTGAGACTTTGTAATGTATTCAGAGTCACGGGTAAAACGGATTCTCTGCAACACAAAAGCTTGCCTGTTTATAGCTAAAGTCTGATGGTTTTCAATGTTATTATGCTTTTGTTCTAGCTTAATATGCAATGACAGCTATAAATAAAGCATTTGTTGATACTTGTGCTTTGTTGATACTTGGGCTTTGTGAAGTATCGAACAGTTCTGTATGATAAAGCAGCTTTACCAATGGTGTGAATTTTGTACTATCTGTTTGTACAGCCATTGAGAAGAATGGCAATAGTGTTGTGAAACTTGTTAGAAAATATGTGACCCTGGACCACAAAACCAGTCATAAGGGTACATTTTTTTTACATCATCTGAAATCAGCTTTCCATTGATGCATGGTTTGTTAGGATATAGGACAATCATTGCCGGAGATACAAAAGAGTAATCTGTAATCTGAGGGTGCAAAAAGTAAAAATGTGGAGAATCACCTTTAAAGCTCACGTAACACACGCTGTTTCTGCATTTCTGATGTTAATCTGGAGTACATATAGAGTAGTATGACATCCTTTATATCTCTGAAGAGTCTTTAGTTTAATCAGCTGTACCGAATCTTTCCGATAACATACGAAAAAATGAAGAAGGAGGAGTTACTACCGCAGGAGGAGCGAGTCGTCATGCAACACTATACAACACTGTTTAACTTATGATTCACTACATGTTCGTGTCATTTATATAATATGCATGCACCTATTTCCAACATAAGACAGAAGTCTTACTTACCGCGTGCAACTCGTGACCCGGTTGGGAAAATCCACTGCATCAAACACACAAGCAAAACTCCACTGCTACCCCGGATAATAAACTATATCCATTGTTTCCATAAGGCTGGATTTCGTCTCCTTACATCCAAAAACACACTTCTTCTTTTGTGCTATTGTTGAGTTTTGAAATTAAACAAAGCTGAGTCACGTGATAAGTTGTTTGCAAGCTCTAGCGTCTCCCGCTGATTGACGGGTGGGCGGGGTTTTCCGGGGGAAGTGCCCATATAAAGAAGTGATACGTATAGAAAACCCCTGAAACGTCAGTTGGACCTGTAATCGAAAAAAAACTTTCCGAAACTTGTACGAACCCTGGCGAAGTGAAAGAGAAATACTCTGGAACACGTCCACTTGCTTTTTTGACACTTTGCCTACATTTAGGATGACTAAACAACTCTATAATTGTGTTAATAAGTCTGAATGCATGAAATACCATTGAACCACCCCTTTAAAGTTGTCCAAATAAAGTCCTTAGCTCGTGCATCCACTCATAAAAATTTAAGTTTTGATATTTACTGTAGGAAATTCACAAAATATCTTTATACAACATGATTTTTACATAATACCTCAATGATTTTTGGCATACATTTTGACTTAAATTGGTACAAATATAGCCGTGTGTCTTAAAGTGATAGTTCACCAAAAATTAAAATATTGTCATTATTTACTCACCCTCAAGTTGTTACAAACCTGTATCAATTTCTTTTGTTTTGCTGAACACAAAGGAAGATATTTATCATAATTAAGCAGGAAACAGAACACAATTGACTTACATAGTAGGAAAGTGAAATACTATTGAAGTCAATGGTCCCCAAATCTGATTTGGTTACAAACATCGCTCATAATATCTTACTGTGTGTTCAACAGAAAAAAGAAATGTGTACAGGTTTGAAACAACATGAGGGTGAGTATATGATGTATGAATTATCCTCTAAACTATTCCTTTAACTCTTTCCCCACCAGCGTTTTTTTTAAGTTGCCAGCCAGCACCAACATTTTTCATGATTTTCACAAAAGTTTAATGCCTTCCAGGAAATGTTCTTCTTTAAATATTTAAACATACAATATATCAAATAAAAGAACAGATCCTCTACTTAAAAAAGGTTTCATCTTACTTTCAGTAGTTCTCTTTTTATCATTCCTCAAATATGGGTAAGTTGCTTCAAAAACACCAAATTTTGAGCAAAAAGCTGAGATAATTCCGTTTTTGTGAAGAACTTTTGATAGAGATCAGATCCTCAAAACTGACACGGACATACAGCTGTTTGCCCTAGGGTGATACTTCCGGGTTTTATAAGTTACCGGGAATACTCGTCATTGGCAGGGAAGCGTTTTCTCTTAATTGACGAGTTAACTCGTCAATGGCGGGGAAAGAGTTAGTTTTGTGCTCCAGGGTCACATATTTAATTTATAAAATGTATATTACAAATTCATTTGGTGTTGCCAATATTGCATAAATTGCGTACTTGTGTAAACATAATGTGTACGTTTTGTAGCGATGGCTTTTTGTAGTGTACTAGTGGTAACTGCAGTGCTTTTAAGCATTTTTAATGTTTAAAATGTGTTGAACATGCAGCAAAATATTTGATCTTGACTTTTATGCGTTCCCATAAATAATTTTTTTTCAAAAGTGGGGCAAAAACTAAATGGCCTTTTCCATGTAGACATTAAATGACCATGTAGACATTTAAGAGATTTTATTAGGATTTTTCCTTCATGTGGACAGTAATATCATACACATTTCATTTTACAAATGCAAACAATATCTACTTTTCCTTATTACCGTGCCTCCATTCTGCCATAACCAGGCCACCGATTGGCTGCAGGGGGAGGGACTTTGTCGGAAGGAGGACTGGAGCGGAAAATGATATCACGGCGTGAGACTGGCACGCAATCTGTCTCGCTGTGTGTTCCAGAAGCACCTAATAACCGCCTCTATTCTCAGCTCAGACCCCGAATCTCATGAAGCCCGAGCAGAGCCGCCACATGTGCTCAGGTGGACCTAATTTCTGTGTTCAGTCCAAGCAAAACGCCTCTCCATCTTGCAGCTGCAAAGAAACATGCTTCTTTATTTAGACAGGTCAGATTGTCAGATGAAAGGCAGTCAGCTAGAATGCAAATCGACACCTACACTATCAGCCTCAGCTGTAAGGAGAAAATGCATTTCAGTGTTCTGATCAGGATGTATGCGAATCAAGGGCGATTCCTCAGAAGAGATGCAGTTTAGACCAGCATCCATTTTTTAATGTCGGTCCAGGTTGGGTTAAAAATGCCCACTGCAAGCTAATGCTAACTAATGCTAATCACCTGCCTCCTTCTGAATTTTCAAATAGTCTGTGGTTTTTCTAATCCTGTTCATGATCTGATGTGACTAAACACTCTTTGTCTCTCCTGCTTGTCAACTGCAGTTCATCCCAAAAAGAAGAACCGGCAGACGTGCGTGCGCAAGAGCCTGATCTGTGCTTTCGCCATGGCCTTCATCATCAGCGTCATGCTCATCGCAGCCAATCAGATGCTGCGCAACGGCATGGAGTAGCGACACCACTGTGAGCGGGGCGGAGCCTGCATGTGCATGTCTGTCGATGAAGTCATTTCCTAAAACGATCAAATAAAACGAGTAACCAAACACCTCACTACTGAGAAGAGGAGCTTTTTATCATTTTTTTATTCTCCTGTTATTTTTCCACGAGGACAAACTGACACAGGAAGTTATGCCAGCATGTTCACGGGGTTTCATCTTTCTGGCAGGGATTTAAAAGGGCTGACTTTATGCTTTTTGTGACACCTTCGTTCCCTAATGCAATAACATGCAGGAGTTCACAAGCACCTCACCTGCGTTGCCGTCTCCTCTGTGGCTGGAGTTTTCAGCTGGGATTCGGGTCTGCCGTCGATGTAGAAAAGCAAAAGTAATTGGCAACTCATTACACCTTCGCGAAGGGAAGTTGCAGCATCCACTCTGGAGACTATTTTCGTCTGCACTCGCCCGTGCGCATTACGGGCTCTGGGGATTGTGGGAGGCTGGGGAGACACAGTGCTCTATGTAGTCCATAATTGAATCCATAATCGTCTGCTCCAAAAGTCCATGCGACACAGATTTGAATCATTTTAAATGTGTTTTGCTGTTTGATTGCGTGAGGAGAAATCTCAAATGCCATCTTATCCCGTCTAATACCTTTCTACTGTGGGTTTGTCATGAATTGTGGATGAGAATGCTGTTTACTTGAGGTTTGTAACACTTCGGGGCACATAAAGGGATAGTTTCACCAAAATTGAACATTTTGTCATTTTTAGATGTTTGTAAAGCTTCATTCTGTAGAACACAAAAGTAGAAATTGGTCAGGAACATTTTGGTCACTTTTAACAATTACAGTAAATTGGTAAAAAAAAGTGGACAATATCTAGTCAATACATTCCAAGTCCAACCTTGAACTCTCATGAATGCAGCAGTCAGTACGTTTGTCTACAGGTTTGTCTGATTTGTGAACCTGTTGCTCTTTTTTAGAGTTGAATCACTGAATCAGTTGATCCCGTTGACATAAATTGTTCTGAGGCTCACTAAAATTAGTGAACGATTTCTTAAAGGGGACATATCATGAAAATCTGACGTTTTCCATGTTTAAGTGCTATAATTTGGTCCCCAGTGCTTCTATCAACCTAGAAAATGTGAAAAAGATCAACTCAGTAACTTAGTTTTGGTAAACCATTTTCTGCAAGCATGTGAAAAAATAGCTCATTGAAATTTGGCTCCCCTTGTGATGTCAGAAGGGGATAATACCGCCCCTTAATCTGCACTATCCAACCACAGCACTGGCATTTAGTGCAGAGATCACCCAAATTGGCACATTTTTGCTCACACCTATGTTATAATAAACTATCTATATGGTATTTTGAGCTAAAACTTCACATATGTACTCTGTGGACACCAAAGATTTATTTAACATCTTTAAAAAAAGTCTTGTGAAATGTCCCCTTTAAATTTTTTGTTTCAACCCGTAGTTGGGTCAAATATGGATGTTTCTTGGTTAATTTTAACCAGTGGTTTCCTAGACAGCAGACGACCTTGGGCCGGATCCAAACCGGAGCTGCTGACTTCGGTGCGTCATCTGCTATCTAGCTACCTGACTGTGTGTTGAAAAAAACTAGCAAAAACCTAGCATTTTTTAGATTGTGAGTTATTTTGCAGTGTTGTATCTTCATCCTCCATACTTTATTTCTTATTACTGTTTACAGTATCTTCATACCCACAAATCCAATTACAGAATAGAAGAATGATCTTTATGTTTACTCATCATTAAAGGGATAGTTCACCCAAAAATGAAAATTCTGTCATAATTTGCTCACGCTCATGTTGTTCTAAACCTGTATGAGTTTCTTTATTATGTTGAACACAAAAAAGATATTATGATAAAAGATGGCACCTACAGTTGGCTTACAGTATTGACTTCTAATGGTGCATTCACACCAGACTCAGAAGAGGCGGCAAGTGCGAGTGATTTACATGTTAAATCAATAAAAAGACGCGAATAGGCATCCTGCTGCGCTTTAAGCTCAAATGGCGCTGCGCGGATGCCGTGTTCCACGCAAATTAAACAAAAAATATATATAATCATCATTATACAAGACGACTTCATACTTTTACAGGAATTAAAAGGATCTTGTTTTAAGAAAGTAAGTGAGGAGTTCGAACAATCTGCACTCTAAAAATGTTCGGTTGTTTTAACCCAACAGTTGGGTTTAAACAACCCATTATTTTGGTCATTTTATCCCAGAAATGTGTTCTGTCCAATAGTGACCCAGCCCTGGGTTAAAAACAAGCCAACATTTTTTTAGAGTGTGGTAAGTTTACTCAATTTATGCTATATAAGCCCCTCCCTTGACGCGAATTTAAGTGTGAATGTCTCGAATGACTAGAATTTCGAAAAAAGCGAGTAAAATCTAATTTTTTCAGCGTCCAACTACGCGCGAATAACACGTTTTTGCCGCATCTTCCGCGTCTGGTGTAAACGCACACTAAGAGCTCCTGCAGATGACATCACACAGCCTAAACTCTGCCTTTTTGGCAGGCAATTGTAGAATGCTTGAGCGCTGCAAGTGAGGTGAAAAGTGTAAGTGACATGCTTGTCAACGCATACTCAAAATGTGACCTCTGCATTTAACCCATTCCATTGAGTGGTGAACACACACACTGCAAGTTGTAAACAGGCACACCTGAAGCAATTAGGATTAAAGTGCCTTGTTCACAGTCACAATCTGCCATGAGACTTGAATCGGCAACTCTCGGGTTACAAGCCCAACTCTCTAACCACTAGGCTACGACTGCATAGTGGTTAAACATTTTAAACCAGACTGTTTAAACCTTACAAACCTTACTATTTCAACATGTTGTATAAAGGCCAATTCACACTGATCCAACAAGTTGGAGTCTGTTGGATTAGTGTGAAACCTCTGTTGGCAGTTGTTGGATCAAAGAAAATGAGACTTTAGAATGTTGGTGTTGGTTGGAGTTGGGTGTTGTTGGACCAGTGTGAATTGGCCTTAAGGGTTTTATGTTTAATAGTAACCCAAACGACATGAAAAAGTTTAAAATGTGGAAAATATCTGCACTGATACATGTTAAAAGGCATTGTAGGTATCTGTAATGTTTCATCTATCAAGTTTTGGATGTACATAGTGTATCTATGTCTTTCACAATAATTAAATAATCGTCTCATCGCCATTGTTTAACCTCATTGGGATGATTTCAGATCACCGCAATGATTGCACATCTCTTTAAAATCCGCAAGGTGGAGCTGCAGCGCCTGTATAAATGAGACAGTATCAGATGACGCTCCTTAACTGACAGTGTAACGCGATACATTACAAAGCCATTCAATACAGTGAAATAAACAGCATTTAAAGAAATGCTGCAAAACTTTGATAAGCGGTATGAACTTTCAGGTAAAACATATATTTTCAAAACAGCAATTCCAAATTTAGGAAAGTGAATGATGCTATAGGATTAGTCAATTTAAAAAAAAAAAAAATTCCAGATAATTTACTTACCACCATGTCATCCAAAATGTTGATGTCTTTGTTTGTTCAGTCAAGAAGAGGTTGTGTTTTTTGAGGAAGGCATTCCAGGATTTTTCTCATTTTGATGGACTTTGATGGACCCCAACACGTAACAGTTTTAATGCAGTTTAACATTGCAGTTTCAAAGGACTCTAAATGATCCCAAACAAGGCATAAGGGTCTTATCTGGCAAAACGATTGTAATTTTTGACAAGAAAAATTAAAAATATGCACTTTTAAACTACAACTTCTCGTCTATCTCCGGTCCTGTGACGCGCCAACGCGACCTCACGTTATTGCGTAATGCAGTGGAAAGGTCACGTGTTACATATATGAAACGCACATTTGCGGACCATTTTAAACAATAAACTGACACAAAGACATTAATTAGTATCAATCGACATACAACAACGTCTGAAAGGTCCTCTTTCTCCACACTTGTAAATACTGGGGCGGAGTTTCGCATACATCATCCGTGACCTCTTGACGTGTTGACATATTACGTGAGGTCGCGCTGGCGCGTCACAGGACCGGAGGAAGACGAGAAGTTGTGGTCTACAAGTGCGTTTTTTATTTTTCTTGCCAAAAATGGCGGTCGTTTCGCTAGATGGGACCCTTGTGCCTCGTTTGAGATTGTTTAGAGTCCTTTGAAACGGCATTAAAACTGTTAAGTGTTGGGGTCCAATAAAGTCCATTAGGGTGAGAAAAATCCTGGAATGTTTTCCTCAAAAAACATAATTTCTTCTCGAACAAAGAAAAACATTAACATTTTGGATGACATGGTGGTGAGTAAATTATCTGGATTTTTTTTTAAGAAAATGGAATATTCCTTTAAGGATCTGTAAGGAATTTATATTTTTTGCAGCCACTACAGACATGTGGTCCAGTACTAATATGACCGTAGGATTGGCTACTATTTAAGGCCTGTTGTGGTATAGTCAGTTTATTTTGAGTGCATTTTTATTTTCAGTTATTTAAGTTTATTTCTTATGAAGAATTTTCAGTTTTTAAAAGATATATTCATTAAACATTATTTCATGAACAAACAAATAAAGTGTGTGAGAATTAAATGTCAAAGCAATAAAACAGACAATTAATCGTCAAAGCCATAAAACAGTTAATCAATCGTTATGATCGCCACTATTTATTAGACAATTAGCCTAACCGTCAGCCAAATTTCATAACCGTGACAGCCCTAGCGCAGTGAACTCTGTTGCCATGAAACTACTGCTGCCGCCATTCATTTTATATTCACTCCCGGCTGTTCTTGCCTGCCAGTATGGTGGCGTAAACAGAATAGGTCACATGACGTCCAGACCTCTATAGTAGAAGAAAAATACATTGGAATCAATGGGTGCCATTAACTGTGTGGTTACAATTATTTATCAAAACATATTTTTTGTGTTTAACAAATAAATGGATGTTTAAAACAACATAAGGGTGAGTAAATGATTTTGGGTGAACTATCCCTTTAATAATATACATTCTTCATTTTAAGTTGCACTGAAGTCATCCTTCAATTGATCTCATGGGTCATAGTAATATTTAATGTTTTGTGTCCAGCACACATTCATATATCTCCCATTTATCCATAAACCCCATTGCATTGTTGATGTCTCAGCAGTTGTATAAAGCCACAGAAATGTAATTTCACAGCAAATGAGATTGTAAAACAGGATGGATTGATATAGTTGAAGTTGGCTGTATCATTGGTATCGATAAGATGGCAGAATATCTGTGCCTGACCCATTTCTCCTCGATCTTGATGTTTCATGGATGTCTCCTCTTGACATACTGGTATGTTCTTTACTGTAATGTTTCCCGAGGTCTGCCTATACTTTATTATGCATGTGAATCTCTGTAAATACTGTATCCTTTTACTTGTGTGTTATTTCTGTTTGTGCATGACAGTTTCAACCGGTACAATCTGCACAGATAGCGTCAGGGCTACAGAGGGGCGGCTGAAATCAATACACATGTCTGCCAGCTCTCAGTTCCCCCCCGGCACCCCTGACAAAAGCCATATTTGTCTGCACATATGTACTGAAGAATCTTAAGGTGCATACACTACTACTATTAATATTATATAACTCGAACCCCTTTTCTCACTTAAATGTTGATCCATGCGTTATTAGACTGAATGTGTGCCATTCTGATACAATGGCGACACCTAGCGGCTGAAGTTTGAATGAATGATTCGTTTACTGTTACTGTTGTCTGAATGTAACATTAGATTGTAGCATTCAAATATATAAATGATATAGAGGGGCTGACAAACAAATATTTATTTATGTGTTTGCATATTTTGATTGATCAACACAATGATGTGGTGAATGTGAAAAATATACATTTATTATATTTTGAGGTTATGGAATGTTAACACATCCTCTTATGTCCATTTATGTCTTTATCTTATTTAAAAACAGGAACCTTTTTAATAAACGGGACAATGATATTGTTTCAAGATATATTTATGACATCAGATCAACTGTGGGATGTATTTGGGGGTTGAAAATCAAGGTGATGGTGTTTGAGGTGTATTATATTATACTGTATTATATTTACCACGATTCACTTATTTATGATAGATCTATACACGTGCATGCAATTTAGCTATATAGACTGTAGTTGAGACTGAGCTTGTTGCAAGCTGCTCATAGACGATTTTATTATTCAAAATTATTCAAATATGTACAGGACACAAAAGCATAGCGTTTATGCAATAAAGATTTTTTTATATAACATTTTGTCTTCTCTATTGATTTCCTGCAAAATCACATCACTGTGCAGGATTTTATGATCTTCACCTATGAGGGTTAAACATTACAGTAATGAGGCAATAATGAATCGTGGTCATCAGTATTATAATAACGGTGATGAAGTGTGGAGGTGTAGTCTATTTAAATGAACATCAAAGCTATAAAGTGAATTGTAGATTTATAAACCGCTTCAACTCCTAAATGATTTATAGCCTAGCATAATATTTAAACAAAACCCACAATCGAGACACTCTGCAAGGGAATCTGGGAAGCAGGACAGCCAGAGTTGTGTTGAATGAGATAAGAATGAATATATCTGCCCTAATTCATGTGATTTAAATGCATAATAAACATCAGCTGAATATTTATCAAGCTTCAGACATGTGAAATGAGCTCATGGCTGGAAGTTGTCAGTCATTCAGAGTCTGAAGCGTCACAGCAGGAGTGTGTGGAGGAGCGCTCACAAGGTTATTAGTATGCACACTGGATGTGCTTTTAAGTTGAAACGGCTTTTTACATAGCAGAAGAAAGCTGCTGGTTTTGACACTTCATCTTACTGTTTATCAAATGCATTATCTTCTATAAGAATGGCACTGTTTGCATGTAGGCATATTTTAGGCTCTTTTGTGGATAATTGGGTATTAAGGACACTGAGCACCAGAACACAATGCTCTTTTTTACCATTTTATTCATAATAATCAAGATAGTACATTTAAAGAAACTGTAGTAACATCTGCACATTAACAGTGTTCTTATGTAACAAATCCCTGTCCATTATTATCACATATTCCCTTCGCCTACAGACTGGCCATGTGTTGCTTCAGAATGAGGTTCATTTCAACAATATGACTATTTAATAGCAGCTCAATATGGTTACCATAGTTACTGTTACATTGTTTCCTGCACACGTATCATAATGTTTTCTGTGCACATAATGCAGAAAGAAAATAAACGACCTTCTCTGACCAGACAGCTTATTTAAATGTGTACTTAGTAATCTCTCTATTATTATGAACCATATGTTTAAACTATATGTAGAGTAATGTCACATACAGTTAGGTAAAAAAAGCTTTATTTTGAAAATGATGAAAACTTTTGCATGACGTTACATTCACTTTAGCCTGACAACTGTAAATATCAGCCAACGCAGTATATTTGAAGAGTTTGGTTCCAAAACGCGATAAACGCAAAATCAGTATTGTATTAAAAAGTAAATTATTAATTTTACGCAAAATCCGATATCTTTGGTGTTATTCTGTCATCTTTTCATCCTTTTTTCCTAAAACACGAAAAACGGCAGTCCTTCTTCTTTGCAAAATGCAATAAATCTGCTCAACAAATCACAGCGCACCATTCCACGCATTGTAAACAATAATGGTGCCGCGTTGAATACACACTGAGTCCTAGTTTTCCTCATTTACTTTGTACTTCGTGATCAACAAACAAACAAAAACAAAATAATACTTTTGATGGAATTGATAAACCTGTGATGGTTTTCTGTGACGGGAAAGATACGTAAGCCATTAAAATCTAATAGTTTACGCAAGAGGCACTCGGGAGACGAAAAAATGCCGGCTGTTGCTTGTTCTCCGACAGTATCAAGTTTCTGTTATGCTAACACATTGACCCCAGGGGATCTTATGAAAAACTTTCCATTATTTTACTCAAGTTAACGAAAATCAAGCAGGAACAAAACATTTTACAGCTGATCGCTGTCAAAAAAGTACAGTGATGACGTCCCAAGGATGACACCAGCAATGTCAGTGTTCTTAATATGACAAAGTAATTGCTTTGATTTACGCCATTTAATGTTTATTTTTTTAATCAGTGTATACCACTAGTCAACTTAATGAATATAATATGACAAAGATGAATGCACATTTATGTATTGATTCAGAAGATTTATAGCATTCTTTTTTAAATTGTTGTGCATTTATTGCATTTTGAGGAAAAAATTATCAGTTTTTATAATAAATCTTTGAAAATCAAATTATGGATTTTAATTTTAAAAATTTGTATAACCTAAAGATGTTATGTGAAAGTTTTAAAAAAGAAAATAGTGGTTTTCATCTCGTCACTTTCTTGGTATAGAAAACACGTTTTTACCCAAATTAGTCAAAATGAATTTATTGCATTTTGGAACCAAAATGCTTCATTTATACTTACTAAGTGCATATAAAGTATATTAAATTGATACCAAAAATAGTTAAAAATAGAATGGAATAAATAAAAATGATTTACCAGCATTTTAAATGTTTGTCTCATGATAGTAACAAAATTTGTATATATACAGTACTACATCTAAAAATAGACTCAAATAATGCATACACTGATATACAGCAGTAGTTCTCAAGCTGGGGGGTAGTGCCGTGTGGGGCCCCAGTTTTATGACATTTTATAAAATACTTTGGCTGAAGTTTGACATGTGGGAGTCCAAACTGAATCCATTTCAAGTTCCTTAACTCTTGATGAATGCCGAAAAGTCCACATTTTTACCATGTTGAAGTCTTATCGAGGGCCATTGGCTTACTCGCCTTTTTCAAGATCTACTGTATTCTTGATGTTCCACTTCTGGCCAGTGCAAGAGCGCAGGACCAAGTCATAGCCGAAGTATAACGTTACATGAAAGTTAACCTCGAGACATCGTCCTGTAGCTCGGTTGACTAATGACCCATTCTTCAGGGCAGAAATAAAAACATGTTATAGATCAAAGGGTAAACAGACCTTTCACACTGTGTACTACTGTAAATAAAAATAAACAACAGTACTTCACCTGTACAAAGTTCCAAGTTTTCGGGCTTACACTGGAGATCATTTCGCAGTTGAGGAGCTGAGGGTGGCTGTTAATTGTATCATCCACCAAACAGCGAGTCTCTTCAATACTGCTTCCCAGAGCACCCAGGTAAAGATATCCCTCCTTAGTGTAGCGGCTCAGCTATAAAACAGGCCACAGAGGGGATAATGTGGTTTTATTTGACTTGGGTAACCAAGTAATATGGCAGTTATGGTTATTTACATATTTTCATTCACAGCTTTCTCAAACTTCAACACCTCTTGGTAAACTTCAAATGTAGATTTCTTTTTTTATGTTTTCAGCATTGTCCCTGATAACGAAATCAGGCCTATATCATATGAAAGTAATGCACATAAATGTGTCCTTACTAGCTAAACAAATGCAGATCAATTATAGTCAATGATGTAACTGGTTACGCAAGAGAGGCTAGCTGGTCAAGTTAGTTAAATAGTCTAAGGTGACATTAGCACACCACTATCTAAAACTGAATAGAATTGCTGCTTTATCTCCATCAGGTGTACTCACGTAATGGACCTACTAAATTAACTAATGAACTTAATGAATATACGTAAGTTCCAATTAAAGCCAGACATTTTGCATCTCCATTCATAGTACAACTTCGAATTTCATCAAACACACTATATTGATACATGAAGACAAAATTCCAATCTGCAAATATTGAGGTTTGCCTATTTCACAGTCACCCTATGATGAACTTAACGCACAAAACTGTGTGACATAAATGTTCCCTGTAGACATACTGTAACCTATTTTCTGCAGACTGAGCTGATGTTTAGTGGAGGTCAGGTCTGTAGAGATGTGCAGCTGAGAGTTGTGTGGCTTTATCTAAGGCGTCAAGCTTACCTGAGGCGTCAAGCCGTGGCAGGGGTATAATATTGCTGAATTGTTTTCCTTTGTGCCCTGGTCCACACACAGATGGGTCACATTGGCATTGCGTAACTAGCACAAATTTAAAAAGATGTTAAGCAAGTTGTTTTTGTTTCAGAAGTTGTGGGGTTCTGATGAGAAGAATTAGTTCACCTAAAACTGAAAATAAGTCTTGATCAAAATTGTCATAATTTAGTCAACTTCCTGTTGTTCCAAGGACACAAGATATCCTCCAACTCAGTGGCGTGAACAGGGGAGGGAAAGGGGCGGGGGGTTCAAGCCCCTGCCCTTTTTGTCTCAAAATTTTATGTGTCTCTCTCCAGTAATAGTAAATAATAATAATTATTATTATAAATATTATAATTAACATAACAATACTATGCAGTAGTTAGCCGCGACTCTTCAAAATAGCTACACGAGCAGCAGGTAAGCTAATACGGAAAATATTAATTTATCCCACATGCTGCTACTGTAAAGGTTGCGACAGCATGCGAGTTATGCTTAAGTAATTAGTAAAACTCCATTCTCATCTTATTAGTTCGGATAATTTCTTGGTAATAAAAGATTGTGGGTAGCATAGCGAGTGCAGCCTGATTCTAGTTGTTTACTTATTTAATGTAAAAGATTGTGCTTAACACAACAAACAATACAGCATTAGAAATGTCTAAAGCTCAAGCGTTTGTATTTGACCTTTGTTTTATTTAGGAAAAGTTATAGTGACAGTAGTGCCTTCATTTGTGTCTCAAGTTAATGTCACAAGAAATTGTCCATACCTGTAAAAATTAAATATGATTAAAGAATCTTTGGATGCTTTAAATGGTACTCAGTGGTTCACCACCCTTGATTTAGCAAACGGATAAAAATCAAGTTCCTGTTGCTGAGAAAGATAAAGAGAAGACTGCTTTCTGTACACCTTTTGGGCTTTACAAGTACATGCGGTTCCCCTATGGGCTTTGTAACGCACCTGAGAGAGAGAATTTTCTGCGACCAGTGTTTCAAGTCTAAATGTTATAATTTATTGCAGTTATTTTGAGCAACATCTTCAACAATTAGAGATGGTACTTCTATGGTCGTCTTCAACAATACAATTTGAAATTGAAATTGAAGAAATGTAATTTTTTCCCCAACAGTACGTGAAATAATTAGGCCATATAATTTATTCCCAGTGAGTATCTACAGATCCAGATAAGATTAATACAGTGGTTGAATGGAGACGTCCGACTAATGTATCCGAGCTGCGTTCTTTCCTGGGTTTTGCTTCCTACTATCATAGGTTTGTGGAAGGCTTTGCTTAACATGCTGATCCTCTACATAAACTGGTAGGAGATCTCCAAGGAAAGGGGAAGAAGTGAAGCTGTACTACTAACACATTGTTGCAAACTAAGTGAACACATCATGCAAAGGATGCATTTCAGAAGCTAAAGCAGAAATTAGTGCAGGTCCCTGTATTTGGATATGTTGACCTTTCTAAGCCATTTGTATTGGAAGTTGATGCTAGTCAAGTGGGATTTGGGTCAGTTCTATCTCAAGAACAAGATGGTCAGCGGCAACCCATTGCTTATGCCAGTAGGGGCTATCACCCATCAGAGAGAAACATATCAAACTATAGTTCAATGAAGCTCGAATTCTTGGCCCTAAAGTGGGCTGTATCTGAGAAATTTTGAGAATATTTATTGGGCGCCAAGTTTGTGGTATTTACTGATAATAACCCATTAAGTTACCTTCAGTTACATTTTTTTTTTGCTAATAGACGTTCATAATAGGATGACATGAGGGTGAATAAACACTGACAGAATATTAATTTTGGGTAAACTAGCCCTTGTAGATTAACTTATCAGATCATGTTGTTCCAGAAAAGCTTTCTTATCCACTTACTTCTCCATAAAACAGAGTGTCGTTGTATATCTTCATCTGTGGATAGATATTGTTGAGGTACCAGTCAAAGCTTTTACACTGAAGTCTTTCCCTGAGCGCTACTCTGTGGGAAATGTCTCCGTAATGAATGCCATGATTCTGCAAGAATGAAGAAAGTTGATGTACTGTATGTTTGAAAATGACTAGAATGGATATATTGTTACAGTATTGCAACTACTGTTGCTCTTCAATACCTTCATCGGGAGATTCCATGCTATATAGACACTAGATTTATGTTGGTCCATCCAGACTTCAGCAACACGAAGGGCGTTTCGCCTGGCATGCAAAGCGATATTACTGTCGTAAGGCTTTTTTGTTCTAGCTATGTGGGCCACTCTGGAACAGGGCAAAACCTCCATGCTGCCCCCACACATCCAGACCTGGGATTTAAAAACACACCAAAAAACTTCAGTCTTGATATAAATAATGCTTTTGTGAAGTAACGCTCAGATATGAGCGCTCTACTTTAGTTGAGATATACAGGTGGCACACTAACCCTGATTCCCAGCTCTATATTTTCACCTCCATACACATCCATGCCTTCGTCCAACAGTCCCAGTTCCTCAAAATATTCCCGGTTTACTACGAACGAACAGCCTATCATTGCGGGCGTCCTGAAAAACAGCTTTTCACACTTGGCATATGCAATGTTCTTCTTTTTCTAAATACTGACAAACTGAGACATTAAATATTTCGATATGTCCAAAATGTCTAAAATATTCAACTGCGTCTGCTAAATGCCTTAATGTAAATGTAAACGGATACAATTGCATTTCTAAGTGATACACAATGTGAATACATGAGTTTTTCTTTATGTTTCTTACAAATTCTGTTTGGTATGTTAATATACTTTTAAAGAAATATTAGTATCACTTTACAATAAGGTTGTATTTGTTAACATTAGATAATACATTAATGAACAATACTTCTGGCTCTGTCTATATAGATCTCTGTCTCACTCTATTTGCAAGAAAAATAAAGAAAATACCTGATGGGTGCACTTGGGTCCCCTTCATTCCACCACTGTTTGTGTGGACTAATATACATACACCACAGCTCCCAGTTATATCCATGGGCGGAGTTATGATAGTGTTCCAGCTCTAATGTGTTATAATTAATGTTATCTATAGATGGCAGAATGATCCTTTTATGGTCCTCCTTGATTCTAGACAGTGCTGGTTCAGCCCTGTAGTTGTAGAGGTTAGATCATTATAAACAAACTGAGTTTCACATTTTTATCAAAAGTGACTTTAAGTGCATCTAAAGTATATGGGAGAGCAGGGCACAACCTAACGCTTTTTGGCTTTGGCTCTGTCATTCAAAAAAATATTTAAGTTAAATTAATTTTTTTTAAACAATTAACACACACAACTTTGCTACAAATGAAAACTTAAAGTTTGTTTGTACCGTTATCGTACAATTACAACGAAAGTGACAGTGATCATTGTATACCTGAGGCTTTATT
Source organism: Misgurnus anguillicaudatus (assembly GCF_027580225.2). Classification (NCBI taxonomy): domain Eukaryota; kingdom Metazoa; phylum Chordata; class Actinopteri; order Cypriniformes; family Cobitidae; genus Misgurnus; species Misgurnus anguillicaudatus. The sequence goes on along the minus strand of NC_073360.2, from coordinate 15,949,956 downwards.
GTAACCAGTGTTGGGGGTAACGAGTTACAAAGTAGCAGATTCATTCAATTCAATTCAATAAAATTGTATTTATATAGCGCTTTTCACAATACTTAATTGTTTCAAAGCAGCTTTACATTAATAGAAGCAGTAAAAGCACAGAAAAACGACAGATAGCACAACATAATACACGATAGCATAAGCAGTCAAATTTGCTGCGGCTATGACTCGACATTATAAGCGAGCGTATTACTAATGTAACGTCTAGAAGAGGAAGCTAAATTAAGCCCAAGAAGGCTGCCTCCCTGGGGTAAAAAAACCTCTAGGAGAAAAAAACCCCCGGGCTGTTTAGCCGAGGAAATAAATAAAAAAGTCCTAGGAGAGAAAAACCCTTGGGAGATATGTATATACATGTAAACGGATAAGGAGATTAAACGGAGATTAAGCGGGTTCTGCCAGTGATAGTTGGTCAGGCATCAGCTGGGCATCATGTTGAAGGACGACCAGTAGATCAGAGGTGTGCCGACTTTCACATCTACCGGAACTGGGTCTGTTTGTCCCATTGTCCTCGGGGTCGAGGACGAGACAGGGAGAGAAAAACAAAATCATATTAGCGTAGGGGCCGTTCACATGTAATGCAAGTGTCACACAGTGATGTGGTTTAATCAGCCTAGTTTCAGACAGACTAACTATTGCGGCATAATTATATTATCCACAGTTGAGGATTTTGCAAATTGGGGGCCCACTGCGATGGTATCTATGGTAACTAAGGGTCACCTTCCGGTCTTTAAGAGAAAATGAAACTTGTCGACCCGTTTGACTAAGGCCTGTAACCCCACTGTCGTCGTTAATGCAGGTTCAGTGGCAAACGGGTCTATATTTCATACTATTTACAAGACCACGAGAAAACGCCAACATCGCAACCTGACCATACGTGTCAACCCGTTTGACTAAGGCTGAAGGCCCCACTGTCGTCGTTAATGCAGGTTCAGTGGCAAACGGGTCTGTATGGCATACTATTCACAAGACACATGAAAGCACCAAAATCGCAACCCGACCATACGTGCCAACCCGTTTGACTAAGGCCGGAAGGCCCACTGTCGTTGTTAATGCAGGTTCAGTGGCAAACGGGTCTGTATGGCATACTATTCGCAAGACAAAGAAAGCGCCAAAATCACAACCCAACCATACGTGCCAACCCGTTTGACTAAGGCTGGAGGCCCCACTGTCGTCGTTAATGCAGGTTCAGTGGCAAACGGGTTTGTATGGCATACTATTCACAAGACACACGAAACGCCAAAATCCCAACCCGACCATACGTGCCAACCCGTTTGACTAAGGCCGGGAGCCCCACTGTCGTCGTTAATGCAGGTTCAGTGGCAAACGGGTCTGTATGGCATCCTATTCACAAGACACACGAAAGTTCCAAAATCGCGACCCGACCATACGATAAGATAAGGTTTTTATTTATTTATTTGGTTGGTCTGTGTTATGACCGCGAGTGCTTTGTTCCGTACAAATAACTATTTCGAGTTAAAGGCAGGATAGGCAGGAATTATCTAAAAAAAATTTTTACAAATTAGTTTAAACTGTCTTTATATATCAATACAAGTAAAAAGAGAGTATAAAAATCGAGTGTCTGTAGACCTCTCACCACTGTTTTAAACGCAGCTCATTTTTCCATTCACTCCACCCCCTCCCTTCTGGGTTTCTTCTAAAGCCACGCCCCCAAAACACATGAACGCGCGACACAGACAGCTTTGCCGGGAGAAGGATTTACCTCAGACAAGCGGAGAGGAAGAAGCGCGGTACATGTAATAACATCAAGTCACAATCACATGTAATAATACACCTAACTTTATCACTAGGAATATAAACAGATAGGATGGCTTTTAGTACTCACTATTAAGCCAGTGTTTTGCATGGAAGAGTTTCCATGATGAAAGCATTGTTGACTCTGATGAGGACTACACTCCGCAGACAATACAGCTACCGCATCATCGACTCGAGGAAAAGCCACGTGATATTTACTCTCGTTTGATTGCTTCGTTTATTCCTTTTTTGCCTCGTTTGCCTTTGCTGAGTGGATATGCAGGTACTGTGAGTTCTGAATGCACTTTCTCTGCCATATTTTGCTCTTCCTAGAGTGCCTCATGCACGTTCAAATCAATCGGGTGTGCGCATGTCTGGGCAGATCCCATAGCAACCGGTAGTGCCATGGTCGCGAGAGAGAGTGATATTCGCGCAAGCTAATCATTTGTTTCGTCCCGAATGGAAATAATTAGCTGTGCTCAAAACCGTCGTGAGAGGTCTACAGACACTCGAGTTTTATATTCTCTTTTTCAGAGTAGCCTACTTACATTTTAATTATGCATTTGTATATAAAGACAGTTTAAACAAATGTGTAAAAAAGATAATTCCTGCCTACCCTGCCTTTAAGTACCTTTACTAGACAAATTATGCGAATGCTTTGTTGAAGAGAAAAGTTTTAAGTCTAGATTTAAAATGATCGACTGTGTCTGATTCTCGGACATTGGTTGGTAAATCATTTCAGAGCTTAAGGGCTAAGTAGGAAAAGGATCTTCCACTTTTAGACACTTTTGATAGTCTAGGGATAATCAAGAGACCAGAATTTTGCGACCGTAGTGTGCGTGATGGATTGTATTCTGATAGTAATTCTCTAAGATATGAGGGTGCTAGGCCATTTAAAGCTTTGTAGGTGATTAGTGATATTTTAAATTGTATGCGATATTTAACTGGTAGCCAGTGTAAAGATGCCAGAATTGGGCTTATGTGGTCATACTTTTTAGATCGAGTAAGTACCCTTGCAGAAGCGTTTTGAAATAGCTGAAGCTTGTTTACTTGATTTGCATGGCATCCCCCGAGTAGCGAGTTACAATAGTCTATTCTAGAGGTCATAAAAGCATGGATAAGCTTCTCTGCGTCAGATGTAGACAGTATATGGCGTATTTTCGAGATATTTCTAAGATGGAAGAATGCTGTGCGGCAGACGTTGGCGATATGACTATCGAAGGATAAGTTGCTGTCAAACATCACACCTAAGTTCCTAACCGTGGAAGATGGCACCACAGTGCAGCCATCTATGTGCAACTTGTAATCTGACATATTATGTTTGTAGCGATTCGGTTCAATAATAAGTATCTCTGTCTTATTGGAGTTGAGCTTAAGAAAGTTATGTGCCATCCAGTCACTAACATTGCTAATGCAGTCTGTTAGCTTAGAAAACGTGTGTGTTTCACTGGGATGTTAGGAGATGTAAAGCTGGGTATCATCCGCATAGCAGTGAAAACTTATGTTATGTTTCCTGATAATGTCTCCTAGGGGTAACATATATAACGAGAACAGGATAGGACCTAAAACCGATCCCTGCGGTACACCGTATTTAACCAGGGAGTGATATGACTCTTCCTTGTTACATAAACAAAGTGATAGCGATTGGTTAGATACGACCTAAACCAGGCTAAACCAGCCTGACCACTGATACCAACATAGTTTTCTAGTCTATTGAGTAAGATTGTGTGATCTATTGTGTCAAAGGCTGCACTAAGGTCTAGTAATATAAGAATTGAGATTTCACCACGATCGGATGTTAATAGGAGGTCATTTGTAACTCTAAGCAACGCTGTCTCTGTGCTATGGTGGGGCCTGAATCCTGATTGGAGCTTTTCTAATGTACTATTATTTGTCAAGAATGTGCGTAACTGGCTTGCCACTACCTTTTCTAATATTTTCGAAAGAAAAGGGAGATTTGAGATTGGTCTAAAGTTATTAAGCTCTCCCTGATCAAGCTGTGGTTTTTTAATCAGCGGTTTAATAACTGCTAGTTTGAAAGCTGTTGAAACGTATCCTATTTCTAGTGATGAGTTAAAGATATTTAGAACCGGGGTTGACACTACAAGGAATACCTCTTTAAGTAGTTTTGTGGGAACGGGGTCTAATATACAGGACGATGATTTGGATGATGTAACTAGTCTAGAGAGCTCATCTATTGTAGTAGGTTTAAATGAATCAAGATGTTCGTATGGTAGTCTAGTGTTAAGTGAACTAATGTGTAGAGTGGTGGCTGCCTGGGTAGCTACGATGTTTTCCCTAATAGCCGTAATTTTGTTATAAAAGAAGTTCATGAAGTCGTTACTATTGTGTTGAAGTTTACAATTGGTTTCTGTTTGTTCTTTGTTTCTAGTCAGTTTTGCAACTGTGCTAAAGAGGAAACGAGGGATTACAGTAACAATATTACTTTTTTGGGTATTGAAGTAAAGTAACGCATTACACTAATAATATTGGTACCTACACTATAGGAACGCACTTTCCTGCGTTACCCGTTGCCATAGAGATCGATTTGACGTAGCTGCTGGTGTGAAGGGGAGCGGGAAATGGAGACGGAGACTTTCGGCCACTTTGGCGATATTCACATTACTTTCAGTTTATTGCTCGAAAGGACAAAAATATTCATGTGAAATAATGCACACTATGCCCACACTACAAGTGTCTGTCAACTTCTGACAATACAACACTTGTGACGAAAGGTCCTGCTCACCGGTCATTTAAAGGAGTCACTCATCATCAGCTGACCCCGCTTAAACCAGCTAAGCTTTCCTCAAGTTTTGGAGCGCAGCAGGTAAAACAAAACGAAATGAACAGGCTACTGTAGTTGCAGGGTTCCTTGTAGAAGACATGCTTCCCCTGTCGACCACTGAATCGCCCAGGTTTAGAAAAATACTAGATAAAATACCATTTTCACATTACTTGGATAAGTGTTGTTCTATTCCGACATGGAATCAAAGCTTAAAGCTGCCGTCGGCAACTCTGGAGGATTGAGCAGTTTCCAAATGTTTACAATTTCATGTCCCTCCCCCACTACCTCCGAGAACCTCCCTCAGAGCTTGTTCTCGTCAGCGCGTGTGCAAAAGCATACTTAGCAAGAATACTTAGATTACTTACATAACACTCCGAAATACAATCAATGGTTGATAAAGCACAATTACCTGTCGAGAAGAAATGTGGCAAGCTCTGCATCCAGCTTGAAATCTCGTAGATTCCTTTCAAATGCCGGTCCGATATTGATCCTAGTTTTAATACGGTCACAGTCGCTTTCTATCTTTGTTTCCTTCTTTTCATTGGTTGTTTTCCTAGCTCTAGTTGTTAACCGAGAAATCGGAAGTTTGTTACTGAAAGTTCTCTCCGCCATCACGCTGTTCAAACCAAAACAACTATGAATTCAGGCGGATGCACGTGATATTGTAACGCGCGCGAGGGGGATGGGGATCTGTGGCACGTGCAGGTACTGTGATTGACAGGCAGATTTTACACAGCCCTGCGCTGATTGGACCAAATGAACCAGCCTGCGCTGATTGGACCAAATGAACCGGGAGCGGTGGATTTTTGCAAAACAAATAACAGGCTCTAGGAGCTAGAAGCGCGGGTTTTTTTCTTAAACAGTCTAATTGATGTTGTTCTATCGGAGCATAGTGTTGGTTTCAGTGAATATGATCAAAAAATATGATCAAATAAGTTGCCGACCGCAGCTTTAAAAGAACATTTCAGTCCCTGGATGATGTGTGTACCACCGCGGACATTTGGTCCGCCAACAACAAAAGTTATTTAGGAATAACGGTGCACTGGATAGACAGCATTAGTTTTAAACACGAGAAGGCTGCTCTTGTCTGCAAGAGAATGAGAGAAAGACACACTTACAATGTCATAGCTAGCGAAATAGAACAGGTTAATTCAGCCTTTGGACTATCACATAAAGTAACAGCATGAGTCACTGATAATTGATTTTAAAGTGGCTGCAACATTTTAATTATTTACTGTAGTTATCCTGTTATTTCTGGATTTTACGGTCAGGCATACGTATTTCTTTTTGCAGACGGGGATATTGTTCTTATATGGTTTAACAATAAACTCTGCAGAAAGGTTAAGTGATGATAGGGCTATGATGTTTGTCTATGTATCTATGTGGTAAATTAAAGAGCCAGTAAGATGCCAATTTTAAGCGTCCTATCACCGTTTATAAGTCTCGGACAACATGTTTAAATGCATGCAAGGTCAAAAAACACTGTAATTTTCTCAAAATATAAATTTAAAATTACCCCATTTCTCAGAGATCCCCAAGGGATTCGTGTGAAGCTGTTCAACGACTCAGTCTGCCTAAACCACACCTTTCAGTAGCCTACTCTGCTCTGATTGGTCAACTGACAGAGTCTCTGCACAGATCAGTGGCACAGACCAACAATAGTGCAACATGTATTGACCTCGTGCTAACATGATTTACTGAGAAGACATTATCGACATCAATACACATCATTCATCATTAATCTAAGCAATAAAAACGACAACAGAAACTAACGGTTTACAGTCATTTAAGCATTTATGTAAGTTAACCGGGCCATAGCAAAACGTAAGTGCAGCATGCGTTAGCTGCTTGCTAACGTGACTCTCTGACAATATATTAAGAGTTTAAACAACGACATCATTCATCATTAATCCAAGCAATAAACACGATGATAGAAACTAACATTTTACACTCATTTAAGCATTTATGTAAGCTAAGCGGGTCATAGCAAAATCGTAAGTGAGCATGCATTAGCCGCTTGCTAATGTGACTCTCTGACAGTATATTAAGAGTTATAAAAAACAACATCAATACACATCATTCATTATTAATCCAAGCAATAAAAATGACGATAGAAACTAACATTTTACACTCATTTAAGCATTTATGTAAGCTAACCGGATCATAGCAAAAGCGTAAGTGAGCATGCATTAGCCGCTTGCTAACGTGACTCTCTGACAGTATATTAAGGGTTATAAAAACAACATCAATACACAACAACAGACATTAATTAATATTTTTACACTCCTTTAAGCAAGTATGTAGCTAAAAACATACTTACAGGTTGTGATTAGGAGACGCATGTTGTTCCAAATAAAGTGGGTACTGAACCATCTTTCATTGCCAAACGTCTAATAAATCCCTCCTTGAAAAAGTAATTTTAACAACTGATTCTTCATATATCTTCATAATTTGGTATTGAAAACAACACAAACTGAAAACACAGCGTGATATGATGTTTACATACTAACTAGCTGAAGTGTCTGTCTGGGCAGGTCATAGTTTTCGTTTCTCCCGCGGGCAAGGCTGTAGGCAGAGATTATTATGCAAAGTGTTTGTGTGACATGGATAAAGTCAAATGCAGTAACTAGTAAAGTAATCTCATTACAATTTACAGAAGTAACTAGAAGTATTTTACAGAAGTAACTAGTAACTAATTACATTTTTTGAGTAACTACCCCAACACTGATTGTAACACTGTGTTACAACTAACCCTGCTCTGTAAAAATTTTTTCAATCAGTTACTAGAAGTTGCTGACATGTTTTCAAATGGTGTTATGTTTAGGGGAACAAGAGTAAAATAATGCAAGGTTGGATTTGGGGACTTACACACCCCACTCAGAAATCGAAAAAAATATAAGATAAAGAAATTTTACTTTTATGCCTCCAAAACACTCTTTGTTCAATATCTTAACCAAAACACATAAAAACTTTTCATAAATGCACAGGAGATCTTCTGACAGTAACAGAAAAAGACCAAAAGCACAGATTGCTCGGCCCTGTATAAATATGTAAAGTAGCTGTGTTACAGTTAACATCATGTTAGTTTTTGCCCCGCTCACCCCTACATTTTATCAATCTGGTTTGAAAATGTACTCATTCTTCTCACATTAGACAATTGCATGAAGATACGAACTAAGAAGACTTCTTGTTTATAAACAGAGTTGAGAGTAGGAGCACCTATGCCCATTTCATGGACAGCATTAAGCATAAATAAAGGTGTTAACTGATCCAAAACGGTCTACAGAACCAAGCATAAAAAGCTAAGTACAATGTTCTCACCATAAAGGTGTGAATTCAACATGGGCATCAAAGATCCCGATCACCTCCCCAGTGGCCACTTTCCAGCCCTCGAGGCGAGCACGGATGAGCCCTTCTCTCTTCTGGTTGCGCACTATTTTGATAAGACCCGGGGAGCGTTTGTTGACGTACTCCTCTAGCGGTCCTTTCAGCTGTTCTGCAAATACACAAATAAGGACACAATCAACAAAAAGAGATAAATCTTGTTTCATGGTGCACAGTCGCTCTCTTGCTGTGCTTACACCACACCGGAGGGAGGGCGTCTCCGAAAAGTACTTGCTTTCCGCGCGTTAAACACTGTCATCTGCTTGCTGAGAAACAACTGGTGATTCACTGACATTAGGACAGAAATGGGTGTGTTAGCTCTTAGCTGTCTGCCCCCACATTTTAGCAAGTCTCTTCCTCTTGCGCTGATGATGGGTAGCTTGGCATGCCCCACATACTCATGCCAACAATGTGATTTCAACTGTCTTTCTAAAAAAGCTTGAAGACATACTCTAATATAACAAACAGCATGGCCATGAATGACATAAGCAAGGGGTGCCTTTTGGCGAGCTGCACCAGGTTATCTGTTTTGACACCCTGTAAGATTTCTTTGACCTTTTTCTCTCTTTTTCGTTTTCATTTTACAGTCCATCAGTGAAATCGTAAGCTTATTTGGTTAATTAAGCATATTCAATTGAATATTTCTCACCGTCGTCACTGTTGTCATCCACCAAGATGATCTCCTTTAAGAGATGGACTGGAGTGTGATTGACCGCAGAATGGACCGAGCGCAGTATGACAGACAACGCCTCATTTACAAAAATGAAGATGATGGAGATCTGCGGTAAGTCATGAGGATAAATGATGTCTCTGCATCTACAAAAACACAGATACAGTACATGGATACACAGAATAGCTTTTCATTATTAGTGAAATGAATCAACAGACTCCTGTAAGAGTTGTAAGGTGTAGCAAAGGTATGACACTGTTCTTTTCATAACAGATGAGAGGTCATTTCTTGCTATCTTGCACATCTTACGTGTACCAATTACATAGCTTAGACATAAAGCAATTTTCATATTACCTTTCAAGTTGAATTAAGTAACAGTTAATGTCACTTTCCTCACACTAAATACTGTCTGCTCAGATTATTAGAAGACTATAAGAAGGCTTAATCACTGTAGCAAAACAATTTATATTTTTCTTACTTTCTGGGCCGAAAGTCTGGTATAGTCCTGTCCAGAGAGATTTTGTCACTTAGAAATGCATTGTAGCCATATTTCTCCTTTAATGTTTTGGCCGTCTCTTCTTCTGTTGGCAAAAGTGTTGCTGCTACTCCTCTTCTACCTCGACCTCCAAAACCCTCAATAAGTCCAAGAGACCTGGACAAACCTGTTGAACCAATTTTAGTAACCTATACTACAGTATTGTCTTATTTGTTCTGTAGTATAGTAGAATTACTATAGTATAATATAGTATTCAGTATTATTGACTATAGCAAATTGATAAACTATAGCCTACTAAATACTGTAGTATAGGCCAGGCGTTTTCAAACCCCAATAAGTGAGATAAAGAAGACTGTAATAAGATAAACACACTAGAAAGATACAAAGAATATATACATCTTTTTGAAATGTAGTTAGCAAGATTTAACAGATAAACACTTAATAAATATATTTTAAAATTTTTCTTTGGCTTTTTTCTCTCAAATTTTCTGGGGACCACGTAGGACCTCCTGAAGGCCCCTGGGGTTCCCCAGACCCCAGTTTAAAAAACCCTGGTACTGTTGGGCTATACTTTAAAACATTATAGTATCTAGGAATTTTAAAATTGTTTACTAAAGCAAATACTATGTATACAACATTATTATTTTGAGTACAGTAAGCTTTGTCATCACTGAAATACTCAAACATGAAATTTCTTTGGTTACAAAATACTTTGGGTAGTTACCGTTGAGTTGCCTGTACACTACATCCAGTGATCCCAGTCTCTTTAGGAGGATATCATGGGAGATGCCGGTCCTCTGAGCAGATCTGATAACTGACTGCATTCTTGTATCGGCTGCCGGTTGGTGAGTTTTGGTTACGTGCAAATTGCACCAGCTCAAAAAAGTGATGAACCCGACCATCGTAAACACATTCAGCAGGATTTTCCATCTTCTCATCACAAAGGCCATAACATATTTTGATGTCCTGAATCCGGCGAATCGCATCTTCAAAGATGCTTTATTTTCCAAGGCAGTAAATCTTTTTATTTTATTTTGGTATTAAAAGAACACAACTTTACACTAAATTAAAAAGGAGGGTTGCTGCTTTTTGTTAATTTCTTAAAACGCTGCAAAATGATTGACAAAATACAAAAATACAGCAACTTGAATTGTTACAAAAAGTCTTAAACTTTGAACTTAAATTTGTTACTATATAATGTAATAGTTTTTTTTTGGCTAATTTGCTGTAAAGCTGAGGTACTGTATAGTCATTTGATCTCCACTCACCTCCACACAAGTCAAGAAAAACACAGCTGGAATACAATCTGTTTGAGTGAGGAGCTCCTGCCTACCTGTCTGTGATGTGTGCTGCACTTGTGCGCATAGATGCAGAGGGAGGTAGGGCGTCACATTCCGATGCCCTACCAAACTTTCCAACCAAATTGGAGGCATACTAATAATATTTGTGTTTTTTGTGTAGCAGTCTATATGCTGATTTGTATTGGCTGCCTCCAGTTTTCCTTTTGTTTTGCCTTCAGGCAAGCTAGCGCCGTGAAGTAATCGTGATGTTGGCACTAAAAGGGTCTATAGGACACCCAATAATAAAAATGTTTACAGACGCTCCCAAGGTTAAACATTATTAAAAACCTGTAAAAAAAACATTAAGTGGGACAATGTGTTATAGCTGATATCACTTCAGCTGTGAGGGTTGAAAAAATAATTCTCACACATGCCACATAAAGCTTCCCACACTTTTTAAGTTTTTAAAATGTGAAGATTTTAAGTCCCATTTTAATCCTGTTTTGCGCCAGGACCCAGCCATCCTGGGAGGGGGGATATGTGTGACCAGATTCAAGGATATGGGTTTCACATGGTAATCTAGATAAAATAATCTATGTAAGTTATTTATTATCAGACCAGCGGTTGTCAGGTTGTTCACCCGAATGGGACATTTTAAAACTGGATAACCGAATAAACGCTTAATGAAGCTTAACGCATCATAGTGGTATTAGAAGACCAAATTCAGTGTAAATCTTATTTATAATTTATACTTTGTATATGTAACCAAAATAACTTCTAAATACATTTTGCCTGATAGACTTTTATTTTGACCCGGTGATCTGTTATGAGTGCCCATGGAAAGAGTAGGCTGCAGACCTGGAGCAAGGCAGATTTACGGCCTCAGGCAGAGATATACGGCCAAGGCAGTTTTACGCCCCTGTTGTTCCTGATGTGTCCAGTTGTACAGTGAGTTTGCATCATCAGATCAGACTTAGCAGAGCAAGTTTTGGATCGACACGATCAGTGTTGGGCAAGTTACTGAAAATTAGTAATTAGTTACAGTTACTAGTTACTTCTTTTAAAAGTAACTGAATTACTCTACCAGTTACTGTATATCAAAAGTAATTAGTTTAACTAACTTTTAAGTTACTTTTATGCCTGCTTTTTAAATGTAAATATGAACAGTACTTAACAGTCAAACGATTAAATGATAGGCCGTGGGCCACAGTGGGCATCACTCTTTTTTTAGTTTGGTTATGTACTGCATTATTTTAGTAAAGTTTCTTATATGGATGCACTACGTGTTTATATAGACAGAACGCAAAGCTTTAGGACCTCAGACCAGCTCTTTGTCTGTTACGGTGGTCAGCAGACAGGGAAAGCTGTAACCAATCAGAGGATGTCCCATTGGATTGTGGGAAGGATGTCCCATTGGATTGTGCTGAAGACACCTCAAGCCACTCGAATCACCCTATGGCGAAGGAGGAGGAGGAAGACCATGGGTTATGAGCCCGTAAGTGTCTCCTACGTACTTCTGAGAAGTCAGAGAGCGCGAAGGGGTTATGAGCCCGTGTGTCACTCTCACGCTCCTCTGACGATTCAGAGAACGAGGGGGGGTTTGACCCTGCTCGTGCCTCTGGAACTCATCTGAAGACCTAGAGATTAAAGTGGAATTCACTCTTTCTGTGACTGTGTGGGTGCCGACTGAAAAGTCGGCGGAACAGAAAAATGAAACCAAGGATTCCCCAACCGGCCCTCCTCCGGTGGGGGGAGTGGTGCCTTCACCATCTCCCAAAGAGCGATCCCCTCCATCTCTAGGTCACCCGTCTCAGGGCCACTTCAATTTCCTTTTTCCACCCTTTGAAGCGGGCGGGGCGGACTGCTGACGACCGGTTCCTCGCTTCCTAGAAGAGCCCTGGCGCAGGATGCCCTCGGTGAGGGGCAGACTAAGGCGCCGACGTGGACGGGGCAGGCGCAGGACACTTCCGACGTGGCATGATCTGAGCGATGGCCTCAGTCTGCTTCTTGGCCGCGGAGAATTGCTGGGCAAACTCCTCGACCATCTCGCCGAACAGGCCGGCCTGGGAAACCGGAGCATTCAGGAGCCGGGTATTATCAGCGTCCTTCATGTCCGCCAGGCACAGCCAGAGATGGCATTCCTGGACTACCAGGGTAGATATCGCATGACCGACGGCAAGTGCGGTGACCTTGGTCACACGAAGTGCCAGATCAGTAGCCACATGGAGCTCAGAGAACTCCGCAGAATCGTGACCTCCCACGTGCAGGTCCCTCAGAGCCTTAGCCTGGTGAACCTGCAGCAATGCCATGGCATGCAGGGCTGAAGCCGCCTCCCCACAGGCTTTGTAAGCAGCACCGGTTAGTGCGGAAGATTGCTTACAGGCCCATGAGGGGAGAGTAGGCTGGTCCCACCAGGAGGAAGCGACACTGTCCGGACACAACTGCATCGCGACCGGCCGCTCTACTGACGGGATACCAGTATACCCCCTGGCATCTCCACCCTCAAGAGAGGTGAGGGGTGAAGGCTGAAACGGCCGGTTCTGGGCACAAAACGGGGTTTTCCACGACCGCATCAGCTCTTCATGCACCTCGGGGAAGAAGGGCACCGGGGGCGAGGACTGTCAAGCCCTGGCACCCCCGAAGTACCAATCATCGAGGCGGGACAGTTCGGTGGGGGAGGTTCAGTCCACTCCAAGCCGACCGCCCCCGCTGCCCGAGCGAGCATGGCTGCCATCTCGGGATCGAACGCAGGTCCCGCAACCCTACCCGAAGGAGGCAGCGGGTCTGGATTGACGTTCGAGGCTGACAACCCTCCCTCTGACGTTACGGTAGACATCGTCTCCGGTGGAGGCTCGACAGGAACGACACCCATCTCCGCAAATCCCCCATAGACATACCCTCGCAGACAGAGCATGAACTATCACAAAATGCTGCCTCAGCGTGCTGGAGCACCAGACATGAAAGACAACGCTCGTTGCCATCCCAGGGGGTGATGAACACACCGCATCCAGAAACGGAGCACGGACGGAATTCCATCTTTAAAAAGACGAACTCGATCGTGACACGAATGAGTGGCTGTCTTTAAAAAGACACAAAGCTCAAACGTGCTGCTCTTTTAGAGAAATCACTCTTTTGTGCAAGCTGGTGCAGCACACAGGGAGAGGCAACACACTCACTCAAACTCAAATCCTAAATTAAGAGATAGATAGAGAGAGAGAAAGGGTAGAGAAAAAACACTTCGAGCCTCCGCTGAGGTGCCTTGGTCCAACCAACTTCGGGAAGCTGAGATCTTTTTTCTCTTTAAAGCATAGGATCTACAAAGATCAGTTTCGCTTCTCGTGAGCAGATATCTGCCGGCTTCGAAGCAATAAAAGCTAATTTGGTATTGTGCACCTGCGGCTTATATACGCACCTGGCGAGGCGGCGCCGGCATTATGCAAATACCTGCATGCCAAGTTTATTGCCGTTTTTATAGTTTCTTGAAGTAGATAGGTCGCCGCGGAGCGGTTCCCAATTCGTTGGTCACGACGTGACGTCGTAGTGACCGACTGAAAGGGAACAGTTAAATATCGCGTACATTTTAAAATACTGGTAAACACCTGTAAAGCCTTAAATGGACCTAACACCTTCGATCTTCAAGAACTACTATCAGAATACTATCCATCGTGTACACTGCGGTCACAAAATTCAGGTTACTTAATTATTGCTAGAATATCAAAAGTGTCTAAAGGTGGTCGATCCTTTTAATACTTAGCCCCTAAGCTCTGGAATTATTTACCCAACAATGTTCGAGAATCAGGCACAGTCAATCAATCTTTAGTCTAAACTAAAGACATTTCTCTTTAAGAAAGCATTCACATAATCTGTCTAGTAAATATACTTATGCTGCAATAGATAGCCTGTCCAGAGCCGAGCAGATTTCAACCATTATACCGTATGACACTTGCATAACATTTTTATGTTTTAATTCCAATAAAATTTTATAAAATAGTATCTAATATATAGTATATCCTCTATAAAATCAGCCATGTCTGGCTCTTTCTCAAGGTTTTTTCCTTCTTTTTCTCCTGATTAAATCAGGTTTTTTTGCTTTTTACTGTATGTTGTCCACCGATTTTCTGTGTTTTCTAATGCTTTTTTAATGTAAAGCTGCTTTGAAACAATTAAACAATTGTGAAAAAGCGCTATATAAATAAAATGGAATTGTTTACCAAATGCATTTATCTTCTACTGTATAAGAATGACACTGTTTGCAAGGAGGCGTATTTTTGTGGATAATTATATATTTAGGACACTGAGCACCAGAACACAATGCTCTTTTTTACCATTTTATTCATATCAATCAAGACAGTACATTTAAAGAAACTGTAGTAACATCTGCAGTTTATGACTCATTAAGAGTGTCCTTATGTAACAAATCCCTGTCCGTCATTATCACATATTCCCTTCACCTACAGACTGGCCATGTGTTGCTTCAGAATGAGGTTCATTTCAACAATATGGCCATTTAATAGCAGCTCAATATGGTTACCATAGTTACTGTTACATTGTTTCCTGCACACCTATCATAATGTTATCTGTGCACATAATGCAAAAAGAAAGTATGCAATAAATGACCAGCTTATTTAAATGTGCACTTAGTAATCTCTCTATTATTATTATGAACCATATGTTTAAATCATATGCAGAGTAATGTCACATACAGTAAGGTAAAAAAAGCTTTATTTTGAAAATAACTGAAAACTTTTGCATGAAGCTACATTCGCTTTAGCCTGACAACTAAGTGCACCTTTATAAAATAAAATAAGAATTTAAAAAATAGAATAGAATAAATAAAACGTAATAATGCACAAAAAAATAATATACCAGCATTTGATATGTTTGTCCCATGATAGTAACAAAATTTGTATATTTACTCAATTTAAAAATAGACTCAAATTATGCATACATTGATGTACAGCAGTGCTTCTCAAACTGGGGGGAGATGGTGCCATGGGGGGCCCTAGTTGTATGACAATTTATAAAATACATTAATTTATCATAAATTCTGTGTAAATAAATCTCAGAAAAATAAGGCTACTAGCCATTAGCACTAAATAGTTTTTTTATTCAAAGTTTCAGATTGTTTTATGTCATGAATTTTCTTCATGCTGCGTTTACTCCAGCCGCGGTAGAGGCGGCAAAAACACGCTATTTGCGCGTAGTTAGACGCTTGAACATTTGAGTTTACTCGCTTAATTTGCGCGTGAAATTCTAGTAGTTCGAAACATTCACGCGGAAATCCGCGTCATGGGAGGGGCTTCTGCGACACTGCTGAGACTCCGCTCGCTTCCTGTAATCACGTCACTACTACAGCAAGGTCCTGATTGGTTAACGCGGCACGGAAATCCGCCGAAGTTCAGTTTTTCAACTCACACGTTTCCCGCGGCAACGCTCAATTTGCGCGGAACGCAGGGTGCCTAATCGCGTCATTGCATTGACTTAACATTAGGGCTGTGCAAAAATATCGATACAGCTAACTATCGTGATAGTTAGCTTTACCGATAGTGTATCGATATTTTGATCTCTACTCGATATTTTAAAACCCATCAAATCCCTCTGTGTGCGTCAAACGACCTCCCCCGCCGCTGGTGTTGTTGTCACTGTCTAGTCGTCTGCCATATACGGCCATTCGGCCAATGTCTCAGAAGTTAAAGGGAGTGAGAAAATGGCAGAAAATTTAAAAACAAAAAACTTTCAAAGAGCGGCAGGTGTTCAGCTCTATTTTTTTTACATTTTTGATAAAAAAAAGAAAAAGTATTGCAATGTATCGCAACATGCAATGTATTGCAATGTATCGTGATACATTGTACCATGACCCATGTATTGGGAGGCCCTTGCCAATACCCAGCCCTACTTAACATGTAAATCACTCGTACTTGCCGCCTCAACCGCGTCTGTTGTAAACACAGCATTAGGGGTGCTACAGGGGTGGGGGATCATACGGCGTAAGTTTTGAGAACCACTGATGTACAGTATAGTGCAGGGGTAGGCAATGTCAGTCCTGAAGTGCCGACATCCCGCAGATCCCAGCTTCAACCCTGACAAAACCTCGCCTACCTGTACTTTGAAGGTGACTCTTCAGGTGAACCTTGATTAGTTGTTCAGGTGTGCTTTACCAGAGCTGGATCTAAACTCTGCAGGACACCGGCACTCCAGGACCGACGCCGCCCACCCCTGGCAGTGCATTGGTCTCGAACACTGTTCCACAGTTCCAACCCCAATCAAAAGCACCTGAACCTGCTAATCAAGTTGTTCAGGGCTATCGAAAAATAAGATGCAGGTGTGATGGAGTATTGTTGGAACTAAAATATGCAAGACAGGTACCCTCCAGGACGATGGAAATGGAGACCCATGGTATAGTGCATGGTAACTGATTGCAATACAGTATTGATAATCTATAAAGTTGAATTGTTATTTTGATTTCAGCAGTCATGGTTCCTCAATAAAAGACAGTTGACTAATGCCGTTTACACACTTGACTTTTCAATCTACTGACTTCCATTCATACGCATGCATGCAAATGTGGCAGACCGTAAACACAGGCTTATGTAAAAATATTGCACTTTGGCGCGTTTCAAAGTTGCTAATTCACGTGAACGTGTGACCAATAGATATCGATATGTCAAAGTGGAGGATAAACTGGAAATAACAGTATTGAATAATCCTTTTTTGTACGATAACAATAAAGCAACAATAACAATGCAAGCATGTCAGAATCCACAATGTGTGAATTATAAAAACAAGACTTTGGCGGATGATATCATGTCTGGTTGCTGCCCATACACAGTAGTCGAGTGTGACTACGGCATAAGCCATAATGTAATATGGAGTAGTAATAAAAAACTCCTGAGACCAACTACCAACACAATCAGCACCCCTTTGGCTAAAGTTTGACATGTGGGAGTCCAAACTGGATCCTATTTCAAGTTCCTAAACTCTTGATGAATGCCGAAAGTCCAAATTTTCAGCATGTTGAAGTCTTACAGAGGGCCGTTGGCTCACTCGCCCTATTCGAGATCTACTGTATTCTTGATGTTCCACTTTTGGCCAGTGCAGGAGCGCAGGACCAAGTCATAGCCAAAGTAGAACGTTAACCGAAAGTTAACTGGCACTACCTCGAGACACCGTCCTGTGGCTCGGTTGACTAATGACCCATTCTTCAGGGCAGAAATAAAAACATGTTATCGACCAAAGAACTTTTACACTGTGTACTACTGTATATAAAAAACCTACAGTACTTCACCTGTACAAAGTTCCAAGTTTTCTGGCTTACGCTGGAGACCGTTTCGCAGTTGAGGAGCTGAGGGTGGCTGTTAGTTGTATCATCCACCATACAGCGAGTCTCTTCAATACTGCTTCCCAGAGCACCCAAGTAAAGATATCCCTCCTTAGTGTAGCGGCTCAGCTATAAAACAGGCCACTTGGATCTTCATTCATAGCACAACTTCTGATTTCATCAAACACACTATATACTGCAAATATTGAAGTTTTCTTATTTCACAGTCACTCTATGTTTCCGAAACGCACAAAACTGTGTTTCCTGTAGACATAACCTATTTTCTGTCTGCAGACTGAGCTGAGGTTTAGTGGAGGACTGAGCTCAGGTCTGTGCAGATGTGCAGCAGAGAGTTGTGTGGCTTTACCTGAGGCATCCAGCCGTGGCAGGGGTATAATATTGCTGAATTGTTTTCTTTTGTGCCCTGGTCCACACACAGATGGGTCATATTGGCATTGCGTAACTAGCACAAATTAAAAAAAGAGGTTAAACAAGTTGTAGTTCAGCCTGCTATTTGTTTTAAAAGTTCTGATCAGAAGGGTTAGTTCCTAAAACTGAAAATAAACTTGATCCAAATTCTCATCATTTACTTAAATTCTTGTTGTTCTAAAGACACAACATATCATCTAACTCATAAGACCATAACATATGAACATTTACTAAAATAGCGCACACACACTCGTGCTATACTAAAAGTTCGTAATCATAGGGGAACCATTTTAGTGCTACAGAGCACCTACCTCTGTAGAACCATACGTGGTGGTTAAGCATGACTATAACCACTTATGGTTCAATCTAGCACAATATGGTGCTACACTAGCCTGGGTGCCAGCTGATCTTAGACCTGCCCACAACATTTTGAGAAACGGGAAGATCGGTCTGGGGTTTCTCCGTTGAGGAGCTACTATGCTAGACCCAAAGCTGGTCGAACCAATCAAATTGTCAGGGCGGGCTTTATACGATGATGGACAGATGATCAACAATAACGTAATCAACCACGTCACCAAAGAGCGCATGTGTTGAATCTGTTTACAACGAAATGGCTGCCGCTGTAGAATTCATATGTGTGGATGTACTCACTGATTTCCTTGTCCGTTTCAGCTGGTTCACGTGTTCTGAATGATAAAGCGTTGTGGAAACGCGTTGCGTTAGGCTAGTGCTTTTTGTCTCTCTCTGCTATTATAGTTTATAAATATGGCGGAACGACATGGAAGCCTCCTTGGACTTACCCGTTCAATGTAAGTAAAGAGAAGAAATTCTTAGCCTACAAAGAAAAGTCAGATAACTGGCAGAGGTCATTTGACACCAACAGGACATATTTATGAATTAAGACATTGATTTTGATTAATAAAACACTTAAAACCCTACTTACTGTCCCTTTAAATGCACTATTATTTGCTTAATCCAAACCATCTGCTGTAACAGTAAATTTTGTGAACTAAAATATTGAGAAAATGGTGCAAGTTCACAAGTTACATATAAACTAATTCTCATTTTTGTTGATAGAGATTGTGAAACGACAATGCATGCAACACGTCACTGTTGTTTATTACACCGGGGCGCTGAACTATATAAGCAATAAGGTACGAGAGGCTGTGCTGAATTGTGAATAAGTAACGGCTGAAGTGCGTTGTTAGGCACGACGCAAAGCGGAGATGCAAATGACGCGATATAGGCGGCGCGTTTACCGTGAAAACATGCGCTATTCACCTCAAACATGAAAATATTCAACTCGAGCGAAAAATTTGCAGGACTTCAAGTTAAATCACGCAAGTAATCTAGAGCAAGTAACGCGATGACCCGCGTTTGGTGTGTACGTAGCATTAGAGTACATACGCATTTTATTAGTATGTATGTTCCCTCATGATCTCATGACTTTACTGACCCAAGTCTCTATCAGTTAGGCTACAGGAACACTATTCACTTTCATTTTATGGTAAATATTTTTTATTTTGCTAATAGATGGAATAATAATGGAATGACATGAGGGTAAATAAACACTTACAGAATATTAATTTTGTGTAAACTAGCCCTTGTACATTAACTTATCAGATAATGTTGTTTCAGAAAACCTTTCTGATCCACTTACTTCTCCATAAAACAGAGTATCGTTGTATATTTTCATCTGTGGATAGATATTGTTGAGGTACCAGTCAAAGCTTTTACATTGAAGTCTTTCTCTGAGCGCTACTCTCTGGGAAATGTCTCCGTAATGAATCCCATGATTCTGCAAGGATGAAGAAAGTTTGTGTATTGTATGTTTGGAAATGGATACATTGTTACAGTATTGCAATACTGTTGCTCTTCAATACCTTCATTGGGAGATTCCATGCCATATAGACACTAGATTTATGTTGGTCCATCCAGACCTCAGCAACACGAAGGGCGTTTCGTCTGGCATGGAAAAAGATCTTACTGTCATAAGGCTTTTTTGATCTTGTCATGTGGGCCACTCTGGAACAGGGCAAAACCTCCATGCTGCCCCCACACGTCCAGACCTGGAATTTAAAAAATGTCAGTCTTGATATAAATAATACTTTTGTGAAGTCATATTTTAAAGTAAGGATGAGTTTCTGGATACTCAGATATGAGCGCTCTACTTTAGTTGCGGCAGGTGGCACACTAACCCTGATTCCCAGCTCTACATTTTCACCTCCATACACATCCATGCCTTCGTCCAGCAGCCCCAGTTCCTCAAAGTATTCCCGGTTTACCACGAACGAACAGCCTATCATTGCGGGTGTCCTGAAAAACAGCTTTCCACACTTGGTATATGCAGTGCTCTTCTTTATCTAAATACTGACAACTGAGACATTAATTTAAGTCCAAAATGTATAAAAATTCAACTGATACAATTACATTTTGTGCTTGTTGTGTACTTAACAAACAATGTTCAAATTCTATAAATATACTAATAAAAATGTTAAAGGAGTCATATGATTCAATTTCATGTTTTTCTTTGTTTTTAGAGATTGTTAAAAGATGTCTGTGCATATAGAAGATCTGTAAAGTTGCAAATATAAAATTTTCAAACCCAAAAAGATCTTCTTTTTAAAAGTGAAGCGTCATCCACACCTTCCTAAAACGTCTAGTTCAAACATACCCCCGCAGTTGCACGTCATACTGAAGGGAAGATTTGCATAGAAATGTATACGCAAAGAAAAAAGGTGTAACTTTCATTCGCTGTGCAGTATTGTGGCCACCGCCATGACATGGAAACACTGTGTTTTTCGTTGCTAAAGGTAAACTACTTTACTTGCTTGGCATTCCAAAAGAGGACACAACAAGAAATCAATGGTTAAGTTTTCTTTGCAACACTGTTTTAGAACAGTACAACCCAAATGTTCAAGTGCGTGCAGCGTATATAAAGAGGACTGTTGCCTGAACCTGGGAGAAATCTGGTTCACAAAGGATTTTTCTAAAAATGGGGCAATTCCAACTTTCCAAGTAGTCCTCTTCTGATTCATAGCCTGTACGTAGCCTAACAACAAATTTGAGTTTTGAAGAAGCGCTTGTTGTTTGTCGTTTCTATGATCACAAATGCAGACATGCTTTTATGTTTTAGTATCCTTATTTTACTCAGTCGCACTGGCAAAGTTAAGCGATCAGCTTAGTCAACTGCATTTTTCGAGCTCATATTGATAAGGTAATAAGATGATATTATCTTCTTTTACTAGGGTTGCCAGGTCCATGGCCTTTCAGCGTAGTTCTGAATTGGGTTACTTTAAAACTGTTGCAGGTTGATGTTTTTCTGCTGGTTTGAGAAGGAAGGATTTTGTTCATTATTTGGGCTGCTTCTGGATTAATTTTGAATGGCCACTGGGCTGTTTTTAATACACAGATCTGGCAACCCATCCTTTCACTATTGCTTTGGGAGCTGATCTTCCAAATATGATAAGAACACATGTCCGTTTACGCGGTTGAGGTATTCAGCCAATGACAATGCACTGGATAGCTGGCCAATCGAATAACACGGTGCTTTCTAAGAACAATGAGCTTTGTACAAATCAGAAAGTTTCAGAGGGGCAGGCAAGCAACAATAATGTATACGGAAAATAAGGTGTTTTTGAACCATTAACCATGCAAACACATTGAAATACACAAAATAAAATTTTAGCAACGTCATATGGGATCTTTAAAGGAATAGTCTACTCATTTTCAATATTAAAATGTTATTACCTTAACTAAGAATTGTTGATACATCCCTCTATCATCTGTGTGCGTGCACGTAAGCGCTGGAGCGCGCTGCGACGCTTCAATAGCATTTAGCTTAGCCCCATTCATTCAATGCTACCATTTAGAGATAAAGTTAAAAGTGACCAAACACATCAACGTTTTTCCTATTTAAGACGAGTAGTTATACGAGCAAGTTTGGTGGTACAAAATAAAACGTAGCGCTTTTCTAAGCGGATTTAAAAGAGGAACTATATTTTTTGGCGTAATAGCACTTTTGGGAGTACTTCGACTCGGCGCAGTAACACCCTCCCTCTCCCATTATGAGAGTGAGAAGGGGAGCGGACTTTTCAGGCGAAGTACTCCCAAAAGTGCTATTACGCCATAAAATATAGTTCCTCTTTTAAATCCGCTGAAACAAAACACAAGAATAATGTTAATGCAGAATTAGAGCACCAATGTAATGCCCAGTAGGATCATACCTGATGGGTGCACATGGGTCCCCTTCATTCCACCACTGTTTGTGTGGACTTATATACAGACACCACAGCTCCCAGTTATAGCCATGGGCGGAGTTCTCATAGTGTTCCAGCTCAAATGTATCATCCTTAATGTTATCTACAGATGGCAGAACGATCCTCTTACGGTCCTCCTTGATTCTAGACAGAGCTGGTTCAGCCCTGTAGTTGTAGAGGTTAGATCATTATTAACAAACTTGAGTTACACTATAGTGACTTTAAGTGCATCTAAAGTATATATGATTCATTTGGCTTGAAAATGTACTCATTCTCCTCACATTAGACAATTGCATGAAGATACGGACTAAGAGACTTCTTGTTTATAAACAGAGTTGAGAGTAGGAGCACCTATGCCCATTTCTCACCATAAAGGCGTGAATTCAACATGGGCATCAAAGATCCCGATCACCTCCCCGGTGGCCACTTTCCAGCCCTCGAGGCGAGCACGGATGAGCCCTTCTCTCTTCTGGTTGCGCACTATTTTGATAAGACCCGGGTAGCGTTTGTTGACGTACTCCTCTAGCGGTCCTTTCAGCTGTTCTGCAAATACACAAATACGAACACAATCAACACAAGATTCAAGGGATAAATATTTTTTCATGGTGCACGATCGCTCTCTCACTGTGCTTAAACCACACCGGAGGGAGGGCGTCTCAGATGCCAAAACTTATCCGTTCCTTTGATGTGCGATACAGGGTACCATCTACTTCTTGAAAAGCGCTTGCTTTCCATGGGTTAAACAATGTCATCAGCTTGCTGAGAAACAACTGGTGATTCACTGACATTAGGACAGAAATGGGTGTGTTAGCTCTTAGCTGTCTGCCCCCACATTTTAGCAAGTCTCTTCCTCTTGCGCTGATGATGGGTAGCTTGGCATGCCCCAGATACTCATGCCAACAATGTGATTTCAACTGTCTTTCTAAAAAAGCTTGAAGACATACTGTAATATAACAAACAGCATGGCCATGAATGACATAAGCAAGGGGTGCCTTCTGGCGAGCTGCACCAGGTTATCTGTTTTGACGCCCTGTAAGGTTTCTTTGACCTTTATCCCTCTTTTTCGTTTCCTGCATTTTACAGTCCATCAGTGAAATCGTAGGCTTATTTGGTTAATAAAACATATTCAATTGAATATTTCTCACCGTCGTCACTATTGTCATCAACCAAGATGATCTCCTTTAAGAGATGGACTGGAGTGTGATTGACCGCAGAATGGACCGAACGCAGTATGACAGACAACGCCTCATTTACAAAAATGAAGATGATGGAGATCTGCGGTAAGTCATGAGGATAAACCATGTCTCTGCATCTACAAAAACATACAAACAGTACATGGATCCACAGAATAGCTTTTCATTATTAGTGAAATGAATCAACAGACTCCTGTAAGAGTTGTAAGGTGTAGCAAAGGTATGACACCGTTCTTTTCATAACAGATGAGAGGTCATTTCTTGCTATCTTGCATATTTTAAATGTACCAATTACATAGCTTAGACATAAAGCTTATACCTTTCAAGTTGAATTTAGTAACAGTAAATGTCACTTTCCTCTCCTACACTAAATATTTATTCTGATTGTAGCAAAACAATATTTTTCTTACTTTCTGGGCCGAAAGTCTGGTATAGTCCTGTCCAGAGAGATTTTGTCACTTAGAAATGCATTGTAGCCATATTTCTCCTTTAATGTTTTGGCCGTCTCTTCTTCTGTTGGCAAAAGTGTTGCTGCTACTCCTCTTCTACCTCGACCTCCAAAACCCTCAATAAGTCCAAGAGACCTGGACAAACCTGTTGAACATATTTGGGTCAATATACAGTATTTATTGTAGCTACGAACTGTCTTTCAAACTACAACTTTTATTAAAAAACTACATTGCTAGGATAAATTGTGGTTAAGCTTCATGTTAGTGTTGATCTTAGGATCTAATATTTAGTTGGATCTATCATTTAGCATGATCCTTCAACTGATCATTCAGTCTATTTCAGTGTGCCAATTAAAGTTTATTTTCACATATAGTTACTGTGTAATTATAATGAATAATATAAAATAAGCGTTTTATTTGCAATTAGACTTTATCATTGTTAATTAAATAAATATAATGCTTTTTATTAAATAGTGTGCGAAAACAATTATAAAAGAGGTAGGGATGCACTGATACCACATTTTCTAAAGTACTCGTACTCATTAAAAGTCCCCCGATACCGGGGATCGATACCACGGTCTGAGAAATGTCTATGTTTGAGCGGCGTGTAATGGGTTAATGCCTCTTGTGTTGTCCAAAGAGGCAGAGTTTACAACAAACTGGAAAACTAGTCCCTTGTTTTTTTGTTAAATTATATGACTAAAGCTGTTACCTGTAAATTTAAATCATGTTTTTTTATTAAGTATATCGGTATCGGCAAGTACTGAAATGCAAGTACTCGTACTCGTATTCCAAAAAAGTGGTATCGGTGTATCCCTAAAAAGAAGTTTGTTTGGGTTAAGGCAGATGGGGTGTTTTAACTCTTTCCCCACCAGCCTTTTTTTTAAGTTGCCAGCGCCAGCATTTTTTATGATTTTCACAAAAGTTTAGTGTCTTTCAGAAAATGTTCTTCTTTAAATATATAAACATACAATAAATTGAATGAAAGAGCAGACCCTCTGCTCTCAAAATAAATAAAAAATTCACCCTATCTTCATTTGTTCTCTTTTTATCACCCCTCAAATATGGGTAGGTTTCTTCAAACATAACCCATTTTGACCAAAAAGCTGAAATAATTGCATTTTTGTAAAGGACTTGTCTTAGAGATCAGATTTAAAACAATGAGTTTTTCCTGTTTTTGGATCAGTGGATGCTTCAGTGTTTATAAGCTGGGTAAAAGCCCCACCTAATGGATAATAGCAGAAATATGGATTGCCTTAAAAACTCTGCGTTTTCTTTTAATTGAAGAGATAACTTGTCAATGGCGGGGAAAGAACTAGGCAACTTTAAGCATTCCCACATAAAAAAATATTGTAGAATAAAATAGAATTAACTAGGGATGCACCGATACCGATAGTCAGTAATTGGTATTGGCAGATTAAAGCATTTTCCACTATCGGACATCCGCCGATTGTTTAAGACAGACAATGATTAAATTCAAAAGTGGCGGAAAATGCATTAAAACTCGTGCTGTGTAATAATTAGGAATTTTGTTACCATTGCTGTTTGTACATCCTGTTGACATCATCATTTGAAACAAGGAATAAAAAACAAAACTATCGATATCTATCAGTATCTGTAGATGTTATTTTCAGTGGTCTTCACTATTTTTTTCATGAGAGCCACACTGATAGGTCAGAGTCCTTAGGAGAGCCGCCTTTACCGCAAAGTATCAAAAGTTACATCCAGTCATAAAAAGCATGTCTGCTTATCAATCTGTCAATCTGTTGCACTGCAATAAATACAAGGCCGAATCATTCTTTATCATTTACCAGTCAAATTTGTAACTAAGACAAGATGATTTCCCTTTATGACAAAAACAGGATTTTAATACTAAGCATTCTTATAATATGCGTATCCAGTTCCCCCCGAACCACTAGGGGGCCACCTTTCTCTTATTTTTTATGCGGCGTTGCACAGAACGATTGGCGAGTGACAGTACTGGACGGTAGTGTAATTCGAAAGCATAACAAGCATTCTGATTTCACGGTACTTTGATGTCGTATGACAGTCGCTCTGTGCAAGCGTTGCATACGATTGAACACGCCTATCGATGTGCGTCTTGATATAACGGGTATGGTACCTTTTATCTACATACCATGGGTCCCCTTACATGAAAATTGCCATGTTTCTACAGTTCCTTAATAGACAAGCGTTTTTTTTTACTAAGTTGTCTCAGACGATGACATGTTTGTCCTTTGGCGGCTACTGTAGCTTGTCTATGCATATCAAAAGCGAGTGGTGAGCACTGGCTGAGACGTTGGTTGCAATTTGGAAATGTACAGCTATGCCGATAAAATGTACACATTGCACCTTTAAATATTTATTAAGGTTCAAAAACAGTAGTACACTTAGGAATTTGTACAATTGTTTACTTTAGTAAATATTATAAGCTATAGCATTTTTCATGTGGGTTGGGCAATAGTGATGGGCTACAGCAACAGTAAGCTTTGTCAACACTGAAATACTTAAACATGAAAATAAACATGAAAAATGGATATTACATAGGCTATATTTTGGATAGTTACCATTGAGTTGCCTGTACACTACATCTTCCAGTGATCCCAGTCTCTTTAAGAGGACATCATTAGAGATGCCGGTCTTCTGAGCAGACCTGATGACCGACTGCATTCTCGTATCGGCTGCCGGTTGGTGAGCTTTGGTTACGTGCAAATTGCACCTGCCCCAAAAAGTGATGAACCCGACCATAGTAAACACATTTAGCACCAGCAGGATTTTCCATCTTCTCATCACAAAGGCCATAACATATTTTGATGTCCTGAATCCGGTGAATCGCATCTTCAAAGACACACAGATTTAACTCATGTTGCATATGGAAACCGACATTCAGCGTGTTTGGGTATTTAAGCGGCATGTCAATCAAATGCCGCTCCCAACGCGCGTTTAATGCCGCAAAATACCGAATAGCTGTCTCTAATTTGAAACTTACACTACTATAGATAAAACAAATCATAAAAAGCTCAGACAATCCCATCTGAGCACAATTAAGCTATTAAACACAACTGCTTTTGTCAGTAATTAAGTTATAGCCTACGTCATTTGGCGATAAACAGATATTTGGTTATAGATATAGTTTATTCAAACACTTACCATTTCGGAATATTGAAATGCATTCCGCTTTTTAACACTGTTAAGTCAGTCCGTCCGTGTGATTTCATCCATATTAGTTCACTCACATGATCTATTAATAAAATCCACATAGAGAAATATACCGATATAGGCTACTTTAAAGAGTCACAGCTTAAGACTGTGTTGAAACTGCAGTCATTTATCGTAAGGGCACCTGCCATTTCAATCAAAAAACGTCTTCAATGAAAAACAGTCTGAAAATGATTTAGGAGGTCAAGTTGAAGCTACGATCTTCTCTTGCTTTAGAAAACGTGCGTGTATGTGCCCTGGATAAGCAGAAGAAGCCTATGTAAGTATGATGTTCAGCTATGAGACTCCGCAGACGCAACATCTCCAACAGCATTCAGTCCTGACCACATCACACCCAACATTTATCAACGCTGTTACTTAACCCTCCGGTATGGGATCGTTTCTAATTAAATCGTTGATGTAATAGCATCTCCTGACGTCCACGCAGTTATTTTTTGTAGTTTAGGTTCTCTTCTCAAATGGTTTTCGACCAAATAATGCTGGATAGTGCACCAGAGGAGACTGTTGACAAAACGCGGAGTGGATGATCCATGCGGAGCGGAGCTCTCTCGCGCACACTTAAAGGGGTCATATTATGAGATTTTTTTTAAAGATGTAAAATAAGTATTTGGTGTCACCACAGTGCGTATGTAAAATTTAAGCTAAAAATACCTCATAGATAATTTGTTATAGCATGTTAAAATTGCCACTTTGTAGGTGTAAGGAAAAATGTGCCGTTTTGGGGTGCGTCCTTTAATATGCAAACACTGATCGCAATGATGGCGGTTTATTAAAATTGAAACTCAATTGTGTTGTCAATAATTTTTCTCTCTCTTTTTCTCTCTGCACGAATGGCAGTACCGTGGTTGGATAGTGCAGATTAAGAGGCGGTTTTATTGTAATTGGACTTGCCAGCCACCTCAGCTTCACCCATCGCGCCTCTTTACCCATTTTTGGTTATCCGTGAGTGATGTGCGGTGACGCGATGCCGCGATGGCAGGCACCGCCAAATTGGCTTTAAAAAAGCTCTTCAAAACCTATGGATGACACAGACATTATGTCCATATTTTTTACAGTCTATGCTTTAAACAAAGCTGTTGTCGTTTTTTGTTTTGCCTGGCAGTGGCAGCAAGTATGCGAAAAAATTTCAAATTGGAGACATACTAAAACACAACAAGATAATATTTGTGTTCCAGCCTCTAAGCTGATTTATATTGTCCGCCTCCAGTTTTCCTTTTGTTTTGCCTCCAGGCCAGCTATAGCGCAGTGAAGTAATCATGATGCTGGCAATAAAAGGGTCTATAGGACACCAAAAAAAGTTTACTCACCCTCCCAAGGTGAATTCTTGTTAAACACCTGCATGTAAAAGACATTAGATTCCTAAAAGGCAAACACTTTTAATAGAAAGCAAACATCAATAGATTATCCAGTCATCACATGCCAAACATTGAATCGGACAACACAAAATTCATGTTAAACACAAAATTCAAAATGATAAAGAATGATTTTCCACCGAGAAAGTTTCAGGAAATTGTGTACTCCGCCACCACTTATGAATTTAACCCTTTAAGACTTGTTTTTCATATTTACCAGATGTAGATATGAGTAGAAATATAAAAAGATCAAATATAAATATAAGAAAAATAAAAAGTTTGAAAAGCACTGTGTTTACAAGCAGTTCTTTTGTGTAAATCTAAAAATATTTTCAATACTTTAACCGTGGGTTCACACCAGCCGCGTTTGAGGCGTCAAAATCGCGTTTACCGTGCGTAGTTGGACGCTTGAACATTTTGGGTGTACTCGCTTCATTCGCGTGTGAAAGCCACGTGTGAAATTTTAGTCATCGTGACATTCACGTGGAAATTCGCGTCATGAGGGGCTTCTGCGACTCGCTTCTGCGACTCGCTTCCTGTAATCATGTCACTACTAAAGCAAGCTCTTGATTGGTTAACGCGGCACGTTTTTCCGACAAAGTTTAGATTTTTCAACTCAAACAAATGCAAATTATCTGTGAGGTATTTTAAGCTTAAAGATGCGCGAATGAGGCGGGATCGCGTCTACCACGCAGCGATCCGCGAGACCTCTAGACGTGCGTCAATGCGTCTTTACATTGACTTAACATTGACATACATTTGTTTTATCAAATACTGCTGAAACTGATGGAAAACACGGAACGGATCATCCACGCAGAGTTGATATTCACTTCAGCTATGAGGGTTGAAAAAGCTTTCTCACACATGCCACATAAAGCTTCCCACACACTTGAAGATTTTAAGTCCAATTCTGATCCCGTTTTGCACCACCAGGCCCCCGCCATCCTGGTAGGGGGGATATGGGTGGCCAGATTCAAAGATGTGGGATTTCACATGACATAACATGACGGTTATTAAACTTAATTCACACAAACTCTGATTTAATGTTAATTCTCAATTCAGTAATGAATAGTTTTTGAAAGCTTATGAAAGAATTGTTATATAGTCAAATGTATTTGGTCTTGCTGTGTAGGTCATGTATTGATTACTACAATAATGAATGTACTTAAAAGGTATTTCTGTCTCCCTAAATGTATATTGTTAATATAAGAGTGACATTTCTAGTGATTTTCCTCTGTTGCATCTTTGTGAGGAAATAGGTCACCCAGTCTGAGGAGCTAATGTGCCTGGCTGCATATAGATCTCAGTACTAATGCATATCCACTCCACACTAAATTGCACCATGCAACCTGTGAGTCTTTCCCATTACTGACATTC
Organism: Misgurnus anguillicaudatus; assembly: GCF_027580225.2. NCBI lineage: Eukaryota > Metazoa > Chordata > Actinopteri > Cypriniformes > Cobitidae > Misgurnus > Misgurnus anguillicaudatus. Next base: position 15,919,954 of record NC_073360.2, on the reverse strand, counting down.
CTGTGTCTGATGACTTCATAAACAGGAAGTGGCATAATGAGGCTGAGATAAATTGAGACAAAAGCAACCAAGATGCAGAAGCCAAAACATGAAACTGCACTAAAAATAATCCATTGAGCCACACCCATAACATCATCATCATCCTTTAACTCACATCTTTTTATGTTCAGTATTTTATGAAAGTGTAACAAATCAGACCAAATATAGTACAAATAAAGCTTAATTTAATTTTGAATCAAAACTGAAATCAAAACAAACACTATTTACTTTTTTAAGGTGTTCCTGTTTTTTTCTTCAGTGCATTGTATTTTATATTAACCCTTTTTTTATTTAATAACTTGCCTCGGAAATGGATTTTCTTTTCAAGTAACTCCAATAAATACTTGTATGTTTTTAATTATGCATTTGGCAGATGTTTTCACGACAATGTATATATAACTTTCATCAGTAACTTATAACTTTCAACTAAGCTACACACTCTAAAAATGGCTGGGTTATTTTTGACCCATCATTGATAAATATTGGACAGAACACGTGCTGGGTTAAAATTGATTCAATGCTGGGTTGTTTTAACCCAACTGCTGGGTTATTATACCCTATGGTTGCATAACAACAACCCAACATTTTGTTATTTTTAACCCAGCATGTGTTCTGTCCAATATTTACCCATTATGGGTCAAAAATAACCCAGCCATTTTTAGAGTGCAGGAACATTTTAACCTCTTTCCTCCATTCACGTTGCTCCATTGTGTTATGTAATTCCCAATTCCAATAAACAGATGGATAAATTCATAACCTGGACAGCTTAACCAGGCAGAATTTCTGCATCTACAGTATACTGTTTAACATGTTAAACAACACTTTTAAAATGGTTAAAAAGTTCTTAGTGATGTGGGCCTTGTTTTCCAAATGTTAGTTAACAACAGTGGATTCACAAATGATTTCTGGCGCTTTGTTTTTCCTCTTGTTGAGCACTGAGTAATGAGACTAAACATTGTTTTACCACAACACAACTCATTAGCCTGAGTTGTTGATTGCTGCCACTTTGTTCTTAAAGTAGGTGTTGAGATAAGTGATAACAACAGAAGTGTGTGCGGGGCGGTGGTAGGGAAATAAGGAGACGTAAAAACGTATGCGTGGGATGGAGATGCTAGTGTTGATTTGGCAAAGGAAATGCAAAAATAGTGCTGACTGATGTCAGACTGATGCATCAAAAAAGTTTTGTGCCCTATGATGTTATCTGCTTGTAGCTTGGTGTCTACAGAGATTTTTGAACAGCACAATGATTTTTTGATGTCGTGTTGGGTTATATGTAAGGAATAATATATAGGCAGACGGTTGTTATTGCAGAAATAAGACAGTGCGATCAGGAGAGCGAAGCGGTGGACAAGACACTCAAATGTCACAAACATGCTATTTGGTTTAATCATTTGTAAATATAATGTCATATATGTTATTAGAAGACATATTCACATTTAATTATTGTGTAATATAAAATTGTACCTGTGAAAAGGATTTGCAGCATCCAGGTTACTGTGTTTCATGTGTTATGTTATGCTTTAGTCTTATGACATATAATGCTCCCATTGATGCTCAATATTAAGATTATGTATGTATTTATTTAATTAATAAAAAAAGAAATAACAATAAAAAACACCTGTAAACAAATAAACAAACAACCCTTCATCATTTTTAGGTTGAATACAAAGTTGTATTTGTTACCATTAGTAAATGCATTAGCTATTAACAGTAAGTAATAGTTTCTCAGTATTTATTCATCTTTGTATGCTAATGTTAGTGAATAGTTGTTCATGTTCACTGAAAAAAAAGATTGATTAAATTTGCTCAATGTTTTTATGGTAAGTGCATATCATGTGTTTTAAATCAACCTGGGAACATGATTTACTTAAATTGGGACTATATGAATAATTTGTGTTGTATTAAAGCAATATTTCCAGTTCCCAGCATGCTTTACATGAGACTGAATAATGCGAGTAAATCTTAAAATAATGAAGGGTTAATTTAATGCATTTTTAATTAAGATAAGAAAAGAACACACTGTATTGAACACAGACATATGAGATCTGCTATATCAAGAGCTGCAAGGTTATTTAAATATTTTGCAGGGCTGTTGTTCAAACAATGAGGGGACATTTAGGATTATTGTTAAACAGGCTGCCACTGGTGGGATAGGGAGTCTTCTACACATACTGTCAGGCAGATTAAACATTGAGAGGATTAGACAAAATGCAGAATTTTTCCGTTTGCAGGATATTAATGAGCATAGACAGCGAGTATTCAAAGGTTGTTGAAATAAAAGTTTTTTCTCATATTTATGACAAAAACTGCACTATTTTAGTATATTATATGTAACCCTGTTTGTGAAATAGTCTAGTTATAATTTAATTAGGAGCATCAAAGTTTGATTTCAATCATTGATTTCACGTTGATTTTTATCTTTAACATGACCTTACTCAGTCAATATTAAATATATTAAAGAGATAGGTGTAGGGTCACATAAGGATACGCAAGCCTGATATCTATAATGATATCTACATCGGATTCTCCAGAAATGTCTATTTGGGCCACACTAGCTCATTTCTGCTAAGGCTTACACAATTCAAACATGAGAGGATATACATTTTTAATAATGATATGGACAATGACAAAAGATTTTTATCCTTTTTTTTTTGTATTTTATTTTTGTATTTGCATATAGGTATGATTATAAAATGTAACATGCTGAAGAAACTTGTATTAGCTTTTTTATTTTTCAACCGTTTACAGCATTAATAAACTTAAAGACGATTTTAACCCAACTTGCTTGGTAAAAAATTGACAATTAAACCACACCTATATGTGACATGAGCACATGTTAGATGTGCTGTTTGTCCTGGTCAAATTGAAATCTAAAAATTGTGCAAGACTTGGAAAATCCTGCTGTATGTTTTAAGGAAAGCTCATGATAGCAACTCTTAGGGGCATTTTCCCAGACAGGGTTTAGATCAGTGTTTCCCAACCAGGGGGTTCGGGGCCCACAGGGGGGCCTCAAGATGACTTAAAATGATAAAAATTAGACAAAACAAGCATTAAAATAAGCTAAAACCAGCCAAAATCAAGATGTTTGGCCATTTTAGTAGCAAATATATAGTCATAAGTGAGTGGGGGGCCTTCAAATCTTCTTGTGGGCAACTAGGGGGCCTTGAAGAGAAAAGGGTTGGGAACCATGGTTTAGATGGATCCATAGGCCTTAGTTATAGGACAATTAAGCAGTTTTACAAACATCCCTCACAAAAAACAATACTGGTATGCATCTTGAGACAAAACAATGGTATGGATATTTTAGATTCAATGCAAGCTGTTTTCAATTAAGTGAGCTTTTAAGGGACTAGACTTAAGCCTGATCCAGAGGCCTCATTTATAAAGCGTGCGTATGCACAGATTTGATCGTAAAGTGTGCGTACGCAAAAATCTACGACAAAGTCCAAATTTATAAAAACTGTCTTTGGCGTAGAAAAGTGCTTAGCGGCACGTCAGGGTCTGAGCAGACGTACGCACTTTTGCTCGTCCAATTGCTGCAGGTTTTTGGAAAATAAGCCATTCTTGCTGCTCAAAAAGTGTTTAAACATTGTCAAGCGCTCTTTTTTATGTCTATGACATTAATTAGACATTGTTTAAAGGTGGAGGTTTGAAACTGCTCGGCTGCGCACAAGTTCAAGATCATTTGACATTTATAAATTTCACATCTGAAAGAGAGGGGTACGCGCGTTTTCGCGCCTAAGTTCGGTTATGAATCACACGTATGCATTTTTGATAAATGATCGTAAGATCAAATGTAGGATGGTTTCTACGCAGCATTTTATAAATGAGGCCCCTGGAAACACCCTTTATAGAGTAACTCTGCAGTGCATATTGTAACCACAAGGTGACAGTATAACATAATACAAAGATCTCACTTGTCCTGTGAGGTTAGTCACATTATAGTTTAACATGATGAGCATTTCATTAAAATGAAAGAATGTGGACAGAACCATGTTCACATTACATTTATTGTTTTTGGAGGTACATGCACCATAAACATGCTGACATTTGTGTAAATCATGTATAAAACTTCTCCCCGCATTGTCAATGGCATTTGGATTAGTGTGTTTATTAAATAACCCACAAAAGCTTTGCTTTGTCCTCTTAATCAGTTTAAAGATTCCTATGTTTATCCAATACACAGCAATACAGTACATTTATAGCAATGCTATACAAAGCACAATAACTGAACAGTCTCTGGTGCTCTAATGCTAAATGGTTAAATGTGACATGGCTTTAACAGGTCTGAATAAGTCGAACATAAAACTGGGTTAAAAAAACGGAGGTTTTATACCTTAAGTCAGAAAAGTCAGAACTTGTTTGATTTAAACGGTTTCATCAGGAAAATAAGGGGCTTATTCTTCACCTTAAAATTAAAATAAATAAACAAACAATAAAACATACAAATTAAAAAAATAAAAAAGACAACAACCTCCTAGCTTTGTCAATTGGTGTGTATGTTAGTGTATGAAAAATTAACGGAAGGAAAAGTAACTGCCCCATAACAACACAAAACACATACAATACACCGTAAAAGTACAAACATATTGCAAATTGTCACTCACTCTCGAAAAGTAGAAGAAAAGAGGTAATGTTAACTTTCACAGTGTACACAAACTAGATAAACTATGACAGAAAAGGACGGTATCATCCATGAAAGGTCAATTCAATTTCTCTGATGATGACAGATATTAACATTTACAGTATCAAGTGTAATTTGTGTTAATATCTTTAAAAGGTTTCACTATGCATATCGACTGTCATCGGAGATTTAAAAAATGGCTCAAAAGCATCGAACTGATCAGATATCCAGACAGTCTGTTAACAATAAATTATTATTGTTCATAACTCAATTTAACGTCAACCTAACAAATTTTGTCCAGATGATTAACAAAAATAAAACACATATATAGACTGTAAAAATTTATAGGCAAAGTAGTGCCAAAGAGTGATGAGCTCAGAAAACCTATGTAAAAATGTTGTCGCTGAATCAGTTTCTAAAGGGCACGTGAAACATTTTAAAGTAAAAAACTACTACTTAGCTATTCTAAGTTGACACCGATATTTACCCGTAAGGCAGTGCTACTGCCAGACAGCTCTACTGTAAAATGCTACTCTATAGCTTACATCTTCCTGAATGTTTGTTATAAATCATGGCAAGATTTGTAAAACAAACTGTTTTTTGTTAAATATATGTCCTACAACAAATTAAAATAGTGAAAGACTTTTAACCGACAAACTATTTGATTGTAATCTAAAGCTAAATCACCGTAGGAAGTGCTGACGTGTCACTCTAGTCTAGTGTATAAAAAGTATGACAGGTTAGATTTTATTCAATAAATGTGATGATACTACAAAGAAAATATAAAACATACTACAAAACAAAAAAACAATATTGCATGGTCTCTGACTTCCTGTCTCCTGCAGATGCACGCAAAGGCAAATGAGTTAAAAATAACAATGAATTGTGGAATATGGGAGCAGCAGTGCATGCAGATATTCTGGTCCTATAAAACATTAAGGCACCAGAGGTATCAAAAATCTGTTTTTGTTTCGTTTTCATTTGATGTTTTTCCAGTAAAAACAAAAGATCTTCCAAGTATTCTAAAGGCAGTTTCAGTGAGTGCATACAACAGATCACGGAGGAGATGGGACGAATTGCCTTCATGCTTGAGCACCTGTTAACTTCTGCAACAGAGGAACCTGTGAAGGCAGAAGATCTCATTTTAAAGGGTTTGTGGAGATAAACTGCATAGACAGCAGGAGACAATGAAAAGATGAAGTCTGATAATAGTACAGACACGTAAGTATGAAGAGCTGAGAGCTGTTTAGCTGGCGTATGTGTAAAAAATGCACTATTTTTTGGCATTAACCCAATTTTTTAATTGAAAGTTACCTCCTACAAAGCAGCATCTCATTAAACAGACTCTTACCTTTGACAGGTCCACACCCGTGAGAGCATTAACGGACACGGGAAGTTCGGCGAGCAGACGGTTCACCTCGCTGGTCACACGTCCGCCCTCCCCACTCAGAATAACAATCTCATTGGTCCTGGCCAGAGGAGCCGCCACCTTGCTAGCGATCTTGGGTGGACAAAGGGTAGAAATTGTATATGCGCTGACCCTGCAGTGAAAATATCTATCAGGATAAGCAAATGTTTAATCTCTACTAACAGTAACTAATCTAAGCGGTCTGTGTAACAAGTGTAACAAATCACCTTGGGCAGTGCTTCTAGGACAAGGGCCGTTTTGGCAGCTTCACCGTACTGCTGGTAGGCCTCGGCCTTCAGCCTCATTCTCTCTGCCTCTGCCTTTCCTATAGCTGAGATGGAAAAGGCCTCTGCCTCACCGATCTTCTTGATCTTCTCGGCCTCTGCCTGGGCAATCAGCACTTTCTTCAACCTGTTTAGTGTAACAAATATATTGCAGTTCAATTCACAAATCAGATGCATGGATAACTATTTAATCAGATACCATTTTTGTGATTAAACCAAAAACTGTACTGTATTGGGTGAAGTATCCTGAGACTAGTTTATATCGCATATATATTTTTATATAGATTAAAGGAATATTCCATTTTCTTAAAAGAAAAATCCAGATAATTTACTCACCACCATGTCATCCAAAAGGTTGATGTCTTTCTTTGTTCAGTCGAGAAAAAATTATGTTTTTGGAGGAAAACATTGCAGGATTTTTCTCATTTTAATGGACCTCAATAGAGCCCAACACATAATACCCAACTCAACACGCAACAGTTTCCTTCAACGGAGCCTCAAAGGACCAAAAACAATCCCAAACGAGGCACAAGGGTCCCACCCAGCAAAACGACCGTCACTCTTGACAAGAAAAACAAAAAATATGCTCTTTTAAAGCACAACTTTTTATCTAGATCCGGTCCAGCGGGACCTAACGCAAATGCGTAGTGACGTAGAGAGGTCACGTGTTACATATATAAAACGCACATTTGCGGACCATTGTAAACAATAAACTGACACAAAGACATTAATTAGTATCAGTTGACATACAACAATGTAACGGTCCTCTTTCAACACACTTGTAAACACTGGGGCGGAGTTTCGCGTTCGTCTTCTGTGACCTCTTGACGTCATGACGTATTGCGTGGGGTCACGCTGGCGCATCACGACCAGATCTAGACGATAAGTTGTGTTTTAAAAGTGTATATTTGTTATTTTTATTGTCAAAAATGTCAATCGTTTCGCTAGATAAGACCCTTATGCCTCGTTTGGGATCGTTTATAGTCCTTTGAAAAAAACTGTTACGTGATGAGTTAAGTGTTAATTGTTGGTGTCTATTAAAGTCCATTAAAATGAGAAAAATCCTGCAATGTTTTCCTCAAAAAACATAATTTCTTCTCGACTGAACAAAGAAAGACATCAACATTTTGGATGACATGGTGGTGAGTAAATTATCTGGATTTTTCTTTTAAGAAAATGGAATATTCCTTTAAGCGCACATGAATCCTTTCAATTCGCTTTACACTAATAGGTCTGGACATTTTTCTTCTGAGTAATAATAACAAAGACAACTAAGATGACCAAATATAATTCTTGCAAATGCAATCTTATCAGAGATCAATGCATGCACACTCACTTCTCTCCTTCAGCCAGCTGCTGCATCTTGTAAGCTTCTGCCTCAGCAGGACGCTTGACCGTAGCGGCCAACTCCATCTCGGTTCTCTCGATCTCTTTCTCCTCGATCGTAATCTGCTTTTTCCTTTGCACCACCTCGATTTCGATCTCTTCCAACCGAATCTTCTGCTGTTCTTTAGCTGCCTGCAGTTCATAGGCCAGCTGAGACTCTGCTTTCTGTGCGTGAGAGACACGTGCCACATGGCCACATTCATGAATCAGATTAGCAGGGTATGTGGTTTGTCAATGTTTCCGGACAATCAATAACATACATCATATACTTCTTTGTTTAAGGTCACGTTCAACCGGCTAAAAAAACTGCAGTGAAAAGATGATCATTTTTTACTGAATCAGACCTTCGTGTTCACTTCTTGATTGAAAGAGGCTTTTTGCAGTTCCAGCTCTCGCTTAGAGTCGGCCATTTTAGTGTCTGCCAAGAACTTCACATCCATCATTTCTTTCTTGCACTCTGATTCCTACCAAGGGAAATGGGAGAACATGCAAGTTAATGAATGACTAAGTGCATTAGCTTTATAAAAAAGCAAAGCTAAAAGTCTCTTACTCTAATCCCAGCATCTCTCTCCGCCTCGGCCACGCCGATGTCTGCGTCCCTTTGGACGGCTGCGGTTTGCGTCTTTCCAAGTGAGCTCAGGTAGTCCAGTTTATCATAGACGTCCTTTGAAGAAACACAAGGTTTTAAAAAAATGTTTTATTTTGTTTTTTGATTATTACAGATGGGACTGCAGATGGAAAGTAGCTTTTGCTAACTATGGTACAAAACATCTTTTTGTAAGATTAATGTATTTTGTACATCGTCCGTGACAATAAACTAAATAAATAAAACAAATGTCAGTGATTAAGTAATCATATTTAACAATATTAATATGTTTTCCTGTTGCTTCACAAAACTGTTTGTGTTCTTATCAAAAATCAATAAATCTACATTTACATTTATGCTTTTATCCAAAGTCACTTACAGTGAATTACAAGCCAAAAGTTTTATCAGTATGTGCCTTCCCTGGGGATCAAACCAACAATATTTTTGCTGCTAATGCAAAGCTCTGCCACTTTAGCAACATGAATACTAATATGAATGCATGACTACTTGATGGCTTTAATTACATTATAAAAAAACATTGCAATTGTCATTGAAAATATAAATAGCCTGTATATTTCCCAATGTAGCACTGTAGCAAGAAGGTCCCCGGTTCGACCTTTGGATTGGTCAAGAGGTCTTTCTGTGTGGACTTTGAATTTTCTCCTTGTGTCAGCGTGGTTTTACTCCAACAGTCAAGCAGGTTAAGTAAATTAGAGATGCCTCTCCTTCCCCCAACTTGTGTATAGATTAACTGGTTCTCGCCATGAATGTACCCTTAGATGCTGAAATGGCATTCAAAGATAAATAAGCAAACAAACATTACTCACTTTTATGGTGAAGCTGAGAATCTCGATGCCCATCCGACCCACATCAGGAGCTGCCACCTCCCGTACAAGCTGGGCAAACTGGTCTCTGTCCTGGTAAATCTGCTCCACGGTTAAGGTGCCTGTTATTGTGAAAACAACACAACATTAGCATTATACAGTCACGTGTGATCAAATGACATTTAAGGAGGTAATTATAATACTCAGTAATCTATTAACCTAAGATTGACCGTAAATGTCCCTCCAAGGTTTGGAGAACAACACCCTTGATTTCCATGACAGACTTTCCAAGAAATTGTTCACAGGCAACAGCCAGCAAGTCTTGGTCAGTCATAACCTTGATCTGACAAAACAAAGGAATCATGAATAATCAAAATTTCTTATATTTTAACATATTATTATTAGATATTAAAGGGCACCAATTATAAATCCCCCTATTATAAATCCGCTTTTACAAGGTGTTTGGAAATAATGTGTGTTGGCAGTGTGTGAACCACCCTACCATTAAAAAAATCCACCCGCTCCATTAAACCTAAGCAATCTCATTAGACATGCCGTTTTGATTCTTTTATCAAAGTGAGGTCATATTGATCAAGCCCCGCCCACTTACAGTTTTGCATTACTATAGTTTCCACCCTAAGCGAGATGTACTCTGTTCACTAGATACTATTGTCTCAGACTGTATTAATCAAATCTATTTTAACCAAGCGTGCCGCACAAGCCGTGAAAAGTAGGGGTGTGACGAGACACTTAATCCACGAGACGAGACGAAACACGAGATTGGGTTCACGAGAACGAGATGATATTTTTACACTTTTTTAAGAAACCCTCAATGATAAAATAAATTAATAAGAAACTGAAATCACATTATTTTTAAATGTTTTAACTAATCAAGGACTGGCCCTAACAATTATTTTGCTAACCGATAATGAAGTAATTTGTTATTTTGGGGTAATAAAAATAGACCCAAGTGAGCAGTAGCATTTAAAATTACATAATAACAAAGATGCAATAATAATTGGTTCAAATAAAGTATTAAAACCAAGTTTTTTAAGACAGCTTTGACACCAAATGGATATACGTGAAAATCAGATGACATGATTTCACAACTTTTCATTGGCCATTTAGGTATGTGACGCATACTGTATACGGAAATTAACCTGGACATTCAATCCGTCGAAAAATCTCAAAATCGGCAAAATGGACATACGTGGTTTTCATCGGACAGCGACGAAATGATCTGTGGGGTTTTTTAAGCTAAAACTTCACAGACACATTCTGGGCACACCAGAGACTTATTTTACATCTTGTAAAAAAGCCATAATAGGTGAACTTCAAAATATACTTTATAAACTCTAAACTTTCTACTGAGATCAAGCAGATTTAGCATGGATTGTTTTTCGACAATGTAATATCACGTGGTAATTTAAACAAGCTGTTATTGAAGGATGAGTGCAAACTATATTGTACTTAACGGGTAACCTGAAACCATAAGCAAGCATTATTACTTATTTCAGTCACAAAGAAATCAGCCAATCATTACAGAGCATTTATGTTGAGGTCTTAAATGTACAGATATAAATGACTTGCTTTATAGCTATGTCAGACAGAATATGAGGATATAAGAAATATGTTATGGAAAACTTTATGGTGTGTTTTTGGTGCAAAGAAATCTTAAAAAGTGAGTTAAAAATGTATATTTCCATGAGCGAAACCGGTCACCCTGACATATAAATGTGCATTTTTTATTTAAATCAAATGACAGAAATGCACATTTGATAACACAAAAATAATTGAGCTGAGGGTGGGCTGTGAATAACCGTCTACCTGAGCACATCCTGTGACTGTGATGGCGACTCCCTCCGCTGTCTCCACTTCTTCACACTTGGGCTGTAATGTCATAATTTCTAGTGTAATTCTGGACAGAAATACCAGAGGACAAACGTGACCTTCAAGCAAAAATAAACTATTGCTAAAGACTTTCAGGCATTGTACAGATCATACAATGTGGAAAACTGCCAAAAGCAACAGTTAAGATTACAGGAACTACTATGCAATGAGAAAGTTGTATAAAAGAAAATCTTAAAGCAAATGTTGAATAGAAAAACATGACCTTGACAGATCAGCTCACAGATTGGCCAAATCAAGTTATCTCTGAAGCTATGCACAACCAAACCGGTTCGACAAACACACCCGACAAGCTTGAAAACACGCATTGTTGTACTGAACTTTTGACAACTTTTACTGTAACACACAGTGAAATCTAACTCTGTGATCCACGGTTTCATTGGCTGACATTACCTTTGAGTGTCTGTTATACACCACCATGCCCACGCCCAGCCTCCCACCACATATTTCTTCTCATCTGATCCACAACAGGCACCTGGAAGACAAAGGTTTTGAAAACAATGTTTTAAAACTCCACAAAATTGTTAAGCTTGCAAGATTATGATCTGTGTAAATTCAGTTTGTTGGTGACTTCTTTCTTTCTTTTTAAATGAAGTCTTATTATATAAAGTAAGACTAGAAAAGATGTTAAAATAGTAGAACTATGTTTTTTTAATTAACTTGATTAAAACTTTTTCAAAGGTATCCAATGGTGACTTAAACACAGATGATGCTATATGCTTTGATGCTAGGTGTTCCTGTAACTCAAATGGTACTGTAACTTATAAACGGTTTCATCGGACGCACGTGCGCTAACGCGATACACGTCTGGATCCGAACTTCAGTTCCGGTTTCGTTTTTTTATGGTCTGACTAGTTGCTAAACCGATCTCTTGAACAAATGCCTTGTCAAAAATAACAAATGTTTTGGTTTCCTAAGTAATCTATGTGTTGTTTTTTGCTTGTTATATAAATAAACTTAGTTTAAAGAACTTTGTTGTTATTTATTCTTAGCGAAGTTTACTGGAAGTTACGTGCGGACCATAACAGCCGCTTGTTTATGTTGTTACTGCTGAAGCCGTCTATACCACAGGCCTGTTGAATGCTTTAATCTGATTGGCTAAGAAATATTGCACGGGTGTTGATTATTTTTCTGTAAACTGCACACTTAACTGTTAAATGTCTTCAAAATAGGCACCAGAGCAATGTTTGTGGTAATCGTGGTATAAGAGGAATAATTGACTCTGGTCCTTTGAATTATTTGAAAATAATGCACACATGCAGTGCATTACCACCTTGGGTGTGCATTATTTTCCAATAACTCAACGGCCCGTTGTCAATTACTCCTTACTTAATAGTCTTAATACTTAAAATGTCATGGGTTTGATCCTCAAGCAACACAATTACTGCAGACACAAATGTTTAGTTTGAATGCACTGTAACTCGTTTTGGATAAAAGTGTCTGCCAAAATGCATAAATACGTAAATAAATGTACTGTAAATTTTTCTTAAAAGTTGTGGTTTATTTTGATACTTTAATCATGGTAGACTGTAGTTCCAGGTACCTTAAAATGATCAAAGTAAGTGTCATTTTTCAAAAAGTGATTTTGAAAAATTCTGTAAAAAATTATCATAATTAGCATAAAAGAAAGTGTTTATTGAATGTATATGAGATTTGATAATAATTAGTAATCATAAATCTATTTCTGATTAATATTTAATAAATGCCATTAAATATTAAACCACAATACAGTGTAACGGGATGTACCCAGAGATTTATACAGGAAAAATCATAGATCTCATAATTTCATATTTTAACATGATAGAAGTAAATAAAAATATTAAAATATGCTTTAAAAAACCTACACAAATATTCCGAAATGTGAAAAATGGGTATGTTTGCGTCTCATGCGAAAGCGGAAGAGATGTGCTAACGTGACTAGCTAAAACACGACTGTTTGACATTTAACTTATACCACTTATTCTCAACACATTAAACGCAAACACTGATACACAAACTTTAATGTGAAATGAATGCAAAAACAAATGTTTTAAAATATAAAGGCCCTACTCATTTCTAGCTATAAGCAAACCCACAAGCATTTATCACGTTACCTGATACAACGAGCGCTTCATTCGGTCCAACAGTCAGGCAGCAACCCATATTTGCATTTAATACTGAATTTTAATCCTTTCTGATGTATTCCTATATCTTTAAGCACGCTGTAACAATGTATTTTTCGTTCTTTTTGCCTCGTAAATATAAAATGTCCCGCGCCCTAGTAAGAGAACGAATGTTAGTCAACACAAGCGACCCTGCCCACCACAGGAAGGGAGGGAGGGAGGAACGTGACACTATATGGGCGGTGTCTTAAAACCTACTGAACAGCTGCTTATTAGACAGCATTTGTGATGCGCTTATGCCCCCAACATGTTGTCTACGTAGGAAACGTACTATTTTTTTAGACACAGACAGTGTGTTGTCATGATTACGGTAAATACTGACTATAAATCCCATATTTATGTCTCACGTTATTTGCGAAATTCTGTATATTGCATAAATCACATCGTGTTTTATTAGCTCCCGAAATGTTTATTCATCGTGTTTTCGTTTCAAACGACAAGGCATTAATAGGAATGCCTGATTCTACGTTAATTTATATACTTTGAGTATTTCTATAATTTAAAAACATATATACATACATGCTTTTTCTAAAAACACTGTAGTATGTAGATTTTAATAACAGTATTGGTGAAATACTGGACAAGTGCCCCAAGTGGTGCTCGTGCTCTCGTCTCTGCCCTATGAAAATAGTCACGTGATACAGTAGGCTAATTTGCCAGCTAGTTATTTGCCTTTAAACGGGTAAATGACAGCTGGTTTTTCATCGAGGCATGTAAGGCAACTGCAACCAACAACAAAATTTTATTATTCTCAAAATGTGCATAATAAATGGATAATCAAATCTGTTTAGATAATATAAAGAGTCCATGCCATTTTAATTAATTCCAGAATAAATAGCATTATCATTAAAGTTTTAAGTCTTTTGAAACAAGAAGTTAGGGTGGGGCATATTGAATGGCCTCTCCTCTTTTCAAAAAGCCAATAGGGTTTAGTTTACCTCACAGCCTGGAATATTTATTCATGCTTAAAGAAGACATATCATTAAAATAAGACTTTTTCCATGTTTAAGTGTTATAACTGGGTCCCCAGTGCTTCTATCAAGCTAGAAAATGTAAAAAAAAAGAACAACCCAGTAACTTAATTTTGGTAAACCATTCTCTGCAAGCATGTGAAAAAATAGGTAATTGAAATTTGGCTCCCTTTGTGATGTCAGAAGGGGATAATATCGCCCCTTAATCTACGCTATCCAACCACGGCACTACCATTTAGTGCAGAGATCAGCTCATTTGCATTTAAAAGGACTTTAAGATATTTTTGCTCACACATAAGTAGCACTTTTAACACGCTATAATAAATTATCTATATGGTATTTTGAGCTAGAACATTACATATGTACTCTGTGGACAGCAAAGATTTATTTGACATCTTAAAAAATGTGAAATGTCCCCTTTAAACAAAACAATTCAACATACATAATGCCAGAAAAATGCATATATTCACATAGACATATATTTACACAAACACATTTAAGGCACATGACAGTTGAATTATTAGTCAATTATCTACAAAAAATCTCTCTCTTAACAGGTACTGTCTCAGAATAGTGAAAACTTGTAACTGGGTATAAGCACTTCTGGTGGTATTATTGCTTCTGTATGACAAATCGCTTTATTGTTTCCTAATCTTAGTTGCTTTGATAAAAAGCGTCTGCTAAATGCCTAAATGTAAATTATTCAAAACATTTGTTTATCGAGCATATGTACAGTTTTTATAGTATTTTCTATTAGTACTACTTCTATTTTCTCACATTCTTTAAAAACTACTAATCAAACTAGTATATTAACAAAAAGACATCTTTTTTTTTTTGAAAACTTACATTTATCAGTGTAAATATAAATTAAATATGCTTACTTTTTAAAATCCCATTAAAAGTAAAAAAAATAATGGAATCTGATCATTTTGTCAGTGTTTTGAAGAACAAGTAATTATATAAATATACTTACGACATAACGTAGCCATTTACATGAAAGCAAAAAATTAATTTGGATTTCTTTTAGAATTCAAAGAGGGACTAAATAATACTATGGTGCTCAGATTATAGTAGAGAAATTCTCGACGCAATGCATTTCCATTCCAGCAGGTAGCGCGTTCAACCCTAGTTCCCTTCGCGTATCCCCGACCTCAGCGAGGAAGACACGTGGGAAAACCTCAGTGCGCATGCGCGGTCAGGCTGCAGCAGTGGGCACTGGGCAGCAGCGGTGACTAGACAAGCGCTTTATCGACACAACAAGAGCACAGGTGCCGAATAACCCAGCAAAATGCTATTTTAAACAATCGCACGTCTCATCCCGAAGCCAGAGAGTAAGTTTCGCTTTTGACACCTCCAATCTGATCATTTTTACGTGATTTTAGGAAACTGGGAGCTTAACGCCGGGCAGTGGCTCGCACAAAGAAGACAGAGGCTATATGCTAGTGGCAGTAGCAAGTGTAGAGCAGTGATCTGAAGACAGGCTGAAATCTCACACCATTTACCCTTTACTTTAGCTTTAGCCTGTTGGCTAGTTAGCTATCAATCGGATAAACACAAGAATCTTCGATCAAGTAACCAACATCCTGTCTAACAGAGTAGATGTGTGTCCAGTGACCCATGTAATCTGTGTGTGTTAATCTGTTTAGAGATCATTTATATGCACGTAGCTTGTGGCTAAGCAAAGTTTGGTGGCTAACAGATTTATTTAGGGTGGCTGATACAGCAAAATAAATATCTTACAGTGTACTTTAAACTTAAAGTGGTTTAGTTTCATACTTGGATTGTTGTGTTGATGAAATTGTGTGTTTTTCACTGTGTAGTAGTTAAGTATGTTTTTAAGAAAGAAAGTAGATTTTAATGTGTATCATCTTAAATGTAAACCAAATATATTTCTCAGAGTTGCTAGCCATACAGCAATATTATGACTGTAAGAGCTGTAAACCTGTTTTTGTTTGATATTAGGCCCAGTTCAAAGGTTTGCTAAGAATCAGCACCTAAATAAATACCCCCTTCATTTATTGACACTTTTTGATGGTAATGTGATATAAGGAGATACTTGGCCCATCCCTCTGATTCTTTACAGATCCAAAGTGTCACAGTTTTAAAGGTATTGTGGGTCTTAGCTTCAGCTGATAACACCATCATCACTGAGATGAAAATGTAAACCAGCTCCTGGATGAAAATAGCTGGGGGTTGGATCATGGCAGGCTCTGTCACGACTGCACTTTTTGACACCTGCACATTTCAGCTGGGAGCGTGTGGCCTGTGGTCGCGTTGCCGCATCCCCTGCCGTGCCCCTGGGCACCTGCCAGGCAGACGAGAGCATGCGTTCGCATTGCACTCCTGACACTTAAACTGCAGGGTGTGCACCATGGGCCCTGACACCAGCTGTTTCAGAGAGCTATTTAAAAAGGTCATGGATGAATGCATGATATTTAAATAAATAGCTACAATAAGGCAATTACACAGATCTATTGCTCTGGCGTTTGATGGATGTTCAGGTAAATTAGCAAGGGTAGGGCCTTTGTATACTACGGTGAATGTCGTTTTTCTCGCTCCCGGCAATAAATCATGTCATTTGTGAGTAGTGCTTGCCTTGTTTGGATATTCATGGTGTGGTGATTTCCATTCTGCAGATGTGCTGGTGATTGCCTGATTTACAGTAGGAGCAGAAACGGCTTTAACCAGCCTAAGCAGCTTTCCTGGTCTTAGATGGTTCAAGGCAGTTTAGTAGGTTCCTAGCTAAACCCAGCTATGACCAGCTTCAGCTGGTTTTTGTTTTAGCTGGGGTTACTGCTAGAAATTTCCCGGTTATAATTTATTACCCTCATTAACTCCCATTGTAGCGTGTGTTCCATTACACCTACAGGTAAAATTAGATCTCTTTAATGTCCCTGCCAATGCTCTCTGAAGAGAAAATGGCTTATGTTTCTTTTCACACCATGTATTTTAAGAGATGGATGAGACCATTTTTGTT
Organism: Misgurnus anguillicaudatus; assembly: GCF_027580225.2. Lineage (NCBI taxonomy): Eukaryota > Metazoa > Chordata > Actinopteri > Cypriniformes > Cobitidae > Misgurnus > Misgurnus anguillicaudatus. Next base: position 15,902,785 of record NC_073360.2, on the reverse strand, counting down.
CCTGACGCGACTGTTTCTTTCGCAGTGTGATGAGGAGTACGAGTCCAATGTTACATTAGTCTCAGCGTGACATGCTGGCCTGTTTGCCGGTATCAGACCCCTCCCACCAGCTTCTCTCTCACACGCAGATGAACACTGGACTTCAGAAATGTAAGCACCCATTTACATTCAAGCGACCAAAATCAAGCTAACATGAGCCAACGTTGAACAATACTTCGACAGCATATTATGATACAAAAGTTAATACTGGTAGCATTACTTAATGCAAATTTACCTAGAATGAACAAATGCAGTGGTTCTCAAACGTTATCAGCGTGCGGCCCACCTTGTGTACGGCGCATCCCTTTACGCCCCCCCCAAAGAAAATTTATGACATATAACATTTCAAAACTTCAATTTTGAATTAAACATATACAATTTTAGAAATGTAGAATTTTGGATAAATGAATATATTGAATAACATGTCATTGTCATTAAACTTGGGGCCCTCCTGGCACCATCTTAGGGCCCTCAGTTTGAGAATCACTGAACAAATGTATTGACGTTAACTAACATGAACTAAAGTTCATAAATGTTGATAAACAATATTGCTTATTGTTGGTTCACAACATGTTTACTGTTGTATATGTAGGAGATTCAGTCCTAGATGTGTTATTACTAAGATATACATGATGTTGTTTCATAATCTAGTAAATTGAATATTTTACAAAAGACCGGTAGTATATTTCAGCTTTGATTTTATGTGATGGTGAAACACAGCTTCTTCATAATATAGTAGAATTACTACTTTTACCAACATTATTGGTTGAGCTATGTTCACTTAGAGGCTGTTTGCAATGTAAATGTACATGTAATTGCAATAAAAGTGACAGTTTTTATTGTATTACTAGCAGGGGCTCCAAAATCTTTTCATTCACTTAGATAGGTATAATCTATCTTTTATCTCTTCTCTTTTAGTAGATGCCCACAGTTATTCTGTTGTGTGTTAGATGGTGACCCTCTTTTGCCTCATGAACTATAACATAATCTCACCAGTTTTTGTAATACTCTTTTGATTCTCTTTCTCTTCCTCGCAGGGGACACTACACAGAGGATGAGATCAGCACACTATCCTACCCCAGCGGAATTGGATGCCTATGCTAAAAAAGTTGCCAACAACCCACTGACTATAAAAATCTTCCCGAATAGCGTTAAAGTACCTCAGAGGAAGCATATCCGCCGCACCGTGAACGGTCTCGACACCTCCAGCCAGCGCTACAGCCCCTACCCGCCTCAGGTCAACACACGGACGGGCCTCTTGGCCATCGTCAAAGTCCCCGTAAAAGGGATCCTCAAGGACATTGAAGGCGGCCGAGCCCGTTTTCTCCCCAAGCTCATCATGAACCCGCACGGTGGGCTTTACGCTAATCCCAGCACTTTAAACGTTCCTCACACTGTACCACACCTTCAGACTCTGCCTCAGTCGCAGGCGGCTTTAGGACAGAAGAACCTCGGTCACCCTCAGGCCTTGCAGGTCCACTCGCAGTCCCTGCAGCAGAAGACCAGTTTACAAACGCAGCAGAGCCTGGCTCATCAGGAGGTTCTGCATCAGAGCCAAGCTCACCACGCCCTCAACCACCAACAGACTCTTATGCAGCAGCAACAGCAGCTGCCAGGCCCACAGGGACTTAGACATCTGCCTGATATGGCCCAGTCCATAACCCTGCAGCACTCCCAGGGTTTCCCTCAATCCCAAACGATGCCGCAGGCCACTTGCGCAGGCCCCCCAGCACCTGGCGTTTTGCAGCCACCCCTGGCAGGCCTACAGATCCCACGCAAGCTGCCCGATGGAGACGCCCCTCCCAATGTGACTGTGTCTACCTCAACCATTCCGCTGTCCATGGCTGCAAGCCTGCACCAGAACCGCCCCAGTGACCTGAGCAGCATCGTCAATCAGATCAACCAGTTCTGCCAGGCTCGGGCCGGCATGGGCTCTACCTCCGTGTGCGAAGGACAAATCGCCAACCCAAGTCCCATTAGCCGCAACCAGCTCATCAACGCAAGCTCCCGGGTGTGCACCCATAACCCCGTAGTGGGCCCTTTGCCTTCGTGCATTCTCGGTAACTCCGACAATGCTGGTCCTACCCCTGCTTTACCACTGCCTGACATTGGTGCGTTAAATAGGATGCAGGTCTACCATACTGACATAAAGCAGCAGCCACAGTTACCACAGCAGCAACGCCAACAGGGCCCTTGGGGTCAGCATCAGCTGGCGCACCTTCAGAACCTTACAGAGGGAGGGCACCAGGCCAAGAACCTGACCAGAGAGGGCCTTGTAGGACCCGGGTTTATCACCAAGAGCATGAGTTACCCGCAGGACATTTGCATAGGTCAACCTTACAACTTGAAGCCTCCTACGGACAAGCCAACGCCATCTCCTCCGGTCAATGGAATGCCGGGGGCCTTGAGTTACAGCAACGGTCATTACATGCAGCCTCCTTGGAACAGCATCTTGCCCACGCCAAACAGTGACAGCTCAGGGTCTCAAGACCTGGCAGGGCCTTTTCACGGGGGCCTCTCAGGGGCCTCAATAGACTGCACCCCCGGAGCACAGTACAGGACCGGGGCGTCCACCTCCGGTCAGACGAACCTGATGCAGGGCATGGAGTACATGGGAGGAGATTTCCAGCCACCCTGTTTCCGACCGCAGAATCCAGGCACAATGGCAAAGATGCACAGAGCCTCAGTAAGCAGGGCCACAGATTCAGGTGATGGTAGAAACGTGCACATTCACCACCCAGGGTACAGATGAGCTGCGGCCAGTTCATGTTAGTCCTGAGTCAGTGTTAGTCAGATATGACACAGCCCCCTCCCATCTTTCCATCTCGTTTTATTCTCAGTCCTACAAGTGATCTACTGAATGTTTCCTGTACGATGATTACCACAAAGCTGAATCCGTATATCCATGTGCCACTTCGCATCCTTTTCTGTTTTCCTTTTTTTTAGTCTACTAGTTTAGATTTGTTAAATAACTAGCTGTTGGAAAATGTAGGCTTGTATTTATTTGATTTTTTCTTTTCAGAAAACAGCCATAATAGCATCGGCTTGTGAGATCGACACTGTTTATATCCAGTCCTGTCTGCTCTGTATAATATGAACGGAAAGATGTATCACGCGGCACGCGTTTTATTTAGCTCGCTTTTGGTTACGCATCTACAAAATATCTATCAAGCAGAGAAACCATTCTCGGCAAATGTCATCTGTGTGTAGTTTAGGCCTACTTGAGATTTGAAGTACTAACTCTTAACACGTTGACTTTATTTACTGAAGATGTTAAAGGGGTGCCATGATACTGAAATATTTCGTCTTTCTAACAGCTTACATGTACAATGTATAGAGGTTGATTTGATTATTTCCTTTCCTCTCAATGTTTACATAATGTGCATTTGTAACTAGTTCCGAGTCGATATGAAAGTGCAAACTGATACTGGGATATGCACATATGACAAGACTGTTTCTTTTTCAGACTGTTGAACACGAATCAGGTTAAAGTCTTATAGATTGAATCGTCACACTGTGGCGTCTCATGCCACATACTGTATAATGTCGATCCTCCCTCAGAGTGTCATCTAACGCTCCATCCTTCATTTTCGCTTATTTGTTTTTCAATATCCTATTAGGGTTCGGTTTAAACCGAAAAGGCTGTAGACTGAAATTGCTTCGGGACTTGCACTGCGCCCTAACTGCGTAGCTTAGAGTTTTATGTCCTCTCAATTTAATTGTTACTACTTGAATTTCATCGGAAGGTTTTTGTAAAGATGGTGCTGGCAGGTTTCTACTCACTACTCGTCTTACGGCGGACCAACGTTTAACGGATGACCCAAATCTTCATTTGTTTGTCATTAAAGGATGTCCTTGACCATAATTAGATGATGGAGGTGTTGGCGTAAGCGCAATATAAGCGAGCACCACGAGGGAGCCTGTGGCTTCACTGCTGTGCTACTGTAACTGAGAGGTGCGATTAGCCCGTGTGATTGGCTCCCTGCTTTTGCTCCATCATTAACACCATACTGCTCTTCCCTGGCGGGATCACTTCCATCTCTGTCACACGCTGTTGTCTGTCAACTGAACCCTGCCGATGCATTTTCCACCCACCGCAGGCTCTCCGTGTGTCATGTTCGTCCTTATATAAAATAGCTGAAATACACCGCCGATGACAGTGTAGGTCTCTTTAACAATGGGGAACTATACTAAACCAAGTGTTTTTTAAAGCAATAGTTCATTTAAATGGTCCTCATGTCGTTCCAAACCTATATGCTGCGTCGTTTGTGACTTTTTTTGAAGATGAATTCATGGTAAATGTTGTGCTTATAAGCTCGCGCCTAGACCAATTTTTGCATCCTAACTTTAAAAGTATCGTGTCACGATTAGTTACTGCATACGTAAAATAAAAACAGTGCTTATTTAGTGACTATGTTGTGCATAACTTAAACTGGAAGTGAAGATTAACACTAATGTTTCCTGCAAAAAAACTAATATGGATTTAGATGCTTTAGTTTTCCGCTCAAAAAATGACAGCATATGGATTCGGTACAACATGAGGGCAAGTAAATAATAACAGGATTTGTTTTTGTTTTCGTTTTACCCATCTTTAAGTTCGCATAAACATTTTGTAGTGTTTTCTTTGTTGTTTTACTCAAATTGATTTGTGCGTGCTCCATTGTTTACCTTCCATGAAGAGTATCTCTCTTTCTCAGGTCTACCTGTGCCTCTTTTACTCGAACCTTCACATACGTCTCTCTACCTTTATCAGGCAAAGCATGTGTACTGTCAGATTTGGTGTAGTGGGTGGAGCAACTGCAGAAGAGCAAAAGGGCGGAGCTGTGACGCCCGGTATCGTAACCTTCCTCTTTGCCCCTCAAAAGCCTTAAATATCTGTTCCTTGAACTGTCCTTGGCAGTAGGCATGGTTTAGAATATAAATTAATGATATTTAGCTACATTTGTTTTGTGAAACTGTAAATTGGGAGATCAAACTCTCGAAAGGAGGTTTTTTGTATTTAGCAATTTATTGTATGTGTAGTACTGGGCTGTAACAATAGTCGCATTCAGACCGCATCGCATTATATTCTCCAAATTTGCATCTCAGTTTACCTTTGCAGCAAAACATATTCCTAGTCCTAGATCTGTTTTGTTTCATGGGCTTTACGATAAGCAAAAATGCGAAATGTTTTGCGACTAGGCCGAACGGCACAGACTTACGTTTTTATGATACGAGTAGGCCGTCACTATAGTCGTGTCACTCTATTTTGCCCACGAAGCTGCTATTTTTATTCCAACTACAAAAAGTTATTTCTTATAAATGTTTGTGCGGATAGAGTTAAGATCTAATTTATATTATGCCTTTTTTGCAATGCAATATTGTTAATAGTTTGAGCATCTGCAGACGTAATAAGTTATTCCATTTGCCTGTCAACTGTGTCGTTGTAAAGCTTGAACTGTATTTCTTTCGTTCCTCATTTCATGCCTTGTTACAGCTCGAGAGTACAAAGTCAGGTTACTCATTTAATAGTTACTATCTCTATGTGAAGTGCCTCCTCTGGGCTGACGTGTATGTGACCATCACGATGGACAATGGACCTGCGCTAGTGCACGTTAGGTAGACGTAGTGCACTGCTCATGAACGAGGAACCGAGCTACTTTAAAACTACTGATAAAAAAAAACGAACACCGTTTGCTGCTCCAGGTGCGAGAAGTGTTGCTGCTGAATCACTAGTTTAGGTGGCGAGAGCTACGCTGCTTAACTCCTTAGTGTCCTTGAAACATTCGAAGGAATGCTCTCGAAAGTTCTTTTGTCTTTTGGAGCACATGCACTCCTACCCCCATCACCCCCGGCCCTCCCCTTTATGAAAACAACACAGGAGTGTGTGTTAGGAGGAGTTGAGTGCGTTTCATCTTGTTCCACCAAAGAACAAAATGTCACTTGAATGGTAGCAGTGTGCACCTGTTTTGTGTAACCGAAAACTGTCATTCCAGATACACATTTTTTCAGGAACGTGTTGCACAAACATTCCCCTCTAACCAAAATAAAGTTTGACTTGCATTTGCAAAGTGTGTTCGTGTCATCTGTTTCCTTGCACTGCTGGCATTTGATTTCGGATCTGGGAATAAATCAAAGCCTGTGACTCCATTTGCTTAATGAAAGTTCTTGGTTTTATTATTGGTTAACATTATTCATTAAACATAACACAATTTATTTATGTTAACAGTCAGATAGGTGCAAACACCTTCACATCTGTTTCTATTCTGGCATAGGAAATGCAAACACTTGACAAATCCTAATTGAGTTCTGCCCTAAATTGTTATTTGTTGAAAATTTCACTAAGAAATTACTAAAGTTGACTCTGTAGCTACACCAGCGTGATGCTTCCTGTTCCTGTAGGTTCAATAATAATCTTGTCACTGGATTTTAAAGGTGTCTACCGTCTGCAGGAAAACACTATTTTTACATGGATTACCACCCACAGATGTTTTTGACAGATCTGACACTTGAGTCTTAGCTGAGTTAACCCCAGGGCATTTATTTGACACAGCTCTAATTGGCTTTGTACAAGATGTGCCATCTTCAAAGGATAAAGAAGGAAATCGGGGACACTGATGAGATGTATAAAAGCCCTATTTTGGTGCATTCTGCTTTTGTTTGCTGTTAATGGTTAGACATAAAATCTTTGTTTTATTACTAGTGTTTTGCATATTGTTAAACTAATTTGGCCATCACAAAGCAAAAAGTTGGTTTGAAATCTATCTCAATTCAATTATGGCTGGTAAAATATGAGCTCTCTGGGTTTTCATGAATGATAAGAGTTGGCTAATTTCTATGAATTTGTACAAAGTGAAGTGATTATTACACTTTAATGTCTATTTTCTAGTCAATTGAACCTATTATTTAAAGTTTTTAATTAGTTGAATATGGAAGCCCATTTCCGCCACATGAGAAAAAGTCACGCTCTGATAAATCAAAATTATGAGAGAAGTCGTCAAAATTATGACTTTTAGGGGTGGTTTCCCGGACAGGGATTAGATTAAGACAGGACTAAACCTGAGTTTAATTGGGAAATCTAACTAGTTTTAACAAACATACCTTACTAAAAACATTACTTATGTGCATTTTGAGGCAAAACAAAGGGCACTGATGTATTTTAAAATATGTCAGTGCGAGTTATTTTCAGTTTGGACAGCACTTAATTTTTTTTGTCTAGGACTAGTCTAATCCCTGTGCGGAATACCGCCCCTTAAAGTTTAACTTTTTATCATATAATTTTGACAGTCAATTTTCAATTATGATTTACCAGATCAGGATTTTTTTCTTATGTGGCAGAAATGGGTTTCCATAGGAGTTGATATTATTTAACTTCATTTGTTAAGTTAAAGTAAAATACTTAATTTACTTTTTAATTACTTAAAAACTAAAATTTTTACAGTGTAGGAAAAACTAATGATGTTTAAATTATGTTTTTTTTTACAAAAACTTACGAATGTGGTCAAGTAAATATAAATTAGCCACCTCGTAAAATATGTAAAAATGTAAAATAAGAATTGCCATGCGATTGTGTTGGTATATTATGGGGCTGTTTCCCGTTCTCTGTCTCAAAATCCAATTATGAGATGAGGAGCATCAAAGTTTGTTTTCACTCTGATTTCAGAATAATTTCAATTTTGTCATGACCTTACTCAGTCAATTTTTAAAGATATTACGTTTTTTTTACAGAATGTTCTTTACATTATGTAGGATGATTTTATGTACAAAATAGTTAATCACAAACATGGGTATCGAAAGCAAAATACTAAATGTGAGAAAAAGTGAGTGGGACCAATATCATTGGTCATAAAAAGTGGGTGGGTCTTGACCTATCCACATATAATGGTTCCGACGCCCATATGACTTTATTTTACATTCAGGGTCACGACATCTAAATGAACAGTCCTGTGTTAAATATTAGCCCAATAATAACCAAAGAAATTAGGTGTACAGATTCTCTCATTTTTTGTTAGTCATTTATTGTTTCACAATTTGTAAACGAAAAGAAAATGCTTATTATAAAGTCTTACAGCACTTACTGGAATACTACTAATAAAAAAGAAAGAATTACATCAGTGTTGTGTTTGTGGAGTTTCTCTATTTCGTCACTACTAATCAGTTGTTATTGGAGACATAAGCATGTCCTGCTGTGATGGCTTTTCCAGTTTCTGTTTCTCTAATCTGATGTCTTTCCTAAGGAGATACAGGTAAGATGAAGGTAAGTACTCTTGCATTTTCATGTACTGACCATGTGACTTTTGTAAATAACCAGATTTACTCTTTATAATCTAATGCAGGGCTTCTCAAGCTTTTTTGAGGCTCACACGTAACACATGTTGTACTGTTGAACTATTTGTGCTGTACATATTTCAAACATAAAATACTTTCGACATGTTTCATAATGATACACAAGAACACATTTCAATTTGAATCATGTTAATACCACTTTATTTGTACTTTCAAACAGATGTCGATTTTGTTCAAATCGTATATAGACACAACAACGTGTATACTTCTCAAACGCTTTTAAAAATCAACAGTAGCAAGGCATAATTTTATTAAACCAAGTTTAAGTGCTCCAACCTCCGTCAATGTTCTCAATACAATATCTAAATATATGTATATAATATTATATGTGAGGAATAATTGACGATGGGCCATTGAATTATAAGAAAATAATGCACACCAAAGTGGTAATGCGGCACGACGCGAAGCGGAGTGCGGTTACACCGCAGGTGTGCATTATTTTCAAATAATTCAAAGGACCGGGTCAATTATTCCGCTTATACCACGGTTACCACAAACATTGCTCTGGTGCCTATTTTTAAGACATTTGAAAAGATAGGTGTGCGGTTTACAGAAAAATAATCAACACCCATAGAACATTTCTCAGCCAATCAGAATGCAGCATTCAACAGACCCGTGGTATAAATATAAATATGCTTTTAATAAAACATAGTTTTTATAATATTTATATATTATTTCATGGATCCCCTGGCTATGCATTGCAGACCACCAGGGGTCCCTAAACGTCAGTTTAAGAAGCCCTGATCTAATAAAAGTTTTTGTATACAGTTTAACAAAGTACCTGCTTACTGTCTCAAATTTCTTCTCCCTGTACAGTGTGCTCTGTTTTATTAAGTACAGTAGTATAATGTCGCAGATGGTCATGCCCTGGGGACAAATAATAAAAAATATCTATGCATATAAAAGCAATGGCAGTTAAGACGCAAGTGATAGTCAGTCATACTTACAGCACCCATTAAAGCAAGACCTGAGCCTATGTTGATAACAGTGGGAATGATATTGAACATTCCTGCCTGAAAAAGACAAGATTTAGAGGCAATGTGGTTCAAAAGTCTGAATCATGCTTGTAATTTAAATTTGAACTGGTTTCCATTAAAGGTGCAGTGTGTAATTTTTAGAAGGATCTCTTGACAGAAATGCAAAATAATATACAAAACTATATTATCAGGGGTGTATAAAGACCTTTCATAATGAACCGTTATGTGTTTATTACCTTAGAACGAGACCTTTTTATCTACATACAAAGATGGTCCCCTTACATGGAAGTTGCCATTTTGTGCCGCCATGTTTCTACAGAAGCCCTTAACGGACAATTTTTTTTACTAAGTTGTCTCCAACGATGACATGTTTGTCCGGTGGCAGCTACCGTAGCTTCTCTATGTTTCAAAAGCAAGGGGTGAGCAGTGGACTAAGTCGTTGATTGCAATTCGCAACCTCACCACTAGATGCTGCTAAAATTTACATACTGCACCTTTAACAATTTCTGGAATAACAACTTTTATTCCAGAACTACACTGTACATTTGACATAATATATACATATAGACAGACACTGCTTCATACCGTTCCATAAACAATGATGTCGATATGAATTCCATACACTTTATATAAAGTCCTGTGGACCTCTCCATCAGCATTTTTAAAATAGCGAGCATATCTGAATAAAGAAGTTATAGAGTTACAGTTTGTTTCATAGGAAAGAGTTGATTACAGAGCACTAAAATAATTATATTGTTTGGTTACCTGAAGTTATATCCGGCCGCGACTGAGCTGGTTGTTGTGCAGGTTTCCATACTTGTAAAGCTGTATTGTGGATGACATTTTGAATATCCTTTATCAAGATCACAGCGCCATTCAATAAGAATCCCAATTGAACCACCCTGGCATTATACGATGATACAGAGCAGTAATGTACAGTGAGATCATTTTTAAATAATACACCATGAATATTAAAAGATGACCAGTATCCTTACCAGCACAGCCATATCCTGAAAATTGTGTCCAGCTTTTTGTACAACATCACCCAACCGAAATATAGGACAGTATGGATGATGAATCTTGTCATACAAGCAGGTCTTTAGGTAGGTTTCATTATGTGTCTCTAAAACATTTGACCTTAGAGGAAAAATATTCAGACAATACTGTTAGAATGACATTTTAGTGATTACTCAAGAACTTGCATACATCAGTGCAGGTCTTACTTTGAGAAGTTAAACTTGGAAAATCTGATGAAGTTCTTTATGTACAAGGTGAAATTTTCAGCTTTAGTCAGCAATGGAACCCTAAAAAAGACATTTCAGATGTGAATCTGCTATATGTTTAAGCAGTATATGATACCCTGAACTATAATGTTATATATTGTATACACTGTAAAAAAAAATAGTAATTTTAATAGAAGAAAAAATGGTATGACCCATATAGACATACACAGTTAAAATCTGCAATAGGGTTAACAAAACATTAAATTTAATTTTAAGGTAAAATAAAGTTAACTGTGTTGTTTTTGAAAGTAAAAGGTATGAATTATATATTTTATGTAAAAAATCTCTATTTCTATTTATTTAAATGGATTATACATGCACTTTTACTGTAAAATATTGTTGAAATTATAAATACAAGATTATAAACATGAAGTAACAGTAATATGAGTAAAAACAGTAAAAGTATGTTCCCACAATTCCCTACACCACATTTGATATTTTATTTAAATAATTAAGTTTCCTCATATATTTTTACCAGTTACATACACTCACCTAAAGGATTATTAGGAACACCATACTAATACTGTGTTTAACCCCCTTTCGCCTTCAGAACTGCCTTAATTCTACGTGGTATTGATTCAACAATGTTGGCCCATATTGATAGGATAGCATCTTGCAGTTGATGGAGATTTGTGGGATGCACATCCAGGGCACGAAGCTCCCGTTTCACCACATCCCAAAGATGCACTATTGGGTTGAGATCTGGTGACTGTGGGGGCCATTTTAGTACAGTGAACTCATTGTCATGTTCAAGAAACCAATTTGAAATGATTCAAGCTTTGTGACATGGTGCATTATCCTGCTGGAAGTAGCTATCAGAGGATGGGTACATGGTGGTCATAAAGGAATGGACATGGTCAGAAACAATGCTCAGGTAGGCCGTGGCATTTAAACAATGCTCATTGGCACTAAGGGGCCTAAAGTGTGCCAAGAAAACATCCCCACACCATTACACCACCACCACCAGCCTGCACAGTGGTAACAAGGCATGATGGATCCATGTTCTCATTCTGTTTAAGCCAAATTCTGACTCTACCATCTGAATGTAAAAATAAAATTGCTTAAAACACCTTTTTTTCCCATTCTGACATTCAGTTTGGAGTTCAGGGGATTGTCTTGACCAGGACCACACCCCTAAATGCATTGCAGCAACTTCCTTGTGATTGGTTGATTAGATAATTGCATAAATGAGAAATTGAACAGGTGTTCCTAATAATCCTTAAGGTTAGTGTACAGTAGGGTGTTTTATGTTACTCTTATAGGTCAGTTTCCCGGACAGGGTTTAGATAAATCCAGGACATTTTTTACAAACATACCTTACAAAAAACAACACTGATATTTTAAGATTTGTGAGTGCAGGCTGTTTTTAGTTAAGACAGCTCAAACATGCATTTTAGGCTATGTCCACACGAAGCCGGTGCATTCCCTATCCGATAATTTTTTTCCCTTGCTCTAAAAAAATAATCCGTAAACCTGAAACCGACTGAAAGCGGTGTAGTATATATGCCGGACCAGTATGGGGCGCTGTAATTCTGCCACAGATATACACTATACACGGAGAAGAAGACTTTGAGCATGCGCATAACCAACGTATGGTGTTGTCCATTATCGCTTGTTGGTCACCACAATTGCGTAGAAGCAATAGATTTTTCTGTAATAAAGCTAGTAGGCTTTAGTAGCTTCTAGCACGAACACAATCACCTAGTTCGCCGTTATTGTTGTTGCTGTTACGTGTGACGCTTCCGACACGTGATGTGATGACGTTTTCGCTTCACAAAATATACGGATTGGCTGTACAGACGAAACCGCAAGGGTGTCGGTTTCAGATTTATCCACTTTAGTACCCGGTTTCAAAAAATAGCGGATTCAGTCTCCCAAAACGCCGGATCCGTGTGGATGAAACGCCAATACGATAACAAATTTACAGTATACAGTGATACGCGTCTCCGTGTGGACAGCCCCTTAGTCTGGGACTAGACTTAAGCCCTGTCTGGGCCTGCCCTTTAGGCGCCTTGTGATAAATTGTGATTCAGGATGTGTCCGTCCGCTTTACCACCTGTGTTATGGTGGTACGCTGTATGTTATTAAGTACAAAGCAGATTTATATTAACAGACACACATATCAGTTAATGAAATAAGAATTGTAAAGTTTACGAAACCTTACCATGAAAAATACACTTTGCTGTAATGAAACAAATGGCACCATATTTGTACAGTTGTTAAAGTTTTCTGGCAACCACAGCTGTCAGTTTTTTTACCGTAAAAACGATTTTTTTACAGTGTAGTTGACTCTCATTCATGGCTATTATTTAAATATTTTTCTTTCTAATATTCTTTACTGCCACCTAGGGGTGTGTTTTCAAACAAAACTTGTGGGAGTGATAGAAAAAGCTCTTTACTCAGGCCGTTGGCTGTTTTCAATGGGACACCAGCCATATATTTCACAAGTGCCAGTAGGATTTCTGCTGTTTTTCAAACATACGCCAGTCTGTATCCCTGAGGAGGATAATAAAAACTAATTAGGGGGTTTTAACCCAACAGCCAACATTCGTTTACACAGTCTGGTCAGTGAACTTTGTTCTCCTCTCATAAGATAAGGTGGCTATAATATTTGCTTTGCGTTTATGCAAGGCAGTGTTTATCCAAAGTGAAAACTACCTACAGACAACACAAACAGAGCTATCTAATAGAAGTTATCTGTGACATGCAAGGGGGGGCATAGAATTTGCATTTTTTTTTTATTTCAGATTATAAATTAACAAATTAAATTTTTTACATCTCACTAAAAATGTTTGAACAATGTAAAAAGTTTCAAGTTAAATTTATCCCATTGCCGATCTGAAAAGCCTCTCCCTCTGTGCAGTCTTCATTCTTAGTGCAAATAGCATCCAATACTTTGGAGCTCTAAAGAAAAACACAAACATAGAGTAAACGTTTCGAGCACACATTTTTGGCTTATATATTTGGGAAAAAAATAAGTAAGACTGACAAGTTTTATAAAAGTGACGTAAATATAAATCAACAGTTGTTGTACCTCAGAACAGGTGCCTAATTTTTGGTTTGGAGTCTCTATAAAATTGGTTGTTATGAAAAGGACACGCTCACCCTGAAAGCGAAATAAACCAATATACATCCAATATAACAAAGCTAATGATTATTAGAATGCTTAATATTATTATTAATTATCCAAAATATCCCAAAATGTAACAGAGACTTACCTGTTGTGGTATAACATAGTCCTCTGGTCCCCACAGGTGTACACCTGTACCTGTTGTGTTTGTGAGTGCAACCCCTTTAACTTTCGTAACTACAGAGCTATCAATCGTTTCATCTATAGCCTGATATCCTTTCTTTATCACAAACACCCACCTGTTTATAAAACGCATGATTAAAACATGAAAACAGAAGAGTCTGAAACTATATCCTTTCTGTAACAGCCTTGAAACTTTGTGTAAAAACATATCATGCCATTCAATTTGAAAATCATGTAAACATTAAACTTAACCTACTTCTAGATAAGATATTTTATATGGGTAAGATATCTTACTTACCCGATTAGATATCCAATGACAGTAAGCTGAAATATTCGATATAAAACTCCAACTTTCTTATTTTTGGCGACCATATATTTGACGGTGCTATAATTAAAGAGGGACTGTAGTGCCATTGCTGCTCGTATGCACATCTATAAAGCTATAAAGTGCTTTCACCTGCTATAAAGTGTGACAGGACTTGCAAATGTAACTACAGGTGAGAACTGTAAAAGCTTCACACTGAACCGAGAGGATCATGATAAGCATGTCAACTTGAAATCCAGACTAAAGTCTTATAATCTAAATATGAGATAAGTAGCATCAAAGTTTGATTTTAAATATTGATTTTATATTGATTTCAATCTTAAACATGACCTTAGTCAGTATTAAAGGTGCAGTGTGTAACTTTAAAAAGAATCTTAAGACAGAAATGCAATATAATATACATATCTATATTATCAGTGGTGTATAAAGACTGAACTGTTATGTGTTTATTACCTTAGAAAGAGACGTTTTTATCTTCATACATCGTGGGTCTCCTGACATGGAAGTCAGCATTTTGTGCCGCCGTGTTTCTACAGTAGCCCCAAATTGAACAAACAGCTCTACAGAGTGCGCTTTGTTACTACTGTATTTTGTCTAAGATGGCAACATGTTTGGCGGCTACTGTAGCTTCTCTTTGCTCGCTGAATTGTGGACTCATAGATATGTATAATAAAGGCTATAGATGTCTTACTGCGGAGTCTCTAACGTCATCACCTGGCGGCCATCTTACCTCAGACAGCTCGCTCATTCGTAGCAATTTTTACCGATTTTCAAATGGTTTGTTTTCATACAAACGTTATCAACGGGGCTATAATTCGACGGGATGCTTTAACATGTTTCATGAAAATTATTCAAAAATATGCAGTGTCATAGGTACATCTCTGATGTTTATAACAAACCAAATCGTTTGAAAATCAGTAGAAAACTGAGCAAGTTATGGTCCTTTAAAAGTACATGCAGCATTAAAGCACAATGCTACGAGTGAGCTAGCTGTCTGAGGTAAGATGGCCGCCAGGTGCGGACGTCGACCTCCAGCAATGCAGTGAGACATCTAGCCTTTATTATATCTCAGGATCCTGCCAGACACTTGATTGTATTTAGATCTAGTCAGCATGGCAGGGTTCTGACAGTACAACGTTTTATGTGGGAGATGCGTGGTTTTAGTATTGGTTTATTCTGACCACACATTCCCCGGGTCTCGTCACTTTTTCCCCGATCCCTTACACATGATTCTTTCAGATGTGTGTCATTAAGTTTTCACTTTTTACAGTCCTTGTGTTTGGTGTCTTGTACGGGTTCGTTTTGTGCTGTTTCCCTGTGAGTACTGAATCAAGTATATGTCAAGTAAAAGCCTAGTCTAGTGTTCTTTGTTTTGTGAAGTTAGTCTAGTTTTGTACAAGTGTTTACCTGTCATTACTTTATATCTTGTTTTGTCTTGTTTACCCCATCGTGGGTTTTTGTTTTTCTGTTATTTAATAAAGTCTTTAGTGTTATTGTATCCGTGTCTGCGCTGCGTTCATTCTCCTACCAAATCCTGACATTACATATCTATGGGTGGACTGAGTCGCTGGTTGCAATTCACAATCTCACTGCTAGATGCCACTAAAACCTACACACTGCACCTTTAAAGAGATCAAGGTGATATTTTTTACAGAATGTTCTTTACATTACATAGGATGATTTTACGTAGAAAACAGTAAAAAATGACTTCAGCTGGGTTTTCACAAACTCTTTATTTACGTACTTTATATAAAGTAGTCATACTCTTAAACATTATTTTTTTAGATTGACGTAAATACAATACAATACAGAACAATACATTCAAATATATGATTGTGAACTGCTGTGTCAAGTCTGATTTGATATGAAAAAAAATCCATTTTGAATTGTTTCATTGAATTTATCATGGAAAAACAGCTGATGGATATGTATGACATTATCTAGTATAAATGAAATGACATTATCTAATATATGACACATGTTTTTCTAGATTTTGATTTAATATAGGCATGTTCATTAGTTCTAAGTATAGTAAAATTGGCAATGTAAATATTTATAATCGAAATGATGTGGTGGTTTTATTTTTACTGGTTTTCATGTAAAGTACACAAAAGTAGTTTTTTGGACTAATGTTTATTGTTCTGACTATTTCAAAAGTACTTTACTAGGTACACATTGTAATTCCTTATACTTAGCATGCATACAGTCAACAGTTACATGCAGTTTTTTAAATAAATATTTAACCACTGTAATTATCATTAATAAATATGAACACGTTCAATGCTATCTCATGACAATTCATATGTATTTTGAGGTTGCAATTTGTACTAATTCTTACGACCAGACATTTTGTATGATTTGGCTTTACTCCTTTGACGTTGGGTCTAGGGGTGGAGTTTCACTATAATTTTTTTTCATGATAAAATTATATGTTTTTGCATGATTAACTTACAAATTCATATAAATTAGCCAACTTGTAAAATAGGTACAAATTCTCATGAGATCAGGCTGACACATGTTATACACTTTTCACTATGCTCTTGTCATTCCTATGAAGATAAACAATAATAAAGGGTTATTAATGCATTTTAAATACCGAAATTTGATAAAAAAATAATCCTTCACAAAAACAACAATTCAAGTACATGGGTAGCATGCATACTTCCGTACTTTTTCACGGTCTCAAATTTCAACACTCTATAAAGAGTGCGTTTCTTTATCATGTGCAGTAGTATTATGTCACAGATATAAGCACCCTGGAAAATAATATTTTTATCAGTTATTAACTTGTGATTATAAGATTTTGTTTTAGCATTTTTGATTTTAGAATTAGGAATTTAGGTAGACATTAATTTTGAAGTTTTATTTATTACAATGGCTTCGTTTGAAAACATTGTGTAGCTGCAGTCAGCTCTTAAGGTACTATTAATAGCATTATACAAACAAACAGAGATCAATAATACACTTGCACAGGGACACTTTTAATAATTCTCTAAATATAAACTATTCATACTCACAGCACCCATAAAAGCGAGACCTGAGCCTAAGTTGACAATGGTAGGAATAATACCAAACATTCCTGCCTGGAAAGAAAAATAATAAAAAAATTGAAATATTTTTTATTTTTCTTGTTACATCATTAGTATTTAGATAGCATACCATTCCGAAAACCATGACGTGAAAATGAATTCCAGACACACTATAATGTGTTCTGTATTTCCTTCCATGAGCATCTGTGAAATAGTGAACATATCTGAAAAGACAAATGTCTAAGAAAGTTAATAGCATAATAATAATAATAACTAGATAGTATAGTTTTAGGACAAACTTTATGGTGGCTTGAGTCCACAAGTTTAAAATTGTTTAAAAAGTTGTAACTCTGAAGAAAGCTAGCAAGATTAAACATGAAACAAGCCTAAAACTAGCATGATATAGAATAAAACTAACATGATTTAACATAAAGCTGGGCTGGCTAGTATGATTTAGCATGAAGTTTGCTTAATTTTACATAAAGCTAACAGGATTTAGCATGAAGCTAACATGATTTACCAAGAAGCTAGCATGATTAATCACAAATTAGCATGTTGCTATTCACTGCTAACATGCATAGCGTGTTGATATAGTGCTGTTTCTTGACATGAATTAAAAGAGCCCATGTCTCTTTGATGTTCTGATGCAGACATATAGGTCTTGTAAAACGGTTGCTAGGGTACTGTCTTTGGTTGCTAAGCAGTGGCTTGGTTGCTGCCAATGTACTCCAAACCCTGCTGAAAACACGAGCATGGACCAGCATGGGAATTATGCTGTTCTATGCTGGTTTAGCTGGTGGTCACAGCATACCAGCATCAAAACATAACATATGCTGGTATGACCAGCATGGGATGCTGGTGCTAATGCTGGTTTAGCTGGTGCTAATGCTGGTTTGTTGCTGGTTTAGCTGGTGCTAATGCTGGTCCTGATGCTGGTTTAATGCTGGTTTAGCTGGTGTTCACTTGCAAACCAGCACCAAAACACAACATATGCTGGTCTTGCTGGTATGCTGGTTTTTTTCAGCAGGGAAGGCAGCTTGCCAGATATAGACCAAACTCAATGTCTCTATGACATTCAGATTTGAATATATAACTGTTGGAGTTGTGGTTGCTTGGATGCTCAGCAGTGTTGAGGGTTGGAAGGTTGGGTAGGAAGTGGTGAAGGTGATTTGTGATTGTCTGTTTGGTGGCCGGAGACAAACAAGCCAACATTCTTGTCTCTGTACAATTCTATCCAAAGATTTCCCTTTAAAATAAAAGTCTATGAAACTTGTTTCTAGGGTGCTCTAAATGGTGGCTAGGGCGTGACTTGATAGATCCATGATGATCCTGAGAGACTGAAATGAGCCCACCCCCTTGTTTCAATGACATTGTGATGTTGTAATGTTCCATACAAAATCCCTAAGCATTTTACCATAGTGGGATAAACACATTGATTTATGGCGATGTTGGCTTTTTCAAGATAACAAATAATAATTTTAAGCTCTTTACACACATCAAAATTAATCTTAAAGTAACAGGTAAAAATAAATAAATAAAATAAAATTGTGAATTACTACGACAGAAAAGAAAATGAAAACGGGACATAAGTGCAGTTTAAATGTTGATTATTTACCTGAATTTAAATTCGTGTGTGGGCGAATTGCCCAGACGGGTAAAGCTGTACTGAGGATTGCAATCCCATTCTTTATCAAGATCACACTGCCATTCAACCATAATTGCAATTGAGCCACCCTGGCAACATTAAATTGAGATAAGCTTAACATCGGCTAGGACAAAACTGAGAAGCATGCGTAATTTATAAACACATAAGCAAAGTATATATCCCACTTACACTTACAACAGGTTCTTCACCGTGATGCCACAGAAGAATATTTTTGATCCCCCAAATAACCATGCAGTCAAGGATTTTTAAACAAATCATTTCTTTCTTTACCTTTTTATAGTCTAAAGAACGTTTTGTTAAAATAGAAAGGCTCTGCAGATGTTAAAGGTTCTTTATGGAACCACACAGATAAAAATGGTTCTTCTATGGCATCATGTAGCACCTATATTTGAGAGTTTATAGTGTATCCTTACATATACAGCCATCTCCTGAAAGCTGTACCCAGCTTTGTGTACAATATCTCCCAGACGAAATACAGGACATTGTGGTTCTTTGATTTCATCATAGAAGCATTTCTTTAACTGATCTTTGTCTTTAAAATTTGAACTGAGAAGAAAAACACTATTGTTATTTGAGACATACAGAATGGAAGGGTCATCTTAGAGTTTAGTAAAAGTGATATATTACTTTCATAAAGTTTACTCCGTAGTGGCCAAAACACTAATGGTGTAAAGGCTCCTGCAGACAATGTTAAAACTATGTACTACCCCACCTGTCACTGTGGGGCAGTACCCTTTAAAAAGTACAGCTTTGCACCTAAAGAGTTCATATTAGACTGAGGTACATATTGGTACCTAATGGTACATATTAGGACATTTTTAAAGGGTACTGCCCCAGTAACTGCCCGGAGCGAACCTGAATACGGTGTCATTTTTGGAGTCTTAATATAATAATAATAATAATAATAATAATAATAATAATAATAATAATAATAATAACAATTTTGTGCAACACAAGTCCTTCAACAGCTTTCATCAATGGTCAATAAATATAGGTCCAAATATTTTCAAGTAAGACAAAAGTTCCTAAAACCTGTGTTTTTAGCCATGTTATTTTAGCCACGTTTCTTTTCTTCTTGTTCAAAAGTTTTTAATTGAGATAAAAACTAATTCAAACCAGTCATAAGTGACACATTTGTAATTCAATTGAAGTCAAACAGGAACTGAATCTGTATGGGTCTGTTTTTGATTCAAGGCCCTGATATTTTTTTATATTAATTTGATGACCACCGAATGGCAAAAATTTGTGCCGGGCAAATGATTAATTGCACTTAACCGCATAGAAAATAAAACTATGTTTTTGCATAACATATGTGTTTGTACTGTGTGTAAGCATTATGCACACACACACACAAACACACACAAACACACACACGTGTATTTAAGAAATATTTACATGTGTATTATGTTTATTTATATTTTTATATAGTATATAAATAATATATATAAATATAAACAATATATATAATTTTTCTGAAAGGTGTGTGTTTAAATATATTTATATCTACACACAGTACACATATATTATGCAAAAACTAACTTATTTTGTATGTAATTAATCGCTTTCAATTGCCGTTTGGAAACTATATTTACTACTAGCTTTGCATACAAAGAGAATGTCTTACCTTGAGAAGTTAAACTTGGGAAATCTAATGACGTTCCTTATTTGCAAGATGAAGTTTTCAGCTTCACTCAGCATTGGCTTCCTGAAAAAGGATATATAGCTAATATAACAATATAGAAACAATAGCACACAGAGTAGAAAGAGGGCATGCCAAATGAAATAAGCTGGATAACTACTTATGAGATATTTGATTGTGCCTTTGAAATCCAGGCTAAAGTCGAATCTTATTTTGAGAATCTTATTAGAAGGTTTGCGTTTTACATTATGTAAACAGTAAATCATGATAAAATGACTTTAAATGTGTTTTCACCAGTGGCGGCTGGTGTCTTCCGAGGGGCGCAAATTCAAAATATGTTTTCGGAGTGTCAACGTTTGTTGCTGGTGTTTTCAAAATATGTGTTTGTTGCGTAATGTTAACCATGTGCATCACGTGTTTTGTCAAAATAAGTGCCTGCTGCACACGTGTCAAAAGTCACAAAATACTTGCAAGACACTCTCTTAACAGTAAACTCTGATTACGAATTAGATTATGTGAGTATCTGGCAAATGCAAGCGTCTCTTTTATCATAAACCCTTCAGACGCGTCTGCAGCAGGCACTTATTTTAACAAGACACGTGACGCGCCGAACACATATTTTGAAACTACATACATGTTGTGATGAGCTTCACATCATGCGCCCTCAAAAAAGAAGTCACCAGCCGCCACTGGTTTTCACAGATTTTGTCACCTGTGTGCATTTCAATAAAATGTAAAAAGTTAAAGAAAATATCCTTACTCTGACCGCTCTTTTGTTTTAGGTGGACACCAGCCATATATTTCACAAATGCCAATAGAATTATTGTATGTGATGTTCAAACATATGCCAGTTTTTATCCCTAAGGAGAAAAAAAAGAGTCAGATTTCAGGATAGCAATATTGATCAGAGAGATCAGATTGAGAGCCTGATCAAAACTTACATACACTGTGTTTTTAGTATTGAGTGAATGCGTCAGTGTTTAAGTTGGGTAAGATCGCCACCCAGTGGATAGCGGAAATATGAATTTGAGGTAGAAATTCCTCAGGGAGCGTTTTCTCTTTATTGACGAGATGACTCGACAATATATATTGACAGTTATCTGGATATCGGCATTAATTGTGCAATTGTAGACAAATTAAAAATAGGATCAAAGACTGTGGTGTTAATTTTCATAAATCTTGTTTAGAACGCGTTTCAACCAATCAGATGAATGAAGAACCAGAAATGCCCGTTTTATAATAACTCTATTATCACAGTAAAGTGACTTTTACTTGTAATACTTAAAGGCGCTCTAAGCGAATCTGTGTGACGTTACTTTTTGTTGATGTTTGAACTGTTTTCAAACAAACTGAGCGTAGCTAACTCCTCCCCCTCCCTTCCGTGCTGTCATGAACGTGCCTAACCCCCACCCCCAAATCCTTCGTGGCGTTTATTGGCTGGAACACGTTGTTATTGTTTCTGGTAGTAGGTTTGGCCACTTTGTTTTTATTGCAGTTTGTGGAGTCTGGGCTGTCTACAGAGATCACGTTTTTTACAATTTGATCAGCTGACAGGCAGAAAGCAGATAGTGAGGAGATGTTTGCTGTATGTAACAAAAAAA
This sequence comes from Misgurnus anguillicaudatus, assembly GCF_027580225.2. NCBI lineage: Eukaryota > Metazoa > Chordata > Actinopteri > Cypriniformes > Cobitidae > Misgurnus > Misgurnus anguillicaudatus. The sequence continues at coordinate 15,880,648 of NC_073360.2, read as the reverse complement.
TGTTTTATGATCTAAAACACGTGAATTCGCTTAGAGTGCCTTTAATAGTTGTGCTTATATTTTCATTGCCTCTCTTTGAACCAGTTTTTCCTCAAAATTCTGTTCCTGAAAATCACAGCCATCAGCCTTTAGATAACCATAATTTATTTTAACTTTTGTTTTCATATAGTAATATCATATTTAAACCTAAATTTTGCACAAAAAAATAACCATGTGTTTTCCTAGATCACATCACAAATATGTGATAATGATTGGTGAAACATTAATGCATTTAAGGGTTAAAGTAAAATGGGTTTATATTTTTCTTTTTATGTCAGAGCTCACTACAGAAAGGATTGTCACCATGCTCATTTTTGTGGTTCCATTAGCCAATCCGGGCCAATCACTGCCGTTTATTATGATTGTCATCATTTCCTGTGGCTATAGAGTGATTAATGACTTAAGTGATTGGCTAAAATCTTGAGTGCCTATTTATAGATTTACATCCCTTCCCCTCTCACAATAACCATTAAACGTCAAACTTACTGTATGTTACATCTCAGTTCAACAATTTTGTACAATGTGAGAAGTTCATATCATACCGTTTCCAGAATACTTGCTCTGTTTGCAGTCTGCATCTTCTGTGCAATTAAAACCACTTGCCAATGGACTCTAATAAAGACATACTGTTAGTAACAAGTGAACCTGTTTAACCTGTAAAAACTTACATTTTGTGTTGGGCACAACTCATTTTTCCAAAGGAGGTTATGTGTTTTGTTTTATAACCAAATGTCTGATATGAATAATTCTAAACATTTGTAATGAAATTGCATGTTTTCCACATTCAAACTGTTTTCCAATCACAAAGCCTATGAATGTCATTCAGTGTACATTATAAAAGGAAAGTAAAAGGCCTTTAATGTTTTATCATAAATGTATTGTACATTAGATGAAGCCAAGAAACCGCAATTGCTCCCACCCCCTAATGGTCTGCATTAAAGGCAAAAAATAGGTGCAGAATAATTGCTTGGTAATATGCATAGAAAAGGTAATAAACATTATTTATTCATAATAAGCAGTAATATGGCACGATTTAATCAAAGTAAATGTATTTGGGATAAAGTGTTGTTGAAAGTGCAGATGCTGATGTCACAAAAAGAGATCTTTCTTACCTCTGGACAGTAGCCTAGCGTTTGGTTCGGGGTATCTACAACATTGGTTGTTACAAAGAAAACATTGTCCCCCTGCAAATAGATTTAATCAAAAAGTCATCATTACACACTGTAAAAAAAAATTGCATCCTTAAATTTTAAGTTTTATTAAGTCATTTCAACTTATTATTTTAAAATTTGTCGATGACTTGCATTAACTTAACAAAAAGGTAAAATTGCTTAACTTATTCTGATGGGTTAACGTAACATAACAACATACTGTATATTAATTTGACTTTTTGATGACATCCTTTTTACACTGCAATAAAGAATTTAATTAAATATTTCGAACCCAAACTTTAAAATTTTGTTGCATTCTATTGAGACTCACCTGTTGTGGGATGACATAGTCCTCCGGCCCCCAGACCTCTTCCTTACCATCTGATGTTGTGATGGTCGCATATCCTTTAACTTTTGTTTTCACTGAGCTCTGAATGATTTCATCTGTTATTTGGTATTTTTTGTTTTTCAGGAACACCCACCTGTTTAAATATTGGATTTGCATAAGCAATACATCATGATGAGTCACACACTGTACTGCTGGTTGCCAGTAACTTACTGTAGAAGATAAAGACTGTTTCATGTTCATTTAACTTTGAACAAACTGTTGCCAGTAAATAACATAAATGTAAAATCTACAGTAATTTACTGGCAGCTAGTTGCCAGTAATACCCAGTAATATGGTAATTTATACAGAATTTTTTTACAGTGCATGATGTATTGTTCTTCTTAAATTTATTTAAACTAAATTAAGTAAATATTTTTCTTACCCAATTAGATATCCAAGGACAATGAGTTGAAACAGTCTGTATAAAATACCGATTTTTTTATTCTTTGCCACCACATATTTGGCTGTTTTATATGCAAATAAAGATCCCACTTTGTCCATTGCTGCTGATGTTGCTGATGTCGCTCCAACACCATGCACTCATATACGCCCTATACACAGCACACTCCTGAGGGTTACAGGCATCACATCATCTCTGTGTACACGTCACACAATCTACATCACTATTTTAATTCTGCTGCTTCTTTCTTAATGTTTACATATAGATGGTTTCAACAGTGCCTATATTGTAGATTATTTCTGATAAGAAGCTAATTAAATAATCAGTAAATTACCTTCAAATCATAGCTAAAGCATATTAACCATTACACTAAGCTAACGTTACTGTGTAAAATTAATGTACAATGTTAGCTGTAACTTACAGATCGAAAAATTCTTGCCTGGCAGCCAAATCCACACAGCAGTGATCCATGCTCACTGACTCCCTTGTCTTTCGGAAAACAAAACATTTTTATTTCCATTAGGTATTTGATTCAGAGGTCAGTTTAGTCGCTAGCCAGGCTGATAAACAAGCACAGACCGGAAGTTAACTTTGGGTCAGACGTGTAACCACGGCAATGCGTGTGAGCCGATGAAACCGCCTATATATAAAGCCATGTTTTCAATTTGAAAAATAATAATAATGGAATAAATAACCTACCAGGCTACCCCTTGAACTTTTATATATACTGTAAATGAAACTAAAAGTTTAAAGGGGCCATAAAATAAAAATCTGTATTTAGCTAGGCATAGATGAATAATAAGAGTTCTGTACGTGGTCATGACATATCGTTGGCCTCAAACGCATTTGTTTCCTCGTTTTTATGTAAACCTTGTACTAGAGGTCTTCATCGGGTCCACTTAGATCCGAAAACCCGAGGTCCGACTAAAAGTTTCACATGTGCCTCGGACACAGGTCGGATACAATAATAGCAGCATCGGCTCTCGGGTAATTTAAAATGAATGTGTTTTTGCAGAACGGACCTGATAAGACCCGAACTCTCTCGCGTGTGTGCGTCAGTGTTCTTTTCAAACCTCTCATCTGAGTTATTTATTTAAGCAGCTGTGAGACTTTTAGTTTGAAATTTCCTACTCTTGTTTTAGCGGAAGCACGGGCACTCTTGGTTCACACTTCGGCTTTGCTCTGCTGTCATTTGCACACATTTCACTCCCTACAGAACAGCAACAATTTCCTGTAGTGTGCATAAATTTCTCCCCTGATTTCCAGTAAATGCCAAATAAATAATGGCGAAATACGAGGAGGTTGCTGTCCATGGTTACGAGGAGTTTTCTAAAGCTGTGTCTGAACGGAAGGGTAAAGACATATTCGTTTACTTTTCAGGAAATAAAGATGAGCAGGGCAAGAGCTGGTGTCCAGACTGTGTAAAAGGTACAGGTTTTCTTTCAAATACTTAAACACTTTAGAATAATAGGGAATAAAGTATATGTTTATAAGCTGATTTGTTTGTTCCTCTTTATGATTTGCAGCAGAGCCTGTGGTCAGAGGAGAGATGTCTCATCTCCCAGAGGGATCTGTCTTTATTTACTGCCAAGTAGGAGAAAGACCCTAGTAAGTGCACAATTTTAGCTGGTTGTCAATCCATTGAACCAAATAATTTTCTCTAGGTGCTCACAGATTCATTATAATTACATTTAAGTGACTTACAGTCCATTCTAAAGACTAATTTGATCAGTATGTGTAAGGGATACTAAATCCCACAAGGTCTGTCTGTCCAGTAATATCATCAGAATATAAAATTACAGATTCACTACACATTTGCATTCACTATCATTTTGTTCTTGGCAGCTGGAAGGATCCTAACAATGACTTTAAGAAGAATCTAAAGCTGATTGGTGTACCCACACTACTGCGCTACGGCACGGTAAATATAAATACATTGATAAAGATCAATGGATAAATTATTACAGTATGCACGCTACTCATAATATTACTATACAGCAAAATCCAGAGTTATGTTTAGAGCAAAAAAAAAACATTTATCTTGATGTGTTGTTTTGTTTTTTAGCCCCAGAAGCTGGTTGAAGAAGAGTGTTTTAAAGCGGACCTGGTTCGAATGATGTTTACAGAGGATTAATCTCCTGAGATTGTGCTGTACACATGCAATACTAGCCAACACATTTCATGGGGCCTAACTTTCCTTTCCAATGATCAAAGTGATTTTTGGACTGTTTCAATTGCAATCTATGATCTTGAATGTTAAGCAAAACAAATTGAAGTCTGTTTTATGTTAACTGTACATGTTTAAAAGCATTTACATTTGCACATCATACTGCGTGAATAGAAGAAAGCTTTAAACATACTTTGAAGACATTTAAATAAATAAAGGAAATTTTGACACTAAGACTAATAAACCATGGAATGTAAAATCTCAGCACACATGCATAATAAAAACTGCTTTAATCCTAATCTGGGAGGCATTTATGACCGAAAACATGATTGTTCTTTAACGGTTTTCATTTTCTTTTGCCATTTTGCTTATTTTTGTGTAATCAGAACAAAATAATAAAGTGCATTTTAAAAAGTGTCTCTGCTTTGTTTTTTTAGTATGTACTGGTTTTTCTCACCTTTATCAAAAAGTTGTAGGCAATTGTGGCATCTATGTGTCTAAAGTAAAAAATGTTTATACGTGTGTTGATGTACTGTAATATGATACCATATTGTTTACTTTACAAGATCTGGTTTCAGTTTTGGACAATATAAAGTGATCTTTCACAGGACTGATCTGTTCAATTTCTTCTGCTTTTACTAGTAATTCAGGTGAACATGGTATGCATGAGATAATGCTGATGACATCATTGATCTACTAAGCTCACATGCAAGTTGACCAAAAGTGCATAAAGAATGCATGTATTGACATTAAAGTACTGCAATAAATTACATGATCAAATGTCTGATAAATATATTTTCCTAGATTTCAAAAGAAAAAAAATGTTTTATTAATATTCAATCAATTTTTATTTGGAAGATACACTACTGTTCAAAAGGTTAATCACTTGACTGAAATTTTTTTCAATCGTTTAATATGAAGAGATATATTGAAGACATCTAATGTTTAAAATTACATTATGTAGGAAAAAAATCAATGTCAACACAGCAATTTCTTTCATTACAAAAATTAAAATTAAAATTGCATTTAAAATAACGTTGATCAAAAAAATGAAAAAACTCTTTCCATGCAGGTTGATAAAATGGCAAATGTACATTTTTGCTCATTCAAGGCACTAAGATGCTAAACACAGATTAGTTTTTCACATTTAGTCACAACATAATCTTAAAGTTAAATTTGTGTTATAACAAAAATACGTTTGCTATTATTCTCAATTGTAATAAAAACATAAGAATCTAGTGGTACAAGCGCAATATATTTTTTGAAACCGTAATTATGGAAGTGTGTTGATATGCGATTGCAGCATTCTTCCGGTAGATGTCAGTAAAGTGTCGCGGCGCTGTTGCTAAGCGCCCGTTTATAACAGTAGCGCATTCCTCCACACCGCTCACAGTGGACACAAGCGACGGCCGCTGTCCTCATAACCCACGCGTGTACTTCAGGGCGGCCGAAACTAAGAGTCAGGGCCCGTGGATCTTCACAAAGCACCTCGGATTTCATTTCAAACAGTCAGAATAAGCGAACGAAATCAGAATCGCTCGGCTTCCAGAGCTCAGCAGCGATGTCGGAGTTTTTGGTGGATCTGCTCGGGGAGCGTCTCGTCAACGGCGAGAAAGCCGAGCTGGATGTTCACGCGCTGGGCAGCAGGCTGTCGCTGCTCGGGCTCTACTTCGGCTGCAGTTTGAACGGTCCGTGCAAGCAGTTCAACGCGAGTCTCAGCGAGTTTTACAGCAAGTTTAAGAAATCGTCCGAGCACAAGGACAAATTGGAAATCGTCTTCATCTCATCGGATCAGGACCAGAAACAGTGGCAGGACTTCTTGCAGGAAATGACATGGCCGGCGTTGCCGTTTAAAGATAGACATAAAAAGATGAGAGCTTATAGATGATACCGTATATAAACAAATGACAGTGGGCTGGAGATGTGATAAATTGTGTGTTTTTTCTTTATAATAAACGAATAGACAGTGTGTGCAGGTGTAAGGTACCAAATGAATGAAATTAGTGAAATCAGATTTACTGTTGTACATACACTACCTATATTAAATCATATGATAACTATATTAATAATAACTGCACTCTTAACAAAAGCAAGTGTAAGATTTTATATAATAGAGAGATGTTTGGGTATTATTATAGTTTTCTTATTGAGTATAAAAGTAAAAAGCTCAGAATCCAAACCAAAGCCACACTTTGACTGATTTGTATACAGACCTCCATCTAACAGTATTATGATACAGTTGTAATCCCCCAAATATTAAAGTGGGTGTCGTCTTATTTTTAGCCGGAGGCTGTATAAATCTAAGCTACTGAACCATGAGCAAGTTAAAACACATCCCTTAAAACCACTGTGAACCCCTGTTAACCATTACCACATCAGCTGTCTCAAAATCAGCTGGCTGTACATCAACAGCACTTTTTTCAACGGTGATCCCCCTCTAAATATTATCTAGTAGACAGCTCACTAGGTTTTGAGATGAGAACTAGTCACAATTATTTATAGAAGTACATGTCATCTAGAAATAATACATTTCCCTTTGTATGTTTTAACAATTTAATACTGACAGATCCAGGATTTACAATAACACAATTGTAATACTACATGATTTAAATAAAAAGAAATAATGCTTAAAAAAAATTAACAATGATTTTTAGCTGCACCTCGTTTAAGGTTTCATTATTGAAAGCACATTTGCGTTCAGATTTTTAGCAGGTCTGTTTTGTGTCATTTATTAAAACAAACCTGGAAATTATTACTGCATCTCAGGGCACTTTTAATTGAGCTATTCCTCTGTTTATAGAAATGAGATCTTGTGGTTGTAAATATTTCAGGTTTACAGCTCTGGCATGCCAGAAAGTTAAAGATAACCTTTGTTTAATATGCAATACCATCAATAATTCATCTTAGCATTGCATAAATTGCATTGTAATTACTGCTGCGAGTCGATTGTTTTGTTTCCACCGAATAAAATGTAATGTTGTCTCATTCGCGCAGTGTGTAATATCATTCGATTGATATTTCAATGCAGTATTGTTCTCGAGGTGTGCGTGTCTGTGTTTAAGTAGATAATATCATTTGGATCATATTCAGATTTGCCCTTTTATGCTGGTATCCATTTTGGTCCATTGCATCAGCCCCACCTCCTACCGCATGCTTTGGCACGTCTCGCTGAAGAGCAGGTGATGGACGTTTAATGGCTCGTACTGTTTTACAATGGAAGCAATATAAATGTTTAAGATAAAATCTACATCTGTCACCCTGCAAAGAGCCGCATGGATCACATCCAGTGTTGCTGGCAATACAGACAATGATTGAAAAATGATGTTTGTGTGTAATAGGAGCAGACTATTGGCAAGTGTTAACAGGCAGATTCAAGTGTATTTTATTTGGAATACTTTTTTTACCAGACATAATTCATGCTACTTAAAAAATAATAATTTTGGAGACAAGAACCTTTCTCAATCCCATTCAACGTTATAGGCCAAACCTACTTTTGTGTTTGTTGTTTCATGCGCCTATTTTGGGTCATGTAAGTAAAATTTGTATATTTTGGCATGTTAGGTATCGTATACTGTGTTTGTACTAACAGTTTCTCATGTTTAAGATTACAAATGTGCCCCTGAAAATGTTTATATATCCAGATAATCACCAACAGCATTCCAGCTGTTCATTAAACCAGTATTGTTTTTCCATTTATCCTCCTTAAAGGCATAGTCCCACGAAAATAAAATTCTGTCATCATCTACTCACCCTTGTGTTGATCCAAACCTGTATACATTTCTTAGTTTTGCTCCAAACAAATTAAGATATTTTGAAAAGTGTTTGCAACCAATCTGATCTAGGGCACCATTGACTTCCATAGTGTTATTTTTTCCTACCATAGAAGTCAATGGTGCCCCAGATCATTTTTCAAAATATCTTCACTTGTGTTTAGCAGAACAATGAAAATTAAACTGGTTTGGAACAACTTGAAGGTGTGTAAATGATGACAGAATTTTTATTTTTGGGCAAAGTATCCCTTTAACATTTTATAGGAATATATGAAGAGCTCAGATGCTAAAGCTGCTAAACACCACCTCTGTCAATAATAATTTAAGAGTTATATTAACCAAATGCTCTCGGCACGTATTATAGATTCATCGAATACTTAAAATCCAACTTTATAACAGCATTGGGCCATTCAGAAATACCATTTTGTTGGCACAATTCATTAAAAGTCTGATAAAAAATGCTCATTTACAAGAAAATGTCAAATGCACTTAGAGGGTTTTGCATCTGGGCTCCTCATATATTCTTTATTCATTAAAATAAATCACTAATATTTTTGTATCAAGTGATACATTTCAATTTTATGCAAAAATTAATATCACATATTATATCATATTTAATATTATAATAATATTTTAATTTTAATATTTGTTATATTTATACTTATTTTATAAAATATTTTATATATAATATTTGTGCTTCTGTATAGCTCAGTGGTGGAGCATTGCGTAAGCAGCGCAAAAGGTCTGTACCTTGTATACCTTGTAAAGCACTGTAGGTCGCTTTGGATAAAAGTGTCTGCCAAATTCATAAATATAAATAAATAAATAAATATATTTGTGCAAAAGTGTGTATGTTTGCACATATATCCATTTATTATACACTTTTGTCTCTTACAGCTAAAATTGTATTGCTGTCTCCACGGTTTTAGCAACACTTTTACATTGCAAAATGCTGTTGCCATTGGCAGGACAACATAAGCTGTAATGTAATATTACGCCATAAATAATCCTAGCCATTGTACGATTCTAGTATAAGGATGTCTTGGATATCTACTCGAGGCTTATTTAGTCTGATCTTCATGGGAGATTTAAATGACCCGAGCAGGCCCAGATAAGAGTGTTTGTCTTGAAATAATAACATCTTGGGTCCCACAGAGAGTTGATCTTTAAAGATTTGAGCCAGCCGATGTCATGTTTCTGTTTGCAATCACAGCGTGAGGATGAACCATCTTTCCTTTCTTCATGGGAGACCGAATGCAGTGAGACTTTTGTGTTTGCGTTCTTTGTAAGGCGTCAGTTGATGTGTGATGTTGGCCTGCTGCAAAGCCGAGCCAAGGCTGCGGTACTGCGGGGTATTAAGTGGCTCATTTCCCTCTCTTGTTGTGCATTGCTCTTTTCATGAGCTGAGAAGCATCCCAGTTTGAAAACAAAATTGACACAATTTACTTTATTAATACATTTACCCAACCTTGAGATTTTCGGCTGATGTAACCAATGCGGCATGGGCAGAAATATTTGTTTAACCCAGTAATATCATAGTCTGCTTAATACAATCCAATGAAATCATTTACTACATCTCCATGCTCCAGTTTGATCCTTTGACTCACAATGCCCTGGTTTTGGCTTCAATAGTGTTTGCACACCCATCATCATTATTTGTTAAGTCTGTATGCAGTGAAGCATATCATTTTTGTTTACCAAATTTATTTCTAGCTCTGCGGTCCAATAAACAGATAGGAGGACTAGTGATTTATATATTTGATCTATTCTAGTCATTTTCTCTCTCTTTCTTTCTCTCATGGTTGGTCTGCAGTGTATCAAGGGACAGTCTGTGCGTTGGCACTGCCTTACAAGGACACTTGCATCAGCCAGAGCGGAGCAAACCGCTCATAAATCAGTTACAGGCTCTGCCCGGTTACTGCCAAAGCAGTGTCGTAAAGTAAATATCTGCAAAGGCTGTCCAAGAGATAGATTTTTTTGGGTTGGCTCGAGGAGATCTGCTATGCCACCCATCTTCACAGATTCGGGCGGCAGCTGCTCTGAGCTTTTGAGATTGCTAAGGGGGTGTTGTCATCAGGGTGTCAGGGATCTGACGAAAACCTGGCGATCTTCGTTCATCATGCGGTCCAGAGCCGTGCCGCTCCGCACAGCTTTGATTTCAGTGCTGGAGGCTAGACAGAGATGGCCTTATCTGCAGGATATTATACAGGCGTCCCTATCATCGAACAGTACATTTGTCTCTGTGTGACGAACACAGATTTTCTGTCTGCTTTGTGCTGATAGTAAAGCAAACAGCTCGGTGGGAATCATTGAGTTCAGGGTAATTCGGAATTATCTCGGAATGACCAACCAAAATGTCCTTTTTTGGCATGGTTTAACAGACAATACAGTTAATCATATGTAAATGTGTGTAGTCTTTTTTAATGTGCTCATTGTGATGTCACAATCTTAACAATCTTTCTCGCAGTTTTCTATAAACTGGTCCGGGTGGTCCGTGTACATCAGTGTATCTTACTTCAAAAGACCAACGGAAATCCTGTTTTCCATGTCAGCCTAATCTATAGCTGCGGTTGCAAGCGAGGAGTCGACTGTGCCTCTGTTGTGGCTACATATGCTTGCAATTGTATGCAATGTGTGACAAGGCAGATTATGCGAGGAATGTGGGCATACATTTGCTAAAGAGATCCTATAGCCCCGTGTGCCTGCACTTGCACCTTTTTTAAGATCTATTGTGTGTCTTTCGATAGACATACTGTAATGTGAATAGTGACAATAGGAGTGCGGACGTGGTAAGTCCTAGCGGAGGACTGACTTGTAAGGTTTTAAGTTACGTGTTGAGATAAAAATGAGCCAGAAAAGACTTAATCTCGCTTTTTAGAGCAACTTGAGAGCACTCTGTTCCCAGAAGTCTGTAAAGGGAAAATAGCGCACAATAGCTGTCGGGCTGTGACCCTGAACAAATCCGTCGTCCAAGTACAAGTTTTATGTGATAGTGTACTGTAGCTTGACTGCGAAAGGTCTTTCCTTTTGTTTATTCAGGACTTTATCCCATTGTTAGGGCGATTTTGGACAGGAATAGGGAAGAACTTTGGAAAAAAGAGATTTTGATGTCATACTTTGACGTTTAGAAATCAGATTACCGTTTGTAATGATTTAATAGGCCATATTTATTACTATGTCTGCAGTCTTTTAATAACATTATCTCTACTTTAGTATGTTTATTGGTCTGACATTACTATGACAGCTACAATAAACGCTACAGTCAGATTATTTTAGGCAAGCGTGAAAGCCAAAGGCTAGGAAGATACTTTAAGGATGTATGCACAGATGTGAGTGCTCGGCCAATGGATTTTAAGTGTCTGCATATTTACTTACTGTGCCACTATTGTGGCAGAAACAAATTTCGGTGCTTAAGGAGATGATAGAGTTATCTTCAATGTCTGGGCCATTAAACCAGATGTGGTTTTGCGGTAGCTTGCTGTAAACATGTTGACAGTTTAACCCAGTTTAACTTCAAACTGTTGACGTGGAAGAGAAACCGACCACTGCAGAAAATAAAAAACAAATGTAAAAATAGATGTATTATTATGAAATGAGCATGTGTTCAATTTTAAAAAACAAAACAGAACAAAAAAACATTGGGGGTACTGTAGTTCAATTTGGTAGGTGCTATGTGTGGACTTGTTGGCTCATCTTTATTTTTTATTTAATAATGGCACTTTCCTTCCATATATTTGGCTTCTTTGAGGTTTTTTCAGCCTCTGAAAACTATAGGGTTGAACAGATTATATCAAAATATTGCAGTATGTATAGTCGTGGTTTGCTTTAACTTGATATGTTATTACTTGAGAATTACGTAAAGTCAAAATCTTCAGTTGATGCAGATAGTAGACAGTCTGGTACACAATGTGACCCTGGACCACAAAACCGGTATTTTTTTGAAATTTAAATGTATACATAATCTAAAAGATGAATAAATAAGCTTTCCTTTGATTTATGGTTTATGATATGACAATATTTGTCCAGAGATACGACTATTAAAAAAACTGGAACACTGAAAAAATTATTCATTCAATTTACTACATTTTTAAAGGTAAGTGGTTGCAATCAATTTATTTAAACTACATTTTAACAAAGTTTTTGTTTTGTTTTTCAAATTTTTTTTGTTTATATGTAGCTTAAATAAATTGATTGTGACCTCTTACCTTAAAAAATGTAGTAAATTGAATGAATAATTTTTTTCAGTAATGGTGCATTTACACCAACCGCGTTTCAGGCGTCAAAATCGGATCTACCGCGCCTAGTTTGCCGGTTGAACAGTTTGAATGCATTCGCGCGTGTAGAGCGGAGTAGACGCATGGAAAAAGCAAGCATTTGACGCGCGTCAGAGGCAAAATTCGCTTCTTGTGGGAGGGGCAAGTGCTATGCGGTTGTCTGTTTGCAAGAGGACTGATGTTGATTGTGCATTTATCGAGAGAGTTACCGGTTTGTATTTGGTAAGCTTTCTAAAGGGGGGAATTAAACGGCGCGGGTCGATAAACGTCACGTGACTCAAAAGTGAAATGTGTATTACAACTTACCAGGTTGCCCAATGTCCTCACTGACACTCTTCCAAGCGACGTCCCTTTTATTCCTGTCTCTATAGAAATAAGAACTTGTGTCGTAAAGCTCCGGGTGACAGCTTACGGACAATATCAAGCGTTCCTTCATGCTGAATGAGTGACTCCGGGCGGGGTTGCCTCCACAGCAGCAAGCAGGCTCCTGATTGGTTAACGCGGCGCCGAATTCCGCCAAAGTTCAAATTTTTCAACTCTGGCGTCAGCCGGCAATTCGCGTCAAACACAAAATGCACAAAAAACACCATTCGCGCGTACCGCACACAACGCTCAATTCGCGCCTTTTGTGCGAGCTATAGTTTAGATGGATTATACAAACCTAAAGCATTATTGTATCACATATTAAATATCACATTATTTAGAAAGTTATCGCGTATTGCATTTTCTTCAATTTTATGCTGAAAACCTTTCTTTATATGTATGTCAGTGGAGAAGATACTGTGGTTTTGCAGACAATTTCCTTTTTTATATGGAAGGAAATTATATTAAGTTAATCTGATACAAATGAACCAGAAACGTTGTCTAAATTAAAGGGCACATATGCAAAATCTACTTTTACAAGGTGTCTGGTCATAAATGTGGGTTGCCATTGGGTGAACACTAGTGTTGTAGTTCTTGAGACCGGTCTCAAGACCACTTTTTAAAGGTCTTGGTCTCGTCTTGGAATCGACCGCATTTTTACTCGGTCTCGTCTCGGTCTCAGGCAAAGAGGACTCGGAATTTTATTTCAAGACCGGTCAAGACCACAACTGATGGCACATCACAAATTTATTTTTTATCATTCATTTTATGCAGTTTATTCAGGTTTGACATATGATGTTGGCATTGTTTAAGCATTGTTTAAGTTTCTCCCAATGACAATTTTTCTAATTTTATTACTAAAAACACCTGCATTGTTGTTAAGTGGATGGCAAGCCACGGAAAGACGCACGCACACACACAGACAAGAAGTGCCTAATCATATGCATATTCCACATTTTATCATAAGTGTTTTAATGCAGTGACTTGCACTGGTCTTGGTCTTGACTTGGTCTCGACCCTTTGAAGTCTTGGTCTTGTCTCGGTCTGTCTTGGTCATGACTTGGTCTCGGTTTAGGTGGTCTTGACTACAACACTAGTGAACACAACCACCTACTTTTTAACTCTCATTAGACGTGCTATTTTGATTCTCTTGTAAATGTGACATTACACTGATAAAGCCCCGCCCATATTCACTGACTAACTGGTTAATTTTACCCAAAAGCTTTTCTAAATGGGTTTGTTAGTACGTTGTAACGTTAATGCGGCTAAACATACTATCGTCTCAGACTGTATTTACAGGAATCAGATCTATTTTTAACTGAAAGTGCTCACTGTCAATAGAGGGTATGCACATGACATCACCTTCGCGAAAGTGACTGCGGTTACGCCCACTGAGTGGCAAAAGACAGAGCGGCAGCATTTGTGTACGGTGTTAAAGGAATAGTCTACTCATTTTCAATATTAAAATATGTTATTACCTTAACTAAGAATTGTTGACACATCCCTCCACCATCTGTGTGCGTGCACGCAAGCGCTGGAGCGCGCTGCGACACTTCGGTGGCATTTGGCTTGGCCCCATTCGTTCAATGGTGCCATTCGGAGATGGAGTTGGAGGTGACCAAACGCATCGGCGTTTTTCCTATTTGGGACGAGTGGTTGTGCGAGCAAGTTTGGTGGTACAAAATAAAACGTAGTGCTTTTCTAAGCAGATTTAAAAGAGGAACTATATTTTATGGCGTAACAGCACTTTTGGGAGTACTTCGACTCGCCTGAAAAGTCCGCTCCCCTTCTCACTCTCATAATGGGAGAGGGAGGGTGTTACTGCGGTGAGTCAAATTACTCCCATAAGTGCTATTACACCATAAAATATAGTTCCTCTTTTAAATCCGCTTAGAAAAGCGCTACGTTTTATTTTGTACCACCAAACTTGCTCGTATAACTACTCGTCTTAAATAGGATAAACGTTGATGTGTTTGGTCACTTCTAACTTTATCTCTGATTGGTACCATTGAATGAATGGGGATAAGCTAAATGCTATCGAAGCGTCGCAGCGCGCTCCAGCGCTTACGTGCACGCACACAGATGATAGAGGGATGTATCAACAGTTCTTAGTTAAGGTAATAACATATTTTAATATTGAAAATGAGTAGAATATTCCTTTAAATCAGCAAAAACATGGGGAAAACGCGTCTAAATTGGAAAAAGCTGTTGTGCGATAGACTACTAATAGATTAACAAGAATTCAGAACTATCCTTTTACAGACTGCCAAAAAATATAGAAAGGAGAAGTAAATAGATCGTCCATACCAACGTCCACTGACGATAGAGGCATTTTGGACATGTTATAATACATGATCTGAAGGGTATTTTGGGCTGAAACGTCACATTCTAGGCACACCTGAGATATTGCATCTTGTAAAAATTGGCACAATATGTGCCCTTTAAAGTGTCTCTTCATGCATGTCTCCTGTCACACTTTACCTTTTGACCTTTATTTACCTCAGCTTGTTTGCATACAGGTTGAAAGTGTGTCTGGGTTAGTTTGTTCTGCTGGGGGCTCTTCCGTCAACATCTTTAAGAATAAAACCCACAGCGTTCTGTCAGCCGTGTTTAGTCACTGTGGCTGGTTGCCCGGTTGTTTATTATTGAAGCGCAGCACCGACATGTCGACTGTCTCTTTTGGCAGCCTTGCACCTACACACGCTGATGCAGGCCCTGCTGTGAATCTGCTTTCGACTTGTTTGCTACATAAAAAAATATTTTATTGGGGTTAGTTTCTGTATGAATCATACCATTGTCAGTCCAAAATAGTGTTTCTGTCAATTTAACATTAGTTTCAACTTGTAATATGTACTTTCAACAAACTGTTTCTTAGTATTTTTATAATCCTAAGGGTTAAATAAATACTTGCATGAATGTAAATGTAAAAAACTGTCTCATAATTTACTCACCCTCATGCCATCCCAGATATAAATGACTTCCTTTTATTTAGTTGAACACAAATGAATGATTTAATATTATAAGGCGGCCATCACATTATCTTTTTCTAAGGGGGTCAACATGGCAAAGCTCAAAAATCAATCATTAAAGGTCCCGTTCTTCCTGATCCCATTTTCAAACCCTAGTTAGTGTGTAATGTTGCTGTTAGAGCATAAATAATACCTGTAAAATGATAAAGCTCAAAGTTCACTGCCAGGCGATATATTTCCTTTAACAGAATTCGCATTTCAAGGCCTACTACGAATGGCCGGTTTGGACTACAGTCCTCTACTTCCTGCTTTAATGACGTCACTAGAACGAATCACAACACACGAAACATACGACACAATCAGAACTCGTTACGTATTTCTGAAAGAAGGACTTCATAGATCAAGGAAGACATCAGCCCGTTTTGAGGACACTGAAAACAGCTCTATACTAGGGATGCATATCAATTAATCGCGATTAATCTATAGCAGAATAAAAGTTTTTGTTTACATCATATATGTGTGTGTACTGTGTATAATAACTTTGTATAGTTAAATGCACACACATGCATGTATATATTTAAGCAATGTTTACATGTGTATATACATTTGTATATTTATGTATAATTTATATTATATATAAATATAAATACTTAATATATAAATATATTTTTTCTTAAAATTATACGTGCATGCATGTGTGCATATTTCTATATACACTGTTATTATTATTGTACACAGTTCACACACATATATGATGTAAACAAAAACGCGATTAATTGATATGCATCCCTACTCTATACAGATAAGTCAATTGTGTGAAAAAATACCGCGTTTTTTTAACACGCTAAACATGAACACATGTTTAGGGCTGCAACAACGAATCGATTAAATCGATAAAAAACGATTACTAAAAGAGTTGGCAACGAATTTCATAATCGATTCGTTGTGTCGCGTGACGCATAGACGTTTAATTAAAAAAAGACAAAAAGAAAAACTTCAGTTAAGCGCGGAGCGGAGTGAACACACTCGCGCTGCGTCCCAAACCGCCTATTTCCATACTATATAGTAGGCAAAGAGTATGAGAAGTAGTGCTTTTCGCCTACTATATAGTATGGAAGTATGCGGTTTGGGACGCAGCGTCGGTCTTTATCGCGCCCTGTTGCTTGCAGAGTTCGGCGCCTCATAGACAGGGCGGAGAAAAGATTAAAAAAAACTGCGAAGGTAGAGGAAAACCACATGTCAGTGTTTTACTCATCCCAAACGTAAGTGCGTCACCTGCAAGTTAGCCGGCAAAGAGGTACCTAAACAAAAAAAGACGACACGCTTATGCTTTATGGAGCGACGACAGTGGTTAAAAAAAGTTTCTAGAACGAATAAAAAACTCAAATGACAAATTCCAATGATATTAAATAAAGAAATAAAACTTTGAGAGAGAGTTGTATGAACGCTTTCCCCCGTCATAGACCTGTACGTAAAATCATCACGTCGTACTCTCCTGCTGCTCTGCGCGCTCCAGCTCACGCCGAGCAAGGAGACCCACGTGCCCGGCCCAACATACAGTACAACATACAGTAAGTGCCGCCTTGTGTTGCATAAACATCGTCTTACATTTTAAGGCGAAGTAATGAATGGTGTATTTGCATTTATAAGACGCATTTTCCATTTTCACAAGACACATTTATGTGACCATGTAAATTAAACAGTTTTAACAAATGAGATAGCTATCTGATCAGAGAAAACACATGAAGTCAAATATAAAGATACAAAACTGTCAGTACCCTTTATTAAAGGTCCTAATATGTACCATTTAGGAACAAATATGTATCTTTGAACTGCCAATATGTACTTTTGAAATACTAATATGCACTTTTTGGGTACAAAGGTGTACCTTTTTTGAAAGGGACCTGTCCAGTGACAACTTTTGTACCTTTATTTCTGAGAGTATACTCATATACTTCTTTAGAAGCCTCTCTTGATGGGAAATGCATCATAAAAAGTCTATATATTTGGCAGATGTAAAGCATACATGTATATTTTTTGTGTTAGTCCATTTTTATTTTATTTTATTATTATTTTAAAAGCTCAGGTATGTTCAAGGAGCAACATGTTTGTGCAATTTCTAAAGATTTTAGTTATGTTTTGAATAATGCGTTGGAAATGAATGCTTTTCTTGTTTTTTTTTTAACCCGATTAATCGATTAATCGAAAAAATAATCGACAGATTAATCGAT
Organism: Misgurnus anguillicaudatus; assembly: GCF_027580225.2. NCBI lineage: Eukaryota > Metazoa > Chordata > Actinopteri > Cypriniformes > Cobitidae > Misgurnus > Misgurnus anguillicaudatus. The sequence goes on along the minus strand of NC_073360.2, from coordinate 15,862,896 downwards.
TATTAAAATAATCGTTAGTTGCAGCCCTACACATGTCATAATGCGCACTGTAAACGCAATCAAAGCTTAAAAAACACAGAAAGAACGGGACCTTTAAACCATTAATCCAAATATTTTGGGAAATGATGATTCATCTCATCACAAAAGCACCATAAATGCCATGCAATGTTTAATTCAGTAGCTTACTCCATAAATCATTGTGCAGATGTTGTGGGTTCATTCTCGGGGATCACACATACTAATAAATATGTAAGTCACTATGGATTACAGCATTTGTCAAATGCATTAAATGTAAAACATAAAGTAATGACTTGCTGTACCAAGTTAACCCACGGTAGCTCTCAGATCTGTTCCCATGGATCATAAGGTACAAGAGACAAAATACTTATGAACTCCAAAACCACTGACATCTTAATTAAGGGTCCTGACGCCTTGGATGGGGATCTTCGTTTTTAGTTTTTGAGATCAAAAGACCCTGAAGTGGAAATATGTAATTAAGGGTTTATTATAGTTTACCCACTGCTAAACTCCTCCTGAAAGCATTAATCTGGATAGGGTTTTTTTTCCCCATCAGAATCGCCCAGAGCCATAAAACTGGAGTGCATTTGTGATTAACAAGAACCGAAGTGAATGAATCACAGGGTGATGAAATGTTATACAACACTGATGCTCAAACTCTGCCATAGCCTGCGGAGTGAACCGGGGGAGCATATTTTTCCTGCGGTAAGTGGTAGGAATTGGGACCGGGCCAAGTGGATTATACTGTAGGTGATTTGTTCCTTTTAAGTCATCTGTGCGACCCCTTGCTTCGAATGCTCTTGTCTGTTTGCTAAGCTCCAAAAAGGACCCATCATGACCTGAAATGACTCCTTGAGTCGGTCCGACTCCAGACTTAGCTCTTGGTGCCCTAAAAGACAGATGTTAGTTTTGGAAGGAAACTGCTTAGCTTGTGTAGCGAAGCGACTGTGTCTAATGGATCCCCACAAAATGATCTGCTGTGGCACTTCAGCGTATTATCCAAATGTTCCTTCAAGGCACACGCTGAACCTCGGCCAATAAACGGGAGATTCGAGAGCTGTTTTCTCGAGGCAACGCTTCTGTCTGCTTGCGTATTATTCGCCTAGTCCCGCTGTTTTTTCTTTTATTTCAGCCAAACAGTTGGAAAGGTTTTAAATGCTGTTGATGGACTGACGGTACAGGTGTGTTTAATAACAGGATGAAGATACAGACCCTGAAATTATTTCTGTTTTATAACATCGCCCTGAAAGTGCGAGTACAAACATATCCAATAAAGTAAAACATTAAAGGCTGTTTTCAACGCCTGCCATCACTCTTGCTTGGTTTTTATGAGTGTGTCATCCATAGATGTGTTTTTAACGTTTGCGCAAAAAGTGCTTGAAGATCTTGGAAGTGTTTAAAACCCCATCTGCTTTTTATTGACCTCTGTTATATCCGTGGTGCTTTGTCAAATGTTGTCCTGCACTCATTGTGGCTAGTGCACACACTAGACGCTCTTGAGCTGTGTCTTGGACAGTCTTTTATTTTTGAAGTTTGCAAAAACAAAGCCAGTCCTCTTGTGTAATGTGTGTATTTTCTTTCATATTTGTGTAATTGTTAACAGATTCCAGAAAATGTCCTTTGAAATGTGTTGGCAAAGTTTCTGTGAAAGTGGAGCAACAAGGATGTAATTGAGTTGTTGTGCAGCGTGGGCTTTGGGAAACCGACAACTGTGATCTTCAGTACTTTACAATTAGTGTCTTGTGATTTAGGAAGTGACTTAGAATTACCAGAATGCTTAAAAAGTGTTGTAAGTTAAAAACAGTTTTAACAGGAGGTTATTTAAGGAGATTGCAGGTTGGCTAAGACATTTTACTATGAAACTTTCACAGTTTGTTACGTTGAGACCAGAGATGATGGGTTACAGGAGATGAATTGCACCCCTCCAGCTGTTTTTTTGTGATGAGGTGTTACTTGATCAGGATTTCTGGAAACGTAAGGAAATGTTGAAAAAGATCCAGAGATTATTTAATATCACAGCCAGTATGAACATCCCAAATACTGTATAATGCAAGTCATTTGTGTAATGTTATTATATACACTCTAAGTTTAAACAACCTGCATTAACAAGTAATTTAAATTTTCTTGACTAGTAAGGAGTTGGGATGAATGATTAAATAAGTAGTTGAATGGGCTGAAAGAAAAAACACCCCCGTTTTTCAATATTTTACTATGTTCTTGCCTCAACTTAGACGAATTAATAGATATCGATCTTTTATCGATGCATGCACTAAATCTTTGTACAGCGCGTCATGAATGTGTTAGCATTTAGCCTAGCCCCAATCATTCCTTAGGATCCAAACAGGGATGAATTTAGAAGCCATCAAACACTTCCATGTTTTCCCTATTTAAAGACTGGTACATGAGTAGTTACAAGAGTAAGTATGGTGGCACAAAATAAAACGTGGACATTTTTTAAGTGGATAAAAAATGAGAACTATATTGTATGGCGGAAGAGCACTTAGTTTGCAGCACTTTGACCTCGGCGCACACTTACATCTTCACTCCTGACCATAGACTGTAAAAAAGATGGATGCAGTGTCTTTGACGTAACCCATAGGTTTCTGAAGATCGTTTTTGAAGCTTAAAGGGATAGTTCGGCCAAAAACGATATTAAACTCATGATTTACTCACCCCCAAGCTGTCCGAGTTGCATATGTCCATCGTTTTTCAGACAAACACATTTTCGGATATTTTAGAAAATATTTTAGATCTTTCTGTTGATTAAATGTAATGTTACGGGGTCCAGCAATAGTCCACGACCTTCAAGTCCAAAAAAAGTGCGTCCATCCTTCACAAATTAAATCCAAACGGCTCCAGGATGATAAACAAAGGTCTTCTGGGGGTGGTCCGTGCGGTGTTGTTGTGGAGATATCCATATTTGGAATGTTATTGGCGTGGTTGGCTACCTTCCGGTAGCGCCGCCATTTTAGAGCCATCCACATTCAGGATGAGCGCTTACGCAGCATACAGCGGTTTCTCTGTTGCTGCTCTGTCCCCCGCCCTCCGAATTTGTCATACATCACTAAGAAAAGTGCGTACACTACGCTAATACTCTCTCCTGAGTCTAAGATGGCGGCGCTACCGGAAGGTAGTTAATAACGTTAATAACATTTTAAATATGGATATTTCTACAACAACACCGCACGGATTACCCTCAGAAGACCTTTTTTTATCATCCTGGAGCCGTTTGGATTTAATTTGTGAAGGATGGACGCACTTTTTTTGGACTTGAAGGTCGTGGACTATTGCTGGACCCCGTAACATTACATTTAATCAACAGAAAGATCTAAAATATTTTCTAAAATATCCGAAAATATCGTTTTTGGCCGAACTATCCCTTTAAAGTAGGCGGTGCTTGCCGTCACCATCTTGGTCGTGCATCACTCGCGAATATCCGAAAATGGGTAAAGAGGCGGGACGTGGGTGAAGCTAAGGTGACTGGTTTCTGAAACCACACCCGCCTAGCTCGACTCTAGTGACGGCAGTGGCTGTTCAACCGTCACTTAAGTGGCCACGCCCTTAATTATTCAGAACTTTAAGGCTTAATATATTTTAAACGGATGAGTTACAAACCCCCCCCCCCCTCACAGTTGTCATGAAGGGCAAAATTAGCTATACAGACCAAAAACACTTTTTGTACCAGGCTGTAAACGTATTATTTTCTGCTGTAAAGTTGTCCATTTTAACACGGAGGTATATGGGAATTGACTCCATTTTGGAGCTAGCCTCTAGCAGCCAGTCGATGAATTGCAGTTTAAATCACTTCCGTATTGCTTCATTCGAGAGATCGGAAGGTTGCCCCTCGCTCCTAAATACTCCCCCTCTCACTCAAACTTTAGTCAATATTACTGCGCCCGAGGTCGCGATTCACGAGAGTCACTGTGCAACGTACCCAGGGCAACGAATGCTCACTATGCTAAAAGTCTCTTGTGAATTGCATCCAAGATGGTGTCGTTACCAGAACCTAATTATTACACTTTATAAAGTTTGAAATATGGATATGTTTCCTTAGAATATCACGTCGTTTACTCGCAGAAGACCCACCCATTTGAGCCGTTTGGATTACTTGGATGCACTTTTTTTGGGTTTAAAGTCAGCAGTTGTTCCCTGATCCCTGTTTTCTACCATTAGAAAGCTTGGAAGAGCAAGAATATTTACTAAAAAAACTTCAAATGTGCTTGTCTGAATGATGATGGATATATGTATATTAGATCTAAAGTTCGTACAACTTTATTTTTATAATTTATAGCAATTTGTACTAGTCAAAAAAGTTTAAATTACTTATAAATTCAAGTTGTTTTAACTTAAACATTTAAGTGCAACAAGGAACTTTTACAGTGTACTGTAAAATATAATGCAAGTGTTTGGAAAATGTTTTTTTAAAGTGCACCTATTTCATTGCTAAAAAACTTTTTTTTGTTTGTATTTGGTATAATACAATGTGTTTGCGTGATTTATGGTTAAAAAACACACTAATTGGAACATATCGTACATTTTTTTAATCTCCAGATTTCCCTCTCTTCCTGAAACGCACTGGGTCATGTAAAAAACTGATCAATTTGAAAAGCTCTGTGTCCCTGATTGGCCAGCTAATCTGTAAGTTGTGATTGACCTGAATACCTCAGACGTCAGCCCAAAATGTGACGCTTCTTAGTACCATATTTGAAAGATTCACTCACAATACAATGCTAACAGGAGTTAACTTACAGGCTGTGAGTTTGAAGCGGGTATGATAGTTTCGTTCTTGTCTACATCACCAATCCCAGGAAGTAAACTGTTTCCTACAATCCGTGTGTTTGTTGTAGTCCAAGAAAAGAGATTTATGTTGGAGACGATAACTCGCGTCTTTGCCGTCCTCCTCCAGTACATAAACGCCAGTCCTCCTTCTCTGCAAAATGCAATAAATCCGCTCAACAAATCACAGCGCACCATTCCACGCATTATAAAAAATAATCCTCATCTACTTTGTACTTTGTGATCAACAAACAAACAAATATAAAATAATACTTTTGATGGCATTGATAAACCTGTGGTGGTTTTCTGTGGCGGAAAAGAAACGTAAGCCATCAAAATCGAATGATTTACGTGAGAGGCACTGATAAACTTTTATTACATCATCAATATTCTGCTTTCGTGCTTTATAGCAAAATCAGTAAATGAAGTGGGTAAATACGCTCCGATCATAATTTTTGTTCTTGTAGCCTTGAATTATTTAAATAAGAAAAATAAAAAAAATCGAAAAATACAAAAAGTCGGTTGAATTTCATGCTAACAATAACACAATGTAATTTTCTCTGACATGTGATTGTGTATATAATTGCAGTTTGTCGTCTGGTTTGTTTTACAGTGGAGACGTTCTCAACAGCATTCTCAAATTGCGTGTAATAACATCTACTGTTAGTGAAGCATAAAAATCGCAGGCTTTTTCCATGAGAGCTGCGGCGATGGTTAGCAGTCGTCCCCCGCTGTGAAGTAACAGTGGGGAGTCTCTGTGACTTTGTGGATTGCTGTAATCGCTGTTTTGATTCATCATTTTCTTAGCAGGTTTTTGAAACTGAGGAAGGCTTTTTGAAATGAAAGGGTTTATCAGCTTAAGGGTTGTAAGAGCACGAGGGGTCGCATCTTTTGAAAACGTTTTGGATAGATGTGTCCGGGCAATTAGAGACGCTCCATACGGCTGTGAGATTACTTCCATAGAAAAGCGTAGCGAGTCCCATTTCAACATTTAGCTTTGGTTTGTGTTAAGCTTTAATCCAGACATCAATGCCCAGTGTTCACTGTGTGGATCTGACGGGCAGATAAGATAAGGGCAGAAGATATACGAGTTTGTGGCTAAACATTGCAGACTGTTGCGTGGACTATTTGAAAGCTCGCCTTGACTTGGAAACAGCTGCTAAAAAATTGATTTGCGCAGTCTATGTTTGATTATGTATGTATGTGAATATCAGTTTGTCTTTTTGTATGTCTAGATTTGTCTAGAAATGATTAGGTCTGTGTAACAGTGTAGATCAGATCTGTCTCTTGTTTGTATATTTAAATCTGTTTATATATCTAAATTTGTCCTTGTAACTGTCCCGTCTTTGTCAATTATAGCTCAGTCTATCCAAGTAAATATCATTCTAGATGTTATCTAGCTAATTCTGTTTATCTGTGAAATTGTTTAGTTCCATCTATCAATCAGCATAAATTATAAATATACATGAAACTTAAAACAGAAACTGTCATTCGTCACTTGTAAAAGTCAGTCAAGAGAGACTGTTGTTAAGCTTTACTAGCAACAGGTCACTCATTAACCTGATGGCTCCTCCACCCATCGCAGGTGAGTGTGTCCTTCACCACCTGTTCATTTATTCAGGAGCTTAAAAAAGGCCCATGAGCTTTGTCCCTGTATGGTGATTTAGCTTTTTTGGCCCATGTGCCCTTTGTTCCCCACACGGTTTCTGGATGCATCACTAGCTGCTGATGGAGCAGAGCCTCTGCTTCGGATGGGATGAACGCACGGCTTGTTTGTTTATAGAATGAAAGGCTGTTTGACTGCCAAGTGCCGCTTCTCCCGAATGGGTTGGCCTGATGCTGGAGCATTGTGGTTTAATATAAGCGTCGGCTGGTTGCGAGGTTGAAAGCAAGTTAAGTATGTGAAGAAAAAATGATGCTCATGAGGGGCGGTACTCATTTTACAGAAAAGTTCAAATGAATCGTTCACCCGCATGAAACTTTTCGCAACGAAATCATATTGACGACAAACTTCATTTTTCAAGTAGGATATTACGGATGTGTATGTGAATAATCTATAAAATATAAAAAATATAACAAAAAAACAAGAATTAAGATCCACCTCTAAAAATCTTTTATATCGCTGGGGCAAAGCAGATCATACTAAAACACACAAAATTATGAATGCAGTCATACAAATTCATACAAAATAGTCACCTTGTAAAATGAGTAAATCATACTGAAGACATTCTCTAGTTCTGTGTAGAATATACTTGATCTCATGGGAACACCAAACTTTTTTACGAGGTGTTGATTTTGTATGAAACTGTATGATATAAATTTGTACGAAATACTTTTACAGAAACATACGATTATTAAAAAAAAGAAAAAATTCCACCCCTAAATCCAACATCACTGAGGCAAATCAGATCATAAAAACATACAAAGTTATGAATGAGGTCGTACGAATTTATACAAAATACGAAAGTACGAATTTATGTAAAATATGTTTGTCCCAACCTGATCTGATGGAAAGAATTAACTATTTTATGAGGTGGTGATTTCGTATGAAATCGTACAATATGAATTTTTTGTATAAAGTAAATTGTACAGAAACATACTATTACTATAAAAAAGCAAAAAATTAAGCTCCACCCCTAAATACAACATCACTGGGGTGAAGCAGATCATAATAAACATACAAAGTTACGAATGAGTTTGTACAAATTCATACAAAATAGCTACCTCGTAAAATAGCTACGGTTTTCCATTAATGTTCATGACAAAATCCTACTGAAGACAAACTCCAGTTCTTTGTAAAATATTCTTGTCCCAACCGGATCTGATGGGAAAACCTAATTATTTTACAAGGTGGTGATTTCCTTTGAAATCATACAATATGAATTTGTCCAAAGTAAGTAAGAAAAAAATAATTATTATAAAAAAGCAAAAATGAAGCTCCAATTCTAAATCCATTGTCACTGGGGTGAAGCAGATCATAATAAAACATCCGAAGTTACAAATTAGATTGTACGAATTAATACAAAATAGATACCTCGTAAAATAGTTTCAAACTGGCATGAGACGTTCACGACAAAATCATACTAAAGACAAACTCTAGTTCTGTGTAGAATATGTTTGTCCCAACCTGATCTGATGGAAAAACCTAAATATGTTAGTATAAGGTGTTGATGAAAATGTATCATATGAATTTGTAAGAAATAAACTGTACAGAACAGGGCATGTGAGCGCGGAGCGAGTAAGGAGCGGAGCGTGCGAAATCTAGTCGGAGCGCAGAGACGTGAGAATAAGGCGGAATCGTGTCTACCGATGAAAACGCACAAGTTGAAAAATGTGAACTTTGGTGAAAAAACACGTCACGTTAACCAATCAGGAGCTTGCTCTAGAAGTGACGTGATTACAGAAAGCGAGTGGAGTCAAAGAAGCCCCTCCCATGGTGCGAATTTCTGTGTGAATGTCTCAATGACTAGAATTTCATGCGCGAATGAAGTGAGTAAACTTAAACTGCGAAGCTGCGAACTAGGCACGGTAGACGCGATATTGACGGCTCAAACGCGGCTGGTTTGAACCCACGGTAAGGCATTCGCAAATCTACCCAGAATTCACCTGTGCCTTCAACAATTCCCAGATAGCACAGGTACGTCTGTAAGATGTCTGGTAAAGATCTGGAGATCTGGAATACATCTGTGTGTTAATTGAGGGAAGCACTCTGGTGTGGCTTCGCTCACATGCTCTTGTATAGTAATATACGATTATTATAAAAAGCAAAAATGAAGCTCCGCCCCTAAATCTAACGTCACTAGGGCGAAGCAAATCATTATAAACACACAAAGTTATGAATTAAATTGTACGAATTCATATAAAATAGCTACTTCGTAAAATAGTTACAAACTGGCATGTGATGACATGACAAAATCCTACTAAAGACAAACTTCAGTTTTGTGTAGAATATTTAAATATTACATTTGAATATTTTACAAGCTGGTAATTTCGTATGAAATCATACAATCGATGAAATCATTACTGTCTATATGTAGGTTTGCACACCCAACAGCATTTTAACTTTTTAATGTTAAGGGATGTCAAGTGGAGAAATGCTGGCTTCATAGTGAGTGCTCTTAAACCCACATCCTTTTAGACGTTTATAAGATAATCACTGTGCTTAGAAGGTTGTATCAAACAGACACCACATTTTACAAGCACTGCTTGACAGAGGCAGGTTTAACCGCATGGGTGTCTTTTTGTGGAGGAGGACGGAAATGTATTTGTAACATGCCTTAAATCCTCACTTTAATAGCCTTTAAGCCCAAAACACTAATTACAACATGACATTGCATTCCTCCTCTGACAACTGTTATAAATACATGCATAAATTGTCTTTATTAAATCCCAGTATTATTTAAAAAAATAACGAGGAGTCAGGCTTCTACATGCCCGCATTGCAGCCTACAGTGTGTTGAAATCTACACCCAGATTTGCAATGGGCAAGGCTGTGTACTTACAACACAGTATATGCCAATAAACAATAGTGATCTGAGTTTTATATTTAAATATTAAATGCTGTTCTGAAGTTTACAAAATTTAACAATATGTACTAAGGTAGCTAACATTGTAGAAAAAGCTCAAATTGTTACATCTGAGTCATAAATATGTCACAAAAAAGTATGTAATTTCTTGACCACTAGCCTCGCATGTTGTTGTTTCGGTTCATAACCGCTATAAACTTTTGTTTTGCTCCGTGTTATACTGTCCGCAGTTTTTCAGTTTCATGCACATGATTAAGTGGTGTCTTTGTGTTGATGTGAGGACTACTAGAATGAGTGATAGTCTATAGAGGGGTGTAGAAGCCATTGTGTGGGTGAAAACAAAGCCCCCTTCAGTGAATGAGCGGCTATTCTTTATCCTGCTTCATTCATTTTATTCGGTCTCCTTATCCCCAGCTGCGAGCTGAGCCAAACTAAATATCTGCCTTGGCCTTAATGCATGGAATATTACTGAAGGGAAAAAGCAAAGCAGTTTATGTAAGTGCAGGGATGGTCATATACAGTCAACGGCCATTTGTGGCATATTTTGCGGATATTAAACTGCAAGATGTTGCTTGACGTTTTCGAGAAAGTCTTAAATACTTTTCCTGTGCGGTGGTTTGACTCTGTGTAGCATAGACCTGCTGCCACTTATTACATAATCGCCTGGTCACATTCTTTTAAGCATCTTATAATTTATTGTTTAATGTGAATAAACGATGATGTAGATCAACTCTGCATTATGTTTGCAGCCCAAAAGTTTATGGGTTCGAACCCAGGGAGCACAAATACAATACTGATGAAGAAAATGTAAACCTTTGTAATTTGCATTGCAAGTTGCTTTTGGTAAAAGTGTCCGGAAATCCATTAAAGGTCTCCTTACAAGATTCACCTATCCAATGAGAAGCTACGGTAGCTGCCACAGGACAAACATGTCTTCGTCTGATATAATGTAGGTATGAAACGTGCTATAGATCAGTTTGTCCCTTTAGGGCTACTTTAGAAACATGACGCAGACTTCTATGCAAGGAGTCACGCGGTGCATGTAGATAAAAACGCCTCATTCTAGGGTTCCCACGGGTCCTTGAAAGTTTGTGAATCTGGGGAAAAAATTCAAGGCCTTGGGAAGTTTTTGAAAATATACATACATAGATACATGTAGTGTAGGATAAAATCATAAATATTCTAGACTTTTAAAGCACACGTGCTAAACTGTTGGCTTTAAATGCTTATATCTTCTGTATGCGAATGTTGATTCATACCAAAATGCTTTTTTGCATAGTCGTGTTTAAAAACGTCTCGGGTTATGTATGTAACTGTTGTTCCCTGAGAAGGGAATGAGACGCTGCGTCTCCCTTGCCATACTTCCTGCGTCCCTATAACGCCGTCTTTGGCAATATTTCAGATAGCGATATACTTCCTAGCTCCCACGTCATCCTGTCTTGTCGTTAAGCCTCACCATTGGTTGAATTTGAGACACATTCAGACGCACTTACCCTTGGAGGCGTCCCCAAAGTGTCACCGCATTGACGCAGCGCGAGTTCCCGAAAGGGAACTATAACAATGTATCTTTAAAGGTAACACAATGTAACCTTGCTCCACTTGAAATGTGTCCCCACATTTAGTCCGTGAATTTGAGGTATTGGACCTGGAAAGTCCTTGAAATGTCCTTGAATTTGAAGTTAACGAAGATGTGGGGACCCTGATTCTAAGCTATTAAAAACAATACAGGTCATTATGTAAGCTCTTATATATCTTATACACCTAATATTGCACTTTTAAAACATGACAACCCTAGTGTATCTTGATATTTGTAATACATTCTCATGGTAATTCGTAACTATTTTTAAGTTTTAGTATCAGCTTTTGTCGCAGTGACGTTATTTTCAGGGGTGGGGCTTTATTGTTGCTTTCTTCTAAAATTGTCAATTTTTGTACGATTCGCACATATTTGCAGTTGCTACATCGTAAAATAGTTACGCCTTTATCTGTGAAATTGAGTTGGATAATTGTCAAATATATGTGTTTATGCATACATTAATGTCTAAATGTATGTGTAAATTATCACATTTGACAAAAGGCATAATGAGTTCTGGTAGCATATCTTGCGCACACACACACACACAAACACACACACACTAGCACACAAGTGTGTTAATTTTGATCTTTTGAGATCTCACCACAGGCTGCAGGTGTTGCCGCGTTCTCTTTCCTTCGGCAATGAACTCAACAATAAAGGTTTCAGCGGTATTGTTTTGGCTTCCAGGCGCCTGCTGTGCAGTTTCATTCTCTTCCCATTTCCAGTTCGCCCTCCCCTCATTTTTTGAAGAGAGACTCGTGAGTGGATTTGGTCTTGAAAAGCGAGGCGGCTGTCCTAGAATAGTCTTTTAATTGGACTACTGCAGCCTCACAACTCCAGTTTGCGAAGGCGTCTATGGGAAAATTAAAATCAGAGGCTGCTAAAATCAAAGTCACGTGTCAACCCAGCTTGAAGGGTGGCCGGAGGGGGGCGAGATAATGAAGCTTACCGAAGACATCTCAAACTTTAATCTTTAAATTGCAGTGACTTCGTGTCATAATACACCATGTTAATTCTGTCAATTGACATTCTGCTGTTAGCAATAGCTGTAATTAGCAGATGAAATATGTCTTCGTGGCGGTTTGCGCGGATGCCTCATCTATTGAATAAGCAGCTGTGTTATTTCGAGAGTTACTTTCTGCTGAACCGCACAAGCCGCTTGTGTGACGGAGTTAGGAAGCGATCGCAGGCTGAGCTTTGTGTGAGTGTCTTTTCAAAGAGTAGATTGGGATTTTGGTTTGCGGTTTACACTCACTGGTGGAATTTGGGTTTGTGGGTTCAGTTTTTTCCGTTAACTTTGTGGAAACTACAGAAAGAATGGTAACCTAAACACAACAATGAAGTGAGGTTCACATTTAGTCAGGTAATTGATCTGTGTTGAGATGGTTTATGTGGCATGGAAATGGATTTTAGACTTGGAGAGAGAGAGACATCTAAAAAGCAAAACTCATTGTTCTAAACATTGTTAAAAACATTAATAAATTTCCTCATCCATGAACATGATTAGCAAATTGAAGCAGTCTCTGAATGGTAAATACAACATCCACCATGGTCTCCTCTCCTTCATAACGTCATTGAACTTCGCCTTTGTTTTTGTGAAATAGAGGTGGTGAAAGTTTTACATATTGTTGCTTTAAATAGAATTTAATTCGTATGGGTTCAGATTGGTTTAAAGTTGAGTAAATTATTAAATTTTTTCATTTTTTTTCACTGTCAATCTTGTCTTAATGTTGCATATGGAGCCCACAAAAGAAATCTGATCATTGTTAGCAAGTATTTCCAATTTTGTCTTCTGTGCGCACTTTGTTTTACAAAACCGCCTACTGGCATACCCATGGTGGTTCCAGAGGGCCTGTGCCATTTGAAACATAAATGCTGTTAAAGTTTAATCGTCTGTAGGGGTGAGACTTTGAGAGTAAGAACAGACACTCCAGTGTTGAGAGGGCCGCTTTAAGATTTACTATGCAAGAGTGAGGTGAAAGGGCCAAAGGGGGAGACCTGAACATAAGCTTTGTCTTCCCTCGATCACCCACTGTTCAGAGTGTCTACTTTAACATGGACATAAAGACGCAAAAGGCCAGATCTCAGTCCAATTACCTGTGTTTCTTCTTTTCCTAATTGTTTCTATGAAGTCTATTTTTGTGTAACAATACACAGATATGGATCGATACATCAATCAGATGATGATTAACACTATTATCTATCAATTAGGGCTGTCACAAGATTAATCTCAATTAATCAAAATAAAAGTTTGTGTTTGCATAATATATTTGTGTGTGTATTGTGTATAATTAGTATGTATATATAAATACACACATACACTCACCTAAAGGATTATTAGGAACACCATACTAATACTGTGTTTGATCCCCTTTCACCTTCAGAACTGCCTTAATTCTACGTGGCATTGATTCAACAAGGCGTTGAAAGCATTCTTTAGAAATGTTGGCCCATATTGATAGGATAGCATCTTGCAGTTGATGGAGATTTGTGGGATGCACATCCAGGGCACGAAGCTCCCTTTCCACCACTTTCCAAAGATGCTCTATTGGGTTGAGATCTGATGACTGTGGGGGCCATTTTAGTACAGTGAACTCGTTGTCATTTTCAAGAAACCAATTTGAAATGATTCAAGCTTTGTGACATGGTGCATTATCCTGCTGGAAGTAGCCATCAGAGGATGAGTACATGGTGGTCATAAAGGGATGGACATGGTCAGAAACAATGCTCAGGTAGGACGTGGCATTTAAACGATGCCCAGTTGGCACTAAGGGGCCTAAAGTGTGCCAAGAAAACATTCCCCACACCATTACACCATTGCATTAATGAGAAATTGAACAGGTGTTCCTAATAATATACATTTAAGAAAAATTGTGTTTATGTATAATTTTTTTTTACATTTATATATACTATCAAAATATCAAAATCTAAATAAATATATATACATGTAAATGTTTCTTAAATACATACATGCATGTTTGTGTGTATTTATATATACAAAATAATTACACACAGTGCACACACATATATTATGCAAAAAAACAACCCTTTTATTTTTAATTAGATTAATTGCGATTAATCTTTTGATAGCCTAGCCCTACTATCAATGCAATAGGGTAAAAATGTTAACATTTATATTTTTAAGAGGCACTTTTATTTTGACACACTCCACATCTTCACGCTATGTCCATGTATGCATATGCACCAAATCATACTTGCATTTTAAAAGTCGCTTGCACCGTGTGCATCTGCGGCAGATTGCAGTGTAACAACAAAGAAGTATTAGTAGCATCTAAATAAACGAACATTAAATTTAGTCAGAAATCTGGTCTGACGCAGTTTTGTAAGGTATCGATAAATATTGTATCGCTGGCTAAGAGAATCAGTTTGATCATATTTTGATGAATTGCAGTACACCCTAGTAATCAGTGTTAGTTGTTAGTTACAGCTCACAGTTAAGTGCCCACCATCCCATTTGTTCCTTCTGTAAAATCTGCGTTTTTGTAAACATGACACATATTTTCTAATGTTGCAAAGAGCTCAAGGTCTGTAAAATAATTGCTTTTGCAGACTTAAGGGATTCGCTTCTCGGCAGGAACCCTTAGCCATTTCTTCCGTGAAAAGCAGTTCACAGTTGCTGTTGTCCGGTCCAGCATTCAAAAAAACCCAAAACAGTAGCAGACCTTTCCAACGCGAAGGCACCTTTTCACAACAATGGCCTTATTCCTGTGAAAGGGAGGTCTTCTGGACCTTTAATAGACCATCGAGAGAGCTCCACGGGACTCTTCTAACCAACTCTTTATTGCCAGAAAGTTCCCTGTGGCTCTAAGGAGTTGATGCTCTCTTAGTCTATGAATGCAACTGTGCCACCATTACACACTTTCTCAGGCTCCAACAAAAGACCCTCATGGCCGGCCCCCCTAAATCCCCACTTCTTCTGTCCCATTCATCTACCACTAAACCCCCTCCAAAGGCCAGGCACCCTGCAGTCCTGTCAACATCAGCGGATACCTGCGTTTGTTACCAGCCAGAGTGACCTTGATTTCACATTTTTGTTGTTCCATTCACTGCATTTGGCTGTAAGTCAAGTCAAGTTCAAAGCCGGGGGCAGCACAATTGACTGGAAGTGGAAATCTTGTGTGTGGAAACAATTAACTCTACATGCCAGTTTATTGATCCAAGCAGCTGTCTGGTTGGTTGGTTGGTTGGTTTGCAGATTTGGGGGATGGGCAGTGAAGAATGTTTCAGGGCTGAACATGCCAGCTGTTTTAGCGCCAGCTTTTGGTTGGGGAGTAAGGGAGTTCAGACCAAGGCCTTCTGCATCCCGCTGGTGTATGTGGGTGTAAATTAACATCCTGTTCAATTCCCCCATCTCATACGTTTCTTACTAACTTGAATTCTGCCATTCCAAATATGATTTATTGTCATTCCAAGATTAATTTAGGATTTTAAATCAAATCGAGAAGCTTGTAAAGGAGATGTTGATGTGACTTTATACTGTGTGATTATATTGTGTGACTCTATATAATCATTATACTGCACAGTTTGGTGGATGTTTGATAGACTTGCTTTGCAAGAGACCCAAGGCATAACTAGAGACCAGAATATCATAAACCTTTTCATAAGCATCCGGGATCATTTGATTTTTGGGTATGTTACGGTCATGTTCTGTGTAACCTCCCATCTAGTACTCTTTTATTTTGAAATCATGTCTTTGTCATCCATGTCTGTAGTTCTTTGTAGTTCTTTTGTTCATTGGTCCATGTGCTGATTGTTTCCTAGTTGTGTCGTGTTATCTTGTTCACCCATGTGTATATAACCCCAGTGTTTGAGTTGTCTTGTGGTTCATCTGGTTTGGTTTATGTTTATTTCTGGTATCTGTTACTATTTTGTATTACTTCGTTTATGTTATTAAAGTCACTTGTGTTTGGATCCGCCGCCTCTGCCTGCCTATGTCCACTGCTACAGGGTAATTTACACTGCCAATGATTTTCCGGAAACTGTGCCTGCATTCACATACCGTAAAGATCACGTAAAGACACGTGACGTATTTAAAGTTCTGCACTTGGTAGGTTTTTTCCACAGCGTCTGAAATTTGCTAATTATCCGTGATTTCTTGTTTGATCTTGTTGATCTCAGGATCAGCGTGGATAGTGACGACGAGCTTCCTGTTCCATGTTGATCTGCATTTAAATCCCAGTGTCAAAGAGCTGAACCATATCTTTTTGTTGTGATGACACACGTTTCCTCACCACAGAATGCCTCTTACGGCATTGTTTTTGCCTCTTGTTCACACAGGATGTTTCCGTAAATGTTACGCCAATGTTAATAGGTCCTCTTTACGGGAGCAATCCCAGAACATTTACAGGACGTGTTTGTGTTCACAAAAAAGCCGCTCTGCCAATTTTACAAAATAAATTTAGAACCAAAGTGCTGTATGAATGATGTTAGAGACTTTACTAGGGATATTTTTGACTTGGGCCACTAGAAACTACCTAAGAACCACCTAAAATACCATGGCAATGTATTGCCATCCACTTAGAAAACCATAGCAACCACATAGATAACCACTTTGAACATGCAGTGACTTTTGGCAAGCACCAATCAGTTGTGTCAAGTGTCAAGCAGCAGTCAGTTGTGGCAAGCACCACACATTAATCAGTAGTGGATTGCACCAGTCAGTTTTGGCAAGCGTCACTCACCAGTCAACAGTGACAAGACCAAGTCAGTTGTGGCAAGCGTCACTCACCAATTAACAATGACAAGTGCCAATCAGTTGTGGCAAGCAGCAATGTAGTTCACACAATTGCTTGTTGTTGGTTAAGGCTACCTTCAGTCTTACCTTCTGTATCCACTCTCTGCTGTTTGCAAATTCGAAATATCCATTTTAAATCCATTTGTACAGTTAGTGTGTCCTGCATTAAAATGTATTTACTTGATCCTTTGGTTACCATTTGACTGAGCGCTCTGCAGAGACCATGAAAAACATTAGTACATGCAAGGAGTGTGTTATCTATGAGTGCCGGCCAAGCAGATGTGTCATAAGGAGTGCATCTTTGGTTGTGTGCATGTGTCTTGTTGTGTACAGTATGTGGATCACCTCCCTCTGGGCTGAGTGGTCCGTCTGAAAGCAGAGGCTCATGGGTTAAGCCTTTCTGTGCAACTGCAGGCTTTAATGAACCAGGGGGTATATACGCCATCTGAGCGCAATGACAGGTGTCGAGGATTAAACTCGCCTTCTGGACACGGGCAGATTGCTCTCTCACTTTTTCCATTCTCCACGTTTTCCCCAGTTGGGTTGTTTTCAGACTTCATTAAAAATGTAATTATTCAATCATTAACCCTTCTAAGCATTAAATTGCCTTTTTTTCTGTTAAAACAGGAGCGTTAGCACTGATAATTGTAGATCAAGGCCAGGGGCAGGGGGTTGTGGGAATTGGGGGGATTAAGAGTGCTGACTCCTGATTGGCTGTTGGAATATTTGGGGATTTTGTGACTGAAGGCAGGGATAATGCTAAGTTGACCCTGCTGGAAGTCGTCTGCCGCAATGATTCGTGCCCGATGTGGAGGTCACAGTGTTGGGACAGCATCCGTGCTGGTAAAAACACAAGTCACTCATTGAGAGCATGTCTTACTCCTTTATTACCGTTATAGGCAGTGCTGGTGCCAGAGAGTTATGATGCATTTATTAAAGGAATAGTCTACTCATTTTCAATATTAAACTATGTTATTACCTTAACTAAGAATTGTTGATACATCCCTCTATCATCCCTCTATCATCGGATTTAAAAGAGGAACTATATTGTATGGCGTAATAGCACTTTTGGGAGTACTTCGACTCGGCGCAGTAACACCCTCCCTCTCTTATTATGAGAGTGAGAAGGGGAGCGGACTTTTCAGCCGAGTCGAAGTACTCCCAAAAGTGCTATTACGCCATAAAATATAGTTCCTCTTTTAAATCCGCTTAGAAAAGCGCTACGTTTTATTTTGTACCACCAAACTTGCTCGTATAACTACTCGTCTTAAATAGGAAAAACGTTGATGTGTTTGGTCACTTCTAACTTTATCTCTAATTGGTACCATTGAATGAATGGGGCTAAGCTAAATGCTATCGAATCGTCGCAGCGCGCTCCAGCACTTACGTGCACGCACACAGATGATAGAGGGATGTATCAACAATTCTTAGTTAAGGTAATAACATATTTTAATATTGAAAATGAGTAGACTATTCCTTTAAATGTTTGTATGTTGGCACCTTAGGCAGTCGGTAAAGACATATTTGTTGACTTTAATGGAAGTAAAGTAGTTGTTCAAAATGAAGTCCTCACATAATTTATTGTCAGCATTCACCAGTGACAGCTATTGTCAGCATTCAATCAATTCAGAATGCAGAGTTGGATTCATGCATTAATAATTGCTTTTGTTCATGGTATAATTTATTATGCATGCTATTTATATGCAACCACTGTCTCCCCAGAATGTAAAATTAAATGAAAAATGACATTTTATTTTTACGAGGAATACATGTAATTTGTTTTGGATTTCCTTTTAGATTTTCAAATACCATGGACACTAGTGCAGCCCAATAAGGGTAGGGCAGTGGTTCTTAAATCTGGTCCCGGTCTCTTATCTGACAGGCTCAGATTATTTCATGGAGATCTCTATGAGGTGATCATTTGAATCAGGTGTGTTAAATAAATGAGACATTAAAATGTGCAGAGCAGTGGGTCCCCATGACTTGATTTGAGAACCATTAGGTTAGGGTACCAAGCAATAGGACGGCTACTAATGACCATCCGTTCAGTGACCTCTCAACCTCTAACAGTTAAAGTGCTGTATGTGTAAACGTGTTATAAGTCATTGTTTTCAAACCTTTACATAGTGAGGACATTGCAACCGGCAGCCCCAGAGGTGAGGATATGTGTATGATTGCATGCCGGTGGAGCGGTTTGAATGTTCATGCATTAAACAAAGTCATTTCAACAAGTTGATCTAGAGCTTTAGAGCTTAGAAAGCAAGTCTGTGACCATAATTACTTGCTATTGATTGCTTGCTGAGCTTACGTCTAAGGAAAGTCTCCTTCTCTTAGATACTTGCGGTGTAGATTTCCTTTTGGCTGAGGTGAGATGGGATGTTAGGCTATGGGCATTTATTGAAATTGTGACCTGGCAGGACAGTTTGGGCAGAGATCAATTCAGATCTAGAGTTTTATAAAGCCCTCACCCTTGACTGAAAGCAGTGTATTGTTTCTTTTCTTCAGCATCCAGCTAAAGAGACCACAACCCCACAATCTTCAGACCAGGAATGCGGGTTATTAAAGAGCAGAATAATTGCTTACAACTTCTCTTTCTTTCTGTTTGGCACGTCTCTCTGTTGCAAAGCCGCAGGGATACTATAGGGCCCAGGAAAGGACTAGATTTCTCTTGTATGGTTAAGGGAAAGCTCTTTGTGAATAGCCACGGTTTTAATTTGGAACCGATTGTGTCTTGGCTTGGTGTCTGTTTGTAAAGGGTGGGGGCAGGAGTGTCGGGTTATCTGAGTACAGAGGTAATCTCCCCTACGACGAGCGCAAACTCCCTGAAACGTGAATTTGATACTCATACGGCTGTAATTTGTACAGGGAAAACTGGTTTATTGGAAAGGGTTGCACTGCACTTTTGTCGGTGCATTATTGGCGCGGTTAGCAGGGTATCCTTGCCTATATTTTTACCCTGCGTAAAACTTGCTTTGTCTCGATCGCGTCTGTGTGTGCTGTTAGCTAATAGAGCACAGCGGTAATTAAACAGCTGTTTAAATGAATCAGATAAAGCTCTTAATAGCTCATACGAACTGGCGGTGTGCCTACAGGGTATTAAATAACATGTACGGATAGGCTGTTCATGAACTCGAAGAAGATTTACAGGAGATAAAGCCAGTTAGCAAACATCCTGTCAGTGACCCAGGGACTAAAAAAATGACTTGAGTCAGTTGCACCTCTTATGCACTGTTAAAAAGATGGACGCACATCTCCATAGACTTTCATTGTAATAAAAAATGAAGCCAAAATAACAAAAAAAAAATGGCCGATGACGTCATTTAGAGCCAGAGCGCTGTAGTGATCGTTAGGTGGAGCTGCGGTATCAAGGCCCCGCCCATTTTCCCATTTGACCATATTTAATAGCATCTACTGACCAACTTAAATAAACACATGATAAGAAATAACTAAATAACAGAAACCATCGTTGGGAAATTTTTATTGAATTGTAATTAGATTTTTTTTGTTTAGCTAACGTCCCAATTGTTTACATAGAGAGGGCGTGGTTTATAACCTATACTAGACCTGTGTGCCACAGTTTTGTCCTTGTTATGAACAATTAAAGGAATAGTTCACCCAAAAATAAAATTTTTACAGTTTATTCACCCTCATGTATTTGTAATTCTTACATAACTTAATTTATTTTGTGGAACATAAAAGGAAATGAAAAGCAAAGTGCAAAGAGCTTATAGCCTCAGTCACCATTCAGTTTGTATGTTAATGGTGACTGAAGTTTTTTTCATCAGGCTATACAAGGCACATGTAAATTTATGCACCAAAAAGTGGAGGTACAGAAATCTTGATGTCCATATTATTATAAAATGCAAATGAGGCGCAGCTGTTTTCTGATGCTTGGTGGATTGAGTTTGTGCTCGCTAAGCGCAATAAATTATTTTATTTGGATGGCCTGCATTCAGCAATTATGCAAGATGTTTCATTACAGGATTTTACTGTGAAATTGCTTTAATATCAAGGTTTATTTGCATGGGTACACAATTTTGTCTTTATGTAGAATGCACAAGTCATAATCAAACTTGGTCACGGAGACTGAAATTAGATTAGACAAAAAACTAGTCAAACAAAGACCAGCACAAATTGAGTGATAATGGACCAGAGCCTTCATGATCTTGTAAGGAAGCTCTTCCATCTTTTGAAAAGACCGTCCTTTGTCTGATTTTCGCAAATGACACAAAACTGTCTTTGGCTTTATAGCGCGTATGCAGTTGGCTGACGTATTTTCTCAATTAAACAGACGGGCCATTTGTTTTGTCTGTGAGCTCATTATAGGCATAATGGTGACATTGAGCATTTGGTTTAGGTTCTTTTCACTGAAACTTGGCAAATGGACATAAAACCTCTAAAGAGTCCCTTGTGAAGTCCAGCTTTAGCTGAACCGGTGGCCCATTAGCTGCCCCCTAGAATGAGTGAGACCACCCCAATATTACACATTTTGTACGGATGGGAAATGATCAAAAAACCTAATGACATGGTTTTCAGTCATCCCATTGGCTGAGATCAAACGAAACAGTTCCTACAGTTGCAGGGTTGGTTGATCGGTTAAGTGGCAAGAAATGTGGTTCAAACCAAAATTTACTTTTGATATTAAATTTATCCTTTAGCTAATTTGATGTATAAAGTAAAAATTGCAAACTAAAATGCAGACTGCATCTGTAGAACTATGAAAATATTTATTTATAAATAAAAATGAACTCTTAAAATGTATCTAAGAGCGAAATCTAGCATGCACTTTTAAAATGCACAGCTAAAATGGAGTAAATAAAGAGATTAATTCTTTGATTCGATTGACAACTATCATGTTTATGATTCTTTGCATCCAGCCTTTGTGGTATTTTCTTGACATTTGCACTATCAAACATAAATGGCTCCGTCCTAATCTTAGTGATGTTTGAAGTACTGCTCACCAGGAAGTGTGCATGGGATGTGATATGCTTTCTGACAGATAATATTATTTGATGTTCTCGCTCAAGCTAGAATTCCTCCTAGACTTCTGTAGCATAAACAGAAGCAGATGTACCAGTCAGGACGGTACCCTTTCGAAACGGTTCTATTTAGGTATGTACTTATTTGGTTACCAGTATGCACTTTTTAGGTACAAGTATGCACTTTTTATATACAAAGGTGTACTTTTTAGTTAGTTTATGTAGTTTTCATAATTTTGGTTTACCTAGAATGCTCATAAAATGGAATGAATAAGATGATGATATAAAAAATGCTATCTCAAGAGTGTAGAAATGTAAAAGTGACATCATGTAACATCCGTCCCTTCCCCCAGTACTCCGGCATGTCCCACGATCCACTGGGAACAATATAGTGGCAGAGGCAGCGTAGATGTCTAGCAGTAGATGTGTATTAAAGGAAACATTTGATTACGTGGCTGCTCGTGTGCATTAACAGCAAGTGCCGTTGAAAAGCTCGTTGGGGGAAACGCACAGAAAGCGATAAGTTAATCCTGTTAATGTGGAACAGCATTTAATTAGATCCGCTTTAAAGCAAATAAGACTGACACTTCGATTTAAACGGCTTGGATGTGATGTACAAGATTTCAACACATCAGATCTCTGTGTGGTCTGGTAGTTTTAATTAAAGAACATTTTCTAGGGAAAATTTAAGGGGCATTTGCCTGTCCAAAATTCGCTGTTATGATGCATGTTACAGGAAACGATTAAATGTTGCCAAAGGACTGTTCTCATTGGTTATTCGGAAAGGTTTCCGTGTAAGAATCATGTTTTACTAATATAGGGTTATTAAGCTTAGATGACACTTGGGGCCCTATTTTAACGATCTAAGCGCATTGTCTAAAGCGCACGGTCTAAATGGGCGTGTCCGATGCCACTTTTGCTAATTTAACGACGGGAAAAATGGTTTGTGCGCCGAGTGCACAGTCGAAAAGGGTTGTTCATATTTTTCCTAATGAGAAATTGCTGTGTTTTGGGCGTAACGTGCAATAAACCAATGAGAGTCTTATCTATCATCCCCTTTAAAAGCCAGTTGCGCTGGCGCTATGTCTAATGCCTATTTAGATGACGGACCTTGTAAACTGAAAAACTAAGCGGAGGAAGAACACCAACAGTTTAAGAATAATGTTAAAAAATGTATTGTTTTCATTTTTATTAAAATGTAAATTTTTGGGATTAAAACCTTTAAAAGACGTTTTCTTTCAGTCATGGAGGTACAAATAGCAGGCTTTTAATTGCTGTAAATGTATTAATATCCTACATAATCATTGTAATCTCATAAAATCATTTGCAAGAAAAGGTTTGTACTCTAAAAATACAAACAAGAGATAAAGAATTTACAAACGCGCGGAGAGCCAAAGCGTTTCAGCGCTAGAACAGCGCCATGGGATTTTTACAAAGCATTACTTAAAAACAGTTCTCATCTCACCATATCCACAGGTACAGAGTCATCATATACAATAAATCTGTGAGGTAGCATTTAAAAACATTTAAAAATAGATGCATTTGTTTAATGCAAAGCATTTATTTACTTACCAGGCACGGGTGAAGCAGCTCTTTGCGCCTTCTAACGTCTCATTATCGGTCCTCATTTATGTCCAAGAGACTCAATAATAATCTTTTACATTCAATCCTTTAATCTTTCATATTTAAAAGCGTTTTGTGTGCTGCGCATTCATGTATGTGATAAGCAAACCCGCGATGTTGTTCCGTTTATAGGCGCATATTACTGCGCTCTTTAAATAACAAAAAAAAACATATTGCGCCATTGACTTTGGACTTTAGAGCAGGTTTTAGTTGGTCAATGGTGTAGTCTATTTTAGTTGCCTCAAAATAGCAACGCGCCAACAATGCGCCTGAACACACCTCGTTTTCAGACCAGAACAGCCATGGGCGCAAAAGTGGGCGCAAATGCATTTGCTATTTAAACAACGTGGCGCTAAACGTGAAAATTATAATTGCGCCGGGTCGAAACTAGCAAAATACACTTGCGTCGCGCTTTGCGCTGGGTGTATGATAGAGCCCTATGTGTCATATAATAGCGTTTCTGTTTCTCTATTTCTCATTTTTTGTGGCTTGTCTCGGCAGGTGAGGGTCACAAAGATTCTCAGCTCATCTCTGGCTGGTTTATGAAGGTAGCAGTTGTGGCAAATTATATTATTTCTTGCATATCCAGCACCACATACAGCGAAACATAAATTGTATCTGAACTGTCTTTCCAAAATAGTTTCCTTGTGTGGTCACAAAAGTTTAGCAAATTAAAGTTTGTAGTGTTAGCCAATAGGGAGGCAGCAGTGATTTGTATCTGAGATGGGAGTCGTAGCTGTGTGGAAAGATTTGACTATGGCTCGATTTACATTTATGTATAAAGCAGACGTTTTT
Source organism: Misgurnus anguillicaudatus (assembly GCF_027580225.2). Taxonomy (NCBI): domain Eukaryota; kingdom Metazoa; phylum Chordata; class Actinopteri; order Cypriniformes; family Cobitidae; genus Misgurnus; species Misgurnus anguillicaudatus. The sequence goes on along the minus strand of NC_073360.2, from coordinate 15,838,848 downwards.
ATTTAAAGTGACTTGCAGTGCTGGACTAAGCTTGACGCTCCAATTGTCGATTGTTGTTTGTTTTTGAGTATGCATGCTTCCACTTCCCCCACCAAAAAAAGACAGGAACACACATATGCTTGACACCCCTTGCCCCCTCATTATGGGTATTTTTCATCACTATGATAGAAAACTGAATCACTGGTGTTGCTAATTTCATGGATTGTATGCTTAAATCGTCTCTTTCTTTCTGTCTCTCTCTCCCTGTTTTTCAAACACACACAGCTTTTTGCTGACAGTCCGGTTGCGTTGGCTTCTGATTTGTTGGCTAACTGTAGCGGTCAGATTTGCCAAGTTAAAGCTTGTATGGCTAGAGCGACGCTGCGGTAGACAGGACTCAACAGCACAGGCCTTTGTGTCTGTCTCTTTCTGCAGGTTATTTATAAATTGTCACACTGAAATTCATTCCTACCCTCTGCCAACAGAGCTCTGCCACTTTCTGATGTGTGCGGCTTTTGTGCCACGGTTTCTCTGGGGACTGACAAACACATTTTTAGGTGTGAAAGTGGGTTATTTAAGACCTGCCACAGTGACATAAAGGTTAAATGTGGGCCGACTACGCATCACATTGACTTGTGTTTTGTTATTATCTTGTGAAGTGAATGGTGCCCGCTGTAAATTTCCTCATGAGCTCTGATGTAATGTGTTGGGAATGTTTATGAGGGGCGTGTCCACAGATGGGTGACCCTAGTCACCCATAAAATTTGATGGCAACCAAAAATCCTATGATTTGGTTGGCTATTATCCAAAATTAGAAGTGGGACTTTGGGATAAATTTGAGATTTTTATACGCAAAGTATTAAAAGTATCATGAATACGTTTAAGCGATTTTTAAAGCTTTTAAAGGTGCAGTGTGTAAATTTTAGAAGGATCTCTTTACAGAAATGCTAAATAATATACAAAACTATATGATCCCGGGTGAATAAAGACCTTTCATTTTGAACCGTTATGTTTTTATTACCTTTTTATTATTTTGTGCCGCCATGTTTCTACAGAAGCCCTTAACGGACAAACTTTTTTACTATGTTGTCTCCGACAATGACATGTTCGTTCGGTGGCGGCTAACGTAGCTTCTCTATGCATTTCAAAAGCGAGGAGTGAGCAGTGGACTAAGCCGTTGGTTGCAATTCGCAACCTCACCACTAGATGCCACAAAAATTTACACACTGCACCTTTAAGTTGACTTAAAGGGATAGTTCCCCAAAAATGAAAATTCGATCATCATTTACTCACTCTCATGTTGTTACAAACCTGTTTAAATTAATTTGTTTCTGATAAACACAAATGAAGATACTTTAAGGAATGTGTGATACCAAACCAATCAAAGGCCCCATTGACTTCCATAGAATTCTATTTCGTACTATGGAAGTAAATGGGGCCTGTGATCGGTTTGGATACAAACATTCATTAAAATATCTTCCTTGGTGTTTATCAGAACAAATACATTTATACAGGTTTGTAACAGCATAAGAGTGAGAAAATGATGACAGAATTTTCCTTTTTGATTGAACTAGGCCTTTAATTTGTCTACAACACCAGACATTTATAAGATAAAAAAAGAGTGAGATCCAATTTAATCCATAAAGGCATCTATCAAAGACAGTTATATCAAAAACGGCCACACTCCTGGTCACTGCCATAGTGTTTATAATTGTGACTTTTCCTATACAGCTAAAGACATTGTACTGACATTTTTATGTCTCGTTGAAGTTTTACAAGCACCACTTGTGGTCATTTCGAATTGAGACCTTTAAACACATTTACGGCCGAAGGTTTTAGCGCGACAGCCAGTATTTCATATGGACTTTTTATGTGTAACACACATTTTGTAGGCCAAAAGCCACAATATCCTTCTTTCTCTTTTTTACATCCTCCCCTGTTTTCTTTTTCTTTCCATTCGTGTCTCCAGAGAGCTCTTTATCTCCAGCGGTGGAAAACATTAATCACCTTTCAGATGAGAGTTTAGGCCCAGTGGCACTCCGAGCCGCTCTACAAACGTCCTCCAGCAATGCAGATTACGTAGAAAAAACCTTATGTAAACAATTGGCGAGTAAAATCGTGGCTTATGGTTTAATGACTCTTTACACAGTGCATAAGACATCATAAAACAGTATATTAACGTTTCTGAAAGGCCTCGACATTGTTAAAGCTTGGGCAGAGTTAGCACGTTCAGGTACTGTAGAAGCTGGAAAACTTTTTGCAAGTAACGGAAGGAATTCTGGACCGAGTTGGACTGCAGCACTCGGCGCTCCCCTTCCTTCCTGTGTTAATAGTCCAGCGCTCTACAAGGTTCACAGAGCAAGTACACAGCGCACATGAAGGCCAAACAATTGAGTGTTTATCTGTGCCTATTTGCTCCCATTTAAGGGTCCAGGACTCACCCATACCACTTTAAGAAAATTGCTTTCAATCCACTCCAGAAGACTATTAAACACAGTACAGTTCTTTAAACACTGACCTCTCTCCAGTGTGTTTGGTCACGGGGTCACTTCTTGGTTTTTCTCACTTTCAGCTTGGTTATAAGCAGCTTTTCTCCTTTGTGAGTTTATGATTTTTTTGTAAATGAGCATTTTTATCAGGTTTTTATGTTTAGGATCGGTAATTTTACTTTAAAGAGACCCTATTACGTTGCTAAAAAGAACGTTGGTGTATTTGGTGTAATGCAATGTGTTCGTGGTTTATTGTACAAATTAGGGATGCATAATGATTAATCACGATTAATCTTCACCAGAATAAAAGTTGTTGTTTGCATCATATATGTGTGTGTGAACTGTATATAATAACTTTGTATAAATAAATGCGCACACATGCATGTATATATTTAAGAAATGTTTATGTGTATATACATTTGTATATTTATGTATAATTTATATTACATATAAATACTTAATATATAAATTTATATTTTTCTTAAAATTATACATGCATGTGTGCATATTTATATATACATAATTATTATACACAGTTCACACAAATATATGATGTTTTTCATTGTTCTGAAAAACGTGGTGTGCTTCGATTGGTTAGCTATTCAGTGCGTTATGATTGGCCGAATACCTAAAGCGTGACGGAAATGTGACGCTCTTTACCATATTTAGATGATTAGATCCCAATAAGAGATAAAATCGTAATCAGAAAATGCAGATGACCAAGCTGATCGATTAACTTTGCTTGCAGGGCTTGAGCAAAAAGTAACAGAACGGTAAGGTAAGGCTACTAAAACATAAAACTATATCTGCATTTATGATATTATGAAATTATGATAATGACCGTTGTGTTCACGTCAACTCGCTGTGGAAGTAAACTATTTCCTACAATCCTTGCATTCATTGTAGTCCAAGAAAAAAAAAATTTGTTGGAGACTATAACTCGCGTCATCGTAGACTTTGGGATTTGTAACTTGTTAACATGTACCAACACACACTTACGCACAAAAAGAAATGTAAAATCATGAAAAGGAAAATAGGGGCTCTTAAATGGCAATAGAATGTTATTAGTCAGTATTTTAAATGCCTTATTTTTACAAATTTCCATTTGGTCATTTTATTAATATTTAACAAATTTTGTCTTTTGCAGCAAAACTCTCTAAGTGCATGGAAAAAATCTCCAGTCACTCGTCACTGTTCTTTCTTTATAAAGGTAAAAGCCTCAAAAATAAAAAAAATCCTAATATATTTTGTAAATGTCCTTAAACCGGGTAAATAATCTCTTGCACCTTGATATACATGCGCCATCGTTCATCCATCTCTTTCTCCATGCATTTAGAGGACTTTGCTGAAAAATCTCTTTGCCGTTTAACAGCTATTTCTGAATGGCCTGACAACTTGTGGAGCGCGTTTAGTCTGTTTTTTTTTTCAATTCAATTCAATTTTATTTATATAGCGCTTTTCACAATTGGTAATTGTTTCAAAGCAGCAAGGAAAAACACAGAAAAATCGACAGATAGCATAACATAATACAGATAGCATAAGCAGCAGAATTTGCTGCGGCTATGAATCAATATTATAAGCGAGCGTATTAGTAATGTAACGTATAGAAGAGGGTGCTAAGTTAAGCCAGTAAAGGCTGACTCCCCGGGTTGAAAAACCCCCTAGGAGGAAAAAACCCTGACTTTTTTTAGCCGGGAGCAAAAAAAGTCCTAGGAGGAAAAAACCCTTGAGGAGAGAAACAAAATTAATTTAATTTAATTTAAGCTGATAATAGTCAGTTTTACTGGCATTTTCGCAGCAGCCCCTATGAAAGCCAGCCATTTTGTTGCACGTTTTGCCACTCAACCGCACACAACCGGGCGAGCTCTCGTGGAAAAGTAACGTCAATGCATTCCCTCTATAGTGTTAGTAATGCTACTTCTTCTGTGGCACAAATGGTGTTTCTAAGCGAGAGCGCCCCCTGGCTTTTGGATGTGGCTGCATTTCACCGTAATTCATTTAAATTCATTCATTGAGAAAACGCGCATTTGTCGATTAATTGTCACAACCCTAATTAGAAATGTCATAGTTTTAGCAAACCTTTGTTGTAAACCATTTTAGTTTGAATTATAAACCATTTCCTTTACATTTCTTCAACCTTCACTTGTCATACCTCAGGTTTGGCCATTTGACAACTCGAAGGCAAAGGTTACGTCAGCTGTCAAGATATAAGGAGTATCACGCAAACGCAGCTCCATCAATCTCTACACTACTTTTTACACTATTCTGCCTAAGTGGGCTGAGACCAAAAGATGATTTATAGGAATAGGGAAGACCAGTGAGTCAACTAAGGACTCAGGAGAGAACTTAAACGGGAACTTTTGCTCTCCCAGCCATGAAACCGACAAAACTTGCCTCTCCTGAGTATATTTTTTATTTTTTGCCTAGCCATTGCATATGAAAACTATAAAACATAGTTGATTAAAAGGACTTTCTTACATTTTTTTATTTTTATATTTGGCAGAAGCGTTCATCAAACGTGTCATAATAAAAGCAGCATAGCAACAAGAACACTTTTTCACAAAATCGAATACTGTAACAGAATAGAGTTTTGTGTTTTTGCGGTTGATGAATCACCAATCAGTGTTTTACTGGACGTCTGTTGATTTCTGCTCCATTTGTGTTTTTCATGCTTGTCAATCTCAATCACTGAGGATAATTTGTAAGACTTAAGGGTTCGAGTGAATTGCAGACCGACATTACAAAGAAGGAGTTTACAAGAAAACAAAACGATTTACATCCATGACATTTCTTCAGTAGCAATAGTTCAAATTAAAACATATCCAAGCTATTTTTGTAGGGCAAATGTCAGGTTTTTTGTGAGCACCAAATTATATTCAAAGCAAAAATACTGTATAGGGCTTGGTAATAGTGCATGGGCCAGATGGACTACTTTTGCGCTATTATTTTTAAGCTCCAGTCCCTATTCATTATAATTGCATGGAAAAAACTACAATTTTAGAAATGTTCATTCCATATTCCCCAGAAGAAAGTTTTATAATTTAGGCCTGAATTATCCCTTTAATAATATTAGTCCATCTCGACTGCCAGGTCACTGAGCCTTAAACTGAAGATGTTACAGCAGAGACACAGGTTATCCTGAGGTCGTTGACATATGACCCCGACTTTAGGTGTTGAGAGGTCGTCCATGCTGAGCTGCAAGCTCATCTTCACCATGCCACACTGCTTTTGAAGTTCTTACTTTTAAGCAGACTTTAGTGGTGCTCATGTTACCCTTACGACGACTACATGTTTCACCATCATATCTCTTTACAGCTGTGTGAGACATTTGAGCGCTTAGCTATACAGAGGGTTGTAGATCTTTAAAAGCTGATGTTTGCCTTGTGTTTATTTAAGGACGGCTCCGCGTCTCACTTATATGGGGCTTGTGGGTTGTGTAGAGTTGAATATGTATGTTTGAAGGCCAGATTGTCCCTGCTTTTTCATGCATGATCTTTGACCCCCTCCACCAATGTGGCCCACAATGGACCAGAGCCGACCGGTTAACAGCTGCCTCAAGTGACCCTGAAAGTTTGACTCTCAGCTGTCTTCATCCTTCTCATTATAACACACACTCATATAAATGCACAGCTTCCCCTCCCCTTGAAACTGACACTTGTAAATTTCTAATGCCCGTTTTGCATGGTTAGGAAGCATCCAATGAGCCGCATTGGTTGGCTTGACTTCTGTTTTAATTAAGATTTTATTTATTATTTAATTTATTTGAATAGACTATTTGAAGCACAAGCTCCGAGATATAACCAGCAGCACCATTTTGGTGGATAAATGGAAGCAAAAAGGGCTTAGCATTGCCCCCCCCCTGAGAAATCCAGAAGTAGGTTAAGAGGTTGGAGAGTTTTAATGATTCGGAAATTTGTAGGGATGTTTTTCCAGTGACCCTATGAAAGATGTCTGTATAATCGGCTCCGTTATAGTGTCCAATCCTGACTTATCTGATGTAACGGCGTTTTACTCTGGTAAACCTGCTCTGGGATCAGCGGTTTGGAGGACATAAGATAAGATCTGTCCAGATGTACATTTCAGCAGTGCTTTCCTGCAACATATGTGCTGTTTAATGAGCGAACGAAAATAGGAGGAAATAGTTTAATGGACAGATATAAAATGTCACAGAGAAATGTAATGTTCCTGTTTGGCACTAATGCCTCACAGTCGCACGGTGCCTAATCGCAACAATCCCTGCTCATGAAACAATCATAAAGGGATCATCATCCAAGTTCATGAAGATATAGTTTTATACTGTGTGAAATATAAAGTGCTTAACACTTTAGAGGTCTCTTATCCAAACTCTTATCCAAATTCTTATCCAAACTTGATGTATAATGTGCTTGTAGTTTCCACTTATGTAACACTCTGAGCCAAAGGCCCTACTGTTTTCAGGGTTCTCCGGTTGCTTTATGAAGCACCGAACAACTCTCGAGATTTACAACGCCTCGGGGATTTTGAAATGGCCCATATGCTGAAGATGGTGAGATGGCCCATATGCTGAAGCAGCTTTGGTGGGTTTAGAGAGAAACCTAAAAATAAAGCTGTCTCTTTTAGATTGATGGGTATTTTATGTGTGCTACTACAGTATGCAGAGATACAACATTGCGTTTTCTGCTGTCATCCTTAACTAGTTTTTTATGATTTGTGAAAATAATATGTCATTCTGCAAGTCTTCTTAATGTTTTCTCATTTGTGATGTAATGCCGGCTTGTCATCTACGCCACAGTGATTAACTCTCAGATCAGCTGAAATACTTTAATGTATCTTGCGGTCGTGATGTCATTACCGAGTGGGATGTTCTCCGTCGCTGTTTCTTTTTTGGAGCCAGAAACTAGATGTTAGAGATTTTCTGTGAATGAGTGCTAGGGCTGCACGATATTGAAAGAAGCTGTTATAACTTGCGCTATGTAATACAATAATGCTCATTTTGTAAAATCTAGTTGAATTCTAATAAACTATATTCAAAAACTAAAAATTATATACAACGTACATGTTACACATTCTTTATGCCACTAATGATGAGCCTTTGTGAGGTAGAGCAATCCTTTAGTACAAAATCATTCCCATTCCTTTACATTTTTTTTTCTTTCTCCCAAAGTAAATGACTGTGTTTTACAGGAAAAATCACTGTTTTTCAATATTTTACTATGTTCTTACCTCAGCTTAGACAAATTAATACATACCTATCTTTTTTCAAAGCGTGCACTTCATCTTTGCACAGCATGTCCTGAATGTGTTAGCATTTAGCCTAGCCCCATTCATTCCTTATGCTACGTACACACCAAACGCGGGGCATTGCGTTACTTGCTCTAAATTACTCGTGGGATTTAACTTTGTCATGCGCATTTTTCGCTCGAGTAAAATATTTTCTTGCGTGTTTTCGCTCCATATCACGTCATTCACATCGTCCCACGCGAGGACGCGTCTGATCGCGTCTTTATATTGACTTTGTATGTAATCGACTCACGCAAATCGTTGAACTCGCATTTTGTGTGTATGCCCCATTAGGATCCAAACAGGGATGAATTTAAAAGCCACCACCGCTGTTACATGTGTAGTTACACGAGTAAGTATGGTGGCACAAAATGAAACTGTCATGTGAGGGAAGGACAGAACCCAAATGCAGACAGCTCTTGAACAAAAGACTTTTAATTTGTAACAAAAACACCCTTGTGGGGGCAAACAATGACAATAATCAAACATAACAAGGTAAAACATGACAAGACTCACACGACGACGTCATAAGACACACAAAAATCCGGCACAAGACATCAGACACAATGGCATTAAATAGAGGAGAACTAAACTAGGGAACGAGGACGCACAGGTGAAGGGCGTTGACTAATAATGAATAATTAACAAGGAAACGAGGGGGCGGGGTCAAGACTTAAGACAGGAGAGCACGAGGTAAACAAAACATAAACAGGCCACGTGACTCTCCACACAAAACAAGACAATAGTGAGGGCTGCCATGACCCTGTCACATGAAACACATAAGACATACAGGGCTGACAGGATCATGACAAAAACGTGGCGAGTTTTAAGCATATAAAAATGACTATATTGTATGGTGGAAGTGCACTTAGTTTCCAGCACTTCGACCTTGGGCACAGTAACTTCATTACTCCTGACTTTGGAAGTTTGAGCAAGAGGGGGGAGTTCACAGGAGTGATGAAGTTATGGGGCCCAAGGTCGAAGTGCCTCAAACTAAGTGCTCTTCCACCATACAATATAGTTCTCATTTTAATACGCTTAAAAAATCGCCACATTTTATTTTGTGCCACCATAGTTACTCGTGTTACTACTCATGTAACAGTCTTTAAATAGTCTTTAAAACATGGAAGTGTTTGGTGGCTTCTAAATTCATCCCTGTTTGGATCCTAAGGAATGAATGGGGCTACGCTAAATGCTAACACATTCACGATGAAGTGCACCCCTTGCAAAAATATAGGTATGTATTAATTTGTCTAAGTTGAGGTAACTAAGAACATAGTAAAATATTGAAAAATGGTGGTGTTTTCCTTTAAAAAATAAGGTCAGGTTGAGGTGACAAGAAAACAAAAAGGGAACAAATATTCCTGCCCCCTCATGAACCCCTCCCCAACCCATTTCCAGCATCCAGCTCAAAATTCACCTTGGATTGTCTGCTTTTGCAGAATCATTTTATCTGTGCTTGGCATCTGTGTGTAAGCTTTTACATGAGCTCCGGTATTCGAAAGGGGATGAATGTGTGGAAGGCTTAAGCTCTCGTTTCTGCCGGGTCTTTGCCACCCACAACTGCAAACCGTATTGCATTACCTTTTCTGCAGGGTGTGATGTGAATTAGTGTTGGCAGGAACGAGAAGCTATGAAAAGCATGCACTCAGTCAGCCTCTTCTGCCATGAGAGGGCCCATTGTGAAAGCATAGTGCCAATGGGAAATGGACTGCGTGCCCAGTAGCTAGGCCTGGTCTGGTTGGTGCTGTGCCAACTTATGCAGCCAAAAATTGTTTGGGTTTCAAGGCGATGAGAGGCGAGTATAAGGATTTCTACTAAGTCAAATAACACCTGAGCGATCCAGCTGGCTGATGGAATATTGTTTGGCTCTTTGGTACCAAAGTAGAGACCCATTTTTTCAATAGCTATATCTTGCAGTATTAACAGAAGTGGACTACAAAATTCTAAAAAGAGTTCCTAAAGCAAACTTTTTAGTTTGAGGCTGCGTCTCAAATCAGCTCCCTTGTTTAGTAGTCAGGGCACTGATCAGGGAATCGGCCATTTTAAAGGGCAGTCTCAATCGCAAAATCCTTCTAGTGCACTGGAACGAAACAAAAAATTTCCGCAACGCAAAAAACAGTGAGCATCGATGGTCCCTATGTTCCCTTAAAGGCGGGGTGCACGATTTTTGAAAAACACTTCACGGAGTCGGGCCGAGTACCAAAACACACTTGTAGCAAATCAGCGGTAAGGGGCGTGTCTACTAACCAACATCATTGCCTGGGTTGCTTATGTGTGAGGCGGTCTATCAAAAGAAGGTCCAGATTCTGTTGGCGTAGGGGCGTGTTTTCTTTAGGTACTTTCAAATATCAACATTGGCTTTCAGAGATCATGCACCCCACCTTTAATGGAAATCACGTACATTTTCTGAAGCTCTCCAACCGCAATTGTGCGAACCAACTCAATAAACTTCATGAAACGTGACAGAACTTTTAAAAAGATATATGTATGTTTTAATATAAACACAGCTTGCTAGGCAGGAAGGAAACACAATACACTTAATATTTAAATATTAATTAATAGTAATTTTCCTCCAAATGTATGCCTGGATATGTACGAAAATAATGAAAGTGTTTTTCATAATAACAAATATTAAACAAATTAAGAGATATTGGTTTTGCCAGTTGTTGATGAATAACAGCTGTAAATTATTCAGCCCACTCTCACGAAATTATGTACCTATGGTCACGTAAGTTTTTGATTTTTTTTTGTGATACTGTCACGAATTTTATTACTAAAAATTATATTACTATAGGTACATAATTTCGTGAGACTGGGTAGAAATGATCACAACGCGCTTAAGCAGTCACGTCACAGGAAAATAAGTGAACAGTGTACCAATGTGAAGTGAGCTAGGGTCCTTACCATTGCCCAAACCTGTGTACACAATATAGCCTACTGATTCACGACCTCAGGAGCTAGGTAGCGGATTGAGACACTCCCCAAATCTTTAGTTTTCTCTATAATGCCGTATCTGTTTGAATCAAAAAATTGCAGGTTACTTATTTTATGTTGGTTAGTTACAGTCATATGATGTCAAACTGACATTTCCCATGAAATCAGACCTGACAGCTCAAATTATAAATCTTTATTACACGCTTACTGTTGCGAATCGGGTTAAAATAAGGAGATGGTTTCAACACTGATTTTTTTTTCTTTTTATTGACTTTCTCAATAACTGATTTTTGTATATTTTTGACCATAAAAATACGCATTGCAGCTTTATAAAGGCACTCAGTCCTAAAGTGCAGAAATGCGAAAATTGATACACTCTGAAAATGCATGAACGAACAAAATCCAATACGTTGTAATATAACATATGCTGGGTTGTTTTAAGCCTTTGTTGGGTCAAATATAAAATATTTCAGGATCAATTTAACCCAACGGCTGGGTTTGTCCCTTTTCGACCCAACGCTGGGTTGAACACAACCTAGCAATTTTACAGTGTACAGTATATTGATACTAGTGTTATGTAAATGTTTTGGTACTAACAGAACAAAAACATGACATAAACGTTGAACAAGACAACGTTCAGGGTTCCCACGGGTCCTTAAAATCCTTGAAAGTTTGTGAATCTGGGGGAAAAAATTCAAGGGCCTGGGAAGTTTTTGAAAATATACATGGATACTGGTCATTGAAAGTGCTTGAATCTATTTTATGCAAGAAGTTTTCTGGAAAAAAATCCATATTATTCCCTGTGTAGTGTAGGATAATATCATAAAAATTCTAGACTTTTTAAACACACGTTCTAAACTGTTTGCTTTAAATGCTTATATCTTCTGTATGTGAATGTTGATTCATACCAAAATGCTTTTTTGCATAGTTGTGTTTGACACATGAAAACGTCTCTGGTTACACATGTAAGGGAACGAGACGCTGCGTCTCCCTTGCCATACTTCCTGCGTCCCTGTAATGCTGTCTTTTGCAATATTTCAGATAGTGATATACTTCCTGGCTCCCACGTCACCCTGTCTTTGTCGTTAAGTCTCACCATTGGTTGAATTTGAGATACACATTGAGACACACTTGCCCCTGGAGACGTCCCCAAAGTGTCACCGCAGTGACGCAGCGAGAGTTCCCTAGAAAGGGAACTGTAACAATGTATCTTAAAAGGTAACACGATGTAACCTTGCTCTCACTTGAAATGTGTCCCCACATTTAGTCCTTGAATTTGAGGGTATTGGACCTGGAAAGTCCTTGAAAGGTCCTTGAATTTGATGTTAGCAAAGGTGTGGGAACCCTGAACGTTCTATTGCTACTAACACAACGTAAATGTATCATATGTGTGAGCCAATAATATAAAGAGGGCACACTAAAAAATGCAAAGAGTTTATAGGCATGGTTAAGTAAAATTTGGACAAACCCAACTGATGGGTTTAAATTTACTTAAGCTGGGTTTTAACCTAAAATGCTTGGTTTTTAACCCCTAGTTAAGTAAAACATGGACATTTTCCTGGATAATGTAACCCAGCGGTTGGGTTTGTCCGTATTGTACCCAACCACAGGTTGAATCAACCCAGCATTTTTTGAGATGCAGGATAAGTGTGTGAAATCGAACTATTGTATGTTAGTAAAATTTCAACGCGGTTTTATATATTATGATCCTGGCAAAGCTACCCCGAGTGCAGAGGCTGTGGGTTCAGATAGCAGGCCTGCAGCAACATTGAACCATGGGCCATGCAATGTGACCCTGTCTGTGAAATGCAAGCTAAAGTCTCACAATCTAATGATGAGATTTGGAGCATCAAGATATCAAGGTTATATTTTCACAAAAAGTTCTTTACGTTTTGTAGGATGGTCACAAAAAATGACTTTAGCTGGGTTTTCACAGACTGGGTCTGTTGTGTGAACCTAAGTCTTGCTGTGACTTCTAACCCTGCTGCTCGGAGGCCCAGCAAACGGGATTTGTAGGAGACAATGCCCCATATCGATTTAAATCAGGGTTTTTACACTTCTAAAATGCGTTTAGCCAGCATTCTTTAGTAAAATCATAATCTAAAGACCCCTGCTATTGAGAACGCGAGTCAGGATTAAGCTTGCTTTTCAGAAAATGGCTTTTGTATGGCTGCGGTTAATGCTGGAGGAACAGCCCGCTCTCTTTTCTCCGTCTCCATCTGTGTCACTTCATTTCACTTTTTCCGTCATGTCTGAGCGAGCGTGTCTGTCTCCTTTTTATATTTGGTTCCCCTTTTGTAAACTCCCTCGCGACACTCCGGCACCTGTTTTCCGCGCTGAGGCATTAATTTATCACTGAATTATTACTCTAAATCCCACAATGTGTCTGCCACTCTGACATGTCCTGACTGGGCAGTTTCTATGGCAACCAAACCCTTCTATCCAAAAGCAATTTAGCCTGCGCTTCGGCGCATATGACGCCTCCTCCCGTTAACGGTCGGCCCAATGAATATTTTAGCCTGTAAATATTATGCGGCAATATCACGCTGCGTTTAAGAGGCGGGGGTGAGATAACTGACCATGCGCAAAAAACCTTTTTTTGTTGAATGCTGATCGTCCCTCGTGATGGAGGTCAGAAAGGCCTTGCGGCTTTGTGATGAAGTAAATGCGGGCGAAACAGGCCTGCTATGCTCATCAGAGAGTAAGCAGGGCAGAGATGTGAAACGTACACGGTGTTCCTCTCTCTCTCTCTTTGTATGAATGGGAACTATTTCCAGACTTGTATTTTAGTCATATTTTGCCATGAGACCGAAAGCCTTTTTGCTAAATGAAATGCAGCATGGTATTTCACTTTGCGCATGCAGAAACTTGAGGCAAGAGGAAATCTGTATCTCGGTACATTCTCAATGAAACCAAGGGGTTGAGAAGATCTTGCACGTCCTGGTCTCAGTACACCACTACAGAGATCCATGTGCCTGCAGGTCTAATCTAAAATAAAAACCACTGAAATCTTGCTGCTTTTACCAGATGAGGCAATGAAATCCTATCTGGTAGGCATGCACACATTTGCTCTTCTAAAGCATTGTGAGCAGAAAGCCCATTCATTACTCCCATAGACATTTGGATTATAGCAAAATATGTTTAACAAAGGTTTATGACACTTACATGTTCATGTTTTTTTTGTTTTGTCGTGTTTGCTGCATTTATCAGTCACTCCAGAAAAACGCGATTGTGCTATCGCACGATATATTGCATAATCAGCCAAAGTCCGCATATTTATGCGTGGCTGCATTTTTTCCAAATACGACGCACTTTCGCCGCATTAATTACATATTTCTGCGCAGAAAATATGCAGGGCTTGCATGATTTCATAATCTCTGCATTTTCGTAGCAAAAAGTCACATATATATTAGCAGAAAGTTGAAAAATGTTGCATTTACTTCCCAAAAGCGCAGCCGTGTCCTCTATTGCCATGGGAACGTTATGAAGTGACGTGATTATGTGATGTGAACATCATTGCAGCTTTTGCAAGTTTCCATAGTTTTTGCAAGTTCCGCAATTTTCGCAAATTCCCGCAATTCCATCACATTAATTGCATAATTATCCCGCATATTCCATCGCATTTTTAAAAAAAAAACGTGCCGCAAAATTGAGGATTTTGGCCCGCAACAATCACAAAAAAACTCCAAGTTTTTCTGGAAAGACTGATTTATAAAGTGTGCTTGCTTTTCACTTTATGCTGCTTGCTATTTGATCGTGTCATCAAGCATCATTGTTTTATAAAGAAAAATATTTTTTACTGTTGCCAAAAATGTTTTTATGCAATTTTTTGCAAGCTATTTTAAAAATGTTTTTTTGCTTTTTTCTGCCAAATTGTTCTGGTTGCCGATCATTCGAATGGAAATCTACTGCAAGTGTCACAACCGAGCTGTTGAAATCCAGTCCTTAACAAAAGTAAAAGATAACTTGTTTAATCTGTTTGAAAAAAGCCCAGTGGCGGCTGGTGACTGCTCTAGCGAGGGGCGCAAATTCAAAATATGTGTTCAGAGTGTCATGTGTGTTGCTTGTGTTTTCAAAATATCTGCGTCATGTAAACTATGTGCATCAAGTGTTTTGTCAAAATAAGTGCCTGCTGCACACGCATCAAAACCGTTTATGATAAAAGACACATTCACAAAATACACACAAGACACTCTCTTAACACTAAACTCTGATTATGCATGAGATAATGCGAGTATCTGGCAAATACCAGCATCTCTTTTTATCATAAACCCTTTAGACGCGTCTGCAGCAGGCACTTATTTTGACAAGACACGTGATGCACATGGTTCACTCGACTCGCCGAACACATATTGAAATGATGAACCACACACATGACGGGCTACATATATGTTGTGACGAACTTCGCATCGAGCGCCCTCAAAAAAAAAAAGAAGTCATTGGCCGCCACTGATAAAGTAATCTGTACTACTCTTTAAAATAAGCTGTGGGTTGGGTGTTGGGTATAAAAGGGACAAGCGCTGCCGCTGGGTTTAAAATAATATTCAAATTTGACCCAACAATGGGTTAAATCAACCCAACCTTTTCGGTAGATACAACCAATCATAAGCAAAATTACAACCTGTTGCGTTTGTCCCTTTTTGACCCATAGACTGTAAAAAAAGATAGACGACGCCCGTTCGCTCTCTTCCATTGGTGAAAAGTGAAGCCCCCAGTGTCCCGATACGGCGCAGTGGTGGGCCTTGAGTCTGCGCAGTTACGATTTCGGGACCAGTCCTACGCAGTAGTGAGCAGGAAGTAAAGCCGCGAAATCCCGTCCTCGCTCTGGCAGAATGCGCATATCACACGATATCACAGCTGTCAATCATGACGTGACACCATTGTTTTTATATCATTAAATAACTAACTAAAAACACAAACTTATTTTAAAAACAAACATTTGAATTTACATCAGCCTGATAAAAAATAAAGTAAATGACAGAAACCAGCTTCGGAAGTGTAATTACATTTTTTAGTTGGCCTCAAGTCCCATTGAGTAACATGGGAAGGCAGGGTTTATGACCTATACTGGGACCAGTCACTGGGGGGCGATCGAGACGTTTTGGCTTCACTTTTCAGGGCTTGTGCGGCACGCTTGTTTTTATCCAACGTTGGGTTGAAAATAACCCAGTATTTGAGTGAATGGACTTAACATGCCTCACATTTTACTTATTATGAACTTGAATGAACTTAAGTTATTACTGTAGGTGATAATGATATTTGCCGTAGACATAATAAAGTTAGACCCTTTAGGGTAATGAGATTAAACTTTTGGGTTTCGCTCCAGCTGAGGCTCATGTCTCCATTTAAAAGGTGAAAATCAAATCAAAAGGAAGAATGACTGCGTTTTCCTGTCCATATGCACCTTTGCTTTTATTACAGACTTTAATGTACTTTATCAGCCTTTCTGAGTGCATGACGGCAATAAATCGTTGCCAATTGTGCATTCATTGATGGCTGAATCTTTGCTAGATAAAGACTGCCATGTCTCCAGGGACTTAAGAATTTATATCTTGGTTTTAATGCTGATTATTTATAGAAAGATTAAATAAAGAGGAGTCATTTGTCAAGAGGATTTACAAAATTGGCAACCCTCTGGCTTAACTCTACAACCTCCCAGAAAGTTATACCGTGTCGGCTGAGTCACCGTATCCATGCGCTTACGTGAAAGCACTCGGGGATGAATTGTGTTGCCAGCTTTATTGTCTGACGCTGTGGTGCTCCAGCATTACCTTTTAAGTGTTTGCCAAAAACGTTCATGCTAACGTTTTCATTTTCTTTTGAAGTGGAAGAGCACTGCCTTTCTCTCAAGGGATGGATGAGCACTGTACATGCGCTCCTTTGTTGTCCGTATTGTAATCGGGCGTTTCAGAAGCTGGTGCGTGACGCTGATTCTTGGCACGTGCCCCTTGTTCTTTCTCCTGGTGAAAGTGGATCTTCACAGAGTCAAAGATGAAACAATGGAAGGTCAATAGCATGATGACGGGAATGACTTAACATGAGTGGTCTCGGCAGGCAGACTCCATTATTTAAAGTGAATTTACCCTCTTATTTTATTATTTAATAGGCTTTTTCTGATCATGATGAATTGTTGAATAGAGAGTAGTTGGCATTATTATTTTACTCCTTAGGCTTGCCACACATGTGAAGATTTTAAGCCCGATTTGAACAGTAGGCGCCGCCACCGACTTTTAATCCATAAAACATCCGGTGTGTGTGGTGTCATTGCGATTATTTTGCTGATCCCGATCGCGTTGAAGCCTCCCTGATACCAAATCATAAACCGGTTGAAATTTTTAACCGGTAGAGATTTGGACTATCGTCTCTATCTTGGTTACGCGCCCATGTTGCTGTGCGCGTGGTCACGAAAACGTAACGTTTCTACCCGTATTTAAGCACCGCAGTTTTAAAGCCATTGAAAATCAAACAACAGTGCTGTATGCACTGTTTCTGTGTGAGAGGAGCACGCAAGTCGCGGATCAACTGCTCATTAAGCTTGTGAGCATTTTTGCCGCTTTATTTGTCTTAAATACATATATGCGTCAAAATTCTTCCTTGGTCTTAAAGGGGAAGTTACCTAATTTTGCTCCTGTCTGTCACTCGTGTGCACGAATGGTCGAATATTCGAATTCGGGTTGTTTGTTTTTGTGCAACGGCTCAGGTTCTATTTAGACGTGCTCTGCCACATCACCGCCTCATGAGAGATTTGTTAGCTTCTATTTCCTAATTATAAGCCTTCTGTGAAATTGTATGTTATAATAAGGAATTAATTAGGACGGTTAATTGACTAATAAATTGTGAAGATTATGATGATTAATTGTCTGTTTTATTGGTTTGACATTAAATTCTCATACATTTCTTTCTTTGTTTATGAAATAATTTTCACATATTGTTGTGATTTATTTAAAGGTATTGCGGAGGATTTTCTTTTTCCGGCTGGATCATCAAGACAATTGGTCCTCCTAGTTGTCAATCAGGAGTGTTGCACAACTGCATGTTTTAAAAAAGTGGAGAAGGCGGTTCTTTTCTAAAATTCAAGAAAATCCTCCGCTACACCTTTAAATTAAATCTTTTGCGAGGTTTACCTGAAAGTAAATATTAATACACATATTTAAAGGAGCGGTGAATCAAAAACTCAATTTTAACTTGATAATTTGTTATATAAGAGGTCATCATACTTAAATGAAAATCCTGCAAGTTTCAGAGCTGAAAACGTCCGTGCTACTGAAATATAACCGTCTTTGGCACCAAGCCAGCTAAACACTCCAGTGAAAAATTCGGAAATCTATGACGTCAAAGTAGAATTGAAACACCTCCCCATAACCAAAAGGACAAGTCTACTTTTGTAGCCCCGCCCACAGCTTCGCGTGACACGTGTGTCTCAGTAAGTAAACATGTCTTTAAAGATTGACAAATTTAACCAAAATGACTTTTTAAATACATTTTTTCTGAGAGACTTTTATTTTGACGCGGTGATCTGTTATGATACCATGGAAACGCATTTTCACAACCGCGTGGGAACAACCATGGGAACAACACAGAAGCTAAATACTTCAATTCGGAGGCTTGGAACTTAACATTAGCAATATGCTTGGATAAAGTTTGCTTTTGAAGAAGTTCCAGCTCGTGTGGGGAGCGTTTGTTAACGTTGTGGACATGGATTCATTTGTAAAGAAGTCGATGCTGGATTTGCAGAGAGACTCAGTCAGAAGCACCACTTATATTGGATCTGACAACAATGACACAGCAGTATAATTCACAGTAAGACATTTTACTTTATTTAAGTTACTGCGTTTCACTATTGCTTTGTTAAAAGAGATTGCTTAATGTGTCCTGTTGTAACATCCGTGTCTAAATACGTTTGTTGACTGTTTTAATTTACTAAAAACATTAAACGATTAATAAAGGTACAACACTTAACAATACGACTGTAATTTAAAGGTAGAAATATACAAAGTTAGTTATAAGGAAGGATTTATCAACCGCAGTTTAGATTCTGATGCCCGTTTACTGTGTTGTATACGGTAATTTAGGCAAGTTCCGTTTGAAAGGTCAAACACTCAACAAAGCTTATTTTTTATCATATAACTGTGGTATTTAACATTACGTCAATGTAAAAGCGACCTCACAAGCACAATAGAAATATACAAAGTTATTGATAAGGATTTATTAGCCGCAGTTTAGATTCGGATGCACGCTTACTGTGTTTTATACGGTAATTTAGTCACGTCGAGTTTTGTTTCTACTTTAATATACGTATTGTCATTTATGTGTATCATGTTTAGCACCCAGAATCTTTTGTGTCTCAAACATATCTGTGTTCGGCTGCTATTTTTATCACATTAATGTTTTTAAAACATTTCCCTACATGTAATGACGGGGAATGAAGCTGTCCAATCATAGCAGTGGGTGTTTACGTTCAGGTCTTCAATGCGGCCCGCCCCTTCAAACGAACCATTTCTCAAGACAGCCACTAATCCATGTTACAAAATAGCGTATTACTTATTGCTTTTGATGTTTTTGAATGTAAAAACAACGCGAAATGCATAAGTAGACATCAATCAACGTCATAAAGCAATAAAATCGACCAATTCACGGCCCCTTTAAATGTAATCTGGTTCTGTCTCGTTTATACAGACGCTGCAGCTCCCCCTTGTGTTTTTTAGAGAGATGTGCAATCATTGCGGTGATCTGAAATCCTTGCGATAAGGTCAAAAAATCACGCTAAGATGATTACTTATTCATTGTGACAGCCCTAGTCATAATTAACGTAATTTAAATAAACGCATATATAACAAGTTTGATATTTACGACTCTTGATCAGGCTGCCTCCGACAGGATGTGGCCTGCTTTTATTGGTGAAACAAGACACTTACAAACGGCATAAAGAAGGGTATTGAGAAAGAATATCGACTACTACAACTATGGCAACAATACAAGTGCTTTACCATGCAAAAACTACCACAACATTGTTTTTCTCAAATCGCGCTTGGTCTCGCATTTCTGTGAGATCACGTGTCACTTTGAAATAGTTTCTACAGTCATCACGTGTGTGGTCTCGCTGTCTGGTCGAATGATCCAGTGTGTGCGTTCTGAGGATTATGTTGTTAAAAATCGTTTGACACGGTCCTTATGTCTCTGGTCTGTCTCACATGGATTTAAAATCGTTTAAGATGTAAAAAATAGTCCAGTGTGTCCCAGGCCTAAGGCAGAATATTATGTTTTGCTTGTATTTTAAGATTTTATTTATTGTGGCATTATTTTTGTGACTCGAAAATATGTTCCTAAAACTTAATATGGTAATGTGTAACATATTAATAGAAATAATTATGTGCATATTAAATATTTTTGTTTTTGGAGTCTACCAAGAGTTGAAAGAAATTATTTTTGAATTTTTTAAAAACATTTTTGTCTTTTGATTTTTTTACTACACATTTGACTTCATCAAGCAGTTCATCAAGTTTGTATTGTGAAGAAAGATTAGTCATGTTGTGTATGTACTTCACACTGCGATCTGCAAACAATATTTTCTTCATCTGTCTGTTATTATTCTCGCATGAACTTCCAAAGTCTTTGCTTTGTTGCTTTTCATTTGTTCTCTCCTCTCTCTTCCTCTCTTTTGTAGCTATTTTCTTGTTGTTCTGTCATTAATGTTCCCACAACCATGTTTGATCCATTTGTGGTAGAAGAAAACTACGCTCGGGTTTGTGTGTGCGAGTGAAAGTAACGTATGGTTACTGTGCACTGTGGTTGTTAAAAGGGTCACATCGGGGAATACTGGCACATTGAGGCCTAGCTCTTAGTAAAGTAGACAAACAAAAATGTGAACAGCCATAGATGAAGGTTATTAATAATGGCTATGACTTGTGTTTGTTGTTTTTGCCAATATCAAATCTCCAGGGCCAATAGGGAAAAAAACTGTATTTCGTTGTTCATACAGCAGATTCTTCAGAAACAGCTCAGCTTTTTAAATGAGAGTCTGCAAATGTTGCCATTACATAAAAAATGAAAAAGTTAATAAGGCACTTCAAAGTAAACTTTGAACGTTTATATGCACCCTTAGCTGGCTTTTTGAATAAAGCAGTTGTGTTTTCCAGCACCCCATCACCGCAGTGTTATGAAAGCAGTCAAATAGTTTTCTTTCCGCATCACTTGCCATGGAAAAAGTTAAATTGCAAGGAAATTGAAAGTGATTTACTGTAAATCTCTGTTATTTTGGTAAGCTGCCATTGATGTGGGTTATAGTGACTGATGAAAGCAGGTAATATAGCCGCTGTGATTACCAGCCATCATCTCCTGCAGGATTATGCTAATCGGGTGAATTATGATCCTCTCTAGCATGATGATGTCAGCTTGCACCTCTGTGAATAAGTTGAATGCAATCTACAGATGTAACAATTTAAATCATCAGGGTGGAAGTGAGCTAAATTAATGAGCTTGCTTTTTATTCATTTCATCTTTAGTTTTGTGCTCTTTGGTGCATATGCAGGTGCACACAGAAAGAAAGATTTATGTTTACCAAATAGAGTTTTTTTTTTTTAAGTTGCCAGCCAGTTTAATGTCTTTCAGAAAATGTTCTTTTTTAAATATATAAACATACAATATATAAAATGAAAGACCCTCTGCTTTCAAAAAAAAAAAAAATTTTGGGTTTTCTTTTTATCACCTCTCAAATATTGGTAGGTTTCTTCAAAACACCAAATTTTGAGCAAAAACTGAGATAATTGCATTTTTGCGAAGGTCTTTTCATTGAGATCAGATTCAGAGCGATCCTCAAAACATACACGTACATACAGCTGTTTGTCCTAGGGCCATACTTCCGGGTTTCATAAGTTGCAGAAGAATCCACCTGGTGGATAATAGTGGCATTACGGATTGCCGGAAATACTCATCATTGGCAGGAAAGCAATTTTCTTAATGCGTTAAGGGGGCATATACACCAATGCATTTAAATGCAGCTGAAAATGGCAGGCTGTGTTACTTCAGCTAAGTGCTTTGGTTGATTTTATGCTGCTGTTTTGTTTATTATTCGTTGTACGATGCGCCGGTTGGTTGTTGTGGTATTTGTCCCGCCCCTTCTCCACTGTGATTGGACGTCTGAGTGTTTCACCCTTATCGTGGGTTTACAGCAGCCGCGTTTGAGGCGTCTACCGTGTCTAGTTTGCCACTTGAATGCATTCGCACGTCTAGAGCGAAGTAGACGCACGGAAAAGCAAGCATTTGACGCGTGTCATAGGCGAAATGCGCTTCTTTTGGGAGGGGCAAGTGCTATGCGGTTGTCTGTTTGCAAGATGGCTGATGTTGATTGTGCATTTATCGAGAGAGTTACCGGTTTGTATTTGGTTACCTTACTATAGTGGGAAAATAATTTAAAATACGGCGGGAATGCAGCGAGTCGATAAACGTCACGTGACTCACAAGTGAAATGTGTATTTACAACTTATCATGTTGCCCAATGTCCTCACTGATACTCTTCCAAGCGAGGTCCTTTTTATTCCTGTCTCTATAGAAATAATAAGAACTTGTGTCGTATAGTTCAGGGTGACTGCTCACGGACAATATCAAGCGTTCCTTCATATTGAATGAGTGACTCCGGGCGGGGCTGCCACCACACTAGCAAGCAGGCTCCTGATTGGTAAACGCGGCACGAAATTCCTCCAAAGTTCAAATTTTTCAACTCATGCGTCAGGCGCATATTCACGTAAAATGCACAAGAAGCACCATTCGCGCATACCACGGCAGACGCTCAATTTGCGGCATTCGCGCGAACTACACGTGCGAATGAGGCAGAATCGCGTCTACCGCGCCGCGCTAAACGACTCATTTGCGCCGCGAGACCTCCAGACGCGCGTCAACGTGTTTTCACATAGACTTAACATTGAAATCACTCGAGCTTGACGCCTCAATCGCGGCTGGTGTAAACGCAGCATAAGTTAAACATTTTTTAACTCTGGGCGCGGACAAAACTCGCCAGCTGCTGGCATTTTTGAAAAGCGAAGTTCTTCTAATGACAACAATTGAAAACATACGCCGGCCACAGGTATAAACGCTTTGGTGTACACCCCCCCTTATTTGTGTGACTACCAGGGGCGGCTGGTGACTGCTCTTCTGAGGGGCGCAAATTCAAAATATGTGTTCGGGGTGTCATGTATGTTGCTCGTGTTTTCAAAATATGTGAACCATGTGCATCACGTGTTTTGTCAAAATAAGTGCCTGCTGCACATGCGTCAAAACCGTTTATGATAAAAGAGACGCTCACATTCACAAAATACACGCAAGACACTCACTTAACAGTAAACTCTGATTACCCATGAGATTATGCGAGTATCTGGCAAACGCGAGCGTTTTTTTATCATAAACTCTTTAGACGCGTCTGCAGCAGGCACTTATTATGACCAGACACGTGATGCACACAGGTTCACTCGACGCGCCGAACACATATTTTGAAAAACGAACCACACACATGAAGGGCTACATACATTCGCCTCGAGCACCCTAAAAAAGAAGTCACTGGCCGCCTCTGGTGACTACATACATTTTCCCCTTTAATACTAACAAGAAAAGCTCATGCGTGGGTTTCTTTAGGGAACTCTGTGACCTCTTAAACATGTCAACATTCATTACTGTACATGTCCTTCCGTAATTGCAGTTTTCATCAGTTTAAGACAGCGTGTGTTTTTAGTCTCACTAAAACTGATGGAAAGCCGTTGACACGGCTGATCATGGACCCGTCTTTCATTTCATATTACCTGTCACCCTCATCCCCTCACTCACACAGCCCGCGGCTCGCCTTTGTTTCCACCTGGTTTTTCTTACAACTCAATATCGACAGTCCGAGCCCAAACGCACAGCTGCACACAGGTGCAGGAGGAGTGTTGTTACTTGAGACCGCCTCGGCTCGTGGTCTTTAATCTGACTGATTTGCAGCAGGGACCAGTAACGTTTTAGATGTTATACAGAGCGAGATATTTGGGCGTTTGAGTGAGTAACTAACAGGATTGTTGACACTGGCAGCGCTGCAGGTTTGTTTTGGAGCTGTTTTCTGGACACGACCTTTCAACCCACAGAAACAGACGAACACTTTTCGACTGCACATTAACTTTCAAGTATTCTTCAGGGGGGAATAATTTCATCACCTATGCGTTATTGACTGTGCTGGAAATGGGGGAACTTTAGACCTTTCAACTGCTCTCTTATGCTTCATTTTTCACTGTTAATTTAACTTGTAAATTTAATTTAAACGAGAAATGTATAAATAATAATCATGTGCCTACACTAGGTAATATATGTGATCCTGGCTGGGAATTTTCATTTTATCATGCGCAGTTTCAGTAAAGGGGTTCGTGACACAAAGCTTTGACTGCATGTTAACATTTTTCCACTTATTAGGAAATATAGAGAGATTTATCTCATATCAACATGCATCATTACCGAGATATGAATTTTGGTAATTATTGCCCAGCCTTGCTAAACTGCTAAATTATATTACACATTTTCCCAGTTGATTTTAAGGTGTGATTTATTGTAATATTGTGTTAGGCCAGTGGTTCTCAAACTGGGGTCCGGGGCCCCCAGGGGGGCCACGAGATGGTGCCAGGGGGCCCCAGTTTTATGTCATTTTATAAAATACATTAATTTATCACGAATTCTGTGAAATTAAACCTAAAAAAATAAATAAGGCAGCACTACTTTGTATAATTTAACGTTTTGTTTAATTAAAATGTGAAGTTTTAGAACTTTTTTATTTTGGTCATAAATTTTCTTTGAGGGGGTCGCGAAGGAATGCACCATACACAAAGGGGGCCGCATGCTGAAAAAGTTTGAGAACCACTGTGTTAGGCAATGTAAATCTTAAATAAATCGATTATCAGTCGCTAGTTTCTGTCAAAATCCACAATTCATGTCTATAAAACCTCTTTCAGATACCTGAAGAAAAGTAGAGTTTTGATGAATCATTCATGTCCGTAGTAGTACCTGTGTTTCATGCGGTACATGTTTCACATCAGTCAGCCGCAGTTACTGTAGTTTACTTTCACAGTCGCCTTTTATCCCTTACACCTTCACAAGTCCACATCCTGAATAATTTACCAGGTTCCTTCTCGCCGGCAGAGGATGAATGCGGCAGCCGCGAGACTACACACAAGCGAACGTCTTTGTCGAGCGAGCGTTTAATCGTTGGCTTTTTAGCCCGTGCGCTGCGGTTTGAGAGGCAGCACAAAGAAACGCCGCTTCCCTCGAATTTCGTCAGATGCTCAGATGTTTCTTTAAAGTCGAATCGGGCCTGTAGCTGTTTGATTCTGGCCCTTGCTTCATTTCCAACCGTCTCAGCTGCAGCTAGCACTTAATTCAATTCGCCACATTTGCAAGTCTCTTTATACTTCAGAGGTAGGGGAAGCCGTTTAAACTAGCCCGCTTGTTTTGTAGTCTATTTTTAAGCCTCACATGTTAGTTTTTGTAAGTATGAGAAGTTAGTGACTGCATCGCTGATAGTTAAGAAGACAATCGATTTTAAAAAAGATTATTGGAGCTTAATTGACTTTTACATTATGCATTACATAATCCCTCTGTTTCAAATCCACAACCAGAATTTACACCCAGTCTTAGTCAATATCTTTGCTTTTTCTGTTTGTAGATGAAACTATGGAACAAGTACAAAGTGACCAGTATTCCCTCTTTGGTGTTCATCGACGCAGCCACGGGGAAGGTGGTATGTCGAAATGGTCTGCTGGTGGTGCGAGATGACCCGAAAGGTACCAGTTTTCCGTTTTTTTCTCAGTTCTGTTTATCTGTATAACACATTTCACAGTACACATTGTTCCGATGCAGATTTACAAGCCCAATGCATAACTCATTGAAAGATTGATGGGTATTAAGACTTAGCTGGGAAAGCTCACTTCTGTTGACTCAGGGTGTGGATGGAAAAAACTGTAATTGACTGGATTTCTAAAATGATCGTGATAAAGGGAACCAGTATTAACAAAAGCTTTCAGCATTTACAGATCCAGTCCAGTATGATTAAAAGCAGGCTATGGGGGTTTAGTTATAGTATGCCTGGCAAAAGAGTCATCAGTTGATATTTAAGAATGTGTCTTTGCATCTTGAACGTTGCCAGGAATGTTATTCAAAAGCTTCGAGACATGCATTAATAGATATTGCAAGTTAAAAAAATGTGGAGCCTCGACAGGCATGAAGGGTTTTACCAAGCCCACTCATTCATTCTCAATGTGGTTTCCTTGGAAGTAATTGCCATCATTCCACCTAGGTTTGTCAAGGTCAGAGGTTTTCAAACTTTATGATGCAAAGGACCCCTAAATATGATGAACCACTTGCGAAGGAGCCCTTTCCTAAAATATACTGTATATCCAGTCTGATCTCACTAGAAGTCATACATAGTTTATGATCTGGCTAATTTGTATGAATTTACACGAAGTGACTCGTACAAAACTTTACGTTTTTTATAAAAAAACTATAATCAAACCCCACCTCTAACCCCCCCCCAACATCACAGAAGTGAAAGCAAGTTGTACAAAAACAAATGAGTGTGGTGTTTGGTTTCATTTATTTATTTATTTATTTTATTTATTTTTGCGCTATGGTTAGTAGGGCTGTATATCAGCAAGAATCTGCTACAAGGGTCGTGGTACGATTCAATGCGATACATTGCGGTACTGTAATGCTGCGTTCAGACCATCCACGGTAGAGGGGTCAAGTGCAAGTGATTTCAATGTTTACTCAATGTAAAGACGCGTTGACGCGTGTCTGGAGGTCTCGCGGCGCGAGTGAGGCATGTAGCGAGGCGCAGTAGGCGCGAGTGAGGCGTGTAGCGCGGCAGATGCGATTCCGCCTTATTTACTTTTCTAGTTCGCCAGAATGGCCTGAATTGAGTGTTACCATGGCAAACACTCGAGTTGAAAAATTTGAACTTTAGCGGAAAAACGCGCCGCATTAACCAATCAGGAGCTTGCTCTGGTAGTGACATGATTACAGGAAGCGAGCAGAGTCACAGAAGCACCTCCCATGATGCGAATTTCCGTGTGAATGTCTCCATGACTAGAATTTCACGTGCGGCTTTCACTCACGAATGAAGCGAGTAAACTCAAACTGTTCAATCGGCAAACTAGGCACGGTAGATGCGATTTTGACGCCTCAAACGCGGCTGGTGTGAACTCACGGTAAGGGGTTAATCACACCAAACGCGCTTTAGGCGCTTGAAAACGCAAGGCTTTTTATATTGCAAGGCAACCACCGAGTCGGTTGTCTTGTCAGTCAAATATTGAAGTGTGAGCGCTCTTTTGCTGTTAACTGTCATATTAGCAGAAACTTTAAAAAGAGGACGCTTGCTCTGACCTTGTTTGGGAGGTGCACAAACACGCAGGAGAGAGTGAGCGAGTGGAGTCCGGTTGTTCAAAGCAACTATAAACTTCCCTCAGCACAACATAAGACCGACCTCTCCCCTCATTCGATTGGACAACTAAAAGACACGAATGACGTAGGCTGCTTTTCCACTGTTAGCGCTCCTTCAAAAACCAGACCGGTGGCAAAAACCGCAGGGCGTTTGGCGCGCATAAACAGCACGCATACGCTCCCTGCCCATAGAATTGCCTAGCTTCTCTGTGAAATACGGCTTTGTGTAGTAAATGTCTGAAAGCATCTGATCTGAGTTGATGGCGATTTACTACTAATCACCGAACCGGCTTTACTGATGAAACACGCATGAGAATTGTAGGCGATTTTTTTGCACAGCCCTACTATCTAGCAGTGGGGATGTAAACTGAAAACGAAACAACTGCCATGAATCTTGTATTACTTTTTTTTTTTTTTGAGAATCGATACAGTATCGCTAAACAAACCGATCCTAAAACACACATGTATGGATATTTTCTTACACCCCTTATGATTAGACGTCTATTAAATTTTCACTGATAGCCCAGATTTGGCTTTTAAATGGAAAATTGCTTGTTGGGTTACTTGCGTAACTTGTGTTTTATGGTTTAACTTGGTATCCCATTGCATGACTGTCCTTCAGTCCTTCCTCCTGTCATTGCATGACAGTCCCCTTCACCTATCTAAACAGTAATCGTATTTGAATATCTCTTTGCATTCGACAACACTCGGCTCCTTGATTTTTGACAGTTCATGATGCAATGTGCCATGTGATCAGCATGACAGTTGTCCCTCCCCCTTCCCAGCTTAATGGCTCCCTGGTGGTAACTGTGAACGAATTAACTCTGTGTTATTCATGAAGCACAACTACCAGTGGAAAACACTGGCACGCAGATTGATGACTTGACGTGATGACACGGAGGCTTAACTGGGAGTTTTTGTTTAAAAGCATGTGAGAACAGAATATGCGGCATGCGTGTGGGATTGCGTTTGCATGTGAACATGTAAACATTTGTCAGTACAGGAGACGGTTCAGAAGCCGCAGTGTAAATGGGCCCCTGGCTGAATGTGTGGGAGTTTAAAACCACAGCAGCACCAGCAGCAACAACTCTTTGTGCTTTGTGCCCAATTCAGCTAATGAACCCTTTAACAAAGAACCATCCTCACATAAAGACCTCTCTTGATCCTCTTTTGAGCCTTCAGCGTTGGACCTGAAACACGGGGTGTGTCTCAATCCCATTGTTAAGTGCACTGAGACATGCGCTCTGTAGAAATTCCCAAAACGCACCATTAAAAAGATGGACTCACTGCAAAAAATGACTGTGTTACTTAATATTTTTGTCTTGTTTTCAGTAAAAATATCTAAAAATTCTTAAATTAAGATGTAGTGCTGCCTCACAATTAATCGCGACTAATCGTTTGCAGAATAAAAGTTTTTGTTTACATAATATATGTGGGTGTACTGTGTATAATATTATGTATAAATACACACATACAGGTCATGTATATAATTAAGAAACATTTGCATGTGTATGTACACATTTATATTTATATATAATCTATATTACATATAAATATAAATATTAATTATATAAATATTTTTTTTTCTTAAAATTATACATGTATGTGTGTGTATTAATATAAACATAATTATTATACGCAGTACACACACATATATTATGTAAACAAAAACTTTTATTCTGCAAATGATTAGTCACGACTACTCGTGAGTCAGCACTATTAAGATGTATTTTCTTGATGAGCAAAATGACCTTGGAAAATAAGTATAGTTTTTAGACAAAAAAATATGAATAAAGAATTTTTTCATAAACACTTAATTCAAGAAAATGTTTCTTATTCAATTGGCAGATTTTTTTATGCTTGTTTTAAGCACAAATTTGCTTACATTTTAAAAACTAGAATTATTTTCCTATTTGATCATCAAGAAAATACATTTTAATTTAAGAATTTTTTGATATTTTTACTGAAAACAAGACAAAAATACTAAGTAAGAAAGTCTTTTTTTGCAGTGCTTAAACTCTTAAGTTTTCAGAAATGCAGGAGGGGCACAATATTTTATATAAAATATTGTGCAAAATTTTGAATGACCATCTATATTTAATTTTCTTTCTCTTATTAAAATACAAACAGAAAATACAGGAAAATGTACACATCAGTTATCCGCAATTGATTCGCGGTGCCGCGTGGCCAAGATGGTGACGACAGGCTCCGCCCACTAATAGTTTCAAAAAAGCTCTTCACAAACCTATGGGTGACTTCATGGACACTACGTCCATATTTCTTAAGGGGGTCGCACACTGGACCCGCCACGCCGTTCTAAAAAAATTGAACACATTGTTTTCTATGAGTATATGCACACTGGCGCCGACAGATGGCGCCTGTCCGCGCCGCCCAGCTACAACTCAGGAAGTTGCTCAAATCCCTGTCGCGCCACTCACATAGTTTAACATTAAATAACATCATATTTGTCCCTAATCATTAACGATTAACAGTGGCTGCTAATGTATATTTTGCATTTTGAAGTAGACGCTATCTGACGAAGCTCACGCTATTTAATGTGCACTTCCGGTTTACAATACCTTCAAGCTGTCCTAGACGCGACTCGACGCGGCGCTGAGCTGCGCGTCCGGTGTGCGACCCCTTTTACAGTCTCTGACGTTGCATTTGAATTACGTTGCATTCTCAGTGTTTCCACAAGGGGTGCTGTGGCATGCGTTCATTTTTCTTCTATAGTCTGTGTTTCTCATTCAGGTTTGAAACTAATTTTGCTTCATTTTTTAAACATGATTCTTCATCCATTTCGTTCGAAACAAACAGTAAAACAAACAATGCCCAGTGTTACATCTGGTGCATTATGGGAAATGGATTATAACCAGAATTTACATCTGCTCCCATTGGCGACAGTCGTTTGTTTTCGTTTGTTATGCCATGTGCTTTTGGCATACAGAGGCACAAGTGGATTATAAATATATGAATGACACATGCATGTGTTTAATAGCTCAGGCCGTGCCGGCAGTGAATGGAGGATTGTGTGACAGTAATGATAGTCATGCCTCTGTTCTCTTTACGTCCCGCAGGTCTGGAGTTCCCCTGGGGGCCGAAGCCCTTTGCGGAGGTGGTGGCTGGACCCTTGCTCAGGAACAATCGACAGACCGCAGACAGCAGTGCCCTGGAGGGATCCTACGTGGGGGTTTACTTCTCTGCACATTGGGTGAGTTCAACGTGTGTGTGTGTGTGTTTCCAACCTAGCCATCATTTGTATACAAAAACGTCTGCCAAACATTGGGTTTGGTATTGTGCTTTTGGATTGTGGTATGCCCCTGTTTAGATTTGGTTTGTTAAATCTGTATATGTGTGTGTGTGTTTTGAGACATACCAATTGTCATGGCTCTCCTCCAAAATGGCAACGGTAGATCAGGCCGATAGCAATCCAGTGATGGGCAAGGGTGTTACTGTGGGCACCATTGTTTCTTTTGGGCTTCCCACCGTATGAAACCTTTTCCACAGACACCCTGTTATTTCCCACTATAAAAGTCATTTCCTTACCCTGTAAACTCAGGCCAACACATGACGCACGCATTCACATTGACAGTGAAACCGTTTCTTGACTAGCAACGTTTAGATTTAGTCGTCTCAGGGTACCGCCTGTGCCAACCCACAGCGGCACGATCTTGTTTTTCCAGTCTCCTCCGTTTCCAAACCAGACAAATTGTAAAGATGAGCCACAAAACCAGGCTATATATTTCAGTTTATTGTTTCAGCACCAAATTCCTCACTCCTAACCAGCGTAAAGCGAAGCTCTATTAAAGTTACATTAGAATGCAAATGGGTGCCAGTAGGGTGGTATTGTTATGCCGTTGATTTAGTTAAGCTTTGTTTTCTCCATTTTAAACACATCCTCGGATAACCTCAGGGAAAAAGAGGAATGCCTTGTAGCTTTGTACAGAGAGCCATTGTCCTTTTTTAGAGACATACACAAACATACAGAGCTAAAGAAAAGATAACAGCTGAATTTTAGTCAGGGTCCTGTTAGGAGGACTGCCTACAGACTGAAATTGCCAAATCTGATTGGATGCCAGATACGTGAGATACGTCAATGGCCCTACCATGCTAATTTTTTGCATATGATTGCCGCTATATGTGCCACCCTGCCTGTGAAACTCACTTAAGAAGTTTTCTTGTGATTACCTTCATAATGTAAAGATTAAAATCAATGTCACATATGAATGAGCTGTTAATTTGACCAGACTTTATGGCAATAGTCAGCAATGGTTATGCAAGATAAGAGTCTCTTAAAGAGCTCAGAGCGAAGCATCTCGACTATGTGTAACACTGGAAAGCCATTAAAGAAAGGATGAGTATGTTTAAAAGCTTTTCTAGCCCCTAGTTACATTTGTTGTATTTATTTTTGCAGGGAGAGCAATATGAAGTGCTCCGGGGCCCGCTAAGTGCTGCTGTTTATTATCAGAAATCCTTTAGGAGATCACGTCATTCCTTATGTATGCATTTGTGTATGTGTGTGCGTTCTCCCGCAGTGTCCCCCGTGCCGAAGTCTAACCCGAGTGTTGGTGGAATCTTACAGAAAAGTGAAAGAATCGGGACACAAGTTCGAGATTGTGTTCGTCAGTGCTGATAGGTCAGACGCACACATAAGTGATATACAAGTTCATGCTTGTACACACGTTATTTTATATGTAGATGATACTTGTAGGTGTCAAACCACCCAAAATCCAGTTTAGCCAGGCACTAAATATGCTAAAGTTGGGTTCATTGCAGAAACATGTCTTCCTTATATGTAAATTATCATAATTATAGATTGTGCCTTACGCAATGTGCAATTAAAGGTATTTTTTTTTTCATTGTATAGTATGGTATGACTTACTTTTAAAGGGTTTCCACTGTTTACAGTACCTGGTACTATTTTTAGTACCACCACAGTTGAGGTTCCAGGAGAACATAGCGATACTAAAACATGATGTGTAACACTGCCGATCACTGATTGGTCGGAGAGAATCGTTACTATTAAGGGCTCGTTATAGTTGTGTGTAGGTCCTACGGCATAGCCGCAACAACGTAGGTTCTGTGTCGGTTTTCATTTATACTTTTGCGTTGTACTTTTCCGCTGGTAGGCAGTATCCACGCGTGTAACCACAGTAGCAGCATGACCATCAATGAAGAAGAAGCTTGGCAAGTTAAACCCACAAACAAAGAAGAAATAGCAACTTGTTGTGTATGATTTGAGAACACCAGCAATGATGGAAGTAAATAAACAGCGACTTTTGTTGCAGTTTGAGTTAAATCACTCCCCAACTTGGCTCATCTTTGTTTTCACCGTCGCAAACGGAAATACCTATGACACAGTTTTTTTTACCTGATGAGAGGGGTTCTGGTGGACCAATCACAGCGCTTGCGGTCCACGTAGGACTGACGCGCTGTTAAAAATTTAGCGATGTGCACATCAGGCTACGGATAACCTACGGCGTAGAGCTTACGCACGACTATAAATCGGGCTTTAGCATCATTGCTAAACTCAAGAATAGCTAACCCTCGTGTGCCGTCAAGCAAACCAAGTGATGTCGTCATCTGTGCTTTGTTGATATGAATTCCCAAACTCCCTTTTCAGCGGTGAAAAACATCCACATGCCGAAAATCAAGAACACCATTCCATCCATATGCTCCATTGCTCCTGTATTGTGTGTTTGTTTGTCTCACGTTTACGATGATGTCTCGGCAGTACAGGCTGTGCATCTACAGCCTACTATACAAGTCTATAATCCAAGCTCCTTTGAAACGTTACTAAAAAGCAAACCGAGCCAAAGTAAAGCGAGTCAAGCCACGTCAAACCATGCAATTGAAAAAGCGCCACTAAATAGGAAATATTTCTCGTAACTTTCGCACCATCATTTTATAAGGAAAATGCCGTCATGTAATATTTGAATACAGGTCTCAACATGGCGAAGCTATAAAAGCACATACATTCTCCATTAAAGTAATCCAAATGACTCTAGTGCGATCAATATTAACAAGTAATAAAAAACATATATATGTATATATATTTTAACCTTATTTAGATAAGCATATCGATACGTTGCATTCCCATGGAAATCAGATACAGTGTAGCTTTGAGCA
Organism: Misgurnus anguillicaudatus; assembly: GCF_027580225.2. Taxonomy (NCBI): domain Eukaryota; kingdom Metazoa; phylum Chordata; class Actinopteri; order Cypriniformes; family Cobitidae; genus Misgurnus; species Misgurnus anguillicaudatus. The sequence continues at coordinate 15,805,612 of NC_073360.2, read as the reverse complement.
CTTTAAATGTTTTTAATATGGGGTTTTTAGTGGCATCTAGCTGTGAGATTGCGAATTGCAACCAACCTCAATTTCGAAAACGCAATTAAAAGCTACATTAGCTGCCACATGACAAACATGTCATCGTCTGCGACAACATAGGAACAAAACGCGTTTTTGTGAACAGTAAAAACAAGGTGGCGACTTCATGTAAGAAAACTTGTGGTGTATATAGACGAAAAAAGGCTCATTCTAAGGTAATTAAAAAAATACAGTACAGTTTTTATACACCACTGATAATATAGTTATACATATTATATCACATTTTTGTCAAGAGATCCTTCAAAAAGTTACATGTTGCAACTTTAAAGAAAAACACCACCGTTTTTCAATATTTTACAATGTTCTTACCTCAACGAATTAATACATACCTATCTTTTTTCAATGTGTGCACTTAATCTTTGTAGCGCGTCATGAATATGTTTATTATTATTTAGCTTAGCCCCATTCATTCCTTAGGATCCAAACCGGGATGAATTTTAGAAGCCACCAAACACTTCCTTAAAAAAATTGTCACGTTTTATTTTGTGCCACCATACTTAGTAACTACTCATGTAACAGTCTTTAAATCGGGAAAACATGGAAGTGTTTGGTGGCTTCTAAATTAATTGCAGTTTGGATTCTAAGAAATGAATGGGGCTAAATGCTAACATATTCACAATGTGCTGTACAAAGATTACGTGCACACATTGAAAAAAGATAGCTATGTATTAATTTGTCTAATTTGAGGTAAGAAAATAGTAAAATATTGAAAAACGGTGGTTGAGGTCACAATTTAGCTGCCGTTACCTGGTCTGCATTATGTCTTTAGACAGCACGTGCAAATAAATTATATCACCAGACACGGTTCGTTCTTGGTGAATTCCCCCTACACAGGTTTTTCCACACAAACCCACCCTGTGCTGAGATCTGTTGTGTCGTCTTATGTAGGTCAGAAGAGTCGTTCACACAGTATTTCAGCGAGATGCCGTGGTTGGCGGTTCCATACACAGATGAAGCCAGAAGGTCACGGCTCAACAGACTCTATGGAATCCAAGGTACGTCCGTCAACTTGTTTTGGCTCAGGTGGAAGTGTCTCCAGGAGGAATGTTGTTTGATATAACTATATGTGGTTGGATGTCACTTTGGCCATCGCTGAGTGCTGCAGAAACTGCAAACTGAGCTGTCAGACCTCAGGAATGTGGGCGACTTGTCAAGTTTACTTTACTCTTAAGGTTCCCTTACCTCTCTGGCCAAGAAGTAAACAGAAGTAACAATTCTGTTTGTAAATGCTGCAAATGAAGAGCGTATCTAACTACCTAAGCATCCGTCTGGCAAAAACAAAAGGGGTGATGTCCGTTTCTCGCTCTCCTATCATGCTTTCTTCTTCATGGTACTGAGTGGGAAAGACCTGGCTTTTGGCCGATCCTGCCTGGAATGTGTGGAATTTTTCTTGGATGGGATGATACTACACTTCCTCGGCCTTAAGTCTATGTGTTTGTCTGATAAAGCCACTAATACAGCAAGCTGATTTTTATCTCAAAAGAGGAGTTATGTTTGTAGGACCATATGGAGGGATTAGTGACCAGAGGGTTTGTCTTTGTGGTTAAAGAGGTTCAAGTACGGATGTGATGCTTTAAGAGTATGGGACCTTTATATAGATGAACGCCACTGATTAGCCCTACTTTTTGGCCACATACTTACTATCCAACCCTATATGAAATCAGTGTTGGGGGTAACGCATTACAAGTAACGTGCATTACGTGATAATATAACTTTCTGAAGTAACGAGTAAAGTAACACATTACTTTATAAATGTACACATTAAAGGAATAGTCTACTCATTTTCAATGTTGAGCTATGTTGTTGCCTTGACTGGGAGCTGTTGGTGCATCCCTCTGTCGTCTGTGTGCGTGCACGTGGGCGCTGGAGCGCGCAGCGACGCTTCGATAGCATTTAGCTTAGCCCCATTCATTCAATGGTACCATAAAAGTTAGAAGTTAGAAGTGACCAAACACATCAACGTTTTTCCTATTTAAGACGAGTAGTTATATGAGCAAGTTTGGTGGTACAAAATAAAACGTAGCGCTTTTCTAAGCGGATTTAAAAGAGGAACTATATTTTATGGCGTAATAGCACTTTTGGGAGTACTTCGACTCGCCTGAAAAGTCCGCTCCCCTTCTCACTCTCATAATGGGAGAGGGAGGGTGTTACTGAGCCGAGTCGAAGTACTCCCAAAACGTGCTATTACGCCATAAAATATAGGTCCTCTTTTAAATCCGCTTGGAGGGGCGCTGCGTGTTGTTTTGTGCCACCAAACTTGCTCGTATAACTACTCGTCTTAAATAGGAAAAACGTTGATGTGTTTGGTCACTTCTAACTTCTAACTTTTATGGTACCATTGAGTGAATGGGGCTGGGCTGGGTGCTGTCGAGGCGTCGCGGCGCGCTCCGGCGCTTGCGTGCGCGCGCACAGATGGTGGAGGGATGTATCAACAATTCTTGGTTGGGGTAATGACATATTTTAATATTGAACATGAGTAGACTATTCCTTTAATATTCAAGTTACTTTTTTAAAAAAGTAGTGCAAGTTACTTTTCAGTTTAATTAATTATATATAATTAATATAATATAATATATTTAATATATATAATGTACTGAATTAACCTGAATATAGTCACATAGAATTATGCACACTATGCGTGCGCCCGAGCGGGAATAGTTTGAGTCAGAAACAGAGATGGCAAGCCATAGCTTGACATTTTTGCAATGGAAATATGCAATTTCTGAACGCTAAACTTTTCAGTCATAAAACACCTGCAATGCCTGAAAGAGATAAAGCCTCAGCCAAGAAAGAAAAAGTAAAGCAAAAGTAACTTGAGCATTACTTTCCATGAAAAGTAACTAAGTAATGCAATTAGTTACTTTTTTGGGTAGTAACTTAATATTGTAATGCATTACTTTTAAAAGTAACTTTCCCCAACACTGTATGAAATGTTATGTAAATGAACACTAATTGTGCTTATATTTTACGAATTTAATACGTAGACTGTAGATACAAGGCGACTTACAGTGCATTCAATCTATACATTTTTTATTAGTATCTGTGTTCCCTGGGATCAAACCCAAAGCAATGCTCTACCAATTAAGCTACAATAGTAAAATGGTAAATTTACTAGACTTCATGTCCTAATCAGTTTATCGTAATGTTACTCAAGAAAGCGAAGCTAAATGCGTTTGACAAAACGGCAGCCAATCAGAATATATTTAATGTTTAATTATCAGCTATGTGGGGGGATTTGGATCCAATGAGAATGCAGAGTGGTCGGGACTACCCAGCATTAAACGATTACTTACACGTTTAAGTTTCTGTCCAGCTCAAACATTTTAATCTTTCATTGTGTCATGTTGAGATGTGAAGATTGTGTATATCTTTGTACACTTCAGGTATTCCCACACTGATCCTGCTGGACACAGAGGGTCACATGATCACGCGACAGGGCCGGGTGGAGATTCTCAACGACCCCGAGTGTCAGCTTTTCCCGTGGCACCCGAGACCCGTACAGGAACTTAGCGAATCAAATGCTGTGCAGCTTCACGAAGGGCCCTGTCTGGTGCTGTTTGTGGGTAAGCTTTGTTTATTCTTGCGGTGTCGTCTTAAAGGGATACTCCAGCGAATAATGAAAATGACCTCATGATTTACTCACCCTCAAGCCATCCTCGATGACGTACATGATTATCTTTTTTCAGACGAACACAATTGATACAATTGATTTTTAACAGTAGTAAACAGGGACCAGGGAACAACTTCTGAAAAAAAGTGCATCCATCCTTCACAGAAGTATTCCACAAGGCTCCAGGGGGTTAATAAAGGTCTTCTGAGGGTAATAATGTGATTTTGTAAGAAACTATAATAAACTATAATAACTAGCTTCCGGCAACTTTGGTGGTCAAACGTACTCGGGTAAGGTACAGTACGTATAGTGTAAGTACGCTAGTCGTCTGTCCCTAAATCTCAATCAGAAATAACTTTTTATGATTCCCATGTTGATCTTAAAGGATTAGTCCATTTTCTTGAGGGAAAGGTCCAGATGGTTTGCTCACCACCATGTCATCCGGGGTGTTGATGTCTTTCTTTGTTCAGTCGAGAAGAAGTTGTGTTTTTTGGGGAAGACATTGCAGGATTTTTCTCGTTTTAATGGACTTTAATAGACACCAACGTTTAATACTTAACTCAACACTTAACGGTTTTTTTCGGCGGAGTTTCAAAGGACTATAAACGATCCCAAACGAAGCATAAGGGTCTTATCTAGCGAAACGATTGTCATTTTTGACAAGAAAAATAACAAATATACACTTTTAAACCACAACTTCTCGTCATGTAGATCCGGTCGTGATGCACCAGCTGACCCCACGCAATACATCATGAGGTCAAGAGGTCACAGGGGACGAACGCGAAACTCCTCCCCAGTGTTTACAAGTGTGTTGAAAGAGGACCGTTCCTACGTTGTTGTATGTAAACTGATACTAATTAATGTACTTGTGTCAGTTTATTGTTTACAATGGTCTGCAAATGTGCGTTTTATATATGTAACACGTGACCTCCCTACGTCACTACTCAATTACGTTAGGTCGCGCTGGACCGGACCTAGACGAAAAGTTGTGGTTTAAAGAACATATTTTTTATTTTTCCTGTCAAAAATCACAATTGTTTCACTAGATAAGACCCATATGCCTCGTTTGGGATTGTTTATAGTTCTTTGAAACTCCGTTGAAAAAAACTGTTACGTGTTAAGTGTTGGTGTCCATTAAAGTCCATTAAAATGAGAAAAATCCTGCAATGTTTTCCTCAAAAAACATAATTTCTTCTCGACTGAAAAAAGAAAGACATCAACATTTTGGATGACATGGTGGTGAGTAAATTATCTGGATTTTTCTTTAAAAAAAATGGACTAATCCTTTAATGTTCTTGTGTTTTCCTTTAGACGCAGAGGAAGAGGGCGAGCTTGATCCGGCCAAAGAGCTCATCCAGCCAATTGCTGAGAAGATCATGGCCAAATACAAGGCCAAGGAAGAGGAGACGCCACTGCTGTTCTTTGTGGCTGGGGAGGTACGTCTGTCCATTTATTTGTGTAACAAAACTTGCAAGTTGGATCTGATTTTGAGTTTGAAACTCTTTCATTCTTGCCTCAATCCCGTGTTTGCTTGCTTTTACACACAAGTGTGATGTGTCATCTGTTTTTGTATATTTGTGTAAAACAATCCTGTGGGGAAACGGCTTGCACTCATCAGCATGTACATGCGGTAAACAAGAGGAGCTCCGGATGAATGGCAAGCACATGTAGCACAAATCTTTAACCCAGAGGGGGCCAAAACAGCTGTGCCCTTTACCATCTCTGTCATCTCCCCGATCGTCTCCATCTTTCAACTCTGCATGTCACGAGGGAGAAACACAATAACGTTTTCTCAATTAAACTTTAGGGGAAGATGCCACATTTAATATATGACTAGCTGCCTAATTTTTCTCGATTTAACGTTGCCACTGTTCATTGTTCGTGCTTGGGGCACGCCCAAATATGGCAGATTCTCAAAATGGCATATTGCTATGACATGGTTTGAGTTTCAGGCATTCCCCACACATGTCCACGACTGACTGAACCCACTGCACTACACAAACCTACAATGCACTGTTGACTTTAAGACAACTTGCTAGGAAAAAGCATGTACACTGAATATATGCATTATTAAAATAATAGTGAAATTGTTGGGTTGAGTTATATTTGTGCATTTGGCAGCCCCTGTTATCCAAAGCGACATATAGCACATTTAAGGTATACATGACCTTTGTGTTGCAAGCGTATTGCGTATAAGCGTGTGTCTATATAATAGGCAGCATGCCTCAGATGGTGTCACACACCTTAAAATTTCATTTCACCTGGAATGATCTTTTAATAATGACCCATTAAGCCCTGCAATAAGATGCACGTTACTGCACTGATGCCTTTTATTTGTCTTCTGTGTGTGATTAGTCGAACCTAATGTCCAGGAGTCTAGTACAGCGCTTTATAAAACCAACATCCAATCAGCACGGTCCCTTCGTAGCAATCTAACCAATCAGAGAGTCTCATCTTTGCTTGCATGAGCAGATGGCTAATGCTTATGGAATGCTACAGACCCACAATAGGCAAAATAAACTTCACATCGCAGAGCTTGGTGCAATTCGGTAAACACACTGGACCTTATCACGCTAGCAGCTGGAGGCAGACACAGTCTGACCTATTGTCTGCATACAGAGCTCAGTGCTGCAGGCGGCATATATATGTGTGTGTGTGTGTGTGTGTGTGTGTGAAGGCCCTAGGTTGAGAAAGAGTTTACATAAGGTTAGCTGTAACACAATAGATGATGCATGGCTTACCATGAAGAGGCAGACAGCCTAAGAGATGTAATCTTTTCATATCTTAAAGCCTGGAAGGGTTATACTGACAGACTCCATTTCTCACCATTTGTTTCTTCTGAAGGATGGCTTTTGCTGATTTTATCAGTTCACGATTTTTACAAGAGAGGATTTTGCACAAATCCCAGCAGCAAGTATTATAGCAGTATGTCAGATTTTGTCAGGGATTGTCTATCCTGAAGCAGTGCAGTTACCCTATGTGATATACTTTATAATATAAGAAAAACACCTTTTGGTAATAAAAACATTTGTCCCACTCTTAAAGGAATAGTTCACCCATAAAATAATATTTTACTCTTTATTATAATAATACCCTCTGGCAATATTTAAAAAAGCATCCAAAAAAGTCATATTGTCACAAATGGCACATTTTACACATTGACTGTTTTAAGTATTTTAAAGCAATATTATAACTTTTTGTGATGAACATACATTAAATGTTACCTATCATTTAAAATGTCATTTAAAACATTGCTTGACGCCAGTGGTCGTAACTTTTTGTGTTTTATGAATAGTAGCTGGGTTCAAAAGAATTGTATTACAAAAAAATTATTTACCTTTTAGATAAACTATTGTTTATATTGAATACATTTATGCATTTGGCAGACACTTTTATCCAAAGTGACTAAGGTATATTTTTAGCTTGTGTGTTCCCTGGGATTAAACCCCCAACCCTTGGCACTGCTAATGCAATTCTCTACCGCTGAGCTACAGGAACAGTGATTGCATCTTTTGGTAGTTAAAGTTAACGATGGTTCCCCTATTCAATTTGTATTCATCCACTGGTGAAATGCTCTGTTATTACCCGTAATGTAACAATAAACCTCCATTCTTAAAGTTGAGGTCACAGACTTTTTGTTGGCATTCTTGTCCTTTTTAGGTAGCAAAAAGAGCATAGCCTTTCTTTTACAGGCCTGAGATCTGATTGTGCGGTTTAATCCATTTACTGCTGTGCTCATAGTTTAAAAGGCAGTCAGGATAAAATGAACAAACAGAGATTTAAAACTCAAACTGTTGTCATACTGTCCTCTGGTGGTCATAAGTATAAGTGCCAAAATGGGTCGTAATCATATAATTTACCATATAAATTCGCTATTTAGAAGGATTACATAAGAAATGTATGATCATTTTGTAACATAAAAACTTGAGTAAAGTTAGAAGAAATTAAGTCTGTGTAAAGTCTTAAAAGAATTGTTTGTAAACACATTGTTAGAAATGTATTGCTGAAACACGTTACAAAGACTGTGAACTGTGTAGTTAAGAATTGTGGAGTTACACCAATAAACAGTTTTAACATATTTCTGTGTTCAGAATTATTTAGGAAAAAATTAAAAAAAAAAAAACGTACTTTCAATGCTAGCGATTGTATTAGGGGTGGGGCCATGCTCTGTGGCTTCAATAATAATAATAATTATACATTTTATTTAAAGCACCTTTCAAGTCACCCAAGGACATTGTACAGGTAGATAAAATAATAATTTGACATAAAAACACTTTATATTGGGATTATGTTGGGCTTTGAAAACAAGAAGGATGATTTGGAATTAAATACGGTATTGTACAGGGAGCCAGTGTAAATGATGGAGGATGGGAGTGATATGTTGCCAGGGCCTGGTATGGGTAAGAACTCTTGCAGCGGAATTTTATATGTATTGTAACCGGTCTAATCTCTTAGCTGAGACACCAAAGAGCAGGGCATTACAGTAGTCGAGTCTGGAGGTTATGAAAGCATGTATAAGAGTTTCAGCAGTGGAGTGATTTAGGGATGGGCGAAGTTTTTGATGACTAAGAAAGATTAATCTAAGAAAGTTCTGTATCATCCAGCTTAGTATGAATATAGATTTGTGTGTCGTCAGCATAGCCGTGGAAATTTAAACCATACTGACGTAGAATATGACCAAGGGGTAGGATGTAGATGACAAAGAGCAGGGGACCTAGGACAGAACCCTGGGGAACACCATGTGATAGGGGTGAACTGGGGGACCTAAAATTACCTATGGAGACAAACTGTTCCCTGGCTGTGAGATATGATCTAAACCAAGAGAGTGGAATGCCAGTGATACCCAAAAGTGTTTTCAACCGGGTGAGCAGTGTGTTGTGACAGACTTTGTCGAAAGCAGCTGTGAGGTCCAGTAGTAATAAAATGCTGATATGGCCTGTATCAGCCGCAATGAATAGGTCATTTACGACCTTGACTAGGGGGGTCTCTGTGCTGTGTTGAGCCCTAAAACCAGACTGAAAGACTTCCCATAGGCCATAAGCAGTCAAGTGCCCTTGAAGTTGAGTGGCTACAGTGCGCTCAAGGAGTTTAGAAATAAATGGCAGATTTGAGATGGGACGATAGTTTTTAAGATCATCAGTAGCTGTTCCAGATTTTTTGAGTACAGGAGTGATAGCTGCAGTTTTGGGAAAGTGAGGGACAGAACCAGTGAGAAGGGAAGAATTTATAATGTGAGCAATGAGGGGACACAGCACCGGTAGGCAGGCCTTGGCCAGTGGGGTAGGCATAGGGTCCAGGAGGCATGTAAAGGACTTAGCCTTAGTGGCAAGGTCAAGGACAAAGTGCTCCTCCACAGGTGTAAAGGCAGAGAAGGACTGGACTGGTAATGCAGGGGTCATGGGGGTATCACTGAGTAAATCAGTAGTGGGGTGCAATTGAAGTTGCCTATACAGTAGATGGTGTTAATTTTGTCTTGAAAAAAATTAACGGTGAAAAATAGCCCCGCCCCTAATACAATCGCTAGCATTGAAAGTTAGGGTTTTTTCCCCAAGTTATCAACTTTTTGTTGTTAAAATTAAATATTCAAAAATATTTGTCTTCTCACAGGACGATATGACCGATTCACTACGGGACTACACCAACCTACCTGAGGCCGCACCACTTCTCACCATCCTGGACATGTCGGCTCGGGCTAAATATGTTAAAGACGTGGAGGAGATCACACCGAGTGTGGTAGAACAGTTTGTTAGTGACTTTCTGGAAGAGAAGCTCAAACCAGAGCCCATATGAAGTGGGGTGAAGTCCTGGACAGCAGCACTAAACTTCCCTCACCCTGCTACCTGAACCTCCGTCTGACCCTCGACCTCCAGGCGTGCTCTCTTTCTCTTCCTGTCAGACAGTTCAATAAGAAGCCACTTTGTATTGACATTTTACTCATTTTAATATGTGCCCCCCCATCACGAAGCGGCCGCCTCCTCCTGTGGTGCCTTGCATTTATTACAGCGCCGACAGTGTAATGCAGATTTTTATTATGTTGATTGTCTTTTCATTGAGAGATTAGATGCAACCCTACAGCTGCAAATGAACAAAACTTTGTCTTGCTGTTATAAGTGTTTCCTTATATCCCTGAATATCATTTGAGGAATCGGAAGCTTTGAAAGTTAATAGCTTAGTTATTATTATTTTTCCACAGATAATGCACATTTTATGTGGCCATATGTTTTGTACGGCTGTGATTCTCTTCTGTGGGCGCTGATGATTACAAGATGATAAGTAAAATCCATGTACAAAAGGCACTGTCTATCTTTGTGTAGCTAACGCTGTTTTTTATGCGGTTTAATGACTTAATGCCCATTTCTTGTTGATATTTGATGTTGTTGAATGACTGATCTGTTCCCATCTCAGACGTGTTACATGTAAGTGGATTTTCTGTGAAGGTCCCCTGTATAAAAGTGGTCTGATCTTTTTGAAGGCACAAAAACAGCATTTAATTGAAAGCTTTGTTGATAAATGTAGCCAATTAAAGCACAGTGTCTATCTCTCCTTGGTTGCGTTTTAAATGACTTCACGGCTATTAAAGTCACTGTTAAACATGTGTTTTTACGTGTACCTGTGGCTTTGTCATGAATAATATACCTACTGTATAGCAGTGGTTCTCAAACTGGTGGAAGACAGATGGTATGTTGTCAAATTCTGTGTTATCAAACTTAACCCTCAAACGCTCCTCGTTTTCTGTTTACACTTCTGGCCCTTGGGGTCTATATGACCCCAAAATTGAAAGCATAATTGTAAGAAAAATATACATTTTCAGTAATACAAATAATATATCATTTTTTTTTGTTTACTTCTCATCTATACAATAAAGCTGTGTTTTGAGAGATTTGAAGTAGTTTTGTACCTGTTTACCACTAAAATCCTCAACTACACAATTGGCTTTCCTGAAAAATATCAAATTTTTATGAAAATTCACATAAATTATTATCTAAATTTGATTTAAATTGTTTTTAGATATTAATATAGGTGTGGGGTGTTGAATTCAGGCATCGGTTTTTAGAAAAAAACATAAGAGAATTACAGTGTAGGAATTAAATCATTTAGACCGGCAGATTCCCATAGAGACCCATTCATTTTCCTGGATATGGACAACTGCTCAAATCATTACTTTTGTGATACATTTTGTAAATTTATGTTTATATAAACATTAGAAAGGATAATAAAAATAAATATTATGTCAAATAGTAATTTTTTTATAGTTTTTGATGCATTTTGAAATGTCTGTTTTTACAAAATGCCATAGAAATTTGACTGTGTTTGTGTGTGTGTGTGTGCACGCATGTGTGTGTGTGTGTGTGTGTGTGTGTGAGAGAGAGAGAGAGAGAGAGAGAGAGAAAGAAAGAGAGAGCCAGCATGTGTGCTTGAGAGAATGTGTGTGAGGGGCAGAGGGAGAGAGCATGTGAGTGTGTCTGTGTTTGTGTGTGTGTGTGTGTGTGTGTGTGTGTGTGTGTGTGTGTTTGTGTGTGTGAGAGAGAGAGTGTACATGTGCGTGCATTAGGTTACACCCCTTTGTATCCTTTTTCTACATTTGTGACTGATTTTATTAGCCAAATTTTATAAAAATGTTCTCTGTGGTAGTCATGCGTGTGTGCGTTTGTCTGCGTGTGTTTGTATGTGTTTGTGTGTGCGTGTGTGGGTTTGTATGTGTGTGTGTGAGAGAGAGAGAGAGAGAGAGAGAGAGTGTGTGTGAGAGAGTGTGCATGAGAAGGAGAGAGAAAGAGCGTGTGTGTGTGTGTGTGTGTGTGCGTGTGTGTGTGTGTGTGTGTGTGTGCGTGCGTGCGTGCGTGCGTGCGTGAGCGTGTTTGTGAGTGTACATGTGTGTGCATTATGTCACACCCCTTTATGTGTTATTTTCTGCATTTGTGACTGATTTTATTTGCCAAATTCCACACAAATGCTCTCTGTGGCAGTCATCCCTGTGTGTGTGTGTATTTGTGTGTGTTTGTGTGAGCATGTGTTTTTTGCATTGCATTTGTGCACAAGTACCAGGCCTTCATTTCTGTGTCAAAATTTTCAGATTTATGCTGGATTTATTGATATTTATTTTTTGACAAATGGAAAAAAAAGTAAAAAATTTTGCATTTCCCATTCACTTTCAATTGGGGTCATATTGACCCCAAGGGACAGATTGATAAAAAAAAATGTACATACCTTTAGAACAACCGAATCAAGCCCAGTTTTTTTGTGCATGTAAAGATAGATTATTTATGAAAAGTCACAAAGTTTTACATCTCTGAGATGAAGGGAACCTTTTTTGTTAACCAATGAAATGTCGTTTGGGGTCATATTGACCCCAAGGACCGATTGAGGGTTAAAGGGATACTCCCGCCAAATATCAAAATTACCCAATGATTTACTCACCCTCAAGCAAACCGAGACACACATGTCCGTCATCCCCCAGACAAAAACACCCGGAGCCGTTCTAGCAAATGTCCTCACTTTTCCAAGCCTACAACGATAGAAAAACTTCTGAATTTGAAACTCAATGAAGTGCATTCATCCCTCACAGAAGTACTTGACAAAGCTCCAAGGGGTCAATAAAGGTCCTCTGCGGGCAATCAATCCGATTTTGTGAGAAAAATATCCATATTTTACGTGATTCACGAGAGACCCGCAGAAGACCTTTGTTGACCCCTTGGAGCCGTGTGGATTACCTCTGTGGAGGATTAATGCACTTTTTTGGGTTTAAAGTAAGTTGTTGTTCCCGGATCCCTGTTTTTTACCATTATAAAGCTCGAAAGAGCAAGGACATTTACTAAAATAACTCCAAATGTGTTTGTCTGGGGGATGATGGACATGTGTGTCTCGGTTTGCTTGGGGATAAGTAATGTGGTATTTTGCTATCTGGCTGGAGTATCCCTTTTAGAAAAATAAGGCTACCAACGGGATTATTAGGGTGGTCCTTATTTTTCAACTTTTAAAAGTTCAGGCTCTCACCCCACCAATTTGTTTGAAAAAATAATTAAATGTAAAAAATGGGCACATTTTTTCAATATTAATTCTTATTTAGAGGTTGCTCAAGACCTTTGAAGTTTAACACATTTGCGTATTATGTGATACTTTGTGCTAGCATGTATAATTGTTTAAAGCTCACATAGCACACGCTGTTTCTGCACTTCTGATATTAATCTGGAATTCCTATAGAGTAGTATTACATCATTTATATCTCCGAAGAGTCTTTAGTTTAATCAGAATTAAAAAAGAAAGATTAGCTTTACAGAATCTTTCCGATAACGTACAAAAAAAATTAAGAGAAGGAGGAGTTACTACCGCAGGTGGAGCGAGTACGAGTCATGCAACACTATACAACACTGTTTAACTTATTATTCATTACATGTTTGTGTCATTTATATAACAGGCACGTGCCTATTTCCAACATAAGACAGAAGTATTACTTACCGCATGCAACTCGTGACCCGGTTGGGACTTTTCAATGAAATCCTGTGCATTAACCACACAAGCAAAACTCCGCTGCTACCCCGGATAATAAACTATATCCATTGTTTTCATAAGGCTGGCTTTATTCTCCTTACATCCAAAAACACACTTCTTCTTTCGTGACATTGTTGAGTTTTGAAATTAAACAAAGCTGTGTCGCGTGATGTGATGTTTGCAAGTTCTAGCGTCTCCTGCTGATTGATCGGAGGGCGGGGTTTTCCAGGGGAAGTGCCCATATAAAGAAGTGATACGTTTAGACGGTTTCAGCAGTAACAACATAAACAAGCGGCTGTCGTGGTCCGCACTAACTTCCGGTAAACTCCGCTAAGAATAAATAGCAACAAAGTTCTTTAAACGTAGTTTATTTATATAACAAGCAAAAAAAACCACATAGATTACCTAGGAAACCAAAACATTTGTTATTTTCGACGAGGCATTTGTTCAAGAGATCAGTTTAGCAAGTCAGACGATTAAAAAAACGAAACCGGAAGTAAGGTTCGGATCCAGACGTGTATCACGTGCGTCCGATGAAACCGTCTATAGAAATTCCTGAAACATCAGCTGGACCCTTAATTGAAATAAAACTTTCCGAAACTTGTAGGAACCCTGGCGAAGTGCATTCGGCACAGAAATACTCTGTAACACGCCCAATTGCTTTTTTGACACTTTGCCTACGTTTAGCATGATGAAACAACTCTATAACTGTGTTAATACGTCAGAATGCATGAAATACCACCACGCCTTTAATAATATATACTTATGGCACCAATGGACTTATTTGACCATGCTCCATGTGATTAAAACTCCTGTTTTAGTTGTGATATGTCTTTCAAAGCAAGAAAGCTTTAATGTGAATGAAGCACAATAGATCATATACACTGAGACAATGGCTGAATGAACACGAAGCAAGTCCGCTATATGGTTACTCGGATCAGAAGAGACTGAAATAACTGAAACAAAGTTAACCTGAAGCAAATTTAATGTGTGTTGTGCGTTTTTAAATGGTAAGAGTTTTTGCAAAAATGCGATTCCGGAAATATTCAAAGGCGTTGAGCAACCTTTAGATATTATAGGAACAATTTAACATTTTGCACAGTGTGTTTTGTTGATATCGTAACACATTTAGGGGGTGAGTGTTGAACATTTAAAAAAAAATTGACCCATTATAAGGACCACCCTAGGGATTATATTGTATATTTTAATGTTTTTGTTCTCACAATTTTGATTTCAAAGTTTTACATGGTCAAACTGATAAAAGGCAAGTGCATAACTTTAATTGTCAGGGTTTCTTTACTTTCCATCCAATTTTCCCCAATGGTGCATTGCAAAATGATCACGATAAGAATACTGGGCAGTATTGTTGATGTCTTTCATACATTTTATTCAAGAAAAAACACATACCCCTGGTTTCACAGACAAGGCTTAAGGCTAGTCCTATACTAAGACACATGTTGGAGCTGTCCAACTAAAATAAAAACAAAAATAAGCCAGTGCCATTCATTTGTCTCAAGATACACACCAGTAACATCTTTTTCCTAAGGCATGTTTATAAAAGGTGCTTAAACTTCAATCTTAATTTAACTAATTTAACTATTTAAGCCTTGTCTGTGAAACCAGGCCTTAGTATAATTTAAATCTGTCTTTTCTGTGATCTCTTTTTTCTATTTCCTAACAACAGAAGTTGCCTCCTGCCTTCAAACAGCAGTATACTAGCAGCCATCGCAGAGTTCAGACTCTGTACTCCTGCAGCCATTGGCACAAAGAGTCTTCTACCCTCCGTTTTCTCAGCCAATCGTAGTGCCTCCATACTTAATCCGTGCGTTTCTCCACCAATCACTAGTGCTGCGTTTTTCTGAGCCCACCTCTCATAGTACACCTGATGCTTCACACGTGGCAGTAAAAGTTCATCATCTGATTCCACATCAGAGTCGCTTTCAGTGTATTCATCTGAACTGCCATTTTCTGGTTTTGGATTTGCCTCAGATGCAGGGTTTTTTGGAAAACTATTAAAGGTATCTGCTACGTGAACGGTCACATCCGTGGGCAAGTGGTTGGAAATGTCATCCCAATCTAAATTAGGAAAGACGGGGAGGCGGAAATGAGCTCCCATTGCTGCACGTAGAACCTTTGGTTCCCAAGCATCCACACAACCTGAAAAAACAATGTTTGATGTGAACAGCATAACTATTAGTTAACTTTATTATTGTGCAGACAAGTACTGAACAAATTAAACTTAGTTAGCATCAAACAAATTTAAACTTATGTAAGGAATAATTGACGACGGACTGTTGAATTATTCGGAAATGATGCACACCCAAGGTGGTAATGCGGCACGACGTGTAGTGAAATTAATCAAATAATTCAAAGGACCGGAGTCAATTATTCTGCTCGGTTACCACAGACATTGCTCTGATGGTAATTTTAAAGATATTTGACAGGTCAGGTGTGCAGTTATTGAAAAATAATGCACACTCGTGGAACATTTCTCAACCAATCAGAATAAAGCATATACAACCCTGTGGTATAATTAATAGTAGTACATAATGCATGTTATAATAAAAAAACTAGTTTAGTTATAATAAATATGTAAATGATCTCTTTCCATTCTCTCTTTTGGCAAATCATATGCTATACAGTTATTAACATACTGTACCTTTAGTTAGGAGAACACGGTCACAGCCTGCAGCTGCGGCACACCGTAAGATTGTCCCAATGTTCCCAGCGTCCCGCATATTGTCACATATTAGGAACAAAGGAACCGACTGAAGTCTCGCATCCTTTGGAAATGCCAGACGAGAGGCATCGGGTTTTGAAAATATGGCTGCAAGTTAAAGGAGACATATCATGAAAATCAGATTTTTTTCCATGTTTAAGTGCTATAATTGTGTCCCAAGTGCTTCTATCAACATAGAAAATGTGTAAAAAAAACAACAACAACCCAGTAACTTAGTTTACGCAAACCATTCTCTGCAAGCATGTGAAAAAATAGGTTATTGGAATTTGGCTCCCCTTGTGATGTCAGAAGGGGAAATACCACCCCTTAATCTGCACTAGCCAACCACAGCATTGCCATTTAGTGCAGAGATTAGCTAATTTGCATTTGAAGGACACACCCAAAACTGCACATTTTTGCCCCAAACCACAGCTTGTGCCTAAAATCTGAGGGAAATGCTAGGTGAAGAACAATGGGGTAAGCCTAAACTTCCCATGGCCCGCAATCCTCAAATCTGATCTGTTATTGGAATGTTTTGTCAGGGTCAACAATGATATTGATCTAGGAACATTTCTCACATGGCAAAATCAGGAATGCTCACAATTAATAGTGTTTGTGTTTGAGTAGGGTGTGTGAAATTCGTCCACTGACCAATAACACCTTGTGGAGTGACCAGGTCAGACCAGGTCTTCATGTCTTCATACTTGACTTTGATTAGTTTGGCCTGCTGTAGTTTATCTAGAGGGAGTTCTTGTAGTCGCTCCAGTGAACTGAAGAAGATCATCTGAGGAGATGCACCAGCAGCAAGAGCATCACAGATCAGACGCCTCCCCTCCAGCAACACCTTACCTTCCTTATCACGAAATGCTCTGGAGTGCCCAACACTGGCCACATGCCTGAGGAGATATTGAAATATCTGAGGTCTGGTTTTTAATTGTAGATCTATATTTGACCTGTGATTGATAACAACGTATGTTATCGTACTTACACAGACTCAATAGGCTTTATGCCCAGCTGAAGTACTTCCTGAACTTCAGCCAGCTCCTTGTTTCCTGTCTGCCATTACTGGACAAACTAATTAATCCAAGTGTGTCTGATTATTGTTGTTCTGACAACTGAGGTCAGGCACACCTGGATTAATCAGTTTGTCCAATAATGGCAGACAGGAAACAAGGAGCTGGCTGAAGTTCAGGAAGTAGTGCAGCTGGGCATAAAGCCTATTGATTTTGAATTTTTGATTTGTCTGTGCATGTAAATTCTACATTGTGCCTTCTGTAAGCTGCTTTGCAACAATGTTAACTGTGAAAATTCCTATCGATAAAAATTATATACAATTATTAATATTATTACAAGTTTCATAAAATAAACACAAAGAAAATAAAGATATTGTTTAAAAAATATTCTTCCGCAAAGCAATGTGGTTCTAGTTGCCAAGCAACACAGACGCAGTGGCGCAGTAATACTTTGGTAATACTCACGTGTGCATGTTTTTAGACGAGCGAACGCACCACATCTACCCGCAATCAAGAACCGTAGTACTATTAAGTATAATCTACAATTTTTCATTCTCCATCAATACTTATCTGCATGCTCTGACAGCTCATGTACTTACGCGAGTCTGTTATCCCCTGCAGGGGCCTTTTCGAAGCGCAGTCCACAAAGTTTGTCTTTGGTAGTGTGCGCAGACTCGTCTACATACACACGACTACTATACTTCTTGTTGACAACTGCCTCTGTTATTTTCTCCTTAGTGTATTTACCACCAACCCTTTTGTCAGTCTTTATAACACTGTCTCTTAAGAGCTTCTCGTGATTGCTTTTATTAGCTGGTTCATTTGACTTAATTCGTGTTTCTCGCTCGCCATTTGGATATAGAACAGACACGGGTCTCCGGCGAAGAGCTCGGGCATACCTCCTCGAATCCACAAAGATTTGGTTATACCCTCTTAATAACAAACAATGTTCCCTTAAAATAACACATCCACGGCTCACGTTGTACATGAGCGCTGCCATGTTTTATGACAGTTACTACGTCATCGGCAAATGGACTGTACCACGGCATAACGGGGAAATAATAAATCAGTTTAAAAATAATAAATAGTTGATTCTGATTTACAATATCAGATGTTTAATGTGTGAAATTGTGTTCTTATACATATTATTTCAATTATAAATGCTGAAATAAAAATGCACATAAAAGTTTAAATAAAAATTGGTTTCGTCTGTTTGTTGAAGGCCAGAGCAATCGATCGGAAGACACGCAAATGTCTGTTATGATCGTATTTCTACAGCAAAAGTCTTTTAAACATTATAATGGGACTTAGAAGAGCTCTGCATTTTGTGTTTAAAGTAGGAGATAGGACCAAAACTGCCACTTTTTACAGAGATGTCTTAGGAATGAAGGTAGGAGAGCTGTCTCCCAAAAATACTGTCATTTTTTTTCGAAACCCTTTGGGACTTTGCCTCCTGCAGATTAGATATTTACATTTATGCATTCAACAGACGGTTTTTCGGTATCGACTTCTAATGCATTCACATGATTGTTGTATCAGGGAGGGTGTTTTCAGGGAATCGAACCCATGGCCTTTGTGTTTCTAACATTGTGCGCTACCAATTGAGCTACAGGAATACTACAAGGCAGTTGATGATGTAACGTCGCATGTTTCTTTCTATGTATACAGACTGAAAATCCAGATGCATAAACAAAACAAACTTTATTTTACAGGTTCTGCGTCATGAAGAATTTGAGGAGGGCTGCAAGGCGACCTGCAATGGGTTAGTTAACTTACATTTAAATTTGTACTACATCCACTTGGTGTAGTGCTGAAAACAGCACCCCTGCCAGATTATGCCCCCTCTCGTTGAAACTGCCGCCTGATTTTTAACCCCACCACCATGCCTAATTCTAACCCCAACCGTGGTAGGAGGGGGGGGGGTATAATCTGGCAGGGGTGCTGTTTCAGCATTACACCAGTTGTTATTAAAAACATGTCAGTAAATAATTAGACACGAAATATAGATTTTAAAGTCATTTGTTACAAATTCAAACCTGGCATGGGAAAGGAGTATGTGCGTGTACATCCCAGCAAACAAAAATTTTGGTTAGCTGAGGATACATGTGTATATCTTATAAGTAGTACCAGTTAATGACTTGGAATTAGGGTATTTCCTACCTCAAATTTGGGATTAATTTCTGAATTAGATGTGCAGTGTGTAATTTTTAAAAGGATCTCTTGACAGAAATGCAAAATAATATACAAAACTATATTTTTAGGGGTTTATTCAGACCATTTTATAATGAACCGTTATGTTTTTATTACCTTAGAATGAGACAATACACTATGTACAAATTGTACATACACTGAGGGTCCCCTTACGTGGAAGTCGCCATTTTGTTCCGCCATGTTTCTCCAGAAGCCCTTAACTGACAAACTTTTTTACTAAGTTGTCTCAGATGATGACACTTTTTTTTGGTGGTGGCTATCGTAGCTTCTCTATGCGTTTCAAAAGCGATGGGTGAGAAGTGGACTGAGCCGTTGGTTGCAATTCGCAACCTCACCACTAGATGCTGCTAAAATTTACACACTGTACCTTTAAGCATAGATATGTTTATAAAGGCTAGATTGCTCAAGGCGGAGTCCCTAACGGCATCACCTGGCGGCCATCTTACAACAGGGCGCTCGCTCACTCGTAGCATTGAGTTTAATGGTGCAGGTACTTTTAAATGACCATAACTTGCTCAATTTTCTACCGATTTTCAAACGGTTTGGGTTTTTACAAACGTTATTAACGTGGCTATAATTCTGGATGCTTTAACATGTTTCATGAATTTATTTTTTATTTTTAGTATAGGTATGCAGTGTCATAGGTACATCTTTGACGTTTATAACAAACCAAACCGTTTGAAAATCGGTAAAAAATTAAGCAAGTTATGGTCATTTAAAAGTACCTGCATCATTAAGACTCAATGCTACGAGTGAGCGAGCGCCCTGTCGTAAGATGGCCGCCAAAATGCGGACGTTGCACTCAATTGGCCAGCAGCGCGGACGAGCCATCTAGCCTTTATATACATATCTATGCCTTTAAGCACCATTAAAAAAAATTGTAACATTAAAGAGCACCAATTATCTGATTCACGATTTTACAATCAGGGACTTGCCGCTTTTCAAATCGATGAGTTTTGAACATGATACAGTGCGTTTCAGGAAGAGAGGGAAACCTGGAGCTACAAAAATGTACGGTATGTTGAAAGTAGTGTGTTTTTAACCATAAACCACACAAACACATTGTATTATACCAAATACACAAAATAGCGTTGTTTTACCAATTAAATAGGTTCCCTTTAATATTACAACTTACAACAATAGAGTGCCGTTTCAGACATTGTTTCCAGGTTGAGGTGGGAAATATCCTAAATCTGAGTTGTCTGGACCGTTGCATAACAGATCTCAACACGTTGCGACTGACCAATCAGAATCAAGCATTCCAGAGAGCCGTGTACTGAATGAATAGAACAACCTAATTAACACTCTGTAATACAAATATATGACCAATCTTAACATTGCTGTGTTATTTTGTGTTGCATGCATGTTTTTAGTCCATATGATGGAAAGTGGAGTAAAACCATGGTGGGATTTGGACCAGAAGATGACCACTTCGTTGCAGAGTTGACTTATAATTACGGAGTGGGTGAATACCGCCTTGGAAATGACTTTTTGGTAAAAAAAATTATTTGAAATGACTGTATATAAAATACATTTTCTGTGAAATAAGTGTCAGGATGTAAATCAGGCACTCTTAAGTCTTGACTTATATTCTCACTATGCATTGTTAGGGTTTAACTTTGCAGTCTAGTCAGGCTGTGAGTAATGCAAAGAGGTTAGGCTGGAATCTTACTCCAGTTGGAGATTCCCTGTACATGACAGAAGCTCCAGGAGGATATCGCTTTTACCTTATAGACAAAGATCAGCCAAACTGTGGTGGGTATATTAGCACATTTGTGTGTTTGGTAAATGTAGCAATTAAGTGTGCATATATTTTATATTTTTCGTGGTAAAGATCCTGTCCAGAAAGTTTCCCTCGCTGTGTCTGATCTGCAACGTTCTGTTCATTATTGGTCTTCCCTGCTGGGAATGAAAGTTATTGAGAAAAACGAGGACAAAAAGACTGTCTTGATGGGATTCTCAGATAATCAGGTTTGGCTAAAATGATCCATTTATTATATTTTTGGCAATAATTAAATTTTGAGGACATGCCATTCATCTAGATCTCAAAGCTCATATCTCACAAGGAAATTATGCAGCAAAGTGTTAATTTTTTGTAGTGTAAGCTGGAGCTTCAGGACATTGGAGGCAAAGTGGATCATGGAACTGCTTTTGGTAGGATCGCATTTGCTTGCCCCCGAGATCAAGTGAGAAAATTCACACTAAATTCACAATAATTGCTTTAATTTAAGTTTATTGTTCTTTTTAGTGCAAGTTTTACTTGTTATAATTAAAAAGTCCCTATTTTGGCAGTTACCAGACATTGAGGGCTTAATGAAAAAAGAAAACCATAAAATCCTCACCCCGCTCGTGAGTCTAGACACACCTGGAAAAGCCACGGTGGAAGTTGTCATTCTTGCAGATCCTGTGAGTCTTTATGGTCTAAATGCTAAATCTTTGGCGTAATGTATTTTTAGCTGACTCTGATCTTGTAGGATGATCATGAGATATGTTTTGTGGGAGATGAGGCATTCAGACAGCTCTCTGCAATGGACCCCAGTGGAAATGAATTACTGGATAAGGTAATGATTCTCTGGACATTACCCAGATAAAATAATGCTTATGTTGTACTTTTAACCCTCGGCTGTTTTATACTTGGTGTTTTTTACAGGCAATGGCTGCAGATAAAAGTGACGAGTGGTTTGCCAAACACAACAAACAGAAAGCTTCAGTATAAAGACATAATTGAGACTGCTTGAAAAGAATCAAGATGTCCAGACAGTCAGCTAAATGTCGTCACTGTTTTCTAATTTAAATTCAGTTGTTTTATAAAACTGAAAAAAATATTACTTTTTTTGCATTCTTTAAATCCTAAACACATGAATGTTTCTACTTCTGTCCAATATAATAAATATGTATTGTGTGTAAATAACTAAATTAAGCCAATATAATTATATTATTTTTCTCTATATGTAAATATGTTTGCTGGAAATGACAATAATAAATTATAAGTACTTTCACAAGCACTGACTATTTCATATGTGTAGTATTCACAGAATTCCTGTCACGTCCCAAGGGACAAAGAAAAAAGGCAGAAACCTTTCTTATTTGTATTATTTATTATTTGGTTGACCTCCAGAGATGAGCATTGTAATTCTTGAGAAACCTAGGACAAACACAGTGGTTAAAGCCATTGTTTTAGTGCAAGATGAGCTATACCTGAGATAAACTTGACTGTCCATGTTATAAAACTGCAAATCGTTTATAACACTTAAGATTATACATCTTTAAATAAGTTTTTGTCTGAAAATGAAAATGATTACTAAATCATCTTTGGTAACACATCAGTTCCATAATAATAAATGAAAAGGTATATTTTTCATTAGTGCTAGACTTTTATTATGAAAAACTCACAAAAACATCGCGATAAAGTTAATATATCTGGCTTCACACTGGAAATAGAAGTAGTGCAAGTAGAAAGCCCATTAGATAAAATTGTCATCTGAATAAAATCAGTCCTTATCTTATTTATAGCACGTGTTTATAATGCTGTGCGTTTTAGGAGACATTAAAGCATCAGTAACGATGTCAGTTTGTTGACAGTGAGCTGTCATTTTCCCGCAACTAGCTCATTTAGCCTAGCATGAGACTGAGAGGGCGGTGTAAACGTAAAGATCCATTGATCTGCATTGTAAACCATTTCAGGTAGGAAACAACATTTAAAATCTGATCATTAAATCTTTATTAAGAAGTTAAATGATCATTTGGGATGAGACTTGCAGTGGCTATTTTTTTCGTAGCTAACTGCATAATGTTGCTATGATCAACATTTCAAGTTCCACCCAAGTTGTTTGCAATGCCAAAGTGGCAAAGCACACAGTCTGTGAGTGAGGATTGAATAATTGGGTTGTTTAAAATATAAAACAATATAATAATATTGATATAATATGGTTGATTGCACCTAAAGCATTGTCTGTAATTTGCTTTTTTGATAAATTATTAAATCTTGTTTACTACTGTGTCACTCTAATAAAGTTACCATTTGTATCTCTTAACTTTTAGAATAAAAGGTGTACTATATCTGATATTTTAAATACAATATCAAAATAAAAATAAATAAATTGTATGACTTTTGACAGGTTGTCTGGAATCAGCCTTCACTGAACAACAGGGTCATATCTGTGACATGGTTGTAGGTTAGATGTGAAGAAACATCACTGCAGCACAATGCCTGCTCTGGTGGTTGCCATAATAGTATTTCTGGCTCTAGCTGTTTTATTTATCACAATCTTTAGGTAAGTAACCAACATGGAGAATTTCCTGACATGTTTCTATAGTTTTATAAACATTGTAAAGAAATCAGGGTTCCCACCGGTCCTTGAAATCCTTGAAAGTTTGTGAATCTGGGGGGGGGGGGTTCAAGGCCCTGGGAAGTTTTTGAAAATATACATACATACATAGATACAGGTCATTGAAAGTGCTTGAATCTATTTTATGCAAGAAGTTTTCTGGTAAAAAAAATCCTTATTATTTCCTGTGTAGTGTGGGATAATATCATAAAAATTCTAGACTTCTTAAACACACGTGCTAAACTGTTTGCTTTAAATGTTTATATCTTCTGTATGTGAATGTTGATACCAAATACCAAAATGCTTTTTTGCATAGTTGTGTTTGACACATTAAAAAGGCTCGGGTTACATGTAACTGTTGTCCCGTGAGAAGGGAACGAGACGCTGCGTCTCGCATGCCATACTTCCTGCGTCCCTGTAATGCCGTCTTTGGCAATATTTCAGATAGCGATATACTTCCTGGCTCCCGCGTCACCCTGTCTTTGTCGTTAAGCCTCACCATTGGTTGAAGTTAAAATACACATTCAGACGCACTTACCTCTGGAGGCGTCCCCAAAGTGTCACCGCAGTGACGCAGCACGAGTTCTCTCGAAAGGGAACTGTAACAATGTATCTTAAAAGTTAACACGATGTAACCTTGCTCTCACTTGAATTGTGTCCCCACATTTAGTCCTTGAATTTGAGAGTATTGGACCTGGAAAGTCCTTGAAAAGTCCTTGAATTTGAAGTTAACTAAGTTGTGGGAACCCTGAGAAATGAGAAGCGAAAAGTTTTAACATGGTGTCTTTTGTCTTTACAAGGTGGTTTGTCCGCAGTCTGGCTGTACGGTTTTTCAACAATGTCCTGAATGCAGAGCTCAAGATTAAATCTGTGCGTTTGTTCTCAGTGCGAGGAATCAGTGTTCAGTTTCAGCCTCAACATACTCTCGTAGGTTACGTTTTGTGCCCTTGAAAGTTTTGGTTATATTATTATAAATCTTACTTCAAAATTTAAAATGCATAGCCGAATTTGTTGAGATGAACTGACGTTTATTAGAAATGTTAAACCTTTTTTTCTTTTTTGTAGGAGATTGACAAGATATGGATTTCTTGTAAAATAGTTAACCCGGACCTGCCGTAAGTTGAACTGTGGGATTGTCAAAACACTACTGGTTAAAAGTTTGGAAACAATTGACTGAAATGTTAACTCTGATCTTAAAAATCTTTTAATTTGAAGGTGTGCGTGTTAAAATGTTTGAAATGACTTTTGTAGACAAAAATATACAGAACATAGTTTCCTATAGTGTTCCAATAGCATTTGTGTTGTTCCATTGTTTTAATGAATGAGTAAGTGTTTCAAAACTTTTGACCCATACTGTATATGCTATAAACCTCTCATGGGATTTATATATTTGTCATAATAATCTGTCATTGTTTTTCTCAGGAGGTTCTTGGCATTGTGTGTGGGTGAAGCCCGGGTCCGATTTGACCTGCAGGAGCCCTTCAGGCCTCGAGCATCCAGGATCAGAGATGAGAATTCAATGAGATTGCCTGTCAGTCCATCTACCCTGCATTTCTTGTCTCAGGTATAAAACCACCCTCTTTATAAAACAAGGAACTGGAATCTGGATTGTTTACATTTGGATTAACATTCAGATTGTTTTGTAGCTGCTTTCTTTTCACATCGACTCCATTAACGTGATGGTGTTGAATCTGGTCCTGTCTGAGTCTCTCTGGCACATGACTTCCTCTGCAATCACTTTGCTGCTGGATCATCAAAGTAAAAGGTGATTATCATGTTTTGAAAACGTTTCTCTGGTCTCTAAAGAGTTGTGAGAGTTATGATTGACACATACAAGTGCACTTAAGAGTCATTATGATGTCTTGTCAGATTGGCCTGGGATTTCTCAGTGGGACAGCTTAGCAGTAAAGTTTTGAAGAGCAGCAGACTGGTATGTAAGCTGATTTGAAGGAGGATTTCTATGTGCTAAGGTTTTAAAGGCACAATATGTGTACTGCATTTAAAATATCCAAAAATCACTAGTACAATATTAAATATTTGATACTTTTGTATTTTGTAATTTATTTGTGTACTTAAATTATTTCAAATGTTTCCAGCAGAGTTTTAAATCCAGCGAAATTCACAAGTTGGCTTACGTTAAAATGTAGTAGTTACGTTTTAAAATTTCAGAATTAGGCTATATTATTTTATGCGCTTTTATCCTGTGTACGCTGTGGGAGTAATAGAGAGCGCCATTGTCCCTCTTCGTGTGCGATCTCACTCTTCCTCCTTCATTTGCTCTCTGTTCCTCAGCTCTATTCCTTAAAAGCAACAAACAAAAGTACAGATGACTGAAACCATGACCTAAACCTCATGTGGCAGTTGTACCTGTTGAATTATAGCGGCATTTGAACATGTCTGCGCTGACTACATCTAGTGCATATGCTGCGCTGTGTCTGCAAATAAAGTGCTCATCTGAATGAAATGCAATGGTCCAAACAAACAAACAAACAGTAAACAGCCTCTACAAAAAATTTGTGATGTCCTCGTTGGCAACAGCGTGACTAGAAATGTATGATTCACAAACTAATAATGACTTATTGAACAGATTAAATTCAAAGAATGGTAAAAAGAGGTCAGTCATAGCATACATTATCCAAATTATTGACAAAATTATTAATGAAAAATCTAATCAAATTTTAAACAAATCATAGGAGAATGTTATTAATAGTTAAAAAAGAAATAGTAGTTGAATTGTTTCATTTAACGTGATGTGAGATTATGACTGTGTACTTAAACTACAATCAAATACAATAAAACATTATAAAAAAGCCTGAACATATGTTTTAGGTCTAGCTTTCACATTAACGCTACCATTGTATGTTTAAACATACCTAATATCTGCATAGATGTTTAAAAAAAGTGAATTTATATATATATATATTTATATTTATTTCTTAATATTTATTTATTTATATTAATATTTATATTATATTATTTATATTAATAGTGCATTTGGATTAGAAGTTTCTTTAACCAGATTTTCTTGCATCTTATAAAAATAATACAATTGGAAAGAGAAGTTACTGCAGTATTGATGTAGTACTAGTCATGTTTTAAGTTGACTAGTAAAAAAATTAAGAAAATCGAATCGTGAATTGGTCAAATGTTCAGAGGAAAAAAAAATTGAGATTAAATTTTTTGCAAAATCGGCCAACCCTTTCGTGAGGTATGTCCGAGTGACCAGCTTCTGAAATGAGAAGAAAATGTGGGGTGGGACTTCATCCTTTGAGAACTGATTTTATTGTTGTTAGTTGGGCCATGTTGCTAATTGTCGCAAGTTTCTGTTAGCCCCGCCCTCCCTCACACAAGTCTTAGTGACAGGAAGTGAAGGAGGGGAGAAGGTTAAAGGATTAGTCAATTTTCTAAAAAAAAAAAAATCCAGATAATAAATTATGTTTTTTGAGGAAAACATTCAAGGATTTTTCTCATTTAAATGGACTTTAGTGGACCCCAACACTTCACACTTAACTCAACACTTAACAGTTTTTTTCAACGGAGTTTCAAAGGACTCTAAACGATCCCAAATGAGGCATAAGGGTCTTACTGTTGAAAAGATTGTAATTTTTGACAAGAAAAATAAAAAATATGCATTTAAACCACAACTTCTCGTCTATCTCCGGTCCTGTGATGCACCAGTGCGACCTCACGTAATTGCGTAATGCAGTGGAAAGGTCACGTGTTACATATATAAAACGCACATTTGTGGACCATTTTAAACAATAAACTGACACAAATACATTAATTAGTATCATTCCACATACAACAACGTCGGAACGGTCCTCTTTCTCCACACTTGTAAACAATGGAGTGTAGTTTTGCATACATCATCCGTGACATCTTGACGTGATGACGTATTGCGTGAGGTCGCGCTGGCGCGTCACAGACCCGGAGATGGACGAGAAGTTGTGCTTTAAAAGTGCATATTATTCTTTTTCTTGTCAAAAATGACAATTGTTTCGCTAGATAAGACCATTATGCTTCGTTTGGGATCGTTTAGAGTCCTTTGAAACTCCGTTGAAAAAAACTGTTGAGTGTTGAGTTGGGTGTGAAGTGTTGGGGTCCACTAAAGTCCATTAAAATGAGAAAAATCCTGCAATGTTTTCCTCAAAAAGCATAGTTTCTTCTTGACTGGGCGGGGAGGGACATCGACATTTTGGATGACATGGTGGTGAGTAAATTGTCTGGATTTTTTTTTGAGAAAATAGACTAACCCTTTAACATTTTTTATTAAAGATTATGAGGGCACGTGAATAAAAAAATGAAGTGCACAAATTACTCATTTATTAAAAAAAAAAAACTATATTATTCCATAAAAGTTTTTCATTTAAATTTCATGGTCACTTTGAGGAGATATATATTCTACTGTTTCACTGATATTTCTTTTAAAATACACAAATTGTTAGTTGAGGTTTCTTACACCATAAACAGTCATAATTTAGTTTAATTTACTTAAAATTAGTTTACCATACCTGCCAATTGCTTTTAAAATAGTAGATTTTGGCCATCTTTATTTTGCATAACCTCCTAAGAGCAGAGCTTTGGTTTGTCTTTTTTTTCCAGCTATTTAGGGGTTAGGAAGAACCAATAAATAAAATAACCAAATATTTTTGCAGTGTAATTGTCCAACCATTTCCAGTTACACAGAATTAAATTTTATGGTGCAAACAATAAAAAAATAGATATCCACATCTAATGTTGCATGCATGTTTGTGGCACACTGTAGACGCAATTGACCTTTGCACTGTTTAGCAGGATACATGTCTGGCTGAAGTGTCCCTGAGTTTGGCTCTGAATGGTGACGTAAGTCTGCCTGACCTGAGGCCAGGCTGGCTGGGACTGAATGTGAGAACCCTGCTGGCTGAGCTTCATGAGGGCCTGTTCCTCAGCCAGTTATCCGTACCTCAAGAAACTACCCCACCAGACTGCACCAGTCACACATCAGGTTAGACCAGACTAGGTGTGTGGATTAAGATACATGCTGTATGCTCATTGTTCAACTAACAGCCCTTCCTTTTTAATTTGAAGACGATAAAGAGGACTCGTATATCCAACATGTGGCAATTGAGAACCTTCACCAACTGGTTCCGCAGAAGGTCAAAGTTGATTTTGAAAACACTAACATCACACTGTCCATGCACAGTCAGAAGAGGTGAGCAATGAGACGAATATTAAGGTTCTTGCGGTCAACCTTAAATGTCTTAACAATCTGTGTTTGTTTTGCAGACATTTAAATTGGACTTTAAAGTCTCTGAAGGTGGGCTATGATCGTGATGATGAGCAGCTTCCTCTGAAGAGCATCACACCTGAGTTCAGTTTCCCTCAGAGCCGCCTGGAGCTTCTGCTGGAGGGTGGGTGAGACCGCAGGTGCACAGAAACACAGTTACTAAGGCCAAAACCAAACTGCAACCTCTTAACAATGTTGTAAAAGCATTGCATTCATCTTAATCATCTTACTGTAGAAGCAACCACACAGGTCACCCTAGCATCATGGCAGCGAGTTTAGCAGGCCAATACATTATACAGCAAAGCATTTTGTTTTTCAGAAAATAGTAAAATCGAGTAAAAAAAAATTTACACTAATGTTTAACTTTTTTTAAGATGGCCTTCTGCTGTCACAGAGCAGACAAAGAATTATATGCCTCAACGCCCTAAAAACTATACTGCAGGTGAGCTATTTGAACTTTCGGTATGAATATTAGATTACATCAGATTAATGTTGATCTTCATTATTGTTTACTGCCTTCTTTTTTTTTTTAAGGTGACGTCTGTTGACATCTCCAGCACGGTCACCATCAACACTTGCATCATCCACTATCGTCACCAGGAGTTCTCTCATTGGCTGGACATGCTGCCGTGGGACCAGCTCTCCAACAAAAAAGCCGGGCGTAGAAAAAGGTACAAATCAGCCTTTCGCAGTCAGGCAGCCACGGATTGAGCCGTAATGGAGGTTTTGTTTATTGTTTTCTTATAATTGTCCTTTGTCTGTCAGGCGTTTCCCTCAGCTGGATGTCCCTGTGATGATAAGCTCCACAGTGTCCAATGTTAATGTGTCCGTGCAGTTGGGAGATACGCCACCTTTTGCAGTGGGCTTCATCTCAGCCAACACTGGTAATTAAGGCAGAGTATAGGCTAACCTTTTTTACTCTGTTGATACTTTTGAAAAGGTTTTTAATCTAGTGAATCCAAACATGGTTTTAAGATTTCTAGAGCAGTGGTTCCCAAACTTTTTCAATGTGCGGCCCCCCTTGTGTACGGTGCATTCCTTCGTGGCCCCCCAAAGAAAATTTGTGACAAAAAACTGTTCTAAAACTCAACATTTTATTAAAAAAAAAAAACATTAAATTATACAAAAATGTAGTGCTTTTGGTTAGTAGCCTTATTTTTTAGGTTTAATTACACAGACTTCATGATAAAGTAATATATTTCATAAAAGGTCATAAAACTGGGGCCCCTCTGGCACCATCTCGCGGCCCCCAGTTTGAAAACCACTGTTCTAGAGGAAGTACATTTTAAACATCTTTTTTAATCTTCCTTTATTTAATTATACTTTATTGAATATAGCCTTAGAAGCTGGTATGGCGTTTAAAAGAAAAGAAAGAAAGAAAGAAAGAAAGAAAGAGTATTAGGCTGCATTTACACTTGTTGACTAAATATTTGTTAAACAACTTAAAAGTAAATGAGAATTAGAAATGGTACTTTAGGAATAAACTGAAATAAGTTTAAGCTGATCTGTTTACAATAATTTAAGACTTTTTATTGACTTATTGTTACCATAATTCTTTGAAGTTGACAAAGTAAAATCACTTTTGATCATGTCAAAACTAATATACAACAAACAGCAGCAGCAGGTATACTTGCACTGTTAAAGGAACACGCTGACTTTTTGTGATTTTAGCTTATTCACCGTATCCCCCAGAGTTCGATAAGTCCATAAGTACATTTCTCATCTCTGTGCGTCCCGTAACTCTGTCTGACGGACCCACCGCTAGCGTAGCTTAGCACAAAGACTGGAAGTAAATGGCTCCAGCTAACACTCTGCTCCCAATAAGTGAAAAAAGTTATATGTTGTGATTTTTATAGTCACAGCGTGTACAAATAACAAGGTCATATGAGACACAGCCATATGAGACCGTATACATACTGGGAACTATATTCTCAGAAGGCGAAGCACTGCTACTTGAGCGGAGTGATTTGCTCGGGGCACCTGAGAAGCTCCGTGGTGAGAAGCAGAGAGTTTGTTCAGAGTTGCGCTAATCACTCCGCCCAAGTAGAAGTCCCAAAAAGTCAGCATGTTCCTTTAAAGCCGAAGTGTAGTAATTTTTTTTTTAAGTATGCGAGGATCCGGGTACAGTGCGAGTGACGCAATTTTATAGGGATTCACCGAATATTCGGCCACCGAAAATTTTCGGCCGAAAAGAGCATTTTAGTGTTTTGAAAGGCTTTTATCACCGAAACAATGCGGCTGAAATGTTGTGATGACGCAAACAGAAACCGCGACCTGCACGTGCTTCTCTGAAGCAACATGTCTACAGTGTGGACGTATTTCAGTATCTCTGTCTCAATTTGCTTCTGAGTTCGTGAATCAGTATATCGTGTATGCAGGTTTGGGCACTGATAAAGGACTGTTCACTTATTATCCTGTGCTGCTTAAGCGCGTTGTGATCATAGCTGTTACTCATCAACAACCGGCAAAACCAACATCTCTCTGACTTAAGATTTAAACAGTACATTGTGAAAAACGCTGTCATTATTCTCTTACATATCTGTGCATAAAATTTGAGGAATAAAATAACATTTTAAATGTACTTTTTTTTTACAATTTTAAATAAATATTATTAGAAAATCGCTTTGTTACTTTCGTCCCGCGTTACTTTAGCCCCCGTTTTCCCCTACACATGAGTGGGGTCAAGTTCAACATTTTAGTTTGAATTTTATTTTATACTGTGCATTGTTGCAATGTGCTAAATAAAAATTTTCATAATTTGTAATTGATTTATTCTTTAAAACTTTAATATTAATTTATGCAATTGCAATGCCTTGATTTAAGTAAAGTTAGTACACAGTCATAGCCATAAAT
This sequence comes from Misgurnus anguillicaudatus, assembly GCF_027580225.2. Lineage (NCBI taxonomy): Eukaryota > Metazoa > Chordata > Actinopteri > Cypriniformes > Cobitidae > Misgurnus > Misgurnus anguillicaudatus. The sequence goes on along the minus strand of NC_073360.2, from coordinate 15,774,045 downwards.
GCAATGGTACTAATAATTGGCATACTTTCTTTTAGTGTTTCAGCCTTGGTTTCCTCTTTTTCGGTTTCGCCAAGAATTTTCATTTCAGTGCATTCCTACAATTTTATGTTATGAGAAGAGTGCATGTGTACTGTACGCACACCACCCAGATTTTTGAAACCCCATGTACATTGTTTGCGTTGGTCACAGATGCGCTTACTGGAGAATGTAGTTATGAAGCCCAGGAGATGCATTGCATTGAACGTCTGTTTACATGTTTGAGACAAAAAATTATGCTGTGCAAGGCTGCGCATTCAACCGTTCGCGTACACATATAAAACAGACTATACTTCAGGCTTAATAGTAAGGATCGGTCAGTTCAATTCAAGTGTTTGTCTTCTCAAAGTGTAATTGATCCTGCTGTGTCCAACAGAACTTCAGCACTTGTTGGACTGTCACCAAGAAGAAGATGTTGTGACAAGTGTAACTGTGACTGAGAAAACCTCTCTGACCCTGGATCATTTCTGGTGGCGCGTGGGCCAAGGTTCCCACATTCAGCAAGCTCCACACCCAGCTGGAAAGCACGTCTGGGGGGAAGCCCTTATCTTAGACTCCCTTACACTGCAGGTAATTCGCATGATCCCGAGTGATAACTCACTGATGGAATTAGGTTTTCTCATATTTTGCCTGATAAAGAATAGATTCGTTCTTTCACAGGGCAGTTACAGCAAGCCGAGGGCGGTGAACTCCAGCCCATCTGGGGACGTTTGTGTGGAGTCCAGTCTGAAAGGCCTCCAGCTGGAGGTATCAGAGACCTGCACTATGTGTCTCTCGCGTCTGCTGTCTGTCCTAAAACTAAACGGGGGCGAGGACGTCTCCTTGCACTCCACTCTGGAAAAGCCACAGGCATGTCCGCCTCCGCTCTTTAAATTCAAACTCGGTCTTGAAGATGTCAACGTCTTCACACTCTCTAATGTTGCAGGTGAGAATGCCCTTAAAAGGCCAGTTGCATACTTTGTCTTGGGCGTGTCATTAAAATTAAGTGTGAATTTAATGAGAATGCCCATAAGATGCCCTTAATGAATCTATTTAAAAGTAACATGTTAATTTGTTCTGTTTTCTAGCACATAAGAGTATGTTTTTGGTTTTTCTAGGGGCTGTGGCAGTAAGAGTCGATACGGTGGGAGCTGAGGGATCGGGTGAGAGCTCATCCGTTTCTGTTCAGGGCGTTTCTCTGGCTGTGGTAAAAGCACTTACCGAGAGTTTGGAGCCTTGCTGCCAGGCCGCCCAAACACCCAACCCCATACTGGCCCTCACTGCTATCAACTTTTCTTACCACATCAGCACCCGTTGTCTGGAGGTACTACACCATTTTTGGGATATCATTACTTGGATACTTATTTGATACCAAAATTGAGAAAAAACTGGCATGTGGGTGGAAAAATTACAAATCTTACTATGATAAACGTTAACTTATGATAAGGTTACTGCATAAGGGGCCAATCACACCAAACGTGTGAAAACGCAGGGCACGCTGCACTGCCTTTTTTTGGTCACTTTAACAGTGCGGCGCAGCTTTTTATATTGTTAGGCAACCACCGATGCAGTTGTCAATCAAATATTGAAACTGAGCGCTCTTTTGCTGTTAACCGTCATATAAGCAGAAACTTCAAAAAAAAAGGACGCTTGCTCTGACCTTGTTTGAGGGTGAGAGGTGCACAACAACACAGGAGATTGTGAGTGACTCCAGTCCGGTTGTTCCAAGCAACTGTAAACTTCCGTCACTACAATGGACGGCACGCCTCTCCCCTCATTCAATTGGACAATGGAAAGACGCAAATGATGTTTGGGCGTTTTTCTGTTTTCAGCACTCCTTCAAAAACATGTGCTGTGGCAGGCGGCAAAAACACCTCACTGCCCATAGAAAATCGTTTAAAAAAGGTGCTTGCATCTGCCATAAACGCGTTTGGTGTGATCACCCTCCTGGAGCTTCTAGTTATATAACTTAAAGGTGCCATACAATGTAAAACAATAATGCTGCGTTTACACCAGCCGCTGTAGAGGTGTCAAGCGCGAGTGATTTCAATGTTAAGTCAATGTGAAGACGCGTTGATGCGCGTCTGGAGGTCTCCCGGCACGAATGAGGCGTCTAGCGTGGCAGATGCATTTCCGCCTCATTCGCGCGTCTAGTTCGCGGCTTTCACGGGCGAATGAAGTGAGTAGACGTGATTTTGACGTCTCAAACGTGGCTGGTGTGAACCCCAGGTAAGAGTTCTGTGAATGGTAATGACATATCATCATATTGAGCCTCAAACACGATTTTATCATCCTTATGTAAACGTTGCATACAAAAAAGCCCCCTTAAAACCAACTGTGACATTACAGTTGGGATGTACGTCCCAACATTTCATTATTACATATGTATATGTTGTTACAATGCTAAAAAACAAAGTTGTGACCGTTGAGTTAGCACTATATGCTAGTTAAAGGAACACACCCAGATTTTGGGAATTTAGCTTATTCGCCGTATCCCCCAGAGTTAGATAAGTGCATACATACCTTTCTGATCTCCGTGCGTGCTGTAACTCTGTCTGACGCAGCCCCCGCTAGCTTAGCTTAGCACAAAGTCTGGAAGTGAATGGCTCCAGATAGCAAACTGCTCCCAATAAGTGACAAAATAACGCGAACATTTTACTGTTACTTGGGCGGAGTGATTTGCTCGCAGCACCCGAGAAGCCCCTGGTGAGGAGCAGAGAGTTCGGTCAGAGTTGTGCAAATCACTCCGCCCATGTAGCAGTGCTTCGTCTTCTGAGAATATAGTTCCCGGTATGTATACTGTTAAAAGATGGCTGTGTCTCATATCACCTTGTTATTTGTACACGGTGTGGCTATACAAATCACAACACATAAATAGGAAAATGTTATTTTGTCACTTATTGGGAGCAGTTTGCTAGCTGGAGCCATTCACTTCCAGACTTTGTGCTAAGTTAAGCTAGCGGGGGCTGCGTCAGACAGAGTTACAGCACGCACAGAGATTAGATAGGTATGTATGGACTTATCTAACTCTGGGGGATATGGTGAATAAGCTAAATTCCCAAAATCTGGGCGTGTTCCTTTAAGCATATGCTAGGGGACAAAACCTAGTGTTGTAAATGGACATGTTAAACCGTTGCTGGATCATTTTTGCACTTAATAAAGTCACATACCTTCTTTGTAGATATCTAAAAACAATTTAACATATTGTGTAAAGGCATTCTTTGGCACCATTAATATACAATAATGTCTTTCACTATAGTGTATTTCTTTTATTTACCATATCTTTGCTGTATCAAGTTAACTAGTGTTCATAAGTCAAATGTACCCGCCTCTGTCTTAACTGAACGTGGGAACAGTCATAGACCCAAGCAAAAACATAGCATGCATCAATGCCACTGTGGCAGCTTGTTGAAAAAGCCAGTACAAAGATCCACAAAGTAGTGTGCAACTTGATGTAAATAGTCCAAAAATAGAAAGAATCTAGATCTAAATTGACATGAACTGATTTTATATATGAGTTGACTATGAACAGTCAAGGTATGGAAAAAAGAAAGGTAAAGATTTTATGAAAATAATAATAATATACGATATTTAATACTATGTTGCATTGTTCCTCCAATCTTCATATCAACAGGTTCATAGCGATAGCGCTCTAACAATGCAATGGACCCCATCTGATCACATGTTCTTGTATCAGCACGTTACTGAGAGCCAAAGCTATTGGAATACCTTATCTGCTTCTCTAAAGCTACGACAGGAGGATGGAAAACAGTCCGCAGGTTCTTCCACCAGCCTGTTGGTGTGTATAGAGCTGGCATGCACACGACTCACTGCCCACGTGGCCGAGAAGAACTTCATCATCCTCAGTTCAGAATCTCTGTCCATCTCCAAAAGACCTGGAGCTGTGATCATGAAAAGTCCATATTTAGTCTTCAATTTTGATGGGAATGATATATTTACCTTTACTGGAGCAGAGGTGCAGATGTTGGACGACCTTGAGGAGATGCAGCAGCACAGAAGTTCTTTCACGTTCCTCCAAACAACTCGAAATCGTACCTGGCTTTTCTCTGCCCCTAGCCTTTCCATCGAGTTCCCTTACCAGTACAACTTCTCAGAGACTTTCGACAAGGCCATCAGTGTGCAGAAGTGGCTGAAGACCCTACACAGAGCTGCCATCCCACCATCAGAGCCACAGAGGTTACCTCCGGACGTCGTTGTCCGCATCACCCAGTTCTCCTTTGTGTTCCTGGATGACGTCTTCGAAATCAAACTACGGGATAATTACGAGCTGATGAAGGATGAAAACAAGGAGAGCGCCAAGAGGCTGCTGTTGCTGGACAAGAAAGTGGCCGACCTGCGCAAGCAGCACGGCGAGCTGCTGCCCGCGCGTAAGATCGAGGAGCTCTACACTTCCCTTGAGCGCAAACATATTGAGATCTACATTCAGCGCTCCAAGCGTCTCTACGCTAATACGCCCATGCGCAAGTCCCTGCTTACCTGGACGGTGACGGAACTTGAGCTGGTGGCTCTGGCGGATCAGTCGCTGCACGGGCCGGAGCGGATCCGGGAACAGCTGAGGGACATTGATGGCATCAGCCCCTTTCCTAGAGACGGTCTACAGCTGGTGGTGCAGTGGTGTCGTGCTTTTAAATTCAAACTTAATGCATATCTGGGTAAGTAAAGCAAGCTGTATTAAGTCAAATAATTGTACTTTTTACTACTTTAGTACTTTGTCTACTGTAGAAAGGCAGCTCATTAGATCTTTTGTGTTTTCTACACTCTGGTCCAGTGCGGATCCGGGACTACCCACGGTACCTGTTTGAAATCAGAGACTGGGCGCTGTCGGGGCGACTGATGGCCACCGAGCAGGACGGACAGATAAGAGCGAAGCGCAAACAGATTGTTCAGCTCGGCCAGCCATGGGGTGATGTGACCGTTTACAGGAATATGCCACCATTAAAGTTCTACTATGATGTTCATTGTAAGTATTCTTGAGATTGTAACCTAGCCTGTGATGGTACAACGATGGGACTTAACCATTCAAATTGTTTGCAGCAACCATTTCCCTCTACACTATTGTATGGGGACCATGCTGGGATCCTGCTTGGACACTGATTGGCCAAGCTGTTGATTTACTGACAAAGCCAACAGCTGACCCCTCCCCGCTGCTGGCCTGGTGGGATAAAAGTAGACTGCTTGGACATGGACGTTGGGTCATGGACATAGACCAGGCCAACCTGCACCAGCTCGCTACTGAGGTACATGCACTCCTACTTCACCATGATTGCAGGAATAGGAAATATAATGGTCAATGTTTATGGCTACTCAGGAGTTTAACCACCACAGTATGATGCTTCGTTGGATAAACTAACTACCTAGCCTAGTCTTGACTTTTTCCTGAAAAAATATATGTAACTTTGTTGCATATCCGTTGTTCGAGCCACATTAGTTTAACAACATAGTCAATTACGTCACATGCTTTTGGGAAGCACACCCCAAACCATTGACTTAAAGGTCCACTGTGTAGATTTTGAGTGGCATCTAGCGTTGAGGTGAATTGCAACCAGCGCCTCAGTCCACAGCTCATCACTCCCTTTCGAAACGAATAGAGAAGTTACGTTAGCCGCCACAGGACAAACACATCATCGTCTGAGACAACGTAGTGACAATGCGCATTATAGAGCAGTTTGTCCATTTAGGGCTACTATAAAAACATGACGCCGACTTCCAAGTAAGGGGATACGCGGTGTATGTAGATAAAAACTTCTCTTTTCTAACGTAATAAAAACAATACAGTTCATTATGTAAGGTCTTTGTACACCACTGATAATATAGTTATGTCAATTATATTGCATTTCTGTCAATAGCTCCTTCTAAAAGTTACACAATGCACCTTTAAATATGTAAAAAATCTGTTGTAGGATCCTTACAACACTACAGAGAACCTTCATTGGGAGTGGAACAAGCTTAACTTTGACTGGAACCCAGGACAGTTTGTCTTCAAGGGTGATCTGGATGTTAACGTTAGAACAGCATCTAAGTATGTGCATTTTAGATGTTCTTTGAGTCATATACATATAGCTTTGTATAACAATATGACCATGTGTTATTAAGTTAACTTTGCTCATTCTTTCTACTCTGTCTAAAGGTATGATGATATCTGTTTCCTGCATCTCCCAAACCTGTGTATGACCCTTGACCTCCAATGGCTGTGCCACGGCAATCCACACGACCACCATGCCGTAATGCTCTGCGCTGCCGAGAACGTTACGGATGTCCTGTCAGGACAGCCGCATGACTCTTACAGGGCCTTCCGCTCTGAAAACCTCAATCTCTCAATCACCATGGACCTCAACTGGCACAGTGGTAAGGGGGCGTGTACACCAAGGCATTTTTGTTGGCGTATGTTTTCAATTGTTCAACTTTGAGTGAAACGCTTAGCTCATTAATGTCACTTCTCACTCGGCCGTCCAATCACAGTGGAGGGGGGCGGGACAAATATCACAACAACCAACTGACGAATCGTTTAATGACTGATAAACAAAGCAGACATATCACAGCAACCAAAGTGCTCAGCTGATAAAACTCAGGCAAGCGCCCACAGCAATTACACATGCAGATCGCTCATAGGCAAAAAGAAATGCGTGTGAGGAAATATGACAAGTTTTTTAACCTGACGGGAGGTGTTCAGCGCATCAGTTCACTGAGCTGAGTCCACAAGCAAACTCTACGCCTGCAATTGATGCAGAATTATAAATTGGGCTTAAGCCTTTCCCTTCTCGACTTAGCCAAATATTTTTAAAAGTCATGAAAAGTGACCACTATTTTTTTTCCTAGAACCCTGTCAGCCCCGAATCCTCCTCTACAGCAGCACACTGCGCTGGATGCAGAACTTCTGGGCCACTTGGACCAACGTGTCCCGGCCTATCTGCAGAGGCAAGCTCTTCCACAGTCTCAAACCCAATCGCAGGAAGCTCGGCCAGCACTACAAACAGATGTCATACACAGCATCTTTTCCACAACTACAAGTAAGATATCTGCTTCCGAATGGACGAGTTCTTGCGTCTTGACCTAAACTAATAAATACGCAAGACCACCTTGTCTTAAAATCATTTCTGTTTGCAGGTTCATTACTGGGCTTCTTTTGCTCAGCAGAGAGGTATTCAGGTCGAGTGTAGTAATGGTCACGTCTTCACCAGAGGAGCACAAAGACTCATTCCACAGGGTGAGAGATCAGACACGCTTCATCTACTGTGTCTTCTTCACACATTTTGTGCTTAAATGGCTGCCTTTGTGTTCGGCAGCTGGTACTGTGATGAGGCGGCTGATCTCTGAGTGGAACGTCACTCAGATGGTCAGCGAGCTCTCTCTGGTCACCGTCCACCTAATGGCCTCCACGTGGGACGAGACAGCTGACCATCAGATCAACGCCCAGGTGAAGAAGACCCACCTGCTCAGCCTATCTTCACTAAGCTACCAAAGACAGAGCCAACGAATAGAGGAGGTAAAATGTCAAACAGATGTAATGTAGGGGTTTTTGTTGGCAACATTAGAAATAATTCGTAATCTAGGGCTGCAAAATTATTAATCGTGACTAATCGTTTGCAGAATAAGTTTTTGTTTACATCATACTATTATACTGTGTATAATAATTATGTATATAGAAATACACACACATTCAAGTATATATTTAAGAAATATGTACGTGTATATACATTTATATTAGGGCTTTCAAATGATTAATTGCGATTAATCGCATACAAAATAAAAGTTTTTTTGTATAATTTATGTGTGTGCACTGTGTGTAATTATTTTATGTATAAATATATATTATATATATAATATATATAGATAAATGCACACATATTACTGTTTGTATTTAAGAAACATTTACATGTATATTTATATATATTTTGATATATTTTATAATATAAATATAATCAAAAAATACCTAAATAAATAAATAGAATTTTTTTTTAATTCTTTCATATATGCATACAGTACATAATATATACACACAGTACACACACACATATATTATGAAAAAACACAAACTTTTAATTTTTTATGTGATTAATCGCGATTAATTATTTGACAGCCCTCATTTTTATAATTTATATTATATGTAATTATAAATACTTAAATAAATAGATTTTTTTCTTAAAATTATACATGCATGTGTGTTAATATATACATAATTATTATACGCAGTACATACACATATATGATGTACAGAAAAACTTTTATTCTGCAAACGATTAGTCGCGATTAATCGTTTTGTTTGTCATAGGAGGTGAGCTCCAAAGACGAGGGCAATGCTTCATACACACACAAGCTGTGTTTAGTGGACCTGCGAGCCTCCTGGACCACCACCAATAGGAACATTGCTTTTGGGTTGTACGATGGCTACAAAAAAGCATCCGTGTTGAAGAGGAACCTGTCCACCGAGGCTCTGAAGGGTCTACGGATCGACACCCAGGCACAGACGAAAAAGCTAAAGCGATCCATGTCTAACTATTCTCCTAACACAGCTCCAGCTACGCCAGTTGTCCCCACTGCCACCCGGCCAGAAAAGAGTCAGAATGAAGGTAATGTCTTATTTTGAGGTCTGGTCCACATCGTAGCTCATTCTGAATAAGAATTGCAAACTTATAAAACAATGGACCATGTGACTATAATGTGAAGACACTAGCAATTGCTGGTGTGGTGTGATGTAATGTAAGGGCCAAGTCAATCTGAAATAATATTCTAAATGTTTTTTTAGTGTCACTAAATGTTTTTTTTTTTTTTTTGCTCTTTAAGGGACGTCAATGTTACAGAAGTTGATCGAGGAGACGGATAAGTTTGTAGTGTTCTCAGAAGAGGATGCGGGTGTGTGCGATCAGCTCTGTGGAATCGCCGCATGCCAGACGGATGACGTCTACAACCGCAACTGCTTCATAGAGCTAGTCAACGGACAGGTATGCATTCAGTTTCACCAGCATTAACTCGCTGCTTTATTGGGTCTAAATATCTCCCCACGTTCACGTTGTTCAGATGATGCTGCGTGGCACGGAGACTGCAGGCTGTGTGTTGGTATCTGCTGCTAAGGCTCAGCTACTGCAGTGTGAGCATCATCCCGCTTGGTACAACGACACCCTCAAACAGAAGACCACCTGGACCTGCCTACTGGATGGCATGCAGTACTTTGCCACCATGGAGCAAAACCCCTCAGAACAGGAAGACTGGCAGCTGTGGCTGGAGGTTTGGTTTAAGATGCAAATTGTACATCATTTATAGTCGATCAAACATGGCTGTAACGCAGTCGAATCCCACTTTGTGCTCATGCAGGTGAAGAACATTGAGGAGCACAGGCAGAGGAACCTGGATTCGGTACAAGAGCTGATGGAAAGTGGTCAAGCTGTTGGAGGCATGGTCAGCACTACCACAGGTGAGACATTATAAAGATGACATTTTCCATATAGATAACAGTTAAGTAACTCGAAACTCTTTGATTTAGACTGGAACCAGCCATCCCAAGTGCAAGAGACTCAGCAAGTCCAGCGTATCATCTCTCGGTGTAGCTGTCGTATGTATTACATCGGCTACAGTCACGACATTGACCCTGAGTTGGCAACATCCATTAAACCACCAGAAACACGGGACTGCCACGAGAAAGAAGACCTACTGAAGAAACAGGCTGGTATGCCACTTTTGGCCTTGTGACTTTGAGATTGTTTGAGGAACTTCCAACATCATTTGTTTTGTTCGTTCACACCAGGAGCTGTAGACACCTTCACTCTCATCCACAACGACCTGGAGATTTCAACTAATCCAGTGCAGTACTCCATGATCTTGGATATAGTCAATAACCTGCTACTCCACGTGGAACCCAGACGCAAGGTTTGAGTCTAAAAGAGGAATCTTAAATGATTGCCTGTCTCGTGAGCTAATGTGAGATCTTTGTCTTTGTTCAGGAACACAGTGAAAGAAAGCAACGTGTGCGATTCCAGCTGGAGATCTCCAGTAACCCTGAGGAGCAGCGTAGCAGTATTTTGCACCTCCAAGAGGCAGTACGACAGCATTTGGCTCAGATCCGATGTCTGGAGAAACAGATCTACTCCAACATGAGGGTCAGTGAAACATTTTCCCTACGAGCGCTTTTTACAGGTGATGACGTCCTTGCTCATGCTGGTTTTTGATTTGACCCTTGCAGTCCCAGACAGAAGAGTTTAGAGGAGATGAGTTATCTGATATCAACCTACGTCTGCAGAATCAGCTCAACCAAGAGAAGACAGACATGCAGATGAAGAGCGAAGAGCTTAATATCCTCATCCGGTTGGTCACCAGAACATTTGATTACTTAAGCCCAGTTGCAAAACCTAGTGAGCTGCAGGCTGTGGTCTACTAGTTTAACAAAGACTCTTGATACAGAAATCCAGTTGTACTAATAGAGAAAGTCAAGTCTTTCAGCCCGAAGTGTTGTTTGTACGCAAACGTACATACACCATTGAACACCGTGAGTTTATTTGACTCATACGTGTACGCAGATGTTCGCTGCATGTGAGTTGCGATAAAATGCAATGCATCTCCTGTGCTACATACAACATTGTCCTGCAGGCACATGTGTGACCTACACGTACAATATATGCAGGTTTAAAAAAGGCGGTGACAACTGTGTCATGCGCACTATACGCCGACCCTCTCGTACATGTAAAAAATTGACCATACTTCGGCATTTCATGTGCAACCACATGGTTCTTTCAGGTGTTTTAAGGACTTCCAACTACAACGGGCAAACAAGCTGGAGCTGCGGAAACCCCCGGAGGATGTTAGCGTGGTGCGTCGTACCGAGATCTACTTCGCTCAGGCCCGCTGGTGTCTCACAGAAGAGGATGGACAGTTGGGCATAGCTGAGCTCGAACTACAGAGGTTCATGTATAGCAAGGTGAGTCTGCAGTGACCTTATGGTGCATTCACACCAGAGTCGGCAAGCGCAAGCGATTTACAGACCAACAATAGTCCGACATGTATTGACCTAGTGCTAACATGATTTACTGAGAAGACGTTATCGACATCATTCATTATTAATCCAAGCAATAAAAACGACAACAGAAACTAACGTTTTTACACTCATTTAAGCAAGTATGTAAGCCAACCGGGTCATAGCAGAACCGTAAGTGCAGCATGCGTTAGCCGCTTGCTAACGTGACTCTCTGACAGTATATTAAGAGTTTAAAAAACCACATCAATACACATCATTCATCATTAGTCCAGGTTATAAAAACGACGACAGACATTAACATTTTTACACTCATTTAAGCAAGTATGTAGCTATAATCATACTTACAGGTTACAATAAATAAAGTGGGTTACTGAACCATCTTTCATTGCCAAACATCTAGTAAATCCCTCTGTAAAAAGTAATTTTAACCACTGATTCTTCATATCTTCATCCTTTGGTAGTGAAAATAACACAAACTAAAAACACAGCATGATATGATGTTTACACACTAACTAGCTGTGGGCAGGTCATAGTTTTTGTTTCTCCCGGGCAAGGCTGTAGGCGGAGATTATTATGCAAAGTGTTCGTGTGACGTGAATAAAAACAGGCAGGAGATTCAATCCATATGACAACTCGTTTTAGTGATTCAGAGTCGACTCCCTACTTTAGAAGCCAATAACTTTACTAATCATGCACTTTTTGGTTCAACTACTTTGCACATTGTTTACATTGATGGACAGCTACATGACACAATCCCATTACGCGAATTTACACGTGAATGTCTCGAATGACTAGAATTTCACACGCGAATGAAGCAAAGTAAACTCAAAATGTTCAAGCGTCCAACTACGAGCAAAAAACTAGTTTTTGTCGCCTTTCGTCTCTGGTGTGAATGCACAGTAAGAATTTCGAAATTGCTTAATGTAATCATTACAGTGGGTCAAATGTTAACTACTATGTGCGTGACTATGCATAGTGGGCTAACAGGATGTTGTTCTTCACAGTTAAATAAGTCTGATGACACAGCAGAACATCTCCTGGAATTGGGCTGGTTCACCATGAATAACCTGCTACCCAATGCTGCTTACAAGGTACGGCTCTCATTAAAGATTTACCTTTGTTGAATGATAGGACGACAATATCATGTGACTTAGTTATATATGAAATTCTGCTTTCTTTGAACTTTAGCCTCTGTGAAATGTTATTACATGTCTATAAATGCTTTTAGTATAATTATACAGGGTTTCCTTAAGCTCGGAGAATAGTCTGTTTTTTACGTGTACGCAAATGTACGTGCAAGGGCAGGGCACAGCCTTGTAAATCTCCTGAGCTACATACTACATTCTCCTGTAAACCATACGTGGGGTTTAAAAAATCCAGTGGTACGCGTTCAGTACGCAGGCACTTTTCTGATGACGAAAATTGCGTCACATGCACTGTACACAAACCCTCCCGTACACGTAAAAAATGGACCATACTTCAGTCCTGTTTTGAAAATGTTGAGTTTTAGACTTCTCTTTGTAGTTTTACAACCATTTGCTTGGTTTCTCTTGTGCAGCATCTGAGGGTAGGTATGGTACGGGTAAAATCGTACTGTATGTTTGTTAGTCAATGCATTTTTCCTCTTTCATACATGCCTGCTAAGAGATTTCATTGTTCTGTCGGGACAAACCTCATTTGATCAATTGCTACTTGATCATCTATCCACATTTACTTTTGACACACAGTGTTTATTTATTTACTGCGTGTTTTGGACCACAAAACATTAGGGTCAATTTTTAAAATTGAGAATTAAACGTCATCTGAAAGTTGAATAAATAAGCTTTCCATATATGTATTTTTGTTAGGATAAGACAATATTTTGCCGAGATACAACTGTTTGAAAATCTGGAATCTGAAAGTGCAAAAAAATCTGAATATTGAAAAAAATCACCTTTTAAATATTTGATGAAGATATGAAGATTTTTACTTAACATCCTAATGATTTTTGGCATATCATGTAATAATATCGATCATTTTGACCCATACAATGCATTTTTGGCTATTGCTACAAATATACCGGTGCTACTTGTGACTGGTTTTGTGGTCCAGGATATCACATTTGTCTTTTTCATTTATGTTTTTACATTCATTCAGGTTTGACTGCCAGAATATGCAAGGATTGTTTTCGCTTTACATTTTTTATTTAAACTAACGCAAGGGATGTTGTGTTCTTAGTTTTCGGTTTTGTGTTGTAGGTGGTTTTGCGTCCTCAAAGCCCCTGCCAATCCGGACGCCAGCTTGCACTGCGCATCTTCAGTAAGGTCCGCCCCCCGGTAGGCGGGATTTCTGTCAAAGAACACTTTGAGGTAATTATCATAAAGCCTACAAGATTTAACACTGTATATTCTCTGTAAATATTCATTTGTAACTGTATAAAAATATTTTCCTTTGTAGGTTAATGTGGTACCGCTCACCATTCAGCTCATGTACCAATTCTTCAAAAGGATGATGGGATTTTTCTTTCCTGGAAGAAATGTGGAAGAAGAGGAAGTTGGGGATGAGGAAGATAAATTCAGACTGGTTACTACAGGTTTGTGAACTTAGCTTTGTTATTGTATATCGTTATGTATTACTTCAGAAGTATGTAAGCTATATATATCTCATATATCAGCTATATAATTGTTAAACATCATATTAGATCAGGGAAATTTTAATTTCATCTGCATTTTGTAGAAGCTTTAATCCAAAACGACTTGCAGTGTATTGAAGCTATGTGTTATGCTTTAAGAATGTAAGGTTATTTGGATGGCCATATATGTAACTTAAAGGTCCCGTTCTTTCTGTGTTTTTGATGCTTTGATTGCGTTTACAGCGCACTATATAACATGTGTTCATGTTTCATGTGTAAAAAACACGGTATTTTTTAACACAATTCATTCATCTGTATAGCGCTGTTTTCACTGTCCTAAAAACAGGCTGATGTCTTCCTTGTTCTATGAAGTCCCTCCTTCAGAAATACACAACGAGTTCTGATTGTGTAGTCTGTTTAGTGTGTTGTGATTCAATAACAGCTTAGCTTGCCATTAGCTTAGTTGGCGACTGACGTATTCCTGTGGGCGGAGTTAAGTCAAAAAACTGTTCTAGTGATGTCATTCAAGCAGGAAGTAGAGGGCTGTAGTCCAAACCGGCCGTTCGCTGTAGGCTTTGAAAGGCGAATTCTGTTAAAGAAAATATATCGCCTGACAGTGAACTTTGAGCTTTATCATTTTACAGGTATGATTTATGGTATTATAGCAACATTACACACTAACTAGCGTTTAAAAAATGTGATCAGAAAGAATGTGACCTTGTCAGAATTGTCAGTTTTGATTTCCTGGGGACTTTAATGTGGAACTGTAACTAAATTCTGAAAAATCCAGATTGCACTGCCTTGACTGACATATTTTTAACATTCCTGTTTTTACCACCGCAATCGTTGCGCTGACATAAATAGCACTGATCAATATTACTTAATATTGATTTCTTTTTGTCCCTCTCTAATGCTCATGTGAAGAGTATTAGGTTGCTATCCGATGTGTGTTATGTCATACTGATGGCTCGATCTTGACTATTAAAAGCTCTTCCCTCCTTTGACATTCAAAGGTTTGCTTCAGGGTCACTTTTGGTGTGCAGTATAGTGTCTGAGACTTTTTTTCTAATACTACAGGCGTGGTGAAACCCAGACAGCTCTCTGAAGACTCCATAGGTGGACTTGGGCCTGGAAAAGGGGTCACACAAGGGTTAAATCGAACAGCTGGAGTCAGGAGGTCATTTCGAAAACCACCCGAGGTATTCCAATATGATAATTGAACAAACGTAAAAATAAACGTTGATGTATTGTCGAGAAAATGTCTGTTTACATTATTACTTTTAAAGGGACACTCCACTTTTTTGAAAATATTCTCATTTTCCAGCTCCCCTAGAGTTAAACATTTGAGTTTTACCATTTTGGAATCCATTTGGATCTCCAGGTCTGGCGCTACCACTTTTAGCATAGCTTACCATAATCCATTGAATCTGATTAGACCATTAGCATCGCGCTCAAAAATAACCAAAGAGTTCCAATATTTTTCCTATTTAAAACTTGACTCTTCTGTAGTTACGTCGTGTACTAAGACCGACGGAAAATTAAATTTTTCTATGCTGATATGGCTAGGAGCTATTAAAGAAACATTACATTCCTCCATTTCCAGCATCCAGTCGATGACATTGACAAGATGAAGGAAAGAGCAGCCATGAACAACTCCTTCATCTACATCAAGATTCCTCAAGTTCCCCTCTGTGTCAGCTACAAGGGTGTTCATACTGCCAAATTCACCAAACACCAATCTAAAGGAGGTGTTCCTGTATGCTAACAGTTCACTTTTGCCATAGGGTGAGAAAAGCAGTGTGGACTGGAAAGATCTGAACCTGGTTCTGCCCTGTTTGGAGTATCATAACAACACGTGGACCTGGCTGGACTTTGCCATGGCTGTGAAGAGAGACAGTCGTAAAGCTCTGGTTGCACAGGTAACCCATAAATTACCCATTAGTAGTTATAAACTGTAGTCGATTCCCAACCAGAACACACACACCATAATCAACGTCCATGCTTTTGTGCTATGATCAGGTGATAAAGGAGAAACTACGGTTGAAACCGGCCTCAGGCTCAGAGTCTCGAGGTAAACCCACAGATGCTAAAGCAGACAGCAGCGTCCAGCAGCAGGTGGAGGATGAGAAGGCACGACTTTTGATCGGCTTCAGCACGGCAGACAAGAGCTCAACCAAAAAGAGCATCTTCAGTCGGCGCAAGTGAGCGGACCACGATAAGTGACTCGCGTCCACGTCACCACCAGTGGTGCCTTCGAACGTCCATGCTGGATGTGGACGGGCAAACCAGCACCGAACACAAGCCACGGCTCCAAGCGTTGGTCCTGCTATGGGATGAGATTGTCATTCTACTGTCAGAAATGAGTGCTGTATACCTAGCTTTGTGTGTTTTTGTGCTTCCGTTGTGCCATAACTCGTTTCAGTGTATTAAAATGCACTTCAGCGTTAAAGCCACATTTCACAACTAAGATGACATCACAGTTAAATGGTGTCCCACAAGTCAACGGTTTATTTCGGATTATGAGAGCTGTGCTGCTGATGTCTTTCCTGCTGGTTCAGGAGATTCCCAAGTGACTTTCAAAGAGGGAAGCACCTGGAATGGCTAAGGGAGTTTGAAATTATGCATACTGAAAACAAATAATCACAATCCCATTAAGTAGGGTGCTTCATTAATGATAAATAAGGAATTTATTCCTATAGGAGATCAAGGTTAAAGATTACATTGTACATGATATCCAATTAGTTGCCTTTTGCTTTACTGTACCGTTCATTGTGCAATACAAAAGCAAAGCATACTAAAGATTTTCTGCTAGTGAAGCAGCTGCGTTGTGACGTTGACGGTCACGAGAATCATTTTGTCGTATTTCACCTTTGTAGCCGATTGATTGATGCTTTGTAATTTTAACACTGTGGCACTTTTACACAAAGTATTTTCTGATATTTTTGTATTTGTGGTTATCGTTTCAATAACATCTTCAAATGCTGCTGATCTTTGCGTTCCAGCTTCAAAAGATGTGGATTATTTCAGATTGTTCCCACTGTTTTGAGGCCTAGTATTGTTCTTTGTAGATATGGGAGGTATTAAATGTCACCAAGCATGTAAATTAAAATTTGTCAATAAAAGCAGCCAATAAGCCTTTCAAACTCAGTTAGGTCTCTTTGAATTTGAGCCGTTTTTTCATGGTGTCTTCATGTTAGACTATCTGTGAAATCTCAGATATATGTACATTTTTGTAAAATATAACCTTAAAGGGACACTCTACTTTTTTTGAAAATATTCAAATCTTCCCCAGAACTCTGGGTCTGGCGCTACCACTTTTAGCATAGCTTAGCACAGTCCATTGAGTCTGATTGGACCATTGGCATTGCACTCAAAGAAAACCAACAAGTTTTGATGTTTTTCCTATTTAAAACTTGACTCCTCTGTAGTTACATCGTGTACTAAGACCGACGGAAAATTAAAAGTTGCGATTTTCTAGGCAGATATGGTTAGGAACTATACTCTCATTCTGGAGTAATAATCAAGGACTTTGCTGCCGAAACATGGCTGAAAATAGTCCCCTGCTATTGAACGTTTCTAAAGGGCTTGTTATAGTTGTGCGTAGGTCCAACGGCGTAGGTTCCCCGTCGGTTTTCATTTATACTTTTGCGTCGTCGTCCGCGTCAATGTGCAAACACATGCGCAGACTGCTGGTAGGCAGTAACCACACGTGTAACCACAGTAGCAGCGCGAACATCAAAGAAGAAGAAGCTTAGCAAGTTAACCCACAAACGAAGAAGAAACGGCAACTTGTTGTGTATTATTTGAGAAGACCAGCAATGATGGAAGTTAATAAACAGCGACTTTTGATGCAGTTTGAGTTAACTTGGCTCATCTTTGTTTTCACCGTCACAAATGGAAATACCTATGACGCAGTTTTTTTTACCTGACCAGAGGGGTTCTGGTGGACCAATCACAGTGCTTGCAATATTTGTTATTGTGCCTTTGCATTCATTCAATAGATGTCAAAATATCAAATAACTGGCATTTGCAAAGAAAAAAGGCAAGACCTTCACATTTCATAGATGAGTTAAGTCAGTTTACTTTATGTATAGAGTTTACAAACAAATAAATACCAAATGCAAAACAATTGAGTACATTTTGAAGCCACTGCAAGCATCCAATAACATACCAGTATAACTCCATATGAAATGGGAGATTATTCATCATTAAGTTGGCTAAAAATTGATTTTCCACAGGACATAATAACCACTGACTGCACAAAATGCCCTGGAGCCCGCTGACTGACGTCATGAATCAATTATGACGTTTATGCATGTTTTATGCCGCGCTACGGAGACCGACCGGCGATGACATCAAAGTATCGCGAGAGCGATCCACACTAGCACTGCTTCGCGATACTATGGTGTCATACGCCGATCGGTCTGCGCACACCCTGATGAGTCCGACTACGCACGATTATTGTGTATAAATAAATATTAATGAATGGGCGGGGCAGAATCTGAAGCATTTCTGCATGTGCATCAAACCATTGGGCAGTTGTAGTGATGTGACTGCTGTAAGAGCTCTGTATCTTCTTGTGTTTAATAAAAATGCTGCGTTGAATAATGAAACTGGAATTTATTGTATAGAAGACTTTTGTAGAACTATCTGTGGGCTTTCCATTTTATTCATTTATTGTTTGCAACATGTAATGGGCGTGCGATGGGCGGAGACGAGAGTAAAAATAAGGTAAGTAAGAGAGTAATTAAATAATCATGCAACTCAACGATCATTTCATTTACAGTGCTGTGCAGTTTCATGAGACCAAAACTGTTTTATTTCATTTCACCTAGTGTTTTTGTGCATGTGTTAACTATTCATCTTTTAATATTATGTTTAACAGTGTAATGTTCTGAAAACCTAAATGGAAACAGGAATGTCTTAATATAAACTCCAAAAAACGTTCCAAAAACGTATAATCCACAATGATTTTATTATATTTGCTTTAAAATTGTGGTCTTTCTTTTAAAATAGTGTCAAAGTGTCTATTTTGGACCATTGTGTATTCATAAAAGGACATCACTCTGAGTACTGTGTGGTGTCAATTTTCCTGCAGTCACCAGCATCACAGGAGAAGGTGAGATCCCTGTCCTGTCGCAAGAGGTTTCTGTCTCTCCCCACTCGAATTCCTCACAATCTGTTTAGACGCAGTGGATTCTCTAAACCTTCACAGAAAGACTCAAACCCACAGTGGACATTGCCAGCTTTTATTTCTGTTTTCCTCCCTGAGTTTCCACAGAGGTTTACAGGACATGTTCATTTACAGGTAGTTGCCACAACATCTACTTTTAAACTATTGTGTTTAAATGAAGAATATTTATGTTTGGACTATTCCTTTATGATTGTCATTTATGTTATCTGTGAAAAATGACTTGGAATGACATGACTTTAAATCTTTTTTTTTTAATCTAATACCATTTTATTCAGATTCTTGGGTTTATAGCTAAAGGCTCATTTGGTCCTATCCTAAAGGTGAAGGACGTATGTAAAGATGTGACTTATGCTATCAAGGTGATTTTCTTTTTATATTTCTATTCAAAAAGTGATGTTTTCATGATATTGAATTTCTCTTCATTCCAGAATTTCTATTGTCACCAATGGTTAGGTTTTACCCAAAGCTGAGGTTTTGAAGCACAGAGTCCTCCAGCAGTCAAAAGAAGAGGTGATAGTTCAAGTGAGTCACACTGGAGCGATGCTATCTGAGTCTCTGTGTCAGCTACAGCTCGACTGATTTGGTTCGAACCGGGCTACTGAAACATGACGTCCGCTTATAGTTCACGTCTCAGCCAAAGCCTCATGCACACGTTCTAACATTTCATACTTCAGTTGTATTTTATAGCTTATTCCTCTCAATGCCTGCACTCATCTCCATCTCATTATTTTTGTATTGTGGACTGTTACATTATAGCGACAAGTCAGACATCCTTTCCTCCTCAGTCTCCAGGACTGCTGGCAGAGTCCGAACAATCTCTTCATCAGTGAGTCACAACACATACATGGGCATTTGCAAACCTATCCTCCCTCGCTTTTTTATCATGCTTTAAAGAGATATTCTGGTTAAGATAAAGTCACATCCAGTGTTGGGGAAAGTTACTTTTAAAAGTAATGCATTACAATATTAAGTTACTCCCCAAAAAGTAACTAATTGCGTTACTTAGTTACTTTTCATAGAAGGTAATGCTTACGTTACTTTTAAATTACTTTTGCGTTACTTTTTCTTACTTGGCTGAGGCTTGATATCTTTCAGGCCTTGCAGGTGTTTTTTATGATCGCAATAATGTCAAGCTCTGGCCTGCCATCTCCGTTTCTGACTGAAACTGTTCCCGCTCAGGTGCACAGAGTGCGTATTTCTACATTAATATGTTCAGTTTAATTCAGTACATTATTTTATTTTTAAATTGAATTAACTAAACTGAAAAGTAACTTGCATTAAAAATTTAACTTAAATATTAATGTGTACATGCGTTACTCTTGTTACATTAGAAAAGTACTATTATTACCTAATGCGCGTTAGTTGTAATGCGTTACCCCAACACTGGTCACATCACCTTTTTTCACATTTTTTTTTCTCGCTTGACAGTCATGACAGCATTTCTTGTGTTGTTTTGTGGATATCATGCACACACTGGGTTATTTTCAACCCAGCTTTGGGTCAAAAAGGGACAAACCCAGAAAATGTTTATATTTGACCCAACAATGGGTTAAAACAGTTAGATTACATCACAATGGGTTGGGTTTGTCTCTGTTTGACCTGATGCTGGGTTGATAAATAACCCAACATATTTTAGAGGCAATTCCACGATTTAATAGATGTATAAGATCATGACATAACCTTAAATATTGCATCGTTCTTGTATATACAGTAATATTCCAGCCTCCTAATAAATATCTGCATAATGCTGTCCATTTGTTCACATCCTCCTTTTCCTTCTTATGGATCTATGTTGCCAAAATGTCTATTTATCATCTATTCATCGTCTCATGTCAGACTTGAAGACCCAATTATGTTATCTTTTCTTTACCAAACAACATCCCTCTGTGATCCTGTGACTGCCTGCATTTGTGTCCTCTGCTGCGTATGACAATACACATTTTTTGGAGGTTTAATTTATTTAAAGGTGGCATCAAGGTCAAGATCAATCAGTTGTTTTCTGTGACTTAGTCTCTTTCTCTTTCTAGTGTGTGATTATTGCAGTACTGGGGATCTGTATACTTACTGGACACTGAAGGGCTGTTTTGATGAGAATGAGATTCGAGTGTTTGCTGCCGAATTGGGTTCTGCTTTGGGTCAGTGTTTAACTGAGATAAGTTGGTTAGTATCTATGGTAATAATCTATAAATAAGTTATATCTATATTGTTTCATTTGCAGGTTTTCTACATGACTTTGGAATAATACATAGGGATGTGAAGGTATTGAGTTTGCTAGTTCAGATAATATTTTTGTCATGTTCGTTTCTCATTTTCAATGCATTCTTTAAAATTCATTGTTTTCTAACAGATGGAGAACATCCTACTGACTGATGAAGGTAAAGCTCATCTTCGTTTACATTGTAAAAGAGATGTACTTACTTACATCTGTGCAATACCTTTATATCACATTTATGAAATTATAAAAAAAAAATCGATAATAAAATATTTGGGTCTCCTATTTCAAAACTACACTGTAAAAATACTTTGCTACCTTAAAATTTTTTGTTAAATCAACTCAGATTTACAAGTCATGTCAACAGAGATGAGTTGTCACAACTTATAAATTATAGTTGAGAAAAGTCAACTTAATTTTATAAGTTATAACAACTCACCTGTAGTTATAACAACTCATCTCTAGTCAAGATAAATAATAGTAAGTTGAAATGATTTGTAAATCTGAGTTGATTCAACAAAAAATTTAAGTATTTTTTTACAGTGTATTCATCCTAAATGGGCTTAAGTTGGCTTAAGTTGCATTTAAATTCCTTGTAAAATGTTGCACACTGTTTTTTTTAAAAGTTGTACTGTTATTTGTCGTCTTGTAATGAACTAAACATGGTAAAAACCATGACAAATGATGTGATCAGAAAATCATGCCGACATATGTTCACCTCATAAAAATGACATTACTATATAAAATTAAGGATTTTTTACTTTATGCAACTTCATATAGAAAAATATATAAGGCTGCAAAACTACAGTTTCTGAACCACATAAAAATCTAGATGTGGACATGAAAACAATTGGTGAAAAACGATTAAAATGAAATAAAACAGAGCATTCATGTACAGTAAATAAAATACAGTATAGTTGGGCCAGTATAGTTATTTCAGACTTTTAAATTATATCACGAATAACAACCACAGGTTTATACAATTATTCATGCATATTTGTGTCTGTTTGTTGTATTTGCAAACCACATCCTACTAAACTGTAAAGCATTTATTTAGCTTGTGAAGGGAATGCATTTGTAAATGTGAAACCTTTTTTTTGTGATTTGTGTTTCTTACATAAAATCATCCTACATAATGTAAAAATCATTCTGTGAAAATTTAACCTTGATATTTTTAAAGGTCCCGTTTTTCCTGATCCCATTTTTCAAACTTTAGTTAGTGTGTAATGTTGCTGTTGGAGCATAAATAAAACCTGTAAAATGATAAAGCTCAAAGTTCACTGCCAGGCGATATATTTTCTTTAACAGAATTCCCCTTTCAAAGCCTACAGCGAACGGCTGGTTTGGACTACAGTCCTCTACTTCCTGCTTTAATGATGTCACTAGAACAGTTTTTTGACTAAACTCCACCCACAGAAATACGTCAGTCGCCAAGCTAAGCTCACACGGCTCTGCTAAGTTAAGCGGCTGTCCAATAACAACACACTAAACAAGCTACACAATCAGAACTCGTTATGTATTTCTTAAGGAGGGACTTCATGAACAAGGAAGACATCAGCCCGTTTTGAGGACAGTGAAAGCAGCGGTATAGAGATAAGTCAATTGTGTGAAAAAGAAAAAAAGTTTTTTACACACGAAACATGAACACATGTTTTATTGCGCACCTTAAACACAATCATAGCTTCAAAAACACAGGAAGATCATGTTGGGAAAAACGTGACCTTTAATATTGAGTGAGTAAGGTCATGTCAGAGATTGAAATTAATGAGTGAAATCAAACTTTGCCGCTCCAAATCTCATCATTAGATCATGAAACTTTAACTTGAATTTTACAGGCAGGGTCACAGATATTACTGCTGTCTGATTTAGGTCACCTCCGCTTGACTGATTTTGGGCTGTCTCGTCGCCTTGAGCGTGGGGATAGAGCCTTCACTATCTGTGGCACAATACAATACATGGGTGAGATTACAGTATATTTATAGTAATGTTGTGTTTAGGAACTTAAAGCATGTGTAGCTCTATTTTTGCTCATTCTGTAAATGAAATTAATGTATTAATTACATTATCAGCTCCTGAGGTCCTTTGTGGTGGTCCCTATGGCCATGCTGCAGACTGGTGGTCTCTTGGAATTCTCATCTACGCTTTGGCCACTGGAGGGGTAAGAAATGTCCAGAAGCAGTGCACACATGATTGGATGGATGTGTTATAGTATAAAACCTACAGTTCATGTGTGCAGATCTCAGTGGTGAAAGTATACAGTGCATATAAAAGATTAATTTTGTATGATTGTTAGTTTCCTATTCCTGCGGAAGCAGACCACTGTAAGATGCTGGCCAGGGTCAGTGAACATCCTTATGACATGCCTGCCGGCATCAGTCCAGATTTGGCCTTTCTGCTCATAGAGGTGATGTTATGCAGTACTATTCTTAGCAATACCAAATGTATTAAATTGCACTTCAAATAGTTTTCAGAATAATCAACATTGATAGCAAAATGTGAGTAAATTTAAGCATTCTGAGAAATGAAGTGTTCTTCCATTGTCCATATACAATAAAGGTCTATTTAGTAAATGAATAAAGCAAATAAATGCACATTTCAAACATTGTTGTTTATTTTTTATGCTTCTGGAAATACGCTGTGTGTGATGTAAATTGCAATTTCAAAAATATTTGTATGTATTATTCATATTATTATGTATGTGCACACATGTAGTATTTCAACCACTTCCTAAAATTCTCTGACCTTGTTTGAATGTAGCTTCTTTGCAAGATCCCCACACGACGCTTGCGTTCCCTGGAGCTCTTCCAAAACCAGAGGTTTTTCCACGGCATGTCCTTTGATTCCCAAATGCTGCAGAAAAGTCCTATCGCGCCAATCCTGGAGCTAAAGGATCATCCTGACCGACAAGAAAAGTCCACGAGAGGTCTATCATTAGATCTGCTTCAGAATTTTGAGTGTGACCTGCTGAACTCTTCATCCACTCCTTAATAAAGATTCTGGTGAACGAAGTTACCTTACAGACTGAGGCAACAGGAATCAAGTTAGGCAACAGATTCTCCAAGTTCTCCATAAATAAACAAATTTGTTTTTCTCGCTGAAACTCTGGGTGCTTTTCTTCTGCCAAAGACTAAATAAAATATATTTATATGGTATAACATGAACATTTTTTATGTAATGGTATACTTTGATAATATGTTTGTATCAGAAGTGCAAACACAATTAAACGTTGTAAAAGCAAAGTATGTGACACTTGTTATCAAATATACATGTATACAAAGACAGTTAAGTAGCATTTATAGTAGTAGTGGAAGTCAATAGGGGAAGGAATTGAAATCAACATTAAAGTATGTGTAAAGTAATTTCAGATCATTTTTTTTCTCGTGATCACGACTTATCATTATTTCGAGATAACAAAACTTGTATTCTTAAAATGTGATTAAAGCTTACGTGTACTCGATATAACGTGTTGTTTTGTTTATAAACAGCAAAAGCATATTTTGCATGGATGAACAAATGAGATTTTACTCAATAATATACACGTTTCTACTTTTAACACCATTTAAATGGAATGACTGATCAACAAAAACCAATGTGTTTATGTGGTTGTCTACGGTGACAGGTTGTCAGCTATAATGCACACTTTTTAGATTTTTGATATCTATTTAAATAAACTGTTAAATATTATTGAAGATAGAAACGTGTACAGTATTACTTTAGAGATGGTTTCCTTTAATTCATGAACATGAACCGTCCAACTTTATTTATTAAGTCTATCGGCTACACGTGTGGTAACGGCGAAGACCCCTAGCAGCCCACTTCAAAATACACTAAATATTATGGACAGGAAATTACATTATGACATTTGGATTATCACGTCAGGATAAAAAAAACTTTTGTTTTCTCGAGATCATGAGAAAATTAAGTCGTGATCACGAGAAAACAACTTTTGTTATCTCGAGATCATGAAAAAACAAGCAAGCAAAAATAATAATAGTGCATGTCCTCTCTCTGCTTCCGTAGTTTTTCCACATTTCTGTGCTCAGAATGTTTGTGGGGAGAAAACGGTGGCTTGATGACGCTTTGGAGCCACCGCGCATGGCCCCGCCCCTGAAGCGATAGCGAGCATCCATTCAAGTTGCAGCCGCAGCGTTCCCGCGAGTGGGCGTGGTTTCCGCGCTGACATTTGACACGCCCCCAGCGTTTGAGAACAAGATTTTAATAACTTTTTTATTTACTTGGCAGTTTTTAACAATTCATATTTGTCTGGGTGGTTAAAATCACATTTTTCTGTGATGTGACAAACTAAGAACACATTTAATATCAGACTTTACATGGAATTTAAAATACTAAATAAGTGCTTTTGAAGTTTATTTACAAGACCTAAGCATTATGCTACATGTGTTAACTCGCAACATTACGTTGGTAACACAAAACCGTAAAAAAATCCAGAACATAGAGTCAATAGCCTACAAGAAAACTGAAACTCAAATAACACAGTAATACAAAATAATTACGTTTATGATTATTTAAAGGTGCAGTGTGTCATTTTTAGACCGATCTCTTGACAGAAATGCTAAATAATACACAAACCTATATTATCAGGGGTGTATAAAGACCTTTTATAATGAACCCTTATGTTTTTATTTCCTTAGAGTGAGACATTTTTATCTACATACCGAGGGTCCCCTTACATGGAAGTCGCCATTTTGTGCCGTCATGTTTCTACAGAAGCACTTAACGGACAAACTTTTTTTACGAAGCTGTCTCCAAAGATGACATGTTTGTCTGGTGGCGGCTACCGTAGCTTCTCTATGCGATTTAAAAGCGAGAGGTGGGCAGTTAACCGACCCATTGGTTGCAGTTCGCAACCTCACCACTAGATGCCACTAAAATTTACACGCTGCACCTTTAAAGCTTATTTATTTGATTTATTTTTGCCTTCACCAATGTTAGGTGTATACGGTTATAAGACCTGTTGGGTTTTGTTCATCAGTTCCTGCGGTTCTTATACATGTACACCAGTTACAGTAATCAAATCAAATACTATGGCCTTTATCATATACATTGATTTACTGATCACCAACCCAAACAGATTTTGGTCATCAGCTGATATAGAGGAGCTTTGAAAGATTATAGAACGGTAAAATACATATCTGTAGACAATTATCCAACTTTGAGACTTTGGTGTGACCTATTTTTGAGAACCATGACAAACCCAAATGGGAACAGCCTTAATAGGGTTGAAAATTGAACACCAGATAAAGCATCATTATTAATGTTTTTAATTAGGTATCAGGAAAAAAATCACAGTCCCAGTAGATGTGGCTTAAAATATCTGTAACTCTTAACAGTTCTCTTGAGAGTCTCCTTTATATGGGTTTTGAATCTGCACGTAAAGTGAAACATTGGGTATCCCTCTATACCTGCCATTTATATCTTATTGCTTTCATATAATGCACTTGACAACGTGGTGCCAAATGAAGATCCTTTACATGTAACCCAGATATTTCTCTCCATGTATTCCTTTCAGTTCTGAATGAGCCTCATTCAAATCTCACAGTATCTCAGCAGCAGATTTTAAAACAGATGTTTTGTGTTGCAACAACTCTCAATCCTCAAACTTTGATTCTTTAAAAAGTAGATCAAGTCATCTAAACTCTACTCACCTGTACTGTATATCAGCAGAAATTGTGCCATGACCCCACCTAATTTTTTACCACACATGCTTGAATCCAAGTTGCTCCGTTGTCCTATATGGTGGAGTCACATTAGATTAATTAATTTGCCCAGGAAATATGTGACCCTGTCTATAAAATCCAGGCTAAAGTCTCATGACCTTACTCAGTCATGTTCTTTACATTATGTACAATGATTTTATGTAGAAAACAGTGAATCACAAAAATTGACTTTAGGTGGGTATTCACAGACATGGGTCACATATTTGCATACCGGATGGGAATTTAGCAAGTCAGGTGAGACCCAAAAGCCCTTATATGGCCTTAAAGTTATGAACAATAATACAGCAATTAAAAACTGATCACTGTTTTCACTATTAATCAAATACTTTAAAAAAGACAATTTAACACTGTAAGAAAGTAAGCATGAACTTAAAACAACTTGGTTTTACAAGCCAATTCAAGATACTATTTTAAGTAGTTAACATAACTTATAAAAACTATATTTTAACTTGTTTAACTTAATTTTAAGTTAAAGTAGCATAAAATATATATATTAATTTGACAAAAATGCTGATTGTTTTTTACAGTGTAATATACCTTTTTGACAAATGATCTAACATACATTACAAGTTATTAACAGAATATAATTGACACTTTTATCTTAAGTCTTTGAACATCCTCTGAACTCTTAACCATCTAAGAAAAAATGTAAAATGCACTTTGATAGTTTTAAATAGTGAGTATGTAAAATAAGGAGTAGGCATACGAGAAATGGGATCAGGTGGACAACCTTTGATGGCCTTTAACCTCCTCTAATAACTTAAAGAGGGCATGATGTTAAGCTCCGCCCCACAAGTGTCAGCATCCTCTGGGATATCACCTTCATAAAGAACTGGGACAGCGGCACTGTTAAAGAATCAGTCACGTCTCTCCTCGTCTGTAGGAAAAAGCCCTTCGGTCTGAGATCTTCAGTCTGCTCTCAGTGAGTAACTTTGTCTTTCCATCTGTTGAATTTCCAATAACTTTTTGTGCAATTTGTAGTGCAAAAAATTTACTTATTTATTACCCGTTTTTGCTTTTACAAGTGAACATGAAAACATTTATTTCAGTAATTTGGTATTTTAGTCATTAGAAAACAAAATTGTCTATATGTCCTACGACCATGTGCAACAGGCAGAGCTGCCGTAATCTTTGTTTTATGCTATTGAAAAAATTAATGTGTAGTAATTAATAATATTATACAAAGATCGACCAAGTTTTAAGAATTTTTTTTTAAAATTTCATTTATTAATTTATTCTCAGATTATTTAAGTACACCAACATTTTGGGTTATTTTCAACCTACAGCGTTGGGTCAAAAAGAAACGAATCCAACACATTGTAATTTAAACTGCATTGGGTTGTTTCAACGCAAAATGCTCTTTTAACCCAACGTTGGGTCAAATATAAATATTTTTTGGATTGATTTAACCCAAAGGTGGTGTTTGTCCCTTTTTGACCCAATGCTGGGTTGAAAATAACTCAGTATATTATTCGAAAAATCTGTATCTTATTGAGAGCAATATTTGTATTGCATTAATTTTTAGGTCTTAATTAATAAATAAATATTTTAACAGTGGCAGTGGATTATGCATTTATTTCAATATAAAATACACTTGAGTTGTCTCAATCTATGGTTGGGTCAAATATGGACCCAATCCAAACTGTTAAGCTTATTTTAACCCAATCATGGTTTGAAACAATTCCCAGCAAGCAATTTTGGCTAAAACAAGGCTACATTTTGGCTGTCAGTGAAAGTTTAATAGACGTCTACCATAGCCCAAGAATAGACGATACATATACGTTTAAAACAAATGAAAGCAAACACCTGAACACCTGTTGACTTTGCTTACATGTTGGCATATCATACATCTTCAAATTATTTTGGCAAAAATGGCATGCAATCAAATTCAAGGTTATTTAGGGTAGAAGTGGGTTACTTATAGTCGGACTAAATTGGGTCTATAGTTAGCCGTCATTTCAAAGTCTGGGTTTTTGCTTGCTGGGAACCCAGCATAAAGGTGGTAATGCTGAATGTCGATTATATTGTATGCATTATATTACAGGGAGTGTAGAATTATTAGGCAGGTTGTGTTTTTGAGGATTGCTTTTGTTGTTGTACAGCTGCAGTGCTCTTGGTCAATTAAAAATGTTAACAAACCCTCAAACCTGAACATTTAAGTAGTAAAAGTGAAATGTTGGCTTTATTAAGAGAATATTTCTATGTACATCATTATTAGGCAACTATTAGTGTGCAGAATTATTAGGCAACTAAATGAAAAACAAAGATTTTACCATCTCACTTGTTTTTTTCACCTGTTAAAGTGAGAATAATAGACAAACTCTACATTTACAAAAAAAATAATAAAACAATAAAAAAAAAATATATATATATATAGACTCAGTGACCAATATAGCCACCCTTCTTTTCGATAACAGTCACAAGCCTTCCATTCACGGATTCAGTCAGTTTCTTGATCTGGTCTGAACCAACATTTTGTGCAACCACAGCCTCCCAGACACTGTTCAGAGAGGTGTACGGTTTACCTTCACTGTAAATATCCTGCTTAAGAAGGGATCAAAAGGTCTCAATATGGTTTAAGTCAGGTGAAGAAGGGGGCCATGGCATTAGTATTTCATCTCTAAGGCCTTTACTGGCCAGCCACTCAGTTGAGTACTTTGATGCATGTGATGGAGCGTTGTCTTACAAAATAATCAGTCTTCTTGAAAGATGCAAACTTTTTCCTGTACCACTGCTTGAAGAAAGTGTCTTCTACATTACAGGCAGGCAGGCACAGACAGGTATTATTAAACATGAGCTTGTTGGACCTTTTTGGGTTGAAAATGGAAATAAAAACAACTCTCAGACCTACTGCCAATTTTTAGAAGACACTTTCTTCAAGCAGTGGTACAGGAAAAAATCTGCATCTTTTAAGAAGACTTATTTATGCAAGACAACGCTTCAGCACATGCATCAAAGTACTCAACTGAGTGGCTGGCCAGTAAAGGCCTTAAAGGTGAAAAACTAATGCCATGGCCCCCTTCTTCACCTGACTTAAACCCTATTGAGAACTTTTGATCCCTTCTTAAGCAGGATATTTACAGTGAAGGTAAACCGTACACCTCTCTGAACAGTGTCTGGGAGGCTGTAGTTGTGGCTGCACAAAGTGTTGGTTCAGACCAGATCAAGAAACTGACTGAATCCGTAAATGGAAGGCTTGTGACTGTTATCGAAAAGAAGGGTGGCTATATTGGTCACTGAGTCTATATATTTTTTTTATTTTTTATTGGTTTTTTTGTTTTTTGTATATGTAGAGTTTGTTTATTATTCTCACTTTAACAGGTGAAAAAAACAAGTGAGATGGTAAAATCTTTGTTTTTCATTTAGTTGCCTAATAATTCTGCACACTAATAGTTGCCTAATAATGATGTACATAGAAATATTCTCTTAAGAAAGCCAAAATTTCACTTTTACTACTTAAATGTTCAGGTTTGAGGGTTTGTTAACATTTTGAATTGACCAAGAGCACTGTAGTTGTACAATAACAAAAGTAATCCTCAAAAATACAACTTGCCTAATAATTCTGCACTCCCTGTATATGCCTCGGGTGTGCAGGATGACCCACCAGTTTCCTTCCCTCACCACTGAGCAAAAGAAAGAGCTTCATGGGATAGCTCTTCGCATAGTGTCTCCAGGGAAAGGCATCCTAGCTGCGGATGAGTCTATAGGTTGGTGTGATTTTATCCAGTTTCTATGGATATTTTGTTGTGTCAGCAAGAACGTAGTGATCTGGGTGTAAAAACTCACTTCGGTTCTGTGGATGTTCTATAGGAAGTATGGGGAAGCGTTTGAACCAAATAGGAGTGGAGAACACAGAGGAGAACCGTCGTCTCTACCGCCAGGTGCTCTTTACTGCCGATGACCGCATTGACAGCTGTATTGGTGGGGTTATCTTCTTCCACGAAACGCTCTACCAGAACTCTGATGATGGCGTCCCATTTGTTAAGATGATAAAAGAAAAGGGCATCACTGTAGGAATCAAGGTATTGTTTTAGAAAGGTTAAACGTGATTAGTGCACCGAAATGTGTCAGTTTGAGTTTTTCCTACACATTATTTTCTTACAGGTTGACAAAGGTGTAGTGCCCTTGCCAGGGACTAATGGAGAGACCACTGCACAAGGTAAACCATCTCATAAGTGTACCAATTACTTTCTATATGTCTATCTAATTGTAGGCCATATTGTTAGAGGGAACACATTTCGCATACACTGTCAGAAAAATGGTCCCTATTGCTGTCACTAAGGTAGTACCTCTTAAAAAGGTCCTAATATGTATCATTTAGTATAGAGAGATGCATACATTTGTTACTAATATGCATTGTTGGGGGTAGCGCATTACAAGTAACATGCGTTACGTAATAATATAACTTTTCTGAAGTAACAAGTAAAGTAACGCATTACTTTATAAATGTACACATTAACATTTAAAGGTGCAGTGTGTAACTTTTAGAAGGATCTAAAGACAGAAATGCAATATAATATACATAACTATATTATCCGTGGTGTATAAAGACCTTACAAAATCAACTGTTATGTGTTTATTACCTTAGAATGAGCCATTTTTATCTACATACACTGCGGGTCCCCTTACATGGAAGTCGGCATTTTGTGACGCCATGTTTCTACAGTAGCCCTAAATGGACAAACTGCTGCACAGAGCGCATTTTATCACTGTAAAACAACATGTTTGTCCTTTGGCGGCTACTGTAGCTTCTCTATGCGTTTTGGTGAATGGTGGACTGAGCCGTTGGTTGCAATTCACAATCTTACTGCCAGATGCCGCTAAAATCTACACACTGCACCTGTAAGTTATTTTAATGCGAGTTACTTTTCAGTTTAATTAATTTGTTAAAAAATTATGTACTGAATTAAACTTAACATAGTCACGTAGAATTACGCAATCTATGCGCGCCTTAGTGGGAACAGTTTGAGTCAGAAGCTGAGATGGCAGGCCAGAGCTTGACATTTTTGTGATGAAAATATGCAATTTCTGAATGCAGAACTCATATAAAACACATGCCAGGCCTGAAAGAGATCAAGCCTTAGCCAAGTAAGAAAAAGTAACGCAAAAGTAACTTAAAAGTAACGCAAGTATTACTTTCCATGAAAAGTAACTAAGTAATGCACTTTTTGGGGGAGTAACTTAATATTGTAATGCATTACTTTTAAAAGTAACTTTCCCCAACACTGCTAATATGTACATTTGAGGTACAAATATGATCTCTTTAGGTGCAATAATGTACTTTTTTAAAAGGGTACCACCCTTTCTGGCAGTGTAATAGCTTTTTGTTCCTGAAGTCAGCTTTGAGGTGTTTTAAAGTAAAACTCGACTGACTGTCATCACCACAGGTCTGGATGGCCTTTCAGAACGCTGTGCTCAGTATAAAAAGGACGGAGCTGACTTTGCAAAGTGGCGCTGTGTTATGAAAATCAGTGGCACCACCCCGTCCAATCTGTGTATTACTGAAAATGCAAGGGTTCTTGCCCGCTATGCTAGCGTCTGTCAGCAGGTAAGCAAAACTGAGAGCAAATTCACTAATAAAAAGTATAACAATTCAGAGTTTATGATTTTGTTAATGCTATATTTTCAGCATGGAATCGTACCAATAGTGGAACCTGAGATCCTACCTGACGGAGACCATGATTTGAAGCGATGCCAGTTTGTCACAGAGAGGGTTAGTTAGTTTCACCCCTTGACACGCATTAAAAATAGCTGGATTCTGACTTTGAATCATGAATCCTTGACTCAGGTGCTTGCAGCGGTGTACAAAGCCATGTTTGATCATCATGTGTATCTGGAAGGCACACTACTCAAACCCAACATGGTGACGCCCGGACACGGCTGCCCAACCAAATACAGTGCAGAAGAAGTTGCCATGGCAACACTCACGGCTTTGCGCCGTACTGTCCCACCTGCAGTCACAGGTACTGATGTATTACAAATGTATCTCGCAATTTTTTTATGTAAACACACCTCATGACTTTTTACTTGCAGGAGTGACGTTTCTCTCAGGCGGTCAAAGTGAAGAGGAGGCTTCCATTAACCTTAATGCCATCAATAACTGCCCGCTGGTGAAACCCTGGCCTCTCACCTTCTCATTTGGTCGAGCTCTGCAAGCCTCGGCACTAAAGACCTGGCGTGGACAGAGAGAAAATGAGACCGCTGCAACTGAGGAGTTCATCAAACGGGCAGAGGTATGATAACTAACCTCCTTTATTTAAAGATAGACACAGAAAGATAGATTTTTGTCTATTTTGTCTTCTCAGATCAACAGCCTGGCATCTCAAGGAAAGTACACGACTGGTGGGGACAGCAGTGGAGCTACTGGTCTATCCCATTACCTGTCCAGCTATGCATATTAAAATGCCACTGATTCTCATAGTTCAGCATTATCACTGCCACTTCCATATAAAACACTTAAACATATCTATATTGATTATTGTGAACTCATGATGCTGATATAAATATAAAACTGATGATGTGAAATTGGCTGTGTTATAAAAAACATATAAATGAAAGCTTCTCTTTAAGATAATACTTTTGTGGCAGTGTTAATAAAAACAGAAAGAATAGCTTATAGGTAAGTTTTAAGTGACTGTGTAATATATATATCCTTATCACTTACTGTTACTGCCAACATTTAAGGGTATTTCAATTATTTAACTTGTGCCATGCTTCTGTACTCCACCATTTTATTATTCAAAAGCTTTAATGAAGCCTTTGTTCTGATGAATATAACAGCATGGATAACAAGTTAGTGAGTCGCAGAACTGTATGGTAATTCGTGTTTTTTAAGCATTGACAAAAGGAATACAAACTGAAAATGCTGCAATAAAATTTGTTGTTATGGTAAAAGCTGCATCAGTGCTTTATTTTTATATAAAAAAAATTATATAAATGCTAATCTTTTTATTACTTACTGTATTTAATGGTAACTTTCCTCTATATTTGTTTTATATCAAAAATAATTATGAGCAATTTCAACATTATGGATTTGACATTTGCAGTTAAATCTTGAAATATAATTTCTAATTTCATAGCAATATATTGTTTATATTTTCCAAAACCCTTGATGATAGAGTCCAGAGATTTTTTGTTTTAGATGAGGGAAATATACATGCTTTATCGATGTGACAAAAAAACAGTTTTTGAGAGACATCATTGTAACTCTGTAAATTTAAAGGCACAAACAACAGTAATGCCAAACAAATGGAGAAGGGACGGCTCTTCAAAAAACAAAATAGTATTTATTATTAAGGTCACATAACACGCGCAGTTTCTGCTAATCTCATGTTAATCTGGAGTACCTATCTCCGAAGAGTCTTTTTATCAGATTTATGAAAGACAGATCAGCTGTACAGCTACTTTCTGAGCTTCTGGATGCGTACCGCGGGCGGAGTGAGTCACGAGCAAACACAAAACACTATCTATGGATAACTTACAATTCACTACATGTTTGTGTCATTTACATTATATGCACTTACATGTCGATTGCCAACAAAACACAGACATTTGATTTGACTTACTGTCTGTGACACATGACTCCGTTATTTTCTCCCTGGGATTGCCAGTATTTGGCACAGAAATACTCTGTCATACATCCAAATGGTTCTTTGAACATTTGCCCATGTTTAGCATTAGACATCCAACTCTTTAACTGTGTTAGTAGGTCAGAATGCATGAAATACCATGAAAAAATAACTTTATGGATGTGACATTTCTCTGTTATGGACGTGACAATTCTGAAATTTGCACTTACTAAACTATGAAAAATAAAGTGCACCTATTTCATTGCTATAAAAAAACAACGTTATTTTGTGTATTTGGTATAATATTGCGTACGGTTTATGGTTAAAAACACATTGGGCCCTATTTTAACGATCTAAGCGCATTGTCTAAATCGCACAACGCAATGTCTAAATGGGCGTGTCCAAATCCACTTTTGCTAATTTAACGACGGGAAAAATGGTTTGTGCGCCGAGCGCATGGTCGAAAAGGGTTGGTCCTATTGTAATGGGAGTATTTTGGGCGTAACGTGCAGTAAACCAATGAGAGTCACAGCTCTCATCCCCTTTAAAAGCAAGTTGCGCTGGCGCTATATCTAATCCCTATTTACATGACGGACTTTATAAACTGAAAAACTAAGTAGAGGAAGAAGATCCCCAGTTTAAGATTAATGTTAAATAATTGTGTCGTTTTCACTTGTATTGAAATTGTTATTTTTTTATTAAAAGCTTTAAAACCCGTTTTCTTTTAGTCATGGAAGTAAAAAAGCAGGCTTGTAATTGCTTTAAATGTATGGCTATCCAATATCATCAAAAAATAATTTTATTTTATATAAATTTAAATTTATTTAAATAATTTACAAGTATGTAAGATAAGGTTTGTACTCTAAAAAATACTTTATTTGTAACAAACAGGAGATAAAGAATTTACAAACGGCTCTCCGCACGTTTCAGCACTTTGGACAGCGTTTTTTTAGCAAAGAGTTTTTTTTAAGCATTACCTAAAAATGTTTCTCATCTCACCATATCCGCAGGTACAGAGTCATCATATACAATAAATCCGCGAGGTAGCATTAAAAAAAACATTTAAAAACAGATGCATTTGTTTAAAGCAAAGCATTTATTTACTTACCAGGCTGCAGGTGAAGCAGCTCTTTGCGCCTTCTAACGTCTCATAATTAGTCCTCATTTATGTCCAAGAGACTCAATAATAATCTTTTACATTCAATCCTTTAATCTTTCATATTTAAAAGCATTTTTGTGCTGCTGCGCATTCATGTACTATGTGATAAGCAAACCCGCATTGTCCTCCCGTTTATAGGCGCATATTACTAATGCGCTCTTTAGATAACAAAAAAAAAACATATTGCGCCATTGACTTTAGACTTTAGACCAGGTTTTTGTTGGTCAATGGCGAAGTCTATTTTAGTTGCCTCAAAATAGCAACGCGCCAACAATGCGCCTGAACCTCGTTTTCAGACCAAAACGGCCATGGGCGCAAAAGGGGGCGCAAATGCATTTGCTATTTAAACAACGCAGCGCTAAACGTGAAAATTAGGGTGGAAACTAGCGAAAGACACTTGCGTCGCGCATTGCGCTGCATTGCGCCGGGGGTAAGATAGAGCCCATTATTTTCCACATACCGTACATTTTTGTAGCTCCAAATTTCACTCTCACATGACGCTGCTTACCATGTTTGAAAGATTCGGTCACAATGCAATGCTAGCAGGAGTTAACTTACAGGCTTTGGGTCCGAAGTGGGAGGAATTATGATAATGTCTGTCTTGTCTACACCAATCCCAGGAAGTAAATTATTGCTTCAATCCATGTATTTGTTGTAGTCCAAGAAAATATATTTACGTTGGAGACGATAACTTGCCTCATCGTTGACTTTGGGGTTTGTACCTTTTGCATATCATTAGCATACACACTTGCACACCAAAGTAAATGAAAAAACATGAATCCGACAATATGTGCTCTTTAAAAACTGCTTTATAGACTTTAACAGAAACTTTGCATGGGTATCCCTTACAAAAATGAACCATGGTTTTGTTGTGGTAAAAGTGTAACCATGGTTTTTTGGTGTATTGATTACTATCAAATTAATTATGGTTTTACTACACTAACCATGGTTTAACTACGATTTTTGTCAAAACCATGGTAATTTTGTGGTCACCATGGTTTTACTACATTAACCATGTTTTTTTTTTGTTTTAACTGTAGTAAAACCATGGTTAATTTTTGTAAGGGATATAAACCAACAAATATTCACATCTGAAATATCAGTAGCCTACTCAGTTTAAAAACTTTGGGTAAAAACTTTACTTTTTATAATAAGGTTGACATTTGCATGGAATTGTGCATAATAACATTTCAGTACTACTGACTTACAATATTTCTCACAGACATACTTTTTAATACCAGCAATTCCTATTAATAATGCATATGGCTTAATTCACATAACATTATTATTAAAAACTTAACTAAACCTAAATTATTTCTTTTTTCCCATTTTCAGTATTTCAACCGCAAGACTTTCTTGTAAACAGTTAAATATTACGTAAAAGTACGAAAAGCTGATTTTATATCCTCTGTTACAGCAGCAGGTGCAAACAATAAGTAGATCAGTATCTCAAAGACTGGATTTAAATAACACCACTGTAAATAATAAACAGCTTGAAATAATTTGGTTTAATAATGCCAATCTATACTAGTAATCATACACTTAAATTTACATTATTAATCGGTTTTGATGTTGCTGTGAACTATTTCATGT
Source organism: Misgurnus anguillicaudatus (assembly GCF_027580225.2). Classification (NCBI taxonomy): domain Eukaryota; kingdom Metazoa; phylum Chordata; class Actinopteri; order Cypriniformes; family Cobitidae; genus Misgurnus; species Misgurnus anguillicaudatus. The sequence continues at coordinate 15,736,971 of NC_073360.2, read as the reverse complement.
CGCGGATGTACCTACTCCATTACCCGCCGATCAGTGAATTTCCCCCAGATTAATCCGCAGCGGGTAAAGCCCGCCCGCTGAAGAGGAAGGGACTCGCGCGGCTCCAAAGGAACACGCTTTCTGCGTCCGCGTGCAGCGCTGCGAACAATAGTAAGCATATTTGTGTTCTTTTTTTGTTAACTTATTAGTTTATGCAATTTGTTTCAAACTAATAATGTACATGTGTTGTATTATTGCATGGTGTAACTTTATTTCTCTTATCAGATCAGCAGGAAGGTTAAAGCTTTACCTATACAGACATGTCTGGTGGTAGTGTAATCCGCGGCCCTGCTGGGAGTAATGACTGCCGCATCTACGTGGGGAATTTGCCTCCTGATATACGCACAAAAGATGTCGAAGATGTGTTTTATAAGTACGGAGCAATTCGAGATATCGACCTGAAAAACAGGCGAGGCGGACCTCCATTCGCCTTTGTCGAGTTTGAAGACCCCAGGTGGGTGAATTGTGCCTTTAGCCAAAATACGCTAACATGTTTGTTTGTTTACATGGTTTCAGTTGGTAAAGTAACGTTATCCATATGGTAAAAAAATAAGCGCGCATTTTTCCTACATGCAGTTTTAATAATGATCGCAAGCTATCTAGTTTTCAGAGTGAAAGTATTTTCGTTTGCATGTTTGTGTTAGCTAGCATGCTAATTAGCTTAGCGTGCTCGCTGTGTTTTCAAACAGCACGATTCAAGAGGATTGTAGATGTTTTGCAGACATTTTTTCAATGGAAACTGTATATTTTGCACTAACAGTTTGAATTAATATTTTCAAGTAAACCTACATTTTAATTTTGCTATTTATATTTTAAGTGCCTAAAGTCAGGATATGGAAATTAGCTTTGCAAGAAAGACGACGAGTGACTTTGGAGCGTGATTCAAATGAGCTGTAGTGTTTTTAGCTAGTACGTGCTTTGCAAACTCCACTTCCATGTATACTGAGACAAGCATCACGTTTAGGCAGTTAATCAGATTAGTGATGCTAGATTAGTACCCTGTTTGCATCTAAACTCATTAAATGCTCTACTCTGCTCCTCCAGGGACGCAGAGGATGCCGTATACGCTCGAGACGGCTATGACTATGATGGTTATCGGCTTCGAGTGGAGTTCCCCAGGAGTGGACGGGGCATGGGAAGAGGTGGTTTTGGAGGAGGAGGTGGTGGCGGCGGCGGTGGTGGAGGAGGTGGCGGCGGCGGTGGGGGTGGGGCTCCAAGGGGTAGATATGGACCCCCATCCAGACGGTCCGAGTATAGAGTGATTGTTTCAGGTAAGCTGTTGCCCTGTTGAATCCAGTTGAGTTTAAAGATGCAAATGGATGCAAACTTTATTTTTGCTTCACTTAGGTCTTCCACCGAGTGGTAGCTGGCAGGATTTGAAGGATCACATGCGTGAAGCAGGTGATGTATGTTATGCTGACGTTTTCCGCGATGGAACTGGTGTGGTGGAGTTTGTTCGCAAAGAAGACATGACCTACGCTGTTCGCAAACTGGATAACACAAAATTCCGGTCACATGAGGTAGGTTTGAGATTTTAATAAAGACTTTTGGATTTGCTTGACTTAGCATTGGATAATTCATTAAGGTAAGCGTGTCTTTTGTTATGGTAGGATGGTAGATGCACATTTTTCAGGGGGACCAAGTAGTCCATGCTAAAGCAAACACTACCAACATAAGTGTAGTTTAGTGTTTGAAACTTGAAGACTATACGGTGCAGTATGATGTAACTTGTTTGGTCAAACGTGTTGTTTGGCATTGCCGAACACAGGGCATTAGATGTTAAGGGAAGAGTAGTATTGCGTTGAGGGAACTGAGAATCTGGTAAGTATGACGACAACATAATCCTGTTTTGGTTTACATGCTCAATAGTTATTTTCTATGCTAGGGAGAAACTGCATACATCCGTGTGAAGGTGGATGGTCCCCGCAGTCCCAGCTATGGAAGATCGAGGTCAAGAAGCCGCAGTCGGAGCAGGAGTCGCAGTCGCAGCAACAACCGCAGCCGCAGCTACTCTCCGCGGCGCAGCAGAGGATCCCCGCAGTACTCTCCTCGTCATAGCCGTTCTCGCTCCCGGTCCTAAAATGCACCGGTCTCACCTCTTTGGTGAACCCTTCGATGGAGCTGTTGATCCATTTGTTTTAACAGTCTTTACACATCACAATACTCTGTGTTTTTAGGTTCTTGCGTTTTTCATGAGATAATTGTCCGGTTAATGTCTTCCTGTCTTTTTCTGGTCATCTCTTGGTCTGTTTTGTTTTAAATGCTTTTTTAAATCAGTTTGATTTTCGTCTCATCCCACCTTTTTGTTTATTTTTAAATTCAAAGTGGAAGTCTCTCATAGACCACCAAGAAGGGTTATGTAATGGCTCCCAATATTTTTGTAAATGTCATGTTTCATGGGGTAGTGGGTTCCACACGAACTGTATTTTATTGCGGTCTTCCTTTAGACATGATACAAAACTTATGCTTTGTAATAAAGGATTTTTGAATCCATACTTTGTTGCATAAAACGGTAAATTTGAAAAAGTCTGAAATCCTTTTAAATGGTTTACTAGCAAATAGAAACATTTCTTTGCCAACTGGCCTCCACTTGGTAAGCTCTCCAATTTGTTTTTGATATTGTAATTGTCACGTAGCATTTATGTGGTGCATTTAGGTTTAATTTACATAGTTTGAAGTCAGAATATAGCTCGTAACTTTCAGAACCAGCTTTAAAAATTTTAGTTAGGTGTAGTGTTAGGTTTCATAGGGTTACGTATTTGGATCTCTGGGATTTTGTTTACGCTATAATGGTATGCATGCATCAAAGAAGGCAGGTTTGAGTGGATCTGATTCTAACTCTTTACCTCCTTTGTTTTGATTTAGCTGCAATTTTGTTTGGATTGGTGGAGTGGCTCAGTGGAATCCGGATCACTGGGATCAATACGTAATGAAGATAGGATAGGGAATGCTGGAAACATGGAACAGGATCAGATGACCCCAGGATCATAGGATTTTTAGGATCACAGTTCAAAAGTACCTCCCTGCCCCCTTTATTTTCACTTTCCTCATTGGAAAATGTAAACATTTCGGCCCGTCTCACATTTTTAACACATTGGAGGAGCAGATGCTGGAGGAGTCTATTGGATTGGAATCGACAGGAACAGTATGGTAAACGGCAGGAAGTACGTTTGGGATGGGTGGGGGGAATTCTTTTTTTAAATTGTCACTGTCCTGTTAAGGACGCAAGATGCTTTAACATGACATATTTTGTTTCTTTTAGTGAACAGGTTTTTGCTTCAATAAAGGTTTTGTTGGTACATATTTTGTGTGAATTTCTTAATGCTTTGTTCAATATATTAAATATAATGATATAAAAACAATAATCGCTGGGCGATGCGATAAATAGATACGTTGCTTGGCAACCATAAACTGCTCCCAGTCCAAATAATGGATTTAGCTACTTTAACGATAGAGCATAAAAACACAATAAACCCTTTGATTGTTTATACAAAATGAATATAATAAACTGATCACTCAAATGTATGGGTCTGACACTTCACTCCAACCTCTCGTTGTAGTAATACGTTACGTGCTATCCATGGGCGGAATAATACATCAAAACCTTGCAATAAGTGTTTACTCAATCTGAAGTGTTTTCATTGCTAATTTGGGCGAATTTCGCACATCCTGGCAAAAGGCCTACACAATCCTGCTGCCTACAAGCAAAACAGGCTCATTTCCCTCTGGTCTCCTTTTAAAGATGCATTGTGGGTTGAAATAAGATGCTGGGAGAGCGGCGCTGGGAGCGGCTGGTCTGCAGCCAATGGTGAGCGCTGTGTAGGACGGCATTGTGAAGAGCCAGGGATTTTAGCGGGCACCAGTCGGCGTTTAACTTCATCTTTATGCTCCTCTCATAGCGTCAAAGGGACATCTGGACCGACGACAGCTCGTACGAATTGCACATTTTTGTTTCTCGATATAGTTGAGAGGTGAGTTGAGCAGTTGGTCGTTTTTGACCAATCTACAAATGTTTGTAGCATGGATTTCGAGCTTGATGCTGTACGTACTTAAATAACGTTTTTTTAGGGAAACAGCTCGACTTAATGTAATAATAACATTGCATGGGTGGGATTGTAAATCAATTATTTGTGTTTGTCACGTTGCTACAATGAAACGCCATTGAAATCCTCTCGCACCTGGATTTCAAGAGTTGCATTGATCTGCTGGAGCATCAAACTCGCACGCTATGAATGGAGTGACGTTGCATTCTCCATGCTGATCCGCCAATGACTTTATAAATACATTGAAAATGTATAATAATAATAAAATATTGCATGATTAGACGTAATATATGAAGATTAACATGGTTTGAGGAGTTGAAGCGCTAAAATTAGCAGTGCATGGTCTATTAGCATTCCTCTGTCTGGTGTTTCCCTCATGTATCCATTGAAACTTGTTTGGCTCATTATTCCTAATGGAGGGTGCATTTTAAGTAAGGTTAAAAAGGAGGTATTACCATAATTTAGTCATTTTTGATTAATAACACTTTTAGGCCCAGAATTAATAGGGGTGAATGGCCTTTGTTTACTAGTCAACATACTAATTGTACTGAAAATTAAAGTGTTACGCTGATATAACCATGGTTAGGTTCTCATGGAGGTATCCTGTTTCGTTAATTACCTTAACAAATGGTATCCTCTTAGAAGATTGGCATTCTGTCAGGAATTTACCTTGCATTGTGAAAGCAGGGCCAAACACATGAAAGGGCCCACTGTTTCAACACAACAAGGGAGCGATCCAGAAGAAACGTGTTTGTCTTAGGTCTTCAACTTAATTGATTTTTCTTCCAAAATTTCAGGCACCATGACTGACAGGAAGGCTGTGATCAAGAACGCTGACATGTCTGAAGACATGCAGCAAGATGCAGTCGATTGTGCCACGCAGGCCATGGAGAAATACAACATCGAGAAGGACATTGCCGCATATATCAAAAAGGTGAGTTGCATTGAGATCCAATCTTGTTATTTTAGATGCAAAACATTTTGTCAAGTAAGCATTTTGATGCCTAAACCACATCTCCTTCTCGTGTTACAGGAGTTCGATAAGAAATACAATCCTACGTGGCATTGCATTGTGGGGAGGAACTTCGGCAGCTATGTGACCCACGAGACGAAACACTTCATCTACTTCTACTTGGGCCAGGTGGCCATTCTCCTGTTCAAGTCTGGCTGAATGGAGACCAAGCCGTAGAATGTATTTCTTTCTGAAGACTGTGATGCACTGGTGGCTGATGTTGTATCTACCAACACACTACGAATATTTAATGAGACCATACCATGACTATGCTGGTGTGTGCACAACTGCATGGATCATACCCCATACTACTTGTGTACATATTGCAGTTAAATTGCTTTTTCATTAGAAGTCCCTTTGTTAATTGGCAAAGTTTTTGTTAATGGGCCTTGCAGGTATTTCCTAGCACATATGTTGGTGAGTTTAAAATAAAGAAAAAGGTATAATAAAAGTTAGAAAATGTCTATTGATCAGCACATATGTCTGCTTTGAATTGATCTATATATATTTTTAGTAACTTAGTGCTGTTTTACATAAATCCTACGCACTGCAAAGAGCAGAAGCACACACACGGCTGTATGGTGGCTAGTCTTGTATAGTTTGATCTCTGTTAATATAAAAATATTCTGATTACCTCGGATTATTTTTTTGTTTGTTGATTTTTGATACAGGAGAGTTATTGCATTTCAGAGACCCCATATAAATATTGATATTCTTAGTTTTAGACAACGTCTACCTAAATATTCAATGGAATCGATATATGTATGTACTAGAGATAGACAGTTGTAAAGAGAAGACTCTTGTGACTAACTCATTAACTCGACCAAATTGTAACAGATATGCTGTCTTCATGTAAATGTCTGCAGAGCAGTTTTCTGAATGTAATAGTCTGAACGCACAACACATGTGCTAGTCTGGCATCTTTGTCTTCAATCTGTTCTGCTATTTAACTTTGGACGAGTAATTTAGTTGCATGTCTTATTTTCGTTCTGGTCAGTGGATGTCCGCACAAACATATAACTATAGTTTGCACATTTGACGCTTTCTTTGTTCGTAGGACTGTGACTACATTTGCACACCATGGAGCGTCACGTGGCGCTTTCATGTTAATAAAACGTGTCATCAAAATGTTTTTTTGTGCTGGATTTATTTCATTATTCACTGATATGACGATTGGCAGCCATTACACAGTGCAAGGCCTGCCGCTTCATCTCTTAACCACAAGAGGGATCTCTCTCATCATAAAACATCTCGGTGGACCAACATGACCGCCGCTGCTATGGAAACCATCATGTCTAACGGCAAGAGGCAGGGGTCAAATGTTTACCTCACTGCTTTTGTGTGAAACTACCGAGTTTAAATAAAATAATTTAAAGTTTAACCGTTTAAAGGCGGTTCACTGTTAATGACAAATATATTTTTTTCTATTGCTTAGTCCCCATAAAATCAAAGTGTACAATGTTTAGCTTTATTTTGAATAGTGTTTTTGGGGCATTAATGTAGTTCGTCTGAAGGATATCTATAAAATACTGTGGAAGAAAACATTCACAAAATTCCCATTTAGAAGGTAAGCCTTAAAAACTTACAGTCTCACTTTCGCCAGTAAGCTCGTTTAGTTTGACGTGACGTCACGCGTGATCATAAAACCTCTAATTACGGATCTAAATGCGATTTTTACATCACGACTTAACAAGTGGATCAGTCCTTTTTTATGATGTCATTCTGCATTTTAGCTAAAGTGACATTTCAGAATGTGATGTAGACTAAATGCTGTTGGCGATTTTAAAAGTGGTAACTTAGGGGTCACTATTTGCCCCGCCCTAACTTCCTGTTTTAGTGGAAATTACGTCAATGCAACGAACAGAGCTTTGCGCATTTGAAGTCTTCAAGACTTCTCTTTAAACTTTGCCTAGACTGAGTTAAGTAGATGTCCCAAAACTGTAGCAGAAAAAACAATCAGAAATGTATACATTAAAGTCTAATTACTTGGAAGCAACGTACAAACCTCATGTTTCTAGAAGCAATGCTTTGGTAAAATAAAAATCTACAAAGCATAACAGCATCCTGAAGTAAGTATCTGTATTTTATCAGAGTCATTTTCTTTGGCAAACTCGACTACATTTCATAAAAAACATTTTTTATCCTTTAATAGTTAAATACAGTGGCAAGAAAAGCATGTGAACCTTTTGAAATTTCATAGTTTTCAGAATAAATTTGTCTTAAAATGTGATCTGATCTTCATCTAAGTCAAGGGTATTGACAAACATAATGTGTCTAAAAATAATAATACAAAAAAATCAGATCTTTCATGTCTTTACTGAAAACAAGCAAAATAAAAAAACAGTGGTACACTGTAAAAAATTATGTGTACATTTTTTACACATTGTGTGTGTCATGCCGTTTAACGCATTATTTCATGTTAAAATGAATGAAAGGGACAACACAAGGTGTGTTAAAAACAGTGATGGGAGTAACGCGTTACAAAGTAATTCCATTACTGTAATTCCACTACTTTTAGCGGTAACGACCATGTAAAAAAAGTATTTTTTTTCAACATTTAATGTGTTGACCCTAAACTATCACACCTTCTGTGTTATTATTCATTGTGCCGCCCACCATGGCCCTGCAACATTAGATCAGAAATGTCTTGTCTGAAGTGTTCATTTATCACAAAATAGAGTAACGCAAGTAACCAGCTCATTTAAATTTCACTCATTGTAACTGTGTTACTTGATTTAAAAAAATACTTTGTTACATGCTCATTATCGTTAAAAGTAGTGGAATTACAGTTACGGAATTACTTTGTAACGCGTTACTCCCATCACTGTTTTTAACACAACTTGTGTTGTCCTTTTCATTTATTTTAACATGAAATAACACGTTAAATGGCATGACACACACAATGTGTAAAAATGAACACATTATTTTTTACAGTGTATGTGAACCCCTGAGAAAATGACCTCAAAAATCTAATTGGAGTCAGGTTTTAACACACCTTATTAAGATAATACCTTTGGAGGTGTGGACTACAGCTACTTTGACTTATAAAAAGTCCTCATACTTTTGGAGTTTGCTCTACACAAGAACACGCTTATGTGAGCCATGCCTCGCCAAAAACAGCTTTCAGATGAGCTACAATCAAGAATTGTTGCTTTACATAAAGCTGGAAAGGGTTACAAAGTTACTTCAAAGACTTTAGAAATTTACCAGTCTGCAGTTAGGCCAAACAGTCTACAAATGGAGACGCTTCGGGACTGTTGCTACTCCACCAAGAAGTTGGCGCCCCGTGTCAAAATAACACCAAGAGCACAACAAAGACTCATCAATGATGTAAAGAAACAACCCTGAATGACAGCCAAAGATTTGAAGCCATCATTGAAACTTGCTAACATCTCTGTACATGAGTCTACAATACATAAAACACTGAAGAAGTAGGGTATCCACAGCAGGACACCACAAAGGAAGCCACTGCTTACTGAAGGAGCATTGCTGCACGCCTGAAGTTTGCAAAAGAGCACATTGACACTCCACAGCGTTATTGGCAAAATGTTTTGTGGACTGATTAAACTAAGATTGAACTATTTGGAAAAAACACACAGCGCTACATCTGGCGTAGAAAGGGCACGGCATATCATAAAAACATCATCCCAACTGTAAAGTATGGTGGATGAAACATTATGATTTGGGCCTGATTTTCTGCATCAGGGCCTGGATAGCTTGCAATCATTGAGGGGAAGATGAATTAGCAAGTCTTATCAGACAGTTCTTCAGGATAATGTGATAAAGACTGTACGTCAGCTGAAACTGTGTAGAAGGTGGGTGATGCAACAGGACCCAAAACACCGGAGCAAGTCCACAACAGAATGGCTTCAGAAAAACAAAATCTGCCTTTTGGAATGGCCAAGTTGGAGCCCAGACCTCAACCCAATAGAGATGCGATTGACTTAAAGAGGGTCATACACATGAGACATCCAAAGAATATGACAGAGCTAAAGCAGTTCTGCCAGGAAGAATGTGCTAAAGTTCCTCCTCAACGATGTGCAGGTCTGATTCACAGCTACAGGAAGTGCCTGGTTGAAGTTATTGCTGCCAAGGGGGTCAACCATTTATTAAATCTAAGTGTTCACTTACTTTTTCCACTTCTGTTTTAAATGTTGAATGAGTGTAATCGATAAAGACATGAAAGATCTGAATTTTGTGTTTTTGTGTTAGTATTATTAGACACATTATGTTGTCAATAACCTTGACTTGGATTAATTACTAGATATTTTTATGTAATGAAGTATTAACAGATTTTAATGTGAAATTTAGTGGTATAAAAAGTATGATATTGTGCTTCAAAATGTATTGAAATAAAAGAAAACCTCTGACAGCGGTTTATTCACATCTCTCACTCTATCCTTTCAAAACCCCAAGCACAGAGTTCTGTATGTCTGTAATTATATCAAAACCTTGCACAAAATCAGATAATGGCATTTGTGCACTTGTTATGACTCTTGTCTGAGCAGGTTTGCTGTCCTCTGTTCACGACACCATTAACCTGCACAACGTAATCATGCCGGTTCAGACACCAATCACGCTTCAAGCGTCTTTTCTTTTACAGCCCATTATGTGTGATAAGATGTGCTGGTGCGTGGCTCTTTGTTTTTGTTCTCATCCAGCTTTTATGGTGGTGGCAGTTTTGCAAGTTTATTTCCAGAAGGGTAAGGTTCTTCGGAAGGATAGGTCTGCTTATTTAGTATTTTGTCCATGATTGGCATATTTTAAAAGGCTACAAAAACATAGTTTACCAAGGAAATACCAATAATAGCATAATACAGATGGTTTTTATGTTCATTCTCATATTGTAAGTGTTCGTTTTTCCAGTATAACTGTTAATGTTATGACTTACAGCTAAAATGTCCCATCTTATATGAACCACAAATGTGACCCTGGAAACCAGTCATAAGGGTCAATTTTGTAAAATGAGTTTGTTATAATACACTGTATAAATGTCTGTAGAAATTACAGTATTACTGGGTATTACTGGCAACTAGCTGCCAGCAACTTACTGTAGATTTTACATTTATGTTATTTACTGGCAACAGTTTGTTTAAAGTTAAATGAACATGAAACATTTTAGTCTTTATCTTCTACAGTAAGTTATTGGCAACCAGCTGCATAATTACAGCAAATTTTTACAGTGTTGGACAATATTTGGTTGAGATACACAACTATTTAAAATGTGGAATACGAGGGTGCTAAAAATCAGTTTCTAAAGTTGTCCTAGTGAAATCTTTAGAAACACATAGTAGTAAACACGTAGTAGTAAATATTTTTCATAGAACGTAATCTTTACTTAATATCCTAATAATTTTTGACATAAAAAATTATAAATTTGACCCATCCAGTGTATTGTTGGCTATTGGTACAAATACCAATTCAACACATAACTTACGTGGTCCAGGTTCACATATGAGGTGAAGATGTCACTCCCATGTTTCTTATCAAGATCACATAGTTTATTCCAAAATATTTTCATTTGGTATTATGATCACATACTTTTCGAGATGATGTCAAGAAGTATAAAACCGACAGGATTTCCCCTGAAAAGTTAATAATTGTCCTTGTTCTATTTAATAATAGTAACTGATCCTACTTTGTCAGGGCACAAGGGAATGTAAAGATGACCGAACTCATAAAGTCATATAGTAAAAATGATTATTAAGTCATTTTTGCAGTTTTTCCCTTTCTTAGTTGAAAAATTGCATCATATTTGATGAAACATGCTTTAACTTCTTTAGATTCTTAATTTTGGATTGTCCTTGTTCTTAAGTTTGTCCTTGCACAGGGGACATTTAGACGATTAGCTTTTTAACGTCATGCCCAATCTACCTTTGTGCCCCCAAGAGCAGTTTGTTCTAATAGCTTTGCTCTAAATTGAGTGGCAGCCATGGGACCCAACAAAGCAATGCAGGAAATGTCTGAGGCAGTCACGCTGAACGACAACACACCATGCCTATAAATGCCATTAACCTGATTCATTAAAACAGAGAAGCAATTTATTATAATGCAAAATGAAAAGTTTTTTTTTTTTTTTTAGCAAAATGACAATGATTTTATTGTACATGACCCAACATTATGTGACCCAGTCTGTAAAAGCCCAGCGGAAGTAATTTTTTTAGTGATTTACTGTTTTCTACATAAAATCATCCTAAAGAGCATTCTGTGAAAATATAATCTTTATATTAAACTTAAATGCTCCAAAAGTTCACATATTAGCAATGGCACACTACTCTATCGACATTCAATCCTCCTCCTTCCTCTTTTATTAACATGGGCAAAAATGAACATCCACAGGTTCAAAAAAAATATTAAATAGACAAATCTTTTTTGAAGAAGTTTAAAGAATGTGTTGGCCAACAGTGATACCTGGCCGTAGCCACTGAGGTCACCGAGGTCCGGACCTCTGTAATTTTTTCATATTAAAAAAATAAAATTTGAAGTTTTCTGAATTACGAATCCGCAAATATAATTAAGTTTGGGCAGTTTACTGTATAGTTTAGTGTAAAATGACGAAGATTGGCTTAAGCTGCGATGGCGCGGGTCCAGAATTTGCAGTGTTGCCAGATCCCATTGTTAAAAATCCTCTTTAGACGTAGTGTTTTAGCAATTTATGTGACACTTTGACATTATCTATAAAGTGATTGTTAGGTGTAGGTTAGTATTAGCGATTTCTCTGATTTATTTCTGAAATACAAAGTTTGGACGAACCTGATACTACATTCGTTAAGATAAAAGCAGTAATCATCATAATTGTGTATGTAAGAGTATCAACAGTATCAACAACACTATCGAAAAACAGAAAATAACTTTGGTACAAAGATGTAGAAGAATTGGGTTTAAATAAAATATGCCAAATATGTTAAAACACGTAGCGTAAAATGGTAAAGCTAATCTCAACAAAACATAAACATTAAGAATTCTGTTATTTCATTTAATTTAGAAGTTAACCTTTAACAAAGTCATGCTGAAAACAATAAGAGCACTAAATATGTTCTTGTTTAAAATCTTGTAACGTTTTTTTAATATAATATTGCTTATTAAAATGATTACAAAAATAAACATTGTTGCATGAAAAAGTAATAAATAATCCAGCAGTCCCAGTCCATCCCCCAAAACAGAGAGTGTACCCAAAGTGTAAAAAGGTTAAGACAGAATATTTTAGATCCCATGTAAAAATAAAGTATGCTTCATGTACTTAAACCACTTAAATACTAGCAAGTACATTTGTAAGTTATGTAAAGTTATGCTACAAATATACTTATTAAAAGTAAAGTTCTTCTTGAGCAGTACTTCAGTTTACCTTAAAAAGAATACAGTAACTAGATTATTATTGAAATAAATTATGTCTCAAAATAACACTTAGATGTTCTTAACTTAATTTTAAGAAGTACCAAAAACAAATGTGATATATAAGCCACAAAATGAGTGTATGAAAATAATACATTTACTAAGTGTACTTAAAAAGTGTATTTTATTTAAGTGCACTTTTTTCACCTGCGAGAGCATTTGTTAACTCTTAACACCCCACCCTGGACCTCGGTAATTTTCAAACCCTGACTACGGCCACTATGCTAAAGGTGATCCACACAGTCTTTTATGAGGCCGCAAGACTCTTGATAGAAGGTTGTTCCCTGTTCAACCTTTACTCTGCACACCATGAACAGTTGAGGAAGGTATATAAACCGAATCATCTACATACTTGTAATACCATAACTTCCTTTCATAACATCAGTCACTGTATCGATTCATCTGTTTAATAGACTGTGGTAATATCCCAGTCGTGAAGTATTTATAGGCAGAACAAAAGAAAAAAAACATTATTATTGTGTTGTATTCCCAAATTTGTTTCCCTTTCAATTCCTGCTCTTTCCACATCTTCTCTCTTTCGTCCATGACTTTATTGTTCTACATCTTGTAATCCTGCCCTTTTATTGCCGTCTCTGTGAGCTGCTGTCAAGGGTAAGGCAATTAGCTTATCACCGAGACATGATTTATAGAATCTAAAAGTGACCGCGCTGCAACTCTTTGATTTTGGTGAAAATCTTGGTATCGAGATTCACCAAATTCCTGGGATCGTTGTTTCAGAAAGAGGAACTTGTTTTTGTATGTACTTGGGTGAAATGCATTGCATAGCTTGCGTGCATTGGTGCCTAACTTTTAATGTCGTTCTGAAAGCCTCGGGAGGTCTGAAAACCTCTTATGAAAATGACTATGCCCATGTCCCAGAGTTTCCTGCTTTCTGTGTTTGTGTGTGTGTTAGGAATAGCTGAGAGGTCAGATCGGAGCCAAGCTTGATCCCTCTTGCCTTATCTCAGGTAATATCCCATCTTGCAAGGCATGTGATGTTGAGCAATCGGGTTGTAAAGCGGTGCAATGCTTTATGAGTGTTGCTGAGAATTTTGAGTTTAACTCCGATTTGCCGCAGGGTTGCATTTTCTCCCTGTCTGAGACATTGCCAAGTCATTCACTGGTGTTTGCATTAAACCAGTGGCATTACAGCAGAATTCGTTAAGATTTAATCTGTGTTATTCTGGTGAATATCAGAAAATAATAAAGGTAACCTCTTGTCCTAAAAGGAATTTTGAGTCTGTTTGGCTGTTAGGACTTTAAAAAGATGGCACCAAAAAACTTTGCACCATGACGCTAGGTTGTTGTGAGTGATTTTCAGAACTGTAGTTATGCAGCTGTTTGTCAGTAACTTACTGTAGATTTTAGATTTGTTATTTATTTATAGATTAATGTTTTTTTTGTTCAAAGTTAAAATAAAGACTTTTTAATGTTCATTTACAGTGAGGAAAATAAGTATTTGAACACCCTGCTACTTTGCAGGTTCTCCCACTTGGAAGTCATGGAGGGGTCTGGGATTGTCATCGTGGGTGCATGTCCACTGTGAGAGACATAATCCAGCAATCACAATGTATGATTCTTTGACTATTTATTTGTATGATACAGCTGCAAATAAGTATTTGAACACCTGAGAAAGTCAATGTTAATATTTGGTACAGTAGCCTTTGTTTGCAATTACAAAGGTCAAACGTTTCCTGTAGTTTTTCACCAGGTTTGCACACACTGCAGGAGGGATTTTGGCCCACTCCTCCACACAGATCTTGTCTAGATCAGTCAGGTTTCTGGCCTGTCGCTGAGAAACATGGAGTTTGAGCTCCCACCAAAGATTCTCTATTAGGTTTAGGTCTGTAGACTGGCTAGGCCACGCCAGAACCTTGATATGCTTCTTACAGAGCCACTCCTTGGTTATCCTGGCTGTGTGCTTTGGGTCATTGTCATTTTGGAAGACCCAGCCTCGACCCATCTTCAATGCTCTAACTGAGGGAAGGAGGATGTTCCCCAAAATCTCGCAATACATGGCCCTGGTCATCCTCTTCTTAACGGTGCATTCACACAGGACGTAAGCGTCAGTGCCGTTGCACGCGGCAGAAGTTTCTCAACTTTTCAAGCAGCAACGCGTGCGTCAGCCAATCAGATCTCCTTATGCAAATAACCTAGGCAGAGCCAGCCAATTACGTTTATGGAAGACCAGATGTGTAACGGCCACTGTGATTGGCTGTTGGCCACGCTTCAGACAAGCCTTCCGTTAATCGTTAACACTTATGCCCCGTGTGAATGTACTGTAATACAGTGCAGTCGCCCTGTCCCATGTGCAGAAAAACACCCCCAAAGCATGGTGCTTCCACCCCCATGCTTCACAGTAGGGATGGTGTTCTTGGGATGGTAGGCTACTCATCATTCTTCTTCCTCCAAACACGTTTAATGCAATTATGACCAAAAAGTTATATTTTGATCTTATCTGACCCCATAACTTTCTCCCATGACACCTCTGGATCATCCAAATGGTCATTGGCAAACTTAAGACAGGCCTGGACATGTGCTGGTTTAAGCAGGGGAACCTTCTGTGCCATGCATGATTTCAAACCATGACTTCTTAGTGTATTACCAAGAGTAACCTTGGAAACCTTTCTTAGGATCATTGAGACCCCACGAGGTGAGATCTTGCATGGACCCCAGTCCAAGGGAGATTGACAGTCATGTTTAGCTTCTTCCATTTTGTAATGATTGCTCCAACAGTGGACCTTTTTCACCAAGCTGCTTGGCAATTTCCCTGTAGCCCTTTTCAGCCTTGTGGAGGTGTACAATTTTGTCTCTAGTGTCTTTGGACAGCTCTTAGGCCATGTTAGTTGTTGGATTCTTACTGATTGTATGGGGTGGACAGGTGTCTTTATGCAGCTAACGACCTCAAACAGGTGCCTCTAATTTAGGATAATAAATAGAGAGCTACCAAAAAGGATAGTGGGACTGCTTTACTTGCTGTCTCTAAACTGCAGTTCTTTTGGTGTGGTTGACTTCCAAATTGACTTGTAGTGTCTTTGTCGCATTTGCTATCATAGTTCATATGTTACATTGGTGCAGTTTGGTGAACATAGCCTTCATTTTAAATACAAAATAACAAAAAATGATTTGGAGTTACAGCTGCAAAGCACGCCACAGTGGATACTGGGCTGTATCTTTACTAAACTTTGGTGTATCGACGTGAAACTTGGAATATGTCATCACTGTCATGACCTGAAAATACATGAATAGTTTTGTCACAGCGCCACCTAGTAGTACAAAGATATGAAAAATAGCTGGTTTTGCTGAAAACTTTTGCTAAAATTAGAATTTTTTCTTACGTTTTTTTTAACTGCTATCTTAAACTCACCGTTACTTCCTTTTGTACCCTTGTAGGACTCGACCTCATCATCAATGCTTTTCTGATGTTTTCTGTTCCATCAGGCTAAAGTCACGTCATTAAAGTAATAACGCATATCCTTAACAAACCATGTAGTGAGGTTTCATTAATGTTTTTAGCACAAACATGTAGGATAAGTAATGAACCGAAGATTATGTTTTAAGTTTTACTTTTTTGCTAGTTCAGACTGTTGTCTGCAAAATCATAATATTCACACACAATATTCATGTACATACACTCACCTAAAGGAATATTAGGACCACCTGTTCAATTTCTCATTAATGTGGGGGATGTTTTCTTGGCACACTTTAGGCCCCTTAGTGCTAAATGGGCATCGTTTAAATGCCACAACCTACCTGTGCATTGTTTCCGACCATGTCCATCCCTTTATTACCACCATGTACTCATCCTCTGATGGCTACTTCCAGCAGGATAATGCACCATGTCACAAAGCTCGACTCATTTCAAATTGGTTTCTTAAAACATGACAATGAGTTCACTGTACTAAAATGGTCCCCACAGTGACCAGATCTCAACCCAATAGAGCATCTTTGGGAAGTGGTGCAACGGGAGCTTCGTGCCCTGGATGTGCATCCCACAAATCTCCATCAACTGCAAGATGCTATCCTATCAATATGGGCCAACATTTCTAAAGAATGCTTTCAGCACCTTGTTGAATCAATGGCATGTAGAATTAAGGCAGTTCTGAAGATGAAAGGGGGTCAAATACAGTATTAGTATGGTGTTCCTAATAATCCTTTAGGTGAGTGTATGTGACCCTGAGTTTGAAAACCAGGCTAAAGTCTCACACTGTAAAACAATTGCTGGCTTACAAACACGTGTTGATTTTTTTACAGTCTTTGCTGGCATTATGACTTACTGATCATATCATTTTTTATAATGCATAATTTAATGTGGTTATGTCATTAAAGTTTGATTTCACTCATTGATTTCAATCTTTGACACAACCTTACTCAGTCAATATAAAAGATATCAAGATTATATTTTTACAGAATTTTATGCAGAATTTATGCAGAAAACAATCACAGAAAATAACTAGCTGGATATTTACAGACAGGGTCACGTCTATTTCACATTAATGAATTGTTTGTTGCAATCCCTTACTATAATAAAAATGAGCACAGCATAAGAGTGGGATATCCTGTATTCCTGTTGAAGAAAAACTCAGCATATGGGACATTAAAGGTGCTGTAAAAGTCTATTATCACATTGCTGAGATCTATATGTTTCTCCACAAGGGTCAATGGACTACTCTCAGCAGGAGGTTGAGGAAGCAATCTAGTAATAGCTGGTGATGGGGGGGTTTAGTTGGCCAAGCATTTCCAGAGCTTCATTTCTGGATGTAGTCAATGTAAAAATGGCATGCAAGTCTAGGGAGTGATGAGCACCCAGGAGGGCAGTTTTTAAGAGTTTGGATGGACCCCCTATGAATTGTTGACAGTGTGTCATGCCTGGCAAGAGTTGAGTGAGTGATTTAAGGGCAAGAGGTTGAACATGCACTGGCACTGTGTTGAAATGCAGATGGGCCGAGACTCGGTTGAGAGGGAGGCGGGGCCGAGTTGGAAAGGTCAATCCGATGCGACTCTCCATGGTTGGAGAGGGACCGTTTTTCCATGAGGATGGCTCCGATGGTCGGGGTTAATGTGCTGGCTGAGGAATGGAGATGTGCACATGAATTCATTATCGGAGGAGCAGAGGAGCGTGGAGATGCAAGCAGGGACAAAAGTCCAACATGGGGGGGAGTCAGGTTGTTAGTGGTTGTTGTCCTCGTCCCCTACAACATCAGGCGATCGGCACCATAGTGACCACATCAAACAAAACAAGGCCTGGCCAAATACTCCTTTGATACGATCGAATCGATTCATCATCAGTTTAGCATCGCACAAACAGTAATCAGTAGTTTTAAAGCACTTTTGGTTTTACTCGATTCATTACATCTTGAGACTTAAATTAATCCATGTGTGATGATGGCAAAGGTGTCTCGGGACGTCAGGACAGACGCCATGGTTGATTGAGTGTGAAGTTTTTCTCTTTACTCATGAAATAATGAATAACTTTGGGTTTAACATTAGGTGGCATTTTGCCAGATATTTGCAAAAGATTGTGATCTCTGGATGGTTTTGGGGGCATTTATGCCAAGCACTTTTGAAATGCAGCTAGGCCACCTTGCAGTAATTTAATAGCTTTAATGCAACTGGTTATGTTCTTAAAATATAAAATAGCCGATAGGGTGTTCATTTGGTATAGCATTGAATTTGCACTGCAAAGGTCATGGGTCCAATTCCCAGACATATTGATCAAATGTATAGCTTGAATGCACTGTAAGTCGGTTTGGATAAAAGCATCTGCCAAATGCAAATGATGTAATTTAATGACTGGACTCATTCAGGCCATTCTGTTCATAACTGAATCACTACCTCAACATTCCTCATGTACAGATTCACACTGAAACTGTACACCTGTATTAGATGAGCCTGCTACTGAGGACGAGTTATATCGAAGTGTGTAAAACAATACCTCTATTTAGAGCTCTCTTACATGAGCCACACCAACATTGATTAGTGTCTAAACTGAAGGTAAATGTGCTGATTCCTCACCTCATCTGTTATTCATTAACTGTTGGCAAAAAAATTAAATAAAGAGGATCTAGATAACCTGCTACTGTTGAAGGATAACAGAATTTGCTGACACAAAAAATCTTGACACGTTAGGTTCCTGATTCTGTGGCATTTTGTCTTACCTTTACAGTTTATAAGTAATACATAAAAAGCCCCATTAGGGCCTTTTGACATTGCTGAATTGTAGATTTATTGAAAAGATCTAAAAATCTACATAAATGAAGCAAATGTTAAAAAATCTAACTGCAACAAACACTGTAGATGCCAAAGTAAATTCACTTTTTTGAAAATAGGCTTATTTTCCAGTTCCCCTTAAACAATTGAAGTTTACTGTTTTGAAATCCATTCAGCCGATCTCCAGGTCTGGCGGTAGCCACTTTTAGCATAGCTTAGCAAATTTAATTGAATCTGAATAATTAGACCATTTATGAATCGCACTCAAAAATAACCAAAGAGTTTCGACATTTTTCTTATTTAAAACTTGACTTTTCTGTAGGTACATTGTAGACTAAGACCGGAAATTTAAGAGTTGCAATTTTCTAGGCTGATATAGCTAAGGACATACTCTTAATAATAATACTCTAATTCTGGCGTAATAATCAAGAACTTTGCTGCCGTAACATGGGTGCAGCAGGTGTAATGATATTACGCAGCGCCCGAAAATAGTCCCCTTGGTAACTTTCAACATTTAATTTTCTGTTGGTCTTAGTACACGATGTAACTCTAGAAGAGTCAAGTTTTAAAGGTCACGTTCTTCCTGATCCCATTTTTTAAACCCTAGTTAGTGTGTAATGTTGCTATAATAGCATAAATAATACCTGTAAAATGATAAAGCTCAAAGTTCACTGCCAGGCGATATATTTTCTTTAATAGAATTCCTCTATAAAAGCCTACAGCGAACGGTCGGTTTGGACTACAGCCCTCTACTTCCTGCTTTAATGACGTCAGTAAAACAGTTCGTTGACTAAACTCCGCCCACAGGAATACGTCAGTCACCAACTTTGACTCAAACGGCTCTGCTAAGCTAAGTTGCTATTGAATATTCACAACACACTAAACAAACTACACAATCAGAACTCGATACGCATTTCTGAAGGAGGGACTTCACAGAACAAGGAAGACATCAGCTCGTTTTGAGGACAGTGAAAACAGCACTATACAGATAAGTAAATTGTGTGAAAAATACCACATTTTACAGTGTTATATTGCGCACTGTAAACACAATCAAAGCTTCGAAAACACAGAAAGAACGGTAGCTTTAAATAGGAAAAATATCGAAACTCTTTGGTTATTTTTGAGCGCGATGCTAATGGTCTAATTAGATTCAATGGGTTATGCTAAGCTATGATAAAAATGATACCGCCAGACCCAGATATCAGCTGAATGGATTCCAAAACCCATAAAAGTCAATTGTTTAACTCTATTTTAAAAAAAGTGTAGTGTCGCTCCAGTTGTATTTATAGTTTCTATTTTTTTGTTGTACTAGCATACCAGATTTACATTTACATTAGATTTACAAGTTGTGAACTGTAAAACATGAGAGTTAGATACTTACTTTTTTTAAAGGGTTCAATTGGTACAAATATACTTTTTTAGGGTTTACCAATTGAAGCTTTTCTTTTAAATTAATCTAACTTTCACTTTTTACAGTGTATATGCATATAACTATGTATGTGACAAATAAAAATCTTAAAACTTGAATCTAGAATCTTACATCTTCATCGTGTCCCAGGAGATGGGTCAGACTGCAGAAGTACAAGCTGCAGTTTGATCTTCTTAAAAATATCTGAAGTGGTGAAGATAAAAGTTGCAATCAGCTTTTGTGTAAAACACTTTTTTTGTGCACAGCCCACAAATATATTTTTTTATATTGTCATAAAGCATGTGGTCTGTAATGTTATAGTCAGACTATAAAGAAGACATACATTTGATGGTTTAGTGCCCTTTGTATTTAGAGATTGTGAAAGCATCTGAATGATCATAAATTTGTTTGTGATGTTTACACAACAAGTATTTAATCTTTTCCATGTTGCTTTGATTAATATACAACAATTACACTCTAACAATGGCTGGGGTATTTTTAATCCTTGCTGGGTAAATATAGAACACACAGCTGGATAAAAACTGACCCAATGCTGGGTAGTTTTCACCCAACTGCTGGGTTATTATAACCAATGGTTTGCTTAACAACAAAAACTCAACATTGGGTAATCTAAAAGATTAGAACCATCTTCTTCTACTTGAAAAAAATAGACATTTTAAGATTTCTCTGGTGATAAAAAATTGTATTGTGCTTCAGGTGTATTTCTAAAAAAGCTATGTTTGCTTTGCAGGGTTTTGGTAAGAACCTTCTACTTCTCATGTCCGCCGATGGCTTTCCTGCATGCTGGTGCATTCATTAGGCTGCTCTAAACCTATAGTCTTAATCACAGAGGAAACCAAGCAGGTAATTGCCTTTGAATGTTTAATTGTGTGTGTATGTTGGGCGGGTGGTGGGAGGTAAAACAGTGAGCGGAGGATCAAAATCATGCACCTCTGACTTCAGACCTCCAGTATGTTTCTAATGGTGTGGAGCACAGGTCAGGTCAGAGGAAGAAACCCGGACCCTGAAAGCCGATGCCAAGGACTTGAAGTCAGAGTTTGAAGATCAGTAGTTATCCACCTTCATTGCTCCCATTTTATATCATTTGCACATGGGTTGTTTAAACTCATGGACAAACCCAACTGCTGTTTTTACAGTAACTTGCTGTGTTGTTTCAACTTATGGATGGGTCAGCTATAGACCTTTTCTGCATTGTAAAAAGTGACTTAAATTTACATAAAATTAAATAATTACTTAACACCTAAATTATTAAGCTGTTTAAATTAAATTTTTTACTTAAACACCTGAACTTTGTCCATATTTTCCAACTATTTGCTGGCAAATTTAAAGTGTTTAAAGTATTTAAATTGTGCACTGTAAAATATTACTTGTGATAGGTTGATAGGAGTAACATAAAAATGTATGTTAATTTGATATAGTTTTTAACACTGACTTGAGAAGCATGTTATCATTTATAGTACTAAGGACACCCTAGAAACCGCAACACCCTAACTACCAACATCACCTATGCATTATGCCAAAATTCAGAAATGTACTTTTTCTTTATTTTTCATTGAAAACACTTTTTTATGTTTCTAATCTAAAATTGTTTCTTTTTTTAAGCTACCTCTTGGTGGCACCAGTGAGTGAAACTTTATCTGACTGATGCCAAACAACAGACTAGTGTGCACAAAGACCACTGAAACTCCTGAACATGCAAATAACCACCAAACGCACCAGACAGAAACACTAATAACTAACTAACACACAGTATTTTGCCCTTTAGCAGGTATATGGGCCTTGGGAGTGGCAGGGTGTTGGCAGCCTAAACATAGAAGTATAGACTGAGGGTTATTATTTTAGCTTTTATGCCATACAACACTGATGTAGACTACATCATTCCAAAATAAGGAACGTTAGTAAAGCTAGTCAAAAATAAAGTAATTGGTTTTCACCTCCAACCACATGTCATCCACACCAAACACATTTGTCTTGTGTGACCTTTCACTATCACTGATGTACACCTCTAGGCTGGAGGACAAAATGGGATTTGCTTGGCGTCTCTTTCCCTTTCTTTCATGCCTCAGTGTGCCTGCATGTGTGTTTTTGGGTCATTTGTTTTGTCTGAGTCATTCTGTTTGAATATGCGGCAGCTATTAACCTGAGCGCCAGCTGTCTGATAAATTGTTCAGTTCTGGTCTGTGCTGCAGCCTCACATTCACACCACTCAGAACTGCTGAGGACAAACTAAATCTTTTATTTTACATTTTTTAAAGTGCAAAGTGTCTAATTATGTTATGTTATGAGAATATATAAATATATGTTATACTGACACTTGATCAGGCAATTTCATATTTAAATAAATTTTTATGGAATAGTAGCATCTTCTGGATCAGGGGAGGCAACGTCGGTCCGGGGAGTTCATGGTTTCTGTCAGATATAGAGCTGGAGCAGAAAGACTGAATGTGATAAGCTTGATGAAAGTTTTAAAGGAATAGTCTACCCTTTTGCCATATTAAACTATGTTATTACCTCAACCTAGACGAATTAATACATACCTATCTTTTTTCAATGCGTGCACTGTACAGCGCGTTGTGAATGTGTTAGCATTTAGCCTAGACCCATTCATTGTTTTATTTTGTGGCACCATATTTACTGGTATAACTCCTCATGTAACAGTCTTTAAATAGGGAAAACACGGAAGTGTTTGGTGGCTTCCCTGTTTGGTACCATAGGAATGAATGGGGCTAGGCTAAATGCTAACACATTCACGACGCCCTGTACAGTGAACGCATTGAAAAAAGAGGTTGAGGTAATAACATAGTTTAATATGGCAAAAGGGTAGACTATTCCTTTAAGACTTAAGACATTTAAAAAATAAGATTGTATATTAACACTACATGTGAATCAAATCACTTTGTGCATCAGTCCGTTTGTATTGGATTATTTCTCATTAAATTAGTAGATTTATGGGATGTTAGTAAAAAACGGGTCAGGCTACGACAAACCACAAACAGCCTTTTAATGGTCAATTTTGTTTTCTTAATGCAGATTCATCAATTTTTTTTGTATTTAGAGATCAGTGTTGGGCAAGTTACTTCCAAAGTGTAATACATTATATATTACAAATTACTGTCATTTGAAAGTAATTAGTTACATTACAATATAACTGTCTCTGAACTGTAATGAGTTACACTACTTTTGCATTACTTTTGAGTTACTTTCATCAAAAGAACAGAAGTACGACTAGGCATTATAAAATGTTAAAATGTAGTTTGTTGCTGCTTATAAATCTAGAAGTATGTGTTGGCCCTCGAGCTTTGAATAGGCAAAGTGAAGATTTATGGCAAAATACAGTAACAATCACTGTCAGAATCAAAAACATAGACAAATGATCTGGTAAAAGTCTGGTAAATTATGGTACACATACCAAACACAATAGAGCCCACTATAATGCAACCTATAGCCTAATAACATGGCAAGACACGCAACCTCTTTTCATTTCTATTCTTAAGTGATCACTCTTAATTCAGATTCACAGCACAAACCTGGCATGCACTGGATTGACACAACTTATCAAAAAGTGCTATTGGAGGATCAGGCCTCAAGGAACACAGCTCATTTCAGTACAATATAAGGATAACATGTAGGCTAACATATAATTGCTTAATAAAACACAGACAAACAGAGGAACACTGCTTTTTGCCAAACAATGAATATAGGCTCCCATACAAAGGCTGGTAAAAACTTTAAACAGTGATGTTTAAATGTACTATTTAGATAACCATGTTTAAGTCTTCACTAATGTTATGTTGTAGTTTAGGTTGCTGTTTGTAATAAAACTGTAGATAGCATAGGAATAGCCTAGCACTGTAATCATAGGAAAGCTTACCTTGTCATGGCTGGTGTTGATATGGATTTTACTGGCAAGATTTGTAAAAGTCTCTTTACTTCTGAGGTTCAAGCAGCACAGGAGACCGATAGAAACTTTCTGTTGCTTTTACTTAGTGCTCTTTTTCGCAAAATTATGCGTGTGCGGCGCTACCGGACCTGATTGCGACCACTTTAGTCAATGCTTACGGCCGCGGACTTCCACATGTCTATATTTGACGCGCACCGCATCCAAATCGCATTTCAAATACAAAGGTAAAGTAAAAATTAACATGCTGCATACAGCACGTGGAAACAGACATACGCTGCGTCCCACACCGCCTACTTCCATACTATATAGTAGGCAAAGAGTACGAGAAGTAGTGCTTTTCGCCCACTATATAGTATAGAAGTATGCGGTTTGGGACCCAGCCATAACTATTACACGCAGCTTTTTCATGTGTGGATGCTGGTCGCGCGCATTGGTCAAAAATAAAAAAATTAAAATAACACAGTCTAATTTTGAAATGCATTGTTGTAACGCGCTCGTTACTAAGACTGTAACGAGTAAAATATTACCAAAATTTTATTAGTAATGCGTTATATTACTGCGTTACAGCAAAAACTAATATATTACTGTAATATATTATATTTTGTAATGCGTTACTCCCAACACTGTTAGAGATACAGGCTATTAAATACAATGGCGGTACGTAGCATATTTATGCATAAAACGTATGGGTGGAGTGTTTTTGCCACTATGATTCTGCTGGTTAAAGCAACACCAAAGAGTTTTTTTTTACCTTAAAATAACGTTTCCAAAAAAGTTTTAGTGGTTCAACCACTCAAAACAGGGTGAATGGCACTTTCACATTCGCTTTGCACCCCTTTATCGGCCAAAACCGCACTAAAGAAGTTTCCAACCGTCGGGTAGCGATCCTGTAGTTCGAGTGAAAACTACAAAAACTTGCTTTACGGCATACCTACAATCCAATCAGAGCCAGCTATGCTGCAGTATTTACGACAGTGGTAATGAACAATTACGCTTCTAACCTGTAGGGGGAGCAAAGAGCAAAAAGTCTTTAGTGTTGCTTTAAATAAATTAAATCCAATAAATTAATTTATTAGTAACTTTAATAAATATAATAATATTAATACGTTCAGAGATGAATAATAATTGATGCGATTAAAATAAAAAGAGATTGATGGCATCTCCCATCAGATTTTCACATTAGCAACAAAAAGAAAATAATTTTTTTTCTGGCAGTGTACTTGACTGCCCACAGGAATGTAAAACGGTTAATTTTATTTAATATTGTTTTTTATTGTTTTATGTAGTTTGACTAAAGTAACTAAAAGCAAAGCCGTGGCACTTTCCAAAAATTTACAGTTTCATGTGCATTATGCATTAGATGGTTAGCGAAATGAGACCTCATTCATACATTTTAGTAAAATTTAGGTAAATAAGGTACAATGTTGTAGGTACTAATATGTGCCTTTTTTGAGGTACCAATATGTGCAGTGGTTTTCAAACTGGGGGCCGTGAGATGGTGCCAGGGGGGCCCCAGTTTTATGACATTTTATAAAATACATTCATTTATCATGACTTCTGTGTAATTAAACCTAAAAATAATAAGCCAACTAACCAACAGCACTACTATGTATAATTTTATATGTTTTGTTTAATTAAAATATTACATTTTAAAACAGTTTTTATCATAAATTTTCTTTCGGGGGCCGCGAAAAAATGCACTGTACACAAGGGGGGCCGCACGCTGAAAAAGTTTGGAAACCACTGCTCTAAGGTACCAGCGTGTACCTTAGAGGTACCAATATGTATCTTTTATGTACAAAAGTGTACTTTTGGAGAAAAGGCACTGCCCCAGTGACAAGTTTTGTACCTTTTTTTTTCGGGGGTTGTGTTTAGACTGTGCTTTTTTAAATGCACTACATTACATGCTGGTTTGAGTAAGTAAGGCCTTGTGAATTGTGCTCATACACTGATGTAATGATTCAGATTTGCAGCACAACAGTACTTTACAGACAAAAAAGGAAGGGGAGGTGTATGTATGGGGTCATGGAGCCCTGATGAGGAGCTAAAGACTCTGAGGACACCCTGACCCCGAGCAGAGAGAAGGTTCCGCTGCAGAACCCTCCCTTAGCTTTTTTTATTCATTTATCTTGAGAGTATCCTCTCCTTATTGTCTTAGAGATATTGGTAAGCTTTCATCAGTTTTAAAGGATTTAACTGAAACCTAACAGCTGTTGTAGTTGCTGTTGGCAGCAAGAAAGAAACAGACTTAATCAGAGACTGGCAAGCACAGATTTTTGGATGAGATTGGATGGAATTATTAAAGGAGGCAGATAGGAAATGGGTGGCATGCCTTGCCCCATTATTCACTGAGCTGATGAAGAAAATTGAATCCCAGGTCCTTGTACACACAAGACTGTCTTGGATGTTTTTAAGTAAAGTGTACACATAGCCACACTTACTCCCTTGTGTTTGTTGACTGAGTTAACAAGCTCTAACATACAAAACACAATGTGACCAATGATCGCAGGTTTTGTAGGGAGGGCAACCTGGATTCAGGAAACTGAATTATGTTCTATTGGGCTTCCTTCTTGAATTATTTTTAGGGGAAAACACAGACTTTCATTCTCTTCCTGTAACAACCATTCTCACTTTGATTTAATGTCAAGCGTCTGAGAGAAACCTTATACAAATGAGATCTTTTAAATAGACTAAACCTATTATTGTTTAATTTAGACATCAACGCTGTATGAAAGAAATGGTCAATAAATGGTCCCAAAAGCTATCATCGGGGCAGTATCCCTTAAAAAGATTTAGGTATATATACATTTTGTACCAATATGTACTTTTGAGGTACTAATACTCTTTAGATGCAAAAGTGTACTTTTTGAAAGGGTACCGCCCAAGTGACAGCTACAAGAACTAAGTTTTTTTCTGACAGTAAAGGACATCCTGGTCTCATGAAAATCTGTACGTATTTTACGAGTTCGTAATTCGTATGAATTCATACAAAGTGATTCATACAAAAGTGTACGATTGCTAGAAACTATGATACCCTAACCCTGCCCCTACAGGTCAACGTCAAAATCGCTTCGGCGAAAGCAAATTGTACCAAATATTACACATTTATTTGTGTGAATTCATACAAATTAGCCACTTTATAATATACGTACAAATTGCCAAGAGATTGTGTTGGAATAAATGGATAGGTTTGTCAACATATCAAGCTACTTCCTAGAGCGAAAGCCCAAAAGAGTTAAAAATTTGCCTGACATTTGCTGAAATGAAGGCCACAATTTCAATATGACGACCAAATGAGCTACTCAGAAAATCTCTTAACTCATATCAATACAGCTCATTTTAATTTTTAAAGGGGCGGTTTCTCGGACAAGCTTATAGTCCTAGACTAAAATGCATCTTTGAGCTGGCTCAATTTAAAAACATCTTGGACTGACATCTTATCTTATCATACATCAGTGCTACTGTTTTGTCTCAATGCACATCAGTAAAAGTTTTTAGGGTATGTTTGTACTAAAATAAATAAAGCCCTTTCTGGGAACATGCCCTATAGAGTATATTTATTTATCCTATAAATACATTTAAGATTGTAACAATGAAGCATAAATGGGAACTCCATTAAGTTTTTTGAAGCCATAAAAGGCCAACCTTTAAAACAGCAATAAAATGTTTTCTCTTGAGCAGATCAAAGCTTCATTTGCTTTCAGTGGAAAGTGTGATCCAATCAGATCATCTAAGTTCTTAATCAGTGTTACTCATGTAGGTTTCACAGTAAGAGGATCTCCATCAACAATTCTTCCTAGGTATCAAATCATCTGCTGATTTTTATGTTCACCACACCCACGTACACTTTAGGATTATCATAAACATCACCCTCTTGCTTTAAATGTATAATGATGTATAAATTATATCATTCTTATTGTTAGAAAGATTGATTACTTTTTTGTAGTCAGACATCTGACAAAACTGTAAAGCCAGAGAGCCAATAGGGTGAATTCACATATTTATTGCACCACATTTTGACATTATGATGATCACAAATTTAGCTAAATTCATTCTAAAGTTTCTAAAAATAGCTCTTTGAGCCCTAAATTTACCACTGTAACTTACAACAGCACCTATTAGACAACACAAGGCGGCAGATGTTTTCAAGAAAAAACAAATTGTTAAGCAGAGGTGTGGAACGGTCAGAGGGTGCATGCTGGGGGTAAGGTCCGGATTACTGTGTGGAACAAGACATGATCAGCGACCGCTGAATCTCACACACACAATGTAACTTCTCTGCCCTTTTCGCCCAAAAAGTTTCCAAGCGTTCCGCTCTGTGCCCCAGTCAGTGATGGAGGGAGGTTGAGGGTGAGGAGGAGGGGTGGAAGGAGGTCAGAGATCCAAATGACTGCCAAACACAGTTTGGGTCAACCAGCTACGCTCGCAGTTAACCTAAAACCTATTGCTTCACTACGTTCACACTGAAACCAGCAGAAACTGACAGAAACTGGAATGCACTTGATTTTAATATTGGCGGCAAGGTTTTAGAAGTTACTTATAATTGTAAATTCAAAAATTGAGCCCACTTTCTTTACTGACACATTTTGACAAAAGGGATTTACAATAGTGATGTATAACTGAGAATACCAAATCCGTGACACTGGTTGGACTCAAAGGCACAACCTTTGAATTATCTCAGTTTGAAGTCGAAGCCAGATCTACACTTTTAGAAAAAGACAAAAGTTGTCACTGGGACGGTACGTTGTTAAAAGGGTCCCAATACCATTTCGGTACAGATATGGGACTTTGAGGGACAGAAAGTGTATCTTTTTTAAAAGGTACTGCCCCAGTGACCACTTTTGTACTTTCTTGTATTATATTTTCTGGAAGTGTACTGCACCAAGTAGGCCTATACAGAGAACCCATAAAGACAGTAAGCAACACGTCATTTTACATGTTTGCCAAACAAAAAAATTGCTTAGGGTTTTAACCCATTTATATTGATGCTTAAGCCTTTCCTTCTGTTAACATCTGAATCTATGACAAACAATCATAACAAAAATGTATTATAAATTGACTTCTATTTTTAGTATTGTAGTTCCACAATGCACCCTTGGGTGTCATAGGTTGTGCTGATACAGTCAGATACCAGATGCACACCGGTCTATCCATCACTGTGCATTCACCACATGATTTTCATCTACAAAAATTATAAATCTATATTGAAAAAATATTTTTTTAAAGGAATTGAACCGAAATTTGTAGTAAAAGTTTGCTTTTTGACCAATGTCCCCTGTTAACATTCTTCGTTGTTCATTTAAACCGAACACTGTAAAAAATCTGTAGAAATTACAGTATTACTGGGTATTACTGGCAACTAGCTGCCAGTAACTTACAGTAAATTTTACATTTATGTTTTTTTCTGGCAACAGTTTGTTCAAAGTTAAATGAACATGAAACATTTTCTGTCTTTATCTTCTACAGTAAGTTACTGGCAACCAGCAGCAGTATTTCAGCAATTTTTTTTTACAGTGAATGCATGATTCTGTTTTTAAATTACTTCAGAATTCGGTGTTTCTGTCGGTCATATTTGAGTATCAGACTGCTGCATTTCGCTACAGTAAAGCACATGGTTTACGAATGCATAATGTTATTTCTCTCTTTGTTCAGTACATTATTCGTTTAGCGTAATTTCTGTGAGTCTGTGATGCACCTGTGAAAAAGTCTTATGGACTCGTGTGATAATGTTGCGCATCTCTTTCTCTAGTGAGACTTGCTTCCCGATTCGCTCTACTACACAAACTGCTTTCACAACAGGGCTGAGAAAGAGCGTCTGGAAAAATAGTTTTGCTGTTTGTTATTTTTGTTGTTAATGGTTAAAAAGGCATGAGAAATTACAGGGTCCGATTCCATTATATGCATTTGGCGATATACGATTTTTACAACTGTAATTAGCAAATATGTATATTGCAAAAAATATATATATTAAAAAAATATATTAAGTTATATATTTAATAAATTATTTATATACATTTTCTAAAATTAAAATGATGCCGCCTGCATGATAAAATAGACTAAATAAATGTGTGTAATTGTATAGACGAGGATTGTTGTAAATGTAAACCTTAAATTGACTCTACAATCAACGTTACCTTTCATTTTACCTTTGACCAAGAAGAAATCCGTTACAACCTTTTTTTTTACATTTGCTGTCAAAAGAATTATTAACGATAACTTTAAACTATCACGTTTCTCTAAACAAATTTGTAAGTATTTTGTTGGACGTATGGTGTATGTGCATAAATTTATTTCAGTTTTATATATTTGGTTGTCCAATTTTCTTGATAAAAATATACCAAGTTTTATTGGAAGTTTGAAGGCTCGTGTGACAGCATTTTAATTTTGTGATATCAGTGGTATTTATGACCTAAATGTTATACAGCTGAATTAATCGTATTTACACTTGTTTGATTAAAATCGTTAAAAAAAAACAACAACTGATTATTCAATCCAAAGAAACAACGTGTCTGCGTCTTGATAATAGTTTTTAGTTTTTCACTATAATAATAATAATAGGCGACATCGTTGTTGTTGTTGTTATTATTATGTATTTATTTATTTATTACAACCCACTTCGACTACAAAAGCCGAAAGTCCCCAAAGTCCAAAGTTCTTGAAAGTTGTGCTGATAACAGTCAAATAAAAACAGCGCAGCTCCAGTGTGTAAACACGCTGTACCTGCGCGTCAGTCAGTTTGGCCCAGGACTGGCTGCTGATTTGCATAAAGGCATTCAGCAGCCGCCCACTCATTACCATGTTTTTTATTGCCTGCCCTCTGGAAGCATCATGGCAAGTTATATCATTCTGTCGGTCAGGGAAGTGGCCTAACTTTTCGAAGCAGGTGTCTTTAGAAGAGCTCTTTGGATGCTTGAGGAGGGGGAATTTGACATACTGATTTTCCCTCGTTTCCTCATTGCGTGCAAAACTTTTAGATGTTCGCAAAAATGGTTTCCAAGTTAACATCTTTGCAACAAGAGCTTTTGAGCGCTTTATTAGACTCAGGAGTTACCAAAAATGTGCTTCTTCAAGCTTTGGATGACCTGGATCCAAGCACGAGCGGGTTTGGAATTAAGCTGGATAGTCTTCAGATGTCACCTTCCAGTTCCAAAATGAATGGGAGTGATACGGATACAAAGCCTGTTTTTCACACGCTGACAAATGGACACAGTAAAGGGAAGTTATCAGGGGACGAGGGCTCGGAGGACGGGGATGATTACGATACACCGGCAATATTGAAAGAGCTGCAGTCTCAAAACACAGAAGAGGCCGCAGAACAGAGGGCAGAAATTGAGCGAATGTTGGCGTAAGTTTTTATTTTGTTTCTACAAAGATCACCTGGTGTGTATAAAAATTAAATGTCATAGGAAACTATACTATAGGAAAGAAAAAGAGGAACAGCTGAACTGATATTATATTGCTGTGAAATAAGGGCCTGCATGCACCTGAAAATCGAATACAGAATTTTAAGACAAATAACAGTAATAAATAAATTGCATGAATGTCTAACAAGAAAAAATCTACATAAACGTGTAAAAATGTACTAGCCTAATGCAAATGCCATTTAATAAAACACTAACACTAATGTATTTATTTATTTAACTTAAACAGTTATACCCGAAATAGTGGAAAGGACATGTAGTTTTAATTTCTTTCAAAACAGATAAATACCAGTGTTTACAAATTTAAAACCACGCGCCAATGTTTCCTCTTTTCACATTCTAGTTACTAATTATCTACGTGGTTATTTCTTTAACTTAGAGATATATCAACTAAAGAAGATCTATTTATTATTAACCACCCCTGCCCTCTCGAAAGAAACTAAAAACGCGCAAAGTTTTCTCGTATCAATATCCTTTGACGTAGTCCGTTAAATAAATAATATTTAAGTAATTATTATTAAGTCGACAAAATATAGTATGTAATAATAACATTATTATTAGTATTATTATTATATTATTATTATTATATTACAAAAGCAACAGCATAAATGGCCTATAGATTGTGCAGTTTAATTCATTTTTTTAAATTCTGCAAATTAAAGATTTATAATTCTCACCGAAAAATCTGCGTCACAAAATAAAGTTCAAAATCAAAACTAAACCACGTGGAGTTGAGTTATTAATTTTATCCTATAAATCATCAACTGAAAGATACACAGTGACGAATGATTAGCGTGAATGGAGATCTAGTTATTCATTGTCGAACGTTATAAACTAAGTTGGCGCACAACCATATGTGTTGTCAGTCTCTAAATCAAACAGTCTGGACAGATTTCAGCAATTAGTTTGTAAGACTGTGAGTTTGATCTGAAATGACCACGGTAAGAAACTTTTAAATGCATCTGCAAACACGCAAAATGGCATTCTGGCAGCTGGCAACTAGAATCTGCTTTTCTTTAATTTTCTGGCGATTTTAATTTTCTGTATAGATTTTAAAATTTTTATAATTTAAACTAAATTTAATCGAATTAAATATTGTTTTATTTTACATGCTATGTACGTCGTTTGATTTACAGCAAATGTTTTACTTTGCGCTCCGGTCCAATAACACATATTACTACTATTCTGGTATTTCTCTCATTTCTATGTTTTTGTAAATCTACTCAAACAAGAATTTGTTTTCTCAATATGCAAATGAAGATTTTATTTTATTTCAAAAATATTAAATAAATGTAAGTTTATGTCAGTGGCGGTCGGCGGATCTTTGAGTTTACAAAAGCTTAACCTGTTGATTCTAATGTAGGCCAAAAACTACAGGCTGTAACTTATAAAAAACAATTATTATTATTTTGAAATAAAACATTAAATAGGCTATTCTGTAATACAGGTCTACATGCGCTGTAGCCTACTTTTTAAAAGATTTCTGTAAGTTTGTGTTTAGGCTCGTATAGTTTTATACCATATTTCCTTGAAACCTGAACAATGTTTAAATACATTGAATCCTTTAAAGTGTGTTTAATTAAACCATTTAGGCTATAGGCCTAAGTTGCGTTTACTTTTACAATGTCCTGAACAACATTCAGTTGTCATGATCGACTCTCAGTTGTCCTTAACTTGTCCTTTTGTAATTAAATCACAGTAATTGAACTGCTCACGCAATGAAGTCTTTAACCTTTGGAAGTATTTACAACCCATTGAATGCGCTGATTAACGATTGTTTATTAGCGTTGCAAACAATTGAACACCACTTGAAACTTTGGAAAACACTTCAGGTGCAGGAAAGGGGAGAACTTATTGTAAAACACTTATACACATAAGAGGAGCATGTTTTATGTAATTAGACAGTTATGTATAAAGGTGAGTGATTTCGTTATGTTTCATGTTTGCTTTTTGTACAGCGAGGACCCTTGGCGCGCGGCCCGTATGATTAAAGGTTACATGCAGCAGCACAATATACCGCAGCGCGAGGTGGTGGACGTCACGGGACTCAACCAGTCGCACCTGTCGCAACACCTCAATAAAGGCACACCTATGAAAACGCAGAAGCGCGCGGCACTCTACACCTGGTACGTCAGGAAACAGCGCGAGATTTTGCGACGTAAGTTAATATTTGTGTTTCCTTCTGCATGATTTATTTAACTTATTAAGTAGGAGACATGCTTCTGTTTCACCCACATGAAATTAATATTGTATTATGCTTTAGTATTTGGTAAACTAGTTGAATGGCAAGATAGCCTAGTGTTTATTAAACATAACATAGTACATATTAAAGTTTAGTAAAATATTTACAAAAGTTTATAATTCAGTATAGTTAATACTTCAATAGTATAGTATACATTAACAAATTGCTATGATATACTACAGTATACTATAATTTATTACCGTTTACTGTAGTGAGTAAGTAGGCCTATACTACATAATTGTTGTATGTGGGTTGAATAATAGCAATGTTTTGCATCATTGTTTTTCACAGTTTAGCTGGATAGCTGGAAAAAATTAACAGTATTTTTAATGTTAACAATCTATTCATTTATGATTTCTTATCCATTTGAATGTATGTGTTCATAAATGAAATAAGCAATGGCAAATTTATGGGTCAGTAATTCTGACAGAATGGGTCAAGGATGGTGGTGGTTTGGAGTAACATCACACCCTAAATTAGTTAAAAATTACTTTGAAAGATTTCCTCTGTTGTATAACCTTGTATAAAAAAACAAGCTTGCTCCTAGTGGCATAAAATACAAGGTTTTTATTAAGGCTGTATGGTATCTTTAAAGAACCTTATTAATTCTGAATGTTTCCCTGGAATCCAAAAATAGTTCTTTTGTGGTGTCGCTAGCAACATTATGTCCATCTATGTCTAATCTATTTATCTATGAAAATTCTGTAATTTTTTCTTATGTTTTAGAATTCAACCAGACGTCACAAGGATCTGTCAACAACATGTCGGACAAAGCCAATCAAGATCAAGTGCTACTCTTCTTCTCTGAGTTTGGTCAATCTGGGCAGAGTATGGGCCAACCAGCAGAAGATGCTGCCATTGAACCCGCTTGCAAAAAGCTCAGACGCAATCGGTTCAAATGGGGGCCTGCATCCCAACAGATCCTCTACCAGGCTTACGAAAGGCAAAAGAACCCCAGCAAAGAGGAGAGAGAGGCACTGGTGGAGGAATGTAACCGGTAAGGAGAATACAGAAAAATGCTCATATAAAATGTATTTTACATTTAAAGGGATAGTTCACCCAACTATGAAAATTATGTCATCATTTTCTCATCTTCATGTTGTTCTTAACCTGTATGAATTTTTATTTCTGATGAAGACAAAAGAAGATATTTTGTTAAATGATGGTAAGCAAACAGCTAATGGTAACTATTGACCTTCATAGTAGGAAAACAAATATTATGGAAGTGCTGTGATAAATTAGGAAGAAGATATTTTGATGATGCTTAGCACACAGTTGATGGTACCCATTGAATTCCATCTTATGTGTTTTTCTACTATGGAAGTCAATGGTTACAATCAGCTTTGAGCTTACCATCATTTATCAAAATATCTTCTTTTGTCTTCATCATAAAAATGAAATTCATACAGGTTTACAACAACATGAGATGGGAAAATGATTCATTTTGGGTGAACTATCCTTTTGAGTATGCAAATGTATCTGTTAGATGTATTACATATAAACATTACAATACAAATAAAAGATTTCTTGACCACATTCAGGGCTGAGTGCATCCAGAGAGGAGTATCACCATCCAAAGCTCATGGTCTTGGCTCCAACCTGGTCACAGAGGTGCGAGTCTACAACTGGTTTGCCAACAGAAGAAAAGAAGAAGCATTCAGACAAAAGTTGGCTATGGACGCCTACACAGGGCCAACGCACAGCCTCAACTCCCTCCTCTCTCACAGTTCTCCTCATCACCCACAGGCCAGCAGCTCCCCACCAAGCAAGATGCAAGGTACTGACATTTATTATAAACTACGGCATGTTATCTGACATTGTTTTTAGCTTGTAAACATGGTCTAGGATCAGAACGTACAATCGAACCTCTTATCTCCAACTGGTGTGTTACATCTTCAGAAGTATGGGCTGGAAATGATAATTAGCCCAAACTTTATCATCACAAAAAGAAGAAGTAGATGACATAGTTGATGAGATCAGGGAGACAGCAGAGAGCGAAGGGTAGTGATCAATGAGAGTGAGCTGAGCAAATGGCATTGTTATTCCCAGCTTTTGAGAACAATCTGCATTGTACCTGCAATCTCAGCTTCACTGAAGTCAGCAGGCACAAAGACCAGCCACCCTCGGACAGGACTTAGGGTCAGTCCCGGGTCAGGCGAGCACAAGGCCAACTCGCTCTTGAGACCTACTTGTACCTGTAGGGTCACGGCAGTTTACTGCAGGCCCACTCCTCTGTTATCTCATGAATTGTATTTCCAGGAGGATTTTATTGACTTAGTTTGATATGGCAAGACTTGGGCACTAAAAGCGACGCACTCTTCGACTCCACCTTATTACCTATTGTTGCTCTTTCATGTTTTAGCACCAGAGTGCTTTTGCCGTGGGTGTGTTGCAGATACGGCAATGAGTGCCTTGTGTGTTTGCGTGTGGTGGTTCCTTCTGCACACCTGACCAGTCAATGACCTCAGGTTGTGTGTGCGTGGAGGTTTGATAGGATGGGAAGAGGGAGGACTTTAAAAGGGACGGGGGTCTCTTCCACGCTTCAAGTCAAGGGGCTTACAAGGTGTCCCCGCCAGCAGCATCAGCTGTTTTTGGTGTCAGAAGCTGGCCTGACAAGAAAAGCACAGCAGGCCCCCTCATGGCGTTGCCAGGGCACAGCCTGTATTATGCATGCTTAATTGACAATTAAAATCCTTGGCTACTACATCTCCCAAGCCTTTGATAAGGGCCTCCCCTCTTCCCTGCTCTCTTTACCCTCCCTCGGCAGGGAACCCTTTTGTCTCTGGCATATTAGAAGACTGTAGTGACTGTAACCGAGGTTCATTTATCTCTGCTGGCCCAGGGGGATGGGCACACCAAAGCCCTTCTCACCTTTATGGGTTGGGGTAAAGAGGCTAAGGCCGAGCTCTGAGCAGAACAGCAGGAGCTGTCCGCCGGGGCATTGGCTCTTTTCGGGCCAGACAGGACTGATGAGCTTTTTCTGCTCAAAGTATAGAGGGTCTGACCCCACCTCTCGGAAGCAACGTGGATGTCAGGTTTTGCTAAAGGGGTCGTTACCAGGTCAGATCGTAGAAGGACTCGAGTTTTTATTGATTCTGGTTTGGGCCGTTGATAACACGCAGGCCGGTCTGCCACTGCTGGAAGGTCAGCTGATATGTGCTTTTGGGGGCTGTCTGTGATCTTTTTTTTCTGTTTGCATTGTGGTGTCATTGGGAAAGCAAAGCCCTTCCAAAATGTTCTTTGATCCCGTTTATGCTAAGACAATAGCTGTTAGATAACATTGCGTACATCTTCCCAGTAAATGCACAGTTTAACAACTATACTTTAATGCATAATAGCTACTGTGTTAAAATATCCCCCTTCCCAACATTAATAGCAGAGGACATAAGAATTCAACTGTTCTTGCTTGGTCTTTTGGAGATCACAGGAGGTTTGAAAGGCTGTGTACGTCCTGCTAAGACCCAGGAGGCCTCTCATATGCGGCAATGCTATAATGGGCACTGCCTGGGGATGAGAAGCAGGGCTTTGATATTACATGTGTCCCAGGGAGAGCTGAACCCTTTAAACCTGCTGAAATCTACTGCTGCCACTCCCCTTAAAAACTTCCCACCACCTTCTGCCTCTTGAGCTAAGAAGTCTTGTAGTCAACAAAGTTTTGCTTTTTCAGACATTTATACATTAGCTGTACATTTAATGATTTTCAGAATTCATAGTAACTTCCTTTTAAGCGTATTAAAGTTATGACAAATGCATTAATGTAAGTGTTCATGCAAGGCATGCATGAATTTGAAATAACATTGTTTTCCTGCATAGTTCACTTATCTATTTATTCGACAGTAAGAAATGCTTCCTTACCATTTCCCATAGCTTTTATACCACATTCTCAAAGGTTGTATTTCGGTTCCGGTTCCCTGAGAAACGCTGCCCTCCTGCTGGTCAGCATGGCCCAGACAGCGCAGACCTGAATGATTGAACGTGAGAGGAGATCCCTGCAGCCGGAGAGAATGCCCGACTCGGTCAGACAATAGCCCGTTCTCTCACTGACACTTTTAGTGGGTGCACGGCTGTAAAGACTGTTTATGGTCGCTGGCCATTGTGCGGTGAGCAGGTCGTAGGCTGGATGGAGTGCTTTATTGTGCTTTCCTGGTGTTTACAAGACGCCTCGGAGAGTTGGCAATGCTGCGGTGTGCAGAGGGGGGCAAAGTTATGTCTGCCGAGTTCCCCTGTGCAATGAAACTTGGCAGAGAGATTGCAGTAATATTACTAAAGCAGGACTAATGCTAATGTGGTGTCAACACAATGTCAGAAAAACTGTCAATAAATGGTCTCTAGATGTCACTGGGGCGATGATACCCTTTTAAAAAGTACACCTTTGTATCCAAAGAGTTCATATTAGTACCTCAGAGGTACACACTGGTACCAAAGAGTACATATTATTACCAAATGTATACTGTACATACCTGTACCTAAGTGGTACATATTAGGACCTTTTAAAGGGTGCTGCCCCAGCGACCATTTTTTGAACATTTTGATTCATCGTGTATGGTGTGTCACCATAATTTTGTTGATCTTTTTGTAATTTTTTGCTGTTTGTCTGGTGTTGCGTTTGGTTTGTTGCAGCAAAGCTCTCTGTGGTTAAACTTGAAGATAGAGGCAATTATAAATAGGGTGTATTTCATTTAACAGTGTCGTCATCTTGCTTGGCACAAAAAGAATGCTCTGAATTTGACTGGAGGAGTGAACCATTTTGGAAACCGTGCCTGACATTACCATTAATTGAGTAATGTTTACCTTGTTCATATCAGAGAAGGCTGGAATTGGCAAACATCCATTGGATAGGAGTCGTGTTGGTATCATGCAGCTCTGATGTGTTAATAGTACCGACAAAAAACCCATATAAGAAAGCAAAGTTAAAGATGAGATCTCTTTAAAGTGACATTCCACTTTTTTGGAAAATATGCTCATTTTAGAGTTAAACATTTGATTCTTACCATTTTGGAATCCATTAAGCGGATTTTCGGGTCTGGCATTGGAAGCACTTTTACCATAGCTTAGCACAATCCATTGAATCACTGAAAAATATTCCCCTGGTATAAAAAAGTAACCAAGGGGACTATTTTTGGGCAGTGCGTAATATCACTACGTCTGCTGCAGCCATGTTACATCAGCAAAGTCCTTGATTATTACGGCAGAATTAAAGTATAGTTCATAGCCATATCTGCCTAGAAAATCGCAGCTTTTTATTTTCCGTCTGTCTTAGTACACAATGTAACTACAGAAGGGTCAAGTTTAAAATAGGAAAAATATTGAAACTCTTAGGTTATTTTTAGCACGATGCTAATGGTCTAATCAGATTCAATGGATTATGCTAAGCTATGCTAAAAGTGCTAGCGCCAGACCCGGAGATCAGCTGAATGGATTCCAAAACAGTAAAAATCAAATGTTTAACTCTAGGGGAGCTCGAATTATTGGAATTAGTGGAATGTCCCTTTAATATCTCAATTATTTCTCCTTTACATCTATGAGACTAAACAGAGACCAAATTGAAATTTTTGCTGAAGTCTCACGTGTCTCCCATGACTCCCGTTATTTCCCATAAGATAAAGACTTAGAAATCTTACAAATGTCTCCATTAGAGCTTTAGAAGAGATCTCAACAATGTCATAAACTGAGCTCAGATTTGCCAAGTCTGCAAATAAAAGTCAATGAAGAATTATTGAAAATGTAAATATGAACTCATATTTAATTCTCATCAAATTTACCCAAATCCAGATATTTTACCTACATTAATGTGTCTCTATTTTTATTCCTCCTAAGCAATTTTAGAAGAAACATCTGAGACTATGTTGATACTTAAATTACACACAACCAGGACAGGGCTTATCCTAGTCTCAGACTAAAATGCATGTTTGAGCTGCCTTAATTTAAAAACACCTTAATTTTTGTAAGGTTTGTTTGTAAAAACCGAATTAAATGTCCTAATATAACTAATTATGGATTAATTTAAACCCTATCCGGGAAACTGCCACTATTTCTCCTGCGCAATAAATTCAAAGCGTCTTTAATGCCGTGTATTTTCTAGTGCTGTGAGCTGACTTCATGTACACATAAAGATGGCCTTGACTGTGCTGGGGCCGGTATCACAGGTGCACAGATCCCCGTTTATTTATTTTACCTTAACCTGCCTGCGGCCAGCAGATACAGTCTGGACCTGGTTTGAATGCCAGTCTGGGAACTAACTCGACAGTATCAAACTTTATTGAACAACATTCTCTCTCTCTCCCACCGACAGGTGTCAGGTACAGCCAGCAGGGTCCCGGTGAAGTCAGTTCTTCCACGACCATCAATCACCACGCCAGCAACGGCATGGCAAGCAGCCAGTCAGTGTTACAGCAAGTCTCTCCGGGGGCCCTGGACCCCAGCCACAGCCTCCTGTCACCTGACGCCAAGATGGTGAGCACACATTGGCACTCCTGGGTCTAGATAAGATAACACAGTGACACAGAAACACAAAGCGAAGCTTGATAGATACTACCTTTACCCAGCAAGTGGGCTGACAAACACTGCATTGTACTTTTTCGGCATTAAAACCAGAGGCAGACGGCAGGCCTTGGCCCGAGGCGCACCGTGGGGCCGATGTTAGCTGCTGGTAGTGAGAATAGGGGAACGGCCACGGCTATGCCAACAAACCTGACAAAGAAACATTATGTTTGTATTGATTAAATGCCTCGTTGAGGAAGGAGGACGGGTGGAGTTGTGCTTGTTCAATGTCAGTTGAGTAACAACGGCGTTCGATGAAGTTAAATGGGTTTTTCGCTTCCCCCTGCCCTGTCTAAATATGAATGTTTGAGTTGAGCAAGATCTCCGTGTACCTTTTTGTTTCATGACAATTTCTTTCAATCGACATAGGAAGTTTGCACTTTAAATTCGATTTATCACAGCTTTAGATTGGAAGTCAGCACAAGAGGAAGGGAGTATGACACTTGCTTATCTGAGCCGTCAGACGGTTGTCTGAGCAAGGACTCCTCTCGACTCAACTTATTCAAATAAAGCCTCTTTGCGTGTCTGTCAGGACTCTGATGTCTTAAGATAAGAGTACAGTTAGAACAATTGAGACGGAGGAATTCTAGACATTTTATTGGTCACAATAGACTCATGACGTGCATTTTCCTCACAGATATCGGTATCGGGTGGAGGTCTTCCTCCAGTCAGCACCCTGACCAACATCCATGCATCCCACCATGCACACCAACAGACCCCCAACCTAATAATGCCTCTCTCTGGAGTCATGGCCATCGCACAGAGTAAGTGACACCATCCCATGTTTTGTTTATTTTTTACGTGCTGTATCTCCATTTGACACCTCATCATCTTCGCTAGGTTTAAACACATCGCAGGCGCAGACGGTTCCCGTCATCAACAGCGTCGCAGGCAGTCTGGCAGCGCTGCAGCCCGTGCAGTTCTCGCAGCAGCTAAACAGCCCACATCAACAGCTCATGCAACAGTCGCCAAGCCACATGAGCCAGCAGCCCTTCATGGCATCCGTCTCGCACTCGCACAGTCAGTACAACTACTTTTTACCTTCACGAGAACCTGGTGCACGCAGCTCAAATGCAAATAACAGATGTGTGACCTGTTTGTGTGTTATCTTTACAGTGTACTCGCACAAGCAGGAGCCACCTCAGTATTCTCACCCGTCTCGATTTCCCCCAATGGTGGTGACGGACGCCAACAGCCTCAGTACGCTGAGCTCAATGTCCTCCAGCAAACAGGTCAGTCACCCACCACATCAAAAAATAAATGTATCTTCACGAAAAGACCGGAGCGGGCATTTTCTGTGTGTGCATGTTCTGCATCCTTCAATATGAGACACTGACACGCATTAAACTAAATTAAGCCATGGCGGCAAGAAAACAAAGCACACTATAGGCAGCCATTTACTGCAGTAATTTATTTGCCCAAATAAATGCTTACACATTGCACTGACCAAAAAGAACGTATAGGGCAACTAGTTTTTTACTGTGTTTTTGACTTTTAATTCCTGTCACATTAGGATGCTCCTGTAAACAGGATGGTGCAACTGGGGGGTCTCTCTTGGGTAAATACTGTTTACATTTAGACACTTTATATCTGCACTGGCTATGTATAGCAACAGACCCATGCTACATACTGTTTTATAGGGTGATTTTATGCAGAAAGATTTTATGTAGTTAATCACGAAAAATGACTTTTTACAGGCTGGGTTACATTTTTTGTTTTTTATTTTGTACAGACTTATTTTGTGCATTCATATATTTGATACTTTTAATCACAAAAATGTCCCAATCTTAAACATGTATATTTTTTATTAATAATTTAGAATTAATCTCTAGTTTTCATTTAGATGTTTATATAGCAAAGAATCTGTGTGTAAACCGGCTTTAGTGTCTTTTGTGTAGCTGAGCTTGTTGAACATCAGAATCAGTGAAGCAAGCCAACATGTGGATACTCCTCAGAATTCCTATTTCCTTTGAAGAGCCTGACCAATCAGTCACCCGTGATCCCAACCTGATTGATGAAACCTTTCTTCCTTTTGTTCTTTCTTTCTTCCTTTCTTTCTTTCTTTCTTTCTTTCTTTCTTTCTTTCTTTCTTTCTTTCTTTCTTTCTTTCTTTCGTGATATTTTCTTTTTCTAAAAGTCCTCAGTAAAATCCTCCAAGAAAGATCCTCCGCACATACTTTTCTTTCTTTTCTTTCTTTCTTTCTTTCTTTCTTTCTTTCTTTCGTGATATTTTCTTTTTCTAAAAGTCCTCAGTAAAATCCTCCAAGAAAGATCCTCCGCACATACATTTTTTTCTTTCTTTCTTTCTTTCTTTCTTTCTTTCTTTCTTTCTTTCTTTCTTTCTTTCTTTCTTTCTTTCTTTCTTTCTTTCGTGATATTTTCTTTTTCAAAAATTCCTCAGTAAAATCCTCCAAGAAAGATCCTCCGCACATACTTTTCTTTCTTTCTTTCTTTCTTTCTTTCTTTCTTTCTTTCTTTCTTTCTTTCTTTCTTTCGTGATATTTTCTTTCTTTCGTGATATTTTATTTTTCTAAAATTCCTCAGTAAATTCTCCAAGAAAGATCCTCCGCACATACATTTTTCTTTCTTTCTTTCTTTCTTTCTTTCTTTCTTTCTTTCTTTCTTTCTTTCTTTCTTTCTTTCTTTCTTTCTTTTTTTCGTTCAGATTTTTTTGGGGCAAGAAGTTTCCTGAGAATTTTAGAAAAAAGGAAAATCAAAATTTCTTTTGTGATTTTCCTTTTTTTTCTAAAATTCTCAGGAAAATTCTCCCCCCCCCAAAAAAAATCAGTTCTGCCGATACATTTTCTTTCTTTCTTTCTTTCTTTCTTTCTTTCTTTCTTTCTTTTGTTCTGAATTTTTGGGGGCAAGAATTTTCCTGAGAATTTTAGAAAAAAGGGAAATCAAAATTTCTTTTGTGATTTTCTTTTTTTTCTAAAATTCTCAGGAAAATTCTCCCCCCCAAAAAAGCAGTTCCACACATAATTTTTTTAATTTTCTTTTCTTTCTTTCATGATATTTCCTTTTTTCTAAAATTCCTCAGTAAAATCCTCCAAGAAAAAAAATCAGTTCTGCACATAATTTTCTTTCTTTCCTTCTTTCTTTCTTTCTTTCTTTCTTTCTTTCTTTCTTTCTTTCTTTTTTTTTAAATTTCTCAGGAAAAGCCTCCAAGAAAAATAAATCCGTTCTGCACATACATTTCTTTCTTTCTTTTGTGAGATTTCCTTTCTTCTAAAATTTTTCAGGAAAATCCTGTTCTGCACATAAATTTTTCGTTCTTTCATTCTTAATTTTTTTTTAATTCTTTCATTCCTTCTTTTGTTCTTACATTCTTTCTTTGTTTGTGAGATTTCCTTTCTCCTAAAATTTCTCAGGAAAATCCTCCACGAAAAATTAATCAGTTCTGCACATTCATAAGAGTTAGCAAGCGGCCTAAGTAAAAGTCATAATTTGCTCTCCATTTATCCTCATTCCTGTCTAAGAGAAACAACAAGATCTCATTTGTGATCTCATTTGAGAGTAACTCAGGTCAGGAAATGATCGTCACTGTTAATCAAAGCTTTCATGGCCTTTCGGCTACCCCGTTGGGGACGGGAGTGTGTCCAGTAATTACACCTCTTCCTCTTTCCCCTGCACCCTGTGACCACTCTAGCCTGAAATGCAGTGTGCAGTCAACGCTTTCACACGCCCAATTTCCCACGCTGCCACATCACTGAGAGCAACAGAAACTAATGGTGCAAACTTCCTCTTGGTGTGTGATCCTTCATTTGACTATTCAGA
This sequence comes from Misgurnus anguillicaudatus, assembly GCF_027580225.2. Classification (NCBI taxonomy): domain Eukaryota; kingdom Metazoa; phylum Chordata; class Actinopteri; order Cypriniformes; family Cobitidae; genus Misgurnus; species Misgurnus anguillicaudatus. The sequence goes on along the minus strand of NC_073360.2, from coordinate 15,692,965 downwards.
ATAAACTTGCTATCCAGAATTCAAGAAGATTTAACAGTTTTTAACCTAACTAGTTGAATGCATTTAAATATCTCAGGTATGTGGTTCCTCAACCCCCTGTCCTAAGAGCTCAATTTTAAGCTCTTATCTGTATTTGGACTGGGCGTTGCAGTCGTGGGCGATGGGCGCTCTGGTGGACATTACAAACTACGCTGTGGCTTTATAGCCCTGCTGTTTGCCGAGCTATCCAACCCACCCCGACAACAAAAAGTCACCTCCACTCAGAGACCCACATCTAATGAGTGTAGTCTGAACAGCTGCTCGGCACCTTTATCAGGTGAGGCTGTTTGTCGGCCAGCGGGTCACGACGGGGTCACCTGCCTCTCGCTCTCCAAAAAAATGGGAAAAGGTCTGAACAATACGCTTTGTATAGAAAGTAAAGCACAGGAATTATGGGAAGGAGTTATATTTGGTCAGGTGTGGCAAAGGTCTAGAGCTGATAATTCCTTTTTTCACATATTGTTCGTGAGTTTCCTTTTTGCTGGGACAGAATGTGCAAACATGTCGTTTGGTGTCGTGCTTATTTGATGATTTCTGTTTCTTTATTTTTGCAGTGTCCACTGCAGGCCTGGTAAGCATGCGCAGCTGATTTCTTCGACACCTGGCAACAGGAGCACGTCCTACCCATTCCCCCTCATCACGCCTGTATCCGTGGCAACTCTAATGGCGCAATGGACATTGAGTTAGTCAATAAACAGAGGACTGAGGTGCAACTGATCTATGCATGTGAAAAAACCCACAGACAATGTCAGGTTGTTTTGTTCCATCACCAAGTGTGAAGAAAACTTACAAGGGTGAAACCATTTTAAGCCCAAACATCAGTGGCACGGACAAATCATATCAGTTAACGTCTCTGAAGAACAAATGGATGGAAATGAGATGGTGTAATAAAGCTACAGATGCAAACAGAAACTCAACAGGGCTGCAATGGACAACCACCTGGATGGATGGCACGATTGCTTTTCTCTGACATTTACTAGAAAAAGAGCACAAGTACACGTCCATGTATTTCTGAACGTGCTCGATGAAGACCTCGATACAATGACAATCAAAAGATGATACAAAGAAGTCTTCCAATGCATAGACAATGTGTACAGCTGTAAATAGAAGCGATTATTATATCATTATTATTTCATCGGTCTGAAGGATGTAAATATTTAATAGTCCACATGGTTTGTTGTTTTATTCGTCTTCGTAACCTGTGATTCAGTGACAATCTTTATAAGTGTAGGACTATGCAATGTGTCGGAGAACGCCGTTTAGATTTCACGATTTTGAAGTGACATTTCAAGTAATGCAGATCTATTTTTGACTTGGTAACTGGCAAATCTCAAAATTGAGATAAAACACTGGATCTATTGATCCCTCCCTATCTTTAAAAAATAGATACATACTGAGTATTGGCATAAGTGTCGTCAGATAGATAAGAGTGGCTTTTCAGTGCCAGCATTTAGGTGGTAAAATTCCAAATCCTTATCCGAGGAATACTGGATTGACTAGGAGAGATGGGTCGATGGGAGAAACAGATAACCCGTCCGCAAACCCATTGATAACAGCAGTGAATAATGATGTGCCTTTCTAATCTAAATATTAACCCACAATCAAGCCTTCATTGTCAGGAGTATATGAAAAAAACTCATGTTGAAATGATGTCATGTGATGTAATCATGAAGTTGTCAGGCTTGTTTGACTTCGTGCGGCGCTGCAGGAACCGACAACCGGATGACGTCAAAGTTCCGCGAGAGGGATTTAAAAGCAGACGACTCTGTATGATTTCGTGAATCGCTCTCGCGGTGCTGTGGCGTCGGCCGGTTGTCGATTCTTGCGGCGCCGCATGAAGTCGAGCAAGCCTATGCCATTTCAAACAGTATTACCTGCTTACAAAACTCTGAGCTACCAGGAAACATTGTGGGTGTTGGCCTTGTGCTTTTTTGACACTTAAAACCATTTTTTTAGACTTTGTGACACTGAATTTTGAAATTGTCATTTTGATTAACTGAAGATACACATCTCTTGTCCCATTTGAGAGTTGAATAGTTTTCAAAAGGTCACTTCTGTGTTTTATTGTTGTAATGTTGACTATGAACCCACTGCCAGTCAACATTTGGTTACAGTGCTGTTTTGTCCTGGATTCTCTCCGCATTGTATTATTTTTGTATAAAATGAAATCAATCTTTTAAAATCATTATTTATGCCTTACAGGAAAAAAAAGTTAATGTTGAAGTAAAGTTTTTTTTCTCAAGATTGAAAATAATGGTCTGTTTGTTTTCTCTGATTTATCCCATTTATCCCTCAAACCCTCCTAGTTTACTTTCTTCTTTCAGCCAAACACATTAAGAGACATTTGAAGAGTTTCGTTGCAAAACGAGATAAATCCATTTTTTAAATTTTTGTCAAAACATGTTTATTATTATGTTATCATGTTATTATTTTGTTTTATGGTGCTACTTAGCTGTATTTTTTAAGTTATGAAGGTTTAAATCAAAACAAACCAACTGCAGTTGCATTGATATTAATTGGAATGCACAACCAAAAAACGAGATTTCTGAACAATTAAAAAAAACGGTGGTTATCTCGTTTTGCAACAAAACTCTTCATTTACTTGTATCCTCTTCTCAACCTTATAGTGGCATTGGAAAGTGACCCATTTTTTAAGTTCCAAAACCCACATACATCTGTCGAACACACATTCATACAGATTAAATGTCTTCTGAGGTAAAGTTATGGGTATTTGTAACATTGGGCCATAGTCTGGCCAATGCTATCTTATGGCAGAAAAATTCATTGTCTCACTTACATTTTTAAGTTTATTCAACTTGAATTTACTGTGCATTTCAACTTTAGATCAACTTTAAAGGAAAACACCACAGTTTTTAAATATTTTACTATGTTCTTACCTCAGCTTAGACTAATTAATACATCCCTATCTTTTATCAATGCGTGCACTTAATCTTTGTATAGTGCATTGTGAATGTGTTAGCATTTAGCCTAGCCCCATTCTTTCATTAGGATCCAAACAGAGATAAATTTAGAAGCCACCAAACACTTCCATGTTTTCCCTTTAAGGAATAAATAGGGCTAGGCTAAATGCTTACACATTCACAAAAGATTAAGTGTACACTCTTTGTACGATTTGCTTTTGCCCCTGTGACATTGGGGTTAGGGGTGGTTTTGACTGACCTCAACTTTCTCATGGACATGTATACGGCCTTAGGCTACGTTTACATGGAAACGATCTGAAAAGAAACCGCAAAAGTGGCGTTACGTTATCACTTTTTATTCCGCGTTTATACAAGCGTTTTGAGGGGGAAATCTGCGTGCACATGGTGACGCAAAATTGTGTGATATTCGATGTGGTATGCACTCCAGGCGGCCAGGTGGCAATGTTAAGCACTGACACACAACAACACCAAGTCCGTGTGCCTGCGTATAACCTTCTTCCTGGTTCTTCCAGGTCTCGTCCAAAGCCGTCTGGTTTGCCTCCGACGAATTAGCGCCTTCTCTGATCAATAATACTAGTTGTGAATATTTCGTTCAACTGCTGGAAAGACTCTTGTATATTTATCAGAACTAGTATGGCAACTTGAAGGTCCGACGTATGGAAATAATCCGACATGTTTGTTGTTATTTTCCTGAACTGGCGCATACCTGTGACATTAATGCGTACGCGACGAGAGCCACCGTGAGCAGACTTTTGCGTTTTTACTCTTTAGACGAGAACGCGACGGTAGATCGTTTTTAAGATTTCCACTCTGAAGGGTGGTTTCACTTTTTTGCGTTTTTAAGCCCCCAAAACGCCGTCGCCGTGTAAACGAACGACACATCCGATAAAATATTTTTACGTTTTCACCCTCGAGCGTTCTCGTGTAAACAGGCCCTCAGTTTATAAAGCCTGAACTATAAACGTTTCCTTACAAAAACCCATCACCCTAATCTCGGATGACTATAGGGTGACCATACGTACCATTCTTCCTGGACGCATCCTGGCCAGTGCATCTTCCGGAAGTCGTATTTGTTGACCGCATACGCCATTCAGTTAAAAACATAAGATATACAATCATAGTTTCATTATTACCCTAAAATGTAACAGTTGCTTTTCTGTTATAATAATCCTTTATGCCGTATGCGGTCGACAAATACGACTTCCGGAAGACGCACTGGCCATAAATCCTGGCCAGGACGTGTCCGAGAAAAATGGCACGTATGGTCACTCTACTTTAGGGTGAGACAATTAAAATTTTGGGGTGCACTATTCCTTAACTTAAAAAGTTTATTGCTCTTACACAGGGTTAAAATAGAAATTCACACAGGGTTAAGTGTGTGAAAATTATATGGTGCATGTGGTGCAAATAAGAGTATTCAAGATGAATTTAGATCATATTGAGATTGTATGTTTATTCATTTAGCATACAATTTTATATATATTAGGTTTCTCTATGTTAATTATTATGTAGACTTTCCCAGTTCCCAAAGTTTAGCAATGTTCTTGTTTATTTAATGTAACACTTCTTTATGACAAGGATGTAAGGAATGTGTTTCATTGCTTTACCAACCTCTCCTTCATCTGACACACACTATTTGTATAAGTTATCTGATTGACTGAAACATCATACAGGAAGTACATTGTGTTTCATTGCATGTGTGTGTGAGTTTGTGTTTGGTAATGAGTTTTGTTCTAGGACATTGTTTGACATTAATCATGTAAACCTTTGGAACATGTAAGCTTCTGTAGTGATGAAACTTTGTAGAAACTTTTTAAAAGAATTTGCCGCAAGTAGCTTTTTAATTTAATATACTTTAACTTCAGAGATTTCAATTACTGGGAATTTTAAATGCGGGATTTGTAATTTTTTTAAATTAAAATTTTATGTGTTGGCTAATTCGTATTCGTACGACTACATTCGGGCATTTTTGTACAATTTGCTTTTGCCACTGTTACGTTGGGGTTAGGGGCAGGGTAAGTGATCACAATGATGTCGTTCCTTTATATCTTTATTTGATCAAGCGTTAGGTCAAAAAGGGACGAGCCTAAACCATTGGGTCTGTTCATATTAACATTTTCAGGGTTACTTAAAATCAATGGCCGGGTTTGTAGTTTTTCGACCCATTGCTTTGAACATAGTTTTTATAGGGTAAACAATTTATTTGCTTTGTCACAAAAAAAATTTATACAGCTTTTGAAAAACGGGTGTCTGTACTTCATTTTTGTCTGTACTGTACCTTTAATGTCTGGATTTGCTTCCAGCATAATTTTTGTACAAAAATGCTGGATAATTAAAATATGTTGTAGCGGTGTGAGAAATGATGGGGGTGCATGTCTGGATGAAAACCTCCCTGTAGCTTTTTGTTTTCCTCCTACAGGCCTGAAACAACAATTTTCAAAATTCTCCTTAAAAGCTGAGGATGCGCAACATGTTTTTGATAGGCACAAAACTATGTGGTCAATGCCATGTCAGAATAACCACATTGTTGAGGAAGGGTCGAAAAGTGCAACGAAAACACTGCTCCCTGAAGATGAATGTAATTATATGATGACCTGCAATTGTCCTCAATAGATACTGTACACTATTCATTTCACATGGACCTCTTTGAATAAAATAAACATTGTTATTAAAAGTGGCACATATATACTAATGTATTCATTTATACATATATTATGTCTGTATGAACAGAGATCAGTTTATTGACACATGGATTTAGCCAAAGCTGAGGACATCTCTAGCACCATTGGATATAATTGCTTGAATTATTGACAGTTGGTTGATATTTAATAATATTGATGTAAATAAAATAATCAATGTTTATTATATGAATTTATATAATTTATATCAAGGTATAAGAGAAGGCATAATATCATATTTTGAGTTCTGTCAGTGAATCGGATCAGTATTGCATGATAACCAGTGACTTAAGCATCACAGCTGTGGCCATGTTACACTTATTGTGATGTGACTTTAACACTTTGTTCTGGGTTTTTTTTGTCTTCATTTGAATGTGCCTTAAAGACACTCATAGAGTTATGAAAGAAAGCACCCTGCTGGGTATACACTTGTAACCCAATGATGTCGCCCTGTTTGGTTATCAATGAGGCCTTTGATTTTGCTCCCAGGGTGCCACTAAAGATCTTACTGCTGGTCTCTTTTACTGCGCTCCACTGAAAAGAGAGACAGGGAGGGAGAGAGAGAATGAAAAAAAAAAGAGAGAGAGAGAGAGAGAGAGAGAGAGAGAGAGAGAGAGAGAGCAATGCTAATTAGCATTCTTTGGAGATGCTGTGTTAACAATGTAGCCAACAACAATGATTACGACTATTGTTGTAGTTCAATTCAAAGAAAACTCAGACAGGGCTGTAAATGTTAATTCTTGTTTTTTAACAAACCTAATTGTAAACACACAATAAGGTGTTAATATTGAGTAAATGACTTGAGAATGATGTTTAGGTCATTTATTTTGTAGCAGTGAAATGATCACTGATGGTTCGTATTTCATCACATTCTGATGTTAGTGTACATTTTTTAAAACAAAAATAGAAACAAGAATAGTTTATGAATTTCTGGTTTCCCAAAGTGTACACTCTAAAAAAAATGCTTGGTTATTTTCAACCCAGCGTTGGGTCAAGAAGGGATGAACCCAAACGTAGGGTTATAATTTAACCTATCAGGGTTGTTTCAATTCAGTTCAATTGAAATTGATTGGTATAGTGCTTTCACAATCCACATTGTTTCAAAGCTGCTTTACAAAAAAGCTAATTTATGTCAGAAAATAAAGTTATTAGTGTAAAATATGTTTTTTTACAGTAAGCAAATTAATATTATATGATGGGTGATAATCATCAGTTATATATGCAATATTTAACAGTTTTCTATGATAATTCAGAGATGACGTTGCTACCCAAAATGCTGGGTTGGGTCAATTTTTTTTATCCAAGGGTTGGGTCTGTCCAAGCTCAGCGTTGCCTGAAAATAAACCAGCATTTATTTAAACTGTAAAACTTTTGCAAAACTTATGAATATGTGATCCTGGACCACAAAACCATAAAGGTCAATTTAAGATTTATATATCATCGGAAAGCTGTGATACAATTTAAAAATCTGGAATCTGAGAGTGCAAAAAAATCGAAATATTGAGAAAATCGCTTTTAACCTCCTAAGACCTTGTTCACATATTTGGACATTACATTTTTGTTGTTTGCACCATAATGCTTAATTTTGTGTAACTGGAACCTGTTGTACACAAACGTAAACAATTACACTGCTTCATGTTCAAAAAAAAATGTTGGTTATTATATTTATTGGTTCTTCCTAATCTCAAATAGCTGGAATAAATCTAAAAAAAAAGACAAACCAAAGCTCGGGTCTAGGAGGTTAAAGTTGTCCAAATTAAGTCCTTAACGCCACATATTATAATGATACATAGGTTTATTGTTAATTCATTTACAAAAAATTTTCATGGAACATGATCTTTAATATCCTTATGATTTTGGCATTAAAAATCTTTAGCTTTGTTGGCTATTACTATATACCCGTGCAACTTATTTTTGTACGTTTTTTGGTCCAGGGTCACATTTGAGAAAAAAATGTCTGTGAAGTTCATGCTAAAGTCCCAAATTATGGAATTTGCAGCATCAAAGTTTGGTTTTAATCACTGATTTCAATCTTTGACATGACCTTACTCAATATTAAAAATATCAAGGTTATATTTTCACAGGATGTTCTTTAGATGGTGTAAGATTATACAATGGACAGTTAAAAGCTTTATTCTGATTGGCTAAGAAATATTACACAGGTGTTGATTATTTTTCTGTAAAACGCACACCTGACCTGTCAAATGTCTTAAAATAACCAAATGACTCCGGTCCTCTGAATTATTTGAAAATAATGCACACTCCGCTTCACTCGTGCCGCATTACCACCTTGGGTGTGCATTATTTTTGAACAATTCAACGGCCTGTCGTCAATTATTCCTTACTGATTTTATGTTTAAATCACAAAATTACTTTAACTGAGTTTTCACAGGCAGGGTCACATTTCTGTATATGTTCTGATATTTGTAAGATGCAACAGACGCGTTAAGGAATGAACCTTTACTTCCATACACGAGGCAGAGGTCAACACGAGAGCAAGGTGGACACACAGAGAACAGAGAGAAGAGACAAAGAGACAGAAAATGGAAGTTACAAACTGAATGTAGCCGTGTGTTTAGTGGTCAGAAGAGAATGGGCACTACATCAACTCCAGCTGGGTCCCAAAGGGTTTTAATAGGCAAAAGATCCCAGCGGGGGTCAGAGGTCAGGAGGCCAAACTCTACCAGGCCTAATTGGTAACAATGTTTCAAACAGAGATCAAAATTAGCCTTTGAAGTTGAACAGTTTATTTTAACATACGGTTATGTTCTATGATGTTAATATTTAGAGAAATTAATTGATGTTTATGAAACATACAAAAAATTTTTTCAACCAAACGTTGGGTCAGAAAGGTATGAACTGAATTTAAATGAGCTAATTTAACCCAACAGCTGGGTTTGTCCCTTTTTGATCCATCGCTGGGTTGAAAATAATTCGATCAACACCTTGAGCTACAAAAAAACAAGGTAACAATGACTTAGTAAAAGTGAATTCACGTAGTCCATAAATTTTGGAGTCAATATCCAAACCATACCATTAGCCGAACAAGCCATAAACAGCTTAATTGCTTGACAGACTGACAGCAGCTGGTTGGCTTGAAATCAGGGGGCAGCAAGGAGGAATAAAAATGTCATTATTAATCAATCATTGTTCCTCATCTATCAGCACATGTTCTGCAGGTACGCCGATCATTATCACAAATGAGAAATGCTCTACTGTACACCAACAGACATTTTCATGACCCCGTGGTCTCTGTAAAGGAATTTATCAATTCTGCTTTCGTGATCCTTCAGTAGTTCATTGATGGACACGGACCCACAGAGTGGAGGGCAGAATATGAATAGATCCATTCGGGCTTTGTGGCTTTTTTCCACTAATCGTACTGTAAAAGGGAATCCTGACAGATAGCAGTCTCGGGGATGATGCTGTCGTGGAGGCTGGTGAGCTGTGTAGTGATTTATGGTGATTGGTGAGATGCTCAGAGTCAGATGTGGGTTAATGTTCAGCCGACTCTCAGAGCCACCGCTGAAACCGGTCTGTATTCACATCAGTTGGCCTCAAGCTAAACCCATCGCTCTCAGTGGGGAAACAGCGTCCCTCATGGCTCCTGAATGGATCCTAATGGTTATGTAAGGTGGCTATTCAGAGATCTGAATGGGCTTGGGTAGGAGAGAAATATCAATCTTGTCCAGTGTAATAACACCCAAACTCATGACGCCACCCCTTTTCATGGTAAATCTTTTTAAATATTCTCATTTAAACTCCAGTCTTTAATTATTTTGTTATTTCAGTTGTTTCTATAGTTTAGTAAGTGTTGTGTTAGCAGCACAAAAGGTTGTGGGTGTGATTCCCAGGGAATCGACTTACAGATAAAATGTATATCTTTAATGCACTATATGCTCTTTTTGGATAAAACTACCAAATGCATGTAAATGAACATGTAATGTACATATATTTGTAAATATCATCATAAGGCCTATGTGTACTCACTGGGATGTGGTATGTAATTTAGCATGCATATGTAAATATACACACATACATACATACAAACATACATACATACATAAACACACACACACACACACACACACACACACACACACACACACACACACACACATATATATATATAATTTTATTGTTGTATATATGATGTACTCATTTTTGCATCACCCCATTTGATTTAAATTTGTTATTTTTTTGTATCCTCTTTTGTTAATAAAAATAAATGTTTAATCAAACTGTTTTGTAAAAAAAGAAAGCAAATTGGTCTCATATTTACTAACAAATGGAGAAAAGTCTTAATTTTCAAAGAGGGTGGACTCATTTATGCTGTGCACTGTATATATACATATACAAATTGTATGTTCTTTTTAATTCTATATATTGCTTGTGAGTTTATACTGTAAAAAATTTGCTGCAATTTTGCAGCTGGTTGCCAGTAATTTACTGTAGAAGATAAAGACTGAAAATGTTTCATGTTCATTTAACTTTTAACAAACTGTTTCTAGTAAATAACATAAATGTAAAATCTACAGTAAGTTACTGACAGCTAGTTGCCAGTAATACCCAGTAATACTGTAATTTCTACATCATTTTTTTACAGTGTATATGCTTTAACACAAGGGTCTCCAACCTTTTTGTGAGTAAGGGCTGCAACAATTACTTGATTTGATTTTACTTGTTGATATGTTTTATTATTGTTTAAAATGTTAACATACATAAAGAAGCCAAGCTAATATAAAAAAAATGTAATAAATGTAATAAATAAATATTAAAATTGAGGCTATTGATATAATGTGCTTTGGCGGGCAACTCAGAGACTACGTGCGGGCACCATGTTGGAGACCACAAGTGATCTATAAATAAATTATTGATTGCTTGATTTTATTTTATATTGCACTTATGAAAGTCATTGCTTAAAAACATTTATTGTCTAGAATTGTATTTCCTCCCAAAAGAGAGTGGTTCTCAAACTAGGGGTCTCCAGATGCTTCCAGGAGGAATCATAAATTCCGTGTAATCAAACTTAAGAAAAATATGACTGCCAAACAGCAGAATAACATTGTATAATTTATTATGTCTTGTTTAATGTATAATTCAAAGTTTGAGGTTGTTTTACCTCAAGAAGTTTTTTTTGAGGACCACTAGAGGATAGATCCTATACAAGGGGGCCTCGTGTTAAAAAGTTTCAGAATCACTGGACTACACTGTAGTTTCAATTCAATGTAGTTTGCAAAATTAATGCAATTCAATAACAATTTAACAGTTAATGGCAGGTTTTTAAAAACTTGGACCTCTTTAAAAATGCGCACTTTTAGGACCCCAAAACAAACAGCCTGAAGGTTCTTGAATAGAGGGATGCTGCAAGCACCTGTTCAAATGTGCAAGCCTGTGCTGAGCAGCAGCTTTATGCACAGAAAATCAATGGCGCCATCTCCTGTTGAATTGCGGGAACTTTAATGAGCGCAGACAGTGGTAAACACAAATCAACAAAAACTGTATTTTAATAAAAAACTTTTTTTTAAATGAAATATATTACGTCATCGTTGATGGTGGAAATACAGGGAAAATATTAAATGGTTCATATATCTAGTGTAATGTGCTGCAGTTTGTCGCTTTCTTGTTTTGTTTTCAGTTTAAATGGTTACACACGATGACGTCATCGTCGGCGTACGCATCTGACGCGCGTGACCCCGGAAGTGGCGCGTATCTGTTCTTTATGATGACGTCACGAGACTGAGCTGTTTAAGATGGCGCTGCAGCCTGGATCGGGGGGAGGTGGCAGGTACAGAATATTTCAATTAAACGCTTTGTCATCTGTTTTCATTCGCGTGTGTTCGGCCGCTGAAGCGAATATACGTTCGTTCACGAGCCCGTTTGAAAATGTTGCCGTTTATCGCGCACAATTGAACTTTATTACGCAGTGTCAATGGCTGATGCTGCTCAGCTGGTGATGGTGATGTGACGTTCGTAACACACGGATCTCACCTACAACGATGATGTTAGACTTTACATCGATACTCTGACACCTTCATATCAGCTTCTGCCTTTTTGAGCGTCTGTCGTCTAACATGTGGATATATAACCTAGATTAGCCGTTCGACTTGCCACATAGAGATTAATTTCATATTCTTGTGAGCTGTTTCAATTGACATCATTTTAGGTGTCATGTATATATGTTCAGATGTCGAATCAATCAAATTTAATTTTCTAAAATTCATTTCAAACGGCCCTGTGATGCCCTAAATTGCTGTCAGTGTTGGCAGGTCACTACGTTTGGGATGTACAGTCATTGTCTGTGAATCATCTAACTTCACCCAGTATATTTACATTAATATATAGTGTTTCTAGATGTAAAGCAATATCAAAGGGTTGATTATTGTTTTCTAGCTAAGTAAATATTTCAGATCCTGTTTTTCGGCTTATATCAAGGTTGCAGGGTCCAGAGTCACCTTAAGATCACCCTAATGTGTGTTTGTATATAAGACAAATGATGAGGGTCAAGTGGTCTAAAAAAAGTTGTATAATATTTTATAATTGGTTTACACAATTTACAGTCATATACAAGGTTTTGTGGATGCACATATTATGGATTATTATGATCCAAGAAAATACTTACTGTATGTATCCTGCTTTGTATTTTCTACTTTTATGTTAACTGGATCAGCACAGTATCACAATCATAGATGTCACAAGATTAAATATCTAAATATTGGGACAGAAAGGCATTTTAAACAAGCTATAGTTTTTGTAAATTAGGCTACATACCCTTCAGAAAGGATTAAAAGTCTGTTTTCATGTTTTATTTATCTAAAGGGCTTAAGTCTCTGCTAAACTGCTTAAATTATGAATGGCTGGTTTCAAACAGCACAGCACCAGGTAATGCTGATACCTGCCGTGAAACCAAATAACCACATGGTTCTTACACATAGTCGCTCTTTTCTGGTATTATAACAATGGCTTTATTAACCTAGCTAAGTATAAAAGCAACATGTACATATGTGTAAATATCCTTGTCATGGTTTTCTGCACTTCTCTAAATTATGAGGAATTAGACATTGCTATAAGAAGCAAAAAAGCAAAAACCAAACAAGCAAATTATATTTAGAATTAAAATGAAAATGTAGATAAAATGTAAAATGTATTTAGATCTGACAGGACTTAGCACTTTATAGCAGAAATTGATACAAAAATGGGCATCTTCATATGGCTGAGGGTCTGTTGTTTACACAACGTTTTTAACCGAAACTGGGAACGTTTTTTATGTGGTTTGGCTGTTTGTTTTGGGGTCCTAAAAATGCCAACTTTAAAGGGACATTCAATTTTTTTGGAAAATATGCTAATTTTCTAGCTCCACTAGAGTTAAACATTTGATTCTTACCATTTTGGAATCCATTCAGCTGATCTCCGGGTCTGGCGCTAGCACTTTTAGCATAGCTTAGCACAATCCATCGAATCGGATTAGACCATTAGCATTGCGCTAAAAAAAATAACTAAAGAGTTTTGATATTTTTCCTATTTAAAACGACCAGAAGGGTCAAGTTTTAAATAGGAAAAATATCGAAACTCTTTGGTTATTTTTTAGCGCAATGCTAATGGTCTAATCAGATTCAATGGAAAATGAGCATATTTAAAAAAAAAAAAAGAAAGTGGAATGTCCCTTTAAAGGCAACCATTTTTAAAAAAACGACGCTTTATTGTCTCAGTGATAACTATGAAAAAGCAAATCTGTGATAACGGTGATGTCATGCAAATCTGTTCATTTGCGGGTATTTTTATAAAGTTTTTCCCTCTTTTTTTTAAAAATAATCTATGTCCACACGAACACACAAAAACCTAGTATGAAGCGTGGTCAATAGCATGCCAAACCAACAAATGGTGATATATCACTAACCGTAAAACCATTTTGGCCAATCAGAAGCCATGCAGAGTTTCCCTCAACACGTCATAGGCCAAAACTTTAGTTTCACTGCAACTGGAGTCTCAAAATTTTAAAAATTTTGTAAATGAAATAATGTAAATGAAAACAGACTTTATTTCAGCCTAAAAGCACTTGGAAACTTTAGATTACATCACCCTGTAAACTGGCAACAAACATACTGTTATATGAACCTTAGAAACCAGTATGATGGTCATATTAATAACTAGATCGTAAAGACATTTCAATATTTACAATGTTTATATTTGATATTTAAGCAATATCGCTCGAGTAGGAGTGTGATATAGCTCTATATCATCACTGCTGTGATTAGGCCAGAGGCACGAGGCCGTAGGCAGTCACGGCCGTGATGATATGGAGCTGTGTCGCACGACTCCGAGAGCGATATCGCTTTTATACAACAGTTCGACGGCAAACGTTTGAAAAACGAAAACTAGAAAACAACAACGGAGTTATTTTAAAAGCCTCTTTGTTTGAGAACTACTTCTTCCGCCACGGATTTGAGGGCGGCCAGAATGACAGGTAACACTTTCGGCTGCTTTGAATCTCATAATAACTCAATGGACAGATAGGCGTTTCTTTATATTAACGTTTATCGGTCACAAAGTGTAGTTTTAAGATTAGTTCAGTCGAGAATATATATTTTTTATATTTAAATCTACAGTCAATTAGTAAAGATAGCGCCTGTTTGAACGTTTGCTTAGTGAGATTCGGTACGTATGAGCACCAAAGCATGAGCGGACATCAGTGTTCACTCGCCCCGCTGACCACCGCCCTTTCGGGGCTACATCTCTGACAGGGATTCCCTGGCTTTCATGTTGGCCTTGTTTGTTTTTGATGGTCAAAATGAGATCAAATCAGCAGTATTTGGTGTCATGATAAAACTATTACTTGTTTTCTTATTCATATTTAGTGTCTTTTGTGTTGTTATTGTTTTGGCGCGAGGTGAAAGTTAATAAAACTATACTTGTTTAATGTTACTATTGGTTTCCCATTTACTCTTAACGCGATACGAGCACTCGGTTATTATTAGACTTCGTTCAGTACTATATAAAACTGTTTTTTATAAGTGTCAGAGAGATGTTTTTGCATGCTGCTTATAAATATACCAGTGGCGATATCTCATAACATGTTTTAATAGTCACGTCGCGATTAAATAAATGATCAATGTCCACATTTAAAAGCTGCGGTGCTTACCTGCAGTTCCACGGTGTTTTCACGTTCTGATAAGAGATATAGCTCCAGAAAAAAATGAGTGTTTACATTCCTCTTTCCAAGTGTCCACACGACGTGACAAGACATTACTCCCATTAAGTTTAACGTAACATCCAAGAGCGCTGATCTTTGACGGAATAATAACTTGGGATTCACATACTGATTTACGAGCTAGTGAACTAATGAGACACATGGAGAGTGATTAAAAACAGTGCGTTTGTGTGTGTCCTTGTGTGCGTGCAGTTTTTCCATTCAGAGATGAGCCTGTTTAGGACCTCCATTCACTAGGTGGCGGAATGATACGAAAGGTGAAGCGGTTACTGTGCCGTTATGAGTACAATATCGCATAGCTCTTAGCCAATCAGATTCGAGAACCAGAAAGAACTGTTGTATAACTGATTATATTTATATTTTTGCCTCAGCTCGCTTGAAACTCATAAAACATTTAGCAAATACATAAGGGAAAGGATTACTACTTTGTATTTGGACTTCGGACAGCTGCGAGAGCGCGTGCACATGCATGCTTGGGTACTGCTGCAGATTCTGAGTTCATTAACACATCTTCAACAAAGTTTACTAAACTTTGGCTCTTTAAAGTCCAGGGTAGTAATAAAACTTCCTCATTGTATGTCTAAACAAAACTGTTTGATGCAGATAACATCACCATCTACTGGCCTGGCATGCATAGTACTGTAGAGTTTTCGCAGATTTGATAAAATTTTGATCTTTTTGACAGCGTTGTGGTTTGTACTTGAAATTTTTTGAAATTCCAAAGAAAAAACTTTTCAATTTTTGTTTTGCTTTGTTATCATTTAAACATAGCCTGAATCTATGAAACAGCTGTAGTGGAGGGCACAGGGAGTTTATTGGAACAGGTGTAACTGCATTGTTGCTACCAAGATGCTTATCAGTTAAAAAAAAACAGTAGACGAAGTGACATTTCAGTAAAGCAATCTGTTATTCTGTTTGACGCTTGCTTGCTATATAAATCAAACTGCCCACCCTCATAGACCTAACACAAAGGAAGGTGTTTAAAGCATTTTAAATAAAAAAAGTGAGGTTTGGTCAAAAAAAAGTATTGAAAGTAACTATTGATGACAGTAAATGCGTTGTCCCAGAATCCACCCATCTCTGTGTTATTATTGAAACAACACATTTTGTATTACTCTTAATACAACTTGTTATATTTTAACACAAAATCAACACAAAGTGACACATAATGTGTTTAAAGCTTAACACAAAAAGATGTGTAAAAAATGAACACATCCTTTCTAAGAGTGTAACTAAAGGTCATAAGGCCTGGCTGCACATTTTGCGCAACCATTTTAGCCATAACTATGATCATAATATAGCATGCCCTTGAGGGCCTTATTGCAACCAATCCATTCTCTAAACACAGCATCCTGGGCCACATGCAGATAACACCTTGCATAGATGGTTCCTTGAAATGTATTTAGATTTTAATTTTTTAAAATAAATTAAACACCATTTCAATACTGTAGATAGAGAGAGACAGTCATTTGCTCTGTCTTATTTCCTATAATAATGTACCTACCTGAACAAATGGCACGTCGGGGTCACCATCGTGTTTAGTTTTTAAGCATGCAAAATAAGAGATCAAATCTCCATTATGATCAACGCTGTGCTGTTATGAGTCTTAATTGTTATGATGAGATTGGATATTTTGGTGGAAGTCCAGTAGCACCACTTTAGATAGGTTGGGTGCTGGCATGACTGATATACAAGCAATCATGCTATCAATGGATAAATGTTTCATAATAGATCAGAATACTTTTACAGCACATAATAAAGTATGAACTGCCTGAACTTGTTGATTCTGCACTAGACTAAACATTGTTGCATACTTGTTTTAATAAACTTCATTTAAACTTCATACTGTATGAGTTTTTACATAAACCGCCCCATAGATTAGATTTAGATTAGATTGTTTATTTAGCCACACGACAATGCTGATGGAATTTGTTTTCGGTACAGTGTGTTTAAGCTCTACATCATCATACATTACAAACAACAATAGACAGTACAGTTCACAACATATAACAATACAAGATACAGTGGGTACATGACCATGCATATTGTATGAGAGGAAAAACTATAGACTATTAGAGAAAAAACTGTTGCATTTTTATGTGGTCTCATAAAGACATTAAATGTGTTTCACATTGCATTAACAGTCGGGCAGCCATTAAAATGTTGGTTGTGGAATATAACTGTGTGGTAATGGATTCATGCTGACAGTAACAGTTTAAGATGGTGGATATATGTGATCTCTCTGCCCTGATGTCACAACAGATTTCTCTTTGAATGTTAATCTGGTTAAATCCAGTGTTTTTTTCCCTTTGTTGTATCACAGCTCCTGTGAGAGCTCAGTGAAGCCGTAGGCCTGCGGGTGAACAGATGCGTCACAGACAAACAGTTTTTCTCAGATTCCCAGAGACTGTTAGCCCACATTTCCGACTATTTCAAAGCAAATAAAACTCTGAATAAAACCATCTTTAAGTCAATAAAGACAATAAATTCAATATTTTGTCTGATATAAAGCCCTTAAAGGAATAGTCTACTCATTTTCAATACTAAAATATGTTATTACCTTAACTAAGAATTGTTGATACATCCCTTTATCATCTGTGTGCGTGCACGTAAGCGCTGGAGCGCGCTGCGACGCTTCGATAGCATTTAGCTTAGCCCCATTCATTCAATGGTACCATTTAGAGATAAAGATAGAAGTGACCAAACACATCAACGTTTTTCCTATTTAAGACGAGTAGTTATACGAGCAAGTTTGGTGGTACAAAATAAAACGTAGCGCTTCTCTAAGCGGATTCAAAAGAGGAGCCACACTGTATGGCGGAATAGCACCCTTGGGAGTACTTCGACTCGGCGCAGTAACACCCTCCCTCTCCCATTATGAGAGTGAGAAGGGGAGCAGACTTTTCAGGCGAGTCGAAGTACTCCCAAAAGTTCCATCTTTATCATATTTTGCACATGAAACAATGTTATAGGCCTAATTGAATTATCATGATACCTTGTCAATGTTAAATATGATGTATATAAAAGGTATATGAACATGATATCTGTATTCAATATTTTGTATTCAGTATTCAATATATGTGTGGGTATTTAAACACCCAAACATACATACATTTAAGAAATGTTTTATTTAAATATTGTTTATTTTATTTGTATATAATTTAGAATATATACAAATATAAATAAATATATTTATACACATGTAAATGTTTCTTAAATACATACATGAATGTGTGTGTATTTATATATACATAATAATAACACGCAGCACAAACACATATGTTATGCAAAAATAGCCATTTAAAAATGGCATTAGTTGTATTAATATAGTAATCATAGCTAGATTTTATGTTTACTAAATGCGAGTGGTGCTTGCCATTGCAGTGGTAGGCTATTGTAAGTGCAAGTTACTAGGCCATTGCTATATGGTCGCAGGGATGTTTTAGTGGTCTGTGTGGTTGCTTTGGTAAACAAAATGCAGAAAACCCCAAAATTGTAGTGATGTTCTGGTTCCTAAATATGACACAGGACCCCTACTGTAGCACAAATGCATTACATACAGGGCTATCCAATTACAAGGTCTCACTCTGCACGTGACTATTATGTGCTATTATATTTATTTTCTAAAAAAAATATTCTTTTCATTTATTTTTTATTTATATTTTGTTTGTGCCGTGACAAAATAAGCCAAAAATAACTTGAGGTGTAAAATGTCAATAGATTTGTCTGTAAGATTGATTGCTTGTCGTTAAATGTACAATTTTTCTCCATAAATGTAGAAGGTAACAGTGCAGACGCAGTATTAGGTTGACATAAACGAGCTTTAGGGGTTTGGTTTGTCCGCTCGCTAAATAACTGCAATATTGAACATTCTTGTTTGTTCTTTTTCAGTTTTATGTACCCTGTTGGAGGGGGCATTGGACCACCACAAGGTACGAGGCTGACATTTAGTATGCATTTTGCCAATTTCTCATTATACATTCAGTTTTTCTTTTATCGTTTTCCCAACATAATATCCTATTGTCATTTGTGTAAATAAACTCCGCTGTGGTTTATGATGATGATGATAATGTTACAGCAATTGTTAGTTTGTCATCTTGTTCTTGAATGTTCTTGCAGGAATGATGCCCATACAACAGCAACAACAGCAGCAGCAGCAGGGATTCCCTCTTGTTCAGGTCATGCAGCCCAACATGCAAGGCATGATGGGAATGAACTTCGGAGCACAGATGCCTGGTGCCATGCCTATACAGGTCAGCTTCTGTTATTATTGTAAAATGGTAAAAATTTACTTTAAAAAAATGAGTAGGTGTCCAACCTTCAGATTTTTTTTTATATTATTTTTATATTTTTTTGCAAAATGCTGTGCAGTATTACCGTATTAGATGTAGAGGACAACATCAACATTTAATGGCTAATACTTTTTGCAATTTTTCCTAAACCAATTGCCTTAGTCTGATCTCTTCAGTCTTACAACAGCTTTTTTAAATGGACATCATTATCATTGGACATTTTATATGAACAGAAAAGGTTTCTGTGAATTTAATCAAATTAGTTTTCCGGATAAAGTTTGCTGCAATGTTTACTGGATTTGCCCTAAATGTCTGTTTTCTATCAATGTTTTATTATGGAAATGGATCACTAAAGGCTCTAATGTTTTATTGAATGTGTTTCTAGGGTGGGATGGCTATGGGCATGCAGACCCCTGGGATGCAGTTCATGGGTCAACCTCAGTTCATGGGTATGAGAGCTCCAGGGCCTCAGTTCCAAGCAGACCTGCAAAAACAAATGGCAGAGGAACATCAGTAAGGCTTTGCGTATTCAGAATGTGTAAAAATAGTAAGTGCAGACGAGCTGGCATCTGATCAGTGTGTTTCTGTAGAAAACGTCTGGAGCAGCAGCAGAAGATGCTGGAGGAGGACAGGAAGAGGAGACAGTTCGAGGAGCAGAAACAGAAATTACGTCTGCTAAGCAGCGTCAAACCAAAAGTGAGTGAGCCTGTAGTCAAGTTCACGTGAAATTAAAACAATCCCTTTGTAGGTTTTTAATGCATCTGTTTTTATTTGTCAGTGTGTGCTAATTTTATTTTAAGAAAAATGTTTGTCTTTGTGAAGATTCATCAATATGTCAGAAATTTCAGATGGTTGCTTATGTAACTTAAACGTGCATTGTGCATATTTTAGGAGGATCTTTTGATAGAAATGCAATAAACATACATAACTATGTTTTTAGTGGTGTATAAAGATGTTAAATGATGAACTGTTTTTATCTACATACACCACCGGTCTCATTCCTCATTCCATGAAAGTTGCCATTTGCACCCCCATGTTTCTACTGTAGCCTTAAATTGGCAAACTGCTTCACAGAGCACGTTTCCTCACTATGGCTGTGTTCGAAATAACTCCCTATACCCTAAATGCGCTTTTTGAGGGAATGGCCATTTTGTAGTGGTGTCCGAAATTATAGTGGACATTATCGAGTGCACTTATTCAATCCCATATTCACCACAATAACTGTACATTCACACGGGGCAAAAGCTTTAACGCTTGATGGAAGGCTTGTCTAAGCGTGGCCAACAGCCAGTCACAGTGGCTGCAACACATGTTCCGGTCTTGCATTAGCGTAATTGGCTGGCTCGCACTAGGTTATTTGCTTAAGGCGATCTGATTGGCTGATGCACGCGTTGGTGCTTGAAAAGTTGAGAAATGTTCAACTTCTGCCACAGTCAATGACAGTGACGCACATTGACAGATCCACAATTCAGTTCGGCAACGCATGATGTCACCCATTAAAAGTAATTTAGAGGCGTTAATGTGGCATTCACACCAGCCACGGTAGAGGCGGTAAAAACGCAGTACTCGCGCGTAGTTGGACACTTAAACATTTTGAGTTTACTCGCTTCAGTCGCGCGTGAAATTCTAGTCATTCAAGACATTCACCTGGAAATTTGTGTCATAGGAGGGGCTTCTGCGACTGCTCCCTGTAATCACGTCACTACTAGAGCAAGCTCCTGATTTGTTAACGCGGCACGAATATCTGCCAAAGTTCAGATTTTTCAACTCGCGCGTTTCCCGCAACAACGCTAAATTCGCGTCTTTGCATTGACTTAACATGTCACTTGCGCCTCTTCCGCATCTGGTGTGAATGCCACATAACGCTTCCGCCTCGTGTAAATGTACTGTAATGAGTGTACAACTAATGTACACTCAACGGCTTGCCGCTACACCTTCACTGTGTCATGTGTTAAATTATCTCCTGGGTCCTGACACAAAATGGTGCTTGTAGCGCTTCTGCCGCTTGGTGTCTGAATTCACTTTTTTATTCACTCATTCACGTGGACTATATTAGTGAACTAATGTAGGGAATAGTGTATAGGGGGCTATTTCGTACACATGTTGTTGCTGCTGCTGCTGCTGCTGTTGTTGTTGTTCTTCTTCTTAGTTAGTGTTTTTAGAGGCAGCTTGCATTGTCACTACGTTGAATAACAAAAAAAGAAGAACGTCTGCTAATGCTATCTCGCCATTATTACTATTAGCTAGCTGCTTCACTACTATAAAAGCTAGCTAAAAAAACATGAATAAAACACGATGAACAAGTTACAATAATCTTGTTTTACTGAATAAATAAGTAATTATAATTTCTTAAATTATCTTTGTAAAGAAACCTCACTGCTTGATTGACTGACTGTTGTCCTGTGTCGGCCACCGTAGAAGAAAGAAAGGGCTGAGCCATTGGTTACAGTTCGCAACCTGACAGCTAGATGCCACTAAAATTTACACATAATTAAAGGTGTAGCGGAGGATTTTCTCGAATTTTAGAAAAGAACCGCCTTCTCCACTTTTTAAAAAAAGCAATTGCGCAACACTCCTGATTGACAACTAGGAGGACCAATAGTCTTGATGATCCACCCGGAAAAAGAAAATCCTCCGCAATACCTTTAAAAATGCCATTTTCATAATCCAATAAATTATATTTATGACAGCCCAAAATTTAAATGACTCTGTTTATATCCTTGGTCTTATTTTGGATAAATGAACAGTGTACTTTATTTTAAATATGCATTAAAAATTGTTAAAGCATGCTTGACTGTGCAAAAACTCTATACTATTTTTGGACAGACTGGGGAGAAAAGTCGTGACGATGCCCTAGAGGCCATCAAAGGAAACCTGGATGGATTTAGCAGAGACGCCAAGATGCATCCAACACCATCATCACAGTCTAAGAAACCAGGTACATTCAGTGACACATGAAACTTTCCGATTGCATCCTTACCATATGCTTTCCAGCATCAAGACATGCTATGACATCATGGATCTAATAAGTGGTCCAGATAGCTTTTTGACAAAGCCAATGTGATTGAGCTCTGTATGCACGACGTCACACACCGAGAAGCTGTTTTTTTCCCATTCGGCCACCAGGAGGCTCTCCAGATGTTTCTAAGGAGTGTTGCCATTTTCTCCTCATTATAATCGACATTCACACCCATACAGTTTCACATGGGCAGGTGTTAGCTTCACATTAAACCACCTACTGCATATGACACCTTTTCATTTGTCTTTAATTACTATTTTTCCTTAAAGGTTGAATTTATTTTGTAAAAATCAACATGGAAGCAAATGAAGTTCAGTACCCTCTTGTAAAGAAGTTGTTTCCCATTTTCTCATCTATCTGTGTGGTCATAACTCATGATCCGTGTTGTTGTGTGTTTCACTTTCTTCTTTGGTTTTTGCAGACTCATCGCCATCTCATTCCTCTCTCACCTCTCACTCCCATTCCCCCGCTTTTCCCGAGGACGACGATGAGTTTAGTGACTTTATGCAGGGCCCCGCCGATTCATCCTCTTCCTCCTCATTCCCCTCTTCCTCCCTCCCTCCATCTTCACCTTCACTGAGAGCCCAGCCGTTAGGGACGGGGTCCGTCCCACACCCCTCCTCTTCTCCTGTCCCCCCCTCACTCCCTCCATCTCTCCAAGTCCCTCATGCCATCCAACACTCTTCTGTCATCTCCAGCTCCCAAACTGCATTCCAAGGTACCTCCTCTATCACTCACTTTTTCTATCATACCATCACTTGTTAGTAGCTGTAACCAGAGGTAGTGTTTTGTTTTGGCTGGTTAGGTTTGAGTTAGTCCCTAATGGTGGAAGCTGTAACAGTGTCATTATGTGTGGACCAAAAGAAGCCATTTATTTTTTTACATTTACATTTTTGCCTTTGGCAGACGTTTTACTCCAAAGTGACGTAAATGTTTTCCATGAATTCGACCCCATGACCTATGATAACACGGTTCTCTACCACTAAGCTACACACAGAAATGCAGAATCCACTTCATGTAATGCATGTACATGTTGTTATAATAGATTATAATGTAAATGTTTTTTTCCAAATCACACATTTAAGCTAAACTTTTATAAACTACACTACAGTCTCTAATTTATAACAGATGAATCTGCTTATTGGGATTTCGGTATTGAGATTAAGCTCAGGATTGTGATTTTTTTTTGTTAGTTTTCCACACATCATCAGTATATAATTTGCACCTCGGAAGTGGTTGTGTGACATCAGAGTTTCCCAGACAGGGCTTATCCCAGACTAAAATGCATTAGCCTTAATTTAAAAACATCTTGCACTGACATCATTATGCCCTGACTTTTACCTAGATGCATAAAAAGTGAAGTATACTCAGGCCTTAAAGGTTTATGACGTGCTCATGAACCAACGTTTGCAGCATCCAGGTCACATACTTCTTGGCCTGCATGCACCAGCCGAGCAACTGCCATTGGGTAAAATGAAAACGCTAATGAATGCTTCTCTCCGGATCTATTAGACCCCCTGACCCTTAACCAGAATCGAACGCCGCCCCCTAGCTTTCCATATTTTTGACGTATAGTCTAGAGAGAGTTCTGACTCAGCTGTGATGGCCACCATCTGTGAAAATGCGATGCTGTGAATCTGACTCAGCCGTCACCCTCCACCTCCCTTCAGTTTTGTCAGGTTGCAGATGGCGTCCCATATGCTGTTATGAGTTATCCAGGAGTTAATGAATAAAGCCTGAAGAAACATCACGATTTAAACTAGTGCCCACAGGCTTTGCCAATTGTGTTGATGTCCCGATAAAAAGCTCAGAGTTGGACAGGCATGGGCATGTGTGATGGCGCGTGTGTTCGAAGGAATGTTTTGGATTTGATACAGGTTATGGTCTATTGACAACATTTGTGGCATGATGTTGATTACCACAAAAATAGTTTCGACTCGTTCCGCGCTCCAGAATGTCGCTTTAGGAATGAGAGTAATAAACCTTGTTATAGTAAGTTGGTCCTCTTAGATGTTTCACGTTAAAGGGGACATATCATGAAAATCTGACTTTTTCAATTTTTAAGTGCTTTAATTGGGATCCCAGTGCGTTTATCAACCTAGAAAATGTGAAAAAGATTAATCAAGTAACTTAGTTTTGGTAAACCATTCTCTGCAAGCATGTGAAAAAATAGATCATTGAAATTTGGGTCCCCCAAAATTGAGATGTGAGAAGGGGATAATACCGCCTCTTAATCTGCACTATCCAACCATAGCACTGCTATTTAGTGCAGAGATCAGCTCATTTGCATTTTAACGTACACCCAAAATGGCACATTTATGCTCACACCTACAATTGACAATTTTAAGTAAGCAATAAGGTACGAGAGGCTGTGCTGTATCGTGAATAAGTAACGGCTGAAGGGCGTTGTTAGGTACGACGCGAAGCGGAGTGCCTGCAACCCCTTCAGCCGTTACTTATTCACGATACAGCACTTGCCTCGAGTACCTTATTGCTTTTATAAAACGGTTACCACACAATATTAAAGTAAAAAAAAATTAGTGCAACTTTCATGAAGTTAAATCAATAAAAGCATTCCTTCCGCTAAAAAAAATAGTCCCTGACTGCGAACAACAACATGAAAGCTCAAATAAAAACAACAAACTGTTCTCAGACTTTGTCTCTTTATGTGTTGCTAAGGGTGTTGCTAAGGGCGCAGTGATATTAAATAGAACCGTTGGGTGAAGCGGTCATAGCAGTGTTTTATCGTGAATAAAGCACACCTATTGACCAATCAGAATCAAGGATTGGAACTAACTGTTTTATAACATGCTATAATAAATTATCTATATGATATTTTGAGCAAAAACTTCACATACATACTCTGGAGGCACCAAAGATTTATTTTACATCTTAAAAGATTAGTCCAGTTTCTTAAATAAAAATCCAGATAATTTACTCACCACCATGTCATCCAAAATGTTGATGTCTTTCTATGTTCAGTCGAGAAGAAATTATGTTTTTTGAGGAAAACATTCCAGGATTTTTCTCATTTTAATGGACTTAAATGGACCCCAACACTTAACAGTTTTAATGCAGTTTAAAATAGCAATTTCAAAGGACGATTTTTTCTTAACGATCTCAAACGAGGAATATGGGTCTTATGCCAGCGCAACCTCACGTAATATGTCATCATGTCAAGAGGCCACGTATGACATATCGAAACTACGCCCCAGTGTTTACAAGTGTGGAGAAAGAGGACAGTTCCGACGTTGTTGTATGTGGAATGATACTAATTTATGTCTTTGTGTCAGTTTATTCTTTAAAATGGTCCGCAAATGTGCATTTCATATATGTAACACGTGACCTACCGACGTCATTACGCAATTACGTGAGGTCGTGCTGGTGCGTCACACAACCGGTGGAAGAAGAGAAGTTGAGGTTTAAAAGTGCATATTTTTTTTTCCTGCCAAAAATAGCAATCGTTTCGCTAGATAAGACCCTTATGCCTCGTTTGGGATCGTTTAGAATCCTTTGAAACTGCAATTTTAAACTGCTTTAAAGGTGCAGTGTGTAATTTTCAGAAATGCAAAATAATATACATAACTATATTATCAGGGGTGTATAAAGACCTTAAATAATTAACCCTTATGTGTTTATTAACTTAAAATGAGACGTTTTTATCTACATACACAGAGGGTCCCCTAACATTTTGTCACCATTTTGTGCCGCCATTTTTCCACAGAAGCCCTTAATGGACACATTTTTTTACTAAGTTGTCTCCGACAATGACATGTTTGTCCGGTGGCGGCTTCCGTAGCTTTTCTGTGTGTTTCAAAAGCGTGGGGTGAACAGTGGACTGAGCCGTTGGTTGCAATTCGCAACCTCACCACTAGATGCCTCTAAAATTTACACACTGCACCTTTAAAACTGTGTTGGGGTCCATTAAAGAACATTAAAATGACAACAATCCTGGAATGTTTTCCTCAAAAAACATAATTTCTTCTCAACTGAACAAAGAAAGACATCAACATTTTGGATGACATGGTGGTGAGTAAATTATCTGGATTTTTTTTAAGAAAATGGACTAATCCTTTAAAACAGTCTTCTAGGAAGTAAAGCAATTTATGTACATTAAGAACTATAATCATCGTCATCGCATTTGGTGCCGATTGATACATTCAGGAAAACTTTTGCAGCTATATAAAGACATAACATTTATCCCTGACTGATTCAGGCCCATCTCTGGAGGAAAAGATGTTCTCGTCATGTGACTTGATGGCTGATAAGAAGGCCCAGGTTAGTTTTAAGCCACGGCAAGTTCTCTCTGAGCTGAGTCCCAAAGCTCGCGCAACGGCCCAGTTTCACAGCAGCTCCAAAGCCAGAAATTGGGCTCAAATTCAGGAGAACTTCAGTTCCGCCTTCATCATAGAGGCGGCACCTGAGCCTCGACCTGCAGTTCAAACGCCCCCTGTGCCAGAAACGGGGTCTGTTCAACCCACTAGCTCTAGCGGTGAGAAGACAACGTCTGTCATTTTCGCCTCTCGCAGAACTAACACCTTGCAGCCTGAAACTTCCTACCCGTCTCTTGCTAATCCTGAGGTGTCTTGACAAATTATCTTGTTTTTCCTTAAATCTGTCAGCTGAATGTGATTTGATTATAGCCAACACTTCTAAACGATTAACCATAGATATTTCAGCACCAAACTGTCTGTGGCAACACAAAGCATTTAACAGGAAAAGATGCATGGACATCTTTACAAATGAAGACATGCTTGATGAGCGAAAAACAGATTGAAATGAAGAAAAATAAGTGACACGTACTTCTGACTAGTACATTCTTCGACCAAATGAGATCTTAAACTTGTGCATGTTTGAGTTGTAACATGAATATGCTGTGATTGATTTCTTAACATGGGTGCTAATTAAAGTCTTTCATATCTGTCATTTACTCTCTGCACTGTTGCTTGTTTTTCCATTTTTTCTTTTTGGTGGTATTCATGGTGGAAATGTTGCATGATTCATCCGCTCGATTGAAACCTTAAAGGTTGTAGTCTCATTTAAACTGCTTGTTTTACTTGACAGCAGGGCTCAGTTTTATCCCAGTTGTACAGAAAACATGAGATCAGAGGAGCATAGTCAATGCTAATGCAAAGGGAAATGTCCCTTTTTGTGTGTGCTATCAGTCTGTTTGTCCTGCAACATTTGTGCGGGGTTTTGCCGACTGCAGGTGTGAGGGAAGTCCGACATGGTTTATATGATATGCTTGATCCATGAGCAGAATCTTACTGTCTTGATGTGTATCATTAACAGGTGTTGCTGTCTATCCCCAACAAGAGATGCAACCCATGGTGCCAGCTTGGTTGTACAACGACACCCTTATCCCAGGTATGTGTCGATACAGCAAATGTGCTCTTGAGAGAAAGTTTATTATTTAATGTTACAATGTTGCTCTTTCTCAGAATTGTTCAAGAAGGTCCTCGAGTACACCATGACACCAACAGGCATCGACACGGCCAAACTCTACCCCATTCTGATCTCATCGGGTCTGCCAAGGGAAGCCCTCGGACAGTTCTGGGCCATGGCCAATCGTACGACACCTGGAAAGCTTACCAAGGAAGAGCTGTATACTGTACTGGCCCTGATCGGTGTCGCCCAGGTAACTATTACTTTGCTATTTACTTGACACATTATCCAAAACTTCTCCAAGACTTACATTACATAGCTTAAAGGTCGTTTTATGTGTTTTGGCTATTTGCTTACAAGACAACAGAATTTTGGGGTCTTAAAAACGCAAACTTTTTTAAGGCGTGTTTCAAAGTGCAACTTTTTAAAAACGATGCCTTGTCAGCTGTGAAAATGAAAAAAAGTCATGCACATGTTTATTCAGTCTATAATCATGTGCATGTATAACCAAAACAACAATGGCGGCCTACAGGACTGTGTTTGACTGAGTTTATTAACATTTCTACAAACAATTTTACAAAATTTATAGTTCTGGGTCACTTGTATTAATAAACCTACCTCATTGTCCGTCTTAACAAAACTGCTTGATATTTTTGTCGTTTTGATTGTTTGTATTTATTGCTCAGTAGAAGAATGCATATGTGTGCAGACGTAGTGTTTCTTTACAAAGTGACATCGCCATCTACTGGCCTAGCACACATAATGCAGTGTTTAGGGGTGCACCGATCAATGCCGATATTCACTAATAATACCTGGCCGATAACTATTCTGAATCGCACAGCTGATATTATTCACAGCTATTTCATGTACTACGACTTTTGATCAGTAAGTCCTTTTCGATATTAAATCAATGTTAGTTTGAGTCATTTATAACATGCATTTGAAAAGCAATACTCGTCAAACATAATCATTATAGATACACTCACCTAAAGGATTATTAGGAACACCTGTTCAATTTTTCATTAATGCAAATATTTAATCAACCAATCACATGGTTGCTTCATTGCATTTAGGGGTGTGGTTCATTGAGAAGCATAGCAAGCATCATCGGACGATATATCGGTGCACGCCTAGTTGTGTTCATGGATTCATGTAAGCGCAGTGTATACGTTTCTGAAACGCAAAGGAATTCCGATTTTACTACTTTGTTGTCGTGCAAACGTAGCATCGGTGCCTTAACTCAGGACAATATGGGTAACATTGATGATAGTGAACTCATCACCTCTTGCAGAATTTGATCCTTCAACTTTTTGTTTTCCAACCCAAATAATATCAATCCATGCCGACCTTTAATCCTTGTACAGCAT
The DNA here is from genome assembly GCF_027580225.2 of Misgurnus anguillicaudatus. NCBI lineage: Eukaryota > Metazoa > Chordata > Actinopteri > Cypriniformes > Cobitidae > Misgurnus > Misgurnus anguillicaudatus. The sequence goes on along the minus strand of NC_073360.2, from coordinate 15,664,035 downwards.
GTGAAGTCATTCTAGCTAAATCAGGCCTGTTTTTAAACACTGGGGTGATGCTCAGGGGAGAAACTCTGGTGAAGAGGAATCTCATCTCCCCTTGCTCGACCTTGAGGCTGCATTCCCACATCTAGGTAGATTTTTCAACAACTCATGGGACCTTTCCAGTAATAACACTTTTTTTATGCAAATGTAGGAGCTCGGTGAGCAGTCAGTCTTCCAGCGCTGCATTTTTGTAGAGCAATAAAGAAAGGAAAAGCTCTTGAGGTTGCCATCAACGGCATCGGAAATGGAAGTTGACTTTAATGAATATTTTAGGCAAACAAATCAGGCTTCTACTTGGCAGAGGGAGAATAGACAGCTGGATGAGGAAGGAGGTCTATTGTCTGACAGCTCTGTTTTTTCATTTTGGCTCCCTGATGAAAGACGGGTCGTAAATTCAAAGATCGAGGCGAGTGGAAGCGCTCTTGTCTAATAGCTTGCTAAATCACTTCGGTGTATAGAGAGCATATCTGCTTTAATTGAGTGTCTTATGTTTATTGCAATGCCTCATACCTCTTGGAGATACCTGTTATCATGGCAGTGCTTTAATGCTTCAGATGTTAACATGGGTGGCATGGCTTAAAAGTTAAGCATTCTCGGCTGGTAACCAAAAATGTGTAGGTTTAAATCTTCAGGCACTGGTTCCCTTCGTACTTAACACCAAGCTTATAAGTTTATTCTATAGATCTGATTTAAATATTGTGGTTGTATTTTTTTAGGGTGGTCTTACAGTTATGAGTTTGGACATCCTCAGTCAATTTCCCTCTCCGCCTGTACCCAATCTGCCTGCCATGGCTATGGCCATTCCTGCTGTCTTGCCTCAGCACCAGCAGTCCATCATGACCCAGCCCCCCATTTCCATGGCAATGCCTGCTGCCACGCCACCTGTCATGGGAATAACCCCGAACCCGCCGGCACAACAACCCCCCAGCTTCGTCACCAACTTCCCTCCAGTTCAGGTAAACTTTAGACACTTTATTATATAATAAAAATAATAATACAATATGTTTCCTTTATTACTACCATTTATAAGTGCATTGATTTATTTGTTTCGTGGGTTTATATCAGACTGCCAAGGCAGATGACGATGACTTCCAGGACTTCCAAGAAGCTCCAAAAGCAGGAACTGGAGACGACTCGTTTGCAGATTTCCAGGGAGAAACAGCAGGAGCATTCCCGAGCATGGCTTCATCATCATCATCCTCCCAGAGCGGGTACACAATTTAATCAAAATATATTGTCCCACATGCCTGGAAAACCTACATTTGCGTGATGCCAAACTGCTTGGAGATGATGCGTCGTAAAATAATATCCTGTCATCTCTCATTAGTAGTTTATGATATTGTGTTTATGCTTTGTTAATTCCTCCTGACTCGGTTCACTCATCTAAAGCAGAGAATAGTTTTCGGGTTTGTAATGGGTTGTAATAACCCGCCACGCGCAACAATTAAACACCCGCCATCTTTTCTAATGAACCCATTTCAATGGACAGCTGAGACGCTCATCCTATTTTATTTCTATGCACATCTGCACTGAAAGATTTTATGCTCCTAGGGAAAAGACGATGAAAGGCAATTATGTAAAACAGGGATTGAGATGGGGGGGTATGTTCTTCGAACAGCCAATCAGCTTCACTGAGCACAAAGGCGCTTTTGTTTTAGAGGAATGCTTGGGTTTTTGATCGCTTGCCAATTAAAGCACAGAAAATGAGTAGTTGTGAGATTAATACAGGAATGAGGATGCAAGTGGAGTTGAGAGGTGAACCAAACTTCGAATCAACAGCAGCCTTTAAAGCAGAAAAAAGTGCAGTGTGTTGCATACTTTTACTTCTAAAACACTTAATTCACTACAAATAGGAGAATGAAAGAAACTTTGGAGTACACAGCACTTCATACTGTTACAAATCGGACCTAATCATCGGCATCTTGGTAAATTTATGACCTTTATGCCGGTTTAACACCGCACACGTGACGTGAGCAGCGCATGTTTTTTTTTTCACAACCCATGTTAACAAGTTAGAGCATGCACACCGCACGCGTCAGCAGCGCGTATTCGCCATAGACTGTAAAACATATGGACGTAGAGTCTGTGGCGTCACCCATAGATTTTTATAGAGTTTTTTTGAAGCTAATAGTTGGTGGGGCTTGTTGTCACCATCTTGGCATCGCGTCACAGCGCAGCACTCGCGGATAACCAAAATGGATAAAGAGGCGGGACGTGGGAGAAGCTGAGGTGGCTGGTTACTGAAACCACGCCTGCCAAGCTCGACGGTAGTGACAGAAGTGGCAGTTCACCTGTCACTCAAGTGGCCACGCCCTTAATTATGCAGAACTTTAAGACTTTATATTATTTAAACGAAGAAACAAAATCACCTCCCACACAGTTGTCATTGAAGGGCAAAATTAGCTATATAGACCAGAATCACTTTTTGTACCAGGCTGTAAGCATAATATTTTCAGTGAGATCGGAAGGTTGCCTCTCGGTATTCACGTAGCAGGAGTGGCGCTGGGTCTATTTTTGCTGCGCTTAAAGGGGACAGAGAATGAAAATCATTTTTACCTTGTCTTTGTTGAATAATGGTAGTTTACCCACATTCACAAACATACAAAAAGTGCTAAACATCTCAGTCTCATAGAAATTCATCTTTTAGAAATGTCAGCCAGAAAACAGCCCAATCTGAAAAACTGATGCTTATGACATCACAGGCATCTAACTGCCCTTCCACTTTAAAATAATTGGCTACATTTTTTGAGTGGCAGCAAAGTCAGCCAATCAGTAATGAGATTGCAAGTTAAGCCAGTAGGGGGAGCCAAATAGGTGCAAAACCACTTGTTTGAAATCACCCACCCTAAAAGAGCTATCTGAGAGAGGTTTTTAGGAAGCTTCTAAGGCATTACAGACCCAAACAAAAACATTTTTGTCTACATGTCACATCACAGAACAAGGATAAATACTCAGTTCAACCATTCTATGTCACCTTTAAACAAATCACATTATTCGGCATTGATTGTTCATTGGTGAAGCAATCGACTATCAGCAAAAATCCATGCTGATAGTTGTTCCGAGTTGTATCCGTTGCTTCATATCATTATAAAGTCATTCATTTGCTGAATAGATGCTGCATTAGCAGAGAAACAACAGTTTGTTGTCAAGGCTGACAGGACGCTAATAACAGTAGTACCTCAAACCGTTACACAAAAATGCATACAGATAAATCCAACCCAAATGTCATGATTATTACCATCTATTTGCATTAGTTTATATCCAGCTGGTTTATCCATGATTTAGTCGGCTAAGCTGCATATTTTAAGGAAATAATGAGAGAAAGTGAACTCTATGCATCTGTCGGCTACATTAGCATATCCAACAAAGAAAAATCTGATTTCAGTTCACTGCAATACATCTTGTTGTTTTGATTAGATAATCATTAGGTGTTAAAACTGAAGCAATAAATTAGAAGTCTACACATATAATATACATTTATGTAATTTAATAGGTTACCAGTGGGAGTATTTCACAGAAGTGTTTACTTTCAGTACTTATTAATATAATTAATACATTTTTATTTATACATTAATTTCATTTAGCACATTTTCATGGTTCAGTACTGTTGTTTTATTACTTTTGTATTACTGTTTGTTTTTAACCCAATATCCATTTTAAAAACTATCGGTCGATTAATCGGTTATCGGACCAACCTAGTAAAATCTACTATCAGTCGACCTCTAATATAAACTACATTGACAATCAAAAAAAGCATCTTGAAAAGGTTTTACTCATAAAAGTGTGTAAAACAAAGTAATATGAACTTGAGATTGTTATACCGGTGGTAAGCTGCACGGAATGGTCTGAGGTCAGGATTTACAAAAGTATTTGAAGAACGTATTACACATGCCAAAATAATTCGGTAATAACATCTAGTTTTTGACGGAGGTGCCGTTTAGCAGCTTTTGCGTCTGAGCTCTTCATATAGAAACTTTACAATAAACAATGTACTCTTTATATTGAGTTGAGTGTTTGTTGTGTCTGACCCACAGTCTTCCTGCCATGCTGACTCCCGTGTCTGGATCTTCATCCAAATCCTCCTCTGATAAATATGCAGCATTTAAGCAGCTGTCAGTGGAGCCGCCTGCAGAGCCCACACCGTCCGTCACAGGTACAACACATTTACACAGTCTCCAGCTCTCACCATACACCTCACTAAGGTCTTTTGAAGATGCCAGATTTCTCAAAAGACTTCCGTCATATCGGTTTAACATTAAAGACAAATTCTCTTGTCTAAATGCTTTTGAGATAAGACAAAGACTAATTACAGACATGTAACGCGGCTTACAGACATGTTTTGCATAAATCCATACTTTTTTAAATCACCTTTATCCATGTAGTTGTTAGAGTAATAGTTTCATAGTCCAAATAGGAAGGTTCTCAACCTTCATGACATCCCAGATGTGTATGACCTTACTTCGGTTTATTACACAGCTCATTGGAATGCTTGATTCTGATTGGACAGTCATTTGCAAGTTTGTTACTCCCAGATAACAACCGCTCAAAACTAATAACACACAGTAACCCAGATGCTGCAAATAATTAAATATAAATATGTCTTTTTCTAACATATATGACATTGGGGCGGTTTCCCAGACAGGGATTAGACTAGTCTTAGACTAAAATAAGTATAAGAGCTGCCCAAACTGAAAACAACTTGCACTGACATGTCTTAAAATACATCATTTGCTTGGCCTTAAAATGCACACAAGTAATGTTTTTAGTAAGGCATGTTTGATCAAACTAGTTATATTTTCTAATTAAACTAAGGCCTGGCTTAAACTAATCCCTGTTTGGGAAACCACCCCATTATATTTACAAATGATTAAACAAAATAATGTTGTCTCGTCTTATCTTAAAACTGAAAATAAGCGTGTTTCCTTCTTGTATCACCCTTTAGTGTGATAGAATACCCTCCACTTCGGGTCCTGATCACACTGTCGGGGCTTATTTCTGTGATATACATTACATCTTACTGAACACAAACAAATAATTTTTTATTGTCATCATGTTATCTTTATGGCGAAGCTTCGAAAAGCACATGGGTGATTCTCACGAAAACTTGGATTTAAAAATGTCAAGCATGAAAATGTAAAAATTGCTTAAATTTACTTTTTTCCCACCAGACATTGAAAAACAAAGTCTGGAGTAAATGGGAACATTAATTTAAAAACTTGTATTTATCATTTTACACTTTTTGTAACATAATTAAAAAATTAGTCCTAAAAAATCTCATTACCGCAACAGTCAGAAAACATCAACACTGACATATTTTCAAAATGACATGACAAACCGGAAAGAACATAATTTGGAGATTCTGCACATGCATTTACAATCAAAGTATTATGCTTCTATTAATTAAATTAACATTTAATAAGCATCTGTTGCGGTAATGATAATCAAAATGTCGTGTAAGCATTCTGACAAGACAATATTTCAAATTAACTGTAAAAAAATGATCTTACCTGGTAGCCATCTTGAAGTAACGGGTCCCTGTGCTTGGTCACTCAAAATCAAACTTTATTAAAATTCTGTATGTTTGCTTAAACTGTTCTCAAAAAGTGTTGCGGAGGATGAGAACATCAGGCATGGACACATCATTTTCCTAATTTTTCTTCATTATTATTATACATGAATATTCAGTAAATATTTTTTCTGTCATCTAAAGTAGTCTAGCAAAACATCCATTTATTTTTATTCTTAATATTTTTGTGTTAATTTGATTAAATTACAACATAACGCATGTTCAAACACAGCCGGACACATTGCGGTAATGAGAATTTCAGCAGAAAATGAGATAAAATTTCCAATTATAAATTCTTATGTTGAAATCACACATTGTGCAAAGTAGACCACAGTATTGTGTTAATTCTGATGCTTTTTAATGTTACTATATTACACATTTTAAAGCTAAATCATTAGTGTCGTGGTGTTTCAATGGTTTCGTGAGAATCACCCATATACATCCATCATTCAAGTTCTTAAAATGACTCCAATAGGTTACTGTATGTCCTCTGAAGCTAAATGATTTAACAATTACCAAAAATACTTTGCTTCATCTAAACACAAGTGCTGTGGGATTAGTTTGTGAGCTCTGTTTGTTCTTTTGATCCAGATTCTGGGGACAAGTACAGTGTTTTCCGAGAGCTTGAGCCGCCTTCAGATAGAAAAACAGTTGGTAAGCATATTAACATCTTACACTGCAAGATACGATCATGCAAACGTGCCAGATCTGCAGTTTATATACACTGATTTTTCAAAATCACATTCAGCCTTTATTGTGTTACACGTTTCACAAAGAGCTTCGTACAAGTGATAGGCCAATGTAGCGCTAAGACATTTTGAGATTATAGGCTTTAGATAATGCTATCGGTTCCTGATTAACCAGTAGTTGATACACTGATGTAGGCATGTGTACATGTCCCTGTCTCACTAGAGCAGAATCCAGTGGGAACAGCTGTCATAAAGCCAGTAAGTTAATGGTTGCAGTGATTTTCTTTTTTCAAACCTCCCACAGTTCATCTGAAGAGAAACAATATTTCTTTTTATTTTATAAATATACACTGATAATAAAATGAGTGGTTTGCATCTGCGTGTGTGTGTTTTTATGATGTGTATATTGGTGCATTAAAGGGACACCCCATTTTTATTGAAAATATGCTAATTTTCCAGCTCCCCTAGAGTTAAACATTTGATTTTTACCGTTTTGGAATCCATTAAGCTGATATCCGGGTCTGCTGCTACCACTTTTGCATAGCTTAGAATAAATTAATTGAATCCGATTAAACCATTAGCATCACGCTCAAAAATAACAAAAGAGTTTCTATATTTTTCCCATTCAAAACTTGACTCTTCTGCAGCTACATCGTGTACTAAGACCGACAGAAAATTAAAAGTTAAGATTTTCTAGGCAGATATTGCTAGGAACTATACTCTCATTCTGGCGTAATAATCAAGGACTTTGATGCTGTAACATGGCTGCAGCAGGCGCAATGATATTACGCAGCACCTGAAAATAGTCCCCTGCTATTGAAAGTCACCAAGGGGACTATTTTCGGGCAGTGCGTAATATCATTACCACTGCTGTAACTATGGTCCTTGATTATTACGAAGTTTTAAATAGGAAAATATTTAAATATCGGCAAATAGACAGCGACTTTTGTAGTTATTAAATATTGCTTTTTGGAAATGGCAACTTTTTACATCTTTTTTTTATTACCGTCATATAAGAAAGTGCCAGACTCTATATTTTAGTTTTTTGTTACCTGGAGGGGTTCTAGCAGACCAATCGCAGTGCCTGCGGTCTGCGTAGAGTTGACGCATTTTGGGAGTTGCGTGTCAGGGTACGGCATAGGTTATGACAATGCCTTGCCTATGCTGTTCACTCGACAGTGAAGTATGAATTTGGCTTTATTCGGGATTCGCAATGAATAGATGACAGTCGGATAGCACTCCATGTTAAAGGAAAATGTAAATGCTAGGGATGCACGATATATCAGCCGACATATCATTATCGGCCGAATACTGCTTATTTTTAATATTATCGGTTATCGGTCTGATAGCAAAATTAGGCCGATAAATGAAAGCCGATAAATTATGGATTATTTTGGTTTGTTGAACCACTTCACTTGCTCATTGCTGGCCATGTAGAGTTTTGATTGGTGCTTTCTGTGACATAGCATGAAGATGACACATGTTGAGGGCTTAAGAAGAGTATGCTAGTCTAGCACAAAGACAAGAGCCGTTTCTCAATATGCGTTCTTGTCTGTACTTGCGTTCTTGCGTTCTCGCGGCCCAAGTACTGTTTCAATTCAAAGTTCGCATCAAGGCCAAGTTCACATAAAATCCCCGGATGTGTTCTTGATCCGCCCATTTTATCGAGGATGCATCAGAGAAGACTTGTGTGGACTTATGACAGCGAAGTTTTCCAGAATGCATTTCGCGTCAGAAGTTCGTTCTTCCGAGTCTGAACTTGCAAGTCCGAACTAGGAAGGACACAAGTCCGATCTTGGCGTACTTGGTATTGAGAAACGCCTAAGATGTCCGCGGCCTGTGAGTTTTTCATTGTGAAATTAATATGAACATTTATCTGCCTATATATATATCGGTTATCGGCCCCCAAATATAAAGAGTTATCGGTTATCGGTATCGGCCAAAATGTCCATATCGGTGCATCCCTAGTAAATGCAGCCTAAACTTTTTCCTAGGTGACCTGATATGTTTGTAGTCATTGCCTTTTATGGAAGTTAGTGATTTTAAGTGTGCATTTTGTTTTTTATCATATAGATTTGCTGTATTATGTTTGTGCTGTGTTAGGTTAATTTCTTTCCTCCTACAATGAAATGTGTGAGTTTTAGTGTGCTTGTTTAATTTTATTTTCGGCAATTGTTTGCAGCTTGCGTTAAGCGTTGCCAATTCGAGCTGAGAACCTCAAATGCCTTCTTTGTTTTGTGCCGTGGTGTTGCTGTGCCCCAAGTTGTTTCTGTGTGAAATGCTGTTCGTCACGCCCTTGAATAATTCTGTTTTCTTTTTCCACAGGCGAGGGATTTGCTGATTTCAAGTCTGTCAGTGCCGACGATGGCTTTTCAGACTTCAAAACAGCCGACACCGTCTCTCCACTAGACCCACCAGACCAGGCCAAGTTCCAGTCAACTTTTCCTCCTCCTTTCGTTTCCTCTCCATCTCTACCATTGTCTCATTCCCAGCCAACTTCTTTGGCTCAACCTAGAAATCCTCTCAATATGGCAGACCTGGACCTGTTCGCCACAATAGCTCCTCCCGCTCCCACCTCCACTGCTGACTCCAAACTCAGCTTGTTCCCATCGGCTCCCTCCTCTTTGGTTCTGCCCTCTACGGTCCCCAAACCTCCCAGCGCTGGAGTAGACGACTTTGGTGATTTTGCTCTTTTTGGCTCCTCCGAAGTCACGTCTGCCACCTCTGTGGCAGGAGGAGGATCCGGGTCTGCAGTTCAAGATGACTTTGCTGACTTTATGGCTTTCGGGAGCTCGAAAGATCATAGGAACGAGGCAGTTTCGGCAGATTCTGGTGGCGACGGCCAGGGTGAGGCGGCCCCGAAGCGGCAGCAAATCGGTGCCGATAAGTACGACGTTTTCAAGCAACTTTCCCTGGAGGGTGGCCTGGGCTACGACGATAACAAAGAAAGCGGTGGAGGCTCTTTCTCGTCGCTCAAGAGCGACACGGACGACTTTGCGGACTTCCAGTCCTCCAAGTTCTGCACGGCGCTGGGGGCGTCCGACAAAAGCCTGGTGGACAAAGTGGTCGCCTTCAAGCAGGCCAAGGAAGACTCGGCCTCTGTGAAGTCCCTGGACCTCCCGTCCATCGGGGGCAGCAGCGTGGGAAAAGAGGACTCGGAAGACGCCCTCTCGGTTCAGCTAGACATGAAGTTATCGGACATGGGGGGAGACCTGAAGCATGTGATGTCTGATAGCTCCCTAGATCTGCCTGGTTTGTCATCTCATCAACCCCCTGCCGCAGGTGAGGAATTAGTACGCTTGCTATGGTGAAGTCTGGCCCAAGTGCCACTTTCTCTCTTTCACACGCGTTCAGTCAACTACTCAGGCCTCTCAAAGGCTCAACAACTGCGCTATCAGATGCCCATAATGAACACTGTGTGTGTGTTCTGGATGGCCAAGTTATAGTTACATATCAAAAACTTATACACGTCATATTATATGCCCTTCAGTCTATATATTTTCAATTTCATTGATCCTAATGTATTTATTGTTGTTTATAATTATTTATTTAATTTAGTTTATGTATTATTTATTTTTACCAGTCTAGATGTGCTTGTGAATTTCAATCTCATAAGTATTATCGCTAACAGCACAATAACTGGTATTATAAACTCCCAGTGTTATCAGGTGATTCGGTACGAAAGCACATTTAGATGCAGTATTTCATTCTCGTTTTGAACACGTGACTTGGTTTTTCTCGCCTGTACGTGTCCATACTGTCATGTTTCATTGTTGTTCATTTTAGTTTCCCCCGCTTCGATTGTACCATCAGTATAACCTGAACAAAATCCATAGCACGTCATATTGGTAGGATTATCAGTATTTTCTTGTTAAGTGAACAGCTCATGATCAAATAAGGCTTATGAGATAAAGGTACAACTTACAGATGCATTAATACATTCGCGCTTAGGTCTATCTAGTTGATGACATATTATTTATTACTTTGTGTGTGAATAATTTGCTAGGGCATGGATCTTTAACAGGGGGTCCCCCTTGGAGGTCTGTGGTGATATTATTGGGGGTCCTTCAAATATTGTTTGAATGCATTTTTTTTTTATAAATTAGGCATCAAACAAAAATGCATTAATAGGTTAATAATAAAAAATTAAAACTTAAATTATAATGATGAGCATTACGTTCCCAGGTTAAAATCTATTAACTCTTTTCCCGCCAGCGTTTAAAAAAAAAAAGTTGCCAGTCAGCGCCAGCATTTTCATGTTTTTTTTTACAAAAGTTTAATGCCTTCCAGAAAGTTTTCTTCTTTAAATATATAAACATACAATATATCAAATGAAAGAACAGACTCTCTGCTTATAAAAAAAAGTTTCATCCTACCTTCATTAGTTTTCTCAAATATGGGTAGGTTTTTTTAAAAACACAAAATTTGGAGCAAAAAGCTGAGAATTTCATTTTTGAAATCCTCAAAACATACACGGACATACAGCTGTTTGCCCTAGGGCCATACTTACGGGTTTTAAGATGCGGAAGACCCCTACCTTTTGGATAATAACGGTATTACAGAATGCTGGAAATACTCGTCATTGGCAGGGTAGCGTTTTCTCTTAATTGCCGAGTTAACTCGTCAATGGCGGGGAAAGAGTTAAATTAAATTAAAATGTTACGTTATATCACAAAAATTCTTATTTTATTATCTTTGTATCGTTACCACACATGACACAGTATGTGTTATAAGTAAAGATTAATTGACGACACACGATTGAATTATTCAAAAATAATGCACACCCAATGTGGCAACATTACGGGTGTGCATTATTTTCAAATAATTCAAAGGACAGGAGTAATTTATTCTGCTTATACCACGGTTACCACAGACATTACTCTGATGGTTATTTTAAGACATTTAACAGGTCATGTGTGTGTTTATCAAAAAAATTATGCATACCTGTGGAACATTTTCAACCAATCAGAATAAAGCATTTAACAACCCCATGGTATAAATAATAATAATACAGTCCTAATTGGATACATGAACTGGGGTTCCTGCTCCTCATCTTTATCCATTAAGGGGTCAATAAAAGATTGAAGACCACTCATATAGGGATTATGCTCGAGTGAATTCAGATACTAGAGTGCATTATGTATAGCATTATGACTCATTGCATCCTGTTTCATAAAAAGAAAGCTCTTGATTTCTGTTTAGGTTAAGACAAAACAAAAGCTGGTTCAAAATTAAATACAAACCAAATTCAAGTGTGGTCTTAATCAGATTTTACAGCTTTTTGCTGGTCAAATAGCATTCAAGTTTTTGATACAGCAAAAATGTTACAATGTTGCTACCTGCCCGAACAAAGCCCAAACTGACTTGAGTCACCAACACATCTTGCTTTACATTTATTTAGATTCATTTTATGTTAAAAGTACAGATGGAATATGTAAACAGACCGATCAACAAGATGCTATAGTGTAGTTTGTAATTTTCCTGATGTCTTAGCATTCAAATAGTTCTGCCTTTTTAGAAATCCACATATCCACCTTAAATCATATCAGGCCCACTCTTGTTACAACGGGTGTTATAGTTAAAGTCCTGCTACAGTCCAGACACTTGTTTGCATGCGACCGTTCATCCGTCCATGTGATGGTTATCCATGTTTGCATGTGCATGGAGAGTCCTCAGTGGGGCATACAAAAGCAAAAAATGCACAGAACTACCTTACTTAACCCGTGTTATGTCATTCATGAGCATATCATTCAGCATGAGCAAGACACCTGACACCTGTCAGTGCAAAGAAATCAGAGAGCACATGGGGCGCCAAGTTGACTCTACCCTTAAGGGGACCCATGGGGGTTTTGGAATGGCTTTTCTGTAGATACAGTAATTGAAGCTCTTAATACAGTAGATAGGCCTGCTCATATCAACTGTTCTGTCTTCATCACTTATCATTTAGTTACTCTTGGCATTCTCTGCTTTTCATGTTATCTGTTCTTACATGTAAGACATCATGTCAAATCCTTTATTTTCTCATGTATCAGGGTAAGAAAATCGTCACAGTATTTCATTCAGTGAGAGTCGACCCTCATGTCCACAGGTTGGGGTTCGGGAAGCACAGTAGGAAGAGTTCCATACGTTCATGTGGTCTCACCAGAGCCCTAATGATTTCTATTACTATACAGCAGACTTCATTAATGTCTAAAGTGTTCATGTACTGTCAGAATTATGTTTTCGAATAGTAGTTACGAGTTTGACAAAGGTTTTTAAAAGTTGGTTTAAACTGCTATTCTCCTAATAAATGCGCATCATTTTTCTCTGGGGCGGTGTTTCCCAGTCCTGGTCCTCGGGGCCCCCCTCCCAGGGAGTTTAAGATGTCTCCTTGTTTAACACACCTGATTTAACTCGTCAGTTTGTTAGGGAGACATGTTTACCATTTTGGAAAGAGGCTGATGAGTTGAATCAGGTGTTTTATATAGGGAGACATCTGGGGCTTTCTGGGATGGGGGCCTTGAGGACCAGGATTGGGAAGCACTGCTCTAAGGAATTATTTTGATCGTTAGAAATATGCGTTGATGCTTCCTTTTCTTAAAAAAACATAAAATCAGACATCGCGTGTGACGTTAAGGGCCTGTTATAGTAACATTATAACATTAAATAACATCATATTTGTCCCAAATCAATAACGATTAACATTGGCTGCTAACGTATATTTTGCATTTTGAAGTAGACGCTATCTGACGAAGCTTGCGCTATTTAACGCTCCACTGTGTAGGATCTACTCCCATCTAGCGGTGAAATTCTATATGACAACCAACTGAATATTACTTTCTAGCCCCCCCCCCCCCCCATTCGGAAAGCATTTTAACTCGTACGGTGGCCCGGCCGTGTCATGCCAAGGTTAACATGGCTTCCAGTAGCTACAAAGCAAAAGCAATGAAAAAATTTTACAATTTGCAATGTCCTTTGCCTGTGATGTGTCAAAGCACACAGATTTATGTTAAACATGGAAAAAGTCTGATTTTCATGATATGTCCGCTTTAAATCTTATACAAAAAGCAACCATAAACGTAGCTTTAAATTGACGCAAGGAAAAATATCACAGGGGCTGTTACACTTGGTATTAAGATGTGTTTTCGTCGATCGGATCACAAGTGGATGAGAGAGACACATTACGTTTACACTTGGTGTTTAAATCCGTCTCTTTTTGTCCATTTTCGACCGCTTCTCTCCAGATTACTGAGGAGATGGTCTGTGGACGAGTCCCTCTGTCATTTAATCATGAGCTAGAGTAATGACGGGTTTAAATGGACGCAAACTAATATTATCAGAGTCCAATGCTTATGTTTTAAGTAAACGTTACATGTCCGTGTGCTTTCTCTGATATTGGTGAAATAAGATCGCTCAACTTTCACACACTTGTAAAATGAAACGAAAGACGCACAGATCAGACGCTTTTATCAATGAAAGGCTAAAAATAACGCTGTACACCGTGTGTTTGTGCTAGAGGTCAGAAAAGATGAAAAACACATTTATCTCAGTACCTCAGATTACATAAATGGGTGGAGAGATGTGTGGCTGTTTGAACACATTAAACCACATGCGTGTTTACACCAACAAGTGTTATGCATAACCATGCTATAGTTAGCCAAAGAATTATAAAACTTCAAGTTTACAACATAGACTGTATAGATGTAAACGAATATGTTGAATTACCTGTGGAGAAGATAGAAAGTAGGCAACTTCGGTGTCCCTTGAGCCTCATCTTGGAAAACTAACATTACTCCAATATTGACTTTGGTCTTGATGTTTTTCCTGTCGCGTTGTCGTTTTAAATCCCCTTTTCGCTTCCTTGGCGACGTGTTTTAATGTCCTCGAAAATAGGTCTTCAACAGGCTTTCAAATCTGCCTCAAATCAAAGCATTAGATCGCGGGATCATCACGGTACTTGCAGCTGTTGTTGAATCCGAAGGATTCAGTCTACACAGGTCGCATATGCAGGCTGCATACGTCATCAAGCCTGGTTTATTTAAGTTAACTGAGCATTACATTCGCAAGTCATAAGCATATTACGTCCATTTACAATTAACTAAGAATAATTGTCAGCTTTATAATTGTTAATATTCTGAAATAAGACTGTCTTGATGACGTATACCGCCTACACATGCAACCTCGGGAGGCTTCAGCTAGCGGCCAGCATGAGTGTAGTCTGAAAGCGCGAAAGGCGGAGCTTGAATTTTAGGAATGTCCCTCGTCGGCGAATGTATTTCAAAGATGGAGGCACAACATGGATTCAGCCAGTCGACCGTATGTATTTTAAATAGCAGATTCTACACTTACGAGAATACTTTGATTAGTGGGGGAAGTAATTACACATGAATGAGCACATACTTTTGAAAGAAAACATGGGTTTTTGCTAAGAATTAACTCAAAAAAGTACACAGTGTAGCTTTAATGTGCACTTCTGGTTTACGATACCTTCGAGTTGTCCTAGACGCGACGAGGCGCGGGGCTGAGCTGAGCTGCGCGTCCGGTGTGCGACCCCCTTAACAGTTATTCCGCATGCGCATCACATCAACGTTTTCACAGATTTGCGTTTTTGTTGTTTACACTTAAACGGTAATGCAGGCTTTTGAAACTCGTTTTAAAAAGCTTGCATTTTAAAGACCCCAAAACGCCAAACAGAACAGCCAAAACCATTCTGGGGCGGTTTCATGGACGGGGTTTATCCTAAAATGCATGTTGGAGCTGCCTTATATTAAAAACATCTTAACATATATCAGTACCATTGTTTTGTCACAAGATGCACACCAGTATTATTTTTTTTAACGTAGGGTACCTATATGCCTATAACGCCTAGTCCTAAATGTATCTAAACCATGTCCGAGAAACTGCACCTTAAAGGTTTCCAGTTTTGTTTCCACCTTAAAGTCCCCATGAACAGAAAGTCACGATCGACTGTACTTGCATATTGTGACATATTAACAGAATATCACACAAGAAAATTTGTGGGCGTGGCTTGTGTTTTTGATTGTAAATTGGATATACAAAGTAGGCAAAAATGGAACTCACAGCAGACTGTGACAGTTGGAGGAGGCGGGGTTATCCGATGTTCCTCCCAATCCATTTAACTGACGCCATCAGAGAAGGATCACCACGAGGGCGGATGTACCCTTTCAGATTTTGATTAAAGTTAATTAAAGTTTAGGGCAATAAAAATAATAATAATAACCCACTACAATAAACACTGATTATTCTTATTTTTTTGTGGAATATTGTAGTTTTGATTTCATGGGGACTTTAAGATCCTAGAACTCGACTTAAAGTTTTGAACCTATTTTTTTCAAAGTTTAATTTTATCTGGAAAGTTTTTATAGATTTTCAGTGCTACACGGTTGTTTTCAAGTGTACACAAACATGAAATTAGTTTGTGCCGTGCTTTCTCCCTTTTCTTTGTGTCAAATTAAATTGGCGCCCACTCTGTCATAACCCCTGTTTACTTTTTCTTTGTAAATTCAGACTTTTCCAAAAAAAAAAGGAAGCTCTCTGATAGAACATCAATTCAGTCACGTCAAACATTGTTCATTCTTGTTGCTTCTTCTCATAAAATTGCCACTAGTTTCATGTATAAATATATTGTAGCAGGTTAAAAGTGTTGGGTTTTCAAACGAATGTGTAGCTAACCTCTCTAGAGTATCTCTCTTCCAGGTCGTCCTCTTCTCACGATTATATACGTGTCTTCTATACAAGTTTATTTTTAGGTGTGTTCGCTCTTGTAGACCGCACTGAAAGGTGGAACTCCTTCCAACTTTGCTTTTCTTTGCTCCAATTTGTGCCAACCTCAATTTGTGAAATTGACAAGAACTTGCACGCAGTTAATTTATCAGTAGGAGTCAATTTTTCTGGCATACTCGCAACCAAAATAGGTTGTTTTTACCAAGAATGGAAATGTAAACATGCAAATTTAATAGTGTATTTTTATGACAGGAAAATAAACTCTTGTATTTATTTTGAAAATATAGATAGACTCGATTAATCCTCCTGATTGTGTTAAAGTATTTATGCCAGATAGCGTATTATTTGTATTTAAGAATAGACTGCTTTGCGTGATAATATGACCTTTTTGACTTGTGGTATGAAAAAGCTCCTACTGAAATCTACAGGATGGCGAGAGAAAAAGGGGTCTTGTCTCTTTTTGTCTGTTCTTTACCTGTCACTCTGATAGGACCATTTTAACTGAATTCTTTTAACCCTTTGAGCACCCAACAGAGTGACTGTTTGACATAAACCTTAAATGACTTTGATTTGCAAGATTGACATTCAATTTGAAGTGTCAGTGAGTCGGGATTGTTAAGTTATACGAAAAGTTTTTCTTTAAAAGCTCTCGGGTTCTCAAAGGGTTTGACTAAAATGCATAGAACCAATATATTAGCATCACCTTGATCTTTGCTTAAATGTTCTGTATCACTTCTCCTTTTTTTTCTGGTTGCTTTGTCCTTTAAAGTCCAACTACAATGTGTCTTTGACCAATGAAAAGTAATCGAATCTGTGAATGTGCCTTCTCAATACTGGGCTCTGGTTTGGGATAATGTTCTGTTTTTATTTTCTTCTCACTTCTGCTTTTTCTGACTTTGCATGCCCTTGTATTCTTATAATGCTACAAAAGGAAAAAAAAACATTTTTAATTGTTAGTTTGGCAAGACTATATTGTAACAACAGATCTTTCATGGAATTTTGTGACTTCTCTCTCTTTCTCTCTCTGCCAGTGTTGTCGTAATAAATATGAATAATGGTACAGCAGACATGCGTGCCGTCTTGATTTCTCTCTCCATCCTTCAATCTTGCCTATCAGATGTATTTGTCAGAATTAGCACACTGCACCAGCTCCTTGTCAATTTCACAAATTGCTGTATTGTAATGGTGCGTTTACACCAACCGCGGTAGAGGCGTGAAGTGCGAGTGATTTCAATGTTAAGTCAATGTGCAGACGCGTTGACGCGCGTCAGGAGGTCCCGCGGCGCGGAAGAGGCGTTCGGCGCGGAAGACGCGTTGCCGCGTTATTCGCGCATGAAGCTCGCGCGAATTGATTGTTGTGCGCGGTACGCGCGAATAGTGCTTTTTTGTGCATTTTGCGCTTCACGCGAATTTGCGGCTGGCGCCCGAGTTGAAAAATTTGAAAATTGGCGGAATTTCACGCCGCGTTAACCAATCAGGAGCCTGCTTGCTGCTGTGGTGGCAGCCCCGCCCGGAGTCACTCATTCAAGCAGTCACTCGGAGCTATAAGACACAAGTTCTTATTTCTATAGAGACAGGAATAAAAAGGACCTCGCTTTGAAGAGTGTCAGTAAGGACTTTGGGCAACCTGGTAAGTTGTAATACACACTTCACTTTTGAGTCACGTGACGTTTATCGACTCGCGCCGTTTATTTTCCCCCTATAGTAAGGTTACCCAATACAAACTGGTAACTCTCTTGATAAATGCACAAGTAACATCAGTCATCTTGCAAACAGACACTCGCACAGCAGTTGCCCCTCCCACAAGAAGCGGAGTTTGCCTCGGACACGCGTCAAATGCTTGCTTTTTCCGCGCGTCTACTCCGCTCTACACGCGCGGATGCATTCAAAGTGTTCAAGCGGCAAACTAGGCGCGGAAGACGCGATTTTGACGCCCAAAACGCGTTTGGTGTAAACTCAGCATTGTTGTTTTCACGCATATACGTTTGTCAATTTGTAGGACTGTCAATCAATTAAATGCGTTTAATTCATACGCAGATTAGAATATTTAAATATTTGTCAAAAAGAAAAACAGTTCAAGTTGAAATTACGTAACATTATTGTAGCAGTTATTATGCGATATAAGTACTATTCAGACGGGATAAGTTTTACATTGGGAGGTGGGGTAAAGCAATTTTTATCAGAGCTTCTCGGTGAACATCAGTGAAGATTTCGGCGACTTTTACCTTCTGTAAAAAGGTTCGGAAAAATGACCTCAGTTAATACTAATCCAGTGCGAATAGACCAGCTTTAAATATACACTCAAATTTCGTAATTTTTCTGTTATTTTGCGGGTTTCTTTTAAATATAAAAGTGCTTAAAGAAGCATTTACTTGGGTTCTAGTTAGGAAAACAAGTCAGTGGCTTCCTGTGGTAAAATTACATTACGCCATCTACCCCCGTAAAAGGAATCCCGTCCGAATAAGGCTATAATACACTGAAAAATGATTCTGTGCCTTAGTAAATTTAACTTAATTAAAAAAATTATTAAATTATATTAAAAAAATGTTAAAAGGAAAAATAACACAAATAATTTAAGTAATTCTAAATTAACAAATTATTGAGTAAATCTCACTTAATTTTATCATGTAAAATCCACCCAAATTTGTAAGAAGGATATTTTGTGTTGAAACTACATTAATTATTTAAGTAAATATGACTAGCTAGTCAGTGGGCTTGTACTTTCCAGCATGCTTTGCATGGGACTGCATTTGGAGAATAAATTTTGAAATTAAGTGCTATTTTTTGTGTTTTTAACAAAAAAGAAAGACTTGTTAGTGTTTCAGGTTAAATTATCTTTGAGATTTAGAAGAGTTTCTGTTTTGAGTTTTGTGGTTACCATCATTCAGAAGAGTAGTGCTTGTGTATAGACAATAGGTGACATGATGAAAATCATGATGTAAGCAGTAACTGTGCTTATGCCAGTACTAAGACTTACTGGGTCTCTTCTTACTTGCTCAGCATAATGTGGCAGTTAAAATTGGAAAGTTAAGATAGAATAAGAAATTAAAAAATTATTGGATTAAACGTCATTTTAGTATGTATAAATTAAACCATTAAATTGATCTGGTTGCACATAATTAATTTTAGTGTACTGAACATAAAAAATTGAGTAAATTCTACTTAAAATAACTATGAATATAATTACTCTGAAATTACTTATAAAATATAAGTACACTCAACCTAAAATATATATCTGGAGTTAGATAAATTAATTGTGTGCATCGTCTTGCCATAATAATATTAAGTAAATTCAACATAACATTTTTTTCAGTGTAGACTTGAAGGCCATTAACACTGGTGTTTACATGACTGCATATTTCTTGTTGCACTTAAATTTTTAAGTTGAATTAACTAGAATTTACAATTCATTTCAACTTTAACTAGTGAGGAGTTGCTATAAATTATAAAAATACATTTAAATTTGCTTATTTCAACTTGATTTTTATAATTAGTCAAGAAAGTTAAAATTAATTGTAAATTCAAGTTTTATTAAACTAAAAAAGTGCAACATTTTTACACTGAATGAACTTTTAAGAAGCTGTTAAAAAGTAGTTGATTTTATGCAGATTGACGTCTGGGGCCTTCGCATAAAAACCTGTTAAAAAGTATCATTGACGCATGTTGCAACTTGCAACTACAGAAAAATCTGCTTAAATTTCAAGCTTGCATTTAAAAAGGTCATATCGTAAAATTTACGAATGGTCCTAGGGGCATGATTAAATGCTTGTGACGTGATGAAAGCATCTGCTGCTGTTAATGCCAAAATATGTTAATTTTTAGATCACATTTGTAAAATGATCACACTAAAGTACAGCCTTACATTGACAGCCCTAGTTTTTTATATCACGAATAAGATCCTATTAGTTCAGACATGCCGTAATTAATCAAAATTACTAGTACAGTGTTATTTTATTAGTTTCTGTAGCCTCAGTGAAACTTTGCCTGCAGCCAGCCTATAATTCTGTATTTGAAATAAGATCACGCCGAAGCTTCAAAGAGTCCAGCACAATACAGCGCCACAGTTTTCTTATCAGTCTGTCAGCATGAATGATTGGATGGAAGTGGGCAGAATTGCATGTTGAAACCCAGTTAAAGGCATAAAGGCAACCCTGGAAGGCAGAAAATTGCATCTCTTGGTCTGA
The DNA here is from genome assembly GCF_027580225.2 of Misgurnus anguillicaudatus. Classification (NCBI taxonomy): domain Eukaryota; kingdom Metazoa; phylum Chordata; class Actinopteri; order Cypriniformes; family Cobitidae; genus Misgurnus; species Misgurnus anguillicaudatus. The sequence goes on along the minus strand of NC_073360.2, from coordinate 15,643,837 downwards.
GTCACAGACCTGTTGTAATTTCCAGTTAAAACAAGCATTCATTTTAGGGGGGAAAATCGATTTATACAATTGCATATTGATATTATTCTCTTTTACCATAAAACAGAAAATTATACATCCCTTATCTGCAGTACCAAATCTGCACACTCATTCGAGTTCAGCCCAGTCAGACTAAAAATGTTTATATTTAAAGATAGATAAGACCTCAGGAATCACACAAGTAGTTGTGTTTTTATCAGAAATGATTTATCATTGATGCATTGCAATGTGCAAATCGTCCTTACGCTGCACTTATGGAATAAGAAAGCTCATGAATCATTTAGTACTTTTACATTTTCTAATTTTACAAAAAACAACAGATAATTAATCAATTAGGTTTCATATTGATGGTTTGTAGACCAAATAAAGTTGGATTCAAAATAGGTGACATTTGGGTGAACTTTGCTTACAATATACATCTTTTTAGTAACAATTAAATAATTAAAATAAAACATAATGGGGCGGTTTCCCATCACAAGGCTTAGTACCAGACTAAAATGCTTGTTTGAGCTGCATTAATTTAGGGTGTACTCACACTATCCAAACAATATGATGAGGGCTGTGACATGTGTAAGGGCTGTCTTTCATTGCGCACCCAATGACTCAGAATAAAAAACACAGACTTAACATTACGATGGGTTCCAGTTTTAAGAGCGTTTTAGTTCCTGCTTTTTTCAAAACAATCGCATCTTAATAACGAAAGCGTGCCGGGCTCAGATTGATAAAAGTACAGCGAGTGCATGCATCTGGGGGAGTAGGGAGGGGGGCAATCGAGTGGGGCGTGGTTTGATTTGGATAATATGAATGCTCCCTTAAAAACAACTTGAACTGACCTATCTTAACATATATCAGTGCCATTGTTTTGTTTAAAGATGCACAACAGTATTGTTTTTATAAGGTATGTTTGTAAAGACTACTTAAATGTCCTAATATTACTAAGACCTAATCCTGAATTAATCTAAACCAGCGTAACTCAACCAGGGGGCGTGGCCAACATGGAGACCTCAACAGATTTCCAAGGGGGCCTTAAAATGACCTAAAATTATTCAAGACCAAAAGGCATTATATGATAAAAGAATCAAAAAGTCAAAAATATCTATGTTTTTTGTTATGAATATACATTTGTCTAGTCATGCCAAACTCTAATACATTCTATTGGGTGGAAATAGAGTGTGTGGGGGGGCCTTCAAATATTATTTTGGCCAATGGAGGCCCTTAAAAAGTTGAAAACCAATTATCTAAACCCTGTCCAGGAAACCACCCCAAAACGTAACTGACTTGAAACTAGTTTAGATCCAGATTATTGATTGCTTGGACTCATTTGCTTACTTTTCCTGTTAAGTCTTTTGGGATCAAAACAAGGTAAGTGTTTACAGTATGGCAAATTTTCAGTTCTTTTCATCATGTAAATGTTTTTTGCATGATACCAGAAAGACTTCACATAGAGTAAAATCCTACTACACATAACCAAAAGGGTTTGGAAGACTTGGGAAGGTTTACAGCGCAAATAACCTAAAATATTTTCAGAAAAATTCATACAGTAGAACTCCTAGGCATGCCCAACACAATATTGCTTGGGGGACTGACATTGCGATTTTGTTTTCCTGCGATGTATGCCATGATATGAGAAATACTGGATGACTTCACCAGGTTACTTAACTGTTTGAGAGTAATTAACTTCTCCCTTGCAATTTTTTGTAAAGCTCAAAGAAATCTCTGATTTCTCTCTGCCTTTTAAAACTTTCTTATATGATGTAACACTGACAAAACACACAAAAGCATCCAAAATAGTTTTCCTTTTGAGACAAATGGTCTGCATTTTCTGCAAGTCTGTTTATTACATTTATATAAATTGGGCAATATATTTTAATTTAAATATTATATTGCAATTTGTCATTGATTTATCAAATGAAGACTTAAGATGCAAAACCCACTAAGTGTGTCTGGCATGACTTTTTGTTAATTAGCATTTTTATCAGACCCTTGATAAAGAGATGACCTGATCTTGGGATTAACTGGATTAGACACAAACGTAGGTGGCGTTTAGCAGCTTTTGCATCTGAACTCTTACATCTGACACACTCTTAATACAGATGTCCCTTGCCCCTTTGGATAAAAGTGCGTGGAAATTGCATACATGTGATCTGTAACCTTGACCACTAAGGTATTATTAATATACAATACTGAGGTATCCCATGTTGTCATTACAGAGGCTGACGATTTGAAATTTGACCCTTTTGGCACATCAGCTGTAAGCAGTCTGGGCAGCTACGACTGGTCAGACAAAGAAGATTTTTCATCTGGTCAGGGTAAAAAGCTCCACGGAGGATCTCTGGGCGGACTTCCATCGTCAGTGGTGGTCCACAAGAAAGAGACGTCCTTTGGGAGCTCCGAAAATATCACCCATACCACGGTTGCCAAGGTGACCACCTTCCCAATCGAAGATGGTGTCCCAGTTACCGAGAGCCGGTTCGAAGCGTTCGCCGACTTTGGCTCCGTCGAACAGGCTGGTCAAGATGAAGATGACTTTGGTGACTTTGCCAGCACAGTTTCGGAGAAATCCGACTCCCCTCCCGGTACGGCTGAAACTGGCTCGGAGGGCATGCCAGATGAGTTTGGTGCCTTCCATGGAGACAAACCCAAATTTGGCAAATCAGACTTCTTGAAGGCCAGCGCACAGACCAAGGTGAAATCCAGTGAAGAGATGATCAAAAACGAGCTTGCCACCTTTGACTTGTCTGTGCAGGGTAAGTTTCATTGCAGTTTTTTGTGGACAATACTTTAAAAATGACTTACAGTTGCACTAAGCAACCCAAATGGTAGAACATTGTATATTAGGAATGCAAAGATCATGGGTTTAAAGGCGGGGTGCGTGATTTCTGAAAAACACTTTGGAAAAGGGAGTTGGGCCGACTACCAAAACACACTTGTAGCCAATTAGCAATAAGGGGCGTGTCTACTAACCAACATCGTTGCCTGGGTTGCGTATGTGTGGGGCGGGTCTATCAAAAGAATGTCCAGATTATATTGGTATAGGGACGTGTTTGTTTAGGTGATTTCAAATGTCAACATTGGCTTTCAGAGATCATGCACCCCGCCTTTAATTCTTAGGAAGCACACACACTGGCAAACAAATGTATGTGCACTGTACAGTAAGTTGCTTTGGATAAAAACCTTTGCCAAAATGCATAAACGTAAATGTACGTGCATCTCACGGTTTCATTTTCTTTAAAAGTCAACAGATGGCAGTGTGTCAATAGAAGTCACTAGAAGTCACTCCGCCATCCAAATGACACCCCACTTTCTCCTCGTCACCACATGCATTTTGTATTAGCACTTATTTAAAGGTGCAGTGTGTAATTTTTAGAAGGATCTCTTGACAGAAATGCAAAATAATATACAAAACTATATTATCAGGGGTGTACAAAGACCTTTCATAATGAACTCTTATGTGTTTATTACCTTAGAACGAGACCTTTTTATCTACATACAAAGAGGGTCCCCTTATGGAGGTCGCCATTTTGTTCCACTATTTTTCTACAGAAGCAACTATTTTTTTTACTAAGTTGTCTCAGACGATGGCATGTTTGTCCGGTGGTGGCTACCGTAGCTTCTCTATGTGTTTCAAAAGCGAGGGGTGAGCAGTGGACTGAGCCATTGGTTGCAATTCGCAACCTCACCACTAGATGCCGCTAAAATTTACACACTGCACCTTTAAAAACATAAAATCTTATTAGCCTTCTATTGGACCCCACCCACATCTTCTGTACAAAATAAAAGGTTTATTCCTCCTATCAGGCAGTTAATCTAAAGACTGGAGTTTATATAGTAATATATTAGCACAGTTTGAACCCAACGCCACGCAGAGACTGATGTGTTTCCCAACAGGAAGTGCGATTCCCCATCGCTGCTGTCTGTGTCCCGGTGGAACGCCACCTTTGCCGTGCTTGTGTGTGTGTGTGGCAAGACTTGCGTGCCAGCTTGCTTGTGTGATGCGTGATGAATAATGCATGCCTATATTATCATGCTGCTGTTTTGCACATAATAATTATTTGTTGCAAATGAGATATTATTGGTTGATGTTGTGGCTCCGCCTGGATTAGCAACAACAGTTTGAGTTCTTTGGAAAGTTTGGCTGATTAAATATTTATCACTTCTTTTGAAAAATGCCTGAATTAGATCTCATCTCCTGTCCTCTCCAGGCTCCCATAAACGTAGCCACAGTCTGGGCGAGAAAGAAATCGGTCGCTCTATACCGTCTCCTGCACCCGAGCAGCCCTTCAGAGACCGCTCCAACACCTTGAATGAAAAACCGGCGCTGCCCGTCATCCGCGACAAGTATAAGGATCTCACCGGAGAGGTGGAGGTCAGTCGGTTTTATTCCTCTGCTCTTTGCCATCCCTGTCTAGTACACTTGTTATTCTTGAGCTACAAGAAGCGAGCACACACGTTCTCCTCAGCTCAATATGACCCAAGGTTCTGAATGAACAAAGCTCTTATTCTGTTTAATCTCTTACCTTTATTCTGTCCTACTGGCTCTCACCCAAACTTACTCTTGACAGGAAAGCGAGCGGTATGCGTATGAATGGCAGAGGTGTTTGGAGAGCGCTCTACAGGTAACACATACCTCCAGACTCGTGTTCATAAAGCATTCATTTTATAGCAATTTTTAAAGAAATAGTTCACCAAGTATGAACATTCTCTCATAATTTACTCATCCTTAGCCCTTGTATACGACTCCCTTTTTTAGCTATAAACTCATAATTTTTATTGTTTAATATTTTATATTTTTTATTATATTTTTGTATTCTGAAGAAAAACTATATTTGTGAGAGAAAGTGATTAATATTTTGAAATTATTTAGGGATCGGTACGTCACATATCTATGGTAACATACAGATCAGTGTGTTAAGTTAAAATATGGCGACACGTCAGTAACACTGAACCTTGCATTTCTCGTGACTACTTGTCGTATGCTAGTTTCATCACGATTAGGGCTGTAACGATTTATCGTGCAAATGCACGTTTTCTCAATGAATGAATTTGAATGAATTACGGTGAAATGCCGCCACATCCAAAAGCCAGGGGGCGCACTCGTGCAGAAACGCCACTTGTGCCACAGAAGAAGTAGCGTTACTAACCCTATTCCAGGAAATGCCTACAGGAATATGTATATCGCTGTTCTTCAAACTGTTTCAGGTATTTTCATGATAATAAAGAATATTTTGAATGACTTTGTTTAACGAGTGTTGCTTTTTCAAATGCACGTTATAAACGACTCAGACTCATAATGATTTTAGATTGATAACGGACTTCTTACTGATCAAAACGCCATAGTACACGTACAAGCTGTGCATGAAACACAGAATCGCGATGCAGCGATGCAGATTCGATTTTAGACAGGCCTTTTTAATGGGACACGGGATATATCGTTACAGCCCTAATCACGATACACGCGAGAACCAATGAGATTCGATGTTAATGACATGCCGCCATATTTGAATTTACAAGGCTGATCTTTTTAACCCTAATAATACCCTTGGGGTCAATCTTACCCCCAAGTCAATTTTCTTAAGTTAAAAACATGGTTCCCTTCATGTCAGTGGAATAAGATTTTGTGACTTTTCCAGATTATCTGTCAATATTCATATAAAAAAAACTGGGCTTAATTTGGTCGATCCAAAGATGAGTAAAAAAGGCCCTTTGGGGGTAAAAATGGCCCCAATTGAAAATGAATGGAAAATGCACAAAAAATTATTTTTTTCTTTTTATTTGTCAAAAAAATCTATTCATCAAGAATAAATCTGAAAATTTCAACACAGAAAAGTAGGCCTGGTACTAGAGCACAAATGCAATATTGAAATGACATGCCCAATCACACACACAAAGGTATGACTGCCACAGAGAGCATTTTTTTGTTACAAAAAAAACACGATGCCACAGATGCAAATCAAAGATGTAAATTGGTGGGCTCTAATGCTTACACAGGTGTGTGCACGCACGCACGCACACACACACACACACACACAAAGTCACAGTAAAACTTACACATACATAAAGACACAAACACACATGCACGCACCCACACGTGCACACACCGAGAAAGAGAGAGACACACACACTTACATTTTGTCGAATTTCTGTGGCATTTTGTAAAAACAGACATTTCAAAATGCATCAAAAACTACAAAAAATTCTACTATTTGAAATAATATTTATTTTTAATGTCCTTTCTAATGTTTATATAAACATAAATTCACAAAATGTTTTACTAAAGTAGTGATGTGAGCAGTTGGCCACATCCAGTAAAATGAATGGGTCTCTATGGGCCTCTGCTGGTTAAAATTATTTGTTTCCTAAACTGTAATTCTTTTGTTTTGTTTTTCTAAACACCGGATGGCCGAATTCAACACATAACATCTAGATCAGTATCTAAAAACAATTTAAATCAAATTTTGATCATAATTTATGTATATTTTTCATAGAAATTTTATATTTTACATGCAAGTTAATGGTGTAGTTGAGCAATTGAGTGGTAAACCCACAAACTCCCAAAATACAGAATTAATGTATAGATGGGAAGTAAACAAAAAATTATATATTATTTGTATCCTTAAAAATGTATATATATTTGTAATCACTCTTTTAATTTCTGGGTTTATTTTACCCCTACGGAACTCTAAAGTATACAGAAAAATCGGGGCTTATGAGGGTTAAATAAGAATGTTTATATTTGGGTGCACAATTCCTTTAACAGGATTATATTGCTTTAATCTAAGCCCTGGTAACATCATTGGTTGGTACACTTTTAGAAGTTAAAGATAGAAGGTAGACTTTGTCTTTCTTTGCCTCTTTCAGGTTATCAGCACTGCCAATAATAGCCTTAATGGCATCAGCAGTTCAACAGTGTGCACAGAGGTCATCCAGTCAGCACAGGGCATGGAGTACCTGCTGGGTAAGATTAAAATCACCTGTATATTAACTGATCCGAGAGCAGCTTTCCTATCTTTCTACTTAACATTCGAACAGTGTCATTAAAAGTGATCAACATTAAAGTGCAACCCAATTCTCCTTTATCCACCTTCATGCCTGCCCCTCGTGTGCCCCAGCGGTCTTCTGTCAAACAGAGAGGCCAGGTGTTCTGCCTTATCTGTTCACATACACACACACAGAGAGACACACAAACACACACATACACATTGTTGTAGGTCTGATGTAATGAGCAGTCTGTGCTCCTGCATGGAGAGGAACGTACAGCGCCGCTGTTAAAGCTTGTTAAACCTCATAGTGAATTGAAAATAAGGTTGCCAGAAATATGCCATTGTACATCTCATCATGTTGTACATGTCTGGGTTTGACCTAAGCATTATAATGCTGCCTTTTAGCTCAGATTACTGTAGCTCAGGCAATGTGATATGACGCGTAACCAAAATGACAGCTGAAATGTGTTTTGGTTTTTACGTGGTTGTTTATTTGAAATCTGTGTCATTCAAACTCAAAGGTACATTATCACTAAAAAATGAATTTTAACACAGAGCTTGCACTTTTTAACACAAATACAATATTAACATGAAGCTAGCACATTTAGCAAAATTTTTACATGTTTTAAGGCACAACTAGCATATTGCTAGCATGTTTTGTTAATACTAACATGTCAAGCCAAAAAAAGTTTGTTGTTAATATTATTAATTTTTCACTTGCACTATAAAAATGCTGGGTTATTTTTAACTCAGCGTTGGGTCAAAAAGGGTCGAACTCAGCCATTGGTTAAATCAACCTAGAAAATGTTTATATGTTTATAAAACAACCCAGCATTTTGTGTTAAAACAACCCAGCATAGGTTAAATTACAACCCTACATGTTGGGTTCGTCCCATTTTGACCCTACACATGGTTGAAAATAAGCCAGCATTTTTTATAGTTCAAGTGAAAAATTATTAACATGAATTTTTTGGCTTGACATGTTAGCATTATGTTTAAACATGTTTATGTCATACTTAAACATGCTAACAATTAGGGCTGTGCAAAAAATCGCCTGCGGTTCTCATGCGTGTTTCACCAGTAAAGCCGGTTCGGTGATTAGTATTAAATCACCATCAGCTGCTTTCAGATGGAGCGGCATTTACTACACAGAGTCGTAGTGCACAGAGAAGCTGGCAAAATCGTGTTCATAATCGAGGAAAATCGACTTTGATAGCGTATGCGTACTATGCGATTTTGCCAACTTCTCTGTGCACTACGACTCTGTGTAGTAAATGCCGCTCCATCTGAAAGCAGCTGATGGCGATTTAATACTAATCACAAAACCGGCTTTACTAATGAAACATGCATGAGAATTTCAGGCAATTTTTTGCACAGCCGTACTAACAATGTGTTAGTTGCGTGGTAAAACATGTTGGCCTCTTGCTAAATGCGCTAGCTTCATGTTAATATGTTTTTGTGTTAAAATGGGCTAGCATTATAATATAAAGTGTCATCTTTATGTTTAAACACGTTAGTGTCAGCATGCTGTAGCATATTTTAATATTAGCTTGTTGTTAAAACATGCTAACATCATACTAAATAATGTAATAACATTTTAAAGGCGACAGAGAATGAAAAACCACTTTACCTTGACTTTGTTGAATAATGGTAGTCTACCCGCATTCACGAACATACAAAAAGTGCTAGACATGCTAAACATCTCAGTCTCATAAAAATTCCTCTTTTAGAATTGTCAGCCAGAAAACGGCCCAATCTGAATATACTACATTAAAAAAAAGAAAACACTACAGTTTTTTTAATATTTTACTATGTTCTTACATCAACTTAGACTAATTAATACATCCCTATCTTTTTTCAATGCATCATTAGTTTGCAGCACTTCAACCTTTGCGCGCAGTAACATCATCACTCCTAACTACTCCCCCTCTCGCTCGAAACTAACTGCTCTTCCACCATACAATATAGTTCTCATTTTTTATCTGCTTTAAAAATTGACACATTTTACTTTGTGCCACCATACTTAGTAACTACTCATGTAACAGTCTTTAAATAGGAAAAACATGGAAGTGTTTGGTGGCTTCTAAATTCATCCCTGTTTGGATCCTAAGGAATGAATGGGGCTAGGCTAAATGCTAACACATTCACAACGTGCTGTACAAAGATTAAGTGCACGCATTGAAAAAGATAGGGATGTATTAATTTGTCTAAGTTGAGGTAAGAACATGGTAAAATATTGAAAAACTGTGGTGTTTTCCTTTAAAATATTTTATAAAATAGCATTTGATACTATTTCAAACAGGCCAGGCTTTGTCAAGCCAACATAAAATCAGTCTCAACTATCTAGTTACTATTATTTTATGTAGATTGGCTTGGCCTGTGTCTCTTCTTTATATATTTTGAATGATGCAATGCGTTTTTATGTTTTGGCACAATGGCCATCCCCCAGCAACATCACCTTTCACACCTGTCATGACTTTTAGAAATCGAAATTAATGGCAAGTTATTGGCTTTGAATTATTAAAGATGTTGACAGCCCCAGGTGTTATTTCAACAGTTGCCCGATATTGTTTATTTATTGCCTGTGGCGTCATCTTTTAATCCATACTGAGCTACCAGTATCGTGCCAAAGCCAAAATTTTGGTATCGATCCAACCCAAATGGAGCCTGAGCAGTGTATTGTGGGTCTGACCAGGGGAGGCTTGTGTTTCAGAGTACAGCAATTATTCTGAGCCTCTAATGCTTTCAAGTTAAAATGACATTCAGTACAGGGAATTCAAAGAACATCACCGCTATCTATTGTTTCCACACAAAACACCCTCCCTGTTTCTTTTGTTTTCATGTGTGAGAGAAACATCTTTTCATTTTCCTATTCTGAGGTGTGTAGCGTGATGAATAGCCTTCGGTGACAACATTGTTATCATTGTATATTTTTATTAACGCTTGTGGTTTTGATCGACGTGACGGTGTGTTCTCCATGTGTCTGTAAAAGGTTTATTCATTTTTCTGGCTGTGACAGGTGTGGTGGAAGTGTATCGTGTGACCAAGCGCGTGGAGCTTGGTATCAAAGCCACGGCCGTTTGCTCTGAGAAACTACAGGAGCTGCTTAAAGACATCAGCCGCGTGTGGAACAACCTGATGGGCTTCATGTCACTAGCGAACCTCACTGTGAGTTCACCCTAAAGTAAAGTTTTTTGGCTTTAGTGTGAATTAAAGAGTTATGAATCGAGACCATCCCCTGTCGGTCTTATTGACTGATGATTGGTTCTTTTAACTGGAAGATGGGACATCCATCACTAGAGCAGCCATTTTGAGCATTGCATTGTCCCCTATTCATAATAATAGCAGTGCCACATCTTGTTATTTCCAATATCTTTGTCAGAGAGTAGATGGTTTTTCTTGGCTTTTGTAGCTGATGTATTGATCTTCAGGTGTCAATCAAAGGCTTGAAGTTGAAAAAGGTTGAAGGACCCCTGTGATCTGACAGCTGTTGTGTTATTGAGAAATGTGTTTGTGATGCATGTGTCTGGGGGTTTTTTTAGCCTGATGAGAGCTCTCTGGACTTCTCCTCTTGTATACTGAGGCATGGCATTAAAAATGCAAAGGAGCTGGCGTGTGGAGTTTGTCTACTCAACGTGGACTCTCGCAGCAAGGTCTGTATCTGCATAACACTGGTATCAATGTTGTTATTCAATAGTGTGCAGTCAATATAGGATTGTGTATTAAAGAATTGAAATTTTGGCCTCTACTCATTCTTATATTGTTTTAAATCTGTATGCTGTTGTTTTTTCTGTAAAGCACAAATAAATCTTTCAAGAATTGTGATGCAATCTTTGTAGTACATTAACAGTTCATAATGAGCAATGACCAAACTTTAAATTATGGCTGCGTCCGAAACCGCATACTGTTCAGTAGGTACTGAATGAGATGAAGTACTTACTTATTAACTGTTAAAACAGTAGGTACTGTATAGTATATATCCTGATAGTATGAATTCGATTTGGACATACTACATCCGCCATGTCGATACATCCCGTAATCATCGTGTCATGTCATACAAGCACGAAAACGGCCGCGTCGCTGCTTTCACCTTTCTTCTCCTTTGCATAACTCCGCTCCTGGGCCATCATGGGATAGTGAAGTGTCCATCGGATGCACACCTCGAAATCTAACCGGAAGTAGTAGGTCATCCGGGTACTTTTCGCATACTGTTTTTGGAATACTTTGTATTCAGACGTACTACTTGCCTCGCCTACTGCTTTTCGCCTACTATATAGTATGGAAGCAGGCGGTTTCGGATGCAGCATTACTCTGTTCTTAAAGGATTACTCCACTTTCATGAGAAGATTTCCTGATAGTTTACGCATCCCGTGTCATTCAATATGTTTGTCTTTTTTTTCATTCGAAAATAAAAAAAAATTTAAAAGGGATAACGTTCCAGGATTTTTCTCCATATAGTGGACTTCAATGGAACCCAATGGTTCTAAATGTGTACTTCCAAAGCAGCTTCAAAGGGCTCTAAACAATCTAGATGGATGCATGATAGTCTTTTCTAGCAAAAAGTTGTTATTTCACCCAAAAATAAAAAATATCTACTTTTTAAACACAACCTCTCATCTTGGACTAGACCTGGGATGCGCATGCACGACCATACGTATTACGTAATCACGTCGAAAGGTCACACGATATATGCAAAACAACTAAAGTGTTTACAAGTGTGGAGAAGGAGGACTGTTGAGATGTTGTTGTATGTAAATGACACTAGTTAATAGGGCTGTCACGGTTATAAAAATTTGGCTGACGGTTAATTGCCTGACGATTATGACGATTAATTGCCTGTTTTAAGGCTTTGGCGGTTATGATGACTAATTGTCTGTTTTATTGCTATAACATTTAATTTTCATACATTTTGTTTGTTCATGAAATAATTTTCACACATTGTTGTGATTATTTAAATTAAATATTTTGCAAGGTTTACATAGCAGTGAATATTAAATATTTAAAAGTAATTCTTTAGTGATAATAGTTCATACTGCTTATCAGAGTTTTGCAGCATTTCTTTAAATGCAGCTTTTCCACTGTGTTGAATGGCTTTGAAATGTATCTTATGAATGCCATCTGATACCGTCTTATTTATACAGGCGCTACAGCACCCCCTTGTGTTTTTTAGAGAGATGCGCAATCATTGCGGTGTTCTGAAATGAACTGAAATTGATGAAACGATTATTTAATCATTGTGACATCTCTACTCGTTAATGTCTTTGTGTAAATTTATTGTTTAAAGGGCACCTATTTCATTGCTAAAAACAATTTTATTTTGTGTATTATAATGTATTTGTGTGGTTTATGGGTAAAAAACACATTATTTCCACACACTGTAATTTTTTGTAGCTCCAGATATACTGCTTATCTCAAATGCTCTGATTTTGTACAAAACTCATCGATTTTAAAGTCTCTGTGTCCCTGATTGGCCAGCTAATCTGTACGTTGTGATTGGCCTGTATACCTCTGACATCAGTTGGAAATGTGAAGCTCCTTACCATGTTTAAAAGATTTGCTCACAATGCAATGCTAACAGGAATTAACTTACATGCTGTGAGTTTGAAGCGGGAGGAATTATGATAATGTCGGTCTTGTCTACATCACCAATCCCAGGAAGTAAACTGTTGCCTACAATCCGTGTGTTTGTTGTAGTCCAAGAAAAGAGATTTACGTTGGAGACAATAACTTGCGTCATCATTTACTTTGGGGTTTGTACATTTTGCATATCCTTAACATGTACTAACACACACACATACACACCAAAGGAAATGTAAAAGCGTGAATTGGACCATAGGTGCCCTTTAAATTGGTCCGTACTTGTGCATTTTGCATACGCCATGCGTGATCTTTTGACGTGATTACGTAATACATAAGGTAATTTTTGTTTCGCTATATAAGACCCTTGGGATTGTGGAGCCCTTTGAAGCTGCATTGAAGTCTACTATATGGGGAGTAATCCTGAAATGTTTTCCTAAAAGAAAATGCTTTTCTTTTCGACTGAAGAAAGAAAGGCGTAAACATCTTGGATGACATGGGGGTAAATTATTAGGAATTTTTCTTATGGAAATGAAGTAATCTTTAAAAACAAAGGAAATGGCTTCAAACTGCTTTCTTTGTTTTTATTGGTTTTGTTTCAAGCCCTGTTCACTACGAACTGTGATTATAAACTGTAACAAGCAGTGTTTTCCCATTGAAAACAGAAAAATGAAAGATACATAAATTAATGGAAAAAATAACAGCATACCGGTTTTGAATGACACGACGGTGAAAACAGCAGAATGTTCAATTTTAAGTGAAAGCCATTCATTGCAATGAGTAAAGTTCATTTTCAAAATCATCTCACTTTTAACCTCCCCCATCCCAACACCCCTCCTGACCATCTCTTTCATTTTCACCATTTTACAGAAGAAAGACGTGAACACATTTGGACGCCTCTTTAAAAGAGTAGGATTCTTTGAACTGCCTCAAAACTCAAATTTGCAGCTTGTTACGCGGGTCAGGCGGGCACAAACGCTCCCCTGTTGTGTTGCCAAAATGATCAAACCTCACCTCTCCTTTCATTTAGTCTGCCAAAAACAGTCTGTCAGTAATGCTCACATGGCGCTCTGACTTGTACATCAAAATCCACTCTCTTTATTTATATATATGCCGTGCTGTCAGGTACTCCTGCCCAAAATAGTGTGGCGAATAGGTGAAGGTCTGTCATTTTGGCACCACTTTGGGGTGGCATAGGACAAATCTACTGTACAAATGGAATGGGGCAAAAAAAATCAGATTAAAGTGATAGTTCACCCAAAAATGAAAATATTCCTTTCATCATTTACTTACCCTTTACAGACTGTTTTCCCTGAACATTTTGGTTCTGTACAGCAAATAAATCAGTCCAGTTTTTGGGTAAACTGTTGCTTTAACTTTAGGGTTTAGATGTAGACATGTGATCACCATAACCTTGAGATTTTTCATTTCCCTCCTGAATCTCTCCCAGTATTAATGCGATGGTCAAGATTTGCTGATGTAATAGGGGGGTAAACAGTGCTCATAGTGATTCAGATCAGGAAGGAGGGGCTCTGAGGCACAAAAAATCATGTGCATGGATGTTTTAGGAGCAGATGTAGCTCAGCCATCAGTCACACATGTGCTATCAGATCCATCGAACACATCTGGCATGCTGCAAATTAATAGTCATCTCCATTTGCTCCTGACATTCGATTAATATCCTGCTTTTTAATGATGTTTTTGGGGGACTGTGGAGAGCATCACTGTTGGGGGTTTAAGGTGGAGCAGAATCTCTAAGATTGGTTTAAAGCTTGCAATGGGATGGGTTGTGTCGGTGGCCGGGGTGTACGCGCTCGGTTACAGATAGAGATTTTCACTGGGATGTTATGGGGCTGCCTCCTCTAAATGGATACCTCCACTTTTTCCACTGTTGGGGTTTCTGGTGCTGGTACTTCTTTGCTCACTTGAAGAAAAAAAAAACGCTTGCATCTTACACTAATGCTGTTTATGCTACTTACAGGCACTGACAAAAGACAATCGCTCCAAAGTAAGGGTAAATATTTTACTGTGTCTTTCTATAAAGTTAACTTAGCTATAGGTGTAGTTTTCAGTGTCCCCCCACAGGCCTTTAAACACTGTCCCAACAAGTGTCGTCATTTTTGCAGGTAGGATGCACACTATGTTTGCAATCAGACAGTAATTAACATTTCCATCAGCTAAACAAGGTCGGTTGAATTATTCTGACCTTTGCAACGCCCGTGAAGCATCTGTTCTGACTGCATGAAAAATGCCGAGCTGCTTCTACTGCAGCCTCCTGTGCATCATACACACAAGCACACCACAGATCATCATACAGTATTATGATTACTGTTTTTATTATAATATACTTGAATATTTTGATATGGCTTTTAAAATGTAAAGCATATTTGAGTCAGGAATAATGTGTTTAAAACATTTTTATTGTTTATAACATTTAAGTAAATTTTAATTATTATTTCACAATATTTCTGATATCCCCATTCAAACAAATGTCAGGTGGTACAACCAATCATTGCGTTAATGCGCTTCCTGTGTCATGCCGATTGTTTGTTTATTTGATAGTGGCATTTAAATTATAATCCATAAATAATTGTAGAACTATAAGGGGCAGTTTCCCAGACAGGGATTAGACTAGTCCTAAACTAAAATAAATGTAAGTCCCAACTGAAAACAACTTGCACTGACATTAAATACATCAGTGGTTTGTTTTGCCTCAAAATGCACACAAGTAATGTTTTTAGTAAGGCATGTTTGTTCAAACTAGTTATGTTTCCTAATTAAACTAAGGTTTAGTTCTGGCTTAAGCTAATCCCTGTCTGGGAAACCACCCCTAAATGTAAGAACAATAATTATTTTAATGTATACAACCTTAGCTTGCATTTATCGAAACTAAAATTATTAGCAAAATGATTAGCTTATTAAAATGATTTAGCTTAATGTTTTTCATTTGTAAGGGACATTCATAGCAGTTGACTTTCTGGTTGCACCACCTGACCTCTGCAATGAATCGATATTTAATAGACTTCTACTTGGATGCTGGTATAAACTTTTGCCTGTTATATCATCGAATTCATAAATATTCTGTTGATGTGCAATTCAAATGTGTTTGATAAAATAGCTTTTTTTCTAGTTTTACATTGGTTGTACCACCTGACTGAGAAAGTGTACCAGCCTACCAGTGATTGTGGTACTACCTTGACATTTGAGAACATCCAAATTGTTGGACGAAATTATTCTAAAATCCCAACAACTACTGATATTCCTGAAATTTGTTTATAGGAAAGGTTTTGAATTTGAACATAAAATAATGCCAAAGTATCTTATTTTGAATTCTTAATAATTAAGACATTTCATAAATGTATCAAGTTATTTTTATAGTAAATAATGCATCCGGAAACAAAAACATGCATGTCATGTCATTGACCCATAGTTGAATTAGTTAAGATTTCTGATATACTATAGCTACTTTGAATGTTTAGTTCAAATTTAAATTCTGGTTGGATAGGCCTAATATGCAGACGATATAAAAGAATGACAATACACATTTATTTAATCACTGATTTTATAATATATACTATATGAAGAGTTTGGTTCCAAAACGTCATAAACGGCATTTAAAAAAAAAACGATTTACTGCCAAACTCAGTTTTATATCAGGTCATTATTTAAAAGTAAATTCTTAATTTTACGGAAAATACAATATCCGCCGTGTTATTCTGTCATCTTTTTTCCCAAAACGCAATAAACGCCACTCCTCCTTTTCTACAGAATGCAATAAATCCGCTCAACAAATCACAGCGCACCATTCCACACAATGTAAACAAACAATGGCGGCGCGTTAAATACACGGAATCCTCATCTTGTACTTCGTGATCAACCAACAAACAAAAACAAAATAATACTTTAATGGCATTGCTAAACCTGTGGTGGTTTTCTGTGACGGGGAAGAAACGTAAGCCATCAAAATCTAATAATTTACGCAAGAGGCACTCGGGAGAAGGAAAATGCCGGTTGCTTGTTCTCCTGACCGCATCAAGCTTCTGTCATGCTAACACATTGACCCCAGAGGATCTTATGAAAAACTTTACATTATTTTACTCAAAGCCAACAAAAATCGACCAAAACATTTTACAGCTGATCGCTGTCAAAAAAAGTTCAGCGACGACGTCCCAAGTATAACTGCAGCAATGACAGTGTTCTTAATATGACAAAGTAAATGTTTTGATTGATGCCATTAATGTTTATTTTTTATCAGTGTATAGTCAACTAAATGAATATAACATGGCAAAGATGAATGTACATTTAGATATTGATTCAATAGATGTATAGCATTTTGAAAAAAAAACTTGTAATGGATTTATTGCATTTTGTGGAAAAAAATAATTTGTTGTTTGATAATAAATCTTTGAAAATCAAATTATGGAAACAGAAAATAAGGTTTTCATCTTGTCACTTTCTTGGTATAGAAAACAAGTTTTTACCGAAATAAGTCAAAATGGATTTTGCATTTTGGAAACAAACTCTTCATGTATATATAGTATTATTTATATATATATATATATATACTATTGCATTCCTTTTCAACTGCAAACAGCCTCTACAGTAAAGTTATTAGGCTATTGCTAATTGGCAAAAAAATATCTGCAAGTTTAACTTTTATGGTTTATTGGGTTAGTAATAGCTTATCTAACACTTCTAATACACTGTAAAAAAGTTAAAGTTGGATTAACTTAAAATTTACTTCAGCTGGTAACACCTAAAAATTGAAGAGTGTTTTACCTAAATTTTCTAACTTAAAGTTAATGCTGGTATTTTTTAGGTATTACCAATTAAAGTCATTTGTTTTATTTATTTATTTTTTTACCTTTTTTCACTTAAAACCTATTTTTTTTTACTTTATTTTTTTCTAGTTTTTTTTAAGTAGATACAATTTTCACTTTTTACGGTGTAGAAACTTGCTTTGATTTTTTACATTTATTAACTAAAATATCAATATTGTGAAATAAATAATTGCAATGGATAACCACATCAGCGCAGTCAAACCATGTTCATGTTTTGTTTGAACTGTCATTTGAGGAGAGCTGAGATTGTTTGTCAAACGCCTATAAAATATTGTTGTCCATGCCCTTATGCATGAGTGTTTATACAGTAGTATCAGCGTGGGAGTCTGTGATTCATCACATGACTCATTCTCCTTCCAGCATCAGCTCCTTATTTTTCCATAGGAAATGCTTCATTTCACTTAACATACATATCATCTTTGCCTGATCACAACTACAGTGAAGTGAAGTTCACTGGGTTCTTGTTTAGCCTTTCTATCTATAGACCGTATGTGGGAAGATTGCACACGTCTTTTCCTCTATTGATCCTAGAAATTATTTTAGTGCTGTATTGAGCTCATGTCTCATTTATTGAGTTTGGTGGTATGCCACCGTGCAGTCGGATGTGACTAGTCAAGTGCCTCTCTAACTTGTTTTAAGACTAAACTTGTTTTTGTTTTAAACCTGAACAAGTTGATGACTAATGTTACTTCATGCTTTGTTTGAGTTTAAAACGAGCTGAACTCTCTTGACTGTAGCTTTGGGAGTTTGTGAAACATTTACACTAAATCACTTTCATTTGAAAGTTTATAAGGCGCAAGGTATTTAAAGTGTAAAACTTAGTATTATATTTAAGGTTAAAACTGTGTATACTGTATCTTTTGTGGCAAGTGATGCTGTTCATAAGCAATACATTTCTGCAAAATGTTACTGAAGTTTGTTATTCTTTTAGATAGGATTTTTAAACCTATTTTGGTGTCCTTATAGTTCTTAAAATCCATTGTGCCCCCCTGCAGTACCACTGGTCAAGTTAAAGCAGATTTCATCTTGCATGAATGAATTGCTTATCTGTCTTGTATTATTCCACGACAGGCCTTCAACTCAGAGACGGACAACTTCAAGCTCACGTATGGAGGTCACCAGTATCACGCCAGCTGTGCTAATTTCTGGATTAACTGTGTGGAACCCAAACCGCCGGGCTTAATTTTGCCTGACCTGCTGTAGAATGTATCCGCTGTTGGAGAGCAACAAAACCGGACCCAGTACTGAACCTTGTGGCACAGTCTGAAAGATCATGGGAGTCATTCATAATTCTGTCACTTTAACTGTTTATCGCTGTTTAACTTCAAAGCGGTACAGCCCTTGCCACTTGAATTTGGGACGTCTAGATCTGCCATTTTCTGTAGGAAGGTCAGATATACTGTATACTGCTGAATAATAATTTAAACACTGTACATGGAGTAAAATATGCCTTTTTGTCTGTACCTTTTTGTCTTTTGATCTGCAATTCTGTCATTTTTGAATGTGCCTGGTTGGATTTGATTCTGTGTTGATGATCGTTCAAGTAAATATTTCTGAATTGTGTATGTGTTGTTAATGTCAGACTTGTTTTCTATCTAACATAAAACCCTAAACAAATAGTTCAAATGAATGCATAACAAAATCTATCAGAAATTACCTAAATGCAAAGTGAGAGAGTGAGACATGTTTCGTCAAGTATGGTAATCCAATATTTGAAACGTGACCTCTGCATATTTAACCCATCGCAGTGAGTAGTGAACACGCACACATCCAGAGCAGTGGGCAGATATCACTACAGCGCCCGTGGAGCAATTGGGGTAAAGGTGCCTTGCTTAATGGTACCACAGTTGCAGTCTACCGGGCAGTGAGACTCGCCAGGCTCTCTAACCACTTGAAATAAGACCATACTGTATTAGTCATAACCAGAAACGCATGCCAGTATCCTCTGAGAAACATTTAGACATTTGTATTATCTTTTATGCCTTAGTAATATTATTGTGCTGGAACAAAAATTACTACAGGAAACGTTTATTTGCCAAGCAAAATCTTTTATAAAACCTTAAACCTTGTGATTGCATTACTGAGTTTAAAAATTTTAATTCTGTCATTTAGACAACGTCACCACTTGTGGAGCATCAGTTTTAAAGACTGTAAATTTCTACACATTGAGAATGGATGGTGGATGGCTTTACATATATTGCAATGGGTAGCATTGTGTAAGAAACAGACCAAAATTTGTAGTCATTGGACGTTGATAGATCATAAAGGATCATAAAGCTCGAGGGAGCAATGCTTTCCTGGGTGTTATTGTATAATTTTTCATCACGATAAGACTTGCATTCAACTAGGATATATTTTTCTATGATGATCTCAGCGATTACGCTGCATTATTGTAAAGCCAACCTGTGGTTGTGTTGTTTGGTCCCTATAATAGGGCAGCACTCACCTCACACTGACTCAGCGCTAATAGCTGCCCATCATAGCAACATTACCTTGGTGATGGTTACCAAGGATACAGGAGTTTGAAAGTGTAAAATACAGCAGACGTCAAGCTTCAGTCTCTGTCTGTAATGAATTCTTTACAGTCACATGTCAGGTATGCCTTTAAAAGACCCTCTTGAAGCCTGTAGATTTAATATTTCATGTGATTCATTTGTATTTCTTTAAACGGCACAGTTGGTAGAGTTTTAAATGGATAACGTTCTGGCCTTGTGTTTATACGGATGTGACTAATAATCTTTATCTTGCTTGTCATCAATCTATAGGGATTTAATTTATAGCATTTGTCTTACAAGTTTAACAAGAATTGAATGGCTGAATATAAAATACAATGGCATTGTAGGCACACTTTGAAATTCTAGCTTACACATTTTTTATTAAAACCCTTATATGCTATCCATTAAAGATAATGCGCCTACTTTCATTGAAGTTCAACTTTATGGCTATAAAGATCTAGAAACATTACATAAATGTGACCGTGGACCATAAAACCAAAAGGGTCATTTTTTGAAATTGAGATTTATATATTATCTAAAAGCTGAACTAAAATAAGCTTTGCATTGATGTGTGGCTTATTCGGATAGGACAATATTTGGCATCTGGAATCTGCAAAAAAAAAATCTAAATATTGAACAAATCACCTAAAATACACACATTAATAATGATAAAGGTTTGATATATTTATGATAGGAAATTTACTAACATAATTTTTGACATTAAAATAGACCATTTTTAGTCATACAATGTACAACTGACTATTGCTAATATACCCGTGTGACTCACTTATTTTGCAGGTTTACAAATGCATTTAAAAGCCTCATTTAAAATTAAGCATTAAAAAAGCAAGGACTACAATATAAAATATGTCATTTTTTAATAATTTTTTAACACTAATTAATCTGGACAGTTTATGTTAATTTATTTAACATGATTTAATAAAAGCTTTGAGTCCTGTGTGCTTGTGACAGAGCTGTGTAAATATTTGAAAGATCTAATCTTAATCAAAATAATGCTTAAAAAACTAGTGAAAATATAAATCATTGAAAATATGGTGACAGTGACTGCCATTTTTAATGGTTTTTAAAAGAAATATTCAAAAACTTTTTTAGAATTCAGAAATGTCATTTTATGAAGCACTTCTATAGCCCAACACTGTCCTTTATACAGTCAGTTTCTCCTGTTATATTCAATAAAATTATTTTAATATACACTATTAGTTTACACATCTGATAATCTGGTTACACTTTATAATAAGGGTCCACAAATTAAAATGAACTACATACACTATGTACTTAATGACTCTTCATTAGTATATGATTAACTCTTTCCCCGCCATTGACAAGTTATCTCGTCAATTAGAGAAAACATTTGCAAAAAAATTGTTTCTGAAGAATTTTTATGTTAATCTGCAATACCGCGATTATCCACTATTTATCCCAATTTATGAAAAACTCAAGCCAAAACGTTATTTACTAATTTTAAACTCTGTGTATGTTTTGATAATCGTTCTGAATCTGATCTCTAACAAAATTCCTTCACAAAAATGCATTTATTTTCAGCATTTTTTTTAAATACCCATATTTAAGAGTTTATAAGCAGAAAAAAAAATAGATATGATGAAATGTATTTTTCCTGTTTTCTTTGTTTGTTTATTGTTTGTTTGAAAGCATAGGGTCTGTTCTTTTATTTGATATATTTGTATGTTTATATATTTCTAGAAGAAAATTTTCCTGGAAGGCATTTTGTGAAGATTTTCAATAATAGCTGGCGGGGAATGAGTTAATACATAGCTTAACTCTTCATTAGTTCATATTTGAGTGAGAATTAATTTAGGTCTTAGTTCATTGTGATTCACTGACCCTTATTATAAAGTTTTACTGATAAACTCACAATGTTGCAGTGTTACAGTTTGTGTTACTCATTTTAAAACTATTATATAAGTGATGCACCAAGAATGAAAATTTTTGGCCGAAATTGACATTTCTTTTGCACCTGGCCATAAACCAAAAATTTGATAGTTTTGTATATTTGTATTATAATTACACTTTTACATTTCAATAATTTCATAAAGCTGCATTGAAAAAACTACAAATCAATAAAATAATCACACTTTTTCAAAAGTAATTGAAATAATTGGATGAAAATAAAACAATACTAAATATTCTTCATTTAGTTATATGAAACAGAATCAAATTGAACAGCTTTTTTATCTAAATAATCTAAAGTTCAATAAAAAAACATTAGTAAAGTAATGCAGCAACTTAGCAGCCTTGTTAATACTAAATTTAAAGGTGCAGTGTGTAATTTTTAGAAGGATCTCTTGACAGAAATGCAAAATAATATACAAAACTATATTATCAGGGGTGTATAAAGACCTTCCATAATGAACCGTTATGTGTTTATTACCTTAGAACGAGACCTTTTTATCTACATACACCGGGGGTCCCCTTACATGGAAGTCGCCATTTTGTGCCGCCATTTTCTACAGAAGCCCTTAACGGACAATTTTTTTTACTAAGTTGTCTCCGACGATGACATGTTTGTCTGGTGGCGACTACCTTAGCTTCTCTATATGTTTCAAAAGCGAGGGGTGAGCAGTGGAAAAAGTCGTTGGTTGCAATTCCCAACCTCACCACTAGATGCCGCTAAAATTTAAACACTGCACCTTCAATAAAGATTATATTTTTCGATAGATATATTTTAGGCCTAATGCCATTTTTGGCCAATAATTTTCAGCGTCTAAAATTTCAGTGCATTTGTATATTATATTGGTCTTAGTAAATTTGTCAATTCTGCACAGTTTAAATACACATTGCAATACAATAATGTATTTTGTTCAAATGCTACCAATAATCAGGAGCAGACTGTTGTCTCTCAACAAAGAAAAGAGCAAAACCGAAACAACATCAGCACAATATTCATGTTGGGTAAATCTTAACCGTCCTGATTCTCAGCACCATATTTGGTTCCCCAAGTGCTCCTGAAGCCATTATCAACTCCAGGAATGATTTCCATAAATGACCTACAGTATGACCTTTAACTCTGGAGCCAAGTTTAGACGTCTTCCCAGACACAAACACTCACCATCACACTTGATTCTCTTGCTGAAGAGACATGCAATTGTATCAATAGAGGCCGGAAGACGAAGGGAGTCATTTACTGGACCTGCTCGGACCTCTGATATAAGCTTGAACCAAATCCTACTTCACAACCCCCAATAAGGTGGCATATTTCTGCGGTCCCTCTCATACACATCGGGAATGACCCCGTATGGTGTCTGGATCATTTTCACAGAGTTCCTGCCAAACAGTTTCCTCTCGTACTCGATGAGCTGTCGCCAGAATCCTCCATTAGGACGAATAACCGGTCGTCGGGCTTTGACCCAGGCGTGAGCCTCTGCCAGAGAAACCCTGTGGTACTTCATGAGGTATGCCAAGCAGAGCGAGGCAGAGCGGCTCACGCCAGCCGCGCAATGCACCAGCACGGCGCCCCGTTTGCGGCCCACGCTGTGAATCTTATCGGCCACGCTGTCGAAATAAAGCGAGATCGGAGAGTGAGGCATATCGGCCAACGGTACCTTCACGTACTCCATGTGCGGCCAGTTGAAGTTGGGCAGTTCGATGGTGGCGTTCACCACACAGGTAATTCCTTTGGATAGGAGGAGACTGCGGTTGGATGCCACATTGCCACGGCCTAGGAACAAGGATGGGGTGATCTGGGCAATGCCGCCTAACAGGCTGCTGGTTTCTGCCACCAGTCGGGGAACAGCCGCGGGTACCACTGAACTGCGGTGATGGTGGTGATGATGATGGTGATTTGGGTGATGGAAAAACCCCTGACTTCTGGAACCCATAGAGGAGCGGAGGCAGGAGACGGAGAAATAGAAACCTTGAGGTGGAGCCAGGATGCCTTTCAATTGTCTTCGGTCATCTTAAAGTGACTGATACCACACAGATCATTGGATGTATCTGAAACAAACCAAAGGCAAAAAGTTGTCATTTAGCAAATGAACTGATTCAATTGACTCGTGTTAATTATACCAGCATCGTGGGGGTGTCTGTTCCTATAGCTCCTATTCCTTTAGGTAGAGCAACACATGAGAGAACTCACATACTGATAAAGCAAATGTATAGATTGAATGTACTGTAAATCGAGTGTCTGCCAAATGCACAAAAGGAAATGTCCTTAAGGATACAATGGTGATACTGTACCTTTAATAGACATGAGCCAGCAGTCTAGATCTTTATCCACTTCACCACACTACACCAATGTGTCCATTAAAATCTAAAAGTCTAGTGAGGCGCTTTACAAAAGCTGATAACTAAAGGTTTCTCATTGACAGTAAAAAAACAACATTAGCATGGGTGAATGGTGGTTTAATGAAGTTAATTACTGTATGTACCCAGCAGATGTTGCCTGCTGTCAGCTTCATGTCCCGCGAGTTGTGCATGCGGATGTGAGGGCCATGTGGAGCAAGTGTTTACTGGAGCCTGGAGTTTTATTAATCAAAGCAGGAATGAGGATTAGAAACCCATGTTAACTAAACAAACTGTGTGACTGAATCATGACATTAAAACAAAAAGAAGGGGAGCTTAAGTGCCTCCAGGTTTTCAAGAAAAACATTTGATTTTCTATTTAATTCTTGAATTTGTAATGAGAATGGGTTAGAAATAGTTCTCTGCTTCTTGCACGTTTTTGTTGTCATAAGTGCATGTTTTTAAATGATGAGGTTTTGAAGATAGGCCGTACTTCAGCACTTTTAAAGTGTTTAAAGGAACACTTAGAAAGCCAAATAATAATATGAAAATTTGTACAATTTACTTAATTTCATGCCATCCTGGACGTGTATGACTTCATTTCTTCATTTGAACATACTAAACATGTGCAAAGTTTAAAAAACTATGTATGACAGTGTTTCTTTGCTGAATATACTCCGTCGGGATTCATATAAGGTTTGGAGAGTTTTTGTATGGGCACATCTCTGGGTACTCAAGATTAATGTGAGATTGGCAGAAACTGTGTGAGAGAAAATTATAAATATCTTAATCTTAGTTTAATATTTTAAGAGCTTAATATCTAAATAAGCTCAAAATATTAAACATTTTCTTTCTCAAACCTACTTTTTCCTTTTTTTTTTTGCTTCAAAAGGTGTCATTTTAATACAAAAATCGTTTGTGTTCAGAAGAAACAGAAGAAAAAGTAATACACTATCGGTCAAACGTTTTAAAACACTTGACTGAAATTTAAACTATGATCTTTTAATCTAAAGGTGTGTGGTTAAATGCTTGGTTAAATTACTTGCGTAGACAAAAATATATAATCTGTGACAAACAGATGAATTTCTGTCATTAGAAGAATTCACGAGTTCGCATTAACATGTAATCGATAAGGAATGAGATAACGCATATTTGGCGTGCTGGAGAGGGCTGCAAGCTCGGAATTTTAGCCCGAACCCAGAGTACTCCCCCCTCTTTAACGGGGATAAATGAAACTAGATGAGAGTGTGGTGATGGGGTGGAGGAGGGATGCTGCAAAAAATCTGTCACGGGACAGAGGTGAGGGACTGCTATTTATATGCACCTCTTTGCACTGATTGGTTGGATCACATTACCATGCTCCTCCCGAACTTAGTTAAATAAACTTCATTAAATTTTATTTTTCCTTTTTTTTAAACAGTTTAATTAAAGGACATTCACATTATAACGTTAACTATAAAATGTAGTTTTAAAAATCTTTTATATTTAAAAGAATAGCGAAGTTCACAATAAAACTATAACGATAAACATTCAATGAACAATATCATAATTTTTAGTTATAGTTATTGTTATAATGTGAACGGCCCTTTAGACAGAACATTGAAAGAAAAGCAACCAATAAGAGCCCAGATTAAATGTGAACTTCAATATTAATTTTAAGGTAAAACATTTTTGGATGCTTTTACACACAAAATTCCCACAGTTACAGTTGTGTTATTTTATAGTTATTCTGGACGAGTTTATTATTATTCGTTATACCACGGGTTTGTTGAATGCTGCATTCTGATTGGCTGAGAAATGTTCTATGGGTGTTGATTATTTTTCTGTAAACCGCACACCTAATTTTTCAAATGTCTTAAAAATAGGCACCAGAGCAATGTTTGTGGTAACCGTGGTATAAGCGGAATAATTGACTCCGGTCCTTTGAATTATTTGAAAATAATGCACACCTGCGGTGTAACGGCACTCCGCTTCGCGTCGTGCCGCATTACCACCTTGGTGTGCATTATTTTCTTATAATTCAATGGCCCGTCGTCAATTATTCCTTACGTAATATGGAAAAAATATAAATAAAGAATAAATGAGTGTTTCAAAACATTTGACTGGTAGTGTAGTAAATCATGAAATAATTTTCACACTGTAAAATATCTTGGCCTTTGTTGAATCAGATTTACTATTATTTATTTTGAGAAGAGATAAGTTGCTACAACTTATAAAATTAAGTTGAATTCTTTCAACTATATTTTATAAGTTATAACAACTCATCTGTATTTGGAACAACTCATCTCTAGTCAAAATAAATAATAGTAAGTTGAAATGACTTGTAAATCTGAGTTGATTTCAACAAACAAATGAAAATAAGGCAGAAAATAATTTTTACACTGCATGATTGGGTTAAATACTAAGGATATGTGGGTTAAATCAACACAGTATTACATTACATTACACATAAAATAACATCAAAACGGGCTGGGTTTGTCCCTTTTTGACCCAAAGCTGGGTTGAAAATATCCCAGCATTAAAGTATAGGCCTACTCTTAAATGTGCTGCCAAAATACCTTCTGTGACTAGGGAGTAAACAAACTAACAAACGGTTCAATATATGTCGAGTAAATTGTAAAACTTCATAGCTGAAAAAACACTTTGTGCTGTAAAGTTGTGATTAAAGCACACAAGGGTTTGCTCTGGGCCCAATGACTGTATGTTGCCAGGTACTCATTCAGCCCTCTGTCCTGGCCAACAACTGAATGTAGAGCATCTGGTTTTGTGTCTTTCATACCTAACTATCTTTTTTTTTAAAGGGCAGTCGGGGTACATATGCAGTGTTTTTCCATCACGCCCGAGGGCTCCAATATCATCCAATCTTCTCACTGCAATCCAGGATACAAGTATCAAACCAAATGTGTTAAATAAGAATTGCATCTGTCTGCATAAGTATGTGTAAACAGCACCTGGCTGTGATTCTCTGGCAGTACATTCACACCTTCTGCATAGCTACAGCTGCCTGGATGCTCTCTATAGCAACATGTGGCTGCCTTCTCTGTCCTTTCTTTCCATCTCTAGTCTTGCATAGCTACATCTTTTAGTAAACGGCACAGGGAAAACAACTATTCTAGTTGTTTTTTAAATGCAGTTAAGTTTAGTTTAGATGAAATTAATTTACATGATGGGAAAACTGTTAATAATTTACAGAAATGTGCGTTCAGAAATTTCTTGTCTACCCAAAGGGAATAAATATATTTATAATATTTCAAAACTAAAAATAAAGCATCAACCTCTCTGTCTCGCCAGTATTTGCAACAACTTAAACTTTTTTTAATCATTCAGTTATTGCGAACCGTAATATGTGCATTGCGGTATTATGTATCAATATCTTCAATGTCTTGCTGCCCTATTCCAAGACAACATTCAACGTAATCACATCATAGAGTTTAGCAGAACGAAAAAGTACTTTTCAGATTTGTCTGCTGCAGTATGCATCAGACATTCAGTGATCAGACTGTGGGCGGTCCACAGGCGTTGCCGTCTGAAGCAGAGACTACTCCATCTCTATATCTCTGTCAAAGCATACACCATCTGATAATGTGTATACACCGGCAAAACAAAATGAGCGTTCATGTAATGTACAGTATAAAGAACTGGTGCTTTTTTTGCAAAAGGACCATCAATTTAAAACAGTGTCTTTGTACTCGGTAGTCTGTATTTGCATTATTAAAACCCATCTGCCCCAGTTCGTGCCGGCTGTTTCCCTGAACCTTCCTCTACATGAATGAATATAAACCTGCCTGCCATTCTCATGGGATCTCTGATCGCAATAACATATAGAGTCTCTAACTTCCTCTCTACCAGGGCCACAGTGTCTCTCTCTTACTATAGCCTGTCACTCATTTTTTTAACACTTAACACTGTATCACATCACTGAATGCACTGTGTGGTTTTTCAGACTTTGTTTTACAGCTTTTGTGCTTGGTAACACAAAAAGTTATCGCTTTGACATTTTTTGGGATATTGGTGTAGCATCTACATTTCTCACATGTCATTATTTACCCACCGTCTTGTTGGTTTGAACCTACGGAGTAATCCATTTTTTTGGAGCGTGACAGCTCTGAACTGCCTCACAGAAAACAGCTATGTATTGATTCTTCAAATACATGACAACTCTATTGTCTATGGAAATCATAAAAGCAAGCAAATTGGACGAATGCGGAAAACTATTTCTTTAAGTTACATTAAAAAGCCCATTTAGGGATATTAAAGCCCTAAATCTCCAGTGGTGCCGTGACCCGGTGACAAGATCAGAGTTTTGAAATACCAGGCAGATATATAACAGCATAGATGCACTTCAGCAACTCGAAGTGCTGATTGAGACGAAGGCTTCACTGCTGACTATCAAATTCTATACAGAGTTATTTATACAGATGGTGAGTGGAGGAGTGAGACGAAAAGAAAGAAAGAGTGTAAAAGAGTAATATACACACACACACACACACACATACAAAAAATAAATTCAACTCAGATTTACAAGTCATTTCAACTTACTATTATACTAGAGATTAGAGATGAGTTGTAATAACTTATAAAATATAGTTGAAATATCTTAACTTCATTTTATTAGTTATAACAACTCCAGTCAAGATAAATAATAGTAAGTAGAAATGACTTGTTAATCTAAGTTATAATAGATTAATATAATAGATAATAACCAAAAAATGTAAGGCAGCAATGAGTTTTTTTACAGTGTACATAAATGTGTCCTATGGTGTGACATAGCAAAAATGTAGAAAAGGAATTCAAAACATTTAAGAAAAAAACTCATTTATTTGTAACTCTAACACTAAGATAAATATCTTTCAAGCTATTTGTATATTATGAGGGTTTTTACTGCATTATTTCTATGTAACACCATATTACATAGAAAATACCAATAATTTGTGCTCTATAATGCTTTGGCCAATCATATGAAAAAGCCTTATGACTTTTTCCTCACATCACATAAATATAAATTATTTGATTAATTCATCTAATTTTTCAGTGGTCCCTAAACTATTTCATGCATTTCTAGTGTTACAGCCACATAAAAATTGCTGTTCTTAAACAAGAAACTTTAAAAACAGCAGAGGCCAATCAAACCTGGCACAATAACCAGCATTAAAGCAACACTATGTAGTTTTTTTACCTTTAAATAATGTCTCTAAAATTATTTCAATGATAGAAGAACTTTTAACTGGACAAATTGTACTGTTGCTGCAACCTGAGCAGCCTCCTAGCTGCTACAAGCACACTCTGAAAGTGGCGGTGGAGGGTAGAGCACACAGCCCCGCCCCTCCCCCTGCATGCAGAAGAGTGTCTGATCCCAGGCACTGTTGCGCTTTTCAACCACATGGGGGAGTTGTAAGTCATTTTTACATGGAAACTACATAGTGTTGCTTTAATTTTTGTACTACATATAGGTTTGAAATGACACTACAATAACAGATTTTTGATTTTTGGGTGAACTATATCCTCTAAGGCACATGTTTGGGTGATTCTCACGAAATCCAGACTTAGAAGGTGTCCAGCATCAGATTTTTTTAAAAGCCATTGAAGGCAATTTTTTTTGCACATATAAGATTAAGGTCTGAATTTACTATAACCATTATTTTTAGACGATTTAAAAAATATTTCATATAGAATTATTTAAATTGTTAAGATTATCATTATCAAAAATTATCATTACCGCAACATGATATTACATTAAATATATGCATTTACAAACTCATGTTTCGAAAAAAATAAGAACTAACTGGTAGCCATCTTGAGTGTCACAGTCAATTATGTCCCTTCCAACCATTTTTTTAAAATCTTAGTTCCTTGAGGGCTTAATCGAGGATTGAAAATTGTTGCGGAGGATGAGAAAATGAGTCTTGGACACATTTATATTCCTTATTACTGTCTCTACATTTTCCAATTATCACCAAATACCACATGTTTCTTTACTGTAAATGTTAATATTTCCATGTCAAAGAACCCAAATCCAGTCATGGACATGTTGCGGTAATGAATATTTTCCCCTTAAATGTGGAAAAAACAACAAAATTGGTTTGTATGATGTCATTTGAAATCATGGGCAAAATAGTACATGAAGAGATGTTTGTTACTGTAGGCTTCTTATTTTGATACTTTTACTTTGCACTTTTTTAATCAAAATGTTTCATTACACCTCATAAGTCTAATTTCGCAAGAATCATTTGGGGAATACACTATGGGTGTTAATGAAAACATAAAGGCAAAGCTACTGTCCTGCAGATAACAAGCAAATTGGAAGCAATTAATCAATCCTAAATGAATACTTTCTCCACTGGGAACTGATTTATTTTGCTAGAGACAGTAATTCAGTTTGTCCACCTGCGGACACATGTATTCCTGGCATGACAGTAATGGGCTGCTATGTCAACCTCACACACAGACTCGTAATTCAACGTGCGTCTCTAGATTTGTCAACACCAGCACACATCACAGATTCTGTACTGCCCGACTCTCTCTCTCGTGTGTGGAAAATCTTTCGGAGTGATTCCACCTCCGCAAGCTTTAATGGGAATGAGAGACACCTGCTGAGAAACTCGAGCCTTAAAATGGCAGCCCTTCCACACCAAATGTGGAAAACAGGAAATTGAATCGGAGCCGTGTTTACACTACCAGTATAATCATGTTAATGAAACAATCCATGCTGAATCAACAAGTGGCTCCAACTGGAAGTATTACATTAGGAGATTTAAATAAATAAATAAACATTGAAAAGATTATATATTAATGCATATATTATCATTAGCCTAATATGCCTTTTAGTCCTCTTTCCTCCTAATAAAAAGAAAACAAATTTTTTTATTGTAAACTGTGTGATAAACTTTCTCATTATATAAAATTTACTGGAAGGAGACTGATAGGAGTTTTCAATACATGATACCCATACTTATATCCAGTAGCAATATGACACTGGATTTAATGATGCCAAATAAGATGTGTTTATTTAAAAATATTGAAAAAATATTTATAAATTGTATCAAATATCTTAACTTTGTAGTTAATTTCATTTATAGTGTTTACATTTTATATTGAAGGCTTAAGAATAAAAAATTCAGTTATGAGCTTTTATTTATAAGTAGCCTATACTTATTTAATGCAAGGTATTTATTAAAATACATTAAGTACACTTAGCCTATAGGAAATATTATTAAAGAAAACAGGGAAAATTTGAGTTTTTATGACTGAGATAAAAATGAACTTGATGTCAGTGACTGAAATCTGTTCGTGAAGGCTATTTGTTGCATGGCAGGCAGCTCATGCTGGATTCAGTCACGCGCGTCAATCTGTTCCATAGGCTATATGGCATTCATGTGATGAGTAAAAATCGTATCAAAATTAAATAACGCGATCTACTACTAAACATGACGTGACATTAAACCTGTTGGCTGCAATATTTGCAACAAAACAACTATTTACTTTAAACTCAAGTGGACGAAAATCAAGAAACATTGAACGTGACACAAAAACATCGCGGAACATTACAACTATTCGGTGCTGCACGCTACGTTTGTATTCACTTTTATTTCCTTTAATTAATTTTTTATTTTATTTATAATTCCTCTAATCTGAACAAGCATAACCGGGGACACTTGCAAATGCGCTTAATATCCAAAAAAGAGAAAAGAGACATCATGAAAGCTACATTCACTTCACTGTCATCACAGTACAACATGTACGCCAATTGCGTGCACTTCTGTTTTAATTAGATTACTCGCGTTGTCACGCGCTTCAAAGACCAGACTTAACTTACCCGATGACTTCAGAACACTGAAGACAAATGTCCAAAATTCGTAGCACACCGCGCGAAAGCTGATATTTCAGGAATATTCCGTCAAATCTGACAACTTCACGCGCTTCCCCGTGAGCGTGCGCTCGTATCTATGGTGCGCGGCGCGTGACAACAGGAAATCTTCTGTTAGGGAAAACACACGCTGAAGAGCAAAGCGCCTCCCCCCGTGCAACACCACCAGACACGAATCCACACTCATCTACAAATATACAAGACATTTTATACGACAGACATCACGGACAAATAAACACACCCCGCTCAGCATGTTTGTAAGGGCGGTGCAACACTATTGTGTTGGTCATCACAGACAGTGCACTTCTAAAAATAAAGGTGCTTTGAAGGAAACTTAACCAGACCGCTTTTGGTTCCCAAAGAACCTTACAGTCAAAGGTTCTTCAAAGAAAAAATATTACCTTTTAATAGTCAGTGGAACTCATGGAAAAAAAACTGTGATGTACTTAAGTGTTTACTATAGTACAGTGTACTATAGTACCTTAGTACATTCCTAGGTACTATAGTGTTTTGAACCATAGTAAATATTAAAGTATAATAATACAGTTTGTCAACTGACTTACTACAGAAAAGTGTTAACAAGGTGTAATAATTACTGTACTATCATATACAACAGTATGCTAAATATTAAAGTATACTATAATATTTATTGTGTTGAAAATGTAGCTCCTAATTTAGACTAAAGGCTTAAAAGGGGTCAGAATAAAACCGGTCAGTCTTTTAAAGGGATGTTTTAAGTTCAATGAAAGTTATGTTGAAATGTTAAACAGTAACATGTAGGGGCGGTTTCCCAGACAGAGATTAGATTAGTCCTAGACTAAAATAAATGTAAGAGGAGGTATCCAAACTGAAAACAACTTGCACTGATCTTAAAATACATTCAGTGCCCTTTGTTTTGCCTCAAAATGCACACAGGTAATGTTTGTAGTAAGGCATGTTTGTTAAAACTAGTTATATTTCCTAATTAAACTAAGGTCTAGTCCTGGCTTAAGCTAATCCCTGTCTGGGAAACCAAATAGGGTACTATTTTGATGTTTAAAAAAGGACAAATGGAAATGAATGTTTCTGGTACTCAACAGCTTGCTTTAAATTGAACTTCAAACATTCCCTTCATGGGTTTACATGTCCAACCAGTTTTATCAAAAATTATTCAAATTGGAAACTGCCTGCTGTTTTAGGAGCTCAGATTTGGAGATAAGATTTAGCTTAAGCTCTAAACAAGTTCTCTCGACTATGCAATGATATAAATTAATACTTTTAATCTACTGTCCGGAGGGGAGGGAAGAGATATGCTGGGAAATTGTTCTGAGAAAGACGAAAGCAATCTCATGGCAATTCATATATATTTTACAAGGTGGCAATTAATTTTAATTCGTACAACCACGTCCGTATGTTTTTGTACGATTTGCTTCCACCCTGTGACTTTGGGGTTAGGGGTGGGGCTTTCTTATGATTCACATCGTACGAATTAATACAAATTAGTCGACTCATAAAAACCTTACGAATTTCCGTGAGAGATAAGGCTGGAAACATGGCTGCTTACACGCTTGAAGAATGATAATAATCATATGTTTTTGTATGATTCGCTTCGTACAAATTACGTAAGGAATAATTGACGATGGGCCGTTGAATTATAGGAAAATGATGCACATCCGAGGTTTTCACATCGTGTCGTTACAACGCGGATGTGCATTATTTTCGAATAATTCAAAGGACCGGAGTCAATTGTTCCTTTTATACCACGGTTACCAAAAATATTGCTCTGATGCCTATTTTTAAAATATTTTAAAGGTTAGGTGTCCGGTTATTGAAAAATAATCAACACCCATGTAACATTTCGCAACCAAACAGAATAAAGCATTCAAAAGCCCCGTGGTATAACACAAATTAGTCGAGTCGTAAAATACGTCGTACGGATTTCTGTACAGAGATCAGGCCGGAAAGATGGCTGCTTACCTGCTTGAAGAATGATTGTTAGTGTCCATATAATCAGGCTCTGTCCTCCCTAACCCCTGTTTAATACTTAATTTCAATCTGTTGAGACCATGTGGGTGGGTTATAAAATTTAATTATAAGGGCTCCAATTGCAAACATCAGGGGAAGAATGAAGCTACATTGTTTACTACACGAACATCCAAATTAAACCAAAATCTAGTGTGAAAATGAAGGCGAAAAAACATAAGTTAGTGACTTACAAGTCATTAATATTAAAGTCAGAACATCTCATGATTCAGTTGTCTTGTTACCAAACTGCTTCAACAATCCCACACCGTAAATGCAAGTGTCTTATTGGAGGTCAAGACACCGGAAAAAACACTGAGTAATATAATACTGACCTCCAGACTCTCACATTCCTCATAGTCTTTCCAGTCACAGTGGTGCCAGCACCTGAGGTACAGAGTAGATCTTTTCATTTGAGATATTTCACCTCAGAGGCAAACACAAAGCAGTACTGTTTGAATCTCCAGAATAATTGTAGAGTGGCATCAGAAACAGGAACAGTCTGAAAAGTGAGAGGACAAAGACCAGAAGGGTCCAGAGCACACCTGATACTCATTGCTGGAGAGAGAGCTCAAAACCCAAGGGAAGGTCCATGGGTTCATGGTTTTGCACCTGCTCTGAACAACGAAGTAGGGGACTTCATCATAGTAGTCCTTGATGTGAAAAAAAAAATGATGCAGGAGACCTATCACAACTTCTGTTTGCTCTTAAAGACCTCATAGACTGAAATTAATTCAGGTAAATTATAGCTTTGGGGACTTTAGTAGTAGAGTGAGCTCCTAAAATTTAACATTTACCAAATCCTACAGGCATTTATTACAGTCTTCCTCTTTAAAAGAAAAGAAATAACATCGAGAAAGCTGAAAGCTGGATTCAAATGTCAGGTGAGTCATAGTAATTCCAGAGAGACAGCCACCACATGGAGGCATCTGCAAAAATTATAGTGATACTGTAAGGGAAAACAAGCAATAATCAGATCTAAGTGGAGCTTAAGCAGTGGAAAAGCACAGCTCTGGGCAACTGATACGTATACATTAAAAATCAGGGGGTGCGTGACAAATAACACTACATATGGGTCATTCTACAAAAAAGGTTGAAATGCTTGTCCCTTGCTTTTGCAGACCCCTTAATCATTTAATTTGACCCAATAATCCCATAATGATATATATTTAATATATATAGACTGTCCTTAAAATGATGAGAGAGTTTATTTATTTTTTATTTATTTTAAAAATTTTTTTTAAATGTCTGGTCCTGAAAATTGCCCTGTCCCTTTGATCATACATGGACGTTGAACTGTGTAGTTATTATTTAAAACCATGTTTTTTATAAAACAAATCTAATTTACATTTACCTTTAACCCTGTATGAATTTACTACAACACTGAAATGGTAAAAATACACCATTAATATGAATAATATCAAATAAATATTTGTCCCCCAAATTAATGTCATTGGTGTTACCCTACCCAAAGCACTTTTATTTTGAAACAATGCATCAGCTCTTTTAAGTTTTTCTTGTGTCAAGAGGTCAGTGGAAGAAGTGCAGTGGAGGAAGGCAAAAGGTTTGTGAGATGTCTTACCTTATTTTTCTAAAATATCATGATATATCTAAGAATTTTGAGGTAAGATTTTTTGGATGTCATTAGTGTTACTCTTTTTTATAGCTGGGAGTGTTAAGATCTTTACATATAAATACATTATACTGAATAAGTATGTGATTGTTACATCTCTGGTGAAATAGCACATGACTAATGGCAGCCATTTTGTTAAAATATTAGTTTTTTTCTGTAAATTGTCATTGGTGTTACCGTCATTATAGTGTTACTTCTCTAATGAGTTCTTCCTAAGCACTATTCCTTTAACTGACCAACATAAAAGTATACAAACAAAACAAGATGGAAAATTTTATGAAAGTTTATAAGTTTTATCATATTCATTATCTATTATTATATTCTGATTTTGTCATTGGTGTTACATTGTGTCATTGGTGTTACATTGTGTCATTGGTGTTAAACCAAGTTTTGGTGTTATGAATGTATTTTCTTGTACTTTCTAGGAATATTTTGTTGTTGAATATGGGATGTAAGACGTTGTTGATATTTCAGTCTTTGCATCAAAGCCTCTTTGGTTGAATATTTTTGTTTTTGTTGGTTTTAAAGAAAAAAGTCAAACTGAGAATCAAATAATTTCATACAATGCTGGGTAAAGATGAAGAATTTAATTAACCTCTCGACGCGCACTAGTTCGTGCACGGAAAAACGTCAGTTTTTTTTAATGCTGCTAACACTATATATATAGCCTACTGTGTACAAACAAACAATAATAATAACATTGCTATACATCGTTTAAAAGGTCTAAGGGTTTAGCATCAGTGTATGGTGTCCGTTTTGAGATACAATTGCTCTAGCGTCATAAATATAGTATTTTGTTACAGAAGTCCAGATGACAACATGCATAAAATAAGCTGACTCCTTACCTTTCTGCTGGTATAAGGAACGCGAATCGAATCCAGTCTGTTTCAGATGTGTGAATAACCCATAAAAACTCTCCAGCAAACTACATCCAATGACCGTTTTTGTCCACAAATGCGTATAATCCGTGAAATATTGATAAATTGTCCATTGTTTACATCAGATTTCACATGCACGTCTTGTAATAGATTATAATATACAATCTGATGACTATTTACACCGTAACACTTGTATATGAGATAACACTCGCGTTCAAAACCAGCGCTCAAACTTGTTTGTACGAGTAGGCGGGAGTATAATACATAATATCCAAACAGCGCTGTCAAATATCGTGACGTCATCTGACTCACGCGTTCCTCCAATGACTTCATGGAAAATATTGATAGACAGAACGTGTAGCCAATTAGATAACGAATACAACGATCTTTGTGTGAAGCTTTATTTCCTGGTGTGGATACGGCATTTTATACGCTTATATAAGGATAAACAATAAAAAGAACGAACGTGTATGCATGTAAACAAAAGACTTTTATTTTGTGGCTGACTGGCACTTAGAAAAGGTACTAGTCTTACAAAAACTCTTGCAAGAACCTCATTTTTGGGTCTATTGACTTCAAACGTGAAACATAACTTCTTTAGACTTGTGGCTTTGGCATCATTGCATTTCTAGGTTTCACACATATATTTATCATTAAGATTTTTAGTGTTAAAAAAGATGTTATGAAAAAAATTTTTTATTACAATGTACTTCAGCCTCTCTAACTTTTTTAATTTTTATCTTAAAATTATTTTGAAACATGGAAAACGAAGCTCAAAGTGTCTTCTATCTAATGATACCACAGTTATGCTTATACTCTAAATGGTTTAGTAAAAACAGCCCTTTTAGTGAAAGTAGGTATTTTCATGGTTTGGGGCCAGAATGGGGGTGCTTTTCAAGAGGTTTTTTTAAACAAATATTAATAATCAATTATTTTTCTTGCTGTTATCATTCCTCTACTCAAACTTTAACTAAATACACAAGCTGTAATGAGAAAAAATATTTAGTATGAACATTAATGTTGTTAAAATCACAGGTAACACCAAAGACCAATAAATGACTCATGGATTCTTTATTAAAATGTATTAAAAAGTTAAAAATAGTTAAGCTCCCCGTTTTGCGGATTCATAGATTTGACAAGTTAATTAATGCTATTAAAGAAGTTTGGGTATGTTGAAAGAAGTTCATTTAAGCAAATTTCCATCACCCGAATTCCACCTTTTCTGTAGAATGACCCATATGCATGACACAGGGTAGTTCAGACTCCACCATGTTGCCGAAGTGACGGCAACTCATCACTTCTGTATTGAGGCCAATATCTAATTAAATCATTGGAGAAGAATTTCAAACATGGCAGCTAACCCATTTCATTGCTCCTGTGTGAGAACTGGAACACAAATAGATGTGACGTGCCAGGCTCGCTGGCAGAGGTCTAGTGTATCCCAGCACTCCAGAGACAGACATCCTGCCATCTTCCAAACTCTGTTTTAAGGTGGACAGGATGAAACTGGGAAGAATTTGCTAATATAAGAAACATACACAGTCCCAAGTAAAATAATTTTGTCTCACCCCTCAAAACCACACCCTTTACGATCAGCGTGTGATCAAAATGCACACAAATTCAACAAGTGTGTGTTAAGGACACTTGCTGTGACATTTATTTTCAAATGACATCACCAACAAATGGGTCTTGGTGAGCTTGAACACCATTGCCTTTTTTGGCCAATTCGGTGTTTGACTGGGAGTCGGATCATTCTGATTGGCTGTTCAGCATAGCCAACCAGTGCACAAGAAGCAAAAGTCAAGAGAGAACACAAAGAATGCTCATCTCTTTATTTTATTGATTCTAATAGGTGAATATTTTATTTATGACATTACAGATACATCAGGAATCTGTTTGTGGTGAGCGAGATTTGTGTGAAGCTGATAAGCCAGCACTGCTTTGTTAATGTTTTGTATCCCAGCAGTCATGAGCTCTTCCAATTTTGCGTTTTGAGTAATGAACACCAACAACTGCCACCTGCTGGTATGAAAATTTATCTCATATCACGCAGGCGCAGAACAGATGTGCTACTTGGCCATCCGTTTGGTGTGACAGGGCACGTTTGGATCCAGACACAGCAAATATGCAGGCGATGTGTTGGTATTGGTTTAGGATGCCCCTACCCCAAGACTGCACGGAGGAGACCCACTGAATGATGCCATTCGCAGTGTATTATGGGAGTGAGCAGTTGCTGGATTCTTCAGTTGTTTGGATCTTTCCCTGCAGGATCATTGTATAGTTTGTCAAAATAAAAAACATCATATTTACAGAAAATGCAAACCTTACCGTCTTAGTGGAATTAGATTTTCATTAAAATGCATTTGTATGCCAAGCATCTAAATACGGACTTTGTACTGATATGTAGCATGAAATACAGCCGGTTCGACAACCACAGATTGCGTACAAGTGGAATTGAGAGCACTGTTAAGCACTAAGAGCAACAAGTGCGTCACTGTTGTCTCGTTTTGATAAGCACACGCAGTGAGAAATAACAACATCTGAACAAGAGCAGTTTGAATGAGACGGGATTAAACTGTTTGTTCTCAGTGTAAGAGACTGACTTGGCAGTTGAAGTTGCATTGTGCTGTAGGTTTATATTGAGAGTTGGAATAGAGATGGAGCTTTACTGCTAAGCTTTGCTGCTAAGACTCAAGCAAGCAGATGAGCAACAGGGTGAAATGAGTGCGTTTGTGTGTGTCCACTCTTGTGTCGGTCCATCCTCCCCTGAGCCGATCCACTTTCAGCCTGCTGAATACCAGAGAGATGGTTGCCAAGGAAACATTGTGTGTTGACAATGGAAGATGAGTTTACATTCTTGCTAATCACTGGCATGCTATACTGGCGAGCTGGTTGCCAATAGCACTGTCGCTCCCTTAAAAGTCGAAATAAATCAAGCCTATTTACTTGTTTTAATACATATAAATACATTCTTTTATAAAGAGAAATGTGTGGGGGGTTTTATGCCGTTATATTTGGCAGGACAGCATAGAATGACACGAAGTGCAAGGTGGAGACTGGAGACCAGCAGCCAGGAATCAAAGCACCCTACTGAAAAGACCAGCTAAAACCAGCCTAGGCTGGTCTCCCAGCCTGATTTTAGCTGGTTAGTGTAGCAGGCTGGTTACTTTATTTTAAAATAAATAAGGACAACAAAGTTTTAGGACAAAATGTTTTGGACCAAAAAGGGTTATCCATTGCGACATAATTAAGAAATAGTTCCCTCCAAAATTAAAAATCTGTCATCATTTACTCACCCTCATGTTGTTCCAAACCTGTACAAGTTTGTTTTAGTTTGGACACTTTTAGCTGGTCAGGCAGAAGTACCAGCTGACCCACCAGTTCAAACCAGCTTGACCATGCTGGAAGCTTGGCCAGCTTAGCTAAGCTGGCTGGCTGGTCTTAGCTGGAAGTAGCTGGTTTATAGGGTCACTCCACTTTATTTAGAAAATATGCTCATTTTCCAACTCCCTGAAGGGGGTCGCACACAGGACGCGCAGCGCCACGCCGTTCTAAAAAACTATGAGTATACGCACACCGGCGCCGACAGGCAGCGCCTGTCTGTGGCGCCTAGCTACGACTCAGGAAGTTGCTCTAATCCCTGTCGTGCCACAGAGGGCCACTCACATAGTTTAACATTAAATAACATCATATTTGTCCCAAATCATTAACAATTAACATTGGATGATAATGTATATTTTGCATTTTGAAGTAGACGCTATCTGACTAAGCTTGCACTATTTAAAGGCGGAGTACACGATGTTTGAAAAACGCTTTGGAAAAGGAGACGGGCCGACTACCAAAGCACACTTATAGCCAATCAGCAGTAAGGAGCGTGTCTACTAACCGACATCCTTACCGGGTTGCGTATGTGTGGGGCAGGTCTTTTAAAAGAAGGTCCAGATTCTATTGGGGTAGGGGCATGTTTGTTTAGGTGATTTCAAATGTCAACATTGGCTTTCAAACATCGTGGACTCCACCTTTAATGTGCACTTCCGATTGCCCTAGACGCGACGCGGCGCTGAGCTGTGCATCCTGTGTGCGACCCCCTTTAGAGTTTAACATTTGATTTTTACCGTTTTGGAATCCATTCAGCTGATCTTCAGGTCTGGCTGTACCATTTTAGCATAGCTTAGCATAATTCATTGAATCGGATTTGACCATTAGCATCATGCTAAAAAGTAACTAAAGAGTTTTGATATTTTTCCTTTTTAAAACTTGACTGTAGTTACACCGTGTACTTAAGCCCGACAGAAAATTAAAAGTTGTGATTTTCTAGGCAGATATGGCTAGGAACTATACTCTCATTCTGGCGTAATAATCAAGGACTTTGCTGCCATAACATGGCTGCAGCAGGTGTAGTGATATTACACAGCACC
Source organism: Misgurnus anguillicaudatus (assembly GCF_027580225.2). Classification (NCBI taxonomy): domain Eukaryota; kingdom Metazoa; phylum Chordata; class Actinopteri; order Cypriniformes; family Cobitidae; genus Misgurnus; species Misgurnus anguillicaudatus. Next base: position 15,602,851 of record NC_073360.2, on the reverse strand, counting down.
TGAAAATAGTCCCCTGCTATTGAAAGTTACCAAGGGGACTAATATCACTACGCCTGCTGCAGCCATGTTACAGGAGCAAAGTCCTTGATTATTACGCCAGAATGAGAGGATAGTTGCTAGCCATATCGGACTAGAAAATCACAACTTTTAATTTTTTGTCGCTCTTAGTACACGATGTAACTACAGAAGAGTCAAGTTTTAAAGCAACACTATGTAGTTTTTTACCTTTAAATAATGTCTCTAAAATTATTTCAGTGATAGAACAACTTTTAACTGGACAAATTGTACTGTTGCTGCAACCTGAGCAGCCTCCTAGCTGCTACAAGCACACTCTGAAAGTGGCGGTGGAAGGTAGGATACACAGCCCCGCCCCTCCCCCTGCCTGCAGAAGAGTGTCTGATACCAGGCACTGTTGCGCTTTTCAACCACATGAGGGAGCTGTAAGTCATTTTTACATGGAAACTACATAGTGTTGCTTTAAATACGAAAAAGATCCAAATTCTTTGGTTATTTTTTGCATGATGCTAACGGTCTAATCAGATTCAATTATGCTAAGCTATGTTAAAAGTGATATCGCCAGACCCGGAGATCAGCTGAATGGATTTCAAAATGTTAAAAATCAAATGTTTAACTCTAAGGGAGCTGGAAAATGAGCATATTTTCAAAAAAAATTGGAGTGTCCCTTAAAGCTGGTCCTCCCAGCCTGGCAAAGTTGGTCTTCCAGTCTGGTCAAGCTAAAAAGTGGGCAAACCCCTCTTAAACCAACCTGTTAAACCCAAGGCTGGGAAACCAGCTAAAACAAGCAAACCAACATTTTTTTTCAGAATGGCAGGGTCACCAGATGTGCAGTTGCACCATATGTTGTAATACTACCCACGAGGCCATCGACTACAATGTTATGAACGATAATGTCTAAATAATTTCAAAATGTTTTGGAAAACCAGCTAATACCAGCCTTATACGGGTAGCTGGTTCAAGCTGGTCAAAGCTAATCATTAGCTGTTTTTTTCCAGTAGGGATAACTCCTAAATATAATCAAGTACTGTTGGACAATAGGTTTATTTCAGGTAAACTAGTACACTTTTTGACAGTCATCTTAATTTCAAAAAGCGTCCCAATTTACTAGCCTGGGTGCCAGTCGAACTTGGCCCACCCACAACATTTCAGGTTTTCCTTTTTCCTTTTCGGAAGCCCGATGAAGTTCATCTAACTTACAAATGGTAAGAGATAGTCTGACTGTATGACTTAGTAAATAACTCACAATGTAGTGATAGGAATGAAATGTTGTAAACATAGTAGGTGTCAATGTACGTTCGCTAACTCAGACTTAGTACAATCATAATGTTAGTCTCATTATAGCAAAATTACTAGTAGTTCAGTTCAGGCTGCAAAAGAGGACAGATGCCATTTCAACATACGTAACACACTGGGTTGCTCTGATTGGCTGTAGGTCTATCCAATTAAGTGCAGAAGCATTTTTTGTCCTGGTTCAGTTGAAACACGCTCCATAATCACAGCCCAATGAAGCGGTATCAGACTCAAATTCTGACTAGAATATACCTGAATTCATTCTGTTTTCTCTAAAATATCGTGTCTCATGTCACATTATAGGTTGTTGACTTTATAATAATACTACATTTAAAAATAATTAGTTAAACTGTCATAAAATTGTTCCTAGCTGTCATTGGGGCCGTACCCTTGCAAGAAGTACACCTAAAGAGTGAAAATTAGTACCTTAAAGATACATATTGCAACCAAATGTAAACATACCTGTACCTAAATTGTACACATTAGGACCTTTTTAAAGGAAACTGCTTCATTTTGTCTGACAGTGTACCTTTACAACAAAAAACCGGACCTCATCTACCCACATCTGTCAGGTCCCAGAAAAACTTGTTTGGTTTCTGACCTGGAGGGCTGTTAAGAATAAAGCTTTACTTACCATCTCAAAGCAACAGAGAAAGAGGTAAATGTTTCTGGAGCAAATCTCCTCCAAGGACTGTTATTTCCATACAAATGAGACGATTAGGAACTGATGGGAAAGAGCATTATCATAAAACAAGCAGAACTCTATTGTGAGAAAAGCACAACAAACATGTGGTTAAATAATAATGTCACTATCTGTAAACGACACATGAATCCAGGTCATTCTCACTGAAATAAACCATATCAGCTGTACGAGCTAAAAGAAACATCTGATAAAGAGTACATACTGAATGTTCAGCTGGTCAAAGTTGGCCGAACAGCTGGACTACCAGCTGGTTGAGGCAATGTCAACCTGGTTACAGCAGACTACAATGGGGACTCAGACGTGCCATAACACAGCCTAATTGGTTTTCCACCCAGACCACCTGTGGGGGCAGGTATGACCTTATTTCAGCACATTGCCCAAACAACAAGCCATTAGTGTCAAAAAGCAAAGCAGGTGGTATAATTTTTACATTAAAGTCAACCAACAACATTAATCAATCATTTAAACACCCAAATCTAGGCAGGTTTGTGTATTTCTTTACTTTTTTACAAGCTGAAAAAATACCGCCAACACAGAATCATCTGGTGTTACATTAAAATAAAAAACAGGGTCATGAGGTTACAGCACATCCCGTGGTGCAGAAACATCAGTTTAAAACCACGGAGACAGATGGAGTGCAACGCTCCAAGACAGATCTCATTTACTGTAAAGGCAGGCAGACCGTCTGGTTTGAGATGACGGGATAGTGGACATGCAGAACTGCAGATCAGACTCCCACACAGACAGCTGACACCAGACACTACCATCTCTTTCTGCTCTGTTGCCATTCAAAGACTACATGCTTACACACCGATCACTATGATCAGACATTATGAGATGCCATTCAAGACTGATGCTGCGCTACTGCACTTTGACTGGAAGTCTTACTTTATTTTATGAGATAATCCATTTGCCATATATGGTTTAAAACTACATTTGTCATATACATGACCTTGCATGTGAAATCCAGGCTAAAGTCTTATAATCTAATGAGATTGGCAGCATCAGGAGTTTAATTTCACTCATTGACATGACCTTACTCAGTCAATATTAAAGATAGCAAGCTTATTTTTTCACACAATGTTCTTTACATTATGCTTTAAGAAAACAGTAAATCACAAAAAATAACTTTAGCTGGGTTTTTTTTACAGGCAGGTCTCAATAAAGTCTCAATCTTTATACAACTGTTAATCTGAATCCTGCTCTCTAGAGCACAATCAATACAAGCCATTGAAAACCATACTGGTAGACCACCATCACATATATCTTTAAAGCTCTCAAATGCAACTTTCTAGCTATTACACCTGCCAAGAGCTTTCAATCCATTATTTTATCTGCCTGTATGCCACTTCCACTCCATGATCAAGTGGCAGTTTTCTCCTGTTAGTTTCCCCTTTCCAACTTTCCCCAATGTCATTGTGACTGAACCAAGAAGATCCAGAGATTCTGAAAACACGGATATGTGCTGTCCTGCTTATGAGATTTCTCCTATCATTCTCTGAGCCATAAAATCTTGTGACCAAATCTGCCACAGATAAATGTGTAGTTTTAGCTCAAAAATGGTATAGATCATTTTTTAAAACATGTTAAAATTGACACTTTGTAGGTGTGGGCAAAAATGTACAATTGATTGTATCCTGTTAAATGCAAATGAGCTGATCTCTGCACTAAATTCCAGTGCTGTGGTTGGATAGTGCAGATTAAGGGGCAGTATTATCCCCTTCTGACATCACAAGGGGAGCCAAATTTCAAAGACCTATTTTTTCACATGCTTGCAGAGAATGGTTTACCAAAACTAAGTTACTGGGTTGTTCTTTTTCACATTTTCTAGGTGGATAGAAGCACTGGGGACCCAATTATAGCACTTACACATGAAAAAAGTCAGATTTTCATGATCCAGCTAAATATCAAAAGTACCCCATGATTTACTCACCCTCAAGCAATCCGAGATACATATGTCCATCATCTTTCAGACAAACACATTACACCGAAAAAAATGATTCATTCAATTTACTCAAAAAATAAATCAATTTATTTATGCTACAATTAAACAAAAACAAAAAAAAATTAGAAAGGCAAAACAAAACAAAAAACTTTTGTTTAAATGTAGCTTAAATAAATTGATTGCAACTACTTACCTTAAAAAATTGAGTAAATTGAATGAATCCTTTTTTTTTTCAGTGTAGGAGTTATTTTAGTAAATGTCCGTGCTTTTCCAAGCTTATAAATGGGAGAAAACAGGGATCAGGGACTTTAAACCCCCTAAAAGTGCATTCATCTTTCACAAAGGTAATCCACACGGCTCCAATGGGCTAATAAAGGTCTTCTGTGGGTAATTTATGCGACTGTGTAAGAAAAATATCCAGATTTCAATATTTATAAACTGTAATATCTAGCTTCCAGTAACGGCGCCATACTTCACGCAAGAGTTTTAGCGTAGTGAGTGTTGGTTGCCAAATTATGGTACATTGCGCAGTGAATCACGTAAGTTCAAGATGCAGTTGTTACCGGAAGCTAGTTATTGTAATTTATAAAGTTAGAAATCTGGATTTTTTTTACAGTATCGCATCGATTACTTTAAAAAAGAGCTTTATTAACCCCTTGGAGCCGTGTGGATTACTTCTGTGAAGAATGAATGCACTCCTAATGTGTTCGTCTGAAAGATGATGGACATTTGCATCTCGGATTGCTTGAGGGTGAAGAAATCACTTTTGATATTTTAAGTATCATTTTAAGGTAGGCAAAACTAAAGGCTTTCAAACTCTGAGCCATACAGAAAACCAAATAGCATGAGACCTGCATGCTTCACTGATACATCACTTACAACAAGGATGCAAATAAAAACATAATTTCAAGCCCAATGGCTTTCAGACTTCAAACAGACCTTAATTTCTCCGTAGGGTTATGCTTAGTTGGGCAGTGCTTATCATCAAAGGTCAAATCTGATGCGTTAATCAGTTGGCTAAGGCGCAATGACTCGGGTCTATGCTGTTGAGATATGTTCAATCTCAATGGCTGCCAGTGTTAGTGACAGGTCCCACACGTGACACCAGAGCGTGTTGTCGTTAATTTGTGATGATAGTCAAAAAATAAATTTGTACAGGTTTGGAACAACTTATACAAAAATATTCTGCCATTCTCAAAAACGACGCCCATTACATTCTCATTAGTGCAAATTTTTTTATTAAAGTCATCAATAACACAGCAAATACTACTAAGATAAATACATTATACCATATATTTCTGCTTTGCAATAGTGATTACTTTGGGGAAAGGGGGCGTGAAACATAATTCGGATATGTTCTTGACATTCATCCAACAATTCTGGAGTTTAAAGATTATCGACAAATTCAACATTTTTCGACGAGATACAGGTAGGCAAACCAAACACGGTTTTAATATTTTATGTTCACAATCACAATAATCCTCAACACAAAATGATTTAGTCTTTGTACACAATCAAGTTTAATACCATATAGGTGCAACTCTACATATGTATGAATTACTCAGAACAGAATGACACATAACTAGTACACTTATAATCTATTCATCCACTGTTACTCTTTTACATTTCTACCTTCACATGTCCTTGTAGCAGTTCGACTGAAGTTAAGCTTTATTGATGTAGCCCTCTTTGATAAGGAAATCATAGATTTTGCGTGTTTTGTTGACATCTATCTTGATAAGCGATCGAGCCTGTGCCAGTCGTAGACCCCCCTGTCGTCGGCATTCGTTCAGCAGGGCCTGTTTGTACTCCAGATACGCTCCAGGCACCAGACGAACCACCTGACATAACTGAGGGAGATGATGAGAAAATCATTTAAGATTCATTATATCACATCAATGAGGCAGATGTCTTCAAGATGAGCTCAGGCTGGAGATAAAATCATGTTTGCCAAACCTCTTTCTCTCTCTCGTTAAGCTTTTCCGTGCCAGGCAGCCCTGTCAAGTTAAGGGGAGGTGCACTTCGTCTGCCTGAGGGGAAGAAGAACCAGAAACCATCATGTATATAAACTGTTGCCAAGCAATGTAGCAACTGGGGGCACATTAATAAAAATGCAAATGACTTGCAGTCACAGGTGTGCATGTTTTACAAAAGCTTGAAATGTTTCTTATAAGATAAGAGAACGAAAACCGTCTTATAATTCTCAACATGCATATGTACACAATGTAAGTACATGAAGGTATTCACATTTTATATGCACACCTTTATAAACTGATGTTGACAAAATAAATGCATCAGGGTGATTCTCGTGAAATTAGACTTATGAAACATTTTGATAAAAAAAGTAAATGCAAAGTAAGAGTATTAAAATAAGAAGCATACAGTTACAAACATTTCTTCACATACTATTTTGCACATGATTTCAAATGACATCATACAAACTAATTTTGTTGTTTTTTCCACATTTAAGGGGAAACATTTCATTACCGCAACGTGTCCATGACTGGATTTGGGTTCTTTGACATGGAAATATTTATAATTAAAAAAATAAAAAAATTAAAACCTTCAGTGCATGTTATACTATAAACATTTACAGTAAAGAAACATGAGGTATTTGGTGATAATTGGTAAATGTAGAGACAATAATAATGAATATAAATGTGTCCAAAAAAAAAAAAAATTCTCATCCTCCGCAACAATTTTCAATCATTGTTTAAGCCCTCAAGGAACTAACGTTTTCAAAAAAAAATTAGTTGGAAGGGACATAATTGATTGTGACACTCAAGATGGCTACCAGGTAAGCAGTTCTTAATTTTTCTCTCCAGAAAAAAGTTGAATTTTTTTTGTCATAGTACAGACAACTTTTTAGTTCTCATTGCCGAAACATGAGTTTGTAAATGCATATATTTAATGTAATATCATGTTGCGGTAATGATAATTTTTAGTAATGATAATCTAAAAAAAAAAAATTATAATTCTATAGGAAATATTTTTTAAATCCTCAAAAAAAAATGGTAATACCTTCAGACCTTAATCTTATATGTGCAAAAAAATTACTTCAAGGGCTTTTAAAAAAATCTGATGCTGTACACCTTCCAAGTCTGGATTTCGTGAGAATCACCCGTTCAACATAATGTTTATATGAAACAGATGAAATCTTAATCAATGTTATGTTAGATAATTTGTTTGACAATTGAAGAGCTTAGATGCAAAACCCTCTAAGTGCATCTGACATGTTTTTTGTAAATTATCATTTTATATCATGCTCTTATGTTAAGGTTCAGTAATTAACATTAATGGAAATGAAAAGGTTATTAGTCGGTAATTAAAATGTCTTATTTTCACAAATGTCACTTCATTAGTATTTGACTAACGGATTCTGCCAACAAAACGGTATTTCTGAAAGGCCCGAGGCCTGGGATTAAGCGGATTTGAAGCAAAAGTCTTATATGAACGTATTACACATGCAGAGAGGATTTAGTTAATATCATTATGCCGAAGGTGGCGTTTAGTGGCTTTTGCATCTGAGATCTTCAAATTTAGGGTTAGGGTTTAAGACAACTTTTATAAAAGGTTTTGATCCCCTTCATTTGTTGACTAGTGTGTATATATATATATATATATATATATATATATATATATATATATATATATATATATATATACAGCGGATCATCGCAGAGAAAACTATTTATTGTGTCTAAGCCTGCGGCTACATGGCTGAAAACAACATCACGGAGATTGAAAACACCGGCTGAGCGGAGAACAGGAGACTGAATGTGAAAAACAGTGGAGATGAGCAGCACTGTACCTGAGGTAGTGATGGTGGTCACCACAGGGGTGATTCCAGCGTCTCTGTCAGAGAGAAACACAACAGGACATTATCACACAAATGCTTTTCAAACATCTCCAAAAAACCGTCTGGGACAAATCGAGGGACACTCAGCTTTTAGTGTGCTTTGAATAGCTGCAGTAAATTGTTTAAAGCAAGTACCCAGCTCCAAAAACACACTCTTTCTGACAACGCAAACACCCACAAGCTGTCTGAATGAGAATTCACTGTGAACCAATAGATCTTGATAAAACAAGCACATGAAGGTATACTATATTAGTATTTCTTAATGATACTCCTTGCAGAAAAATTGCATTAACGTTTCAAGTAAAACGACAATTAAAATACTACTGCAGTGCGTTGTGGGATTGTCATCTTCAAAAAGGACACGTGAAATACATACTCCATTTAGGCCAAAAGGAAGTCTTTTTATAAAAAAACAGTGATACAATGCTGTCTAGTTAGGCAGCTCTCTAGCTATTAGAGGAGAACTAGTATTCCTGAATCAAACTAACAAGAAGTATGTGGTGTACATCATGAGGAAGAGGATGAGAAAGAGCTTACATAGCAGCTTGTTTGTGCAGCCACTGCTGGCATGCACGGGAATCATGAATGTACTGCAAAACGTCACACAGCATGTTTCTCTTTCGGCGCTCATCCTCCCGTATGCGTTTCACACGCTCGTATACCTTTGCACCTGCGGGACAAGTGACAGGTTAATAACTTTAAATCTGACACATCATTAACAATAACAAAAAGCAGACTATAATAGAAACCATTGGGTCAAATCTTCAGTGGAAAAATGTGATTCGGCTAAATTAGTGAGTTCCTTAACCTCGTTTTGATTTAGGTTAGTTCCCATGATGCACTTATGAATTTGTGTGGACCTTCAGCTGGTCTTACCGCAGAAGGACTGAATTCCCTCTCTCCTGTATTCCTGCAGTCTTTGGATCTCTCTCCTCAGCTCGAACTCCACTGTGAACGAGCGTGTGAGGAAACATTGAAAAGCGTGAAAAAGAACAGATGTAAACTTTAAAGCCGACGGACAGAACTGTTGTATCACAAGTTGAACAGGCCTGACTGATCCTGGGTCAGACCCAGTCTAGAGATTATCCTACAATTGGCATGACGGACCAAAATCATTTTATATATAATATGTTGACAAAAGCTGGTCGACATGCATGACTCACAGGCATGACTCTCTATAAACTTGTCGTGCTCTATGGGTCCCACCACCCTGGCAAAGCGACGCATGACATCATAAAGGTCCTGGACTTCCTTTGGATATCGCCTTTCTAGCACTGTCAACACAAAAAGACGCAAACAAACAATTGAATGAAAGAATGAAAAATAAATGTAATAGGTGTTGCCTATAGGTTTTTATTTTAGTTCACTTTATAAAACACTGTGTTGTTGGTTGAAATATGAACAAAGCCAAACATTGGTTTAAATTAACCCAGGAAATGTTCTTCCTCAGTCAAAACAACCAAGCAGACATTCATTTATTTCATTGGTTGGGTTTGACCATATATTACCCAATTATGGGTGGAAACAAGCCAACAGAGTGATTTTTATGCAATGTACATTAAAAAATATAACTATTTGAGACGCATGCGCATTCATCAGCACAAATTTCAACAGCATATGCAATTACAGTATGCACTTTTTATAACTTATAAGTGTATTCGCACAGCATGTTAACAGAATTGAACAGAGACTTTGCCTGGGTATTTAAACCCCCAAATATTGACATCGGGGATATCAGAATGGTTAAAAGCTTTGAGTAAAAACTAAAATTTTCACCAAGGCTGATATTTGCATGGAATTGCCCATAGGTAGTAAATACACAAATAGCGCTCTTCGCCTGTGTACAGTAGACCCGACAACCTCTATAAAAAGCCATTTGAAGAGAAGTACATGCAAAAATCTTCGCCATCCCTTGTGAATAAAAGTAAAAGGCTCAAAACTCGGTCAATATCCTAACATATTCAGTAAACATGGTTAAAAACTCTTGCATCTTGATGGACGGGTGCCGTAGGTCATCCATTCCTACTTTCATGCACTTAGAGAAATCTTATGGGGCGTAAACACCAAACGCGAATTTTTTTACATAAAAGGTCAATACAAAGATGCAAATAGATGTGAACTCGTGCGGGGAAATGCGAATTACGCAAATTGGGTGCAGTGATGCTGCAAAAACACACGCTATTTACCTCAAACGCATCTTCTTGCAACTTAAAAATATTAAACTCAAGCGAAAAATTTGCATGACATGAAGTTACATCCCGCTAGTAATCTAGGAACGCGATGCTTTGGTTTTGGTGTGTATGCAGCATTAAATGTTGTTTACACCTCGTATGAAGATATGCTTTGGTCAATCGGATCACAAGTAGACGACGCTAAATAAACGGGGTGTTAAACGTTTTGAGCTCGTCCACTTTTGACCACATTTCACCGGATTGCTTTTGTGGTGTAGACGCGCATGTGGTCGAATGTGTTTGAACACCAACAAAAGATCGCCAACTCTCTGCCTGTTGATCTAATGTGTGATCTATTGAGGAAAATGTTTTTACATCGGTCCTGACTTCTAGCGCAAACCCAGTGTTTGGCGGCCTTTAGGCTTTCATTGATAAAAGTAAAGCAGCTGCTCTCCGCCTATTTCATTTTTGTTCATTTTTGAATGTTGCGCAAGCTTATTTCATCAATTGCTCTGAAATATCAAAGAAAGCTCTGAAATATACATGTACAAAACACTGTGCAACACAAGCAGAGGTATCTATTACATATTAGTAAACCCGTCATAAAAATTTTTTTACGAAAGCAAAAGGACTCGCCCATAGACCACCCCCCTCAGTAGTCAGGACCAAAGCGGTTGAAAGTGGACAAAAGAGATGAATTAAAATACCAGGTGTACACGTGAATGTGTGTCTCTCATCCACTTGTGATCCGATTGACCAAAATGTAAACAGACCCTTAGACACCAATTAGGCAGTATTTCTGAATGACCTGAGGCTGGGATTAAGCAGATTTGAAATGAAAGTATTTGATAAACGTATAATTGATGCTGAGAGCATTTGTTCAATACCCTTATTTAATTTTTGACAGAGGTGGTATTTAGCAGCTTTTGCATCTGAGCTCTTTATTTAAAAACGGAAAGTGAATGATTCAACTGGGTCTCAGTAAAAATCTTCACCCACCACTGAAGTTCAGACCCCTCTGAAGAGTTCAATGACCCAGCGCTACCGGCGACCAGCACCACCATGACTGAGCGAGACAGGAACAGAAAGCTGCTATGTGGGTGAGCGTGAGGCGTGATTTTCTGCCTGCACCAGCTTTCCACGATGTTGCCAAGAAATGCACACACACCTCTCCCCGTCACTCTTTTTGACACATCCACACTTTATCCTTAAGAGAGATGCATACACATCGTTCGGGCTGTATCGAGCTGAAACGTCTGTGCGTTTCACACAGCAGTAGCCGATGGGATGCGAGACAGGTCAAGCTGTCTCGCTCTCTTGAATTGAAGATAAACCAACACCGCTGCGAGCCATCAGGTCTTGGCCGCCGCTTCCATTATCGCTCTCGCACACACTTTCCCGCTGTCTCCATGACAACAAGGCTCCGGTTCCACGGTAACTATCGTCTCTCTTTTGTCTTGAGAGTGCGGGGAGATGAGGAGGGCGGCTGGGAGCCGACAGATAAATAAAAATGACTTAAAGCCTTCGCACATCACAAACACAAGATGCGACTCAGGAAAACGTGCAAACCCGATTGAATTTCGCTCTTTCTCCAGCATGAGCAAATAGGAAATAATTGGATAAGCGTATTCCCATCGGAAGAGCATTGTCCAGAGGGAAATAGCCAAAAATGGGGTTGTGTTTACTGACAGAAGGCACACTGCTGAGAGGGCACAGATCAATAAAAACTCATAAAGAAGCAATCTTCATTGTCATCAGAGATGAAATGCTCATTTTATGCCAAACTATTCATAGGGGGGCAATCACAGTCACTGAAAACTGTTTTGGAATCAGTGTTGATCTGGGATCGCTGTAATCCAGACATTTATGTAAACATTTACTACACAGATGGCTTTTGTTATTGGAGGTTGAGAAGGTTCATCATGCAATCTGTAAATATCTGCATGGGGAATATTACCTAACATATAGTATGAATATGGGTAGTGTGAATAAAATACGTACGTACTACATTAGCCATGTTGATACATCACGTGACATACGTCTTCATAACATCAAGTGAGCCAATAACTTGGGTAATGTTAAACAAGCACAATTTAACCACAAGGAACAGATGCTTTCCTTATGTATTTACATTTGAATAAAGCTGCCTTACAGCTTTCTCACATTTTTGAAAATGACGACGCCTCTCCTTTTTCTCACGGTGCATCAAATGCACACTTCGAAATCTTGATGAAGTAGTAGGTTATCCGGGTACTTTTTGGCTGCTGTTTTTGGAACACTATGAATTCGGACATACTACTCGCCTTGCCTACTGATGTTTGCCGATAAGGTCAATACGGAAGTGACTTAAACTGCAATTCATGGAGGCCGGCTCCAAAAGGGAGTCAATTCCTATAGACCCCTTTGTTAAAATGCCCAACTTCAGAGCAGAAAATAATGTTTACAGTCTGGTACAAAAAGTGTTTTTGGTCTATATAGCTAATTTTGACCTTCATGACAACTATGAGGGGGTGAATTATATTAAGCCTTAAATTATATTAAAGGATTAGTCCATTTTCTTAAAAAAATCCAGATAATTTACTCACCACATCATGTCATCCAAAATGTTGATGCCTTTTTTCAGTCAAGAAGAAATTATGTTTTTTGAGGAAAACATTCCAGGATTTTTTCTCATTTTAATGGACTTAAATGGACCTCAACACTTTAAAATTGCAGTTTCAAAAGACTTTAAAAGATCCCAAACGAGGCATAAGGGTCTTATCTAGCGAAACAATTGTCATTTTTGGCAAGAAAAATAAAAAATATGCACATTTAAAAAGCAAGTTGTCTTCTTCGTCCGGCTGTGTGACTCGCCAGCGCAACCTCACGTAATTGCATAATGCTTTGGAAAGGTCACGTGTTACATATATGAAACGCACATTTGCGGACATTTTACACAATAAACTGACACAAAGACATTAATTTGTATTATTCGACACATAACAATGTCGGAACGGTCCTCTTTCTCCACACTTGTAAACACTGGGGCGTAGTTTCGCATACGTCATCCGTGACCTCTTGACGTGATGACGTACTACGTGAGGTCGTGCAGGTGCGTCAAACGACCGGAGGAAGACGAGAGATTTCGCTAGATAAGACCCCCATGCCCCGTTTGGGATCGAGTCCTCTGAAACTGCAATTTTAAACTGCATTAAAACTGTTAAGTGTTGGGGTCCATTAAAGTCCATCAAAACGAGAAAAGTCCTGGAATGCTTTCCTCAAAAAACACAACTTCTTCTTGACTGAACAAAGAAAGACATCAACACCCTGGATGACATGGTGGTGAGCAAACCATCTGGACTCTTTCAAAGAAAATTTACCAATCCTTTAAGCCTTAATAATTAAGGGCGTGGCCCCCTGACTCACGTGTGAACGGCCACTGCTTTCACTAGAGTCAAGCTAGGAGGGTGTGGTTTTAGCAACCATCCACCTCAGCTTCACCCACGTCCCACCTCTTACCCATTTTTGGTTATCCCTGAGTGGTGCGCAGTGATGCGTGGCCAAAATGTAGACGACAGGCACCACCCACTATTGGCTTCAAAATAGCAGTTCACAAACCTATGGGTGACGTCACGAACACTATGTCCATATTTTTAGAGTCTATGATTTTCGCCTACTATATAGCATGGAAGTAGGCGATTTCAGATGCAGTTCATGTTTCAAAAACAGTTCTTACTCTGAAACTTGCGTAGGTTGAGCAGTCCGTGGTCCCGAATGATCCTAAAAGGCAAAAACACCACATTTTAAACAAATTAGCAAAAAATTTAACTAGCAAACAAACAAACACATAGGTTAAAGGAACAGTATGTAGGATTGTGGCCAAAACTGGTATTGCAATCACAAAACTTGTGGCTGAAACTGGTACTGCAATCACACAACTGGTGGCCAATACACAACATGACAACATAAATATCAGTTGAGGGCTGCAACTCCACTTTTTAAATGACAATATCCTGGCCAGACCACTGTTGTCAGTGATATAAGTATTTGAAATGAAAATGATTTCTTAATGTCTAATGACATACCAGGGCCATTTTATCATTAATTGATATAAATTTCTTACATACTGTTCCTTTAAGTAACTAAAGTAAGGTAATATACGGTAAATTAATCCTAAATAGATTTTAACACAACTTTAGCTTTAAAATGTGATTGGTTGAGCCAAATTACTTCAGACCATTAAAACAGCACATAACCTAAAGTTATGCTAATTTACAACAATTGTTTGTGGAAAATTGTTCATTGTGACTATATTGTATATTATTATGCTGGAAACACTTTCCACAAGGTTTTATTAGTAAACCTTAGTAAATGCATTAACAAATATGAACAAACAATGAACAATATCGTTTTTCAACATGTTAATGTAATTCTTGTATAGTTCATGTCAATACAGTTGTTCATGTTAGTTCATGGTGCAATAATTAATGTTAACAGTAACTTTTGGTTTTATAAATGTATAACTGAATGCTGAAATTAACATTAAGAGTAAACGCATAGTTACTGGTCTTATAGTAAATCATTCATTGATGCACGCCAATAAAACATTTTAATAAATAATCTTTAATCAAAATATAACAACTAATTAGTCTGTTGAAATGACTTTCCATTTTTGAGTAATGTCAGCAAGCCCTTTAATTTTCACACCCCTCACATTCAATAATCTCTGACCTCTTTGTGTGATTCAATCAGTTTCAGAGTGATACAAGCTGAATGATTTATTAATGGTCACGTTCTTCCTGATACCATTTTTTAAACCCTAGTTAGTGTGTAATGTTGCTATATTAGCATAAATAATTCCTGTAAAATGATAAAGCTCAAAGTTCACTGCCAGGCGATATATTTTCTTCAATAGAATTCCTCTTTAAAAGCCTACAACGAACGGCCGGTTTGGACTACAGTCCTCTATTTCCTGCTTTAATGACGTCAGTAAAACAGTTTGTTGACTAAACTCCGCCCACATGAATACGTCAGTCACCAGCTTTGGCTCAAATGGCTCTGCTAAGCTAAGCTGCTATCGAATCACAGCACACTAAACAAACTACACAATCAGAACTTGTTACGTATTTCTGAAGGAGGGACTTCACATTACAAGGAGTCATCAGCCTGTTTTGAGGACAGTGAAAACAGCGCTATACAGATAAGTAAATTGTGTGGAAAATACTGCGTTTTTTTACACCTGAAACATGAACACATGTTATATTGCCCACTATAAACACAATCAAAGCTTCAAAATCACAGACAGAACGGGAGCTTTAAGGTTGAGGTTAAACTTAAACCTAAATCCAGTGGTTTTAAGAGTTTATTAAAGCTCCACATCTTGCCTAACAAAACTCTTTAACTATGGGTAAAATCAGTATAAAACAAACCCTCCTGTGTCACATACCCAAATTTAACTACACTCATCAGCTGGAATGATCAGCTTATTGCTATGTTTTATTGAAAGCATCTCATTACTGTGTTCGGGGAGAGCGGAGTGTGGTGAGGTCAGGAGGTCTCAGACAACAGCTGTGTCTCCATTTCAGGACAGAACAGAGGTCAAGTTCATACACATATACCCCAAACCATTTAGAGGGCAACCAGGGCTTGTTAATACTGATTTACACAAAGATCTGCTATTACTAGAATTGTCTGTGTATTTGTGTTTGAAGATCAGGCATGCGCATCTGTTGCTATACATAAGGTTTGCATTTGGTCACGTCAACAAAGCACTTTACTCTCTCATGTGCATGTGTACTTTCTTAATTTAAAGTGAAATGAATTGTGGTATTGGTATATTTTTTAAACTTAAATGTAACCCTGGACCACAAAACCAGTCATAGGGGGAATTTTTAGGACAATATATGGTCAAGATACAACTATTTGGGAAAAAACTAAATGTTGGGAAAATCGCCTTTATAATGGTTATAGTAAATGAATTCCTTAGCAACAATACACATAATTATTGTTCAATCAATTGTTGGCTATTACAAAAAATATCCCCAGTGCCCCTTATGACTGATTTTGTGGCCTGGGGTCACAAATGCTTTAATGGAAATTAAAATAACTTTATCTAGCTTTTTAAAAATGTAGTAGTCAAGTGCTGCCCCCTATTGGTTTTCTATGGCAAGACAAGAGACATCATTTTCAACTTACTTTTTCCTTCTTTGCCTCTCCTTCAGTCTGGAGTGATAAATATCCACTACTGCAACTTTAAGAGCTGTAACAGTGAAATAAATGTAACAGTATTAAAACACTGCAATCACTGTAATGGTTTCATTCAAATGTGCAAAGCTTATGTGATTATTAAAACAATTGTGATCCCCTATACAATTCTCTCACTGTAACAAAACATTGTTACTTCATAACAGAATCCATATTGCTTGTGCTTTCTAACAAAAGTAATAAAATAATGTTTAATATTTTTCAAAGAGCGATTGCATCATGTCCAGTTCTGATGGGTGAGTTACACTAAAGCTGAAGTCACAATAAGGCTTAGGGCATCACTAACAAGAAATTTTGTGCTTAAACCAATCCCAGAGAATCATGTTGCATTTCAGTAAAATGAGAGAAATGGTTAAGGATCTGAATAGTTCTGCAAAGTATGTTTGCTATCATATTTTATCATTGTGGCACTTACAATGTAGAATATCAGAGTCATCATCCACAAAATCTATGTCTTTCAAATCCCATTCGGCATAATTATCAAACTCCTAATTTTCAAGAGAGAGAAAGAGAAATTAACACCAAACAAACACTCTGAAAAATAATATACAAACACACGATACAGTGACTGTACGAAACTGACCTCCATGAAGTCTGCTCGAGCTGGCATATATCCAGCCATATCTCTGGATAGCTGAGAGTCAAATGATGGTCTTGGAGGATCATCCGTTGCTAAAACAGACAAAACACACAACCTTTAACTACTCTTACATTAGACAACATTATATACATCCCAACTCAAGAACAAAATTGTTATCGGAACAAAAAAGTAATTGTTTACTAGGGATGCACCGAATCCAGGATTCGGATTCGGCCGAATACTGGGATTTTTGACGGGGTTCAGGTTGAGCCGAATCCTAGATTTTTTTCCACCGAACTGAATCCTAGGCTTGCGCTACGCTGGTCGACGTCACACGGCCGTTGATTACACCAATCGGGTGCTGATGTGGAGATAAGCTTTTTCTTTCGGTGAGCCTTAGGGGTGGTTCACATTTTGCGGACGCACCTGGAAAAACGAGCGTGTCGCACCGCATCGCTTTCATTATGCATATGCTTATGGTAATTGTCAAAATAGTTTTTCCCACTTGTCATCCTGGCATAATGTTGCCTATCCTTTTTTTACAGTTAAAATTAAATAAAATGAAAAAATACAATGCTGTGGACGTTGTTTACTTCATTAATGTGTTTTACTGTGTTAATGGATAAGGATGCGAGTAGGATTCGGTATTCGGACGAATCTTAAACAGTGAATTCGGTATTCGGCCGAACCAAAAAAATCTGGATTCGGTGCATCCCTATTGTTTACGTACCTTCATGTATTCCAAATATTTATATTGACCTATACATCTTTATATTTATATATCTTTAATACCTACATATTTTAAAAAATAATAAAAAAGTAAAACAGTGAGTGAAATCAAACTTAGATTATTTAGATTATGAGACTTTATCCTAAATCTCACAGACAGGGTCACATAATATGTGTTTTTGTTACTTGACCACCAATGATTACTGTATGCTTTTATTGTATATAAAAAACCAGAGTCATATAAGTATCGATCTGTTAAATTCTTGTTTGTATATATATACTTAATGTCAGATCTACATATCAGTAGCTTGTTAATTCACATAAAACAGTTTGAATGTTAGCAGGTGCTTCCTTACGCTTAAAGGGAATGGCTGTGTCTGCTGTTCGATGCTCTTCCATCTGTCTGAGATTGAGCAAAGTGGAGGAGAAGAGAGGATTGTTGATGAAGTTCTTCATGTAGTGGCCTTCGCATTCCTCTTTAGTCTTGGTACGCATCTGATAAGCCACGTCCTGCCTAAAAAACAGGACAGATCTCAAACATTAGCCTCCAATGCATCTCAGTATCAGATACAGTAACATATCTTAAAAATATATCTTCAACAGATAGTATAATACAAACATCTGGACCCACTTCATATTAAGTATCTTTAACTACGGTGTGTAATTACATAAGAAAAAAAACATACCGTAGCTACATACCTTGTACAAGGGAGTAGTATAACAAAGGATAGTTCTTAATTGATTGGTGTTAAGTTGAGAAACTACACACTGCCAGTTGCCAAAGCCACAATCCATCACAGCTTCTAAAAGCGCCATCTCTTCTTGGGCAGTCCAGCCAGACTCTAATACTGGAAAATCTGATGTCTGGAAGAAATTAGATCGAAGTAAACATGTAACTTCTGTATGCATGATTGTACAAGCCGCAAGAAGGTACAATAGATTTATAATATAAACTGATCAATATAATCAGACTTACCTAAATAAGCAACCTAACTACTTTAACTAATTTTCTTATTCTTACCATGATTTCATACTTGTGGTCACTTTGATGCTTTTTATATTCGTATCCTCTGGTAAAACACTGTAGCAGAGAGATAAATATACAATATATTAAAATGAACAATGGAAGTGGATATCTTGTACACAAAGTAACTTGACACTGAAGCAATCTGGTGATCCACCTGCAGACACAGGAGGAAATGTGAAGGTCCACATTCAGCACACTTTATGTAGGGCTCCACTAAATAAGATGAACAGCCACGACAGGGAGGCTTATCGAAAGGATCATTTCCAAAAAATGTAAGACATAAAGACACCCTCAGAATAGAGTTTCAAATGTTTTACAGGCACATCATTCAACATATCTTAATAATGTACACACCAGTAGATTATACTAAATTCAATTACTACAATAAAACTTTAGTTAAATAACGTGGAACAAAATACCATATTTAAAAAGATGATAATATTAAATTATAAATGTGCAATGTTTAGAGTAACTGTATAGTAAGACACATGTACTGTGGCAGTACTAGTATAGTACACTGACGGCATCATTCAGTATACCATGGTACTTAATGGTAATGAAATGGGTACCATATTCATTCAAAAAATGTCCAGAAACATGGTAACTTAAAGGCATAGTGGTACGTGTTGTCAGTGTATTTTTACCATGATACATATTTGTAAGTGATGTCGCGCGCGTTTGGTCTTCCTAGCTGTTTTTATGCATTAAAATAGCACATTTGTGATTTGTTGACAAACTGATGACAAATACTTACTTCCAAAAGACGCCAGGCGATCCATGTTTCAGATGATGTCTGATTTTTGTTAATACTCGTAGCAGATGTCAAATATTCCTCTCAATAGTTATGAGCACAGCTAATATTTAACGGCTCTGTTTGGATTAATGAAATTCAACGACTGTTAAATACATTTTTATCAGTAAAAATGAAAACACACATTTTATAGAGAATTCAACACATCACTGCGTTTGTAAACACGCTCCAGTGTTCAAAGAAAATCCAACGAGGAAGAGAAACAGACTGAATCTGTTTGCATACAGCGACCTCCAGCGGAGCCTGAAGTTACAGTTCGCAGACCGATCGGCATCTGACATCAACATACCGCGAGAGCGATTCGATAGCACTGCCATTAAAAAACTCTCGCTGTACTTTGAAAGCCAATTGACCTGCACGGTGCCCCATTAAATTAAATAGAACTAATTAATATTAATATGATAAATATGATTAATAATACGAATAATAGTAATCAATTTAAATTCTGTATTTTTGATACATGCTTGATTTTTTTCTGTCTTTTTGATGCATGCTTGATTTTAATGTGTGTTTCAATCGGTTTCAATGCATTGCTTTAATGTCTTGTATAAACTGGTTTTGGTTAATCTCTATAAGTGCTGTAGGCTATAAACAGTTCTTAAAGATGAAAAATGATTTTAATCATGTGCATGTGATAAAACATTTGCACACACACAATACAACAGAGTAGGCTACAACAAATTTATTTATTAGCTTTATTGTTAAACCAAAGAATGTCATAGAATGACATTATGGGATTTCATCTTTAGAGGGTTTTTTATTTCTTCTCTTTCTCATGAGAACCATCTCTTTTTAAGGGCTAAGACCTGTTCCATCTTCAGCCATAATGGGTTCTAAACACTGATCTATGGGTCCAAATCATAGACCGTAAAAAAATATGGACGCAGTGTCCGTGACGTCACGCATTGGTTTGTGAAGATCGCTTTTGAAGCTTAAAGTAGGCGTGGCCTGCCGTCGCCATCTTGGCCGCGCGTCCCCGCGAATTACTCGCGGAAAACCGATAATGGGTAAAGAGGCGGGACATGGGTAAAGCTGAGGTGAAACCACGCCCGCCTAGCGCGAGTCTAGTGACAGCAGTGGCTGTTCAACCGACACTCAAGCGGCCACGCCCTTAATTATGCAGAAGTTTAAAGCTTAATATAATCTAAACGGATGAGTTACAAAAAAATTCACCCCCTCACAGTTGTCATGAAGGGCAAAATGAGCTATATAGGCCAAAAACACTTTTTGTACCAGGCTGTAAACATATTATTTTCTACTGTAAGTTGGCTCTTTTTAACATGGGAGTCTATGGGAATTGACTCCCTTTTGGAGCCAGCCTCAAGCCGCCAGTCGATGAATTGCGGTTTAAGTCACTTCCGTGTTGGCTTCATTAGAGAGATCGGAAGGTTGCCCCTCGGTCCAAATGAGTTGTCAAATGTTAACATATCGCCTCAAAGCATTTCACTGCCGAGGGGATTCTGTATCGGAACAAACCATATTAGTATTAAATGGAAATAAACAAGTAAACAGGTGAAAACAGATGCACTAAAAATAAATCCTGAAAATAATTTTCACATAAATATATAAATATATGTGGATTTTTGATTGTATTGGTGAAGCTCCTGCAAGCTAAATGTTTATAAATAAAGATGCAACATAGTTAATCTGGTTATAAGAAAGTATTATTGCGCTATAATGGCTTAAGGATGAGTAAAATATGAGTTCATTTTCATTTTGATCTCAATATCTCAAATAAATCTGCCCTTTTTAATCAACGGACTAAGCACTTGTCAAAGAAGGCGGAGTTACTAACCAATCAAATCAAAGCAACCGGATCTGGCTAATCGACCCCCCCAAAAGGCGGGAGATGACACGAGTGGAGAAAAAAAAAAAAATGACACGAGTGGAGAAGTCCAGCGCGAAGCTTGCTGCTTCAGTTTTAACGGCAAGAGTGCGATGTAAGTACTTAAACATTTATTTTGACATTACATAACATTTGACAATATGGTTAGACGACCGACAGTAATAAATACCGTAATGCAAACTACAAAACGCCGTTGCTGTATTAAATAATTCGTAGTGTGTGCGCGAGACAAAAAATATATTAACGGATCAATTTTCAGGGTTTCATTAGGGACACGACTAAAACGAATGTGAGAATATGGCAAACCAATATAATGAACTTATTTACTCGGTTTCCTAGTAGTTTTACACTACATGATGACACGCAAGTTTAATTTGTCCTGAAAGACACGTGAAATCAACTAACTAGCTGTGTTGTTGGACCTTATCATGCATAATATTAATATGGCCCTACTAACCTGTCAAAACAATTTGAGGTTAAATTTAAATTATTAGACTAAACATTTCTCACGTTTTTTTGATAAATGAGCAAGAACTTCACTGATTAAACATTTCCATTCTCCCCTATAATTTTGCATAAAGTTATAATAAGTGTGGTAAGTAGAGACAGACTGCATTTACAATCTCTATCATTACACTAAATTAACATCAAAGTATTACCTTGAGATGTATATCTGGTATCCAGTCATGTGAGTGGTATATATTTTTAAGGGATAGGATATCTTTCCACTCACTACCACACCATTAATGGATATGGATCATCTTGACACTGGACAATGGAGCCATTACAACACAGAAAACCAACATTAGAATAATGCCTTAATGGAATTCTTTGCTTGCATTATATTCTGTAATCACATGTCTTAACGGATGCATTCACGCGAACCAGTGCACGTGAATCATCTTGGTTCATGAATCTGGTTTGCGTGTGTGGGTTAATGCATACAATTACAGAATAATATAATGACAAACACACACACACACACACACACACACATTCGTGACCAATGGTGAATATCATTTATCATGTTGTGTACCGTATTTTCCGGACTGTAAGTCGCTCCGGAGTATAAGTCGGATCAGTCAAAAAATGCGTCATGAAGAGGAAAAAACATATAGAAGTCGCACTGGACTATAAGTCGCATTTATTTAGAAAACTATTATTCTTTTGCGGGGCATTTTGTTTGTTAAGTCTTTCTCTGTTATCTTTAAGTTAATGTTTCAGTTAACCGTTTTTTCCAGGGGTAGGCTACAGGAGCAACATATAGCCCCCTCTCGTGGCTGTGGACGGTAATGTTTTCCTTTGGTTTACGTTAGTCAGTATGAATTAATTTTGACATACAAGTCAGTGTTTCCCCTAGGTTTACAGCTTTGGGGGGGGGGATTGGTTGGGTATGTATATATATTAGGGCTGTCAATCTTCCTCTATTATGCCATTCGAATTTCATTCATTATTTTTTATAATCGATTATTTAATGCTCAAATTTGACTTATTAATATTTACTATACCTATCTACACACGTTGTAAAAACGGGCTTATGCATTGCCAATGCCACTATGAGCTCGTATAGTTGACTTGTTTTAAATTATGTCCACTAGAAGACAAGGCAGTATTACTAATAAACATGTAATTATTTAATAACAGGTGATAGCTTTCTTGCTAATTAATGATTAAGCTTAGACACAAAATTAACAAAGTTGTCAACTTTAATGAAAAATTTCATTATCAACGCAGTTCTCTTTGTTCACGTAGGGGCGGGACATTACTACAGCAACCAACCGGCTCGCAGCTGAAGTATCACAGCTACCAAAGCGCTCAGCTGAAGAAAGCTGGCACTCAGCTGAAAAACAGCTGGCATTCGGCGTCCTCAAGGCGTTTTCAGCCGCGTTTAAAAGTTTTGGTGTGTCCAGCTCCTTAGTTATACAATACTTACACACAGCACACACATCCCCTGGCCTCCAATTTCACTATTCTTTTTTTCATTTAAACACACCTTAGAGAAAGTGTGATCTTGAACTATTTTGTCACTGGTCGAAAAGACAAACTTATCCAAACAAATTAGCATTAAAGACATTCCCAAATCGGTCGTCTATAGGACTGAGAGCGTTTTTTTCCTGACACTGTCCTCTTCACCTTGGCTGCTCCGTTCTCGTCTTCCTCATAACCTGCCAGTGCCTCCGCAATCGCTCTCAGCTCCGCTTTCTCTTTCTCACGTACCTCCTGCTGCTGGTCTTGTTTCAAATGAATTAGCCGATGGAAATGCGGGTCGAGGTAGCTAGCGGTATTTAACAGCATAAATGCGTTAGACAGTGAACACATAAAAAAAATATTTTTAAATCTATTTTTTTAAAAATCCCATTCGAATAGTAGTTTTAACATTCGATTAGTATTATTTCTTTTAATATTCGAATTATATTCGATTACTGAAATTCGTTTCAACAGCCATTCGAATAGTAGTTTTAACATTCGATTAGTATTATTTTTTTTAATATTCGAATTATATTCGATTACTGAAATTCATTTCAACAGCCATAATATATATATATATACATATATATGTGTATATATATATATATATATATATATATATATATATATATATATATATATATATATATATATATATATATATATAATTTGCTCATTCATTGTTCGTCAATGTTAGTTATGTGAACACATAAAAAAATATTTTTAAATCTATTTTTTTTAAATCCCATTCGAATAGTAGTTTTAACATTCGATTAGTATTATTTTTTTTAATATTCGAATTATATTCGATTACTGAAATTCGTTTCAACAGCCATTCGAATAGTAGTTTTAACATTCGATTAGTATTATTTTTTTTAATATTCGAATTATATTCGATTACTGAAATTCGTTTCAACAGCCATTCGAATAGTAGTTTTAACATTCGATTAGTATTCTTTTTTTTAATATTCGAATTATATTCGATTACTGAAATTCGTTTCAACATTCGTCAATGTTAGTTAATACATTTATATGATAAACAAATTTTAAATGATGCATTTGTTGGAGAGAATAATCCTGTTTTTTTATTATCTGTTCTGTTGTCAGACATGAAACGAGTTGACTATAAAGTAGTGAGTAAACACGATGCAGTCACACCTTGAGTTTGATCCAACCAGCTGTTCCTTTAACTCTGCTGAAATCCTGATATATAAACTCGATTTATAATTGTCTGACAAAATAACCATACATTTACATTGAAGCCTTACTGCTGTTTTCTCATCATGTCTTTTTGTGTTATGAGCTTTTTTATTTCAAATGTGAGTTGTATTGTATGTTGCGTACAGGGCTTGACAATAACTTTTTTGCTCACCAGCCAAAGTGGCTAGTTGTTTTCCAAAGTTACTACCCACTCAGCATTTTCACTGGCCACAATTTTGTTGCTTGTAAAATACATTTTATAAAACGGGCAGTTCTGGTTCTTCATTCTGATTGGTTGAAACGCCTAAGCCGGTAACCTCACGGTTCAGACCACATTACATAAGTATCACTGCGCCACTGTTGCGCCACTGTTGTCTACAATTGCACAATTAATGGCGATATCCAGATAAATGTCAATAAATATTGTTGAGTCATCTCGTCGATAAAGAGAAAACGTTGTCTGAGGATTTTATAAAAGTTCATACGTCCGCTATTATCCACTGGGTGGCGATCTTACCCAACTTAAACACAGACGCATTCACTGAAAACACCGTGTAGTACTGTTGTTCATGGCTCTGAATCTGATCTCTTACTTAAGTTCTTCACAAAAATGGAATTATCTCCGCTTTTAATAAAAAAATTGTGAGGTGATAACAGAACAAATGAAGGTGGGATGAAATGTTTTTTTGTTTGTTTTTGTCTGAAAGCGGATGGTCTGTTCTTTCATTTGATATTTTATGTTTATATAAAGAAGAACATTTTTCTGCAAGGCATTAAACTAAAACTGGGTGGCAACTTAAAAAAAAAAAAACGCTGACGGGGAAAGAGTTCAGCATGCTTCCAAGCATATTTGATCATCACTTCAACAGTTGCATCTAATTTATACATTAATATAAATGTTAATGTATAAATTAGATGAATGGTGATTTATAACATAAACACCACAGTCTTAAATCATATTTTCATTGTGTCTTTGCTGCGTCTGTGTTGGTTGGGAACTGCGCTCTGTTTCAGTCACACTTGATTCTGAGGAACTATTCAATTCAATTCAATTTTATTTATATAGCGCTTTTCACAATTTGGTAATTGTATCAAAGCAGCTTTACATAATAGATGCAGTGAAAAGCACAGACATAATACACGATAGCACAAGCAGCTAAATTTGCTGCGGCTATAAATCAACATTATAAGCAAACGTATTACTAGTGTAACGTATAGAAGTTAAGCCCAAAAAGGCTGCCTCCCCGGGTTGAAAAACCCCCTAGGAGAAAAAAAACCCGGATTTTAAGCCGGGGAAGTAAAAAAAGTCCTAGGAGGAAAAAACCCTTGGGAGATATATATATATATATATATATATATATATATATATATATATATATATATATATATATATATATATATATATATATATATATATAGACACACACATTGAAACGGAAGGAGATTAAGCGATATATATATATATATATATATATATATATATATATATATATATATATATATAGACACACACATTGAAACGGAAGGAGATTAAGCGGAGATTAAGCGGGTTCTGCCGGTGGTCTTTGGTCAGGCATCAGCTGGACATCACGTTGAAGAACAGCCAGTAGATCAGAGGTGTGCCGACTTTCACATTTCCTGGAACTGGATCTGTTTGTCTCATTGTCCTCAGGATCGAGGTTGAGACAGGGAGAGAGAAACAAAATTACCGTTCACATAAAAAGCAAGTGTCACACAGTGATGTGGTTTTAGTCAGCTCGGTTACGGACAGGCTAACTATTGCTGGTTACTACATATAGTTGATGATTTTAGATTTTTTTTTTTGCCCAGGGCGAGTATATGTATGGGGCCCCCCACATGAGCTTTAAAACAGAAACAGAACTCGTTTGACTAAGGCCAGAGGCCCCACTGCCGTCGTTAATACTAACGTACAGTGGCAAACGGTTCTGTATGACATACTATTTTTAAGGTCATGGGAAAAGGCCAAAATTGCAAAGCGACCATATTTGGCAATTAAGACTCAATCGAAAACCAGTTCAAAGTTTCAGCATATTACTAAAGAGTATTAATGACATTTACCATGCTTTGGAGTGTTGACGAAAAAAGGTTTTAATTTATTCATTGATTAATTTATTTATTAGGTTGTACAAGCTAGCTATTGGGAGATAAGTACCATTACTAAAACAAACTATGTGAATGCCTTGTTAAAGAGAAAAGTTTTAAGTCTAGATTTAAAGTTAACTACTTTGTTTGGCGGAAGAGTAATATTTGTACTAATATAATTACAACTTATTTGGGTTTTATTTTATAAAATCCCGCTAACATTATGCATATGAAGTAACCGTTTTATAAACACAATAAACCCCTCGAAGCGCTGGGTTACCAGTGCATTTTATAACCTAACAATGCCCCTTAGCTGTTATAAAATGCACTGGTAACCCACTGCTTCTTGGGGTTTATTGCTTTATTATATGATTAAACTTGACTATGGCATCCTAAAATGACTTTAAGTAATTGTACTCGATTTAGCTAGATTAGATGCAGATTGACTTTCAAATGCAGACTGACCACCCAAGTTGCACTGTATTATACTATCAAAATGTCACAGTTTAAACACCTGGGCGGAACTGTAGAAATAACAGTGTGGTTTGCACATGCACATTCTTTGTGAATGTTTTAACTAGACTTGTTTATAACCAGTTTTACTTGTGTACAATTAAGGATGACAAAACTTTCTTGATATAGGTTTGTTAAGTGACAGAAAATATTAATAATGCTGTTTTTGATTCTTTGTCGAAGTCTACCAGAAGTTAAGTTTGGGCCACAAAGCAATTTGTTAACATGATGTTGTTGCTGCGTTTATAGATTTAAGTTTTACAAACACTTAGAAATGCAGATAATAAAGAACACAGAGTGTATTTAAGGTAAATTTATTATTTTCTTCTTCTTCTCTTAGCTTTCTTCTTCCTGCCCTCTTGATGTACACACATCTCTTTTTTGCACCGTTCACCTGTATCTGTCCTTTCGGGGCTGTTTCTTCGGCCACCAGCTGTCACAAGTCCTGGCGGTAGACCTACATCAAGATACAAGGTATTTTTAGGAATGAATCTTGATACAAACATCAGCAATATACAGTGTTTTGTGTTGCAGTTTGGTTACAGCTGCCTTACCATCACTGATAGTTTGGTTGATGTCATCTTGGTTGATGTCACACAGCCGTATCCATTCACAGTAAATGAATCCAGCACTTGACCAACCACTAAGGAAACAAAACATAAATGAAAACAATGCATAAGAAAACAAACAGACACACTTTATTTAATCCCTTACCTCTAATTCTAGCATTGTAATATGGGATCTTTAAATAAAAAAAACTAATATAAATCGTCTAAAAAGTTTATAAGTTGTCTGCCATGATATTTTACTGTTAGTGAGGGCATTCTGTTTTAACACACATCAAGTTACAATTAAATATAGTAGCATAACTTACCCCAACCTTAAAAGAAAACTGCAATTGTAAAATTTAAAACCAGTAACGTGTATTCGAAAATTAAAAAGGGTAAACCCTGATTTCATGTTGACTGAACATACACAAGATATATTGCATTATAACTTACCATTGTACTGATTCTCTTCAGGAACTACAATCCTAAAATTTGTTTTGGGAAAACAGGTTTAATGCGTATTGACACAAAAAATCCACAGTCTGAAAATCTGAATAATACAGTAACATCTGGTTACCTGTTATCTCCTGACCAATTCATAAATGGAGTGCACCACCTTAAAGGGTAGGACTTATCATCAAAGACCACAATGCCATTAAAACCGAATGGGTTGTCCTGACAGGGAGTTGAAATCTGCAAGGAAATGTGACTCAAATTTAGCTGATTGTACCCTTTAACATACAGTATTAATTTAATTGTGTCACAGGATATTATGTTCTTTACGGTAATATACAAACGTATGTACTTTATCATCATCTTCACACTGAATTGGGACCTGTACAGAGGTAAAATGAAAGTATGATACTCATAAAAAACTCAATTAAACAGTACTTCACTCAAAAATCTATAATGTTTTGTGATGGTCTCTACTGATAATGTGTTGGGTTCTACTGGTGTGTTGTTATCTTGTGGACAGTAACGAATAGAACACCATTAATCTTAGTGGAATAAGGCCCAAAAACACAGTACTTAAGATCATTTTATTGTGGTTTTAATGGTAAACAGCTAATGGTTCAAATAGTGCTGGGCGATAATTTGATAATGATCATTTTCTCTATATCATTTATTTCTCTATATAAGGTATTTTTCTTTTTCATGTTCTGAAAAAAAAGTAGTTTGAAACCATAATTAACTGTCTGGTTTTTACAACTTTCATTCAGGAGCAAAAATCTGCCTTTAAATTTGACGGGAATAAAAATGTACTATTTATCATGACTATTATCGATATCGACTGATATGGAAAACATTTTCATGGAATTTGTGTTGGCCATATCGCCCAGCCCAAGTTCATACTGGTATTTGCAATTAGAATTTGTATTAAATACATTTGACTTTTTTAGCAAGTGAGTCCGACATTAAAAATTAAGTTTTATAATTACTAAAACTACTAAGAGTATAATAAACACAGCCATATAAATGATTGTAGCTTTCGCTAATCCATGTAGATCTGACTGGGATTTTCTCTTTTCTGACAGACACGTAGTCAATTATAAAGTAAATTTTGCCTTAAGCGACAATAATAAAAAGTTACAATCATGACTGTTGATTATCAAAACTATGAGCTAACTGCAGGTATTGATAAAACGTTGTCCACACATTGGCTGCTTTCAAATACTCTAAATTGCTGCATTATGAGGCAGCATTCCAAGGCAGGAAGGCATCAAGGCATGTCCGAATCCAATGTTATGTTTACTTCCTGACTCCTGAGATACATCGTCCTGTCCCTCAATTCTATGTGTGTGTGTGTGCATGGGGAATGTGATTAGTCAATCCTGGTCAAGTTTGAAAAAATAAAATGGCGGCCAAGAAAGCGACTGGAGCACAAATTTAGTGTAAATAAATGTATATTTTCCCTTTTTACACCTTTTAATTGCATTTCTAGCGAGAAAGTAGTATTGTAGTTTTTAAATATGTGATTAGTTATCACAAAGGCGCTCTCTGTTTATATTCAAACACGCCGCCTTTGAAGTGTGTCCGAAAGTCTTTTTTCTGAGCTGCCTTCATGCCTCCGAAGTCATTGCCTGAAGCAGCGAGGCAACAAAGCAGCTGCCTAAGTTTTTGGACGCAACCATTGTCACAGTCTGATGCTAACAATAGAAAGACATCAACTTCCTCAAAACTAAATATACATTAAGTTAGGGCTCATAAATATAAAAATTTTTTTTTAGGATCTTCAGATCCCTTTTAGGATTCAAGCGAAAATTGCAAGTTGACAGAGAATAACTATACAGTAACTTTTCTGCCCCAACAAAAATTTAAGAGCGTCTTGAACCTTGTCTGCTATTAAAACAGCCTGATGTAAAGTATTCTCATTTTCAGAACTAGATACATTGGGAAAAATCGTTTGTGAAGGGTCTAAATGCCAATTAACACAACTCTCACAACTAACTTTCATTGTGTTCGTTAGTAAACAGAATGGGTGTCGAAACTGGGGAACTGATGTAACAACACAGAAAACTAAAAAACAATCATGTGTGATAGTCATCACTAAAAAATGCGCAGTGACTAAACACTTCAGTATATTATCAGCAGCATGACAAACAAACAAGTTCTGTGGAAGAAGATTTGCAAGCACAAGTGTTGTTACAGTAAATGCTAACAGATGCTAACCGCCGTGTTAGATGCTACATTAAGTCAACAAGTAAAAGACCATGTATTTATTTTTTGCATTCCAGGAAGGTTTTAAGATCACCTTCATCGTAACATAATTCATTTTCCTACTTAATAAAAAACATACTCCCCTATGAGAGTTATATTGTATTCAAATACCGTATTACCGTGTTGTTTCTGCCTGTCACCGCCATTTTAAATGTTATCTTCTAGAAGCACCAACTACGTACTTACTACATATAATGTCAAGTTGTGTGCCCCTTCTAGTTATCCAAACCAGACATTCAGTTGTTTTTCTCTTTATTAATATTATCGTTTTAAAAGAGATTATTAATATAAAGGAGATCTAAGGTATTTCTTACATTTGAATTTTATTAAACTACAATGAATCCCATTGTAAAGATTTAAAAGGCTCTAAACTCTAGTCCACTTCCTGCAAATATAGAAAATACATTTTTTCACACTTTTCCAAAAATGAAATTGATTATTTTAAGTTGTTACTAATGATCACGTCTCTGAAAAATTTGGCATTAAATTAGTTAGGTACAGTTATATGATTGTTGCAGTATTCCTACCTCTGTTGTAAAGCTGTATATCTGTAAGTTTTTGTTGTTGACTCTGGACAGCTTTTCATTCCTACTGTAGTTGTTTATCTTACATCTCTACAGAACAGATTTGATATCTCTTATGAACTTTTAGAAAGTTCACTTAAAATGTATTACAGTATGTAAAACACAAGATATTTGCTCCGTGCTGGTCATCATCTGGTCTTCCCTCAGTTCTTGGAAAAGTTAACATTTAACTCTCTTTATTTATAAAACAATGAAAATTATACACAGTACTCTTCCAAGCACTATCATGTACTGAGTCCTACAGTACATACCAGAAAACAACATGATTATATGAAAAAGCTGGAAAGGAGGATGTGAGTCAGGAAGTTCCTGTTTCCGTAATCCTAAAGTTCCTTTTTAATGTTTTTTACTTAAAATGTTACACCAGTTTACCAGAAGTTGCTGAATGCATCACATTAGCATTTCCGTTTTTGGTAGACCAATGACAACAAAACTCAACGTAAAAAAATTCTATGCAAATAAGAAATAGGCCATGCTGATCTTTTTGAAGTCAAGTTAAATTTAGCCAAAAAGTTACAAAGACATGGCTATTAGCTAGTAAACTTGTCTTTTTGCTTACTAGGGACTGACATTGACCCAGTATACATGGATACCAAAGAGTATGTCAATTATGATTCTATTTTTTTCCACACTGAAAAAATGATTTACTGGGATTCTTAAAACATGTTTACGCACCATTTTTGAATCATGCTTTATTAGTAAATTTGTCTTTTGGATATTTTAAAATAAAACATTTGTTGTATTTAACCAGTTTACTTAACTTATAATGCTTAATAGGGGACATTTCAACCAAGGTTTACACCCAAATTGGGAAACTTTGTATCAGTTTTCGTTGGTCATTTACACGACAACAGCATTTTCAGGCCCTAAAACCTAAAAACAAGCAAAACAACAACAGGGGTACTGTGTTTATGCTATATAAGATAGTGATTTTATTAACGATTTATAGTCCAGAGTCATTTAGAAAATAAATCTATCTCATTGTCCATCTAAACAAACTCAATGCCTTGGTTAAAAGCAAGGCAGTGGATCCAAGTTCAGCATAAAGGTTTTACTGTAAAAATACCAAAAGTTACAAAAACAAGGAACAGAAACAGAACAGGAACCACATAACATAAAACAACCAATGGCCATGAGACTCCTAATGCTCCGCCAGGGCTCCCACTCCCTTGAGGACCACATCCAGGACTTTTTAGACCTTTCTTATCACACAGATTTATCCAGAAAAGTCTCTCATTACTTTCTATTGTACCAGTTTAAATCAACCACTCAGCAAATCAACTCATTCCGTACAGTTTGTTCCTCAAGGGAGTTTTGCGGATTTTGTAGATCTGGCCCTGGTGTTGGGTGGATTTCCCTTCACTATAGATAAGGTAGAAGAGGATGTCTCGCCTAAACAATTTTATGGGGGGAGTAAGCATCAGGCTCCGCATACCGGAGAGGCAGACCAATCACGGAAGCTTGCCTGTCCTACGCTGATGGTGGCGAGCCCGAGGAACCTGTTCCCAAGATGGCTGCCATGCCTGAATCTGTTCCCAAGATGGTCGCTATGCCTGAGCCAGTTCACAAGATGGCCGTAAGCTCAGAGTCAGTTTCTAAGATGGCCGCTCCCCAAGCCTCAACAGACGAGATGGCTGCCTTGTCAGTGTCAGCAGACAAAATGAGGGTTTCTAGACACAGCAGTCTGATGTCTAGTTTGGCAGATTCTCCATTGTTGTCTATATGGGTGGCTGGTGTCCCAAGTCCAGTGGTTTCAAGTCCTGTGGTCTTTGAGGCTTTTAAGGTGTGTTCTTTTCCAGTGTACTTCCTGTCGTGGCTATGGGTTAATGGTGTGTGTGGTCTATGCTCTGTTCTTCACAGAAGATGAACCCGAGTCTCCTATGATCCTGTCACGGCCAAGGGGTCTGAACCGGAGTTGCCTGAAGTTTCCAGGACAGCTGAAGAGGATTAACCTAAGTTACCAGAGTTTCCAGTTGCAACCAAGTTGGCTGAACCAGTATTACAGGAGTTCCCTGTCATGACCATGTCGGTTGAATCTTTGTCTCCAGAGACTCCTGTGTAGTGTTACTTTACAAGGTAATATTGAAAATGAAGATCTTTTTGATAGCATTGTCGTATGTAAGTGGCATTTTACTACGGTGTTGTATAAACATAGCTGTAGACTCTTACTTAAATTGTTTTAAGTTTGTGTTTGTATAGGGCGCTGATACATATAAAAAAAAGAGTACTGACTCTCTGTGTCCCCGTAAACCACGTTTACGTAAGGAATAATTGACGACGGGCCATTGAATTATAAGAAAATAATGCACACCAAGGTGGTATTGCGGCACGACGCGAAGCGGAGTGCCGTTACACCGCAGGTGTGCATTATTTTCAAATAATTCAAAGGACCGGAGTCAATTATTCCGCTTATACCACGGTTACCACAACCACTGCTCTGGTTCCTATTTTTAAGACATTTGAAAAGTTAGGTGTGCGGTTTACAGAAAAATAATCAACACCCATAGAACATTTCTCAGCCAATCAGAATGCAGCATTCAACAGACCCGTGGTATAAAGCATAGTAAACATGTCATTATACACTATTCATGTCCTCGTAAACCACATAGACCCCCCCCACACACACAAAACATTTTTAGGTGGTTTATCACAGGAAAAACAACATAAATAATAATACTTGTCACAAACAGCAGCTTGTTCATGTAACTTCAAAGGGTTTTCGTCAAAATTATATAAAGATATTGCATTTATTCCCCTGTATGTGTCTATGGGGGCACTTTAAAAAAAAAATTTGTGGTGTTTATTACAGAATTGACAACACATACTACCAAGTTTTAACAGTGTTTATTTAACAGTGTTTATAAGTATTATTTTCTGCCTCTTCTTTTAGCTTTTTTGTTGCCCTTTGGATGCACATGCTTCTCTTTGTTGCTCCATCCGTCTGTATCCATCATCTCAGGCCTGTTTCTTCTTCTTCTATCAGGTGTCATACGTCCTGATGGTACACCTGCATTAAGGTAGGAAAGAACATTTTTGCGAGTGAATCTTGATACAAACAACAGCAATATACAGTGTTTTATGCTTCAGTTTGGTAACAGCTGGTAGTTTCTTACCATCTCTCATAGTTTGGTTGACATCAGTGTTTGTGGAGAGTAGTGCGGGTACATTGACGTTCTCATTTACAGTAAGTGAATCCAGCACTTGACCAGCTGCTGATGAAACAAAACATAAATAAATATAAATGTTTGTTAAGTTTAAAATGCAAATGTGCTATTAAAAATATTAACTTAAAATCTCAGGAGGTACTTCAAATAATTTAAGTAAGTTGACCCAAAAGACCCATTAGTCTCTTACCTTCACTACAAAAAATCTGTTGAATCAACTTAGAAAAGTATTTGTATTAGGTTGCCTAATTATTATGAGTTTACTTAACTAAGGATATAAGTTCACCTAACTCATAAAAATAAATAGTTCTTTTTAAACTTTGTTATCTTGTTACATACATACTCTACTCAGGAGCAAAGGTCAAAACATTGTTCAATTAACTGCTCAGACAGTTTGTGTTTAATGCATTTTTACTAGGATCAAACTCTCACTTGGACCCCAACACTGAACACACAAACCTCAATCATGATGACAAACATCATTGATTAAAGGAGCATTTCACACATCGAAACATTAATCTTTATTGAAAGTGGATCAAATTTGAAGTGGAAATGTAACATACATTTAGAATTTGGTGCCTATTTGACCGAGAAAATGGGTGTTTGTAGTCTAACCCCCTCAACAAAGATATTGGACTTCCTTCTTTCAATGATGCAAAATGATGATTTTTACATCATTGAAAGAAGGAAGTGCAACACTGAAATCTGTATTTCTCCTGTCTCAGTGGCAACTGAGAAAATGATGCACGACCATTCAAAAACATGTCTGGGGTTCTAACTATACAAAGATTAATGCAAATGAGTGAAGTGTCCCTTTAAAAACATCTCTAGATACAACAGATAGCAAACACAGACAACAACAACAACAGCATAAATAAAGTCAGCAAACATTAAAACATAATTTTAGTCAAATAAAATAATCTTTGTAAAATGCTGAAGGCTAAAAAAAATGCCTCATTAGTTGAATGTATTTTAATATTATGTAATATTATTACATTTTTATAGGTGTATCTTATCAGGTTTGTTGGATTCAACTTAACCTTTTTTATGTTGACCTAATGTAATCATTTAGGTGGAAATTTGCCACATAAATGCCTCATCAATTGAATGTATTTTAATTGTTTTCACAAACTAATAAGTGAAATCAACCAACTATAACTAAAAAATATTTTTTTTTATTATGATTGTTGGGAAACATTTTGAAGTTTGACACTGTTAGTGTAAATGAAGGTGGTCTGAGTTAGGTTTCATCACTAGTTGTCACAAATGTATTAAAATTTTTTGATAAATTAGGCATGTGCGCACAAACACGTGCAGACACACACACGCACACACACACACACACACACACACACACACACACACACACACACACACACACACGCACGCACACACACACGCACACACTCACGCACACACACACACACACACACACACACACACTAATAAGCACACACATGCAGACACATATAAACTACGGAGCCTTGTTTCTAATATTATCAGCAGGTTAAAACTTGTGATCTTGGTGAAGACATTGTGTCATGTTAGAGACATTACAGAGTTATTACAGTAAATTAAAGAAATAGACAAACATTTTCTTTTCTCGTGGATGTATCATGAGTAATAATACCTGTAATGTGCATTAGCACAGTAAACATCTTGATGTATTATATTGACTGAACATTATTCACAAAGTATTCACAACTCACCATTGTCCCGATTCTCTTCAGGAGCTGCAGTCCTACAGTCAGTTTTGAGGGAAATAAAAAGTCAGTTAAAATACTAAAACTTTGATTACAAAACATGTAACATCAAAATCAGATTAATTTTTTAAAGGTTGACATGTGATCTGTACTGACCCATTCACATATGGTGTGCACCTCCTTATGGGATAAGACTGATCGCCAATGACCATCTCACCGTTTAACCCGAATTGGTCATCTTGACACTGTACTGAAATCTGCAGTCCTGCAGTCCTACAGTCAGTTTTGAGGGAAACAAAAAGTCAAAATACTAAAACTTTGATCACAAAACGTGTAACATCAAAATCAGATTCGTTTTTTAAAGGTTGACCTGTGATCTACTGACTCATTCACATATGGTGTGCACCTCCTTATGGTGTAAGACTGATTGCCAATGACCCTATCACCGTTAAACCCAAGTGGGTCATCTTGACACTGTACTGAAATCTGCAAGAAGTCACACTATCTTTAGCTGCTTGTGCTTACATACATTAATAACTTCATTATGTGTCACACGATATTATGGGTGGGTTGCACCAACAAGGATTCAATTAAGCAGAGTTTCGAGCTAATCTAGAGTTTGTTGATCTCTTTTTAATTTTAATTTGATTAACAAATCTTAGATTAAATCTCTAACCTGTTTTAAAAGCTTAATCTGTGATTTATTTTAATAATAATAAGAATAATAAGAATAATAAGAATACCTTACATTTATATAGCGCTTTTCTCAGTACTCAAAGCGCTTTACATATGAATGGGGGAATCTCCTCAACCACCACCAATGTGCAGCACCCACCTGGATGATGCGACGGCAGCCATATTGCCCCAGAACACCCACCACACACCAGCTTATTAGTGGAGAGGAGATAGAGTGATATAGCCAATTAGTATGAGGGATGATTAGTAGGCCAATGGGCAAGTTTTGGCCAGGATGCCGGGGCACACCCCTACTCTTTTTCGAAGGACATCCTGGGATTTTTAATGACCACAGAGAGTCAGGACCTCGGTTTAACATCTCATCCAAAGGACGGTGCTTTTTTGACAGTATAGTGTCCCCATCACAATACTGGGGTGTTAGGACCCACGCAGACCACAAGGTGAGAACCCCCTGCTTGTCTCACTAACACCACTACCAGCAGCAACCTGGTTTTCCCAGGTGGTCTCCCATCCAAGTACTGACCAGGGCTGCGTTCCCCGAAACCTTCTTAGCTCTACGTCGTTCTTAAGTTGTACCTTAAGCTGTACCTTATCGTTAATACGTGTTTCCCGAAACGTTCTTAGTTACGTATCTCTTCTGTAAGTCGTTCGTTCGGAAGGTTGGTCTGGAGCAATCTTAGCTATACCTTATCCCACTTGACTCCGCTAGGGGCCATGACTGTGATAAAAGCTTGTGTAGATTGCAGTCTATATAACTAAATATCTGTTTAAAAAAAAGTTGAAGTACACTCCGTGTTAAATTAGGCATTTTTTATTTATTTAAAGAATAAAACATTCACATAATTAGACATTATTACACTGATGGTTTAGATTTTTTATATTTTTTTCCAAAGGAACATCAGCTGTGAACTATTATTACAGGCTAAAGAAACTATTAAAAAAAGATTTTGGGTGGAGGAGTTGGTGAAACTATGGCAGGCAGCTATACAGCAAATCTTACTATTTCATTTGTGCATTTCAAATCCGTTAAATCTTTAGTTTACCGGCTATTTTAGCTGCAAATAAAACAAATCAAGTTAAAAAATTGCATGCCACGGGAGCACATTCATCACGAAATCATAATTGTTGATTTTCCTAAATATTATTATTGATGTTAATTCGACTTTGCATCGAAGGTTTTTTAATGTTTTATAACTTTGAGGCAGCTGCATATCATATTCTTTATAAACATTAAAAAGAAAATGCTCCACTTGATAATTGCTTGTATAAGGTCAACAAATTTTCCACATTAAAACTAATCAAAGCTTAAACCTAAAACAATCATACTATATATTTATATATCATATAATATATATTTTATGTTATATTTAAGGTAAACAGACAGGCGCGGCTCCAGAAATGCGTCCATTAAGCGTTATCCGCATTGTAAACGCGCTGCTTGCGCAGTGTCCAAACACATAAACGCGTGAACTAATGAACAACAATTTGTTTTTCTATATTTTAAGTGTAATGCCAAGCCAGGTGACTTGCACGACCCACCTTATTTCCCTGTGCAATGCATTTATTTGGGAACCCCTAATATAAATTATCCTTTAAAGTGAAGGAATAATGGATGCATTGGAGCAGTTTATGCATTATACTTTTGGACATGAAGTTGCGAGTTTTGCACGGGTTTGATATAAAATAAAATATACAAGGTTTATATTTAGTTGTTTGCTATTTGAGATATTTTTACCAGATATTCCTAATAAATGTAACTTGAACTATTTCTGAAATGTTTCTTTAATAAATAACACCGCTCTCTGATAACGCAGCGAAGTACCTATTACATAAAGTGAACAATTGATTGTCGAGCAATCGATATCAACCTATTCAGCACCATCGCCATGGCATGGACAGCACCTGGTAACGTCGTACGTAAGAAAGTATACCTTAAGAAACCCGCTAAGGTACAGTTCGGGAAACACGCCTAGAAAAGGTAAACCTGTAGTTAAGGTTTAACTTAAGAGTCTTCGTAGCGCGCTAAGAGAGAACGTTGTCGGGAAACGCAGCCCTGGCTCATATTTTGTCCGCCATAATGAATTTGCCTGTGTAATTAAATACACCATGCTCGCTGTGTCTGTTTCTGATGATTTAGCCACACATTTATTTGTAAAAAAATGATTTAAAACTCCTCATATGCAAGTTTAAAGTTAATCCCTAACTGAGATTTAAAACGGAGTATAATGGAGCAACAGGATTAAAGATAATCTAGTTTTACTGCACAATTTAAACCTGGATCAAATGACAGTCTAAATATAAGCCTGATTATTTTTAAACAGGGGCAACAGAAAATAAACTTTGATTTAAACCAGATTTAGGCCTAATCCTTGTTGGTGCAACCCACCCTATTATTTATTGTAATATACAAACTCATGTACTTTATCAGCATCTTCACATTGAACTGGGACCTGTAAAAATATAAAGGAAAGATACTACTGATAAACTATATTGTACTCCAAAAATCCATTTATTTAAATGTTAATTTTTGTCTAAGAATTTCCACAACTTAATGACTTTTTTTGTATGCTTTCTGCCAAAGTTATTCTCCAAAATGAGTCATGCATAAAACTTGACAATAACAGCTTGACTTAAATATTTTCCACTTGCATGGCAGACGCGTTTGAGGCGAATATATAGTGTATACATAGAGTACAAATATATTAAATGAAAGAACAGACCTTCTGCTTTCAAACAAACAAACAAAATGGGAAAAAATATTTAATCCTATCTTTGTTCTCCTTTTATAAGCTCTTAAATATGCGTAGGTTTCTTAAAAAAATACCAAATTTTGAGCAAAAACTGAATTCACGAACATCTTGGGCTCTGTTATTGTAATTCTGATATTTCTGAATCTATACACTGTCCATTTTATTTTAAAAGAATTTGGATAAATAAAAAATCTTTAATTCTTTTTGGGGCAGTTTCCCGGACAGGGATTAGACTAGTCCTAGACTAAAATAAATGTAAGAGCTGTTCAAACTAAAAACAACCTGCACTGACATATCTTAAAATACATCAGTGCCCTTTGTTTTACATCAGAATGCACACAAATAATATTTTTATTAAGACATGTTTGTTAAAACTAGTTATTTTTCATAATTAAACTGAGGCATAGTCTTGGTTTAAGCTAATCCTTGTCTGGGAAACCACCCCTATATGTTTAATTCTAGAATTAAACATATTCAGCTCAATATGGTGTATTCAATATTCAATAACTTATGAGTATTAAAGAATCTTGTAATAACATTAATAAATATGACTTTGTGAAGGGTCTTAAAGCAAATTATATAACAGTTCTTTCTGGTTCTCGAATCTGATTGGCTAAGAGGCGTGCGATATTGTACTGATAACGTAACAGTAAACGCTTCACCATTTGTATCATTCCGCCACCTACCTGTCATTTTAGTATTATTGAATGGAGGTTCTTTAAACATTCTCATCTCTGACTGGAAAAACTGCACGCACTCACGGACACGCACAGACGCGCTGTTTTTAAACACTCTCAGTGTGACTCATTAGTTCACTAGCTTGTGAATCAGTCTCCCAATAAATCCCAATCGGAAGTGATTATCCCGTCGAAAATCAGCGCTCTTGGATGTAACGTTAAACTTAAGTGAAGTAACCG
Source organism: Misgurnus anguillicaudatus (assembly GCF_027580225.2). NCBI lineage: Eukaryota > Metazoa > Chordata > Actinopteri > Cypriniformes > Cobitidae > Misgurnus > Misgurnus anguillicaudatus. Next base: position 15,562,765 of record NC_073360.2, on the reverse strand, counting down.
TGGAACTGCAGGTAAGCACCGCAGCTTTTAAATGTGGACATTGATAATTTATTTTATCAAGACGTGACTATTAAAACTCGTTATGAGATATCACCACTGATATATTTATAAGCAGCATGCAAAAACATCTCTCTGACACTTATAAAAAAGAGTTTTATATAGTACTGACAAGAACGAAGTCTAATAATAATCGAGTTCTCGTATCGCGTTAAGATTAAATGGGAAAGCAATAGTAACATTTATATAAGTATAGTTTTATTAACTTTTACCTTGCGCCAAAACAATAAAAACACAAAAGACACTAAATATGAATAAGAAAACAAGTAATAGTTTCATCATGACACCAAATACTGCTGATTTGATCTCATTTTTGACCATCAAACACAGACAGGGCCAACATCAGAGCCAGGGAATCCCTGTCAGAGATGTAGCCCAGAGGCGGCGGTGGTCAGCGGGGCAAGTGAACACTGACGTCCGCTCATGCTCTGGTTCTACGGCCTCGTGCCTCTGGCCTAATCACAGCCGTGATGATATAGAGCTATATCACACTCCTACTCGATTAATATTGCTTAATTAACACAACCCTCATAATTGACATAAAATGTTAAACAGTATTCAAACCAATATGATTAACATTCAGTCATCTTTGTTAGAAAAAAAATGAGTTTCGAAACCGGAAGAGCATTGCACAAGCAACGTGTTATTTTCATTCATTTGCTTCCACCGACGAACAATAAAGAAAACTAGTAAACAATTGTAATCAATAAACATTACGCAGAGACTAAACATTACAGTATATTATCAGCAGCATGGCAAACAAACACATTCTATGGAAGATCGTCATGCATGCTTCCGACATGTTGGATGCTGAAATTTTTTAAAACTTTTATGCGTTTCAAAAATGTTTTAAGATACTCTTCACTCTGACTTCATTCATGCTCATACTTAATAATACACTGGCCCGCATTGGAGATGTAAGAATGTTACCGTATAGTTGTTTTTAAACTCCATCTTAAGCTTCTGTTTTGCTGCTAGAACTTAACACGTCGCATGTATGACGTCTGGTTGTTTTGCGTCACTTTATAAACGTTTAGCTTTTTTACCTTGTTTAAAATCATTAAATTATTTTCATAATACAGAAGTGGTTATTACTCAAGTTATTTTTTACATCAAGTTTAAGCAAATTACAATTAAATATGAAATACAATTATATGTTTGTAGTAGTGCTCATACCTCTGTCGTAAAGCTGCATATCTTAAAGTCTTTGTTGTTGGCTCTGAGCAGCTTTTCATTCTTGCTGTAGTTGTTTGTCTTACATCCTTACATAACAGATCTGATATCTCTTATGAACTTTTAGAAAGTTCACTTAAAATGTATTACATGTAATACACAAGATGTTTGCTCCGTGCTGGTCATCCTCTGGTCTTTCCTCAGTTCTTGTAAAATGTTATCCTTACAGATGGAAGCATTCCTGAATCCTTCAGAATTAACATTTAACTCTCTTTATCTATGTAATAAAAAAAAAAATGAAAATTAGAAACAGTACTCTTCCAAGCACTATCATGTACTGAGTCCTACATACCAGAAAACAAAATAATTATCTGAAAAAGCTGGAAAGGAGGATCTGACTCAAGAAGTTCCTTTTTAAAGGTCCTTGTTTAAAATGTTACACCAGTTTACCAGAAGTTGCTGAATGCATCACATTAGCATTTCCGTTTTTGGTAGACCAATGACAATGAATCTCACTGTAAAAATTTTCTATGCAAATCAGAAATAGGCCATGCTGATCTTTTTGAATATGAGGTCAACTGTCACAAGTTACAAAGACATGGCTATTAGCTAGTAAAGTTGTCTTTTTGCTTAATATTTAGGGACTGACATTGATGGATATCATATAGAGCAGTCATTTTCATACTGTTTTCATGGGACCCACTGATCTGCACACTTTGCGTGTCTTCCCCATCTAACACACGTGATTCAGATCGTTAGCTCAATTAGGGAGAGATCCATGAAAAGAAATGGGTGTGTCAGTTAAGGGAGACATTCAAAATATGCAGAGCAGTGGATCCCCTGGGACAAGATTGAAAATCAATGCCATAAAGTATCTCAATTGTGATTCTAGTTTTTTCCACACTGAAAAATTATGTTCTGGTGTTCTTAAAATATGTATATACACCATTTTTGAATAATACTTTATTAGTAAATTTGTCTTTTGAATGATTTAAAATAACAAGAAACCCATTTAAACAAATATAAGTTTGGTTGACCTTTACAACTTAATTGGGAAACTTTGTATCAGTTTTGGTTGGTCATTTATACGACAACAGCATTTTCAGGTCCTAAAACCTAAAAACAAGCAAAACAACAATAAGGGCCTACAGTACTGCGTTTATGCTAGACAAGATAGTGATTTTATTAACGATTTATAGTCCAGGGTCATTTAGAAAATAAATCTACTGCATTGTCCACCTAAACAAACTCGATGCCTTCTGTTACGTTGGTTAAAAGCAAGGCAGTAGATCCAAGTTCAGCATGAAGGTTTTACTGTAAAAATACCAAAAGTTACAAAAACAAGGAACAGAAACAGAACAGAACAGGAACCACATAACATAAAACAGCTCAATGGCCATGAGACTCCTAATGCTCCGCCAGGGCTCCCACTCCCTTGAGGACCACACCCAGGACATTTTAGACCTTGCTCATCACACAAATTTTCCCAGAAAGTCTCTCATTACTTTCTTAAATCACCAGTTTAAATCAACCACTCAGCAGATCAACTCATTCTGTATGTTCCTCAAGGGAGTTTTGCGGATTTTGTAGATCTGGCCCTGGTGTAAGGCGGATTTCCTTTTACTATGAGTGAGGTAGAGGAGGATGCCTCGCCTAAAAAATTTTTTTGGGGGAGTAGCATCAGGCTCTGTACCAGGAAGCAGACCAATCATGGAAGCCTACCTGTTCTAAGCTGATGGTGGCGAGTCCGAGGAACCTGTTCCCAAGATGGCTGCCATGCCTGAACCTGTTTCCAATATGGCTGCCATGCCTTGATGTGGTTCCAAGATGTACGCTATGCCTGAGTCAGTTCGCAAGATGGCTGCCACGCCTGAGCCACTTCACAAGATGGCGTTAGCTCAGAGTCAGTTTCTAAGATGACCGCTCCCCCAGCCTCAACAGACAAGATGGCTCCATTGTCAGTGTCAGCAGAGAAAATGGGGGTTACTAGATATAGCTGTCTGATTTGGCAGATACTCCATTGGTGTCTGTATGGGTGGCTGGTGTTCAAAGTCCAGCGGTATCAAGTCCTGTGGTTTTTGTTACTTCTGAGGTATGTTCTTTTCCAGTGAACTTCCTGTCATGGCTACGGCTTAGTGGTGTGTGTGGTCTACTCTCTGTTCTTCAGTCTTCACAGAAGATGAACCTGAGTCTCCTATGTTCCTGTCACGACCAAGGGGTCTGAACCTGAGTTGCCTGAAGTTTCCAGTACAGCTGAAGAGAATTAACCTAAAGTGATTGTTATAGTCGTGCTAAGGTCCTACGGCGTAGGACACTCGCGCAAACGTCTGGTAGGCAGTTTCCACGCGTGTAACCACACAGTAGCAGCGCGACCGTCAGAGAAGAAGAAACTTGGCAAGTTAACCCACAAACGAAGAAGAAACAGCAACTTGTTGTGTATAATTTGAGAAGACCAGCAATGATGGAAGTAAATAAACAGTGACTTTTGATGCAGTTTGAGTTAAATCACTACTCAACTTGGCTCATCTTTGTTTTCACCGTCACAAACGGAAATACCTATGACACAGTTTTTTTACCTGACAGGTGGGGTTCTGGTGGACCAATCACGGCGCTTGCGGTCCCCGTAGATCTGACGTGCTGTTAAACTTTTTGCGAGGTGTGCGTCAAGCTACACAGAGCTACGCACAGGCTACGGATAGCCTACGCCGTAGCTACGGCGTAGAACTTACGCACGACTATAAATCGCCCTTAAGTTACCAGAGTTTCCAGTTGCGACCAAGTTAGCTGAAGTTGCCATGAAATTTCAGTTTAATCATAAATCTGTGCCAACATGGGAGAGAAGCTCATTCCAGCACAAGAGCCTTCAATCTACCAATATTCACTATAGTGAAATAAATAAATGAATACAAATGAATGAAACAATAAACAGCTATGCATATATATGACAAAGAACGCCCAAATTTTTGAAGAGAACATACTGAGACAAGATTAAAAAATAACTATGTAAATATTAAATAAATAATTTATTACTACTCAGTAATCCATCGTTTTTTTAAGGATTCAAGTGTTACTGATAAACAAAAAAGGATGAATAATTTTAACCTTGCACACAGTTTTTGATTTGAATACACTGAAATACACCCCTTCTGGCCAAGGTATCCCATGCAGTGTGTTCGCACAAGTTCATCAAATTTTTTACGTTTCCAATGTTTCATTCGGATACAAAATTACACATCCACAGATGGATTTATATCTATAATTGTAAGATCATTGCACTTGACATGTGTTACGTTTACTTAATTCCACTCTAAATTTAAAATGTTCTATTTTATTTAATCACTTTATCCAGTGCCACTTGAATTTTGTTTCAGTTAAGGTATTCAATGTTATCCAGCACACAAAAATTTAACTGTTATAGGTGTGAGTAATGAAAGCTAATTTGAGTCTATGCAATGGTTTATGGGAAATGTATGGACAGATCTGCATTTACACTGTTTTGATCAGCAGGTGTCGCCAGCATATGTGGTGTTTCGAACTGCTTCAAAAAACTGAATCAAATTTCGAACCAATTGGTTCAATTGATTCGAAGCTTCGAAAAGCTTTGTTTCTCCCATCACTAAAACAATCGCTTCTTGTTTGTTTGCTTTTGCTGCCACCTGCTGGTAACAACCAAAGCTGTTTCCACACTTAAAATAAGCCATGAAATCAAGTGTTTAGAGCACGAAAAAGACAGTGTTAAGAACACACACACACACACACACACACACACACACACACACACACACACACACACACATATGTTGGTGTATGTGGTTTACAGGGACATCTCCATAGCAATGCATTTTATACTGTCCAAACTGTTATATTCTTTTCCCCTAACCTACCCCAATCCCTAACCCCAGTGTTACAAAAACCTGTTGCCAGTCTTTAATCTATTCTAAACTACCATTTAGTATGTTTTTTTTAGCTTTTCGGTTTATGGGGACACTCTCTGCAGGTGTGCATTATTTTCAAATAATTCAAAAGACCGGAGTCAATTATTCCGCTTATACCACGGTTACCACAACCATTGCTCTGGTGCCTATTTTTAAGACATTTGAAAAGTTAGGTGTGCGGTTTACAGAAAAATAATCAACACCCATAGAACATTTCTCAGCCAATCATAATGCAGCATTCAACAGACCCGTGGTATAAAGCATAGTAAACATGTCATTATACACTATTCATGTCCTCGTAAACCACATAGACCCCCCCCACACACACAAAACATTTTTAAGTGGTTTATCACAGGAAAAACAACATAAATAATAATACTTGTCACAAACAGCAGCTTTTTATGTAACTTCAAATGTGTCTATGGGGGCACTTTAAAAAATGTTTTTGTGGTGTTTATTACAGAACTGACAACACATACAACCAAGTTTTAACGGTGTTTATTTAACAGTGTTAACAGTGTTTATAAGTATTATTTTCTTCCTCTTCTTTTAGATTTTTTCTTGCCCTTTGGATGCACATGCTTTTCTTTGTTGCTCCATCCGTCTGTATCCATCATCTCAGGCCTGTTTCTTCTTCTTCTATCAGGTGTCATACGTCCTGATGGTACACCTGCATCAAGGTAGGACAGAACATTTTTGCGAGTGAATCTTGATACAAACAACAGCAATATACAGTGTTTTATGCTTCAGTTTGGTAACAGCTGGTAGTTTCTTACCATCTCTCATAGTTTGGTTGACATCAGTGTTTGTGGAGAGTAGTGCGGGTACATTGACGTTCTCATTTACAGTAAGTGAATCCAGCACTTGACCAGCTGCTGATGAAACAAAACATAAATAAATATAAATGTTTGTTAAGTTTAAAATGCAAATGTGCTATTAAAAATATTTACTTAAAATCTCAGGAGGTACTTCAAGTAATTTAGGTCAATTGACCCAAAAGACCCATGTCTTTTACCTTCACTACAAAAAATCTGTTGAATCAACTTAGAAAAGTATTTGTATTAGGTTGCCTAATTATTATGAGTTTACTTAACTAAGGATATAAGTTCACCTAACTCATAAAAATAAATAGTTCTTTTTAAACTTTGTTATCTTGTTACATACATACTCTACTCAGGAGCAAAGGTCAAAACATTGTTCAATTAACTGCTCAGACAGTTTGTGTTTAATGCATTTTTACCAGGATCAAACTCTCACTTGGACCCCAACACTGAACACACAAACCTCAATCATGATGACAAACATCATTGATTAAAGGAGCATTTCACACATCGAAACATTAATCTTTATTGAAAGTGGATCAAATTTGTAGTGGAAATGTAACATACATTTAGAATTTGGTGCCTATTTGACCGAGAAAATGGGTGTTTGTAGTCTAACCCCCTCAACAAAGCTATTGGACTTCCTTCTTTCAATGATGCAAAATGATGATTTTTACATCATTGAAAGAAGGAAGTGCAACACTGAAATCTGTATTTCTCATCTCTCAGTGGCAACTGAGAAAATAATGCACGACCATTCAAAAACATGTCTGGGGTTCTAACTATACAAAGATTAATGCAAATGAGTGAAGTGTCCCTTTAAAAACATCTCTAGATACAACAGATAGCAAACACAGACAACAACAACAACAGCATAAATAAAGTCAGCAAACATTAAAACATAATTTTAGTCAAATAAAATAATCTTTGTAAAATGCTGAAGGCTAAAAAAAATGCCTCATTAGTTGAATGTATTTTAATATGATGTATTATTATTACATTTTTATAGGTGTATCTTATCAGGTTTGTTGGATTCAACTTTACCTTTTTTATGTTGACCTAATGTAATCATTTAGGTGGAAATTTGCCACATAATTAAAATACATTCAATTGATGAGGCATTTGTTTACACAAACTAATAAGTGAAATCAACCAACTATAACTAAAAAAAATTTTTTTATTATGATTGTTGGGAAACATTTTGAACTTTGACACTGTTGGTGTAAATGAAGGTGGTCTGAGTTAGGTTTCATCACTAGTTGTCACAAATTTATTAAAAAAATTTGATAAATTAGGCATGTGCGCACAAACACGTGCAGACACACACACACACACACACACACACACACACACACACACACAAATAAACACACACATCCAGACACATACTTAAACTACAGCACTTTACGCAGCCTTGTATCTAATATTATCAGCAGGTTAAAACTTGTGATCTTGGTGAAGACATTGTGTCATGTTAGAGACATTACAGAGTTATTACAGTAAATTAAAGAAATAGACAAACATTTTCTTTTCTCGTGGATGTATCATGAGTAATAATACCTGTAATGTGCATTAGCACAGTAAACATCTTGATGTATTATATTGACTGAACATTATTCACAAAGTATTCACAACTCACCATTGTCCTGATTCTCTTCAGGAGCTGCAGTCCTACAGTCAGTTTTGAGGGAAACAAAAAGTCAGTTAAAATACTAAAACTTTGATTACAAAACGTGTAACATCAAAATCAGATTAGTTTTTTAAAGGTTGACCTGTGATCTGTACTGACCCATTCATATATGGTGTGCACCTCCTTATGGGATAAGACTTATCGCCAATGACCATCTCACCGTTAAACCTGAATTGGTCATCTTGACACTGTACTGAAATCTGCAGTCCTGCAGTCCTACAGTCAGTTTTGAGGGAAACAAAAAGTCAAAATACTAAAACTTTGATCACAAAACGTGTAACATCAAAATCAGATTTGTTTTTTAAAGGTTGACCTGTGATCTACTTACTCATTCACATATGGTGTGCACCTCCTTATGGGGTAAGACTGATCGCCAATGACTATCTCACAGTTAAACCCAAGTGGGTCATATTGACACTGTACTGAAATCTGCAAGGAGTCACAAAATCTTAAGATGCTTGTGCTTACATACATTAATAACTTCATTATGTGTCACAAGATATTATGGGTGGGTTGCACCAACAAGGATTCAATTAAGCAGAGTTTCGAGCTAATCTAGAGTTTGTTGATCTCTGTTTAATTTTAATTTGATTAACAAATCTTAGATTCAATGTCTAACCTGTTTTAAAAGCTTAATCTGTGATTTATTTTGTCCGCCATAATGAATTTGCCTGTGTAATTAAATACACCACGCTCGCTGTGTCTGTTCCTGATGATTTAGCCAAACATTTAATTGTAAAAAAAATGATTTAAAACTCCTCATATGCAAGTTTAAAGTTAGTCCCTAACTGAGATTTAAAATGGAGTATAATGGAGCAACAGGATTAAAGATAATCTAGTTTTACTGTACAATTTAAACCTGGATCAAATGACAGTCTAAATATAAGCCTGATTATTTTTAAACAGGTGCTACAGAAAATAAACTTTGATTTAAACCAGATTTAGGCCTAATCCTTGTTGGTGCAACCCACCCTATTATGTGTATTTATTGTAATATACAAACTCATGTACTTTATCAGCATCTTCACATTGAACTGGGACCTGTAAAAATATAAAGGAAAGATACTACTGATAAACTATATTGTACTCCAAAAATCCATTTATTTAAATGTTAATTTTTGTCTAAGAATTTCCACAACTTAATGACTTTTTTTGTATGCTTTCTGCCAAAGTTATTCTCCAAAATGAGTCATGCATTAAAACTTGACAATAACCACTTGAGTTAAATATTTTCAACTTGCATGGCAGACACGTTTGAGGCGAATATATAGTGTATACATAGAGTACAAATATATTAAATGACAGAAAAGACCCTCTGCTTTCAAACAAACAAACACATTCTATGGAAGATCGTCATGCAGGCCTCCGACATGTTGCTGAAAAACCATTTAAACTTTTTTGGTTCAAAAACGTTTTGAGATAATCTTCATTCTGACTTCATTCATGCTCATACTTAATAATACACTGGCCCGCATCGGATATATATGAAAATGTTACCGTATTTTTATCTTCAAACTCCATCTTTAGCATCAGTTTTGCTATGCTGGAAACACTTCCGTGTTTGACGTCTGATTGTGCGTCACTTAATTTAGCTTTAGCTTTTTTTACCTTGTTTAAAATCATTAAATCATTTTTATAATACCGAAGTGGTTATTATTCAGGTTATTTCTTACATCAAGTTTTAGCAAATTACAATTAAAATATGAAATACAATTATATGTTTGTAGTAGTGCTCATACCTCTGTCGTAAAGCTGCATATCTTAAAGTTTTTATCGTTGGCTCTGGGCAGCTTTTCATTCTTGCTGTAGTTGTTTATCTTTCATCTTTATATAACAGATCTGAAATCTCTTTTAAAAATTTCTTTTAAAAAGTTATCCTAAAGTCCATCCGCATTTGCTTCATGCTGGTCTTCATGTGGTTTTCTTCCAGCTATTGGGAAATGTTTGCCACATCTTTCCAATGTAGTCATTTCTTGTCCCACCCAATAGTTAACTCTTTGTATTAACAATAAATATCTAGGAGTTGTGCATCTGACATGTTTTCTTGTAAATTAGCATTTTTTTAAATCTGCCTTTTGTGTTTAGTTTCAGTAATTTCACTTTAATGGCAATGAAAAAGTTATTAGTCATTAATTGAAACAAACAAACTGTGTTTTATATAGAAATAGGGCTGGGCGATATGGGGAAAAAATTATTATTAATCAGTCGACATCGATAATTATCATGATAAATGACAAATCTTCATTCCTCTCAAATTTAAAGGCAGATTTTTGCTCCTGAATAAAAAATTGTAAAAACCAGATAGTTACAGTAATTATGGTTTTAAACTATTTTTTATTTAGAACAAATACTTTTTATTCAGAACATGACAAATTCTTTCCAAACAAGTGTTCAAATGAGGGAGATGACTATACTCATCTTGTTTTGCTTTTCAGGCATCTGTATTAAATATAATATATTAGTTATGAAATTGTCTGTCAACTATCTATGATTTAACATTAGCAATACATACAAATAAAACACTGTACAGTCCTGACTGTATGAATTAAATGTACAGCTGAAAAAGTTAAGAGTTAGCGAGTGATTTTCATTTTTGGAGTGTAATGAACATTTTTGACACAGAAAGCAGCAGGCTGCTACTGTCACTTTAAGACCCAAGACAGACTGCTTTAAGTTTTAATATACTGAGTAACATCCAGCTGTTTATGTTCACTTAAACAAGAAAGAAAACTTAGTTCAGTGATCAAACGTGGTGTTTTATACAAACAATGCACTTGCACATGCTTCATTTACCACATTCTTGACTGCTAAAAGTGTTGATGTATTATCTACACCTCCACAAAAGAGGGGAAAACAACAACTTACAATAAAAAGAGAACTAAACGTTAATTTATTAGTAATGAAAATGCTGCATTGGCTGTGGGTTTAAAGAAGAGCAGCTGCTCCATAAATCATCTGTACAATCAATCAGTTTATATTAAACCTAAGAGACAACACTTCTACCAGGTCATCATATGACGATGCAAGACCACCACCTGTTTTTTATTCTGCTTTTTTGTTGCTATGGTTGTTATAAACACACAAAACAGCATTTTAACTATTTCAAAAGAGATTGAAAGTAATTTAGGAGCATCAAAGTTGGATTTTAATAATTGATTTTAAATTAATGTTAAAATGATCTTAGTCAGTATTAAGACATTAAATATTAGATTTTCACAGGATGTTGATGTTGATCTCAGATGTAGTAGGCGATTTACGAAGAATAGGCCCCTGTGCTGTTTCATCTGTTTATGTGGAGCAAAGCTATCTTGTCCATTTGAAAAGTTGTGTCTATGTTCAGTGTCAAAACAAGTTTCCCCTGTTTATCTAGTTTTTTGGCAAAAACATCTACTTCTAAAAAATCTGCTGTTGTTGATTTGGACAAGATATAGAAAAGAGTTGCAGAATGACTAAAGTTATGTAACACTAATAAAATTGCAGTACACTTTCCTAATATGCAACATGCGGGACAAAGGTTTAAAAAAGCTGTGCAGTACAACGCAAAGCAGGACAGGGTGTCATCCTATACCCTATATTCAGCACTGTATTATACTATCAAAATGTCACAGTTTAATCATAAACACCTGGGCGGAACTGTAGAAATTACAGTGTGGTTTGCACATGCACATTCTTTGTGAATGTTTTAACTAGACTTGTTTATAACCAGTTTTACTTGTGTACAATTAAGGATGACAAAACTTTCTTGATATAGGTTTGTTAAGTGACAAAAAAATTTGAATAATGCTGTTTTTGATTCTTTGTCGAAGTCTAACAGAAGTTTGGGCCACAAAGCAGTTTGTTAACATGATGTTGTTGCTGCTGAAATCATTTATAGATTTAAGTTTTACAAACATATAGAAATGCAGATAATAAAGAACACAAACAGAGTTTATTTAAGGTAAATTTATTATTTTCTTCTTCTTCTCTTAGCTTTCTTCTTCCTGCCCTCTTGATGCACACACATCTCTTTTTTGCACCGTTCGTCTCTATCTGTCCTTTCGGGGCTGTTTCTTCGGCCACCAGCTGTCACAAGTCCTGGCGGTAGACCTACATCAAGGTACGAGGTATTTTGAGGAATAAATCTTGATACAAACATCACCAATATACAATATAGTAACAGCTGCCTCACCATCACTGATAGGTTGGTTGATGTCATCTGTGTTTATGGAGACATCTCCATTCACAGTAAATGAATCCAGCACTTCACCAACCACTGAGGAAACAAAACATAAATAAAAACAATGCATAAGAAAACAGACAGACACTTTACCTCTAATCCTAAAATCCTAATCCTGCATGTCAATAGATTTAAAATTTCAGATTCAGCATTCTTTTCAGAATGAAGAGCTTTGTACAAAATCAATGTGTTTCAGGAAGACAGGGATTAATAGACAGTATGTGGAAAATAATGTTTTTGAACCATTAACCATGCGAATACATTGTATTATACCAAAATGTAATATGGGATCTTTAAAAAGAATTGTCTAAAAAGTTGTCTGTCATGATATTTTACTGTTAGTGAGGGCATTCTGTTTTAATACACATCAAGTTACATATAAACACGGTAGCACAACCTACCCCAACTCTAACAGAAAACTGCAATTGTAAAATTTAATTCATGTTAACGGAACATACACCAGATATATTGCAGTATAACTTACCATGAGTCTCTTCAGGAACTACAATCCTAAAAGTAGTTTTGGGAAAACAGGTTTAATGTGTGATTATTTGTATTGACACAATTCTGAAATTCTGAATAATACAGTAACATCTGGTTTACCTGTAATCTCCTGGCCAATTCATAAATGGAGTGCACCTCCTTAAGGGGTAGGACTTATCATCAAAGACCACCATACAGTTAAACCCAAATGGGTTATCTTGACAGGGAGTTGAAATCTGCAAGGAAATGTGACTCAAATTTAGCTGATTGTACCCTTTAACATACAATACAGTAGTAACTTCATTATGCGTCATGAGATATTATGTTCTGTAATATACAAACGTATGTACTTTATCATCATCTTCACACTGAACTGGGACCTGTACAGAGGTAAAATGAATGTAAGAAAGAGTTCATAAAAACACTCAATTATACAGTACTTCACTCAAAAATCTAAAATGTTTTGTGATGGTCTCTACTGGTAATCTTGTGGACAGTAACGAATACTGTGAACACCATTAAATCTAACTGGAATAAGTGTCATGATCCTGTCTTCAGGTCACAGTTTTCTAGTCATAGTGACATGATCATGGCAGCCCCATGTTTTGTGTGAGAGCACTGGCTTTGTTTTTCCTGGCCATGTGCTCTGTCTCGTCTCCTGACCCTGCCCCCTGTTTCCTTGTTAACCATCCTATCATTGTCTGATTCATGTCACCTGTTCCCCTCTTGATTTTCTCCCCTATTTAATGCCCTTGTGTTTGCTGTCCTGTGCTCGATCGTCTGTTTATATGGAGTTATACTGCGTTCCAGGCAATCTGTAACCCGTAAATCACGACTTCAAAACCACGACTCTGAACTGGGATTACATCGATCTAGTACGAGTTCACGGGTGGGAAGTCACGGGTTTGACTGCCGTTCCAGTGCACTTTCACAGGTAGAAGGCTGTAAAAACATGGGTTACAGGCTGCCTGGAACGCATAGAGTCGTGAGTTGTGGTTTTGAAGTCGTAATTCACGGGCTCAAAAACCTGCCTGGAACACAGCATTAGTATTTCTCCTGTCTCGAGTCTGAAGTCTCGAGTCTGAAGTCTCGAGTCTTGTCCATTGTAGAGATTCTTTTACGTTTATTGTCTTGTTCACCGTTTGTTTTCAGTCTAGTCAAGTTTATTATCTAGTTTAGTGTTTAGTCTGTCATTAGTCATATCTTGTTTTTGCCCCTTGTTGGTTTTGTTTTCCTTGCTTGGGTTCTGTCTCCTGGCAATCCTGACAATAAGGCCCAGAAACACAGTACATAAGATAATTCTATTGTGGTTTTAATGGTAAACAGATAATGGTTCATACTAGTGCTGGGCGATAATTTTGATAACGGTATTTTTCTCGATATAATTTTCCCTATAAAACGATAATGTTATCTAAATACAATGTGTGATGTTTTGAGGTATTTTTTTTTAAATAACCTGTGTTATAATACATTCATATAATATTTCAGTAACATAATTAAATTATTCTAACCTTAGGGGAACGTTAAAATAACCTAAAAATAACATTAGGGGAATGTTTATTTTCTTTAAAAAAACATTCCTGGCTAACCAAAAACCTTGGAAAATAGGGGAACGTTTTGGGAACCAAATTGTTAGCTGGCGATGGACAGGAAGAGTTGGCTTACATGGAAATCAGTGCATTTTTTTATTCGGGCTACTTATATTCATTTCGGGCTACCAAAAAAGTAAAGAGTGTCTGCCCGAAGGGCTACCAGGGATTTTAAAATTTTGCGAGCCCTGCTCAGGTATATAATTGTCATTGTCTTAAAGCTGCTCAGCTTCCGTTTTTGTTGAGAATAGTTGCACTTGACTTTTGTAAAAATTTGCCTTGTTGTGTACAGTAGAATTCTGATGCATCGCAATGCATCGTAGAATCGAATTGAATTGAATCGTTACCTGGTGAATCGTAATTGAATTGCATTGTGATGGCAATGGCAATGCACACCCCTAATAATGACATTGGCATAAGTGCTCGATAACGTTTGCACACTGGGCGTAACGCTGCGCAAGCACTTCTGGATGCCGCATGCGGTCTTGGTTATCACGGTGTCAGTTAGACTAAAAGGAGTGGAGTAAGATGAGGCAAGTTATTCATTTAGGGCCCTATGATTTCAAACTGGGGGCCGCAAGGTGCCAGAGGGACCCAGTTTTATGACATTTTGTAAAATACATTAATTTATCATGAATTCTGTGTAATTAAACCTAAGAAAAAAATAAGGCTACTAACCAACAACACAACTTTGTTTAATTTAAAAGTTAGGTATTAGAACAGTTTTTTGTCATAAATTTTCTTTGGGGGGGGGGGTGGAATGCACCGTACAGAAGGGGGGCCGCACGCTGAAAAAGTTTGAGAACCACTGCTGTATTGGGTCTACAGCCCGGGATACACTGCACGATTATTGGCTGTCCCAGATGAAAGATTGCCATCGTGAAACAATCGTCACGATTTCTGTGAACGTGGCTCTTCATCGGTGGTCCTATGTCATACAATGAGAGAGGTTCAAAGACGGCCGTTTTCTTGGCCTTGCATCCAAAGATAGCCTACGATAGTTTTCTGAGAAATTCGGCATGATCACCGCACAGTGTGTTTGCTGCTACGACCTGCGCACTGGTATTTGTTTACCACGAGCGCATGCTGGTGACGTTACGCTAATGTGTGACGCAGCCGCTGAAGCTTCCGTGTCATCATCGTACAGTCTACATGCCTGTTGCACCCGAGTTTTAACGATCCATGTCGCACAGTGTGATAAGTTAATGATCTTATAGGACGGGCAAAAATCCTGAAGTGTATTCCAGGGTTTAAAGTGACAATAGCCTGCTGCTTTCTGTGTCAGAAATGTTAATTTCATAACAAATATATTTACATTTAATACAGATATAAATGGTTTGAAACCATAATTAACTGTCTGGTTTTTACAACTTTCATTCAGGAGCAAAAATCTGCCTTTACATTTGACAGGAATAAAACTTTGTCTTATCATGATAATTATCGATATTGACTGTATGGAAAACATTTTCGTGATAATTTTTTTGGCCATATCGCCCTGCCCAAGTTCATACTGGTATTCGCAATGGAAGTCATTAGAGTTTGTATTAAATACATTAGACTTTTTGTTTTTTTAGCAAGCGAGTCATGCATTAAAATTTAGATTTTATAATTACTAAAACTACTAAGAAATATATTATAAACACAGACATACAGTATAAATGATTGTATCTTTCGCTAATCCATGTAGATCTGACTGGGATTTTCTCTTTTCTGAAAGACACGTCATCAATGATTATTAAGTAAATCTTGCCTTAAGCGACATTAATAAAAAGTTACGATTGTGACTGTTGATTATCAAAACTATGAGCTAACTGCAGATATTGATTAAACGCTGTCCAAACATTGTCATAGTCTGATGCAAACAATAGAAAGACATCAACTTCCTCGAAACTAAGAATACATTTTAAGTTAGAGCTTATAAATATAAAACAAAACACTTTTAGGATTTTCAAATCTCTTTTAGGATTCAAGCAAAAATTGCAAGGTGACTGAGTAACTATAGAGTCACTTTTCTGCCACAACCAAAATTGAATTTAAGAGCGTCATGAACCCTGTCTGCTATTAAAATAGCTTGATGTAAAGAATTCTCATTTTCAGAACTAGATATATTGGGAAAATTGGAAAAAGTCCTTTGTGAACTAACTTCCATTGTGTTCGTTAGTAAACAGAATGGTTGTCGGGGAACTGACGTAACAATACAGAAAACTAAGAAACAATCATGTGTTATAGTCATCACTAAAAAATGCGCCGAGACTAAACACTTCAGTATATTATCAGCAGCATGACAAACAAACAAGTTCTGTGGAAGAAAATTTGCAAGCACATGTGTTGTTACAGTAGATGCTAACAGATGCTAACCGCCGTGTTAGATGCTACAATAAGTTAACAAGTAAAAGACCATGTATTTATTTTTTGCATTCCAGGAAGGTTTTAAGATCACATTCATTGTAACATAATTAATTTTCCTACTTAATAAAAAACATATGCCCCTATGAGAGTTATACTGTATTCAAAATACCGTATTACCATGTTGTTTCTGCGTATCGCCATTTTAGATGTCGTCTTCAGGAAGCGCCAACTACGTACTAACTACATATAACGTCAAGTTGTGTGCCCCTTCTAGTTATCCAAACCAGACTTTTAGTTGTTTTTCTCTTCATTAATATTATCATTATCATTCTAAAAGAGATTAGTAATTTAAAAATATCTTAAATTTAATTTGATTAAACTACAATGAATCCCATTGGTCACAATAGTGACTGTAAAGAAAGCTTACATTTATAAAGTCTAAACATTTAACTAAATGTTGTTTTAGTCCACTTCTTGAAAATATAGAAAACATTTTTTCACACTTTTCCAAAAATGAAATAATTGATTATTTTAAGTGTTTACTAATCACATCTTTGAAAAACTCTGCATTAAATGAATTAAGTACAGTACAGTTATATGTTTGTAGCAGTGTTCTTACCTCTGTTGTAAAGCTGTATATCTGTAAGTTTTTGTCGTTGACTCTGGACAGCTTTTCATTCTTACTGTAGTTGTTTATCTTACATCTCTACAGAACAGATCTGATATCTCAAATGAACTTTTAGACAGTTCACTTAAAATGTATTACAGTATGTAAAACACAAGATGTTTGCTCCGTGCTGGTCATCCTGGTCTTTCCTCAGTTCTTGTAAAATGTTATCCTTACAGATGTCAGCATTCCTGAATCGTTCAGAATTAACATTTAACTCTCTTTATCTATGTAATAAAAAAATGAAAATTATACACAGTACACTTCCAAGCACTATCATGTACTGAGTCCTACATACCAGAAAACAACATGATTATCTTAATAAGCTGGAAAGGATGTCACTCAGGAAGTTCCTGTTTTCGTAATCCTAATGTTCCTTTTTAATGTTCCTTATTTAAAATGTTACACCAGTTTACCAGAAGTTGCTGAATGCATCAGATTAGCATTTCTGTTTTTGGTAGACCAATGACAACGAAACTCAATGCTAAAATTTTCTATGCAAATAAGAAATAGGCCATGCTGATCTTTTTGAATATGAGGTCAACTGTCACAAAGTTAAATTCAGCCAACAAGTTACAAAGACATGGCTATTAGCTAGTAAACTTGTCTTTTTGTTTACTAGTTAGGGACTGACATTGATGGATATCATATAGAGCAGTCATTTTCAAACTGTTTTCAGGGGACTCACTGCTCTGCTCTTTTTGCATGTCTTCTTTATCTAACACACGTGATTCAGATCATTAGCTAAATAAGTAGGGATGCACCGAAATGAAAATTCTTGGCCGAAACCAAAAACCGAAAATGAGGAAACCAAGGCCCAAAAACTGAAACCGAAACATCGAAATAAATTATTATGCCAATTATTAGTACAAATGCATTTATGGCTATCACTGTGTACTAACTTTACTAGGGGTGTGTGACAGATCACAAAACTCACGGTTCGGATCACATTACAGTTTTTGAGGCACGGATCGGATTATTTTTTAGATCAGCAAAAAGGGGGTGGGGAAAATCTAATAACAAATAAAAAATTGCAAACATTTATAAAAAAGAACAAAGTTGCACATTAATAAGGGCTAACATTAGTATTAGGCACAGAAATCGAATTAGATGAGTCATAACAGTGTCTTTATTGTATAAATTAAATATATTATTATTTTTAGAGCTACAGAAGTGATTTTCTCTTTGTCTTGGGTTGTTTGATTAACATTAATGACACAGACTTAAGTAGGTTAATTAAGGTTACCGTCTCTTTAAATAAGCAGAGACTGGTTCATACATACACTTAAGACATAAACAAATGTTTTTATTAGAAAAAGAATACTTTGGAGATAATTTTGTTTATATGTGCCCTGTCAATAACAGAAAGATTTTACGTTCGCTTGTTTGCGTCTCACTTGTGTGTGCACTATTGAGGGCACTTAAACGCGTGCGCACACAGAGACCGAGGGCGAATCCCAAACAGCGCAGCATAAAAACGTTACGTTGTTTTTCATTGCTTTATTCGGCAAATGTATGTTAATGGACTACAGTATGAGACACATTTGTGCGACTTACACATCAAGAGTTCTGATCTTTGAAGGGCGTACTGTGATGATCACGATTGGACCGGACCTACAGACAACTGCTTACTTTAGCGCCTTTTTGCGGTTAAATACTTCCACGCCGCATACATGTTGCTTCAGACAAGCACGTGCAGGTCGCGGTTTCTGTTTGCGTCATCACAACATTTCGGCCGTATTGTTTCGGTGATAAAAGTCTTAAAAGTCTTAAAATTTTCGGTGGCCGAATATTCGGTGCATCCCAATACATAAAGGAGAGATCCATGAACAGAAATGGGTGTGTCAGTTAAAGGAGACATACAAAATATGCAAAGCACTGGGTCCCCTGGGATAAGATTGAAAATCACTGCCATAGAGTATTTCAATAATGATTCTAGTTGTTTTCCACACTGGAAAAATTATGTACTGGGATTCTTATTATGTATATACACCATTTTTGAATCATACTTTATTAGTTAATTTGAAGAGTTTCGTTGCAAAACGAGATAAATCCATTTTTTAACATTTTTGTGAAAACATGTTTATTATTATGTTATCATGTTATTATTTTGTTTTATGGTGCTACTTAGCTGTATTTTTTAAGTTATGAAGGTTTAAATCAAAACAAAACCAACTGCAGTTGCATTGAAATTTAATTGGAATGCACAACCAAAAAACGAGATTTCTGAACAATTAAAAACGGTGGTTATCTTGTTTTGCAACGAAACTCTTCATTTTTCTTTTGGATGATTTAAAATGGCAAGAAAACCTTTGTTGTATTAAAACAAATATAAGTTTAGTCGACCTTCTTACTTTAAATGTTACACCAGTTTACTGAACTTATAATGCTTAAAAGGGGACATTTCAACCAAGATTTACACATTTTCAGATCCTAAACCTAAAAACAAGCAAAACAACAATGGGGGCCTTACAGTACTGTGTTTATGCGGATTTATAGTCTAGGGTCATTTAGAAAATAAATCTACATTACTGTACATCTAAACAAAACTGAATGCTTTCTGTTACATTGGTCAAAAGCAAGGCAGTGGATCCAAGTGCAGCATAAAGGTTTTACTGTAAAAATCCCAAAAGTAAAAAAAATGGCCCTGATCAATGGCCATGAGACTCCTAATGCTCCACCAGGGCACCACCTAAACATTTTTTTGGGTGGGGAGTAAGGATCAGGCTCTGCATACCGGGGAGGCAAACCAATCACGGAAGCCTGCCTGTCCTATGCTGATGGTGGCGAGCCCGAGGAACTTGTTCCCAAGATGGCCGTCATGCCTTAACCTGTTCCCAAGATGGCCACCATGGCTGAATCTGTTCCCAAGATGGCCGCTATTCCTCAGCTAGTTACTACGTTGTTGTATAAACATAGCTGTAGACCGAGGGCCGCACACGGCCCGGGGTAAATTTTAATACGGCTCGCAGGACCATATTATACTTAATTAAATACTTTTAAAATGTTGATTTTTTTATTAGGACGTGAATACTGTCAACCAGGAGGGGGCGCTAGGTTCCACGGATCGTCACACTAAGCATAGTCCCGTATGTGAAGTAGAGGTCTTCACGGGTCCAAAAACCGAGGTCCGAAATCGAGAACCGATCAGGTTCGGGTCTAAACGTTTCACGCGTGCCTAGGACACGGGTCGGGTACAATAATCGGGTCTCAGGTTATTTAACATGAGTGTGTTTTTGCCAAACAGACCCGAGAAGCCCTAAACTCGCGGGTGTTTGTCTCAATGTAACGTAGACTATAACTGTGTTCCGTACACTTTCTGGCTTTTTCTGAAGCTTTCGTCTACTCCTCGAAGCAACTTGCTCAAAATAAGCATGTTTGTGTGCGCATTTTGGATAATGACGAGGGCCAGCATTTTTCTCCTTTATACCAAGGGGCCATACCCACATGCACAATTTACATCATTCTTAATTTTCTGTATTAAGAAACCACAATATACAATGAACCGGTGTTTAAAGATTTTAACTATAAAACTTAGCAATTATACTAATTCTAAATCATAACTTTATTTTCAGAGGACAAAGCATTTCAAATAAAACTTCTTAACTGCATTGCTTTAACATTTGTAACACACTTTTAAATTAGTATAGAGGAGTTTCTCATCCCGCCCTCAGAGAACATAATTATTTAAAATAATTACATCGATAATATAGGCAGAAGGGACAGGGCAGGCAGCAAACAATCGTAATAACGACTAAACAGATCAAAGTAACAAACCGGGTTATCACAGACAGAATAATGCTCAGAATGATAGCCGTGGCAAATCGAGACT
Organism: Misgurnus anguillicaudatus; assembly: GCF_027580225.2. Classification (NCBI taxonomy): domain Eukaryota; kingdom Metazoa; phylum Chordata; class Actinopteri; order Cypriniformes; family Cobitidae; genus Misgurnus; species Misgurnus anguillicaudatus. The sequence continues at coordinate 15,541,953 of NC_073360.2, read as the reverse complement.
TTGCACTGAAGTCAAGTTCAAGTTTAGTTTATATAGACAGAGGGTGATGGGAAACAGGTGGCAGTGCAATCAGTCCAGGTATGTGGGATTATGGGAAATGCAGTCTGGAATGTACTAATACTCGGGGGATGGCTCCCTCTGGTGGTGATCGGACGCCTCGTTTATCACACTATGTCATTTCAACTTGTTTTAAATATTGACTAATGACTATACTATATAACAAAGTTAAAGCTTGAAGGAATAATGCAGTTTTTAAAAAGTATACAGGTAAGCATTAGAGAATGCTAAAAATAGCGTTATATGTGGTGTTAAAGCTTAAGATGACTAAATGTTACTGATAAACTATAGGCTTCTTAAAGAAAAAAGAGAAATAATGCTTAGCGTTAGGCAAGGCTAAAGTTAGCGTTATACTGTAGACGTTTGTTAAAGCTTATAGAAATACAGTACTGATACTACAGAAAACAAATGGAGTGTTTTTTATATTATATACTGGCTGGATATCATTAATGGTCAACGTGTTATTTTCTGCCTCTTCTTTTAGCTTTTTTCTTCTTGCCCTTTGGATACACATGCTTCTCTTTGTTGCTCCATCCGTCTGTATCCATCATCTCAGGCCTGTTTCTTCTTCTTCTATCAGGTGTCATACGTCCTGATGGTACACCTGCATCAAGGTAGGACAGAACATTTTTGCGAGTGAATCTTGATACAAACAACAGCAATATACAGTGTTTTATGCTGCAGTTTGGTAACAGCTGGTAGTTTCTTACCATCTTCCATAGTTTGGTTGACATCAGTGTTTGTGGAGAGTAGTGCGGGTACATTGACGTTTTCATTCACAGTAAGGGAATCCAGCATTTGACCAGCTGCTGATGAAACAAAACATAAATAAATATAAATGTTTGTTAAGGTTAAAATGCAAATGTGCTATTAAAAACATTAACTTAAAATCTCAGGAGGTACTTCAAATAATTTAGGTCAATTGACCCAAAAGACCCACGTCTTTTACCTTCACTACAAAAAAAACTGTTGAATCAACAAAAGTATTTGTATTAGGTTGCCTAATTATTATGAGTTTACTCAACTAAGGATATAAGTTCACCCAACTCATAAAAAATAACGAGTTCTTTTTAAACTTTGTTATCTCGATATATACATACTACAAAACATTGGTCAAATAACTGCTCAGACAGTTTGTGTTTAATGCATTTTTACTAGGATCAAACTCAACACTGAACACAAAAACCTCAATCATGATGACAAACATAATTCATAAAAAAACAACTCTAGATACAACAGATAACAGAGACAACAACAATAGCATACATAAAGTCAGCATACATTAAAAGATTCTTTATAAAAATATGAGCCATATAATTTTAGTCAAATAAAATAATCTTTGTAAGATGTTGAAGACTCAAAAAATGCCTCATCAGTTGAATGTAATATTACATTATTATTATTACATTATTATTATTACATTATTATAGGTGTATCTTATCAGGTTTGTTGGATGCAACTAAACTTGTTTTACGTTGACCTAATGTAATCATTTTAGGTGGAAATTTGCCACATAATTCAAATACATTCAATTGATGAGGCATTTGTTCAATTGATGAGGCATTCACAAACTAATAAGTGAACTCAACTAACTATAACAAAAAAACAATTGTTTTATTATGATTGTTGGAAGTCACAAATTTGTCAAAAAATAGTATTAAGTAGACACATTGCGCGCACACGTGCAGACACACATGTGCAGATACCTGCCCCCCCCACACACACACGTGTAAACACACACACACACACACACACACACACGTGTAAACACACACACACACACATACGCACGTGCGTAACATACACACACACACACACACACACACACACACACACACACACACACAAACGCGTAAACATACACACACGCAGACACATACTCAAACTAAAGCACTTTTCGCAGCCTTGTATCTAATATTATCAGCAGGTTTAAACTTTGTGACCTTGTGACCTTGTGAGTTAAAGCAGTTATACAAATATTTTTTTTCTCATGGATGTATCATGAGTAATAAGACCTGTAATGTGTATTAGCACAGTAAACATATTCATGTATTGTTGACTGAACATATTCACAACTCACCATTGTCCCGATTCTCTTCAGGAACTGCAGTCCTACAGTCAGTTTTGAGAGAAACAAAAAGTCATTCAAAATACTAAAACTTTGATTACAAAACGTGTAACATCAGACCCAGGTTCATTTCTTTAAGGTTGACCTGTGATCTGTACTGACCTATTCACATACGGTGTGCACCTCCTTATGGGATAAGACTGATCGCCAATGACCATCTCACCGTTAAACCCGAATGGGTCATCTTGACACTGTACTGAAATCTGCAAGGAGTCACAAAATCTTTAGCTGCTTGTGCTTACATACATTAATAACTTCATTATGTGTCAAAAGATATTATGTTCTTTATTGTGATAAACAAACTCATGTACTTTATCAGCATCTTCACATTGAACTGGGACCTGTAAAAGTATAAAAGAAAGATATTCCTGATAAACTACATTATACAGTACTTTACTCCAAAATCCATTTATTAAAAATCTTTGTCCAAGAATGTCTACAACTTAATGACATTTTTTTGTATGCTTTCTGCCAAAATGAGTCATGCATTAAAACTTAACAGTAACTAAAACTACAAATACATCAAATATAACCTCAGCCAATTATTTAATATGATATTTGCTAACCCATAAGCGTGGAAGACAAATTCATCAAAACTGAACAAACGGATATTGATTCAACTTTGTCCACATATTGTTTACGAATGATACAAAACAATAGAATGACATCAACTTCCTTAAAACTAAAATAAACATTGAGCTTCGCCCTGAGGCAGATACACAAGGGAATTCTAACATACTATCCAAACTATTAATAAATACAACCAGCCCACCAAAAGTCCTATAAGTAATTTAACATTTAACGTTTTGTAGGAGAAAGCTTTCTGTTTATGCATAATTTGCATGATATAAAAATACCCTTTCTCTTCCAGCATGTGCACGTGTCATTGTCACATTAATAACACGATGTACGTCGCACTAATAACACGATGTACGTCGCACTTATTATGACTCAAAGATACGCTACATCCGGGATAGTTCTACGCCCAAAACGTGTTTTTGAACTTGTGCTGACTCAAAACAATCAACATATTTTTTAAAGCGTGCTTTCATTTCCTTGTGGTTTATTTTTTTGTGAGAACTACAAAGACAGTGTGTGGTGTCACACATAGACTGTCACACAAATATTTATATTGAAACTGATAGTGTGACTGTAATTGGACAGTGCAACACATTGCGAAACTGTGTTCTTCAAAAGTGCATGTATTATGAAAAAATACATGACTTCTATTATTGTTTATTTCTGCATAAAACAAAACTTCCAGAAGATACCAGAGATCTTTGGTTAAAAAACAAGGGAGATGTTTTCAGTGACTTTTTAAAAGTTTACATCTGACCACAAGGTGACAATCTTGCACTATGAAAATAAGACAAAGCAGGATCACAACAATAATTCATCATCTTTATATTATATGGCAGACATGTTGAAAAGCGTAAACAGAAGAAATGATACTGGGTTTTCTTTTAATTAAAAATAGTGTAATTTCACTATGATAGGTCTTCTGTTACTGTTGAGAAAACCTAACAAAAGCAATGCAAGAACATGGCTAATATAACCAATTCCCTCCTCAAGGGGGCGATACAGAAGAGCAACTCAAAAAGTGTACACCAGACAGCCCACATGGGATGCTTGAGGTCCTCAGGGAGATCTTTCATAGTTGTACCAGCTGTCACCAAATAATATCATCTTTGAGTTTTACTATTAATTTTTGATTTCCATAGCATTAACTCTCGTGTATATTTCTGTTTGCGCTGTGGCACTGTGTGGTTTGCTGTAAAAAGTCTAGTGAGTTCAACTATTGCTACTTATTTATAAGTCTATCATGTATTAACTGAGACACTTACATGTATGACATCATCGGTTGAGGTTTTATTGTGATTAACTACATTATGTGTTCATTCCTTGAAAGCCAGTGGTTTTAAAACAGTAGTTGTTTCACAATTTACCCATTATTTTTACTTCACTTTGTTTAAATCTGTTTTTCACTAAGGCCTCAGACAGACGAAGAGGATAATATATTGTTATGAAATGCATAAAATACAAATATAATACAAACTACATCTATACAATACAAACCACTTGGCATAAAGAAGCATTTAACCAATGTGCACTGATGGGCTGTACAAGTGAAATCTGTGGTGAAATTGAAACGATATTGTTTGTTACACTTAACACATGCTAGCATTACATCATATTAAATCTCGACTTTGAATAGAGGCTACACCCATTATACACGGGGGAGTCGCTAACAAAGGCAATGATGCAAATCATATGCAGTGAGACACGTGGAGACCCATACGGCAGAGCGGCGGGGCTTTTGCGCTTTAGAGCTGTGACTTAGACAGTTTGTGGGCCGATATCTGCTTGTAAAGTGGGGCTCGGGGCCCTTTTGTATGGATCCAAGACATGGGGAGACTGGGGGTCGTGCCATGCAAGAAGTGTGCCACATTTTGCATCAGCAAAACATATCCTACCCCCACCACCCTTTCACCACAATACATGCACCCCCTCCTTTTCTTTTCTTCTCTTCTCACTTGTTCTCCCTTCAAAATCTGACACCCTCCAGGTGCTAAGGCCTGAATATGGGGCCCCAAAGATGAAAAAAAGAGCATCTGGTGTATATCCCTGTGGGGGCTCTTACAAAAAAAAGGGGCTATATGTTTTAAATGCTACTAAATACTGCATGAAAAATACTGTGTCCAATATTTATAAAAAAATTGTATGATAAGCTAAACATTTTATGCAAAACAATACTTTTATTGCAGTCACACGACCTCATGACATTACACCTTTACTACAGCAAGTGCCGTCTATTTATTGGTGTAAGAATTGCCTAGGCTGTTCGATTAAAAAATTTGTCAAAAATGTGATGTCATCAACCAGTTAATTATGAAAGCTTGTCTTTTCTGAAAAGTAAAAGTTGGCTTATTTGTATGAATTTGTACGACCTCATCCATACATTTTAGTTGACATTGGTGACTTTAAGTTCAGGGGTTGGTTTTAGGGGCGGAGCTTCATTATTGTTTGAATCTGATAATCATATAGTTTTGTATGATTCACACGGTATGAATTTGTACAAAATCGTCGGTTTTGTAAAATAGTTACGCCATTACATGCACTCTTAGAAAGGATGTGTTAATTTTTTTCACATCTTTTTGTGTAATTATGTGTCATTTTGTGTTGATTTTGTGTTCAAATAAAACACAAGTTGTGTTAAAAGTAACACAAAATGTGTTGTTTCAATAATAATACAGAGATGTGTGGATTCTGGGACAAGGCATTTAGTGTGTTGTCCCAGAATCAACACTAATGTATTGTTTTTAACACATCTGATCTAGAGTGTGAGATCAAGTTGACTTTTTGCATCAAATAACTTCAAATTAACATTTCCGGAACAATTTTACCCAACAAATCAATATATAAATCATTATTACAAGCTTATCCATGCGAATCAGCATGGAGGTTAGAAGACGATGCGTAATGCCATTATGACATCATTAATGCATTTGGCTGATTGCCCACACTGTCTTTAGGCTATGCTGATGAATAAGGTCACTGTCAAATATAAAGGAACATATTCTGTTACTGGGATGGCACCCTGTGTTGTCGCTGACACATTTTACCAGCTTTATTCATTTAAACTTAACTCTTCAACCAATTGCACCAATATTTTTAAATTTGAAATAAAAACATAAAATTTATTTTTGTGTCTATTTAAAAGGGGCTCTATGCATTTTCTGTTTTTATCAAACAGTGACCCCTAGAGTCCCCCCACTCTGTACACCTCCGAAGATAATGACCAGGTAATGTTTCACAATTTCATAGAAATATTAGGCTACTGTATAGTCTACTAAACTACTGATGATGTTAATAGGATAATAAAAAGTTTATTCCAAGTGTAGAGTAGGTCTACAATAATAAAGTTGCCTACCGCGTTTGCTATTGCATATTGTCTATAGTCTATATCTACTGTATCATTTCATGTGTGTTTTTTTATTGTAATGTAAACATTACAAAATGCCATGACAAAGTTAATTGTGTACGTTGCATTATTTCATAACATTGGCCGTTATAATGTCACTATACATGATTATTGCTATTATCATAATAGTTTGCAAATTGTGTATGTTTACACTATTTACAACCTCTAGGCTTATTTATGTCCTGATAATTATGTGAGATATTGACAACTGTTGTCATGATAATCACATGACATACTACAAGTAAGCGCAACAACATACAACATAGACCGCAAACAAGTTTACAAATAAGGAATTTACTTACTAGTCCATCAACAAGATCACCAGATCAGCATCCCATCCAGTGCTGTCTTTTAGCTCACGCCAACGAGTAAAACCTGACCGAGTGGGACTCTCGTCCGGTTCCTAACGCGGTCAGATTCTCTTTTCCTTTTCCTACTCTCTTCCGAACAGGCTTTCTTAACTTTTCCATCATTGAGCATCACGTCTCAAATTTGCACGTGCAGTTGTTGTTTATAGGCTTGTTCGACTTCATGTGGCGCTGCAAGAACCGACAGCCAGATGACGTCAAAGTATCGCGAGAATGATCCGAGACGGCACTTTGACGTCATCCGTATGTAAGTTCTAGTGGCGCCGCACGAAGTCGAACAAGCCTAATATGTGTGATGTCGTTGCCGTAAGGCAAGTCGTGATTCTCGCGAGATTTGTCGGGGGCGCTCCTCTTAAGCTTGCATTGCTGGTTTTTCTAGCGGCGTCCTCCCCGAGCTTCAACAGGATGATAATTCGCCTTACTATGACTTTGTTTACAACCGAAATAACTTTAAAGCTGTTATATTAAGGTAAAATAACTGCATAGTGTGTCTTTAAAGTCTATTTACAAAGTCACAACACACAGTAATGATTAATGATTGTAATTTATTGAAAGTCCTTGCAATATAAAATTGCAATTGATGATAGCCCATTGTGTTGACTGTCAAAAAAAAAAGGTGTGCAAACAACCTAATTTTGCCTTAGGTTCTAAAGTGTTTAAAATGTCCTACTGTAATTGAAGTACCAATATGCACTCTTTCGAGGTGTACTTAAATTTGTACTTACAGTATATGTACATTTTGGCACATGTTATTAAAAATTCACTCTGTAATTCTAAAAAATAAAAGGATGAAGTCAGCCAAGCAATGTAAATCACTTTCCTTTCATTAGTGCCTAAGAGATGCTCATTGCAATCCTGCAGTCTTGCATCATTAGGCACATCAGACACAGCTTAATGTGAAATGACTGATTCAACAGCTGTTTGGTATGTACATGCATTGCATTTAGTGTGAAAGATCACAGTATGGAATAAGATGATATGGTTGATCATATATCATTCCTGATCGTGATCTCATTCCTTTAATTCTGTTCTTGCATCTCATTGGTTCAATAGAGCAGCAGCACTGGCACTCGCCAATGATGCGTAATACCACTATGACATCACTAATGCATTCGCCTGATTGCCCGCACTGTCTTTAGGCTGTGCTGATGAACGAGGTCAGTTTGAGACATCAGGGCCCACTGCCAAACTTTCCTTTTTTTACTTATGCACACGTTTGCCCTGGAGGTTTTCCTGGTGCATGTTGAGGTTTATTTGTTTTGGCAAATGGTTATTAAAAGCTGCTGTATTTGTGTGTAAAATAATGAAATGAGATGGGCCTGTCACTCAAATTAAATGATGGTGATGCAAATACATTCACATAATAGAAGGATAAAAAGAAAAAGGCTGGCAGATTCGTGATGGCTTTAACAACAATTCTAATATTGTTGAGATTACATAAGGTTGTCTCATAAACCAGCATGTCTGTTAAAAAGATAGATCACCCAAACATGAAAATTTGATTGTTGTTTGATCACCTTGATCAATGTTTTATGACTAAACATATACTGCATATATTAACCAGGGGCCTGATAAGACTTATTTTGTATTGTTTGTGGATTTACCGTTCCTTCAAATGTTTACCGTCATTGCTTCATCCACGGTCACTTTGAAATTTATGATTAAGGGATTATCAGCTACATAAGCACAAGCACACAGTAAAGGTGCATTTCACATAAAAAGCTACCTGCAAATCTGTCTGATTAAAGTCCAGATGTTGGTTAAAGCACAACATGTGTGGCAGTAGAATAGAGTTGTGTATATAAAACATGCTTTTTCTATTGATTTAAAATGCATCCGAAATAGTTATTCTGCCAGAAATGACCTCAGGTACACGTCTCCGTCTGATACCGTTTCTATTTAATTTACTTTTGATTCACTATTTAATTCATCACTGTCTCTTACATAACAACGCCTCCCTGTGCCACAAAGCATTTGCTCTTACAGAGGCTTTAGAAAGTTGATCAATTTGCCAAGGACTAAATGAGCTATTGACAATATTTGCTGGTACATAAATGTATATAATGGCACAGAGAGGGAAAATATGAGTGTCTTTGCCAATTGTTCATTTCAAGCTATCACTGTGCATCATCATCTAGACTCATTCAAAGTCCATCTGCCAGCTTTCGGTGGCCAAACGTAGGACAATATTAGCATTTTAATGCAGTACTACAAATTTTTAAATTAACTTAATAATAACTAAATGTTTATTATTTATTATTTTCAGTTGTAGTTCAATAAACATGTTTGCATGCTAAATGCAGCCGAACTCTTGTCCAGATCTGATTCTGCAAAAACAGACGATTTTAGTCAGATTTTACATGCCATTTTAAAAAGTAAAATTGTAGCTACATTAAAATGATACATTTAACTCTTTCCTCACCATTGACAAGTTAACTCTTACGCAACTTATAAAACCCGGAAGTATCGCCCTAGGGCAATGTCCGTGTAAGTTTTGAGGATCGCTCTGCATCTGATCTCTATCAAAAGTCCTTCACAAAAATTAAATTATCAAAACCTACCCATATTTGAGAGGTGATAAAAGAGAGCTAATGAAGGTAGGATGAAACTTTTTTTAGTTTGAAAGCAGAAGGCCCAGTTCTTTGATTTGATTTGATATTGTATGTTTATATATTTTAAGAAGAACATTTTCTGGAAGGCATTAAACTTTTGTGAAAATCATGACAAATGCTGGTGCTGGCTGGCAACTTTAAAAAAATGCTGGTGGGGAAAGAGTTAACGTCCGTATAATCTGACTCATAGAGCCTTAAAGGTGCACTCTTTTTATCTTTGACCTCGGTGACCTCCCCGTAATGACCTACTGTAGCAACCACACAGAATGCCCATGCATACCACATAACTACATCCTTGGCCATAGCATCCTAACATTGTGGCACTGACAAGCATCACTTACATTTTGTTCCGTAAATGAATTTTACTATGTACTTCTGTTGGAATGATAGTAATAATGGTAATTATGATGATTTAAGACTTAAAAGCTTGTTGAACAGTTCATGGAATGTGCAGAGTTATTCTAGGAATGAAGTTGTTTCTTTATAAAAGTAGCTAGTGACATTAACTTGATGCTGTGGGACTTTAGAAACTTCAGCATTTTGTGGCTTGATCATATTTGCCATTTTTTTTCTGCTGGTGGGTGCGCAACATCACGCATTGCTTAGGTTGCTTAGCAGCGGGAGATGCTTTGGGGGTGCCCAAGCCCTTTGGAAAGAACAAGGAAAGCACCGCTGTCGCATTTTCCGTTTTAGTAGTTTTTTTGTAATTGTTACCGTTTACTCAATTTAAACATTTCGCCTTGTATACAACATAGCAGGGCTCGGCAAGTAAGTTTAGCATCAGGTCAAAAAAATGTTTGCCACACTCAATTGCTGGGTTATTGTTGATCCATAATGGGTAAATATTGGACAGAACACATGTTGGGTTAAAAATGACCCCATGCTGGGTTAAGAATGTGCGTGCTGAGCATAGGTGCCTTTTTGCACCCAGATATTCTTCTGCGGGGTTTTCATGACAGATATATTTCAAAACCAGCACCTATAAATAATAATCTAGCTGCGGGCGTGGGTCAGATATTATTGCTTAAGGGCCAGTTTGGGCCTGCGGGCCGTCTGTTGCTGACCACTGCCATCTAGGATCTTAAAGAAGTAACGCATTGCATTCTGCTGTTTTAAATAAGAGATAAATGTACAGCCAGCCATTTGTTATACAGAATATAACAACAGAGTGATCGGGGCAGGTCTTGTATCTCCTTGATGGAGTTTATTTAGCAAATCAACCGTCTGGATGTACAATATCCCATTTTTAACACAGCCACTTGCCACATACATATAAAAGAATGAACATGAAATATTTATTTTATTTATTTGATTAGCCGTTTCTTGGTTGAATCATTTGTAAATGTAATCTCATATACTGTATGTTGTTAATCATGCATGTTTATATTGAATTTATTTGTATTTAAGTGCACCTGTCAAGATGACGGAGTACATGGATGAGGCTATGTTGTTAGTTTCATGCAGATGTTATGTGGGATTAACTGACCTGAATCTGAATCAAGCATTCCAGAGCGCTTTGTTATAAGCTACATTTATACATTTCAATGTTTAATAGACAGTATATACACAAACATAAAAAAAGATTTCTACATTAACTTACAATACAATACCCTGACATCAGCAATTCATTATCAAAGGCATTTATACGTAAACTGTATCAGCACTTATAAATGAATCTAGATTTTTAACAAACAAACATTCACTGACATGTTTCACATGTTGCATAATCGTAGCGTGTCTTTTTATGATACAATGATCATTTCCTTTGATGCACTTTGAGCTCTATCCTTCAAAGAATGTGCTTTTTTAACTAAACAAAGATGATTTTATGAAATCCTCTCTTGCGCATGTCTGGCACAATCTCAAGCTGTGCATATCGAGTTCCACTCAGAACATATGGGTAGTTTCACTTGTATCCTCATTTGTGTCCTCAGCACATAAATACGTCTATGTGTCTCTGTCTATTTATGTGTATGTGTATGTTAGAGCGTCAGCTGAGCAGGTCGGACTTCCTCTTTGGCTGAAAGCAGTGCTGAGACATCAGTGTATGTGGCAAGAGTTCATACAGGTCAACAGCAGGTTGAGGAATGCATGTTTCCCACACTGAGCCCAGCACTTTCTCATGCATGTGAACCCATGTAAGCTATCGTACTTCAATACAGAGAGCGGAAATACGGCGGGGCTGCTGGGCCCCTAGCTATGGGGCAGCTTTACGCTGATGAGGCCAAAACTAGTGGGTGTATTTTTTGTAACTCTAACATTAAAAAAGTTTTAAAATTTTCACCAAATTGGTTTATGTAATACATAAAGTTTTCGTTTAATCAGCTTAATTCCAACAAGCAAATCAGCAAATCTAACAGTGAATCATGTTTAAACAATATGCTTAGAGCAATACTCCAGCCAAATATCAAAATTTCCCGATGAATTACTCACCCTCAAGCAATGCGAGATACACATGTCCATAATCTTTCAGACTAACACATTTGGAGTTATTTAGTAAATGTCCTTGCTCTTCCAAGCTATAATAGTAGAAAACAGGGTACTTTAAACCCTGAAAAATGCATAAATTCTTCACAAAACACAGCTCCAAGGGGGTTAATAAAACTCCAGCTTTAATTGTGCATGTTTAAATTATTTGATTGAAGTTAGTTGTAGAATCATGACAAGTATTTTTTCTGATACTGGAGAAGTTGGACAATCTGCTTTTGAATACTACACATATAAACAAGGTTCATGTAAGGTGGGATGACAGCATGACAAATATCGCGTTATTTACTCACCGTTTTCCGTGTGTAGATCCAGAGGTGTTTTCAACCATGAAAAGTAAATTTTTAAAGCGATCATTTTTTTCTTATAACGTGTTGTGTTTGTCGTTTCATGTGATACAATACTGATCTATCTACAGGTTATTTAGTGCTCTAACACATCCTGAGGTTTGACTTCTCAGAGTTTTTCAAAATAAAAGTAAATCAGGTTTAAATGTAAGGAGATTCTGTCGGGACGAAAGTAACACTTGTTACTTTTATCCCGCGGCTAATACTGTTGTATATGTTGAAAATTCATATTATTCTAATTTGATTTGATTTAATTTTACTGTGTTCAAACTGTTAAAAAATATTTTATTCTCAAGTTTGTACTGTTGGTTGCTTTTGAAACATTTGATAAATTTGAAATGTAATTTCATTATTTTTTACAAAGATAAATTGCAAAATATGTTTGCAGCTACATAATTGTTATATTTAATAAAAACAAGTATAACACATAAATCTATTGTGTTTTGTTGTGTTACTTTTGACCCACCTGTGTTACTTTCGTCCCTGCAGGTGTGGTCGAAACTAACAATTCACTACTTATGTTTAAAGTGAAATTAAAGTCATTTTACTTTTTTACAAAAATATATCTCTGTCTATAACATTATCTTTTAAAGTTAAGTTTTCTGAAAAATGGTACTTTCACCCCCCGCTCTCTCGCTCCCTAATACCAAAATAATCTTTAATACCATAGAAATGTTCATAATTCTCACAAAAAAAACATCCCTACCGGTTGACAAGTTTGTACCGGTTAATTGTGTCTACCGGTTTATCACCCACCCCTATACGCAACAAACTTTTTTCCACGTTCGGCTCGCATGCATCCATAGAGCTTTCAATTTTTTATAGTATACTCACTGCAGCTACGCGCGGATGGCCGCGTTGACACATACGCAATACAAATGATTTCTTATTTAAATTATTACTCTACCAGGCCGCCAGGAGAGCACTGATTTGCGACATTTACAGTACATTAAAAAAAATTAGGATAAGTCAAGAAAAGTAGCAGATCCACCATTACAAACAAAGTTTAGAACAAACATCAAGAAAACAAAGAACAGGAATCAAACATTATGGTGACGAACATGCTCCGCAGCTTTTTGTTCTTGGAAGAAGTGAAAAAAAGAGAGTTTATTAAGTATACGCACTGCCCGCGCATATTTAAAAAAAGAAAAGAAAAAGAGCCGTGATAAAATGGCAAAATCGTGATCTCCTCTGAAACAACTGTGATATGATATTTTCCCCATATCGCCCACCCCTACTTAAACCACTTTCAGTTACCATTAACAATTAAGGAGCTCAGACGCAAAAGCTGCTAAACGCCACCTCCATCAAAAATGAAATAATATTATTAATCGAATGCTTTCGGCATGTTTTATTCATTCACTTAATCCCAGCCTCGGGTGATTCTGAAATACCGGTTTGTTGGCAGAATCCATTAACAGTCTGATAAAAAATGCTCATTTACAGTACAAGAAAACATGTCAGACAGAGGGTTTTTGTGTCTGAGCTCTTTAATTATTTACAGTCTTCATACGCCCTGAATAAGCTTGCCTGAGCGTATATTATTAAATATACAGAAGTGCCTATGGCCACAACTAACAGACAACATATGTACAGACAGGACCTCATTCGAAACATGATTTTTTTCTGTCTGGGCAGATGATTTGCTGATGAGAGCAAATTTTCAGACAGAGATGTTGTCTGTCGGAATAGCCCGTATAGCAGCAGCAATATATATATATAAAAAAACAACAACTAAGAACGGTTTACAAAGTGCATAAAGACATCCCGGTTTTGAAGCTCAATGTGTTTGCTCATGGCAGACCTCTTCTGCCAAAACACTGTCAAGGCGTATCAGCGGCCACGTCTGTGATCGTTCACACATACCCACATTCCCACACACACAGTATCACACTCATTCAGACAATCTGAGTTGTTGTGTTTGGCCAGACATTAGTCTCATTGAGCTCCAGGGTGTCTCATCACTCAATGCAGCATACAGTGATAAGATACCATCCATGCCCTCATCAGGAGAAAGCTTAATGGCGTACAATGATGTCTTTGTGAGAGGTTTCTTACCCCTGAAACTTTATAAACTCCAAGACATTTAAAGTTAAGGATCTCAGGATTCTGGGAGTAACTTGTCTAGACTAGTAAGCAGCAAAGGGCAAAAAAGTGCTTTTATATTAATAATTTATATTATATCAAGTTTGCAAAGTATGCATGATATTATTCATAAACAAGAACATGTGACTGTCGATTAAATAGTAAAGTCTGTCTCTGGAAATTTTGAATTTTGAATATACAATATTATTGGTAACACTTTACCATAAAGTTGTATCTGTAAGCATTAGTGAATGCATTAGCTGACATGATTTAACAATGAACAATATAGCATTTGTTATTCTTAGTTCATGTTACAGTAATTTTAGCATTTATTAATACATTTTTAAAATCAAAAGTTATATGTTAGCAAGAGTTAATAAACTAACATGAACAATTGCATTGGCATTAACTAATTTTTACAAGATTAGTAAATTATAAAACTACACTCACCTAAAGGATTGTTAGAAACACCTGTTCAATTTCTCATTAATGCAATCATCTATTCAACCAATCACATAGCAGTTGCTTCAATGCATTTAGGGGTGTGGTCCTGGTTAAGACAATCTCCTGAACTCCATACTGAATGCCAGAATAGGAAAAAAGGTGATTTAAAGGGCGTTTTGCAGGTAAAGTTTTCAACGAATTTGTGCAATTTGCTTGTTGATAATAAACATTTAGGGGTAGTTTCCCAGACAGGGATTAGCTTAAACCAGGACTAGGCCTTAGTTTAATTAGGACATGTAACTAGTTTTAACAAAAATGTCTTACTAAAAACATTACTTGTGTGCATTTTGAGGCAAAACAAAGGGAACTTATGTATTTTAAGATATGTCTGTGCAAGTTGTTTTCAGTTTGGACAGCTCTTACATTTATTTTAGTCTAGGACTAGTCTAATCCCTGTCCAGGAAACCGCCCCATAAACTGTTATCCATTGTATTTTATGTTGTTGGGTATCACAAAACCCGAAAAAGTATGAAAAAGTACAGTGGTTTGCAATGATTCTCCTTTCCCCCACAACGCACTGTATGACGTCACGCTAGGGAGAGAATTTACAAAAGCCGCCTTGAGAGCATTGAGAATGAATATAGAAAGACGAGTAAAGTACAGTTCTGATAGCGCAGATAATAGATAAATACATAGATAGATAGATAGATAGATAGATAGATAGATAGATAGATAGATAGATAGATAGATAGACAGACAGATAGATAGACAGACAGATAGACAGACAGATAGATAGACAGACAGATAGATAGATAGACAGATAGATAGACAGACAGATAGACAGACAGATAGATAGATAGACAGACAGATAGATAGATAGACAGATAGATAGACAGACAGATGGATAGGCTAGTGTAGAGAGATAGGCAGACAGCCAGATAGCATAAGGTTAGCATATCTTCGTGTAGAAAGTAAACAAACAATTAACATACTCGTGCATGCTGGCTTGAGGGGGTCCATGATCCTGCCTGAAATGGGTGTAACTTTATCCGATCTTCAGCACAAACGGTTTCGGCAGCATGTCTCTAATCCTTGAAGGTGAGTGAAGCACGTCACGTCTGTTCGCGGTGCAGCCTCTGCTCAACAAAGTATATAAAAGTGCTCAACCTGTTCGGCAGGTCCAAACATGTACAGGATTTATAAAAATACGGTGATCACTGAGCGGTTCCTCCTCAAATGGCATAGTCTGTCGTGATGTAAAAAGCCGCCGAACGCCTGTTTATTACAGTATGTATGCGGTCATATCCGAGTATGCTGCAGCTGCTGACTGCTGCTGCATATAAAATGATCGTGTGATTCGTTATAATCGCATAAACAATATAACAAAGCATCCTTTTATTTCACAAAACAATATATTTGAGATATTATTTGATAGACTAGTAAGTGTGGATTAAGGATGTTTAAAAATCTCTAGCCTGGTGGTCAGGACATGAATGGATCAAATCAGCAGATTTGCGAAGTTTTATTTATCTCCACATATATCATAAATAATAATTAGCATGGTAACTTTGCAGTATAACACATTATATATTTCCTACAATGTATATATGATTTCCAAATTATATACGTAAGTATTAAACAGCAATAAATGTCTCATCTATCTCTATGGCTCTGGCTGAGTCTTTCTCCACTTCTCCCCAACGTGACGTCATCGCAGAATTGCATTAAAAAAAACGTTAATACCAAAAACGTAAAAAAAGTGGTCTTTAAGACCATTTTTGAGACATTTTAAAAATTATACACAGATCTTGAGTGATTTGTGTACCCATTAATCGACAGTGGTGGTTAACCTGCAACACGCACTTTAAGCAATTTTGAGCGAGGCATGGTTGTTGGTGCCAGACGGGCCGGTCTGAGGTGCTCAGTTACTGGGATTTTCACGCACAACCATTTCTAGGGTTTACAAAGCATGGTGTGAAAAGGGAAAAACATCCAATAAATGCCTTGTTGATGCTAGAGGTCAGAGGAGAATGGGCTGATTGATTCAAGCTGATAAAAGAGCAACGTTGACTGAAATAACCACTCGTTACAACCGAGGTATGCAGCAAAGCATTTGTGAAGCCACAACACGCACAACCTTGAGGCGGATGGGCTACAACAGCAGAAGACCGCACTGGGTACCACTCATCTCCACTACAAATAGGAAAAAGAGGCTACATTTTGCACGAGCTCATCAAAATTGGACAGTTGAAGACTGGAAAAATGTTGCCTGGTAAGATGAGTCTCGATTTCTCTTGAGACATTCAGATGGTAGAGTCAGAATTTGACGTAAACAGAATGAGAATATGGATCCATCATGCCTGTTACCACTGTACAGGCTGGTGGTGGTGGTGTAATGGTGTGGGGGATGTTTTCTTGGCACACTTTAGGCCCCTTAGTGCCAATTGGGCATCGTTTAAATGCCACGGCCTACCTGAGCATTGTTTCCATCCCTTTATGACCACCTTGTACCCATCCTCTGATGGCTACTTCCAGCAGGATAATGCACCATGTCACAAAGCTCGAATAATTTCAAATTGGTTTCTTAAAACATGACAATGAGTTCATTGGGGCGGCAGTGGTTGAGTGGTTCATGTAGGTTGTCTACAAACCGGAAGGTTGGTGGTTCAATCCCCGGCTCCACCTGACCAAGTTTCGAGGTGTCCTTGAGCAAGACACCTAACCCCAGATGCTCCCGACGAGCTGGATGGTGCCTTGCATGGCTGACACTGCCGTCGGTGTATGAATGTGTGAGTGAATGGGTGATTGTGAGCCAAAATTGTAAAGCGCTTTGGATGGCCATTGGTCTATGAAGGCGCTATATAAATGCAGTCCATTTACCATTTATCATTCACTGTACTAAAATGGCCCCCACAGTCACCAGATCTCAACCCAATAGAGCATCTTTGGGATGTGGTGGAATGGGAGCTTCGTGCCCTGGATGTGCATCCCACAAATCTCCATCAACTGCAAGATGCTATCCTATCAATATAGACCAACATTTCTAAAGAATGCTTTCAGCACCTTGTTGAATCAATCACACAGAATTAAGGCAGTTCTGAAGGCGAAAGGGGGTCAAACACAGTATTAGTATGATGTTCCTAGCAATCCTTTAGGTAAATGTATAATTATTTAAAAAAGAGTATGTACATTATGCTATTGTCAACAGCAGTAATGCATTACTCACCCCTTTGCTTATTCAATTGCATCTATTGTTCTTCTTATATGTAAGTAGCTTTGAATAAAAACATCTGCTAAATCATTAAATATAAATGTAAATTGCTCATTATTAGTTCATGTTAGCTAATGCACTTATTAATGTTAACAAATTCATTATTGTAAAGTGTTACATAAATAATATGTAAATGTTAGTGCAGTTTGCGTTGTTGTGGCACTTATATGTTGCAATTCATTGTTTTGATAATAAAATAAGTAAGATAATAAAATTTCATGTTAGTTTTTTTATTTATTAAGTAGTTATGCAGTTAGAGATAATGTACAGTCAGTTATTACTCAAACAAAGATCTGTAGCAACCCTGTTTATTTTGTTGATAAGCTGACCATATAATATCTCTTATATAATTTGACTGTAAAGATACAGTACACATAGGTCACATAGACAAAACTTTAAGAGCTCAATGACAAATGTAAAAGCCACAGTAGAACAGAGAACAGCTAAAAAGTATTTATGGATTCCACCTGCTCTTTAAAAATGAATGTGTCAGAGAAAGTACAAAAGATAAGAGAGATGGATCTTGCTGTGGGTCAAAACAGGAATGTTACCACACACATACACACGAAAACGCACCGTACACACACAATGTTCAACCGTACCAACTGTGCGCCGTGAACCTCATCATTCTTTTTGGTCGCCAGCAAGGTCTTGACCCCCCTCGACCCTCTCACTTTCTACCACAGCACAATGTCTCACGCACCACAATAACAAGCGGTTTCCTCAGTCATGTGTCTTGGGAAAGAGGAGATCAGACCTGAGAGGTGTCCAGTGCAACAAAACAGAAGACTGATGGGTCAGCTGTCTGCATGTGACGAGTGCAATGCGTTCAGTTTACAAACTGCTGGCAGTTCAAGCATACAAACACAAAATTCAGTGCTATGTCCCAGAAGATCAGACTGCATGTCAGATGTTTCTTTCCAAAGGCAATAACCAAATCAGCACATTTCTAAATAAAGGAATCATACTTAAGGGAAAACACCACCGTTTTTCAATACTTTTCTATGTTCTTACCTCAACTTAGACAAACTAATACATACCTATCTTTATTCAATGCGTGCACTTAATCTTTGTACAGAGTGTCGTGAATGTGTTAGCATTTAGCCTAGCCCCATTCATTCCTTAGGATCCAAACATTTAGAATTGAGATGAAATTGATGAATTTAGAAGCCACCAAACACTTCCATGTTTTTCCTATTTAAAGACTGTTACATGAGTAGTTACACCAGTAAGTATGGTGGCACAAAACAAAACATGGAGATTTTTTTAAATGGATAAAAAATGAGAACTGTATGTTGTCTGTATTCGCCACGTTTTCATTTAAGATATAACCCTGGGTATTCATAATCCAACATTTCACACTATGCATTCCTAAACCCTGGGTTAATGTTTTCATTAGCATATTTGCAGTGTCAACAGTCCTGATTGGATAAAAAGCGATGTCAAACTGACTGAATTCAAATAGCACACTGCTGCTTTAAATAACCGCGTGTCTCGCGCTTCTGCGTCAGTGACAGAATAGGTCGCAACGTAAATCTCTCTTGGCTGTTTTAAGCCTTCTGGGATGTCTTTTTATTCCAATTTAGGTGTTTTTAGAGTACACAGATGGTGATATGAGCTGTGTCCCAATTCGAAGGCTGCTACCTTCGAAGGACGTATTCTAAGCAGCGTGACTTAATGAGTCAGAAACGTCTCCATTGTGTCCTGCTGAAAGGCGCGTTGGGCGCGTACAGCAGATGACGCATAATATTGCTCCTCCAAAGGCTAGACCGTCTCATTTCAGTTCTATTTGTGGAGTTTGGAGTCTGTCACCTTCAAAGACCAAGTGCTTACCTTCTAAGGTGGCGTCCTTCACAGCCTTCGAATTGCGACACAGCTATGATGTACATGCTCTTTAATTTGTAATTGGCTGTCCGTTGCTAAGCATCGAGTCATAACCGCGCTTAGTTCCACACTGCATGTGTTAAGGCCGGGATACACTGCAGGATTTTTGCACTCATATAACCTTATCACACTGTACGAAATGGATAGTTTAAACTTGGGAATGACAAGCATGTAGACTGTACGATTATGACACCTTTTGAATCGGAGGCTTCGATGGCTGCATCACATATAGCGCAACGTCACCAGCATGCGCTAGTGTTAAACAAATACCGTAACTGACCGTACACACTGCCGCAGACTTGAGCTTCCAAACAAGCTCAGGCCGCCCGGTAAAGGACGCTTGTCAAAAAGTACAGGGAAGCTTGTTGACGCTTTGGCTGCTCTGAAGTCTGTTTTCTCTGAACTAATGTTTTGGTAGGAATCAGCCAGCAAAGAACGTCTAGGCTATATTCGTATTGATTGCTGGTGTTTGGCCACTGCTTGCCGTTGAACCGTGTCATAGCTCTTTACCATAAAGTTGAGCTTCTTTCAACTTTCTGATTGATGCTCTGCTCGCTCAAGACGCCCAAAACGCGACGCCGATGGATTTGACACTCCTTGCAGCTGAGAGAAGCCAGCTTCCATTGGAAATGAATGACTTCCGGTATCTTTGGAAGCTCAAGTCTGCGGCGGTGTGTACGTACAGTTACGCAGGCCGTAGCAGCAAACACTGTGCATAGACACTGTCAGAAAACTATAGTAGGCTATCTTTGGACGCAAGACCAGGAAAACGGACGTCTGGGACAGCCCAAAATCCTGTAGTGTATCTCAGGGCTTTAGGCACCACAATGCAGGATTAACCCTAATTTCAGGGATAACCCCACTACTAAATTAGAAAACAATGTAAAACGCTCCTTAACCTAGGCTTTGTAATGAAAGTAACCAGGTGTTAAGCGCCGTGTGAAAGCCTTTTAGGGGCAGTTTCCCGGATAGGGATTAGACTAGTCCTAGACTAAAATAAATGTAAGAGCGGTCCAAACTGAAAACAATTTGCATTGACATTATCTTAAAATACATCAGTGCCCTTTGTTTTGCCTCAAAATCCACGCCAGTAATGTTTTTAGTAATGTATGTTTGTTAAAACTAGTTATATTTCCTAATAAACTGAGGCCTAGTCCTGGCTTAAGATAATCCCTGTCCAGGAAACCACTCCTTAGAGTAAAGCTGGATGTATAAACATGAAGATATACATTTCCAATTCAGATGTATTTGTATGCAGCAAATATGACAATAAGTCTTGTTTCAAACAGCTTTATAAGGAATCCTGCCAGATAAATAAGATAAAGGGGACTGGATTAAGAAAAACACAATTGAAAGATACAAAGAAAATATAATAATTATGAAATGTAGCAAGAAATAAAAAAATGTTTGACCTAAGCCCCAAATATTTTATCATGCCAGGTCAGCTTTGTGACTAATAAAATCATTTAGAGCTGCAGTTCTCCTATAAACTTTACACTTAATTTTGTAAGCCAGACTTTTGGCTGTTGGCCTGATGTAAGTCTGGAGAATACTACATTAAACTTTTAAACATGAGACTGAACATATTCAATCAAAACATGTTTTTTTACATGCTATGCCAAGTTCCTGTAGCTCAGTTGGTAGAGCATTGCGTTAATAATGCAAAGGTCACAGGTTCAGTCCTAGGGAACACACAGGCTGATAAAAAGTATAGCTTGTAATGCATTAAAAGTTGCTTTGGCTAAAGGTGTCTGACAAATGCATAAATGGGGCATAAGTCTTAATTGTCGGTCTGCCCCAGCACTGTAATATAATGGGAACTACATTGGATTAATGAACAGTACCAAACTGCCAAGACTAAATATATTGGTGCTGAATGGAAGTTGAACAGATGCGTTGAGTAGTGATTTTGGCACCCATACACTTCATCTCACATGCTCATCTGTCAATGCAGTCTATCAATATTGGCAGCAATAATGGATTTACAGTCTCTGTTGCTGGACTGTATGCTGTGGAGTCAGCTGAGAGGTAAATTAGGGTGAGGAAAAGCACCTCATATGACACTTTCTCTGAGAGTAATAAGGAGCATGTGGAAGGCACGTCCCGTAATGCATCACTTTCTGCTCATGTGAAGCTAGCAGAATGTGTTTTGCTAGGGTCAGCATTTATATGTAGTATAAATAAGTATCAAATGTAAACCCTAAGAAGTAATGTCAATTTGGCTTTTGGCACCATTCAGACTGTCAGTTTGTCATTATGCATTGTCACTTTAAATAATAAACAGTTAATTTATTCGTTTTTAAAAATATACAACTTTTTTCCGGTCCATAAAAACCTTTAGCAAAAATGCATTAGAAGCAGTACTACAATACTTTTAAAATACAAAAAGTCTGATCAGGTCAAACAATATGCCTTCCAATATTCCACTGTTGAAGACAGGCTGTGGAAATTGAACGCTAGTGTGTGTTTTGTCTGCACTGTGCACTCAGTCGTTTTAATGTTGATTTAAAGTGGACTGCCGCTTCGCTGTGCACTTTCATGGCTGATGCAACACAATGAACACATGGCCCTCATTCCTGAACCCGCAGCCAAAACTCTGTAACATACAGCCTTGGCCCAAAAGGGAAAAAAACTCGATATGATTTTTTGACAGATTTATGCATAATACTTCGCCAAGAGTGAAACTGTGGACTTTTCTGAAAATAGTCCAAATGTTAGCGCACCATGGCTCCAGCTACCCATAAACAACAAATGAAAAAGCAATGTGTTTTTTTTCTCACGCAGTACTGAAAAGAGGCTTTGCATCCAGTACAATTACTCAAATGACTTCACTTAAAGTAATACCTCTAACAACCCACAACATTTACATGATTGTGATTTACGTTCATTGTTATCTGGAAAGTACTTTAGATAATGCCTCCGAGAATTCAGACTTGATTTGGTGTCTGACGCAGAGCTACTGCAATGAGGACTAAACTACAGACACAAAAGCATTAGATTTCTGTGGGGGTGTATAATGTTGATGGAGGAGTTCGTGGAAGATCGGTATTGAGCTGGCTATTGTAGTGTTGAACGCAATGATGGGTTTATCAGAGGGCAATTTTATACAATTCATTCAGCCTGAACAGCTTAACCCACATACACAAACTTTATTAGATAGTTTTTAATTTAGGCCATTTATTGAAATCCTAGGACTTTTATCTTACTGTAGATTAGGGGTGAGCAGATTGACTTAAAACCTGTTTCATGGTATGAGTAATTAAAAATACATACAACAATTAGAAGATATTTTGATAAATGAAGGTAAGCACACAGTTGACGGTACCCATAGTAGGAAAAACAAATACTATGGAAGTCAGTGGATACCGTCAACTGTGTGCTTACCATCATTTATCAAAATATCTTCTTTTGTGTTTAACACAATAAAAAAGCTCAAACAGGTTAAGAGCAACACAAGGGTAAGTAAATATTTTTGCTTGTATTATCCCTTTAATTGGGACATATCAGGAAAATCTGACTTTTTCCATGTTTAAGTGCTATAATTTGCTCCCCAGTGCTTCTATCAACCTAGAAAATATGTAAAAGAACAACCCAGTAACTTAGTTTTGGTAAACCATTCACTGCAAGCATGTGAAAATATAGGTAATTGAAATTTGGCTCCCCTTGTGATGTCAGAAGGGGATAATACTGCCCCTTATTCTGCACTATCCAACCATGTCACTGCCATTTAATGCAGAGATCAGCTCATTTGCATTTTAAAGGACACACCCAAAAACTTTTTTAACATGCTATAATACATTTTCTGTGGGGTATTTTGAGCTTAAACGTCACATGCTTACTTTGTGGATATCAAAGATTTGTTTGACATCTTAAAAAAGTCTTGTGAAATGGCCCCTTTAAGTTTCCCCGTTTTATGAACCATAATACATTGTAAGAAAAAATGGTCAAAATGGTCTCAAGCTGTCACTGGGGCAGTAGGTTTAAAAAAGGTAAAAAATTATCATTTAGGTAAAGATACATATACCTTTGTTTCCAGGATGTACTTTTGAGGTATACTTATATAAATCTTTGAGGTATTAAAATAAACTCTTAAAGGAATAGTCTACTCATTTTCAATATTAAACTATGCTATTACCTTAACTAAGAACAGTTGATACATCCCTCTGTCATCTGTGTGCGTGCATGTAAGCGCTGGAGCGCACTGCGACACTTCGATAGCATTAAGCTTAGTCCCATTCATTCAATGGTATCAAACAGAGATAAAGTTAGAAGTGACCAAACACATCAACGTTTTTCCTATTTAAGACGAGTAGTTATACGAGCAAGTTTGGTGGTACAAAATAAAACGTAGCGCTTTTCTAAGCGGATTTAAAAGAGGACCTATATTTTATGGCGTAATAGCACTTTTGGGAGTACTTCGACTCGGCGCAGTAACACCCTCCCTCTCCCATTATGAGAGTGAGAAGGGGAGCGGACTTTTCAGGCGAGTCGAAGTACTCCCAAAAAGGCTATTACGCCATACACATGGTCATCAAGGCTTTTAGATATACTTTTGTAGCCCTTTCCAGCTTTATGTAAGGCAACAATTCTTGATTGTATGTCTTCTGAGAGCACTTATGTGCGAAGCATGGTTCACATAAGACAATGCTTCTTCAGAACAGCAAACTCAAAATTGGTGTGTGTTTTTTATATGACAGGGCAGCTTTAATCAACACATCCAATCTCATCACATTGATTGGACCCCAGGTTGGCTGACTCCTAGCTCCAATTAGCTCTTGGAGAAGTCATTAGCCTAGGGTTTCACATACTTTTTCCACTCTGCACTATGAATGTTTACATGTTGTTTTCAATAAAAACATGAAAACGTATAATGCTTGTGCGGTATTAGTTTAAGCAGACTGTGTTTCTCTATTGTTGTGACTTAGATGAAGATCAGAACACATTTTATGACCAATTTATGAAGAAATCCAAGTAAGCCCAAAGGGTTCACATACTTTTTCTTTCAACTGTAGATACCTTATGAAAAGATAAAAAAAGTCTACCATGAACACACCGTTAAGATATCTTATCGTGATATAAGATTTTGGTCATATCGCCCACCCCTAGGCACAATGTATAAATCTTGATGTAGAATTGTAATTAGCTTTTAAGTGTATTTCAAGTCATGACAACCTCAAAGTTAATGACATCTCTGATATGGTATTTTACACAAAACAAAAAAAATCATTAGAAACAGTACTACAATACTTCAAAAATGCAAAGTCAAATCAGATCAGACAGTACCCTTATGCAACAAACATATACTGCAGTATATTGGAAAATATAATGTAATATATTAGGCAATATATTACCATATATCGGATTTAATATTTATATTTCCCAATATATTGTAATATATGCATAGAAAATATCATGTAATATATTAGGCAGTATATTCCCATATATAGGATTTAATATGTATATTTTCCATTATATTGCAGTATATGAATAGACCATACATGTATATATTGATACAAAATATATTGTAACCAAGACCAAAAAGGGCACTATGTTTTTCCATGTAATAGTTTGTCTTTATATGATTTAATATACTGCAATATATGCAGGGGCGTCGCTAGATCCCTTTTATTGGGGCACATGCCCCAGTGTAAATCTTTTGTGTCCCGGTGTAAATCTCAAGTTTAAATTTTAGCAGTTAACTAGTGTATTCCTATACAAAGATAATCACGGCAAAAACGGATCTATATGCAATGTAGTTACCCAATTTACGCTTGTAAAAGCGACGAAGCAGTCGCATTGACTCGTGCACACACGTATCCATGTCCATGCACGTCTTTGCGTTCATCTGCACACAACCGCATTCAAAAGGTGACGCCAAGCGAGTTAGCTTATGAAAACATGACTAGACTAAAGTAAGTTTCTAAATAATAATAATATTCTTATTTTGACTCGATCATTATTGGCTTCTTTAGATGAACATGTTTTGTGCAAAGCAGGGAAAGCGAAGCAGACAAGAGAGATGATGAGTTTTAAGGAGGTAAGACAAACTACATCCTCACCCGATCAGGTCTGAAACATTAGAGGAAAAATCTCAGGAAAACCTCGTCAAGTCTGTAGAATTGAATTGTTGCTGAGACAGATGTAAGATGTTCTTAAGATTATCTAAGTGTACTTCACTGTGCTATTTTGAGGCACCATGAATATGAACTAACATGCACTTTTAACATACTATCCCTGTATAAAAAAACGTATTTAGTTAACACTTGTATTAATCTTGAACACAACTTTTATACAAAGATGGGTTCAAGTTTACTACAAGTGGTACATAAATACATTTTTTAAATACATTTTTAGCACATTTTAGTTCATATTTATGGTGTCTCAAAATAGCACAGTGAAGTACACTAAGATGATCTTAAGAACATCTTAAGAAGTACTAAAGACGAATTTTTAGTATATTAAGTACAAAATTAGTGTGCGAAAATAAAGCACTTTAAATACACCATGGAAGTGTACTACTTTTTCACCTTGGTTAACACATGAGTCAGTTTTGGTGAACTGTTACTTCAAAACTCTACACACAAATCCTTACATTTCTCAGTGCTTACACCATCTGGTCATATGGAAAGCACTAGCATTCAATACTGTTCACTCAAGTCAGCACAGCTTAGCAAACAATTACCAAGCTGGAAACACTAAAAGTCAAAATTGAACACACAGCAATCAGATCCTTCAATAGATACATAAAAGGGCCTGAATCTGTTCATTGAGCTTTGAAACAATGGATCCACAGAGAAATGAAGGAATAGGTCGAGGAAGAGGAGGAGGAAGAGGAGGAGGGAAAGAAGGAGGACGTGGTGAAGGAGGAGAAAGAGGACATGGTGAAGGAGGAGGGAGAGGACATGATGAAGAAATAGGTCGAGGAGGAGTAGGAAGAGGAGGAGGGAGAGGAAGAGGCAGAAGAGTAGGGAAAGAAGGAGGACGTGGTGAAGGAGGAGGAAGAGGACATGGTAAAGGAGAAGGGAGGGGACATGATGAAGAAATAGGTCGAGGAGGAGGAGGGAGAGGAATAGGAGGAGGGAAAGGAGGAGGACGTGGTGAAGGAGGAGGAAGAGGACATCCCTACTGAAAAATCCAGCTAAGACCAGCATAAGCTGGTGAGCTGGTTTTAGCTGGTCCCCAGCTTGGTTTTAGCTGGTTTTGCTGGTGTAGGAAGCTGGTTTTGCTGGTGTAGCAAGCTGGTCTAGGTGTGTTTTGGTCGCATTTTAAGCTGGTCTAGTTGGACTTAGCTGGTCATGCTGGAATACCAGCTAGCCCACCAGCATGACCAGCTTTGTCAGGCTGGGAGGACCAGCGTAAACCACTTTAAACCAGCTAAAACCAGCTACCAGCTTATGCTGGTTTTAGCTGGTTTTGCTGGTGTAGGAAGCTGGTTTTGCTGGTGTAGCAAGCTGGTCTAGGTGTGTTTTGGTCGCATTTTAAGCTGGTCTAGTTGGACTTAGCTGGTCATGCTGGAATACCAGCTAGCCCACCAGCATGACCAGCTTTGTCAGGCTGGGAGGACCAGCGTAAACCACTTTAAACCAGCTAAAACCAGCTACCAGCTTATGCTGGTTTTAGCTGGTTTTGCTGGTGTAGGAAGCTGGTTTTGCTGGTGTAGCAAGCTGGTCTAGGTGTGTTTTGGTCGCATTTTAAGCTGGTCTATTTGGACTTAGCTGGTCATGCTGGAATACCAGCTAGCCCACCAGCATGACCAGCTTTGTCAGGCTGGGAGGACCAGCGTAAACCACTTTAAACCAGCTAAAACCAGCTACCAGCTTATGCTGGTTTTAGCTGGATTTTTCAGTAGGGATAGTGGAGGAGGAGGAAGAGGAGGAGGACGTGGTGAAAGAGGAGGAAGGAAATGAAGGGCAAGGTGACAAGCAATTTCAAGGTGAAATACAAGCCACTCTAGTTGACCATGTCCTGGTCCATGTTATGACTATGAGGGAGGCTGAGCAACGAGTAAAGCCTAATTTGAGTCGCTTTACTTATGCCTCCATCTTCAGAGCCTTCAGGGAGGAAAACAGATAGGTGTACTTACAGTAAGACTGCTCTATACAGTAACTTTAGTGTGCATAGACTGTTGGACTATGCTACTGGAATAAAGAAATGCATCAAATTGCCTTCCATACAGATAGACATATCAGCAGATGAATGCAAGGGGTGGATCAGGCAAGAGGATTTTACCCTTGCTGTTTGGCTAGGACCAATATAGCCTGTGATGTGGATGAGATTCTCTGGCCTGACCCAGAACTAAGACGGGATGTTGAGGCGAAATAATAAAAAAATTACAGTTGTGCTGTGTATAGCATGAATGAATAAAAATGTGCTAATGCATACATTGATTGTGTCTTTTTGGTCATGTGAAAAGGTTTTTGAGGGGGAGAACCACAAGCAACTTACCAGTTTTGGATATATTGTTTTGAATTGATTGCACAAGTGTGTAATACTATATTGTAGTGTGTGTGTTTTTGAAAGCTTGTGTGTGTTGTCTGAGGGAAAAGTTTGGTATTTCAGTAAGAGTGAATGGTTTTGAGTGTAGAGCTTCATTTTGACCTGAAAATATGATGTATGGAGTATTGTGTGAGACTTTATGGAATTGTCTTTACTGTTTTGAGAATATGAGGCATAGTTTCAAGAAATGTGTAATAATGTTAGGTATAACGAAGATTATACTTGTATATATGTATCTTTTGCAGTAACTGTTGAACTGTAGAATAGTGGGTTAAGCAAAGGACATTGTATAGAAGTGTTGCACACTTCTTGCACACAGCAGGCTTTCAAAAAAGTCAGCAAAATGAGGGGCCTGTGCCCCAGTAGAGCTTTATATCTAGCAATGCCCATGAATATATGGATGTGCTATGTATGTATGTATGAATGTATGTATGTATGTATGATTTAACAATTTTTACTTTCCAAATAAACAACTACAGCATATTCATGAATATGCATGGCATATAGCCTAAAGAAAATATTGAAGACAAAAATCTGCATTACACAAATAACAGTTTTATTGAAACAGCAGAGACCTTTCTTTCATTTTCTACGTTTGTCAGTACTCTACTCAGCACCGACTGCTTCAACCAGAATGCGTGCCAAAGGCGATGGAGCATAATGCTTGAGTAGGAAGCTGAGATTCAGGCGCGAGGAGAGGACAAGGACACATACCTGTAAGAGAGACTAGCAACAATGAGGCTGATAGGTCCTGAGTCCTGACCTATAGTCCTAACTCATACTCCTAATCAGTAGGTGGCGGTAATGCACCTAAAAGTTGTCTGCTAACCACCAGTAAAACTTGAGAAGGAGACTGATCGTTGGCATGCTGCTCTCAACCCAGGAAAAACTTCAAGCTTTACAAGGTACATAGTTTTCAGAGGTGGTGCTTTCCAGTTTTGATTGCATCTCTTCCAGGAGAGATTTTTGTGAACCAGAGGGGAAGGAGTGAGAAGGGAGAGAGTAATCGTTGTTGTTTTGTTCCACAGATGCTGTTTTAAACCAGTTTCCACGGCCGAAGCTGATGTTAGAAAATCCATCAACAGTAGAATATGCGAGCTAAGACACCAGGTGAAGTGCAAAAGCATGGGTATATAAGTCATTTAAATCAGTGAAGAGCCAAGATGGACTCCTAGCCAGGATAAAGGCCTGTTCTTTTGGCAATTTATTTATTTGCTTTTCCACATTGCCAAAGCTCCTTGAAAGTTTGTTTATTATTTATTTATCTATTATTGTCTGTGCATTTTGTTTATATTGTATTTTTAACTGTATAACGGCACTGCTGAAAGTTTGAAATAAATAGACCTTTGTAATTTAAATTGCTTTAATTTATATTTTGTATATTTTCTGTTTTATGTCACTCTTTTAAAATGTAATTTATGTTAATGTAATGCAAGACATTTATGTAATGTAAAGCAAACCACATTGTCTGACCATGTGCAAAACCTCTTGTGGTTGTAATAGGTCTGTTTAGCTCTCTACCTCAAATTAGTTTTAGTATGTGTGCCTGATTAAAAGAAAATAAAGGTGGCTTTTGATAGATTATCCATTAGTCTGTGTTAATATGTGGTATAAATGTGTGTACATATTTTTATGTATATATTTCTATATAATTTTACATATTATTTAAAATATATTCTACAATATAGTAAACATACATGTGACACTATATCTGTACATATATTGTTAATACATTTTTGCATATAAATCGGAATACAATATGGTGGATATTTGTAAATATAATATTGCATATTTTGAGATATATAAACACATATATTATATTCACGTGCAATATATTAAAAACGACAATTATTTATATTTATCAATATACTCCAATAAATTACATATATATAGAATATATGTATCAACATATTACTCATGTATTTTACAATATACTGCAATATATTGCATACATAAAGAATATATGCATCAACATATTACTCCATACATTGCCAATATATACTGCAATATATTACATAGATAAAGAATATATGTATCAACATATTACTCCATATATTGCCAATATATACTGCAATATATTACATACATTAAGAATATATTTATCAACATATTACTCCATATATTGCCAATATATACTGCAATATATTACATACATTAAGAATATATTTATCAACATATTACTCCATATATTGCCAATATATACTGCAATATATTACATACATTAAGAATATATGTATCAACATATTACTACATATATTGCCAATATATACTGCAATATATTACACACATTTAGAATATATTTATCGACATATTACTACATATATTGCCAATATATACTGCAATATATTACATACATTTAGAATATATTTATCAACATATTACTCCATATATTGCCAATATATACTGCAATATATTACATACATTTAGAATATATTTATCAACATATTACTCCATATATTGCCAATATATACTGCAATATATTACATACATATAGAATATATGTATCAACATATTACTCCATATATTGCCAATATATACTGCAATATAATACATACATATAGAATATATGTATCAATATATTACATACATTTAAAATATATGTATCAACATATTACTCCATATATTGCCAATATATACTGCAATCTATTACATACATTTAGAATATATGTATCAATATATTACATACATTTAAAATATATGTATCATCATATTACTATATTGCCAATATATACTTCAATATATTACATACATTTAGAATATATGCATCAATATATTACTTCATATATTTCCAATATATTATGGGATATATTAAATAGTATAATGAGATGTATTTAATCAATATATGAAAACGGCAATAATTGCAGTATTGTATAATATATTGCAATATATCACTTACATATATATAATATATTTTTATATAATATATCATGATATATATTACTTTGTAAATTTCACAATATATGGAGACACATTAAATATATTGTCATGTAATATATTGAGAAATATATGTTTGTTGCATAAGGGTATGTCAGTATTTTACTGTTGAAGACAGCAACCAACAGGCAACTGATTGTTATTGTCTTTGATTATTGTGATGTATTTGTGTGTAATATAAAAATAGAGCATGCTGGATGATACTTGATATATACTGTAGGTTGGAAATTTAACAACTTAATAACACATGCAGCAGAGAGTGTCAACAGACGCAGTATGATTGGCCATGATGTCCCTTAAAAGCTTTTATTTACCAACATAAATACATACAAAGGAGCCGAAAAGGACAAAAGTGTCCAGGAAATGGGTTTTGAAGGAGATTGGAAAATAGGGCACAATGTACCCGTGCAAAACGTTCCTCCTTTGTGTCGAAATACTCAGCAGGTTAAAATCACTGCTCCCTGGTGTAACACCTCACATGTCTTGGCCACATTGTGCAGACAGTCATTGAGTTTGGTACACTGAAGGAAAAACACAAGAGTGAATTTACGGCATTGCCGAAAAGGTTCAACAGGCAACAGGTGTGTCTTTAAACACGATGCCAACAATATTCCACGTCCCTATTCTCACTTCTGTATTTTATAGGCATGTGAGAGCCCAGACTGAAGCTGACAGGAGGGTGGAGGTCACGTTCTCACATTAAATCTGTAGGGTTATTTTGGAATATAATGTATTGCAATGACGCTATGGTAAATTTATAATAATTACAAAAAGTGAAACGTGATCCTTCCTGAAAAATCACCATCCTGAAACTTTTTACGTACACGTCCATAAGCCCCCCAGTACAGATTTGTCAAAATAAAAGCTTTCACATTAAAATGATGTTATACAGCAACCTGTTGAATTTCAAGGATATGATTTACAACAGCCAAGACCCCATTAGGATTTGTGTTTCAAGCTTCGTGTCAATGAAACATAATCTAGATGGTTATTAAGCCTGTATGTTTTCACCATGACGCTGAATCCCATGCAGAGTAGGGGACAGATATTTTCACACGTCTGCAGCTGTGTCTTAACATGTGCTTGCACTGTATGTGTGTTTGGGTCTGTCCCACTGAGTGGCCAGACATTAAATCCAGTTTGTCTGGGATATAAGTGCTCTTTAATCCTGAGGTCTAACTGGGAACATGATACAAAAAGCAGTAAAGTCCCAGCACTGACCCACAACTTCCAGTGAAGAAACAAACCCAACAATACACAACAATACAACAATCACACAGGGCTGTGCACCAGAATTCAGAACTGGTCCCGTTTTCCGTTTTTCCTGTGTTTTTGAAGCCTTGATTGTGTTTACGCTGCACAAAATAACATGTGTTTATGTTTTGTGTGTAAAAAACATAGTATTTTTCACAAAATGTACTTATCTGTATAGCGCTGTTTTCGCTGTCCTAACAATGGTCCGATGTCTTCCTTGTCCTATGAAGTCCCTCCTTCAGAAATACGTAATAAGTTCTGATTGTGTAGTTTGTTTAGTGTGTTGTGATTCGACAGCAGCTTAGCTTAGCAGAGCCGTTTGAGCTGACTGACGTATTCATGTGGGCGGAGCTTAGTCAAAAACTAATATTGACATCATTCAACCCGGAAGTAGAGGGCTGTAGTCCAAACCGGCCGCTCGCTGTAGGCTTTGAAAAGCGAAAATATATCGCTTGCCATCGAACTTTGAGCTTTATCATTTTGCAGGTATTATTTATGCTCTAACAGCAACATTACACACTAACTAAAGTTTGAAAAATGGGATCAGGAAAAACGGGACCTTTAAATGCCTGAATTTTGAATTTTGCCTGTAAATGTAGTTTTAAGTTATAAGTTATATTTGCATTACCTTAAAACATCCAAACAAAACATCTTACACCCAAATTTTAAGGTATTTCCAAAAGGTTATATTCATAAACAATGTGACCCTCGACCACAAAACCTCATCATTAGGGTCATTTGTTTTGCAGATTTGTACAGTACATCATTAATAAATAAGCTTTATACATCATGAATGTCAGTGAGTCAACCGAGCCATTACCCTCCACCAGTCACAGATCATTGTGGTTTGGCATAAATATGAGAGTGCAAAAAATCTAAATATTGAGAAAATCGCAAATGAAGTCATTAGCAACTGCATCACTCACAAAAATAAAGTTTTGATATATTTACAGCAGAAAATGTACAAAATATCTTCATGGAACATCTGATCTTATCCAAAGGATTTTTGGCATAAAAGAAAAAACAATCATTTGGACCATTACAATGTTTTTGGCTGTTGCTACAAATATACCGTACCTGTGAGACTTATGGCTGGTTTTGTGTTCCAGGGTCCCAAATGTAAAAAAAATCTGTAATTTTACAAAACTTTAATGTTTTATTTTACAGATTTTCTTTTTTATATGCAATTTTAGATAACAAATTACTGTATTGGGGTCTTAAAGGCGCTCTAAGCGAATTGACGCGTTTTAGACCATAAAACATTTTTTGTTACATACAGCAAACATCTCCTCACTATCTGCTTGCTGCCTGTCCGCTGATCAAACTGTAAAAAAAACGCGATCTCTGTAGACAGCTCAGGCTCAACAAACGGCAATATCAACATAGTGGCCAAACCTAGCACAACAAAACATAACAAAGTATTCCATCCAATAAACGACAAGAAGGATTTGGGGGTGGGGGTTGGGCGCGTTCATGAAAGCACGGACGGGAGGGGGAGGCGTTAGCTACGCTCCGTTTGTTTGAAAACAGTTCAAACGTCAACAGGAAGTGACGTCGCACATTATTCGCTTAGAGAGCCTTTAAGTGGCATGTTGAGGTGAGATTGTGTATTGCAACCAAACTCAATTTCGAAACGAAATGAGAAGCTACGGTAGGAAAAACGTCGTTGTCTGAGGCAACGTTTCTCAATCGGAAGGCTGCAGCCTCTGGAGGTCACATTTATAGGCTGCATACGTCATAAAGGCTGTCTTATATCAGAATTATATTACATCTTCATAACTTAAAAAATACAGCTAAGTAGCACCATAAAACAAAATAATAACATGATAACATAATAATAAACATGTTTTGACAAAAATGTTCAAAAATATCTTCATATATTTAATAATATTTTGTACATTAACTTGCATTTTATGAAGTATTATAGAAGATCATTGATTTACTTCTAGAATGCTAAAATCCTGGAATTTTACCACATTGTCTTTAAAATAAATCCAAATTAGGCTTTTAAAATAAAAGTCTAAAGTTTTGCCCATTAGACTTAAGTGACAAAATTTGTTCAATTTCTATTAATTGAGATACATTGCGTAAATCCCTTTTTACTTTATTATGTAGGGCTACTGTAATTCAACTCAAATTCATACTTAAGTATAAACAGTGGGCCCATTCTTAATGCTCTAGTAAAGGAAAATTCACAATTGGCATGAGCAAAAACATTGACATCTTCATTTATCATGCCTTTTGCGTGCACTGACACGTGTTGTTTCTTTTGGCACTGACTCAACTGTAGCATGACTGTCTGATTTCTCCAAGTGCTAAACTATAAATATCTCCTCAGCTGTGACATCATTAGCTGTGACAGAGCAAAACCAAGCACAGACATCATGGAAAACAGCCTTAAAGCTTTGGTCTGTTTTTGGTAAATCTGCACCCATGGTGCACATAAGGACCCCTGTCGTGCAGAAAAATGGCTTTCTGCTAGATTATGACTCCTATAGTTAGGTTTAGGATTAGGTAATAAGAGAAGTCATAATCTGACAGGGAGTCAAAATTCGGCACAGCACTTGAACACTTGAAACACATGGGTCTGTTGCTAGCAGTGGCCTGTGTGCTCTCAGCACCAGAAGCCTGTGAGATTACACACAAAGTGTCGGAGCGACAGCCCGGACCCTCCACACAAATGAATGTGTTTCACAGTATTTAATTGGGGGGAATTCTTACAGGCTTATCTCTCTCTAACAGAGAGCTCATTACCACCGCATCACAGTTACCGCCACTCACGTCAATCCTGTGACAGGCACAGTGCCACCTCCACCCACCAGACCGCCCCTTATGTAAATGAATTAACTCCTGAAGCAATTAATAATGCTTTTGATGGTTCTGCTGGCTCATTGTGTTTTGTGAGGCCTGCTTTCGGCTGACAGAGAATAGTTCATGTCTCTGCTTAAAAGAGCTTTAACTTACGCCCGTCATTCAGATCAGTGGCTGTAATGAGCTTGTTAAAGACGTGTCACCTCTGTTATGAGGACAGATCTGTATGAAGTTTCTAAACCATGCAGGATTCATGCCTTCATGCCATTTTTAATACATTTAGGCTGTGACCCAAAAATGTCTTTTAAAAAGTATATGGTTTTTCGGCGACTGGGTGTTTTTCAACTATTGGCACTTTTATATCCCAATGGTTGATTTTTATTAAAACTAATAGACTCACTTTTAGTTTTGGTTTTATTAAGGTCAGATTTCATTCTGGAAAAAATGCTTTAGCATTTTGCTACTTATTAAATGCCTTTAATGAATACATTGCATTGTTTTAATATTTTTGCAATACATATTAATTATTTTATATCAACATGATCTCATTAAAATACATGCATATTTTTACATAAAGTGTGGTTGTACCACACATACATTTACTTACGTTATAATACACATTGAAACGTATAATATTGACCTGTTGACAGGACTGATACATTAATTATTTACATATTAACAGCTTTACAGACATACAAATTTGTACATATTCTTATTCATAAATATTAAAATTGCGGACATTGGCGTTTCTTACTCATATTAATGACATGTTTCAGTCGTATTTACTCACTTATTTATTTAAGACAGTTTACTCATTTACCTAATGAAATGTTCATGCAGTGCTGGCGCCAGGCGAGCGCTGATGAGGGGGTGTCTGAAATACCGGGGGGGCGATCACATGAATGCATATAATTCACCAAGCTAGAAAATACGTATAGCTTTGGTACGTAACATCTCAGTAATACAATGACAAAAACTGCAGCTATAGTGAGCAAACAATCTTACTAACTTATATAGGCCTACAAAAACAAAACGCAAAACCTATATATTAGCACAACACTGCTTATTTGGAAAATGCTTATACATTTTTTTCTTGCCAAAAATGACAATTGTTTCGCTAGATAAGACCCTCATTTGTAATCGTTTAGAGCCTTTTGAAACTGCCTTGAAACTGCAATTTTAAACTCCATTGAAGCTGAACACTAATCAGGGTTCCCACAAGTCCTTAAAATCCTTGAAAGTTTGGGAATCTGGGGGAGAAATCAAGGCCCTGGGAAATTTTTGAAAATATACATACATAGATACAGGTAATTGAAAGTGCTTGAATATGTTTTATGCAAGAAGGTTCTGGAAAAAAATCCACATAAATCCCTGTGTAGTGTAGGATAATATCATAAAAATTCTAGACTTTTTAAGCACACGTGCTAAACGGTTTGCTTTAAATGCTTATATCTTCTGTATACAAATGTTGATTCATACCAAAATGCTTTTTTGCATAGTTGTGTTTGACACATGAAAACGTCTCGGGTTATGTATGTAACTGTTGTTCTCTGAGAAAGGAACGAGACGCTGCGTCTCCCTTGCCGTACTTCCTGCGTCCCTGTAACGCTGTCTTTGGTAATATTTCAGATAGCGATATACTTCCTGGCTCCGCATCATACTGTCTTTGTCGTTAAGCCTCACCATTGGTTGAATTCACACGCACTTACCCATGGAGGCGTCCCAAAAGTGTCACCGCAGTGACGCAGCGCAAGTTCCCTCGAAAGGGAACGGTGACAATGGATCTTAAAAGGTAACACGATGTAACCTTGCTCTAATTTGAAATGTGTCCCCACATTTAGTCCTTGAATTTGAGGGTATTGGACCTGGAAAGTCATTGAAAGCTCCTTGATTTTAACGTGAACTAAGGTGTGGGAACGCTGTTCAATAAAGTCTATTAAATTGAGAAAAATCCTGAAATGTTTTCCTAAAAAAAAACTAATTTCTCAACTGAACAAAGAAAGACATCAACATTTTGGATGACATGGGGGTGAGTAAATTATCTGGATTTTTTAAAGAAAATCCTTTAATCCATTTTCAAATGTCCATGGTGAAATTAGTTAATGCAATATCCAACCTTGAAATTATGGAATGTTCGTAGCCTTCGTGTTTGCTTTTCGTAGTGCAAGAAATGTTACGTAATGTTAGTTTGGAGGAACACGCTTAGTCAAGCAACCAATCAAAATTCGACCTCAAAGACCGTCCTTAACTAAAATATTGCTATTTTAGCTCATTATTCACTCTAGGAAGACAATACACTAGGCAAATGTGATTTTTAAATAGCACATTTTATCATTAAAATCCCATTCAACATTAATGGTGATCTGAGGGGGTGGGATAGTGCCGGTAAGGGGGCTCCCTCACGCCCCCACCCCTCCATGGTGCCGGCCCTGTGTTCATGACTTTCAGAGAATTACACAAAATTAAACAAGACTACACTTTATTAGTCTTCATAATCCATAACACAATAAAATACAAAAGTTACAGGGAAAAGTTTACTTGCGTTGCATATTCACGTTATGTCAGTGGCGGCAGAGGGGCGCAAATTCAAAATATGTGTTCGGAGTGTCATGTGTGTTGCTCGTGTTTTCAAAATATGTGTTTGCATCATGTGAACCTTGTGCATCACATGTCTTGTCAAAATATTTTGAAATTACGAATCACACACATGATGGGCTACATACATGTTGTGGCGAACTTTGCAGCGCCCTCAAAAAAGAAGTCACCGGCCGGCACTGCGTTATGTATGAAGACATCAGAAAAGTAAATATCAGTTGTGTGTCATTTCTAATGAATCTGTAATCACAAAAAGTGTTTTAACAGTGCAAGCATATTATTGCATTACATTTGGGGTAAATAAAATGATTGCTATAAAAATCCATTGCTAAGCAAAAGTCATAAATGCCACAACAGAATGCTTAAATAAAAACAACAAATACATTTTGGAATAGAAATGACATTTGTTGGTTCAGAGAAAAGCCAGTACAGAAAAGAATAAACATAACATAATGAACCATTTATTTACAGATCAATAAAAAAAGTGAGAATGGTAAAAAGTGAGTTTTAAAGAAACATGTTTCCTAATTGTTTACTAAGCCAAGAGTGCTCATTATTAAATAGTATGAATAAACTATTAGGCTAGGATTTACCACTGCTACTGCAGT
Organism: Misgurnus anguillicaudatus; assembly: GCF_027580225.2. NCBI lineage: Eukaryota > Metazoa > Chordata > Actinopteri > Cypriniformes > Cobitidae > Misgurnus > Misgurnus anguillicaudatus. The sequence goes on along the minus strand of NC_073360.2, from coordinate 15,503,590 downwards.
AAGAGATAAACACAGAGAGTAGCCATTCAATTCATGTCACTCACTGTGACTTTGTTACCCCGTCCTTTACCCCCATGTGTCATTTAAAAACCCTCTGTCTGTCAGCACTCCTGAGTTGAAAGTTCAGATTCTTCTTTGTGCAATTTTGTGATCTAGAATTACAATTTCCGTCCCTATTCATATCCTGCTAGCGGAGCGGAATGTTGGGAATCTGTCCTCCAAACCTGCCGCAGGTTTACTGGCGTGTCCCTGTCAGCAGCAGGTGCAGCATCCTGAGCAATCACTAGAAGCACCTGTCTCAGCTGATCTACACAAGCGTCTGTGATCTACAGACCACCATGTGCTTGGAAACCTTGCTGATCAGTGGGAGATTTCACTGATTCAGTGTCATCCCCTTACGCCAAAGCCAGTCCATCCAATCTGATCTTCACAGAAGAGAATGATTGCTTTAGCTTCATCTTACTTAGGCAGTTCTTACTGACATGGGTGATAAAGCTTTAAAAGTCGTCCACTCAGCTCTTCTCCGGTTCTTCGGGTCTGTGTTGGAGTGTATATTAAACTCTATCCATGTTAAAGCACACTTCATCAATCACTCGCTTCCTGAACTCGGTTTCCGCATCACCGGAGAACCTCTTGATTGAATACTCGTGATTGCAGGAAGGCACATTAACTTCACTCAGCACATACAGATGAAATTTGATGATGTTCATATTGTGTCAGATGACACAGTCATGTGACCTGTGGGTCATTATGATGCTTATAGGATTAAAAGGTTATCAAGTTCTCCCTGCATGGACTGGAAGGACACACACAGATATACAACGTACACACTTACATTGATTCACCTGTCAACTTAAATTAAGGTGCAAAGATTTTCCGCTTGGTAATGAATGAGAAACTCGCAGCGGTCACACATCAGCCTCACCAACCCTGAGGGAGGCCATAAAGTTGAGGACACGGCTTAAATGTACATCAGTTACCCTATCATGTGTCTCACCATATGTGGTGTTACAATTTTGTGCTTGAAGTTGGAGGTCCATACAGCGGGGCATGTTGTCACACTATGCAGAATACAAAATAGTTTAATTTGATATGATAGTCTTTTGACTACATGCTGCTTGCCAACCAATCATCGATTGCCGTCTTTAACTCATTCCCGTCAGCCTTTTTTTTAAGTTGCCCGCAAGCATTTTTTGTGATTTTCACAAAATGCCTTCCAGGAAAATGTTCTTCTAAAACTATATAAACATACAAATATATCAAATGAAAGAACAGACCATCTGCAGGGTTCCCACGGGTCCTTGAAATTCTTAAAAGTTTGTGAATCTGGGGGAAATAATTCAAGGCCCTGGGAAGTTTTTGAAAATATACATACATAGATACAGGTCATTGAAAATTCTTGAATTTATTTTATGCAAAAAGTTTTCTGAAAACAAATTTCCATATTATTCCCTGTGTAGTGTAGGATAATATTCTAAACATTCTAGACTTTTTAAGCACACGTGCTAAACTGTTCGCTTTAAATGCTTATATCTTCTGTATGCGAATGTTGATTCATACCAAAATGCTTTTTTGCATAGTTATGTTTGACACATGAAAAAGTCTCTGGTTACACATGTAAGGGAACGAGACGCTGCGTCTCCCTTGCCATACTTCTTGCATCCCTGTAATGCCATCTTTGGCAATATTTCAGATAGCGATATACTTCCTGGCACCCGCGTCACCCTGTCTTTGTCGTTAAGCCTCACCATTGGTTGAATTTGATATACACATTCAGACGCACTTACTCCTGGAGGCGTCCCCAAAGTGTCACCGCAATGACGCAGCGCGAGTTCCCTCTAAAGGGAACTGTAACAATGTTCTTTAAAAAGTAACACGATGTAACCTTGCTCTCACTTGAAATGTGTCCCCACATTAGTCCTTGAATTTGAGGGTTTTGGACCTGGAAAGTCCTTGAAAGGTCCTTAAATTATGAAGTTAACTAAAGTGTGGGAACCCTGCCTCTGCTTTCAAACAATTGTACAAACAAACAAAAGCGGTAAAAAAAAGTTTCATCTTAATCTCTCTTAATTTTTCTCTGTTTATAAATTCTTAAATATGGATATTTTTCTTTAAAAATACTACATTTTGAGCAAAAAGCTGAAATAATTGGATTTTTGTGAAGGAATTTTGTTTGAGATCAGATTCAGAACGATTATCAAAACATACACAGAGTGTAAAATTAATAAATAATGTTTTGCTTCATTTTTTTAAAATAAATTGTGACATCTAGTGGATAATTGCATTATTACAGATTACCATAAAAACTCATCAGGAACAGGCAAATGTTTTCTCTGATGAGATAACTTGTCAGTGGCGGGGAATGATTTAACAACATGTGTGATGTCATCGAGAAGGCGGAGCTAGTGAAGTACACAAACAAAGGCAAAAGTATTGTTGCCATAAATCTTTAAACTTTTTCTTTATTTTGTTATTTAGTCCAAAGCCTGTAGAATGATCAGTTATTTTAGGTGTGCACGAACGTACGTGCACGGTCGAACGAACAGCCTTGCAAAGTATAGTTTTTTTGACTTGTATGGGTAAACAGACGTTTGACGAAAGCGCATTGCTTCAAAATGTAATGCATCTCCTGTACATTCTGATGACAAAATTTGCGTCACGCTCACTGTACGCGGACCCTTTCGTATGCGTAAAACAGGACTATACTTCTAGCTTAATATTGCCAGAACCACAATCTCTCTTTTATTTTAATATGTTTCAAAACTGTACAGAAGAGCTTCTGTGCTCCTATTGGTCAGCATTACAGACGTGAAAAAACACTCTCACACTTATTTGTTTCATTCACATGCTCAAACAACAATAACCAATTTAGCCACCATACTGCTTATGTTCTCCCTGTATTTCTGGAACAGTTAGGGCCTGGAAACATTGGGTGGTTTATATAGTAGTCCAGCACCCTGAGACTCTTAAGCAGAAAGAGGGGTTCAGTTTGACCCCTTTGTGCGAGCAGACTATGTGCACTTGCCAGAGCTGCTGGCACATATCTGCTGGATCCAAGATGAATGTAATGGCCAGACTGCTTTTTGGCAGCAAGTAGTGCCTTCTTGAGCACGTACCTAATGCTCCTCCAAATGCTCTTGAGGCAGACAGCCCAGAGTCAACCAACAGTACAACCTGCTCCACAGATCATCAACAAACAAAACATGTGTGCCACAAACACATAATAACGATGGTTTAAAATGCCACTTGGGCATGTTTTGGGGTTAACGATTACTTACATACAATATTTACTAAAGTTAACATAATGCATTCACAAACTTTCACATTTCAGAAAATTGGGTCACAGAGTGTCTTTAGACATTTTATGGTTATCAAATGTTAGTGGTATGTCAATATTTAATGTGATGGACTACATGTGTGGTGTCTCTGCCTGGACACCTGTGTAAACTTGAGGAAAACTTACTTCATATATCCTCACCTTGACACCAGATGGTTAAAAGTCATTATAAAACCGTTAGAAAAGACAATCTCTGTGATCATTTTTTAGCAGTTACCACTTGCTTTTATATTTTGTATTTGTAATGCAATGATAATTGTAATGTCCAAAGCCTTTCGGGCCACTGTAAGCAGTACGCAGTATGTACTAATTTTATCCACTGCGTAGGATACTGTTGATCCTTAATACCATGTGCTTAACTGCACCTTTCATTTGCAAGTGTGACTAATGATCCAGAACCTTCTTTTCACGACTCATTCTGGATGTTGCTTACAGAATCAAACATGCAATTTGATGAGGTCATTGCAACAACAGTGTAGCATACTGTACAGTTTGTCATTGCATAATGTGTTTTGTTTCACCAGGAATTTTATTGTGCTTGCAATGTATATGTGACAAAAAAATTCCACTCTAGGTTGTATTATCTTTCAATTCAACCCCATCCTCCCACCCAGACTTTCTTACTGCACAAATTCATCCAAAATTGTCTCTGGAGCGCAGCCAAGTCTTACACGTAATGCATTGCAAGCTCCGCTACACATCATTTTTTATCTGCATTTTAGTCTTTCTGAAGGAAAAGATGGAAAGAAAAATAATGTGTGGAAAATTGCTGTATATGGGAGGATGGGCTTTGGTGTTGAGGTTGCAGTTGTTGTGTTTTGGGATGTATGGCCGTTGTTATTATTATAGGTTATAAATGATCTAGTTTTGGTGCATTTCTGCTTTATTTAGCAGAAACTGGCCTGAAGCTTAAAACACAACTGCCAAGAACTGCGTGTTTTGGATAATGAAGTGAATGCTTTTGGGAATTCAGTGTTGCTGTAGTTTATTTATGAAGAGGCGTCTTGAGAAGCAGTTCAAAGCAAAACATTCATCATCATACTGTATCTCCAGCAATTCTCAATTATGGTAATGATATTATTGATTGATTATCGGTACAGTATATTAGATATATGTGTCAGAAAAAATAGCACTGAATGTGGTGAATCTTTCCATTTGTGCTTATGTATAGACATCACTACTTAAGGACTATTACAGTATGTCTTTACATTTATGTTATGACATGGTGATAACCAAAACTATATGCCGATTATTCGCCTTGATATTGTTTTTGCAAATATTATTGAAGATTAACTTCACAAACAAATGGCTAAATGACACATCAACTTATCCAAAGCAACATATCCATTCCCGCCGGCACCATGTTGGAGACCCCTGATCCATGGAGTGGTGTGACAAATCATTTTTTCTGCTATTATCATAACTAGCTCTTGTTTTAGCTCTGTTGCTTCCAGACCTAGTTGAGCTCTACAGTATGCATGTGACAAAGCAGATTTGGACTTACTCAATCATTGCTAGCACTGTGGTGAAAAATTAGTTAAATACAAAATAAAAGTGTACTGTATGTAACTATTATGTATACATAAATATGCAAACATTTATGTATATATTTAAGAAAATGATATATATAATGTATGTATATATATATGGAAGACTGGAAAAATGTTGTCTGGTCTGATGAGTCTCAATTTCTGTTGAGACATTCGGATGGTAGAGTCAGAATTTGGCATAAACAGAATGAGAACATGGATCCATCATGCCTTGTTAACACTGGTGGTGTAATGGTGTGAGGGATGTTTTCTTGGCACACTTTAGGCCCCTTAGTGCCAGTTGGGCATCGTTTAAATGCCACAACCTACCTGAGCATTGTTTCTGACCATGTCCATCCCTTTATGACCACCATGTACCCATCCTCTGATGGCTACTTCCAGCAGGATAATGCACCATGTCACCAAGCTTGAATAATTTCAAATTGGTTTCTTGAACATGACAATGAGCTCACTGTACTAAAATGGCCCCCACAGTCACCAGATCTCAACCCAACAGAGCATCTTTGGGATGTGGTGGAACGGGAGCTTCGTGTCCTGGATGTGCTTCCCACAAATCTCCATCAACTGCAAGATGATATCCTATCAATATGGGCCAACATTTCTAAAGAATGCTTTCAGCACATTGTTAAATCAATCACACATAGAATTAAGGCAGTACTGTTGAAAGGGGGTCAAACACAGTATTAGTATGGTGTTCCTAATAATCCTTTAGGTGAGTGTATATACATGAATTATGCAAATACAAAAAAGTTTATTTTATGTGATGAATCCTAATTAATAGTTTGACAGCCCTAATTTGAATGTGTGTTTCTGCAGAACTTTGACTGAACGTGTTTACATTAAATCCAGTGTTGCTTCAACTTTGTTTTTACACAGTTACAGTTCACACATATTTTCCTAAATATAAAAAAATTATGCGTGCTATCTATTAACATATTATCAAACACACACACACATACCTGTTGACATCTACAAAATTGTATTTTATAGTTTCATGACCTTTAAAGCAAATGTATCATTTAAAGAAAGCAAGCTGAGTTTTGCTTACTCTAGGAAATAAAGCTGTGATTTGTTGTTGACAGAGGGACACCCCATGACTATGCTAATGAGTTCATGTGTGTGTTCCCCCCAACATTAGACAGCATTTAAGGCTGCTGAGGCAGGGGACGCGCTCCCCTGGGAAAAGTGTCCTTGCTGGGGGTGAGGGGTCAGCGGCTGCCAGCTGGACGAAAGGCTTTTCATTGATGGAGCACTTTGTCCATCTGCAGGCTGAAATCAATCTGCCTGCATGCTGTTGAGTAGCAGATCAGGTTACTTCACAACCTCCTGCCCCGTGGCTCTCCACACCTTCTGCCTATTGTGTAAGCTCAGTGGGTGGTGAGAACTACTGGGACTTGCTTGAATCTGTCAATTTTTGTTTATATAGACAAACTTTATAGTACTGGTGGGGCAGAACACTTCAGTAGAGGCATTATCATAAAGGCTTATATGTAGGAAGGGTCATGTTTATGTGATAATATGGTCTGAGATCGTTTACTGGGATGTGTGTGAATGCAATCACAGATTTCAAATCACTGGCAGTCTGAATGAACCAAAATCAATTGATCCCAAGACTCATTTTCCGTTTTAATATCTACTAATATTATATCTATTATTATTATTATATGTTAAGGTCCCCAACATTTAACGGGTTAACTTTGACATTTTTACGTTTTTTACAGACTCTCTTTACCCAAGCACCGACTCACTTTAACCAGGCTGAAATTTACACCCCCTCAGGGCCATTACAGTCTTATAGGCCCATTTTTCACCGGTCCTTGACATATCACTTATTGAATACATCAAGTATTTCAGGGATAAGATCAGCTGACACAGATCTTGTAAGCAGAGATGCTGTGCACACTGGACGACAATCGGGCACATTTCTTTTGTTTTGCTTTTTGGTGCATTGAAATCTAATATCAAAAGCATAATTCGTTTAGCTCAGCCATGCTGTGCTGGAATGACATATAAGATGTACTTTTTTTGCTAATGCTTTAGAGGATGCTGGTAACAAAACAATCAGCATTTACTGCAAGTGCTTTTACTTTCATCACATCCATATCTAATTTGTGCCATTCAATACCAGACTCATTACAGCCCTTTTTTCTTTATGTTGTTTGTATAACACAATGCACTTTATATTGGGTCGAACGTTTTAAAATATCTCTATTTATTGGATCTGTTAATTTAACATAATCTAGAAAATGCTTACGGTTAACAAGATCAAGTGCTTGTGTTAATTTATGTTTTAAATATTTATTGAAGCAACATTCTGGTGCATCATCCTCCATTTATTCAATAGCTTTTTATTTCCCAAGTACATATGCAGTATGTTTTATAGCTCATTTGATGGGCGTTGAGGTCTTGCACACTTGCAATGTATTGCTGCATCCCAAATCACCTAATGTTGTTCACTAAAAGTATGTACTACTTTTGTTATGGGAAAGTATTTACATTTTAGTGCATGCCAAAGAGTATGCAAGTACTGAGACATACTAACCTGTAACAGAAGTGAGTGTTGCCTAAGTGTCCAAAGTATAGTCCATTTTTAACGTGGGGGTCCGCGCACAGTGCGGGTGACGATTTTCATCATCACACTGTAAAAAAACTTTGCTGCCTTAAAATTTTTTGTTAAATCAACTCAGATTTACAAGTCAAGTCAACAGAGATGAGTTAACACAACTTATAAAATATAGTTGAGAAAAGTCAACTTAATTTTATAAGTTATAACAACTCACCTGTAGTAATAAGATTCAAGAAGTCAAGATAAATAATAGTAAGTTGAAATGATTTGTAAATCTGAGTTGATTCAACAAAAAATTTTAAGGCAGCAAAGTTTTTTTTACAGTGCAGAATATTGTGTGTGTACTGTGTGCGCACCGCTGGGTTTTTAAGACCCTGCGTACTTTGTACGGGTAGGATGCTCATGCACCTACAGGGGACGTAGTATGTAGTCCATGTACTCCGGGCTTTAATCAAACAAAAAATACAAGTTGTTGCATTTCAGCTTTTCTTAGTTCATTATTTCTTATCTAATTTATCCTGTATTTTAACATGAAGATAAATCGCAGGCCACATCCACACGAAGCCAGAGCTTTTCCTATCCGATTCTAATTTAAAAAAAAGTCATTTCATTAAATATCTGCGTACACACAAAACTACTGAAAGCAACACAAGTCAATGTAGTATAGGTGCTAGACCAGTACGTGGCACTGTAATTCTGCCACAGAGATACACTTAAAACAGATAAGACTTGGAGCATGCACATAAACTTTGTTGTCTATATGCAACGCAAAACATTTTTTATACTGGCCCAGTCGGGCCAGTGGTTTAGGTTTTTACTTGCCCTGCCAAAATTTTCACTGACCCCACCAAAAAAAAGATTTCAGTGTCACATATTTAAAGCAACACAAAAAAGTTTTTTTTACCTTAAAATAACTAATAAAAGTAAAATAATAAAAGTTTCAGTCGTTCATCCACTCGAAACGGCTTTTTCACATTCGCTTTGCAGCCCTCTATCGCCCAAAACCGCACTAAAGAAGTTTCCAACCGTCGGGTCGCGGTCCTGTAGTTCAAGTGAAAACTACAAAAACTTGCTTTACGGCAGACCTACAATCCAATCAGAGCCAGCTTTGCTGCAGTATTTACAACAGTGGTAATGGACAATTATGCTTTTAACCTGTAGGGGGAGCAAAGAGCAAAAACTCTTTAGTGTTGCTTTAAAATAATATTTTTAAAGTCAAATATAATTGTATACATATGCATTTTATTCATGATTTGTTAAGACAATTGGCATTGTAAATGTAAACTCTAATTATGAAATTTCACAATACTCTTTTCAGGATCAATAGTTTTAGGTATATCAGGATTTAAGTGTTATGTCTGCGGGTAGATCAAAAAGACGTTAAGACAACAGCGCCATATAATTATGGAAGATTAACCAATATTAATAAAACAGTGTTATTAATATGCCATCTTGATATGTTTCTCGATGCCCTTAAAATTGTCTTCATTCATACATCTCGCCATTAAGTTCAGTGGACCAGGTGAAGGGTTATCGGCAAACCTTTTAGACACCATGCACGTTATGTTTTGTTTACGTTAGTTGCTTGTTCCAACAAGAAAGGCTCACAACTTGCCTGCTTTACCTTAAAACTGTTGGCAAACTGCAAAACATTGCATCATTTTTTTCGTCATGTTTTACCCCAGTAAATGTCTGCTTCCAAGATGTTAAAAAATTACGTTTTTGTCTGGCCTTATAATTTGAGGGTGCTGTCTTCTTAACGTCTTTTTGCTCTACCAGTTGACGTAACACAACACGCGCAATAGCGTCCACAACTACCAATAAGGTAGGACAAACCTCATGAGAATGCTTAAAATGCGTCTCGATGGTAACATTGTATAGAATACATGGGTGATTCTCACGAAACCATTGAAACACCACGGCACTAATGATTTTAGCTTTAAAATGTGTAATATAGTAACATTAAAAAGCATCAGAATTAACACAATACTGTGTTCTACCTTGCACAATGTGTGATTTCAACATAAGAATTTATAATTGTAAATTTTATCTAATTTTCTGCTGAAATTCTCATTACTGCAATGTGTCCGGCTGTGTTTGAACATGCGTTATGTTGTAATTTAATCAAAATAACACAAAAATATTAGGAAAAAAAATAAATGGATGTTTTGCTAGACTACTTTAGATGACAGAAAAAATATTTACTGAATATTCATGTATAATAATAATGAAGAAAAATTAGGAAAATGATGTGTCCATGCCTGATGTTCTCATCCTCCGCAACACTTTTTGAGAACAGTTTAAGCACACATACAGAATTTTAATAAGTTTGATTTTGAGTGACCAAGCACATGGACCAGTTACTTCAAGATGGCTACCAGGTAAGATCATTTTTTACAGTTAATTTGAAATATTGTCTTGTCAGAATGCTTACACGACATTTTGATTATCATTACCGCAACAGATGCTTATTAAATGTTAATTTAATTAATAGAAGCATAATACTTTGATTGTAAATGCATGTGCAGAATCTCCAAATTATGTTCTTTCAGGTTTGTCATGTCATTTTGAAAATATGTCAGTGTTGATGTTTTCTGACTGTTGCAGTAATGAGATTTTTTAGGACTAAATTTTTAAATTATGTTACAAAAAGTGTTAAATGATAAGTAAAAGTTTTTAAATTAATGTTCCCATTTACTCCAGACTTTGTTTTTCAATGTCTGGTGGCAAAAAAATTTAATTTAAGCAATTTTTACATTTTCATGCTTGACATTTTTAAAACCAAGTTTTCGTGAGAATCACCCACATACGGACAAAACGGCCCCAGGCAGAAAATATATTTTAGTGACTTAGGGTGAAGTGACAATACTGTTTACTGGCCCAAGCGTTTCTCACACTGGCCCCGGGCCACCAGGCAGTCCTTTATGTTGAGCCCTGCTATAATCATTTGTTGCTCACCATTGTAGCACAGGAGCAGAAGATTTTGCTTTAGGAAAGCTAATTGGCTCGCTTTCTTCTGCGAAACAGACACAAGCTTGTAGTCCACCATTGTTGTTGTTGTGGCTGTATCGTGGTACAACATTTTTTACGTATAAAACTAAACACATCTTCATGTGGATGGGCTCTCAATCTCTTCCTCCAGGGAGTCCTGGCCAAGATGACACACAATATACATAAATTGAAGATGACACAAGACGAAACACAATACACATAAATAACAAAAAAGCCATAAAGAGTAAATTGTGTGTAGTACTGATTATTTAACTTATAAATTCAGTATTTAATGTCTCTAAACTTCTCCCTTTTGCATTGAGTTGTGGGTAATATCAGCTAGAGTGTGCAAGAATCTGCTCTTTGAATTTTGTTTATTACTTTAAGAGTACTAATTTTAACATACAGTGCTATGATTTGGGACATAATCAAATCTCACTATTATATACTATTTAGGATTATACACTCAGAGAAAAGGTACATGAAGGTACAAAAGTTGTCACTGGGGTACCTCAAAGGTACATAGCTGTAACTAAATGGTACATATTAGGAGGTACAGTTTTTTCGAGAAGAATGCTGACAGGTGTTCCCACTGTGAATGTAATGTGTTTGAACAGATGTTTTTAGACTACTGAAATCACTAAATTCTAAATAGTTAAAAATGTTTAGGTTGAATAATTACTTTATGTGAAAACAGTGGCTTAATAGAAAAATTGCATTAAGCACATATCACACTGAAAATGCACTTGCATTTTAATGTAATCTTGTGAATAACCTTCATGGAAAATGTAAATGAATTCATTTGAACACATACATATTTATTTCCACATGTAAAAATCTAAACAGTGACAAATTTATATGCAAGCTGGATGGCAGACATTTATGTTTAATATGGTTGTTCTGCATGCGCAGTGACCCTGTTGATCCTGGTATATTGTTATGAGGGGGTGGGCATTAAATATCAGATAAGAGATCATAAACTCGGGCCTTGGGTAAGATGATCCCAGTATTACTGCGCACAGCGGTATCATTTACTGTGACCGGCAGCAACAAATAGCACTCACAAAACAATCCAATTTCTCAACTCAATTTCAGTAAGGTAGATTTAGATTCAAGCCAAACATTAAAACACAATGCTAAAGATGAAATTTCATCTTGTATCATTGTGATAAAACAAAATATTTTTCTTTTTAAAGGTGTAAGAAAAGAACAACTTTGTCTATAGTTGAATTTGTAGTTATAGCTTATTTAGCAATAGCAAAAGATCATGGATTCGATTCGATACCGAATGTATAGCTTATATGCACTAAACTGTACTGTAAGATGCTTTGAATCGAAGTAAATGTTATTGAAGAGCACCTATTGTCCGATTCACGTTTTTACATTTCCTTTGGTGTGTAAGTGTGTATTAGTACATGTTAGTGATATGCAAAAGGTACAAACCCCAAAATAAACGATGACGAGAGTTATCGTCTCCAATGTAAATCTCTTTTCTTGGACTACAATGAACACACGGATTGTAGGCAACAGTTTACTTCCTTGGTGATGTAGACAAGACCGTCATTATCATAATTCCTCTCGCTTGAATTCACAGTCTCTAAGTTAACTCCTATTAGCATTGCATTGTGAGCGAATCTTTCAAACATGGTAAGGAGCGTCACATTTCCGGCTGACATCAGAGGTATTCAAGCCAATCACTACGTACAGATTAACTGGCCAATCAGGGACACAGTGCTTTTCAAATTTGTGCGCTTAGTTTCAGGAAGAGTGTGAAATTTGGAGCTACAAAAATGTACAATATCTGTTTTTATAACCATAAACCACACAAACACATTGTATTAGACCAAATACACAAAATTACATTGTTTTTTAGCAATGAAACAGGTGCACTTTAACAAATGTGACCCTGTATCATGAAATAAGTCATAAGTCACTTGGGTATATTTGTAGCAATACATTGTATGGGTCAAAATTATCGATTTTTTATGCCAAATAAGATTATGTTCTATGAAGATATTTTTGTAAATATCCTACCATAAATATATAAAAATTTATTTATAATTAGTAATATGTGTAGCTTAAGACTTCATTTAGACAACTTCAAAGGCGATTTTCTTAATATTGTGAATTTTTTTGCACGCTCAGATTCCAGATTTTTAAATGGTTGTATCTCTGGAAAATATTTTCCTATCCTAACAAACCACATCAATGTAAAGCTTATTATTTAGCTTTCAGATGATGCATACATCTCAATTTTAATCAATTTACCCTTATGATTGCAGGGTTCCCACGGGTCCTTGAAATCCTTGAAAGTTTGTAAAATTTAAGCCCCTGGGAAGTTTTTAAAATTTATACGTACATAAATACAGGTAATTAAAAATGCCTGAATCTATTTTATGCAAGAAGTTTTCTGGGGGAAAAAATCCATATTATTCCCTGTGTAGTGTAGGATAATATCATAAAAATTCTAGACTTTTTAAGCACACGTGCTAAACTGTTCTCTTTAAATGCTTATATCTTCTGTATGTGAATGTTGATTCATACCAAAATGCTTTTTTGCATAGTTGTGTTTGACACATGAAAACATCTCGGGTTACGTATGTAACTGTTGTTCCCTGAGAAGGGAACGAGACGCTGCGTCTCCCTTGCCATACTTCCTGTGTAGTAACGCTGTCTTTGGCAATATTTCAGATAGCGATATACTTCCTGGCTCCCGCGTCACCATGTCTTTGTCATTAAGTCTCACCATTGGTTGAATTTGATATACACATTCAGACGCACTAACCCCTGGAGGCATCCCCAAAGTGTCACCGCAGTGACTCAGCACGTGTCCCCTCAAAAAGGAACTGTAACAATGTATCTTAAAAGGTAACACGATGTAACCTTGCTCTCACTTAAAATGTGTCCCCACATTTAGTCCTTGAATTTGAAGGTATTGGACCTGGAAAGTCCTTGAAAGGTCCTTGATTTTGAAGTTAACTAAAGTGTGGTAACCATGTGATTGGTTTTGTAGTCAAGGATAAAACATGTCCAACTTATTAAAATTATCTTCTATTTTTGGATATCAGTGATTCCCAAGCAAGGGTATGTGTTTACTAATTTAACATTTATTAAAATGTATGATTTGTTATGATAAAAAAATCTTCTGCAGCAAGTAGAAGTCTTTCAAGGGCAAGCTAACACATGATGCGAGACTTATAAGAGATAATAGCCGGAAACAGAATGAGAGATAAAGCCTCTCTCACAGGTGAGTGTCTTTCTTTATTTTCTCAGAATGATTGTTTTTGTCAATGGCAGTAATTGCAGGGATCAGACTGGCATGAGCAGGCTGCTGGTATAATTACACGCTCCACACACAGAGGACGTCCATCACTTTGTCCTCATCATTTGATGTGAGCGCCGTGGCCACCCCTGCCTTCATTAAACCTGGCATCACTATTGTGTTGCACTTTAGTGTGAGTGAGCGCTCTGGCAGCATGCATCATAGTGTTCACCATGTAAACGCCTACCGTGTCACCAACTATAGGCCGAATTCGGCAATGTACCGATAATAACATGAAAGTGGACACCTCTTATTACACAGAGAGAGGGGTGACAGAGAACAAAAACCCACACACCCTTCATCTCCCTCAACCACCTGCCTGACAGCCAATCTGTCTGTCTGACTATTTGTTAGTCCTCAATGTGATTTATTTTGACTGAGAAAGTCCAAGCGCTGTGACGCTTGGAATTTCAATTATTGCAAAGAATTGTGTTGGTCAATCAAACTTTACTGTCTGCCACCAGTAAACCTTTGCCCTTTCCTGCCATGCCAAATGTTTAGTTTACTCCGTGTTTGCACAGAAAACAATGGAAAGCCCTAAATAACACAGAAAGGTTTGGTGGGGCATTATTGGGCATGGAAATGTGTGTCAGCACACGGGATAATTTGCTCCATGTGTTGAAACCTGACACTGTGCATTGAGGCACAGCAGAATAGAGAGGCACACTGGTGATAGAGGACTACCACTTGTGCCGTCACTCCCACATACGCACGTAAGATGGAGCTAGAAAGAGTAAAAGGGAATGAAACAGAATGCAGGAGTTTTGAGATGTGGAAGTTTGTCAATTTGTGTATGTTCATAACTGCACAAGAGATGATGCAGTGGACAAAGAAGATATCTTCTATCAGTAATACTTAAAAAATAATAAATACTGTATGTATAGTACACTATAAGAAAGGAAGTGTTCATTTTTTAGACATCCTATTTAACACATTATGTGTCATGTTGTGTTGATTATGTGTGCAAATAAATTAAAGGGACCACACAAGATGTGTTAAATGTGTTGTCCTTTACTAGACACAAAATGTGTTGCTTTAACACAACAGTTTTAAGAGTGTAGTGGCCAAAATTCATAACTTTGAAAAATTGATATCTTCATCCTTTATTTTAGTATCTTATTAAAGATGTATTAAACATTTTGTATGCATGTTGCGCAGCTGTGCTTGGAGTGTAAACTGAAGCTCAGCTTTGGGAGGAATTTAAGGAGGCTTGGCAAACAATTACACACAACACATGCATAAAGCTTATTGAGTCAATGCCCAGGAGAATGGCATTTTTAATAAAAAGTAAGAGGATCAACAAAATATTAATGTCAGAACAAACTGAAATGAATGTATGCCTTATTTTCTGTGAACTTTTTATGTTTATGCATTTGGAAGACAGTATCCAAAGCAACTTACAGTGCATTTTATCTGTACATATGAAGAGCTCAGATGCAAAAGTCCACAGTCCCTCCAGAAAAACGCGATTATGTGATCGCATGATTCAATGCATAATCAGCCAAAGTCCGCATATTTATGTGGCGGCCGCATTTTTTTCATAATCCCCACATTTTCCTAGCAAAAAGTCACATTATGAAGTGACGTAATTACTTGACATGAACATCAATAAAAAGCTGAAAAAAACAGTTGTTGCAAGTTCCCGCAATTTCATCCTATAAAATTGCATAAATATCCCGCATATTCGTAGCCTGGGTTTCCCAATGCTGCCTTGCGCGCAAATTTATTCACGCTGCAAGTCTAGCATGGAAACTTTGGCCCCTTTTTGCCCCTGAAATAGGGAACCAATCACAGAATGGGGAGGGGGCAGCAAGACGATGACGACGTCTATGCGACACACCAAAGCAGATTTGTTATTTGTTATAACATGGCTACAGACCCAAAGTTACTTTTCAATGCAGCCTTAGATAGTGTTCTAAGTAGTTTTAAATGCAAGTTTATTTAAAAAAGAGCAACTTTTGGAGTTAAATAATATCATATCCAAGAAGGATGTTTGTTTATGGCAAGACATGATAACCACAGAGTTTTATAGGACCAATCTGCTAGGATCTACTAAGTACAATGAACTTATAAATGGTAAGTGTATTTATTAATATCATATTTTCATCATGCCTGTACTGAGGTTGTAATAGTGCCACTCATAGACTGTAAAAAAAGATGGACAACACCCGTTCGCTCTCTTCCATTGTTGAAAAGTGAAGCCGTCAGTGTCCCGATATGGCACTGACATCTTGGGTCTTGTGTCTGCGCAGTAGCGATTTCGGGACCAGTCCTGCGCAGTAGTGAGCAGGAAGTAAAGCTGCAAAAGCAAGGCCCCGCCTTCGCTCTCTCAGAATGCGCATATCACAGCTGTCAATCATAACGTGACACCACCGTTTTATAGCATTAAATAACTAACTTAAAACAAACTTATTTTAAAAACAAACACTTGTATTTACATCAACGTGATAAAAACTACACTAATTGACAGAAACCAGCTTCGGAAAAAAAGATAATTGAAGTGTAATTAAATTTTTTAGTTGGTCTCAAGTCCTATTGAATAACACGGGGAGGCGGGGTATAGGACCTATACTGGGACCAATCACTGGGGGGCGATCGAGACGTTTTGGTTTCACTTTTCAGG
Organism: Misgurnus anguillicaudatus; assembly: GCF_027580225.2. Lineage (NCBI taxonomy): Eukaryota > Metazoa > Chordata > Actinopteri > Cypriniformes > Cobitidae > Misgurnus > Misgurnus anguillicaudatus. The sequence goes on along the minus strand of NC_073360.2, from coordinate 15,487,201 downwards.
GATTGTGTGGCACGCTTGTTGCCACTAAAATGTGTTGCTTTTCAATATCAGTATACAGCTACCGGTTTAGTTGCATAGCTTTCAGCTGTGTGCACGCGTACCAATAAAAGTCGTTTACGTTTGAATTGATGTCGCTCTACATACGTCATCTGGTATAATTGAAACGATTGGCTATGAGCTACGTACAGACGCATTTGATAGACATTTGTACTGCCCAATAAACGGCTCTGGGCATTCGTAAACCACACCTCAAATACGAGAAAATGAACATATGGTTCCCAGACCATGTCTCGTTCTCTATGAGACTGGTCTGGTGTCAGACAGGCTAGCATATTCCATTGCATTTTTTAAGAAAACGTGTCGCAAGATCAAGGATTTTTGCCCACAATAATCATAAAAAAACTTAATTTCTGGAAGGTCTGGCTTAACACCACCTCTGTCAAAAATGAGATAATGATATTAACTGAATGCTTTTGGCATTTGTTATACGTTCATCATAATCCCGGCATCAGGCCATTCAGAAATACCGGTTTGTTGGCAAAATCCAAAAACATCATGGTTTTTCAGCAAAGTCCTCTAAGTGCACAGAAGAAGAATTGGATGAACGTGCATGAGTTTTGTACTTGCTTGAAGGAGGTTTACTGAATAATATATGGTAACACTTTAAAATAATGGTCCATACCTAATATATTAGCATGTTGACCAGATTTTTGAGCCTTTTACTTTTATCCATAAAGGACAGTGAAGAGTGAGACCTTTTTATTTGTAAAAATAAGGCATTACAAGAAAATATCATTGCCATTAAAGTTCAATTACTGAACCTAAACATATGCATCTGATCTCTTTATAGTCCCTAGGAAACAAACCCATAACCTTTGCACGCCTAACGCAATGCCTTACCAACTAAGCTACAGGAACACTATCTTAAAGTTCTCATTCTTTCTGTGTTTTTGAAGCTTTGATTGTGTTTACAGTGCACAATATAACGTGTTCATGTTTCATGTGTAAAAAACGCGGTATTTTTCACACAATTTACTTATCTGTATAGCACTTATTTCAGGGCCTCAAAACAGTCTGATGTCTTCCTTGTTCTATGAAGTCCCTCCTTTAGAAATATGTATCGAGTTCTGATTGTGTAGTTTGTTTAGTGTGTTGTGATTGATAGCAGCTTAGCTTGCCGTTAGCTTAGCTGGCGACTGACGTATTCCTGTGGGCGGAGTTTAGTCAACAAAATGGTTTTACTGATGTCATTAAAGCAGGAAGTAGATGGCTGTAGTCCAAACCAGTCGTTCGCTGTAGGCTTTGAAAGGCGAATTCTGTTAAAGAATATATATCGCCTGGCAATGAACTTTGAGCTTTATCATTTTACACATATTATTTATGCTCTAACAGCAACATTACACACTAACTAGGGTTTAAAAAATGGGATCAGAAAGAACGTGACCTTTAAAATTATACCCAACCATGTTGTGTTTTCTCCATTCTCATCATACTTCATCATATTTTAATCTGAGGGGGTATTAAAACCAAAGACTTACAAATAACTCCTTCGGACATCACTTTTAGCCACTACTGTATATAAATACTGCATATACATACTCCAGATTCGTAGTCTATAACTGGATGTGAATACCACTGTAGGCCAATAATTTAGTCCGAGCCACAACGCAACTCAGTATAGAATTGTAACATTCCCTTGGTGGCTCGTAATGGTGTCATCCTGAGAGATGTTTGAAGTTCAGGATGGCTCCACAGTGTAATTTACTCACCCCTTGTGGGTTTTTGCCTCTTTATGTTCGGACTATTTCCTCTCTGCCCCACAGAGCATTCCCTAACTTCCTCTGCTTCGGCTTCGCTGGCTCAAAGCAGTGACAAACATGAGCTGTGATGCCGGCACTGTTACTCAGAATAGATTAAAGCTATAAGAAAAACATTCACCGATGTATCCTAATCCACTGTAAATGTGCAGAATACCCCTTAACTTTTCATATTTTCTTCTCTGCATGGAAATCTCAGTCCAATTTTCCATGACAATGATTACAGTCCCTCTCATAATCACATTATGTCTGTGCAGCAAGGCAAATTAACTGTAATCATAGCTCCCAAAGTAAAAGAGGGCGGTTTTCAGTCTGCCACTCAAGACAATAATGCGGGCCTGGCCGGTTTGAGATTTCGTACAGAGCCAACTAATTCTCCAGAAACACGTGGCTGGGTTTTAATTAAAAACATACGGACTGGTTCAGTTGCCAAAACTGATATAAGATTTGATTTATAAAGCTGTGAACGATTAACAGGCATGTGCACCATCTTTCGAAATCAAAAGCAAATGTGAATCACAATCTAGGATCTAGGGATTAATATTAACTGCAGCCCTTTTAAAAGTGATGTCACATCACCTGAAATGTTCCCATGCTCCCTAAAAACCTCACGAGGGCTGTCATATCGCTGAATGAAAACTGCAGGCAGCCCTGCATGTACGAGCATTATGTGAGGTAAGAAAACAGTCCAAAGGAACGTCTGATGGATAGGAGCTCTGGCGCCTGGCTCCGCTATGTGGCCACAGCTCCAGATGTGCTCTGTATTCGGTGAACTATGGATCCCACCCACGGCAAGAGGCACTGACAATGCTCCCAAAACAGGGGTTTGTCTGCTAATTCAATCCAGAAAACGCCGCCCCCCTTCATGTGACGCGTACACGTGAGTTAGCCTCACTTAACCCATTCTGATGAATAAATTACTTCAGAAAATCATCAGGCCCTCAAAGAACAAGCTTTAAACCCTGTTGACCTGCATTAGTAAGACCTTTCCCTATCAGCGCATATTACATCCTGCCTGCAGATCAGATTAATTGAAGGTTTGCCTTTAATAATAACCTTTATTATGCACCTGGCCCATTTCCACCCTCCCACCCCAACCCAGCCCATGCATTGTTGTAACTAGTAATGAATTAATGCAATTAAATCCTATTGTTTTAAATCATTGACCTTATTCAGTTACTCATAGCCAGCTGACAGCCTTCCAGTCTGGCAGCCGTGAACAAAGAGTGTGGGTGACATTTGGATACACTGTCACTTCATATTCGAACAATATTACTATGTATGGACACATGGCATTATGGTTGTTTACAAATGGTCAGTCTTGGTTTTTGGATGTTTTAAGGCCACGATTTATGTTCGATTTGAGCTTTGCTGAATAACCGTGGACGATTTATGTCAACATCAGGTAATCTGTGTTGTTGTTGTCTTTGAGAGCAAGAGTAGCCAGAGGGGCAAAACGAAAGCCAGACAAACCCCGTCAGTGTTGGTTTACTTTGCAGCGACAACAATGTCTGATATCATCCGTCTGTACCCTGACAGAGAGAAAGCTGTACACTTCAACGTCTATGAGAACTGACAACATGTGGGACTGAAACAAAGGTGAAGAAAGGTTATTGCAAATGTCAATGTGTACAGTCCAAAAAACGCTTTGTTGTTTCAACCCATAGTTGGGTAAAATACAGACAAACCCAATGTGGTAGATTGAAATATGTATTTACAAAGAAATGGTTATAAATCATATGTATTTACAGAGAAATATAAAATAATTGAAATGTGTATTTACATAAAAATATAAAAGAAGTTAGAAATATAAAAGAATTGAAATCTGTATTTACATAGAAATATTAATTCATCTAAGGTTTAATTAATCTGTGAAACAGTGAAAATACATTACATATGGTGTGAATATGTTTATAATTCATATACTTTTATCTATTGAAATGTGTTACCTTGAAATTATTAAGTCTTTATTCTGTGAAGCGTAACTGTTTAAGTTTATAACTGTTTATAAAATCTCACGATGTAATTTGTTTGTTATTTTAGTTCTTCTATGTCCTATTAGATTTATGAGTTGGGTACAATAAGGGTTCGATCGATTACTTTTGCCTGCTCGATCGCAGGGGGCGATCGATTGCTTTTGTCTGATTCACTTCACTGGGAGAGAACTCGCGGGGTTTCTTCATTACACATAAAGTTCGCAGTGGGGAAACTTCAGCATCTTTATGAGTTTTCTTCTCCCTCTTTTCAGGTATTAACTCAAGTAATAAAATGTTACAATCGAATAATATGATGTTAAAACAAGGTTTAAAAGTATATAAATGCTAAGATGATACTGATTGTGTTTTGGGGAAATGTTTAAATGTGTACTAGTTTAGAGATGCATGAGCCCAGGCGTGAAATGGCGTAAGGCCCAGATAACAACACGAGGCCATATATCGAGAGTTTAGTGTATTTTTACGTATTACATTTAATGTTTATTTCTGTTAATTTAGTATTGACTGATTAATTTACTGAGAAAAATGTAAATATATTGAAGAATGTGAAAAGTGAATTGCAGTTAAAGATATTAATGTATGTTCAGATGAAAGTTATTTGAAGAGTACATGTTATTTTGAATTGTCTGTATCAGATATTCTAAAAAGCTGTATTAATTCATGCATCATTGATTATAAATAACTAAAACTGTATTTGATTGACAGTTTATGTAAAAATGTGTAAAGGAAAAAGACAATTGATGTTGTTTTGTAAAGTTTATTGTCAATTACTATGAAAATGATTACACATAAAGTTCGCAGTGGGGAAACTTCAGCATCTTTATGAGTTTTCTTCTCCCTCTTTTCAGAGGCATTACACCAACTGTTGGCTTGAATTTTACATTGATGTCTATAATTGACCCAACCGTTCGAATGACCCAGCATTTTTGTGTGTGTGTGTGTGTGTGTGTGTATATATATGGGCGTCAGAAGCAAAAAAAAATGTGGGTTGGTCCAAAACATTTACTGGAGTAGATGCCAATTTTTTGTATTCTCATTCCTTTTAATTAAACAATTGTTTTTATAGTTTAAAAGCTTTACCTTGTTGTGTGGCGGAGTGCATTTGGCGATAGTAGTAAAAAACAGGAAATGGAGTTTAATTTATATGGACTCTGAATGTCCAACCCTATCTCACGAGTTGGCTAATTCGTATTAATTCATACGACCACATTCGTAAGTTTTTGTATGATTTGCCTTGACCCCTGTTACGTTGGGGTTTGGTGCAGGGTTAGGGGTTGGGTTTTGTTGTTGTTTTTTCATGAGAATTGCACTTTTTTGCACGATTAACTTCATACGAATTAGTCAACTCGTTAAATATGTACGAATTCTCGTGAGATCAGGCTGGAATGAACCAAGTGGAATGGATTTGAGAATGCAGCAGTGTGAAAATCAACGGATCGGAACGGAGTTTAATTTATTAGGGCATTCCTCTAGTGGAATGGATTTGTCTGACAAGTTAACAGACATATGCGCTAAATAGAGAGAAAGTGAGTGGGTCCAATAATATTGGTCATAAAAAGTGGGTGGGAACATATAGGGCCCTATTTTAACGATCCAAGCGCATTGTCTAAAGCGCACAGCGCAACGTCTAAATGGGCGTGTCCGAATCCACTTTTGCTAATTTAACGACGGGAAAAATGTTTTTTGCGCCGAGCGCATGGTCGAAAAGGGTAGGTCCTATTGTAATGGGAGTATTTTGGGCGTAACGTGCAGTAAACCAATGAGAGTCTCAGCTCTCATCCCCTTTAAAAGCAAGTTGCGCTGGCGCTATGTCTAATCCCTATTTAAATGACGGACTTTGTAAACTGAAAAACTAAGCGGAGGTAGAAGAAATCCAGTTTAAGATTAATGTTAAATAATTGTGTTGTTTTTCACTTGTATTGAAATTGTTATTTTTTTATTAAAACCTTTAAAACCCGTTTTCTTTTAGTCATGGAAGTAAAAATCAGGCTTGTAATTGCTTTAAATGTATGGCTATCCAATATCATCAAAAAATAATTTACAAGTATGTAAGATAAGGTTTGTACTGTTAAAATACTTTATTTGTAACAAACAGGAGATAAAGAATTTACAAACGGCACTCCGCACGTTTCAGCACTTTGGACAGCGTTTTTTAGCAAAGAGGTTTTTTTTAAGCATTACTTAAACATGTTTCTCATCTCACCATATCCACAGGTACATCATATACAATAAATCCGTGAGGTAGCATTAAAAAAAACATTTAAAAACAGATGCATTTGTTTAAAGCAAAGCATTTATTTACTTACCAGGCTGCAGGTGAAGCAGCTCTTTGCGCCTTCTAACGTCTCATAATAAGTCCTCAATTATGTCCAAGAGACTCAATAATAATCTTTTACATTCAATCCTTTAATCTTTCATATTTAAAAGCATTTTTGTGCTGCTGCGCATTCATGTACTTTGTGATAAGCAAACCCGCGTTGTCCTCCCCTTTATATGCGCATTTTACTAATGCGCTCTTAAAATAACATAAAATACATTGCGCCATTGACTTTAGACTAGGTTTTTGTTGGTCAATGGCGTAGTCTATTTTAGTTGCCTCAAAATAGCAACGCGCCAACAATGCGCCTGAACACACCTCGTTTTTAGACCAGAACGCCCATGGGCGCAAAAGGGGGCGCAAATGCATTTGCTATTTAAACAACGCGGCGCTAAACGTGAAAATTAGGGTGGAAACTAGCGAAAGACACTTGCGTCGCGCATTGCGCTGCATTGCGCCGGGTGTAAGATAGAGCCCATAATGTTTTCGACACCCAGGTGTGTGTAAGATTTTAAAAAACGCTGTCATAAACATGATGCTTAAAGTCTCATTATTAGGGTTGTGCCGATAGACGATAGTATCATGTATCGATGATCGTCGCACATATCGCCAAAAGCAGGATTTCATGGCGATAGTTGGCGATGGTTATTATCCTCATAGTTTCACATTAACATGTGCATTGCGTGCTTTTCCTCACATGAGAGGGTTTGTTGGCTTTACTTTGAGCGAGAGAGCTTGAAACCCCGGGTTCACACCAGCTGCGTTTGAGGCGTCAAAATCGCGTCTACCGCATCTAGTTTGCGCTTAAACATTTTGAGTTTACTAGTTTCATTCGCGCGTGAAAGCCGCACGTGAAATTCTAGTCATCGAGACATTCGAGAGCCTTCCATAGGCTTTTTCGACTCCGCTCGCTTACTGTAATCACGTCACTACTAGAGCAAGCTCCTGATTGGTTAACGCTAGGGGTGGCACGGTTCATGAAAAAAAGGCACATAAGTTAATGTAGATGGCAATACACATTCTCTTTTTTTGCCAAATAAATGAAAAGCATATTAAAATCATCAATGCCTTCCCTCTTGCTGTATCAAAATCTCATCTGGCTTTCCTCAGAGATGGTCCCAATAATGTGCTTAAAGTCGAATTCAGTTTGTGCATGATTACATGATATAACCTTTTTAATACTGTATCCTAAATTGTGGATAATTAATAAGATAATACATTTATGAAGTGTTTAAAATTAAAAGAAAAAATAACAAGAACCGTACAGAACCGAGAACCTTGACCATAAAACCGTGATACGAACCGAACCGAAGGTTTTGTGAACCGTGCCACCCCTAGTTAACCCTGTGCGTTTTTCCACCAAAGTTCAAATTTTTCAACTTGCGCGTTTGCCACATTGACTTAACATTGAAATCACTCGTGCTTGACGCCTCTACCGCGGCTGGTGTGAATGCAGCATAAGGCGCGCAAATTCTTTCTTGCACGCACGTGGACTTAATGCACGCGTCTTGGACTCTTGCACGCACCTGTACTCCTCCTAGCACCTGAACTTGTAATGCGCGTGATTCTGACTCTTCCAACATGAACGAGTGTGTTGTTCCCGCTCCCTGGCACGCCTAGGCTTTAATGGTGCGCTCTGATTAATGGCATCAGTTTTAAGAAGGTTGCGGTCATGAGAGTGTTGCCCTTAGAGTAAATCAGCTTCTTTTTTGTCCATCAACTAAGTGACTTGTCATAAATGAGTAAAAAATGAACAAATAAATAAACAAGTAAACTACTACCCCGCCCCCTCGATACCATTGTGTATCGTCAATCTCACATGGTAAAGAAAGGATGATCTCAAAATTTGGCATATCGCCCAACACTACTCATTATTAGTCAGAGCCGATGGTGTAGGGCAGTGCTTCGACATATGGTGCAGACGTACTTTTGGTGACCCAAGTTCGATTCCAGGCTTCAGGTCCTTTGCCGGTCTCTTACCCCTCTCTCCACCTTTGGGCCCAAAAACATTAAAAAAATATCTTAGTATTAGATTATGAGACTTTAGCTTGGATTTTACAATCAGGGTCACATATTTAATATTTAATTACATTTTTAATATCAAAATTTTATGTCCCAATGAGAATAAGTGGTTGTGCTTTATCGTCTTGAAAATGATGCCACAATGCAAAATAGTGGTGCTATAAATAGTATTCTTTCATGCAAATATCATCTCATGTTTCTCTTTTGATTCTGAAGTGAAACAAGCTTTGTCACTGCATGGTAAAACTGGCACATGAGAGCATTTGGTAGGGTTTTCTGTTCCAACTATAGAGCACAATAAAAGTTGTGCGGAGATTAAGACAAATGGCACGCGGAGGGTTGGGGGTCAGCCAACAAAGGGCCTTGTAAAACGCATTATTCCTCATCGGCATGACTGTCTAACCACAGCAGCCCAGACGACAACAAGAGTCTGTCAACAAGCAATACAAAGCAGCCAGAAAAGAGGTCATGTGACATCAAACGCTACTAAATCAAAGCAGACTATTTTTCTCAGTTTTATAAACGAGGGGTTTTTCTGTCATGTGGGCTCAGCTCAATAAAATATGTAAATAGAGCCAATATTGCAGACTGGAGTACAACGTGGTTTACCATTTACTTTTCTGTTTTATATGTGCCTTTATATCCAGTGATAACTAAATTTAGATTTGATAGAGACTTATTATCGTATGCTGGCGATAGGTCTCTGTACATTAAGTACTGTTTAATTTTACAGTATGTCACTGTAAAGCCAGGTCCAAATATGATAACGTATAAGAAAATTAAACAGAAGACCTTGTCTATTTACATCCTCAGATGGTTTAATGTCAGGTTACCCTGGTGACTCAAGATATAAGCTCAAACACATTTAACTCTTTACATTCTTGAGCCTAAAAGGTTTCAAGCTCTATATAGTTTTTAACAGAATTTAAATTATGGACAAAGATTAAAGATTTTGTGATCTTATTCTGAAGCTTTTCAGATGATTGGACCTTTGTAGTCCCTCCGTATCCCATCTAAAACAAACTCATTTAGTTAATTAGCTGGAGAGTCTCAATTGGAGTGCATTGGTGTATACGGGCCAAACCTTTCGGTAATAAATATCAGCTTTGTGTTGGAGCAACTTAGCCCTGGCAACAAAACATTGATTGTTTCCAATTGGCAGGCTTCCCTTTCCTCCGACATAGACTCGGCCAATCAGAATCCGGCTTGATGGAAAAGAGTCTCTTCACCGTGGCAACCACTCCTCTCTACCTTTCTCACAGTCCACATGCACATGCAGACAGTCAGTCATAACAGCTCGTCCTGTGAACTGTGACTCGGCAGGTCTCTCATAAAGAGACACTGACTGCTATTTTCTACCTCTCTGATTTAAACACACTGATCGGACTGAAAAAAAAATTGTTATGCAGGGAATTCCCTAAATGTGCATGGACTATGTGGATCTTAACAGCAGGATTACTGTAAATTATGTGTGTTGCATTGCTACATTTATTTTGTGGTTTTTTTTTTTTTTTTGCATTTACAGTATTTAATTTTCTAAACTTGTCTGCATCTCAATCAGCATCCTTGTTCAGTAGTCTGGGCACTGATCAGGGAGTCGGCCATAATAAATCGCAAAATCCTCCTTGTTCCCTAAAAATGTCCACAATGCAACCCAAAAACCAGTGAGCATCGATTTCTTCAAACCGAAACCGCGCAAGCCAACTCAATAAACTTCATAAACTTGTTTTAGTTTTAATATTAACACACATTGCTAGACACAAAGGGACCACAATCTACTTAATATTTAAATGTAATAATCATCCAAATGTATGCACCAATGTGTACAAGAATAATGAAAGTGTTTTACTTTAACAAGTGTTTAAAAATTAAGTCATAGAGATGGTTGGTTTTGCCCGGTTGTTGATGAATAAAAGCTGTGATTTATCACATCGTGCAAAAAGCAGTCACTTCACAGAACAGTGTCCCAATGTGAAGTGAGCTAGGGTCCTTACCAGTGCCCAAACCTGTGAACACGATATATTGATTCACAACCTTGGGAGCGGATTAAGACACATCTATTATTTTCCTCTATTTTATTTTAATTGCATTGCTGTAACCTTAATTGTCTGTTTTTTTTTTTGTTTTTTTTTTGAAGACAAAAGCAGTATTTATTCCTCTATAAGCATGAACTTATTAGCATATTAAAGCCTAACTTAAACGCTTTCTAAATTTATATTGCAAACCTGTGTTCCCAACATTGTTTTCACTTGACATGGAGCAAAACATTCAGTATTTCCACATTGTGTCCAGTGAAACATTGTAATACATGCTCAGAAATTAAACCAAAATACAAGCTTGACAGTTTTAACCATTTGAATAGCAAACACGTGTTGACTGTCACATTGAAATGTCTCTCTTGTTTTTGACTGTGATGAGTTAGCGGTGTGTACAGATCATCTGTAAAGCGTTTATGAATAATCGTCTAATGACCATCTGCTGCAGATTTTCAGTTTCTCACACTGCCTTTAGTAACTAAATGAGCTTTAAATATAGAAAAGACAATGCAAACAAACCTGAGGTGACAAACAAACCCTTATAAGTACAAATAAATTGATAATAAAGGTGAAGTCTAAACCCTAAGGGCCAGATTTACTAAACGGGGCAAAAAAGCTCAGATGGGAGTGGTAATATCTGCGGTTTATTTACTAAAAGGCGCAAATGAAATAACAATGCACAACAGCTGATTTCCATAATGACCAACGCAATCTACTAAGTGCAGAACAAATTAGTTAAGGCAGAGAACTACACTAACCTTTTCCACTGGTGGCACTTGCGCTACCAACTTTTTCAGTTACTGGCGCAAAATATGATTTGGTCGCACATATTTTTTTCAAGTTATATTAAGGCGCTCTGGATAATAATGAACAATAATGAAACTGTATTGCATACAGATATGCTTTTTATTTTACTTGCCATCTTTTAAACCACATGCCGCCTTGTTTTCTTAAAAGTTGCAGTGTTTCCCATAGATCAGAAATTTACTTGTAGTGGTAACCGGTGAAAAGGGCAATTATTACCCACTGACAAATAATGGTCTACTATACATGTGACAAAGAATTAATAATGTGTGACACAACACAATACTTTGATTTATTGAAAATTAATATTCATTTAACATATTTCATTAATCTAACCACCCCAAACTTTCTTTGCCATTAACAAAGCTGACACTGTTTGTCAAAGCACCACGAAAACACTTACTGTTTTTGCACTGATATATGAAGCAATTAGACCCCGTTTATCAAACTCAATATAATACAATACTATGTATACAGTATATTAATAGACAGTGCAGGTCTATAGATTATAAATGTGACTGATGTTATGACTGATGTTATAATAGTAATAATTTCTATTAGATACTTAAATACTTTTACTGCTTCTGCTCTATCTTTCTATTTCTCTCTTGCCAATTTAAAAAGCTTAATCCACTCATTATTTCAGATTTAAAAGTATACTTGCGGTCCTGGTGACAGACTTTACATTACTTTGCTCGTTCAGTGCAATGGGCTTGACATTAGCACTGCTTTTTTGCTACAATCTCTGTGCAAACTTAATATGGATATGGTTTTAGAAAACATATGGTTTATTAATAATAAGATTATTAAAAAAATGTGAGAAAGAAAATGCAGCACGTGGTCGTAACAAGAACCATCGCCATAGAAACCGAAGGCACGCTGAAACTGCACTCGAGCTTTAGCGCGGTAGCGCTCATGGCCGTTTTCCGATCGACTCGGGTTATAAACACAATATTAATCAGACTTGGGACCCAAAGTAATTAAACTAGGACCTAACCGGACCCGACAGACCATTTAAAATATAAACCCGGAAACCATACGGGTCCTGCGTCCTCAGTGAAGAAAGACATCTGCTCAAGTTCAGAAACATGGAAGACACTGCGCTTGCTTCGTGTCCCACCCAATTCATTGAGAAACAGAGAGCACGCGAACGCACACTCATAGGGAGAGACATGACGTGCTTTCACGCAAAATGAAGCCAACGTGTTGAAGGCTCAGAGAACGTTATAAAACGTATTCTTAAAATCCACATTTCTGTTTAAATAAATGCTCATAGTAAATCATAGCATATTGTCTAAAACATTAGGTAGCACATTTGCGACCCATTAAAAATTAGGGTCGCAACGGCAGTTCAAAAGGTCGCATATGCGACCATTTTGGTCGCAGTGTAGTTCCCTGTAAGGGTCACAAATAGGCAGTGCTGATGCTCAGGTAGATGATCTACTAACACCTGATGTGCTTGAGTTCAGCACCACGGACATCGCAGATGAAAATTTGGGGTGTGAAATCCGAGCCATAGTACACTAAAAAGAACCGGAGGACAAAAAATTAAGGTTTGAAACACCTGGAGCCCCATTCATGAAATTATGCGTAGAAATCATTCTACATTTGATCTTACGATCACTTATCAAAAATGCGTATGTGTGATTCATAAAACGAATGTACACACAGAAAATGCGCATACCCCTTTCTTTCAGATGTGACATCTATAAATCGCAAATGATCTACGTGTGCGCAGCTGAGCAGTTTCAGATCTCCGCCTTTAAACTATGCCTAAATAATGTCATAGACATATAAAAGAGCGCTTGTCAATGTTTAAACCCTTTTGAGCAGCAAGAATGACTTATTTTCCAAAAGCATGCAGCAATCGGACAAGCAAAAGTGTGTACGTCTGCTCACACTCTGACGTGGTACTAAGCACTTTTCCACGTCCAAAGTTTTTATAAATATGAACTTTACTGTGGATCACACTTTACGATCAAATCTGTGCATATGCATGCTTTATAAATGAGGCCCCTGGTATTGTATAACAACATTTGGACGTGAACTTCACTGCTTCATTCTCATTGGTAGTCGCTCCCGAAAGTCACTAATAATTTGCATAAAGTTAAACAATTCTCAACTTTGTCACGCGACTGGACACATCCCATCCAGTTGCCAGCGGTCACTATCAGCTTAAGTCTAAACTATATGGTTCTGTGATGCTATCATGATAACATCGTCTGACACAGCAACATTGATTCAACCAATAGCATGAGTTTGGGCATGATTATCCATTTATCTGATCAATGAAAAATGGCTGGACTGTTTCACAAAAACATTGCGCTTGTCCCAAATGGCACACTTCATGTGAACCTGCGGTCTGGTGGACTTACAGTCGCCGCCTCATATGCATGTCCAGTAAGTCCACAAGACAAAAGGGAGTCACATTTGTCATTTTGGGTTTCCAAAGGATGCTCATGGGCGCCCAATTTTCAGTCGATATTGGTCTATATCAAATAGATCGCTTTTTAACTTTAAATGTCTAAGGAAATCGGCAAATGAGCAAAACATCAGCATGGGCAACCCCCCCCAAGACTTTTAATGATAGCACTCATCTGACAGCTGTGGAGAGCAGATCTGTTTTGTTGACAGTGAGTAAAGGTGCTAGAAAAGAGAGATCTAATGGAGATGCTTTGGTTATGATGAAAGTGGGTGTAATAGGATTAGCACAGCTTAGCCGTCGAGTTGTGATGCGAATACTACAGCACAGCAGCTTCAGAGGTTTGCTTGACATTTCCCCCTAACAAATTATCAGAAACACAGGGAAAAAAATGACACCACAAAACAACGCCTGCACCTGGCACAACCTCAGACAAAATAGTGACCGCAGGATTTGTGAAATAGATGATAAAAAACAACTAAAGTACTTCAGGCATCCTATTTGACCTGATTTAGCCAATTATACAATTGCGTCTGTCTGAGGGCAAAACACAGAGGACAGAGAAAGTGTTTAAAAACAGCATAAACTGCCAATTAAACGTCATTCAGTCGAGATGCATACAGTCATCAACCAATAAAACTGTCTTCAATATATTCAAATATTGTGCACAATTTATAGGTGTACATTAGTGGACAGAAAACATCACTGCATTTTACAGTATATGAACTTTTTCTGCCTTTAAAACACCTTTCCAGGGCAACACAGTGGCTCATTGTGTAGCAAGAAGGCTCTCCGTTTAGATCAGGTGGCCTTTCTGTGTGGAGTTTGCATGTTTAACTAATGTATAGATGAATCAGTCCTCACCATGAATATAACCATAGATGCTGGAATGGTGTTAGGAATACACAGACAAACATAAAACACCTTTTTTATTTGCAAAAAGTCATCAAGCACTTTTATTTTTCAACCACTCTCCTCCAAACACTTATATAGAGACATCTGTTCATAATCCAGTCAATTCCAGAATTCCAGATGGATAAAATCTTTTCCAAATTCATTTTTGTCCCTTGATATTCCCTTGATATATGTTCGGAAATGTGCCATATTAAAGTAAATAAAAGAGGTTGAGGAAGTTTGTGTTGACTTTTTTCTAATCTGCAATCCGTGACCCCAACATCAATTATATACTGAAATCCTCAATATATAATCTAATTTATATGGATGTCACATGGCAGTCAGCTGTAAGGTCATGCTTTCTGTCAGGTCAGGGATATTGTGATAAAAAAACTTGCATGGCGGAGGTTTACTGTCCTATCCCATTTGTCTGGTTTTGGTGTGTTTTTCTCTTCCTGTCGGGAAGCCTGCTAGTCACAGCTGATTTATGTTGGTCTGATCGTACAATGCAAGCTATTTAGTAAAAACCACTACAAACGTAAACAAACAAATGTAAAAAATGGCCCCAAGTATGTACCCCAGCTGTTATTGGGGCACTACCCTTTCAAAAAGTACAGTTTTGGAAATAGAGTACACACAGTACCTGAGTTACCAAATGTATCCTTATGGTACATATTGGGACCTTTTTAAACTGGGGTACATATTTTTGACCATTTTTTCTAGCTGTGTACAGTATAGGTGAGTGAATTTGTATCAAAGTAATGAATTTGTAATGTACGCAGGTTAAGCCATTGAACAACCTGTCCTACATCTCTCAGTCTAATGTCAAACTTAAACTGTTGTTGTTGAGCAACCCTACCTCCTTTAACCTTAAACAGATTCTGACCAACACTTTCCTGGCTCTGAAGAAACACCTCTCTGTTTTACATGAAAAGACACATTCATGGATATGTCAGCGAGGACTCATTTTCCATAAGTTACAGTTGGTTTACAGGAACGGTAGCAGGGGAACACTCTTTCTTTGAGATGGGCTCAAAAATACTGAACCGCAATTAAAAATATTTTGTAATCTAAATCGAGAGTTCAGTGATGCATCACATCCATCTCCTGCACATTCAGCTTTTGTGGGGATGAAACTCAAGCCCACAGGCTGTGATAATGCCATCCCGGCTCTCGTACCCAAATAAAGTGCCCTCCACGCACGGCAGAGAGGACGGCTGACGCAGACTTAGTGAAGAAGATACGATGTGATGTACATCATTGTACACTAGTGCGTAATCGTGCTGTTATCTATGGATGAAACATCACAAGCCAATGCCTATTCTTATCCGAGAGAGACAGAGAGGAACAGAGAGAGATGGTGAGGTTTGAGAAAGTGAGTCATGCTCATAGGATTTAGTGGATATTTTAGTTTGACTTGTTTTGTTGGGATGTCAAAATGCAGTGCGTAATGAATGTAACATCATGTACAAATGTGTTTTTTTTTTTTGCTTTAGCTGGGTTTTTACAAGCAGGGTCACGTACAGTGTCAAGACTTAAAGGGGAGGTTTAATGCTATTTCATGCATTCTGACTTATTAACACAGTTTAAGAGTTGTAGTCATCATGCTAAACATAAGCAAAGTGTCAAAATAGCAGTTGAGCTTGTGACAGCGTATTTCTGAGACACTCACGCCTCCTTTTTCTTACAAGTTTCAGAATTTTTTTTTCAAATGGGGGTATCCGTTACGACTGATTGACCCCATATTCCTTTTATGGGCCTTTACCCCCAGAAAAGCACGATGGCCCTGCACGTCAAGTGAGTGCGAGAATGCGCATTAGCATTGCTTCATCCTGTAGAAGTCACCGGTTTTAGTCATAACTTGGTTTTAGCAAGATAGTTCAACAAAAGAATTGTGTTTTTAGATGTAAGGAGAAGAAAAGCTTATTTAGATTTCCCTGTCTTAAAACAACAGTGGATGCAGTTCGTTTTTCCCGGACAGCAACGTAATTGCGAATGAGTTTGTTTGTTCCCTGGCTGCATTTCGGAGAGTACTGCTTTACAAACAAGGCTCAGTTTGACTTGTTTACAACTGTTGGAGCGGTCAAACTTTAAAAGACCCGGTTTAGGAGTCACAACCACAGGTGTAAGTAAATCCAAATCTCGCGTGTTTTGTTTGCAGTCGCGCATACATGCATGTAATGTAAACAACACCAACAACAGCAAACATTTTTCGCCTCAGTTGGCGTTGTACTGCATTAACAACATTTACACCTTTTAAAACGGGCAAATGCAGTTAAAAACTGGATTACGTTGCTTTTTTATGAAAATAGTGGATAAACAAACAAGGATAAATTACCAGATAGAGACGTCCTGCTGTAATCGTTGCCGCTGCTGTTCCTGTTCGTCCATTACTGACTCAGTATCCGATTCTGGATCATATGTATAATGTAATGCTGGTTATTTTAAAGTTTGATTTCCATCTATGTTGGCTGTGAATCCAAAAGTATTATCCAAAGCTGAGCGTACTCGTAACTCTTCAGCTCCGCCCACCACATGCCTTCAAGTGTTCGACCTTTTCCGACAAAAATCGGAAAGGCTGTTCTTTCTTTTATAAATCTGACAACACGAAAGACTCTTTAGACATATAAATGATGAAATACTACTCTATATGTAAGCAAGATTAACATTAGATTGGCAAAAACGTCTTGTGTTATGTCAGCTTTAACAAAAAGTTGATCATAAAGTGAAAATTGACAGTCCACCCAAAAATAAAAAAAGAAGGGTAACGCTTTACTTGTATGGGTGTTCATAAGACTGACATGACACCTTTATAATCATGACATGACATGTGTCATGAACATGAAGGGGATTTTATGCACATTTATGACAACTGTCATTAAGTGTCATTCGTTCAATTATGTAATTTTTAATGCAAAGATGAAATTTTTTGAATTTTTTTGTTATAACAACTTGACATTAACCAATACATCATAACTTGTCAAAGTCCCACCAGGTAAGTCGCACCAGGCAGCCATGTTTGCAAGGCCTCCATGCATTTTAGTCATGTAAGACTAAACTACAACTTGAATGGGGAAAGATAGCTAAAACACTGGAAGGCACCCATATTGAGTGTTGCATTGTCTCTTATTTATAATAATAGGAGTGCTCAATGTCATCCAATATGTTTTGGTTTGTTTTTCAAAATATTTAGTGTTGAACATGGTTGAAGTTCCCTTCTCAGAGCTATTCCTTGTGGATAGCAAGGCAACCTCCACCATGCAGTGTTTGCTTATATGTGAAGCAGTGAAAAGTCTCAAGTGCATGTTAAATACTGGGACCTTTAAAGAGAGAGCGAGAAAAAGAGAGTGAGTGAGGGAGAAAGGGCACAGGAAGTAGAAAAAGCTCTTGAACCCCGGCTAACGTCAAAGAGGATTTCAACTTTTATTTGAACATCTTTTGAACTTCTATTTCAAAGTGTTATTATGCAAAGACAGCACCAACCCTCATGTATTTTTGGAAGAAGATCAAACTCCAGTGATATGCCTAATATATACACAACATTTTCAGTCATTCCAACGAAAACATTTCTGTAACTGAGATGAACAGGGACTGTCTATGTTAACAAGCTAAATCCAAAATAACACTACCAGTTAAATCAACCTCTTAAAACAAGGATGTTCTTAAACTCTCAAAAAACCACTGTACGGTTTTGCAGTATGGCACATCACAGTCCAAATAGTCAAAATAAAGTTGTTTTCATAAAAAAATACCTCTTTAGCAGTCAACGCTATCACTTCCCGCCAACTGCTAAAACTTTATTGCTTACAGATGCCACTGGCCCTGTAAACTCATTCAAGTTGTGTAAAAGTTGGGCTTTACCTATCGTAAGAAAACTGAGTTTACTCTTTGAGAAACACTGAGCCGAAGAGTCTGCGTCTGAAGGCGAAACACATTGAGATCATAAAAGAGTTTGTATCTGGAGACCCACATGAGACGTTTCCACTCCGCATGGGAAACACATACAGTATGAGCTAATGTATAATTAGATGTTACTATTTTGACCGTGCTTTGCCCTAGGAGCTTGGGTACGCTGTTTGAACTTTGTGTGCCAGAAAATTTAAGGGCCGTCAGCATGGCTTTGTATTTAAATGATTGTGTCTAGAACCGATGTGGTAAACGGTACGACACCAGGCTGGATAAATGTAGTTAAAGCTACTATTTGAATTAGTATAATGTCATGTACGATTTCCTAAAACGCTAGGGTTACACGAATGGATTACTACAGATTGACAATTACTTAATTTCTCAAGGTTTCAAAACAAGTTTTCAAGCAATGTTTTAGTCTTACTAGCAAATGGGACTAACAGCTTTTCTCTAGTGGGAGACATGAGAGGAACATTAATGTGTTTTCGTTCTTTTTATTTTCCTCCGAAACTCCCGTGCACCCATAGAGAGTCCAGAAACCCTTTGGCACAACATCAAAGTTGAGCACGTGTCTGATTCACTTCCTCTGTCTTCATCTCTCGGGGCGTTTGGCACATGGGCCGGCGATGTGAACCGTGTCCAGTAATCAGATATAGCCCCCTTTCACTTGTGCTGTAAAACAAAACGATAAAAAGCACGCAGATTTGGCTCGGATAAAGTGAATGAAATAAAAGCCGTGACACTGTGAGACATTAGAGCGAAGGGAGCAAAAGAAAGATACCGTACATAGCAAAAATATGCTGATGTAGGCAAAAACATCGACCTACCATGAGGAGATCTGACCAGTGAATTATAATGACTTTACCAGATTCTTAAAAAGTCATTTTATAGAGACGTATTACTTATCTACAGTATAAGCAACTTTTACCTGATGCAATATTTTAGAGTTGAGTGTAACTAAAAATAGTGCACCATCTACATTTGAATGGATTTTAATGACTTTTAAAGAGAATATTTTCACCAAAAAGTCATAGATAATATGTAATAATTTATAGAGTTCAGATGCATATGTTTACATTCAGTAATTTCATTTTATGGTAATGAAAAAGTTATTAGTCAGTAACTGAAATGCCCTTACTTTCCACAAATGTCATTTCATTGGTAAAGAACAAATTTGACTGTCATTCGCTTCAAAAAGTGCATGCAACCTTTTTTTGGAATAACCTCCACTTTTAAAAAAATGTCTTTGTACAAGACATACCATATTTTTCAGACTATAAGCCGCGTTTTTTCATAACTTGGCTGGTGCTGCGTCTTATAGTCAGGTGCGCCTTGTAAGTCAGTATGAATACATTTTGACATTTATGAGGCAAAAGACATCATTACCGTCTACAGCCGTGAGAGTCAACCATATGCTGATCCCGTATTTATGTAATTCAATAGATTCAGTGATGTGAAATGACGAGTTATTTTGTCTTATTGACGCATTTTTAATGATGCGGCTTATAGTCCGGTGCCCCTTATAGTCTGGAAAATACGGAAGTAAACAGTTGCAAAATCACTAAAGATGCAACTAGAAACCTTGCAAATGATGAAACTCAGAATTCAAAAGGTGAAAATAAAGAAACTGAATGCTGTAATGCATTTGGCTGGCACATTCAGGCTGTATTGTAAAAAAAATCAATAGAAATTGCAGCTGGGTTGCCGGTAGTCTCGCGTAGCCAGACCTTCAATACTGAAGGTCTGGTGTTTTTCGCTGCTTTTTCTGGACAAAGCCCGCCCACGAGCTGTTTGACCGACATGTCTAACAACCAATCACAGTTTGTTTCGTCTAGCGTCACGTTTCGGACTCCCCACAATAACGAGCCGGCTGGCAACAAGTCAGTTATTGAAATAACCAGCCGCAACCAAAATAGTATCTAAATAAACAACATTACTCACCATAGAACAACGTTGAGCACTTCATCAACAGCCACACCAATGAGACGATCCTGTTAAACGTCTGTTTGAAGCATATCTCTCCACTTTTTAACACATACAAGCAATTCAGGAGAACCAAACTTTTAAACTCCACTAACTGCCTTAAAGAAAACTCTTGGACATCTTTTAGAGAGTCGATGCCGCGAACTATGCATATTTTTGAGAATCCAATGTTTAGCTGATCATGATAACTGCTCATTATTATCCACGTGAACACGACTGATTCTCTTCCTCAATGGAACGTCAGAGCTTTGTTTTCCAGGGACTGAAACTAATCGCGACACTCGCGTCTCCTGGAAATCCGTTTTTTTCCAACCAATCAAAGCCGACTTTAACATTCTCACAGGGTTTCCAGAAAAGTGTACGAAAAACATCAGACGTTCAGCCAACAGTTTGTGGGCGTGACGTCTGAGGCTGAGACTAGGTTGCCGGTAACTTACCGTAGATTTAAATTTATGTTTTTTACTGGCAACATTTTGTTCAAAGTTAAATGAACATTAAACATTTACAAGTCTTTGTCTTTACAGAGTAAAACAAAAAAACAGCATCAAGCAAAACATGAACAAACATGAAACAAAATCTGAAGCAAAAAACAGAAAAAGGTTGATGATGATTTCTGGTTCCCAGAATGCTTTGCATGAGGCTGTTGTTGTATAGTTTATTCTGTAAAGATAGAGACTTGTTAATATTATTTAACTTTGAACAAACTCTTGCCAGTAAATAACAAATTAAAATCTACGGTAAGTTACCGGCAACCAGCTGCAATAACATTGTAATTTCTACTGATTTTTTTTACAGCACAGGTCCAAGTACTCACAAGTGACCCAAGTTTGAATGTGATCCTCAATTGTTTTACATTCGTCTTCTGTACACTTTAAGGGTTTTGCTGAAAAACGTCATGTTGTTTAGTGGATTCTGCTAACAAAGCAGTATTTCTGATTCTGGTCCTGAAGCTGGGATTAAAGAGCATCAATGATCTGAATCACGATTTTACATTTCCTTTGCTGTGTGTGTATTAGTACATGTTAACAATATGCAAAAGATACAAACCCCAAAGTCGCGTGTCCAACGTAAATCTCTTTTCTTGGACTACAAAACACAAAGATTGTAGGCAACAGTTTACTTCCTGTGATTTGTAATGTAGACGAGACCGACATTATCATAATTACTGTCGCTTCAGACTCGCAGCCTGTAAGTTAACTCCTATTAGCATTGCGTTGTGAGCGAATCTTTCAAACATGGTAAGGAGCGTCACATTTCCGGCTGATGTCAGTGGTATTCAGGCCAATTACAGCATACAAATTACTGGCCAATCAGGGACACAGTGCTTTTCAAATCTATGAGTTTTGTACAAAATCAGTGCGTTTCAGGAAGAGAGGGAAATCTGAAGCTACAGAAATGTACGGTATGTGCGTTTTTTTTTACCATAAACCATGCAAACACATTGTATTATACCAAATACACAAAATAACTTTTTAAGCAATGAAATAGGTGCCCTTTAAGCAGATTTAACGTGAAAGTATTTAATGAATGTATAATATTTGCCGAGAGCATTCAGTTAATATCATTATCTCATTTCTTATAGAGATGCCGATTAGCGGCTTTTGCATCTAAGCTCTTCAAATTTTGGGTCATGTTTAACATCAATTACATATAATCATGTGACAAGCAAGAATCAACCGTGTTTGCGTTAAAATGAGCTTATCTTGTCTTTTTTTAGTCATTTCAGTTCATGTTCAGCTTTTAATGTTGCTTATAGTAATTTGAAGCCCAACAGATATGATCACTATAAACATATGCTGTATGGAAAAGAGCCACGCTACAGATTCTTGTCAATGTCTCCTCTTATGTTTTGAACAACGTGTGCCCCTTTAAGATTTAATAAAAGTCCATAACATGTGTTTCATGACCGTGAGAATGCAAGAAGTTTTACATCCTTAGGCTGTGTACAATATATAAAAAGAATGTCTTATGATATGTTATTTAAAAGTGAATTGTGGTATGCTCTCTTTCGGGGCAAATGTGGTTTGTTTCTTCTACAAAGGCTTTGTTTTGTTGGTCCTATGGGAGGATCCTGCGGGACTGGTAAACATTTGCGACTGTAAATGTTCATGCGAGCGAAACTGTTAACCGCACAGAAAGGAGAGTATGTGAAAGAACCACGGACAGCAGATCATATAGACATTGTTTTATTTCAAGTGATATTTGACAAGCAATCATCGACTCGACATATAAAAACATCTGCACCATTTCTCATATCAAGCTGATGTCACGGCGCATTAAAATAAATACTTTCAAGAGGAAATAATACAGACATAATACGTAAAATCCAAACCAGACGAACGAAACGGGTCGAGCAAATGCCACGGAGATAAAACATAAAAAATGTCAATGTACAGGCTCTCCGACTCATTTCCGAAAACGTTGTAGAAAACATCTGCAATACTTTGCAAAATACAGAATCTCAGCAAAAAAACGCCTTTTTTCCAGGTTTTCTCAAAATCATTGCAAAATATTAGCTGGTATCATAGCAGGATAAAACGTGAAGAATGTGCTTTTGCATTTTTTTTTATTAGTATTCACATATATAGTAAGTATCAACAAAGTCCCCCACTGGTCTGTATGGAGCAACGGCAGCCATATTGCACAAAACTCATCTTCCTCAGGCACATGGAAGAACTTTCCTATCGTTCACATGCTGCTTTTGCAGGCACGGATGACCGTGGTTACCAGACACCCTCGCACCTGAGGTACCGACGCGCTTTGGGGCGGCCGTGGCGAGTGCCTGCGTCTTTGTACAGCTGCCAGTGATCGGCATCGTAATACGAAGAACAGAAAGCGTACCGAGCACGTGAGTCCAGGGTTCACATTCAAAGCACCCTCCCCATTATGACACAACCGCAACAGGCGTTGCTCACATTTTTTTCACATATTAAAAAAATTTGGTTCCTTTCATCCACCGTGGCGTAATGCGTTCTCAACACATGCTGGATAAAAATACAGGTTATGGTAAAAAAAAAATTATATGTGAATGCAATCCGATCTTGAATGTAAACAATCTCGCATGGCTTTCGATCCGGAGTGCACGAGTTGAGCTGAACAATCTTTCATTTTCGCAAAAAACCTGACACGAAATCCTGCGGTCCCAAATGGAAGGTGGGAGTCCTGTCTAGCTTACGACACAGAGTTAGCTACATTTACTTCACAGCCATTGTTAGTTTACTTAAAACAAGTTAAACAGGAAAGCTAGGTTCTGTTGACTCCCACCGTTGAGAGAACCAACAGTGGACAAAACTGTGTACACAAAAGGGTACAAACACTGTTTGTGTATGCATGTTGAACACCGGCATAGATGTACCGCCCCGCTGTTGTGTTAAACTTTGTGAATATTTAACATTCTCAAAGTGCAAAGGTTATGAACAGCCTTTCACAGTCCACTTCAATCTTTAAAATGAGTCACAATTGAAAAATAACATTTAAATGAAAATAAATGTTCTAGGCACTACTGAATGTCCAAAGGCGTTGTTGTAAATTGAGGAAGAGAGTGTTACAAAGCAAATTCAAAGTGATGAGTTTGCAGGTCAAACACTTCCACGTTTAAATATAGGTCCCTAAAGCCAGTCAAATAACCAGACAGATGAGTCAGTACGGTTTTTGAAAGGAAAAAATTAGGGTCCATAGGGAGACAAATATTTTTAACGACCAATGCAAGCCTCATGCCATGATTTTTTGCGGAATCTCTATGGAAGCTTTGAGGAAGATGGCGTTATCACGGATGTAGTTCCTCTTCTTGATTTCCTCGTGCGAGATAAACTTCGGGTAGCCGAATCCCAACGTGCTCTCGTCCAGCGAGTTCCGGCTACTAGACGGTTTCTGAAAGTTCTTCCAGTTGGGATCCGGATTGAAGGTTTCCGTGATATGCTGAGGTTTAGACAGCGACGGGTCACTCTGGTCCATGATCGAGAAGGTCACCTTGTAGGAGAAGGGCCATTCCAGCAGGCTGTCGTACTCGCCGGGCAGCACGCGGATGTAGATGGAAAGATGCGATCCCTCGCCGCTGCCGTTTCCGTTTAAGAAAGCCGATACTTGCAGCTTGTAGCCGTAGCGGTGCGTGTAGAAGGGAGGGCTGAAGAATTCGTGGTTGTTGCGAAGTTTTGCCTCCTGGAGCTTGCGCGAGTAGTCGGTCAGCTTCCAGATGAGAACGCCGTCGTGACTGACCGACAGCTCTTCCATTTCCCGTCTCAACTCAATGATTTCTTGCCGCTGACGGCCTACAAGGCTGCACATCATTGTTAGGTGCGACTTTGTGCTCTCCTCGAGATGTCGACTAATGGCCATTTTCGGGCACTGTAAATGCAAAACATTGATGTAAGGATAAGCATTTGTATACTGTAAAAAAAATCTATTGAATATGAAATATTCAGTGACACAGTTGTTGCCTGTGTCATCTGCAAACTGTATAAAAGTTTTAAAACAAGCTCCTTTTATCTTAAAAGCTTAATGATATCAAAGCAGACAGCACACAGCTTCGCCCTCAAAAAGTATATCAAAGTATATTTCTACTGACACAGACACAAATTTTACAGGTGTGGAGGAGGGAAAGTTGATCAAAGCTGTAAGTTTGATGAAAGTAACTTACTCTGTGTTTACAGCCGGCTTCTTTGAAGGGGCAGAGGATGAGAGCGCTGCCGCAGTTCTCCTTCACGTGATTGGCCAGATCCTCCCTTGCGATGTTCGGCGTCCCGCATTGATTGGGACATTGCACGGGGAAGCGAGGGCAGTGGTACTGATGGTTCTGGGGGAGGAAATGAAACAGTCAGCATTGACGTGAATCTGTAGGTTGTGTTGTGATATTTTTGCTGCAGTTGTGGAGCGATGACAGCTTGCCGAAATGAGGCGTGAGAACATATTTATGAAATCATCATGACATGCAGCTCAGCTGGTGAAGTGTGACATTACACATATACACTATAAAAAAAATCACTACTGGTGTTTGGCTTTTCAGTAAAATAGAAAAGATGATACATTTTCTTTATAGTCTTACTTCATAATCTTAGTTGCATAGTCAATTAAGGTAATAAATCAATTTTTTTCATTTATTTTAACTCGCCTCACTTGCAAATAGTTTTATGATTGTTTATTTGTTTGTTTAATGCAGAAACAAGAAATATGCATTCATTCAAAATGAATAAATACGTAAATAAATTTCTAATAGCGTGACAAAAATAAACTTTATTCATTTAGCGATTTCCTACGGTAGAGTTTTAGGGCTGAGAAAAAACAAAAACAATAAAAATTAATTTAGTCATTATAATGCAAAGTTCAACATGGTTTTAGAGGAAAAAGTCAAAATAAGTAAAATTACGAAAATAAAGTTTATTATTTTTTTATTTATATATAAATTATGAAAATACATTTGTAATGTTTTGAGAATAAAGTCAAAATAATGAAACAAAAGTTGTAATATTTACGCAAATCTACATTACAATCCTAAATCTTCTTCCATTGTACTTAAGAAGTAAACTATCTGATATAAAGGTGTTTAGATCTTTCTACTTGAAAATACCAATACAGGTTACCAGTGGCGACCGGTGACTTCTTTTTTCGAGGGTGCTCGATGCGAAGTTCGTCACAACATGTATGTAGCCCATCATTTGCGTGGTTCGTAATTTCAAAAAATTTGTTCGGCACGTTGAGTGAACCTGTGTGCATCACGTCTCTTGTCAAAATAAGTGCCTGCTGCAGACACGTCTAAAGGGTTTGTGATAAAAGAGACGCTCGCATTTGCCAGATACTCGCATAATCTCATGCGTAATCAGAGTTTACTGTTAAGTGAGTGTTTTGCGTGTTTTTTGTGAACGTGAGCGTCTCTTTTATCATAAACGGTATTTACGCGTGTGCAGCAAGCATGTATTTTGACAAAACACGAGCAACACAAATGACACTCTGAACACATATTTTGAATTTGCGCCCATCGGAAGAGCAGTCACGAGCCGCCACAGCTGGTTACCAATAGTCACTTTGTAATGCGTAGGATCAAATGTTTTTAATACATTTTTAAAACACGAAAGACCTAAAATAAGAAATGATGTACAAATAAGGCAAACAAAATGTGAATACTCCCTTGTATGTAGCAGTGTGTGTGTTTCTAGCTAAGCTTCACAGTGTTTTATGGTTGTGTTACCTTTATGTGTTTAAAAACAGGTGTTATAAAAAGCTCGGCCAGGCCAAGCTGTGGCTGACTGGCCCAAACCCAGAATCTAGCATGAAAGGCAGCGTTTATATACAAAGTCCTTCTGCCATCCCACCCTGTGCTGCCTCAAAACCCCTTTAATTCACCACTGAGCACCTCTGTTCCAATAACACCCGGCCAGTGGAACATCCAATAAACAAACATTATCTGCATCCCTTGTCCCATTACACAGACACAAGCATCAATGTTGAAGGAAGTAACAGTGGTTAAAGATTTAAAGGCTGCTGGGCAGTTACTATATAGAGAAGCCATTCTATGAAATAAGATTCAATTTAGTGATATTTAGTATTCAATTTTTAATGGTCCATTAGATAATGTGTAAAATTTCATGTTGTGCCACATCAAGCATATCATTTTGCCTTCAGAAAGGTAACATGGTTGAGTTTTAGACAGTTTTAACCCTTTCAATTTGACATTATTTGCTCAAGATTAAGAAATTACAAAGTGATTCTCAAAAGGATATTTAAAGGGACACACTACTTTTTTAAAAATAGGCTCATTTTCCAACTTCCCTAGAGCGAAACAATTTGATTTTTAACATTTTGAAATCCATTTAGCCGATCTCCGGGTCTGGTGGTACCACATTTTGCATAGCTTAGCATAATCCATTGAATCTGATTAGACCATTAGCATCACGCTCAAAAAATACCTAAAAATTGACATTTTTCCTATTTAAAACTTGACTCTTCTGTAGAGTTAGATCTTGTAATAAGACTGACAGAAAAATTAAAAGTTATGATTTTCTAGGCAGATATGGCTAGGAACTATACTCTCATTCTGGCGTAATATTCAAGGACTTTGCTGCCGTAACATGGCTGCAGCAGGCGCAATGATATTACGCAGCACCTGAAAATAGTCTCCTTGGTAACTTTCAATAGCAGGAGACTATTTTTGGGCACTGCGTAATATCAGTGTAACTATAGAAGAGTCAAGTTTAAATAGGAAAAATATCGAACCTCTTTGGTTATGTTTGAGCGTGATGCTAATGGTCTAATCAGATTCAATGGATTATGCTAACCTATGCTAAAAGTGGTTGCACCAGACACGGAGATCAGCTGAATGGATTCCAAAACTGTAAAAATCAAATGTTCAACTCTAGGGGAGCTGGAAAATTAGTCTATTTTCAATAAATGTGGAGTGTCTATTTAATGTTGATATTTCCTGTACAAATCATGATGTCATTATATAGTTTTGGGGATTTTTGGAAAGATTTTTTCCTGTTAATAACGCTATAGTAACAGGATTGCCCAAACGTTATAATATTAACCAACATAAATGCTTTTTTCCATGCATTTTGTTTTTAACATTTATATTTCCTTAAATGCATATTTTCAAAAAGTGCAAGAAGAATTTATAAAAGAGCGGTGAGGACCTTTCCAATAATTATAGTTATGCTGCTCTGTTATGCTACTGACCTGGATGGTATCATAGACGAATTCTTTGCCACAATATTTGCAGGGTTGGGTGCGTTTGGGGCATTCGCTCATTGTGTGTTGGGACAGGAGTCTTCTCATCATTCTTGCTCCGCACTTGTTCTCGCAGTATACGCTCTCTTGTGGACAGATGCCCTGGTGGTTCTAGAAGAAGCAAACAGACGCAAGGATGTTAAGATGAGGAAGTAAACAGTATCTGCATTTCCTAAGGCAAAACAAGTGCTTGCAAGCAAAGACAAGTCAGTTTAGGTTTTAAATAAAAATCTGCATTGGAGCCGCTATACTGTTTTCATGACACCCAGCATCTTTTTACTTTTGGCATTCAATACACAATATGACTATCTTTAATAGTGAAAAGGCAGCTGAAGTATGTTATAGATGCAAGAAACGACCGATCACATTTCATTATGGAAATATAAGAAGACTTATTAGTTTAAAAAAAAAGTTAAGAGTTAATTTCACAAGTTTAATATGCAGGATTGAGTGTTTAAAAAAACCCAAACCAGACTGTCTGAAAAATTATCAATACAACATGCAAGAACTGGTTATAAAACTTCAAAACATCAAACTTACTAGCATTGCTGTGTAAATAAATAGTTCTTTAATTATAGACTTTAACAATGTCATGCAATTTTGCAGTCCACCCATCAAACACAAAGAAAGTGTCCAATAAAAAACATTAAACAAGGCAAAATATTTCATTTATAGACTGTGGGTTTGATATTAGAAGTGTAAAAATAGGAGTGGCACTAACAACCGCGGCTCCAGTGATACTACAACATCTAGCTGCCAATTTGCTAAATACGAATTCTTGGAGTTCACACATTGTGTGAATTACACCACAGTGAGAAACACACAAGCCTCTTCCGCTATGTGCAAAAAAAAAAATGCAAATGTCATGCTAACAAACCGATATACCCAAATAGCTGAAATGCCAAATGATAACAAGGGGTCAGTGTACCTCAAAGGCCTCTCCTGTGAACTCGCTGCCACAGAACTCACACTTGACCTTGCGCTTGGGGCAGTCGTGCTGCAGATGCTCGGGCAGATCTCTGCGCGTCAGCTTGACGGCGCAGCGGTTGGGGCATGGGATGACGTTGAAGGCGCAGGTGGAGAAGTGGCTCTGTAAAGATACAGACGAAATAAGAGATTGTAGGATGTGTGGCATGTGTTTGCAACAGAATGCACATATTAACTGCACGAATGCTGACTGCTTGGATAACAGTAAATGTTGAAATATAAATTACCTGTAACTGTTTCATCTGGCCGGTCCAGCGGCAGCCTTCTTCACTGTGAATACAACGGATGGGCAGCGCAAGTATCTGCTGTTCTAGCTCAGGGTCAGGGTAGATCTACAACACACCATTACATCAAGGACACATTAATCAAGCATGTCTCCTCTCTTCAAACACACACACACACGCGCACGCTCATACATTAACAGGTGAAGGACAGGGCAGAGGCCTGGAATTAATCGGTCACTCATTAGGTATGACACAGCACACGCCTGTGGCTTGTGTCACGGTTAAAGGGATTGTTTGTTGATATAACAACTAACGTCACAACACTCATAGGGATGGGCACAAGTACTCAGAAATGATACCATAACTGGGTGACTCGATCTTCCATAACCTGAAAAGATAATCTAGAATCAGCTGTATCGTCATTTTTAGCACTATACTTTGAATTCTGATAGATAGCGTTTCAGATAGCTCAAGGGCAGACACAGCTAGATGGGCGCAGGAGATTACATAACGTAATGACATGACAATTCGTGCATATTTTAAGAGGTGGCTATTCGTATTAATTCATACGACCACACCTGTATGTTTTTGGACGATTTGCTTTCGCACGTGTGACATGGGTTGGGGAGGGGTTTCATTATTGTTTTTTATAATAACCAGATGTTTTTGTATGATTCACTTCATACAAATGTATATGAATTAGCCTAAAAAGTTTAGGCTGGATGTTGTTCTACACTGTAAAAAGTAAAAAAAACGGTAACGCCTAAAATATGAAGGTATTTTTTACTTACATTTTCTTATTTTAAGTGAAAAATGTAGGTTGAAAATGTTTAATTACCAATTGAAGTAATTTTAAAACGTTTTTATCTTAAATTTTTAACTCAAAGTGATAAAAAAAATTATATACGGTTTCATCGGACGCACATGCAGTGACGCGTTGCGCATCTGGTCGAAACTTTACTTCCGGTTTCAGTTTTTTTAATGGTCTGACAAGTTGCTAAACTAAACTCTTGAACAAATACCTCGTTGAAAATAACAAATGTTTTGGTTTCCTAGGAAATCTAGGTGTTGTTTATTTTGCTTGTTATATAAATAAACTACGCTTAAAGGGACATTCCATTTTCCAGCTCCCCTAGTGTTAAACATTTGATTTTTACCATTTTGAAATCCATTCAGTTGATCTCTGGGTCTGGCGCTAGCACTTTTAGCATAAATTAGCACAATCCATTGAATCTGATTAGACCATTAGCATTGCGCTAAAAAATAACCAAAGAGTTTCAATATTTGTCCTATTGAAAACTTGACGCTTCTGTAGTTACATTGTATACTAAGACCTGGATACTAGGCTTGGTTACTTTTAATAGCAGGGGACTATTTTCGGGCAGTGCGTAATATCATTGCGCCTTCTGCAGCCATTTTACAGCAGCAAAGACCTTTATTATTACGCTAGAATGAGAGTATAGTTCATAGCCATATCTGCCTAGAAAATCGAAACTTTAATTTTCTGTCGGTCTTAGTACACAATGTAACTACAGAAGAGTCAAGTTTTAAATAGGAAAAATATCGAAACTCTTTGGTTATTTTTTTAGCGCGATGCTAATGTTTAACTCCAGGGGAGCTGGAAAATGAGCATATTTTCAAAAAAGTGGAATGTCCCTTTAAAGTATTTTGTTGTTATTTATTCTTAGCGGAGTTTACCGGAAGTTACGTGTAGACCACGAAAGCCGCTTGTTTATGTTGTTACAGCTAAAACCATCTATATGTTACCAATTGAAGTACGTTTTTTAATTAGAACAGCTTTCACTTTCGCATGATGAGTCATCAAAACTTTTTGTTTGTTTTCCTAGAAGGTAAAGTTTGCATATTTTAAACGTGTGTATCTACTAACATTTTCAATATTTACGAACAGATAAGCATTTGAATGGATTTAAAGCTATAATACATACAATTAAAAGACAAAACTTGATTTTCATGATGTCTCTGCTGTTATAAAACTACATAACGGTGATGCAACACCATGAAAACACACAGTGTGAAAAAATATTTTTTAAAGATGAAAAAAATTATAGTTTGTCTAATACATATACAAGTATAGTTCTGTATGATTAAATTAAATTCAATTAAAATGGATGAGCTCATCATAGCTCTGTAAATGTGTATATGTGCCCATTGTGGTCCATGTGTGTGTACACTACACACAGAGGCTATTGCATTTTTCCCTTCATCAAGTTGATGAGACCACATCTTATCCAATCAGCCCAAATCCCTTGCCTTTAGGATTTACAAACACACACAGATCTGCTGTGTGTTAGGATGGCACGTGAGACAGCAATGTAGACGCCGCTGTTCGCCACCCATGTAGTCCCATATGGAGCCATCATCTACCCCCTCAACCACACACACACAAATTTATTTTCATTTGCAAGCTTTCCCAACTGTGCTATTCTGCATTACACAATAAAACATTACTACTATTATTGTTAGCTTACGGAACAAAATAAATAAATTCGTATTTGTTGGTCACTTTGCATAAAAGCGTCTGCTAAATGAACATATGAAGAGTTCAGACGCAAAACCCTCTGACATGTTTTCTTGTTAAAAAGAATTTTGTATGTTAAGGTTTAGTAATTTCACTTTAATGGCAATGAAGTCAGTAATTTAAATGCTTTATTTTCACAAATGTAATTTCACTGGTATTTAATTTGAAGTATTTTGCAGCAAAACCATCTGAGGCGGTTTCCTGGGCCGGACCTTTAAATGAATCCATGACTAGGCCTTAGCTATATTAGAAGTTTTTACAAACAAACCTTACAAACTGATATATGTTAGAATAATGTGTCTCATGTGCATCTGAACTCCAGTTTTCTAGGATAAGTAGAGTTATCCCCCCAGACTCCATGCAAATCACCGCTTCGGCGGATTACCGCGCTAAAGCTCTTTGCAACACACAACAGGTTTAACTTCCTCCACGTGCCCCTCTAGAAGTGTGTGTCAAGTGCGCCACATGAGAAGATGACTCAGACGTTACAATGGTTTGGTTGAAAAACGCTCGGTAAGAGGGAATTTTATAGCAGCTTTTATATTACGGCTGCCGTCGTGGCTGTTGTTAAACTCAAGGTCTGTTCATCGCCGCTGGTGGATTCTGCGTTTCATAATCTCACTCTCTAGGGAACAACATGAATAAAACCTATATGATGAACGCACACTCTTGCATTTTTCCAGCCCAACATGAATTATTATCCTTAATGCAAAATGAAAATTGGGCAATACTTACACTAACAAAGTCCAAATTTCGGGTTATTTATTGCTTTAATAAGTTTCTTTCAAAAGTACTCATACTCATTTTTCAGATTACGCTGTGAATCATATTTGTCCTTCTCTTATTCCTCTTTAATTCCTTTCCACATTCCCGAGGACATGAGTGACCCGTAGTAGTTCATTAGCATGATTACTGAAGTGGTTTGAGAAGCATGGATGTGGGCTAAGTGCCTGCGGCAGTACAAGTCCCTTGACGCTCTCACGCGGGCCTGGGATTGTTGACACATTAGCATTTCGTACACTTGAGAAAAGTTGTATCATCTCTGAGAATCAACCTAAAGAGCCTTTAACTCCACTCCACTAAATGTTATGGGAACGTCAACCACTGCAAGAGATTGAATTGTAATCCGTTTTTCAACAGAATGCATGAGAGATTAGCGTTGACTGTATTACCTTGGCATAATCCAGTGGTAGCTGGTCCTCTGGGCACTTGAAGACCCCCTCACTGTAAACAGAAGTAAAAGAGGATACGTTGTTATTATAGCTAAACATTGACAACTAATCAGAGCTAGGGATGCATAGCGATTAATCGCGATTAATCTATAATAATTATGTATATATAAATATGCACACATGCATGTATAATTTTAAGAAAAAAATATATTTTTACATTAAGTATTTATATTTTATATATAATATAGATTATACATAAATATACAAATGTATACACACATATAAACATTTCTGCATTTATCTATACAAAGTTATTATACACAGTTCAAACAAATATATGATGTAAACAAAAACTTTTATTCTGCCATAGATTAATCGTGATTAATGGTTATGTATCCCTAAATCAGACACACAAAATTGATTCAGTTCACGGTTGTCCTAAACATACAACCCGTAGATTCAGTGTATCTAGTGAAAGTAATTGAAATTACATGGTTAGAGTTAAACTAGATTTGCTAAGAAAACATGAGTGGTGCCTGCTACTGCAAAACGCATTACCACAATGCTTGAATGGTTGTTTTGTGGTTGTTTACTTTTGTATGTCAAAAATAGGGGCTCTATATAGAGTCGCGTGAGGCGTTTGCCAACCTGTGCAAATGCGCAGTGCTGAAACGACCTCAAAAAAGGTGTTTTTTGCACAATTTAAGCTTAAGAAACAAAAGTTATGGTACAGTATAGTTTAGGGCTGTGTATTGACAAGAACCTTGCGATATGATATGCATCACGGTATATTGAGATATTTCATATTTTAGGAATATAATAGGATATCATTTTCGGAGAACACACCACCATATGCAAACCTTAGCAAAACATGTATAGAGCACCGCTATGTTAGCACTTTCTGTCACTGTTTAAGTTGCTATCTAGCGGTCAGGATGTGAACTTCAAATCAAACAACTGCCATGAATCTTGTATGATTTTTAGTTTTAAATATTGTTAGCACCTTTTCGAGAATCAATCCCATATTGCCAAACAAAATATCACAATACTCACACGTATCATGTACCATATTCAAGTACCGTATTTTCCGGACTATAAGTCGCTCTGGAGTATAAGTCGCATCAATCGAAAATGCGTTTTGAAGAGGAAAAAACATATATAAGTCACACTGGACTATACGTCGCATTAATTTAGAAAATTATTTCACAAAATTCAAATTCAAGACAAAGAACATACATTAATATGGAAAGGCAAGTTATTCAACTAAACAATAGCACAGAACAGCAGGCTGAATAGGTGTCCGTACATGTTAAAGTTACATTAACAGTTATTTACACGATACACAATAACGTACTGAACATACCTGGGAGGTTGAATAGGATAAATTAACACAACAAGCCAAATCAAATTCAAAAAGGTCCTGAAGTCATTTCGCATCACTGAATCCATTAAATTACATAAATACAAGAGCAGCATAAAGCAGACTCTTGCGGCTGTATACGGTAATGGTTTTTCTTGGTTCGTATGAATTAATTTTGATGTATAAGTCGCACCTGATTATAAGTTCCAGAACCCGCCAAACTATGAAAAAAGTGCGACTTATAGTCCAGAAAATACAGGAGATCGGATTTTAGTCTTGCATGATTGAAATAACTGCGCAGAGACATTCCAAACATGGCTGCCTACCCTACTGAAAAATCCAGCGTAGACCAGCATAAGCTGGTAGCTGGTTTTAGCTGGTTTAAGGTGGTTTACGCTGGTCCTCCCAGCCAGACAAAGCTGGTCATGCTGGTGGGCCAGCTGGTCTTCCAGCCTGACCAGCTTAGTCCATCTAGACCAGCTTAAAAAGTGACCAAAACACAGCTAGACCAGCTTGCTACACCAGCAAAACCAGCTTCCTACACCAGCAAAACCAGCTAAAACGAAGCTGGAGACCACTTAAAACCAGCTCACCAGCTTATGCTGGTCTTAGCTGGATTTTTCAGTAGGGAAGTGGCACGACCTCACTTAAGGGACTTATTTTAGGCCATTATTTTAAAGTAAAAGTCCTAAACCTGCATAAACAAAGCAATGTAGTCATGGAGAATGCACACAGAGAACAGGTCAAGACTTTCATTTGGTTTTCACACGCTTGTATGCATGCAGGATACTTGAAATATAACGCACAAGTCACATGGAGTTATTTAATGACACTTTTTGCATCCTTTTGAAGTGTTATGGGATAATTACGGTTATCAAGGTTATCAAGGGTCTGAATGACGTTAGGATGAATAAACAATGAGAACTATTTAATTTTTGCACAAACTAAACCTTAAACCCCAAAGTATGAGCAACAGTATGTGATTCATGCCTTTAGCATACAACACTAAATATCAACTTCCTGTCTTTTATTACTAGGATAAAGGTTAATTATGTACCACCACAATGTCTTTCTCTCAGCCTTGTTTAGCTTTGTGCGCGGTTCATAACCAAAGACATTGTGGTGGTAAAAAAAATGCCGCGACTCATTAGAAGGACACTGGCAGAAGAATGGGCTGTCCAGAGCCCCGGTGTCACCATAAAATATTCACCGTGGTAAATAATAGAAGTCACTGCAGTGACAGGAGTATGGGGGAGGTTTGTTGTGTGTGTGTGTCCTACTGTACACCAATGTTA
Organism: Misgurnus anguillicaudatus; assembly: GCF_027580225.2. NCBI lineage: Eukaryota > Metazoa > Chordata > Actinopteri > Cypriniformes > Cobitidae > Misgurnus > Misgurnus anguillicaudatus. Next base: position 15,451,713 of record NC_073360.2, on the reverse strand, counting down.
TTTACATAGAGAACCTTTCCAAAGAACCATCTGTAAAAGTGCACCCAAGAGACGTGTTAATACTGCCCATCTACTGCCAGATATACAGAAGCTCTCTGGACAACACAGAGTCATGAATGTTACGAGTATAATGCGTACATACAATGATGGCATTTATCTATGAGGAATAAAGCTACAATGATAGCAGTTGTCATTATCTATGGTAAAAAAGGTCATAAAATCGCACTTCTCACCAGAGGGCAAAGAGACGTTTCTCAGTATCACGAGAGCTCGTAATTGGAAAACAAGGCAATAACGGATGGACTTTCCCTCAACTCAAAATGCAAATAACCTGATGTAACAGCGAAGCCACAAGTAAGTCCAAACTCCCCCTTAAAGGGGCCCTAATGTAAAGAGACCAAAAACATCACATGACATGGGCCACCACAGGACACGGCAGACAAGCGTGGAAAAAGCCTCCGAGCCCCCAGGCACACAGGAGCCAGATGGAGATTTGGGGATTTTAACGCCTCCAGCCATTGAGGTTACTGTGTCAGTGGGTCTGCAATTAACACAACAGGCTTTAACAAAAAAGTCAATGAATTACCCTTCAGAGACAGACCTATAGTAGTCAGCAGAGCCGCATCACATTACTAGTCCATCAATACAGTTCCTTCGGGACCAATCAGCTTTTAATATTGAGCTCTGATTTACAATCGAGTGATGCCCCCTGATGAACAAAAGTGAATTGAAGCAGAAAAAAACTGATAGAAAGGGACGATACATCACAGCCTCATATCTTACCATGTCAATATACAGTACAGTAAGTGTGGCTTGTAAGAAGCTGTCAAACCAATTCTTAATTTTTGGAAAAAGAGACATGTATTTATCCAAGTAGACTCATTTGTTGAGCCTCAATGATGTATTAGCATCAACATAAGGTCAACATAAGCAAAGGCATTCCTCCTTAGAAAATGTTTTCAATGCTCAGACAAGAACGGCATTGAAAGGGACACTTCAAAACCTTTCATGTTTGGACCCATCTCTATTAATTTTGCTTGAAGAGGCTTGAAAAGCCTTGGATGAGAGAAGCTCTCCCTTTGGTTTTATCTAACATCAGTTCTGATTGGAGAGATTCGAATTAGAGGACTAGTTCACCCCAAAATTAATCATTTACACCCAAAAATATTTTTTATGCTTTCTAAACCAATCCCAATTTTTATTCACACTTAATTGTACGTTTACAATGCCGAAACTGAGAGCGTCAAAGTGGCCGGAAGTCATTCATTTTCAATGAAAGACGGTTGGCGAACTCTGGCAGCGCGTCTTGGACGATGTGAGCATTGAGGAGAGTTGAAATCAGGTCAACTTTATGAGTAGAGGTCGACCGATATGCTTTTTCTCTGGCCGATGCCGATTTTTTAGAAATCAGGGCAGCCGATGGCCGATATGTTTGGCCGATTTTCTATATGTACATAATAATCAAAATGTTCTCATCATTAGCAGATATTTTAAATGTAAAAATGTCACTATTTAAGTCAAAGTATTAAAAAAAAGTATGACTGGTCTTTCTGAAGAGTTTTACAACCTCCTCTGCACCATGCATTTATCAGACACAGATATTACCTGACACTCTGCTGTCATCATCTTTGATCAGTTTTTTACCATGGCTTTTATTGCTTTGTAGGATAAAATCCTTATTTGGTAGACCTGATAAAATATTTATTCATCATAAAGTTAACATAGTAAATGTCTATGGTTTTTAGTTGAGACTGTTATTTAGGGCAAATCTTTCTAAACACATTTACATTCTCATGTCTGAGGCGCTATAAGTGACTGATTGTGCTGACAGTGACGTCTTGTGAGTTTAGTGTTGGGACAGATCTGTTGTTTCAACCGTTCATTCAAACGAATCCGTTCAAAGGAATCGGTTCGCGAATTGGACGCGTTATGTTCTAATCCAGGCTGAGCAGCGAAAAACTGTAAACAAAGTCTTACTGTAACAACACGAAAAACATTTCCTTTGTGGATATGATTTGGTCTTCCGACCTTTCGCCATCGAGTCAGTTTTGTTTTGAGTAATAAAAGCAGGGAGACAGAAAGCGTGCACGCGCGGCTCTTCTCTCTATGTCACGCAAACAAAACTCATCATTACTCATTAATCACATGAAATGAGCCTAATCTTTGCACGGACAGTGCACCGCGAGACATAAGCCCGTCGCGCTGTTGTACTGGCTGCTTAATTCGCGCGATCCGCCATCATTTAGTAAAGCTGTTTGTGAACAAGGCATGGCTGCACACACACGAGACGGGAGCGATCTGCTTGCAGCAAGAGGCAGCGTCACGAGTTCTACAACAGCGCTTAGGTGCCCGCAGATGCGCCTGCCTCTTAATCGGCCTAATTTTGCAGCAAAATCGGCCAAAGCCGATTTTTAAAAATATGCCAAAAATCGGCCAATTAATCGGCCGGCCGATAAATCGGTCGACCTCTATTTATGAGCTATGACGCGGTGTGGCGGCAACCAATTGGGAGGCGAAAACCAATGGAAGTCCTCCCTTTAAAAGGATTCCAGAGAATGCATTCAAGTGTCAAAGCGTCCACTAACCTTTTATAGCAACATTTTTTGACACTCTCGTCTGCGGCGGTGGGAACATACAGTAACGTCATGTTTGACAACAAAGACACTATTGGTTCTCTTTCTTGTTGACCTTACTGCAATTTGGGAATTTGACAGTATCACTACATTTGATTAAAAAGTACAGTGTGCTTTTTAAAAGGTTATTAGTCAGTAATTGAAATGCCAATGTCACTTTAGTCATTATATTGGCATTTAAAAAAATTGACTGTCTTTTGCAGCAAAACCCTCTAAGTACATTCAAATATTTCCACTTGTAAAAAAGTCTCCAGTTGCACTTCACCGTCTTTTCTGAACAAAAGGATTAACATTCGGTCAACATACTAATGTATTTGGTAAACCTCCTGTAACTGTGTATAAAAAGTCTTGCACCATCTATAATTCCCGTATTCACCGTATAATTTGTGCCAAGAGCATTTGGTCAATATCATTATCTTATTTTTGGCAGAAGTGTCGTTTAGGAGCTTTTACATTCAAACTCTACAAATAATGAAAATTATTCAATTTTTATTTTTGTGTAAACTATTTCTTTAAAGGGACAATAAGTAGGAATTTCCCCCATCTAGTGGTGGAATTGTATTTTGCATTCAAATGAATAGTGCTCTCTAGCGCCTCGCTTTTTTCCAAATGCATGTTGCAACGGTAGCCGTTATTTACTCACTGATCTCTTCGTCCGTTTCAACTGGTTTACGTGTTCTGAACAAAAACGCAATGCGGTAGGCTAGTGCTTTTTGTCCCTCTCTGCTATTATAGTTTTTCAATATGGCGAAATGACATGGAAGCCTCCTACATGTAGGACTTACCCGTTGAATTTAAATAAGAGAAGAAATTCTAAGCTTATAAAGATGATCATCGGCAGAGGTAATTTGACACAAATGAGGACATATTTATGAATAAAGACATTGATTTTGATTAATAAAACACTTAAAAAACTACACATTGGCGCTTTAAAAGTACTTATTTATTATTAAATAAACACCGCAAAATTGAAACACTTGACTGCCCAGCATACAATCTGTGTCCAACGCACAACAATGACTGATCACACACAATCAACGGGACAAACAAACGTCCCATTAAAAGCAAAATCTTACTTTCCTCCAACAAGCAGACAGAAATGACAGCTGCGAGGATCTATGTGCTGTAACAGCAGGACAGATAAGAATGCCTGCAGGCCAATCGCATACAGTATTAATGCCTATCCCCCTTCACCTAACACAAAGTCCTCTGATCTGATCCTCTGACATCCAATTTGGTCACCTTCGACATACTGGGGGCAGTTACGTAGTTTTGGAGCGTGACCAGGGAGCGTGTACACTTCTTTCCAGCTCATCCATGTCACTTGATTGCTTCCCAAGCTTCTTTAAATTCTCTGGCGTGACCTCGGGTCAGATTAGCGAGTCATCCGTTTGCAAAGTGATATAGAGGAGGACAGGCGTCACAACACTGCACTCGAAATATGCACGCGTCCTTTGACAAGCAGAGGCCAGCAGGGAAGCGGCCAATCAGCGTAGAGAAATCTCAACAAATGGTCCGAGAGCAATGCTGAATGCCTTCTTTATGGAAGAGACATCTCTGCATTTATGTATCAAATTTGTGTGGGGGTGTACAGCTAATGATACAGAAGACATGAAAAGTAAGTGCTCTCGAGGACAGTGGCAACTAAAAGAACATCTGCCCTTGAAAACAGCACTGCACTTTCATTTGTATACTATAAAGAAATCCACAATGCCTCTTGCGGGATACTTGTATTACATTATAAATTACATTCTGACACATTTTTGAAAGAAATAATTCAACTTGTCTATGCATTGAGAAAACTCTTTGCATTAAAACCTAAAGGTTAGCACCTGTGCAACAGAAACACTGCTGTGTTGCCTGTGTAGGACATACAGGTTCGATACCAGCCTGTGATGCATTCAGGCCAGATAACCGTAGATCAGATTGCCTCGCCCACCTAACAGTAAGGATCACAAACCTCCGCAGGGAGTCTCAGGTCAGCACAACACCGTGACTCTTGTTAGATTGTGAGGGCTTGACCGTCATAAATCTACCATGCCTGCTGGTTTAACACTGCAGGGGCAGAGCGCTTAACACCAGCACTTAACTGTTCCTTACTCACCGCTACCTACTTACACCCATCTGATTTATAACAGCCAAGTGATAAACCTCGACCTTAACATAAAAACATCTCAAATGTGTTTTAACATGCACGCAGTGTAAATCCTGTGCTGAATCTGCAAGTCAGATGTGTGTGGTGGTCCTTGGCAAGACCCTGGAATCACGATGGTGGCCAACGAACTGTTAAGATGTAATCATGCGCGTTTGCACTGCCACAAGATGCATCGTGGGTCACACAAGTTCACACTTATGTAAAAGCCTCACTACGCTTTTCTTATCACTCTCTGCTGACATCACAGAGGCAACCATCTGTGATCTTGTGCACACACTCGAAGGTTAGCAAAAAATCTACATTTTTGGAGATGTCGTAATTACTAGCATAGATAAAGTTATAATTATTGTTCATTTAATATAATTACATAATGTGGGTGGTGCTCATTTGTGCAATATTCACAACCACAATACTAGGGTATTAAGGGTGGTAGCCAGGTTTTTTTTAGATTGCTTTTTTGGCCACCGCTGTGTGGTTGCAAGGGTGCTGCTAGGGTGTTACTACACTGTAAAAAAAATGCTTAAAACTCGGTTAAGTCAATTAAACTTACTATTTTAAGTTTTGACCTAGGGCTGTGCAAAAATATCGATAAAGCTACTATCGTGATACTCTTTCCACAGTAGTGTATCAGTATTTCAATCTCTACTGTCGATATTTAAAAAAAAAAACTTAATAGTCTCTCTGTGTGCGTCAAACAACCACCGCCGTCGCTGCTGTAGTTGTCGCTGTCCAGTTGTCTGTCATATACGGCCAATGAGAGTGAAAAAATGGCAGAAAATGTAAAAACACCTGCAGCTTTCGTGTGGATGCACTTTGGCTTAAATAAATAAATAAATAAATCTGCTCTATTTTTTACATTTTTGATAAAAAAAGAAAAAGCATCGCAATGTATCGCAACATGCAACGTATTTTATCGTATCCTGAATACGTATCACATCGTGAGGCCCTTGCCAATACCCAGCCCTATTTTGACCTGTGATAAGTTGACATTATAAAAACAAGTTGAAATTAATTTGTTAAGTTAAAGTAACAAAAATATATTCAGCAGAAAATCTTGGGGCGCAAGGACCTCCGTTTAAGAGTCCCAGAAGATGCTCTTTGGATGGGTTCAAGCTTGTATCTAATAAATAAGGATCCAAGGCACTTCTTTCGGTTCCAAAATATAAAAAAAACTTATTCAAACATGGCTTACTTTAAAAACATTAAATAAACACTGCACACTGATGCATTTCACCCATGCAGCCCCCCCTCAGATATGTTGATTTTACCATTTTTTACAGTGTAGGTGGTTGCTTATAGGGTCTGCTGGACAGAAGTCATAAATTCGATAATTTGGAAAGATATGGCTCTGCAAAGTACAAGATATTACATGAACGTCTTCAGAGAAATGTTCTACTATTTAAATTTAACCTAATGGTAGGACTACTTTTCATCTCTGGTAAAAGTATGTGACAGAATATAGGTAGAGCAGATGTCTGAATCTTTAATGTGAGTTTTTAGATGTCAAGAGCTTTGCAATATACTTCATCCATCAGCATTTATAAGGAGGCCTGGAGGAGACACTTATCATTAAGCAGTAAAGGTAAAAGAAGTTGGACGTCACCTGTTATGAATCATCAAAGAGAATTTCATAAAAGTACTCCAAACCTGACAGAAAAACAACCTGCAAACACCAACTGTAAATATCTGTCAGGTATCTGAAAACATTTTGGGATTCAGCTTTTTGTCCATCGATAGAGGCCATCAGCATGCTTTTATCATGTCGGTACTAACAACAAGAGCAATTGAACCTAAGAGTAAATTCATATAATCCTCGCACACCAGGCTAAGTGAGGTTTTCCACCTTGTTGACACCTTGTTTAACCGAAACCACTGTCATTTTTATTGGAATCTACCTTAAATTACCATCCAAACTGTGTTTAAGATTACTGAAGCTTTATAAAGGTAATTCAGTTAGCAGGAGCCTTGGTAATTTCTATTTAAATGTGAATTAACATTCTTTCACATCGAATTATCAAATGTGCTAGATAGCACCCAGATCAAAGCAACCGAAGCCACTCCTGTAGTTTCTTAACCTTAAAAAGGGGTTTCCAGTGTAGTAGCTCACCCAGGTTTTGGTTGAGTACAGATGCTTGTGGGAGGCAAAGGGAAATCAATTCCATTTCATTAACTCATCTGTACCGAACTGAGAGCCTACCATTACTCTTGATGGAGAAGGCACATGTTCAACCCCCCTCCCACCATCACATTGAAACCTAGTCCACTAGATATATTCAGTTGAGACCAGGCCCACCATCAACACCTACACCTGGTATTATGTCTATCTCACCCATCCAATATGGCTATAATTGTAATATTGCCATTGTTATATTAATTACAGCATACATTAAAGCTGCAGTCTGGTCAACCATTTTTTACCTAAACGATACCTAAACTTCTATTTTCAAACTTCAAAATGACTTAACCATACCTTTAACTAAACTTCATAAGTCCACACATATGCATTAAAAACACACACATGGTGGTAAGGCAGTGGTTCTCAAACTGGGGGTGCAGGATGGTGCCCCATTTTAAAATATACATTAATTTATCATAAATTCTTTGTAATAAAACCTTAAAAATGAGGCTTCTATTCAACACTACATTGTTTCATTTAATATGTTTTGTTTAATTCAAATTCTAAGGTTGAGATTGCACACAAAGGGATGAACCCTACATAAAGACGGGCATACGCCAAAAAGTTTGAGAAGCACTGTGTTAAGGAACTAAGGGATGGCTCAGGCTGCAAAACTTGTTTGTAAACTGAGAATAACTGGATACAGAATCAATGTACAGTATAATGCAAGTATAATGGTTCCTGGTGAGCTTCGATGGCGCCTTGAAATCAAATCAGTATCGGATTCATTTCAAATGTGAATGCTCTAAGTGGTTAAAATGAGTTTCTACATTAAATTTGGCACACATGTGAGGAGGAGACGCTGGTTTGCGTGGAGGTGCTAAAAGCTGCAGTAAAATGCATATGCGAACGCCTTCTCTTTGACTGAATGTCATGCTTTCTTTAGCTCTCTTCTCCTTTCGCCTACATATGCACACAAAACTGGCATGAATGGAAAAGTAAGTCGTCCTCTGACAGGCCGATTTTGAAGTTTAATTACAGACAGCGGGTCTAAATTTGTGCGCCTATGTAAAGGGCAGATATTTGCAGAATGGTTACGTTCATCCATGTGAAGGCACATGAGGGGCGGCACCATCGCCGTAGGAATCCTGAGGAATGTAGGCGCACGACGGAGCTCCTCGGCGCTGACAGCTTTATTAAAAGCGACGCTGTCCATGCGCACAGGGGCGCTTTGATCTGTCTTGGTGATCCCACTCTTTAATGTTGATAAAGGGCAACTATCACGATGAGGCAAGACGGCCCACCGAGAATCTGAAAGGGGTCAGAAAATTCTGACACTTAAAATAAGAGAAGACATAAAAGACATTTTTAATGTGTTACACTAATCCAGGGTATTCAGAGGATGAACAGATAGCACATTTGATCCATCTCAAAGATTGTTTTTAACTATCTCACCATTTAAAGGGATAGTTCACCCAAAATGTTTTACTCACCCCTATGTCGCCTGAACCCCCAATGTCTTTTATTTTTCTTCAGAACCCAAATGCAGATTTTTTTATTTGCCTCTCTTTCAGTGCACATACATTTGTCTGAACTGCTTTTAATAATGTGAAACAACTAAAACAGGGATATCCACAACAAGAAAGTATATATAAAATATATGACCCGATATAAGTCGAGTGGAGTTACTTTTTAACACTTTTGGGTCATTTTGAAGCTTGAAGAGTTTTCTGGTTATTATATGAGTGGATGGTGACCGAGGTGGTCACTATGCACTCCTATAGTAACCAGAAAACTCAACAACACTTTTAAAGGCAGTGTCCATGATCTCTGTAAGCCAATGTTGGCATTTGAAATCACCTTTACAAACACGCGTTCTTTTGAGAGACCCGACCCAAACATAAGCAACCCAGGCCCCGCCTTTAAAAAAATCTGTTTTGGGTTCTGAAGAACAAAGAAAGTCATTGGGGGTTCAAGCGACATGACAGTGAGTAAATAATGATATTGTTTACATTTTTAGGTGAACTATCCCTTTAAGAGAGTAGAGGACACATGACTATCCCAGCATTCGAAATCGCATACTATGACAGTAGGTACAGAATTACTTGAAGTCATCGACCGTTAAAACCGTAGGTACTATATAGTATTAATATGGATAGTATGGATAGTATGAATTAGGGGTGTAACGATTAACCGTGCAAATGCGCGTTTTCTCAATGAATGAATTTGAATGAATTACGGTGAAATCCAGGCACATCCGAATGCCAGGGGGCGCTCTCGTGCAGAAACTCCCTTTGTGCCACAGAAGAAGTAGCATTTCGAATGCTATTCCAGGAAATGTCTACAGGAATATTTATATCACTGTTCTTCAAATTGTTTGAGGTATTTTCGTGATAATAAATAATATTTTAAATGATTTTGTTTAACGAGTGTTGCTTTTTTTAAATGCACGTTATTAAAGACTCCGACTCGTTATGATTTTAGATTGATAAGGACTTCCTACTGACCAAATGCCGTAGTACAGGCACAAGCTGTGCATGAAACAAAGAATCGCAGCCTTGCGATTCAGAATAGATTTCAGACTTTTAATGGGACACACGGTTGAATCGTTACATCCCTAGTAAGAATGAATTTGGGCGTACTACATCTTCCATACTTTGACATAACAAAAGGTTAGTCATTAACTGGAATGGCATTAAACAAGCAATTTAACTACAAGGGAAAGCTGTTTAATAAAAGTATTTGCATTTAAACAGAGCCACGTTACCGCTTTCAGACATTTTTAAATAAACCAAAGCCTCTCCTTCTTCTTCTTTGTTGGATAACTCCTCTGCCAGGGATAGCAAAGGGTCCATCGAATGAACAATTCGGGATCTTGCCAGAATTAGTATGTAATTTGGGTACTTTTCGCCTAATGTTTTCGAATACTATGAATTTTGTATTCAAGCTACTCGCCTTGCCTACTTTATAGCACAGAATTAGGCATTTCAGGCGCAACAAGTGTCTTAAGACATTGCTGGCCCTTTACAATAGAGCTGACAGGACTCTACTTGAGTTTTTTACAATCCTATATTATGAAATTCTTAAACTTGCATTATGGAGATGGGTGATATTTCAACTCATTTTAGTTCACTCTTCTGTAACTCAATGTAAAACACACACTTGTGGCAACTCGGCACAACAAAGCTGACCTTTGCTGCTAACAAACGAATTTACAGGACTGTGGTAAACTGAAAGAAACCAATGAAAACACATCCATGGCCAAAAGCTACAGACATTGTGTTGTATTACAAAAAGCAAAGCCTGATGACATATTCAATGTGATAAATGCTAATATACAAAGCGTTCAATTAAAAAAAAGAAATCGCATTTGGAAGCCCATCACATCTGTCACACTTAAGGGGTTGATTAAAGTTTCAAACTGACAAAACGCAGATGGGAAAGACAAAGGCTGATGTGAAATATAAAGCTTCTTAGCAATTCAGTGCGAGTTCAGTGATGGGAAAGTATAAGGACTGTAGGATTAGCCATTTCCCAGCTTATCTTTTTTAGCTGTGAGGGCTTCTTACCCCTTGCCATAACTGTGTAGGAGACGTTCAAAAAGGTCTCTGTTTTAAAGGTGGCTACAGGCCTAGCTGTAAAAGAATAAACTCTCAAAGCACACTGAGATGATTACATAACTCATTATAATGAGAAGATCTAAGAACAAGCTCATAATGACTCTCTGATAATCTTGCAGCTTGATAAATTCAATCTTCTGAGGGTTTTTTGTAAGTGAAAAGTAAGTCAAAGCCTTCCAGTAAGTTCAAAACTTTGGATGGATGATACAGAGCTTATGGGCTTTACCTTATTAGGTCTAAAGGATACCCGAGGCTGACATGAATTGGAGATATGATCTTATAAATTGAATATCATGTGTTCCTGATCGATTGCTTTTAGCACACTGGTCCAGAGTAGTTTTTAGTAAGGCAGCACTTTATACTGTAAATAAGGCATGTACCATAAATGCAAGTAATGTGATTGGTTACAGTTTGTGTTATCTTACCATCGCTTCTAACCCTATTAGACAGGCAGGCTTCTCTACTGAAATAAAGTTGGCCAGATAAAACGGACGCCTTGAGTCTCGAAAGACACCAATTAGCTACTGGTTAATCCAACGGACTAGCGACTGAGGATGGATGGCTTTCTTCATCATGAGCTTTAGGGCTGTGCCCCATTGAAGGAAAAAGATATATGCTAAATGATGCAGTATTCGATATGCAATACCATATTTCTTTTTCTAAAGTTAATTTAAGTTGTATTAAAATATATTTTTAATGTAAACAAATCAATTAATAAAAAATCACCACTATCATGCACAGTTGCACACGCACGCATATCCCAAACAACATCCATGTGCCAGATGCTTTATTATCCGCATCGCCTAAAACTTGCATTTTAATTTCAACATACGTCAACGTTCCAAGTATTTAAATGAAATCTCATGTCTTGCATGCCATTGCGATACGCATATCCCAATATTCGCCTTTGCAGGATTCCAATATATTGCACAGGCCTAATGCCTTTCTAATGAAACATACAGATAATCCCGATAAATACATATCACGCAGAGATGTCCTTTATTGTCCTGCACATGTAGTCCCTAGTTAAAGGTGGGGTAAGCATTTTTTGGTAAGCGTTGATTTTAAATACCAAAACAAACACGCCCCTATCCCCAAAAAGATCTGGACGCTCTTTTGATAGCCCCGGCTCACATGTATGCAATCCAGGCAGCTACTATGGCGGTATTTGCTGTGCCAGCTGTCCAAGATTATGATGTCTCCCCATCATTAGTAGACACGCCCCTTACTGCTGATTGGCTACAGGTGTGTTTTGGTACTCGGCACAACATACTTTTCCAAAGCGTTTCACAAATCCCCATCTTTAACTTTTTCACAGCATTCTGGAATACTTGATTCTGATTGGTCAAAAATCACTGCAATGTGCACTCAAATATATCCGTATAATGACAATTAAACAGGTAAACTAAATAATGTGTATTCCACAGAATTAAAACAGGTATGAGCATTTATCAGGATAAGTAAGATGATTTCATTGAGTGAAAAAAGAAATCGTGTTTAAAGCAAATAGATATTTCAATACCCATAAATCCCTTTGCACACAATGGGCCATAGAAAGCAGTACAAGTAGACAAAGCCAGAGCAAATATTTATCTATTTTGATATCTATTAAGGGCATCTAATATATTTATCTTGTCGTCAGCTTTTCATAACGGTTTGTATTTCCCTCATCAAGAGCGAATAAAGACACACAACCCCTTTGTCGCCTCGTAAGCGAATGCATTCAAGCATAAGCACAAAAGCTTTTTATTGAGATTGATCTTCAACAAATATGGCTTGAATAAACTTTAAATTAACTTTATGAGTCTCCAGCGCAGACAAAACTTAAGCTGTGGCTAAACACTGACACGCAGGATTGACAAAGCACTTCATTGTGTATCCTTGCATGAGACGGTACATATACAGTTCCAGGTGCTGCAAGAATAAACTCGTTTTTATGTCGTGTGGCAAGCCAGATTTAGCTCCAATCCACAGACGCTCCAGGAAAAACCTCAACCACACCCGATAGCGCAGTTCCACCATCTAATTATGCTGTCCATTTCCACGTGTGACTGAAAAGCATTCAAAACAGCGGGTGAGAATATCCACTCGTGGACCCGAAGATAGGACAGCGATGTGCCACATTAAAGATTGCACTGCAGTTGAGTCATCCCTGTAAAGAGACTGGAAAGTAGGTGGTGCGCTTTGTGAAAGTTTAAGACTTTACTCTCATTATCGGCTGTTGTGCAGCTGGCTGAGTCACCGCGCGCTGGTGGATACCAACTACGCACCTTATAAGCAATGAGTCATTCGGAGAAAACACCTCCCGAATTTTCTCCGCCCTTCTCCGAGTTCCCTGACTTCAGTACTTTTAAAACCAAAGTTAATCATTATGGGGGAGTATTATGTGACTTTTGCTTCACTTCATTGATTATAAAAGTAACACAGAGGATGGCTTATCTGTAATACTGTGTGAGCGAGCCAGAGGTGCGCTGCTATATTGCCTAGGCACAAACTTCAGGTGGCCATGGTAACGGGATGAAGGTGAGGCTGTATATGATAGGGAGAGGTATGTGTGTAAAGGAGAGGCAAGTGTGTTGGGAAGCTAGATGTTTCCTGTAGCTGATAAGAACATGATAAAACTCCTGTGTTCGCTATAAGCCTACAACATACTGTAGCTAGACACATATTTTACCTCTTATACCATTAAAATGGTTTTCCTGCCATTTCAAAATCAAGAAATGCATAGCTAAATTTAAACAGCTAGCTCTTAAACATCTCGTTCATCTCTAGCAAGAACTTGAGGAAGTGGCTTTTCTTCCATGAGATCCGTTTTGAACCGGGTCTTGACGGGGAAGTCTGAGTTTGTGTTGTTCTGCCACATCTGTGAATCAGAGCCAGATGAGGATAACAGGCAACGCTGGACCTGAAAGGGCGTCTTTGAGCCGTTATGCCGAGCGGATCTGCATGGGGTTGGCAGGAAGGAAGCGATCACAGGGCCTCTTTCACATAGAGGAACCAATGGCTGTGACCTTCAATCCGGTTTGCCTCCGGAATTGACAGTCAATAAGTGTCCACTTTAACCGAAGAGCTTAAGTGGTCTGCCAACACCTGTTAGGTTCTATAAGAGAGCCTTTCACCAAGACAGGTGCCTTCGGAGCGCGAACGCTCCTTCCTCAAGATCTGGCCACCCCAGCTGCTCCCCTCACCACAGTGGATTCTTCAAATGCCTGCCTGTCAGGCACACAACGGATAATGTTTTCACACCCGGCGTGCTCCCTCAGCTGTCTGAGCTCCCTTCAGAGCCCATGAAAATACAATTGGTTTGATTAAACCATGTCACATGTTAAACTACACACCCAAAAATTAACACAAAGTGTAATGACCAATTTATCTATGCAAATATAATCTCTGATTCCTATAGCGTACATGGTAAAGAACTATACCCCCAAGGTCGTTCCTGGGAAACAAACATATATTCTTATGAATAGGGCTGGTTAAAAAATGTAGACTCTCTGCATTTAATCAATTTACAATTTAACAAAACAATATTGAAATCCTTGAATTGATTCCTAATGTGCATGCTTTACTTCAGAGGCAAGGCTTGAAATAAGGAGTGCCCGATGGCCCAGGCTAGCGTAAACAACAGAACTGAGGCCAGCTTCTCGGGCCAGTGCTACATTCACAAAAGTTTATCATTTCCACATATTTTAAACCTTGCCAATTGAGATATTATAGCAACGATGATGCGAAACAGATCTCAATGTACTATTCTTGTGCTGTTTGAGCTGTTTTTGCTCGGAAAGCCGCATCTTAAAGGGGACATACCATGAAAATTTGACTTTTCCATGTTTAAGTGCTATAATTGGGTCCCCGGTGCTTTTATCAACTTAAAAAAATGTGAATAAGATCAACCCTGTAACTTAGTTTTGGGAAACAATTATCAACAAGCATGTGAAAAAATAGGTCATTGAAATTTGTCTCCCCTGATGATGTCAGAAGGGGATAATACCGTCCCTTAATCTGCTCTATCCAACCACACCACTGCCATTTAGGATACACTCACATTATCCAAACCAAACCATGCCCCAGCGCGATTGTCACCCCTCCCTACTCCCCCAGGTGCACACACTCACACTGTACTTTTATCGATCCGAGCCTGGGTGCGCTTTCGTCATTAAGATGCGATTTTTTTTTTAAAAGCAGGAAGCGCTGTCTTAACACTGGAACCCACCGTAATGATATAAGTCTGTTTTTTATTAGGAGTCATTTGGTGCGCGATTACAGACAGCCCTCTCACATGTCATCATATTGCTTAGTTGATCTGTCACGTGTGCAGCTCGGACATTCACGTAACCCCGCTGCGTGCATCAAAGGGTTTTTACGGAGGCAGATGAAGGTTAGTGGTCGCAAAACTGATGTCTTCACCTTTTGAATTGCGCTCAGGCGCGATTGTGCTCACACCACAGCCTTCCGCTGAGCCCAAGTGAACCCCGCTCCAGCCCACCTCTGCAACCCGGCCGGGGCACGATTAACCAATCCACCCCCGGGTGCGTTAGAGAGCAATCACACTAGTCAAATGAACCAGGCTTTGGGGGTCAAACGCGCCCGAGCGCGGTTTGGTTTGATTACATGTGGGTCTTAAAGTGACAGCACACCAAATAAATTCCACTAATAGATTTTGGATTGAACACAAATCGAATTGAAAACCATATAAAAAAAGAAAAGAATCGAAACCAAATTGGTCACAATATCCACCCCTACTTATGAAATATACATCATACATTCTTAAAAATAAAGGAATTAGAAAGTGTTCTTCGCCGTGATGTCATATAAGAACTGTTTTTGTGTTTTCCTCAAATAACCTTTCGGTTAAGGGTTCTTAGGGTGCACTCACACTATCCAAACCAAACCGCACTTGGGCGCGTTTGACACCCAAAGCCTGGTTCGTTTGACTAGTGTGATCACTCTCTACCGCGCCTGGGTGCGGATTGTTTAATCGCGTCGATAAAAAGTACAGTGTGAGTGCGTGCACCTGGGGGAGTAGGGAGGGGTGACAATCGCGCTGGGGTTTGGTTTGGATATAGTGAGTGCGCCCTTAAAGAACTATTTCTTTTATTTTTTATAAGAACCTATTCCATTAGAAGAAACTTGCAACAGAAACATCTCTTGATGTGAAATGAAACAACTTGACCTTTTAGTACCTTTTAGGAATAATTTTAAAAGTGTAAATATACTACAACTTGAATTCTTTGGTACCTGCATTAGCAAGTTTTTTGTGACACACAACTCTGACATACACATTTTAATGCATGCCTGTTCTTGACATATGCCAGCTGATAAAACTAGGTGCCTGATAAATCCAAGTTAAAGCAACCTGGCCTCAGCATGCAAGCATGAGTGACAAAGAGCTTTACTGCATAACTAAAATAGTTCCCTTGGGTGCAGATAGAAAAGGGAGGAAGATATGATTATAACCATTTATCTTTAGGTACAGTGTAAGCATGTTTGGGCAAGTCCTGAATCCCCACTAACTTTTTAATACATTGTTCATGAATTTCTTTTGTACGGTGGTATCTATGAGGGTCCGAGACAGAGCAGCACCACAGTAATTCACAAAGGAATGCTGAACGGCGTTAGAAAATCCAGTCAGGAATGTTAAGAGCTCGGCCACTTTTTGTGTCACCCTCATTGAAGAAGCTCTTAATAACACCCTATACTATGATAATTTAAACAGAACCCTGATGCAAAACATTCAAATGAAACAAAACCAAGAGCTGTTCTCATAACAGCCCCCACCATATATCAGCACAGGGAACGCTCCTTCACAGCTGTGTGGAAAGGATGAAGAACTTTCACCCTATAATGTCCCGTTCACAGCTGGAGCTACAGTAGGGCTTACAAATTTGCAACAACATCGCCAAAGTCTCCTCTCAATGATATCATTCACAGAAGATATGATCTCAGTTTTTCAGAGCAAAATGAAGTTGTTCAGCTGAGAAAACAGCACAACGAATTCTTCACCAATTTATATATGCAAATATTACAACTCATCCCGTTTCTCGATGCATACATTTTTTGTAACCTTGATTCCAGTGAAACCTTACCAGCTGTGGTAAATTTTACAAGTCAACAGACACGCCTCTAGCCATTTCGAAGATCATGCATTAACATGACTTTGACAGGCGAGCGAGTTATGTTTTCCTCACCTATTTATTTGACAGGACAAACAAGAGTTTTAACTCGCCTTGTTTGCTCGACAGTAGTTGCAGAAACATATTTATCGATTAGGACTGTATCCCCCGAGGCGGTTTCATTTGTTGGACCGCTATCTAAAAGCTGTGCTCACGCTGGGAGATCAAAAGCTGAACTCAGCCGATACAGAGTTTATTTCAAGAAGACAATCAATAGTACACAGATGCCAACTTTTCTCCACTATGAATTGGCAAAAACACAACTGTGGTGTTATCTGTGAGCCCTGAATGGTATCTAAAATATATATGTATAGTTTGGACCATTATCACCCATTAACCATGACTTGGATGGTCTGTGCCACCTGTTAGATAATGTGTTGGTCTTTCATGAGCTGAAACAGGAAGCATTCATCAGCCTCAATGGCATGAGTTTTGAGGGAGACACTGATACCCAGCTGTCGGACCCATCCTGGCTTCCTATCAGCACTGGGCACCAATGCTTCCTCTAAAGCACCCATTCCTCATAGAACCACTCACTGTCTGTGACGGGCCAAACAAGGTCCTTTACTCTCTCTCAATAGACAGAAGGCAATTCATTTGGGCTTTAAGCTAAAGAAGATATTGTTCACACAGATGGCCCTGGCTGAAAAGAAGTCAATCTTTCTAGACCCACTTTATTTGTTTGTCACCAGTTACCCTGCTCTACCCTGTTTATTTGTTTATTTATTAAAGTCATTGCATCTACGGCTATATTTATGGCGAGAACTGGTTAATTTATATGTAAGTAAAGTTGATCTACACACAAGTTGGGTGCAATTTGGCATCTCCAGTTCACTTAATCTGAATGTCTTTGGACTGTGGGAGGAAACCAGAGTATCCGGGGTAAGCCCACATTGACACAATCAGAACATGCTAACTTAACACAGAAAGGGTCTTTCCGACTTCTTGCTGTGAGGCTATACTTTACCCTATTTAAACCCATCCTTGTGTTGGTGAGTCTTCAAAGTGCACATTGCAGATCGCAAGAACGCAGGATGACCTAGATGAGAGTAGGGTTGCACAATTCTGGGAATCTTCGGAAATTATGGGACTATACGTGAATTGTGGCACACAGATTAAGACGAGTCAGATATCTTGGGCGCGAATATGTTTTCTATATAATAAAATCACCCCAAATTTAAAGTCCATTTTATTCACACAGATTCCTGTTGAGTTTACATCTTGGAATATTTCCAAAATCCAATCCCCCATAATCCCCCAGCTTTGCAACACTACTTGAAAGTATACTTAGAAAGCAACTGATGTGTATATTTACTTGTCTAACTGGCCTTTATCTCATAACGTGTTCAGATGTGTTAACTCATATTGTGAGAACTTCTTTTGTGCGATGGCAATGAACCAAATGCCCTTAGCGTAAGCTTTGCCTATTCTAAATCAGTGACATGATCACATGACCCAATAGATCATCAGAGCGATAAGCCTTGAGGATCGGCCCCTCCTGACCCTCTCGGCTCTGATTAGGCTTTCTGAGATAACCGCCTTCCGCTCACATTCCTCCTTCAGCGGAAACACACTCCATTTACAATGCAAATAAACCACGGCAGGACCAAAGTCAAAGCCTTGCGGGACGCAGTTACATGAAATTAGTAGAAAATTAGTGAGATGATTCAGGTCCTAATTTGAATTTTTGAGTTTCAGAAGGGTGAGTCTAAAGGTGTGCTTATAGCGTGACACTAAAAACCGCTAAAGGCACTTTTACAGTTTTGGCTAAAACGCAGCAGATGCTGATTCATAGTTACGTTTTGTTGTGCAAGAGCATAGCACATGTAAATCCCCACGCATACGGCAAAAATTCCCAATGCAATGGCAGGTCTGAACTGATCACCGGTTCAAAACGGTTGGAATACCTCTGCATGTGTACTGTACACAACAAAGGGTAGAAAAGGCTGCGGTTAGCATGCAATGTCAACACAACTAAAACTAATAATCATGATCATGCAGACCTTTTTATTGTTCTCTTAACACTATAATTTTTAGGTCTCAAGGTTTAAAATCAACTCCAAATGTCGCTGTTAAAATCAGCATTACTATAAATGAAAAATAAGGATCAAGTAAAGGTCAACGGGTCATTCATTGCAAAATAAACCCAGACAGGACGATCCGCTCTTGTATCATGCTGAGGAGGTTTATTTTGCAATGACGACCAATTGCCTTCACATTTCCTTCACGCTGCATGGCTACTTCAAAATAAATTAATAAATGGACATTTTGATCTGAGAAAAAGATTTGTACACTATTTAATAAAAGGGAGACTCTGACCCCATATTTGACCCCAGAATGCTGCAAACAACCAATCAGAGGAGTGGATTTGATAGAGCTGTTAAAATGAACACCAAGTCAACACTTAACGTTGAATTTTGTGTTTAAAATCAATTCAACATAATGTATACGAAGGGTTTATTATAGAATCACTGCAAAGCACACCAATAAATCAATGAGACCTTGTATGTACAGAGATTTGCTGCTCTGACTTAGTTTTGTACCTAGGCTAAATGTTTGAAGGCACAGTAACACAAATAGTTTCATTGACGAAGCTACACCAAAATGTTGAAATAAGTTACTCATTAGCTGCTCAAAAGTTGGCCACGGATGTTGGTTACTTTGAAAGAACAGTACATCACATTTTCTCTGACAAACTAATGACCTGATGACTCATAAGCGTTGTCTGGCTTCATATATAGCATGTCTTTTATACTTTGTTTTCTCGTGGAATTGAAACAAGCTTCTGGAAAAAAACTTTTCAAACGTAGGCGTGAGAGAAAATATGTTTTACTTTAAGCAAGTTCAGAGAATATAAAGACAGAACCTTGGGCAAAATGCATCATGTGTTTTTTGTCTTCGCGTTTCTGGGGAGCTTACTCCACAACTTATAAATGTTTCTATCAAAGCATTGTGTGACCATAGTGGACCTGCATTCACTGGAGTATGAGATAGATGCAAGCTTGCCAGGAGACCTCTTATCTTTCCTGAAGCATCAGCTGAGGTTCAGTGTTTATATTCCACAACATGCAGACAGGAAAACGACAAAACCTGTTTAGATACGTGGAAAACGTCGATATGATCTTCGTCCTGTTTTCGAACTGCGGGAAAGTTACGCTTAGCAATCACATTGGGCCTTTGTTCATGCTTGTGGTGATATATAAGGATGGCATCATGTAGTCTTTTCATACTAAGGTTTAAATTAAGTGTAAGTCTTTATTTTTAGTAAATCATACATGCATGCCATGGTCTTGCAGCTACAAGTTGTTGAAATGACTGTAACACAATTTATTAGTTTATGAACAAGCAGCCAAGTGTTCTGCATACTGTAGTCAATAAAGGAATCCCCACCTAATCCCACCTGTGAGCCCCCCAAACCTGACTCTCACCCCACCCAAAAGCCCTGCATAGAGCCGCCTGTCAAAATGACAGACAATGACAGAACCGACGGTCTCTACTGCCTGAATATACACAACATACAAACACTGAATGTAAAGGCTATAACATTAAACAAGACCTCCTGTCCTTCAGATGAATGTATTCACTACATGCCATCCTTAAACATAATAGTACCTGTTGACAGGTAATAGTTTTTTTCATCATAAAAGGCATTTGGATGTTGCTCCACCAATATTTTATTGTACATGTACAGTGACAATAATTAAAGATCTTATCTAATAGATTTGAAGCAAAGCATGATTTGGTAGGTTTTTTACATTTGAATTATTAAGGATATCTTCAAATATGCTCACTAAAGTAGTTAAAACCTAAACTTTGACAAATAACACTGAAAATACGGATATTTTCCACAATTACCGTAAGTTTGTTACTGAAATACCTCACTAACGCTAACACAAAGATTAAAGCTCTTGTTAAAAGAATAGTAAAATATGCTAACTCTAAATTTAGAGACTAGCGGAGTCAATACCCCAGTTATAACGGTAAAGATAACGAGGAACGATATCGCGATTATAGTAACTTTTAGAGTAGCCCCACCCCCTCTGCTGATGACCGATAAATCATCGACCGCCAATCAGAATCAATTTAAAAGGCTCGTGCATTCAAAATATGAAACTGTAACACCTGAGCTTTGAAAAAACCACGCTTTGTCCGTTGTTGTGGATGCAAATATAGTTATCTTTATAATTATCGCTCGAGTGTTTTGACAATAAAGGAGTTACTTTAATAATTTTACAGTACAGAGTTTATACGCAATAAATGATAAGTGTATTAATTTCTTCCACTTTCTGTCTGTGTTTACATCCCAACAACATTCCCGAAACTGAGTTGATTTGCACGCAATTTCCATAACCTACACAACACTCCCAGTGTCCTATTGGCTGCCAGATGAACACAAGGGCCGCGGGCGGCTATAAAACCGTCAACTGTACCGCAGATAATTGACAGTCATGTGTTGAAACAGTAAGTGGCGAAACAGTTTATCAATCTACACACTGTAGCGTTTAAAACACCCACCCCAATGCTATAAATCACAAAGTCTGCTTCTGTTTATCTTATGCATTAACCGCTGCTTTGTCGCGCGTCATTCCTCACGCGCCATACAGTACATATGTCGCTATGATTCCTCACTGAGAAATTCCTGTAGACAGGTGTCGCAAAATCTGTGTCCACATGTGGAAACCTGGACGGGTTCCCTCATCGCTTTGCTACACAGAGGGCACTGAAAGCGCCGTTTGGGTTTCTCCAGGAACTTGTAATCAAACCCCGGCATTGCTGTTTTTGAACAAAAAGCGTCTATGGCAACTGGCGTTTCGTTTCCTTTAGGACAACGCTTGGTTGCGCGCTGTCACAGTCTCAGTCCTGTAAAGCTGCGGATGAAAACTGATATTCACTTGGCGACGATACGCAAGGTATTGTTCCGTCTCGGCTTTCTCTCTGGAGCGAGTCGGCTCGATCCAGCATCGAGATGACAGTCCGAACCCCGCGATGTGTTTATATAACGAGTCCGTCAATGCAACGCCACTGCCGTGCGAATAAACCGACAAGAGGAGCTCAATGAGAAACAGTCACAGTCTGTCGAGATAACACTGACAGCCTGGAGACAAAGCTCGATTCCCATCTGTTTGGGTATATAACGCCCCGCCCACTTTTTCCACGAGGGCGGAGCCTAATTTAAATCTCTCTCACTGCCCACGGAGATTAGAAAGGGAAGGTTATTTACAGTTATTTACAGTAATGCTGTCTGTGAGTATTATAATGTAACTGAGTAAGTGTTATTCATGCCCAATGTAGGCTACATTAATGCATTTAGTTAACATAAATATTTATTATATTCTATTTATTTTCTAAACGAATGAATTTAAAATAAAACCAAAAAAGCCCAAAATATATTTATTTTCCTTTGTTAAATAATATCTATTATTTACTAATGCAAGTGTGCATACAAAGACAATTATCCGAATGGAAACAAAAGGTTGCATGAGTTTGTAAGGAAAATGAATTATTAGTAAGAGAAATGACTCCCTCTGTCGGCGAGCAACATACATAGGCGCAGTATTAGACGGTACGTCAAATGATAAACAAAAACCGTGTCATTAATGTAATTTCATAGTTCAGTTTTATTAAACATATTATATCTAAGCTGGCTTTGCTGACCGTAGTTAAATATGTAGTGCATGAACCATAGGCATGAACAAACGCGATCACTGGACACAGACACGCATTGCACATGAATTACATCATAGCATGACGTATCCATGAGCTTTGTGTGTTGCGTGCCATGTTGATGGTATTCATTTGATAATAAACATGACGCTGCTTTTTATGCATTATACATGCATGCATACATATTTATTATTATTGTTACAGCTATAAAAACACTTAATGAATATATTATTTAGGTGATACCCAGAAGGTTCCAGTTATCCATTTCCAATGGTTTCTTTTGTTTTATTTCTTTATGTATTTATTTATTGACAACTGTCTAGTCATATACATTTTTTTTTACATAAAAATTGTGTTTGTTTTCCACAGTTATGTGCAACTTTTTGCAGCTCTTTTAATCTTCATATTATATATTTTTTTCAGTTTTACTTCCATGTTTTAAGGTAACAGAATAATTTTTACACCCTTTCTCTTCTTGTAAACACATTTGGTTAATACTTTGACTTATATACAGTGCTACATAATATGCTGGTCTTCAATTGGTCTGTACAAAAAGAGGCACTTCTATTGAAACTCAATGATATGTCACTTTACAAATACTGCATATTTTGCACTTCTTCAATGAACAATCCTCTAGTCCTTCCTTATAGATAAGACCATAACCCTCTTCTGTTGAGTGCGTTGAGTAACTTCAATCATGTTACTTTGGAACAGGCTCTTCAAAAAATGCTGAGGAAATAAAAACATATCATGATGTTAGTCTTGACTAAAAATCCTGTCTTCGAGAATTGAATGCACAAATTATCAAAAGTTACCAAAAAAAGTTAATATCCAGAAAAAAACATTTTAAATAGAAGTCGTTGCGTTTTAAGGTTCAACAAAAACAGCAAACATTTGAATACAGAATTAACAAATGACAAGATGATATCTGTAAATTGATTATAGCTGCACATTACGTTTTATAGCCAAGAGTGTGTTTCCATGGCAACAGGCCACTGACGTGACAGTGAAAGGGTGGCTCTCGTCGAGCTGCACAGCCTTCGGTTTCCCAGAATCCTCTTCTTTTCGGCCGAGTCGACCGCGTGCCCCTTTACCCCAGGTGTACACCTCCCCCTCTACAGAATGAAGGAGCAGAACATTTACACACACTTTACACAGAACAAGGCTGAATGACATCTTTGTCCATCTCTTTCCCTGGATGTCAGATCCTGTGAGAATCATGAATGAACAAAGACAACATGAAACAATAAAGGTCTTCAGAGTCTTAAGCCTGTGGGACACAGTCGGGGTTGATGACCTGTACCTACCTGCCCCCACTATAGACCATTTTGCAGGATATAAACAGCACTGATCCAGAAGCACTTCCTGTTTCAGTTTTTATCACTGAACAAAATATAATATTAGAAAAAAATACAACCAACAGAAAATTCTTGCAAAACATCTTGCAAAATGTTCCCAAACTTTTTCAGAGTGCGGCCCCCCTTGTGTACAGTGCATTTTTCGCGCCCCCCCGAAAGAAAATTTATGACAAAATGTAATATTTTAATTAAACAAAACATATAAAATTATACTTAGTTGGCTTATTATTTTTTAGGTTTAATTACACAGAATTCATGATAAATTAATGTATTTTATAAAAGGTCATAAAACTGGGGCCCCCTCGGCACCATCTCGTGGCCCCCCAGTTTGAAAACCACTGGTCTATAACACACTCTGTGACTGAAGAAGATATTGGCATCAAAACAGCCTCGTCTATGGTCCCGTACACACTGCATATTAATTCGGTTGTCACTTCCCCTTTTAATTCTTAATCCTGTTTTGTACACACAAAGTTCAGTAATTTACAGGACAACCGCATTCTACAACCGAATCAACTCCCGCAAAATGCAGGTAGTGACAACTGCATTTACAGAAACTCTGCATAGTGTGTACATAACCGAACTGAACAACTAGTAGTTAATAAAGTGTTTAAATGGCATCATGGACATGACAGGAAGGGGAAAAAGTATTTTGTATGCGCGGTGCATAAAATGACAAAGGCACGAGCGTTTGCTGACTAGTGTTGCCAGATCTTGCACGAAAAAAACAGCGAACAAGAAAAATCTAATAATAAACCAAAATAAATCTAAATGCTTTGCCTTAATATTGGGACCGGCACCTTTAGACTTTATTAACACCAAAAACTTGATCGCTTTATGAGCCAAAAGCCATAAACTGTTAAGTGAGTACAAAAAGCAGAGGACCTGGCAACCATGCAAGACAGCCCGCTGTGAAGCAGCCTTAAAAATACGTACAATGCTCAACGCTAAGACGGAGTTTTTTTGCAAAACGCTGTTAAATTATTTTGGTCAAAGCTGTGAGTGATAAGCACGCGAGGAGGCAGAAGGTTGCTATGGTTATCTCTGTGTCAATCATCACATCACAAAAGTAACAACAATAAACTGTTGTATAGTTTTTTTAATAGCCATCTCCAAACTGCATGTGCAGCATTGCTGATATTGTTACACCTAAAAACTGTATTGCATTACCCAACTTCAATTGAGTAAATTTTCCAAAAAACTGTACGGATCATATTTCAGTCCAAAACTAAAAGAATGAAATCAAAATTTGTCTTGTGCTTAAAGAAAATGAAAATAAGAACCATACTGCCCTACAAAGGCAAAATACCTTAACTCGCTAGAGAGTAAAACTGAGAAAAATGACTTTAAAGTTTAGACTTTTTAGTGACTTTAGTTGTCAGTTATTTTCTTCTTGATTTTTATTTTCTTGAAAAAACAACAAAATTGACTCAAGATACTTATATACATGATAAAGGAGGTCTTGAATGTCCCAAAAATATCAATAACTAATTTTCGACCAAAAACGAAGTTACTGCCTTTTGCCTTTGTAGGGCAGCATACATGTTTGACATTGTGAATTTATCTCCATATAAATCCAACAAAATTCTCCCTAAATTCTCATTACTGCAATGCACCCTTATTGTGTTTCCAGTTACCTGCACCGATTGCCAGAGTAAAGGCGTCCCCACACGCCGCCATGGTGATCCCCTGCAGTCCTGGGACTTTATATGGCACTCGAGTGGCTCTGCGGGAACTGCAGCCAAGCTGGCCGTGCTGGTTACTGCCAAACGTAAAACAGTGACCCTTCTCTGTATACACAGTACACGATCACATAGATCAGATGATCAAATCTGACCAAAAATCTAACATTTTGAGCATTAATGTAGCTAAAGCATTAGCATTTTAACCTGTGACTGCAACAGAATGTGCTGTTCCAATGTCGACGTAAACAATCTTCTCAACATTTAGAGGAGCTGATCGGACAGCCTGGAGCATATGAACCTCCTCCACCTGACAGTGAGATGGGGGCTCTTCTGTGCCGCCGGAGACCTCATCCAAACCCAGTTTGTTAAATCTGTAAAGAGAGTTGTGATCATTATGTACTTCTCTGTATATTAGTTGTAGTGTCCAAGAAAAACAGTATTGCTCTTTAACAAGAATACGATTCTTTAAACATTAGTAACATTGTATCGGATGTACATCCAAAATTGCAAAATGACAGAGTACAGAGCTCGCTCTGAAATGAATGTGGATAGCATAGCGTAGGTAAATTGAAAGTTCATTAAGTTCATATTGGGCTTAACTGTACATTGTTGTTATAGGACATGATGACTCAGTTTTGTAAAATATGGATGTGATGTTGGTCACTTCCTGTGATGAAATGACTTTATCCTCCACAGTCAGACACTAAACCAAGAATGAGGAGTGTTTACTGCCTAAACTGGTTTGGCAATCTAAGAAAAAACTGCACAAACATATGCGAAACAACTAAGCAATTTAAATGAAGAATAAAAATGAACTCTATGGAAACTTCTTTATAAAGAATAAGAGTTATTAAACACGTTTTTAAGTACCTGTTGTTTCCACAGGCCAGAATCTGATGCTGTGTGCTTATAACCATTGAACAGTCCACTCCACACAGCACACGATGGGCTTCAAAATCAGCTGGAAAACTCACCTGCCGGGGTGATTGGTGACAGTCCTGAGTGCCCAAACCCAGCCGACCTGTCAGACAGAGAGATATGAGGAGAGAGTGAGTGTGACAGAGAGAGAATGACAGAGCAGAAAATTGCAGGTCTGCCTGGAGGCAATTCTGTCTACAAAACTACAAAGAGAAACCTAATGAACCGCAGCATTCAACTGACAAATGACGCTGCTCATTTACCATTGTCTCCTCTCCCCCAGGAGAAAACCTCTCGCTCATTGGTCACAGCCAGTACATGGGATGCTCCACAGGACACCTGAACCAACTCGTAACCCAGAAGAGCTTCCACTATCTTGGGCTAAATTCACACGACAAACCATACAAATACAAAATGCATCAAATAATCTGTACAAATCCTATAGCCACAAAAACGTATTGCCAGTAACTTACTGTAGAAGATAAAGTCAAAAAATGTTTCACACTGTAAAAAAATTCCGTAGAAATTGCAGCTGGGTTGCCGGTAATTTACCGTAGATTTAAATGTATGTTATTTATTTTGCACTCCATTAGCTGCACACAAGCAACTATTCTTCCTGAGGTCAATACAAACCTACATACCATCTACAAGACTCTAAAATGTTTTAGCGCGTTATTATGTATTGTTATTATCAATGGTGCCCAAGTCGGTCTCGATATTTAAGTTCAGGCCTGTACTTTAATATTTGTTTTATAAATATAATGATTACTTGTTCTGCACTGTTGATACCATCATTTCTCTGTATTATAAACAGTAGAGGAGAAGTGCATGTAATACTATAGGGCTGGAGAGCTTCTTCAAATACTTAAATCTAAGCAACAACATTGCCTTCAATATACCACTTAAAAGCAATACGGTCAAAAAATTACCTGTGTCACATCATTAAAATTGCCATGGCCGAGACAACCGTTGCTTCCGCTCCCAAACGTCATGATTATTCCCCTGTCTGCAACATGAAAGCAAACCAAGATTACAGAAGCTTTTGCTGATAAACATAAGATGCACAGAGAGCAGGTTTAATCCAAAACACAGGATTAAACTGCAATCATTTCTCCGTCAAGTGTTGCATGAGAAAAGCATAAAGTGAAGCCCTGTAATGCAGTGTGTGGAGGTGACACAGGACTAATGATTCCCTGCCGAGATGAATGCTAACAACATATCCTTCACTTTAGAGCGGACAAATGTATACCGCTGTGCTACAATGCCAGGAGACAAGAGATTAGCCTGGGCTGTGTGAGCAAACGGTGCTTAATGAGTTCTGTTAGAAGGGCTTTACAAAAGGGAGCTTACATCCTCTTTATATCCTTTGTCAACTTTAACAAAAATGTTAACAAATGTATATATTATTTGCTTAATTTTTAGCATAAAGTCTGGTCAAATTTGCAGCTTATTTTGAATAAAAAACACAAATTTAAATAGGAAGAGACCATTTGACGTATACGTGAAGTATCTACCAAAGTTATGTAGACTTTATAAGTGCGGGTAAACCTAAAATCTGATACCACAATAAATCTAATAATTCTGCATCAGAATATCAATCCATCCATAAGTAACATGATGACTCATTAACTCGAAAACAAATATGCATTTCGATATCTACAGTATTTTAGTTGCTATTAAAGGAAAACACCACTGTTTTTCAATATTTTACTATGTTCTTACCTCAACTTAGACAAATTAATACAAACCTATCTTTTTCAATGCGTGCACTTAATCTTTGTACAGCGCGTCATGAATGTGTTAGCATTTAGCCTAGCCCCATTCATTCTTTAGGATCCAAACAGGGATGAATTTAGAAGCCACCAAACACTTCCATGTTTTTCCTTTTTAAAGACTGTTTATATGGCTCGAACTACTGATCCAGAGTGATGATGTGATTGGTTAAATGTTTGTGACGTAGGAAACTGAAACAATTTTAAACTAGGGTTTTGGAAAACTCCAATTTTATGTAGAAAATACTCTTAAACCATATTATAAACAACAATAAAAACTTGACTTTTACCACAGGGGGACAAAAACACAAACTTTAAAGGACAAGTTTGGTATTTTACACTTAAAGCCATGTTTTCAGATTGTTTATGATGAAATAGAACGGTTTTGACTGAAATTTGGACATATGATGCTGGCCCGAGAATTTTGGGGTGTTTGTTGTCTCACCTCCCACCCCCACAATGGCTGCATAGGTGCACTGGAACAATCCCTCCCAAAATGCACCAAACCCTCGCCCACAAAGACGTGAAACCCACCGAGTGGCCAGGGGCGCTCACCGACATGCCCACACAAAAATCGCTGCAAAAATGCTTTTCAACAGATTTTATTGTAGTTTTTGTCCAACTCCATTGACTTGTATTAGATGTGCTGTGAGGTACGCTATTACTCCGCCGCCGAAAAACGGAAATGGAGTTGTTTGTATTCTTGCAATTGGCAAAGGTGGATTATCGACAATCCAACTGGGCTGGAGTGTTTATTATTCAAGCTCTCAATGGAAGAATATACGGGTGTGAAGCGTTTGGAAAAATAGGTCCACAAGTTTACAACGAATGCTAAAACACTTGTTGGAAAGCATCTTTTGCAGCGATTTTTGCATATCAGCATATCAGTAAACACCCCTGAACACTCGGTGAGTTTCACGTCTTTGTAAACGAAAGTTTAATGCATTTTAGGAAGGATTGTTCCAGTGCACCCACAAACCCACCGTAGAGGTGGGAGGCGAAACAACAAACACCCGAAAACCCTCGGGCCAGCACAACATGTCCAAATTTCAGTCAAAACCGCTTCATCATAAACAATCTGAAAACAGGGCTTTAAGTGTAAAATACCGAACTTGTCCTTTAACTGCTTTTAAAAACAAATTTGGCAAATCCAATGATTGATTTATCCTCAAAGGCACTCTTTGTAGCAGCCTTTAAAGGCTCTCTAAGCGAATAATGTGAGACGTCACTTCCCGTTGATGTTTGAACTGTTTTCAAACAAACTGAGCGTAGCTAACGCCTCCCCCTCCCTCTCCCGTCCGTGCTTTCATGAACGCGCCCAACCTCCACCCCCAAATCCTTCTTGTCGTTTATTGGCTGGAACACTTTGTTATGTTTTGTTGTGCTAGGTTTGACCACTATGTTGATATTGCCGTTTGTCGAGCCTGAGCTGTCTACAGAGATCGCGTTTTTTTACAGTTTGATCAGCGGACAGGCAGCAAGCAGATAGTGAGGAGATGTTTGCTGTATGTAAAAAAAAAATTTATGGTCTAAAACGCATCAATTCCCTTAGAGCGCCTTTAACAACATATTAACATCTATGCACCCTTGCAATTTAATGGCAAGCACTTGCCATTTTTTGACTGCAATATCCATCAGGCAATACAAGTATGGACTACGACTGAGATTTCTGTGTATTCATAGACAATTCTGGATATTAGGAGGCTGTATACCTGTCAAGCAGGTGGTGAAAAGATCACCACATGATACAGATTTGATGGTGACACCAGACTGACCCTCCAGGAAGCGGGATATAAACTGCGCCTGCATCTGCTCAACAGCACCAGGCAAAGCAGGCTCACCAGATCCGACAGAGGGGGCCTGCAATATAAAAAAGAGCACTGTTATGCTCATATGACTCTGAGATGCTTTTGCACAGGGGGTTGTGCCAACGCTGGTGCAAGAAGTGCATGCACGTGCACTGAATAAAATTTATATTGAACTGATATCACAGAAAAAATATCAACCTCCCAAGTGATGAGCCTCCCAGATTTGGTTACGCCCATTTTTTGGGTGCGACCCAGGGAGACTTGGATAACCTCTGTGTTTAACATGGGCAGACGCAGAGGAGGGGAGATTCCGCTGCCCCAGGTGTACACTGCAGACAAAGGCAATGGATGCATCATCTTTGTTGAAGTTAAACTGGACAGCCCACCTAGTGAAAGGAAAGTATTGCACATATTAAAACAGAAAAGGCTTGTACAGACAGTCAATAAACAGAGCTGTACTCACTTGTTATTTAATTAAAAAAATGTGAATCTCACCTCTGGTTCTGTTACTGGTTCCTCGTGCACCAGGTCTTCCGTGAGAACCTGCCTGTACACTAGAGAGTGACTTTTCGATTCTAAAAAAAAAAAACACCGACATATTGATGAAGAGAAAAATCTAATCACTAAAATAAAAACGATAGCAAACACTATAAAAGAATCTTACCTGCGCATTTTAACATTGCCTATGTCAGTGTAGAGATTAAGCAATGGCCTGATGCAAATGGGATGGGCCATTATCTCATTGAGTTGGGGCCGCTTGGATGGATCCAAATTCAGCATGTTGAGGATTAACTGCCTCAACTCTGGGCTATAACGATCTGAAATGGGGGCAAAGGTGCCACTCATGATCTTTAGCACCAAGGCTGGCAGATTCTGAAAACAAAGTTACTTAGCTTGTCATTCAATGTTAAAATAGGAAGTGATTTCTGATTTGTTTGGAGTGGTATACCAGTCTACTTCAGGTTTATTTGTCAAACTGAAAGTGAGCGGATTGCATTGCGGCATAAAATATATGAAGAGCTCAGATACAAAGGTCGCTAAACACCACCAATAAGATAACGTTTTGGCCAATGGCAGCCGGTGACTTTTCTTCCGAGGGGCGCAAATTCAAAATATGCGTTCGGAGTGTCATGTGAATGTGCCATGTCAAAACAAGTGTCTGCTACATACGCGTGAAAGGGTTTATGATAAAAGAGATGATCGAGTTCACAAAATACTCACAAGACACTAACTTAAAACTCAACTCTGATTACACATTAGATCAAACGTGAGCGTCTCTTTTATCATAAACCCCTTAGAAGCATGATGTGTGATGCATGTAGGTTTGGTTTACATGACAAACACATATTTTGATATGACGAGCCACACACATGACGGAGATAAATACAGGTTTTGATGACCTTTGCATCGTGCGCCCTCGACAAAGAAGTCGTCGACCGCCACTGGTTTTGGCACATATTATACGTTCATCAACAACTTTGGCTTCAAATCCACTTCATCCCGGCCTCTGACTTTTCAGAAATGCCACAACAATTTTCTCAAAGTGCACGGCGGGTGTGTTACAAGAAGAATTGGATTAATGATGGTGCGCATAAGTCACGGTGAAAGAGATTTTGACCCAGTTAAAGGAGGCTTACTGAATATATTAGGATACTGACCACATTTTTTTAGCATTTTGCCTTTATTCAAAAAGGATGGTGAAGAGTGACTGGAAACTTTTTTACAATTGGAGATTTTTGCATGTACTTAAAGGGTTTTGCAGCGAAAGACAGTCAAATTTGTTAAAGTGACATAGGAGTGGGCGATAAATCGCCTGCGATTCTCATGCGCATCTCATCACTAAAGCCGGTTTCATGATTAGTAGTAAATCCCCATCACCTGCTTTCAGATGGAGCGGCATTTACTACACAAAGCTTAGGAGCTTGGCAAAATCTCATACATTATCGGAGGTGATTTGTCCATGATTATGAACGCAATTTTGCCTACCTTCTCTATGGCTCTGTGTAGTAAGTGACATCTAAAATAAGACTTTTTAATTACTAAATAACCTATTCATTGCCATTAAAGTGAAATTTCTCAACCTAACCATAAGAACCTAATAGAAATGCTAATTTACACGTTAGAGGGTTTTGCATTTGAGCTCTTCATTATGTCCTTTGTTATACTGCATGCATTTTTATGCATAAATCAGCGTAAAATATAAATGCATACTGCAGAAATAATGCGTAATAAATACTATTCCACAGTCATATTGTCAGGATCCTGTCAGAATCTTGTTCTGAATTATATCTAGTCTTTGTGACAGGCTTCTGACAGTACCATGTTTATGTGGGAGATGTGTGGTTTTAGTATTGGTTTATTCTGACCACGCATTTCCCGGGTCTCGTCACTTTTTAAGTTCTCCCTATTTAAGTCCTTGTGCCCGTTGTTCTGTCTACGTACGTATGTACTGCTTTGTTCCTGTTGTGTTTCTGAGTGTTATCCAGTTAAGTCAAAGTTCATTGTTTTTGTGTTAGTCTAATCTAGTCTAGTTAACTGTTTGTTAAATATAGTCTAGTCTTGTCAGTGCTTTGTTTACCCTGTTTTATGTTAGTTTTGCCCCATCGTGGGTTTTTGTTTCCTGTTTTTGTTAATAAAGTCCCTAGTGTTTTAACTACGTGTGTCTGCGCTTGGGTTCATCAGTAATTCCTAACACATATAACATTTTACAGAAATAATTTGCTTTAAGGATTTAAAATCAAGAGAGACAACTTAATAAATAAAAATGTATCTTACTGCTGCTTCAAAAGCTCTCTTGAGACTTGCAAGCTCATAAAGAACACAGCCAAGGGCCCAAATGTCACTCTTCTGGTTGTATGGCTTTCCTTCACATAGTTCTGGAGATATATAACATGGTGTACCCACAACCTGCCATGAAAAGAAGAACTTGAATAGTAACTACTAAAACTTTAAACCACTTCTGAAGCACAAACCATAATGTCTGGTACTTACAGTGTAAGCTTTGCTCTTGCTCACGAGAATTTTTGAGATTCCAAAGTCACCTATTTTGACTATCATCTGGTGCTTGTCTAGTAGGATGTTCTGGGTTTTGAGGTCCCGATGTAGGATGAGTTTATTGTGCACATGGTAAAGGGCAAGTAAGATCTGTACAAAGAAATGTAATATGGTGTCCTCATCTAACAGGGAGTTGCAACGCTTCTGTATGTAATCTGCCAGGGTTCCCCCTACAATAATCACAAAGAGACAAAGGATCACATACTCTCCACATACAAAATATATAAATATGAAGGGGTGTGACGAGACACTTACTCCACGAGACAAGAAATGAGATAAGATTTTTACACTTTTTAAGAAATCCTCAATGATATAGATGAATGGGAAACTGAAATCATATGTCGCACGAGATCTTGTCACACCACTATAATTTTGATAAATTATTATACTGCTGTTCAAGCCACAACTTATAACCTTAAAGTGAGTCTCACAAAGTCTGTCATAAACATGTCTGGGTCATATTTTACCCCAAATGAAAGGAATGACTACATGAATATATAAATGCCAAATTATGTATGTACTTAAATACTGGTTTTACTTAAAAAAAATAATCCTATTTTATCCGATTCCCACAAATTTAAACACACAATATGTGGCATATACCTTGAATGAACTATAAGTCGCTTTGGATAAAAACGTCTGGAAAATGAGTAAATGTAAATTAAAGGCAGTACAAGAAATACTACCATGATGTGTAAATTACAGTATCATTATTGCAGTAATCAAACATAATGTCATGCAAATCTATCTTGGTTTTTGGGGTGAAATATGACAAGTTCATCATGAAATTCACTCGAAGGCATAACATGTTTTGTAATAGTCAAAACACAGTGATTAAATTTCCTTGCCTGGAGCGTATTCCATTGCGATCATCAGTGCCTTGTCCTCGAGGAAGTTTTCGTAATACTCGATTATGTTGGGGTGGTTGAGTAACTTGAGAACCTGGCATTCGTTCTGAGCTGCGAGACGTTCATCACGAGTCATCTGCTCTACTGGGATTTCCTTCAAGATCACCAGCGCACCATCACTGCGTCTGCGACAAAGATGCACTATACTGTAACAGATAAAGAAAGGATGTAAGTTAACAAGTAGACATGTTCGTTTAAATGTAGGCAAACCTACATGGTAAAACGCTGCACAGCAACACAGGATGTGACATTGTTTCAGACAGTGGGATCAAATGATAATCTTCAAAAAATTCAAATATGCACTGTAAAAAATGCAGCATTAAGTTAAAACAACTTGCTTTTGCAAATCAATTCAACTTACCATTTTAAGTTTTGACCTGTGATAAGTTGACATAACATATAAAAACAAGTTTTCACTTAATTTGTTAAATAAAATATATATGTATAATCTATCAGGCGTGTAAAGTACTTGAGTAACTGTCCTTACATTATATTAATTTATATAATTATATTGTACCTTATATTGTTATAAAATGGAGAAAATTGATAAGCTACTCTTGAAACATACACTGTAAAAAATACTTTGCTGCCTTAAAAATTTTTGTTGAATCAACTCGGATTTACAAGTCATTTCAACTTACTATTATTTATCTTGACTAGAGGTGAGTTGTTATAACTACAGGTTAGTTCTTATAACTTATAAAATTAAGTTGACTTTTCTCAACTATATTTTGTAAGTTGTGACAACTCATCTGACTTTTAAATCTGAGTTGGTTTAACAAAAGATTTTAAGGCAGCAAAGTATTTTTTACAGTGTAATGTTTTTATTTTATTCTAAGAAAAATACTTTATACCCCATATAATTCAAGCTTTTTATATTTTTTACATTCGTTAGGTACAAATTCAATGTTTCACAGCATATATAAAATTGTTTTACTTTTGTATTCGTTGTATTATTTTTTATATTGTCAATATTATTTGTATCTAATATTTCATCTGTACTAGCCATTTTTTACCTTAAGCACTGCATTTTAATGATTAAATATGTCCACTGAAAATATTGTAATTTCAACTTAATGGGATAGTTGACCCAAAAATTCTCATCATTTACTCACTGTCATGTTGTTACAAACCTGTAGAAATTCTTTGTTCGAAAACCGATCAGAAGCCCCATTGACTTCTATAGTAGATAAATGTAATTCTATGGAAGTCAATGGGGCTTCTGATTGGTTTAGTTACCAACATTCCTCACAATATCTTCCTTTGAGTTCATCAGAACAAAGACATTTATACAGGTTTGTAACAACACGAGAGTAAGTAGATGATGACAAAATGTTCATTTTTGGGTGAACTATCCCTTTAAGAAAAAACTTTCTATCAAGTACATTTTAACCAAACTTCTTTTACGTGACTTTTAAATTAGTAATATTGTGACACTTTATATTTGAGAAATGATATTTAGTGCATATTTCTCACTACTCTTTACTTGCTTCTGAACGCTACATTTTAGGATCTTTTAAGACTGCTTTCATATTATGAAAACCCAATAGGTTTCATGTTCACATTCCGCGACAATTTCACTAAAGAATTAAAAAGGCATAGTAGGACCTAAAGCTTTTTACTCTCGAATAAAATAACATTTCAAACTTCCATTGTTCATAATAAATAATTAAATAGGGTCTATAATAGATGTAACGGTATAATAATAACTCAGATGACATGCGGAAACACTACGTTGCGCTTTCATGATGATCCGCTAACTTTTATTATGAGCGCAACGGATTTTTAAGTGTTGACACGAGTCTCTGTCAAGTTAACTACAAAACTTTTATCAGCTTTATTACACGTGTATTGTTTTTCGCAAACGAACCAGCTGACATCAAAGCCATCAAACCCTATAATCGTAGTTTGATTTACCCGAACGCTCCTCTCCCGACCACTTTTATCTTCTCGTACTTCTCCATCTTTGCTGGCTTGTAAACTCAGCCCGTCACCATAGGCAACACTTCCTGTACCCCTACAGAGCTCACGAGCGGACAAAATGCACCAAACTTTCACCCCACGAACCCGCACTTCAGCTCATTAAACTCAATAAACAGAGCACTTAATCTGAATTAGTGTTAGTGTTAAGAGTAAAATAGTCTTTTTACAGTTGACATAGTGTGCACTAAGAGTACTTAACTTGTAGTTACTTTTATGTTTAGCTGGCCGAAAGCAGCAGGCTATTCCTTGAGGGTCAATAGACAATTTTGAAAGCTGTTCCTCAAAGCTTAAAGATACAAATCTTCTCATTTGTTTCTGCTAAGTTTACCAAGCATTATGTGTTGCCCTTAAAATCTTAAAGGTTAAACAGTTCTCAGTGCAGATCAACACATAATACAGGTAACCCAAGCTTTAAACACTATAGTTTAGATTGATTATGGTGTCACTTAAGGTTTAATAAATTGGAATCTGTGAGAAGATTGTAGGCTAGATTGGTGATGTGATTGTATGGTCTGAGATGATGTTCCTGTCAAACATGTTCTAGGTTTTTCTTTAATTATACCTTTGCAGTCATTAGAAGTGATAGGATGTCACAAAGGAGGGCAACAACGCGTCCATTGTTTTAAAATGACCTCATACCATTCAGTCACGTGATATTGGTTTCAGGCCCAGTTCATGATTTTACTGGATAAAATACTGATGAGGATTTTAAAGTGATCACCTAAAATTAATTAACTAATCGTCTCATTTTACATATGCATTTGGCAGACACTCTTATCCAAATTGACTTAAGTTACAATGCATTCAATGTATACATTTTTATATAACATTTTATACTCTGCACTACACCACTGTTACTTCCTCTGTTGACCATTTCTATGTTTAATGAGCTGAAAGCATATAAAAGATGCTTTATAATTATCATCACTGCTTAAAGAATGACGCAGATGATGCAGATGAATATTCAAGAATAAGAAGCAACAATGTCTTTGTTTCGTCAGTGTTGTTCCACCAAACATTGTTTTTGATTACAAGTATTGTGGTGAGAATGAACACAGCACATTCCTAATCACTGACTCTCACATTCTGAGAAGATCTTATGTACACTTTAAACAATTCAAACTTTAGGACGTGGTTTATGAGATAAACCAAATATGCAACCGAGCTGGTTCTGGAAAAGTTTCATCAGTGAAGAGTCAAAGAAATGTTATATATGAATTACTTTATGGGTAATAATTTTGTTGTAGGGATTAACTGGCACATAGGCATAGGAAGAACTTGAAAATACACATAGTGTGAAGCAGAGCGCATGTCATCCTCAAATAAAAATTACTGTCAAATTAGAAGACATCCAGCTGTATTAGATCTTAACAACCTTGTAGAAAAGCATTATTTTAAAAGTCATAATTTACATTTCATTCTTGTTGATTTTCTTTGAATAATATAATTTAGGTTTAAATATACATTGTAAAAAGTGAAAGTTGTATTAACTTTAAAAATTACTTCAAATTACTTCAAAAATTACTAAAAGTAGTTTTTTTTTATTTTTCTTAATTTAGGTGAAAAATTTCAGTTAAACAACCAATTGAAGTAAGTTTTTTTATTAGATGTTTTAATGTTTTTATAAATGTTGGGTATTCTTTTTTGTTGTTGTTGTGAAGCGCTTTGTGATTCTTATCTGTGAAATGTGCTATAGAAATAAAGTTTACTTACTTACTAAGTTTTAAAAAAATTAATCCCCTTAAACTTTCTCACTTTAAGTGAAACAATTAAATTGACAAAACTAATTTTTTAAATGTTAAGTGTAATTGAAGTAATTTGTTTAAGTAGATCCAACTTTCACTTTTTACATTGAAAGTCACTGCATTTACATTAAGCTTTATAAGATGTTCTGTTTATCCAAAGTCTACACTACATTAAGTCCTCCATTCTGAACAGAAATAGTGATCATTTTAATGTCAAAATGTTTTCCAATCTACCTGAATATCAGTGATACTTTATGCCAACATCTGTTTATAACATGATTATATAACAGTCAGAAAAAATGGTCCCTTTACAAATGTACTGATATGAACCCGGTACAGATATGTATACTTGTATACTATATATTTGGTACCAAGATGTATACCTTTGAGGTACTAATATGAACTGTTTAGGTGCAAATTAAGGTGTAAGTTTTGAAATGGTCCTACCCCAGCAAGGGGCCATTTTTTACATTTTTTTTGTCTGTATCTGAAAACATTTGTGTGTGCTCATGTTGGTCTGCCCTGATGTAACAGATTTATTTTAAAATATTGCAGTGGTCATGTAAACAGGGCCGGTTTAAAAAAAAACACACACTGTGAGCATTCCTATTTATACTCTTTTTATTGACATTACAAAATATGATAATTCATAACACACAGACATCATATTTCATTCAAGCTGAAATAAATCATAGATTACGAGGCAGATTTCAGGCTGATTTCGCAATAATTGTCTTCTTTATTGCGGCATATTTAAAATAACATCTGTGCTTCTGTGCCAGTGCATATTTCTGAGTGTATCATAAGGCATTTTGTTTGCTCTTATAGCATAAACTCAAGTGTGAGTCACCTGGTGTGAGCGCAGTCGACTGGCATTTCCTTTACCTTGTGTTAAGTTCCTAAGCACTCATTACTTTCAGCTCAACCTCGCCTTGATGTGTTAAAAGACAAGGATTTAAAACACCTACGCCTACACACAGTGACAACAAAGAATCAAAGAATGACATGCATGAGATATTGTTAGGAGCTGTGCATTGTTAGTTTGTCCAATGTATTAACTCGTGTTAATATATAAACCATGTTAAGTAGTGTTCACTGATAATCTGATGCTCTTCTTTTGACCCTCTTTAAAGTGACTGGTCAATTAATCTGGTATGTGGACTCAGGGGTTTCTCGTTGTCTGAGCTGCCCTCTAGTGGAAGATATGAAAAGCATTTGTTTAAATCATAAAATGGTCACATTTACTAAGAATATACGTTTACGTTATTTCATAAATATTTAAAATGTACAACAATGAAATGAACACAAAACGATGTAGTAGATTAAAATAACAACTTTTAAGTGTGGCATTAGGCAAACACCTCTGATCAATATTTGAGGAACTTGTATAAGGCATTTGTTAGTCTTATAGTCTTTGGTACCATTTTTTGGTTATAAAGCTTGATAAAGCTATAATTTGTTTACTAAACATTGATTCAAACCGAAAATCTGAAGATTTTGAGAACAATGCTGCAGATTTAATGTTATTTCAACTATTAAACGTAATAGTAATATGGCGCCCTCTTATGGCTGATGAGAAATGTTGAGGACACAAACTAAGCTGGCAATGTAAGCAAAAGCTAATTTTAACAACGTTTTATTTTAATTAAATATATTTTCATTATAAAATCTTTTCAAATTTACATGGAAAAAAACTTTTGAGTAGGAAACAAGCTATTTTGAAAAATAATGTGTGCTGTGAAACAGATCCTCGAATTGTTCGACTTCATGCGGCGCCGCAAGAATCTACAGCCGGATGACGTCAAAGTACCGCGAGAGCGATTCGCGAAATTATACGGAGCAGTTTGCTTTTAAATCGCGGAACCTTGACGTAATCTGGCTGTCTGTTCTTGCGGTGCCGCATGAAGTTGAACAAGCCTAATCTGTTTTATATTTAATGTCACGTGACCCCATATGTGAAGTACACGCTAAAGTCTCATAATCTGTGATATCTGGAGCATCAACGTTTGATTCAATCATTCATTTCAGTATTTGACTTGAATTATTTTATGTTGAATTTGAAAACAGTAAATCACGACTGCATAGGACTACTGCAGCAGCAGTGGTCAAAATTGGTGTCTGGACGGGAGGGCATATTTGTACAACATTTGCATGTATTGCTTCCTCAGATTAAACATTTAAAATATGAGGTGTATGACACAAAACGGGAAAGACTAAAGTTGGTTAAGATATTTGACAAGATTACATGACAAAAAAGACAAACTACAACATATCGGGGATTTATTTTTCTTAGCATTTTTTTTGTATTGCAGAGCAAATGGTTCACAGGACATAAAGCATACATTGACTACATCAATTATTATTATTTTGCTTTCGACTTCTTTAAACGTGTTGTGTGCCAACCCTCTTCAAAATCATCCCAAAGCTGAGCTTCAGTTTACACACATAAGTCTTTAATATATTTTTTAAATAATACATTTAAATAAAGATGTCATTTTTCCAAAGCACGACAACAGTTGTCCTCTACTGTAAATGCTATGATAACACTAGGGGGCTGTAGGGAGCCTTACCTATCCGTCTTTCCTACATTTGGTAAGATTGCTGGAGAAATCCATCTGTATGCAGTTCCCGTCGCTTCCGTGGGTCGCAGTATCCTGCAGTTTTCTTCAGAAACTTAGGAACTGTACGCGATGGATGAATGCTAAAACATCGTTTCCCTTGAACTTTTCCTATGTATTTCTTCTATATGCATTGATAAAAGCGCTTTAAACGATATCAGGTCTCAGGAAAGCAGCGCTTTACAACCACATCATCTTTTCGTGACGAGGTAAGCGCGTTTGTTTTTGTAGCAACACCGTAACTGTTTTAATAACAGTGTTATAAACTGTCGTGGTAACTAGGAAGAATGGATTGAAGGTTTAAAATGTTTACGTACATTACGCATTCACAAAAAAACTTTATACTGAAACTCTGTAAGTTAGCGGATGCAAATCATACACGATGAAAACATGCGAAAGACAAATAAAGAGACATCGCAAATAAAGTCAAACGCGTTAAAAATCCCAAAGTAGCGGATTTTCTTTGTTCTCAGGTTTACGGATTAACGAAGTACAGACAGATTAGTCAATCTTTATCCATGTGGTCCAGTCATCTTTAAGATAAACGTTAATTGCCTATTCAAAAGGATGTCACATCTGACTTATGTTACATTTTTAACTTGTAGGCCATATTTGTGTTTTATATGAGTTTACTCTGTCAGCACTTCTGAACAGAGCATCAGATTACCTCTAAATCAGTGGATCTCAACTTTTTTGACTCCATTGTCTACACCAATATTTAAAGGCCCAATCTCACAATTTTTTACCCAATAAAATACTCTAGATAACTTGAAAAATGAATATGTGTTATATAAATAACTAAA
Organism: Misgurnus anguillicaudatus; assembly: GCF_027580225.2. NCBI lineage: Eukaryota > Metazoa > Chordata > Actinopteri > Cypriniformes > Cobitidae > Misgurnus > Misgurnus anguillicaudatus. The sequence goes on along the minus strand of NC_073360.2, from coordinate 15,410,700 downwards.
CGTTATACTTGGGTAATCACAGGATTACATAAAGCCACAAGGCTTCACGAGAACACTCATTACTCATTTCTCCCATTTACTCATTTTTCCTCAAAGTTACAAAACTCCAAGCTGTGATGCATAACTTTTTGTATCTCCTGCAGAAACCCCATCATGAGCGTGCTGCCCCCCGTGAGAAAAGACCGAATAATCGGACAGCTTCCTAAGGTAAAGGCTTTACATACATACAATCAATGCATTGATGTGTAAATGATCCACTGTTCTTCACTGGAACATTTCCTGCGCTGTTTATGCCTCCTGCTAGAGGTCCTCAATTTAGATGTTCACTTCTGTTGTAGTGCTTCAACAGAGGTGCCGCTTTGCACACGGAAAATGAATTTCACAGCAAGGTTAAGACGGCTTGTCAACAACAGAGAACAGGGACAGTGGGGTGAGATAAAGACTCAATCACTCGCATTCAGTTGTGCTGAATCACTTTTCATCGGATAAGTATTTTTACATATTAAACAGTGACTGGATGGGTTGTGCAGCATTGCTTTATCTGTTGCTCTTTCTCTTGTTTGACCAGCAGGTTTAAAATCTCCAAGGTCATTGTAGTTGGCGATCTGGCTGTAGGGAAAACCTGTTTAATTAATAGGTGAGTTCAAGTTTAAAGTTTTACATGTGCATAGGAGTCATTAATGCTGTAAAAAAACAAAATAAGTAATAATAATAACAGCTGTCAGGGTTATGTACTGTGTGCTAAAAAAAGTACATACAATACACGATAAACATCCAAAAAGATGCCCAGTGTAAAACAGTGTTACTTTAATATGAGAATTTTAGTGCAGCTTGTCCTGATAATAATGGAAAGGGGTTGGCATATAATCACACTGATGGTCATTGTTTCCATAGATTTTGTAAAAATGTGTTTGACAAGAATTACAAGGCCACCATTGGAGTGGACTTTGAGATGGAGAGATTTGAAGTTCTTGGGGTCCCGTTCAGCCTCCAGTTGTGAGTATGACCAACATTTAAACTTACATCTCTAATTTAACTCTTTCCTGCCAAGTTATCTCGTCAATTAAGACAAAACGCTTCCCTGCCAATGACGCTTTTCTGGAGTTTTTACGGTTATCTATAATTGGACTATTATCCACTAGTTGGCACTTTTACAAGTGAAGAGTTTGGTTCCAAATCGCAATAAATCCATTTTGACTAATTTCTTTAAAAACTTATTTTTTATACCAAGAAAGTGACAAGATGAAAATCACTATTTTCTGTTGCAAACTTTCACATAGAAAGTTTGCAAAAACATGACACAACATGGTTTGTCGCGGTTTGGAAAAAAAGATGACAGAATAACACAGCGGATATTGGATTTTGCATAAAATAAAGAATTTACTTTTAATACTGACCAGATACAATACTAATATTGGCCGTACCTGTACATTTTTTTTTTAATGGCGTTTATCGCGTTTTGGAACCAAACTCTTCCACTTTTTCCACAAAATTGAAGCATCAACTAATCTAAAAAACATAAAGTCAGTGTATGTTTGGATCATCGTTCTGAGGTGATGAAAAGAGTATAGAAGAAGATAGGATACAATTATTTTTTGTTTGTTTGTTTGAAAGCAGAAAGGTCTGTACTTTTATTTGATATATTTGTATTTTTATATATTTATAGAAGAAAATTTTCCTGGAAGGCATTTTGTGAAAATTTTGAGAAAATTACAAAAAAGGCTGGCCGGGAGTTAATTAGTAGTTTTCAATGTTTTTTAAAGTAATGTTTGCTTTATGATCCAGGTGGGACACTGCGGGCCAGGAGAGGTTTAAATGCATTGCCTCTACGTACTACAGAGGAGCTCAAGGTAAGGATCTCCACTAAATTAAATATCGCCTCTTGTGATGTAGTATTTCATATAATCTTACTTTTTTATTATTATAACAATGTGTTTGCACCTATAGAAAGAAATATAATTTTATTTCTTTATTTGCTGTTACCAGCGGTTATTATTGTGTTTGATCTGACTGATGTGGCATCACTGGAGCACACAAGGTAAATGACATCACAGCTCCCCTTTAATCCCACTTTCTGGTTTAACAATTACAAAATAATTATATGGTTAACACAGTGATATATTATCCTGTCTTAAAGGCAATGGTTGGAGGATGCAATGAAAGAGAACGACCCTACAAGTGTATTACTCTTCCTGGTTGGCACAAAGAAAGATCTGAGTGTGAGTGCCACTTTTAGTTGTAAATCATTTAAAAATCTTTAAGGGAAATTGAATCAGAATTCATACATTTATAATATGTGTTGTCTTTGTGTATGTTTGTTACATCAATCAGTCCTCTGCCCAGTATGATCTAATCGAGCAGGATGCTATGAAACTGGCCGATCAGATGAAAGCAGAGTACTGGGCTGTATCTTCTTTAACTGGTGAGTTGTTACTGGACCCGTGAACTTTATGTGATGTAGTTTATTTTCTTACTTTCTTTATTTATTATTCACACTACTCCAGCATCTATGGCTATATTGATGGAAAGAACCGGTTAATTCATACACAAGTTGATCCACACAAGTTAATACATACACTACTCTAATTTTAAGTTTAAGATTGCGACTTTTCTACTCTACTCGATTGCGACTTTTCTACTCTACTCGAGTTTTAAGTTTGTAATAGCTTTAAATTATATATATATATTTTTTACATTTAACTTATTTTTTATGGTTTTTTCTATGAAAAATAATTTGCCTGATTGCTTTATAAATAAAATGCATTATTATTATTATTAAGTTTATCTAGACAATTTATTAAGTTTATCTAGAGGGACAATTTGGCATTTCCAATTCCGAGTGTAATAATATTCATATAAATCGTATTGTATATTTTAATAAACAATACTGTAACAATATTATTGTACATATTAAATATTTTCAGTTTACATTTTAGCTTTAATATTTCTTACCTAAAAGATTACAAGTATTTGGCAAACCTTAGTCACAAATATAGTTTTTTGTCTTTTTACATTGTTTAATGTAACTTTTTTCTGATGGTAGGTGAGAATGTGAGAGAGTTTTTCTTTCGAGTGGCATCTTTAACGTTTGAGGCGAATGTTATGGCTGAACTGGAAAAAAGTGGCTCCAGACGTATTGGGGAAGTTGTTAGTAAGTAGAGAGCTGGACATCTCAAAACACTGAAGAAACAAAATAAAATGTTCTGTTTTTCTTTATGGTCTCATATGCCGATTCAATAGTGAAGCTGTTATTTAATACAGTAGTTATTAAAATACAGACAGTCCATTTTTTTTACAAAATAAACTGAGACAGGATGATTACCTTAGATGGAGTTTAATATGTGAAATAAATGGGTTAGCTCACACAATAATTAAAATTCTGTCATCATTTAACATCATCAATTTCATATTCTATATATTTAAATAATGTTATGAGCATCTGAGTTAAACTACGAAAAAATAAGTGTCATTGCATTGATAAAGGAAGTTAATAATTATGAATCAAACATTCTCTGCACTCAAGGTGCTATGATGAATCGTGCACATGAAGACATTTATATTGTTATTATTACCATCATTGCATTTATATTAAACCTGTACATTTCTTTTTCTGCAGAAATCAACAGTAACCCAAACAACTTATATACAACTTCCAAGAAGAAGCAGTCCAACTGTTGTCAGTAAAGAGTGATCATGTGGAAATACTAAAAATGCACTGACCTATAACGGTACCAAAGCAAATCATGCATATGTACAGTGGAGAAAAGTGGTAGACACATTTCAACTTAAGGAACGTACAGTGAACAGTTTGGTTTATTATTATTAAGGTGGAGCCGATTCACTGCGGGATGAATGAAAACACATTCTTTTGTCAGCCTTTTTTATCCAAGTGGTCTATGCACATTTTTGTTTTTGCATTAACTCCAAGTGTATATTTCTTATATTAGTGATTTACAAATACATTTTCTGTATTTTGCATTTTTGCTTAGTTTACAGTCAACAGTGATTTTAAAAGGTACACATGAGGATTATGCGCGAATTGCACAAAAAATTTAACAAACATATTTTTCTATATCATAACAAATCGCATTGTTAAAAAGGGTAATGAAAGTATTCCTTCACCATACATTCCTTCATAAAATATGCTGTAAGAACATTATGTAAGTATTAGAAGTTTACAAAGCTGCATGAATCATTTCTTGTGCTTGACATTTTTTATTCTAAATAAAATGCTTTCACAATTTTTATCCATTCATTTTCAAATCCATGTGCAGCTCGAATAATACTGGCATTATTAGTATTTTAATACACTGTGATAATATGTTTATTATATTTTCCCAGTATATACTAGCATCATTAATCTTTATTCCAAGATAGTAATGAATTAAGAAATCTGATAGTGACCTCTAGTGGACATTTCTGTTGTTCGACGTATGACTAGATTTATAACATTTAAAGGGATAGTTCACCCAAAAATTTAAATGCTGTCAACATTTACTCACTCTCATGTTGTTACAAACCTGTATGAATTTCTTTGTTTTGATAAACACGAAGGAAGATATTTTAAGAAGTGTTTGTAACCAAACCATTCATGGACCCCATTTACTTCCATAGTATTCTTCCTTTGTGTTCATCAGAACAAAGAAGAACATGAGGATAAGTAAATAACGACAGAACTTTCATCCTTGGGTGAACTATCCCTTTAAAAGAGGGTTTCCCAGATAGGGCTTAAGACTATTCCCATACTAACTTAAATGTTAGTGTTGTATTGATCCAAAACAACTTGCTCTGACATATCTTTTAAGTATATCAGTGCGAGTGTTGTATCTCAAGATGCACACAATAGTGTTTATTCATAAATTATGCTTTTAAAAATGACTTAAATATCCTATTTATGACCTAGTCCTGGCTTAACCAATCCCTGGTTTATCCAGGATTTATCCTAGTCCCAGACGAAAATGTAAGTTTTAGATTTAGTATTAATTTGAAATCATCTTGCATTGACATATCTGAACATATATCAGTGCTGTTGTTTTGTCTCAAGACGCCAGTATTGTTTTTTGTAAGGTATGTCCTTATAAAACTAAGACTAACATAGTCCTGGACTAATTTAAACCTTGGCGGGAAACTGCCCCTAAACAATTAAATTAAATTTTGAATTTAATCCTTATGCAAGGGTTAAGACACAATCATATTTAAAACCCTGACTTTAAGCTTACAAACAACATCAAACTTTTAAACAAACAACCTGTACAATTAAAGGCAGGGTAGCTGATTTTGCAAAAATGCTAACTTTAGCCTACTAGCTAAAATCACGATCCCACCCTCCATTCAAATCGCCTTAAAAACCACGCCTTTTCAAAAAAAAAAACCGTCTGAAAGCCCATTTCTCATTTACCAGTAAGAAAACTTTGCAGTACAAAGTGAATAACTATTAAAACAACAAACATAAACAAAGTTTTAAATTGGAATTAGCACATTTTCGGTTGTGTAGACGTAGTAGTTTGCTTGAAATTGTAAAAACATGTTACGCTAATTTGTAAAGGAACACAAACTACATAAGCAACACAGTGTTCATCAAAATTGAATATCTAAATTCACCTAAATAAAATCACCTATCTTTCCAAAAGAAAACTGCAACGACCCTTTCAGAGCCTTTGCCTCTTGCAGCTGTTTTAATCTCGTGGAAAAGCACGAGATTTTTTTTACTTCATTATTATTTCTTTCATTTGTGGCTCCTGTGCCGGTTGTCAAATCAGCAGGAAACTTTGTTTGCCACTGTGTACAGAGCGGACGTAAGCACGCTGATGACGTATGATGTCTGCGTGAACAGGGCATCCAAAACAGAAGAGAAGCAAAAATTGCATGTGTCCAACTATTGCATTCGGTCCGAGTTCAATGATATGTTGAACATTTTTTGGTCATACGCCTTTCACAGATGACATATTTATACAAATACATTTAGACGAATTAACGTAATGATTGCCATCAGGATGTGAGGAGACTTTCTGGATCAAATCAGCTACTCTGCCTTTAAGTCACAACCACCAAATTATTTCTTGTAGACTTGCTTTTCTTAGTCGCTTCAGAATGGCTGATTTTCCCTGAATTTCACCTTTACATTACTGATGTGAAAAAGACTCCATATACTGATTGTCTATCTGAGCCTGAAGCTCTTTTGGAATGCAATGGGAATACTTATAGTTTTCCTTTAGCCACTTCCCACCCTCACTGTTCTCAATGGCCACAGCGGCAATGCCTACAAAGAACAGAGAAATTATACAAAAATTATCATTAAAGACTACTGATAATTAATATTCCCAATAGCTATTTATTTAAAGTTTACATTATCTCCTAACTAAAGCAAGCCAGCTGTCCAAATGCGTAAACTATGCAACCTCTTGAGTCAATAGCCTTACAGTAAAAAGAATATCAATAAACTACATCAATCATACTTTAGTTTCATTGTTTATTTTGATAATGCTTCTACAAGGGGAATCAAAAACCACAAGATTTTGGGTGCACTGTAAAGAAGTTGGAAGTTACCTGGTTGCCTTGAAATTTTGAGTTAATTCAACTTAAAAATATTAGTTGACAACCAACTTTGTTTGAGTTAACAAAACATTATTTTAAAAGTTGAATTAACATAATTTTTTGAATAAATTCAACTTAAAAATATTAGTTGACAACCATCTTTTTTGAGTTAACAAAACATTATTTTAAAAGTTGAATTAACGTACATTTTTGAATTAATTCAACTTAAGAATATTAGTTGACAACCATCTTTTTTGAGATAACAAAACATTATTTTAAAAGTTGGGTTTTAAGCCAACCAGCTAACTTACTTTAAGTTGAACAAACTTATCTTTTTGTACAGTGTGGAAAGGGGGAGTGGATAGTTGGCACCGTGCTTTACTAGTGCCCCCTTTCCACCAGAAAGAACCGGGTGCTAGTCCTGTTCTTAGTTTGAAGTTGGTTTGAGTGATGAGCCTTTTAAGAACCGGTTAGCCTTTCCATGGGCTTAGCGAGCAACAAACACACCACACTCTAAAAATGGCTAGGTTTATTTTTGACCCATAATGGATAAATATTGAACAGAACACCTGCCGGGTGAAAATTGACCCAATGCATGGTTGCATAGCAATCGTGCCAGAGCGTGTTTTAAAACGAGAGACGTCAATTGCCACTCACCTTAATCTGCCTTTGTTAAAACCTTCTGATGCGCACAGCGGGGTTACGTGAATGTCCGAGCTGCACACGTGACAGATCAAAAAGCAATATGATGACATGTGGGAGGGATGTCTGTCATCGCGCACCAAATGACTCCAAATAAAAAACGCAGACTTAACATTACGGCCCTGTCCTAAATGGCACACTCCGGACTTGTGGTCCTCCTCAGAGTCCACACTTTGATGGCATCATGTAGTGCAGACTTTAGGGACCCTTGATGTGAGTCCATGTGAGTGCACCGGAGTCGTATTTTGGGACAGATTCGAGCGGCACACCGGAAATAGGTAGAGAAGTTCCCTGTCAGTGTGAACTCCTCCCTTCCGTCGTTTGATTGCTCTGATTGCTCTTTCGCCAGGACTTCTGGGTTGGTAAAGTGTGCGAAGCCTGCTGCAGTGCGGGCTTCGCTGAAGACAGCATCAAGGGGGAGCTGATGAGCACACTTCAAAGCGTAAAAATGACAGATGGGACACCCTACGGACTTGTAGACTAAGCGAGCCACGCAATTTAAGGCCACGAGACCAAAAGTCCACATGAAGTGCGCCATTTGGGACAGGGCCATCGATGGATTCCAGTGTTAAGAGAGAGCTTTACTTTTTGCTTTTTTAAAAACAATCGCATCCTAATGGTGAAAGCGCGCCCAGATCGATAAAAGTACAGTGTGTGCTTCTGGGGGAGTATGGGAGGGGGGACAATCGCGCTGGGGCATGGTTTGGTTTGGATAATGTGAGTGCACCCATAATGATCAATTGCTTTGCGTACCTAACAACATTATCATCCAAACGTGGCAAATCCACGTGCATTTCGAAAAAAATTATATAAATGGAGGTTGCAATCGTGAATAATGGTACAGGCATAATATATTTTATCATTTACACAGAACAACATTAGCCTTAGCATGTAGCTAGCTACCCTAGTATCATGTCAAAGTAATCCTGCCCCAAGCACCTGACTCAACCAACTCTTAAGTCTAGACCATAAATGCTTTGGTGCTACTTAAGAATCATTTTCCTGGTTTCGGAGCCGGTGCTTTGGGTGTCGAAAAAGAAAGACTGATTAGAAATTAGGCTTTAGCTCTGAACCAGCACTCAAACTGCCTTGGTGGAAAAGGGGCATAAAGGTGTTTTATACTTGCCTACAACAACAGCTCCCTGATTCTCCAACAGTTTGATGGCTGCTTGCATAGTTCCTCCAGTCTCAATCCACTGGTCTACTATAAGGACCCGATGACCTGTAATGCATCATGGCATGTCACAGGTTGCAAAGATAAAGCAAAGATGTAACTTTTTTGTGCATAGGGTTGGTTTCCTGGATAGGGACAGGCCTAGGCCTCAGTTAAATAAGGATATATAGTTTTAACAAACATGCCTTACTAAAAACATTACTTATGGGCATATTGAGACAAAACGAAGGGCACTGTTTTCAGTTTGGACAGCTCTTACATTTATTTTAGTCTAGGACTAGTCTAATCCCTGTCCGGGAAACCGCCCCGTAATGTTTTAATAGTATCAGACAAACAATTAATAAAACTCTCAAAATCCATAAGTACCTGGTTTTAACACATCAAGACGAACTTCCATGCACTTCTCATGTCCGGAGTAATCTGTATACTTTTGAGTGTCTGTTTGAACACACAGGTGTCCTGATTTCCGTATGGCAAGAAATCCCTTTTCTAATCTTGTTGCTACAGCTGACCCTGAAAATGTGCAGGAACTAGTTTAAATGACTGAAAAGCGATGTTTCTTTATTTATTGATATCTTTAAACATTGAATTAGTAAAGGCATTCATTTTCTAAATACTGTCATTGTTTGAAAGCATGGGTGCTGACAAAATATGGTATTATTCAGAGCAGTTATTGTAGCCTGTAAATTATGTTATCACATTGGGTCTCATTCACTAAGCATGAGTACGCACTTATTTGTATTTGCATTCGGACGTTTTTAACAAATCATGAATCAACATAAACTTTTATACTAAAATGTCTTCTAAATGTTTGCAATAACGTACACTGTCAAAAATAAAGGTATAAAGCTGTCACTGGGGCAGTACCCTTTAAAAAAAGGTCCTATGTACCATTTAGGTACAAATGTGTTATGTATCTTTGAACTGCCAATATGAACCTTTGAAGTACTAATATGCACTCTTTGGGTACAAAGGTGTACCTTTTGGAAAGGGTACTGTCCCAGTGACAACTTGTGTACCTTTATTTCTGAGGGTGTAAACACAAAACATTAACTAGCATGAGCTTACAATAAGTTACATATTTTTGCAGCATATTCTTCTATGTTAAAATAAAACTACAGTTGTTTAATGTTTGATCATGTTAGTTCATTGTGCATATGTTAACAGATACAGAACTTTTCATTTTAAAAAATGTAGTAAATGATTAAATTAAAATTAAATAAATTTAATTAGCACTGTAAAAGTATTGTCCATTGCTTGTTCGTTTCAAATATAGTAAACTGATGTTTACAAATACAACCTTATTTTAAAGTGTTACCCACAAATCTTTATTTGTATTATTTGTGTTTATTTGACGGTTTCATCGGACGCACGTGAGGTGACGCGATACGCATCTGGTCCGACCTTTACTTCCGGTTTCAGTTTTTTTAATGGTCTGACTAGTTGCTAAACTGAACTCTTTAACAAATACCTCATCGAAAATAACAAATGTTTGGGTTTCCTGAAAAAAATGATTCATTGAATTTAATCAATTTTTTTAAGGTAAGTGGTTGCAATCAATTTATTTAAGCTACATTTAAACAAAAAAGATTAGTAAAGTAACATAAAATATAAAACTTTTGTTTAAATGTAGCTTAAATAAATTGATTGCAACCACTTACCTTAAAAAAATTGATTAAATTCAATTAATCATTTTTTTCAGTGTAGGTAACCTACGTGTTTTTTTTTTGCTTGTTATATAAATAAACTACGTTTAAAGTACTTTGTTGTATTTATTCTTAGCGGAGTTTACCGGAAGTTACGTGTTGACCACGTACTCTGCTTGTTTATGTTGTTACTGCTGAAACCATCTATACAATATACATTACAGAGTTTGAACTCCGACATTTAAACCTCTCTTGGCAGATGGGTCCTCAACTGTATCCTGCTCTATATTTAACATCTTTGGCAATGAGTTATATTTACTTTTATATATAACTATCTCTTAAGTCGTGCATTGCAGTATAGTATAGTACCCAGGATGAAGCCCATGGCATCTATTCCAGCCACCAGGTCAATAGTTTCATTTTTGAATGGTTTGAGAAGGTCCGTCACACAATCTGACAGTGCCTGGATCAGTCAGGGAGCAATAAATTTAAACTGTTAGCAAAGATGAAATCAAACTAATAGATAATAAATATACTAGTCAACATTTAAAGTCAAAAGGATCAAAAAAGTTCAATATTATAGCCACACAGTAGCTGTCACAATCTATCAGGCTTTAATGTATCTTTCAGACAGATATTATATAACTGACATGCATTGACAAGGACTAAAAAAGTTACATAACCTACCTGGGAGTTACAGTAGAGTCTTGAGGGGTCAAGCCAGGCAAACTTTGGTCCTTTTGTATTTGGGGCCATAAGTGACAAATACCAGCCATCATTTCTCTTCTGGGGAACAGTAAAAACATTCATTTTCGAGGAACAGATAGAGAGAGTTGGAAAGCTCACATCTGTAACCACATACATGTGGTGTAGAGTTTAATATGTAGTCCAAAGGGGGCGTTTCTGCTCTCTCTCTCTCTCCCTCTCCCTGTTCCATGTCAACGTGGCCAAATCCAGTGTTTGTGTTGACTGAACAGAATCCAAATTCATTATTCAATACTGGGGTACTGAATGAATGCAGTTTCTAACTTTGAAAACGGCAACCTAAAGCCACGCAAATTTAAGAATGAGAAAAGGTCATTTGGATTTTAATAGAATTAATTTCGTTTCAGCCAGTCAACACAAACATTGCAAAAAAGTTGAAATTGCATAACTTATTTTGATGAGTCAATGAAATGTAAAAGCATTGTCACGGGAGTGACTGTGATGAAGAAACATGGACGAAGATGAGGAATTAAAACAGGCTTTAACATTTTTAGGAACATACAGAAAAGGAGCAGAAGTAAGATAAGTATAATATATTGAATATTATTATAGTGCATTTTATGTATACACAATACAATCACACTTAAAAAGCTGTAAATAAGCCTTATGACAAATTTACAATTTATATGCCACAAAAGATATTCATAATGAATACATATTTAAAATCATATATAAAATCGATGATTATTTTTCAGGCTACTTTGCCGCCATTGACGAGATAACTCGTCAATTAAGAGAAAACGCTTCCCTGCCAATGATGAGAATTTCCGGCTTTCCGCAATACCGCTATTATCCACCAGGTGGCTAGTATCCGCAACTTATACAACCCAGAAGTAACGCCTCACGTGAAAGAGAAAGATCTCAGTGTATGTGCTCTGCATCTGATCTCTATCAAAAGTCCTTCACAAAAATGGAATTATCTCAGCTTTTTGCTCAAATTTTTTTTTTTTAATTTTTTTTTTTTTTTTTTTATAAACATACCCATATTTGTGGGGTGATAAAAAGAGGACTAAGGATGGGAGGATGTAACGTTTTTTTTTTGTTTGAAAGCAGAGGGTCTTCTTTCATTTGATATATTGTTTGTTTATATAAGAAAAACAGTTTCTGGAAGATCTGGAAAATCATGAAAAATGCTGGCGCTGGCTGGCAACTTTTTTTTTAACTTTGGCGGGGAAAGAGTTAAAGATGTGTAGTACAGACAAAACATTTCACACGTGTAATATAAATATTGGACTTGATTAAATAGGGTAAAATTGGTTTTCTAAATGTATTAATTAATTAATTAAATTTGTAATCACACACACTTCTTAGCCGATCCTAAAATGACCATTTTGCCAGAATTCATAAAGTTTTTCTCATTTAAAAACTTGTAAGTTTCTGCCGTTTCCATGGTGACCCGTGAAATCTGTGCTCCATTGACAATGCCTTTATGTTACCCTGAGCGTGCGTTAAAGGAATAGTCTACTCATTTTCAATATTAAAATATGTTATTACCTAAACTAAGAATTGTTGATACATCCCTCTATCATCTGTGTGCGTGCACGTAAGCGCTGGAGCGCGCTGCGACGCTTCGATAGCATTTAGCTTAGCCCCATTCATTCAATGGTACCATTTAGAGATAAAGTTAGAAGTGACCAAACACATCAACGTTTTTCCTATTTAAGACGAGTAGTTATACGAGCAAGTTTGGTGGTACAAAATAAAACGTAGCGCTTTTCTAAGCGGATTTAAAAGAGGAACTATATTTTATGGCGTAATAGCACTTTTGTGAGTACTTTGACTCGGCGCAGGAACACCCTCCCTCTCCCATTATGAGAGGGAGAAGGGGACCGGACTTTTCACGCGAGTCGAAGTACTCCCAAAAGTGCTATTACGCCATAAAATATAGTTCCTCTTTTAAATCCGCATAGAAAAGCGTTACGTTTTATTTTGTACCACCAAACTTGCTCGTATAACTACTCGTCTTAAATAGGAAAAACGTTGATGTGTTTGGTCACTTCTAACTTTATCTCTAAATGGTACCATTGAATGAATGAGGCTAAGCTAAATGCTATCGAAGCGTCGCAGCGCGCTCCAGCGCTTACGTGCACGCACACAGATGAAAGAGGGATGTATCAACAATTCTTAGTTAATAACATATTTTAATATTGAAAATTAATAGACTATTCCTTTAACTCTTACTTTTAGTGGGTTGACTGAATCAAACTGTTCATGGACCCCATTTACTTACATAGTATTATTTTTTCCTACTATGAAAGTGAATGGGGTCCACAAACGGTTTGGTTACAATAATTTCTCAAAATATCTACCTTTGTGTTCATCAGAACAAAGAAATGTATGTGGGTTTGTAACAACATGACAGTGGGTAAATGATGACAGACTTTTTATTTTTGTGTGAACTATCCCTTTAAATGGAGTGGAGATAATGATGGTGATCTCTGGCAGGTGAGGATGACTGTAGACGTGAGGTGAGAGACCGAGGAGGATGCTGGGAAATGTAGTCCGGAGGGAGGCGAACAGTGAATACATGAGACAACCCTAAAAACTGGGAGCGTGCACAAATATTGACATGAGATTTTATTATAATTTTATTGATGCATTTTTAATAACAATATAATATAATTTCATTTTATTTTTACAGTGATAGGCTTTTTATTGTTGACGGTGGCAATGCGTGTGTCCAAAAATGTGCATCATGTTTTTCCGACCTTTAACAGTGCAATGATATATGGACACCTTTATGCATTTAAAACGTTTTAGCCTTTATACATTTCGTACCCTCGTGTTACAAATTTAAAGTAGGCTATTGTTTTAACTTAATGTTTCATTTTCAAACTTTCAATTAGACCTGTATCTTAATTTTGTATGAATGTATGTATGTATGCCTAAGGGCACAACTTGCCATATAGTAAGTAAACAGTATAAATATTGCGATATAATAAATTCTATAAACAGACCACAAACATTTTTAAAACCAAACTGTATAAATTATAGCAGTGTGTAATATAATTTCTGAGATAACACGCGGTGATTATACAGGCAAACGTTTCAAGAAACAATAAATTAATATTAAACACATCGGACAGATGTAGGCTACTTGTCCACCAAGTCTCATGTTTCCTCTGGTGATTTTGCATCACTTTCCTCCCCCACCAATCCGATTTCTTTTTCAAACCCCATTGCGGATCTTAATAGGTGCTCTTTTAAACATATAGGCTATACCATAATTATTTTGCATTTGAACTTGCACACTCCCAAATTTCCAACGTATTAGTCTTGTCAGCAAATATAAGTTATAGTCATTTATATAAAAAAAGTAAAAACTGAATATCATCTGTACTTGAGAATTTGCATCACACGAGTCTTTAATGAGAAGAAAAACAAAACCTCTCATTCAATGCATGCGCATTTGAAGGTGTGTTTCTTTTTAGTTAAATCAAATATATTTACAGATGGACAAACATGTATTCTCTCCTCCAATTACTCTTTTTTTTATCTTAGTGGCGCCTAAAGTCTACTTAAAAAAGATCCTAAAGTTAGGATCCATGTAACCATAGGAAAAGATAGAGACATTGACCGATATGCACAACAAATGTAACTGCATGGAGATCTTGATTCGCTCGCATTGAAAAAGCCCACTGTTCCAAATTAGGTCACTACCCATTCCTTTGTGGCATTAGAAAGCCCAATCTCGTTGGGTCGGGAGAATCACCCCATCTCTTGTTACCATGGAAAGCGCGACAGGAACCTCCCTCTTGCTGCGTCATCAAAGTAAATCTCGAGGTGTTGGAAGCGATGGGGGTTACTTGCGGCCAAAGCTCAGATATCCATTACAACCTACATTCATTATGCAGAAGTGTACAGAATGTCAATGCACGTACACAAAACAACATGTGTGATAAAAATCCAAGTGGTTTAATTTTTGGAATTGTATTTTGTTTCTAGACGTACTTGTAATGCTCGTGTTTTTTGTATTGTTTTATGATTCGAATTCGAATGTATTGTTTTGCATTATCTTAAAAAGTAATAACTATATTTGTAAAAAAATTATATTAGGAAATGTACAACTAGAATGCCGGTTCGTTAATATAGAAAACCAAACCACTGGTTTAAATTAACTTTGAAAATGTGGCCTTTTTAAAGAGTGTAATATAAATGTAACAATATATCTGTTTAGTGTATGAACAATATTGTCTGCTAGATTTTTTTAAACCAGTATCAAATATACATTCTGTTCTTTGAAATCTGAATCGACATTAAAGTTAAATCATCATCACATAAAAACAAAAATAAAAATTTGTTCAAAAGTAGTAATTTCTCTTTCATGGACTCATTTAGCCTAAAGATAATTTTGATCTCTTCCTGGAAAATTTGCATTTCTTGCAAATACGTGAAGAATGAATTTGCGTTTTGCAAATGTAACCTGGGATAGCCGAGGCGCAGAGAAAGGATTCATGTATAAAGGCGCCATTGGAAATCATCCCACATTGTTCACGAGACGACAGGAGGAGAGAACAGATGTACTATTCGAGTTCATTCGTGGAGGAGAGGGTTAATTAAATGACAGACCCCTCCCATTATTGACCGACAACATATTAATACGCACAGCAGACTTTGAAAGAAGCCGGTGCTGCTTGGAGAGGCTGAGGTGCTGTCTGAGACTTCGTGGTGCTGAAAGTGCCGCCCGCCGCGATGTGGTCCGTGCTTTTTGTCTTTCTGTCCTACCTAGACAGAAACTTTGTCAAAGGGGAATTTTTGACCTCTTGGGATGCTGAAAAGGAAAGCAAAGAGTTGTTTTACATGCTGAACAACACCATGTGCGCAAAGGGTTCAATGGCAGGTGACTATCATCTCCATCAGGTCACCGATGGGATGGAAGAGGTTCGCTCGGTACACGACTCTCAAGGACGTTTGCTCGACTGCTCTGTCATCCAAAACCAAATGCAAGTGAAATCCTTCATGCACGTATGCAGACTCGGTTTAAGAGAGCAAAAAGTGAACTCCGATTTGAAGCCGAGTTTGACCGGGTTGTCGGAAGCCAAAGCGAATTGTAACAAGTTGAAGACGAAAGGCGACAGAAACGTGATCGTGACAACAAAACCAAAAGAGTCGGATGCTGAAAACAACAATGACAAGCTACGTCGATCCAAACGAGGCTTCACTTATCCCGGTACACTTTGGTGTGGTGCGGGAAACATTGCGGACCATTATGACCAACTGGGTGAGTTGGATTAGATGTATTTAGCTTAAGTGTAGTTTGATTCATAATGTTATTAAACTGCTGATGAATTCTGTGCAGGTGAATTCGCGGAAACAGACAAATGCTGTCGCGTGCACGATCACTGCCCCTACGTCATTCATGCGTTCTCCTCCAACTACGGATACACCAATTTTAAATGGCACTCCCTCAGCCACTGCGACTGTGACAATCAGTAAGTTTCATATACACATTTTAAAATAAAGCTAAGTCGAGCTGTAAAAATAACTGGTTGCCTTAAACTGCCTTATAATCAACTTGGATTTACATGTCATTACAACTTACTCACTTATCTTAAGTAGTGATGAGCTGCTGTAAATAAAATAAAGTTGAAATTTAAGCTTAAGTTATTTCAACTTTATTTTATTTGATAAGTTACAGCATCTCATCACTAATCAAGATAAAATAGTAAGTTGAAATGCCACGTAAAGCCAAGTTGATTAACTTAAAATTTATAGCAACCATTAATTTTTACAATAACATCCACAGAGCCTTTCTGTTGCACTTAAAAAGGTGTCTAAATTGTTAATCTGTGGCATATACTCTTAGAAATAACGGTGTTTCATGATGCAATAGAAAAATCTTTTTTGCCGGAATGGTTTCACAAGGAACCTTTACAAATTGAAGAAACTTTTTGTTTCAGAAAAGGTTCTTTGTAGTAAAAAATGTTCTTCAGATTATAAAAATTATGAAAGAAATGAGAACCTTTGACTAAATGGTTCTTTGAGGAATCATAAATTGATCTATGGCATCACAGTAAGCACCTTTATTTTTAAGAGTGCCGAAGAACCCTTTATAGCACTTTTATTTTGTAGTGTAGGAGATGTGGTGCAAGTGTGATAGATGACGGACATGTCCTGGGTCTAAAAACTACTTTAAACTACATATTTCTCATTCTTGTATAATTGCTATAGGCAGCATGTTGTGATGATAATTAAGGCCGACATGGAAAACTCATTTGTCACACTGCAGGGGGAAGGTTAAAAGTATATTAAATGATGAAAATTAATAAATGAATGGTTAACAGCTACTAAATGTGTATGTTAAACTGATAATATATACAGTTGCAGTTTATTTGTTGATCCTAAATTAATATTAATGCATACAGATATTAATGAATTATAACCCAGGCTGTGTATCAAACAGGTTGAAAGAATGCCTGAGACAAGTCAATGACACTTCTTCCCGAGTGGTTGGACAAGCCTTCTTTAATGTGATCGAAGTGCCCTGTTTTGAGTTCACTTATGAAGAACAGTGTGTGGAGCGCCACTGGTATGGGATGTAAGTATCAAAAAGTTTGAATGTAAAATATTGGAACTAAATGTGAATCTGTCCTGTTACAGTGTATAAATAAATGTGATTTTTACTCTTCTATCTATTATAGGTGTAAAAGGTATGACAGAGTTCCCGTTGCAGTGATCAAAGAATCCATTCCCTACGACTTTGGGGGCATTGATGTCATTGATGTATTAACAATAGCTCCTTCCGAATCGAAAGAGTCAGAGGTAGAAAAGCAAGACGAGACTCAATCAACCCAATCGACGTTTTCTGAATCAAAGACTGCCGGCCCTGAAGAGCCCTCGCTCACAAATGTGGTGACGGCCGCAGAGGATTTCATCAAAGTTCTCGCCACGGTCTCCACCTCGCAAAGCTCATCCACAGATACAGGAAAAGGAGAAACGCAGACGTCAGAAAGAAAGAAGAAGAAGAATTCGGGCAAAAAGAAAAAGGAGAACAAAAAGATAAGGGGCAAGGGTAAAGGCAGAAAGAAAAACCAAAAACTTGACGCCGTGCTGAAGGTCGATGAAGGAACATCAGCTCCACCTCCTGCCAGTCAAGTGGATGAGGTCATAGGTAAAAATCAAAACATTAAAAGATTAAGCACAACGGAGAACAATTTCATGAACGGTGAGCTTGACGCTGTAGGTAATAAGATGATGAGAGATGATCCTCAGAGAATGGTTAATGACAGTCAGGAGGTTGTGTCCACTTCAGCAAGTACAAAGAAAGATCTAGAGATACTGCAGCAGGCGCAAGAAAACAACACATACATCACACCTACATCTCACAGTGTCCCAACTACCCGTGCCAAACCCATAATCCCAAAGCTGAGACACAGAAATGAAAAGAAAAAGACAAGGAAAAATACAGAAGCCATCCATTCACACTCGGACGCAAATTCAACAGAAGGCATGAACCTCGCAACATCAACAACAGAGAGTCCCATTATTGCGGTAAGGAAAGAGATGCCACACGGCACAGAGCACAAGGAAGAAAGGAGACCTATACTCACCACAACCACTCCACAAAATACACCCATTGTGAGAACCAAAAGGCCAAATTCAAGGCAGCGAGAAGGAAGAAAGAGAATGAAGAAAATCTTCAAAGCTTCCTCTACAGAAGATCTCACCTCAGGAGATGCCCTACTGGATACAAATGGGGTGACAGTAGGGCTACTAGAGAGATTAGGCTTGGACCGGCTCGAAAACCTTACATCATCAACTGCACCTCCAAAAATCAAAAAAAGTTCAAAGGGGGCCAAGGGAAGAAGAAAGTTTATAGAGGAACACTCCAAATCGTCCAACGGCAGGCGTGTAGTCAAAATCTGTTATGAAGTTGTTTTGCCTGCTGAAACGGATACAACGCCACTCCCTACTTTGACTCAGGAGGACACCGTAGTTCAGTCAGCAGATCTTGAGATGAGTACAACTCCAACGTTACCTCTCGCACAGACTAACACTCCGTCGATGGTGACGCGCCGTCCTAGAACCCTGAAGGTGAAGAGAACCAAGGAGCGAGGAACCAGGAACAAACGAGGAAAAGCTAAGAGAGAATGATATTCGATAAGCTCTTCATGGTGGTCAGTTATGGTTTAGGCTGCTACATGATATGGAGTGAAGTTGTTTTAATACGCAGCATGTTTTTAACTACTCTGTTATTTTAGATCCACTGATAGTAGATTGACTGTCAGGTCAATTTTATCAAGCATATGTTTCTCAACACGATTTCTGAATAAAGTAAATATAAGCAGTGTTGGTTCTTCAATGGCTGTGTTGTTAAAAAACATTCCTGTGCTTCTCTGTATGGGGTTTTGTTTTTATTAAACCCTGTGGAGGTGTTTTGTGTACTTATGGGTAACCTGAGACATGAAACCTGTCTGAATACCTACAGTTTACTGTATGATGGCATTTGTTCTAGCAGCAAGACTTTGGTTCTGCTAGGCCATGCTAGAGGTCTTAAGAGTGAAATAGGGTCACATTCTTCACAAAGGATAATCTGGTTTAAGTGCCTCACACAACCTCAATTATTAAATGAGTATTGTAACACTCAAATCTCCCATCAGCTGACCCTCACATGCTTGTGCTGGAAATCGAATAGAAACTATGCACTGTAAAAAAAATCCTTGTTGCACTTAAATTTTTAAGTTTAAACAACTTAATTAATTTAAACGTTTTTAAACGGTAAGCAGTTGCTATAAATTATAAAAATAAGTTGAATTAGCTTGAGTTATTTCAACTTTATTTTTTTTATATAGCAACTCCTTACTAAAAAACGTAAAAATGAATTTTAATTTTAAGTTGATTAAACTTAAAAATGTAAGTGCAGAAAATAAGTACAAAGCTGTCAAATATAGGGTGACCATACGTGCCATTCTGGCGTCCTGGCCAGGATTTTGGTGCGTCTTCTGGAGCGAGGGGGTGGCTTCTGGGACTCAAGCCCCGAATGTTTTGTCAAAAGCCCCGAATCTTTTTAGATCTGTAAAATGAATTCATCCAGGACGCTAGGTGGCGGCATTCAGCTTTAACTCTCCGGTCCCCCTCTTCAGTGAAAGTGAATGAGAGATACGAGTTGAAGGCAAATAAATATGCTGAATCTTCCCACAGTAAACGCATTTTTAGTTTCTTTGTTATTACAGTGCATCCGTTGTAAGTGTATATTTATGTGATTTAAATACTGTTAAATAGCGTCAACTGATATATTATCTCTGCATGGCTAACGTGATGTCAAACTTACTGTTGTGCTCTGGTCTAGTCTGCCTCCTCTGCTGCACACTGTCGTTGGTAACGTTGTATTTTAGTACATTTAATAATAGTAAATTAAACTTTGAAAAAACTAGCTCATTGTTGCATATATCCTTTTTTATAGATGGATATACGATTTATATTTTTAAAGATGTCAGTAAGAAGGTGAGAAAGTATATAGTTACTTAGGCAGCTTATGTTTTGTCCATATGCATTTCACTGAAATTCGCAATGATTTCACCTCAGAAATACATTGATAGACAGTCATAAAATGTGAATCCTCAATCTCTTACATTAAAATAATCCTTATGTCTAATAATTGTCAGTGAAATAGGAAGAGAGGAGGATGGAGCGAGAGACAGAAAGAAAACGCTTCCATAAGAAGGTGAGAAATTGTTCTGTCATTGAAGTCAAAATTGTTATTTTTTTCTTATGTAGCTTTATAAATGGTTAGCACAGCAAACATATTTTGCCTATTTTTGGATAAGAAAAGTTAAAGTATCATCGTCAAAATTTGTTACGTTACAGTTTCAGAAAGATAATACAGAGAACACTTAGATTAAAAACCCCTAGATTTTGGCTAAGCCCCCAATGTCTGGCTCCGCCCCTGTTCCGGAAGTCGTATTTGTTGACCGCATACGCCATTCACATAAAAAACATAAGACATAATTGTAGTTTCATTCTTACCTTAAAATGTAACAGTTCCTTTTCTGTAATAATAATAATAATCCTCTATGATGTATGCGGTCGACAAATACGACTTCAGGAAGACAAACCCGAAATCCTGGCCAGGACGTATCCGGTAAGAATGGCACTTATGGTCACCCTGGTCAAATATGGCTGTGCACTTTCAATAAGAACACCTTTGTACACATTTTAGTATATCAAAGGTACATACTGGTGGTACCTAAATAGGAGCTTTTTAAAGGGTACTGTCCCAGTGACAGCTTTTGTACCTTTTTTCTTACCGTGAAAGTGAGCATAAATTTAAACTACAAGAAATTAGCAAAAGACTGATGAAATAGTATAAAATATGCAAATAAAGTAGTTGGTTCGAACATTTATAATTAAAGGTTATTTATATTAATGCAGGACTTATATTAGCATAGGGTTTAGGGCAAAACCGATACGTATTACAATTATTTAACGCTTTATTTTAAATATGCAGGCCACAAATATATTTAAAAACCTTTAGTGTTCTTATCATTTAAAATATTTAAAATATTTTAGTTGTTTTCTTAACTGCGATGAAGAGCCATGAACAAAGATTTTGGAGAGAGTAAAATGGACTTTGAAAGATTGAAAATTATTCACAGAAATTTCATTTTATATTGTAATATGTGACATAAACATGCATTTTTGTGATTTATCACTTTCTAAAATCATCTAACATAATGTAAAGAACAATCTGTGAAAAATAACCTTGATATCTTTAATATTGACTGAGTAAGGCCATGACCAAAACTGAAATCAATGTGAAGTCAATGATTGAAATCAAATTCCTAATCTCATTATTAGATGATACATTAGCCTGCACAGACAGGGTCACATATTATAATATAAAAATGTATTATATATATATATATATATATATATATATATATATATATATATATATATATATATATATATATATATTTTTATATATATATATATATATATATATATATATATATATATATATATATTTATATATATATATATATATATATATATATATATACACACATTTTTTCTACATTGTGTAATATGTAAATGTAAGCTCTACAAAATTAGTTGGTTAAACTTAAAGGAGGGTAATTTCCATTATTGTTTATTGTTTTATAATTCAAAAGACAGACCACCCGAGTTTATTCATATTATGGTCCGGACAGAACATCACACCATATGACATCACACCTAACTTCCTTGTCTGTGACCCCCGCTGTACTCAGCAGATAGAATGAGCACACGAAAACAATGTCAAGCCTTACACTAGTTCTCTGGTTCCCAGACATGGAAGAATAATCTAACATTCATAGGGTGTAGACGTTATAAAATAATATACATTCCAAAACAGTACAATAGGATCACTTTCAAAGAATAAAAGACAATTCATGATTGATTTCGCAGCGTTCTGTGCTGCTGCTGTGTTCATGGAAATGGGGTTAAGAGAGAGCGGATCACTGTTCCCATGAGAGCGAGAGGCTTTTGCTGAGTAATTGCACGTTTGTGTCCGCATAGAGAGAAAAGCGAGGGGTTACCCAAAGACAGACTGCCTAAAAACAGAATTAATGAGCTGGAGGTAATTATAGGAAAAGTGGCTAGATTAATGCCTCTTAAGTATTTCCTAAACAACTAAATTGTTTGCAGAACTAAACATCTAAGGCAGACTTAATGTTATTAACCCTTTTAACCCTGGAAAACCCAAGAACCCTTTTATTAGCAGCAATTAACATTGGCCAAATTTGACCCATGGGTTCTCAAGGGTTAAAATTTAAGAGTCACTGGTGATATTCTGTTTTATTATCCTTGTGTTTTACATCGGCATGCAGCTACATCAAAACAATGGGCACTTCATTCTACTCTTCCTTGTAAAGACACAATTTACTCTCTGGTTTATACTCTTCTAGTTGCTAGGGAATTTTCCTTAAGATGCCAATCATGCATGAGAAAATGGAGCCCTAGCGGCTGTCAGAGCTTTCCATAAATTAAAGGTGGAATTTGTAAGATATTTGCAGTAAAATCTCCAAAAACCACTAGGCCAGTGTTATATATTTTGTCCAGCTGATTACTATCAATATCTGTAATGTTTTCTACTACTTGTAAATCGTGAGAAAATTTCCATTCAAAACATTGACACAGGGCAGTGCAGTCTCCTGTCAATGACGTTAATATCCATGTGACCCTTTGTCACCGCCTTTACTGACATAACCCACATGAGAACACTGGTCGAGCTCGAAAAAATAAAATGGCGGCCAAGGAAGCGGCTGGAGCACAAATTTAGTGAAAATAAACGTATATTTTCACTTTTTAAGCATTTTAATTTCATTTCTAGCGAGAAATTAGTATTGTAGTTTTGAAATATGTGATTAGTTATCACAAAGGCGCTCTCTGTTTTTATTTCAAACACGCTGCCTTTGAAGTGCGTCGGAAAGCCTTTCTCTGAGCGGCCTTCAGGCCTCCGAGTCCAAAGTCATGTCCTCATGAGGCAGCGAGGCCACAAGTCCTCACAGTCCTCACTGCCTTGAGTTTTCGGACGCAGCCAGTGTTGTGGACAAATGCGGAACTATGCGCTTGCTTATGGACTTATGGATTACTCTTTACCGTCTGCCGCTGGTTGTGTCAGCAAAGACAGCTCCCGTAAGCATACGAGCCAACCAAACGACCCAAGAAGAGTTTGGAACAAAACGAGGGAGGATCAATTTGGTGTTGCATTATCTGGATGGAGAGAGCTTCACGACAACATTTAACTAGACCGAGATTCTGATCCTGCTTGTGTTTTACGCGATGGGTGAGTTGTTTTGATTCGTAACCCTTCAAAAAACGTATGCTATTACATTGATGACAACATTACTGTAATCAGCGCGTCTTCCCGCGGACGATATGCACATCAAAAGGTATTGTACAGCAATATAAATGGTCATTTTAAGACACTTCACAATAAGATTTGTACTGTCAATACATTATGTGAAAAATCATTGTAAGTTGAAAACTTAATTCTGAGCTGTGTTTACCATCGAATTTGGACTGATACACTGAAAAAAAAAATCCTTTCAATTTACGTAATTTTAATGTGTACATCGGTCCCACATGATCCGATTGTTTAAAACCAAAATAATTTTCTCAAATTAATTTTTATGTGTCAGACCAAAACATTTTAATTACTTTAAGTAGTCTAATAGAAATATGTTGACTCAAAGTGCTATTTCTCTTTACTATAACACATTTATTTTGTAATGTTTAAGTAATTTTATTATGTAAGGGGACTAGATTTTCATCTGTAATTCCAACATGCTTTTTTAATGCTTATATTATGGGATTATGTAACTCTAAAGCAATTTCATTATGTCTCTGGCACCAGAATAATCACCCATAATTATCCAAATGTTATTTATTTAAAAAAAAATACAAAATACATTTGCATTGGCATAAAAAGCAAAGAGTTTTGTACAAATGTTTAGTGATATTGAGGCAAACCACTGCTTTCAGACCATCAATTCATTTAAATCACTACACATTAATTCATTAACAGTCAATAACTATTACAACAATCAGCACATGCAGTACATACATAAAGGGGCAATTTCCCAAACAGGTTGTAGATTAATCCATGACTAGGCCCTAGTTATATTAGGATATTTTTACAACACTGGAGTACATCTTTAGACAAAACAATGGCACTGATATATGGCATTGCAAAAGTCTGGGACTAGGAAAAGCCCCATCTGTGAAACTGACCCAAATGTTTAAAATAGTTACTATCACAGTAGATTTAGAAGTGCTAAAGCACAAACACTGCATTCCAAAGAGACATGCAAAACAGTAAGTACTATTATTTATAAAATGGATTTACAAACTGGAAAATATCAATCCTTCAGAAAGTCAGAGCTACAGCATTTATAAAATGTTAATCAAAGATTCAACAAAAACAAAATACAACAACCATTACCAAAAACAACTCTGAGCAGCAAACTGGTAATGTATTAATAAGAGAAAACACTTAAAAAAGATAAAAAAGTCAAAAATGAGCAGCACAGTCTTTCTGATCCTTTCACTGAAAGAAACTGTTCATTAAAGTTACGCTCAATGCAGTTTGGATTTCCTCAAAAATAAAGCGGAGATCAGGATAGCTCAGGTTTAAGGCATACATCAGCTCAAACACGATGTTGCAACACCTTCATGGCTTCCAGGACTATACAAAGATCCTCTTCTGCATCACAAGAAGCATGTTGTTTGAGAGCACAAATCCCAACATTGGTGTCTTCAAATGACCTCACTGATGCTGACTTCATCCATGCCCTGTACAAAACAAACAAATGTAGTTAAAGGCGGAGTCCATGCTGTTTGAAAGCCAATGTTGATATTTGAAATCACCTAACCAAACACGCCCTTACCCCAATAGAATCTGGACCTTCTGTTGATAGACCCGCCCCACACATACGCAACCGGACATTTGATTTGATTGGCTATAAGTGTGTTTTGGTAGTCGGCCCGTCTCCTTTCCCAACGCGTTTTTCAAACATCGTGGACTCCGCCTTTAAAGAAACAGAAAAAAGGTTACTGTTACAATAAAAGTGTCATTGGAAATTAGTACAATGCAAACAAATATAAATGTAAGTATACAGACCCAAGTGCATTGCCACAGCATGTTACAATTGGTTACAAATACATGGGTTTTCAAAGCAAGGCAGCTGCACTGTCCACTGCTCTGGGTGTGTGTGTGTGTGTTCACTAGGGATGCTCAGATCGATCGGCCAATAATGGCATTAAATGACTCGATCGGTGCTCGCTAAATCTGCCGATCTCATAAACCGATCTTTCTGTTTACTTTTGTCATCAAAAGGATCCTGAATGTGGCTGCAATTAAAGACATTTTTTACGTAGCACGAGCATTTTTACAACCCTTTGCTCATGTGCGGCGTGCAGATTTGTATGTCTCTCTTTGCCTTTACAGAGATATGCGCATTTTCTATGAGGACGTGCTCCGGTCAACAGCGCGAGGCGTCTTCACATCCCCATCAAACAGCGTATACAACACATATATATCATGGACAATTGCATCCTCATGCCAACAGTTTCTTATTTGCATGCGTTTTAAAGTTTTGAGCGTTTAAACTTTTATTTTCCTCACAGCTGCTTGTCTGCGTTCAGCCGCCGCCCACACACACAGCAGCCTGTCATCAGTGCACGTGAACAGAGCGGTCTCTCTCTCACGTCTTAAAGCTGCAGTAACCTAATTCATCTCTCAATAAAATCACTCTCTGCTCTTCACTAAAGAACTTTTATACTTCATACGAATGCGTGTATATTTAATTAATACAGTAAAGTCTGTGAAGTGTTTTATTTTCAGTACTATTAGGAGACATAAGCCTTTTTAAAGCCATATTAAATTTCTCTATGCAGAATCAATATTTGTTGTGCTTATTTATTTGAGTCACTATTAAAACAATAATATACCTAATTACTGCAAGTAATATAACAAAGGCAACATCCGTGGTATTATTTTATCTAGAAAAAATGTAACAGTTACAGTCATCTAAGAGCGCACATATCAGCTTTAAAAAAATCAGAATCGGTATCGGCCGATCACGAAGATTACAAATCGGTGATCGTATCGGCTGCAAAAATCCTGATCGGAGCATCCCTAGTGTTCACTACACTGGAATGAGTTAAATAAAGAGGCCACGTTTCGAGTGTGTGCTACCACACCTGACAATCACATCAAAAGTGAATTCTCTCATTTTCTCACTCTCATGTTGTTACAGACCTGTATAAATGTCTTTGTTCTGACAAACATGAAGGAAGATATTTATTTTGAGAAATGTTTGCAACCAAACTGTTCATGAGCCCCATTCACTTCAATAGTATTATTTTTCCCCACTATGGAAGTGAATGGGGCTTATGATTGGTTTGGTTACAAACATTCCTCAAAATATCTTCCTTAGTGTTCATCAGAACAAAGACATTTATACAGGTTTGTAACAACATGATAGGGAGTAAGTGATGAGAATTTTTATTTTTGGGTGAACTACCCCTTTAAATCTTCCCAGGTGTTTTAATGACCCGTGTGCCAAAAGATGTTGTAACTAAAACATACTAAACGTTCTTTACTTCCAACAATGTTTACACATTTTTATGTCAATGAATCTATATTACTTACTTCTGTCATTTGATCATTAATTGTTTGAAGTCTTTTTGCTAGCTGTCATCCTTTCTGATAGAAGAGTTTCATCAGGTTTTTGGATTGGAGGTCCAGGTGACACGCAGGAACATTCGACAGTAGTGATTCTTTTAAATTCAGCATTTATCTGAAAACAGATTAACCAACCATTGTATATTTGAGTACTGCGAGTAAAAGAATAATACATGTATATTAGTTACAAAAATAAGATATAGCTCCTAACAGCAGTACAAAAGTGAAAGAAATGACTTACCAATGCTTTTGAGTGTGTAGCGCATGAAAGGATGATGGACCTTTAAGAGGAAATATTCAGAGGTGAAATCAACACAAAACCTCAAATGATGAAGGTCACACATACACAGAGCAATAATGAAATAAGTATTATATCTGTCATAGGACGCAATGTTGGACAAAATTAGACCTTAAAACAAGGTTCTCTTCTGAAAACGTTAGCTTTAAGGTGTGGCACTTCAAAGCAATTTTTTTTCAGTTAATATACCAGACGTCACGCGAGACATTAAAAAAAGCTTTTTCTTTTTGTCCTGATACGTTTCCATAGAACAGCCGAGTAAAAAGTGCCTCAAAAGTCAACTCAAAGCTGACAGTTTTCAACTCGGATAAAACTACCAAACGTGAAATAACGTTAAACAGCTGACATTTTTAAAACTCTGTGTTTTTCTTTATGAGCTTGACTGACTGTTAACTTACTCCACCAACCTCCTCCAAACTAATATTTACTACAAGTCATTGCAATGGCTACATATTGTAAACAAAAATAGTCTATCTAGTGAAGATATATCACGTATGAAGCGAACATAAATACATATTAGAACTTACTTTAATAACGTGGTGTCCGTCTGAGAGAGTTCTTCTGACTGACTGACTGCTGCTGAGTCTTCGTTTTGGCGCCCAAAACAAACGATCTTTATTCTTCTTTTATGGCAATCGATGTCCTTCTCATTGAGCTATACTGCCCCTGCTGCTCAGGAGGTGCCTTTTTTTGTGCAAACTCAATTTTATTGCTTTAAGTATTCAATTCAATCAATTTTAATCGATGTGAGAATAATGTGTTCATTTTACATTCAAACAAAACATTTTAATCCTAATCAATTAAATTATGTTTACACAAGGAATATAAATATTTTGTGTTGCATATACATGTTTATTTTATTTAAATTCAAAGACCCACTAAGTCCATTTTTTTCAGTGTACTGTAATATCAATATGACTAACAATTTCGTTTTGAACATCACATATAAACTTACAAAATGAAATAAACGATGTCATCAAACGCAACATTTATAAGACTTGATTACCTTATCCATCAACGTGATTTCTCGTTCTCATCTGATTGATGGCTAAAGTTAAAGACTACAAATCCCATAATTCCACGCTGCTTCAGAGCGTCAGTAAACAACATCATTGTTTTTGTTTGATCTGGCGCCATCTTTCGGCACATAAATACAAATTGTATCTTTAATGCAATGCAAAAATTAGTTGAAGGATGGACCATTAACACACTTGACACTAACTAGCTGTCCCATTTGCTGGACACCGGGACAGATACGCACTTTTCCATTATGGGCAACATTTTTTAATAGGGGTTTTGTTGACCTTGATGCAGCAGTTCTTTTTACAAACTACAACTGTATGTACTGAAGTATCCGTTTATTATAAGTACTTCAAATCAATTTCTTTTACTAACATCTCAGTATTGCATAATAGTATTGATTTTACATTAAAGAAATAGCAGAGAGTGCTGCACTGGTCTTCTTTATGTAATCACTGGTAATGTTGGGGTAATAAGAGGTAATTAAAGTACTGAAAAATTTCCAAGGCTTTCAATTGACAGTGTTTAAAAGCCTTTAATTCACTGGGCTACATATAAAATTTTAAAGTGTAGATCGGAGAAAAAAACATTAATTTTATTATCAGAGGATGTACACAGAGGATAAACTATATATTTCAGCAAAAAATAAAAATTACCCCATAATTTACTCAGCCTCAAGCCATCCAAGACAAAATGTGTTTGTATAAATGATGGTGGACATTTGCAAGTTATTTTAGTTAATGTCCTTGCTCTTCCAAGCTTCACAACCATAGCAAACAAAGTCCACGACTTTTAAAGGGACAGTAAGTAGGATTTTAAGTGTTTTATTAATCAAAATTAATGTCTTTATTCATAAATATGTCCTTGTTGGTGTCAAATGACCTCTGCCAGTGATCTGACTTTTCTTTGTAAGCTTAGAATTTCTTCTCTTTATTTACATTGAACAGGTGTCCAAGAAGGCTTTCATGTCGTTTCGCCATACTGATAAACTATAATAGCAGAAAGGGACAAAAAGCACTAGCCTACCAACACGTTTCCACAATGCGTTTTCATTCAGAGCACATGAACTAGCTGAAACGGACAAGAAGATCAGTGATTTCATAACAGCTACCGTAGTTGCAACACGCATTTGGAAAAGCGAGGCGCTAGAGAGCACTATTCGTTTGAATGCAAAATACAATTTCACCACTAGATGATGTTAAGTCCTACTTATTGTCCCTTTAACCCCAAAAAGTGCATCCGTCCTTCAGAAGTAATCCACACGGCTCCAGGGTTAATAAAGGCTTTATGAGGGTAATTCATGCAATTTTGTAAGAAAAATATCTAGCTTCCATTAGCGAACTAATGCGCATTCACCTGAGAGTTTCAGCATAGGACGTAGCGTAAGAAGCATAGTGATAGTAGCAAAGGTGGAGAACGAAACAATGCCAGTCACGAATAAGAATAAACCCAAAAAGTGCATAGTCGTGGACAGTGTTGGGGAAAGTTACTTTTAAAAGTAATGCATTACAATATTAAGTTACTCCCCAAAAAAGTAACTAATTGCATTACTTAGTTACTTTTCATGGAAAGTAATGCTTACGTTACTTTTAGTTACTTTTGCGTTACTTTTTCTTGGCTAAAGCTTGATCTCTTTCAGGCCTTGCAGGAGTTTTTATGACTGAAAAGTTCTGCATTCAGAAATTGCATATTTCATCACAAAAATGTTTAGCTCTGGCCTGCCATCTCAGTTTCTGACTCAAACTGTTTCCACACAGGCACAGAGAGTGCATACGTTTAGTTTAATTCTGTACATATTTTTTAATCAAATTAATTAAACTAAAAAAGTAACTCGAGTTACTTTTTTGAAAAAGTAACTCAAATATTAATGTGTACATTTAAAAAGTAATGCGTTACTTTACTCGTTACTTCAGAAAAGTAATATTATTACGTAACTCAAGTTACTTGTAATGCGTTACCCCCAACACTGGTCGTGGACCCTGTTTTCTACCATTTCAAAGCTTGGAAGAGCCAGGACATTTTCCGAAATAACTCAAATTGTGCTCTTCTGAAAGATGATAGACATATGTATCTCGGACAAAACCCACCCACTTTTTCATGCCAATGATATTGGACCCACTCACTTTTTCTTTAATGTAGCGCATATGTCTGTCAGCGCCATCAGTCAAATGTTAACTAAACTCCATTCAGCGTTTTAGCAACAGCCTTGACTTCCATGCTGCTGCTTCCTCAAATCCATTCCACTTGACTCATTTAGATTCCATATAAATTAAACTCCAATCCATTGTTTTTGATACGTTCACCTGCTGTGCTCCAATGACACAACAAGGTTAACAAAGATTTTAGGCTAAAAAGGTAGTTGTTTAATTAAAAGGCACCAGAATGCACGAAAATGGCATCTACTCCAGGAAAAGTTTTGGCCCCAATCACATTTTTTGGCTTCTGACGTCCATTGATTGAGTAAATCATTTCATTTTTTTGCTGAAGTATCGCTTTAAACTATTTAAAGATTACATCAGATGTTACAAGTAAAAACAGTTTTATCTTTTTCAGTGACGTTTTGCCTAGAACCCATTCATTTCTAAACCTGTTGGACACATTGGAAATTCCTGGCCAAAAATGTCTGAAATATTTTGTAGATGAACTGTTAAGTTAGGAATACATCTGTTCCACAGGCATCACCTGAAGTTCTCCAATCTACAAAAAAAGAGAAAAACTACCAACAATTAACCATTGTTCAAATTTCAATAAAAATCATTTTCACCTGATACTCAAAAATAGGGTTTGCAAAGCTCAGAAATTTCCGAACTTAAAGGAATTTAACTTATTTGTAAATTTGGGTCATTTATACAAACTGTATCCCTTTCAAAGTACATTAGCTTCCTCCACATCTGACTCATCTTCAATTGTGTGCCACAATTCCCATATATTTTGTGTAATATAATTTTTCAAAATTCCTAGAATTTTGCAACCATACCAAAAATTACTCTATGACTCTATATATACAGTAAATACGAATAAACACACAACAAAGATTTGATACTGTTATTTTTTTCATAAACAGACATTTTATTTATGTTATGAATAGACTAAATCCATATATTCTCCGGTGATGAGGAACACTTACCCGAACATGAGCGGGAGCACTTAAAACATACACCACTGCATTGGCTATATCATCTGCCTGTAGACACTACAAAAATACAAGATTTAAAAATTAACCCTATACACTCACCTAAAGGATTAATAGGAACACCTTTCAATTTCTCATTAATGCAATTATCCAATCAACCAATCACATGGCAGTTGCTTTAGTGCATTTAGGGGTGTGGTCCTGGTTAAGACAATCTCCTGAACTCTAAACTGAATGTCAGAATGGGAAAGAAAGGTGATTCAATTTTGAGCATGGCATGGTTGTTGGTGCCAGACGGGCCTGTCTGAGTATTTCACAATCTGCTCGGTTACTGAGATTTTCACTCACAACCATTTCTAGGGTTTACAAAGAATGGTGTGAAATAGAGCAACCCAATAGAGCATCTTTGGGATGTGGTGGAACGGGAGCTTCGTGGATGCGCATCCCACAAATCTCCATCAACTGCAAGATGCTATCCTATCAATATGGGCCAACATTTCTAAAGAATGCTTTCAGCACCTTGTTGAATCAAATGCCATGTAGAATTAAGGCAGTTCTGAAGGCGAAAGGGGTTTAAACACAGTATTAGTATGGTGTTCCTTATAATCCTTTAGGTGAGTGTATGTGTTCCACATTTATATAACTGATATATTGAATGATAATTGAATGTTTTCTATTCTATACCTTTATATATTTATAAGCAGCAACAGCAATTTCTGGCATATGACTATAGAGGCGAGGGGTGAACATCGTCTCCACTAAACCAGGAGATATACTCTGTTGAAGAACAAGCATTCATAGTGCCATCATAGTTTTGTGAACATCAATCATCATATATTATAGCAATTAAGAGTCATGATTCGATTCAGATCCTAGCGGTTTATTAGCTGTGATTTTTTTCCTAATATTGTCGCTGATAGTTGGCTCTTACGGTGACACGTATGTGGCTCTTGGTTTCCTGTAGCTCTTGCCGCAAACCTTCTGTAAGTGCAGTCACAGCGTATTTGGTTGCCGTGTAGAAGTGTATGT
Organism: Misgurnus anguillicaudatus; assembly: GCF_027580225.2. Classification (NCBI taxonomy): domain Eukaryota; kingdom Metazoa; phylum Chordata; class Actinopteri; order Cypriniformes; family Cobitidae; genus Misgurnus; species Misgurnus anguillicaudatus. The sequence goes on along the minus strand of NC_073360.2, from coordinate 15,378,225 downwards.
CAGCTCTGGGCATGACCCGATGTCCACACAAGCTAAAACACAGTAAGATACATTACAATGACACAGACATGAATATGATTGAAAAGCTCTGTCAGATAAAAATCTTCTTTACCTGTTAATGTTAATAATATGACCATCATCAACATTTCTTTCTTTCATGGACTGGTAAGCCTCACGGGTGCACACTGACAATCCGATCACATTCACCTGCAAAATGTGATGTTTGTGATTTCATATGTATATTTTTTATGTATTCTTTATATATTTATGTGTGTCACATTCACATCTAACATAGTCTTCCAGCTGCTGGTTTTGCCATTTAATAGAGGTTCTGGAAAAGCCAAGCCTGCGTTATTGATGCATACGTCAACGCCATGATGTTGATCTTTGATCCAGGTGAACATGGATAAGATTTCTTCTTCTACAGACAGATCACATTTGTATGGAATCAGAGTGCCACTGAATCCACTTTTGACACATTCTGATGCCAATTCCTGTGAAAACAATATACACTTTATGAAGGGTTATAATGCAAAGCGAATTTCAACTGATAAAGAAAGTCATCGTGAAGAGAAAAAAAAAACACAAAAAGTGCATCCAATACAAGTTACAGACCTTGCTTAGAGTTGCATATGCTAGATTATACAACAGTTCTTTCTGGTTCTCGAATCTGATTGGCTAAGAGCTATACGATATTGTACTGATAACAGCACTGTAGCCGCTTCACCTTTCGTATTATTCCGCCACCTAGTGAATGGAGGTCCTAAGCAGGCTCATCTCTGAATGGAAAAACACAGACGCGTTGTGTGAATCACTCTCCGTGTGTGTGTCTCATTAGTTTACTAGCTCATAAATCAGTCTGTGAATCCCCAATCAGAAGTATTATTCCGTCAAAGATCAGCGCTTTTGGATGTTACGTTAAAGTTAATGGGAGTAATGTCTTGTCACATCGTGTGGACGCTTAACACTTGGAAAGAGGAATATAAACACTCGTTTTTTTCTGGAGCTATATCTTTTATCACAACGCGAAAACACCGTGGAACTGCAGGTAAGCCCCGCAGCTTTTAAATGTGGACATTGATCATTTACTTTATCGTGACGTGACTATTAAAACATGTTATGAGATATCGCCACTGGTATATTATAAGCAGCATGCAAAAACATCTCTCTGACACTTATAAAAAACCGTTTTGTATAGTACTGACAAGAACAAAGTTTAATAATAATAATCGAGTGCTCGTATCACGTTAAGAATAAATGAGAAAGCAATAGTAACGTTTCACAAGTATAGTTTTATTAACTTTTACCTCGCGCCAAAACAATAACAACACAAAAGACACTAAATATGAATAAAAAAACAAGTACAAGTTTGATCATGACACCAAATACTGCTGATTTGATCTCATTTTGACGATCATAAACAAACAAGGCCAACAGGAGAGCCAGGGAATACCTTTCAGAAATGTAGCCCAGAGAGGGCGGTGGTCAGCGGGGCGAGTGAACACTGATGTCCGCTCATGCTTTGGTTCTCATTTGTACCGAATCTCACTAAGCAAACGTTCAAACAGGCGCTATCTTTACTAATCGACTGCAGATTTAAATATAATACAGATACATTCTCGACTGAACTAATCTTAAAACTACACTTTGTGACCAAGAAACGGTAATATAAAGTAACGGCTTTTCTGTCCATTGAGTTGTTATGAGCTTCAAAGCAGCCGAAAGTTTTACCTGTCATTCTGGTCGCCCTCAAATCCGTGGCGGAAGAAGTAGTTCTCAAACAAAGAGGCTTTTAAAATAACTCCGTTGTTGTTTTCTAGTTTTCGTTTTTCAAACGTGTGCCGTCGAACTGTTGTATAAAAGCAATATCGCTCTCGGAGTCGTGTGATATAGCTCTATATCATCACGGCTGTGATTGCCTCCGGCACGAGGCCGCATCACAGCCGTGATGATATAGAGCTATATCACACTCCTACTCGAGCGATATTGCTTAAATAGGGAGGGGTTAAAGGAAGAATAAGCATTTTTTTAAAGATGAGATTTAAAAGTGTTCTCGAAACTATCCCTACTTAACAAAATTAATTATTCCAGTGTTTACTATAGTACTACTAGTTTGTGGCAACAAAAAGTCTACTCTCCTGCATACTTATTACAGAATAATCTATTTTTCAATTGTTTCTTGTGGCTAATATGCAAGATATCAAAAAACCTGATGGGAGATCTCTCTTGTGTAAGTTATTAGCTTTAATGTCACAAATCACAGCGAGATCGATCTTTTATTGTATTGATATATGTTTGGCTAGATTTTTTTTTCAGATTTCTTCCAGCTATTTGGGGTTTAAGATATATATAGTTTTTATGTGTGTCTATATCCCATCTTTTCTTTTAAAATTGAAAAAAAATAAAGTCATATGTTAGATAAAATGCACGTTTTAGTCATATCTCCAGGATTTCACTCCTGTAGTGTTCTGTTAATGCACAGAGCCTTTTAATAAACCGCAGACACGGAGAAATGTCTTTTAACTCACGTTTAATACTGAACTACATGTGTGACTGGCCGCACCAGAAAGTAACAACAACATTGCACATACACCGCCCCCTAGTGGCGTTAACATGCCCAACACGTTTCCCCCTCTGAAAATCTAGTAATATTCCACTAGTCACATTTCATGAGGAAGTTACAGGGTCTGGTCGGTTGCACAAGCTAGACGGGTATAAAGCACTCGGGCTTAACTACGTCCGCCTTTGTCACATGAAGCGCCATCTATTACGACCAGGCGCAGCTACGCTCAGCGTAGACGATGCGCGTCCCCGCGTGTGCGGTAATTGAGACGCCAATCGCGTCGCTATGGTTAAAAGCTCACATTTACTGTCGCCAGCTAATGATGAGAAATGAGAGCTTTCCCTCTTCTCATACATTTTCAAGTGCGCGCTTTCCCTCAAGATGCGTGCGTCACGTGCAGACCCATCAAACCTGCACATCAAATAAACGAAAGCCTCTCGTTAAACGAGACTCGTTTTTACAAAAGGTAATAATTTGGCAATTAATTTGATCAATTCTGAATTAAAAAGAAACTAAACAAAGCTTTTAATAAGTACTCACGCCAACAACCTTTGACTAGAGGTAAGATTTAGTCTCTACACCTATGGTGCAACCGGTGTAATTTCTACCAAGGACGTAAAGCACATTTTACGTCAAGAACAGTCTTACGATTTTTTTATGTTATGGGTAGGCTATATTTTTAAAATACAAAATTTTTGCTAAATCACTAGAATTTGCTCAGTGTCCTCATGCTATTAGCACACTCAATGCAGCTATATTTGATGCACTATATGCAAAAAACTAAGTCCTCCTGTTTCTTTCAGTCCCGTTACCAAAATGACCCAATCCTATATTAGGAAACCATGTTAAAAAATAAACTAGTTACCTGAGATTGACAAAAACATTTTTGAAATTTTGACAAGTTACAGCATGCAAATGCCACCGTTTAGGTGGAATGTCACCTGTTCACTTTCGGATTTAAGATAAGACAAGACGTTCAAATGTCACGAACACACTGTGTGGTTAAATCATTGGTTGTAAATATAATGTCATATTTGTTATTTCAAAAACAATAATATTTGTTTTAGTGTAATATTAAACTGTGCATGTCAATATTATTTGCAGCATCCGTGTTCCCGTGTTTTATTAGTTGAAATGTAAACAAATACATTAATGTTAAGCAACTGTGTTTTTATCTTATCTTAACTATTTCATTGGGTGTGTCTTGTGTTACTACTTCGAACACTGTAAAAATTCTTTGATTCATTAATTTTTTTAAAGTCATTTCAACTTAGGCTACTATTATTTATCTTGATTTAAGGCAGTAAATATATTTTACAGTTTAGGCTACTGAACCTTGTTGGTTTTATTAACAGAACTATAACATATCAAACGCTATATAATGTAATGACTGATGAAAACGCTTGGAAAGCCTTTCAAAAAGTACACTGTCCTTATTCAAGAACATCATCAATCTGTTTCTTGCATGCACCTGCAATCGTAACAATTTTCAAAGTACCATTTTTCAGAAAAACTTAATTTTATAAAGATAATGTTTGAGATAGAGATATATTTTTGCTATGGTCAGGAACTCACGAGTATGGGCTATCAATACCAGGTGGAATTTTGAACAAATATAAAACGACTTCAGTATAATTTCACTTTTAACATAGGGAGCGCATTGTTGACCCTGTCAGCAGAGACGAACGTAACAAACAGGTGAGTCAACACAACAGAACAAGATAGATGTTTGTGTTATAAACTTGTTTTTAGTATAAATATACACAACTATGACCTCGTTATTATGCAAACATATTAACTGCAAACCTATTTTGTCATTTATCTTTGTAAAAAAAATATGAAATTACATTTTCATTTTAAAATTCAGTTTTATCAAATGTTTCAAAAGCAACGAGACATGACAAACTTGAATTGTTGAAAAGAAAACATTTTTAACAGTTTGAACACTGAAAATAAAATTAAATCAAATTAGAATAATATAAATTTTTAACATAGGCCTATACAACAATAGCCTATTAGCAGCGGGACAAAAGTAACAACTGTCTGTCAAGAGTTGCGTGTCAAGGATGCTGTCATAGTTTGGAATGCAAAAATCCTCGGAGGAAATCGCTTTGTTACTTTCATCCCGGTTCTCCCCTTATATATAATCTAACAACCCAATATTCACGGTACCTCTATTTGTTCGACGTTTCTGGCACAACCAACCACTTTCATGCCATGCTGGACAAGAGATTTGGCTATTGCAGCTCCGATTCCCACTGAAGCACCAGTAACAACAGCAACTCTGCCTTTCCAGCGATCCATCATTACCCTCAACATAGAGAGCTGAGATTTTGACTTTGCTTGTTATGTAGTCCGACTCCTCCCTGCTGTGTCTGACACTTAATAGCCAGCCAATAGCAACACACTTAAAAACTTCACAGGCATGACTTTAACATTTAACGAAATAATTCACATGAAAATTCATAATTCATCATCGTATCATCTGACTTACGTTCTTCAACACTAACGAATAGCTTCATATTAAAATGCTTTCATGTCTTTAATGGCGAAGCTCCAAAAAGCAGGCTACATAAATTAAACTAATCCAAATGACACTAGTGTGTTATTAACTGTCATCTGATTTGAGAGAAAACATTTTTAATATTTAAAAAAATAAAATGCTTTCATTTCTCAATTCAACAGGTAGCATTTTAATTTATTATGTACACTCCAAACAGAAATTCATATTTACATTCCCATTTTTTTAAGGTACAGATTCAGTCTACTGCTGCTTTATTGCCAATACACTGTAATGCAGCATTTTTGTCAAATCAACATATATGTTATGCTACTTTAATTAAAGAATTAAGATAAACAATTTCAACTTGTTTTTATAAGTTATGTCAACCATCACACGTAAAAACTTAAAATAGTACATTGAATTGACTTGCAAAACCAAGTTTTTTACATTGTATCCCATGTACAGAAAAGAAATAAGTTTATAGCTCTAAACAAAAGCATTCCTATATAAAAATTAAACTGTAAAATTAAACTGTTAATGAAACTATAATTAATAAAAAAATGTAACATTCTTTATTTTGCAAGATGGGTCAATCAATTTTATATTTTTAATAAGTGTTTATCAAATTTCACATTTTTACATTTATCTACCCAAATACCCTAGCCTAGTGGTTAGCCTTAGGCACCCTACCCTAATAATGCGTTGCATACTTGACAAGCTTGCTTGTCACTTTCACTTTTCGCTTTCATCGAGCTACGAAATTGAATTTGGTTGCTATTCACAATCTCACCGCTAGATGCGGCAAAAAACCATGCATACTTGTTTACTTAACTGTGTTATATTTTGCAATGTTGTATTTTTATTAGCAAGTATATTTATTATAAATAAATAAATATAAACGTTTAATTTCTCTTTATCAGCAATTCTTTCCAAAAGATAAATTATGCCAGTTGATGGTCCACCTCACTGTTAGACTTTTTATTGTATATATGCGGTAACTCACTGTAACTGCCCCATTAGGCTACAGTACATTTACACTATGATGTGTTTAACGCAGTTCCATTTTACTGTATAATACCCTTACTGTAACCTAGTTTAAAAAAATATATTTCCTTAAAGGGGAATCAAACTCAGGTCACCCGTGGTGGACTGGCGGTCCATAACACTACCACAGCACCACAAAGTCACTTGAAAAGTCCTTCGCTACACTCCCCAAGTAGCCTCTTATGTGAGTCTCAAGACTCTAAAAAAGCCTTTCCACTGCACACGGCAAACGACGGGCGATAAGCCGGAAGTCATTCATTTCCTATGGAGAGTCGCAAAGGGGTTGCGTGAGGTGCCGACCATCTGCGGATGCGTAAATATCGGACCCGTTTTGAGCGTTGGATCCGTTAAAAAATTTGAACTTGTGCGACTAAACCGCATGCGATTCCAACCGGAAGTGATTTTTTTCAGTGTATTATAATCAAAAACCGTGTGTGAGGTGAAAATTATTCATCCTTTTGGTTTAACTTTATTAGTAACACTTGAATCCTTAAAAGACTTTTGATTACTGATAATAATACATTATTAATTTAATTTGTGTACGTTATTATTTAAATCTTGTCTTTATATGTTCTCTCAAAAAATATTTGCAATCTTTGTCATATATGCATAGCTGTTTATAGTTTCATTCATTTGCATTCATTTATTTATTCCATCATGGTAAACATATTAGAATGAAGCCTCTTGCGCTGGAATGAGCTTCTTTCCCATATACGATTAAACTAAAACTTCATTACGACTGCCACTAGGGGAGAACTCCTTAGTGGCAGTGGAAAGGCGGCTTACGAGGTGAAGTGTCACTAGTGTTTTGAAGTCTTGAGGTCAAATTCAAATCTGACGGTCAAGCATTTATCCATAATCCTTTTCTTGTTTCTATCTACAATTCTCAATAAATTATTTACACTGCTAAAAACAATTTACATTTTGAAATTTGCTTCACTGCTAAAAGCATACAAATAAAATGTATTTCATTTCATAGATATATTTTATTTTTCCATTTTATATGCTTTTATAACAATGTTTTATTCAACTATAGTAACACTACTGCTGTTGTTTTACAGCAGTCTACGGCAAATTCAAAACATGCAGTAAATCACTGTAAATTAAATGTTAATACCATTAATGAAATGCATATTACAGTAATGAACTGGAAACGAAAATTATGGTATTATACTGGGCATTTTGTGGTAAGTAACTGTAGAAATTACAGTTAAGTCTAAAAGTGCATCCCACTATTTACAGTCTGTTACAGTCAGTAAACTGAGCTGTGGTCAGCCTGTACAATTGGGGAATTCATAATACACCCTACAGACATTCATTTATTAGTTTCATTTTTTTTTTCATTTTTCACATAGGGTACCAAATAGCCCTGCAGAAAATAATTTTGTCCATGATTATGGTAAGTAGCTTACAGCTGTTTAAAGCTGTAATTTTACAGGTGGTCAAAGCTAAAATAAATATAAAAAAGTAACAAACATTCTCATTAATGATTCTTTATTTATCATCTTTTGGAGCTCAAGCTAAATAAATTACACAGATTATTCATTTTGCAAGACATGTAACTCAATATCTGATTTTAAAAAGTACCAAGAGTATTTCACACATTTACTGAAATGCTTGTTTTAGTTTCTCCTATTACCAATAATTACAAATGTGGACATTTCTAAATGAAACAAAGCAGCATTCATTACAAATTGCATTTTACAACATTAACATGTTTACAAACAAATTAAAAAAAGTTTTGCCACTATCACATTCTGTAAACTTTTAATTTGATAATCAATAAATTTGGAAAGATGTTTCAATGTATTCATTTCAGTTATGTCAGTTGTTCTACAGGCCTCATCTGAATTTCACCAATCTAAAGAGGACAAAAGCACACAGTTATAATAATAGTCATTATGTAAAAGTCATTATACATAGAAAAAGCATTGCATGAATTATCACTGTGTGGATTCATACTGTCCAATATTTACCCAGCTTCAGTTAAAAGCAACCTAGTGTGTCAGCTAATGAACCCAACTCACCTGAACATGTGGAGGAGCACTCAGTACATACACAACTGCAGAGGCAACGTCATCAGCTTCCAGGCACTGTGAATACAACATTTAAATACATTATAAACCTGCAATGTATCTTACAGAAAAAAATCTGATTTTTTTTACCTTAAAACTTGTATAGGTTGCAGCAGCCATCTCTGGCTTGTGTTTTAAAAGTCTAAAGGCAAACTCTGTCTCCACAAGACAAGGAGATATAGACTGTTAAAAGAGCACAGCACCATTACACTGTTTTACTATGAACAATCTGTCAAAAGTCTTCGTAAACATCAGTTCTTCATTAGGTTTATCTTACCGTGGCACGTATGTGGGCTTTAGCCTCTCGTAACTCTTGTCTCAAACCTTCTGTTAGTGCAGTCACAGCAAATTTGGTAGCAGCGTAGAAGTGAACGTCACTATTGTGCACAACTCTGTGTCCACACATGCTAAAACAAATATTGTGATATATTTAATGCTAGAATAATATGAATGAAAATATCTAATAAATCCTTGCTGTACCTGTTAATGTTAATAATATGACCGTCATCAACATTTCTTTCTTTCATGGACTGGTAAGCTTCACGAGTGCACACTGATAGTCCGATCACATTCACCTGCAAAAATGTAAAATAGTACGACATTTTGAATTGAAGTGTTACCAAAGTTGCTTTAAGGAAAATCTTAGCACTCAGCTGATCCTAATAGTGCATCTGGGAAACTATTTTTTCATACAAGATCATGGGTCTGCAGAGTTTATTAACAACCCTGTTTACGCTGAAGTAGTCTGGATGAAAGGCTTAAACGTGGCTGAAGTAATGCGTTTTACAACGTAAAACGTAGAACCAGTATGTTTTGTTTGGCAACAAAATGAGTAATTAATTAAGTTAGTAATTATTTTTCTGATGTGTAATTACATAGAATTTATGATTCTGTCATCATTTACTCATCCTCGTGTTGTTCTAAACCTGTTTGAATTTCTTTTGTCTGATGAACACAAAAGAAGATATTTTGAGAAATGATGGTAACACACAGCAGATAGTGACCACTGACTTCCATAAAAAATATGATGGAATTTAATGGGTACTGTCAACTGTGAGTTTACCATCATTTATCACAATACTTCCAAAATATTTTTTCCTACTATGGAAGTCAGTGGTCACTATCTGTTGTGTGTTAACCATCATTTATCAAAATATCTTCTTTTGTGTTCATCATAAAAAAGAAATTCATACAAGTTTAGAACAACATGAGGATGAGTAAATGATGACAGAATTTTCATTTTAAGGTGTACTATCCCTTTAAGAGTCAACAATAAAGAGTAAACAACGCTGTTTAGAGAGAAGAACAGATACAACTACAAATATTTATAATTTATTATGGCATAAATAAAGAAATCGAACGAACTGAACTTTTTAAAGAGCCTGAGCGCCTGCTAGCGACACATACTTGTAGTGATATAAGAGTCAGTAATCACGCGGCACTGCGCAGACTGACCATGATGTCAAAATACTGGGTCTCGCTTTTCTGACATTTCTTTCTGATAATAACTTTTGCAGACAAAAAGGTGCTGCACGTTACTTACATCCAGCATAGCTTTCCAGCCACTGGTTTTGCCATTTAATATATTGTCTGGATGAGCCAAGCCAGCGTTATTGATGCACACGTCAACGCCATGATGTTGAATTTTGATCGAGGAAAACATGGCCAAGATTTCTTCTTCTACAGACAGATCACATTTATATGGAATTAAAGTGCCACTGAATCCACTTTTGACACATTCTGATGCTAATTTCTGCAAGAAAATGAACATTTCATGAAACTATGTCAGTTTACTTTATTTTAAGTTAAATATACGCTTCATCAACAAATTCAAACCTATTTCTCACAACTTGGCTTTATGCAGCATCATACACAAACTCATATTCATTTTAAAATAAATGCATATTTATTTTTAAGCGATGTTTGACAGTTGTTATTACCTCTATTTGTTCGACGTTTCTGGCACAACCAACCACTTTCATGCCATTCTGGACAAGAGATTTGGCTATTGCAGCTCCAATTCCCACCGAAGCACCAGTAACAAGAGCAACTCTGCCTTTCCAGCGATCCATAACAGCAAAAGTTTACTCGCTTTCGTAAAGTTCAGTGTACAATGGCACAGGGTTGCCAGTTCTGTGTAACCAGTTCCTACTGACGCTGCCCTAAATGAGTTTAACATTGGGGGGGACACATATCGGACACCTGACAGATCTGTTAAAGGTTCAAACAGAAATATGTCATAAATTAACTACTCTGCAAAACATTCACAGACATACTTTATTCAGGCATGAAAATGGGTCAGGGGTGAAAATGGTGGGAAGGTACCCCTCTAGGGGGGTCTGGGGGGCATGCTCCCCGGATTTTTTTTGTGAAAATTCCATATTTTAAAGCATCAATCTGATGCATTTTGAGATGCATTTTTTTAATTTGGCTGTTTGCCTCAATCTGATAAGCATTACAAACTTTGCTTGGACATTCTCCTGCATTATTCACAGCCTGTATGTGTGTTTTAATTATAATTTTAAACTTATTTGTTAAAGTATATGATGTTGACTGCAAACTAAATAGATTAAACTACATAGATTCTGTAAGATGTTTTTTTTAGTTTGTTACACATAGATTAACATGAACGAGATAACATTTTTAAGCAATAACGTAAAAATAATGTTAATAAATGGCTAAAAACTCCCACAATGAAAAAAAACTGAAGAGTTACTTTAGAAAACTGTAAATTGTACTATATTATAGGAAACACTACACTTTGTTAATGTAAACTGTAGTATTATTTAATATGAATAATTAATGTTCAATTAATTTTAAAGTTCAAAAACATACTATAGTATTTACGAATTTTACTACACTGTATTATAGCTAGCAATATAGATTTTAAATAGCTTACTAACATATACTACAGTATTTTTTCATGTTGGCTAAACTGAATGTTTTTAGGATGAAACATTTTAACGAATTAAACATTATTTTTAGTTTAAATGTCAACTTTTTTAAACCCAGCAGCAGTCAGTAATCCATCCAGTCAATAATTGTCTCTGATGATAACCTTTGGCATCACGTGATGTCGACTGACAGACATGCAGGGCTAACCAGCTGCCGCAGTGTCAGACTCTCATGCTTTTATGCTCTTTATTCACTTCATAGCATGCCATGCATACTTGTTTACTTAACGGTGTAATATTTTGCAGTGTTAGCAAGTATATTTATTATATTTTTTTGTTGTTCTTCTAGAAACCACAGCGCACCACAATAAATATCTAACCATTCAATTTCTCTTTATCAGCCATTATTCACTACTATTCACAGTATGTTACAGTCAGTAAACTACGCTGTGATCAGCCTTTAAAGGAGCATTTCACCCGTGGAAACATTCATCTTTATTAATAGTTGATCATATTTGTAATCAAAACGTGACATACATTTCGAATTTGGTGCCTATTTGACCGAGAAAAGGAGTGTTTGTAGTCTCACCACCTCTACAAAGATATACTTCATTCTTTCAATGATGCAAAATGATGATTTTTACATCACTGAAAGAAGGAAGTGCAACACTGCAATCCATATTTCTCCTGTCTCAGGGAAACAGAGGGACTGATGCACGACCATTCAAAAACATGACTGGGTTTCTAACTATACACAGCTTAATGCAAATGGGTGAAGTGTCCCTTTAAAGGGGACATTCCACAAGACGTTTTTAAGATATTAAAATAAATCTTTGGTGTCCCCAGACTACATATGTAGATTTAGCTCAAAATACCATATATTTATTGTGGCATGTTAAAATAGGCACTTTATGCACCGTTTTTGTGTGTATCCCTTTAAATCCAAATGAGCTGCTCAGGTGGGCGGAGTCTGAAGCGCTCGCGCTGAAGACAAGACATCGCATCAAGAGGAAATATTTTCTCATGAAAGAAGTTGTTGAGAGATGTTCAGCATTATATATTTGAACAAGTTTCAAAAGTCAATCATTTGTTTTATTCATACTAAATACATGTTTATCAGCAGATGGGGAACATTGTGGAATAAAAATAAAGACTTTTAGGTCTCATGCTGCCAGTGTTTTAAACAGGCACAATGATTTTCAGCATGTTACAATAAAATACACGTCCACAAATACTCAGAAGTTTACTTTTTGACCAAACCACACGAGCACATTTAAATGATCTGTAATAAAACAACACGTTTAATCCTTAAACTTTAGAGAAACTGATCAAATGACATGTTTAAGTTTATTGTGTACACATATTGAGCACATTCACGTTTCTGTCAGTCTCTCACTCTCTATCTTGTAACTCCTGGTATTCATCTGAAACTTGAGAGAAACATTAAACAACATATTTATGCTTATTGTGTATGATAGTGAATAGGCATTGTTCTCTCACTCTGCCTCGTGCAGTGCATTAATCCTCGTGTTCATTCATATAAACTTAAGAGAAACATATTAAACAACATACTTGTATTGATGAAAGTGAACCGTCGCGTTGCTCTTTCTCTCTCTCTCTCTCTCTCTCTCTCTCTCTCTCTCTCGTTTGTTCATTCGTTCACTGACTCGCTCTCTCTTTCTTGCACTAAGGTAATTAATCCTCATCTTCAACCTTTAGAAAGACCATTAAAACTACAAGTTATAAGATTGTAGGCTACTGTTTGTGTTTGAGGGAATACAAACACGTCGTGCTGTCAGTCATTCTTTCTCTCGTTCACTCGCACTCGTGAGGCCGCGTCACGGTTGGATAGTGCAGATGAAGGGGCGGTATCATTATAATAAGATCCCCTTACTACATCATGGGGGAAGCGAAATCCGAATGACCTATATATTCACACGCATGCTTGCAGAGAGAGCCTTACCCAAACAAAGTTACAGGGTTGCTATTTTCATGTTTTCTGGGTTGGTAGAAGCACTGGGGACCCTATTATAGCACTTAAACATGGAAGAAGTCTGATTTTCATGGAATGTCCCCTTTAAAATTGGCAGAGGTATTCATAATACACACTATAGACATTCATTTATTAGTTTATTTTTAACATTTTCACATAGGGTACCAAATGGCCCTGCTACAGAAAATAATTTTGTCCATGATTATGGTTACAGCTGTTTAAAACTGTGATTTTGACATGTAAAGTCAAAGCTGAAATAAATAATATAAAAAAGTATTAAACTTTTTCATTAGTGATTCTTTATTTATTGTCTTTTGGAGCTCAAGCTAAATAAAATACACAGATTATTCATTTTGCAAGACATTCAACTCAATATCTGTAAGAGTATTTCTCACATTTACTGAAATGCTTGTTTTAGTTTCTCCTATACCATTACCAATAATTATAAAAGTGGAAATTTGTAAAGGAGACAACGCAGCATTCGTTACAAATTGCATTTTACAACATTAACATTGTTTACAACAAATTAAAAAAAGTTTTGCCACTAATACATAACAATCTATAAACTTTTAATTTGATAATCAATAAATTTGGAAAGACATATTGTATTTATTTCGGTTATATCAATTGTTCAACAGGCATCATCTGAATGTCACCAATCTAAAGAGGACAAAAGCACACAGTTATAATAAAAGTCATTATGTAAAAGTCATTATACATAGAAAAGGCATTGCATAAATTATCACTCTGTGGATTTTTACTGTCCAATATTTACCCAGCTTGAGTTAAAAGCAACCCAGTGTGTCAGCTAATGAACCCAACTCACCTGAACATGTGGAGGAGCACTCAGTACATACACAACTGCAGAGGCAACGTCATCAGCTTCCAGGCACTGTGAAGACAACATTTAAATACATTATAAACCTGCAATGTATCTTATAGAAGAGATGCAGATTTTTTACCTTTAAACTTGTATAGGTTGCAGCAGCCATCTCTGGCTTGTGTTTTAAAAGTCGAAAAGCAAACTCTGTCTCCTCAAGACCAGGAGATATACACTGTTAAAAGAGCACAGCACCATTACACTGTTTTATATGAACAATCATACTTCTGTCAAAAGTCTTTGTAAAAATCAGTTCTTCATTAGATTTGTCTTACCGTGGCACGTATGTGGGCTTTAGCCTCTCGTAACTCTTGTCTCAAACCTTCTGTTAGTGCAGTCACAGCATATTTGGTAGCAGTGTAGAAGTGATAGTCACTATAGTGCACAACTTTGTGTCCACACATGCTAAAACACATATATTGTAATATGAATAATATTGAATGAATATGAATAATATGAATGAAAATATCTAAATAATCATTGCTCTACCTGTTAATGTTAATAATATGACCATCATCAACATTTCCTTCTTTCATGGACTGGTAAGCTTCACGAGTGCACACTGATAGTCCGATCACATTCACCTGCAAAAATGTAAAATAGTACGACATTTTGAATTGAAGTGTTACCTAAGTTGTTTTAAGGAAAGTCTCAGCACTCAGCTGATCCTAAATGCAGTGTCTCTGGGCAACTATTTTATTCATGCAAGATCATGGGTCTGCAGCGTTTATGAACGACTCTGTTTATGAGGGTCAAAAATGCAGAATTAGTGGATGAAAGGCATAAACGTGGCTGAAGTAATACGTTTTACAACGTAGAACCAGTATGTTTTGTTTGGCAGCCAAATTAGTAATTAACTTAGTAATTATTTTTCTGATGTTTAATTACACAGAATTTATGATTCTGTCATCATTTACTCATCCTCATGTTGTTCTAAACCTGTATGAATTTCTTTTGTCTGATGAACAAAAAAGAAGATATTTTGAGAAATTATGGTAAACACACAGCAGTAAGTGACCACTGACTTCCATAAAAAATGTGATGGAATTTAATAGGTACTGTCAACTGTGAGCTGACCATCTATCAGGATCCTGAATGTCATTATGTGTTTAGTCTTGTTTCTAGTACCAGGAACCTGACACCCTCATATAGTGTTCTGTGTTTGTCTGGAGAGTCACGTGACCTATGTGTTATGTGTGGCACGTGCTCTCCCGTCTTTAGTCTTAACCTTACCCTCCTGTTTCCTTATTATGTATGATTAGTTTCCTCACCTGTTTGTTATTGTCCCCTAATTAGTTCCCTTATTTAAATGCCATTGTGTCTCTTGTTTTTGTGGTATCATTGTATGTGTTTGTATACGTCATCGTCAGGAGTCTTTTTTAGTTTTGTCATGTTTGCTATTATTTCAGTCTTGCCTTGTTTACCCCCTCGAGGGATTTTTTGTTCTATTTTATAAAACGGTTAGTTCCAATCCTTGATTTAGTGATGGGAGAAACAAAGCTTTTCGAAGCTTCGAATCAATTGAACCAATTGCTTTGAAAATTGATTCAGTTTTTCGAAGCAGTTCGAAACACCACACACGCTGGCGACCCCTGCTGGTCAAAATAGTGTAAAGCAGATATGGCCAAACATTTTACACTTTTTTTTACAAAATAATAACAAGATTTTTATTAAAATATGTTAAAAAAAATTATTTAACTTAATTTAGACATAGTTAAAAGTGTATTATGTGTTTTTAGTTTTATTTAGGGCAAACAAATGATTAAAACTAACTACCCTTTTAATTATGCACATTTTTGTCATTAAATCTGTCTATAAACAATAAATAGACAAAATGGCAGTGTTATTAGTCAGAAGGATAAATGTTTTATGAACTTTTATAATAAAACTGGCCCGAGTTCACCGAAACATATTAGACACTGGTCATGTGATCAACTCCCCCTAGTGGTGAATCGTCGGATTTTCGAAACGTTTCGAAACAGTTATGACGTAATGAAGCCTCGTTTGCTAAAATCACGTGACTTGGGCCAGTTTGAAACAAGCTCCGAACCACTGATTCGAAACAAAAGGTTCGTAAATGTTTCGAAGCCTCATGAAGCAGTGCTTCGAAAACGACCATCACTACCTTGATTCTGATTGGTCAATAGGTGTGCTTTATTCACGATAAAACACTGCTATGACCGCTTCACCCAACGGTTCTATTTAATATCACTGCGCCCTTAGCAACACATAAACATATAATGAGACAAAGTCTGAGAGCAGTTTGTTGTTTTTATTTGAGCTTCCATGTTGTTGTTTGCATTAAGGGACTATTTTTTCTAGCGGAAGGAATGCTTTTATTGATTTAACTTCATGAAAGTTGCACTAATGTTTTTTTTACTTTAATATTGTGTGGTAACCGTTTTATAAAAGCAATAAGGTACTCGAGGCAAGTGCTGTATGGTGAATAAGCAACGGCCGAAGGGCTTCGCGTCGTGCCTAACAACCCCCTTCAGCCGTTACTTATTCACGACACAGCACAGCCTCTCATACCCTATTGCTTTTATAAAAGTCTTTGAGTTGAGAGCTGTCTGCCCATGAGCGCCTGCTAGCGACGCATATTGTAGTGACATAACAGTCAGTAATCATGCAGAACTGCGCAGACTGACTGGTAAATGACGTCAAAATACTGCGTGAGCGAGTTTTTTCTCAATTTTCTGACATTTCTTTCTGATAATAACCTTCGCAGACAAAAAGGTGCTGCACCTTACTTACATCCAGCATAGCTTTCCAGCCACTGGTTTTGCCAGTTAATATATTGTCTGGATGAGCCAAGCCAGCGTTATTGATGCACACGTCAACGCCATGATGTTGAACTTTGATAAAGGAAAACATGGCCAAGATTTCTTCTTCTACTGACAGATCACATTTATATGGAATTAAAGTGCCACTGAATCCACTATTGTCAAATTCTGATGCTAATTTCTGCAAGAAAAATGAACATTTCATGAAACTATGTCAGTTTGCTTTAAGTTAAATAAATGTTATTCATATTAGCACTGGTTAAAATGTATAAAACAGGACCATGATATTTCATGAACAGATAGGCTACTGCAACAGTACAAATGGAAGCATATTTCATTGTCGCTTGGGTTTAGGGTTAGATTTGGGTTTTGCTGTAGGATGTAATTTAAAGGAACAGTATGTAGGATTGTGGCCAAAACTGGTTCTGCAATCACAAAACTTGTGGCTAAAACTGGTACTGCAATCACACAACTGGTGGCCAATACACAAAATGACAACATAAACATCAGTTGAGGGCTGCAACTCCACTTTTTAAATGACAATATCTTGGCCAGACCACTGTTGTCAGTGATATTCTCATTGCATCATTCACTGTAGGCCAACTCAGACAGATCACATTTATATAGAATTAAAGTGCCAAAATTATGGCTTTATGCAGCATCATACACAAACGCATATTTATGCATATTTATTTTAAAGCGATGTTTGACAATTGTTATTACCTCTATTTGTTCCACGTTTCTGGCACAACCAACCACTTTCATGCCATGCTGGACAAGAGATTTGGCTATTGCAGCTCCAATTCCCACTGAAGCACCAGTAACAAGAGCAACTCTGCCTTTCCAGCGATCCATAACAGCAAAAGTTTACTCGTTTTCGTAAAGTTCAGTGTACAATGGCACAGGGTTGCCAGTTCTGTGTAACCAGTTCCTACTGACGCTGCCCTAAATGAGTTTAACATTGGGGGGGGACACATATCGGACACCTGACAGATCTGTTAAAGGTTTAAACAGAAATATGTCATAAATTAACTACTCTGCAAAACATTCACAGACATACTTTATTCAGGCATGAAAATGGGTCAGGGGTGAAAATGGTGGGAAGGTACCCCTCTAGGGGGATCTGGGGGGCATGCTCCCCGTTTTTTTTTTTTTTTTTGAAATTCCATATTTTAAAGGGGCATTCAGTAGGACATCAACCACTTGGCAAAATCAGTTTGAGCGTTCACTGTACAATAGGGTTGCCAGATATGCGTCACTATACAGTTCCTACAGTACTGACGCTGCCCAAATCCCTAAACTCAAGCCACTCCCCATGCCATATCACAATAGTAGTTATCATGCATTTCACACATTTTCATCTCGATAACCACTAGTAGTAATCAGAAACACAGTCTGTTTTTAATATTTTACTTTTTAATTTACATTATTGACAAACACACTGAAAAAAATAATTCATTGAATTTAATCAATTTTTTTAAGGTAAGTGGTTGCAATCAATTTATTTATGCTACATTTAAACAAAAGTTTTAGATTTTATTTTACTTTACTAATCTTTTTTGTTTAAATGTAGCTCAAATAAATTGATTGCAATACATACATACATACATACATACATACATACATACATACATACATACATACATACATATATATATATATATAGTAATTTTGGTTTGAAACTCAGAGACTCAGAGCACTGCAGTGCTCAGTTTGAGCACGTACACGTGTACTGCTAACCAGCTGCCGCAGCGTCAGACTCTCGCTCTTTTATGCTCTTTATTCACTTCACTTGTTTACTTAACGGTGTTATATTTTGCAATGTTGTATTTTTATTAGCAAGTATATTTATTATATATTTTTTGTTGTTCTTCTAGAAACCACAGCGCAACACAATAAATATCTAACCTTTCAATTTTTTCCTAAAGATAAATTAGGCCAGTTGATGGTCCACCATCTTACTATTCACAGTATGTTACAGTCTGTAAACTGAGCTGTGATCAGCCTTTAAAATTGGCAGAGGTACACACTATGGACATTCATTTATTAGTTTTTTTTTTTTCATTTTTCACATAGGGTACCAAATGGCCCTGCTACAGAAAATAATCTTGTCCATGATTATGGTAAGTAGCTTACAGCTGTTTAAAACTGCGATTTTGACATGTAAAGTCAAAGCTGAAATAAATAATATAAAAAAAGTATTTAAATTTCTCATTAGTGATTCTTTATTTATCGTCTTTTGGAGCTCAAGCTAAATAAAATACACAGATTATTCATTTTGCAAGACATGCAACTCAATATCTGTAAGAGTATTTCTCACATTTACTGAAATGCTTGTTTTAGTTTGTCCAATACCATTACCGATAATTATAAAAGTGGAAATTTCTAAAGGAGACAACGCAGCATTCGTTACACATTGTATTTTACAACATTAACTTTGTTTACAAAAAAAAAGAAAGTTTTGCCACTAATACATAACAAGGTATAAACTTTTAATTTGATAATCAATAAATTTGGAAAGACATATAATTGTATTTATTTTGGTTATATCAATTGTTCTACAGGCATCATCTGAATGTCACCAATCTAAAGAGGACAAAAGCACACAGTTATAATAATAGTCATTATGTAAAAGTCATTATACATAGAAAAAGCATTGCATAAATTATCACTGTGTGGATTCATACTGTCCAATATTTACCCAGCTTGAGTTAAAAGCAACCCAGTGTGTCAGCTAACCAGTAATGAACCCAACTCACCTGAACATGTGGAGGAGCACTCAGTACATACACAACTGCAGAGGCAACGTCATCAGCTTCCAGGCACTGTGAATACAACATTTAAATATATAAATAATAACAATGTATCTTATAGAAGAGATGCAGATTTTTTACCTTTAAATTGTTATAGGTTGCAACAGCCATCTCTGGCTTGTGTTTAAAAAGTCGAAAGGCAAACTCTGTCTCCACAAGACCAGGAGATATACACTGTTAAAAGAGCACAGCACCATTACAGTGTTTTATATGAACAATCATACTTCTCTGTCAAAAGTCTTTGTAAAAATCAGTTCTTCATTAGATTTGTCTTACCGTGGCACGTATGTGGGTTTTAGCCTCTCGTAACTCTTGTCTCAAACCTTCTGTTAGTGCAGTCACAGCAAATTTGGTAGCAGCGTAGAAGTGATAGTCACTATCGCGCACCACTATGTGTCCACATATGCTAAAACATATTGTGATATATTTAATGCTAGAATAATATGAATGAAAATATCTAATAAATCATTGCTGTACCTGTTAATGTTAATAATATGACCGTCATCAACATTTCTTTCTTTCATGGACTGGTAAGCTTCACGAGTGCACACTGATAGTCCGATCACATTCACCTGCAAAAATGTAAAATAGTACGACATTTTGAATTGAAGTGTTACCAAAGTTGCTTTAAGAAAGTCTCAGCACTCAGCTGATCCTAAATGTAGTGCCTCTGGGCAACTATTTTAGTCATGCAAGACCATGGGTCTGCAGCGTTTATGAACGACTCTGTTTATGAGGGTCAAAGATGCTGGAGTAGTCTGGAATGAAAGGCGTGAACGTGATGTTTAATTACACGGAATTTAAATTTTATGATAAATTCATGTATTTTATAAAATGTCGTAAAACTGGGCCCCCCTGGCTCAGTCTCGAGGCCCCCTAGTTTAAGAACCACTGTCCTCCTTATTGATGTACAAATAAGGAGGATTTACATTTTCCCTTAAGAGTAACAATAAAGAGTAAACAATGCTGTTTAGAGAGAAGAACAGATAAAACTACAAATATTTATAATTTATAACAGCATAAATTAAGAAAATCGAACTGAAATTAAATCTAAAATTAACTAACTTTTTAAAGACCCATGAGCGCCTGCTAGCGACATATTGTAGTGACATAACAGTCAGTAATCACGCGGAACTGCGCAGACTGACTGGTATATGACGTCAAAATACTGCGCGAGCGAGTTTCCCCGCGATTTTCTTACATTTCTTTCTCATAAAAACCTTTCGCAGACAAAAAGGTGCTGCAAGTTACTTACATCCAGCATAGCCTTCCAGCCACTGGTTTTGCCAGTTAATATATTGTCTGGATGAGCCAAGCCAGCGTTATTGATGCACACGTCAACGCCATGATGTTGAACTTTGATAAAGGAAAACATGGCCAAGATTTCTTCTTCTACTGACAGATCACATTTATATGGAATTAAAGTGCCACTGAATCCACTATTGTCAAATTCTGATGCTAATTTCTGCAAGAAAAATGAACATTTCATTAAGCTATGTCAGTTTACTTATTTTGCTTAAATATAGCCTACGCTTTATCAACAAATTAAAACGTCTTATTTAAGCTTTTATTTTTCTTACAATTTAGCTTTATGCAGCATCATACACAAAGTCGTTTTCATTTTTAAATAAATGTATATTTATTTTAAAGCGATGTTTGTCAGTTGTTTACCTCTATTTGTTCCACGTTTCTGGCACAACCAACCACTTTCATGCCATGCTGGACAAGAGATTTGGCTATTGCAGCTCCAATTCCCACCGAAGCACCAGTAACAAGAGCAACTCTGCCTTTCCAGCGATCCATAACAGCAAAAGTTTACTCGTTTTCGTAAAGTTCAGTGTACAACTGAGTTGCTATATCTGCGTAACTATACAGTTCCTACAGTACTGACGCCCAATCCCTAAACTCAAGCCACTCCCATGCCATAGTCGTTATCATGCATTTCACACATTTTCATCTCGATAACCACTAGTAGTAATCAGAAACAGAGTCTGTTTTTAATATTTTACTTTTTAATTTATTGACAAACATGTGCTTATACTGTTTACCATGTGGCACATTTCTAGACTACACATTGTTTTAACTTGGGTACAGTAAAATATTTCAATAAGCATAAATTCATTATTATTCATGCAATATGTCAAACTCGTAACAATAGTTTGAAAGTAGCCTACTTGGCAACTGTACGGTATTGTATTTGTCAATGTAAAAATAAAAAAGTCAGTAACCATGTGGTCAGCTTTTAAAATTAGCATTACAGTAACATCTGTTTAAGCGGTTGTTATCTGAAACTAAATGAAATTTCCCTCTTTTCCCTCAGAGGAACGTGTAGGAACACATTAAAATCAATCAAACAGTGACACCTAGTGGGCACTTTATGCAAGTATTTTTGTGTTAAAATAGTTTCATTTTAAGATATACCATAATTTTACACAATGTTACACACTGCTCTTTTGCACAAGTTGTCAGTCTCGAGTATATACAATGCCAGGGCTGTTGAATAACCACCAATAAAGTCTTGCTGAAGTAAATTGCAATACCAGGAATATTGTTTGATAGGCTATACTGCAATAAAGTTAAATTTGACTTTATATTTAACTTGGCAAACATTACTGAATAATATATAACCTGCCTAAGTGCTTGTAAAGGCAAATGCTTAATAATACAAAACTCTTAAAAATCAAACCATAAGAAAGAGAAAACAGAGCTGACCAATAAGGCAGTGCTTACACAAAAAACATAACTCCCAGAGTGATACACCTCACGCCTGGAGTGGTAAGGGACCCCTGGTAACGAAAGTATTCCCCCAATGTATCAAAGGATGGGATGAGCATTTCTAATGACAAACCTTCAAGTGTTATAATGGTGTCTAAAAACAAAATGGTAAAGGTTACTATTACGTTTTTCTTTTTATATATCTCTCTATAATAAAGTCTGCTGGTATAATACATAACAAAAGCAACCCTTATATTGTGATCCTTGTGACGATGTTTACAATATGTTACCATGTTCCCAATAAGGAGACGGTGTGCCATAATCTAAGGATGAGGTTGGGAGCATTTGATTTCAATTGTTACTCAGTCGATATTAAAGGTATTAAGATTATATTTTCACATTATGTATGAGTTCAGTAAATCACAAACAAATAACTTTATCTGGGTTTTCACAGATGGGGACACATATTTTCAACATTTTGTGGGATGCGTTGTTGGGTAAAATATGAACACACCCAATAAAAACTCAAATAAAAAGTCTTACCAGTTCATATTTATCCTATAAAAATAATATAATTACATCCTCAGTACTTTATAAGTCTGCAATAGTGCACTTTTCTGCAGCCTTGCAATTAATATATTTTCCAAAAATATAATTTCCAATTCAGTGCAAATAGTAGTCTAAAACAATCATGATTTTGCCATAATCATGCGGCCCTACCTTAAGGTATTTTAATATTATTCAATTAAACTTATTCAAAAACTGCTGAAAAGAAACAAATGTGTTTGTGTTTTCCCCTATATTTCTATTTTTAATAAATGGTGGGTCTTGAGATTACCTGTTGGGTTGAATAACTTTGGAAACCCCTGATAAATCCAGATTTATCAAGTATTCAGGGGAAACAGCTGGAAAATAAAAACCCTCAGTACTACATTCGCAAGTCATATGCATGATGCATTAATGATGAGTGGATCCTAGAAATGCAACCTCCTAAGGTTGCAACCTTCGCATTGTGGAACTGGCGAGGGCGCAAGTACTTTTCAAACAGCTGAAGTTACGTCCAACCCCAGTTCATATTAATCCTTATTTTAATTCATAATTACAAATTACAAACAAATTATATAAAAAAACACTTCTTATAGACTTATAAGTCCAAAGATCGCCATTTAAATTTACCCGAAATGAATTTTATTCACAGTTCAAACAAACACTACATTGACGTCACAGCCAGCTGTGATTTTCAGCAAGACTGGCCGAGGTGAGGCACTGTATATGAGCGCTGAGCACCCGCTGATTATCTGAAGCTCCAATCGCCAAAAACTCGAAGTAAATGTTTAAATAAGCGATATCTTTATGAACCTACTGCAGATTCTTGTTTAAAAAAACATACATTCTCGACTGAAATGCTTTCAAAACTTTGAAATATGGCACAATAACAGTAATATTCCCTAAATCTGTCTGCTCAGCGCTCACGACCTGCATATTAACATGAAATGGTTTTTAATTTAAAACAGCTCATTTGTATTACGTTGGATTTATTCAGTATTCACTATATTCCCAGGTACACAATAAGAATAGCTAAATCCTTCACAAAAACAATAAGTAGTTTTTATTCCAGTCATTTTTAAGTAATTTTAACACAAAAATTACCAAACTACATGAAATTAATTTTATAAAAAAAGTTTAGATATTCAATTTCATCAAATCTACAAGCCTACAGAATGACTTTTTACCGTGTGTTTTCAACAAATTAAACTTTTAATTTGATAATCAATATATTTGGAAAGACTTATCAATGTATTTATTTCGATTATGTCAGTTGTTCTACAGGCCTCATCTGAATGTCACCAATCTAAAGAAGACAAAAGCACACAGTTATAATAATAGTCATTGTGTAAAAGTCATTATACTAGAGCTGGGCAAAGATTATTCTTCAAGATTAATTGCATAAAAAATAAAAGTTATTTTTTTGCGTAATATATGTTTGTTGTGTGTAATTATTATGTATATTTAAAAACACACACATACATATAAACATTTCACATTTTTATTTATATATAATTTTTTATTAATTTATATATAATATAGAATATATAAAATATAATTAAATATATACACATGTAAATGTTTCTTAAATAAATACATGAATATGTGTATTTATATATACATAATAATTAAGCACAGCACACACTTGTATATTATGAAAAAAAATCACTTTTATTTTGTATGCGATTAATCTAGATTAATCTTTGCCCAGCCTTACATTAAAAAGGCATTGCATAAATGATCACTGTGTGGATTTCTACTGTCCAATATTTACCCAGCATGCGTTGAACCCAACTCACCTGAACATGTGGAGGAGCACTCAGTACATACACAACAGCAGAGGCAACGTCATCAGCTTCCAGGCACTGTGAATACAACATTTAAATATATAAATAATAACAATGTATCTTATAGAAGAGATGCAGATTTTTTACCTTTAAGTTTTTATAGGTTGCAGCAGCCATCTCTGGTTTGTGTTTAAAAAGCCGAAAGGCAAACTCTGTCTCCACAAGACCAGGAGATATAGACTGTTAAAAGAGCACAGCACCATTACAATGTTTTACTATGAACAATCATACTTCTCTGTCAAAAGTCTTTGTAAAAATCAGTTCTTCATTAGATTTGTCTTACCGTGGCACGTATGTGGGCTTTAGCCTCTCGTAACTCTTGTCTCAAACCTTCTGTTAGTGCAGTCACAGCAAATTTGGTAGCAGTGTAGAAGTGAACGTCACTACTGTGGACAACTCTGTGTCCACACATGCTAAAACACATATATTGTAATATGAATAATATTGAATGAATATGAATAATATGAATGACAATATCTAATAAATCAATGCTGTACCTGTTAATGTTAATAATATGACCATCATCAACATTTCTTTCTTTCATGGACTGGTAAGCTTCACGAGTGCACACTGATAGTCCGATCACATTCACCTGCAAAAATGTAAAATAGTACGACATTTTGAATTGAAGTGTTATCAAAGTTGCTTTAAGGAAAGTCTCAGCACTAATTGTAATGTCTCTGAACAACTATTTTAGTCATGCAAGACCATGGGTCTGCAGCGTTTATGAACGACTCTGTTTATGAGGGTCAAAAACACAGAAGTAGTGGATGAAAGGCGTAAATGTGGCTGAAGTAATGCGTTAAAAAACTTAAAACGTAGAACCAGGATGTTTTGTTTGGCAGCCAAATTAGTAATTAATTAAGTTAGTAATTATTTTTCTGATGTTTAATTACACAGAATTTAAATTCATGATAAATTCATACATTTTATAAAATGTCGTAAAACTGGGGCCCCCTGACTCAGTCTCGAGGCCTCCTAATTGATGTACAAATGACGAAGTATTAACATATTTTTCCTTAAGAGTAAATAATAAAGAGTAAACAACGCTGTTTAGAGAGAAGAACAGATACAACTACAAATATTTATAATTTATAACAGCATAAATGAAGAAAATCGAACTGAAATTAAATCTAAAATTAACTAACTTTTTAAAGATCAATGAGCGCCTGCTAGCGAGCGACACTACTTGTAGTGACATAACAGTCAGTAATCACACAGCACTGCGCAGACTGACTGGCACATAACGTCAAAATACTGCGCGAGCGAGTTTTCCTCTGTATTCTGACATTTCTTTCTGAAAATAACCTTCGCAGACAAAAAGGTGCTGCACGTTACTTACATCCAGCATAGCCTTCCAGCCACTGGTTTTGCCAGTTAATATATTGTCTGGATGAGCCAAGCCAGCGTTATTGATGCACACGTCAACGCCATGATGTTGAACTTTGATCGAGGAAAACATGGCCAAGATTTCTTCTTCTACAGACAGATCACATTTATATGGAATTAAAGTGCCACTGAATCCACTTTTGACACATTCTGATGCTAATTTCTGCAAGAAAAATGAACATAAAGCTATGTCAGTTTACTTTATTTTGCTTAAGTTAAATATGCGCTTTATCAACAAATTAAAACGTCTTATTTCTCACAATTTGGCTTTATGCAGCATCATACACAAACTCGTCGTATTCATCTTAAAATGCATATTTATTTTAAAGCAATCTGTTTGTCAGTTGTTTTTACCTCTATTTGTTCCACGTTTCTGGCACAACCAACCACTTTCATGCCATTCTGGACAAGAGATTTGGCTATTGCAGCTCCAATTCCCACTGAAGCACCAGTAACAAGAGCAACTCTGCCTTTCCAGCGATCCATAACAGCAAAAGTTTACTCGTTTTCGTACAGTTCAGTGTACAAAAGGGTTGACAGATCTGCGTAACTAGGTCTGACGCTGACCAAATCCCTAAACTCAAGCCACTCCCATGCCACACACCACAATAGTTGTTATCATGCATTTCACACATTTTCATCGATAATATTTTACTTTTTAATTTACATTATTGACAAACGTGCTTTACTGTCAACCATGTGGCACATTTCTATAGACTACACATTGTTTTAACTTGGGTACAGTAAAATATTTCAATAAGCATAAATTCATTATAATTCATGCAATATGTCAAACTCGTAGCAATAGTTTGAAAGTAGCCTACTGGGCAATTTTACTGTATTATATTTCTCAATGTAATAATAAAAAAATCAGTAACCATGTGGTCAGCTTTTAAAATTAGCATTAACATGCACAAAAAACTGGATTATTTGTTTCTTTTATCCTTTCTTTTTGCACGTTTTTTTTTGTTACAAATTGAAGAACAGAATACAGAAATACAGGTTGTTATCTGAAACTAAATGACATTCACCGCTTTTCTCTCAGAGGAACATGTAAGAACACATTAAAATCAATCACACAGTGACACCTAGTGGTCTGTTTATGTAAGTATTTTTGTGTTAATATAGTTTTATTTCAAGATACCATAATTTTACACAATGTTAAACACTGCTCTTTTGCACAAGTTGTCTCGAGTATATACAATGCCAGGGCTGTTGAATAACCACCAATAAAGTATTGCTCAAGTAAATTGCAATACCAGGAATATTGCTGGATATACTGCAATAAAGTTAAATTTGACTTTATATTTAACTTGGCAAACATTACTGAATAATATATAACCTGCCTAAGTGCTTGTAAACGCAAATGCTATAATAATACAAAACTCTTAAAAATCAAACCATAAGAAAGAGAAAACAGAGCTGACCAATAAGGCAGTGCTTACACAAAAAACATAACTCCCAGAGTGATACACCTCACGCCCATACCGTGGCTGAACGGGTCGATGTGTGTTTATCATAGCAGTCTCATTGTGAGACTGCAGATGTGAAAATGCAGAAAGCTGCAAGACAAAGATCAAACAACAGATCTGATATTCTTGCATGCTCAGGGATGTGTCAAAGCAGATCTTTTATATTACAAACTACCTGCTGCTTGCTGAGTGGTATGGTTTGCTGAAATATTGTCCAGACTACAGCTTCAAAACAGCCTGGAGTGGTAAGGGACCCCTGGTAACGAAAGTATTCCCCCAATGTATCAAAGGATGGGATGAGCATTTCTAATGACAAACCTTCAAGCGTTACATTGGTGTCTAAAAACAAAATTGTAAAGGTTATTATTAGGTTTTTCTTTTTATAAATCTCTCTATAATAAAGTCTGTCTGTATAATACATAATAAAAGCAACCCTTATATTGTTACCCTTTGTGACAATGTTTACAATATGTTACCATGTTCCCAATAATGTGTGCCATAATCTAAGGATGAGGTTAGCAGCATTTGATTTCAATCGTTGACATTACCTTACTCAGTCGATATTAAAGGTATTAAGATTATATTTTCACATTAGGTATGAGTTCAGTAAATCACAACAAATAACTTTATCTGGGTTTTCACAGATGGGGTCACATATTTTCAACATTTTGTGGGATGGGTTGTTGGGTAAAATATGAACACACCCAATAAAAACAAAAAAAAAGTCTTACCAGGAAGTGTAATATTATTCAGAGAATTTATGATGGGTTGATATTTTTCATTGTCACTTCTTGATTCCTGTTAAAAATGACATCAAGAAGCTATTGTGTTAGCGATAACAAAAAGTGTGTCTGTAAACATGGCTATAGTTTTTACCTCATAAAAAAATCCAAGAACAGCCACTCCCAAAGGATCACCAACAGCCTCTTCCAGCGAATTGTAATTTTCTTTTATATGGACAATGTGAAGCTTTACGGATTAAATACATGCTTAGATTCTCATAAATGTACAAATGACTATAAGCCTCAATATCAGTGACCTAATACCTCCATGGGATATTGTTCTCCGTCTATAGTATGTTCTGATCCAGGTCCACCACTCGTTCCCCAATGCAGGTGACATTGTTGGGCTTTGTAAGAAGCTCCCAAGTTGGCCCCATTAATAACAGCACTGTCAGGCAGGTTAATTTGGACTGAAGATGACAAAATATATTACAGTCCAAACAGTTATAGAAGCATTGAGAAACTAGTGTTTAAAAGCTGAAAAATGTTTTATAAAGTTATATTATGATATAGAAACTGTTGTTTACCAGAAATATAAATTATATACACTGTAAAAAATAAAAAGTTGGTTCAACTTAAAAAAGTTAGTTACCTGGTAGCCTTAATCATTTTGCGTTAATTCAACTAAAAATATGAAGTTAAATAATATTGAATTTTAGTTAACCATTTTTTTAATTTTTTTATAGTGTACATTTGTAAATATACCTGAGTGTCCATTGTTTTTAATTACACTTCTCAATGTCTTTTGGTAGCCTGTAAACTGTACTGGGGTCAGTCGATGGTCTGCAAGAACTTGCTTTGTGACAATGTTAATGGGTGATTGTTTTTTATTTCCACACTCTGAGAAAACATTTTTCCATTCATCTGGGCCTATACAAAGAAGAATGCATTCAGTATGTCAGTATAAATCATCTTAATTTCACGTGTGTGACCTTGTCTGTGAAATCTAATGATTTTATGAGATTTTATTTTAATGAGATTAGGAGCATCAAAGTTTGATTTAAATTATCGATTTCACATTGATTTCAATCTTTCACATGACCTTACTCAATATTAAATTCGTCAAGGTTATCAGTAAATCACTAAAAAGGTTTTTTTTTACATTTAAGGTCACATATACTGTAAAACTGAACGAGGCACAATACTTACCTTTGCAATTGTTGTCGCAAGTTACCTGTGACTGATAGCACCATTCTGAAAAAGAAAAGTTTGTAGTAAGTAATAAATCTAACATAACATAATATATCTTGCCAACCTACCTGCACCTGCAGCAACCTTGCATAAAATAGTAAGTGCAATGAAAAGATACATTTTTGTCTTTAATTGCTTGTTTGGAGTGAAAATAATTCACTTCAGCTAAAGGACAAGAGAATGCATTTTCTCAATGTATTTTCTCACTGTAAATACCTAGGAGGTGCATTTTGTATGAGTTTTATCAGTGACCCCTCCTTTCATGTTTTATAGACAACTGCAGTGATGTATTTAACCTGGTGGTCATAAAGCAATTCCCTTTGATTTGGAATAGGTCTCACAGATAGTGGTTAAAGGGATAGTTCACTTTAAAATTAAAATTCTGCAAATTCACAGAGCAGATAGTGACCATTGACTTCCATAGTGAGAGAAAATATTTTGGAAGTATTGTGATAAATGATGAAGAAAATATTTTGATAAATGATGGTAAGCACAAAGTTTTTGGTACCCATTAAATTCCATCATATTCCTAATATGGAAGTCAATGGTCTGTGTGTTTACCATCATTTCTCAAAATTTCGTCTTTTGTGTTCATCAGAATAAAGAAATTCATACAGATTTAGAACAACATGAGGATGAGAAAATGATGACAGAATTTTCATTTTAAAGTGAACTATCCCTTTAAATGTGACCCTACCTGTGAAAACCCAGCTAAAATCCTTTATTTTTTGTGAGTTACTGTTTTCTACAGAAATCCATTGTACATAATGTATAAAAACATTATTTGAAAATATAACATTGATTCTGAGACTTGATATCTTGAATATTAAACTGAAAATAAATGACTGATATCAAACTTAAAGGCTCATAATCTCATTTTACAGACAGTGTCACAAATAACTTTAAAGAGCAGGGGGCGTATTACAGAAAAATCCTAACTTTAAAATCTTATCTTAACTGTTTCGTAACCATGGTAATTTCAGTTAGGACCTCATTTAAGACAAAAGCTAGCTATTACAGAATGATGTTCCTATGCATTATCTTATCTTAACTGCAGATAGGAAAGTGGTATTACAGAAGGATCCTAACTAGAAAACATCCTAAAAACGGTCTTAACTTTAGAGTAACCTCACAGGTGTCCTAACTTAAATTTTTAATGAGAGCCAGCTGAAACAATCACATTATGATAGAGCTGCGGGAGAATGACATTACATTTTTAACAAAGTGGAGGATGAAAATCATCAATGTTTGTTTTTGGATTACTCTTCGAATGTTTTTTACCTTCACACATTCACATAATCACCATGTTTCTCACTAGTGGAGCGATCTTTCAATTTCTGTCATCCCTCATTATTAAAAAACAGTTATCTTATCCGTGAACACTTGATGGGATTATAGTGAATACAGTACACACTTGACTCAGCATCTATTTCTTGTCATGTCTCTATCAAATGTTGAAATGTACAATAGTATCCTAGCACTTAGGAAGAATATTTTTTTTTAATTTTTGTAAGTCACATTTGCTTAATGTTTAATTGAATGGTAACTGATAGATGATGTGCTAAAACACTAATACAATAAACACAGACTATGATTACTATGAATTTAATAAAATGTATTTTTCTGGCCCATTGAAATTAAAATTACAATTCTTTTGTTTACTGTAGCAGCAGCTCACGCATTGCTGGTTGCTTGGTAACAGACATGACAGTTGATAGCCAAACATGATTAAGCGATTTGGGATTTTCTAACTAGAGATGAGAATAGGATTTGATGAGATAAGAATCCTAAATCAATTTAAGATTTGCTTTTGTAATATGAATTTGTGAAAAATCTTAACTTAACACATCATATCTTAAGTTAAGACCTAAGATAGAAAGTTTCTGTAATACCCCCCCTGGTCATCATGATAACCACATCACTGATATAATATTCTGCAAATGAAGGTACAAAGTTTAAACACGAAGTTAAGCCTTTGGAAAAGAAGGTTTTTCTTTTAATTTGTTTAATAACTCTATGATTTAAACATTTCCACCGACCTCAAACTGATGAATCACGTCCAGTCATCAAGAGATCTTTGAATATATTTAAATCATGCACTGCAGCCGGTCATTTATCCAACTTTTGAATAGTGCTGCCACCTGGTGGTACATTCGATGGTATTTTTTACACGCCTCTCTGCGAAACACGCTACTTCATGAGGCGCAGGATGACATCACAGTACCGCGAGAGCGATTCGGCAGCAGACTCCCCCGTATGATTTCTCGATTCGCTTTCGCGGTATTTTGATGTCATCAGCCTGTTCTCGCGGCTAAGCCTAATGTAAAAAATGTTCAGAACTTTCGCGACAGTTTGTTGATGGGTATGTTTAGAGTTTTCTTAGTTTTGGTCGATTTTGGGTTTTAAAAATAGCAGACAAATATGTCATATTTCAAACAGAAGAAATCGTTTTGTAGCTTATATTCTTTTAGAATATGAACTGTTGAAGTATTAACTTCTTTTGCACATTGGAGGAAAAGAGGATAATTGAATTACCCTAATCTAAACCTGTCTGGATAATACCCACCTTTTCACCCACTGTAATTGCTGAAGTCTATTTTTGCTGTGCTGTTTATTTGTGTAGTTAATCAAAAATTATGCAAATTAGGTGCATGACGCAAATCCAATTCAGAAATATTGTAATTGTAAAACGGTTGTAAATAAGGTTATGACTGCGATAACAACTCCAACACCATCAAATGACCCTATGGGTGTTTTCTGCCTCTGATTAAAGGAGGCAAACAATGTACTTTAGATTGGTCGATATTCATCTTTTATAAGCTCTGAGGTCAGTGCACCAAACATATTTTAACCATCAATAATCATACATTTTGATAAGGTTTCTTCAGCTTTGGCCAACAGATATTTATTTCTGTTAAAACAGATTTTGTTATTTAAAACTGACATTAAAATGGCTTTGTTAACTTTGCATAAGGCCTTCATCATTTATTATATTATTAGGGCTACTTCTTATTTACTACTTTTACTTTATCTGTATGGTTTATTGTTACCCTTGCCTAAGACTGTAGCCTAACTAAAAGAGTAAAATAAACATAAAGCATTTCTGTATTAACCAGTAAAAATTATTTATTATGACAGCTGCATTATCAAGGCCTCTCAGTTAATAATTTCCCAAAGTTTAATCAAATTTTAGTGTACTTGATTATCAAAGAGGGCAAACATATTATTGAAGAACATGTTTGCGATGAAAGATAACAAAGAAAATTGATACATGCAACAATATATACAGAATATATTTATTAAGATGTAATTTTGTCAAATTAAGCACAATATATACAGTACTTTAATCTGTGTTTGTAATATGTTAAAATGTTCATAGTGCAAGCTCAGCATGACAAGAAGTCAAAGGTTCCCACATGTTGTATGTCTAATATATTTAAATATCATATATTGCATGCTATCGAACACATAATTTGTGATGTGATAGATATATCATTGTGGTTAAAACATTTATGACATTTCAGAAAAAATAACAAACATGACGAATTCCCCCTGATATATGTTTAAACACTAAATGCATTCATTTTCTAAATGTTAACATAGGCAAAAGTTTTAATAGCTAGTGATATCTGTGGACATGATCTCTGTAAATCATGTTTGACCTGTTTAGGTGTATTATTATTTTTTATATTACAGAGAAGTCTCTGCACCTCCCCACTTCCTTCTCTGTTTGTCAAACAAGAGTTTGAGGTTTGGGTTGTCTAGACAACCAAGTCCATCTCGTGCAAGTCGTGTTCAGGGAAATTCTGCAGAGAGATGCGATGCACGCATTCAAGCTTTCTAGTTTAATGGTGACACTTTATTTTACGGTGTCTTTGTTATACATGTTACATGTAATTAGTAATAACAGTACAGTAAATATGCATTATTACATACAAATAAACCAAACTCTAATCCTAACCCAAACCCTATGTGTGAAAGATGTGTGCATGACTTTCAGATTGGCGTATAGATTGGTAACTTCCTACACCCTCATATTTGACACAAAGTGCACATAATGTGCTGATGAAACTTTGTGGTTTTGCACAACATAGCAGCTACCCCCTCCCCCCGTGAACTAAAGTGCTCAACAAGTGGATCATGAATATGCTTCATAGAGTAAATTGAAGACAATGTAAAGCTATTTACAATAATGCATAAAAATTATATTTTACTGCTGATATTTTCTCAAAGCAATGCCCAGGAAGTATTTAAGCGGACAAAATATTGAATTTACAGATCTAATGTTAGAGTGGAACACTGATGCAATCTGATCACATGGTGCCTACACTTCCTCTTTATTTTCGGTCTGATTTTGCTGTATGTTAAAGACCGAGGGGCTTTTATTCTCTCATATTTGATGCACCTTTTGGCTGTTCGAATGCCCTTAAAAGGAAATAGATTTCAGTCACACTTAGAACGAAACTTTATGTAGTCCAGTAGGCGTGCATGCATGCATTTGTGCATCTTTAAGACAGAGCCTATAGGGCCTCTTCCTGTGGTTTGTACCATGTGGCTTAAAAAGTGTTAAAAGGCGACAACTTCTGTCTCTTTTCTCTGTTGTTTCCGGGATCAAGCAGGCAGAGAACTGGTAAGTTACCGCTCTTCGATTTAATGTAAAATATTGCATTTATTTGATTATATTAATATGAATTGCATTGTATAAGACGATAACCTACTAACTGTAATACTGTTACAAGACACAATGAAGTGTATTGTATGCAAATAGTAACTTACACATTCATTTTTGATTACAAGATTTATTCTGTGTAGTGTTTGAAATTGTAAAAAGCAATACAGTTATCAACCAGTATGTTTTCAATTTTCCTATGCATCTTTCCTTTTTTTATTTATTTTAAAATACATTTATTTTCATAAGGAGCAGCAAAACTGGATGTAGTAAACTTTATGGGCAATTTACAGATATTACAGATATTACAGAAGATATAACACAGACAATAAAATATACGATTTTTAAAGCCTTGTGGTTTACAGTGACGCACTTTGCACACTATACAATGCTCGCACACAATCATGCTGAAAATCCAACCATATATTTAAAGATTATTCGAATGGCATTCAAAGCATAAAAATCAGTTTATTACATTTTCTTACAGGTTAAACAAATTGCTGTAAAACTGCATTTGGAGCACATGGAGATAAGAGGAAGTAGATGCACAGTACCGATTGGACCACAGAGAGAAAAAGGCGGGAACTTCAGAGGTACAGTGCAGTCACTCATAAAGTAGACAGCACTACTAAAGGTTATTACACAGTGTAGTGTTTCCTACTTTATGGATGAGTGTACTGTTTGCTGCGATGGACAATCACAATCGTGTGGAGCTCCACAGATGCTGAAGACTCTTGAAAATGTAATTTTTTTGAAATATTAATAAAGGTTGTGCGTTATGATACTGTGACTGTGTACAAAACAGCTGAAAATGTACTGAACATCATTTCGATAAATCTTTTTGAGACATTTGTACGACTAATATGAAGCATGTAACACTCCAAATGACCACTAGATAATGCAGTGATTGACAGATATGACCAAGATGCTAGATAAAACTACACAACGCCAAAGAAGGGATCCTGGAGAGCACAAATTTTTTAATAAAATTCAATTTTTAAAAACATTGCACAATGGATTTATTTACCAGAAAGAGTTCATTAAATGTTTTATAGAAAGGTTGTACTGCAATATTTTTTTTAAAACATGCTCAACCAAACAATTGAGATGGCACAAGTAAGCTAAGAAATAAGCTAATATACAGTATGGTCTAATGTCAAACTTAGAATTGTAATTAAACTTAAACATAACAATTTATACCAAAGTTTTTTGTTGGTTGGTAGCCTTATTTTTCTTAAGTTTGAACACTGAATTTATGATAAATTAATATAAAAAGTTATAAAACTGGGGGCTCCTGTGCACCACCTATTTGCCCTCTAGGGTAAGGTGCCAGATGTCCCCGTTTTCCGGGGAGAGTCACGTTTTTTGGGGTTCGATTCTCCATAAACCCACAACAATAAAAAGATGAAAACATTCAAAAGGGTTTTTCCCCGAGTGTAAATTCATAGACAATAACAAATACGTTTTTAAGGATATTTTAACCATTGAACTATAGGACATGTTCCTACTTGTTATTTGAAAAATCTGGTCACCTACTCTAGGGTGCAATTTGAGAACCACTGTAATATAGTAAATGTTTTACATCAAATACTATTTTAACGTTTTTTTACTCTAGATGACTGTTTGGTGTTGGTCTGTAAAACATAAAATTTTGGGTCAGTCAGAAAAACAACTTGTTTTTCATTGTCTTGGCCCCATTTGTTCAACACCGTTTTTTGGTGTGACGTACGCAAGGTTAAGTATTCTTGAAAAAGTACTCTTGAAAATAATTCAGAGAAATTGTTTAATTTTAAATGAAAGTGCAACAAAATTGTTAAAATAAGATAAATGCAGTTGTTAAGTAAGAATAAAGTTTTTTACAAAATCATTTTACAATTTTATAAATACATTATTACAGCAATAAAAAGAAGACACAAAATCATTACCAGTCATTTAAGGCTATAATACGCTAACTGTTTTAAATAGCTGTAGTATTAGAAATCAATGGAAGAAATAAATTCATTTGAATGTCATTTACTCAGATTGGTTTAAAGGTGGGACCTCAGATCATGATTATTCTTTTCTTTAGTCCCAAGCCAACGGTTGCAAGAAATTTGAAGGCACAAGACCTCGATAGCCATGTAGATCTCCCTAAATCGATATAAGACATACAGAAAGTCATACAGAAATTTAATTTTAAAAAGTAAACTGAGAAATATAGAGCAGCGTTTCCCAACCCTGTTCCTTGAGGCACACAAACAGTCTTCCATATCTGATCCCATTATTTCTCATCTTGGAATCTTTACTAATGTGTGGGTTCAGATGGAATAGAGTTGGAAAAAAATAGTGTTGGTGTGCCTCCAGGAACAGGGAAACGTTGCACTAGACTAGAGTAAAAGTGAGACAACTAGCCGCAAGTTTCCCATATAGCAGAAAAAAATCACAATACTCACATAATAAAATCCATCGCTGTCCATTTCCCCAAAAACATATATGATATCTCCTGCACGAAAAGGAAGTTCATCCTGTGTGAATTAACAATAGAAGTTCAATTATTTAAAATGAACATATTTAGAAATACTACAAATCAAATCAGTCACCTCAATGTCCATATTCGGAGAACTTTCCCAAGGATCATAATCATAAATGGCCACCATCCTGTGGACCTTCACATCGTCTGGCACACAGGAAGATTCACTAGGTGCTGATTTTAATATATGGGTAAAATAAAAATTTTAAGTATAATAGTAGGTGATAGTTTATAATAGTTTAATAATTTACTGAACTTATGAATATAAATAATCAAGAAAAAAAAAAAGAAATGTTTGCCTATAGAAGATGTCTCCTCCGATACAAAGCCTTGCTGTAATAGTTGAACTTTAAGCTCTCTATCTTCCACAGTAATTTCAGATACCATGTTGCTAGGCACAAAACCACAGCGGCCACCCGACTCCCCAGTGTAAAAACCATCAGCATCTTTATCCCCATAGACCTATAAACAAACAACACAAACAATCTGCTGTATTTAACATTTTTCCCCAAATATAGACTTCTAAATTCATGTAGAAGTCTGCAATGAGACGAAAAATAAAATGGTCTTTACTTTAATAATCTGTCCTTGTTCAA
The DNA here is from genome assembly GCF_027580225.2 of Misgurnus anguillicaudatus. Lineage (NCBI taxonomy): Eukaryota > Metazoa > Chordata > Actinopteri > Cypriniformes > Cobitidae > Misgurnus > Misgurnus anguillicaudatus. The sequence goes on along the minus strand of NC_073360.2, from coordinate 15,340,961 downwards.
ATGGCAGTTCCTCCTCCATTGTGTCAGGGTTTGGCGACATCACGGCAGGATTGTAAGAGTACAGAGCCACAAAGAGACGAACATCCTGGTAGTACATTTCCCTCTCAGATTCCCACCTCTCTATATCTTCTGGTGAAGCGACCCTCAGACCATCTGGATATAGATACACATCCAGCCCAATCATTCCAGAACTTTCTTCACTTTACTGTTCGTACTGTGCAAGTGCAGTACTGCAATAACATTGGGATTGAGAGAGGCAGCCAAGCTAATCTGCCTGAGAATAATCCTCTTGGTGGAAATGGATAAGTTTGGATATCAGCCCCATCTGGAAACTTGAAAGTAAAGTAAATGTATACTGGATGAATAAGTTCAAACGTTCACGTTAAGATGTGGTGATAAAGGAGAAACTTCCAATAAGCTTTGAGGAACAGGAATAATGCTTTGAGAGTGGATTTGACCCAGTCCTGCTGCAAACAGGCTTGCCGATTAGCTGAGCCATCCGTTCTGAACTGTGCCAAGTAGAGCTAGCTGTTAACCGCATTAGCACCCATGAACTGACCTTGTATCTACCTTTCACCTTTTTAAGACCAGTCAGTAGGGAGAACCAGGCCTATGTGTATAAAAAAGCTGATTCACTGGGTAATAATACTACAGTATGTGTACACTCTCAGAAATAATGGCACAAAAGCTGTCACTATTGGATGGTACCTTATTTTAAAGGTCCTATATGTAACATTACGGTAGAGATATGTATTTAATTGGTACTAATATGTGCCTTTGATGTACTAATATGCACTCTTCAGGTATCAAGGAATCAACAGATTTGTAAAAAAAATCTGAGAGTGTATAAGGTTAAACTGCTTACACTTGCTCTAAAATGATAAAGATACTGTCCCAGACTAAAATAACTTGACAAATACTGACACATCTTAACATATTAATGCAATATTGTTTTGTCTCACAATGCATACCAGTACTGTCTTTTGTAAGGGTTGTTTGTAAAAACTACTTAAATGTCTTAATATAACTAATGCCTAGTCCTGGATTAATCTGAACACTGTCCAGAAAACCGTCCCTAGTCAAGTTGGTTGGTACATTTTGCTTTCCAAGGGCAACAATCAATCTGATAATATACACTCACCTAAAGGTTTATTAGGAACACTTGTTCAATTTCTCATTAACTCTTTCCCCACCATTGACGAGATATCTCGTCAATCAAGAGAAATCGCTTCAATGCATTAGGGGTGTGGTCCTGGTCAAGACAATCTCCTGAACTCCAAACTGAATGTCAGAATGGTAAAGAAAGGTGATTTAAGCAATTTTGAACGTGGCATGGTTGTTGGTGCCAGACGGGCCTGTCTGAGTATTTCACAATCTGCTCAGTTACTGGGATTTTCACGCACGTCAGTCCTGTGGGCGAAAATGCCTTGTTGATGCTAGAGGTCAGAGGAGAATGGGCCGACTGATTCAAGCTGATAGAAGAGCAACTTTGATTGAAATAACAACTCATTACAACTGAGGTATGCAGCAAAGCATTTGTGAAGCCACAACACGCACAACCTTGAGGCGGATAGGCTACAACAGCAGAAGACCCCACCGGGTACCACTCATCTCCACTACGAATAGGAAAAAGAGGCTAGAATTTGAACAAGCTCACCAAAATTGGACAGTTGAAGACTGGAAAAATGTTGCCTGGTGTGATGAGTCTCGATTTCTGTTGAGACATTCAGATGCTAGAGTCAGAATTTGGCTTAAACAGAATTAGAATATGGATCCATCATGCCTTGTTACCACTGTGCAAGCTGGTGGGGGTGGTGCAATGGTGTGGGGGATGTTTTCTTGGCACACTTTAGGCCCCTCAGTGCCAACTGGGCATCGTTTAAATGCCACGGCCTGCCTGAGCATTGTTTCTGACCATGTCCATCCCTTTATGACCACCATGTACTCATCCTCTGATACTTCCAGAAGGAAAATGCACCATGTCACAAAGCTCGAATCATTTCAAGTTGGTTTTTGAACATGACAATGAGTTCACTGTACTAAAATGGCCCCCACAGTCACCAGATCTCAACCCAATAGAGCATCTTTGGGATGTGGTGGAATAGGAGCCTCGTCCCCTGGATGTGCATCCCACAAATCTCCATCAACTGCAACATGCTATCCTATCAATATGGGCCAACATTTCTAATGATTGCTTTCAGCACCTTGTTGAATCAATGCCACATAGAATTAAGGCAGTTCTGAAGGCGAAAGGGGGTCAAACACAGTATTCGTATGGTGTTCCTAATAATCCTTTAGGTGAATGTATGTCTTCACATGATTTTCAAAACATTATCGTAACAGGTTTGGTACATTTACACAATACACACAATATGTCAGATAAAATGTTAAAGGGCTAAAAGGTTCCTAAAAGGTTATTTGTTTGTCTGTATGGTTCTGAACATTTACAATCCACATAACCTTTCTGTTACACAAAAGATTTTTGCAAAAAGGTTAAAAAAAGGTTTTAGGACTATATAAGGTTCTCGATCTGGGAACAAAAAATAGTTACTCTATGGTTCCTCACTTTGGAGAACCTTTTAAACCACCTTTATTTTTTAGAAATGTGTGATAGCCTATATGAGGGACACAAATAGAACCTGTTTTGCGCAATGAATGACCCACAAACATCAAAGTTGTTTATAAGTTTCATTGGTCATTTAACCTTTCTGAGCATGGGGGCACACCAACCTGAAATGTTAAAATACTGTGTCCGTGCCCCCTCAAAAGCCAGCACGCTAGTGACAGATGCAGTAATAGGGTGTGACTCACTCTCCCATCTTGCATTTGTTCTCTTTTAAAGACCCCTGATGTACCGCTATCACCCTGATCCGTGGCCTCTGGACTCCCATATAAGGACCGCGTTACATCACGCGCGAGGCGCCCACGTTTATAGCATACTGACGTAGCCCAGCAGCGCGTGAGGAGGGGCCAGGGTGGCCCGTCGGTACGAGCGCAGACAGCACGGAACAGCTGCAGAGAAGCTCGCGTTCATTGAATTACACCGCATAGCTCATTTTATCACAATTTCTCCTGAAAAACAAATAATATCGTACAAACCTTAACCATCCAACATGGTCGACCGCGAGCAGCTGGTGCAGAAAGCCAGGCTGGCCGAGCAGGCAGAGAGATACGACGATATGGCTGCAGCCATGAAGTCGGTAAGTCAATGTACCCTTGAGATTGAATTTAGCTTGATATTTTCTCGAAACAATACGATTTGGGAAGGCATTTTCATGTGTGGAAGAGGTTTGATGGTTATGGGGCGAACTAGATGAATTACAACGATCATAGGTTGATTCCCATAATAAAGACAGGTGTCTTCATTATCTTGTCGTTTTAAATATGTTTTTCGGGTGTTATCTATATGAGAAACGAGTGATTTATTAATGTCAGTGCAGAGGATCGGGTGTAGACTGTCTGGATCTTGGGCGGTGCCTCGTGTCTTATCCCAATCCCAATTGAAATGAATGAGACTACACATCACAAATGCATTTAAAATCTTTTTAAACAGCATTCATTGAAAATATGCATTTGATTTCTTTTTATGCCATAATTTATGCGTCTTCATTAACACCAAGCCATTATTTGTATCTATTATAGTTTCATCATTGCTGCTCATCTATCTATTGCCATTAATGCTTCAGATTTTCATTATCATATCATTTAAAACACATCTGTATTATATATTCATCCTTGTGTAATATCTGACCATATTTCCTGTCCACATATGGCTGTTATTAAGATATTTCCTCTAAACCAACGTTAGAGGCAGCAGAAGTCCTTCTGGAATCTTCCATCCTTGTCATATTGCAGCAGGGTCCATGATTCACATATTGAGCTCAGCATCCAAATCCTTAACCTTATACGTTGTAAAGGATCATATCTGCAATAGGGTGTGTTTATTACTATGTCATTACATTGACATTTTAATGGTATTAAATAAATTGTACACTTTATTGAAAGATTGGAGGCAGAAAACATCTGCATTTAAATCTGTAATGCTCCATCAGCATCCTGATTATATTCCCATTCGAGCGATGCTTCAGCGGTGCTCCTTAATTTCTGCTTGGTCAAGTGTTGACATCATGCTTTTTCTGGAGGGGAGTCACCTGTCTTCTCTTACGTCCTATGGGATTAAATGTTACATACCCATCGTAATATCTTTCCCTATACAACATTACTTTAGACTCAAACTCTATACTTATTAGCATTTAATTGTTGTAATGGTATCTGAAACTGGTAATTCACCAAAATCTGCCAAGTTTCATCCATTATGAAGATTTACTACTACAAATAACCCCACCCACTACAAATCATGGTTTGCACTTACCCAAAATTTGTATTAAAATCATCAATACACCCAAAAACATGGCTACTACTCTCACTTTTACTATAATAAAACCAGGTTTGATATCTGTAGGAGTTTATATGACGCTTTATAATGCGAACCTAGACGTGTTAGCAGTCATTAGCTGTTTTAGCCTATCTGCAGACAAGATTCACAAAATCAATTTTGCTCAAATGGATTACAGACATATTAGCTTGGTCTGAGTCCCAGCTGACTATTAAAACAGAAAGTTCACATCCTTGAAGGCATTGTTTCGTATCTAAATGCCGGACGGGCCCTTTTAGCTTCATGGATCGGTGGGTGAGATTTAAAAGCAGTTTAACTCTAAAGTTGCTCGAGTCCCGGATAAAAGCCCATTTAGCTAGAGACGTGATGGGAAAGTGCCTACGGTGCCTCCATTATCTTGATGTGTTTGGCACAAAGATTGGCTGAGATTAAAACTTGTGGTGTGAGATCATCAAGCTAGTTGGCTAGATTTTGCTTCATGCCATTGTGTGTGTACAGTAAGCCTTAAACAATCTCTACATGTTTGCATCAGATTGCAACATGGCTATGTGGGTAACAAGGTTACCACCCCCATCTACTATCTGTATTGAACAGAGTTGCATAGTCTGACATAAATAGCAATTTCTTTTTATAAAATAAAACCCTTTCATATCCCTCTGCTTGGGTTGTCCTCTTCCTGTTTTTCGTTGTTCCTGTTTTCTCGTCTGATCTGTATTGATCTGTTAAAGCTGTCTTTGCTCGTCTTTTGTATTCTCAGAAGAGGGCATCGTTATTGCGTTTGATGCAATAATTTTAGTGAGCATGGCTAACATCCAAACCAAACAGAAACCTTGATCTGAGATCAAAACTGCATGACATTGCTTTTTATCGTAATTCATTAGAAATAAAATATTACATTATGATGCACTCCTTGATCAAACTACAAATATTATGGTTTTAATAGTTTTTAATATAATTTTGTAGACAAAAATTGGAATTAAATTATGATTTATTTGAACATAGGTAAATGGGTTGTATGGTCCTTCCAGCTTGGCAAAAGAAAAGGTCAACGAGAAGGCCAATGAAACACACAGCAATCGTCTTAACTTACACTGCAGCTGCCCTGGGGAGCATGTGGGAACATTTTGCGCCCCACCCCTAACCCCTCTCTTCACCCTACCCCCACCGTCCGTATCGCCAAAGTGATTTCCCCTGATATGTATTGTCTATTGATGGTGAAGCAATCGCCTTAGATAGAGTTGGACTACTGTACAAAATGAGACGATTGCCATGGAAACTGCACTTGGCGTATAGCTTTTACTCATCCCCATGGCTGCGCAATGCATTCAGGCAGCCGATGAGGCTTTGTGTGGATGTTATGCAACCGAAAATAACTGTTTTCCAGTTAGTAACAAATTCCAGTTTCAATGTTTTCTTCAAACGGCATTCTGTCTTTTATAGGTCACCGAGCTGAACGAGGCCCTGTCCAACGAAGAGAGAAATCTCTTGTCCGTCGCCTACAAGAACGTGGTAGGCGCTCGCCGATCCTCTTGGAGAGTCATCTCCAGCATCGAGCAAAAGACCTCGGCGGACGGCAACGAGAAGAAAATCGAGATGGTGAGGGCCTACCGTGAGAAGATCGAGAAAGAGCTGGAGGCGGTGTGCCAGGACGTGCTCAACCTGTTGGACAACTTCTTGATCAAGAACTGCAGCGAAACCCAGCACGAGAGCAAGGTCTTCTACTTGAAGATGAAGGGTGACTATTACCGCTACCTGGCCGAGGTGGCCACGGGCGAGAAACGCTCCACCGTGGTGGAGTCTTCGGAAAAGGCCTACAACGAGGCTCACGAGATCAGCAAGGAGCACATGCAGCCCACTCATCCCATCCGATTGGGATTGGCCCTCAACTACTCCGTGTTCTACTACGAGATCCAGAACGCCCCGGAGCAAGCCTGTCATCTCGCCAAGACCGCCTTCGACGACGCCATCGCCGAGCTCGACACCCTCAATGAGGATTCCTACAAAGACTCAACCCTCATCATGCAACTCCTCCGAGACAACTTAACACTGTGGACGAGTGACCAGCAGGACGACGACGGCGGGGAGGGCAATAATTAAAAGCAGGCCTCCTCTCTATCTAGAAACACAAAATGGCTGGTGGACTTTGGCAGCGGCTTTTGCCATGGTTTCCTCTGCGGCAGCAGTTCTTTATTTTTCCACGAGTTAAAAGAAAAAATATCAAGGGCGGTTAAAAGGGGGGGCTGAAGTCCTAGTTTGAATATATACAGAAATATATATAGTTGAATGGGCCTCCCTCTTCTTGGTTATCTTTGACATTTGCCAAAAGCACTGAAATGTCAGTCAATCAGCCGGAATTGGTCGTTGTTGGTTTGGAATGGCAGCCTCACACTGGCATATGGACTGATGTATTTCAAAGCGATGCTGCTTATTTTATGTTTTATGGGAAAGCATTTCAAAAAGAGGGTTAGGTGCATTATTAAAGGCGTTGGAAAGAGAATATCGTTTCGAACGGTTCCAGTATTAGTCACGAATAATCGGCCCTGCACTACTAGGTAATTGGACGTTTCACACTAATGCTTATGCTCACCTACAGTCAATTAGCTATTATGTGAAAGTGCGGTTAATGAATTAATAAGTCATTTCGAATGCATCTAATAGATAAAGTTCAGCCATATAATCGTACTCCGCTAATAATACTGGAACCATTCGCCTTTTTTCGAAGAACAAAAAGCAGAGATCGAAAAAAATAAATAAAGAGAAAATATTGCAGCTTCAAAGTTTGTGGTTTACTTCTGTGTTTAATTTATTTTTGCACTTGCCAAGTATACTGTTTTGTCAGTGTAAGATAATTACAATGATACTATCAATGATTCAATATTGTGCATGCTGGTGATGTATTTATACAATAGCTTGACTTTATTAACTTATATCTTGGATGTTATGTATTACTATCATTGAAAAGTAAACTGGCTTCATATTGTTTATTTATAATTTATCAGTTTTTGTTTTGATTTGCTATTCCAAAAAATCGTGATTGTTAACAATAAATCGATCTGTTATGGGCGTTGCTGTCGTGACATGGAATGTTTCTTTCTTTAGCTATAAGCTGACTTTAGGAAAACACTACTGATCAATGAATTGTACAAGTGTTTCTCTTGGTAAATTGTAACCATGACATTGTTAAGCAATGAACAATATATGAGTGCTCTTCTTGTCATATTATTATGCACATTGAACACATGTGGTTTAAACAACAGTGAAGTTACCGAATCAGTGTTTCCGTGACCGATTCAGAACATGGACCATAAATTGTTATCGGCAGTATTTTTCCGATTCGATTATTTGCTTTTTATTTTTTCCTTTTTTTACTTTCAGCTGTCTCCTGGGTGACAAATATCTTGAATGTGAATTATTATGTAGCAGTTGCACAAGAGCAAAAATAATTATAACAATAAAAAGGAAAAAAAAACTATTTCACGTAGTCTTAGATGCATCATGTCAATGTTGGTCATGTGTATTGTCCTGCTATTATTTGATCAAGGAAATAAAGTAAGGAATTAAACTCAAACATCAACTAGATATTTGCAATTATGAGCAACGTAGCTTAAAAAAATTCAACTTTTATGTATTTACATTTATGCATTTGGTGAACACTATTATCCAAAGCCAAGCATTACAAGGTACAAAGTTTTTGCGCTGCTAATGCAATGCTCTACCACTACCACCAATAATGCATAAGGTTGTGGGTTGATGACACATACTGATTAAATGTATAGTTTAAATGCACTGTAGATCGCTTTGGATAAAAGTTTCTGCCAAATGCATTGTAAAAGCTAACTTGATATCTACAATGATATGAGCAAGAGGACTTCTTTGCAGTGGTCATTGCATTTTCTAAATTTCTAAAACCCAATGCAGATCTGCTGGTGAACACCTTGGTATCTTTAAAAGCACAGTGACGAAAGCCAAAATGTCAACAGGTCTGCACACCCTGTGGTTAACTCAACACCAAATGGGTTTTCTCTGCAGTGCACCTACTATCAATGATTAGTGTTCACACCACTGCATTGCAGAACTCACCTATAATAAAAGTGCTTAACAGATTAAAAGTGTTTCAATATGAATTGGCTTCAAATATGCATGCATTACAGAAATGGCTTGATAAGTAGGTTACCAATGACAACAAGAGTAATAAATGGCTGATCTTGATTTGAAGGTCACATGATTAATCTGTGCACCTGCTATCTGTCTGCATTAACTATCGTAACCAGCTTGACTAATAATTAATCATTTTATACCGATGATAAACTCAGATATCTAAATGTTATTGCGAGGAGCATTGCATGAGTAATACACTTTGTTTGTATCTGTAAAATCCTTCAAACCTGCTATAGACACAGAAATCTGAGCATTCTGCTGCGGATTGCTACAGCAACCTACACCCAGTAGGGCAAGAGATGAATTTCTGTGCTCGAAATGGTCCACAATAACAGCCAATGGAAGACACGGTGAGCTATCGTATCCACCAATCCTGTGCGTGTTGCTAGGGCTCGAGAAAAATCCTCATTCCTATTGACACTCTTCAGACATCTAGAGCAACCTGCAAAGAGATAAACATCAGAGACAGCATTAAAATTCAAGGGAAACCTGTCTCCCCCTGTTCACATTGAGACTTTAGGACACACAGAGCAAGCCTCCATTTTCTTCAGCATTATGATCAGATGCAAGACATATATACAATCGTAGCATTCAGTATAATACATTTGCCCTGGATATATAGTAAAGAGGTTACCTATTAAAAAATGTTGATGTAGATCACCTCAAAATACTGTATATACATGTATGCAACAACACTGGATTTTTTTCAGTTGATGCATCATTGATTTTATATTTTAATCAATGTATTGAATTTGAATATATTGAATTTGCTTTTTACAAGTAGAATAGGAAAAGGACGTAATAGATCTTATTCTCTGTTCACATTGTAACTTTTACCTGCTGGCTGTGATTATGAAATTATGAAATTGACTTCCAACAACAACAGAAGATTATATAATATAATTTATTAACATGCAATGTAGATGCATTTATATAATAACCAAATAGTTTACATTAAGTACCAATGAAATAGACAATTTACCCCTTTAGTACATGGTGTTGCAGAGTTATATATATAAAACTCTGATTGGATTTGCAAAAAGAAAAAAAATCAGCATCAGTGTTAATAGCAGGTGGGTGCCATAGACAATTTAAAGATCACCGAATACGGCACACTTTTTAAGATGCGATATTACTCTCAGAATGTGTCTGTAAAGTTTCAGGTCCAGATACCCTTTAGATCATTTAATATACAGTACTAGAGGTGGACTGTCCATCTGGAGCACCGAGACATTTCCCAGTGGCCTGGTGGTCATTCTGGCCTGCTTGCTGTGCAGTCAGCTTTGCTTGACGGATGAATGAAAATTCATCATTCTAAATCTATGAATCAGGCAATCGTGGACCTTGTGATTCAAAAATGCCACCACAGACCCAACTTCAGCCATGCTATATCTACCAATCGTGCAAATAAAAGGGAGCGCAAATGCAAAGGATGAGCAGATAAAAAAGCTGTGGCCACAGATGCTGCTAAATCACAGAAATGTTCAGGGAGCAGGTATGTCAAAATTACAACACATGTTGGTTAGTTATTTCCTAGTAAGTCACTGGCACTGCTGCTGCAAGTTTCAAAGTCAGGTGCCGGTGTGCTGCATTGCTTTGTGTATACAGTCGGTACCGGGGAAACCCCAGTATTCTGCAGTAATGAAAGCGTCTGGCAAACAATGAATTTGCATAAATAAGTTCTGCTGTTTTGTGCAAACCACAGCGAAAGGCTGAAATGGGAAGTTTATCATTTTATTAAATATTTTATGAAAAACTGTATCATGCAAATCATGTTTTAACTGTCATTTCATCTTTTAATGTGCAGTTCCTTAAAAGGTCTTTAAATTCTTAAATTAGATTTTTAAAAATCCTCCAGATGCCCCCTGAATGATTTTTGAGAAGGTGGCCAAGGAAGCAGTATACTTGAGTATTGGAAATACATAAAATATAAATATTTCAACATTTGAACTGTGTCTCATCCGTTTTAAAACATGGGTCTTCAACAGGGGGTCTGGGGTCCTGGTATTACTAGGGGTCCTCCAAATATTGTTTAAATGCATTTCTTTATGCAATTACACGCAAAAAAGTTAGTTAGTTCAGAGGGAAAATGCAATTGTTGTCATGACAGTTTTTGGCACTGAGCAAACAATTGTTAAAAATATAAAAAGATTTTATTAGTGTTTTGTGACAGACAAATAAACCTATCGGTTAAACATTAACCAATAAAATTTAGTTATTAACTGCTGTTGAGTGTCTTAAAAATACATTACATAACTGGTACATAAATCTAACATAACACATGAGTTAGGATGAATTGTAAATCCTTTTAAAATGCTTTTTAATCTTTATAAAGGGGTTGAAGATATGAATATATGCGCTCTGTTGTAAGGACTCAGGACCACAGATAAAATGCCCATCATACACAAAGGCTATATACAATATATACAGTATTGTGCAAAAGTCCTAGGCCACCACCACCAGACTTGTTGTTTTAGAAGTTTTAATGTCCATCCATATTTATTTTTAAATCTATTTTATTAAGATACAAACAGAAAATACGGTAAATGTACACAAAATTAAAAACAAAACAATTTTCAGAACTAAATGTCTTCTTCAGGCATCAGTCAGACCTCTCTTGGCATAAAACACATCTTGAGCTTTTTTGAGGAGACTGAAGTCCTGAAGTCATTCGATTAGAATTTTTTTTTTTTTTTTAAGTTAACCTATGATGGGTTGTGTCACCCCAATATACTAGGTTGTTTTAGCTCATTGTTGGGTCAAATATGAAAATTTTTTGAGTTTTCTGAGACACAGTGGCTGGGTTTGTCCCTTTTGACCCAGCGCTGGGTGGAAAAACAAGCTTTTTTAAGTGTTGGTATTATACAGACCCGGCCAACAGGCCCAGTGCAAGAAACAAGCTGGTGCAGATATAAGATTGGCATAGATGAACAGAAGTTGAATGTGTGCTGTGACTGCTTGCTTAGTGTGAAAACATAAAAATAAAGAGCCTTCTGAGCACCTTATTACAGCTTTAATGCAGTGTAGTTGTACACCATTGCCACACATTTTTTTACCATTGTTACATTGTGGCCATTTAACACCCTAACTGTTGGAGTAGCCTACATGTTTCAACAAAAATATAAAATCTATGCAGCAACAATGTGCTTTAAAGTCTTGCATATCTATTAAAAGCCCTTGTTGTTTCTCTTTTAAATACTATGGAGGGATACGGCAAAGCGGGAGATGTGAAAAATATGAATGTGCTTGCATCCTGTGTCCTGATTTACCCATGACGCTCTGATATAAAAAGCTGCATTGTACAATCCAATGTCCCATTTTCTTTTATCCTCCACTCCAATCCGAAACCATCTCCAGCTTCATATTCACACAAATACAGCAGACACCTTTCAAGTCACTGCCAGTCTAAGCAAAAAAAATTTATGAATGCACATCTGAATTAATATACACTAAATATTTCACTAAAAGATTAATGCTCTGTGACAGCTTTATATGCCTGATATAATTTACTTGTTAAGTATACTGTAAGTGTCGGCTAGCAATAATAAGATTTACAACTGTAATGTTATCTGAAAATGCATTTCTAATGAAATCAAGTTTATTGACCATACATTTAAAGTGAAGTCATCATAACATAGATAACAGTGACATAGCACTATGTATAGTGTCTGCTCTTATACTGTAATCCTGCACAATATGTTTTAGACAGTTGTTGACAAAAACGTAAATATTGGACCCAGATCACTGGGCAGAAAAAAATTGAATTTAGAAAAAAATCTCCCAACTCTATCCTCTTTCTTTAAATATTTAATTTTTAAATAAAAAGTCATCTCCTATTCTGTTGTTGTTTTATCAAGTGAGTACCTCATAAAATAGCCCAACATTAAATATTCAAGGGCTTTGTCTACATAAACTACAGAACAGTTTGTTAACCAGCAGACAAAATAAACTGTGGAAAACTTCAAGTATGTTCAGCATTACACAGACCAGATTAAATATCTCATGCAAACTTATAAGAATTTCAAGTTTTTTGTGTGTTGCTGTCACATGCAAGCTTTTCTGTCATTAGCACAAACTCACACAATTCTGTAAATCTATAAACAGTTTACATTACAGACTTTACATTTGGCACTAAAATGCAATCTTGAATGCATAAATATACAACAGCTGTTAACTACATTTCACACATTCTTATTTTACATACTGCATGTAAAAGGAACTGAGAATTCAAATTCTCCTTCATTTTTTGACACTTAAGAGGGTGTAATACTATAAAAATATCCTGTAATTTCAAAAACAGCTTTTCTTTAAACCAATGTCAGAATACAACTCATCCCGAAAGGCCCGTGACCATGACATCATAGCAATGCAAAAGAATTTAAGTTATTTTGCATTACTATGATGTCACAGTCACAAACCCCTCAAAACAAACTGCACTCTGACATTGGTCCAAAGAAGAGTGTAATGTCAAACTTTTCACATTTCACACAGTATACAACACTGTTTCTCAATAGCAATGGGTGGTTACTTCCAAGTCTTCCATGTGGCACACCCACAAAAACAGAGGCTCAAAAACAGGGTAGAATAAAAGTCTATTACTAATTACGACATTTTTTAGGTAAAAACCCTTATAATGCTATCAGTGGACCCCAGAAAACAGTACAAAACAATAAAATAAGCCAGTTGATGACCCCTTTAAAGGTGCTCCAAAAGTTGTACATGTTTATAGAATTGAAATGTTATCACAGGAAAATATATACAAGAAATAATCCATTGCGGATACATGTAGAAACATTCGTCTATAATCAAACAATCGGTCTGGTTTACAAGTACTTGCAAACTCATGAAAAAGTTTCATCCTCAATAAGATTTTCCAGTTCTCCTTCTCTGCTGCCAACACTGTTACTTCCCCTGCTGTAGGACAGATGAACCATCATAACATGAATTTGTGATACAAACATCACACACAAAAAAACAACAAAAAAACCAACAATTGAAATACTTTAATGTTAAAGACAATTAGTTGATAACTGACTCATACTGACTGTGACGTGTTGTGCATTGTAAATATCAAAATATATTTTTATATTACTTAACAAATTAAGTTAACAACTTCAACTTGTTTTTATAAGTTATGTCAACTTATTACTAGTCAAAAGTTTTTTTTACAGTTACAGTGTGGCATTATCATAGTTAAAAGTTACCTTAAAGGGCGAAATAGTGACATATCCCTGCAGAAATTCAGAAGAAAATGAAAAAAGTATTATAATTTTATGAACAACAGCATACAGTAGGATAAAGCAGCATGCAGTGGTTTGAGGTCTTATTTTTGTTACTTACAAGGTCAGACCTCCAGGGGCCGACATAGACCTGCCCTGCCTGCGACCCTCAAATGGATTACTGAAAGAGCGCTTTCGCAACATGGATTTTACAAGGATCTGCAGTGCAAAGTTAAATAAGCATATAAAACAAATAATTACAATTTTACAAAAAAAAAACTACACTCAAACATCGTCACTGGGTCCGGCCCTTTTCTGTGTACCATTTCGGTAAAGATAAAAATACAATGGGTACCCATGTGTACCTACGAGTTACTTATATGTAGACAATATGGTGTACTTTTGGTAAGGGCACAGCCTTACAACAGTAACAGTGTTGACACTATGTAACATAATTTGACAGTAACAGAACTGACAAATTTGGACAACAGGAAAAATAATTTTCAGCTACATATGATGGAAAATATTATATTAGACCGACAGAAATTTCCACTCTCATTGCCACTTTATTGAAATTACTAATTTTCAGTAAATCTTGTTACTAAACCAAGAATTGCCCTGACAAAAAAATCAACAAACATTTAAGTTTCAAATGTCACTCACCACAGCAGACAGACTGGGAATAAGCTTGACCGAGTTCTGGACTTCTTCTGCTGTCACCTCAACCACTGTGCAATGTTCCTCCTCCAGGGGTAACAGATCAGTACCATCAAGCGTTACCCACGGGTGCAACTAACAGAATTACACAGAATCACAAAAACCTGTTATAAAGGTACATACGTTAACAAAACACATTTTCCAGAATAACAAATTCACCTTTATTTCAGGTATTGTGATTCTAGTTTCAGGGACTTTATCCAGCATTTTGAGGATGAGCTCACTCAGTTCCTCACTGATCACAGGCCTGTGCAAACAAAACAAAAGAAATCAGACGTGTTGTTCAACAAAAAACACTGTAGAATTAAAATAGGCCTATTTATAAATATTACCTGCCCCACATTTGTTTTAATAGCAAATATGTTAACACAAGATTCAGAAAGACAACTGCACTTGTCAAGTAATTTGAGTGTTTTTAAAGGTGCAATGTGAGATTTTTAGCGGCATCTAGAGGTGAGACTGTAAATTGCAACCAAAGGCTTAGTCCACGGCTCCCACTCCTTTCGATACACATAAAGAAGCTACGGTAGCCGCGACAGGACAAACATGTCATCGCCTGAGACAACGTAGGGACGAAAAGCGTTCTGTAGAGCAGTTTGTCCATTTAGGGCTACTGTAGAAACATGGCGGCGACTTTCATAATAGGGGGCCCGTGGTGTATGTAGATAAAAACGGCTCATTCTAAGATTATAAAAAGAACACAGTTCATTAAGGTCTTTTTACACCACTGATAATATAGTTATGTTTATTATACTGCATTTCTGTCAAGAGATCATTCTAAAAGTTACATATTGCACCTTTAAATGTGCTTATATTCTTAAATTAATATGATTATTAGTTAATGCTAAGTCTTTTTTGATTATTGCATGATTTTGTTCATTTAATAAAAACATTTACAAAAACATCATTAGTGATGTGTTCAGGTTGTGTGTTTACTTGTCTGGGAACTCCACTGGCATGGTCCTGATCTTCTCGTGAAGGCCTAAGATGTAATCATCATGAAAGGGACACTGCGCACAAAAAATATTAACAGATCTGCATCTGGTATACACAAGCTCATAAAACCGCATTTAAACAAGGCCTTACCTTTCCGAAGACAAAACAGTATAGCGTTACTCCCATTGCCCATACATCTAAAGCCTGAAATCAGTAAGAATTGAGAAATTGTTAAATGCAGAGGACTTTAGTTCGCATGCAGCATAATGAAGATGTTTGGTTCTTACCTTTCCACTAAATCTTTGCTCCTGATCAATTAGAGTTTCAGGCGCCATGAAAGCTGGAGTACCCGCACTATTTGACAGGAGAGCATCCTTGCCCTCAAACTCATTACTGACACCAAAATCTGCTATCTTTATATGCCCATCATCCCCAAGCAATAGATTTGAGGGTTTGATGTCTCTGTGAATGATTTTCTGGTAGTGTACTAAAATATAAAATATATGAATTAGCAGCTTATTTTGCACAAAATGACTTCACCATAAAACCCCTCATATGTACGATAACTTACAATATTCAATTCCTAAAATTACATCTCTGAAGTAGTAACGGGCCATGTCCTCTGATAGGGGATTGTCAGTAGGGACCTCCATTATTGGACTAGGAGCAGACAAAAATGATAACAAATTGAGTATAGCTATAGTACACTGTCAGAAATAAAAGTTGTCATTGGGACGATACCCTAATTTTACCATTTAGGTACCTTTAATGTACAAATATGCAATATGTCTCTTTCAGGAACTAATATGCACTCCAAGCTGTACTTTTTGAAAGGGTGCCGCCCCAATGACAGCTTTTGTACCTTTATTTCTGGGAGTGTATTACGGCCTATAGGTGCAAATACTCACCCTTTAGGTACCAAATCAAAGACTATGATAAAAACGTAGAAAGAACAGACAAAAATAAGATAAGACAATATATAGCACAGATCAAATTTGCAGACTAACAATAAAACTACTTACCTAAGTGCAAGTTATCCTCAGCAGGGTCATCAAGAACCTATCATTCGACAGATCTTAAGTTAAACATTACATAAATGAAGTAATCTGTAACATGTCTGGTTAAGGACACTATTGCTCTGACCCACCTCAACTAATTTGACAACATTAAGATGGTCAAGTTTCTTCAAGATGGCAATTTCTTGATATATTCGGTCCAGTAGGCCGATAGGTTTTAAAAGGTTTTCTTGTGATCCATTAGATTCTCTGGAAGGAGGACGCCCTACAAAACCATCACACAACATTATCGTACATTAAGTTACTGTAATTAATTAACCACACATTGTATGTTTATTGCTTACTTGTGAATCCGAACTGCTTCATTAGCTTCTTTTTGGATACCAGCTTCATAGCCTATAAACAATAGTATATTTTAATGTCGCAAGCTGATATATGATATTATAATAGTGCTTTTTATTTCAGTTCATATTTGCTTACATAGTACTGGTCGTCATCTTCATTATATGCTAATTTGACCACACCATACGAACCCTGGGTAAAAAAGGTAGATAACCTTTAAAACAAATGGGGGTGGTTTATGTATAGGGTTTAGATTAATCCAGAACTAGGCCTTAGTTATAAGGACATTTGAGTAGTTTGTACAAACAAACCTTTCAAAAAACAATACTGGTGTGCACCTTGAGACAAAACAATGTCAAGATATGTCAGTGCAAGACGTTTATAAAACTATGGGGAACTCAAATATGCATTTTAATCTGGGACTAGGATAAGCCCTGTCCGGGAAACCACCAATGGTGTTTATGTATAGAATAATTGAGGATGGGCTGTTGAATTATTTGAAAATAATGCACACCAAGGTGGTAATGCCGTTACACAGAGGGTAAAAAAGACATAAAAGTGTCTGCCAAATGTGTAAATTTAAATGTAAAAATTGAAGAGTAAATGCCAACCAGTGCATACGCTTACCTTCCCTATCTGATTCTTCAGTTTATATTGGTTGAGCTGAACACAGTCCTGAATAGAGAAGGACAGTATTGCCACAGATTTATAAATGCAAGTACAATACACTGTCAGAAAAAATGGTCCCTAAAAATGCAGCTATAAAAAGTGTATTTATTTTACTTATTCCGTTCAAAAAGTGAAACTTTTATATTATATTCATTCATTACACACAGACTGATATATTTCAAATCTTTCTTTTAATTTTGATGATTATAACCGACAACTAAGAAAAATCCCAATTCAGTATCTCAGAAAATTAGAATATTGTGAAAGGTTCAACATTGAAGACACCTGGTGCAACACTCTAATCAGCTAATAAACTCAAAACACCTGCAAAGGCTTTTAAATGGTCATTCAGTCTAGTTCTGTAGGCTAAACAATCATAAGGAATACTGCTGACTTGACAGTTGTCCAAAAGACGACCATTGACACCTTGCACAAGGAGGGCAAGACACAAAAGGTCATTGCAAAAGAGGCTGGCTGTTCACAAAGCTCTGCAATCACATTAATAGAGAGGCGAAGGGAAGGAAAAGATGTAATAGAAAACAGTATACAAGCAATAGGGATAACCGCACCCTGGAGAGGATTGTGAAACAAAACCCATAAAAAAATATGGCGGAGATTCAGAAAGAGTGGACTGCTACCACGAGTGTCAGTGCTTCAAGAACCACTACGCACAGATGTATGCAAGACCTGGGTTTAAGCTGTCGCATTCCTTGTGTCAAGCCACTCTTAAACAACAGACAGTGTCAGAAGCGTCTCGCCTGGGCTAAAGACAAAAAGTACTGGACTGCTGCTGAGTGGTCCAAAGAGATGTTCTCTGATGAAAGTAAATTTAGCATTTCCTTTAAAAATCAGAATCAGAACTTTTCAAAGGATACTGCTCCAGTGACAGCTTACGGCCATTTCTTGACTTTTTTGCTACCAAGTGTTTGCATAGATACATTGCAAAAGACCATTCACAGAAAATAGCATTACAATCCCATGACCTCTGTCTGAACGCATACATTTGGTATAAAATCTAATGTACAACTCACATCTCCATCAGAGATAGACACCCGCTTGCATTCAATAGTGGGTCTCCTGGCTGTCCTTGGGTTAGTGCTGCTCTGGTAACTCGATCGCTCCTGCAAGGACAGCTTGCGATCTGAGAGACTTAATCGATGCGGTGTGGTCCTGTAACCATTGGGTGGGGTCTGCCTGTTGGCAGCCACATTCATGGCTGCTACCATGTCGGCCAGTTCTGCATGGTAATCTTGGTCCAGATCCAGTCTGTTGGCTGTGTCAGCACTCATAGTGTTGGTCTGAGCTGCTTATAACACAGGAAACATCTCAGGGGACTTCAAAGTGTTCAGAGGATCTGTGGGAATATCAAAGTGTTATATCAGAATAAAGCCTGGTTTGGAAATTGTATAGACTTGTGACTTTGCTTTCTTTCAGAAAAAAATATTATTGAATAACATTTTGAGGGAAAATTCAAGTAAAAAAAACTGTAGAAACCGCATCTGTTCAGTGCTGTTATTATAGAAACACAAAAATGTCATCTGTATAAAATAAATATGCTTGAACAGAGCATACTGTTTATTGTAATGTGTAATTCTATAAATAATAATTCATTTTGTAATTGTATATTCCTATATATGTATATTCCTGTATATTCTATCCTATACAAAATGGCAACTATTTCTATTCAATAGTACAAAAGCAAATAAGTTTTCAGAATATTTTACAGGAATAAGAAATGAGCCAATACGTAACCACAGACTTAAAGTGTTGCATAAGAAGTTAACCTCTATCAAAACAACATAATTTGTTTAAGTTTTACAAGTTTCTTACAGGATTACTGTAAATGTTAAGTACTTACAAAAAACAGCAGGTGTGTATATTGTCAGCCATAAGACTTTTCTTCTGCTCACCAGGTACAAAAACCTTTGTGTTCCACAAGCACTGAGGACTGAGGGATCATAGAGGCAAAGAGGATTAACTTGTATGGCCACATTTAGTCCACTGTGCTATATCTGTAACAAGAGTCTGTTTACATTAACACAAGCAGTTATCAATGAGATGTAGGGTCATGCAGGGTTATGTAGGATCTCTGGTTAAATACATATGATGTTAAGATGCAGGGTGCACAGGAATTGACTGGCTAAGTTTATATATTGAAGTGAAAGTATAACAGGATAATTAACTCCTTAGAAAGTTTATTAGGAGGATAGGAAGATCAAGTGTTATGTAACTTCCAAAGGGACGTGCTGCTAGACAAGAAGACTGGATTTTATACTCTTTTAGCTCATTTGTGTTTTTATATTTTGTGTTTTGAAATATATAAAGATGTGTGACCATGCCTGTGAAAACCCAGCTAAAGTTTTTTTTGTGATTTGCTGTTTTCTACAAAAAAAAACATCCTGCATAATATAATGAACATTTTGTGTAACTATGACCTTAAAATCTTTCATATTGAGTGAGTAAGGTCATGACAAAGATTGAAATCAAACTTTGATGCTCGTATTGTTCAAACTTTTAGGGTCACTTAAATGTACAAACCTTAAAATAAGTTTTGTGGACAAAAATTTTATTGTGCAGAAACCTTCTTTCATTACAAAACTAAAATACCAATTCCAAACAACATCAATTTTAAGAACTTGATATTGTGTATATTCCAGATTAAAAACAAATAATAAATAAATAAAATAATTTATAAGTGATATATGAAACCTATAGTTAAATGAGACATATCATGAAAATCAGACTTTTTCCAAGTTTAAGTGCTATAATTGGGTCCCCAGTGCTTCTATCAACCTAGAAAACACAGTAACTTAGTTTTGGTAAATCATTCTCGTGAAAAAGGTCATTGAAATTTGTCTCTGTCTCTCTTCTGTGATGTCAGAAGGGGATAAAACCGCCCCTTAATCTGCACTATCCAACCATGGCACTGCCATTTAGTGCAGAGATTAGCTGGCACATTTTTGTTCATAAGTGGCAATTTTGACATGCTGTAATAAATTATCTATATGGTATTTTGATCTAAAATTTCGCATATGTACTCTGGGGACACCAACGTTTTATTTGACATCTTAAAAAAGTCTTGTAAAATGTTCCCTTTTATGATGGCTCTATATTCAGGTGTGCATAATTATTATGCAGGTTTTCTTTTATGCCCAGGAGTAAGACCCAATGCTATAAAAAATTGCCAAATTAAAGGTGAATTCATTAAACAAGAAATGCCGCTTGAGGCAGCAGGATCACAAAAACTAGGATGAAAAGAAAAGATAAGTGTAAATATATATATTTTTAAGTAATAATTCGTTTTCAGGGTGAGACCTGAGATTCTCTGCAATTTCTAGTCCAAGTTTGACTACACTGAAATTGACAGAATAACACAATATAACAAATCAAAAATTAATTTGGAATTTTTTTTAATAATTCCCAAATTAAGTTACATTTGTGTTATTCCCAAGTTTTGATGAGTTTACAATTATTCTAAAATGTGGAAAAATAATATTAAAATATATTTTTCATAAACATTTTATTATTAAAATATGAATGCATGAAGTGACTCCAAGAGTTTGAATGATGCTGTATAAACAACTACATTGTTTCTTACACTCAGAGCTGTCCAGGGTGCTGAAGGTCTACTGAGATCGCTTGTTTAAGTTATAAAATAGCCAATATCACACGGGGGACAACTTCGGGAGTCTCTACGTAACCTGTGATCATGTTTCAAGTTTATACATCACCAATAGACCAGATGAGCCGGGCTGTTCGCCCTCTATCTATCTATCTTTTAGATCTTTATAAACAGGACGCAATGTATCGCGAATTGGAGTCGACGCCTAATTTGGATTATGTAAAATATCTAAACAAAGCTCAACTTCTGGATCTTCTGGAAGACGATGAAACCATACGAGCGACTTTCAGAGTCAATTCAAAGGTAATATTCAAGATACAAATACACATAGTCAGAAAAATATGAATTTGTTTAATTTTGAAAATATGAATTTGTTGGCCAATTGTACTACAATTTAACTAGTTAATAGCTTACTTTTAGCCTAATATTTACTATGGTAAGGTTCGAAATACACTACAGGAATTTTACTACAGTTCACATACTGAGGTGTAATACTATATTTTTTATAGGGGGTTTTACGGTTTTATATTAAGTTGTGGAAATCAGCTTTCTTATTGTAAAAGTAGCCATTTGGTACCAGTAAATAATTGGTCATGAAATATTGATTTAAAATATTTTAGTAGCTCATTTTGTAACCCAAATTTAAGAGAAACTGGAGTGATTAAACATTAAAGTAGGACCGTTCAGGATGACTCGCAATATCGCGAATAACCAATCAGAATCAAGCAATCATGAACGCCATAACACATGATCATTTTTAAAAATTATAATTTATTAATATTTTAACTAATACATAGACCTTTAAAGCATTTAGCATGTTACCATTTTTGTTGCATTTTTTTAACTGTAAATAATTAAATCTAACATTTAAGGTTTTGTCTGCAGTTAAAGGCTCTTCAGAGATCTAAAGCAGTCTTGCTGTCCTCCAATTGCTGGCTGGCAAAGCAGAATTTAGTTTATAAGCCCTATTTGACCAAAACTAAGCTACTCTTAGCTGAAAAACACCAGGAACTTGGTCAACTGGTCTCATCAATTCAACACAAAGAAAGAAAGCTGGGTAAGCTTTGAATGTGATGAGATTCGTCTTGTAATACATCACCCTGTCTATGAAATCCAGGTTAAAGTCTCATAATTATGAGATAAGAAACCTCAAAGTTTAAATTCACCTAGTAATTTCACACTGATTTAAATCTTTGACATGACCTTACATCGTATTAAAGATATCAAGGTTATATTTTCACAGAATTTTATGTAGAAAACAGTTAATTACCAAAAATAATGACTTTAGCTGGGTTTTTACAGACTGGGTGACATATTACTTTTTAATGTACACCACAACATTGACTTGATTTTTTGTTGGATTTGCAGAAACTTTACAGCAGAAATTCAATCTTCGACTGATTCATAGATTATTTAAAGAGAAGATCAATCATTCTGTGAGGCAATCTAAGGTGCATTTAAGACAAATGTATTAAAAGTCAGTTTTTAAAGGCGGGGTGCATGATCTCTGAAAGCCAATGTTGATGTTCGAAATGACCTAAACAAACACGCCAGAATCTGGACCTTCTTTTGAAAGACCCACCCTACACATACACAACCCATGAAACGATGTCGGTTAGTAGACACGCACTTTGCTGATTGGTCACAAGTGTGTTTTGGTACTCGGCCCAACTCAAAAATCATGCACCCCGCCTTTAAGTATCCGGTATTAAGACTTTATAATATATTCCAATCCTTACATATAATGTTCATCTTTTGCATTACAGTATATATGGCAGACATTCAAAGAAGGAAAACTGCTGCCTAAAGATTTTGTGGAATTACTCCAAAACGCACAGAAATTGTACCATAAACGTCTGGTTCAGGCCGAGAAGATCCAGGATCTCATTGCAAAGACAACAATTTACGAGAGAGATGTTTTTCCTTACATTGGGCATCATTTAAACCTTCAGCACACACCAACCACAATCAATGTTTTTGCTGGCGTCTCTCCTGTTATCTTGCTGCCTGATCTTCAGACATCACATCTTGCTCCCCTGAGGCATCATGGCTGTCTTGATTCTTTTTTGATATCCAACAAAGACCATTGTAGGTGCACAGAGAATCATAGATGGCCACAAAGACATTGTTTCTTAAAGCCACTTGAGAAGATTCACAAGCCAAAAACTCCAGAGTAAAATGTTCTGAACATTCGTCTTTACCAATGTGATAAAACATTGTGGTTATAGGTTTTGAATTTTTTTTAAAAATACAAAAGCTATAAAGTTGGCTAAGCCAATGCTTAAAACTTAATAAATACTTCAACATTATATTCCATTAAAATACTCACTGCCTCAGAAGAGTCCATTGGGGATCCAGGTCTTTGATCAGAGTCATCTCTATAATTAGAGCTCATTAAACAGGCAGAGAGAGGTTAAAGGACAGCTTTTGTCAGCCTGTTGGCTTGTCTGTGTCTAGATAATTCTTTGGTTACATTGCTGTCAGTATGTGCTATTGTCTGCCACAGCTCAAATTGGGCAATTTTCTCATCTGTCAGCCAAATGCTCAACATCTTTGGACAGACGTTATGGCCTGATAACGTTTATACGTAATGTAACTTAACATTGAGTGTTGCCAGCAGAAACATTTACTCATAGATTCAATACAAAATTCTTTATTACAAAAAATAGTTGATGTAAATAAAACTTCTCTAATGCTTACATAATCAAGATATACACAACATTGTATCATATAACAAATAAATAACAGTCAAACAATACACATACTTTACAAATAAAAAGAGTAAAAAAAGCACACACACCCATACAATTTTGCATAATGCACTAATGTCCTTCTGTAAACTTTGAAGCAAATATTTTAGCGATTCTTTTGGTCTCTTCACTCCTCTCTGATGGAGGGATGATGGGTCTCAATCGAGTCATCCTTCGAAATGCATTATCAGGATTTGCAGGCTCCTAAAATGATTGTGAATCACACAATAAAGACAGATTTTAGATTACATCACTTACACAAAACATAAATAAAGACAGAAATTAGATCACAATATAGTTTTATAATAAATAATAATAATTCTAGATAAGACAAGTAGAGAAAATTTGCCAAGATGCCAAAGTTAAAGGACCCATTTCATGCAAAATCCACTTTTACAAGGTGTTGTATTCTCATTAAACCAAAGCAGTCTCATTAGACATGCTGTTTTTATTTTCTTGTTAATGTGATGGTGGTATACATGTCAAACTTGAGGTTTTCGTAAAAATAAGCAAATTAAGCCTTCATCTAGTGATCCCAATTCTCTAAATAGTCATTATCTATAATGATCTTTATTTGTACTTTATTTAGAGGTGTACTATACCTAAATGCTTAAAGGATTAGTCAATTTTCTTAAAAAAAAATCCAGATAATTTATTCACCACCATGTCATCCAAAATGTTGATGTCTTTCTTTGTTCAGTCGAGCAGAAATTATGTTTTATGAGGAAAACATTCCAGGATTTTTCTCTTTTTAATGGACTTTAATGGACCCCAACACGTAACAGTTTGAATGCAGTTTAAAATTGCAGTTTCAACGGAGTTTCAAAGAACTTGAAAAATCCCAAACGAGGCATAAGAGTTTTATCTAGCGAAACGATTGTCATTTTTGGCAAGAATTTTTGGTCACGTGTTACATACAGTATATGAAACACACATTTGCGGATCATTTTAAACAACAAACTGACACAAAGACATTAATTAGCATCATTCGACATACAACAACATCGGAACTGTCCTCTTTCTCCACACTTGTAAACACTGGGGTGTAGTTTCGCATACGTCATCTGTGACCTCTTGACGTGATGACGTATTATGTGAGGTCGCGCTGGCGCGTCACATGACCGGAGACAGACAAGAAGCTGTGGTCCAAAAGTGCATCCCCTATACTTTTCTTGTCAAAAATGACAATCGTTTCGCTAGATAAGACCCTTATGCCTCGTTTGGGATTGTTTAGAGTCCTTTGAAACTGCAATTTAAAACTGCATTAAAACTGTTACGTGTTGGGGTTCATTAAAGTCCATTACAATGAGAAAAATTCTGAAACGTTTTCCCCAAAAACACAATTTCCTCTCGACTGAACAAAGAACATTTTGGATGACATGGTGGTGAGCAAACGATCTGAATATTTTTCCAAGAAAATGGACTAATCCTTTAATCCAATACAAAGATGTTTGTCCATCCACATGCGTGTCTGACATTTTGGTTAAAAAAACATGCAGGAATTAGAAAATAAAGTGCAGGATTTGCTTGATGTGAAAAGAGTTATATTATTTTTCCTTTGTGTGAAACAAATCTATTAGTTTTACCAGTGATTTTAAGGTATGGATGCAGTGATTTTGTTTTTGAACCTTCAAAAATCTTCTCAAAATTGACCTTGCTGACTCTATCAACTTTAAAGACATGTAGCTCTGTCATTTATTTTGTCAGATTTTAACTATTCATACATCATTTTAAAGTTTTTTAATAGAGAATGTAGAAATTTTTTAAATCTAGCTAAGCGGGCGTGGTTTCAGCAACCAGTCACCTCAGCTTCTCCCATGTCCCGCCTTTTTACCCATTTTCGGAAATCTGCGAGTGATGCACGGTGACGCGCGGCCAAGATGGCGACGACAGGCACCGCCTACTTTAAAGGAATATTTCATTTTCTTAAAAGAAAAATCCAGATAATTTACTCACCACCATGTCATCCAAAATGTTGATGTCTTTCTTGGTTCAGTCGAGAAGAAATTATGTTTTTTGAGGAGAACATTGCAGGATTTTTCTCATTTTAATGGACTTTAATAGACACCAACAATTAACACTTAACTCAATGCGTAACGGTTTTTTTCAACGGAGTTTCGGGGGACTATAGGCAATCCCAAACGAGGCATAAGGGTCTTATCTAGCGAAACGATTGTCATTTTTGACAATAAAAATAACAAATATACACTTTTAAAGCAAAAATTCTCGTCTAGATCCGATCCAGCGCGACCTAACGTAAATGCGTAGTGACGTAGGGAGGTCACGTGTTACATATATGAAACGCACATTTGCGGACCATTGTAAACAACATGACACAAAGACATTATTAGTATCAGTTGACATACAACAACGTAGGAATGGTCCTCTTTCAACACACTTGTAAACACTGGGGCAGAGTTTCGCGTTCATCTTCTGTGACCTCTTGACGTCATGACGTATTGCGTGGGGTCAGCTGGCGCATCACGACCAGATCTAGACGAGAAGTTGTGCTTTAAAAGTGTATATTTGTCATTTTTCTTGTCAAAAATGACAATCGTTTCGCTAGACAAGACCCTTATGCCTCGTTTGGGATTGTTTATAGTCCTTTGAAACTCCGCTGAAAAAAACTGTTAAGTGTTGAGTTAAGTGTTAAATGTTGGTGTCTATTAAAGTCCATTAAAATGAGAAAAATCCTGCAATGTTTTCCTCAAAAAACATAATTTCTTCTCGACTGAACAAGGAAAGACATCAAAACCCCGGATGACATGGTGGTGATCAAATTGTCTGGATTTTTCTTTTAAGAAAATGGAATATTCCTTTAAGCTTCAAAAATAATTGACGTCACGGAAACTACATCCATCTTTTTTTACAGTCTATGTTTGTAGCTGAAATGACTTCCAATAGTGTTTGTAGTGCAATTTGTACTCAAGAAACTACATTTATGGAACAGATGATTTCAGGTTTAATTGTTGGTCAGGAACGTGTCGTTTAATTGCGATTATAGAGATATCTGTCGTTCTCCATTCAAGGAGATAGGCCTTCAGTTATGCATGACTAAAAACTGCCCTAAGGTATTGCAAACATGGTCGCCTACAGTAGTAGCGCAACTTTCCTAAAGGGGCTTTGAAAACATCTCTATATGAAAAATATTACATGTGATATAATAACAGAATAACCAAACCTAAAATGTAATTTTTTTTCCTTTCATGCAGCAGAATGTTTCAAATAAAACTGACAATACTCACAGATGAAGGAAACACAGGTGCCATCCTCAAAACTCTCATGGACGCCTCCAGATGGTGGGTCGGCAGGAAGAAATTTGGAATCTCTGCAGGCTTTGAACTGCAAGCAAATGGTTTAGATAAACACATGTAACCTAGATATCATGCAGTATAATCTTTATTTTTAAGCAGACAACGCTTGTAAGGATACGGTTTTGCTGACCTCTCATCGCTTTTATCATGCGGTTCTGTGACAGAAAGTACATTAGGTCTTTCATCATCACTTTCTTCAGTCCCACTGTTATTTTGGTCATTATCCTCCACCTCACTTATACTAGAGAGAGAACAGGCTCCATCCAGACCATTTGGAGATTGCTGCTTTTCCCTGTGGTCTGTGACAAGAGCCTCCTCGTTCCTAAATGTTTCAAGATCACTACCAGCTTCAGATCTTTCACACACATCTGAATCTGAGTCAATGCCCTGTAACTGTGCTGTCAGTGAGTGTGGGTTAACTTCGTCTCCTTGAGCGTGGTAGGCAATGCTTTGAGTATGATTTTCCACTACCTCCAGACTTTCCAGCGATCCCATTTCTGGGTCAGACATGAGGCTGGTCCAGGGACTGGTTCTGTCTGTGACTGAGGTGACCTCATTTAGTGTTCGTGGCTGTATTAAGGTTTCCTCAAAGTCTTCCTCCTCATCTTCATCAGATGGGTTATCGTTGGAGCTGTGGTGGACCTTCTCATCTTCAGGAGGAACCGATGACTGTTTGGTCTCTTTTGCTGTGGGATAGCCGATTGGCGAGACATCTTCATCATCCAACCTCACGTCTGAGTCTTTATAAGCCTCACAGCTCTCAGACTCTGATAATATCATCTGATCATCTCTAGAGCTGAAATGTTCCTCAACTACAGCAGGTGAATCTGAGCTTATTTGAAGATTTGATGTTTCTTCAGTCTGGTGTTCACTTAAACCTTAAACACAAAACCATTATAATCAATAAAATAGTATCGACGCAATGTTCAACCAGATTAAAACAATCAAGCTTACAGCTCACCCTTAATGATGTTATTGACCTCTCCCACCAGCTGACTGGACTTCAGAAGCAGATGTGTGTTGTCCATTTCTACATTCCTGAGGTCTTCCTGCTTGGAGGTTTCTCTCAGCTCACTCAGCTTCGGGAACGCTGGAGTGGACAACTTACTGCTGAAGTATCTTTGGATGTCATCCAGCTCACTGAGGTTTTTCCTTATAACACAACAAAAACCTCTTAATCTCCCTAAATGCGAGTTATCTATTTAATTTATTTCTTTAATAAAAAACTACCTTAGGGCAGAGAAGAGCGCTGAACTGGAGGAGTGGGAATCTCCAGCAAATGAGGAGTTAGGTGCTCGTTCGCTCTCATGCAAAGTTTGATGGAACAACCTCACGTTCTCCATGTGTTCATCATGGCGATCCGTCACACTCGACCTAAGATGCCCATTTTCCTTGAATTTAGTACATTTTTGTATCCCATTTCTTACACCCTCACCCATAAAAACCATTCAAATATTCAAATTACTATATATTTAGATTATTATAAATACCTGTCAGACAGCAGTTTTTCAAGCTGACCAGGAGGTGTGCTTATCCTCTGCTCCGAGAATCGACTGATGTGGCTTGGGAAACTGCTGTATGTGGCCGTGGTTTGAAAGGAAAAAGCACTAAACAGAGCCTGCAACAGATATTAAACATACTTATGACCTGTGGCAACAGTAGTACCCTTATAATTTAGGTAGAGAAAAATGATGTACACTAGAGTCTGGGGCGCTGGGCTCGTGTGCCGGCTGTCTCTGTGCCCGGAGTTCATGTACCGCTCGCAAAGGAGAAACAGAGACTTTTAGCTGTCCCTGACACTGCCCGCTGAAATCGTTGATGTTGTACCAGCCGCAAACCGATCGAAAACCCGACAGAAGAGGCGACAGGTCTACCGACACAAATCCAATCACCCTCTCCACATCTGAAATGAAAATAACAGTTTTAAGGAAAGTTATAAAAACTAGACTACATAAATAGCAGAATGCGGAAAAACTACATTATTACCTCCTTTATGCCAAACTTTGAAAACCAAGCATTGCTGCGGATCCACGAGAAGTTCTTTTGACAGCCTAACAAAATGAAAAAGGGAACAAACTGACTACACATCCTTTACATATAAATATATCACATCTATTTTAGATATACACTAACCTAAAGGATTATTAGGAACACCATACTAATACTGTGTTTGACCCCCTTTCACCTTCAGAACTGCCTTAATTCTACGTGCCATTGACTCAACAAGGTGCTGAAAGCATTCTTTAGAAATGTTGGCCCATATTGATAGGATAACATCTTGCAGTTGATGGAGATTTGTGGGATGAACATCCAGGGCACGAAGCTCCCGTTCCACCACATCCCAAAGATGCTCTATTGGGTTGAGATCTGGTGACGGTGGGGGCCATTTTAGTACAGTGAACTCATTGTCATGTTCAATAAACCAATTTAAAATGATTCGAGCTTTGTGACATGGTGCATTATCCTGCTGGAAGTAGCCATCAGAGGATGGGTACATGGTGGTCATAAAGGGATGGACATGGTCAGAAACAATGCTCAGGTAGGCCGTGGCATTTAAATGATGCCCAATTGGCACTGAGGGGCTTAAAGTGTGCCAAGAAAACATCCCCCCACATCATTACACCACCACCACTAGCCTGCACAGTGGTAACAAGGCATGATGGATCCATGTTCTCATTCTGTTTACGCCAAATTCTAACTCTACCATCTGAATGTCTCAACAGAAATCGAGAAACTGTCCAATTTTGGTGAGGTTGGGCAAATTGTAGCCTCTTTTTCCTATTTGTAGTGGAGATGAGTGGTACCCGGTGGGGTCTTCTGCTGTTGTAGCTCATCCGCCTCAAGGTTGTGCGTGTTGTGGCTTCACAAATGCTTTGCTGCATACCTCGGTTGTAACGAGTGGTTATTTCAGTCAAAGTTCCTCTTCTATCAGCTTGAATCAGTCGGCCCATTCTCCTCTGACCTCTAGCATCAACAAGGCATTTTCGCCCACAAGACTGCCGCATACCGGATGTTTTTCCCTTTTCACACCATTCTTTGTAAACCGTAGAAATGGTTGTGCGTGAAAATCCCAGTAACTGAGCAGATTGTGAAATACTCAGACCGGCCCGTCTGGCACCAACAACCATGCCATGCTCAAAATTGCTTAAATCACCTTTCTTTACCATTCTGACATTCAGTTTAGAGTTCAGGAGATTGTCTTGACCAGGACCACACCCCTAAATGCATTGGAACAACTGCCATGTGATTGGTTGATTAGAACTGTATTAATGAGAAATTGAACAGGTGTTCCTAATAATCCTTTAGGTGAGTGTATACTTGTAAGTCCCTTTGGATGAAAGCAACTTATAAATGAATAAATGTAAATCTTTACATTGTATCTAACTTTACATCTGCCAATAGAGATTAAAGGATTTACCTGCATTCTTGCTGGTGGTCCCACACAGGACAGTTACTGTCTTTGACTAATGCCGTGGTCACTGTGCCAGGGGCATCAGCAGTGGCGTAAGACACACAGCAACTGGGTAACGCTCCACCTCGCTCAGCAAGAGGACATCCTGAAGATGAAACATCATATGGTCACGACACAGTCTAAAACTCTGGAAGTTATGTCATATTCGTGTCAATCCCAACATGTACAACTTCACCTTGAAGGTGAGTAAATGACACCGTATTCATTTAATTTAAGTAAACTATTCTCTTCATCCCAAGTTGTCTGATAAAGCAAATGCAACAAATATAACAGCATTGTGCATTATCAGAATGGTTATTTTTACCCTTCAGACTCAGGTGCATGGCTCTTTCTACAGCAATGTTGGCCATGAAGGTCTCCTCACTGCTGACTTCTGTAGATGGTGGAGGCTTAGAGCTCACATCCGAATTCATCAGCTGTCTGCTGGGTGATTGAGTTCGTCTAGGCAGCACTGTGGTGGGGAGGTCTCCACCCTCCTCATCCTCTCCTGAGCTATTCAGCTCCTCGTTTTGTGATATGGCTTGAGGATCAAGCGGTGCAGACGCTGCTGTAGCAGTGATATGGACTCTCAACGCAGCCCCACTTAGATTCTCAGCAGAGCGCTTAAACAACGGATAGACACCTACCATGAGAGAAAAAGATTTTTTAGGTAGAACTCGTCAGCAAATCAGAGTCATATCCTTAAAATGTCTATTACCACTGATTGTTTGTTGGTGCTTCAAGGTCGTAGCAAGAGCGGAAAGGTCCACAAAGGCAGAGCCCACCAGACGGTCAGCGTTATGAGGTCGAACTCTCTTTTCCTTCCCAAAAGCCACCCATAACTGAACCTCCAGCTTCTCCTCTCTTAGGTACCAACGCAAAGGCTGAGTCCTTCTGAGAACCACACTCTTGCTCCCCTGAAACGCCACAGTGGCTTGACCCTCCTCTCGCTCACCCTCCTCCAGAACAGGGTGTCTAAGTTCTGAGCAGAAGGTCTGCTGGTCGTACAACTTGTATCTGTAGTAGCAGTACGTGGAACGCTGTAATTCGTCATGCCCAGGCAACAGAAGACAATGGATGGGCAACCAAGCTCTAGGCATGGAGACAGATAAGTGCAGAGTCTTTGTGTGTTCTTCATCTTCGTCGTCTTCCTCAACTTCGCTGTCCCAGCCCAGTCCACGGGCCGAACTGATGACTCGCTCTCTGTCTGCATGGTGGGCAAAGTTTAAGGAGATTTCAATCCCACCTGCTGAATTCAGCCTGTGAGATGATGCGTTTTTTTGAGGTGGGGAGAGACTGTACCAGCCAGATATGCCTGTAAAAAATAAAGAGTAAGCAAGCAACTTACTAAAACTAGTCATAATATAACATGACACAAATAATCAAATCATTTCCTACATACCGGTTCTTTTACGAATGAGATCTGTAAGCTTTACTTTCACAGTGCCCAGAACAATGTCCTTAGATCTTGTGTTGACCACTACAATAAGGAAAATTTAAAGTAAATTTCATATTCTGAATCCATCTGATAGCCCCTTATGTCCTATAAAAACTCACTTTTGCGAGTGTCCTTGTTGTAAATGGTAAAGATGGCCACTGCATCCTGCATGAGTTCAGCCAGACTGATGCTCTCACCGCTGTCTCTCTGCACCAGCAGGTTACAGCAAAATTCTGCGTGGTGCTCAAACTCCGGGCAGAAACTTTTGGCAGCCACGCGTGTGCTCCGCACCTCACTCTCCGGCAGGAAGGACAACTGCACGGTGACGAAGGAATTGACCCCCACGTCTGAGTAATACTGCAGCGAGCTGTCTGTATCTGCAAGAACTCTGACAAACAAGTACAGAGAGTCTTTAAAGGATAAACATCATGACATTTGGTCACATGACACACGAGAATTAATGAGGTTTAATGTTATTGATGTGTCAACATTTTTGGTTTGATTGACACGCTGGTCTGAATATGCTGAAGTCGTCTGAATAACTGTTGACCGTGAGCTAAAAAAATATTCAAGGTAGCTTTACTCACATTGCGGCAGCTTGTAGGCCAGCTGCTCTGTGCACCTGCACAGCGAGAATCACACTGCGAGATGGCACCACCCCACTTTTCAATCCGACACTCCTCATTGGCCGAGACTTGTACTGAATGCTCACTTCGAGCAGCCCTACAGGCAAGTACAGATACAGTGAGTATTCATAGGTTTAAACTTTAATTTTACCTGATATGTGTGCAGTATTTTTTAAAGAATTATGTATCCAATCACCAGAAGGCCGAGGCTCCACGTCAGACGATCTCTCGGTTCTGGGTACCAGAGGGAGGGAGAACAGCTGTGTATCGGTTTGACCCTGTTTCTGCATAGTGACCATGGCACACAGTTTGGACATGGGCAGCAGTCCCCTGGCTACAAGCTGATCTCTAACATTCGGATAATAATACCTGCAGATGTTTTAAAGATCATGCAAACATTGTTTTCCTTTTATCAAAAGACTTTTTTTATTTTAAATAAAAATGCAAGTATGAAAGCTGTGTTTTTAAATGGCATTAAACATTTACATTTAGGAAACATATCTAGTGCATTTAATCTCTACATTATAATCCCTGGTGATCAAACCCATGACCTTTGCATTGTTCTGCACAATCCTCTATGCATTGAGATACAGAAACAGTGTGTAAAAAGCCTGGGATTGCTTACCTGCACCACACCTCAAACTGCACGCCGCCTCCATTTCTCAGCCCCTGATTGGCCAGTGAGCTAAGCAGTATTCTCTGTACTGGAACATCAGGAGGAGACAGCAAGACATGGGTCTCGATGTGTCCAAACACAGGATCTGGCACACAGAGGGTGGTCTCGGTACGGTATGTCTTGAGGTCCACATCTGTCAAAGACATTTGACAGAAATAAGGGGAAAAAACCACTAAACCGAGTTATTTGATGTGATCTGGAAGAAGGAATAGCTTACTGCTTTCAACAATGCTGAGATCTATGTCTTCTCCTGACTCATTTTGTGCAGGGAAAGAGTATTGGATGTAACAGTCGGCTTCGCCCCAAACTGTGGATTGCAGAGGGGTCAAACCTTTAACTCTCTCTACTCGAAGCATGAAGACGTGCTCACGGAGAATGTCAGCGGTGGCACTCGCCTGCGAGAATATCAAACACAGAGCATCATGACTAAAGCTGCATTTTTCTAACATCCTTGTATGAAATAATTGATGAAAGGCCATTGAATTATTTAATAATAATGAACACTCAAGGTGGTAATTTGCGTCGTGCTGTTACACTGCAGATGTTCATTTTTCCAAATAAATAAAAGGACAGGAGTCAATTATTCTGCTTATACCACGGTTACCACAGACATTGCTCTGGTGGTTATTTTAAGACATTTGACAGGTCAGATGGGCGTTTATCAAAAAATAATGCATACCCGTGGAACATTACTCTCGACCAATTAGAATAAAGCATTCAACAGGCCCATGGTATAAAGAATTTTAAATAGAGCCACACAGATCCAAAATCGAAAATGACCTGTCATTGTCATGTAGCTGTCCATCAATGTAAACAATGTGCAAAGTAGTTGAACCAAAAAGTGCACGATTAATAAAGTTATTGGCTTCTAAAGTAGGGAGTCGACTCTGAATCGCTGAAACGAGTTGTCATATGGATTGAATCTCCTGCCTGACTTTATCCTCGTCACACGAAACTTTGCATAATAATCTCCGCCTACAGCCTTGCCCGTGAAAAACTAAAACTATGACCTGCCCACAGCTAGTTAGTGTGTAAACATCATATCATGCTGTGTTTTCAGTTTGTGTTGTTTTCACTACCAAAGGCTGAAGATATGAAGAACCTGTGGTTAAAATTAGTTTTTCAAGGAGGGATTTACTAAACGTTTGGCTGTGAAGAATCAGTGGTTAAAATTACTTTTCCACGGAGGGATTTACAAAAGGTTTGGCAATGAAAGATGGTTCATTACCCACTATATTTGGAACAACATGCGTCTCCTAACCACAACCTGTAAGTATTTACTTTCCCCCAGTGTTCTAAAATGTATAGTTTACTGTAATGTCTTATCAGTAAGCCGCGCTAGCAACGCATGTTGAAGTTAAACTGTGGCCCAGTTAGCTTAAGTTACAATTGCTTAAATGAGTGTTAAAATGTTAATGTCTGTCGTCGTTTTTATAACTTGGACTGATGATGAATATGTATAGATGTCTGTGTTTAAGCTCTTAATATACTGTCAGAGGGTCACGTTAGCAAGCAGCTAACGCATGTGCACTAACTTAGTGTTTACATTTTTGCTATGGTCGGGTTAGCTTACATGAATGCTTAAATGAGTATAAAATGTTAGTTTCTGTCGTCGTTTTTATTGCTTGGATTAATGATGAATAATATGTATTGATGTTGGTAATGTCTTCTCAGTAAATCATGTTAGCACTAGGTCAATACATGTTGCACTATTGTTAGTCTGTGCCACTGATCTGTGGTCTGTGCGAAGATTGTGTCAGTTGACCAATCAGAGCAGAGTAGGCTACTGAAAGGTGGGGTTTAGGCAGACTGAGTCGTTGAACGGCTTCACACGAATCGTTTGGGGATCTCTGAGAAGTAGGGTAATTTTAAATTTATATTTTGAGAAAATTGCAGTGTTTTTTTGACCTTGCATGCATTTAAACCTGTTGTCCGAGACTTATAAACAGTGATAGGATGCTTAAAATGTGCATCTTACTGGCTCTTTAAAGGTTACTAGCCTTTGTTTCAGTGTGCGGCCGGTGGTCTAACATGTGAGGAGGGCGAGGCTGTGGTGACACGTGCTCATCATCTCTCATTCGCTGCAACGCTGCAATCTGCTGTGCCAAACCCATCGCTAGACACACCCGGAGGTTTCCACGGGTGTTTCCAGTGAACACATCAACCACAGGCATGTAACTATCCACCGCAACCACTGGATACTGAGACTGCAAGAGCAACTCTAAAATCTTTGGGTCTCTGTAAACAAATTCAAATGATTATTCACGTACTGTACGTTCATTTTAAGAGTACATTTAAACAAAAATGCAGACCAATATACTGTGCACAATATACATACAAATCTTTATTTGCCTTTCTTTATTGCTCTAAAGTTTATTGTACAGATCTGTTGGTGTAACATTTACCTGAAGGACATGTAGAACTGGTGGAGAGGTAGCTTTACTAGGCCGAGGAGTTTATCATGATCTGAGCTGCTGGATCTTAACCACACCTCAATGACCATCATGTTGTTCTGCATCCTCTCCAATAGTTTGCTGGTAAGTGTGACTGGAGCCACCTAGAGAACATAAGTGAAACAACATGAAACAAATACAGTAACATAAAATAAAACAGTTATGACATAACATTGATGTTATGTTGTCTCTGATATTGCTTTCTTTAAAGAAATCATAAATTCAACAGAAACATAACAAAGACATCAATTAGAAAAGTAAAAATGATATAAAGTCACAAGAGCCCACCCCTCACAATACTCTGGTGTCTAAATATGGCTCAGACACTTCCTGTCTATACCCACACTTACAGGTTCACAAGTAACCCCTCAAACTTTTTAATGAGGAACTAACCTGAACAAAACTGAATATTGGATGTTTCTGACCCCAGCTGACTGCCGATCGAGCGGCCTCATCAGATCCCAGAAGCTTGCAGTTCAGGTACATGTTAGGCTGAGCAGGTGCGCAGTTAAAATCCCTCCCATCAGGCACCATGAGCAAAGTATGAAGTAAAACATCCTCTACTTCCTGCTGCAAAGTCCTATGTGGTGAGCTTTGGTATCGGGAATGCGGTGATGTGGGGCTTGATCTGCTTTGAGGAATCTGGAGACTCTGAACCTGATTATTTCCTGTATTGGGAGATGGATCTCTTCTGTGGTCCCTTACACACAAACCACCCTGACCATTAGGCTCTTCAGCCAGGTGGGACGGGAAAGCTGTTTGTGGACTTAAAGCTCCCTTTGCAGGCCTTTTTTTGGCGGAAAAGTTCTTGTCTGCTGCCAATTCAAATGTTACCTTAAAAAACACACAAAATGGATTTAATAACTAACAGGCATGTGATGGATAACCCCCTCAGACCAAATGGATGTCCTAGACTGAATTAGATTTAGTACATGGATTAAGTGTGTGTGTAAATTACTTTCAGTGGGCCAACTCCATGTTTTTCATTATTTCCTTCTGGTCTTTGTACAGGCAAGGCGGCAGAGATGCTGAGAGTCTCATTCTGCATAATGGAGCTCATAGGAAACATTGCTGTTCCAATGAGAACAGGCTAAAGAAACAAACAAGACAAGATCAGTCCTCAAACACAGTGGTTCTCAAACTTTTTCAGCATGCGGCCCCCCTTATATACAGTGCAATACTTTGCGTCCCCCCAAAGAAAATTTATGACAAATTTGTTCTAAAACGTAATATTTTAATAAAAAACAACAACATTATATTATACAAAGTAGTGCTGTTGGTTAGTAGCCTTATTCTTTTAGGTTTAATTACATAGAATTCATTATAAATTCATGTATTTTATAAAATGTCATAAAGCTTGGGCCCCCCTTTTTCAGCTCGCGGCCCCGGACCCCAGTTTGAGAACCACTGCTCTAACAAACCAAACTTATGTAAAAGCATCCATGTTTAAGATTTGTTTTGTAATATATAAACGAAACTAAAGTACTTACTGTCTTTTGGAAGTTATTTCTGGTGTAGATCTTGAACGAAACATTCATTTTCCACCATTGTTTAATAGATGACCTACTAAACTGCACTGGAAACAAACTTTGGTGCTGAAACATCACCACTAAAAACAAACAAAAAACCAGATTATTTCACTAGTTATTGGTTGTGTTTCCAAATTACTTTTAAAGAAATACAAATGAATGTACTCACCACCCTCCACAACTTTACTAGAGACAGCTTTTGTAATCTCTGAAGGCACCAGCCGAGCATCATCACATCCAGTGGAAACCAGTGGGAACAGGTACTCTACAATATAAGTGCTATGAATACAGGTGATAGTTACATGTTAGTTTAGTTGTTACATCTTTATACACAGTTTAAAAACAATATTTAGTAAATGTTGTACCATTTCTTTGGCGCAAGGGGTCGAGGTGGTCTTCCTTTTCCAGAGAGATTTTTTGAAGTGCTGTTGGCAGGGGCTTTCATCTCACTGACAGTGACCCTCGCGAAACGAACATCTTCAAGCACAGTCATCTTTTCCACACTTAGGCCAAAGAAATCATCCTTCGCTTTTGCTTCTGAACGTTGCATGTCATCAGAATTCACCCTTAAAAAACAATACAGCCGCTTAACAAAACAACACGCTGCAGAAATTAGGATAATTATGTCCTTTACACATCAAGTGAACATTTTCAGGCATTTGTTGTTACCATTCACTTTAACAACAGATGCTATTTTCCCTTGTATGTGTGTATTAGTATTAGTATGACTGACCAGGGCTTTTTAACTGGGTTTGTGTGGACTTGCTTCTTCTCAGTACCATTCATCTGATTGTCCTCATCCAAACACTCATCTGTTATCTGAAATATGGGTGTTTAAATAATCATAAAGGAATAATGCTGTGGAAAATACACACATAATGAGATGTGTTTTTGTATAGCTCGGCATTGTACCGGGGCTTTGTAGAAGAGGTTCTCCAGAAGACTCTGATCATACTGAGGGTCATTGAGTTCACTGTCCATCAGTACACTGTTGTGATCGGATAGAGAATCTGGAGGAGAACCTTCTCCATTCCAGAACTGCAGCGCTGATCCATCGACACTAAATATTAATAGCAGTTTAATCATTTTTATATATATTAATAATAAACTCAGAACAGTCTCACCAAATATTTACTTTTAAAGTATAGAAAAAAATGCAATGACAGTTCAATTTCAATGGACAGTTCAATGGATTTAGGATTCCATAAGGAAAAGAAGTCATACAAGTTTATAACAACATGAATGTGAAAATGTTGGTGACCAAATTGGGTAAATAGGAGTCTTGACTACCTTCCCAGCAACAGATCTACAGCCATGTCGTCTGTGTTGACTCTGTGTTGGCTTGGTACTTCAAGGTTCTGGAAAGAAGGCTGGAGTTCTGTTTGAAGGATGTTCTCCAGAAACTGTCCTGATGAGGGCCTCTGCGGCCTTCGGGAGAAACCACATGTTTAACAAAATTAATTGTCTACATTCTGCTGTTTAGATTTCATAGATATAGGATTAAAATAATTCCTACATAGCATCAGTGTTGTCTCTGAATAGGGGAAGAGGAAGGTCCTTCAGGGGAACATCTGACTCTACATCAGATTTTAGGGCTGAAACCACCATGGCATTTCTGAGCTTGCTGCCACGTTCCAGAAGAACTGGAATATGAAAAGTTAAAAAAAGGCAATGAATTTATAAATAAGCGACAATTAAGCATATAAATTCACAACCATTATTATTTGGATTGGCCACATTTTTCTGTATACCTTAACAATACCAAATAACACAGTGTTACAAATCCTAAAACGTAATTAAAGGTGAAAACTTTAACGGGTTGTACCTGACAAGAGGTCAGCGGATGTATGGCTGTTCGTTGGAGGAGGTTGAGCCACAACAGATTTGGGGTTTCCATTTATGGGTGCTGGCATGATGTTACTGCTTTCTTGAAAATACAGGTAATCCTTTCCTCTAAATGATTGGAAAATCACAATAACATAGACTTAGTTTAAATTTTGCACTTAAAAGACACACATATATGACTGAAATAAATAGTATCTGCGTAAGATAAAGTGATTTTGTTGCATATTATTTGTACTAAAAACAAATTACAGGAAGCATTACCTTAAAGGAAAACACAGCCGTTTTTCAATATTTTACTATGTTCTTACCTCAACTTAGACGAATTAATACATACCTATCTTTTTTCAATGCGTTCACTTAATCTTCGTACAGAGTGTCGTGAATGTGTTAGCATTTAGCCTAGCCCCATTCATTCCTTAGGATCCAAACAGGGATAGATTTAGAAGCCACCAAACACCATGTTTTTCCTATTTAAAGACTGTTACATGAGTAGTTACTAGGGCTGGGCAAAAAAAAAAGATTTTACGCATAATCGATTTTTTCTTTCGTATTTATTTCCGCAAACATTAAACGTAAGATTAACGTTAATCTAATTACTAGTCTTCTTTACTCTTCATTCATTCAGTGCTTAAAATGGCAGTTTCATGTGCTTCATCGACGTTGATGCCACCTTCACATAAAAAGTCAATAGTTGGAAGCATTTTAGATTTCACAAGCAAGACAACGACGATAGTGTTGTGTCTTTTTAATTTCTTTTTATTAATTACCCACTTGTAAACTGCTGTTCACTGTTCTTTTTTTTAAATATAGTATTTGTATTAAATCTATATTCATTGAGTTGAATCGAGAATCGAGTATTAAAACCTACCCGAGAACCGGAATAGAAAATTGAATCGAGAATCGAAATCAAATCGATTTTAAAGCTTGTGAATCGAAATAGAATCGATCTGGAACATCTGAATCGATACCCAGCCCTAGTAGTTACACGAGTAAGTATGGTGGCACAAAACGAAACGTGGAGATTTTTTAAGTGGATAAAAAAATGGAAACTATATCCTATTAAAAAATCTCCACGTTTTGTTTTGTGCCACCATACTTACTCGTGTAACTACTTATGTGGGGAGGGACAATTTGGCTAATTTGCACGTTTTTTTTTTTTGGCCTCTGGAAGGAAACCGAATTAGTTTGGTGGCTTCGAAATTCATCCTTGTTTGGATCCTAAGGAATGAATGGGGCTAGGCTAAATGCTAACACATTCACGACGCGCTGTACAAACATTAAGTGCATGCATTGGAAAAAAGATAGGTATGTATGAATTCGTCTAAGTTGAGGTTAGAACATAGTAAAATATTGAAAAACTGTGGTGTTTTCCTTTAAAACAAACAAATATAACAAACCTGGGTGTGTGGACAGAACTGGTGCCAGCTGTCTCCTTTCTGGTGTTAGTGGGCTGATCCAGAGATGGAGCCACAAGCATGTTCTGATCAGTCATTACTCCAGGAACCTGAGCATCAAGGCTAATATCAGTCGTAGGTACTGAGCTACTGCTGTCGTATCCGTCTGTCAACGGTTCTAGGGCAAGTGTAGCCTGAAGTACACAATGGCACAACGTTAAAAAGTAAAAGGAAGTCCAGAATAGTTTTAATCTGATCAGATAATTAAAACTAAATCAATCAATAACAAAAACACAGGTAGAGAACATATAGCTTTCAAATGAGCATCTCATCAACCTGAAGTTCTCCAAGTTTTTCTGATGTCGGGGAAACAAGAGTGAAATATCCGTTTACGGAATGAGACAAAGAGAGTCGAGCAATCCCAGGAATTTGAGCTCGAGCTATAGGCAAATGATCAACCTTTGTAAGAACATCCAGCACCAAAGAGCCCATATCTGTCAAACAAATGAAAAAATATATATATAGATATGTAAAGAAGAAAAAACAGCTAGTAAAACTCTGTTAGGAGATCTCATATGCAGCAAGATGACACATTTTTGGAAGCACCTTTACCTGTCAAATAAGATGTCAGCTGCTTTGGTCCACATCGAACCGGAAAGCGGGCCGTAGATTTAACCCCCTTCTGCTCAACGTGTCCATCTCTGGGCTTGAAGAAGGTACCGTTAGATGATTCTCCCCACCATCTCAGTCGAACAAGGGTCACGGGAGGAGGTTTGATGATGGTCCACAACACTTTACTTACTGTTACCCTGAGGAAACATCTCAGCTGACCCTCCACTAGAGGAGGAATACTAGTGGACGGAGACACATCACTAAGAGCTGCGAGGGTTAAGAGATAAGTGTTATTTAAAGACATCACAGGCTTTCTCCGTGCTAGTAAGACTAAGAGGTTTAAAACAGCTTTTGGAAAATGAAACGTCCGCCGTATAACTTACTAAACAACTTCACTTACCTTTTCTTCTGTTGCTTACCCCCTTTGAGGGTTTCGCCGTTTTATTCTTCATCCCTTACATCGATAGTTTTCTTCATAAATTGAATCAAAGCTATCATACTTTGTTGACAGTTGCGTTAACAAACATAATACCGCTGAGCAACGGTCGACCAATCAGATGCAAGAGACGTCTTCCTCTCTGTTTCGACAAACGCTCAAAGAGGATTCTAGCGCCTCTGGTGGAGTCTTGAATCATTACAAGGGACGAACGCATGATATTTATAGTTACAGACATTTTTTACAAGTGATTCTCATACCATTGACATTAGAAAAGTTTCAAATGGTGCTTGTAGTGTTAGTGTCACCTCCATGTAATGAAATGTTTAATAAAATTATCAAAACTTACCTCACTGGTATATCTAGTGAGTAGTGAACACACACACACGCTTTCACTGGAGTGCCCAGGGAGCAATGGGGTACAGGTGCCTTGCACAAGGGCAACTCACAACCTGTGGCCAGTTGCATATACATAGCCATGAAGTTAAGACTGTGTCTTAAGAATGAGTCTGACTAACTAGCAGTTAGATAGGACTAATCAGTCCTACTATTTGGATTAAAATTTTTCAAATCTACCATTTTATGTAACATACCTAAAACAGTTATGATCAGTCTTGAAGAAAAAAATGATGACTAACTTTTAAGAATATGTTTATGCAACCGGCCACTGGCATGAGACTCCAACTGGCAACTTGCAGATTACAAGCCCAACTCTAGACCACTAGGTTATGACTGCAAAGCAGGAAAGCATTCATAGACACTTCCCAAAAATATTAACTATAATTCTTACTATTATAGTAATAAAGTAGTAATTTTAATCAAAACAGGAACAAATGCCAAGTACACAGTAATAAACATTAACATTCTAAATTAAAATTGTAATGTTTTTATTTAATTTTAGAGATTAATAAAGTCTGCAGGTCAAAATAAAGTGCAATACAAAGCGCATTGCTCCAACTGGTTGCGTCATTGCTCGGTAAGATTGAAAGTCCAGAAAAAAGCTTATAGGTCATGTTTTTGTTTTGTTGCCCCAAAACACACCTTTGACCCTGGACCACAAAACCAGGCTCAAGTAGCACAAGTACATTTGTAGCAAAAGCCAAAATACATATTATGGATTATCAACTTTTCATTTATGTCAAAAATCATTAGGATGTTATGTAAAGATCATGTTCCTTGAAGATATTTTGTAAATTTCCTACCATAAATATCAAAACTTTATTTTTGTTAGTGGATGCAGTTGCAAATGACTTTATTAAAGAGAACTGTGTATTTTTCTTAGATTCCAGATTTTCAAATAACCCTATCTCAGCCAAATATCGTGTTATCATAACAAACCATACATCATTATTTATTCAGCTATTAGATGATGTATAAATCTCAATTAAAAAAATCTGACCCTTATGACTGGTTTTGTGGTCCAAACGCAGTCATACTAGTTTTTTTTAAACTGGGCCAGTTTAAGTAAATGGTTTCTTACAGAGAAACATAAATTTATGCAATATACTTAATAATAGACAGACACAAAGAATGTCAGGAACCCTCTGACCCATGCTCTCTAAAAAGCTTTTCAGAATACACTACTAAGAATACATTTCTTTTCAAGACATTCAAACATATAAAAACAGACAAAATGAATTACAAGCAAAAAAGATTTATTCTTAAATCAGAATCACAAAATTATAGAAAACAATACAAAAATGTCACTAAATTTACAAGCTCACTGTCCCTTTCCAGCAATCTTCTTTGAACACTCCAAAAGAGCATTATGGATGTCTTTAGCACATGAAATCTGTGATTTGATCATACTAAGATACTGCGAGTAAGACAAAGATTCAGTTTGTACTGTGTCTGGTTTGGTGGCTGTAGGTACGAGATTGGGAGAATGCTTTGTGCTGTCGATGCTCTGTGAGAGACACTCATGGGACAGACGCTAAAGGAAAGACAAAAAAATTCTTAACTAGTACAGTATTGACAAAATCAAGTCATCTTAAATAAAACACTAATAAAACTTTATTAACCTTTAATAAAATAAATACAAATACTTTAAATTTTAAACAAAGCAGGGGCTGATGACGAACCTAACAAACATCTATCTTTGGTGAAGTATGGTTAATTTTTACATAATACACGTGGGTTCCTGGGGTTCGAACCCATGACATTTGCAATATTAACACAATGTTTCACCAA
This sequence comes from Misgurnus anguillicaudatus, assembly GCF_027580225.2. Classification (NCBI taxonomy): domain Eukaryota; kingdom Metazoa; phylum Chordata; class Actinopteri; order Cypriniformes; family Cobitidae; genus Misgurnus; species Misgurnus anguillicaudatus. The sequence continues at coordinate 15,297,172 of NC_073360.2, read as the reverse complement.
CTGAGGTACATGAACACTATTTGCCGTGAAACAAAACAAGGTGACAATATAATTGAATAATATTTCCAAAATATTACATGACTAGTACAGTTCTTACCAGACAGAGCTCCAGCTGATCACAAAGAGCATAAAACTCCTCTAAACTTTTATCAAACCGTTGTACAGCTGCCTCATTACCCTTCCTAAAAAAGATTCATCATATTTGTGTTAACCCATGAATGAACAGTGAATTCAATACACAAAAGCTGAGGTAAAGACATTGCTTACAAAATAAATTCCTTGTGATTTCATAGAACAGAACTACTGATTGATTCTCTTTTATTCACAGATCATGGTACCTACACAGTAATTAATTGTACTACTAGTACCAGGGTACATATACACAAATAGAGGTTTTAATTAGATTTTACTTATTAACAAGCAGTACACTTTTCAGTTTTATCTGAAAATGCATTTGCCCTACAGTTATTTAAAGAGTGTTTGAACTTACTCTGTTGTGCGTTGGTTGTCAATTGCCGTATTGTACGAAAAATTTTGTGAAGCAATGGTCATGACATTCTGAAAACATACAATTGTAAATGTAAGTTTGTTTCCTGTTTCCACTTAATATGATTTTAGCTCTGAGGTTCATGGAACAAACCTGTAAACTCTCCTTGAGCTGTGGTATCAGCATTTTGAATCTGTGAACGGGATCAAAGTCTTGTTGTTGACTGAGCTGCTGCTGCTGTTGTTGTTGTTGTTGTTGCTGCTGCTGTTGTTGTTGCTGCTGCTGTAAAATAGCGGCTTGCTGAGCGGTCATTTGGGGATTGTTAGTACCCAGCTGCTGCTGTTGTTGCTGCGACGCCATTTTTAATGTAAAAGAAAAATAAACGCGACAACTTCCGCTAAAGGTTAAGTCGGTTCTGGCTAGAGGGAATACAGCTACGCCCAATTCTCGCGAGACGTTGGGTTTAGGTTTTGGAGTAGGAATAAAATGAAAAACAGCGGTTCTGGATAGATAGGATACATCTAAGGCATAATCTCATGTTGGGTTTAGGGTTAGGTTTGTGGGTAGGATTAGAATGAAAACAGCACTCATCCGGCGATATTTCACGAGATTTTGGCCGTAGCTGTATTCCTTTTAGCCACAACCGCTAACGCCGTTGATACGATGGTTCATTCCTCTAGGGGTCGCTTTATAGCCTGAAAAGCTAAGCACCACAGGGTTAACTGAAACGTAAAATCTTTTTAATATGCTACTTCTTCTAGTTATTGTTATTTGACGAGTCATGTTTAGTGATTAGTCTATCAGCCCTTAGAAAACTAACAGGTGCCACGTGACCACGCTATGCGTACCAAATACTATAATTAGTATAATATAAATTAAATAAACGAAGAATATAAAAATGCTAGAATAAGTTTCTCATGATGATGACAGACCAAGGTCATAGTCTTTGCAGAGTTGCCAATGCTATTTCTGCTTTTGGTTGATATAATTTATTCTGCAGATGCTAAAAGGATCTTGGACATTATTTACTGTAAGCCTTTGACAGCAATGTCAGCATTGGGGCCAATGCCAAATGGCAGTATTAAATCTCGCATCTAAAACTGCTGCATTTGCTTGTGCCCTTATTGACTCCACTAATCCAAAGTGTGACTTGTAGCAAGGTTGTAAATTTATGTGCTGGTGGGCACAAGTGATCCAAGAAGATTTAACCATTTGATATATCATATAAAAATTATGATTTTTTTACTACTTGAAAGCTTATAAAAATCATCTTGGGATCTTTTGTTTCTTGACCCGCCTCCCCAAACACTTTCCAATAAAAAATGTAGTTTTTATGCTGTTGTCAATTTTACAATGGGTTTGTTTCTAATACTAATAAAAGCCTAAATGTGTTAAATAACAAAATTCGATAAATCTTTCAACCATAATATTTTGTATTTTTAATTTAAACATGTAACATAATGGGGATAAACACACAAAAAAAGGAGTACCATAAAGTTTCACCCGAAAATGCGATTTACAAACGTCTGGAGAGGAAGTTGTTTTGATAACCCGGATGTACACAAAACCACGTGACTCATGTTCGCACGTGTGGGTAACCCAGGGATTACAGCGTGTTGCGATATGTCATGAATTAATTTACGTTTGTTGGATGCGATTTATTAATGCGAGTTTAGTGCTTTTTTTTAAACCAACCGTTCAGTTTTATCTGACAACGTAGCTTGTAACTAACTTAAAGGAAACTTTACACTCTCAATATTTGCAAGCATGTTTGCTGAAGAGGAATGGACTGATTCTCCATCAGCAGATGGATCACATCAGACTGTTGTCAAAAAAGCGTCTTCTACTCCTGTCAAGGTATGCAGCATATGGCATGTTTAAAATATACCAGGAACTAAACTTAATTTTAAAAAGTGGTTAACTTATGAAGTTCACCCTGTGTCATTTTAACCCCAATAGGATAAGGTTGTGGGTAAACGAAGTCTTATGAGAACTTTGCAGACGCTGGGATCAGTTCCAGACTGGGAGAGTGAAAAAACTTTTGGGGATAGCGATGAGGAGAAAGAGAAGTCACCTGCACCCAACAAACCAAAAAAGAAAAGGTGCAAAAAACGCAGGAGATCTTCTAAGGTTGATAATGTTGAGGGGGAGCAGAAGGAACAGCTGGATTCATCTGAAACACCTGCAAAGAAGAAGAAGCAGCAACCAATGAAGAAGACAAGTGAGAATATGAGCTAAGTAGTTTGTTAATATATCCACCTAATTGTCAGTGACTTTATATCAGGGCTTATGTGTTCACAAGTTTAAAGATCTCGCAAGATTCCAGTAAGGATAAGAGTAACAAAGGCGCTCCGGTAGATAAAGAAACAAGTCAAACAGAGCAAATACTGAGCAGAAAACAGTGGAAGAACAGGATGAAGAACAAGAGACGGTGTAAGAACAAATACCTACCGAAAACAACCGATATCGATAATGCCAAAGCAAAGAAAGAACCCTTGGAACCACCAAAAGACCTTTCGGCAACCCAGAAAGTGCAGAAAGATAAGTCAGCCAAATTAAAAACGAAGTCTCGTATAAAGAACGATATTACTGTCAAGAACAATGTTAAAAATGGCAAAGACTCTGTTAAATCAAATATGAGAACTGATCATACTCAGACAGTAAGTGACTCTATCAGCAACAATAAAATCTCACATGAATTGGGAAATAAAGAAAAAACACATAAAATGACCAAGCAAATGCAAATACGGGCAGAGAAATTGAGACAAATTTTAAAGTTGCATCATACTGATGACAGTAAAACAGACAAACATAAGAAAGAAGAACAGGAAAACAATATAGCGAATACAAAGGGTGACGCTGAGGAGACGCCTCCTGACCGTTCAAGTGCCTTAAGGTCAAAGATGGAGAAACGGTTAGAAGCCGCTCGATTTCGCCACATCAACGAGCTGCTTTACACTTCGACCAGTGGTGAGGCCAAACGCATGTTTCAACAGGACCCTGATGCTATTGGGATTTACCACAGGGGTTACACTGCACAGGTGCAACACTGGCCTGAAAACCCTTTGGATTCTATCATTTCATATATACGTCAAAGGTGAGACAACTTGCCTCTTGTTAATTTCCAACTCGGTGATAATTACAATGCACTTTTTAAGACTAAAAACCTTCCAGTTTTGCATTTATAAACAGCACTGTTTGAATTTCTGATCTTTGTTTTTCAGACCAGCTTCTTTAGTCGTTGCAGACTTTGGATGCGGGGACTGTAAGGTTGCAAAGAGTTTGAAGAATAAAGTTCACTCTTTTGACTTGGCTCCAGCTTGTAAGCTTGCCACAGCATGTGACATGTCAAAAGTGAGTATTTATATCGTTATTATTTGGGATATATATCATTTAAACTGTATTAATTTGATAAACTCACTGTTTATTGCTTTTGCAGGTGCCACTCAGAGATTCCACAGTGGATATTGCCGTTTTCTGCCTTTCTCTTATGGGAACAAATCTTGGTGACTTTTTGAAAGAAGCTAATAGAGTTTTGGTGATGGGGTAAATATGTTTCCATTTGAGTTTAATAATAGCCAGGACAAAGATAATAAAAAGCAACTGTGGACACGGTATGTACCCGCAGCCAGTACGTGCTTTACTTCAGGTAGGGCTTAAAAGGAGTACCCAATGGCGCGCAGCAAGCGTAAACGATGCTTGAGACAATTGACAGAAGAACTGTCACTTGCACACACAGGCCAGTACATCGTCACAAAAGTTTATCATCTGTACGTGTTTAAGGCCTTGCCAATTTAAATATTTATGCAAAGCAGACACGAAACAGATCTGAATGCGCTGCTCATGCGCTGTCTGAGAAGTCCGAAGCGCGCGTCTGGCAAGCCATGTCTCAAGGCTTCAGACAGCATGCAAATACAGGGGTCACGTTTCCTTGCGCTTGAACGGACAAATACACAAATACTTTTCAAAATTATCCTCATAAACATTGGGTCTCATTCACTAAGCATGTGTATGTACAAATTTGTGCGTGAGATGTGCGTACGAATGTTTTCACGAACAAATCGTGATTCAACAAAAATGTTCGTATCAAAATGTCTTCTAAATGTTTGCAAAAATTCAAGAAAACCTAAAACCACTCGTACGCTATAATCAAATATTAGGCTATAATTGAAGAGTTTCGTTGCAAAACGAGATAACTCCGTTTTTTTAAATTTTTCAGAAATCTTGTTTTTTGGTTGTTCATTCCAATTAATATCAATTCAACTGCAGTTGGTTTGTTTTGATTTAAACCTTCATAACTTAAAAAATACAGCTAAGTAGCACCATAAAACAAAATAATAACATAACAACATAATAAACATGTTTTGACAAAAATGTTAAAAACAGATTTATCTCGTTTTGCAACAAAACTCTTCAATTATAATGTGTATAATAATGTTGATATATAAAATGTACATGATTATGTTTTTTATTATCATATTTTCTGTATTATAGATTATTATACATGATCTATATTATTGTTTTATACATTATTATAGCTTACTTATTTTTTCTACACATATAAAGATGATGCACATAATGACAAATCTTCACGCTTTCCTTCCTCACTTTTTAAATCTCTATGTGAAAGCGTCATATGTGACTGTCATGTAAATGTAATGAGAAGTCCAAACGTCAATCACGTAATTTCTTGTCTGTTTTATTTTAGATACAGATGCGCGTCTCTGTCATACTAATTAAATGTCATATTTGTTAACGCATCCAAAACTTCTTTAATGTTACTTCAGCCGTTGGACAGCACTGGCTTTCTTCCAAATAAAATATGAAAAGCAAAACTGAACTTTATCGATAATAAATATGATCATGGATTTCTTTTCAAGGTCTTTTGCTTCTATCACAAACTGCTTTAAAATTTTCTGTGGACCAGTGCTGCGCTGCGGAAAGCCTTTATATGGAGCTGGTTTGGGCGTGGTTTATGCAAATTACCAACCTTGTGCACGCGCGTGGCCACTCATGTAGAACACTCCAAATTCACTAACGTAAGAACAAGTAAAAGAATAAACTCATGTGCGTACGCACGTGTTGTGAATTCTGTGGAAAGTTTTCGTGAGAAGTTTAAGTGTGCGTATAAATATGAAAAACGTACGCAATTATTAGCGCATGAGACCCATTATCTGTTGTGTAAATGTGAACAATTCAGAAAGAAAATGCATCTGTAACAGTATACTGAATCTGTGCATTACATGTAGATCTTAAAGGGACAGCACACTAAATAATTTCCATGTCTGCAAAAATATTTTTTTTTTTATGAAACATCGATTACTAATCGATATCGCACAGAATCAAAACCATATACAAATGAAATGGAAAGGAAAAAATGAAATTGCATCATATGACCTCTTTAAGATTGTTGCCTTTTAAATTATAATGCCCAATTTGGCTCCCCCTAGCTGTGACATCAACTGTCGTGAATGCCAGACAAAACACATTGTAGCCATACTTTGGTCCCAATTCCATTTGATCTTTTACAGTCTTTTAAGATTCCTAAAATTGGTCTTGGATACCAAATTTGTACACTGTGTGAACCTGGTTTAACTTGACTATTATATCTTCTCTTTTACAGGGGTGTTCTTAAAATTGCAGAAGTTGCCAGTAGATTTGAAGATGTGCGTTCCTTTACTGGTGCAATGTCAAGTCTGGGCTTTAAGTTGGTCAGTAAGGTAAAGTCATGCTTTTTTCAGTTACTTCATGTATGTGAGGTTGTGCTTTTATTTGTGCCTGTAAGGAATCAGGATGCATTAATGCTTTAACCAAGTTCTGAACTTTTGATGAGATTCATTTTTTAAATGGATAGTTCACCCAAAAATGAAAGTTCTGTCATCATTTATTCACTCTCATACCCGCATAAACGTCTTATATTTTGAGAAATGTTTGTAACCAAACCGTTAATGAGCCCCAATTACTTTCATAGTAGGATAAAAGAATACTATGGAAGTAAATGGGGTACACGAAAGGTTTGGTTACAAACATTTCTCAAAATATCTTCCTTCGTGTTCATCAGAACAAAGAAGTTTATGCGGGTTTGTAATAACATGAGAGTGAGTAAATGATGAAATAATTTTCATTTTTGGGTGAACTATCCCTATAAATTTAGTGTTTAATCAGTAAAGGTGCGTGTATTATATTGCAATATAATGAAGCCGCAGTGTTTGCACCACATGATGTGCATTGTTCTGTGAAATTGCCTTAAATACTGTATGGCCACGCAGAGAAATTATTGAACTTGATGTCTCCTGTAAGATTGTTTAATGTTTAGCAACAGACAATGTATGCTAATAAAGTTTCAATTATTGTTGCTTACATGAGAGCTGTTGTTTTACCAACCACCTATGTTTTTTTTTTCTTAGGACACAGAAAACACCCACTTCTACTCTTTCGAGTTCATTAAAACGGGAAATGCACCAGAGAATGTGAAGAAACCTGGACTACAGCTTAAGCCGTGTCTGTACAAGAAACGATAAATCTGCATATTCAAGTCAATATTTTGTTTAATTTGTCTTAATGTTGGAATTTGTATGAAAGAAGAACGTTGCATTTGTAAGCAACCTATACAAGATATTGTAATTTTATAAACAAGAATTTAAGGTGGTAAATGGATATCTATCCATTGATAAATATGTTGTGTTAAAGCCTTTCATGGTTCGACTAAATGTTTCCCAGATAAACACACTGACCCAGTGCATGTTTGTCAAGTATTTTATTGTGTTGTTAGAGATTTAACAATATTTTCCCTGTAGAGCAGTGGTCTTAAACATGGTGCCCGCACGGGGTCTGTGAGTTGCCAGCCAAAGCCTCAATTTTAATATTTATTACATCTTTTTTATATATTAGCTTGGCTTCTTTTATGCATGTTAACTTTTTAAACAATGATAAAACATATCAAGTAAAATAAAATAAAATCAACAAGTAAATCAACATTGCTCGCAAAAAAGTTGGAGACCCCTGATTTGGGGAATAAATGGCAAGTAGGCTACTTAAAGGCAGAGCAAACATTTAAGAGATATACTGCATGGACACTAGAGGGCACTACAGCATTATACATTTTACGCTGTCAGTGAGTGTGCTGAAAGCTCAGTTTGGATATAAACAAAATAGGCAATAATCAAACTTAAAGATAAGCTCTAAATGAAAAAAAATTACTATAATATAGATTGCTACTCCTTAAAAAAACACTTTCATTAATGCTGAGAGTAAAACTAAGCTACTTAAAAGTGGTATTGTGCCTGGAAAAAATAACTAGAAAAACATTTGTAAACAAATTTCATTGTATATACTGTGTATATATATATACAGTGGTATCCCAAAATCTGAAACCACAAGAACTGAAATACTTTAAAACTACTTAATCTCACTTAATAAGAGTCTGAAAAGAAAACATGTCATACACACTTTTTTTGCATATGAGCTTTTCAATGATTATGAATTGAGCTGATGTGGATCATATGCTACATGTATCCCAGCATGATTTGAGATATAGTTTCAAATAGCATTGCATGTACTCACTTGTTGCAGGAAAACCTGACCTTTATGTACAAAAGAGTTAACACATTGTCACATAATGCAAAAAAAATCTTAAATCTTTCCCGGTTTAAATGCATGTCATATCACAGTTTTTAGGGCCTTAGCCCTTTAGCCTCAATGCATATATACCCAACAGAGGCCTCACACGGTGCTTTTTACATCAAGAACAATAGAATAGCGCACAAGCTCGGCGTAATCCGGCCCGGTCCCGTACGGCAGCACCGTCCTCTCTGGAGACCGAGGATCTTGCATAAGGGCTGCCAGAGATTCACGCTCTTTTCTGTTTTTCTTTTGAAAGAAAACACAAAAACGAAATTTTAAAGTGTGATTAACTATTTTAATGCTATAAGAATTTGACTTGTTAGTAGTACCTTGTTCGGCTGGTGACTCCTCTCACTTGATTTACTAAAAAGAAAAGAGATGCATTAGATAAGACATACTTTTGGGTCATTTATAGCTTGTAGAAACTTGAGTTGCTTTGAAACCATCATCTTCACCACCAAGACAGGAAAAGTTGTTTGTAGTCTGTCGCACGAGTAACTGAACTGTGTGGTCAATGTGGTGTTCTTGCCAGCCTGCACAAGCCACCGCATATCCTGTTTATGAACACTACGCATGTCATCGGTCTAGGTAAGATACCTCGCATCCTGTTTGCCTCCACTCACCTGTATTGCAAAATTAAATCTGAGTGTTTTGAAAAAAAAAATATAATAAATCCGCTCACCAGAGAACAAACAAAACGATAGTAAGGATGAGGGTGATCGCAGCGGCCGATGAGAAGCAGATGGTGACGAATATCACTGTGTAAAATAAAACAAGGAGTTTGTGAAGCTTCAATCCTCTTGAAATATTGTAGGACGGACAGCTGGGATACTCACAGTGTTGAGTGTCTTCGCTAGTCACATCCACGCGGATGGAGACTGTAGCCTTGTGATGGTGGTACGAGACGTGGCAGATGTACAGGCCCGTATCCAATACAGAAACTGGCTCTGTAAAAACCAATGCCATGCCAACAGTGTGTGCCGCAGAACCATCTTCCCTGGGATAACAAAGAGGCATGTCTTTAAATAAATAATAGTGCTAAATATGCACAAAAAACATTTGCTTTAAGCATAAATATTGGTTTAGATTTAAGTATTTAGTAGATCTGTTTATCCAAAGCAACTTACAGTGCATTACAAGGTATACCTATTATCAGTATGTGTGTTATCTGGGTTAAAATCCACAACATTTTGCACTAAAAAAATATTTGTTGGTTCAACTTAAAAAAGTAAGTTACCTGGTTGCCTTCAAATTTTGAGTTAATTCAACTTTAAAATATTAGTTGACTTAAAAAAAGTTGTATAAAAATTGTGTGAACTCAAATTTTTTAAGTTTAATTAACCCAAGAGGTAACTTACTTTTTTAAGTTGAACTAACTTTTTCAGTGAAATTGAAATACTTTTTCACAAATCTTATACATTTTCTGTTCAACTAGGGTTGATTAAATCTCTTTTTTAACTCATTCACCGCCAGCCTTTTTGAGAAAAGTTGCCCACCTGCATTTTTGTGATTTTAACAAAATTTTCACAAAATTCCTTGCAGGAAAAATTATTTTCTATAAATATATAAACATACAAATTATATCAAATTAAAGAACACACCCTCTGCTTTCAAACAAACAACAAACAAACAAACAAACAAAATGGGGAAAAAACGTTTCATTATATATTTACTTTTTCTACTTAATTTAACCACTGAAATATGGATATTTCTCTTCAAAAATACAACATTTTGAGCAAAAAGCTTAAAAAATTGCGTTTTTGTAAAGAAATTTATGTTAGAGATCAGACTCAGAATGACTATCAAACATAAAGGCAGTAAAAAATAATTCATTAAATCTTTTTAACTTCCGTTTTTGATAAATTCGTTTTGGTGCCATCTGGTGGATAAAAGCGGTATTACACTTTCACTTTGAAATTCGTCCAGAAAAGCATATTTATTAGTTAAATATGAACGCATAAATGACGAGATAACTCGTCAATGGCGGTGAATGAGTTAAAAGTGTGCTTTGGTCCATACTGTCATGAAAAGGTGTTTGCTGCATTATTGATGGGTGTTAAATCTTACATTTACAATCAGTGAGAAATCATAATAGATTTTGTATTTGCATGCATAATTTGATGACTCAGCTTACCTGTAACACTGAGTCTTGTATGACGATGCATTCCCATGAGCTTTCAGAAGTATCTTTTGATACGAGAGGTTTTCTTGCAATGTCACCCTATGCTCGTGTTGCCCCTGAGCTCTACGATAAAGTGTGGTTTTATTTAAAACCGCAATAGATGAGATAGCTGTGTGAAAGATAAAGCAGATTGCATTCACCAAATAAAATCAGCCCACCATTACGTTCAATCATATTGAAAAAAATATAGCTGTGCTTACAATATTTTGGAACGTGTATCGTTTGTCTTTCGTCTTTGTCGTGCTCGTTCTGGATCAGACATATCAAATCTTTTCCCTCATGCTGACTGAGCTGAAATTCGTAAGTGGAATTGACTTGCACATTAATTCCATTGTTCTTGAACTGAACAGATGACTGAATTATGGTGTCTTCATCGGGAAGAATCCAGGAGATGTTGGGTTTTACTCCATTGCCAGTGTACTCACACACAGCATGCCATAGATGGTTATATATATCTTCTTCCACAAACAATTGGCTTTTAGACGGCCCTAACAGCAAAGGTTTACGTTATTTAAACAAGTATGTACTGTATACAGTAAGCAGTTTGTGTAAGCTCCTTACAATGGAAGTGAATGATGACCATGGCTGTTTTCCAAGCATGAAAATGCTACATTTAACTCAAAGTTGCAATATGGCTTCAGATGATGTATATATTTGTATGCACAACTTTGATCATGTGTCCATGGTGTTTTTGTACACGAGCCACCGGTCCCCATCGACCCTGACTGCATCAAAGGGATAGTTCACCCAAAAATGAAAAATCTGTCATTTACTCAAGTCATTTCAAACCTGTATGAATGTGTATAATGTTCTGCTAAACACAAAGGACGATATCTGGAATCAAGCAGGATGCAGGAGCACCATTAACTTCCAAAATAGGCAGAAAAAATACAATGGTGCTCCAAAACATTGGTTTCAAACATTGCAAAACAAATGAAATTTATAAAGGTAAAGGATGACAGAATTTAATTTTTGGGGTTAACTATCCCTTTAATGCAGCCAAAGTTGATGGGGACCAAGGGCTCATGGACAAAAACACCATGAAAACATGATCAAAGTTGTACATACAAAGCTTTATACTATGGGTCCGTTGAATGCTTGACTCTAATTGGCTGATGAACGTTCTGAGGCGTGCAATTATTTTCTGGGAATATCACAGCGAATGTAGTTCCAGGCAGCTCTCTTTCCCCCATTACAGTACCATATCACTTCGAATAGTTAACTGTAATAATGGACTAACAAAAACAACATGACAGACGATTTTTCAAGGCAATAACAGCGCTGTTTAGAGATGCACAGAGATAGCCTCGTTCACACAATCTCTCTCTCTCTCCCTCGCTCTCTCTCGCTTTCTTTCTTTCTTCTCTGTGTCCCTGTCGCTCTCTTTCTAATAACTGCATTAAAGCAACACTAAAGAGTTTTTGCTCTTTGCTCCCCCTACAGGTTGGAAGCAGAATTGTTCATTACCACTGTCGTAAATAATTTAGCCTGCAGCAAAGCTGGCTCTGATTGGATTGTAGGTCTGCCGTAAAGCAAGTTTTTGTAGTTTTCACTCGAACTCGAAACTTCTTTAGTGCGGTTTTGGCCGAGAGAGTCTGCAAAGCGAATGTGAAAGTGCCGTTCAATCTGTTTCGAGTGGATGAACGACTGAAACTTTTTTGGAAACATTATTTTAAGGGCAAAAAAAACTCTTTGGTGTTGCTTTAGTACCTGCATTAGAATGCTATTAACGGCTCAAGCCTCCATTGCCAGCTTTAGAATGACGTTTTGGAACAAGCAAAAGAGCCATTGGATGTGACGCGGATGAAATAACCCTACACACAATAGCGATTTAAGTACAAAAAACGGACAAATCCCTTTATATATATCATGCGATCAATGTTTTAAGCTGTGGTAACTGTATAAGCGGAATAATTGGTTCCGGGCCGTTGAACTATTGAAAAACAATGCACATCCGAGGTGTAATGGCCACTCCGTTTCACGTCGTGGCCACATCACCACCTCGGGTGTGCATCATTTCTCGAATAACTCAATGGCCCGTCGTCAATTATTCCTTACATATATCATATTCTACATCACCTTAAGCCATATTACAACTTCAGGTGAAATGTGGGAAATGCCCTTGAAATTTTGCTTGACAGCCATGGTCATCATTCACTTTTATTGTCAGCAGATAAAATTCCCTTTAAGGAAAGCAAAAAAACAGACTTTTTTCCACACAAGGAACACATCATGACATGGGAGTGACTATATAAAAAGTTTTCATTTTTGGGTGAACCATCCCATTTAAATAGGTCTTCGTCAGTCAGTGCAAGTGTGTCTATTACAAAATTCTACTTAAAGGTCCCGTTTTTCCTGATCCCATTTTTCAAACTTTAGGTTAGTATGTTGCTGTTAGAGCATAAATAATACCTGCAAAATGATAAAGCTCAAAGTCCCCTTTCAAACGGCCAGTTTGGACTAGCCATCTACCTCCCGGTTGAATGACGTCAATATTATAGTTTTTGACTAAACTCCGCCCACAGGAATACGTCAGTCGCCAGTTAAGCTAACGGCAAGCTAAGCTGCTGTCCAATCACAACACACTAAACAAGCTACACAATCAGAACTCGTTACGTATTTCTAAAAGAAGGGACTTCATAGAACAAGAAAGACATCAGCTCGTTTTGAGGACAGTGAAAGCAGCGGTATTCAGAGAAGTAAACTGTGTAAAAAATACTGCGTTTTTTATACGTGAAACATGAACACATGTTATATTGCGCACTGTAAACACAAGCAAAGCTTCAAAAACACAGAAAGAACGGGACCTTTAAATACAAGTAACACAACCAAACCCACCTAACGATGGAAGGCCAATGCTCTTTTTCTCTGGTTTCTCGAACCCACTGTGCTCAACCACACAGGTAACGGTGCATCCAGCATACATGTAAATAGGGACGTGTGCCACACTCCCAGCGATCACAGTATGACTCTGCTGATACTCAGTCTGACTCATAACAGTCACACCAGGTCGGATGTCAATATCACAGTGCTCTGTAACCCAGCTGATAGTTGCTGTAGGCCTCTGACTCTCCACCGTACAAACCAGCCGCATATATGCAATGTCGTTCTCCCATTCAACACTGGACTGCAATGTTATTATTGGTGCCTCTGCAAAAAAGAGACCATAATGTAATAAAAAATAGTTTTACTCCAGGAAGCTGTAAATAGGGATGTGACAATAAAAAGTTTCTGTGCCGATACCGATGTATACTGATGGTTGTCCTTTTTACTACTAATATTAATAATTATGGTCAAATTGCTTTTATTGCCCAATACTGATTGTAAACTGTATTTGTGCATTCCTAGATATATTACATGGCCAAACATACTGTATTTGAATTTATTTAGATGACTAGGTTGCATAATAAAAGTGTACTTTCCAAGTATGCTTAAGATGCTTAAGTCCTCTCTAGGTTGACAACTATGAACATTTGCATATTGAAACTGTATTTGTTTATGATGGTGTAGCTGTCTCTGTCTTACCACAAACTGGAAGAGCAATTTGTCGTGTCTCTTTTCCTGTTAGATGCGGATGTTCGACTATGCACTCAACTGTGTATTCACTGGGCACGCATATGGGCAGAGTCAACACACTACTGACAGAATGTGATCCATTAAAGGAAGTGACATCAGAGCGAACCGTAGCATTCAGCTTTGGTGGAAGGGTCCAGGACACGTTTGCAGCAGGTGCAGCGTTTAAGGCCAAACATTCAATGGAAATGTGGTCTGAATTCTCCTTAAGATTCCAACTAATGTTTGGGGGAAATGACACTGGAAAAACAAAAACAGATTAAATTTAGCATCTGCAGTTTATACTACAGTTTTGGCGAGATGGGCTGTTGTTTTTCCAATGAAAACAACTCATAAAAAACAGCTCACAATCTAGAGAATTGTGTGCTTCCAACTTTGCTCCTGTGCAAGCAAAATTCATAAAGAAATGATTTATTGTGAAGGATTTCGGAAACCACCCAACTCCCCCCATTTTAGTGAAAATCATTCCTCCATTCTGTTAAAGTTGCCTTGAAACAGAAGTAGCAATGTCTTATTATTTTCCCCATGGTGACGTATATCAGAGTAAAATGGTGTCCATCAATTACGATTGGATCGTCGCTGCAATCTTTTTCTCGGACCCAGCCCACCTGCCATACCATATGACCGGAAGTAAAAAAAAGATCGTTTTGTGGAGAGGAGGAGATTTGCGTTTTTGATTAAAGATTATGAGGCAATATGAATTTTTAAAAAAATAATAAAACTCACAGATAAGTAAAAAAACACCATATTCGGTAATGCTTCACTTGAAGGGGTGTTCATAAGACTGACATGGCACGTGCCATGAACATAAAGGAGATTTTATGACAACTGTCATTAAGTGTCATTTGTTCAATTGTGTCATTTTTTATGCAAGATGACATTGTTTGAAATGTCTTTGTTATGACAACTTGACCTAAACCAATACATCATAACTTGTCATAAATCTGTCATAAACATGACATAGCAGAATAATTATCAACCTTAAGAAACTGCCTCACTGAAAAAAAGGATTCATTGAATTTAATAAATTTTTTAAGGTAAGTGGTTGCAATCAATTTATTTAAGCTACATTTGAACAAAAAAGATTAGTAACGTAAAATAAAATTTAAACTTTTGTTTAAATGTAGCTTAAATAAATTGATTGCAACCACTTACCTTAAAAAATGTATTAAATTCAATGAATAATTTTTTTCAGTGTAGCTTTATGGGTTAACGTTACATTCAACTGTCCTTTAAATGTCATTAAGTGTTAATACTCTGTCAAATAATTTTAAATACCTTAGCAAAATCCAACAGATAAGACAACGCTGCATGGCTTAACCCATTATTGCACTGATTTCATTTATTTTTAGGTAAATCGGTCTCAGAATGTAATAAAATATTATTTTATCAATGTTAATTATTATTATTATTATTATTATTATTTTAATTATTATTATTAATTTTTTTAATTATTATTTTTATTATTATTATTATTTTGTAATTATTATTGAATAATTGATTGATATTTTATTTGTAGTTAAACACATGGAGGAAACTTAAAAAAAATTAACGAATATTCATGATGTTCATGAGTATTAACTTTTAATGACATTTTAATGACAAATTCAATTACTTTATTACTGTAAAAAGTTGTCAGTTATGTTGTCTTGGTAATCTCAAGTTGTCATGAAAAGTTATGATGTATTGGTCTATGTCAAGTTGTCACAACAAAGACACCTCCAACAATGTCACCCTTGCAAATGACACTTAATGACAGTTGTCACAAATGTGCGTAAAATCTCCTTCATGTTCATGCCACATGTCATGTAAGGATTATGAAGGTGTCATGTCAGTCTTATGAACACCCCTTCAAGTGTTACCCAATATTCCAAAACATGACCGTTTCTCATTTCAACTTTGAAGAGGGCCACCTACATAATAATGCTGATAGGTAAATAAATGTAAGTGGTTGTTGTACTTGGATTTCCAGATAATTTTGGCCATATAGTGTAGTGCTGAGTGAAGTTACAGTGAAGTTAATAAATATTAGGAAAACATTTTTTACAGTACCTGGCAATATGACTTTTGGATTCACTTCAAGCGTAAACTGCAAAGATGCTGAATGTGTACGGTACGAGGCCTGACAGAGATACTGTCCTGCGTGCTTCAGCTCTAGAGGTCCGCTGATAAACAGATCACTTCCAACCACATGCACATCCTCTGGCATTGGTTGATCTTCCCTTGAACAAGCAGAAACAAAAGTGCAGAGCATGCATTTAAAACATTTACTGTATCTTTATGATGTATTCAACAAGTTACAATCCAATATTTTAAGATAGCATCAACATTGTATAATATGACAGTTTTTTTTAAAGAGCAACTACACTCATAAAGATGATTCACAATGCCATAAAGAACCATGTACCTTTTTCCAAAAAAAATGATTCATTGGTTATAAAAACCTTTAAAACACCTTTATTTTTAAGATGATATTAAATCAGTGCTCATTCATATTTTATGTCTGTTTGCATATTTAAAAACTTTAAAGGATAATATTAATGAATCTTCCTTGATACAGCTGATTTTATAACTTGGAAAATTGCCCAAAACATCCATTTCGATTGCAATGTTTGTGTCCTCCATCTGAAATGCCAGTGAAGTTTGATTTTCACCCTTTATAGCAAGATTGTTGTCTTTCAGCTTAAGCGAGGAGAGATCTAGCAACAGCAAAAGAATTCAAATGAGAAAGCTTGTAAGCTTATGCTTTCGATTAAATACAATTTTGGCTTGTACTCACAGTAAGTTGGCAGGGTAACAGTCTTTGTGTTTGAAAAAGGAAGAAGGGTGTATTCAAAAATGCAAGTGATGTTTTGGCCCCCATAAAGGTCTGATGGGAACCGGTATGAACTTGTAACTGTATCTGGTTTTGAGGTGTTTCTCTGTGAAAGTGTCATGTTTTTTGATTCAGGCAACATCCATGTGATATTTGGGTGTGGTCGTCCCCCTGATGCAGTGCAGGTGACTTCTTGGAAATCTTCTCCGCCTTCTTGGACCAGGACAGTCTCCATGGTCACAAAAGGTTGAACTGTTAAAATGGAAGAGTTTGCCAATGAGGACAAAACATACAAATGTTTTAATTTCTTTTCAAACACTTTTTTATGGATATTTAATTTGTTAAAAAGTTAAAAACTAAGCATTATGTTTTCAATATTCCAATTTGAACTGGTACATATTGTAACTTTTGTATTGTTGTTTCGGTTAGGTGTGTGGTCTAGTTTCAGATTCACAATGTGATATGTGTGGTCAGAGAGCTGTTGCAAATATAAGAGCGCCACAGAAAACACTTGCAACACCCATAGACCACCTTATGCAGGAAGATAATATTCAACTTCAGTTTTGTGTTACATTGCATTCTGAATAAAAGTAGCATATATACACGACAAGGCTGGGTCTACAGGAGGCTAGATTTTCCCTCTGTCCCCCAAAATATCCAGCCAAGCATGAAAAAATAGAGTGTCTCTTAACACAAATAGCATCCCTTGTTGGCAAACGCTATTTAAATTAGCTTCCTCCGACCAATGTCTGCAACAATGTCGGCGATATTGATAAGGCACAGCATATGAATTATGTATTTTCTGTTTCAGTATATATATATATATATTTTACATTGAGTGTTATGGCTGCCCATCCAAAATTTATGAATGCCCCCCCAGTCCAGAATGCATAGTATCGGGCCTGATGCATGACAAGAAATGACTACTTTTGCTTGTATCTGTCTTAGAAGAACTCACCAAATGTTTCCACCTCTATGTTGGCTTCTTTAGGTTCAGTAAAGCCTTGATGTTCGACGACACAGGTAACCGTACTCTCATTATTCATAATTAAGGGGAAGCGAAGTACACTGATTGAACTGCTTGTGCCGTTGGGGTGAACAACATTAGTCGTGTTTACAGTAAAGATGTCATCTCTTGGAAGGGCACCAGAGATCTTCCATCTAATAAAAGCCTCTGGCTTGGCATTGGAGGCAGCACAAGTGACAGCTTGGTGGAGCATCCCGTTCACAACTTCTTCCTTTACAGTGATGTCAACATCAGGCCGGGCTTAAAGAGAACAGAAAAGTTGTGTTTGGAAGAACTGTTCTTAAAAGAAATAAATTTTTAATTGCACTCATATCATACTCACCAATGACAGTGAGGAACATGGTGTCCTTGGTTTCATCTACATCGGTGTTGAAGACGCACGTATATTCTCCGTTATTGTCAAGACTCTCTATGCTCATTTTCACAGTGATGTTGGTAACTGATGCTGGTAAGTCAAAGTTTTCTCTGCTGAATGGAGCGTTAACGTTGTAGCCCGCCATTTTCCGTGCACGGTTTGAGGAATCCAGGCGGTTCCAGGAGGAGAACATAACTTTATTTGGTCCAGTGTACATACAACGTAGGTACACCTCTTCCCCCAAAATCCCTCTTACAGTTTTGTCGAGAACCAAGTCACTGGGCGAATCTAAAAAAACAAGGCAGCTTGATGTAACCCAAAGGCACTCAAAAGACATATAAAAAGATTTAAAGACATAATCCATTACAGAAATGATTATGACTCCAACTGATTTTGTTTATTTGCTGTCCCCGGCTAACCCCACATATATCAAGTGCATCTGTGGGTGACAACACTTGGCACGTCTAATACATTTCATTTCTTCATTTGTCATAGGGGTATTTAAAATTGCACTTATGAAATGAATGCTGAAGGTCACTGTGTAAAAGAAAAAAATTCCTTGCTTTGAAAAATAGTTCAATTAAAACTCTAAATTAGGAATGATTGCTTGTTTTAGGAATTTTAAGAAGGAACTGACCAGACATACAATGTGTGACATCATATGTAGCGTGCCAAAAATCTGCGATGGGAATTGATTTGCTTCACATTCACAAGAGGAAGCAGATGTTTTTGGTTTTTAATCACGTGATACCAGACTTTCCATAACAGGCCTTTAACACACGTGTCGCGTGTTGCTGTAAACCGCACGGGTACTGTACCTGATTCACTGTCATATTTAACCCATTTACATTTGACACAATACTGTGCTGTTAAAAGCATCATCAGTTTATTGATTTATTGACATTTAATGCACATTTTCAAAAAGTGGTACAAGTCTGGATAATGTGAATAACTGTCAACACATTAAACTGAGAGGGGCTAAATTTTTTTTATTGTAATCTGTGTTGACCTCTTGCCGAACAATTCAAGGCAACATTTTCTACATTTTTCCCTAGGGATCTAATTTCATCAGCTCTATCGAGTATACAAGCCAGAAATGAATTGTTTCCATCCCTCTGGATTTATTGGTTTCAGGATAATAGGTTTTATCCTGGGATTTGTGGGGAAAATCTTTTCCTAAAAAAATGTCCAGTGCCTAGAAAGTGCAAATGCCTAAAGCAAAATGTGTTAGAGGATCCCCCCATTTATTGCATGTCATTGCACCATCCATTGGATGATATCATCAACGAAACAAACCAATGAAATACACCTCGTGCATGAAGAAAATGTCCAAACCATCACCAATACAGACATGTGGCCTGTCCAAGCAAAGAAAAGCAATAACTATCTTGCATAAGCATATTTGAAAGGTGAACAAATATTTTGCGAACAAAATATATTTAATGTAACCTCTTTAAGAATTGTTAAAAAAAGAAATATTTTCAGTAAGCATTCACTGATTAAGAAAAATGAAGTTGTGTTTAAGAGCTTACTGAAAAAAAAACTCTCTCAATGAATTATTGTTACATTGTTTTACAGCTGTAGGTTTTAATATATTTGACAATAAAATAATAACTTAGATTAATCATCCAGAATTCATTAGCATCTCAAAAGATACACAATAATCTGACAGAAGCTGCAAAAATCAAGCCAAAAATAATGAAACCTGATAGACTTACCTTGCATTTCCCTGCTGTGTGCAAGATTCAAAAACATCCCTAAAATAAAAAATATTGGCAGCTTCATATTGAAGTCATTAAACAAAGCAACTGGAGCAAAACTACCTGAAGGTAAGTGCATGCCAATGTGTGTGTGTGTATGTGTGTGTCTGTCAGACAGAGGCCAAAGACAGCTGTCATACAAGTGTGTAAATGTGTGTGTCTGCACATCACCCCAACCCCAAAAATAGTCAAGCTTTGAATAACCCACAAACTGCTCATTCCACTACGTTTGTATTATATTTTTCAAAATGAATCACATGCACATTTATTTCCACTTCATTTTGTCACTTTATTTTGGTTTTGATGTACTTTTATGTGTAACAGCCTGTAATGATGTTTTAGTAATGACTGAGATAAAACAACCACCAACTGAAAAATGTCTGATTTATACAGATACATTATAAAGTGAGATATAACAATGTGCAAAGAAACAAAGTTTAAATGTCTGAAAACTTTGTTATGCTGTTCAATTTTCAGTTAACAATCTTAGTCAGGAATCCACTTTCGATGCGTCTCATTTGAGTTGTTCGGCACTCGGATGACTACACAAACACTGTTGACTCAGCAGCTGATGGAGTACAGAGATGAAGTCTGAGGTTTCAACGGCATTTTCACTCATTCAACTTACAATGAGACACAAGTTTCAGTCCACGGCAGAGACTTCGCTTGAGGTTTCTCAGTTTCCTACTTCAAATGCGGCAGGCGTTTGCTGCTCGTTCTCCTGAGATGTAAATGTGTGAATGTTACTCACTATGAGTTTGCACTGTGACAAAAAGTTTCTGAAACAGAAACAAATGAAGTTGTCATTATTTTGTCTCAAACGGGCACAGACACACGTTCACACTGAGCACACAGATTTACACCGCATAATGACGGTTAGAAAGGTAAACAGGAAGACAAGAGCCAATGCACCAACCTCAGCATTGGGTTCCTGTCTGTCAGTGTGAAGATCTCCTTTAAAGGCAGTAAGTGAACCTCGTGCAAAATAAGCCTTCTGTTGTCATCATATATTCAACATCTTGACAGTTTAAATAGATGTTCGATATGTCAGTTGTCGATGTCTATGTTGATATTGATGCATTGTCTAGAAAATATATTAATTATCTCGATAAAAAAAAAGCTTTGGAGAAAATAAAGGTTTATCGATTCACAGTCTGCATATAGTTGTTTATTAAACTACTTGATCTGACCTTTAAAAAATACTTTTGGTATAGCCTTTTATATGATCCAATTAATGCTGGCATGTTAAATAATCTTATAAAACCATTTGATTCAGATGTCACGTTTAAAACGACCTGACAAAACGTTTACAATGTAAATCGTACAGGAACACACATCATGTGTAGCTCGCATGTGACCGACACTGATCAAATATAAAGTCAAAGTTCATAGCTATTGTTTAAATCCCTTTGTTAAAAGCAACAAACATTTTGATTATAACAAGATTATAACAGGGTAACAAGGTAAATCAGCTCCTTCACCGTTCCCTGTCGCTGCTGTCCATATAATGTCAGACAAAATGGTCCCTAGCTGTCACTGCCGGTCAAATTTGTATCTCAGAGGTACATTTTGATACCAAAGAGTGCATATTAGTTCCTTAAAGATACACACTGGTACCAAACCTATACATATCTCTATCTAAATGGTACATATTGACCTTATTTAAGGGTACTGCCCGAGTGACAGCTTATAAAGCAAACTTTTAATGTGCCAACAAGCACTGATGTCTTACTGTAAACAAGGGCTGTCCACGTTTTTCTGCCAAAGAATATGAACAGAGGATCTTCTTTACACAGAAGCTTATGGGAGCTGTGAAACTTGTTTTGGTTTTTGGTCTTGGGACTGTGCCTGCAGTTAACACAGCGAAAATAAACCTGTGACTATTGAGCTCAATGAATTCTGTATAAAAAATTATAAAGAAAAACTTATTTTAGCAATTTAAAGATAAGTAGGCTATTTAAACTACCAGATACACAAAACATGCAGTTAACTTAATAATATAACATTTATTTATATGGCTGACATTTTTATCAAAAGTGATGGTGCATTCAAAGTATACATTTTTTACTGTATGTCTTTTCCCTGAGAAGCAAATGATTAACATTTGCACAGTGCACTGTAAAAAACTTTGCTGCCTTAAAATTTTTGGTTTAATCAACTCAGATTTATAAGTAATTTTAACTTAGCCTACTATTATTTATCTTGACAAGAGACGAGTTGTGAAATAAAAGTTGAACTTATGAAATAAAGTTGAAATAAGTCAACTTCATTCTATACTGTAAGGGGCTGTTTACACTTGGTATTAAAATGTGTTTTCATCGATCGGATCACAAGTGGACGAGAGAGACACATTACGTTTACACCTGGTATTTAAATCCGTCTCTTTTGTCCACTTTCGACCGCTTCTGTGCTGAATACTGTGAGGGGGTGGTCTGTGAGACGGTGGGCGAGTCTCTCTGCTGTCATTCAAACCCGAGCGGAAGTAATTATGAGTTTATATGGACGCAAACTAATATTATGTCGGAGTGCACTGCTTGTTTAGTAAGTAAACATGCTGCACAGAGTTTTGTACGTGTGTATGCAAGAGCTTTCTCTGAATTTTCAGCGCAATTGATGAAATAGGATCGTGCAACTTTCACACGCTTTCAAAATGAAACTACGGAGATCAGCCGCTTAGTTTTATCAATAAAAGGCTATTAATAGCTCTGTTCACCGTATGTTCACGACAGAAGTCAAAAAAGACATAAAACTTGTGTTTAATACCTCAGATTAGATCAATGGGCGGAGAGAAGGCAGTCATGTGTGGCTGTTCGAACGCATTCAACCACATGTGCGTTCCGCAACTCCAAAGCGATCCGATCGAAAGTGGTTTCGACTACCTCTGGATGTGGTTGAAAGTGGTCGAAAGTGGACGAGCTCAAAACGTTTTAAACACCGTTTACACCTGTGATACGATCGACGAAAACGCATGTTAATGCCAAGTGTAAACAGCCTCTAAGTTGCAACCCTATCACGAAATAACGTACCTATAGTCACGTAAATTTGTCTTTTCCGTGACACTGACACGCTTTTCCGCATTTTTGCGTGAACATGTCACGCATTTCTGTTTACGTGTCACTGTCACGTATTTGTTAATCAACTGTTTTGTCCTATTTTCTTACCATTGGTTAGGTATAAACCAATAGTTAAAGTGTCTTCCTAACGCAAACACCAAATCTAACCCTAGACCAAAGGGTCAATGGTTTGAAAATAGGACAAAACAGTTGAGTAACAAATACGTGACAGTGCAACCCTGTATCACGAAATTACGTACATATAGTCACATAATTTCGTGAGTGTTTTCCGTGACACTGACATGTTTTTTCCACCTTTTTCATTGAACATGTCACGTATTTCTGTGAACGTGTCACTGTCACGTATTTGTTACTCAACTGTTTTGTCCTATTTTCTTACCATTGACACTTCGGTTTATGGTTAGATTTTGGTGTTTGCGTTAGGATATCACTTTAAGTATTGGTTTATACCTTTTTATTTTATTTTATTTTTTATAATTTTTTATTTTTAAACCATTGTCGCCTGACAGCAGGGTTAGAGTTTAGATAAGGATGTCATTTTATGTAAATCTTACCCTAAACCGAAGCGACAATGGTAAGAAAATAGGACAAAACAGTTGAGTAACAAATACGTGACAGTGACACGCTCACAGAAATACGTGACATGCTCACGCAAAAAGGCGGAAAAACGTGCCAGTTTCACGGAAAACACTCACGGAATTATGTGACTCACTATAGGTACGTAATTTCGTGATAATGGGTTGGACAGTGACACGTAAACAGAAATGCATGACATGTTCATGCAAAAAAGGCAGAAAGCGTGTCAGTGTCACAGAAAAAAATCACAAAATTACGTGACATACATAAGTTTTTGTGATAAAAGGTTGAAGTAACTCATCTCTTATCAAGATAAATAATATTAAGTTGAAACGACTTGTTTATCTGAGTTGAGTAACTTGAAAGTCCCCATTTATTAATGTGTACATATTGAAATAGCCTACTTTTCCTGTTTGTCTGAGGCAATAAAAAGGCATTCGGAGATATCGATGCATTAATTGTAGATCTGTATAGATGAGACTATATACTGTATGTTAATAATACAGAGTTCACTCACTCAAGGTTTTGTTTATATTATACCCATATTGAATTTAAGAGTAGCCTATTGCAAGTAAATGAGGTTATGAAGATTGTCTGCCCGGCAGGATGCTATTAACGACACGGCAAGTAATTACAATTACATCTCTCCTTTCAAGCAAGCATTTTCCCATTATTTCTTTAAGCTGACGCAACAGAAAATTCACACTCGGCCTGTGACAGA
This sequence comes from Misgurnus anguillicaudatus, assembly GCF_027580225.2. NCBI lineage: Eukaryota > Metazoa > Chordata > Actinopteri > Cypriniformes > Cobitidae > Misgurnus > Misgurnus anguillicaudatus. Next base: position 15,272,979 of record NC_073360.2, on the reverse strand, counting down.
GACCATAAAGTTCAATAGGCCTGTGTGGGCGCAGGACACGGGAGGGGGAATCAATAAATTTCTTAAAGCTGAATCAAGCTGAATCATATATAAACGCTCAACAAACTGCGTGAGAGCCCGGCTATCACTATGAGCTCTGGGGAATGCGTTTAAACAGTCAGCATTCTACCTGACGGGCTAACCAGATTTCATGCCATTTAATGAGGCCATTAAAATTTTATGGTTTACTGTTTTTAGCACTACATCTAATCATTTACAAAATATGTCTTTATAATGAGCACTTCATCAAACGAGTGTCATCTTTAGAAGGAAATTCAAAGAGAATAGAGAAAATAATCTCACGAAAGCATAAGAAATGTCATCAATCATTCAGAGCTATACACACACAGCCTATTACTGCCATCTACAGGCAGACATTAAAACTGACATATGTCCATTAAGGAGACTTCATAAACTGGTACAAAAACTACACAACGACGTTCATTTATTCATCATAGCAGCCATAACGGTAGCAGTTACAATACTTTTCACTTCTAATGTATGATATACGTCTACCAGTACTTTAAATTAAAAGAACAAAATTGCCTACTTTATATTATATTACAAATGCACTCAGAGGCACAAAATCTCTTTTCAAGCTTAAACTGTTGTCCCATGAGAGCTGGGTCTGTGCTGATCTAATAGGTTTAAAGTGTTGCTCATGTAAAATGGTCTATCACAGGGTACAGTCAGATAATTAGCATTATTGATTTGGCTCTTAAAGTGAATGCATAAATGTTTTAATGCAGATTTTATAGTTTCACATGCATTTAAGCTTTTGATGATGGGGAAATAGCTTAATTTTTAAGGTTGCTCTTTGTTATCTAAACTCTTGTTGTAATGTTCAGATGAATGTTCATATGTGACCCAGAACCACATATAGCACAGGAATATTTAGCAATAGCAATAAAATACCTTGTATGAGTAAAGACCATGTTTCATGAAGATATTTTTTACATTTTCTACTCTAAATACATAAAAATGTATTTATCATTAGTAATATGTGTTGCTAAGGACTTCATTTGGACAACTTTTTTTTTGCAACCTTAGATTGCAAATTTTCAAATAGTCATATCTCGTCCTACAATACATCAATGGAAAGCCTATTAGTACACCCAACTTCAAACCATTTGGCCCGTATGGTTTTGTGGTTATTGGTTGGTTCTGTAGAATTTCCTCTGTAGGATCGTTTAATCTCTTCATCCGTTTACATAAATATATATAGTCGATATATATATATCTCCCAAGGGTTTTTTTCCTCCTAGGACGTTTTCCCTCCTTTTTCAACCTCGGGGAGTCAGTTGACATTGGATTAACTTAGCATCCTCTTCTCTACGTTACATTATTAATATGCTCGCTTGTAAAGTTTATTCATAGCTGCTGTATTTTGCTAATTATATTGTCTGTCGAATTTTCTGTGTTTTTTCCCTGCTTCTATTAATTTAAAGCTGCTTTGAAACAATTAACAATTGTGAAAAGCGCTATATAAATAGAATTGAATTGAATTGAAAGGAAGACATTTGGGATTCATACATCACGAGGGTTAGGAAAAATTATTTTATTTTTATTTTTGGGTGAACTTTCCTTTTATTGTGATATAACCAGGGGCGCCACTAGCAATTTTGGGCCCATCACACCTAAGTTACTACTATTAAAAGTGATCTTTGGGGGCCCCAAAAGTGCCCTGGCCCTTATAATTGTCCTATCTTTCTCTCTTTAGTGACACCTCTGCATATAATAATCGCAATAGTCTTTTTGCAAATGCTTCCTGTGAAATACCCAAGAAATGGTATAAATCACCTGCTATTCTTGCAGCGTTCTGGGCTGCTGTAGCAAATTACTGCCAATGGCCAGATCGATATCCTTAATAGGCCAAAGTTAATTACAAGTAATTTGTCACGTACTGTTAACACTAAATGTAAAGCAGTTACGTTTTAAGACGCACAGCCTTTATGATAGGAATATGAACCTGTTCCTGATAATACCAACAGATATTTAGTAGTTACATTGCAAACTGTATTTGTTTACTACTGTATATTAGAAACAGCACCACTGGGGGTTAGGATAGATATACAGTTGTAAAGTTTGGATCAACATGCAATGAAACTGATGCTATAATTTGTAGATTTTCTCTGAACGACCTTCCCTCTTAGTAATATTAAGATGCAAAACCCGGCTATAATTCAGTCAAAGCAACCTCACCATACACCACACTCTCACAAATGTAATTATTAAAAGCAAACGTTACACATTACTCAAGTTAGGTTGATATGCTCAGTGAATTATATTATTTTCCACAAGAGCATTCTGACTGACTAAATATATTGGATGTTCTTTTAATAATACCTGAAAATGCATGCATGATAGATTAAAATCTGCAACAGGGCTTTCCAAACATCCCAAAATGGTCAAACCATGTACCCAAGCTGTCATTGGGACAGAGCCCTTTCAAAAACTACAGCTTTGCACCTAAACAGCTTATATTAAGGTACATACTGGTATACATACTACTAAATGTACATACTAAATGTATACATACACTTACCTAAAGGATTATTAGGAACACCTGTTTAAATTCTCATTAATGCAATTATCTAATCAACCAATCACATGGCAGTTGCTTCAATGCATTTAGGGGTGTGGTCCTGGTCAAGACGATCTCCTGAACTCCAAACTGAATGTCAGAATGGGAAAGAAAGGTGATTTAAGCAATTTTGAGCGTGGCATGGTTGTTGGTGCCAGACGGGCCGGTCTGAGTATTTCACAATCTGCTCAGTGTCTGGGATTCAAGCTGATAGAAGAGAAACTTTGACTGAAATAACCACTCCTTACAACCGAGGTATGTAGCAAAGCATTTGTGAAGCCACAACACGCACAACCTTGAGGCAGATGGGCTACAACAGCAGAAGACCCCACCAGGTACAACTCATCTCCACAACAAAGAGGCTACAATTTGCACGAGCTCACCAAAATTGGACAGTTAACGACTGGAAAAATGTTGCCTGGTGTGATGAGTCTCGATTTCTGTTGAGACATTTAAATGGTAGACTCAGAATTTGGCGTAAACAGAATGAGAACATGGATCCATCATGCCTTGTTACCACTGTGGAGGCTGGTGGTGGTGGTGTAATGGTGTGTTCTTGGCACACTTTAGGCCCCTTAGTGCCAGTTGGGCATCGTTTAAATGCCCATTGTTTCTGACCATGTCCATCTCTTTATGACCATGTACACATCCTCGGTTGGCTACTTCCAGCAGGATAATGCATCATGTCACAAAGCTTGCATCATTTCAAATTGGTTTCTTGAACATGACAATGAGTTCACCGTACTAAAATGGCCCCCACATTCACCAGATCTCAACCCAATACAGCATCTTTGGGATGTGGTGGAACGGGAGCTTCGTGCCCTGGATGTGCATCCCACAAATCTCCATCAACTGCAAGATGCTATCCTATCAATATTGGCCAACTTTCTAAAGAATGCTTTCAGCACCTTGTTGAATCAATGCCACGTAGAATTAAGGCAGTTCTGAAGACGAAAGGGGGTCAAACACAGTATAAGCATGGTGTTCCTAACAATCCTTTAGGTGAGTGTATATGATCCCTATAACATTGCAAAAACAACAAATCTAATTGCGGCATGGTGGCCTAAGACATTTGGACAGTAAAAAATCATGAGATAAAACAGGGTCTATTCCCTTTTTGGGAATCACCATTCTAGAAGATGAAACTGCAAAAAGGGGCTACAACATTATTTTTGGTTCACATAATGTTGTCTCTTTAGCAGTTGAAATGACATGGAAACATTTTTAGAAAATCCTTCTAATTAAAAACATGCCACAGTGGAAATGTTTGCCATATCTATTCTTTTAAATATCAGTCTCTTCTTCCAAACTAACTCTATAAACTTTTAACAGGTAGTAAATATTCACACACACAGACCTCTAACACCTAAGCTGTGATTGCCAAAACAAATACACAGATTTTTGACCCGTAGCCCAAACGATAAATCGGTGTACTGTTAGGTTCATGGGGTCACTCATTAAAACATGTGAGCTTTACCTCCTGCGCAGTTAGTGACTCACTTGTCCAGCAGCTGTTTTATGACGTTCAACAGCTAAAGCTAAAACTAAAAGACTTCATTATACTCAATTTTAGAGTCAGACATTTCGCTGTTATAGTTTGGAGGGCTAGAATTTGGGGTCAGTTAAAAGAGTCCGACTGGAGCCAGACACGGGGCCAGACGGTTTTATTGCATTCAGGCGTTATACAAGCAGAGAAATGAAATTGCATTGTCACGGTTTCCAGGGCCCTTATTCGTGATGAAGGAGTGACATAATTGTACCGGCCCTCTAGGTAGCACGGCCAGTGGTGAATTTAATAACGTGACTGAACGCCGGGGCGAGACAGAAGCCACTGAGCTGTCAGAGGACCCTTTGTTATCCAGACACAAGAGGTGCCACTGTTCAGACCGAACTTATTGAAGCTTTATATTACTTTATGATTTACAACTAGCAACAAAAACTTTTTGTTATTATTTAAAATCTGTCTATTTCTTCATAGAATGTTTCATTTATTTACATTAAAAATCAAATGTCATTTATAGGTCAGCTTATATCCCCAAACGCAGCAAATCAGGACGCTTGCACCAGACAAATAAAACCCGGGGCCAACAGACTATTTTGAGATTAAATTATATCTGCTTTTGCTGTAAACAGTTGGGTTCGCCCTTTATATCCTTTCTAAAAACAATACGCTTGAAGAACAAAAAATGCCCTTTATCTATACCGTGTCCTTGAAGGATTAAATGGATGATATTTTATCCGGAATTTATTTAATTCAAAGGAAAATTCTTTTACGTTTGGCAGCAGTACACAAACACTATGACATTGTTTCCCTCAATGTGGTATTGATTAGAAACTGCAACAGCGGCCCAGAGAAGAAATGACTGGAAAAAACAGAAACGCCGAGGTTACTTGATTACTTCCTCGCTCGCTTGTTCGACTACAGGAATGCTTAAACTTTTCCGTCTCCATTTCCTCCACAGTTCATCTTTCTTCCTGTGGAATTTTAGTTGGCACGGGCACATGAGGGCATTCGGGGTCAACATGGTGGACTTATTTATTGCATGTTTAAATAGTGTAAACGTGATTAAAGTGGAATACTATTAACTGCTTCAGTGTGAATTTGCATTCTTAGCATGTCTCCCCCTCCTCACTAGGTTTCTTGGCAATGGGACACAAAATCTTAACTATGTCTCGGTTGCTCTGCCAGGGAGAGTCTATTCAGCTTCCTCTCGCACAGCAGGCCAAAAACAGAGCCTGACTTCTGACCGTCACAGTGTGAATGCAGCACAGCCCAATGTTAGGTCCCTATAATTAGGACTTCAAGCTGTTTGACTTTAATGGTTTTAAAAGGCTAAATTTTCCTTTCACATTCAATCATAAGCAATTTATTAGACTGTTTAACCTCATCCCTGCTATTGTAGAGCTGTATTTTGTGGTATATCAGTTAAATAATAGGGAAACACTGGCACTTTGACATGATGGCACTCTGTTGAGATCTCTCAGATTTGTCCCCAGAGGATTGTTAAAGGGACACTCCATATACTCATTTTCCAGCTCCCCTAGAGTTAAACATTTGATTTTTACCATTTTGGAATCCTTTCAGCTGATCTCCGGGTGTGGCGCTAGCACTTTTAGCATATCTTAGCACAATCCATTAAATCTGATTAGACCATTAGCATCACGCTAAAAAATAATCAAAGAGTTTGTATATTTTTTCAATTTAAAACTTGACTCTTCTATAGTTACATCGTGTACTAAGACCGACAGAAAATTAAAAGTTGCGATTTTCTATGCAGATATGGCTAGAAACTATACTCTCATTCTGGTGTAATAATCAAGGACTTTGCTGATGTAACATGGCTGCAGGAGGCATAGTGATATTACGCACTGACCGAAAATTGCCCCCTGCCATTGAAAGATACTAAGGGGACTATTTTCCGCTACTGCTATTTTCGGCTGCTGCATAAAATCATTGCGCCAGCTGCAGCCATGTTACAGCAGCAAAGTATTTGGTTATTACGCCAGAATGAGAGTATAGTTCCTAGCCATATCTGCCTAGAAAATCGCAACTTTTAATTTTCCGTCGGTCTTAGTACACGATGTAACTATAGAAGAGTCAAGTTTTAAATAGAAAAAATATTGAAACTCTTTGGGGCTTTTAGCATGATGCTAATGGTCTAATCAGATTCAATGGATTATGCTAAGCTATGCTAAAAGTGGTAGCCCTAGACCCGGAGATTGGCTGAATGGATTCCAAAAAGGTAAAAATCAAATGTTTAACTCTAGGGGAGCTGGAAAATGTAAAAAAAGTTGAGTTCTTCAACCCCACACAATGCTGGTAGATTCTCGTCTGTTTACAGTCCATCTGTCCTTCATTGTAAACAAGAGAACAGGTGAAACAAACAAATCAAGATGCCTTGACAGCACAATGTGTTCTTCTAACTTAAGCTAATGACTGTGTACACATTTACATAGCATCTCAGACATTACATTTATCTGACAGACTTTAGCTTTAAAGAAAACAACATACAGTGTTCCCGTAGTTCAACTTGTAAGGCATTCAGTTGGCAGCATTAAAGTCATGGGTTCGTTCCCCACAACACAGGGAAAAAGGTAAGAATAAATAGTCCCTAGCTGTCTGGGATGGTACCGTTTCAAAAAGTAATACTTTGTACTTAAAAAATTCATATTTGTAACTCAGATGTACATAATGTTACTAAACACTGCATATTAGTACCTCAAAGGCCAACATAAGGTGTACATATCTGTACCTTAATGGTAGGCACATTGGGACCTTTTTTAAGGGTACTGCCCCAGTGACATCTAGAGACATTTTTTGATACACTTCTGATAAATGTATGAATTTAATGCATCGCTTTGAATAAAAATGTCTGACAAACACACAAATGTAATGCAATGTGAATATAATAAAATAAAATGGCCAAAACTGTCCATCTCCTAAACTTCACTGATCCCTTTTAGGATTTTTGCATGGTTATATTGTTCAGAAAAGATTTAAATTCATGTCGGATTATGTCTGCATTAGCACTATGCTGTGGGGACTTTCATTCTAATTTTTTAGAGAAATTGTTGCCCACCCAAATTGTTCATAGGGCTTTACATGCCACGATCCCAATTAGAGACAAGGTCATGAGAGAAGCTTTGAATCACACATGTGCTCATTACCAAAACCACAAATTATTCAACTGTATTTTTTCAGTGATGGTTCACAACGGATCGCAAAACTATGGTTGGAGATTGTTATTGTATTATTTAAAAAAAAACACGTGTATGCAGCATCGTAAAAATATGAGTGAAACACTCTCATTGTCTTTGTTGTGACCCTCTGTGGAGATTAAAACACAAACAGGCTTTTGTTACATTTGACTTCATTGAGTTTCTGTACAGAACACGGCTCATTTAAAAAGCAATTAGTGTCCCGTGCTTAATTTAAACATGCCATATATCACATTTAAATGTCTGTGGAAATATTTAGATTCATTCTTGACAAAAGTCAGAGATTTACACAGGTACAACAGTATACACTGTTAAAACGGCTTTTACATTTTAATGAATGAAAGGATGTAAAATGCTACAGTGCACAGCCTTTTACTTTAAGTTATTATGCCAGCTAAAAATAAAAGGTTAAATTAAAGGTCAGCAGAATGTCCCCTAAATAGACATTCCCTGGCCGTCTTTATCTAAAATTATTTAAACATTAAAAGGACACTTGGGGACATCATCCCAGCTAACAATAAAAGGAGAGCAGAATGTCCCTTGGAGAGGTTTACATGGGGACATCGTCCCAGCTAAAATAAAAAACAGCAGAACGTACTGTGGATGAACGTTCTCTGGACGTCTTCATGTAGGGTCATTTAAATGTTAAGTGGATGTTTACAGGGGTACATTGTCCCAGCTAAAATGTTCCATGAATAAACGGTCCCTGAATGTCTTCATGTAATTTAAATGTTAAAATAATGTCTAAAAAGGGACACCATGCCCGCTAACAATAAAAGGTCAGCAGAACGTACCATGAATGAACAGTTCCTGGATATCTTCATGTAGGGTCGTTTTACAGCCCAGTCTCACGAAATTTTGTGATATAGTCATGATTCGTAATCGTATCACGAATTTCTGTTTACATGTAATTGTCACGTATTGGTTACTCAACTGTTTTGTCCTATTTTCTTTCCATTGTCGCTTCGGTTTAGGGTTAGATTTACATATAATGACATCCTTACCCAAACCCATCTCTAAACCTAACGCTAGGTGACAATGGTTTAAAAATCAGAAAATATAAAAAATAATTCCGATTTTTTTTTATAAACCAATAGTGACATCCTAACGCAAACACAAAATCTAACCCTAAACCGAAGCGACAATGGTTCGAAAATAGAAAAAAGCAGTTGAGTAACCAATAAGTGACAATTACACGTCATCAGAAATTCGTGATACGATCATGAAAAAACGCGGAAAAAGAATCAAAAAGTTACGTGACTATATCACAAAATTTCATAAGACTGGGTAGCGTTTTTAAACGTTAAAAGGAGGTTTACATGAGAACATCATCCCAGCTAAAATAAAAGGACAGCAGAATGTCCCATGAATAAACGTTCCCTGGACATCTTTATGTAAGGGAATTTAAACGTTAAATGGACATTTACATGAGGACATCCAATGTTCATGGTTGTTTAGTAAAACTTGCACATCCTTTTAATAGTAGTTGTACAAATTATAAAGATTGTATTAGTACAAATAGTTTTAAGAGTACAAGTGTTATTTTCATCGTCCTGATCCCTGTTTCTCACTTAGTTTGAAGAGTGTGCAAACAACAAACTGTAGTTTATTTGGTAAATATAGGGGTGTGATTCAGCACCCTTTCCTGTCCTGCTCAATGACTTCCCCCTTTCAAACAATGCAGCAAGTCAAGTTGACAACATTTTTCTGCTGATGTCAGAGGAACCTCCTCAACCCACCAACATTCCTGTATTTTCCTTCTGGTGTTTCTATGGCTCAGTTGGTAAAGTATTGTGCTAGCAACACAAAGATCATGGTTTGATTTCGAGTGAACACACACATGCTAGTAAAATGTGTAGCTTGAATGCACTGTAAGTCACTTTGGATAAAATGTAAATAACCCAAAGTGATGAGAGAACACTTTTCCAATATTTTCAATCTTCTTTTAAAAATCATGTAACAAAAACAAAAAAGGGCCACAATGACGCCAATTTGTGTTTTAACTATGTCAAACTCTTTCACTCACTCGAGTACTTCATTATTTCCAAATCCACAAGCTTAAACAATTTGTGTGATCTGCTGTGTCAGCCATGGCCTTTGATGTGAGCTGCCCATTCTTGGGTTGTGTTCATTAGCCAACAGTGGTGTGATCTTGCACGTCCTTTCTAGAAGAACAAAAACAAGGGCAGCCTGCTCAATAACCTTCAAATCCAAGCTACTGAAAACCAGCAGAGGCCTTCATTTCTGACCGAAGAAAATATAAACAACTCTCACATAGTACAGGAGTGGAAAACACTGATCTGATTTGACATGAGATGATATTAGGACACAAATTAAACTCAGAACAACAGAAGATTTTTAGATAGGTTAATTAGTTTTAGATTCAATAAGTTAAAGTGGAAATCAGATAAGCAGAAGGTAACTGAAGCCCACCAGCAGTGAGTTATTTATACACAAACTGAACAAACCGACTGGTGAAAGCAGTGATGGATGAGATTAGGGCCATTGCGGTTAGACAACATGACAGCACAAAAGCCATCATGCTGTAAAGAAGATACTGAAGCCACTTGAGTGTTGAAAGAACGACAACTGGTCAGACATGAGGGGGCTGAGGGTCTGTAACAAAGACCTTGCTGATCGACCTCACTGATGGATTTGGAACTTGAGATACTAAAATACTGTCATTATTTACTCATGTTGTTTTAAATAAGTGTTTTTCTTTGGAACTCAAAGGCAGAAGATTTGAAGAATGTGCCTTGCTCTTTAAAATGCATTTTTTAAATTAATGGTGACTTAAGCTTTCAAGCTTGAAAAAAAGATGCATAAATTAAAATAAAAAAGTGATCTGCATAATCTGTGGGCAAGATTTCAACTCATCTGAAGTCATATAACAGCTTTATGTGAGAAAAAGACCAAAATCAAATATTTTTAAAATATTAAGTCAACTCGAAAACCAGCTTATGAAAGAATCATTTAAACAAGTTGTATGTAAGTGGATCAACTTCACAAAAAACGACAGTTTTTCTAAAATAAACACTCATAAATCAAGAATGACACTGTAAAAAAACTTTTGCACTTACATTTATAAGTTTAATCAACTAGGATTTACAAGTCACTTCAACTATCTTAATAAGTGATAAGTTGCTGTAACTTAATAAATCAAGTTTTATTTGCTTTAGCTATCAACTTTATTTTATAAGTTATAGCAACTCATCAGTCAATACAGTTAAAATGACTTAAAAATCCATGTTGATTAAACTTATAAACTGCATTAAATTCTTAAATGGACATCAAGAAGACTTAAACACTTTTTATACTTTTATAGTGCTTTTGCATTCATTTATTTATTACTTAAAAGCAACCAGTACAATTTTTCATTAAAGTGGACATTTAACAAGAATTTTTTAAGATGTAAAATAATTTGTTGGTGTCCCCAGAGTACATAATTGAAGTTTAAGCTGAAAATACCATATAGATCATTTATAACAGCGTGTTAAAATTGCCACTTTGTAGTAATGTGCCGTTTTGCTGTGTCCTTTTAAATGCAAATGAGCTGATCTCGGCACTAAATGGCATTGTGGTGGTTAAATACACTGTAAAAAATGTCTGTAGAAATTACAGTATTAATGGGTATTACTGGCAACTAGCTGCCAGTAACTTACTGTAGATTTTACATTTATGTTATTTACTGGTAACATTTTGTTCAAAGTTAAATGAACATGAAACATTTTTTTGACTTTATCTTCTACAGTAAGTTACTGGCAACCAGCTGCAAAATTACAGCAAATTTTTTACAGTGTAGTGCAGATTTAAGGGCTCGTTATAGTTGTGGGTAGGTCTTACGGCATAGCCGAAAGTTAACCCACAAACAAGGGAAGAAACAGCAACGTGTATGATTTGAGAATACCAGCAGTGATGGAAGTAAATAAACAGCGACTTTTGTTGCAGTTTGAGTTAAATCACTCCTCAACTTGGCCCATCTTTGTTTTCACCGTCGCAAACGGAAATACCTATGACGCAGTTTTTTTACCTGACGGCAGGGGTTCTGGTGGACCAATCACAGTGTTCCCGTCCCTTAGAACTGACACGCTGTTAAAAATTTTGCAAGGTGCACATCAGGCTACGCAGAGCTATGCACAGGCTGGATAACCTATGGCATAGGTACGGCGTAGAGCTTACGCACCACTATAAATCGGGCTTAAGGGGCAGTATTATCTCCTTCTGACATCACAGGGGGAGCCAAATTTCAATGACCTATTTTTTCAAGTGCTTGCAGAGAATCCAAAACTAAGTTACTGGGTTGTTCTTTTTCACATTTTCTAGGTTGATCAGACCAAATTATAGCACTTTAACATGAAAAAAGCCCCCTCTAACATGAAGGTGAGTACACTGCCAGAACTAATTTTGCTTTTTTGAACCTGAACCGCAGTGGCGGCTGGTGACTTCTCTTCTGAGGAGCGCAAATTTAAAATATGTGTTAGTTGCGCCATGTGAACCATGTGCATCATGCATCTTGTCAAAATACGAGCTGCACACACATCTAAAGGTTTTATGATAAAAGAGAGGTTCACAAAATACTCGCAAGATCAGTGTTGGGGGTAATGCATTACAAGTAACGTGCATCACGTAATAATACTTTTCTGAAGTAACGAGTAAAGTAATGCATTATTTTATAAATGTTCACATTAATATTTGAGTTACTCTTAAAAAAAAGTAATGCGAGTTACTTTTCAGTTTAATTAATTCAATTTAAAAATAAAATTATGTACTGAATTAAACTGAACATATTCATGTAGAATTACGCACAGGAACAGTTTAAGTCAAAAACGGAGATGGCAGGCCAGAGGTTGACATTTTTGCGATCATAGCCTCAGCCAAGTAAGAAAAAGTAACGCAAAAGTAACTTAAAAGTAACGTTAGCATTACTTTCCATGAAAAGTATAAGTAACATAGTTACTTTTTTGGGGAGTAACTTAATATTGTAATGCATTATTTTTTAAAACACTACGCAAATCTTAACACTAAACTCTGATTACACATGAGATTAAGCGAGTATCTGGCAAACACTTTTATCATAAACCCTTTAGAAGCGTGTGCAGCAGGCACGTATTTTCACATAATGCAACAAACACACATTTTTACATGACGAGCCACATTCATGACGGGTTAAATACATGTTATGACGAGCTTTGTATTGTGCGCCCTCGAAAAAGAAGTCACCAGCCGCCACTGCTGAACCGTTTAGTTAAAGGTCCTTTAAGAAACATTTCTTTCTTATCTTTTTATTATGTAAAAACTTTATTTTCACCACAAAGAACCTTTTGTGGAAGTTCTTTGGATGTTAACCATTTAGCCCAAAATGGGTCTTCTATGGCATCATGAAGCACCTTAATTTTTAGGAGAGTAAATAAATAAAGAATCTGGTTCATGAGCTTTCTCCTAAAAACTGTCAAATAACATTGAAGGAAAACCAAAAGTTTCCATTCAGAATATCTTGTGGGGGGGTCTCATTTAACCAGGATCATATTGCAAGATCAATCAACAGCAGAGAGAATGACTCTGTCTGTACTAGTGAGACACATCCAGTGCTGACTTTGTGTATGTGCTGTGTCTGTTTTTGTGTAGTTGGTCAATATAGAGAAGAATAGACAGCATGATGTATCAGGGCTGTGCTGATGTGATCGGTTACCTCTCATTGCCAAAAATCTATTTTCCTTCTAAATGATGGAGAGGGTGCTGAGTTGGACCTAATGGAGGGTGATGCGTTGGGTCAGTATAATCACAGGTGTGAGGAATGCTTATACATGGGGCTTTTGGGGACTCAAGAAAAAAATTGTTTTTAATCTAGTCAGCTCTCACAAATTAGTTTGAAGACAATATCTTTCTGGAGGAGCTTTCTGCTGACAGAAAAAGTATCAATCAACGATGTTAAGATACTAAGAAAAAAAGATCTCGATCTGGTTGTCAGAAACATGCTCGAAGAAAACGTTTTTATTATAAACAGAAAGCATCAAAAACAAAGCAATGTCTGTCTCTCATTTTCAAAATAAGTCATCAGTATAACTCTAATATGTACAAAATAATCTTTCAAACACCTGAGAACTAAATATCAAAAAGAACATGAGAAGAAAACGCATTTGAACAAAGTGTGAACATCTTGGCCTTATATAAAAATATGTTTCTCATACCAGAATATTTACAAAAAATAATATGTACTGCAACTGGCCAACGTAACACTTGAAAGCGTTATACTGTTTTAAAATTCCAGTGAGATTTCACCATTTCAGGTGTCTTTGAACTTCCAACAAGTTTTATCTTTCAGAAAATAACGTTCGGAAGCAATCGTTCAGAAACAAAAACTTTCGGAAACAATAATGACAAACAATAATGACAGACTAAACATCTTATGTTTCTTGTACTGCCAAAGGCACTATGCTTGCAAATATATACTTTATAAAAAAATAAGCAAGGAAGCACAGTATAAGCAACTTTTAGTCAATTTCTGTAGCTCCATGTGTGTGGTGAACATACAGAAAACAAATGATGATAATTGAAATTAAAATGTTAAACTGATGTCTCAAAGATACAAGCTTGAGATAAGACTACATTTCTGGTAACTGTTATTGCCCCAAAAAATGTAAAGGTGACCAAATCAAATCAACCGATTTTTACTTAAAATATAAACCGAACACAACTGTAGAAACAGTGCAGCTTATTTATAAATCAAACCAATATCTTTTCCAGCAGGCACTAAAACCTACAGAGGAAAAAACAATTGTCAAGACCTATATCAGGCAGATGCTCTGGACCTCTCTGAGATCCAATAAATCTAGAAAAAAATAATTAAAAAGTTCGATCTTTGAGGTGAGGCATGTTAGTGGAAATCCACACAGCAGATGCGTGCCAGACAGTTTATTTTTGGGACAGTCGGAGCGTTCTGGATGGGAGTAGCAGGGGTGGAGAGATGGAGTGAAATAAGAAATCAGGGTAAAATTAAAAGGAGTGCACTAAATTGGCAAACGCCGCAAGGCTTCGGTGAAACCTCAGGGGCAGACCGTGGTCCTTTTGATCTGTCACGGCCCCCTCACCCCATGACAGGTCTTCAATACAGCCACATTAAACTGCTCTTTTTAAAAAAAAGTCTGATTGCTCTTTAACTTAGACTGGTGAAAAGCAGATTACTATAACAGGGGTGTGTGCTGAAATGCGTCACAATATAGAACAGCTGGGTTAAAAATAATCCATAGAGTGAAACCTGCTGTATTACTAGTATTCATGTATAAAAAGTAATTTTCTTGACCTTGTATTTTTGTCTTATTTTCCAGTACAAATAGATGTTACCAAAACAAAATAAATGTATCAGAAAAACAAAATTGGGTAAGAAAAGAACTAAGATAGTTTTCTTGTTAAATGAATAAAACCGAATAACTTATATACTGACATATACGAAAAACGTATTCGTTAATATTGCAAAAAAAATAAACCTACTTTACAATATTTCTGAAGCCTAATTTTTCATACCCTTCAATTTTTCTACAAAAAAATACAGATTAAGACAAAAAATTTGCACTGTAAAAAAGACCCCTGCAGTCAAAACATAAGACTTCATGACTATATGTTTTTCAAATTCATATCTATCTCGATATGAAACTTAAGTGATTTATTGCTCTGATTACTACAGAAATCACACAGTTACTGCAAACGTAAAGAAAACAGCAAGAGAGGACTCGAACAGTCATGTGCGATGTGGTAACTGGACCGGTTATGCAAGGAGTGTGGCTAAATTTTAGCAGACTTGTTTTCTTTGTGCAGGTCCACCCTGTGACCATAAACCATGACAGAAGTACACTTGACAAAATAATTCGAAACACATATAAAACGCGAGGATGAAATAAAAAAAACAGCTTGGCGCAAAATACATTTTCACTTATAATGTACATTTTATCCCACAATGGAGAGTTAAATATACTTCCTCCGTTGATTTTAAATTAGTTATTGTCCAGTAAAGTTCTTTCGACTGCATTGTTTTCAAACATACCATTCCCTGCGTGAAATCACAGAGCCATCTACGTGCGATACGTAATCGCTGTCCGTCCCGTTGTCGAAGCACTCGTCCTGCAGGTAGGGGGAGCCGTTGTGCAAAGGCGGCCCGCTGGGGTTCACGTTGTGATGGTTGTGATGGTCCGAGTAATACGTTCCCTCTCTCTGAAGGCTAAGATTGTCGCTCCAGCCTTCCACGTCTTTGTGGTCACTGCCGTAATCGGGATAAATAATGTCTCCGTCGGGTTTGGGCTTCAAATCCTGACTGCCGTTGCCCGAGTCGTCTCCGTAAACGTCCCGGAGCTCATGCGGTTGAAGCACGTCGAGCTGCGACTCTTTCTGCATGTCAGACGGGCCTATGTACTGCTTGGTATAGTAGTCGCCCCGGAACGTCCGCCGTTGTCGCATGTAGACAACTCCCGCCAACGCCATTAGCAAAACCAAGATCAGGATCCCGCCGACAGCGCCGCCAACAATTGTGCCCAGGCTGCTGCCTGGTGTGGAAGCATCGGTCGGGAAGGTGATATGGGCTTGGTGTTTGATAGGAGCTGTGATGGTTAAGCTGTTGCCAGGCAAGTTGGACTGGGTGGTGGTGGGGACAGCAGTGGTAGGTGGTGGATCTAAGACAAAAAGATGATTTAGTTAACAAACACATTTTAATATTTGTCAATCAAAATGGTGCTAAACTCAAAAAACAGAACAGACAAACAGGTTTGTTTTGCTTTAGTAAAAACTTTTCGTCTGACTTCTGTCATGAAATGTTAAGAATCTCTGCATTATGAAAGTCCAACAACTGGTATTACAATGTCTGGATTGAAATGCGACAAACAGTGTAAAATAGTAAAACATTCTCAAGTTTTTTTCCTCAAGGAAGGTCTTGGGTGGCCAAATGTGTGGTATGATGCTCTGTGAGAGCTGGCTGAATGGAAACTGCTGGGAGTCTGCTCTAAACTTATTTACGTCATTTCTCAAACCTCAAAAGTCCAAGTGTGGACCTTTTGGCATGTTCAGCTAGCTCTTAAAAAGCTTTAAAACATCACCATTATTGGTTTTCAGCAAGTAATTGAAGGATTCGCATATTTAGCAACAGGAAATAAAGAGTTCAGATGCAAAACCCTCTAAGTGCGAATGACATGTTTTCTTGTAAATAAGGATTTTTTATGACGCTCTTATGTAGGGCTGTAACGATTAATCATGCCAATGCGCGTTTTCTCAGTGAATGAATCCCGGCACATCCAAAAGCCAGAGGGCGCTCTCGTGCAGAAACTCCAATTGTGCCACAGAAGTAGTTTCATTACAAACTCTCGGTGAATCCCAAACCGCCTACTTCCATACTATGTAGTACGCAAAGTAGCGCTTTTTACATACTATATAGTATGGAAGTAGGCGGTTTGGGATTCAGCCACTATTTCAGGAAATGTCTATAAGAATATTTATACACTGCAAAAAAAAAATTCAAGAAAAAAATGTCTTAGTATTTTTGTTTTGTTTTCAGTAAAAATATCTAAAAATTCTCACATTAGGATTCTTTTTCTTGATGAGAAAAACGACCCAAGAAAATAAGTCTAGTTTCTAGACCAAAAATATAAAATTTTGTGCATAAAACAAGCAAAAAAAAACTGCCAATCGGGTAAGCAAAAAAATCTTAAAACATTTTCTTAAATGCTAAATTCAAGAAAAATTCAAGAAAAATTTGGCAGATTTTTTTTCTTGTTTTATGCAAAAATTACATAAATTGGATATTTTTTGTTTAAAAACTGGACTTATATTCTTGTGTTGTTTTGCTCATCAAGAAAAAAAACTTAATTTAAGAATTTTTAGATATTTTTACTAAAAACAAGACAAAAATACTAAGAATTTTTTTCTTGAATTTTTTTTTTGCAGTGTATCGCCATTCTTCAAATTGTTTTAGGTATTTTCATTATAATAAAAATATTCTGAATGATTTTGTTTAGCAAGTGTTGGTTTTTTAAATGCATGTTATATATGACTCATAATGATTTTAGATGGACAAGGACTTCTTACTGACCAAAACGTCATAGTACACGCACAAGCTGGGAATGAAAACAGAATCTCAGCCTTGCGATTCAAAATCGAAGGTCTTTTTAATAGGACACGAGATTTATCGTCACAGCCCTACTCTTGTGTTTACGTTCAGTTATTCACTTTAATAGCAATATAAAGGTTATTAGCAATTGAAATGCCTTATTTCACAAATGTCATCTTTCTTTCAATTTCATTTTCATCTTCTGTGCACTTAGAGGACTTTGCAGAAAAATCGGTGTGGCATTTCTGCTAACAAAGCGGTATTTCTGAAAGGCCTGAGATTGGGATTAAGCAGATTTAAAGTGAAAGTATTTGATGATAATAATATATGCCGAGAGCATGCGGTTAATATCATCATTTCATTTTTGAAGGACGTATCGTTTAGCGGCTTTTGTGTCTGAGCTCTTCAAATGTAGACAAACTTGATTTCAACACAAGACACAGCAAACCATATGATGATTTATTTGACAATAATTTTGTGTGTACTATACACTAAACTAAAATATTGTACTTAAAATAATACTATTAAATACTCCTTTAGTAATAAAAGTAAAAAAGTAGAAACACAGTTTGTTGCAATGTTATTTTACTTAATCATGAAGGAGCGAACCTCAACACACTGTGGCCTTCCAGCTGCAACGATCAAAAGTTTAAAAGTAAAAACAGCTTTAATAGCGAGCATAACATACAGTGTGTTTTATCCTTGGGTGGAGCGTCTCGTCTGCATGAAAGATCTTATGAAGTCAGGCCAAAGATGCTACCGAAAGACGTAATTAAGAAAGTCATACTGCAGTTTGCCTTATAATTTTTTAGCCCATTTCAGAGTCGCCAAACGTGGTTTCTTTGTATCTCAAAGCCTCACGTTAAAATAACCACATAGATGTGCATGAATGTCATGTCTGTCAGAACCTAATCTATCACCCAAACTTTAGCCCCCTGTAGAGTAAAAACATCATCACAAGCAATTGTGGACCTTTGGGGCCACATAAAACTTCTCACCGAGTATTAAGATGTGAACATCCTGAGAGCTCTGCCCAATGTCGTTCCAGACTTCACACCTGTATTGTCCAGAGTCATTCTGCTCTAAAGGGCGAGTAAACATTAAGCTGCCATTCGATGTTTCCACACCTTCAGGCATTGAGGCGTCTAACCTGGAGGGCGACAAAAGACAGCATTATCAATTTAAGGCATGTCAACAAGGTCATTTTTTTTCTGCAGGCAGAAACCTGTAGTTCCACTGCCTCTTCGCTATACATTAGTGATGTATTGAGTTTCTGTTACTCTACAGTTCATTAGCTTTGTTCACACTACACACAATTCCATTATATCAGGAGATAAAAGTGTTGAAATATGCATGGATACTTAACTAGTACTATAACATCACCCACAACAGCCACAAAATAGCGAAGTGTCACATAACCTTGAACATAGACATAAATCGTAGGGATGCACCAATACAAAATTGCTGTGCCATTAAAACACAATAACATTTAAATTTTTCAACCGATAGACCTAAATTGTGTATAAAACCACAAAGTACAAACATTTATAACAAAGACTGATTTAAATCTAACCATTAAGATTTGTAGTAACTGGCTATTTTTGTAGTTCACACCACCCAGTCATACCCAGTGGACTTGTTGACATATCTGAGCAATGGGCCTCAGTTTGTCTATGTATGATCCTAAAGACCCTGGATTAGTGTTAGAGCTAAGTTTGCAGGACCGGCACTGCTGAATCAGGACTAGACACCTCTGGCCCAGATCACTAACACATGAATCGCACAGACTGATGGATAAGATATCTTAAAACATTAAAGCTTGCATACTTTAGTATGGGTGACTGCACAAACCTTGTCCAGTGAAAAAGAGCGGGTGGGTTGGCTGTGGCTCTACAGTCCAGCTTTACATTTTCTTGTCCCACATACCACACCTCTTGCAGGCCCACCACCGAAACCTCTGGAGGAACTGCAACACAACATCAGTCATTGTAGGATGCCATAGGATTAAATACTCACATCATAAGTGCTCACCCTACTGAAAAATCCAGCAAAGACCAGCATAAGCTAGTAGCTGGTTTAAGGTGGCAGTAGCTGGTCTAAGCTGGTGGGTCAGCTGGTCTTCCAGCCTGACCAGCTAAGTCCAGCTAGACCAGCTTAAAAAGTGCACAAAACACAGCTAGACCCGTTTTAAAAGTGACCAAAACATAGCTAGACCAGCTTGCTGCACCAGCAATACCAGCTAAAACCCATCTGGCAGACCAGCTAAAACCAGCTCACCAGCTTATGCTGGTCTTAGCTGGAAGTTTCAGTAGGGCAACTAATACATTTATACACTTTCTAATTATTCTGTTACAGGTTTTATTTATTTATTGTTTGTTTGCCCTAAAATTAACATTTAATATAAAAAATATAAATTATTATACTTAAAACATTGTTATATGGGGTAAAGGTAGCAGTTATAATATTTGGAGAAAAGTTTATCACAATAAAACAGAACCCTGAAACACTACAATAAAAGCCAAGATTTTTGAGCTCTAGGGACAGCAAAGGTCAATGTGATTGGTTAACCCAATTAAGCTGAAACATTAGGACACTGAGCTTTAGCGTTGACTGGAAAAATAAACTGAATTGAGATACGAAGGGAAAAATCCAGAAGAAACACAGAACGCCTCACAGTTTTTATAAAAACAAAAAGATTGATTTCTTATCAGCACGAAGCGTACAAACAACTTATGGAACCAATGCAAGCATTCGTGAGAACCAATGATATCCAATATTACTGGTATACTGTGCAGTAATTTTCCGTTCTTACAGTTACATGTACTGTAAGCATTTACCATGAGATACCTTATCCAAAGTAAAGAAAACAACACGGCGATTCATCTTAAAGGAAAACATCACAGTTTTTCAATATTGTACTATGTTCTAACGTCAACTTAGACAAATTAAAGGAGCGGTGAATCAAATACTCAATTTAACTTGATAATTTGTTATATAAGAGGTCATCATACTTAAATGAACATCCTGCAAGTTTCGGAACTGAAAACATCCGTGCTACTGAAATATAACAGTTTTTGGCACCAAGCCAGTACAAAAGCCGAGTGAGGAATTCGGAGAAATATGACGTCAGAGTAGAATTGAAGCACCTCCCCGAATCCAAATACAACGACCACTTTTGTAGCCCTACCCACAGCTTCGTGTGAAACACGTGTGGGCCAGGGGCAAAAGCAAACCATGCAGTGCCTCAACAATCAGCAAACATGTCTTTAAAGATTGCCAAATGTAACCAAAATGACTTTTAAATAAATTTTTTCGGAGAGACTTTTATTTTGACGCGGTGATCTGTTATGATAGAGTAACCATGGTAACGGAGTTTTCGGTTGTGAAAGAACTGTCTATGGGAAGAACACAGATGCTGGATAACAGAGGCTCGGAACATAACATTAGGAATGTGTGGTTAAAGTTTGTTTTTGAAGAAGTTCCAGCTGTGTGGGGAGTGTTTGTTTACTATGTGTACCGCGGATTCATTTGTAAGGTCGTCGATGCTGGATTCGCAGAGAGACTGTGATTAAAAGCACCACTAATATTGGATCTGACAAAAATGACACAGCAGTATACACAGTGAGTAAAACATTTTACTTCAAGTTACTGCGTTTCACTATTGCTTTGTTAGAAGAGATCGCCTGATATGTCCTGTTGTAACATCCGTGTCTAAACACGTTGTTTGACTCTTTTAATTTACTAAAAAACATTAAACGATTAATAAAGGTACAACACTTAACAATACGACTGTAATATTACGATAGAAAGGATTTAACAGCCGCAATTTAGAATTTGATGCCCGCTTACTGTGTTGTATATGGTAATTTTAGGCAAGTTGCGTTGAGCGGTCCAACACTCAACAAAGCTTTGTATCATATAACTGTGGTATGTAATGTTACGTGTATCTAAGAGCAACCTCACTAGCACAATAGAAATATACAAAGTTATTGATAAGGACTTATCAGCCGCAGTTTAGATTCTTATGTGCGCTTACTGTGTTGTTTACAGTAATTTAGTCACAACAAGTTTAAAGTTTTGTTTATACTTTATTATATGTATTGTCATTTATGTGTATCATCTTTAGCACCCAGAATTTTTTTGTGGCTCAAACATATTGTGTTAGGCTGCTATTTTTTACACGTTAATGTTTTTAAAACATTTACCCACATGTAATGACGGGGAATGAAGCTGTCCAATCATATCAGTGGGCGTTTACGTCCAGGTCTTCAAAGCGGCCCTCAAACGAACCATTTCTCCAGAGAGCCACTAATCCATGTTGCAAAATAGACTTTTACTTATTGCTTTTGATGTTTTTGAATGTAAAAACCACGCGAACATCATAAGTACACACCAGACAACAGTATAAAACAATAAAATCGACAAATTCACCGCCCCTTTAATACATGCCTATCTTTTTTCAATGCGTGCACTTCATCTTTGCACAGCGCGTCGTGAATGTGTTAGCATTTAGCGCAGTAACATCATCACTCCCCTTCTTACTGAGTTTGATGATTACTGCGCCCGAGGTCGAAGTGCTGCAAACTAAGTGCTCATTTTTTATCTGCTTAAAAATCGCCACGTTTGATTTTGTGCCACCATACGTACTCGTGTAACTACTCATGTAACACAGTCTTTAAATAGGGAAAACATGGAAGTGTTTGGTGGCTTCTAAGTTCGTCCCTTTTTGGATCCTAAGGAATGAATGGGGCTAGGCTAAATGCTAACACAATCAAGACACGCTGTGCAAAGATTAAGTGTACGCATTTAAAAAAGATAGTTAGGTATTAATTCGTCTAAGTTGATGTAAGAACATATTAAAATATTGAAAAACTGTGGTGTTTTCCTTTAAAGTCATTTTTTAACTATTATTTTACAATGACACAATGAGGGTAAGAATATGGTGACAGAATTAAAAACTTCTTTAATAGCTCAAAAGAAGTTTTAAAACACTTTGGAAGGCTCTGTGTGATTTATCGACTGTTGAAGCCTCCCTCTGTCAGTATATGGACCTCTCTCAGTCAGGCTTCCTCTCCTGTTGCATTCCTTGCTGCGTTCGGATCAATATTTCATAAACCACCTCCATTAAGCACCGCACCGTTCAGACATACATCAGCCAACAATCGAGAATGCCAATGGTACGCAGGTGAAGAATTAAAACATTAAACCGTCTCTTAAATTGACTTTCTCACAAAATGTCACAAAAGTGAGCTTACGAATGACCTGTGCTAATATAAACTAGAAACCACCCACTGCTGGTGTGGCGTCCATCTGCTACTGTAAAAACTTTGTTGAAGCATTCACAACTTTACTAGAAACTGACTTTACTATATCTAATATCCACAATTTTACTCACACTGTACGTTGAGCTGATAAGGAATACGGTATTCCGTGGATAGGGCCGGATGACGGACGACGCAGGTGAGGGCGTGGCCATACGCCTCACGGGTGGGAGCCCAGATGAAATGCGCTGAATTGGTGATGGTGCCATCGGTCTCCTGGTGCGTCGTGGCGTCCGTCTGGCCGTCCACGTCCGATACCCAGAAGACCTCCGCCGCTGGGCGACCCCTTTCAGCCGTGCACGTGGCCACTAAAGTTTCACCATCTCCAACCATCAGAGACAAAGACCCAGGAGACACGTAGACTTTGGGCTCCACTGAAAAACAAACCAACACAGCAGAAACCGAATTGAGCAGAGAAAATAAACAGGGATCTGGAAGAATGAGCTATTACAACATGAGTTATGGATACTGAATGTACAAGATGACATTACTCAACAAGATAAATAAATAATGAATATAAAAAAGAGGGTGGGAAAAGGGGTCTAAGTACGATCAGGAAACAGGAGATGTGATTGATCACCCAAAGCCACAAATTCACATTAAATATGGATGATGGCAACAGTATGAAATGAGTCTGAGTGCTGAGGCAGGAGAACTATAAGCACCCAGCGGTTTGAGTTTGAGCAGCGTCTGTCTCTACAAAACACTGGCACATTAGTGAGACAGTCCATGTGGATTTAAAGAGGACAAAGGAAAGACACTTTATATAGTACAACTGAATCAATCATTGTGAAATATCAATTTTACAGCCATAATTTGTTCTGCTGCCCACTGCAACAAAAGCAACACTTATTGAATTAAAGAGTCCATTTCAACTATTGTTTTTTATTTCTGAAATGACATTAGCTGAGCGACCGTTCGACTAATAAAATCTACTGTTATAAAATTGCTAAAATCTCTTTTTTTGTTCTCTAAGGACGATTTAAAGGACAAACTGTTTAAAGATCCAGTTCCAGCAAATCTTGCAGCAGATGTGATGAATCACTTTATCCCTGTGATAATTCCCTTTATTGTTTCCTAACGTTTTAAAGCCACTTTGGATAAAAGGATCTGTGAAATGCATAAAATACAAAGATTTTGGATATAACAAGATGTGGCACTGCTTCAACTATGAAATGCAACGGTCAACCTGGTCACTCTGGCAATGAAAGTCCCGCCTTACAAGTAAAACCTCTATGGCCCTGTCCCAAATGGCGCACTTCATGTGGACTTTCGGTCTCGTGGCCTTAAATTGCGCATGTTCATTTAGTCTATGAGTCCGCAGGGTGTCTCATCTGTAATTTTTACGCTCCGAAGTGTGCTCATCAGTGCCCCATTTGCCCCCTTGATGCGGTCTTCGGCGAAGCCCGCACTGCAGCAGGCTTCGCCCGCTTTACCAACACAGAAATCCTTGCGAAAGAGCAATCAGACCAATCAGACGATGGAAGGGAGGAGTTCACACTGACGTGCAACTTCTCTTCCTATTTCGGGCGTGACGCTCAAGTCTGTCCCAAAATACGACTCCGGTGCACCCACGTGGACTCGCATCAAGGGTCCCTAAAGTCTGCACTACATGATGTCATCATAAAGTGTGGACTCTGAGGAGGACCACAAGTCTGGAGTGTGCCATTTGGGACACAGGGCCTATACAGGGGTGCGTAAGGCGCTTGCCAATCTTGCCAACCCTAAAGTTGGCACATAACCCCAAAGATGGCCCTCTGAGTCGGAGCCGATGGTGTAGTGGACGGTGCTCCGACACATGGTGCAGACGCACTTGTTCGAATCCCGGGCTCGAGGTCCTTTGCCCATCCCATACCCCTCTCATCACCCTATACTTTCCTGTCATCTCTGAAATTACTTTCTATCAAAAAAGGAACTTAAAAAAAAGATGGCCCCCTGGTGGCGTGACTTCCCTAAACTAACTTTGATTTAGTAGTGTCCAAAAGAGATGTCCAACTCTATTCAACTATTTTATTAAAGATGCATTCAAATTTTGTTATGCATGTTGCATTGGTCTGTTTTGAGTATAAGTTGAAGTTCAGCTTTGAGAATTTAAGGAAGCTTGGCAAAAAATTACATGCAACGCATGTGGAAAGTTTATAAAGACAGTCCAGGCAAAAAAAAGTATACACTTCCATAATGTACTTGAAGTGCTCTATTTTAGCACACTAATTTTGTACTTAATATACTAAAAAAATGTATTTGGTATACTTTTTAAGATAATCTTAAAGACATCTAAGTGTACTTATCCATGCTATTTTGAGACACAATGAATACGAACAAAAATGTACTTTTAACATACT
This sequence comes from Misgurnus anguillicaudatus, assembly GCF_027580225.2. Taxonomy (NCBI): domain Eukaryota; kingdom Metazoa; phylum Chordata; class Actinopteri; order Cypriniformes; family Cobitidae; genus Misgurnus; species Misgurnus anguillicaudatus. The sequence continues at coordinate 15,247,887 of NC_073360.2, read as the reverse complement.
ATCTTTGTATAAAAAATTTATTTAGTTAACACTTGTATTGAACTTGAACCCATCTTTCATACAAGGATGGGTTTAAGATTACTACAAGTGGTACCTAAATACATTTTTAAATAAACTTTTGGCACATGTGAGTTTATATTCATGGGGTCTTAAAGTGGCACAGTTAAGTACACTTAGATGTTTTTAAGAAGTATTAAAAAAAGAATAGTATAGAATAGAATTTAGTATATTAAGTACAAAATTAGTGTGTGAAAAGTTTAATTAGGTACATTATGGAAGTGTACTACCTTTTCACCTAAAATTGTAGTCAATGTTACTTCATTAACTGTGAGCTTTTTGTTTTTCTATGCATTTTTTATATTCGAAAACAGATTCCCTAACACACTACTATAAATAATTTTGCCCAATTACTTTCCACCACTACTGTATAATTAACACAGTAAGTACAATGCTGTTTTTTTTGTGTTGGGTCAAAAAAGGACAAGGCCCAGACGCTGGGTTAAATTAAACCATAAAATGTTTATAGTTGACCCAACAATGGGTTGAAACAACCCAGCATAGGTTAAATATCAACCCAAAGGGGCTGGGCTCGAAACCAAGAACAGCTGCGACCTTTGCCTCAAAAACAGTTTCCACCATGTGTCAGGACGCAACATAATCCCAAACACAAGGCCGTCTGGTCCACACACCTGTTCTACTATCTTTACAGAAGGATCTTATATACAACAAATCTAAATAACCCCCGGGAACCCTAAAGCTAAATATAGCCTCGCAGAACCGCCACAGTGGGGAAGCACAGTGCATCACTGAGCGATGACATTTAACTGCCAAGATCTGACCCACCCTGAATTCATCCAACCTGAGCTCTGTGCCATCTACATCGGCGCTGGAGCTCTGCTGACTCAATGCTTACTGGAGCATCTTGGCAGCTCATTCACACTCAACTCCCTTGATAAATATAATAGAGAGCCGGTTGAATGGACGTGTCAGTTAAGGGTTGGGCCAGGGGTACTGATTTCTCATCAGAGAGTGCAGGAATTTGGGCTGGGTTGCTGTCAACCGCATGAATTCGGATGCCAAACGCTCTTGCTCTGGATCACAGATCCACACGAGGAGAGCAGCTGGGAACGTCATCGCGGGTCCTACGATGAGGGGCATTCTGCTAAATGTGCCTTTAATATTCTGAGCATACAGGGGTTGGGGGTCACCTTTATAGGGTGAGTTAACTTATCAAGGGCTTAGACTACATCAAAACCCAAACTTTAACATGAATGTCATTACAATGGAATCAGAACAAAAGCAAAGTCATCACAAAGATGCCTTATTGGAAAAATTCACATGGTCGTTGAGAATTCCTGCAGTGATTCATCAATGTTAAATTTACAGGAATAAGGATGGCGGCTTTAAGCTTTTGTGCAAAAAGCACACAAACTCCATGCAGCTGATTGGCTGGTGAAGTGTTAGGGGTTTTAGTAAATTCCTTCCTTTTGAGTGAAAAAAAAAAACACAGAGAAAATAGCCAAAAAGTGGATTTAAAAGTGGATGTATAAAAAAATTAAAATTCAAGTCCAAAGTTTTTGTCATTTGACTGACTGTCAATAAAGATAAAATTAGCTACTGTCTTGTTTTGCAGGAACGCAGGATGTCAGTAACCGTCTGACAACACTTTATTTCACTAGCAGAATAAGGCTTCTTTGATGTCTATAGATGTTTCATTGGACGCACCCGTGTTGCCACAGTAACTCCCCTTGGTCAAAGTTAACTTCCGGTTTGGGATTGTTTATCAGCTAGCTAGTGGCTTAACTGACCCCTGAAACAAATACCTTGCCAAAAATAAACATGTTTCGGTTTCCTATAGAAGAGGGGAAACGGCCAGCATGGATCACCGCTGTACGAAGAGAGGTTCGGCAGCAGGAAAGATCAAGGATGTGTAGCTAACATTGTATACATTTTTTTCACAGTAATGTAAGCTCTGTTTAGTAGTTGATGCGCTTTAGCTATAATTTAAACGAAGCTAATTTACTTACTATTACTATTACTTTTATTTATTTCGCTTATTAACAGAGGAACTCTGTTGTTATTGATTCTTTGCGGAGGTCTAACGGAAGTTAAGTTTAGGCCACGAAAGCCATTTATTTATGTTATTGCCATTAAAAACGTCTATAACCAAATTTATACTAAACTATTTTTTTTAAAGAAAATTATAATGTTATAATATTATTATGTAAAGATGTAAGAGTGTAACAAACCCAGCATGATAGCCAAATAAAACAAGCCCAAAAATATCCCAATGACTTTAGGCCAGATCCCAAGACTCATAACATGCCACTCCCAAAACTAAACTAGAATACATATTTTATGCATTACACAAATTTACATCCTAAAAATCACTGTATATAAGTCCTTTACACAGCCTGATTTCTTAAATAAGATCATCATGCCTTAAAGGGACACTCCACTTTTTTTGAAAATATGCTCATTTTCCAGCTCCCCTAGAGTGAAACATTTGATTTTTACCGTTTTGGAATCCATTCAGCCGATCCCCAGGTCCAGCACTTTTAGCATAGCTTAGCACAATCCATTGAATCTGATTAGACCATTAGCATAACGCTAAAAAAATAACCAAAGAGTTATATATTAAATATTTTTCCTATTTAAAACTTAACTCTTCTGTAGTTACATTGTATACTAAAAAAAGTTGTGATGTTTGCAGCAGGCGCAATGATATTACACAGTGCCCGAAAATAGTCCCCTGCTATTGAAAGTTACAGAAGGGACTATTTTGGAGCGCTGCGTAATATCATTGCGCCTGCTGCAGCCATCGTACGGCAGCAACGTCCTTGATTATTACGCTGGAATGAGAGTAAAGTCCCTAGCAATATCGGCTTAGAAAATCGCAACTTTTAATTTTCAGTCGGTCTTAGTACACGATGTAACTACAGAAGAGTCAAGTTAGGAAAAATATCTAAACTCTGGTCATTTTTGAGCGTGATGCTAATGGTCTAATCAGAATCAATGGATTATGCTAAGCTATGCTAAAAGTGCTACCGTCAGACCCCGAGATCAGCTGAATGGATTCCAAAATGGTAAAAATTTAGTTTTTAACTCTAGAGGAGCTGGAAAATAATCCTATTTTCAAAAAAAGTGGAGTGTCCCTTTAAGATGCACAGCAGTTTAAAAGTAGCCCAATTTCGTGGGAAAACTGCAGACTTGAGATGTACCCACCATAATGTCCACAGTCGTGGAAGCCTGCATGTTTCCAAGTTGGAAGGTGACCACTTTGCAAGTATACGTCCCAATGTCTGCAAAACCCACACCCTCCAGGACAATGGATACATCATGCACTGAAGGTTTGATGAAGTGGACACGGTTGCTGTACTCCTCAGCTATGGAGGTCCCGTACTGGGGGTTGAAGACGGCCAGAGTGACGGTGCCGGAGGGTAGTCTGCGTTCCCAGGAACTCTGCGTCAGGCTGAGGTCGGTGCTCACCTCCACACTACAGTTCAAAGTGACGTTCTTCCCCAGTACAGCAGTCACATGATCAGAAACCAGCACCTTGTTGGTACACACGCCTGGAGAGATACAAAACATCAAGAACAATCAAAAAATGATCATGTAAATAGTGTGCAAGTGTTCCTGCAGATATTTAGGTAGAGCATTGTGTTAGCAGTAAAAGGTTGTGGGTTTGATTTCCAGGCACACATACTGATGTACTGATAAATAATGTATAGCTTGAAAGCACTTTAAAACCATCTTCCGTCATGGGTTGGGCAGTATAAACATCATCACAGTTTAAGTCATTTTCATGGCAATGGTTATATCACACTATAGTGATTATTTGCTAAAATTACTTAAAGGTTTAAATGAGTCATTGTTGTAAAATAACCAATAAACAAACACCTGTGACACAAATAAACAACATCAGTTCTACACTAATATGCCAAATCACTGCTTACACTGCAAAAATGATTTTTAAGAAAAAAAAATTCTTAGTATTTTTGTCCCGCTTTCAGTAAAAATATCAAAAAAATTATTAAATTAACATGCTTTTTCTTGATGAGCAAAACGACCCAAAAAAATAAGTCTATTTTTAGATCAAAAATATCAAAATTAAGTGATTTTGTGCATAAAACGTTCAAAAAAAAAATCTACCAATGGGGTAAGCAAATTTTTCTTGATTTTTTTGAATTTAGTGTTTAAGAAAAATGTTCAAGATTTTTTTGCTTACCCCATTGGCAAATGTTTTTGCTTGTTTTATGCACAAAATCACTTAATTTTTACATTTTTGGTCTAAAAACTAGACTTATTTTCTTGGGTCGTTTTGCTCATCAAGAAAAAGCATCTTAATTTAAGAACTTTTATAAAAAATTATTGAAAACAATCAGTTTTTGCAGTGTATACACAACACAAATGCTGGGTTATTTTCATTGTAGTGTTGGGTTATAATTTAACCAATGCTGGTTGGGTACACTGTAAAAAAAATCCGTAGAAATTACAATGTTATTGCAGCTGGGTTGCCGGTAATTTACCGTGGATTTAAATTTGTGTTATTTGCTGGCAAGAGTTTGTTCAAAGTTAAATACATTTTAAATATTAACAAGTCTTTATCTTTACAGAATAAAACCATACAACAACAGCCTCATGCAAAGCATTCTGGGAACCAGAAATCATCATCAACCTTTTTCTGTTTTTTGCTTCAGATTTTGTTTCCCAGAATGTTTAGCTTGATGCTGTTTTTTTAGTTTTACTCTATAAAGACAAAGACCTGTAAATGTTAAATGTTCATTTAACTTTGAACAAAATGTTTGGTAGTAAATAACATAAATTTAAATCTACGGTAAAGTACTGGCAACCCAGCTGCAATTTCTACGGATTTTTGTACAGTGTAGTTTTTAACCTATTGTTGGGTCAAATATTAACAATTTCTGGGTTAAATTAAACCAACGACTGGATTGGTCACTTTTTGACCCAGCATTTATGCGAGTGCAACAACCATAAAATCCCATTTCTACACCCGACACGACACAAGCACTAAAACCTAATCGCTCCCTATAGTCAACAAAGCTGTTGACATTAAAACAGTCTTGCACAGTGACCCAGAAGTCCATTCATGTAAGATTTGGGTTTGTGGTCCTGTATAAACGATTCAGCCGGTTGACATTTCTACAATTGCACGACATAAACCGTCATTCCACCCGGCCATAATAAGAAACATACAAAAATCCTGCTTTATTATTTTGCGAATAAGCTTTAAACTTTATGCGAGCTTAAACCAGTTCCATCTGCTTCATTGTGCTGACATCACTTCCATCAGGAGAGCCTTTGAAAGGTCATAACTAAAGTACAGTAGTGGGAGATCCAGTAAGAGAGATAATGAGGGCTTGTGTTTTCCCCAGCAGTAATTACGGCTCACGCAGGAGGCCTTGCTTCTGGACTGCAGCATGCTGCCAACGCTGTGCCACACAGCCCGTGTCTCACATATCTAATGAGCTCCATACAGACCCCCGCATCAAGCAGCGGGACGTCCCGACCGTCCTCTCCGTTAAACGTCTGAGCACCTTGTCTAATAAAAGCCGCTGGAACGAGATGAAAACAACAGCGCAATTTGGGAGAGTTTTGGAGAGTTTAATAGACGTCTTTAATCTGCGTCGTTGGCCTTTTCATGTTTATTCGAACACGCTGGAGTTATTTGCTGAAACATGTAAACATGATTTTCCGGTGAGCTGGTATTTGCGGTTACAGTATGGGGGAATGATTAAATAAAGGTGATGTGAAGGTGCACGCTTGGTGATCAGTCAAACAGGGGCCCATCAACAGATTTAAAACTTATGACCCTGTCTGTGAAACGATGAGATTAGGAGCATTAAAGCTTGATGTCATTCATTGGTTTACAATGACTTCAATCTTTGTCATGACTCATGACCAAGTCAATACTAAAGATGTCAAGGTTATATTTCCATACATTCCATCTTTACATTAAATCACAAAATAATGACTTAAGCTGGGTTTTCAGAAGCAGTGTCACTTTTGAAGACCCAATAAACCTACAGAGCAAGAAGTTTTCTGTCCTTTGTTAAAGGTGCAGTGTGTAAATTTTAGCAGCATCTAGCGGTGAGGTTGTGAATTGCAACCAACGGCTTAGTCCACTGCTCACCCCTTGTTTTTGAAACACATAGAGAAGCTACGGTAAACATGTCATCGTCCGAGACAACTTAGTAAAAAAATGGTCCGTTAAGGGCTTCTGTAGAAAAATGGTGGCACAAAATGGCGACTTCCATGTAGATAAAAAGGTCTCGTTTTAAGGTTATAAACACATAACAGTTCATTATGAAAGGTCTTTGTACACCACTGATAATATAGTTTTGTATATTATTTTGCATTTCTGTCAAGAGATCCTTCTAAAAATTACACACTGCACCTTTAAAGTATTTGCATTTGAATTCTGGAGTTTGAATGGGACTCAACCTTTTTATCATACAGGCTCTGGTAACGAATCAGTTTTTTAACACACTTTAATATATGCATGTTAAAATATCCAGACATTTATAAATAGTATTTCTCGTCAGTCTGCACCGCTCGAGACTTTGGATGTTGAACAGTAAACAACAAGAGATTCTGCAGCCTGAATCTCCAGCAGGAAATGATGGTGTTCTGCAAGAAAAACAAAAGCACACGTTTCCATAAAAGATTACTGGAAAACACGGAGAAATTATAGGCTACAGAAAAGGAGTTGTGCAAAACGCATTCAGAGAGAAGCACCCGACAGTCAAAACTTAAACTCCCCTCGGTCATTAAGATTCATGGCTCTGTTTCAACTGGAAAAAATGGTTAATCTGGGCAATAAGCTTTCCTCTCTTTGAAAACCAACGACGGCAGTTAATGCAAATAACTGTGCCGAGAACTATTAATACCAACAAAACGCTCCAAAGGTAAAACTCGTACTATTTAAAATACATACGAGACCATATCATAAAACGTGGGTCTACGGAGGGAATAAATAGTCGCTGATATTTTGAAACTTTGGCAGCTGCATATTCGTGGTAAACCCCTGCTATTATATGCCAGTATGGGTGCAGGCCCTCCCTATGACTGTTCCCCTGCCCACCCTGTAATTGCAGGAATACAACCACACACACAAAGAGGCAGAGAGAGAGAGAGAGAGAGAGAGAGAGAGAGAGAGAGAGAGAGAGAGAGAGAGAGAGAGAGAGAGAGAGAGAGAGAGAGAGAGAGAGAGAGAGAGAGAGAGAGAGAGAAAGATGAGTACACTCAGTGCGATCCGTCTGACTTCTCGAATATAAAATGTGCTTAGACCGGAGGATCACCCATTTCGATTCACATTGAAAAGATCATTAAATAGTCATTTATGTCAATCAGCAAACAGAGTCCATAGTTTATAAGCTTACATGTAAGACCCAGTGGAGTTGCTTTGTTAAAATCCATGCAACCTAGCAAGCCAAATGTTTGCCTATTAGCATATAAAGACTGATGATGCATATAGCGTATAGCATTGGTCAACTTATATCTTGTAATAGCTGAAATGGGGATTGTCTCAAGGGTCTTGTAAACTTCAGAATTGCTACAGAATGACGCAGACCAGTGATGTGGTTTTGGACTGCAACCCCCGTATGATATTTGGCTCTTTTGGAGCAGATTTTCTCAATCTTTGGGACGACTGCAGATCTCTTTCTGCTTTATTACTTCTGGTTGCTATTATGAGATTGTTACAGTAATTGTCCTTTAATACACTCTTAGAATGGATGTGTTAAAATAACACATTAGTGTTGATTCTGGGACAACACACTAAATGTGTTGTCCCAAAATCCACGCATCTCTGTGTTATTATTTAAACAACACATTTTGTGTTACTTTTAACACAACTACCCTGCTGAAAAAAACAATAAAACCATTACAGAAAATTCTAATGGTTTCCATTAAAATATCAATAAGAACCATTAGCTTTTACCATTAAAGGAATATTCCATTTTCTTAAAAGAAAAATCCAGATAATTTACTCACCACCATGTCATCCAAAATGTTGATGTCTTTCTTTATTCAGTCGAGAAGAAATTATGTTTGTTGAGGAAAACATTGCAGGATTTTTCTCATTTTAATGGACTTTAATAGAGCGCAACATTTAATACTTAACACTTAACAGTTTTTTTCAACGGAGTTTCAAAGGACTATAAACGATCCCAAACGAGGCATTAGGGTCTTATCTAGCGAAACGATTGTCATTTTTACAGGCAAAATAAAAAATATCCACTTTTAAACCACAACTTCTCGTCTAGATCCGGTCGTGATGCGCCAGGTGACACCACGCAATACGTCATAACGTCAAGAGGTCACAGAAGACGAACGCGAAACTCCGCCCCAGTGTTTACAAGTGTGTTGAAAGAGGACCGTTCCTACGTTGTTGTATGTAAACTGAAACTAATTAATGTCTTTGTGTCAGTTTATTGTTTAAAATGGTCCGCAAATTTGCGTTTTATATATGTAACACGTGCCCTCCCTACATCACTACGCATTTACGTTAGGTAGCGCTGGACCGGACCTAGAGGAGGGGTTGTGGTTTAAAGGTGCATATTTTGTATTTTTCTTGTCAAAAATGACAATCGTTTCGCTGGATAAGACCCTTATCTATTATTATTTGGGATCATTTATAGACCTTTAAAACTCAGTTGAAAAAAACTGTTACGTATTGAGTTAAGTATTAAATGTTGGGCTTTATTAAAGTCAATTAAAATGAGAAAAATCCTGCAATGTTTTCCTCAAAAAACATAATTTCTTCTCGATTGAACAAAGAAAGACATCAACATTTTGGATGACATGCTGGTGAGTAAATTATCTGGATTTTTCTTTTAATAAAATGGAATATTCCTTTAAAACCACCACACTGTAGTGTGTTTTGGGCCATATTCTATTAGAACAAATACATAGAACCAATAGAACCAATACATACCATTAGAGACCAACAAAGACCAATAAACTGTGTTTTGGGCCATATTACATTAGAATCAATAAAATTCCCAATAAAACCAATGAAACCATTAGAATTTTCTGTAATGGTTTTATTGTTTTTTTTTCAGCAGGGTAGTGTTTATTTTAACACAAAATCAACAGAAAATGACACATAGGGGCGGTTTCCCGGACAGGGATTAGACTAGTCCTAGACTTAAACACTTTTTAGAGCTCTCCAAACTGAAAACAACTTGCACTTACTTATCAAATATATCAGTGCCCTTTGTTTTACCTCAAAATGCACACAGGTAATGTTTTTAGTAAGGCATGTTTGTTAAAACTAGTTATATTTCCTAATTAAACTAAGGCCTAGTCCTGGATTAAGCTAATCCTGGTCCGGGAAACCACCCCATTATGTGTTAAAATTACACGTAATGTGTTAAAAGTGTAACACAAAAAGATGTGTAAAAAATGAACACATCCTTTCTATGGGCTTTATCTTACACCCGGCGCAATGCAGCGCAATGCAGCGCAATGCGCGAAGCAAGTGTCTTTTGCTAGTTTCCACCCTGCGCAATGATAATTTTCACGTTTAAAACGCGTTGTTTAAATAGCAAATGCATTTGCGCCCCCTTTTGTGCCCATGGGCGTTCTGGTCTGAAAACGAGGTGTGTTCAGTCGCATTGTTGGCGAGTTGCTATTTTGAGGCAACTTAAATAGACTATGCCAATATATTTTTTGTTATTTAAAGAGCGCATTAGTAATATGCGCCTAAACGGGATGACAATAAGGGTTTGCTTAACACATACATGAATGCGCAGCAGCACAAAAACGCTTTTAAATATGAAAGATTAAAGGATTGAATGTAAAAGATTATTATTGAGTCTCTTGGATAAAATGAGGACTAATTATAGACGTTAGAAGGCACAAAGAGCTGCTTCACCTGCAGCCTGGTAAGTAAATAAATGCTTTGATATAAACAAATGCATCTGTTTTTAAAAAATAGGACCAACCCTTTTCGACCATGCACTCGGCGCACAAACCATTTTTCCCGTCGTTAAATTAGCAAAAGTGGATTCGGACACGCCCATTTAGACGTTGCGCTGTGCGCTTTAGACAATGCGCTTAGATCGTTAAAATAAGGCCCTAAGAGTGTAGGCTGCATCAGGTGTGGAAGATAAACTAATCAAACTTAACCAACATCCTTAAAATATCTGTGGAACATTTGGGGCACCCATGTGTTAGTTTAAACTTAATATCAACAATTTAATGATTGTGTTTTGTCTTTGCATATTGTTGTTGTGTTCAATGGCGCAGGCACAATTTCCAACCGTTTAAATATTCAACGACTGTTTCTGCTGGCACAAAAACAATGCCTTAGAAGTAACTTCAAGGACAGCTGCAAGAAGGATGTCTTCTTTTCCTCTTTTAACTCGCTTATAATGACCATTTTTATAAGAATGGAGCTTAGAGATGTGCTTGGCTATCAACAAAACTTGAGATTTTGCAAACTTCAGATGTGGGCTTAAGTCTGATGTTGTGCTACCACATCAAACCTCAGCTGAGCACAAGGGGATTTTGAGTTCTTACAGGATGCACAAGGTGCCAACACAATTCCTGCTCTTTCATTACATCCGCATGAAACAAAAACAACCTGATGATAAAATCAAGGCTATTAATGAATTCATATATTGTATTATAACACGCCACTCTAACAAGCTTCTGGTTCGCGTCGTGACATTCCAAGATATGTTATTCTGAGATAACAACCACCTGAGAATTATCCCGGATGTTGCAAATAATTTTGACAGTAAATATAAATATGTCTTTTAATAACATATATGACATTATATTTACTAATTATTAAATCACATAATGTGTTTGTGGCATTTAAATGTGTTGTTTTTCTCGTGAAAGGTCTGCATTAGTTAAAAAATTACTAATAAAATTTTTCTGCAAAAATAATGTACAGGCAGCCAGTTGTTATCGCAAAATAAGCCCCTTTAATGCCTATGTATAGGCAGAATTACTTTTGCGAAGGATGGGTGAACATTCTTTAAACTTGAAGGAAGTGGACCCCATTTCTAACTGTTATAACGCTTGGAATAGCAAGGATATTTACTAAAATAACTTAAAATGTGTTTGTTTGAAAGATGATAGACATGTGTATCTCAGATGGCTTAAGGGTAACTAAAACTTGGGGTCACTTACATTTTTGGCGAACTATCGCTTTAAAGCAGGGGTCTCCAACCTTTTTGTGAGCAAGGGCTGCCACAATGGATAAAACAATCTGGAGAGCTACTTTTTGATATAGTCTACTCAAAACTTTTTTGTTTTACTTATTATATTTTACTTGTTGATATGTTTTATCATTGTTTAAAATGTTAACAGAAGCCAAGCTAATATAAAACATATGTAATAAATATATATTACAATTGAGACTATTAATAGAATGTGCCTTGGCGGGTACCTCACCGACTCTTTGTGGGCAACCTGGGCAACATGTTGGAGACACCTGCTTTAAAGTAATCCAATTGACTACAGTAGGTTAATATTTGTCTTATAAAGTAAAATGCTTCATTGATATTCATTGATGATAATATTTTGAACAAAACCTATGCATATCAGCATGAAATAAAAATATGCTGAAATGTCTATAACAAATAAAGTAATTTGTTGTTGTGTTATATTGTATGAAAACTAGTCATGAGACAAACGAGAACAAATTAAATTGTATGTTTATTGATGTGTGATTTACCTCACACACCTTAGAAGATATATATTAACCCACTGGAGTTGTTTAAGATGACTTTTTTGGAGCTTCAACTTTTCAAGACCCATATCAAATGATAACATTGTAATATAAAATGATTTGTTTGTGTCATATTCATTTGAAATAGCACGAGGGGGAATACATTATTGAGTGTATTTTAATTTTTTAGGTGAAGTATTTCTCTAATCTCATAATTTTTACACTAACTGTAATTTTACAAAGGTTTTACCTTTTTTATACTTACACTAAATACAATGGCTCTCCTGTTAGTTTATTATCAATTAAACTCAATGCAAGACTGTTCGTCCGGTTATTTATGTTTATGGTCTCCCTGTGCGTGTTTGTTGTGTTTACGGCAGCACAAACTCACCCTGTGCCGTCTCCACTTCACTGCGGTCTGAGCCACGATAGCAGCTGGCACCTGTCTGCAAGCCAACCCACCGCTGACCTCCCAACCTGCCCGTCACGTACGCACACGCAATCTACACAAGCTTCCAACAGCGGCCATGCGGGGAAGACAGCAAACACACGCTGACAAAAATAACAGCCTGCAGTCGGCTGCGAAAACAAACCCCCGAAACCTATACGCATCGCAGTGATGAAATGCATGGTATGCTACACAGTTTGGATATGCAAAATGGCACACGGCCTCTGCAAAATCTCTTTAAGCTTGTGCTCTTGAATTCTGCCACAAATCATCTGTGCTATGGCCAGGATTAAATAAACACTCCTGATTCAATACAACTTGAAGTGTATTGATTGCAAGCAGAAACAAGCCACTTCGCATAGTGCCGCATTACCACCCCGGTGTGTGCATTATTTCTAATAATTCAACGACCGATCATCAATTATTCCTTACATATAATATAACTATACATAGTATCATTTACTTATATAATTATCTTTGAAAGTTACCTAAATTGGATTTGCTTAAAGGAATAGTCTACTCATTTTCAATATTAAAATATGTTATTACCTTAACTAAGAATTGTTGATACATCCCTCTATCATCTGTGTGCGTGCACGTAAGCGCTGGAGCGCGCTGCGGCACTTCGATAGCATTTAGCTTAGCCCCATTCATTCAATGGTACCATTTAGAGATAAAGTTAGAAGTGACCAAACACATCAACGTTTTTCCTATTTAAGACGAGTAGTTATACGAGCAAGTTTGGTGGTACAAAATAAAACGTAGCGCTTTTCTAAGCGGATTTAAAAGAGGAGCTACATTTTATGGCGTAATAGCACTTTTGGGAGTACTTCGACTCGGCGCAGGAAAAATGTTGATGTGTTTGGTCACTTCTAACTTTATCTCTAAATGGTACCATTGAATGAATGGGGCTAAGCTAAATGCTATCGAAGCGTCGCAGCGCGCTCCAGCGCTTACGTGCACGCACACAGATGATAGAGGGATGTATCAACAATTCTTAGTTAAGGTAATAACATATTTTAATATTGAAAATGAGTAGACTATTCCTTTAAGGGGGACTACTTTTCACCGTGGATGAATTTATGTGATTCCTGTGGATAAATGAATAGATATGGTTGGTCAGCTATTCGTTTTTGCTTATATTTGTGACATTTAAAGGGACATTCACACATGAAAGTGATTTGCAAATATATGATTTGAATGTGCATTCAATGTACTGTAAGCCTCTGGGGGAGAAGTCACCCATGAAGAAGAAGGAGAGGTGTTGTCATATTCAAAAATGTGGGTAAGCAGTACAGCTCTATTTAAATGTACATAAGGACAACGGATGTTCCTTGTGACTAAATTGGGCTTTTTAAAATCATCCACGTTAATGACGACATGTGACGTGATGTATTAACATGGTGGAAGTAGTACGTCCGAAATTTATTCACACTATCCATATTCATACTATACTTCATGTGCACTTTCGGTCTCGTGGCCTTAAATTGCACGTGCTGACGTGCTCAGAGTCGCGTTTTGGGACAGACCCGAGCGTCACGCCAGAAATCGGAAGAGAAGCCGCCCACCAGTGCGAACTCCCCCCATCCGCCGCACGATTCGTCTGATTGCTCTTTCGCAAGAACTTCTGTGTTGGTAAAGTGCACAAAGCATGCTGCAGGGTGCAAAGGGGGCGCTGATGAGCACACTTCGGAGCATAAAAAATGAGAGATGGGACACCCTACGGAATCGTAGCCTAGCGAACACGCGCAATTTAAGGCCACGAGACCGAAAGTCCACATGAAGTGCGCCATTTGGGACAGGGCCTTTGTCTACGAGCCCGTAGGGTGTCCCATCTGTCATTTTTACACTCCGAAATGTGCTCATCAGCGCCCCCTTTGCACCCTTGATGTGGTCTTCGGCGAAGCCCGCACTGCTGCAGGCCTCACGCACTTTACCACCCCAGAAGTCCTGCAAAAGAGCAAATAAGAGCAAATAAGACCAATCAGACGACAGATGGGAGGAGTTCACACTGATGAGCAACTTCTCTTCGTATTTTTGACGTGACGCTCGAGTCTGTCCCAAAATATGACTTTGGTGCATCCTCATGGACTCGCACCAAGGGTCCCTAAAGTCTGCACTACATGATGTCATTAAAGTGTGGACTTTGAGGAAGTCCACAAGTCCAGGGTGTGCCATGTGGGACAGGGCTATAGCACCTACTGTTTTAAAGGTCGATGAGTAGGTACATCATCTATTTCACCTTGTACTGTCACAGTATGCAATTTCGGAAGCAGGGTAAATTTAAGTTTGGTAAATATGGTGGCTACCTACTGGAGAGTTGACAACAGACAGTATGTGGGTGATTCTCACGAAACCATTGAAACACCACGGCACTAATGCTTTTAGCTTTAAAATGTGTAATATAGTAACATTAAAAATCATCAGAATTAACACAATACTGTGTTCTACCTTGCACAATGTTTGATTTCAACATAAGAATTTATAATTGGAAATTTTATCTCATTTTCTGCTGAAATTCTCATTACCGCAATGTGTCCGGCTGTGTTTGAACATGCGTTATGTTGTAATTTAATCAAATTAACACAAAAATATTAAGAAAAAAAAATAAATGGATGTTTTGCTAGACTACTTTAGATGACAGAAAAAATATTTACTGAATATTCATGTATAATAATAATGAAGAAAAATTAGGAAAATGATGTGTCCATGCCTGATGTTCTCATCCTCCGCAACACTTTTTGAGAACAGTTTAAGCACACATACAGAATTTTAATAAAGTTTGATTTTGAGTGACCAAGCACATGGACCAGTTACTTCAAGATGGCTACCAGGTAAGATCATTTTTTTACAGTTAATTTGAAATATTGTCTTGTCAGAATGCTTACACGACATTTTGATTATCATTACCGCAACAGATGCTTATTAAATGTTAATTTAATTAATAGAAGCATAATACTTTGATTTTAAATGCATGTGCAGAATCTCCAAATTATGTTCTTTCAGGTTTGTCATGTCATTTTGAAAATATGTCAGTGTTGATGTTTTCTGACTGTTGCGGTAATGAGATTTTTTAGGACTAATTTTTTAAATTGTTACAAAAAGTGTTAAATGATAAGTAAAAGTTTTTAAATTAATGTTCCCATTTACTCCAGACTTTGTTTTTCAATGTCTGATGGGAAATTTTTTTAAAAGATTTTACAGGAAATGTCAGTTGTTTTTCAAACAAGCGTAAAGCAAAGTCCATAAAGTAACCTGCAATTTCAAAACTTTTCGGCAAAAATAACGGATTGCAGCTTTAGGGGCGGTTCACATTTCACGATTTTTCTAATTTTAATGGACTTTAATGGACCCCAACATGTAACAGATTTAATGCAGTTTAAAATTGCAGTTTCAACTGAGTTTCAAAGGACTCTAAACGATCCCAAACGAGGCATAAGGGTCTTATCTAGTGAAACTTTTTGACAAGACAAATAAAAAATATGCACATTTAAACCACAACTTCTCGTCTATCTCTGGTCCTGTGACCCGCCATGGAAGTTAAGTATGGGCCACATTGTTTATTCACCCCATAGACTTCCAGTATAAGAGAAAAACTATTTTTTTACTCAGGACTTATTTGTGTGGCAATCGATGCAAAGCCACAAATGCTGTCAACAAACTTTAAACTATTTAACCCAGAATATTCAATTAATGTGTAGTAGATGCAGCTTAACTTATTTTTATGTTCAGAAAATGGATGAGTCTATAGTCCCTCTTCTTTCATAGAGGTAACAGATGGCCTCCACCGCAGATATCTGAATCAATGCCAAAGAGACAAACTGGTGTTCATTGCATTTGCTGTAAACGTGTACTCACAACGAAAAAAGACAAAACCCAGATCTGATTCTGCACCCGGCTAAACTTAAAACAAAACGCTTTCATCTGCAATTCAAATTACTGAACGCTAAGAACATAAACATTTAATCCCGTGGATACGATCATCATCATTCCTCTGCGAGCATGTAAACTTTCCTTGAGGATTTCCTATTACAATCACTGTGCTTCAATCACTACCTCAACCCAGGCATGGCTTAGCATTATGTAAAACTTCAGAAAGTATGCAAATCCTGGCCAAAGCTGTCTGAGAGGAAGCCCATCTGTGCTAATCAGATTTCAAAAATTCAAATAGGAAATGAAAGGGATAGTATGACTGCATCAAATCATCTAGAAAAAATTGGCAAAGGTAATAAGCGCCAAATCAAAAGGTCGTCGCACGGAAAACAAAGATGAGTGAAAACAAAGAGGAAACGAGGGGAAACAATTCAGAGATGAATTAATGAAAGAGATATGTTCACTCTTTGAAGCTTTCCCTGTGTTTGTTTTTCTTTCTCCTGACATCACTAACTGCAACAAGCTGTTCGCGGGGTCCAACTGTATATCCGAGCTCTCCGCTACGCATTCCTCCCTCATCCGATGAGCCAAACGCCCCAGCGTGAACTGAGATCTGGACCTGACCTTGCTCTCTTCTGAAACATTTTAACTTCATTTTGATGTGGTGAAAGTTGTCCCAAAGCCCCCTTTCTATCAGGTCACTGTGAGGAGAGAATAAGATGATACGTCCTCATAAAGGCCAAACTTGCATGCAACAGCACGCTTGGATCAGAGCTGTGTTTAAAGATCCTGCTGATGTGGCAGGACGAGACCAATAAGAGTATTTACATAAACACTGTGTTAATGACATAATAGCAGTGATGACAGTCAAAAGAAGTGCGCTGTAAAAGACACAAGACACTTTATGAGGAAATGTGCTGAGTTAAAGTGAGATTCGAGCCTCAACTGGGGACATAAACAATTTATTCAGATCCAGGGGCGGGGTTGGATTCAGATCCAGGGGGCGGGGCTGGATCCAGGTTCAGAGATCTCTTCCCACTGCATTTTGATTTGTCGGCAGTTTTACTACAAGACACGTCATACACCTGTTTTTTGAGTTACCATTTCCGCCTTGAGTCGTTACTAAATTATGTTATTCTTTGGACAGAAAAACAAACTTTACTTATGATTACAATACAAGTAGTGCCTTTAAGGTGAAATGTAAGGTTTTTTGTTATAATGTTTTGGAGTAAAATATTTCGGGTAGGCTACTACGAGTAATCTTACCACATGCACATTGAATGTATACAGTATAAATATGCATAGTTATGTAAGGAATAAGGTACGAGAGGCTGTGCTGTATTGTGAATAAGTAACGGCTGAAGGGCGTTGTTAGGCACGACGCGAAGCGGAGTGCCTGCAACCCCTTCAGCCGTTACTTATTCACGATACAGCACTTGCCTCGAGTACCTTATTGCTTTTATAAAACGGTTACACCACAATATTAAAGTAAAAAAAATATTAGTGCAACTTTCATGAAGTTAAATTAATAAAAGCATTCCTTCCGCTAGAAAAAATAGTCCCTGACTGCGAAAAACAACATGAAAGTTCAAATAAAAACAACAAACTGTTCTCAGACTTTGTCTCATTATATGTTTATGTGTTGCTAAGGGTGTTGCTAAGGGCGCAGTGATATTAAATAGAACCGTTGGGTGAAGCGGTCATAGCAGTGTTTTATTGCGAATAAAGCACACCTATTGACCAATCAGAATCAAGGATTGGAACTAACCGTTTTATAATAACATATATGGCATGTTATTTAGAAATTAATAAATTATATGCTTATCTCATATGGACTTTGAACTTGTTTTAACGCGTTTTTGCTTACAGCCATTAGGAAACAGGTTTCCCTCGCAGAAGGTTTACTTTTCACTTTTGCAAATGTGGTACTGAAATATATCACATAAAATTGTGTTTTTATATTTACTTGTATAGGAATAGCCGTGTAATAAGTGGGATAATGGACAGCCAACCGGGTTGCAAATCCCTTGTGATGTCACACTGTCGGGAACGTGTCCTACATCCCCTTACACCTAACTGTGATCATTACTTACTAAATTATGAATCTTTCTCGACTTTACTATTAATCAAACGTACACTTAAATTGATAAGAGCAAACGCTTGCAACCACAGGTTCCAACTAATTGCAGGCTGCAACAATGCAAATATACTGGTTCATTTAGCTGAGCAAAGTATAAAGTGGGAGCCCTTCTGAAAAATCCAGCAAAGACCAGCATAAGCTGGTAGCTGGTTTAAGCTGGTTTAAGGTGGCAGTAGCTGGTCTAAGCTGGTCCACCCAGCCTGGCAAAGCTGGTAAAAAAACAGCTTAAAAAGTGATCAAACCACAGCTAGACCAGCTTGCTAGACCAGCAATACCAGCTAAAACCAAGCTTATGCTGGTCTTAGCTGGATTTTTCGGTAGGGAGGAGTTGGATCTAGGTCCAACCTCGCCCCCTGGATGTTGTGTTCTGCAGTGAGGACCATCTCAAAAAAGACCAGCATAAGCTGGTAGCTGGTTTTAGTTGGTTTAAGGTGACAATAGCTGGTCTAAGATGGTCCTTCCCACCTGGCAAAGCTGACCAAAACACAGCTAGACCAGCTTAAAAAGTGCTCACCAGCTTATGCTGGTCTTTGTTGTTTTATAGGGAAGACATGTGAAATAGAGACTTTAAAAGGACCAACCAATTAAAATGAGGTTTGACCGCTAATGCCCTTTAAAAAAACACACACACAACGAATAAGTGGTAGTTAAATGCTGATTGAATGACTAATCTGCAACAGTCCCCTCAGTGTTAATGAATATCAATAGCTAAAAAGACAGGTGCACTTGACATGCCAACAGTAATTTGCAGCCATTCAGCTGTGTGGTTTTGCTGACATGTGGTTTAGTCATCATTGTCATTGATTTAGGAATGGGTTTATTTCTGAGGAAAACTAGTAAAAACGATAAGAAAACACAATGTTTTACTAATAAAAATGGACTGCATCAAATTTTCTCTAGTTTTGCAAGATTAAAGTCTTTCTGCTTATTTATCTGAATATCTTTTAGTTCCCCTATTGAATGGATGCATCTAGACTCTAGAGTTCATTAATCCCGGCCCAGAGTACCCATTTACTCCATACACTGCCAAAAAAGGAACAGAAAATATAGTTAACACAGTTTCGTGAACCCTAACAGGACCAGACTGCTGGACATTTACACATTATTTTGCAGGTTTGCCCAAAGCTTGTACAAATTTGAAATGCATTAAAGATTAAACGGTGCTCCAAACGGTCTGACATAATAAATATTCAAATAACTTCATGGTTGGTCGCCCCAAAGAAAACTCTGTTCCTTTCTCTGATTCAATCCATAGGAGAGCGAAACTCCAGATAAAAAAGGAACATGGGGACACTGGCCTTGCTTGGATGGAAACAAAATGACACAATTTAAAATAAATAATAACCTCAGTTCACTGAACCATCAATGCAGCTATTCTCTTATAATCCACAATCTAGGTAACTAAACTGTCATATTGAGAAATGTAAGCGCTGTGCTCCCTTTATAGAACAGACTGACACACTTGACTGAACGAATCAATGTCTTCCATAGCTGCTTGACTGTGCTTATTTAAATATGCTGGATTTCTAAAACAGTTTCTTTGTACGCAGAAATCCTTACTTCCTTGAAAGCAATGAAACATCCATAACTAGTAATTAGAAAGACCCCAACTTCATTAAACAACAAACATTTCGACAGGCCTCTCGCCAGGGTACAAGAACGTCTCCTCCGTCCTATGTAACTTTTCTTCTAGCTAGTCTCCCTTTCACCAATCACATCTGATTAAGGACCAGCACTTAAAGGGACAGGGCAATCAATAACGTTGGTGTTAAAAGTGTCGCTGTGTACCCGCCCCTTCACACCCAAGTCAAGAACCAAACAACCAAACTACACAATCTTTCCCGTGACTCGTTTGTCTGCAATAAGCACAAGCGACACTTCACTTATCATCCTGACTTTTTGACATCTTTCGAAAGTGAACAAAAGAGGCTTTGCATGAGCTGCTATTACGTGAAAAGCAGGGGGTCCCTGGCTAACAATGCAAGGCTAAATTGCTTATTGGTGGTGGAAAATTCTTCCATGCTTGTGTTATTCAGCCTTCTGTGTGAAAGAACGGTGGGTAATTGGTAACAAAGGTTACAAGAAGAGTGCCTTGCACAAACTAAAGCTATCACTGGCTGCGTTTCCATTAAAGATTTGTGCAAATCTTTAGCGCCATATTCTAAATGTCAACAAAAAACTATTATGAAATGACGCCATGTCCATTAACTCTTTTCCCACCAGCGTTTTTTAAAAGTTGTTTATATATATATTTCATATACATTCAAACATACAATATATCAAATGAAAGAACAAACCCTTTGCTTTCAAACAAACAAAAACGTTTCATCCTACCTTCATTAGTTCTCTTTTTATCATCTCTCAAATATGGGTAGGTTTCTTCAAAAACAAAATTTTGAGCAAAACGCTGAGATAATTCAATTTTTGTGAAGGATTTTTGATAAAGATCAGATGCAGAGCGATCCTCAAAACTTACATAGACATACAGCCGTTTGCCCTAGGGTGATACTTCGGGTTTTATAAGTTACCTGGTGGATAATAGCGGTATTGCGGAAAGACGGAAATACTCGTCCTTGGTAGCCTGGGCAATTTATTCACGCTGCAAGTCTAGCATGGAAACTATGAACCAATTTTGCCCCTGAAATAGGGAACCAATCACAGAATGGGGAGGGGGCAGCAAGACGATGACGACGTCTATGCGACACCGAAGCAGTTTTGTTTATCCAACACAGCAGCAGATGCAAAATTACTTTTCCATGTAGCCTTAGATAGTGTTCTAAGTAGTTTTGAACACAAGTTTATTTTAAAAAAGAGCAACTTTTGGCGTTAAACAATTTCATATCCAAGAAGTATGTTTGGATATGGCAAGACATGTTAGCCACGGAGTTTTATAGGACCAACCTGCTAGGCATCGTTGTCGACGAAGTACAATTAACTTATAAATGGTAAGTGGTATTTATTATTATCATATTGTCATTAGGCCTGTACTGTGGTTTTGTCACAGTGCCACTAAATTGTGTTGCTTTTCAATATCAATATACAGCTACCGATTTAGTTGCATAGCTTTCAGCTGTGTGCACACACACCGATAAAAGTTGTTTACGTTAGAATTTTTGTCGCTCGGCGTTGCGCAGACCGACATGTGGATGATATCAAAGCACCTCAAGAGCGATTCGAAAGCATAGAGCAGTCGACTCGCCAATCGTTCTCACTGTATTTTGATGTAATTCGCAACATGAAGTCGAACACACCCTTTTCTGTCTTGTTCTCCAAACATACCGCGCCATATATAAAAAATAATTATGTGAATTGCACGTTAGGGGACCTGTAAATGGGAAATAAACCATTGCAGATTTGCGAAATATAAATTTTTTCAAATTGCCTGGAAAACCATTTCACCTGAGTGTAAAAACTTTTTTTGTGATATATGGAAGTTTATGCGAAATTTCCATTCGTTATTTCAATTTGCGCAATTTGAAGGGTAACGGAAAGTCAACTTGTCATACTGCAAACTAAAGTGGCCAATTTTTGGTATGAATAAAAATGTTTTATATTTGTCCTACAGCTGCCATAAACTAACAGTATTGGTGATTACCAAAATCCTTCACCAAAGATTACCAAAATCACCATCAAAATATAATTGAAGATCTCAAAAGCTGCTAAACGCCTCTATCAAAAAATTTAATCATGATATTGATGTATGCTCTTAGCACTTTCATCAAATACTTTTGCTTCAAATTTGCTTATTCACCATTGATAATACCGCTTTGTTGGCAGAAACTGTTAATCGATTTTTCAGCAAAGTCCTCTAAGTGACCAGTAGATGAATTTGATGAATGACTGCACGCTTACGAGTTTTTTAACATGGTTCAAAGGAGGTATCGAATATATTAGGATACTAACCGAATCTGTGTAACATTTTAGCCATATTCAGCTAGGGTGTGGACAATATGAGAGCTTTAAGAGTGTTTCCGTTTTGTGTGGGTATTAATGATTTAACATCTTTCTGACCTCCAAGACTTCCTTTTGAAAGTTTTTACAAAGCCATTATTCTCAGGCAAGAATGGATTGCTTCCTTGGAATGTCAAACCGTTATGAAAATGGATCCCTAATGCGAAATCCAACCAAGAGACTCATTTCAAATGCACTACATTAAGCATTAGTCAGTTCCTCTGGACCGCTGATTGAAATGTGGCTTTAAAAACAAGGTGAATTAAGGAATGTGAACCCTTAATGAGGCTTCACAGAACAGCACGCTATCCAAGCACACAAGGGCTGGGTTTCTGACATCCTTCCCATACTCACCGGGAACTGTTTTCATTGCCTTCGCAGTGTCAGTGTTAATGCAAACATAATAACAGTAAGAAGAGCTCAATTGAAGTACTTTAGAAAACAATGATAGGGCTATTCAAACAAATAAAGCATACGTTTTTATTCGCATTTATATGATCGGAATATAAAAGAAAGCTTATGCAACATCACACCAACAGCCTTTATACTGCATTCCTCCAAAAAACCACCACTGTTGAACCAGATGCCATGAAAGGATGGGATGTTGTTTTCTGATGCTCCCAAAGTTTTTTTAGGGGGTTGAATGTTGCCAGTCGAGACACAGGATACTCAAGATGTCACAAAAGACAAAACACACAAACAAGAGTGAATTACAGAGCAAAGTAATGCAGCGGTTTGGTCAACACGAAACACAATAGGATTGTGCACTCTCTTTTCTTTCTCACACTGTCCGCAAAATGGCATACCAAGGCGCCAATCGGTTTAGATACCCAATACCACCCACATTGAGGGCTTTGTCCTTAGGGTTGTTTGCCAGTCAAATAGATTTAACTTAATACCTTCACCTGTGTGACCACTCGCACAGGTGGCTGAGATTTTCTTTACGCACCTATTAGATAAATCATGACCAAGATTGAAACACTTTTCTTATTCACCCATCAAATGCCTAAAACATTGTTCAATCATGGCTCTTACTAAATCCTTGGTGTTTTTAAGTCTGATGACATCACAGGGGGCGTATTTTGTTGCTTGTTGTGAAGCCAGAAGGCCTTACAACCCTGGCTATGTGGTGTTTCGAGTCTTTCAGGTGGTGTTTCATCTTACAGAAACATATATTATACCCTAACCCTAAGCAAAGTTTTTAAGTTTGATGGCTTGACATGAACTACGCCTCCTTGACCTCGGGAACAAACTACGCCAGCATGATGTCGTCACACTCGAAACACCGAGGATTATACAACGCGACGTCCTTGTAAAAATGTAAAACCATGAACTAAGGGGTTTTGTGTGCTTAGTTTAACCACAGAAATACAATGCAGCAAAATAACAGGATCTTTCATACCTCTCCAGACCTCACACCTTTCCCGTCATTGTAATTACATCATACATCAACATCTAAAGGGAACACAGGGGAACTCTGCGAACTTGGACCTCATCAACATCACAGTGCCGGGCCCGGTACAGCTTATTAAAACCTTCAACGCTGCCTAACAATTACAAAGACAGCATGGAAGATCAATGTACATAAAATGCCCTCTTTGTTACAATACCCAGACAGAGGGAGCTCGGAGGCGCTTGGTGAACAGATGGATTTTGCTTCTGTCTGGGGCGAACGCATCACTGACAACCAAGGGACACACATTAGGAAAAACATCTGAATATAGTCAATGCATGTGTTATGTTGAACAATGAATGCGTAAGCCATGTATATGCCAATACTGTAAGAATGTAACAAATCCAGCTTTTTGACCCACTTAGAGAAAAAATAAGTTTTGTGCTCCTGTACAGCTTAGTGGTAGTATGGCATGAGCAGCGCAAAAGGCACCCAGGTTTTAACCCAGGAAATACACATACTGATAATAAATGTATACCTTGTAATTACGGCTTTGAACCGGTTCACGGAACGAAAGCAAAAACCAGAAACTTTTGATGTTTTGCAAGGAACAAAAATGAAATCAGAAACTTTCAAAAAATATATGTTCCGGAACAGAAACGTTTATTTAAAATAATGGTAACCGGTTGATACCGTTATTTTTTACATTTTCATTTTTGTGCAATGTGACTGAAGAAACGCGAAGTTTGCCACCAGCAAGTAGCCTACTCAAGCCCAAGTCTTTAATGCTCAATCATAAGAGGTAAATATCTACCAAGTATCTCAAGATGTTTGTTTTTTTAATACTAATTAGTGGTGTAACGGATCGCAGTTGATCTGTGATCCGTACAGATCACGACCCACGGTTCGGCTTGCATGTGATTCGCGGATTAATAGGCAAATTTAAACACTGTGAAGTTGATCATTTGCAGGTGTTTCAAAGGCTTGTAAATGTTAACACTTAAGTGATTTTTAAAAATTTAACCACAAAAGGCGCTAAAGTGAGCAATTTTCTGTACGCACAGACGCACATGTGGTTGAATGTGTCCGGTCCAACTCCAATCAAACGTGATTATCCCTATGCCCTTCAAAGATCAAAACTCTTGACGTATAAGCTTGAGAGAGAGTTGCGCTACTGGTATCTCATACTGTAGTCCATTAAAATACATTTGCAGAATAAAGCACTGAAAAACAACGTAATTTTCACTTTATGTGGAGCGACTGTTTATGCTGCATCTTCTTCCTGAAGCGCCGTGTGGAATTCGTCCTCCATCTGTGCGTGTGCGCGTGTTTAAGTGCACTCAAAAGTGCATACATGGAGAAACGCGTTTCAAAAAGCAAGCAAACAATCTTTCTGTTCTTGACAGGACACATACAAACAAAATGATCTCGAAATACCACAGTATTCTTTTTCTAATAAAAACATTTGTTTATGTCTTAGTGTGTATAGATTAAAGGCAGAAACCAGGTCCGTGCTTATCTTAAAGAGACAGTAACCTCAATTAACATACAGAATGTAGACTAATAATTTAAGTTTAAAGCAACACTAAAGAGTTTTTTTACCTTAAAATAACGCTTCCAAAACAGTTTCAGTCGTTAATCCACTCGAAACAGGATGAACGGCACTTTCACATTCGCTTTGCAGCCCTCTATCGGCCAAAACCGCACTAAAGAAGTTACCAACCGTCGGGTCGCGGTCCTGTAGTTCGAGTGAAAACTACAAAAACTTGCTTTACGGCAGACCTACAATCCAATCAGAGCCAGCTTTGCTGCAGTAGGATAAATTATTGGGAATTGGGGAAAAAATCTGGTTCAAAGCCCTGCTTGTAATGCACTGTAAATCGCTTTTGAATAAAAATGTAAATGTACGTCCTACACTAAACCCAATGAAAACGGGGAACAGCACTTGTGCAAGTCAAAAGGTTGCAGCATTACATTATTTAATGGATAGAGGCCCAGTTACAAAAACCTCTTATTATCACATTTTCCAGGATGGAAGAAGTTCACAGCAAAATGCTTCTCTGCGGTCATGGTTTGTGTCCCTGTCTGCTGGCTCAGCTCATAATAAAGTCTAATATTCATTTCCTGATGGACCTTCTTCAAAAGAATCTTTTAATGTGATTGGCAGATTTAAGCCGGCAGTTATGTGGGCTAAGTGAGATTAAAATCAAGTACAAAGACGAGCCGGATGATGATGCAGCACACATTTTTAATAATAAAGACTGAAGTAAGTCTATGCATTTATACGTTGGTCACCTTTACACTAAGTCTTTACATAGCAGTAAAGTCGAATGAAATAAAAAACAGCATAAAATCACACTCTGGTTAATCTTTATATCATGCAACAATGAAATAACACAATCTAACATATATTTTTGTAATGCATTACTTGCACAACTTGTACCTAGCAAAGTGAGGCTGGTGTTTGTAAGTGCTGAGCTTGCAAAGCTTTCACCTTGCTCTAATTTACTCAATCGGGTGACATTTGCTGACTGTATTTCCATAACATTACAGTACATCTCTCTCAATCTACAGCAGTGCTGCTATCACAGACACCGTGTGTGACCCCTCTGTCCTTAAAACCCAGGATTAGCCCATGTACTGTACATCCTGCGGCAGCAGTATGACATTCGACTGTCTAAATGCATACTGTACTTAAATGACCCTTTGCAACCACTTTGTACGAAAAAAGACCGCTGCGGACTTCTCTATTGGAGGTAAACAGCTGATTTACATTTTATGCATTTGGCAGACACTTTATCCAAATTGATTTACAGTGCATTACAAGGTGGGTGGTATACATTTTTTGTCATCATGTGTGTTCCTTGGGTTCGAACCCATGACCTTTTGCGTTGATAACACAATAGTCGTCCATAGAGCTGTATAGGATTTAACTATACCCCATTATGACACAGAAACAGGTCTTAATGGGTACCACATTGCATTAGCAGCATAAATGACATGGGTTCGATTCCTAGAGAACACACATACTTGTGAAATTAACTGCTTGTAAAGTCGCTTTGGATAAACACGACACGTCATGCATGACATAAACAAATATAATTCAATGAAATGTACATTTTAATAACATCTATCCACTATATTAGAAACATACAAAATAGTATTCATTCCCCTGAATTTCTTCAATCCAAATGTATTAAATTCAATCCAGTGACATGAAACTGGGGGTTCTCCTGTCTGACCCGTACAACACCAGCATCAATTCCATCTGTCAAAACAAGCTACTATAATATCAACAATGCTAACCATTTTGCAGACGCTTTATGAACTGTTGAAGTTGTTTGCATCCATTTTCCAGCCTCCCGTTGGGCTCCCATTTGGCTACAAAAGACATGATTATAGTCATTCAGTTTAACAGACCACTTCCTCTAGCAGTATTTTTTTAAGGCGCAGAAGTAGGGTTTCTCCCATTTAAACCTAATATTTAAGGCAACAGAAATGAAGGGTGCCACTGGCAGCTGCCCAAAACAGGTCAATACCTCCAGACTCTGCGGCTGCAGTGTTTTGCCTCTCCGGGGCTCAAAATACCCTCCACTCCCTGGCCAAAACACACCCAACATTTTACATGTACTTCACCAGATTCATTCACACAAGCACTTCACAACCATTTCATACTGAGGGTACACACTTCACATGAGATCAATGGATTTTTTTAAAAAACACTTAAATCACAGATAACTCATGCAAACAATTAATGGAATATACCCTTACAAACATTAACCATGGTTTTATTTTAGCCTAGTACAACAGAAGTAATGTTGTTTTTGGTGGACTGATTATAATATATCTATATAATGAATATTATGGTTAAAAAGTTCCTGTAAGACAACCTTGGTAAATAAAAAAAAACTATAGTTACTGTAGTAAACACATGGTTAATTTTCATAAGGGTAAAATTACACCTTAATAGTCCGATAATAAAATAAAAGGCTGTTTGGTAAAGTTTAAAACTTTGCAATGCAGAAAAAAACTCGGTTTCAGTGGAGTATCGAAAATATATCGTAATAACATGCCAGGTACTGTTTATAATGAGTTTTTCTTCTTAATATTTATAAAATTTTTATTGTATTGTTAGAAAATGAATCCACATGCAAATTTTTGTATCACTCATAAATGCGTCTCGGTTGCAAAGGCTGTAATCGTAAACCAGGACTACCGGTATATCTCATAATAAAAATTACTGCTGTAAATAACAAAAACGAACAGTTAATACATTAATAGCATCGTCACAAGTTCATCAGCTCAGGGAGCATCGCCCGCATTCGTACACATGACCATGCCATCGCTACCATCCATAAACTTTCGCCACAAACTTGCGTGTTAAGTCAAAAACATTAGACCTCATCTTAAACTAAAAGTACCCACCAGTAACCACGCAAAACACCAAGCCGATGAAAGGTAGAAGCCCACGGAAAATCGTGCTATTCCCAAAGATGTCCCTTATCTCCTTTGCCATGGTTTGTGCGTGGAGGCGCAGCAGTGAGTTTCTTGATGAATGAACTCGAGTCGGGTCCACAGCAGCGGAACCACGCGAGGGCGGTACCGCCCTGTCCAGCACTTCTTTACCACTAAAAATAAACCCTTCAACAATGCAGGGCATCTCAATTCGCCCTCATTCAGTATAATAGTCTGAGATGTGCATTGTTCTGTATTTACGTTTTGATAATCTCTTAATCCGTTATTATGGTTAAATATGCATTCGGTTGCGTATGTTATTTTGGTCATAATTTGGTTTATGCAGCTGCTTAAATAGCGTACTCATTTATGTAACAGTGCAACATTATACGACTTAATAGTTTTAATAGTAAAAATAACTTCAGGGGCTTGACTCAAATGGGTGATGGGAGGCTCACTATTGAAATGTCGCCAGTTCGCCCAGATTAAAGCATGGACTTGCTGGGCACGCATTCCGTAATGCTTTGTTTTATTTATGTCTTCCACGAGTGATAAATCCCCATCTGAGTGGTGCCATTTACACCAATCAATCATTTTTATTGGCTCTCTTTGGAACGTACGTAACCTCTCTCGCACCGAAATGCAGGCATCTCAAGTGTTGCACAAAGTAGAATATTTCGGATGACTTTAAACATTGTAAACGTAACTATATGAAGATCGGTATTCACATTCAGGTCTGAAAGCAATGCTGGTATTAAACACAAGTTAACCTATGTAATGCAAATATTGTAATATGAAACTAAACTGTTTTATTATAGATGTAATAGAAGAATATAAAAAATGAAGCATGAAGTTAAAACAACTTGGTTTTGCAAGTCAATTCAACTTACTATTTTAAGGTTCTGACCTGCTTACATAAGTTTTCAATTAATTTCATAAAATTTCAACTTGCTTTTATAAGTTCCACTGCAACAAGTTTTCAACTCGACGTAACAGTGCATTTAACGTCACGAGCCAATAGATGTAGTTCTGTTAAAAAACTTTTTTATTTGGGAAACTTTACTTTTTACCAGCATTGGTACAACATGCAGATTCACATTTTGCTTTTTTGTAAAAAAAAAAAAAAGTACTGTCTATTCCAGTCGATAAGGAGTGGGACAGATGAACTTCGGTGTGTTGAACTTTATGCAGCTCTGCGCAGACCACTCGATGTATGACATCAAAGTACCCCGAGGGCATTCGAAACAGGTCATATGATGTCATACGCCGATGTGTCTGCGCAGCGATTCCTGAAGTCCAGCACGCCGCTTTGTTATTCCGCAATCCGCATGCGCAAAACATACCGTCGAAGTTCATTTTCATCAATAGGTTTAGGCTGCCATCTGCTGGTTGAAACCG
Organism: Misgurnus anguillicaudatus; assembly: GCF_027580225.2. NCBI lineage: Eukaryota > Metazoa > Chordata > Actinopteri > Cypriniformes > Cobitidae > Misgurnus > Misgurnus anguillicaudatus. The sequence continues at coordinate 15,218,519 of NC_073360.2, read as the reverse complement.
TACATGTGTGTTGTTGAGTTCTCTATTTTAATAATTAACAGTTGGGTCATTCTACAAAAAAGGTAGAAATGCTTGTCCCTTGCTTTTGCAGGCCCCTTAATCATTTAATTTGACCCAATAATCCCATAATGATATATATTTAATAAATATAGACTGTCCTTAAAATGATGAGAGAGTTTATTTATTTAATTTTCTTTTTTAAACCTTTTTTTTAATGTCTGGTCCTGAAAATTGCCCTGTCCCTTTGATCATACATAGAAGTTGAACTGTAAACTTATTATTTAAAACCATGTTTTTTATAAAAAATTTTTAATTTACATTTACCTTTAACCCTGTATGAATTTACTACAACACTGAAATGGTAAAAATACACTATTTATATGAATAATATCAAATAAATATTTGTCCCCCAAATTTATGTCATTGGTGTTACCCTACCCAAAGCACTTTTATTTTGAAACAATGCATCAGCTCTTTGAAGTTTTTCATGGGTCAAGAGGTCAGTGAAAAAAGTGCAGTGGAGGAAGGCAAAAGGTTTTTGAGATGTCTTACCTTATTTGTCTAAAATATCATGATATATCTAAGAATTTTGAGATAAGATTTTTTGGATGTCATTAGTGTTACTCTTTTTATAGCTGGGAGTGTTAAGATCTTTACATAAAAATACATTATACTGAATAAGTATGTGATTGTTACATCTCTCATGAAATAGCACATGGCTAATGGCAGCCATTGTGTTAAAATATTAGTTTTTTTCTGGAAATTGTCATTTGCGTTACCATCATTGGTGTTACCGTCATTAGTGTTACTTCTCTAATGAGTTCTTCCTAAGCACTATTCCTTTAACTGACCAACATAAAAGCAGAAAAACAAAACAAGATGGGAAATTTTATGAAAGTTTGTAAGTTTTATCATATTCATTATCTATTATTATATTCTCATTTTGTCATTGGTGTTACATTGTGTCATTGGTGTTAAACCAAGTTTTGGTGTTATGAATGTATTTTCTTGTACTTTCTAGGAATATTTTGTTGTTGATATGGGATGTAAGACATTGTTGATTTTCAGTCTTTGCATCACAGCCTTTTTGGTTGAATATTTTTGTTGGTTTTAAAGAAAAAAGTCAAACTGAGAATCAAATAATTTCATACAATGCTGGGTAAAGATAAAGAATTTAATTAAACAAATATTGATAATCAATTATTTTTCTTTCTGTTATCATTCCTCTACTTAACCTTTAACTAAATACACAAGCTGTAATGAGAAAAAATATTTAGTATCAACATTAATGTTGTTAAAATTACAGGTAACACCAATGACAAATAAATGACTCAAGGATTCTTTTTTTTAAATGTATTAAAAAGTTAAAAATAGATTAAGCTCCCCGTTTTGCGGATTCATAGATTTGACAAGTTAATTAATGCTATTAAAGAAGTTTTGGGTATGTTGAAAAAAGTTCATTTAAGCCAGTTTCCATAACCCGAATTCCACCTTTTCTGTAGAATGACCCAGTTAACCTAATCTACATTTGCCTTAATGTAAAGCTAACACTTAAGTTTACTTGCCGTCATATCGAACATTGTTTTAAGTTGTTTTGCAAGTACACCCACAGTATAAATGAACAAGAATACATTTTATTGAATTTGACACTTGTACATACACTGTTCTGGACAAATTAGACATTAAATCAATTAAGAAAATAAATAACAGCAGTTTCATTGTGCGATCTCTTCAAAATATAAAACAATATAGCCTTAATGATACCATACAATTTTAACAGGCTACTACATCTTAAAGGATATAATGCTTTTATATGTTTAATATAATTTTAGTGTTGTACAGACTCATGACAATTGTACCGCAAAGAAGATAAACAAACACAAAATATGGAAAATATATACATATATAAATATCAAATCAATGTGATTTCTGACATTTGCTACGTATCAATGTTTCAATGCATATTAAAAGTTGCACTAACGAATACATTAACCCATTTTTCTTAAAAAGCAACCGGCCTGGACTTTGAGACTGCTCTGTTGTTATTAACGGACAGGACTACATTGACAGTCAGTCTGCAAAATCTGCATTGCTAGTAAATAGCAATTCACTACCCATACGATAAACGCAGCATTTAAAGCAGTGTTTCTGAACGTTACATAACCTGTAATCGCTGCAATCGGTTCATAAGGTGCATTCAACCTCCCATCATATTGAGTGACTCACTTTTAAATCACTCTAGTCTTCACGAAGGTAGGCCTCTGGAACATTTTCCATGTCGGGTTTGTCAATGCTGGAGGCATATTCAGCCATTCTCTGGATTTCTTCCGCTTTAGTCTCTGCCAGTTTTTTCTCTGCATCTTTGGAGATCTTCCGAACCTCCTCCACTTTGGACTGAGCCACCTGCAGATTTGTTTGTGTTGCTGTGCGTGCATGCTCCGCTCCTGTAGAAAGAATTTGGACTGAATTAATTCACAGACCAGACCACATAGTCACAAAGGTTTTTGGATTGAATTCCGATCAAATTTATAACAGCTTACTAGAATTATTTATATAAACATACCTGAGTTGTAGGCTGCCTCTGCTGACAGTTCACATATGTGGATGGCATTTATCCAGTTTGACTCGAACCGGTTACATTCATCGTGTCTATCCCCAACCTGACAAAAAGGAAGAAATATTGTAAAAACTCTATAATGCTTAGTGAAATTTCCCCTTTTAATACATGCACAATATCAACAAGATCTGTTAATGATAAGGCTTATCAGCATCTATGTCCTTCTGATAAGTAAACAACACTACGAAACTACAGAAGGTCTTGTTCTACAAGAACTAAACAAATATTGAAAAGAACAAAATTTACCTCAACTCGTTGGCCAATGATCACCTGCCAAATTCTGTCCTCTTCAGCAGGGGTCAGTTTACCTATTGAGGTTATGTACCGCTTCTGAAGAGCAATGAGCGTATGTAGGGCCTGATATAAAACATGACACATTTACTTCCAATTGCAAACATGTTTCATCAGTTAGCAAAGTTATGATTCAGTGTTTATAGATCTTACTTTGGCATATTGTGTGAGGGCATCCACAAGGGCCAGCGTTGTCTGAGAGAGGTACGTGTTGGCACTGTCTGTGACCAGACAGGAAGCCCGGCGAATGAGTGATTCATGGGAGAGGTTTTCCCCTTGCTGTGTAAAAAAAAAATAAGTCTTTTAAGTGAAAAGTTTTTAAAGCTTCAGTCAACTACATCAAGTTTGTTACAAGTTAAACGTGTTGCATGCATTTAGACCAGGTTTTTCAAGTAAATTTAGCATTATTTATTAGCATGTTTAATTAAAAGTACATTTCTCTTAAATGTGACCCGCCTGCCTGTGAAAACCTAGCTAAATTAGATATTTTTGAGACTTTAGCCTGGTTTTCACAGTCATGGTGATAAATATTCAGTCAACATTATTTGAACGCCAATTGGACAGTTAACATATCCAAAGAAATAACTTCTATGCAAAAAGCATTGTTACCTGTGTAAAGGGAACCGCACAGAGACCGCTGGTGACACTGAATGCTACTGCGCTGGATCGCGAGACCTTGGGCATGCGCATGAGACGCTGATGAAGAGAACTGCTGCACAGCACCGTTGCTTTGTCCCTTTGATATGAGAAAAACAAGTCAGGCATTAGATAAAGTTCTGATTTAAATCCATCTCTTCTTAAAATTGAACACTGAACACAAACTTACTTTAGTAGTTGAACGCACGCAGCACTCAGCCGAAGCGCCGCCATGTTTCTCCGGGCGAGCAGGAAATCGGTCCGACCCTTTAGAAGATTCCCACCAGCACAAAAGCTACAGTTCCTAAACGCCTGCATGTTGCCTTTAAATCTTCCACGAATTAAATAATAAAAATAATAATGCGTTTTAGTCCTTGTTTGAGATTTTTCGAATGTATAAACCTTCAATAAGGTCTTGAATGTGTGAAATTACAAGCACTGCCCACCAGTATTTATATAGTGCTCGGGACTCTGCCCCGCGTGCACACTGCTCTATTGATCCGTTTATTCGGACCTTTAATCTTGATTTTAGTGGTTTAAGTTCAAGGAAAGATAGGGTTTGACGCACATTTACACACTGCGTCAGCATACACATTGTAACAAGCTGTGGTAAACACTCTTACTGGGCTACAGGGGGCGATTAATGACCCTACAGGAGAGACATAAACAATGCGTTTGGAGAATTGATGAACATGTACAGCACGTTTCAATGGGGCGTTGCAGAAAAACAAATCTGTATGACACAAAGGAAACTTACTGGACAAAAGTCTATGTACTCAGTAGCTACACTGTAAAAATATGCAGCATTTTTGTCAAATCAACATATATTTTTATGCCACTTTAATTTTAACTTTAAAAACAACTTATATATATATATATATATATATATATATATATATATATATATATATATATATATATATATATATATATATATATATATATATATATATATATATATATATATATATATATATATATATATTAGGGCTGTCAAAATTAACGCGTTAATAACGCGTTAACGCAAATTAATTTTAACGCCACTAATTTTATTAACGGAGATTAACGCAACGCGCAATTTCTGTTTGACCCTTGGTCCAGCCCATAGTTGAATGAACAGAGACGCAGACAAATGTGACTCTCTCTAAATGAGTAAAAGGTTTTCATAGAAATAAGAACATTAAGCAAATCGTCTACCAAATCCAATGCTCTAAATGCTCGTTGGACATCTGATATGATCTTTATTTATACGTCTGAGAGGTGTAACGTTACCGTCCTCCTAATGCTTAATCTAAAAAATGCGTCTCAATTCATTTTGGTTTCGCTTTTATGCATGACTTAGAAAATAGACTGCAGGACTTGCTTGATGTTAAAAGAGTCATTAAGAGAGATAAAGTTCGCTACCTGATTAATGTTAAAGAGTTATTAAGAGCGACAAGACTCAAAAGCGATCTCCTCACGCTGACTGACTGACATCTGAAGCGCGTGCACACAGACGCGCGAGTGCGCGACCCAGATATATAGACATCTACACAAAATTACAGTTTTACAAATATCTGTTTTGATAAGAATTCACGCAGGTAGGCTCTATAATCTGTTATGTTTTAAGTAAATGTTTGGTTAACTGTTGGGTAAAAATATCTGATGTGTAACATTATATTAGATCACTTAGATTTTAAGCAGTCTGTCTCAATGTCAATCAAACAAAAGGAAAAGAAGTTGAACATACATTGATGATGTTTTTGCTTTGTGTGTGCTAAATCTAGTAGTTTTACCAGTGATTTTAAGGTATTGATGTGGTAATATAATGTATAGATGTGGACATTTTTGTGGTAATTTGACTCTTTCAACTTCAAACAGGTGTAGTTCTGTCATATTTTGTTATATTTCAACAAATCATGCATTGTTCTATGTTTTAATAGAGAATGTCAAAATATGAACAACTATTTTTTAAAAATTTGCTAATTCCGACTCAACTTGCCTGCACAGGTCACAAATGATGCAGCAGCAAACAAAAATGGAGAAAGAAAAATCTTCTGAAAGGAAAATTCATATACAAAACAATGGCTGGTGATTCTGTTAAAATGTAAACAGGCTATTGTTAACATACATTTGCATAAAGCATCTATATATGTATATATGATTAGAATATTAAAAACCTGAAAAGTGTTAAATTAGGGTAAATTTAGAAAGGATAAAAATGTGCGATTAATTTGCGATTAATCACAGTTAACTCATGAAATCATGCGATTAATCTAGATTAATTTTTTTAATCTATTGACAGCCCTAATATATATATATATATATATATATATATATATATATATATATATATATATATATATATATATATATATATATATATATATATATATATATATATATATATATATTCAACTTGATTTGAGAACTTATCACAAGCCAAAACTTAAAATATTAGCATGTATTGTCTTGCAAAACCAAGTTGTTTAAACTTATTTTTTAACAGTGTACCAGTGACCAACTATATGAGCTGCATTGTGTGTTTACTTCTTTGGGAGATAACATACCTTTAAATCACTCTGTGATACAGTTAAAAACTGTCTTACGCAAAGTAAGCTCAAAGCTCTTGACAGACCAATTCAATTGACCTCAAGCCAAAGCAGATTATAGTGACCAACTTATCTTTTGGCTTTGAATAGTTAGTATGAATTAGTCTGAACATTGCTGGGAGACAAACAAAACAATTTGTCCTTTTGCACTTAGTTTTAAATATATAATAATGAAATAAAACAATCATAAGAGTGTATAATTAATGCATTATTGCATTGCATGTGGTCATGTGTGTATATTAATTTATTAATTAGTTTAAAATTTCATTTACATTTTTTTGTATATTACATTTCATAATTCACACTTAGATATAGAAATCCGAGTGTGCAGGACTCATACAGCAAAAGCTTTCGTTATTTTCAAATATAATTTTAAATATATTTCAAAAACGTATTTGTCACCGGTACTTGTGGGATATTTTTGGATATTTTGAAATATATTTTAAAAATATTCATGTCACATTAGAATTTAAAGAAAAACATTGTATGTTACAAACCTGTAAACATAAGAGGTTTGAAAAGGTTAAAATGAAGTATATTTTCAACTGCAAATATTTACTTTATAAAATTGTATATTTCATATATGGCCCGGAAAAATATATTTTTGTCTGTTTGGGTTGTAAAATTATAAATGTACTTGTTGCCCCTGTATTAAGATTCAAGATTTTTATTTGTCACATACACAATTATATAGCATATATAATCAGCAGTGAAATGTGATTCAGGTCTGCTCCAAGGACAGTGCAATTATTAAAGTAAACAACACAGTTGAACAATATACATAAATATAGCTATAAAAGGAATGGAATGCAAGTAAACAATAAAAAATATGATTATTAAAAGTAAAAGGATATAAGGATGTATACATATATTACATTTTGAAATATATGTAAATACAGTATGTGAATGTTCAAAAATATATTTAATCAGACTTTACTTTACTAAATGTATTTAGTATATATTTAAAACATAGTTTTTGCCAGAGAATTTTTTGCAGCATAGGGAATCAAAAATAAATGTTATGAGGAAGCAAATATATATTCAAAATAATACATGGGAGTTGTGTTGTCTGTCTGTACAATTCATAAATCTTTATAACCTATTCTGAATGTACATATGGACATATATCCATAAAGCTAAATGATAAGCAAGAAAATAAGATGTTCTTCAGGTGTTGACTTCTTATTGCTTGAAGATTGCCTCATGGTTTGGTTTGTTTATGTATGGCAGAACCTATAGTGGTCATGTTCCAGAGATCCATAAAATACTTTGAAGTTATAGTGCACAGTATAGAGTACTTACCTGCAACAGTGGTAAGAATGTTCATATAAACAAAGGGATTTATAGAGCTCAGGGTCCACATCAGGAATCACAATACAGGCTGTTTTGAAGTGAAGATTGCATCATGTGTCACACCGGTATTCAAAGGCCATAGAGCATCGTAAACATAGCTTTCTTTTATTGATGGTGCTAATTTATTGAGTGAAATTCTTACCTTATTAATTAAATTTTATTAAACATACACATTTAAATATAAAGTTTCCTTAAAGGTTCTTTATCAGGCTGTATATATGCTATAATGAACTTTTAACATCCAGGAGCTTTCATAGGGTTCTACAGAATTTAAAAGATAAAAAATAACTTTTTAATTAAAATGTTTTTGGAGAACCAAAAAATTATTATTCTAGGCATGGGTGTGAATTTATATATAAGAGAGTACTAAAATACATTTCTGAGATACTTTAAACTTTGACCTGCACTCACTGTTATGTTGGGTGGGAAAATGCATTTAATAAATCACAATTTAAGAAAATCATCTTACATAGGAAATGTAATGATATAGGCCTGCTGTAGTCTAATGCACACTCTTCAGTCTATTGCATTTCATTTTGACTGAACCGGCCATATCATCTATACCATAAGATAAGCATGTTTATTTACCTTTCTCAGATGATATAGTTTGTTTTGCATCTCATCTATTGGATCTCCATGTTTACTCTCCATTATTGTATCCGAATTAAAATTGTTCAGCAAATCATTACCTTTAAAGAAATGGTATGCAGCACTGAGTCATTGAAGTTGCCTCATACATTTAACTGCATATATGTCAATCCTGCTTTATTTTTGCAATGTAAGGAATGCAGAGTATTTAAATTTAAGAGTGAAATATTGCTTTTATTCTTTTTAGTATTTTCTTCTTACTTTGTTATAGCATACAACTTAAAGCAAAATAATGAAAAAACAAAATAAAGATGTATTAATTAACGTAAGAACTAAACATGTTTACAAAATGTCTTGGTAACTACTTTGTATCTTTAAATATTTGTACTTCTTGTATTACAAAGACCTCAAGACCCAGGAATTTATATGAATGGTGTGTTATTTTTCTGTAGATTATAAATGGCATCATTTTTTAAAACCCATAAATATGAGACAATGCATGTTTATATGCCTATATAGCACAGACCTCTGTCAGTCCTTTACAGTTATGCAAAGCATGCATGTGTAAAGTATGTAAAAAATTATTTAGGAAAGTCTTAGTTCTTCTTATGAACTTTTCCTAGTATTATTATTATTATTATTATTATTATATTTATGTTTATTTTGATAATCAGTAGTAGTAATAATATTACATTTGCAACATGAAGAATTCTGATTAGGGCTAAAAATGACTTGTTTAACACATTATAAAACAAAAAATGTGTCAAGTTTTAAGCATGTTGTGTAGTAAATAAATATGACAGAAAGAGATAGGCCTACTTCACATTCATTATGTTCTGAAAATACATTCAACACAATTACATTTTATTTGCTAAATACAATTGCTAATAAATTGGTTGGCCTTTGATGAGCCCACTATTATCAGTTTCAAATTGCAAAACATTTTTTTTTACATTTTCCCATTTTTTGTTCAAAGAAATGATTACATTTTACATTGATTTAAAACATACCAGTCATTGCAAAGAAAACAGTGTATCATTTTGCCTGTCATGCTCAGTCAAGTCAACAGAGGTCACCCTTTACTAAATGTGAGACCCATATTACCAAGCCTGAACTGTAATGCAAAAGCTCAGGATAGGTATATGTATTATTCATGTAGAATATAAAATTAAGCTTCCTTAACACATAGTATGACTTAAAATCATGCCTGTTATGATGGACACTCTGATCTGTTACAGTACATACACATTTGGCTGAACAGTCCATTTAGCATTTACCACAAGAAAATCATGTTTGTTTCTCTGTGCCCGAAGATACAACATTTGGGCCTATTCTGCATCTCATGTAGTAAACCATAGCTGCATTGAATTTCTCATCTCTAAACCCATAAACAATAGGACTCACTGCTCTGGAAGTGATACTGAATACCAGAAAGTTAATAAAACGGACAGTCAGATAGGATTGAATGTCATAATACATCACTACATTCTCAATATAAGGACACACAACCTCAGCAGAGCACAAGAAAAGCTGAAGGATGTGCAAGGAAATCGTGCGGTGGCCCTTTGACGCCGATTTCTTGTCATTCGAGGCCGCACGAGCGGCGAGGAATATCATGACGTAGCAAGCAACCTCAATAATGAGGATCACAAAGAGGCCCACGATAAACAGGACACCCCTAGAAAAGCGCCTTATCTCATCAGGTAACATGATCTCGTAGTGACAGTGCGTAAGCTGCGACAGGTATTCACGCGACGCGGTGCTGATGAGGATGAACATGTCGACAAAAGGGTTTATGACGCTCAGGATCCAGATGACGAGGATCACCATGAGCGCGCGTCTCGACGTGGAGATCGCGTGGTGGCGCAGCGGCATGCATATGGCCACGTAGCGCTCCAGACACATGGCTGCGATGGTCAGTGGCGCGCACGCGGTCACGGTATCCATAAGCATGCACACAGGTATGCAAAAGCGCAGCGGGATCAGAATAATGTTGTATGACAGCACGACTATAATATCTGTCACAAAAAGAAACAACAGGTCCACTAGCAGAGAGTGGCCGAATAGTATATAACGCGTCTCTGTTCTGAATGCCTCTTTCCTGGTGAAAGTTAACAACATGAAGAAGGTCAGGTAGATGAAGGGCCATACAAAGATCTGGGTCAGCGCCAGTGAAATGTTCCTCCGGACAGGGTCGATTTGGATCAGTTGCATCTGTTCTTGGCTGAAGTTCTGGCTAGCCATTTTGCGCACATCTGGAGAGAAAAAATATTTTATTAGCACATACATGACTTGGGAGTAAAACCCAGGATTTTTGGCATTGCTAGCACAATGCAAAAAAGTATTATTCCATCACCACTTTACAATAAAGTGCATTAGTTAACTACAGGCTTAGATAGTTCACATTAATGAACAATACTTTTACAGCATTTATTATTCTTAATGTTAACTTCACCATTATAAGCCTGTCTGTGAAATCCAGACTAAAGTCTCATAAGCTAAAAATGAGAAGAGAAGCATTAAAGTTTGATTTCAATCACTGATTTCACATTGACTTTATATCATGGAGGATGTTTTTTTTTGTAGAAACCAGTAAATCACAAAAATACTTTCACAGGGTCACATTTACAAATACATTTTAACTTTACACTTTTCTAACATTAGTTAAAGTGCAATGAACTAACATGAACAACAATGGACAATTGTATTGGTATTAAATAAAATGAACAAAGATTTTTAATTTAAAATCCTGTTTTACAAAAAATATGTTGTACATTGTTAGTTCATGTATATAATGCATTAACTGATGTTAATGAATGAGACATTATTGTATAGACATAAAAGTAAATAAAAATTTAAAGCCGAGGCTTTAAATAAGAAGCTTAAAAAAGTTTATGATTTAATTCAAAACAATGCAGCTCATGAAATTATGTAAATATATACTGTACAAATCTATTACATAATTGTGCTGTACAACTTACTGAATGTATAGATGCCACTGGAGAGTCTTCCTTATCAACAATGATATTAACAGTACAGATAATAAAGTGAGCTGTTAACAAACATTTATATAGAGTTTGACAGTATTGAATGACACCTAGCTGATAACACGTAGGGCTAAATTTAAATGTGTCTCTGTGGTGAGGATTGAAATGTGTTACACACCAATGCATAATTAAAGTTGTACAGCAAGTCATTAAATCTAAACAAATTCATGCAACACAACTGAGTACAGTTGTTGATTTCATCTATGCATTGTGACAACCTGGTACTGCACCTTGTATGTAAATTTAACAGTTAAAAATAAGGTTTTGCTTTTATAGTTTTGTTAATTCTTTTTTTTTTGTTACATTTTCTAAGAATACATTTTAAAGAAAATAAAAAGTAATACAAATTTGGTTGGTTTTGACATAACTGAAAGGTAACCACCATCTTAAAGAGTTTGTTCTCTTATTCTTATATTGTATTAGGGACCTCAAATAACCCAGCATTGATATTAATGATATTTTACCTCTTAAAGTGTTTTTTCCTTCTTTTTTTTGATTACATATTTCATTTCAAAGTGAATTTTAAAAAATTGCTTCTGGAGTGAAATTTGTCTCAGAATATAACCTCAGAATCTCAGAATATAACCACCATATTGTAAATACTCCCAAATTTAGAGGACTGCAAAACAAACCTCTGTTAGTCTTTTCTAGTTATGCAGACTAATGTGAAAATGTGAAAATTGTCAGCATGCAACATGGTTCAAGAAATTTAAACATATATATAAAACATTTATTTGTGAATAATATAATGAAAACATCACAGACTATATGGAGCACAACAGAGAAGTTTGTAGTTCTAAAACCCAGAAGATAATTAGTGTTTTTTAGCCATTGGTTCTTAATAGAATTTCTAATAGAATTTAAAGTGCACCTATTTCATTGCCAAAAAACTATGTTATTTTTTGTATTTGGTATAAAGCAATGTGTTCGCGTGGTTTATGGTTCAAATAAACACATTATTATCCACTGTCACGGTCCTGTCAGACATCTGTGCTAGATGTAGGTCTGAGTGCATCTGACAGGACCGTGGCAGTATCATGTTCTGTGTGGGCGCATGTGGAATCACATTGTGTGTGTGGCTTCCACATGTTCCCGGTGTCTTGTTGCTGTCGTGATCTTGCCAGACCTTAGTATAAGTTCAGGTTTATGTTAGAGGGCAAGATCGCGACAGCATTGTGTCTACATGGGAACACGTGTGTTTCACATTATGTCTGTGTAACACGTGTTCCCAGTGTTTTGTGGCTGTCATAGTCTTGCCTGACCCTGGTTATTATCCAGGTGGTATGTTAGAGGGCAAGACTATGGCAGCATGGTGTTTATGTGGGAATACGTGTTGTTTCACATCATGTATGTGTAACACGTGTTCCCAGTGTCTTGTCACTTTTACCCTACTCCCTTATGTACTCATGTCTTACGTAATTAATTATGTTCACCTGTTCCCCATTGATGTGCTGTCTTTATATTGCCCTCTCGTTCTCTGTCTTGTGCGCGTAAGTTGTCTAAGTGTTCAAGCTATGTGTTCATGTTTTCCGTGTTAAATAGCTGTTCCTGTTGTTCCCGTGTTTTGGTTTGTGTTTTACCACAGTGTTCAGTTTATCTTCTGTTTTACCCCCACGTGGGTGTTTCTGTTCTGCTTTAATAAAATCATAGTTTATTTTTGTATATCTTGTCTGCGTTTGGGTTCGTCTTTAGGTTTTCTTTATTCGGTGTATCCCACCGTGACATCCACATACCATAAATTTTTGTAGCTCCAGATATTCCTGTCTTTCTTAAACGCACTGATTTTATAACTGTGTCCCTGATTGGCCAGCTAATCTGTATGTTTTGATTGGCCTGAATACCTCTAACGTCAGCTGAAAATGTGACGCTCCTTACCATGTTTGAAAGATTTGGTCACAATGTTGTTTTGAGTCCTCTTAAGTCGTCTTGATTTAATAGCTTTGTGCAAAAAATGTCATATTTATTGTTTTTAGTTATTTGCTGAAACAATTTCCTGCATCGTAGCTTAGTTTCTGAATTATTGTTTTAAAAATGTCTACATAATTCAACAAACCATTTTCATCAGGGCCATGCCTTCCTGGAGTCTCTCAGAGAGAATCGGCCCCTGCTATGAAGCATCGCTTTATCAGGGCTTGCTAAGTTGGGTTGTTGTCGTGGTCATCACTTGAATTCAATGAGCAATTTGGCTTAGTGGACATTACAACTGAGGTATCAAATTCAGTACACTATTCAACACTTACAAATTTTGACACCAGTTTTATAAATACTACGACATCATGAAATAGTTCTCATTAGAGGGCAAAAACAGGTATTATTAATGCATATTTTAAATCCACCAGACATAGGCTGTGTCTGAAATATACCCCTACCCCCTAATTCACAATTCCCTACATTAGTTTACTAATATAGTTGTCAAAATGTGGGGTTCACTAAGCATGGGCCTTAATTTGTTAATATGCAAAATAAATGCCTCTAATCACTAGTGTACAGGAATGGCATTTTACAATTAATTTGTTGTATTTTTATATTCTTTCTATCCCTTTACAGTTTAAGTCAATAAAAGCCAAGGTCTTCGTTTTGGATTTTGTAGCTGCACTGCTGCTACAACACTGATGTTCTCCTCAAACCGAAATTAAACACAGTATCAGAAACAGTTCCGCGCATCTGAGAAATGATTTTGGGCTTTTTTAAGTATGTGTCGTGTTGTGCAGGAACTGACTTGCCACTGACTTGTTCCTCTATGGAGCATTCGGACGGGGAAAAAAATCACTGAGAAGTTTTGATAAAGATTGCCTTACCCCGCCTCCTTATGTAAAACTAATCCTGTCCGAAAAGTACTTATGTGAACTTTTATGGCAGTAACCAAAGCAGCTTCTACACCTAGTGACCAGACTGTGAACAGGATTTACAGGACTACGGTACTTGACCGGTGGCAAATCTGCAAGATACAAAAGGATGGACGTGAAACTCATACTATAACACACCCCAGTGTTTCCATTTCTCATATCTCTGTCTTACTCTGACTTTAATCTTTTAGCTACATTTTCTTTCTTCTGACATTTTCCTACTGACTTCCCTTCCAATCTAAAGGCCAAGAAAACTACAGTATTGTGTTGAAGGTGAGAGTGTGTTTTTAGTGCGGTTGAAGCAGGCAGCTGTGGCAGGGGCATTCTGAAGACACACTTCAAAGTGTTTTTTTTTATTTTTTTTATTAAAAACATTTTCAAATGTATGAAGAAATGTAGCAAAGTTTAGGATGCTCAGTTAAAATGATTTCAAATGCTTTAAAATGGCAACAAAAACCCAAAGCAGAAAACAAGCAACTTCTGTTAAAACAGATAGAAGAATAGTCAGGATGGCAAAGTTTTAGGCTTTCATCACCTCTAGAAAGATCAAAGATGGTCTAAGATGATCTGTAAGTACTGTGACAGTCAGAAGACATCTGATTGAAGCTAAACTGTTTGCAATTGACTTAATACAGATTAGATTTGCAGCAGTTATCAACAACAGTGGTTATGCAACTAAATATTAGTAATTCAATAGTCTAAAGTGAAGTTTATTCTTAAGAAATTTCTCCAGTTTTAAGTGTCTACAGAAAAAAATGTTGACACTGCTGTTGAGATGTTGAGACTGACTTGATCAATTTTTTAATGCTTTGATTTGGAATTAAATGTGTCATGTTTTTAATACATTTAAAATAAGGAAATAAACTTTATTTATAACATTTCTGCACTTCATTCACTTTTATTAATACACTGCTATGTTTTAAACACCACTGTATAACATAACACTTGTTGATGCTAAAGTCTTGCTTTTCAAAGCAGCTGGGTGAAGTGAAGCATGACAAAACCCACTGTCACAAAAGATGGACAAACTGCCAAACACTTCAGTCTGCATGTGAAAATAAACCATAAAATAAAACCTAATACAAGATAAATCACATAATACAAGAATATACAAGAGCCTATGTGTGACAGATGAAATCTTAATCAGAGTAATTTAAAGACTGAACTACAGTATATTTTCTGAGATTTGACAGTGTATTTGTTGCACATCATAGACAATGTAAACCAATTCATATTTAAAATCTACAACCTCAGAACTTGATCATGAGCTGCCTCGACGTTTAATCCTGTATAAAATAAAACAAAATAATTGTATTTTATGTGATATATAAAAGAGCACTAGCTAAATTTACTCGTCGCGGTTTTCATTAAATGTAAATGCGGAGCTTTAAAGAATCGAACCGAGAAGCTCGCGCCGAGGGTAATTAATTATTACGTCACAATCTATAGAACGCGACGAGGCGTTCGACGCTGTGACGATTACTGAAGCGTAGCGGCACAAGTGTCAGTCAGGATCGACCTTGCAAGAGGTGTAGAGAGAGAATCAACACACTTTATGCAAGTAACTTACTTACAATCCAAACTTTTATCGTTTTTATTCTTGATCTAAGCATAACAGAGACTGTGGGTAAAATGCTGTAAACTTCACTGCTGGCGGGTTTCTTTAGTTATGTTTACCTCACCTGATCTGCTTGTCTTCTCATCAATTATGCGATTGTCATGTCGCATTTCTCCACTTGTTAATGTCTAATCTAAGCCATGTTTTCATGTTTGACAGCCCGCAAACAATATGTTTCAGTATGGATCACTTTAGAAATCTAATGAAGATCATTTAACATTACTTCATAGGCTAATTGCTAATCTTTATTCGGAGCAGATCGGGGTTAATTATTTAATGAGACACTTGCCCTATATTATATAAAGGTGTGCGAATTTAAAGGACACCTACCTATTTCATTGCTAAAAAACAACGTTATTTTGTGTGTTTGCGTGCCCTGCTGAAAAAACAGCATACCAGCAAGACCAGCATATGTTGTGTTTTGGTGCTGGTTTGCTAGTGAACACCAGCTAAACCAGCATCAAACCAGCACCAGCATTAGCACCAGCTAAACCAGCACCAAATCAGCATTAGCACCAGCTAAACCAGCATTAGCACCAGCATCCCATGCTGGTCATACCAGCATATGTTGTGTTTTGGTGCTGGTATGCTGGTATTTGGTGCTGGTATGCAGCATAATTCCCATGCTGGTTTGATGCTGTTTTTTTCAGCAGGGTGGTTTTTGGTTAAAAACAAATATTTTCCACATACATACCATACATTTTTGTAGCTCCAGATATCCATGTCTACCTGAAACGCACTGATTTTGTACAAAACTCATGGATCTGAAAAGCGCTGTGTCTTCAGCCGCATTCAGACAGCCAGCGATGTTAGCGCTGTTTCTAAATCTGCTTGTCATAAACAAATGAGTACGATCCACGCCAGTAACTGATGAGAGAAGGATGACGTGAACTCCACTGCTTCGTTCTCATTGGCAGTCGCTCCCGAAATTCGCTCGACATTTGCATAAAGTTAAACTTTTCTTAACTTTCTCGCGTCGCTGGACACGCCCATACGGTTGCCAACGGTCACTTTCACTTGTGCCGCCAGAAGTCGCCTGGTTTCCATTGAAATGAATGCGATCGAGTCGCTCTGCTACTGCTGGTCGCTGGCTGTCTGAATGGGGCATTCTCATTGAGGCTGTTTACACTTGGCATTAACATGTGTTTTCGTCGATCGGATCACAAGTGGACGACGTTAATGCCAGATGTAAACGGTGTTCAAAACGTTTTGAGCTCGTCCACTTTCGACCACTTTCAACCACATCCAGAGGTGGTCGAAACCACTTTCGATCGGATCGCTTTGGAGTAATGGAACGCACATGTGGTTGAATGCGTTCGAACATCCACACGCAACCGCCTTCTCTCCGCCCATTTATCTAATCTGAGGTATTAAACACAAGTTTTACGTCTTTTTTTTACTTCTGGCATGAACATTCGGTGAACAGCGCTATTTTTAGCCTTTCATTGATAAAACTAAGCGGCTGATCTCCGTAGTTTCATTTTGAAAGCGTGTGAAAGTTGCGCGATCCTATTTCATCAATTGTGCTGAAAATTCAAAGAAAGCTCTTACATACTCATGTACAAAACACTGTGCAGCATGTTTACTTGCTAAACAAGCAGTGCACTCCGACATAATATTAGTTTGCGTCCATATAAACTCATAATTACTCCCGCTCAGGTTTGAATGACAGCAGAGAGACTCGCCCACCGTCTCACAGACCACCCCCTCATAGTATTCAGCACAGAAGAGGTCGAAAGTGGACAAAAGAGACGGATTTAAATACCAGGTGTAAACGTAATTTGTCTCTCTCGTCCACTTGTGATCCGATCGATGAAAACACATCTTAATACCAAGTGTAAACAGCCCCATTGATCAATCTCATTGATTTCAATGAAAGATTGGCGACTTCCGGCGACACGAGCAACAGTGACCGTTGGTGACTGGAGGGGCATGTCCAGTCGTGCCAAAGTTAACCCCTCGTTCAGACTGTTATCGCTGTGTGTCGCCTGTCTCTTTCAATGAGGCGTGTTCAAATCTGGTTTTCATAAACAAATGAGTACCGTCCCAGGGTTTCCCGCAGAAAATTTGTTAGTTAGGTGGTAGGGTTGGGCGGCGCAGGGGGCGTAGCAAACAAGGGTGGGGCGTATGCGTCATGATGAAAATTAAAATATTTTTATTTAAAACACATAAATAAAACTTGATTTTAAAGAAACTATGACAGAAAATGAACACATACTAGATTATTAATGAATTAAATGTTTTACCTCTAACGGGAATAGCTGTGTGATGAAGTGAAACTAAAGGGTTAATAAACACAAAATGAAGCAGATGTTGTAGAACGTCTGGCGAACATTGAAAATTGTAAAAACTGATTATTTCCCACTATTAATTACATTATCTTAAAGGACTGTAACTTCTGTAGCATGTAAATAATGCACATAAATAACATGAGCAAGAGCTCTCAACAATTATATAATCAATATACGGGCCGCCGTAACTGAAATGTGCTGCGGGAAACCTTGGATCGCCATCATCTTCTCAATTCTGATCAAGAGAGCTACCTAAAACGCCTCAATCTGAAATGCCCCAAGGCATTTCCAACTTTGCTAGAAAATTCTCGCTCTTGTGATTTACAGACTGTAACGTAAGTGTGTTTTAATTATTTAATGTTAACTCAAAACTTAACTTCAAGAGGATAACGTTTTAACCTTAGTGCAGGAGTCAAGTGTTTTGTTTTAGACAGATATTAAAGGTAATGGTTCAATTAAAGGACTGTGTAAAAAGTACCTGCTGTAAATTAACAAACTAGGCTATTAGCTCTTTCGCCGCCAGCATTTTTCATGATTTTCACAAAAGTTTAATGCCTTCCAGAAAATGCTCCTTTTAAATATATAAACATACTATATATGAATTAAAAGAACAGACCCTCTGCTTTCAAACAAAAATCCGTTTCATCCTACCTTCATGTGTTCTGTTTTTATCACCTCTCAAATATGTGTAGGTTTCATCAAAAACACAAAATTTTGAGCAAAATGCTGAGATAATAAGTGAAGGACTTTTGATAGAGATCAGATTCAGAGCGATCTTTAAAACATACACGGACATACAGCTGTTTGCCCAAGGGCAATACTTCCGGGTTTCATAAGTTGCGAAATAGCTCCACCTGGTGGATAATAGCCGTATTGCAGATTGACGAGATAACTCGTCAATGGCGGAGAAAGAGTTAATAAACCTGTTGCCAAGGCATAAGAGTTATAAATTAATATTTAATTAGGAGATAAGCTATCATTTTGACAAATAGCTTAAATACACTGTATACACAAAACCATATCCTCAGTAGAGGTCTTCACGGAAGACACGAGAACCTGGGACCTGACCTGGGTCTAGATTTTAAATGATCAGCCGGGTCCGTGTCGGGTCTCAATCTATTACTTTGGGTCCCGGGTCTGTTTCACGTTGTGGGTAATACCCGAGTCGATCGACTCGGAGAATACACACTCACATTTCAAGAGTTCACACTTACAAATAAGTAAGATAGAATTAATGATATTGTCTGTATTAGGCCCAAACCCAGAACACCAGTGAGACGCAATGACTTTACCTTTGACAATTGGCTCTTTTTTTTAGAAGGCGGGAGTTATACTGATACTTGATGAGGCAGCACATAATATTATAAAAGGGTTTTAAATAGTCTCCTCAACTTAATGATTATGAATGTGGAAAATAGGCATATATTAAGGCCCAATCCCAATTCTATTTTATACCCCTCCCCCTTGCCCTTACCCCTACGCCTACCCCCTTCCCCTTGCCCCTTGAAACAGAGTGTCAAGGGGCAAGGGGTGAAAATATTGTCCTAAGAAATGGGACACCACTACTACACTCTAAAAAACGATTCGTTGGCTGAACAACCATAACTTATGAAAGTAATTGGATTAAACACAAAAAACTTAGTATTTATAACTTTTCAACCTCTACTTACCATATTTAGTATGTGTAACACAAAAATTTAAGTTACCAAGTGAACTTAAATGTATCCAAAAATAAAATGAAAAAACATAAGTAATGCTAACTACTATAACAATTTCATCAAAATAAAGTAAACCTAGCATAACATTTTAAGTAACTATAGAGCCACGTGATTTCCCATGATGCCTTTCCATCCAAAAATTATGACATCTGTCGTAGCCATTTTGTAAAGCACATGTCCTGTAAAAAAATCCAACTTCAAAATGGTCTTTTAACAAAAAACAAAGTTTTTCTTGTTGAAGGGCATCAGTTCATTAATTTGTGTTCACTGAATGAAATAAGCATAATCATCCTGTTAACAAATATCATTTGTTGACTGGAGTTTTAAGTTTTTGTCCAATTTGTTTACCCAACTTGCCAAATTGAGTAATCTGAACAAGCAATTTAAAAAAAAACAATGGTCTGAATAGTTCCCAGCATGCATTGCGACATGTTCACTTCTTTGGTTAATATTTACTAAAAAAGATGACTGTTTTAATGTTTGCTGGGTTTATTTATGTTGATATGTTGTTAATGTTAGTTATATGTTGTATTTAGAGTTATTTTGAAAAAATGATGTTTGTTCATTGTTACCATGATTGAGAAGTGTGTGCTCAGTGTAGAGGGCAACACAGTTGGTTAGCGCGCATCATTGTTTCCTCACAGCAAAAAGGTCTCTGATTCAAGCAAGAGCTAAGTCAGACAAAGACTTTGTTCAGGAGACCTTTCTGTGTACACTCCCACAGTCCAAAACATGCAGATTAGCTGAATTGGGTATACTAAATTGCTCCAACTTCACTCTAAAATATGTGTTGGATTTACTTAAAAAGTGTGATGCAAAAATGGTGCATATATATTTTAAGTAATCCCAACTTGGAATAATTTTACTTAAAATAAACAAGAAAATATGTGTTATATGAACTTAAATATTTGAGTTCATTATCATTCTTTACTTAAAAATTTAAGTAAATAAAACACAGGTTTTCTTGTAAATTTTAAGTAAAACTATCAAAGTTGGGAATACTTAAAAAGTGTGATGCAAAAATGGTGCATATATATTTTAAGTAAATCCAACACATCATTTTTTAGAGTGTAGACTGTTACAAGTCATCATAAGTCGTTGCTAGATCCAACGTCATAGATGCGTCGGCAACATAAAACAAGTGATTATTTGTTATTAAATTACTTTTTATGTAAAAAATACTTTTTTTTACAGGCCATATTGGAAATTTATCATACCCCTTCGTCTGAAGTGTGGTCCCGAAAAATCTTCGTTTGAAGGGCTACCTGGCCCTTCCCCCTACCCCTTCCCCTCCAGCCAAAAGAGAATTGAGACACCCCTACCACTTCACGTGAACGTGCAAAGCAAAGGGGAAGGGGGAAGGGTTAGAATTGGGATTGGGCCTTAACATGCAGTAAAGGCCACGTTAAATTTACAATTGTAATATATGAAGAGTTTGGTTCCAAAACGCAATAAAAGCCATTTTTGAAAAAAATGAGTTCCTGCCAAAATCATATATTATATATTATATATTACATATATTATATCAGGTCAGTATTTAAAAGTAAATTCTTAATTTTACGTAAAATCCAATATCCGCCTTGTTATTCTGTCATCTTTTCTCCCTTTATTCCCAAAACGCAATAAACGCCACTCCTCCTTTTCTCCAGAATGCAATAAATCCTCTCCACAAATTACAGCGCACCATTACACGCAATGTAAACAAACAATGGCGTTTAGGTCATCTACTTTGTACTTTGTGATCAACAAACAAACAAAAACAAAATAATACTTTAATAGCATTGATAAACCTGTGATGGTTTTCTGTGACGGGAAAGAAACGTAAGCCATCAACATCTAAAATTTACGCGAGAGGCACTCGGGAGACGATCGCTTGTTCTCCCGACAGCTTCTAGCTTCTCTCGTGCTAACACATTGACCCCAGGGGATCTTCTGAAAATCATTTTATAATTTTACTCAAAGTCAACAAGAATCACAGCTGATCGCTGTGAAAAATGTTAAGCGACGACGTCAAGTGTAATCGCTCAGCAATGACAGTGTTCCTAATATGACAAAGTAAGTGTTTTGATTAATGCCATTAATGTTTATTTTTTTAATCAGTGTGTACAACTGTTCAACTAAATGAATATAAAATGGCAAAAATGAATGCACATTTATACATTGATTGAATAGATTTATAGAATTTTGGAAAAAAAAACTTGGATTTATTGCATTTTGTGGAAAAAAATTATTCGTTTTTTATAATAAATCTTTGAAAATCAAGTTATGGATTTGAATTTTTTATGTTTTTATAACCTAAAGATGCTATGTGAAAGTTTGTAACAGAAAATAGTGGTGTGTGCATCTTGTCACTTTCTAGGTATAGAAAACAAGTTTTTACCGAAATTAATAGTCAAAATGGATTTATTGCGTTTTGGAACCAAACTCTTCATATACTTTTGGCAGAATCTGCAATTAATTCAAAATAATCACAGAGTATAAGTTCTGATGTGTTTTTAAGCTGCTTTTGATAGTGATTTTATCACCACTTTCCGATAGTAGGAAAAATGCTTTTATCTGCCAATTATAGGCCAGTGCATTTCTGGTTGGTATATATTATTATTATTATTATTATTTTAATATTATAGTTATTTCAAAACTGGTTTAACATAGAAACATTCACAAAATTGTTTGAATTTGTTGTGTTTATGTTTTGTGCTCTCTGATGGCCAGAGTTTAACCAAAATATTTACACCCGATAATGAGGTTGTATGTGAGATTTATCCCCCTGGAGTCCAGTCAGAGCACTCAGTTGTTCAAAACACTTAATTAGGAGTTTAGAATGGAAGACGATGCTGTAATGATTCTCATTTCATAATCATGTTGTCAGTAATGCATTGACAACCTCTCAAAAATGTTCTGTTTATCTGTACAGCCAACATATTTTTGCTATTAACTTGTTTAATACATAAACATTCAATAACACAATAAATTAGTATGTTTTTAAGCATGATGTTTTGTATTAATCTATATTTAAGGATGTCATCTTAACAAATGCCAAGCAGTTACATTGCAACCAGTGTTGGGTGTAATTAGTTACAAAGTTATTAGTTAGTATAATTTAAATACTTTTTCCTTTGTACACTGTTAACCCAGAAATTTTCTTAACTTAAACAATCAAGTTAACATCACTTAATATTTTCTGTTTGAAGCCAAAACTTAAAAAGTTTAGTTGATTTAACTTTTAAGCTTACAAAATCCATTAAACTAAAACATTCAAGTAAAATGAACTTAAAATTATTAGTTCATGTTGTGGGGAATACCCATAATCCTTTGCGCCTGAATATTTTGATTATTTTCTGCCTTTTCACATAATAAAAACTGATAAGAACTTTCTCTACTCAAATATTTGTTAATAAAATGTCATATAGGTTCAAGCTCTTATATTATTGAGGTTGTTTTGTTTTAAATGATAATTTTGTGAAGTTACCATTCAGGTGATCAGTGTTTCCGTACATAAAGCCTGTTCAAAACATTTTATTGTATTTCTCTTCACAGTACTGACAATGTATGTCAAAACAAAGTTTTGTGTGTGTTTCTGTAAAGAATCACCGTTTATTCAATGATTGACTTTAAGTCAGTCATTAATTTTGTGTTATAATACCATTTATAACATCAAAAGTAATATAAAGTGATAAAAACTAAAGTTATATGCAAACAGGTTTCCTCACAAATTTCTAGTAATGTCAACTAATCCGGGTAAAGAGTGCAGGAATATTGGAAGGAATTAAAACATTAAGTTCATTAAACTTAAAATGAATTGTTATTTCAGTTACCAGGCAAAATTAACTTTTTTAGGGCAACGAGTTTCCATAAATTTTTTAAGTTCAATCAACCTGTATGGGCTTGTCCAGTAATTAAGTTACAGTTACTTCTGATGTAATTAAACTAAATACTGTGTATGGACTGTAGAACAATTATAGATGGTTTCAGCAGTAACAACATAAACACGTATGCTTCCGGTAAACTCCTCTAAGAATAAATAACAACAAAGTTCTTTCAAAATAGTTTTTTTATATAACAAGCTAAATAAACAACATGTTGATTACCTAGGAAACCAAAACATTTGTTATTTTCGACGAGGTATTTGTTCAAGAGTTCAGTTTAGCAACTAGTAAGACCATTAAACTAACAGTAACCGGAAGTGACGTTCCGAAGAGACGCGTAATCGTGTCACTGCATGTGCGTCCGATGAAAGCGTGTATATTTACAATAGTAGATTTAACATCATAATTTAAAGTCTAATGCATGTTTTTATGTATCCTTCTCACTATTTTGGTGAGTTAATAAGAATAATGGTAACTGGTTGGTAATTAACATTAATATTACTGAGATATTGGCTGTTTATTAGTACATAAAGTTAGATTTGGCGTTTGCGTTAGTATGTCACTTTAAGTATTGGTTTATACAATTTTTTCTAATTTATTCTTTTATATTTTCTAAACTTTAAACAATTGTCGCCTGGCGTTGGGGTTAGAGTTGGGTTTGGGTAGGGATGTCATTTCATGTAAATCTAACCCTAAACCGAAGCGAAAATGGTAAGAAAATAGGACAAAACAGTTGAGTAACCAATCCTTGAGAATGCCAGCAGGGCCACGGAAAAATGCGATCGTGAGATCAGGTTGTCTGGGCAAACATGCCAGACGCAGTCCAGAAATATGTACTGCCACCACAGCTATGATCATACTGACTGTCAACAAGTGCTTTATCTAGTGACAGTAATTTTGTATGCATGCAGTGAATAGCCAAGTATGACACGTTTGGACCTTTGTCCTTGATAGTTCGGACTTAAATTAACTCAGGAGTACAAACCCCCACCAGGTATGAATGGTAGCAGGATTTTTGCTTTTTGAGTCATCAAAATATTATAAAGCAATGACTGCAGCTTAGTTCCTTTGTGAATGTTTTCTTAACGATCTTATTAGTGCTCTTTCATGTCTTCCTGAATACAGCATAATACAATTATAAATGAATATAATTTTAACATGTGACACCTTTTCAAAACACCTATGCAACTACACCTATACTATATTTGGAGAATTGTTTATCGATATAAAAAAGTAACCCTGGACCCCAAAACCAGTCATAAGGGTGCATTTATACATCATTTATACATGTTTGTTATTATACTGATGACAGGTGCTCTAAAAAATTGATAATGTTTATAAATCATAACTTTAAGTTCATTTTTTACCATTATTTTTTAAATGAGAATGTCTTGGGTATTGTGCTCTCAGTGGGCCAGTGTTTATTAAACATATTTACATCATTAAAACTGAAGTACTGTGTGTCGTGGTGGTCTCTCAGGTGCCTACTCAGAGTACAGTCATTAAATAAACATTTGCTTTGCATCTTAGTCCATTAAATTTGCAAAGGGCTTAAGCAGCTTAGCAACTAGCTTGCATCATTTTCCAAAGCAACAGCTCTACCAAACAATTACGAAACACTTCAAATTACATTGATATGCAATGTTGTGGTTAACCACAGGGGCCTTTTTAACCACATAATTAGTCACAAAGGATTTAAAATAACTCTGTGAAGATTTAATCTTACCCTTGAGAGAATCACACAGCAATATGATAAACATCCCTCCTGGGTTAGGCCTACAGTGATGCTTGATAGTTTGTGAACGCTTAAAAATGATCTATATTTGTGCAAAAATGTGACCCTGTCTTTGAAATTATCTTACGTAATGTAAAGAACATTCTGTGAAAAATAACCTTGATATCTTTAATATAGAAACGAAGTATTCGTGCAGTTGGACTTAAACGTTGTAATTATTGAGAGGCCAGTGTGACAACTTGCCCCAGTTTCCCCAACTCTTCTTTCCAGTAAATAATGGTTTAATATTGACAATGAGAGCTTCCTTTTCTTAAGTTGTTGTCTTGGCAAATGATTTAAAATTAAAATGAGAAAAAGGATCAAAGTTCATTCTGATGTTTACATTACTCGAGCCAACTAAAGTATGTCAGAGAGCTACGTCACAACTTCTACTTGTTGGCCTATATCAGCAGATAGCTGGTCTGTCTAACCTTCTCACTACCGCTGATATTATATAATTAAACATTATCTTTGCTTTGCTTAGGTCAGTGCACTCTAGAAAACAAGCGCCTGTGAGTTACGTGTCTTACTGAACGTGTCGATTAAGCTGACAATGTACTTTCCTATTTGAGTACAACATCTGCCACGCAGCAGAGCAAACAATATGGTAAAATAAAGCCAAACACCAGAGTTCAGTTAATAATTAATAGCTCTGTTAATGTCCGGCCATAAAAACATATAAACACTTGGAGTGCCTGTTTTTGAAGCTGTGAATGTTTGACAGATAACATATACGCATATGTGGGGAAATATTTAATAATTAAGAGATTATTATGAGTATAAAGTCACGAGTTATCACCTTATTAGATTTTTTTTCACAAGACCTTGAAAGCAAGATACATTATAACTTATAAAATAATTTTCCTATATGTACAACCTTGAGGTACTAATATGTACTTTTGAGGTACCAATATGTACATTTTGGTACCAATATGTACTAATAAGCAACTTTGAGGTACTAATATGAAACTTTGAGATACAAATACACTGTAAAAAAATCAGTAGAAATTACAGTGTTACTTACAGCTGGTTGCCGGTAACTTAAATATAAAGACTTGTTAATATTAAATATTTATTTAACTTTGAACAAACCCTTGCCAGTAATAACATCAATTTAAATCTACGGTAAGTTACTGGCAACCAGCTGCAAGTAACACTGTAGTTTCTACAGAATTTTTTTACAGTTGGTACCGATATGCACCTTTGTTGTACTAAAATGTAACTTTTAGGTATAGAATATGCACTCTTTGATACCAGTATTTACTTTTGAGGTACTAACATTTAAGGTACTAATATGCACTCTTTGGTACAAATATGTACAAGCAATTTTGGCTTAAGCAAGGCAAAACTTGGGCTGCCAGTGAAAGTCCAATAGAAATCTAACCATACCGCGTTTAGAACGTAACACCTTGAACACCTGTTGACTTTACATTGTTTTGGCAAAAACGGCATGTAACCAAATTTAAGGTTATTTAGGCTAGAAGTGGGTTACTCATAACTGGACCATAATGAGTCTATAGTTAACGGTCATTTCACTTTGTCTCGGTTTTTGCTTGCTGGGTACCTTTGTGGTACCAATATGCACTTTTGTGGTACTTTACTACTATTTACATTTGAGGTACTAATATGTACCTTTGGGCTTCTAAAATGCTACTTTGAGGTAATAATAGGCACTCTTTGGTACCAATATGTCCCTTTTAGGTACTAATATGTAACTTTAAGGTACTAATTTTAACTTTGAGGTAATAATAGGCACTCTTTGGTACCAATATGTCCCTTTTATGCACTAATATGTAACTTTGAGGTAATAATAGTCACTCTTTGGTACCAATATGTCCCTTTTATGTACTAATATGTAACTTTGAGGTAATAATAGTCATTCTTTTGTACCAATATGTCCCTTTTATGTACTAATATGTAACTTTGAGGTAATAATACGCACTCTTTGGTACTAATACGTTCCTTTTAGGTACTAATATGTAACTTTGAGGTAATAATAGACACTCTTTGGTACCAATATGTCCCCTTTAGGTACTAATATGTAACTTTGAGGTAATAATAGACACTATTTGGTACCAATATGTCCCCTTTAGGTACTAATATGTAACTTTAAAGGGGCCATGGCATGAAAATCAGACTTTTTCCATGTTTAAGTGCTATGATTGGGTCCCCAGTGCTTCTATCAACCTAGAAACCATTCTCTAGAAGCACATGAAAAAATAGGTTGTTGAAATTTGGCTCTCCTTATGATGTCATAAGGAGCTCTTATTATAATAATACCACCCCTTAAGCCGAAAGTATACTAGGGACGTCCGCGTATGCGTGCCGTCCGCATGACGTCATTTTCGTCATCAAGAGGGTCCGCGGCCGTCCACGCGGACCGTCCGTGTGCAGCCCAAAATTTGAGACCACGCGGACAGTGCGCGTACAGTCCGCGTACAACAGCGCATGCGCGTGAACATATTTAGACAGGGCACTCGACTATAAACAATTATACAAAGGACATAGACAGTATTTGCACACACACTATCGTTTTTCTTCTTTAACTTTTACTTCTTCCAAGAACAGAAAGCTGTGGAGCATGTTTGTTTGATTCCTGTTCTTTGTTGTCTTGTTGTTTGTTCTAAACTGTGTTTGCAATGGTGGCTCAGTTACTTTTCTTCACCTATCCTAATGTTTTAATGTACTGTAAGTGTCGCCAAATCAGTGCTGCCCTGACAGCCTGTTAGACTAATAATTTGAATAAGAAATCATTTGCATAGTGTCGAACGCGGCCATCCTCGTCTAGCCACGGGGAGTATACTCGAAAAGCTGAGCGTGCGCGCGCGAGCCGGACGCGGACGCGGAAAAAAGGTATACCCCGCCCTTTAATCTGCACTATCCAACCACAGCAGTGCCATTTAGTGCAGTGAAAAGTACAATTGAGTTTTAATTGCAAGAAACCACCATCATTGTGATCAGTGTTTGCATTTCATCGGCTCATTTGAATTTTAAAGGACACACCCAAAACGCCACATTTTTGCACACACTTACAAGGTGGCAATTTTAACATGCTATAATAAATTATTTATATGGTATTTTGAGCTAAACCTTCACATATGAGCTCTGGGGCACCAAATATTTATTTGACATCTTAAAAAAGTCTTGTGCCACGGCCATTTTAAAGTACTAATTTGAACTTTGAGGTAAAAATAGGCACTCTTTTGTACCAATATGTCACTTTTAGGTACTAATATGTAACTTTGAGGTAATAATAGTCACTCTTTGGTACCAATATGTCTCTTTTATGTAATATTATGTAACTTTGAGGTAATAATAGGCACTAATATGTAACTTAATAGGTACTAATTGTAACTTTAAAGTAATAATAGGCACTCTTTGGTACAAATGTCCTTTTAGGTACTAATATGTAACTTTGAGGTAGGGTGGCCATTCGTGCCAGTTTCGCCGGACATGTCCCGAACATGTTTTTGGGTTCGTTCTCCGGAAGTCGCGTTGGTCGACCGCATACGTCATCAAGGTTTAATATTCCAGGTTTAATTTCAGAAAAGCAACCGTTACATTTCAAGGTAAGAATGAAACTACAATGACTGTATGTCTTAAAAGAAATAAATCTTATTTTTCTAATGTATTTTAAAGGCACACCGCAGAACTTTTTGGCCAATAGGGGGCGCTAGACATGTATTTTCACGCCTAGCGCCCCTTGAGGCCACAAGCGTCGCAGCACTGTCGCAAAGGAAAAGAACTGGTCAACCTTAAAACTAAACTAAAAACTAAACCTTTAAAACGCTAAACGATCAACATTTTGAGGCATCAGGGAGAAATGCAGTCATGTTACAACTTTCTGATGAGGAACTCGTGGCAAAAGCCATTTCTCAATCTGAAGGTTGCATCCTCCGGATGTCGTATTTCTAAGCTGCATACGTCATCAAGACTGTATTATTTCAGAATATTAACAATTATAAAGTTGACTATTATACTTAGTTAATCGTAAATTGTTGCAGTATGCTTATGACTTGCGAATGTAATGTTCAGTTTACCTTAAAAACCAGGCTTGATGACGTATGCAGCCTGCATATTTGACCTCCGGAGGCTGCAGCCGTCCAATTGAGAAACGACCAGAAGTATTCCCTTGCCTTTTTCGAAACAAATATTGTTGCATCGTCTCTCTCTCTCCCTCGCCACCAGGATTTTCTTCAATGGCGCTCGTATTTCCTCTCTTTTGTGTGAAAATTGTTGCTCCAAATCCAAGTAAACCGATGTGTTTAGGTCTGCCGCTTTGTAATACGTCACGCGAGTGACAGCGGAACGCAGCAAATGAGGAAGAGAGAAGAGAGAAACGCTCGGATCTGATTGGTGAATGAATAGGGATTGGTGAATGAATAGGGTTTGGTTTTACACTGTGTGAGTTTGAGCAAGTTTGACTGCTATAGCATCCTGGATTGTAATGTAAATACCATAGACAGTAAAAGAAAGATAAATATGTGAACGCAGCATCTGAATACACTGAACTATATGCAAGATTATCGCCGTCATTTATAAAGAAGATCGCATTTATGTATGAATCAAGATCGTGAGTTTATATTAAAAAATGCCTTAAAGGGGGATCAAACCCGGGTCGCCCGTGTAATAGGTCCGTGACAGTCACATAATAGAAGTTGACCTCTACACTCCTTAAGTAGCCTCCAGCAAAATTCACGTTAAAAAAAATTGTGTGGAGGAAGTGACGTATGCCGTAAAGCAGTCGAATTTTGTCTTTTTTTTGCTTTGGTTACTACCCGAAACCCTAAGTTTTAAAGTACGAGTAAAAGCGATACAGACCCCATTCAACCTATTTAAACTCGATGTACTATCACAAGGGTCTTGAAAATTTATTATGAAGGTTGAAAGATTACATGGTGTCGCTTTAACTGAAATGTGAGAACCTCGATGATGTATGTGGTCGAGCAACGCGACTTCCGGAGAACGAACCCGAAAACATGTTCGGGACGTGTCCGGAGGAACTGGCACGAATGGCCACCCTACTTTGAG
Source organism: Misgurnus anguillicaudatus (assembly GCF_027580225.2). NCBI lineage: Eukaryota > Metazoa > Chordata > Actinopteri > Cypriniformes > Cobitidae > Misgurnus > Misgurnus anguillicaudatus. Next base: position 15,188,252 of record NC_073360.2, on the reverse strand, counting down.
GTATAGAAACTCTTTGGTACCAATATGTCCCTTTGAGGTATAAACATTTAAAGGAACACTATGTAGGATTGTGGCCAAAACTGGTATTGCAATCACAAAACTTGTGGCTAAAACTGGTACTGCAATCACACAACTGGTGGCCAATACACAAAACGACAACATAAACATCAGTTGAGGGCTGCAACTCCACTTTTTAAATGACAATATCCTGGCCAGGGCACTGTTGTCAGTGATATAAGTATTTGAAATGAAAATTATTTCTTAATGTCTAGTGACATCAGGGCCATTATATGATTAATTGATATACATTTCTTACATACTGTTCCTTTAAGGTACTAATATGTATCTTTGAGGGACCAATATTTACCCTTTGAGGTACTAATATGTACTCTTTGGTACCAGTATTTAACTTTGAGGTACCAATATGTACCGTTAAGGTACTTATATTTATCTATGATCTATCTATTCTACATTGCTCTTTCATGCATTACTTTGATTGTTTAATTACTATAATGAGGCTTTGTGACTAGTGTGAAACTTATTTATCCTTTGGGAATCAATTCCCATAAGCAACATGCCGAAAAAGTGATTCAGTCCCCTATAATGATGTACATTGGCAAAGCATATATATATATATAAAAGGTCTACCCACCTCCAGTCATCTTTTGATTTCTTTACCAACAGAGGCAGTGTGGTAAGTGAACTACCAATTCATGGTACTGATTTTACATTAGAGTTTCTTTATTACAGTTTCTCCATTTTTCAACGCGATACTGTAAATCGCACAACATTATATTTGAATTGTTTGCTTTTTTGTTTGTTCTGTAACTGTAGCTGAACTGGTAAAGCCTTGCCCTACTAATGCCAAGGTTATGGGTATTCCTAGAAAACAAAAATCTAATTTCTATTGAACGCACTGTAAGTCACTTTGGATCAAATACATTCATTTGCCAAATTCATAGGTGTAAATGACTTGGCCTTAAGCTGACTTTTATTATACTTTTATTGTATGTTTATCTTCCTTATTTCAAACTGCATTTCAGCCTTCGAAACCATGCCGAATCTGACCGAGCTCTCAGGCAACACAACATCCAGCAGTAACCTGTCTATCATTGTGAAGGTGTGTGTGGTTATCCCACTCTTCATTGCCTTCTTGTACTTCATCATCCTGACCCTCTACACGTTTGCGTCTCACAGGCAGTTTTTTGACAGTTCACGTTACATCCTCTTCACCTACATGCTGATTAACGACACCCTGCAGATTCTCTCCTCAGTGCTTCTCTTCCTGTTAGTCATGGGCAGCGTCAACTTCGCCATCGTCTACTGCGCCCCTCTGCTGTTCATGTCAACCGCCACCTTCCTGAACACCCCCCTCATCCTCTCCACCATGTCTCTGGAGCGCTACGTAGCCATCTTTTACCCCTTTCACCGTCCCACCATCTGGAAGCCCGAATGGATCTGGGTCATCATTCTGAGCCTGTGGTTCATCAGTTGCATTCTGCCCACTGTGGACTTTGTGCTGATGCGGCTCAAACCGGGCGTAGACGTTTACTCTACGCCCGTGCTGTGCAAAACCGCTGTGCTCAACGCTTCGCCTATTCAGTCTCTGTTCAAAGTGAGCCTGAACGGGATCTTCTTCGCCATGGTGGCTGTGGTGATCCTCTTCACGTACATCCGGATCCTGCTGGAGACCAGAAGCATGAGGCAGGACCGGGCATCGGTGAGGAAGGCTCTCCACACAGTGCTGCTGCACGGATTTCAGCTGTTCCTCAGCATGATGGCCTTTTCTCAGCCGGTTGCAGAGCTCCTGTTTACCCAGCGTGTTAGCTTGACTCAAGCAGATATGTCTTTTATTTATTATTTCTGCTTCATTTTGCTTCCCCGGTTTCTGAGCCCACTCATTTATGGTCTTAGAGATGAAGTCCTGAGGAGTTACATGATGAAAGCTATGCCTTGTTATGCCACCAGAGTTGACCCACGGAAAGAGATGAAAACAATTAAACAAGACTATAACAATTGTTTTTGTGGTTTTTGTTAAAAAATGTATGATCTGTTCTTTTTGTCTGGTAAAATTTGAGTTACATCTGAAATGATAGTGGAGTTTTGTTTCTTTGTATGGATACATATTTCAAAAAGTCCACAAAGTTTTTTACTACTGATCCCCGTTTCATGTTGGTGCACACTGAATTGTACACATTGAATTTTGGGAAATTTGTGATGTAATCATTGTCCCCATTCATTTCTTATTTGTGACATTGGAGTACATTAACTACAGTAGTATGCTGACACTATAGTATGCCTAATAGTACACTGAAAACATATGCCAGTAAGTCTGTATTTCTTTTAGAATTTGGGATCTTTAAGGGATAGTTCACCCAAAAATGAAAATTAACATCTGATGTACTGTAACCATGCACTGTACAGATAATCTATCGATCGATCTATATCTATCTAGTATCTAGATAAAAAAGCTAGAATTTAAACTGAAGTTTAAATAATAATAGTTTAATTGATACAGTAAATTATGCTAACTGTTCATGCTTGTATGGAAACACAAAAACAACTAGATTTGTGGTTTTTATTATTCGGTTTGGAGCCTCTCTCGAATCATTCTTAAAATATGCAAAATAATGCATGCATTTCTCAGAACAATTCGTACAAACTAAAGCCTGTAAAATCCTTAGTTCGTTTCTCAAAGGTAAATGTTTATGCCAGTAAACATGTCAGACCCATCAGAATGGCAAGTCTGTGTGTCATTGTTCATGAAAAGATAGTCAAAATGTTTAGCCATGTTGTCAATATACCACGATTATTGGTTTCAGTATTTTCTGATGTAAAAGGAAAATTAGAAAGGTTCATTGTACACTGTAAGAAATGTCCAATTTCTGAAAAAAATTCAGGATTCACTTGACAGCAATTTATCAATTCAGTTCACATTTACAAAAAAAAACACTCTAAAAACAAACGGTGCTATATAGCACCAAAAGTGGTTCTTTGCTTGTAATCATAGAAGAACCGTTTTTAGTGCCATATAGCACCGGTGAAGCACCAGTGAAGCACTTGTGTAGGACCAAATGGGCCATATAGCACCACATATGGTTCACTGGTGCTTCACCGGTGCTATATGGCACTAAAAACGGTTCTTCTATGATTACGAGCAAAGAACCACTTTTGGTGCTATATAGCACCGTTTGTTTTTAGAGTGGAAAACATGCTTACAGTAACAGATTATAACACAAAGGTCACCAATTTTGCATGACATGCCTTGCACGATAATCAAATTCCTATATGTTTTGAGGTGCAAGACTATTCAACAGAAACCAGTATAATGTATTTTAATGAAAATTACATAAGCAATTGAACATGTAGCAAACAGTGGACAATTGTACATAATCATACATGATTGAATCAAAGCATTTGCATTTTGTCCAAAACAATTTTTTTTTTTATACCTTTATTTAACCAGGGAAGAAAATCACATTGAGATAGATATCTCATTTACAAGTGAGCCCTGGCCAAGGTAGCAGCACACAATAGACAACATAAAAACAACTTAAATACATCGAACAATAATCTCAACAATAAAATAAAATTAAGAACAAGTGCAGACAGTTTGGAATGTTTGGTTGAGGTACAGTTTAAACTCAGTCATTGACATAAATACACTCAATTTCAATGATCTTTGAATCTCATTCCAAGCAGTTGATGCACTATAGATAAAAGCAGTTTTCCCAAACTCTGTCTTCATTAAAGGAACATTTAAAAGAATATATCTACTTGAACGCAGATTATGCCCTTGACTACTGACAGTTAGTATACTATTCATATAAAAAGGAAGCTGTCCAAGTATGGCCTTATACACAAATATAAGCCAGTGCTTGTATCTTCTTAAATGAGAATTTTATTTTATGTTGTGCACAGCTGACTTGATGATGTGGAGGTTGTTTTTTGAAAAATAATATCTGATCTGAGAAATGTTCCAAAACGTCTGAAAAAACTATAAAAAGCAAAAATATCAGCAGGTGACTTCTCTTTCGAGGGGGTCGAATTAAAAATATGCGTTAGTTGCATCATGTTAACCTTATGCATAATGCATCTAGTCAAAATACATGCCTGCTGGACACAGGTCAAAATGGTTTATGATAAAAGAAATGCTTACATTCACAAAATATTTGGAAGACACTGAACTCTGATTACATGAGAGTAAGCAAGTATCTGGCAAACGCGAGCGTGTCTTTTATTATAAACCCTTTCGAAGTGTCTGCAGCAGCATGCAGGCTCGTATTTTGACGTCACGTGTGATGCACATAAATTTTAATGATGTCCCGAACATATTTTGACATGAAGAGCCACATAGATGACGGGGAGCTTAATACAGGTTGTGACGAGCTTCACATTGTTCACCCCTGAAAAAGAAGTCACCGGCCTTCACTGCATTGTGGAATAAGATTTTTACACACACACACAAAAATGCTGAATTATTTCCAGCCAAGCGTTGGGTCAAAAATGGCCCAGCCGTGGTTTAAATTATATTTTTATATTTAACCCAACAATGAGGTTAAAACTACCCAGCACTTTGGGATTAAACATCCCAGCATAGGTTAAATCAGTGGTTCCCAAACTTTTTCAGCGTGTGGCCCCCCTTGTGTACAGTGCATTTTTTCGCGGCCCCCCGAAAGAAGATTTATGACAAAAACAGTTTTAAAATGTAATATTTTAATTAAACAAAAAATTTTAAATTATACCTAGTAGTGCTGTTGGTTAGTTGGCTTATTATTTTTTATGTTTAATTACACAGAATTCATGATAAATGAATGTATTTTATAAAATGTCATAAAACTGGGCCCCCCCTGGCCCCGGCCCCCAGTTTGAAAACCACTGGGTTAAATAATAACCCAACTGGCTGGACTCATCCCTTTTTTAGCCGTGCTTGGTTAAAAAAAAACAAGCGTGTATATATCTTATACCTTATTTTAAATAAGATGAAGAGGCAATGTGCATACAGCTCTTGAGTTTTGTTTATTTTAGTACACACCATCTTTTATCTGTGTTTGGTTGCTATTGTTTCCATCTATCTGTCTAATATATGTAACATGTTTTAATTGTACATTTTACACATATTGCAAAAAGGATTCATATTAAAACCACAGTTAGAACCTCACTCTTTGTCCTGTATCATATCACCATCTGCTGGGAAAACATAAAGGCCTACATTCACACTGTGCTGTCAAACTGGGGACAAATAGAAAACTCTTGAGTTTGTTCAACAGGAAATACAAAAGTATTTTAAATAATCAGATTTAAACAAAATCCCATAATTCGTCACTCATGAATGCAAATGCAAATAAAAATGATGGCAAAGTATGCTAATTTGGTATATTTGATCATTATGCAACATTGGGTTAAAGTGATGTCAGTGGCCATACACAACACAAACACAATACAATAATAGCTTGTGAATATGTTTGGGATTATTAGAAGAGCTTACATGGGACAGATTGTCTCCCTTAGGCCTAATTAGAGCAGAAAGTCATTAAATAAACATGTGTTGTCATCCTGTTTGAAGCAAAGATAATAAGCATCTTATGCTGTCTCACTGTCCTTGGAGACAATTTCTATACCATATACTCTTCAAAACAAGCTACATTTTATTTAGCAAAGAATTGTTTCTAAAAGAAAGATTTTATACACATGAATTTAATACAACTTACAACTTCATTTCAGCAACTTCTAACTAGTCAGCCTTTTTCTTAAAGTTGCCCGCCAGCATTTTTTTGTGATTTTCACAACAGTTTCAGAAAATGCCTTTCTTTTATAAATATATAAACATACAAATATATTAAATGAAATAACAGACCCTCTGCTTTCAAACAAAAAAAAGAAGAAGTTTAATCCTATCTTCATTTGTTCTCTTTTAATAACCTTTTAAATATGGTTTCTTCAAAAAGAAGTTGTATTTTTGTAAAGGACTTTTGTTAGAGGTCAGATTCAGAATGATTATCAAGACATACAGAGTTTTCAATGTTGTTGAATAAGTTGATGCTTACGTTTTTTTATAAGTTAGATAGGAGCGCCACCTAGTGAATAATAGCAGAATTACAGATTAACATAAACACTCGTCAGGAAAGCGTCATTGGGAGAGAAACGTTTTCTCTTAATTGACGAGATAACTCAATAATGGCAGGGAAAGAGTTAAGTGCAGCAAGGAATTTTTACAGTGTAGGGACCATTTTTTGAAAATTTTTTCTGACAGTGTAGTAAGAAAATTATTAATATTTAAGCGTTATGCTTATGACATCATTAATTATCATTTAAAACATCATCATTTAAAAGTAGATTAGTCAAAGTGAGACAATTGCGGTCATTTTTTACAAAGTAAAAATGACCCCAATTGAAATGAATGGGAAATGCAAAAAAAAAACATTTTTTTATTTTTATTTGTCAAAAAAAATCTATGCATCCAGAATAAATCTGAAAATGTAAACACAGAAAGGTAGGCCTGGTACTAGAGCACAAATGTTACATAGAAAATACATGCTCAATCTCACACACAGAGCATTGTTGGGTTAAACATATTTTTTTTATAAAATTTGGCAAAAAAAAACAGCCACAGATGCAAAACAAAGATGTAAAATACTCAAACAGGTGCTCTGAAGAAATTTTATACTGATATAAAATATATAAAAAACTAGAACTAGCTTCCTAGAGACAAATCCAAATTATTTATCAGATTGACGTTCATCCATTTTCATGGGCTCAACCTGTCACGATCTCGGTCTGATCGACCGTTCTGTCTTTTTGTTTCTCTGTGTGTGTGTTTGTTTTGTATTTTGACAGCTCCACACGTGCGCGTCTGTCACCAGGGCGATCTCATGACCGGTTATTTCCTGCACCTGGGCCACGGTGGTCTGGGATGCTCAAGCTCCTTTTTGCCAGTCCTTTGATGATTTTCGGAAGGAGACGTTAAAACTTTTCGATCGCCGAGAACAGTCTACTGCACCACCGTCATCGGCACTCACTACAACACCACGTTCTCCTGGACGAGGCAGCCGGTTCATCCTCTCATCCTTCGTCTGTTTTCCCCCTGCGCTGAGCTAGCCGATGCAGTTAGGAAGGATGAAACTCAGTCCTAAGGAGAGGGAGCGGAGGTTGCTCAACGGACTCTGCCTTTATTGTGGCAAATCTGGACATCTAGCACGGAACTGTCCGGTAAAAGACAGTGCCCATCAGTGAGCCGGGGAGTCCTGCCATACTGGAGTTCGGAGATCGTTGACTACCATCTGCCAACGATTTTGGTGGCCCTATATGGTGTCAGATGTCAGACAGTTTGTATTAGCCTGTCAGGTATGAGCTCAAAACTAGACCTCTCATTAAGCTCCCGTTGGTCTCCTTAAACCCTACCCCATTCCTACTCATCCCTGGTCACATCTGGCTGTAGATTTTGTTACCGGCTTACCTATTTCCAAGGGTAACACCGTTATTCTGATGGTGGTGGACCGCTTTTCCAAGGCGGTTAATTTCATTCCCCTACCCTAGCTGCCCTCTGCCAAGGAAACGGCCCAGGTATTAATTAAACACGTCTTCTGCTTACATGGTCTGCCTGCTGACGTTGTATCTGATAGGGGTCCCCAGTTTATCTCCCGTTTTTGACAAGAGTTATGTAGACAGATTGGCGCCACTGCCAGCTTGTCTTCAGGTTATCACCTGCAGACCAACGGGCAATGCGAATGGGCTAATCAGGATCTCTGCTGACCACTCCGCTGTCTGACATCTCAATATCTGAGCTCCTGGTGCCAACAGCCTCCTTGGGTTGAATACGCGCACAACTCTCTCCCTGTTTCTACTACCAACATGTCCCCTTTCAAGGCTTTGATGGGTTTTCAGCCACCTCTGTTCCCATCTCAAGAGTCCGATGTGGCGGTTCCGTCTGCTCTATCCTTTGTTCAACGCTGCAAGCGCACTTGGAACAGAGCTAGAACAGCCTTAATTCAGGCAGCCAGACGAACCAAAGCCGCGGCCGACCCGCGCCCCATTATATCTGTGGGAAGAAAGTATTTCCTCCAAGGATCTGCCTCTCCGAGAGTTTTCTCGCAAATTGACTCCTCGGTTCCTTGGTCCATACAGTATTATCAATGTAAACAGTCTGTTAGCGGTCAAGCTCAGATTGCCTCCTGCTCTCGGTCGGGTTCATCCTGTATTCCACGTATCCAAGGTCAAGCCTGTATTCTTTTCTCGTCTTAACCCTATTCCCCCCCCCCCCCCCCCTCTAGTGGTTGGCTCTTCTGCCTATTCAGTAAGAACTCTATTAGATGTTTGACGACGGGGCAGATGTTTCCAGTATTTAGTTGATAGGGAGGGTTATGGTCCGGAGGAGAGGTGTTGGGTCCCAGCACAGGACATCCTGGATTCAGAATTCTTCTAGTCTAGTCTTGGTCTCAGTATGTTGGATTATTTTGTATTTTTGATCTTGTTTTTTGTTTTTGCCTGTTCTGTCTGCTGCCTTTTGCTCTGCCATCTCCTTTTTCTAGGATTATAGCACCTCCGCTCCCCTCCGCTTCAGACTCCTGTTCTGTCTCCATCTACTCTGTCACTGTCCAGCAGCTCTGAGACTGGTTGTGACTGCTGTCCAGCTTTACCTGTCAGCCTTCATTGCAGAATTGTCTCCTCATCTCTCCCCGACCCAGTTTGGTGGTTATTACTGTCCAGCAGCTCCGAGGTTGTCTGTGGCCGCTGTCCAGCTGTACCTGTTGACCTTCATTGCCAAATTGTCTCCTCACCTCTCCCCGACACAGTTTGGCGGTTATCACTGTCCAGCTGCTCTGAGGTTGTCTGTGGTCACTGTCCAGCTGTACCTGTCGGCCTTCATTGCCGAATTGTCTCCTCTCCCTGACACAGTTTGGCGGTTATCGCTGTCCAGCAGCTCCAAGATTGTCTGTGGCCGCTGTCCAGCTGTACCTGTCGGCCTTCATTACCGATTGTCTCCTCATCTCTCCCCGACACGGCTCAGCGATCATTCCTTCCAGTTTTTGCCCAGTGACTATCTCTCCCTGGCATTGCCCAGTGGTTATTTCTCTGTCTATTATTTATTCTTTATTAAACTATTGTTTCATCTGCAACTGGATCCTCACCTTGTGTATTTCTATGTACACTGACGTAACCTTACTTCTGTGTGGTACTTTACTCTCTTAATGCTGGGCTGTTTTAACAACTGGTTGGGTAAAATATAGACAAACCCAACCTATAAAATGTCCGTATTTTGCCAAAAAATGGATTAAAACAATAGTGTAGCAATTTAATGTAGGATTATACAATGCTTGACAAACCTCAATGACCCACATAAAACAATAAATCGTAGTTTTCTCTTATTTTAATTTTTAATTCTCTTAATATCTCTGTTGTTGTCTTGAATTATTCTATCTAGCTCTGAATAAAGTCCTAACATTCTGTGTCTGTTCATGCTTTTTTTGTATTGACATCTTTATTCTAAAAATACCATCATTGACAGGATGTCAGTTATTTCCCCATGAGCACATCTAAGACCTGCCTAGACTGTAAAAACCCGGCACACACCTCCTTTCATTTCAGAACATATCTTGCCATTTTGAAAGACACATATGTTTGTCACTAACAAAGAGTACTTTTTACATGTATGGTTTTCTGTACTTCTCATACAGTGTAGCTTTATTGGAAATGTGTATTTCTTGAAACTTTAAAAAAAATGGTAGAAAACAACACAACAGACTCCAGCACAGGCTTCTCGATTCCACGAGGAAGAGAGAAAATCATTATCGTCTTCATACTGTCAGCATTCTTCCTTTATGTAAATAGCTTATTAATATTCACATTTTATTCAAAGGAATATTTTCGCACCAAGATGCGTTACATATTTTTCGCCCATGCCTTGTTTTGTGACTGGCTGTTTTTGTTCTTGGCAAATTTTTTCCTCCTCTTAATTTTCCTCAATGTTACCATTCCTGTATGGGTATGTCTTATTATGTGTTATGCAATGGACATATTGACTTTTACTTCTCCTCTGACTCTCACTGCTATGAGTTTGGAGCGTTACGTTGCCATCTGCATGCCCCTGCGACACTCGGAGCTCTCCAGCGTTCCCAGATCTTTCCACAGCATTATCATCATCCACGCTGTCTGCTCTATAGAGCCCATTACAATGATTGTTATCTATATGGCCTCGGTTCCTCAACACATATACTTGTCAAACGCTCTATGTCAGATAGAAGTGTTTGTCATTCACAGCTGGCAATACGATCTGAGGGTAGTTATGACTAACATGTACTTTGTGGTAATGTTCTGTGCCATTTTATTTAGTTATGTCAAAATAACTCAAGCTGCAAAACATGCAACCTCTGCTGATAGTAAATCAGCTGCACGAGGTTTGAAAACTGTGATGTTGCATGGAGTGCAGATGCTGCTCTCACTGGTCCAGCTGTGGTGTCCGTTTGTTGAGCAGGCTTTATTAGATGTCGATATTTATGTTTACATGGAAGTCAGGTATTTTAATTATGTTGTATTTATGCTTTCCCCACGCTGCTTATGTCCACTTGTATACGGGCTGAGAGATAAAAAGTTGTTCATGGCTTTGAAACATTATGCATTTTGTGCACTAAAGAAGGTTTCACCTCAGAATATATGAACAAGGTTGATTTATCCTGTACAGTTATACAATATTATATCACGTTAAAACACTATAATGTTTTATATTCATGTTTATAATATATCACATCTTCTTAATATACTGTATTTTAAAAAATTATACTTATTTAATGTATTGTTATCTTTTTATTTTAAGTTTTAATTGCTTCACTAAGAAAAAACATCTGGATATGTCCTGGTCAATAACAGCTCTGACAAGAAAATAAATATACTCAGGAGCTTGTACAGACCATACTGACAAAAACCAGTGCTACTTTATTTATCATGTTTATCTTACTGCAAATGTGTGTTTACTGTTAAGATTGCTATGGCTTCATTTTGCTACTTTGTACAAACGATTTCATTGCAGTTGCAAATCATTTCATTTCTCATTATTGTTAAGATTATACATGTGTTTGTTAAAATATTTGTTAAAAACACACACATGATGTTAGATGAAACAGAACATTAGAGATGTGTTTGAAACTTTACTATACCTCTCAAATCTATGTATGAAATCAAATCTAAATATGAAGAATTTGAAGAACTTCTCAGAACAGCATGGATGTAATCTGCATGATTGTACCAAAGCATTTGCAATTTGTCCAAAACAAATGTGGTGAACAAATGACTTGATAAGGCAGATATTAAACAAAGTGTTTTAAAAAATGTATTTCTGAAATTAGAAATGCTCCAAAGCGACTGAGAAAAACTGTAAGAAGCAAAATGGCTAATATTCACATTCTGGATTATTTCCAACCAAGTGTTGGGTCAAAAAGGGCCCAGTTGTATCTAATTTATGTAACAGGTTTTAATTGTGCATTTTACACATATTGCAAAAAGGATTCATATAAAAAACACTGTTAGAACCTCACTCTTTACTGTTTTGTTTCACCTGCTGGGTGAAACTAAAGGCCTAGAGTGCACTCACATCCAAACCAAACTCTGTGTATGGGTAATCGCACCCTGGCCGACTTGCAGAGGTGGGTTGGAGCGTGGTTCGTTTGGGCTCAGATTGTGCTCTCAAACTGGGGACAAATAGAAAACTCTTGAGTTTGTTTAACAGGAAATACAAAATAACAGTGCAATGTGCAAGAAAGTCAAATTTAAAACAAAATACTCATTAATGCAAATGCACATAAAAGTGATGACAACGTATGCTACAGTAATATGGTATATTTGATCATCATGAAACATTGAGTTGTCAAGATTTAGTCATGATGGAGTTCAAATGTTTGTGTAAATTGTCATTTAAAGTGATGCCATACACAAAACTCAAACAATGCAATACATTAATAGCTTGTGAATATGTTCGGGATTATTAGAAGAGCTTTAATCGGTACAAATTGTCTCCTTTAGGCCTAATGCTAGGTAGAAAGGTGTACTTTTCAAAGGTTGACAACTAGGAATTTTTACTATTTTTTGACCAATTCTTTAAATAAATGATTAATTTTTACTTATTACGAATACATAATTGTTTTTCTTCTGCATGTTCTTTATCCATGCTTAGAACACATGTTTTTTGTGTGCTCATTTTTGTTGCTCTGAAGAAATCTTGTACAGATACAGTGGCAAGAAAACATATGGAATTTTTGGCCAAAACCGCTTCAACTCAGATATATTTGTAGGATGTCTGGTGTGAACCGCTCTCTTGAGATCATTTTTATGAGGTTAAGGTCTGGGCTTTAGGCCACTCCAAATGGCGCATTTTGTTTTTCTTAAGCCAATCTGTGGTAGATTTACTTTGATGATTAAGGTCATTGTCCTGCTGCATCAACCAACTCTACTGAGCTTCAACTGGTGGACAGCCACCCTGACATATCCTGTAGGATTTTTTTGTTAAACTTGGGAATACATTTTCCTCTTGATGATGGCAATGGTTCAGACTGTGAGGCAGCAAAGCATGCCCAAATCATGATGTTCCCTCTGTGGTGTGCAGTAAATGAGGAGACAAGAGAGGGAGATGCGTCAAGTCAGCTTTACTATCCACTTCAATATAACTATCACACAGTACAGCAAGCGATAACAAAACACAACACACACTCTATTATAATCGTGCGTAAGCTATGGCGTAGCCTATCCGTAGCCTGTGCGTAGCTCTACGTAGCCTGACGTGCACCTCGCAAAAATTTTAACACCGCAATCGCTGTGATTGGTCCACCAGAACCCCTCCCGTCAGGTAAAAAAACTGCGTCATGGGTATTTCCATTTGCGATGGTGAAAACTAAGATAAGCCAAGTTGAGGAGTGATTTAACTCAAACTGCAACAAAACTCCCTGTTTATTTGCTTCCATCATTGCTGGTCTTCTCAAATCATACACAACAAGTTGCTGTTTCTTCTTCGTTTGTGGGTTAACTTGCCAAGCTTCTTCTTCTCTGACGGTCACGCTGCTACTGTGGTGACACGCGTGGATACTGCCTAACAGCGGTTTGCGTGTGTGTTTGCACGTCAACGCGGAGAATGATGCAAAAGTATAAATGGAAACCAAGGCAGAATCTACGCCGGCGCAAGTGGGCGCCCATGCCGGGGGGCAGGGCCAGCTGACGTGGTTTGCCAATATCCACATGAGCAGGCTTGAGACGGTCAATAGCCACCCGCTCAGGCCTGCCCCCCATATCCACAACAAAGTTCTTAGACCCCCCCACCAGGACACGGAAGGGCCCATCGTATGGGGGCTGCAGAGAGGTTCGATGGCCATCATGGTGGATGAAGACATACTTGGCTGACGGTAAATCCTTGGGCATGTAGGACTGGGGAAGGCCATGGTGAGATGTTGGAATGGGAACAAAAGCGTCTGCAATGTCCTGAGATGCAGCACGATGTGAGGCAACCGATCACGGGCCTTGGCAACTGGAAGAAACTCCCCCGGAATGCGCAGAGGCTGGCCGTACACCAGCTCAGCCAATGAGGCTTGAAGATCTTCTTATGGTGGTGAGGGTGGCTTGACCCTCACACTCCTGAACAAATGGTGTTGGCTGCCACTGGGATGATGGGGGAGGAAGGGCATTCACACTTGTCCGTCGACTTTCCAACACTGCAGCAAGACACTTCAGCACCTGGTTGTGCCGTCAGGTGTAACGGCCTTGGGTGAGGCTGATTACATCCCACTAAGATGTTCTTCAGTTTTGCTAGACTTTGGCATAGAGGGCACGCTGGGTCCTCTGCATACCATTGGCTTAGGTTTACGAGGGAAGGCAGGATATTGTAGGTAGCCCTGACAGTAAAGCTTTCCCTGAATGCCTCCATCTCCCATGGCTCTTTCCAGGAGATCTTCCTCTTCTCCATTCCTTCTCATGCCATCCACTGCCCTTGCTTTGCCTGTGCCACAGCTTGGGCACACCTTCTTTGCTTCCTCCTCCCAACGTACCTCCTGGACCACCATCTTGTGTCTCTGAGATGAAGAGGCCTCGCTCCACACTGGTGTGCTGGCCCCAAGTCCAAGACCACTCCTCCCTCCTGCACTCGGCCTACGATGTCCTTGTGTCTCAGTGCTGCCTTTGCCTGCTGTGTTGCAGCCAACGTGGTCCACTTCCTTCTGGTGGCCAAGATGGGGGTTGCTTGGACTACAAATGGATCTCTCGAATCCAGTAGCATCATCTCCAGTCTGACTTTGGCACACTTGTACTCCTCTACCAGACTGGTAATGGGGAGGTGTAGCATCCCTTTTGCCGTACAGTCCAATACTGCTGAGGCACCTGGGAAGGCCAAGCCACTTGCATGCACCAGAGCTCTGGTTTGCCCGGAAGCAAGGTTCTGTCGATGTTCTCCAGGCCACTGGATACCTCCTTCCTAAGCTGCTCTACCTGCTCTTTGTCTTTAAGGGAGGCATCATACCAATGAACTAGGCTCTTCACTGGTTTCTCTGAGACAGTTGGGATGGGTTCCTTGCCAATGTGGAAGCGGTGGTCTGACAGCTTCCCCTTGATGATGGAAATACTTCTGGACTTGCTTGGCTTGATCTTCATGTAAGCCCACTCAATGTTTTTCTGGAGCTTACTTTATAGCTGTACAGTGCAAACCTTGGTCGTGGTGAGAGTTGTGAGGTCATCCATGTATGCTCTGACTGGTGGCAGCCTCAGCCCACGTCTTATTCGCTGTCCACCAACTGTCCATCTAGAGGCCCAGATGATGACCGCCATTGCCAGGGTGAAGGCCAGTGGGGATATGGTGCAGCCGGCCATGATTCCCACTTCCAGGTGTTGCCAAGCTGTTGTGTACTCTGCTGTTGTGACACAGAGTTGGACATCCTTGAAATAGGCCTTGACAAGGGTTGTGAGAGCTGCTGGGACTCTAAAGTAGTCAAAGGCTGTCCACAGGAGGTTCTGAGGGACTGAGCCAAAGGCATTTGCAAGATCCAGGAACACCACGTGAAGATCTGTTCCCTCCTTTTTGGCAACTGGATCTGATGCCAGATGACACTAGCGTGTTCTACACAACCTGAGAAGCCTGAGATGCCTGCTTTCTGGATTGACGTGTCAATCAAGTTGTTTCTTTGCAGGTATCCTGCCAGCCTGTGAGTGACCACGCTGAAGAAGATTTTTACCTTCACATTTAAATGGCTGATCTGTCGTAACTGTCTGATCTCTGCCGAGTCCTTTTCCTTGGGAATAAGGATCCCTCCGGCTCTCCGCCAGGATGTTGGCATCTCATTCTTTTGCCACACAACTTTCATCAGTTTCCAGAGGAATCACAGGACAGCTGGAGCGTTTTTGTAGAGCCTGTAAGGAACTCCATTGGGGCCTGGAGCCGATGCGGCCCTTGCTCTACGCACAGTTTGTTCTACCTCACTCCACCTGGTGTCCAGCTCATGCTCTGGTGGGTTGACTGGTGGCATGTCATGTGGGAGTGTAACTTTTTCCTGGTGTCTGTCATCTGTGCAGTTTTTCAGATGTTCTTCCAGGTCAGCCTTGACACTGAGAGACTTCCGCTCTTCTCCTTTGTGAAGAGACTTCACAAATTTGAAGGAATCTTTGTAGAAGCGTGATCTTGTTTGCTCCTTCCTTCTGCACTTCCTCAGGAGGTTTTCAGCTCTCCTCAGTGTTGCAAGCCTGCCCTGAATCTCTTTCTGCAACACGTTTATACCATCCTTCTCCTCCTCTATGGCCTTCCTCCATTGCTTCTTCAACTGCCTCCACTCCTTGATTAGACAATCTATCTCTGTCTGCCTTTCGGACTTGGTGGGGATTGAACGAGTAGCTTGTTTGTCTTCAACCACTCCAAATCGTTCCACCCTGTAGGCATAGATAAGATCGCCCATCCTTTCCAACTTTTTTATGGCTGTGCCTCTGATCCCTTCCAATATGTTGCAGAGGTCGGTGTTGGCCTCCTTCCACATTGTCTTGTTTCAGGCTTTTGGCCACTTGACTAATGGCCTTCGCCACTGAATCTTCTTCTATGCTGTTGATCATGATGAGTTGGGTTCAGGTTGCCCTCCTGTGCCATGTTGTTCCTCGTCTAGGGTAGGAGTGTTGATGTCCTGCAGACTGTGGTGTTTGTCCTGCTGCTGAACTTCTGTCAACTGACTTGGCCTGCTTCTCAGAAAGTAGCTGTCGATGCGACTTCCCTGTTGCCCCTTCTTTAGGCACCCTTTTTTGCCCTGGTGTATTTTCAGGCCTTGGGTGGAAGTAACCTTTGTCCAACCACAAATGCAGTTCTGGAGCTTAGGTCCTGCTGATCATCAATCTCATAGTCTGTTCCATTCCTGTGTTCGTTACCGGGTTATCCGCCGATGAGCCATCTTCCGCCCCCGCTCTCACTGGCTCAGGGGGTGTTTTCTTCTTAGGACTTTTCGTAGCTATGTGTGGGTGGGACCATACACCTCTTGTGCTGGATCCTGCCGCCACGGGTAGCTAGCTCATGGTGGCTCCGTTGGGGTCTGTTCCCTCCTGTCAACTGTTTTCCATGCTGTCACAAGGTCTTTCCCTTGTTGTCAGCTGCCCTTTCACATCAGTCACTGGTTCACCAGATGATCAGATTTGTTGTTTAGGACTTGATGTTGATATCCCTTAATGCATACTTGAGGCACTGATGAGACTCTGTGGGATGGTCAAGTAAGTGATGGCACCCTCTGCCACGTTACTCCTCAGTCCTTCCTTCTCCTGAAGTTGCTCCTTTTTTGTAATTCAGTGAAAACCCTTGACATGACCTAACCTGTGGATAGCATCAAAAACCTTATGCCTCCAGCCAGCAGGTACCATGGGGCGCAGTTGGCCAGTGGAGACGTTGCAGAGGAATGTCAAACATCACATCTTCCATGAGCAGCGCCGTGGGGGCCGTCCTGTAGGCTTGCACCTCAGAGTCTGCGGTTTGATCCGCAGCCATGACCGCATAGTCAAGGCCCATTGAACAAGTGACTGTCCGGGAGAGGCAGTCGGCGACGAAATTGTCTTTGCCAGCCACGTGCTGAATGTCAGTGATAAACTCGGGGATGGCCGAGAGCTGACACTGCGGTCGACCAGACCATGGCTCCGAAGGCTTGGCCATGGCAAACGTCAACGGCTTGTGGTCAACAAATGCCATGAACCACCGGCTGTCCAACAGGAAACGGAAATGACGGGTGGCGAGGAAAAGACCCAGGAGCTCCCTGTCGAAGGCACTGTACTTCCTCTCGTTGTCCCGGAGCTTCCCGCTGAAAAACCATATGTAGTACGTAGTTCATCTCTGGAGACCAATCCAGCATGTCCACCGGTCTCCTACCCCGCAAGGCGTAGTACAGCGGACACATGAGCTGGGCTACACAGGCGGTGTGGTGATGTCAGGGAACTCAGTGAGCAGGCTCCCATTGGCCAGCATGTTCGACAGAAAAAGCGCCCCTGCCCCTCCCAGCATGCAGGGGTATGAAGCAAAAGAGAGGGCATCAATCAGGCCGCAGTTCTTAACATCCACCAACAGTCTATACGCGCAGAGAAAATCCGCCCCAGGAGCAACAAAGTCCCAACCGAAACACACTTCGCATGCCTCCTGCCATAGGTACGAATGGGTGTGCCGTTGGTGGCGTTCATTGGGGGGGCCATGTCCGCCAGCCATGGTGTCCACGGACTTCTCTGGCAGGATGATGCGTTGAGCCCCAGAATCAACCAGCAGCCACCGGCCGGACAAGGTTTCAGTGATGAATAACAGCTTGCAGTCACAGCCAGCGCCCATAGCTGCTAATGAGCCAGGCCCTGGCTTCTCTCTGGCGAGGAAAATCCTGTCTGCCTCCACAGCCAGTGCTCAGTAGTCTCTGGAGGAAGGGAGGGTGGACTAGCCAGTGCTGTGTGCACGGGTGCTGGAAGCTGCCGCAGGAAAATGTGGGTTAAAAGGGACAAGGGATCTGCCGCGCCCAGCACCACCAGCATCCTCTCTATTAACTCAGACAGCTTGCTGTCACCAGAGCCATTCAGGGACAGCAGGCGATTTGCCTTCTCCAATTCCAATAGTTCAAACAGGGTCAACAGGAATGCTTTTAGTGCGTCATACTTGCCGTCAGTTGGAGGAGCCTAGACAGCGCCATAGCCCTGGCCGTTGTCGAGGCATCTACGGCTGCTACCACGTGGAAATACTTTGTAACGTCCTGTGTTATTCCTCTCAGCTGGATCTGTGCCTCGATGTGCTGAAACCACGGCCGTGGATTGTGCTGCCAAAAGTCCGGTAACTTGATGGTGGTTGCGTAGATAGCAGCCTCAGCGTTTTCACCACCATCGTTGTGTGACATAATTCAGCCATGTTCAACTCGCGTCGGGGTCACCAATGTGGTGTGCAGTAAATGTGTAGACAAGAGACAGAGATGCGGCAAGTCAGCTTTAATATCCACTTCAATATAACTATAACACAGTACAGCAAGTGATATAAAAACACAACACACCCTTAAACCAGAACTTGTCATTCTCTACCACCCCTTCCTTAAAGGTGCAGTCCCTTGGTGAATGTCTCTTTTAGTCTTGCTTGTGGGTCACTACACCTCCTCCATACTTCACTGTTGAAATGATGTTTTGATGCTGGTAAGCTATGCTCTTTTTGCACCAAAGTATTTTCACCCAAACTTTTGTTTCATCCGTCCATAAAATATTTTCCCAGTAGCACTGAGGTTGCCAAGGTGCGCTTTTGCAAACTTCAGGCTCACAGCAATGTTTCTCGGAGAGCAGCCGCTTTTTCCATGGTGTCCTGCCATAGACACCGTCAGTGGCGGCTTGTGACTGCTCATCCGAGGGGCGCAAATTCAAAAGAAGTGTTCGTGGTGTCATGTGTGTTGCTCATGTTTTCAAAATATGTTTTTTTGCATCATGTGAACCATGTGCATCACGTGTTTTGTCAAAATAAGTGGCTGCTGCACAAAACCGTTTATGATAAAAGAGATGCTGAAATACACACAAGACACCCCCTTAACAGTAAACTCATGATATTATGCGAGTATCTGGCAAAAGCCAATTTCAACCACTGGTTGGGTAAAATGTGGACAAACCCAACCTATTAAACTTCCACATTTTGCCCAACAATTAAATAAAAAGTATATGTAGCAACAATAATTTTTTATTGTAGTATTACATATCATGCTAGGCAAACCTTAATAGCACATAAAACAATAAATCATAGTTTTCTCCAATTTTATTTTTATTTTTTAATAGCTCTGTTCTTGTCTTGATTTATTCTATCTGTAAGTCCAAATGTTGCATTTTGGGTAACAATAGCTCTGAATAAAGTCCTAAGATGGCACATTCTGTGTCTGTTCATGCTTTTTTTGTATTGACATCACTATTCTTAAAATACCATCATTGACAAGCTGTCAGTTAATTCCCCATGAGCACATCTAAGACCTGCCTAGACTGTAAAAACCCGGCTCACACCTCCTTTCATTTCAGAACATATCTTGCCATTTTGAAAGACACATATCTGTTTGTCACTAACAAAGAGTGCCTTTTTACATGTATGCTTTTCTACTTCTCATGTAGTATAGCTTTGTAAGAAATGTGTATTGCTTGAGACTGGCAACCTTTTTAAGAATGGCAGAAAACAACTCAACAGACTCCAGCACAGCCTTCTCGATTCCACGAGGAAGAGAGAAAATCATTATCGTCTTCATACTGTCAGCATTCTTCCTTTATGTAAATAGCTTATTAATAATCACATTTTATTCAAAGGAATATTTTCGCACCAAGATGCGTTACATATTTTTCGGCCATACCTTGTTTTGTGACTGGCTGTTTTTGTTCTTGGCAAATTTTTTTCTCCTCTTAATCTTCCTCGATGTTGCCATTCCTGTATGGATATGTCTTATTATGTGTTATGCAATGGACATATTGACTTTTACTTCTCCTCTGACTCTCACTGCTATGAGTTTGGAGCGTTACGTTGCCATCTGCATGCCCCTGCGACACTCAGAGCTCTCCAGCGTTCCCAGATCTTTCCACAGCATTATCATCATCCACGCTGTCTGCTCTATAGAGCCCATTACAATGATTTTTATCTATATGGCCTCGGTTCCTCAACACATATACTTGTCAGATGCTATATGTCAGACAGAAGTGTTTATCATTAACAACTGGCAAAATGATCTGAACGTAGTTATGACTAACATGTACTTTGTGGTAATGTTCTGTGCCATTTTATTTAGTTATGTCAAAATAACTCAAGCTGCAAAACATGCAACCTCTGCTGATAGTAAATCAGCTGCACGAGGTTTGAAAACTGTGATGTTGCATGGAGTGCAGATGCTGCTCTCACTGGTCCAGCTGTGGTGTCCGTTTGTTGAGGAGGCTTTATTAGATGTCGATATATATGTTTACATGGAAGTCAGGTATTTTAATTATGTTGTATTTATGCTTTCCCCACGATGCTTATGTCCACTTGTATACGGGCTGAGAGATAAAAAGTTGTTTATGGCTTTGAAACATGCATTTTGTGCACTTAAGAAGGTTTCGCCACAGAATATATGAACAAGGTTTATGTTCATGTTTATAATGTCACATCTTCTTAATATACTGTATTTTAAAAAGTATACTTGTTTAATGTATTGTTATCTTTTTACTTTGAGTTTTAATTGCTTCACTGATTAAAAAAAAACATCTGGATATGTCCTGGTCAATAACAGCTCTGACAAGAAAATAAATATACTCTGACAGGAGCTTGTACAGACCATACTGGCAAAAACCAGTGCTACTTTATTTATCATGTTTATCTTACTGCAAATGTGTGTTTATTGTTAAGATTGCTATGGCTTAGTTTTGCTACTTTGTACAAACGATTGCATTGCATTTGCAAATCATTTCATTTCTCATTATTGTTAACATTATACATGTCTATATGTTTGTTAAAATATTTGTTAAAAATTACAGACATGATGTTAGGTGAAGCAGAACATTAAAGTTCATGAAACTTTACTATACCTCTCAAATCTATGTATGAAATCAAATCTAAATATGAAGAATTTGAAGAACTTCTCAGAACATCATGGATGGCCTTTAATCTGCATGATTGTACAAAGCATTTGCAATTTGTCCGAAACAAATATGATTAACAAATTACTTGATAATGTGGATATTAAACAAAGTGTTTTTAAAAAATAATTTCTGAAATTAGAAATGCTCCAAAGCGACTGAGAAAAACTGAGAAATAAGACTATATGCTCAAAAAAATGGGTTTGGTCAAAAAGAGCTGTATTTAATTTATGTAACAGGTTTTATTTGTACATTTTACACATATTGCAAAATAAATTAATATAAAAAACACTGTTAGAACCTCACTCTGTACTGTTTTGTTTCACCTGCTGGGTGAAACTAAAGGCCTAGAGTGCACTCACATCCAAACCAAACTCTGTGTATGGCTAATCGCACCCTGGCCGACTTGCAGAGGTGGGCTGGAGCGCGGTTCATTTGGGCTCAGATTGTGCTCTCAAACTGGGGACAAATAGAAAACTCTTGAGTTTGTTTAACAGGAAATACAAAATAACAGTGCAATGTGCAAAAAAGTCAAAAAACAAAAAACTCATTAATGCAAATGCAAATAAAGTGATGACGAAGTATGCTAATATGGTATATTCGATTATCATGAAACATTGAGTTGTCAAGATATAGTCATGATGGAGTTTAATACTTGTGTAAATTGTCATTTAAAGTGATGCCATACACAAAACAAAGACAATACAATACAATAATAGCTTGTGAATATGTTTGGAATTATTAGAAGAGCTTTAATCGGGACAGATTGTCCCCCTTAGGCCTAATGTTAGGTAGAAAGGTGTTCTTTTCAAAGGTTGACAACTAGGAATTTTTACAGTATCTATTTTTCGACCAATTCTTTAAATACATTTTTAATGTTTACATATTACAAATACATAATTTTTTTTCTTGTGCGTGTTCTTTATCCATGCTCAGAAGACATGTTTTTTGTGTGCTCATTTTTGTTGCTCTGAAGAAATCTTATACAGATACAGTGGCAAGAAAAAATATGTGAACCCCTAGGAATTAGCTGGTTTTCTACAGTGATTTGCCATAAAATGTGATCTGATCCTCATCTACGTCACAACAATAGACAAACACAATGTGCATAAACTGACAAGACACAAATAATTTTCGTTTATTGTGTCTTTTTTAAAAACACCCCATTAAACATTCATAGTGCTGGAGGAAATGTAAGTGAACCCTTGGATTTAATAGCTGTTGAACCTCCTTTGGCAGCAGTTAGTTCTGAATCAGACCTGCACAGAAGGAAATTTTGTCCAAAACCACTTCAACTCAGATTTGTAGGATGTCTGGTGTGAACCGCTCTCTTGAGGTCATTCCACAGGTTAAGGTCTGGGCTTTATGCCACTCCAAATGGCGCATTTTGTTTTTCTTAAGCCAATCTGTGGTGGATTTACTTTGATGATTAAGGTCATTGTCCTGTTGCTTCAACCAACTCTACTGAGCTTCAACTGGTGGACAGCCACACTGACATTATCCTGTAGGATATTTTTTGTTAAACTTGGAAATTCATTTTCCTCTCGATGATGGCAATGGTTCAGACTGTGAGGCAGCAAAACATGCCCAAATCATGATGTTCCCTCTGTGGTGTGCAGTAAATGAGGAGACAAGAGACGGAGATGCAAATGATATCAAAACAAAACACACACCCTTAAACCGGAACTCATCATTCTGTACCACCCCTTCCTTAAAGGTACAGTCCCTTGGTGAATGTGTCACGGAGTGACAAAACACAGGGGGAACGAAAAATGGCCGATTTTCACAAACACTATGCCGGTTCTGGCTGACTCCGGGCAAGCAAAATTAAGGATAATAACAAACAGGTGTGCGAAACGAATGGGGCGATCGGCGATTGGCTTTCGCAAGAAGAAGAGGCTCATAAATAGAGCAGTAAAAGAGACCAGAGGGGCAGAGTTCAGTTTGAGTTGCAGTTTGCTCCGGGAGCCGTGGGGTGTGTTACGAAATGGGGCGGGTGAGGGAAAGCCCGAAGGACTGAAGCCGAGACCAACGCCGAGCGTCTGGAAGAGGAAGCCATTGGCAGATAAGGAGGAGCCTTCAAGGAAGGTGTGGAGAAGCCACGTCTGTTCTGGCGTTCGCGGGCAGTGAAGCTGAAAGACTGCAGTGGCTGAGGAGACGCTTTGGCGAAGCCTTTTCCGGGCGAAGTTGTTCAGGTGTGTGCTGGGAGTTTAGAGGAAGCGCTGGTGTGAAGAAGGAGACGGGTGATGTGAATTACAGACTGGGCGAAGAAACTACGGACATTGAGGGGAATTCAATAAAGAGATAAGTGCAAGATCATACATGTGGCAGTGTTGTTGTGATCCTCTCATGTGTATTAAAGGAACTAGAGATGTCGAACGGATGTGATAAGGATATCTAAAGAGAAGAAGTGGAGGTGGAGGAATAACCCATCGGTTGTGAGTCTGTTTCAGGATCGTGACATCTACGCCTTCACGTGCTGTTCTCCTGCCCTTGTCGCCTGCTTGTTCAGGTCTCAGAGCCCGGGCCAAAGCTGTGATACTGGCCTTAGTTCACGTGGTGAGTGTGTGGAGTGCAGTGGGTGCTTTTATTTGAAGTGAGTTCACGTGGAGAAATGCCGTGCTGTTGAAGTTAAAGGCCCCGTATACTTACCTGCTGTCCAGAGTTAAAGGCCCCATATACTTACTTGCTGTCCCACGTTATAGGCCCCGCGTACTCACCTGAATGCCCGGTGAGCGCCTAGAGATGAAATCCAGAAGACTGAGATCTTCCTCTTAAGTATTTAAATCCCCCAACCTCTGTTTTAATATTTAATAAAGATTGTTATATTTTATTCCTCTCGTCTGTTTGGTCATTGGGGTGTTTTGGGACCTCCTCGGGGTGGAAACAGAAGGAGGAGCGTGACCCGCGACAGGGGCGGTCCGCTCCCACCTGTGACAAATGTCTCTTTCAGTCTTGGTTGTGGGTCACTACACAGGCCCCCCCAGAATTCACCCATAATAACAGGGCCAGACCGAACAGGTACCCCAAATAGAACATGTGACTTTATGCACTAGTGCCAAACAGAACAGCCCAAAAGTCCCTCAAACAAAGTCAGACTGGGCGGCCATACCGGCTGGGCTTAACAGTAGAGAGGCCAAGGGCCGGGGCAGGGGTAGGGGTCGAGGCTACCGCAGGTGGGCGCACACCCCGGGGGGCAGGACCAGCTGACGTGGTTCGCCAATATCCACATGAGCAGGCTTGAGAAGGTCACTAGCCACCCACTCAGGCCTGCCCCCCATATCCACAACAAATGTCTTATACCCCCCCACCAGGACACGGAAGGGCCCATCGTATGGGGGCTGCAGTGGGGTCCAATGGCCATCATGGTGGATGAAGACATACTTGGCTGACGGTAAATCCTTGGGCATGTAGGACAGAGGAAGGCCATGGTCAGACGTTGGAATAGGAACAACAGCATCAGCAATGTCCCGAGATGCAGCCCGATGTGAGGCAACGACCACGGGGCCGTGGCATCTGGATGAAACTCCCCCGGAACCCGCAGAGGCTGGCCGTACACCAGCTGAGCCGATGAGACTTGAAGATGTTCCTTGGGGGCGGAGCGAAGGTCCAGCATAACCCATGGGAGGCAGTCAGCCCAGCGCTGCTCGTAAGGCTGGCCCTGAGCGCGGCCTTCATGTCACGATGAAACCGCTCGCACAATCCGTTGCTTTGTGGGTTATAGGCTGTGGTACGGTGGACCTTCGCCCCCAGGACCTTGACGACCGCAGACCAAAGCTCCGATGTGAACTGCGGACCCCGGTCCGGGGAGAGGTCAGACAGTGTGCCGAAATGGGCCAACCAATCCATAATGAACGCCCGGGCCTCTTCCGCTGATGTAGTGTAGGAGAGGGAAACTACTTCTGGCCACCTGGGGGTCCTGTCCACCATGGTGAGGAGGTAGGTGTAACCACGGGTGGGGGAAGTGGGCCCACCAGGTCAACATTCACATGATTAAAACGTCTCTGGCACTTTGAAGGGTGTCTTGGTATGATGAGTCACCTTTGCGCGTTGGCATGCCACACAGGCCGCAGCCCAGACCCTGATTTCCCAAACGTCAGCGGCTTGTGGTCAACCAATGCCGTGAACCGCCGGCCCTCCAACAGGAAACTGAAATTACGGGTGGCAAGGAAAAGACCCAGGAGCTACCTGTCGAAGGCACTGTACTTCCTCTCTTTGTGCCGGAGCTTCCTGCTGAAAAACTCCAGCGGCTGCCAGGCTCCGCTCACCCACTGCTCACACACAGCCCCCACGGCGTTATCAGAGGCATCCATAGTACATAGTACATCTTTGGGGACCAATCCAACACGTCCACCGGTCTCCTACATCGCAAGGCGTAGTACAATGGACACATGAGCTGGGCCGCACGGGCGGAGATGGGTCGAGTCAGCTTTACTATCCACTTCAATATAACTATCACACAGTACAGCGAGTGATATCAAAACACAACACACCCTTAAACCAGAACTCATCATTCTCTACCACCCCTTCCTTAAAGGTACAGTCCCTTGGTGAATGTCTCTTTCAGTCTTGCTTGTGGGTCACTACACCTCCAACATACTTCACTGTTGAAATGATGTTTTGATGCTGGTAAGCTGTGCCCTTTTTGCACAAAGTATTTTTCCCAAACTTTTGTTTCATCAGTCCATAAAATATTTTCCCAGTAGCATTGAGGTTGCCAAGGTACACTTTTGCAAACTTCAGGCTCACAGCAATGTTTCTAGGAGAGCAGACGCTTTCTCCGTGTTGTCCTGCCATAGACACCGTCAGTGGCGGCTTGTGACTGCTCATCTGAGGGGCGCAAATTCAAAATAAGTGTTTGGAGTGTCATATGTGTTGCTCATGTTTTCAAAATATGTTTTGTTGCATCATGTGAACCATGTGCATCACGTGTTTTGTCAAAATAAGTGCCTGCTGCACAAAACCGTTTATGATAAAAGAGACACTCCCTTAACAGTAAACTCATGATATTATGCAAGTATCTGGCAAAAGTGTCATGGTTCTGCCATCTTGTCCTTTGTTTAATCTAGTCTTGTGGCAGAATCATGACAGACCCATGTTTTGTGTGGGTTCACGTGGTCTTAGTATTGATTTACTGGACCACGTGTTCCCAGTGTCTTGTCTCTTTTACCCCGCTCCCTTGTCATCCTCCTCATTATTGTTTAATTCCTGTCACCTGTTGCCCTCATTAGTTGTCCTCTATTTAAGATCCTTGTGTTTGTTGTCCTGTGCTTGTGCATTGTTTCCCGTTCATGTGAGTACGCTGTAAGCTGTCAAGTCTAGTGTTATATATTTAGTGTTTAGTCTAGTTTATTGTTAAGTGTATCCAGTTTAGTGTTATAGTTTAGTCCTGTGTCCTGTCTAGTTTAGTGTTCACTTCCCCTGTTTAGTATCTTGTTTATGTTGTTTTGCCCCCTCGTGGGTTTTGTTTTCTGTTTAATTCTTTAATAAATATCCTTAGTTAACCCCTTGTTGTCTACATTTGGGTTCATCTACACATCCACATAACAAAAAGCCAATTTCAACCACTGGTTGGGTAAAATGTGGACAAACCCAACCTATAGCATTTCCATATTTTGCCCAACAGTGAAATAAAAAGTGTATGTAGCGACAAGATTTTTTTATTCTAGTATTACATACCATGCTAGGCAAACCTTAATAGCACATAAAACAATAAATCGTAGTTTTCTCTCATTTTTATTTTTACTTTTCTTAATAGCTCTGTTGTTGTCTTGAATTATTCTATCTGTAAGTCCAAATGTTGCATTTTGGGTAACAATAGCTCTGAATAAAGTCCTAAGATGGCACATTCTGTGTCTGTTCATGATTTTTTTGTATTGACATCACTATTCTAAAAATACCATCATTGACAAGCTGTCAGTTATTTCCCCATGAGCACATCTAAGACCTGCCTAGACTGTAAAAACCCGGCTCACACCTCCTTTCAATTCAGAACATATCTTGCCGTTTTGAAAGACACATATCTGTTTGTCACTAACAAAGAGTGCCTTTTTACATGTATGCTTTTCTACTTCTCATGTAGTATAGCTTTGTAAGAAATGTGTATTACTTGAGAATGGCAACCTTTTTAAGAATGGTAGAAAACAACTCAACAGACTCCAGCACAGGCTTTTTAAATCCACGAGGAAGAGAGCAAGTCATTATCGTCTTTACACTGTCAGCATTCTTCCTTTATGTGAATAGCTTATTAATTTTCACATTTTATTCAAAGGACTATTTTCGCACCAAGATGCGCTACATATTTTTCGCCCATGCCTTGTTTTGTGACTGGCTGTTTTTGTTCTTGGCAAATTTTTTCCTCATGTTAATTTTCCTCAACGTTGCTATTCCTGTATGGATATGTCTTATTATGTGTTATGCAATGGACATATTGACTTTTACTTCTCCTCTGACTCTCACTGCTATGAGTTTGGAGCGTTACGTTGCCATCTGCATGCCCCTGCGACACTCAGAGCTCTCCAGCGTTCCCAGATCTTTCCACAGCATTATCATCATCCACGCTGTCTGCTCTATAGAGCCCATTACAATGTTTGTTATCTATATGGCCTCGGTTCCTCAACACATATACTTGTCAAACGCTCTATGTCAGATAGAAGTGTTTGTCATTCACAGCTGGCAATACGATCTGAGGGTAGTTATGACTAACATGTACTTTGTGGTAATGTTCTGTGCCATTTTATTTAGTTATGTCAAAATAACTCAAGCTGCAAAACATGCAACCTCTGCTGATAGTAAATCAGCTGCACGAGGTTTGAAAACTGTGATGTTGCATGGAGTGCAGATGCTGCTCTCACTGGTCCAGCTGTGGTGTCCGTTTGTTGAGGAGGCTTTATTAGATGTCGATATATATGTTTACGTGGAAGTCAGGTATTTTAATTATGTTGTATTTATGCTTTCCCCACGCTGCTTATGTCCACTTGTATACGGACTGAGAGATAAAAAGTTGTTCATGGCTTTGAAACATTATGCATTTTGTGCACTTAAGAAGGTTTCTCCACAGAATACATGAATAAGGTTGATATATTCTGTACAGTTACACAATATTATATCACGTTAAAACACTAAAATGTTTTATATTCAACTTTATAATATATCACATCTTCTTAATATACTGTATTTTACAAATATCCTTATTTAATGTATTGTTATCATTTTATTTTAATTGAATCTCTGATAGGAGCTTGTACCATACTGACAAAAAACAGTGCTGCTTTATTTATCATGTTTAACTGACTGCAAATGTCTGTTTAACTGTTAAGATTGCTATGGGTCAATTTTTGCTACTTTGTACAAACAATTTCATTGCATCTCATGTAAATGTAAATGTATATTCATGTCTATATGTTTGTTAAAATGTCTGGTAAAACACATGATGCTAGCTAAAGCAGAGCATTAAAGTTTATTTCAGATCTTGATTTTAAGTGTGTGTGGGGGGGGTCACATTTAGCACATGTATTTATTGTCCATGATAAACACTGATATTTTTCTAAAACATAATAAGGGACAGTACATGGTTTACTTTATATAAGGCCTGTCTGGTTCAAACATGATGATGCATCAACCTTTATGGTGCATTAACTAATTGTTAACAAATAAAACCTTATTGTAAAGTGATATAATAATAATACTAACGATGATGATGATAATAATAATGATAGTAATAATAATCTTCACTTGGACTATGGCTTTAAAAAAAGGTAATAAATTGTTTGGCTCTTGAAAAGCTTGTAATAAGAATGTAATAAGAAACACACTGAATTTTTTGATATCTGGAGGATATTCCTAGATTTTGTTAAAAATGGAGATATTGAAGAATCTTTGGATGTGTGAAATTATAGAATGTAAGATGTGGTTTATTTAATTTAATTTTATTTATTTATTTATTTTTTAATTTATTTTTTTTATTTACTTTTTTATTATTATTATTATTATTATTATTATTTAAATCCTGCCTGGGGTAAAGGGTTTTGGGGTTTTTCTGTTATAAATATTGGGTAAAATCTCAATAAAGACATGTTCTACAAATAATAATAATATCCCTGCTGAAAAAAAAACAGCACACCAGCAAGACCAGCATATGTTGTGTTTTGGTGCTGGTTTGCTAGTGAACACCAGCTAAACCAGCATCAAACCAGCATCACCACCAGCATTAGCACCAGCTAAACCAGCATTAGCACCAGCATCCCATGCTGGTCATACCTGCATATGTTGTGTTTTGGTGCTGGTATGCTGGTGACCACCAGCTAAACCAGCATACACCAGCATAATTCCCATGCTGGTTTGATGCTGTTTTTTTCAGCAGGGTACTACTACTGATATGTCTGTTATATTAACAATAATAACGATATATTTTTATTATATACTATTTTAATGCTTGCTTACAAAACTTTTTTGTGCAGACTAAAAAATATTGGGTTGTTTTTAACCCAGGGCTGGGTCACCCCAGCTGAAAAAAAACAAAACCATTACAGAAAATTCTAATGGTTTTCATTAAAATACCAATAGGAACCATTAGCTTTTACCATTAAAACCAGTACACTGTAGTCTATTTTGGGCCATATTCCATTAGAACCAATACAATTCCCAATAAAACCAATAGAATTTCTGTGATTTTGTCTATATTGTTTTTTAGCAGGTACTATTGTACAGAACACATTGCTGGGTTAAAATTATTTAGGGTCGTGTTACCCAGCAATGTGTTCTGTCCAATAGTGACCCAGCCCTGGGTTAAAAACAACCCAGCA
Source organism: Misgurnus anguillicaudatus (assembly GCF_027580225.2). NCBI lineage: Eukaryota > Metazoa > Chordata > Actinopteri > Cypriniformes > Cobitidae > Misgurnus > Misgurnus anguillicaudatus. The sequence goes on along the minus strand of NC_073360.2, from coordinate 15,158,382 downwards.
TTTTAATAGATCATTTCAAAAGATGTAAACAACACTGGGCCAGAAGCACTTCCTGTTTCAGTTTTTTTAACATTAGATAAACGTTGAGATAAAATACAACCAACAGAATATATAGAACTGAATCAAAAAGTTAAACAAACATCTTAAAGATAATGATATGTGTGAAATAAAAAAATAACAGTCACAATCTGAAACAGAAGTGTTTCTGGACCAGTGTTGTTTAAATCTTTTGAAATGGTCTATACACACTAAAAATGGACGTCAGTGTTATTATTTTAATAACACATTTTATGTTACTTTTGTGTTGTCACTTTTATTTATTTTAACACAAAATCAACACAAAATGACACATAGGCGTAATGTTAAGTAGCATAACACAAAAAATGTGTAAAAAATGAACACTTCCTTTTTTTAGAGTGAAGATTATTTATAAATGTCAACTGAAGTAAATATTTCATGTTTGTTTATTTGGCGACGTAAAAAAGACTGAAATGATTGCTTCTCTCCATATGCGAATCTCTCTCTCTCTCTCTCTCTCTCTCTCTCTCTCTCTCTCTCTCTCTCTCTCTCTCTCTCTCTCTCTCTCTCTCTCTGAGTCAGCACACGCTGTGTGAGCAACGCTGCGCAATGGAATGAAAGCTGAGGAAAAAAACTTTTTTGACCCACAGAAAAGTAAAAAAAAAAACTTTTTTTCGCATTTCTAAGGCTTCAGCACAATGCTAACAGAATGTCTTTATATTTTAACTTCTTCGTGTTTTTTTACTTGTTCAATATATCGCACAAATCATTTGGTGAGATGTTCACATCGATGATGAGTGTAAACGAAGCGGTTTTCACAGAAAGGCAACTCATCGATCCTTTGAGAATATACATAGAGCACGAGACACAAAGACTAAATGACATTAAAAGGTAAGAAAACGATGTACTGCACTTATTATCAATATTATTTAAACTTGGATAACTTTTATAGTATTATTAATATAGTAGCCTATTCACCATGAGTCATGAAGATTTCAGTTTTTTTAAGTAGCTAAGTTTTTAAACAAACAATTAATTTGACACTTTAGATTTTGTAACTTTGGACAAAAGTGGATAAAAATTGCATTACAATGTAGATTTACAGTAAAACAATCCATAATTAACATTGGTTTGTGTACTAAATTAAATTGTAATAAGTGCATTTCTCCATCTATTTCTACATCTGCTTAAATGTATCGGGTGAAATTTGTTCTTCAACAACTTATAGGTTTTTATCAAGAGTCATGGAATTGCACAATGAACCATCAGTCATATCAAATCCTCTTGTTGCATTCAAACTGCTTAAAAGGCTTCAATCAGAATGGACGAATGTCATTCACAGCAATGAAGCTGAAGAAAACCTTCAAGGTAGCATGTTGACATTTAAACACAGACACATTAAACAAAATCTTATATCTGACATATGGTCTCAAACATTTTTTCTCTGCTGTTCTTCTGGTAAAGTCTACCACCCGTCCTTCACATCCCCCATTGTTTTGCTTTAGTCCTCAGGGAGAGCTTTAGTATGATGGAGGACAGCTTGCCAAAGCTGGAGGATCTTCAGGGGGCAGCGCAGGGACTGATGAGACTTCAGGATGTGTATGATCTTCGCGTGGACGGCCTCGTCCGAGGGCATTTCCAGCAAATCACAAATGGACGTGCTGTTGACATATACAACCCCCCTGTGTCTGATACCCTCTCTGGTGATGACTGCTTTCTTGTTGGAAAGGTGGGACACATGTACACAATTGTGTTAAAAATACATTACATGTCTGCAAAGAAAACTTTGTGAACTTCATGCTTTCTTTGTGCAATATAAGCTCAAAGCATCAAGAAGACGTGTAATATTCACCCACTCCTCTATTTTATAATTTGTTGGAAATATCATGGAAAAGCTTCAGGCATTATTGCTCTGATTTAAATTCCATACTGCTCAATATGCTTGCTTGCTTGGTGATCTCACTTATGTGGTGAATGACTGGACTAATGACTACCAAATGACTCGAATTCCTACTTTATACAGAAAGAAGAGTTGTGTTTTTCTTGTCTTTATCATCGCTTCTTTTAATAAGCACCATCTGTTCTCCTGACCACCATCCTACAGCTATCAAGTAAACTAATGCCTGCTTATTCACTATGAAATAACAGTCATTAAATATTTTTACAAAAACGTTCATACTTTATGTAAAATCAGCTCCCAGTGTAAGACATGTGGAATGTAACATCTATTTTTCCTATTATTTTCATTGGCAGTGTATTGTAAAAAGTAAAAACGCTATTGTAACTTTAAAGATCGTTTTTTATCCGCTCAAACCCTTTTTTATGAATTTGTTGGTTACCACAGATATAATCAGTTTAATACTTCATATTCAATACTATTTTTGACTTAAATAACCCCACTACATGAAGAATGTGAATAACCCAATTTTTAGGTTAACAAAAATTATGACTATTTAAAAATCAAGTAACTTTTATCCAAAGCAACTTAAAGTGCATTGCAACCCCTGACCTTTTGCGCTGTCAACGCAATGCCCGGCCAACTAAGCTACGGGAACACTTTAATTGTAGTCTGTCAGGGTGATATAGTACACAGATATTTCATGCCTTTTCTGTTATAGGTCTATGTGGTTTTTGGTTGACTCATGTCATTAAAACCTTTGTAGGTGGCATATGATTTGAAGGATTTCTACCATTCCGTGCAGTGGTTTGAAGAGGCAGTTCGGCTCTTTCGAGAAACTGAGTGGAGTCCAGAAAACGAGGGCACACTTGTAGATGCCCTTGACCATTTAGCCTTCTCCCATTTTAAGGTAGTTATATATTTATAGTCTTTCTTTATATATTAATGCAATTTAATTGACCATTTCCGGCTGACTTTTCAATGTAATTTTGTTTCAGACAGGAAACATATCAACTGCCCTCAGTTTATCTCAGGAACTATTGCTTCATGGTAAACCAACAGCGATGATCGTCATAGATTATTAATCATATCTATTACAAAACACATTGAAGAGTGTAGTTGATGAATTTGTAGTTGACCCAAATCAATTTAATTTTTGTCCTTAAGATCCAGTAAACAGAAGGATACTTTTAAATGTGGAAAAGTATGAGAAGCTTCTTGTTGAAAGTCCACCAGTTCCTGGCCAAGGCTTGGCTTTAAAGAGACCGGATACGACCTACCTCACAACCAGGAATGTCTATGAGAAGATCTGCAAAACAAAAGGTTCTCAGGTGCTATAACACATCAGACACGTTATCCGATGTAGTATTTCAACACTGTAAAAAATGCAGCATAAAGTTAAAACAACTTGGTTTTGCAAGTCAATTCAACCTACTATTTTAAGTTTTGACCTGTAAGTTGACATAACTTATAAAAACAAGTTGAAACTGTTTAACTTTATTTGTTAAGTTTAAGTATATAAAATTATATGTTGATTTGATATAATTTTTTTTACAGTGAACGCAATCTCATGGCAATTTGTATGCATTTTACGAGGTGGTGAATTCGTATACATTTGTACGAAAACATATGTAAATTTTTGTACAATTTGCTTTCGCCCCATAATCTTTGAGGTTAGAGGTGGGGTTTCATTATTGTTTTTTATAATAATCATATGTTTTGTTTGATACGCTTTGTCTCACACAAATTAGCCAACCCTTAAAATTTGTACGTATACCTTTGAGATCAGGCTGAATGTTTATCATAGGCTGTATATTAATAACTAACATATTAAATATGGCTTTATATGTTTAACAAATATACACTGTAAAAAATAATACACTGTATTTATTTAAAAATATAGTGCATAATTTTTGCATCCACTTTTTTTAAGTAAGTTCAAATTCCATGTAATACTTACTTTAAAAAAAATGGATGCAAAAATTATGCACTATATTTTTAAGTAAATTCAGCCTTTTTTCAGTTTAGTTTATATAAAAGGCAATTATTTAGATAATGTTGCTCAAAACTAATATAAATTGTAAATAAGAGTCCTTCACCAATTAAAATGGCCTTTCTAATTAAATTATTTGAATAAATCGGTATAAAAAAGCAGCAGCCTGTCTTGATATAATATACATTAAAGTAACCACATATCGCCACGAACAAAGAGGCTTTAAGCATTTAATGCATTTGTTAAATGATTCTCATTGCTAAATAATTAATGATAAAGTACTGAAGAAGTTTAAAGAGTTTCAGACCAGTTCAACCAAGCTTCACCGAATAGCGATGTCAGGTGGTTGGCCAGTATTGTGCGAATGTATTTCAGCATAACCTTTATGGGATTTACTTGCACAGAGAAACTATAAAAAAGCAACAATGGAAAACATGAAAGGGGAGGGGTTTTGCTGTAAAAATGACTGATGCCAATGAACTTTCATTTGCAGCCAAAGCATTTTGAGAACCCTGCTTTATTTTGTGACTATTTCACCAATGGCAACCCTGGTCTGTTTCTACAACCAATGAAGCGAGAGCTGATCAGTCATCAGCCCTATGTTGTGCTCTTTCATGGTTTCGTCACCAATGTGGAGGCTAAAAGCATCAGAGACTATGCAGTGCCAGGGGTGAGTGTACACTTTTCAATAAGCCTACATCTTTGAAAATGTAATGATACATCACTAATGATACAGTACGAACCCATTCTGTTATGTACAAGGAGGAGTGAGTGACCAGAACTCACCTTTTCTTTTTTTTTACTGAAAATTAGATGTCATGTGGATGTTGGATGTTTGAGACGTGGCAGAAAGATTGTTATTATTAAAAGCTCTAGTTTGGCGAAGGTTGTTGGCAAAAGTTTCTTTTCATTTTAGTTTATTTTGTTGAATAAGACATATTCTAAAATCTCATCTTACTTCTATACCTCATGGAAAATATGCTTGCCAGTTGCCAGCAGGCCGTGACATGGAGAAACCCTTATGAAGTCTGTGGGGAGACACTGAATATTGTATATTAGCCTTAACTTCTTTCCAGATAACTTGCGCCAGCTGCTGACAGAGTTGGAGGGACAAGATGGAGAGCACATTATGTGAATACGTCATGCGGTTGGGATCAACTGTGCTCACACCCAGAGTTTGTGTGTGGGCAGCGTGAACATTATATCATATGTTTCCGTGATTGCATTTTTCCTGTAGGAATAAAAGTCTTTGTCCTTGCCAGGCTAGTGGTTTTTGTTTATTATGTTCTTTCTAGTGAGATTTCCATATAAAGTAAAAATTCACTTTATGTAAAGCTATTTTTAACCTTTTTTTATCTTGCTGTCTCTCCCGGCACACAGTTTTACAGTGAGTTGGGTATAGTGTAAATTCAAGATTTCAATGCTTTTGTCCATGTCTCCCTCAGCTCAGAAGATCTGTGGTAGCGTCTGGAGTAAATCAGTCCACTGCAGACTATCGCATCAGCAAGAGGTACAAATCATTTTATTTAAGATGCCAAAAACAAAAAAAATTCTTTTAGTCTATATGCACTTTTCTCTAAAATGCCGTAAAAAATTAAGTGATGTGAATTAAGATAAATCAGTGCACTCTTAAAATGGCTGGGTTATTTTTAACCCATGTTGGGTAAATATTGGACAAATACATGCTGGGTTTAATGTTGGGTTGTTGTTATGAAACAATAGGTGATAATAACCTAGCAGTTAGGTAAAACAACCCAGCATTGGGTCAATTTTAACCCAGCGGTGTGTTCTGTTAAATATTTACCAAAAAAAGAACCCAGTCATTTTTATAGTGTGATTTTAACTGAAGTAAATTTATATGAAGTTCAGTGCACTTAAGCCCAAGTTGATTTAACTTGAAATTATTTGTTATATCAATTGCTTTGCCCAACCTTATTCACTTTTTAAATCTTTTTACTTTGGTGTTCACCAATAAGAGCTCAGAATAGATGTACATTCTTTCATTATTGTTTAAAATGCATCTTAAGAAGTTGCTTGATAAAATGACAAGATATGGTTTTGCAAATTCTAGACAAAGGGTGACCACTGAATATGATCAAATAGTTTTTATTCATTTTGGATGCTTTTAGTCAAAGCATTATTCCCAAAGTTTCATTTCAAAACTTTCTAAAAGCAGAGTATATTTGATCATGTCTGTGAAATCAAGGCAAGATCTGATAATCTATAGCAGGGGTTTTCAAACTGTGGATCTGGACCCATTTGTGGGTCACACAGTGGGATAAGGTGGGTCACGCAAAGTCCCTTGACTGTAGCGGTGAATGACACAAAAACAGTTTAGTCCAACCAACAATAATGATTTTGATATGATATACCATAAGGTATTTTGATATTGCAATTAAACGTACGTTTTATTAATAAAATCTAGTCAATTTACTGAACAGATTATTCATTCAATTTACTCAATTTTTTAAGGTAAGTGGTTACAATCTATTTATTTAAGCTACATTTAAACAAATGTTTTTGGTTTTGTTTTTCAAATTTTTTTGTTTAAATGTAGCTAAAATAAATTGATTGCGACCACTTACCTTAAAAATGGAGGAAATTGAATGCATTTTTTTCAGTGTATTAAAGAGAAAATAGTTATATTAACATTTTTAAAAAATGTGTGTTGGGGGTCACCGGATAGATTTTACTTACTTTAGTGGATCGCAGATTCAAACGTTTGGGAACCCCTGATCTATAGGAGCATCAAAGTGGATTTCAATTTTTGAAAAGATCTTAGTCGGTCAATATTAACCTCCTACGTGGACATACATTTTTTGATGTTTGCACCATAATACTTAATTCTGTGTAACTGGAACCTGTTGTACACTGCTTTATGTTCCAAGAAAAATATTTGGTTATTATATTTATTGGTTCTTCCTAACCCCAAAATAGCTGGAAGAAATCTGAAATAAAGACAAACCAAAGCTCGGGTCTTAGGAGGTTAAAGATATCAGTTATAATATTACAAAATGTTCTTTATATTATCTAAAAAACAGACTGGGTCACATATATTTATAACTTATATTTATGTACTATAAATGTCTCTATGTCTGAAGTCATTTAGTTGTGAAACAACAGATCACTTTGTTGTAATCTTTTAGCGCATGGGTTAAAGACTCAACTCATTCAGTCGTGGGCAAATTGGATCATCGCATCACTATGGTCACCGGATTGGATGTTCAGCCTCCATATGCCGAATATCTGCAAGTGGTTAATTATGGCATTGGTGGACATTATGAACCTCACTTTGATCACGCCACAGTAAGTAAACCCAACCGCACCGTAAAACTTAAATGTAGTTCGTGATGTCAGATTCTTATAGTTATGCCTTTAACTACATATGGGATGAGAAGCTCTTTTAAACAGTTTTTGCTTTAAATATAGTGGTAACACTGGTGAAACCAAGGTCTCCTAACCAGAGGCCTTATTGGATTTTCCTTTACTCTGAATTTTTCATTATATTGTGTATTATAAAATGCAGACACGACAAGAACAATATACAGTAACTTATGTGATGTTTTACAACCATTTTTTTCATTTTGTAACCAACAGTCTGACTCCAGTCCATTGTACAGACTTAAAACAGGAAATCGAGTGGCGACGTTCATGATATATGTAAGTAAATAATTGTTTATCAGAATGTGGGTTTGGACATTTATATAGCAATAACAATGATTCACTGAGTGATTCCTATCATGTTGATTTTCATCTTCTTCAGCTAAGCTCTGTGGAAGCAGGAGGGTGCACGGCTTTTATTTACGCCAACTTCAGCGTTCCTGTTGTGGAGGTAGCATACCGCAGATTATTTTCACAGTCAGATTAACTCAAGACAGAACACATCTATAAACTTCACTCTACACTGCTTTTAAAACTGCAGTGTGCTCTGCAAAGTGATAACAGATGAGGTCAGGCATTTCATGGTGTCCTGTTACATCAGAGGGTTTTGGGGATTAAGTGTTGTTTTAATAAAATGAACTGTCAGTGGATGGTTCAGTTCTGCACTTTCGTTCACCTTTAGGGAAAATAAGTGAATATGTAGAGGAATATATAGTCATAGAAATGTTTAGATAAATCATATTCAAAAACAAGATGTTTTCCAGTGAAAGAAAATTTGTAGTATTTATTATTCTGTAGTAATTTACAGTTAAGTAAGGACTTACAATAATCATATCGGGGCGGTTTCCCAAACCGGGTTTAGATTAATTCCGGACTATGCTTTAGAGATATTAGGACATTTAAGTAGACCTTACAAAAGATATGTCAGTGCAAGGTGATTTTAAATTATGGCAGATCAAACCTGCATTTTAGTTTAGGACTAGGATAAGACCTGTCCAGGAAACCGCCCCTTAAAGGGACACTAAACTTGCTCATTTTCCAGCTCTCCTAGAGTTAAGCATTTGATTTTTGCCGTTTTGGAGTCCGTTCAGCTGATCTCCGAGTCTGGCGCTAGCACTTTTGGCGTGGCTTGGCGTGGTCCATTGAATTTGGTTGGACCATTGGCATTGTGCTCAAAAATGACCAAAAAGTTTCGATATTTTTCCTATTTAAAATTTGACTCTTCTGTAGTTACATCATGTACTAAGAACGACGGAAAATTAAAAGTTGTGATTTTCTAGGCAGATATGGCTAGGAACTATACTCTCATTCTGGCGTTATAATCAAGGACTTTGCTGCCGTAACATGGCTGCGGGAGGCGCAATGATGTACGCAGCGCCTGAGGGTAGTCCCCTGCTATTGAAAGTTACTAAGGGGACTATTTTCGGGCGCTATGTGATATCATTGCACCTGCTGCACCCATGGTACGGCAGCAAAGTCCAGCAACTTTTAATTTTCTGTTGATCTTAGTACACAACATAACTTCAAAAGAGTGAAGTTTTAAATAGGAAGAGCGTTGTGGCTCTTTGGTTATTTTTGAGCGTGATGCTAGTGGTCTGATCGGATTCGGTGGATTGTGCTGGGCTATGCTGGGGGTGGTACCGCCAGACCTGGGGCCTCATTTATCAACATCGCATAGAAAATGTTCTATATTTTTACCTACGAATGAAATTTAGAATGTGCCTAAGTACAAAAAAATCTGGATTTATCAAACGTGCGCACGTGGTTCGTACGCACATCAGTAAGTAATCCTTGATGATAAATCCCACTTGTGCTGCGTTCCAGAGCCCATCCAGACCGGTGGGATGTAGGACTTATCCTACCTCCCACTAGGAAAAGTGCACTGGAATGCCTGTCGAAGTGGAACCTCCTACCGGCGAACTCAGGGGAGTTCGACCTACCCCGACTTCAGAAAAATAAGTCGGAGGACAATGGCGGCGCCCATAGATCGCGTCGCCGTGAGAGGAAATCTTCAAGGAATAGACTATAAATTGTACTTCTCTGCTTGTATGGTTGTTTTAGACACTGTAATTTTATAACAACTTGTTTTTTTTATATTATGCCGTGAAATTATGTCGTTATTATCTGTTATCATGAAAATACGGTAAAAATATACCAAGTTATTTAGCGACATGCAGCGCTTTTATATAATGGCTCCAGAACACTTTGTAAAGATGTTTAACTTGTTGTTTTACTGTAGTGTGAACTGCACAGTTCGGACCGACGTTTAAAAGTTATGTAGTCTGTACGAGCCTTAAGAAGACCGGTCGGTCGTCCATGTTTTCTGTTTACGTTCCACTTCAAATGTCTGGAACGCTTTGAAGTAGGAGCTAGGACACTTCAAGAAGGATGAGTCCCACGTCCCACTGGTTTGAATGGGCTCTGGAACGCATAGTCATTTGCATTCCGAAACGCCTCCAATGAACCATATATGGTGACAACACCTCCCGTTATATGTCACGTGGTTGTGCTTTTTCCCTCGTCGCAATAATGACAAAGAGAGCGTAAAAGAGGAATTTTACAGACACCGAAATTGAGGTACTGGTGGATGAGCCTGAGGTTAAATCCTAATAACACATCCTATTTGGTTTACTTAGTGCGGGAGGAATGACTAACAAAAAAAAAAAATCTACATGGGAACATGTTACCAGTGAGTTTAATTCCATTGAATATGAGGAGAGAACACTTCCAGAAATAAAAGTGGTTTGACATTAAATCAGCAAAAAAAAAAAACGCGTCACAGCACACCGACGTGAAACAAGTGCAACTGGAGGAGGACAGACAACTTTCCACCTTGGACAGCAGCATATATAACCAGCATCATTGGCGCGATCTTTGAAAACGCGCTACAGGCGGAATGGATTATTTGCTAAGTGTTCCAATAACGCAAGATAAGCCATTGCACTGTGTCAAGCATTTGTCGCAGACTTCATTTATACAAAACGCACGTAGAGCTTTCACAGATACAGATCACAAATAAATCATTATACTTATTTGCTGTTACCATACTGACATTAATCATTTTTAACACCTGCTTGTGGATAAAAAATAGACACTTTTTTACTCACTGGAACAGGGTCCTATTTAGTATCCCTATTCTACCACTAGATGCTCTGCGTATGCATACTCAGAGGTGTGCGTATATTTACACACATTTCTACGTATAAGTGCAATTTGATAAATTCCACACTTTGCGTAAAACTGTTCCTACGCACACTTTACGCACACTTCTGTGCGTACGCACGTTTGATAAATGAGGCCCCTGGAGATCAGCTGAATGGATTCCAAAAGAGTAAAAATCAAATGTTTGACTCTAAGGGAAGTGAGCATGTTTTCAAGGAAAGTGGAGCGTCCCTTTAATATAAAAAGTTAAACCAGAGTGTATTTGTCAGTACACTTTTTGTTTCTTTATTGCAGAATGGTGCGCTGTTCTGGTGGAATCTTCATAGAAATGGTCAAGGAGATGGTGATACTCTTCATGCTGGTTGCCCAGTTATTGCTGGTGATAAATGGGGTATAACGATGACTTGCATGATGTTGTATCCAAATTTTCCAAGAAAAAGTATTTGGTAACATTTTACAGTAAGGTTGTATTTGTTACAGTAATTTAATGCATTACAGTTTTTCTCAGTCGCATTTCAATCATTATTAAAATGAGCAAAATAACGCATGCATTTTTCACAACAATTTGTACAAATTGCACAACATCACGGATTTCCTGCGAAAGCGTGTAGCTTCTAAATCCTTAGTTCATCTCTCAAAAGAATTTTTTTATTGTCAGTAAAAAACATCTTTACATCTTGCACCTATAAAAGGCAGCCCACGAGTGTGCATGGTTTTAGTACCGACAGCAGACACGCCCAAGTGCTTGAGAACAGAAAATGCTGCCGTTGTCCAAGATTTTGATCAATTATTTACTTGCTGTTTTCATCCATCATTCAAATTTGGTTGGGTGATTAATAACACATTTTTCTCACATTTAATACCCGACTTTACACAGACTTTAAATGAAAATTCAGCCTTTATTATTCAAGGAACTTTGACAAAGACAGCTGGGAAGGCAAAATAAGAGCTTTAGATTATCATTTATATAAATTATCATATACATAAATTTCTCAATTATATACTGTAACGTTTCAGCATGGCCTGCTGAATATTTCTCAGATGTTAACATTTCACAACTCATTCTCGCTCCAAATATCAGTAAGAGTCAAGATGTCGTAGATCAAAAATATGGGAGGCAGATGGTCTGGCAAATAGAAATTGTTGTGTAATCCTTAGCTGTGATATTGTAAGCATTTCACACAAACATCTCGCCCTTGTTCTCAGTTGCCAACAAGTGGGTCCATGAGTACGGGCAGGAGTTCAGACGACGCTGCAGCATCAATCCTGATGAGTGAAGACAGCAACTGAAGGGTTGAGGATCACATGGACTTTATGGAGGCAATGCTTGTAAAGAAGCAACCGAGGCCCGATGAGACTGAGAGGATGAGAAGACAGGATAAGAAGGAAGCGTATTAATCCAGCTTTGGAAAGAGAGACACATGGAGGTCTGGAGTGGCCTGAACTGCCATAGCAGTTGTTTGAGTGCATACGTCTCACAATGTCATTTGTCACAAGAAGATGAGACGATCTATTCTTTATCTTCTTCAGGTGCTTGGATGAACAACAACATGTTTGACAAATATGGAAAATACAGATTTTACATACACTTGACAAAAATTGGTTAGTTTCAACCCAAAATGCTGGGTTGTTTGAACCCATTGTTGGGTCAAAGATAAATATTTTGAGGGTTAATTTTAACCCAGCTGCCTGGTTAGTCCCGTTTTGACCCAATGCTGGGTTGAAAATAACCAAGCATTTTTTTAAAGTGTACTATTCTTCAACATACAGCAAAAAACTACTTTATTGAAGTCTGGTATTCTATGAAGAGTTATTTTGAGGTTTGACGCTTCGGCTGGTTGGGTCCAATATATTTAATAGGAGTGTATGTAGGTTTCTCAATCACTTCCAATCCGAGGTAGTGCTGTAAGACATCAGGAACACGAACCGTCCCTTCCTAAAGGAAACAAAATCATTATGCATGACAAAAAGCCAGGCGTTGCAAAAGTTTCTACAAAACAGTTTCTACAAAATGTTTTGAATAGTGCAGCTTTCAAAAGTGAGCTTTAACTAAGGTTTTTTTGGTTTTTAAAATCCCATCTATATTACATACTACAGCACGGTTATAAGTATTTTGTAAGTGATAAAGTGGCAATTTTTTTTTCTAAAACAAAACCTCATATAAATTGTAAATTGTGCACTTCATAGTAGAATGAATCTTAAGTGATTTACACAAAAACATTTTTGGGATTTTTCTTGCTTGTAAGAACAAAACCTTAAAGGGTGCCTGTGTTATATTTAAACAACAATTTGATGTTCTTGTTTAAATTCTACCTTGGTCTGATGTGTCTCCAATATGGCAATGATGGTACGCGGAATAGCACAAGCTGTTGCATTTACCTAAAACAGGAAAAATGTGTTATAATACTGATGAAGTGTTTAATACTGCTGCAGGCATTTTTGTACATCCTGTTCTCTTTGTTACTATTAAACATTATAGGTTCTCCGAGTCCTTGGTTCTGTACCAACTGAAATCATTTCTCAAATGTTTATAACACACTTACTGCTCAATAAGCGTTATAACTAGCCACTCACTGTATGTGCATACTTAAGGTGTCCATCATTTGCCTCATAGAGAATATTAAGGCGTCGACTCTGGTAGTCTGTGCAGTTTGATGCACTGGAAATCTAATAAAAAAGACTTAGTAAGTTGACATGCAACACAAATGCAGAGGTTATCCCCAATTAAGCAACATTTTAATATGTAAGATTTTTGTAATAAAATCCCTTGCAATGTTATATACAGTATTTCATGCAGTTGTGTACTTGCATTATCCCAAAAGTTCCCAAGGATTTGTAAATTCCTATTTTTAATTATGACTCTCTCTCTCTCTCTCTTTGTCATTGTCACCCATCAATGAAATAATATAAGAGCTAACTTTGGTTTTTGCTTGTAGAAAGTATGAGATAAACTCTGGATGGCGAAAACACCCATTGTTTCACTCTCTTTCATAACGTCTACAAGCAAAATGTGACCTCTAGTGGTGAAATCCTAGCTAAATTAAGATGTTCAAGCATTACTTTTATAAACAAGACAAATCAATGCCACTGGCATATTTTAAAATCTGTCAGTGCAATTTAAACCTTTTAGTCTAGGACTAGCCTTAAGCATTGTCTGTGAAACCGGAGGATTATGCTTTTAATTTAATTTAAATAGCAAATCATGTAAAACAATTGAAATGTCTTAAAATGTTGTAGGTGTTTGGTCCTGGGGTGCACTTGCAATAATTTCTATATGCTTTCTACACTGCTGTTCATGGTATTATTGCAAATTCCTTATGGGGGTGGTTTCCTGGAAAAGGATTAGCCTAAGCCATGACTAGGCCTTAGTTTAATTATGAAATATAACTAGTTTTAACAAACATGCCTTACTAAAAACATTACTTGTGTGTATTTTGAGTCAAAACAAAGGGGCACTGATGTATTTTAATATGTCAGTACAAGTTGTTTTCAGTTTGGGCAGCTCTTACATTTATTTTAGTCTAGGACTAGTCTAATCCCTGTCCAAGAAACCACCCCTATGTAATGTCAAACTATACTGTAATGTCAAATATAATGTTTTCTAAGGGCCATTTTTATGTAAGATGGAAAGGCATGTCTAGTTTAATATGATGGTTTTTATTTTTATTGAGTACATGTTCAATAGTCAAATCTACAAGGCAGTGCTCGAATTGAATCAAGTCTTATGGGGGGTCCCTACCATGACATAGCAGCAAACCCAAAGTGGCAACACATTAGTATATGATTTATGTAATAATTCCCAAAATATTTTTGTATAAAGGCTGGAAACCAATTTATTAATCATTTTAAAATATAAAGTTTGACTAGAGAGGATGTTAATGTGACCAATAAGTGGTGTTTAAGTTGAGAGCAGGATAGCCTACATTAGGTGGGGCAAGTTGCTTTCTTTATTAGTCACTTAGTAGACTATTCATTTAACCATTTTACTCACCTGCTTCATTCAGTAAAACAGCTGTTTAAATTATTATCGCTATATATTTAATAATAGGGATAGTTCACCCAAAAATATTTTGAGGAATGTTTGTAACCAAACCAAATTAGAAGCCCCATTGACTTCCATAGTATTCTTTTTCCTACAATGGAAGTCAATGGGAATTCTGATCAGTTTGGTTTTATCAGAACAAAGAAATTAATACAGGTTAGTTCCAACATCAGGGCCAGTAAATGACAGAATTTTAATTTTTGGGTGAACTATCCCTTTAAATAGCGCTGTTTTTTTATGTATATTACACTGATTCTTAAAACATATTTCCAACCTCTCCGAAGCTGCCGCGGCCTGGCATCCATGCTTCAATATCATACTTCCTGTAAGCAGGACGCCCAAGTTCTTGAGTTGGCATATCCAAGACTCTATGTACAAAAAGTATATGTTTGTTTGAGAACAGTATTGCCAAATTGATGGTTGTCAAGATCAAACATTAAAATAAAATATGTAATGAAATGAAATCTCAGTTTTCAACAGATTTTGCAACACGCCCAAGACAATAACCCTAAATAAATCATATCAAGCATGTAATAAACAGTGCTGGGCAAAGATTAATCGCATACAAATTAAAAGTAATTTTTTGCAAAATACCATGTGTGTAATTATTATGTATATTTAAACACACACACACACACACACACACACACACACACACACACACACACACACACACACACACACACACACATATACATTTCATAATTTCTTTATTTATATATATTTAAAAAAAAACATAATATAGAATATATAAAAAATAAATAAATATATATATATATACACATATAAATGTTTCTTAAATACTTACATGAATGTGTGTGCATTTATATACACACATAATAATTACACACAAAAAACACTTGTATATTATGTTACAAAACTTTTATTTTGTATGCGATTAATACCGATTAATCTTTGCCCAGCACTAAAAAAAGACAGTCACATTACAAAAACAATTTGTTATTGATTTTACCAAATGTCTGGACACATTTAAAAGACCTGTACCTGTAATGAAGCTGAAGGGATGAGAAAATCTCCTTCTGTAATGAAACAAATTCATCCAGCAGTTGTGAACTCTCCTCTCCCGTCTCATTTGCGGTCACACCAAACATTTCAACCTGCATGAATGCAAACAATGTCAGTGTCTTTATATACAATATGAAAGCATCAGTGTTAACACCAGTGTTTTTAGATCACCTTGTTAAAATGATGAACTCTGTAGAGACCCCACGGCTCTCTGCCAGTGTCTGTTTCTGCTCGATAGCATGTGCTACTACAAACACTCCTGAAATATTAAAACAACACAAATGTTATTGTCCTCTGCACAACATGCTCAAATGCATCAACCTATCAGGTTTTTTATACTTGATGGGTAGATCCTTTAAATTGACAGCATGATCCCTGAAATAGCCTGTAGAGACAAAATCAAGGAAAACTCATTTCATTGAAAGGTATTTTAAAAAATTTGAAAAATTTGTGTTTGACTTAATCCAAGTTAAATAAACCGGATTAAACTAAATGATAAACTATCATTTGGCAGCATTATTTAAAAAAAAATTATGATCGTATGGCTATATATCATGGATTAAAAACATTACAAAAGGTTATTTCATTTCTCACCTGCTATCCCAACTTCTCCTGTACCAGCAAGATTAAGATCAGGAAAGCTGGTGGGATCCAGAGAGTACACCTGTGATTTATGAGCATGAGGTTGCATCCCACAACCCTCCTAAACAACAGATCCAAAAAGACAACTTAAAAAATCCTTACTGATCTATGTCTTCAAGTTACTCGTTTGTAGAAAAAGCATCTGCCAAAAGCATAAATATAAATGAAAGCAGTTGAAAGAAAGCAGTACTCACAAAAACCACTCCTTTTAACATATCAGGAACAACCATGGGAATAAAGCCCTGTAAAAATGATACGAACCAAGCATTAATTCAATTCTCTTTCAAGAAGACACAAAAACTGTGATTTGTTAATCTGGAGGTTTCAAACAGAATGTTAAATAGAAACATATGAAACACACCAACCCGTTTATAAAGAAGGTCTATAGCAAAATTTTGCAAGGCCAGCTGAAGTCTGGCCCCTGCCCCTCTCAGGTAGTAAGATCTGTGACCTGATACATGAGCAAGCCGTCTGGGAAAGAAGAGATGAAAATGAAAAGCAAAGAAAACGTCTTATTAAAATTTTAAATCAAATGATCTAACCTTTGCCTTATGATGTCAAGACGTTCTCCAATTTCCAGATGGCCTTTAGGTTTGAAATCAAATTCTGTGGTGTACACGCAACACCATATAGCATTAAACTCCACATACATTTTAAGACTAACAGTAAATAATAAATATGAAATATACTTGAGTCACATGGTCTTATTTGTATCTATGGCCAACAATACATTGTATTAGGTAAAGTTATCTATTTTTCTTTTATGCCAAAAATCATTAAGATATTAAGATTGTGTTCCATGAACATATTTAGTAAATTTTCAACTGTAATAAATATATCAAAACTTTATTTTTATGAGTGGATGCAGTACCTAATGACTTCATCTTGACAACTTTAAAGGCCATTTTGTCAATATTTAGATTTTTTGCACCCTCAAATTCAGTGGCATCCAGTGACTTCTCTTCCGAGGGGCGCAAATTCAAAATATGTGTTCGTTGCGTCATGTGAACCATGTGCATCATGCATCTTGTCAAAATACGTGCCTACTGCAAACACGTCGAAAGGGTTTATGATAAGAGAGACACTCACATTCCCGAAATCCTCGCAAGACACTCACTTATCACCAAACTTTGATTACACATGAGATGTGAGCGTCTCTTTTATCATAAAACACCTTTAGACACGTGCGCAGCAGGAACATTTTGACATAACACATATTTTGACATGACGAGCCACATATATGACGGGCTAAAAACATGTTGTAATGAGCTTCGCATCGTGTGCCCTTGAAAAAGAAGTCACCGGTAGCCACTGTTCAGATTCCAGATTTTCTAATAATTGTATTTCAGCCAAATATTATCCTATTCAAACAAACAAACCATACATCCATAGAAAGCTTATTTATTTAACATTTCAGATTATGTATTAATCTAAATTTCAAAATATTGACCCTTATTTCTGACCCTTATATTTATCAAAACCTGGTTTTGTGGTCTGGGGTCAAATACATAAAATCAAAAAGCAGAAAGATGAAATGTTGCGAGACAAAAAAACAATATTTTTGTAAAGGGTTCTGCTGTTACTGGATCCATTTTTTTGGTAATAAATGACACTTTATTAAAAAAATGAATTTACCTCGTCTCTGACCGACCAATTCAACTACTCTTGCATGGCTCTCATCTCCTATTGGCTACAAGAACAGAGAAAAAAACAAAAATGAGAATAAACGTTTTTCTTTTTCTACATAATTAAAAATATAAAGTAAAGAGATCACTTCAAGATAAGGTATTCTAAATGTAGGGTTGTCAGTGTCACGATTCTCCAAATCCTCGATTCGATTACATTTTCGATTCTAAGGTCACGATTCGATTTGATTCTCGATAGACAAAAATGCTATGCCATTAATATTTATATTATTATAGTTTTTACATTAACATGCACATTGCATGCTTTTCCTCGCATGGGGGTTTGTGGGCTTCACTTTATACGTGAGAGAGCTTGTAGAGAGAGGATTCCTTCTTGCACGCACATGGACTCAATGTGTGCGTCTTGGACTGGCATCTGAAATATATCCAGCATGTCATAAGCACGTGCACGCGCTCTCGCATCTGTCCGAAGTCTAAACATAAACTGAAGTAGTAATCCTTATGTATTTGTTCAGTTTTATGCATTTCATGCGAGCTGAGGCAAACTATCCCTTTTGTTTAAAATATAACCCGCTGCATTGGCGCCTCTCTCACACATGTGCAGAGAGCTGTGCTCTGTTTGTAGTCAGATCACTAGGTAGTAATACTGTTTATGATATGCATTTCAAGGAGTTGTAGCAATACATTCCCTGTGTTTAAAATATTTATATCTGAAAGCTTTTTTTCCCCCGCTTGGCACGCCGACCGGACGTGACATGGGGGCGTGGCAGCATCGACGATCCCATTTTTTAATTCGAAGTTCGAGGTTGTGACTTAATTTCGATCGATTTCGATTTAAAATCGAAATCGTGAAACCCTTATCTAAATGTACTATTTATAGGTATGTTTAAGTAAAATTATCATTTGGTTTTATTCTGTCAACTATCAACAACATTTCTGACAATTTCCTAAGAAAAATCATGTTTTTATGGGCATTTATTTAAATCAAAATGTGGGGGAAATGGTTAAAATAACAAAAAAGATGCAGTGTTTTCAGATCTTGAATACTGCTAAGAAAACAAGTTTAAATTCATTTTTCAACAGCACAATGTTTATGTGTTGTGCATGATTTTTAAATCATATGTTTCATGTGTCTTGCCCTCAGCCTTTTACATTTGCTGTTGGCGTGAATATACTGTCACTCCTAAGGAGACTGGACTAAAATACACGTAGAAATGATGATTAAAAACAAAACTGGAGTGTTCTCTTAACTTTTTCCTTTAACTTTTTATTTGGACTATTTAACATTTAGGCATTTTTCAGTAATTTCTACATATTTTATATAATGTGAAACATTATCTTACCACACTGGGATGTGTTTTGTTGGGCAGCCTTAGAGCACGACAATAATGCTCTTTCTCCAGTTCACTTTCTTGTAAATACAGCTGAGTCAGTCTCTCTCTGAGCTCTCTGCCCTCCTCTCGAAAAGTCCTGTACTCCACAAGCTGCCAGGTGTCCAGCAGAGACAATAAAACACACTTTATTTCAGTGCAGATTGCAAAGGTATAGTATAAACATTACAAACATAATTTATTTTTATTCAATTACAAAGTTTTTTTATCCATTGCAAATTCAGATTGCTCAATGAAAAAAGCACTTACACTAGACAAAGTTGACTTGTCATGTGAATCCTGTAGAAATAAGGAAATACACTAAATCAGAGTTTGACTAAGAAAAATGAAAATGTTTTGTGTTATTCCAAAAGGCTTGTGTAATCCTACATGTAGAAATACTATAGAATAGTATAGTAACTCCACTGTAGTATAGTATATATACAGCAATACAGAACTATAGTAAGATTTAACACTACAGTACTAGCTATGAATTTTACTATGGTTTAGTATATACCACAGTCTTTTATATGAGCTTATAGTTTTCAATACACTTACCACAATAGCGCGGACTTTTGCACTGATTACATCTTTTCTTTTCTCCAATTCTGATATTTCTTTTTGCACATTCTGTAATTTCTTCCATACTGTGATCTGGAAAGCAATGCAACAAACATTATTGGCAATTACAATAAACTATCACTTATTCAATTACTATAAACGCAGTGTTAATGCTTTAAGAAATAATGTAATGACATGCTTAAATCTTACTATGAGGCCGACATCAGCTGCCCGCAGATCACCTTTGCGATTCTCCACCTCTGCCATCACGGTCTCTGTATCCTCGCACACCCGGCGCATATCCAGCTCGGGTTTATGACTGTAACCTTCTCGTATGTGCTCATAAAGACTGCTCCTGACTGACCGAGAAGAGCATGGCCGACAGGACCATCGAAATATACTGTTGACATTCTGTCTTCTAGACGTGAGCAGAACGAGTGAGCAAAATCGTGTGGATGTCCTTACGGCGGACGCCATGCTGGATAAGTTGACTACGGGGGCCGATAGGATTCTTTAGCCAAAACGCGATTGTAAAACAAAAATATTCCTGTTAGTGTAACAAGCAAACGTATTATTCTGTAAATATTACTGAAATGTACAAAGTAAAATACTTTGATTTGATTTTTCAGGTGTGTTTAATTAGGGCAAGAACTAAATTCTGCAGGACAGTGGCCCTTCAGGACAGTGGATTCTCCACCTCTGCTTTAGTGACTACATTCAAAATTAATTTGGTGGCTAAAAGCCTTACACAATAAAATCGTTATTTATGCGTTATTTTTTTTAAATGTCATTCATGATTATACAGTTGTTAAATTAATATTTAACAAATATTTTACGTTTAAAAATTAATAACAATTAATTAGATCTGTAGTTTTATAGAAAATTATTTTTTATATTTAATTTAATTTTTAAATTATTTTTAAAATAAAAATAATTAAAAAAGAGCTTTAAAATACAACCATATGGAAAAAATAATACTTACTAAATAATACAAAACGACCGGAAGTAAATAAAGCGTCATATCCGGACTGATGCGGAAGTTGTGTGCGTTGTTCCGGCAAATCAGAAGATCCTTCAGCTTACTTGCCTTGCTTACAGTAAAGCTATTGCAGCTATGAGCAGAAGTTCATGTAAACAATAATTGATTTTCTCCCTGGCGCAACAGTTTCATGGCCGTCCCGGAGTACATGCACCCGTGTTTTGCGCAGGACGTCCAACAATCCGCGATAAACCAACCAACTTGCGCTGAAAATACAAAGGAAGGTGAAAGCGTTGCGACTGGCCGGAATGGTGACAGCATTGATTCTCAAACCTAAGATACCACAAAAACAGAGAGAGTATCAGCTACGTAGACCTGTACTGCTGGGGTCAGATATAAACCTTCGTCTGTCATGGTAATATTTTTTAAACAATCACGTGGCGTGTCCGTTTAGCGGTGTATGTTATTTGTATGCTTTTTTACCTGTTTTATAAGATTTGTCTTAACAGATGGGTGGGGGGTGGGCAGAAATCATTGTGCATCACAATGATGGCATGCACTAACTATTGTGCACCAAACTGAAAACACATTATTGGCTCTATGTCAAGTTGTTTTGCGAAATGTTTGGGATCATTAGTAAACAGTGATAGAAAGCTGAAATGTGGGATGCATGCACCTATAGGATTTTTTGGCTAGTATGTATATGGTTTTCAAAAATCAAACCAATAAATATTGTTTGGTGCACTCTGGCTGAAATGTTTGGGGCAGGCAATAAATAGACACTGGAGCACACTTATGTTACCAGTATGCTATTAAAAGTCATTCCTTCCCTGGAATTATATCACTGTAAATAAATTTGCATCAAGAGCATCTATTGTAACTAATATTGAGTCTCTTTTACAGATGAATGCGGGCAGAGGTGGCACAGTTACCTGGCGGCCACAGCCATGGAAAGATGTTGATAGAGAGGCTGGAGAACCTCTCTCAGATAGTGACTCTGAAGAGGAGGATTTTCCAGATGATTACTCCACTCCCTTAGGGGAGTATGTAACTCAGGGTGAGTCTACTGTAAATACTTCACTTGTAGACCCTTTTAGTGCCTACGTCACGACTACATCACTCGCTAGCTGGAGGCAAAACAAAAAGAAAACTGAAAGCGGCCAGTACAAATCACCAGAGTGTCTGCAAATGCAATTTTGTTGTGTTAGTAGTACAGGCTTAACATTGAAATTTTATCACACACCTGCTACCAGTTGCAGACAAAAAAAACGACAATAGCTGTGGTTAAACGCAATAAAAAGAACGGACTGGACAGAAACCATCCTAAAAAAAACTCACGTTTGCAGCGCATGGTTTATATCATCTACATGCCCATTCAGCACATAGTTATGGGCATCTAATGATTTATAGCCTTTCAATTTATCTTTACTACATAATCGTTTCTCTGTGAGTTAGGTGTCCGGCCACTTAACTGGAGGTTGTCCAGTCACATTGTCCATCGATTGAGTGAGCGTGTACATCAAAAAAAAAAAAATTTAATGGCGTTTATCGCGTTTTGGAACCAAACTCTTCATCCGTTAACATTAGTTAATGCACCATGAACAATTGTAATGACATTAACAAATACTAATAAATGATGAAAAACAAGATTGCTTATTGTTACGTCATGCATTAACAATGTAGTGAATTTAAAGGAGGGGTATGTTGTTTCAAACATTAAAGTCTCAATTTAATGAGCTTTGCTTATTAATAATTAGGGATGCACCGATAGAATTTTTTTGGGCTGATACCGATTTAAACAGACAACTTCTGGCCGATACCGATGCCGATACCGATATTAAACACTTGTATACAATACTATACAGTTGGTCTATTAGCTGGTTTATTTCTGCATCAAATTATTTTTACTGAACATGGATTGGATCTAATTAACATTCAACTGACCAACATAATAAGAGAGGCACAAATTAAGCTAAAACAAATATAATAAGACAGCATGACAACCTTCAAAGGTGGTTTTAGCTATTCAGCATTTATTTTATTAACAACATTAACTAATTTTTACATATAATGGATTTCTTTATGCAGTTAATTAATAAACAATCGGTATCGGCCTTTCTCGTGCTATTGCCGATATGCCGATGGTTTCAAATTCATCAAATATCGGCCGATTAATATCGGCGGCCGATACATCGGTGCATCACTATTAATAATATTTATTTAATATTTTCCACCATCACTATTTAAGGGAAACAAACATTAGCTCAAAAATAAAGTATTTATAATTGATTGTGATCAATTATAAATCCGTGAATCAAATAAAAGATTTGAGGAAATATTGAATCTCAAATCTGTCTTGGGTGTCTATCCAAAACTCGTCCAGCGAATGTTCCGTATGACACTATAGTAGACTATATTAGGATATAGCTTTATTGGCTATTAGTGACTTCAGATTATGATCATAAACTACATAATCACGTGTTTCCTCCCATAGGCCAAAAACATGCAAGTTAGGTAAATTGGAGATATCAAACTTAACCTATGTATGGGTTACCTTGTGCGGATCAACTTGTGTATGGATTAACCGGTTCTCGCCATGAATATGGCCATAGATGCTGGAATGGCATGAAGAAGAACAAAAAACAGACTTTATTGACTAACTAAGCATATACTACTCTAAACATACAAATACGCACACATACATACAGAATTGGATGGAAAAGAAGGTTAAAGTAGAGAAAAGAATAAACATTAAGATGTGGCACTATTTAACTCAGCAGATCTTAGCCTATAATGAACCATCAGTTACTTTATTCTAATGCACCTTAGTTAAAAGTAGGGCTGTCGCGGTAACCACAATCCCGTATTTCCGTGTGACTAACAAGCCGACCGCATGTATTGACAAGCAACCGCGATGTTCACGTTACATTGATGAAGCTATGCCCTTCTTCTTTTACACATCATGCATGTATAATAAAGGACAAATAAATTGTAAAGAGTAATTTTATTTATTTTTTAATTCAAAATGTAATACTAGGCCATTCATATTTTGTTAAATCATATAGTGAATGTGTGAAAAGCCTTGAGCACGCAAAGTGAAACTGAGTTGACAGTATTAGCGACGTCTGCCTCTAATTGCAATTTTAAAGTTTAAAATTACTTAAATCTAACTGATCAACACAAATACAAAGCGCCACAATACAACTGATTGCTTAGCATATATTTCGACATATTTTTGACTAAGGAACACACTGGATATAATGTAAGTTGTTATGGATAGCATTCAAGATTGTTTTGAAATGATGACAAAATCTAAATGACTAAAAATGATCTCTCCAACTAGGCTTAATTATCTGAATATGATTCATTTATTTTCATACTTCACAGATACAAGTTATTTATCTACTAATATATTATTGAAAATGCCCTATATTAATATGCATTGCCTTCTGTATTGCATTAGTTTTTGTACATTTACAGGTGCACAAATACTGGCTAACTTCAATTTCATTAAGACAACGCTGTGTTCTGTATTGACAGAGGCTCTGTAAAATTTGCACTTAACAAGTCAAAACGATGTTTCTTAATGTTTGTTGTAAAATATATATATTTTAGATATATATAGACGGTTTCAGCAGTAACAACATAAACATGTGGCTTTCGTGGTCATCACGTAACTTCCGGTAAACTCTGCGTAGAATAAATAACAACAAAGTCCTTTTAAAGTAGTTGATTTATATAACAAGCAAAATAAACAACACGTAGATTACATAGGAACCCAAAACATTTGTTATTTTTGACGAGGTATTTGTTTAAGAGTTCAGTTTTAGCAACTAGTCAGGCCAAAGTTCGAACCAGACGCTTATCTCGTCACCGCACGTGCGCCCAATGAAACGGTCTATAAAGTAATATATAGCTTGTGTTAATTTTTTTCTTAGAAGGGGAAAGACATGTAGCATACCCTGCGGTGCACCTTGGTGTTCTGGATTTAAATAATTATTATATTTGTATAAATAAAGGCGGTAACACCGCATACCCCGCTAGTGAGCCACGCAAATTCACAGCAAGGGAAATTTCTTCACTGCGACAGCCCTGGTTTAAAGGGATTAATGATGCGTGATACATCAGTGAATATAACTAGGTATGATACTTGCATGTCTTGCCCATTAAAAGAAAGTGTCCTCCTGATGTAGTTTGATGAGGCTTCAGTTGATCTTGATTAAAAGTTGTATTGATGAAAGAGAAAACCAGCTTGATGATCTTTGTTAAATGGAAAGACAAGGCACAAAACTTAGAGGTATGCTGAAGACTTCTAGTTTAGAGTTCTCATCCTGATGAAATTCCCCCAAAAGATTCCAAGGATTAAAACATATGACAAAAGGGTGACCCGAAGAAACTGCCAGGGTTTGTTCTTAGGCAGTTCTTTTCAAACTGTAAAGATGTCACACCCTAAAGAGGTGTTTGACCCAATCAGAGGTTGTACTTTCAGAGTAAAAGTTAACTCTCTTTGTCTTCCAACATGCTGGTTTGCATATGGAATTGCATATTACTGTTTAGGAATTCAGAAGTGCAACTCAAATATACCAAACATTTTCTACATATGATTGAGTGATGAAGTGAGTCATAGCAAGATATTTATTTATGCTAGTTTGGGTTAATATACTAATATAACATTAAACATCAAGAACATCATACATGAGAAGATTAGGAATATTTGATTAAGACATTTCTATTATACATTTATAAATTAATACTTATTTGACTGAATAATGAATGAATGGTGGATGAAGAGAGAGTGAATCTCCTTACATTGCAAAAGGGTTGTAAACCATTGTCTTATCTTGATGCTCTGACATGGGGGGCTATGGTCACCAGGGGCCTGATTCTGCATATGAGTGTTAAAGGGATGCAGAAAATTACAATTTCACTGGCAAGTAATTTGTGCATTTATATAGGCTGTTAAAGTAATGTTTATAATGTTTGCGTAATGGCTTACATAAAAAAGCGGGAAAAACACTAACCCTAACATTGGCAACTACGTCATAAGCATGCGCCGTAGTCTGCTCGTGAACGCACTGTATGACTTAGCGGAGAACCAATTGTTGAATAAAATTTTTGTTTTGTTTTCTTTGCGCACAAAAGTGTTCTCGTCACTTCATAATATTATTATTAAACTACTGATGGAACATGGACCTGTTTGGCGATGTCTTTTATTCTTTTCTGGGGGAAAGAATAGGGGCGTGACGTGACACTTAATCCACGAGACAAGATACGAGATTGAGTTCACGAGAACGAGATTTTTAACATTTAATACATAAAATAAATTAATAGAAAACTGAAATCACGTTTTGAAATGTTTTAACTAATCTAGGACTGTGCCTAACAGTTATTTTGCTAATTGATAATTAAGTTATTTGATTTTTTTGTAATAAAAATAGACCCAAGTGAGCAATAACCTTAAAAATACATAATAATAACGATGCAATAATAATTGGTTCAAATAAACGAATAAACACATTACAGTAATATGTAGGTAGCCTTTGTAATAAAAACAAGCATTATGTATTATAACAAATGCCTGCAGGGGGCGCTAAAGGACCCGCTTCTGTTAGTTTTACTTTAGATGCTTACTTTTAGCCAAACAACGTTTATATCCATAAAAAATCTTGAATATTTGTATAATTCTTTACAATGGAAATAATACAGCAACTGTTGTTGAGCAAGAACATGCAGACATTAAGGGGTGGTTTCCCGGACAGGAATTATCTTAAATCAGGACTAGGTCTTAGTTTCATTAGGAAATATAACTAGTTTTAACAAACATGCCTTACTAAAAACATCACTTGTGTGCATTTTGAGGCAAAACAAAGGACACTGATGTATTTTATGATATGTCAGTGCAGGTTGTTTTCAGTTTGGACAGCTCTTACATTTATTTTAGTCTAGGACTTGTCTAATCCCTGTCCGGGAAACCGCCCCTATATCATCTAAACTCCGAGTGAGGGTTTGAGACACTGATCAACAATCACACGCGTCAGACGAGACGAATATTATTGGAAACCCAAAAGGCACACGCAGTAAAAGACTGGATATAATGCATGCACATTGCAAAAGGTTTAGCCAGAAACGTAACTTTATGCTGATATCAGGAGCCAGTGGCCTCAAACAGAAAGCTGCATCCTCTGGAGGTCGCATACGTGCAGGCTGCATACGTCATCAAGCCTTATTTTAGTTAACTGAGCAGTACATTCACAAGACATAAGCATATTTAGCACAAAAATTTAGCATTAACTAAATATAATAGTGAACTTTATAATTGTTAATATTCTCTTATAAGACGTCTTTATGTTGTATGCAGTCTACACCTTCAAAGGATACAGCCTTTTGTCTGAGAAACCGCCATTATTTCACCTCCACGAGAAATCTTGTGAAATAATTAATTGCGCAATACATATTTAATCTTGCGAGATCTCGTCGCATCCCTAAAAAAGAATTGTGAAACAAACTGAAGTCAACAGGACATACAAAAGCCTCCCGGTTTTCATCAAAAAATATCTACAAATTTTTGGAGCACTTGGTGGTTTAGAACGACACGATTTATGATAAAATTGTCATTTTGGGGTGAACTATCGCTAGTTTAAAGCCACCATGGTGCCTAGCTTACTTGTTGGGTGAAGGTCTTGTAGTTATATTTATAAAATAGTTAGTTTTATATGAAAATATATTTTTATTACGACCAAAATGTGGTGTATGCTTTTACAAATCTCACTCATTTAATCTCTCTTTACTGTCATGTCCCTTTTAATATCTCAAACAGGATTAAAGCAGCTATTTGATGCTCGGCAGTTATGTGATGTCACACTTTTGGTGGAGGGAAAGAAGTTCATGTGTCACCGGTGGGTCTTCTGTTTTCACTATTCAATGCCATCCAGTTTTAATATTCTTCATCAATGTCGTGCCAGTGAAAACCCAGCTAAAGTTATTTTTTGTGATTTACTGTTTTCTACTTAAAAATCCTATATAATGTAAAGAACATTCTGTGAAAATTTTACCTTGATATCTTTGACTAAGTATAGTCATGTCAAAGATTGAAATCAATGTAAGAGTCAAACTTTGATGATCTAATCTCATCATTAGATTATAAGACTTTAGCCTGGATTTCACAGACACAAAAGTATGATAATATACATATAAACGATACTTCTTTGTTTCTTTCAGAGTTCTTTTAGCCGCAGTCAGTCCGTATTTCCGTGCAATGTTTACCAGCCCTCTCGTAGAGTCTCGTCTCACTGAGATCCGTCTGGAAGAGGTGACGCCCTTTATTATGGAGACAGTCATTCAGTTTGTTTATACAGGGGAAGCAGGTCTTAGTCTCGACACAGCAGAGGATTTGTTTGTAGCGGCCAATCGTCTTCAAGTGATGCCCTTGCAGGATCTTTGTTCGAGGTAATATATAGGTCAGTCTTATTATGATTATGATACTGTGTAAAGCCTGTCATACTAATAACTTCGGTTTCCATTTCATTAGATTCCTTGTTAAACACCTTTCTGTCGAGAATTGCCTGGGTATGTACTCTCTGGCTCGTTCCCACCATGACCAGCTTCTTCTTCGGGCTTCTTTGAGACTGGTGGGCCAACATTTCCCCCGAGCGTCCCGACAGCGGGACTTCCTCCTGTTGGACCCGGGAACTCTCGGCAGCTTGTTGGAGTCGGATCGATTAGGCGTGGAGACCGAGACGGAGGTTTATGCCGCAGCGAGACGTTGGGCGGAGTACAAACCTGATGATCGTTTTGTTCACATGCCAAATTTGTTACGCCATTTACGCCCTGGACTTCTGACCCCGGAAGAATGTCGGCGGATGAACCAAGAACTCGGACCTCGGGCCAGTACGGAAGTGATGAAAGGGCCGCTGAGGCCAAGAGAAGGCATGTTCGAGAAGAAAATAGTTTGTGTGGATCTAAGGCCAAGAGAGAGCGAGTCTTTACAGGAGCGGGACTTTACGGTGGATTGCTTCGACCCGCCTACCGGGAAGTGGAAGAAGCTGGCATCCCTAGGCTCGCTGCTTTGCCCTGGATGCACTGCAGTTGATGGTAGACTCTTTGTGGCGGGTGGCATACTGAGGAGCGGGCAAGTGTCAGCTTCATTACACGAGTACGATGTGGTGCTGAACCGCTGGATTGCACGGCCGTTGCTGGCTGAACCGCGTGCCATGTTGGGGTTGCTCGGCTGCGAAGGTTACTTGTATGCTTTGGGTGGCTGTAACCGAACGAAATTTCTAGACACATGCGAAAGATTTGACCTTAACGCACTGACCTGGGAAACAGGACCTCGTTTGCCGTTGCCATTGCGTTCGTTCGCTTGCGCCGCTCTCCGCTGTCGCCTTTACCTGCTTGGAGGTACCACGCTGGATCACAGTAGGGCTGTGGTGCATGCTGGCGTGCTTATATACCACACCGTTGCAAAAACCTGGTGCCGTGTTACCCTAGACTCTGGCGCCACCTGCCTGGCTGGAGGAGTAGCGGTACGTGGAGGTGTTTGTGCTGTTGGTGGTTACCTGCGTGATGCCGCTATGTTCATGGATGGCAACTTCACCAACACCGAACCATTAGACGCTACAGGACGTGTGCTGTTCTTCCGAGAAGGAAGGGTATCGGGACTAGAACGGGAGCTGATAGTTGGAGCAGACCGTGGAGGCGGTGGTACTCCTAGCCAGGTAGTTTTTCCGGGCCTCCCAAGACGCATTGCTGCTGCAGGTGTGGCAAGGTGGAAGCACAGGATATACGTATTGGGTGGTGAAAACGGATCAAGGTTTTATGACAGCATATACTGCTGGAAGCCTGGCTGGCGTAGCTGGGTCCAGAGACGGGAGAAATTGCCGGTAGACACGGGCGGAGTTAGCCAGTTTGGATGCACTACCCTAAAGTTCCCCAAAAAACACATTTTTACACGGCTTCGGGCTGCTCAGCAGAAACGGAATAAGGCCGAAAAAAGGCAGACCAGGTCATGCAGACTCCTGCGGATTCAGGAGGGCGATTTTTGAAGTGACAAACTGGAATTTTTCTTATGCGCCTACTTTTCTGAAATTTGAACTTTTTCTTGGTTCATAGCTTGATGTTTTTGTTAACAGAAAATATACATAACGCTTGCAGCATAATAAAGATCTTCTAAAAAGGTTAAAAAAGGGGAAAGGTCAAAAAGTTTTACCCATTTCATTAGCTTAATGTTATGCCTGTGAGGCTGAACGTTTACTTTGGTCAC
This sequence comes from Misgurnus anguillicaudatus, assembly GCF_027580225.2. Lineage (NCBI taxonomy): Eukaryota > Metazoa > Chordata > Actinopteri > Cypriniformes > Cobitidae > Misgurnus > Misgurnus anguillicaudatus. Next base: position 15,128,406 of record NC_073360.2, on the reverse strand, counting down.
CATAGGACATTTTTGTTAGGTTTGCTTTGCAATGTAGGTGTTCTGCCAAAATACCGTATTAACTACAGTTACTACTGTAAAATCATGCTTAAGTAATATGTGACCTGTCTGTAAAATCCAGGCTAAAGTTGCATAATTTAATAATGAGATGAGGAGCATCAAAATTCGATTTTACTCATTAATTTCAATCTCAGTCAATATATTAAAGATATTTTTTCACCTGGATTTAATTTATGTAGAAAACAGTAAATCACTGTAACGACTTTAGTTGGGTTTTCACAGACTGGGTCACATCTGAGATCTCATGAAATGATTGGATAATCTACATTTAAAGTTAGTATATTTAAAGGTGCACTATGCAGTATTTTCGGTTATTGTATGTTAACACAATATCCAAACTTGGCCCCTCCTCCTGGACAGCTAGTAATGAAACATTTGGTTTGCATGTAAACTTTTAGCACCAAATTTACAGTTATAAGCATAAATCTATCCCCCAACAATAAACATACTACTTGGTTTGTGAACGCTGTTGTACCCGGCGATGCATGGGTGTTAGACAGAAAGCTCACAGACCCTCAAGGGTTAGTTTTCAGTAATAGTTAAAAGGCAAGTTCGGTATTTTACACTTAAAGCCCTGTTTTCAGATTGGTTATGATGAAATAGAACAGTTTTGAATGAAATTTGGACATATGATGCTGGCCTGGTTTCTGTTTTATCACCCCCCCCCACCACCACCGCTACAATGGCTGCATAGGTGCACTGGAACAATCCTTCCTAAAATGCATTAAACTTTCATTTACAAAGATGTGAAACTCACCGAGTGGTCAGGGGTGTTCACTGATATGCTCACACAAAAATCGCTGCAAAAGATGCTTTCCAACAGCTGTTTTAGCATTTGTTGTAAACTTGTGGACCTATTTTTCCAAACGCCTCACACCCGTACATTCTTCCGCTGAGAGCTTGAATAATAGACACTCCAGCCCAGTTGGTGGCGATAATCAGCCTTTGCCAATTGCAAGAATACAAACAAAGTTGCCTCGCTGTAATTCAGTTTTTTTGGGGGAAGGGGTTCTAAATGGGCCATTTTCATTGCTGCCCTGAACTCGCGCTAAACATCCACTGACCAAAAGTTGCCTCCCAGAAACATCTGAGTAGCCCAAAACAATAAAAAACAGGCTGAGGACAGTGTGCAGTACTGTACATACAAACACCACCAGATGCTTCTAGTGGATAAAGAAATGATTGATGGGGATTATTTTAATAGTCCATACTTTTTTGGGAAAATCCTGCATAGTCCATCTTTAAACGCTGAAAGATCTGATCTGAAATGCTTTCTATTCCTGTTAACAAGATGAAACTCACATACAGATACTGTAACTCAATCCACCTGGAGGATGAAATCTGTGTCATACAACTTTTAAAAAAAAACTAGCGGAAAAAGTAACCATTAACATTAGCAGTGATACGCCGCTGAATTCCTGCAATATGTTGTGTGCTTGCATTTTGTAATGTCCATTGTTGGACATTTCTAAATCTGTGATTATGGGATGTTATTGAAATGTAATTCCTGCAATAAAGTTTCTGACCAGATGCAGGCGAAGATGAAGTGGAATAATGTCTGTATATCTGTAGTGGTTTAATGTCATTACTGAGTATATCTCATCTGACACGTAGGATTAAAACCAGATGACTTTTATTGTTTAATCTCTGTTTAATGTGCTCTTATTTCATACAGTCGTACAGTATAGTTACTTTCTCAAAGACACAAGGACCTGTAATTTCATCCGATGTCAGACAGTCTTTTTTAACAGTATGAAATTGTCAAATACTAAAAGCTACTTGAATGGAAAATGACCTGTGTTCTGGTTTGAAGTTACAATAAATTGAACGCAATGATGGATGTTTTGCTTTTTGTAGCTGTGTTTTTTATTGCATTAAAAACAGTAAATTAGTGATGCTTTCAGAATCCAAAGTGCAGGATTATTAACCAGATCTCAGTGACACAATTGACCTCTATTGACTCATGCATTCATGAGCTGACCACCCATGAAACAGTTAACCACCATATTTGACTCTATTTTTACCTTTTTTGTTAATAGTTGATATCAATTATTTCCTAATCAGTCAGAACTGTAAAACATACTTTTTCAAGTGCATACAAGATACAACATGCAGAAGAAACAAGTTGCATTAGATCATTTTATTATATGACAAGTATTTTACATCCATTGTAGTACAGTAAATATAGGCTTTTATTAATTATATGTATTAAATGGTGATTAAATTATACATTGTTTTGCTGTCTATCTTGATCTTTAATTGTATGATCTGTCAAATGTCAAAATATGTAGCCCAGCTGTCACAGGGGTGGTACCCTTTTAAAAAGTACAGCTTTGCACCTAAAGAGTTCATATTAGTAGCTCAGAGGTACATATTGGTACCAAAGAGAGCCTACACTGTAAAAAAAAATGCATCATGAGGTAAAAACAGCTTGGTTATGAGAGTCAATTCAACCTACTATTTTAAGTTTTGACCTGTGATAAGTTTGACATAACTTATAAATACAAGTTGAAATTGTTAATTTGTTAAAGGGACATTCCATGTTTTAAAAAATATACTCATTTTCCAGCTCCCCTAGAGTTAAACATTTGATTTTTATCGTTTTGGAATCCATTCAGTCAATCTCCAGGTCTGGCGCTAGCACCCCCAGCATAGCCCAGCACAATCCACCGAATAGACCACTAGCATCACGCCAAAAAATAACCAATTTTTCCTATTAAAAACTTGACTCTTCTGTAGTTACATCGTGTAATAAGACCGACAGAAAATTAAAAGTTGAGATTTTATAGACCGATATGGCTAGGAACTATACTCTCATTCCGTGGTCCTCACATAACTTCCGGTAAACTCCGCTAAGAATAAATAACAACAAAGTTCTTTAAACGTAGTTTATTTATATAACAAGCAAAAAACAACACATAAATTACCTAGGAAACCAAAACATTTGTTGTTTTCGACGAGGCATTTGTTCAAGAGATCAGTGTAGCAACTAGTCAGACCATTAAAAAAATTAAACCGGAAGTTCGGATCCAGACGTGTATCGCGTCAGCGCACGTGCGTCCGATGAGACCGTCTATAGTCCTAGCCATATCTGCCTAGAAAATCGCAACTTTTAATTTTCTGTTGGTCTTAGTACATGATTTAAGTACAGAAGAGTCAAGTTTTAGATAGGAAAAATATTGAAACTCTTTGGTCATTTTTAGCATGATGCTAATGGTCTAATCAGATTCAATGGATTGTGCTAAGCTATGCTAAAAGTGGTAGCACCAGACCCAGAGATCAGCTGAATGGATTCCAAAATGGTAAAAATCAAATGTTTAACTCTAAGGGAGCTGGAAAATTAGCATTTTTTTTAAAAAGTGGAATGTCCCTTTAAATTGAACTAACATAAAAATATGTTGATTTGATATCATCCTTACAGTGTACCTTAAAGATACACTCTCAGAAATAAAGGTACAAAAGTTGTCACTTGGACAGAACCCTTTCAAAAAAGTACACCTTTGTTCCCAAAGAGTGCATATATACATATTGGTATCTAAAAAGCACATATTTGTACCTAAATTGTAAATATTAGGACCTTTTAAAAGGGTACTGCCCCAGTGACAGCTTTTGTACCTTTATTTTTGACAGTGTACATATAAGTGTTTAAAATGTATATACAAATGTATACATATCTGTACCTAATGGTACATATTAAGATCTTTTTAAAGGGTACTCGCAGTGAAAGCTGGGGTACATATTTTGACATTTTTTTGTAACAGTGCAATATACGGCGAATTCTTATATCTTCATGTTCACTTGATTTAAGGAAATTTGCCAAAGACGAATGTTGGATTTTTTTTTATTAACAGTTAATGCTCAAACTGTTTAAGTATTTATTAAAAGACTTGTTAATTATTATTGTTAGTAATTGTCCTTCATCAGCCTTTTTGTCAAGTGGGCAAAGATCATGGATTTTAAACCAAAACCCCTGTATGAAGAAAATTAGCTTCAGTTACATCGCATGAATGAAAACACCATTGTGTGGGTCTGCACTAAAAAAATGGAAAACGCTACAAAGACACATGCCACCATTAACAATCCTGCTGACATCAGTGTGATCATCTGCTATTTTGTGGTGGTTATTGCAGTGGGAATTTGGGTTAGTAAAAACTTTATATATAAATTTATATTTTTCTTTATTGTGGCGGGTTTAATGAATCAAATTTTGTACCCATATCTTAGTCTACGTTTAGGACAAACCGTGGTACGGTGGGGGGATACTTTCTTGCAGGTCGGACGATGATGTGGTGGCCTGTAAGTATTCACTTTTGTATTTTTTAGCGAACCCTGGACTGGTCCTATCGGCTCCTACTTAAAAACAAAATACTGCTAAAACATCTACTGATTTTATCGTTTTTTTTTCAGCATTTGTATTTATTTTGTTCGCACTGCATACACAGGTGGGAACGTCTCTTTTTGCGAGCAACATTGGCAGTGGCCATTTTGTTGGTCTTGCAGGTACAGCAGCAGCTAGTGGAATAGCTGTCGGTGGTTTTGAATGGAATGTAAGCAGGACGGTGTTCATACATAGAAATCCTATATTCTATACTTTTTCATATGTGACCCTGTCTGTGATATCCAGGCTAAACTCACATGAGATTTGAAGCATCAAAGTTTGATTTCAATCTATGACATGACCTTACTCAGTCAATATTAAAGATATCAATGTTATATTTTCACACAATGTTCTTCATTTTATGTAGGAGATTATTTTAAACAGTAAATTATAAAACAATTACTTGAGCCTGGTTTTGACAGATTGGGTCACATTTGTTGTTGAGATTGTGATTTCAGTCATTTATTATTGTGATTATTTGCAGGCGTTATTTATCGTTTTGTTGTTGGGATGGGTGTTCGTCCCTGTTTATTTAACAGCAGGGGTATGTTTATTTTTTTAACTGTGATGTTCATTTCAAAAATTAATTGAAGGTGTTTGTAAAGCAGATTATTTTATATCATTTCTCTTTTATTTTTCTGAAAGGTGATTACAATGCCACAGTACCTCAAAAAAAGATTTGGAGGGAGTAGAATCAGTTTGTACCTCTCTGTAATTTCACTTTTCCTGTACATCTTTACAAAGATTTCTGTAAGTATAAATATATACAGATGACATAAATCATATTACAGAAGAAAGGGTGGTGATATAAATGTCCTGCGTATCTTCTCTTTAATGAACATAGGTGGATATGTTTTCAGGAGCAGTTTTTATACAACAGGCTCTTGGGTGGAATATCTATGTTGCCGTCATTGCCTTGCTCTGCATAACAGCACTCTATACTGTAACAGGTAAAAAAAATTATCTCTAAAGAAGAACTATGGTAGCCAACATTTAAAGTGGATCAAACCCTTTAACACAAGTTGTCTTAAAATTTTTAACAAAACCCGTTCTTGTCTACTTTGAGGAACTTTTTTGATCGACTTCAAATGCTGACTAGTATAATTTGTTTACAATGGTTTTCTATTGAGACTTATTAAAACAGCAAACACTGTAAAATTCCTTGTTGCACTTACATTTTTAAGTTGAATCAACTTGAAATTACAATTAATTTAAACTTTCTTAACTCATTACCCACCTTTTGTAAAAAAAAGTTGCCCGTCAGCATTTTTTTTGTGATTTTCAAAATGCCTTCCAGGAAAATGTTCTTCTATAAATATATATATACACACAAATATATCAAATGAAAGAACAGACCCTCTGCTTTCAAACAAACAAAATGGGGAAAAAACATTTAATTCGATCTTCATTTGTTCTCTTTTTATAAACTCTTAAATATGAGTTCCAAATTTTGAGCAAAAAGCTAAAATAATTGTATTTTTGTGAAGGAATTTTGTTAGCAATCAGATTCAGAACATACACAATTAAATTAATTTAATTAGTTTTTGCTTCAGTTTTTTATAAACTGAGTAAGAGCGCCATCAAGTGAATAATAGCGGAATTACAGATTACCGTAAAAACTCATCAGGTAAGCGTCATTGGCAGGGAAATGTTTTCTCTTAATTGACGAGATTACTCTTCAATGGCAGGGAAAGAGTTAACTAGTGAGGAGTTGCTATAAATGAGGATAAATAAAGTTGAAATATTTTAACTTTTTACACACTCACCTAAAGGATTATTAGGAACACCTGTTCAATTGTCATTAATGCAATTATCTAATCAACCAATCACATGGCAGTTGCTTCAATGCATTTAGGGGTGTGGTCCTGGTCAAGACAATCTCCTGAACTCCAAACTGAATGTCAGAATGGTAAAGAAAGGTGATTTGAGCAATTTTGAGGATGGCATGGTTGTTGCTGCCAAACAGTCCGGTCTGAATATTTCACAGTCTGCTCAGTTACTGGGATTTTCACACACAACCATTTCTAGGGTTCACAAAGAATGGTGTGAAAAGGGAAAAACATCCAGTATGCGGCAGTCCTGTGGGCAAAAATGCCTGGTTGATGCTCGAGGTCAGAGGAGAATGAGCCGACTGATTCAAGCTGATAGAAGAGCAACTTTGACTGAAATAACCACTCGTTACAACCGAGGTATGCAGCAAAGCATTTGTGAAGCCACAACATGCACAACCTTGAGGCGGATGGGCGACAACGGCAGAAGACCCCACCGGGTACCACTCATCTCCACTACAAATAGGAAAAAGAGGCTACAATTTGCACAAGCTCACCAAAATTGGACAGTTGAAGGCTGGAAAAATGTTGCCTGGTCTGACGAATCTCGATTTGTGTTGAGACATTCAGATGGTAGAGTCAGAATTTGGCGTAAACAGAATAAGAACATGGATCCATCATTCCTTGTTACCACTGTGCAGCCTGGTGGTGGTGTAATGGTATGAGGGATATTTTCTTGGCACACTTTAGGCCCCTTAGTTCCAATTGGGCATCATTTAAATGCCACGGCCTACCTGAGCATTGTTTCTGCCCATGTCCATCTCTTTATGACCACCATGTACCCATCCTCTGATGGCTACTTCCAGCAGGATAATGCATCATGTCACAAAGCTCGAAACATTTCAAATTGGTTTTTGAACATGACAATGAGTTCACTGTACTAAAATGCCCCCCACAGTCACCAGATCTCAACCCAATAGAGCATCTTTGGGATGTGGTGAAACGGGAGCTTCATGTCCTGGATGCGCATCCCACAAATCTCCATCAACTGCAAGATGCTATCCTATCAATATGGGCCAACATTTCTAAAGAATGCTTTCAGCACCTTGTTGAATCAATGCCACGTAGAATTAAGGCAATTCTGAAGGCGAAAGGAGGTCAAACAAAGCATTAGTATGGTGTTCCTAATAATCCTTTAGGTGAGTGTATAATATAAATATAATTTTTTAGAATTTATAGCAACTCCTTACTACTCAAGAATATAGGAAAGAACTGTAAATTTAAGTTGATTAAACTTACAAATTTAAGTGCAACAAGGATTTTTTTACAGGGTAAGATTTGGATCAGTGGCCATATTAATAGTACATTATTTACCAATACTGTGCCACAATTTGTGACGACTCTGCATCTTAGTTTCTTAACATCGGCAAAATGATAATCTTTGACCTGTAATGTCTCTGTAGGAGGGTTGGCAGCACTCATGTATACAGATACTGTCCAGACCTTTGTTATCATTGCTGGAGCATTCGTCCTCATGGGATTCTGTAAGTGTTTCTTACTTGACAGGTCAAAATATTTGAATATGTGAAGAGTTCAGATGCAAAACCCTCTAAGGGCGCACTCATATCATGCGTAACCAAACCTTTCCCCTCCCTACTCCCCCAGAAGCACGCACTCATACTGTACTTTGACTGATCCAAGCCCGGACACACTTTTGTCATTAGGATGTGATTGTTTTAAAGAAAACAGGAAGTAAAGCTCTCTGTTAACACTGGAACCCATTGTGATGCGTTTTTTATTCTGAGTTGTTTGGTGCACAATGACACACAGCCCTCTCAAATCATCAATAAAATTGCTTAGTTGATAAGTCACGTGTACAACTCAGACATTCACGTAACCCTGCTGGGCACATTAGAAGGTTTTTACGAAGGCAGATGAACGGGAGTGGTCACGCAATTGACGTCACTCCTTTTGAACCGCGCCCGAGCACATCTTTACAAGCCGGCCAGGGCGCGATTAACCAAAACTTTGCAACATCGTTCATCCAATTTTATCTTCCATGCACTTTTAGAACTTCTAGGACATGGTGTTTAACAGATTCTGTCAACAAACCAAAATTTCTGAATGGCCTGAGGCCAGGATTAAGCGGATCTGAAATATTTGATAAACGTAAAGCACGTCCATAGAGCATTCAGTTAATATCATTATCCCATTTTTGACGGTGGTGGCGTCTAGTGGCATTTGGATGTGAGCTCTTCATATCATTACTATAGCTTAAATTACATGGCAAAAATGTAGTAGCAAAAATCTTTTAAAAAATGTGTCACATATTTAAGTATTTAGTTCATGTATTATCGCATAAATTAGGAAAATGGCACAAAAACATAAGGATGTTTAATTTTCCACCTGGATCCAGAAAGCATTAATTGTCAAAATTTGTTTACAGCCTTCTATGAAGTTGGAGGTTACAATGCTTTACTAGAGAAGTATAGCTTAGCGCTACCATCTCAGACGTCAAACCTCTCTGAACAGTGTTATACTCCACGTGAGGATGCCTTTCATCTGCTTAGGGATCCCACGACTGGGGATCTGCCATGGCCTGGTGTGGTATTTGGCATTGCGATTATTGGTAGCTGGTATTGGTGTTCTGATCAGGTGAGACTTATAAAAGATTGTAAGTATATAACCCCTTACAATTTTTGCTTACCCTTACACATTAAACCTTTTGTTCTGTAGGTAATTGTACAGCGCTGTCTGGCTGCCCGCAGTCTGACCCACGTAAAGGCTGGATGTATTTTGTGTGGGTACCTGAAACTGCTCCCTATGTTTCTTATGGTGTTTCCAGGCATGATCAGCAGAGTGCTTTACCCTGGTATGTATTTAAATAGTTTATACATGTATCGATAGTGAGTTTTACTTTATAATCTTTAAAAATGAATTAAATTTGACAGATGAGGTGGGCTGTGTGGTACCAGAGATCTGTGAGAAAGTCTGTGGTACAGGGGTTGGTTGCTCCAACATTGCCTACCCCAAACTTGTGGTTTCTGTTATGCCATCAGGTAAATAACAAACATTTACATCTACGCATTTGAAAAAACACGTTTCTCCTTACCGTTCATTACAAAGTACACATTTTATCAGTATGTGTGTTCCCTGGGGATCAATCCAATGATCTTTGTGCCAGTAACACAATGCTACCCATTGAGCTTAAGTATATTTTTATAGTACATTCATATGACATCATCACCTTTACAAACTCATCTAAATAAGATTAAGAGTAAGCCGATCGGCTCATAAGGCAAGTTTAACGCTTCTTTCTGCTCCACGCTGATCTAATCCATAACTAACCAGGTCTCAGAGGTTTGATGCTGGCTGTAATGTTAGCCGCTCTCATGAGTTCCCTAGCATCTATCTTCAACAGCAGCAGCACCTTGTTTACCATGGACATTTGGACTCGGATCCGACCTCAAGCTAAAGATCAAGAACTTATGGTTGTTGGAAGGTTTGTTCAAACTGATGTTTCATTTCCAAATGTCTGTAAAAAGTAACTGTAAATACTTTCTATAAATGAAGAGTTTCGCTGCAAAACGAGATAACCACCGTTTTGTTAATTGTTCAGAAATCACGTTTTTTTGGTTGTGCATTCCAATTAATTTCAATGCAACTGCAGTTGGTTTGTTTTGATTTAAACCTTCATAACTTAAAAAATACAGCTAAGGAGCACCATAAAACAAAATAATAACATGATAACATAATAATAAACATGTTTTGACAAAAATGTTAAAAAATGGATTCATCTCGTTTTGCAACGAAACTCTTCAAATGCACTGTGTCAGGTCAAACTGTTTATCAAAGTGTGAAAAATTGCAGTTTCATAATAAGGATGGAAATGTAACTCTTCTGGTCACTTTAATACAATAATGATTAATTTAGTCTGAAAACAGCCCCTTAAAGTTTCACGTAATTTTAAAGTGCTCAATCTTGGTTGTATTAGTGTTTTGAACACACATATTGACTTGTTTAACAGGGTGTGGATTCTCTGCATTGTCGGCATTAGCATTTGCTGGATCCCAGTGGTCCAGGCAGCCCAGAGCGGTCAACTGTTTGACTATATTCAGTCAGTGACTAGTTACTTAGCTCCACCTATCGCAGCAGTCTTCTTCCTTGCTATTTTTGCGAAGAGGGTTAATGAGTCAGTAAGTAATAATCTGCTTTGTACCTATTCATCCTTTTTTTAAAGGGATACTTCATTCAAATATCAAAATTTCCCAAAGATTTACTAATCTACAAGCAATCTGACATATATATATATATTCATCATCTTTCAGACAAACACATTTGGAGTTATTTTAGTAAATCTCCTTGCTTCACTAAGCTTTAAAATGGTAGAAAACAGGGATAAACTTCTGACTTTAAACCCCAGAAAAGTGCATTCATCCTTCACAGAAGTAATCCACACAGGTCCAATGGGTTAATAAAGGTCTTCTGTGGGTAATCCATGCGATTTTGTATGAAAATCATCCTGTATAAAAGTTTAAACTTTATAAACTGTAATAACAGCTTTCGGTAACTGCGCTATCCTTGACTCGATTTACAAGAGTTTTAGTGTAGTAAGCGTTGGTTGCCATGGAAGGTAGTTATTATAGTTGGATGCACTTTTTGGGCTTGAAAGGGGCACTACACTTTTAAAAAAAAAATCTACTTATTTTCCAGCTCCCTTAGAGTTAAACACTTGACTTTTACTGTTTTGGAATCCATTCAGCTGATCTTCGGGTCTGGCGCTACCACTTTTAGCTTAGCACAATCCATTGAATCTGATGAGACCATTAGCATCACGCTCAAAAATAACCAAAGTGTTTGGATATTTTTCCTATTTAAAACGTGACTCTTCTGTAGTTACATTGTGTACTAAGACCGACAGAAAATTAAAATTTGTGATTTTTTAGGCAGATATGGCTAGGAACTATACTCTCATTCTGGCGTAATAATCAGGGACTTTGCTGCTGTAACATGGCTGCAGCAGGCGTAGTGATATTACGCCCCTGCCATTGAAAGTTACTAAAGTGACTATTTTCCGTGTAATATCAGTGTAATATCATTGCGCCTCCTGCAGCCATGTTACTGCAGCAATGTCCCTGATTATTATGCCAGAATGGTAGTTCATAGCCATATCTGCCTAAAAAAATCACAACTTTAAATTTTCTGTCGGTCTTAGTACACGATGTAACTACAGAAGAGTTAAGTTTTAAATAGGAAAAATATCCAAATTCTTTTGCTGGTTATGCTTAAGGGTAAGTAAATCATGGGGTTGATATGTGGCTGGAGTATCGCTTAAACAACCATTTTTACCAAAATAAAATGTAATTCTCACTTTTCATTTCTTAGGGGGCTTTCTGGGGCCTGATGGGAGGACTGGCTATGGGTCTGTGCCGCATGGTACCCGAGTTTGCATTTGGTTCTGGAAGTTGTCTGAAGCCCACCAACTGCCCAAAAATCATATGTGGAGTCCATTACCTTTATTTTGCTATTTTGCTCTTCTTCTGCACTGCTTTTCTGGTGCTAATAATAAGCTTCTTCAGTCCACCTATAGAAGACAAACATGTAAGTTCTTTGAAAACACATTAAGAAGCTTTTACTTCATCAATTACATTCACCTTATTCCCTCTGTGAAGCTCCATCGGCTCGTGTTTAGCTTACGGCACTCTAAAGAAGAAAGAATCGATCTTGACAGGGAAGAGCAAGAACGGGGAAGAAATGCTCGAAGAGCAGCAGATGTTAAGATAAAGGCCATAACCGACGAAGAACAAAGTAAGATGTCATGCTCCAGCATCATAGTTTACTTCACATTTGTACACATAAGGTGTGGATGTTATTTTCAAACTAAATAATCACTGATATTTATTTGTATGCTCTCTGTCATAGTTGAACCTAGTGAGCGTTCTATAATGAGGAAAATTATTGGCTGGTTTTGTGGCATAAATGACACTCAAGCCCCAGAACCCACAGAAGAGGAAGTGACTGAAGCATCGAAACAATTGCCTGACATAACTGAAGCTCCACTGTGGAAGAATTTGGTCAATGCTAATGCTCTTATAATGATGACGGTAGCTGTTTATTTTTGGGGTTTCTATGCCTAAAATTTTCAGATCTTATAGACCCCTTCAAGGTTTGTAAACATTGAATGACTATCGGGTGCGCGCGCAGCACGGGGTCGAACTGTTCATACCATTTAGGCTTTATAATTTAATCTAACAGTGCTGAAAAATGATGACTTACCTCAAATGAAGTGAGCACTACAAACACAAGCCTCTTTGATCTTTGCATTGTCCCAGTCTGCACGTTAATTGCTTGCAGACGCAGATGTTGTATTTTTTTGTTTTTGAGATTCTGCATGACTCGCGAAAACTTAACGGAAGACCTGGTGCGATTTTCACAGCCCATGACGTAAGTAGGCATTTTTGACGATACCGAATAATACGCAACTGAATCTGCTGTAATGACTTTTCTGACCCCGACATGCGCAGTGGGAACAGCCTGTGGCGTAAACCGTGAAGGGGTCTATAGAATCAGTTAATAAAATCCAATGACTACAATGTCCCTAATATTGTTGACACTGTTGAACAGAATTAAAGTCTGTGCAAAGTCAATTCTTTTTATCATCATTCAAATTTAGCTGGGTGGTTATAACACATTTTTCTGTAGTGTGACAAACAATATTTTTTGATACACTTGCAGACCAAATCCATACTGATGAGTTTCATGCACAATGCATTTAAGTAAAACAATCATATACCCACTTAAAAATAAATGTCCCTAAAGGTTCCGTATCGTTCCTTAACCTCCAGAGGTTTGTCTTTTTTTAGATTTCTTCCGATTGGGGTTAGGAAGAACCAATAAATAAAATAACCATATATTTTTCTTTGAACATGTGTAATTGTCCATGTTTGTGTACAACAGGTTCCAATTACACAGAATTAAGTATTATGGTGCAAACAAAAAATAAAATGTGTCTTGGGAGGTTAAAGAACCTTTGACATCCACAGAACCTAGCTGTTTCCCGGACCGGGTTTATCCTAATCCCAAACTAAAATGCATGTTTGAGGTGCCTTAATTTAAAAACACCTTTACATATCTTAACATATCAGTAATGTTGTTTTGTCTTAAGATGCACACCAGTAATGTTTTTTGTAAGGTTTGCTTGTAAAACTTAAAATGTCCTAATAACTATGGCCTAGTCTTGGATTAATCTAACCCTGTCCAGGAAACTGCCCTAAAGGGTTCTAAACAGCCCTAAAGTTTTTACAGACTATAAAAATGTAAGCAAGGTTCTTTGGGGAACCAAAAAAAATGGTTCTCCTTTAATGGCATTAATGAGTGCATTTACATGCACAAAATAAGCAGGTTTCTATAAGATAATTTTTAATAGTTATCTGTTGTAACTGGGACAGTACCTTTTCAAAAAGGTACACCTTTGTACCCAAAGAGTGCATATTAGTACTTTACAGGTACATATTGCAGGGCTCCAGACTGCCACCAAATTGTGGCATTTTGCCACCAAAATTTGAGAGTGTGCCACTGAATTTTACATCGTCGCATATGTCCGACCAGAATATTTGACCTTTTTTTGGCGATGTGACACTGAATTTGAAACAGCACATTGTACTTTCAGCATCTATCATCAAAGTATTTATTAGAAATACAGTGGAAATTAGTAGAAATATGATTATTTGTTTAGCATGTTGATTTACGGTGTGTGCCCCTAAATTTTCTGGTTGCACCCCTTAAATTTTCAGTCTGGGGCCACTGTGCTCCTAGTGAAAAAAGTTAGTCTGGAGCCCTGTATTGGCAGTTCAAATATACATATTTGTACCTAAATGGTACATATTAGGACCTTTTTTTAAGGGTACTGCCCCAGTGACAGCTTTGTACCTTTATTTTTGACAGTGTATTCAGAAAACTGTATTTAGATTTGGAGATATGTCAGGTTTCTCCCAGGCAGTGGTAGCATCACAACCTATGGTACGCCTAGTCATTCAAGAAACCAGTAGGATGTCTATGCGTTTACGTGACCTTACGTTATCAATTTATTTATTTATTTTTAACCCCTGGTTTCACAGACAAGGCTTAAGCCTGGTCCTAGACTAAAACACCAGTTTGAGCCGTATCAACTAATAATAACTTGCCCTAACAGATCTTAACATAAGCCAGTGCCATTGATTTGTCTCAAGATACACACCATTAACGTCTTTTTCTAAGGCATGTTTATTAAAGATGATTAAACACCTTATTTTAACTAAGGGCTTGTGCTGGCTTTAGCTTAGCCTTGTATGTGAAACCAGGCCTAAGAGTGTCATTTCTAAAAATAAGTAACAGCACAGATGCCAGTTTTAAATAACTTTTATTCACTTTAGAGGCAAAGATTCCCAATAGCAGATTGACAGTGAAACCTATAACGGTCTCCCAAAACCAGAGGCATCAGCATCCATGTTTTTGTTTGTAATATTTCACAGACTGGTGGAATGAGCAGAACGAACAGGGTTAAGGCTAGAATCAGGTGTCGAGTTGTCCTGCTCATTTTTGTTGTTCTTTCAGCCACATGAAGCTAATAACTGCTTTGGCAAAAGCTGCCCTTGCCAACACGCACACAGACAGCCTGGCAGGCAAAGAGATAGGTAAAAGAAAAGGTTTGGTCAAGAAATAAAAATTTGATTTCATAAATCTTTTTGAGGGAAATAAAAACTGAAGATAACCAAAAGATATACAATTCAATCATGTCCACACACAAAACAAAACAATCTAACAAGCAATCAAACTGTTGAAAACAAAGTGACATCAGGTAGTGGTAAAGTGACATCATTTTGCACGCTTTTGACCAAAGAGACAGCAAATTAAACTTGACAACAACCCCTGAAGTTGTATATACTCTGTTCTGTGTCTAGCCTGCAGTTTCTTTGCAAAGTTGGGGTCAGCTTCAGAGCTGGTCTTAGAAGATTGCCAAGCTATAAGATCTTCTCACCAATCCAAGTTCATGTAAAGATTTGTCCCATGCAGCAAACTACCTCATTTAACCAGCATTGGCTTTCATATTTGAGAACACTGGTCTGCAACTGACAGGACTGAGAATTAAGTATGGTGCACTGATAAGAACCGATACTGACAATGATAGCAAGGTTAACAAGCTAAGATAGGAGAGGCAAGCTCAACCATAAATAGTACAGTGGCATGAGGTTTCAGTAGCGTGAGAACAGGGGGAGAAATGAGAGTTCCCTGATTCAGCCCTTTACCTCCCATCGTCTCTTTTGGTGCGGGCATGAACCAACTCACATGGCTGTACCCAGTTGTTATCATGAAGCCCAACTCGACAACCAGGTGTGTCTTTATCTGTGCGCCG
Organism: Misgurnus anguillicaudatus; assembly: GCF_027580225.2. Classification (NCBI taxonomy): domain Eukaryota; kingdom Metazoa; phylum Chordata; class Actinopteri; order Cypriniformes; family Cobitidae; genus Misgurnus; species Misgurnus anguillicaudatus. Next base: position 15,112,808 of record NC_073360.2, on the reverse strand, counting down.
GCAACACATCCAGTAGGAGCGTCCATAAGGCAAGTCGTGGTGGTAAGGTTTAGGGTGCCAGCGGCAAAGCGACACATCTCCCCGCTCATACTGCCGCTTGCACTGCTTGCAGGGATCATCGCGATAGAGGGGGTCCTGGTTCCACCGAGAGTCCGTGGCACGTACGCCGTAGGTTTCGATCAGGGCCTTAAAGTCATGGCAGGTGCATTTGAGGGCTGCAAGCGCATGGGTAGGCAGGTAGCTAAAGATATTGACCATGATGTGGTCTGGAAGCGAAAGCATATATTGTCGTGGTTCCAAAAGCCGCTGGATCTGAAAGCGAATCTCGAGGAAGTCATGGGACACATGGCGATAGAGGCGGCACAACGGAGGATCAGAACAATCATCCACAGTAGCCAGTGGGGAGTCTGGCCTTTCTACTGTAGTCCCCACAGGCCCATTGTTGTTTGCACAATCTAAAGACCTCATTCCACTGTTAACCCCTGAACAAGTTTCATCTTCAGTAGCTGGTGACTGTAGGAAGAACAGCTGTCCAGGGGGTGGGTCCTCAGAGGCATCATTTGAATTACCTCCATTAGGCATTGCAAAACATACAGTCTCTTCTTGAACATTCTCTGTGCTGTCTTTCCCATAAAAGACACATTGGTCTACTGCACCAGTTACCACAACCTCAACGTGGAAGCCAGTCACCCTTTCTCTAGCCACTGCGGCCTTCTCTCCTGAGGCAGGTTCTTGGTTAGGGTCTGGTGTTGTCGAGGAAGGCCTATCTGTGATGCTCTCACTGTGTGAATCACCCTTTGCTGAGCCAGCCAGGAGAGTACCTGGATCTCGAGATGAAGGACTTACCAGCTGATAGAGGTCACAAGTGATCTTTTCTTTGCCCCTGGCTCCTGCTTGGCTCCCTCCTACCCCGCAACTCATAAACATGCATTTTGGGTGGCCGACCGGTTCAGATTGGGTGCGAGGGTCCAAACTCGACACTCGAAAAGCAATTCGTACTTCCCCTCGACCGTGGCTTGAAGCACCACCGACAGTATCCCCAGTATGTATGCAATCTCTTGCTGAACCATTAAGTTCAGGCCGCAGAGTAGTATTGTCGAGGTTTTGCTGTCGAGACTCAAAATGTGCTACAGCTTGAGCAACCCGTCTGGATTCTTGCTGCTGCTGCTGATCAAAGTCACTTTGAGAAGCTGGTGCAGATAAATGGGGATCTGAGATGATTACGACAGGTTTCTGATGAACTGTATAAGAACTTGTCTGTCCTTGGGCGACCATACCTTGAAGAGCCAAGGCTGTACGTTGTTCTACAAGGGCCACCATTTCAGCTACAGAAATCAGATCTGTTTCACTAACTCCAACGCCATCCTCTGCCAGGTTGGACTCTGCATTGGGCATATCAACAGCAACATTTTGAGACTTTGCGGGAGGGTCATAGGAGGAACAGCGACGCCGCCGTTTGGCCTTGGTACAATCGGTAGCCCAATTTCCCTTAAATTTCATTGCACTAGGTCTGGGAATCCCACCATCGTTACACTGGTGAGCTACAAAGAAGGCAATTTTCTCCTTGGTGTTGCCTGGTTTGATGACATACCATGTATCAAGGAGTACCCTGCCGTCCTCCATCTGTGAACTGGAAGAGGGTGGTGCAGCAGGGAGTGGTGGAGCCAGCAGGGTAGAAGATGAATCTGGTGGGGTGTTCTCAGTACCAACATCCTCCTCTTGCTCCTCACCGACTCCATGGGCCTCTACGGTTGTTACCCCAGCATCGTCAGCCTTACAATGGGTGGTAGTTGTTCCGCTGTGAATTGTACCATTGCTGTATGGCTTATTCTGGGAGTAGGTGCCAAAAGGGCGTGGGCACCACAGTCGGATGTGGGAGAAGGTGTCACGGTTCATTGTGAGCCCATAGGGAGCATATACCTGCCTCTACGCCAGGCAGCTACTTTTCAATTCACCACTCATTCTCACTGTTCGGGTCTGCAAGTTCCAGTTGAACAGAATGATTACTCCATCTGAGAAGAGAAAAGGAAAAAAGGGGAATACTTAGCGTCATTGCATTCAAAATCTTTGTTCTGTGAGATGCCCCCCCCCCTTGATATGACTGCTAGAACATAAAACACTTTTTAATATTGTGTATTATGCATCTTCAGCAACAAAATCTGTTCATCTTGATATCTATTTGAAACATGATAAAAATTATATTCATATAGTTTCCTTATTTTTGTGGAAAGACTTTTTAAATAACATAGCAAAATTCATCAACTTTTTAACAGTTTTAATTGCATCCTTTCCAATTAGATAACCAGCCAGCTGTAACAATCCACAAAGCTTGTGTACCACTCTGAAAAATGAATGCATTTTATGAAACCTTTTATCAAAAACATCTAAAGCATTAGTACCATCTACTGCTCTTTAACACAAGGGCAAAAGGACAAACAATAAAGGCCTGACAGGCTGCAATTAATCATATTTATGAAATCACTAAATGAAATGTCAATGGATTTTAGTAGTCTAACAAATTTAATGTCTTCTTAATAAGAACAGACATGAGCATGATATGAAAGCTACTAGTGTAGCTGTAATCCTCTCAACACTAAGCCTTCCTTCGGTTAAACATTTTTAAATAAGAAAAAAAGCAGGATTTTGTCTTTTTTAAAAGACTATATCTGGGAGATGCTTTCTACTTGATGATTCTACAGCTAAAAGCAGTGCTGATTTTTTATGCTTTGCGATAACAAAATACCATCTGCACACTGCTCTTTTCTATCCTACTGGTAAATGAGTAACGGCATTTTTTTGTGCGCACAAATGCACGGCCTTGTAAAGTACACTTCATTTGATTCATACGTATACACAAATGTTCAATGCACGTTCATTGCAACAAATTGCAATATATCTTCTGGTCTGCATATGACATTCTGCTGTATGTGCATGTCCAACTTGCACATACTATGATGAAATTTGCTTCATCCACACTGTACACCGAACCTTGCATTTGATTATTTTTTATGATGAAATCAAGTTTAGAATATAATTATAATAAAAGGTTAAAGGGACACTCCACTTTCCAGCTAGAGTTAAACATTTGATTTTTATCGTTTTGGAATCCATTCAGTCGATCTCCAGGTCTGGCACTACCACTTTTAGCATAGCTTAGCACAATCCATTGAATCTGATTAGAACATTAGCATCACGCTCAAAAATAACCAAAGTGTTTGGATATTTTTCCTATTTAAAACTTGACTCTTTTGTAGTAACATCGTGTACTAAGACCGACAGAAAATTAAAAGTTGTGTTTTTTTAGGCAGATATGGCTAGGAACTATACTCTCATTCAGTTTCAATATTTTTCCTATTTAAAACCTAACTTTTCTGTAGTTACATCATGGTACTAAGACTGACGTAAACTTAAAAGGAACTATACTCTCATTCTGGCATAATAATCAAGGACTTTGCTGTCGAACATGGCTGCAGGAGGCCCAATGATATTACCCAGCAGCCGAAGATAGTCCCCTTAGTATCTTTCAATAGCAGGGGGTTATTTTTGGACACTATGTGATATCATTGCTCCTCCATATTTAAAAAAAAAAAAAAAAAAGAAGTGGAGTGTCCTTTTAAAGACGCCTAGAAAACCTAAAAGATATTTAAAGGCACCCTAATCCCCCCCAAACTAATTCTGGATTTACTATGTTAACTTGAATGCTCTAAAACCTACCATCTTTTATAGTTTATGGTTTATAAATAGAGATTATAATAAAGGCATGCATTATCTAACCATATGCCTGGAGATTTGACACATTGCGATTAAGATCTAGAAGATCTAGAATACACATTTCAACAGCATTTTATAAAATTATGTAGGGAGAGTAATTGATTCATTTATGAAAAGAGTGTGTCTCAAAACATTAATATCCTACTAAATGTCACTGTCCCGCCAGCGGGATGCGTACGTTTACTTCAGTGTTATGCATATGAATTCTTATCTAATCATAACAAACTATATAGCACTTGAAAGCGTCTAAGAGTGTATTTTTCATTTATCCTTAGCATTTTGGGAAAGGAATGACATAGTGAGCCATTTCCTAAAATCCCACAGGTCCACAGGTGAGCACAGGTTGTTATTATATATTTGTAACGCTAATGCCCTATTTTAAACCTAAACTATCTTGACAAACTATATATCATTGGAAAGCTCTGAGAGTGTAGTTTTCAAAACGTTTTGTTCCTTTTTATTACGTAGCAGTAATAATAATACAGTTCATGTAATTTATTAATTTGTGACAAGAGTATGCAGCAAACCGTTGACACCTAGTGACCGTTGTTGGTAAAACCGTAGTTTTTTTGTGATTTTAACATGAAATTTGGATCCCAACTACTTGAGACATATGGCTTCATGTTTACATTATTATTTTGTCAAATACTTACATTTTTATCATTTTATTTATAAATTAACCCCTTAACTGCCACCCCCCTTTTTTTAGTGTGTGAGGGCGTGAAAAGTGGATGTGCATCTTTAAATGAATGTAACTCTGGCATGTTTTGGTCTAGAAGCCTAATCTTGGTCTTGTTTTAATAAATACAAATAATGCAATAACATACTAAGAAGAAATTTAAGAAATTGAATTGGTTTGTTTTAATCTGGAAAATAAATAAATTTGAGCCAAAAACAAAAAGACCAGATTACTACAGACTTGCCTATCAGGACAAACAAACATTAAAATGACTTGCTAAACGAGTCAGTCGACGAACATACAGATATATCATTTTGCTGAATGTAAATTATGCATGGCTCAACAAATTCATTACTCGGATTTTGTTTCTGTTTGCTTTTAATATGATACTACACTCGACGTATTCGACAAAAAAAACTGAAAACGACACCATTAAACAATTAAACAGGACAATAAACACACATTATCAAAGGTTTACCCAGCGCCCGCAACAAAATAAAAGCATAATCGACACTGCTGGTGATTTAATTAAAGCTAGCTAAATAAACTCGCAGTAAATAACTAATTTCATGAATTATTTGATTATTTAGAATTCACGAACACTATAAGCAATAAATGATGTTGTAATTTATGGCATCTGCATCCGTTTTATTCTTGCTCTCTTTTTGGCCTGCTCGTCTTTCTGATCCATGTATACTTACTTACATTTAAGCATTTAGCAGACAATCACAAACACCTCTAAAATGTTTTGCTACTTAAAGTTAAACCAAATCTTTCAATGCAAACACTGAAAAGCACAAATGAATATAAAGTATTGGGGGTCGTTGGACTCGAGGCAGTTAAAAAGCTGACCAAAATGATTAGCGACTAGCAGCCATTGCAAACTAGTAGCCAGCTTTAGTATCTGACAACGAACTAACATTCTTACATTAAAACAATAACATTGATTGTCAACCAATATAATCGGTAGCTATAACTTAGACGGGCAGACTACCAAAAAATAATTTCACTGTGGTGTTAGCTTATATTTATCTGCGTCAAGATGTAATTAGCAAATGTTTAGCATGGCTAGCTAAGCTAAAGTCTCCATGAAGTGTAAAACTCGCACAATTATGCTACATAAAACTGTATAATTAAGTATTGCATACATTACTGTGACGCTGGTGTACCAAACGTGTACATTTTCTATGGCATCAAACGTTTCTATACAGTTATACTTAATGTCTTTAAAAACAATAAATAATTAGCTCGGCTAAAACATTAGCAGGTCAGCTAGAATCATACATCTTACCTTTCATTAAAAAATTCCCCAGTTTCGTTCTGACAGCTTTTACTGTATAACCAGTAGATGGCTATATTGTTGAATTTAAACAAACAATCCTTCAAAATTCTTTGCTTGTCTTTCAAACCATCCGCATTTAAAGCTTATGCCAATGATGGTTGCAGGGCGACTGTTAGCATTTGTCTGCTAACTCGGTAATGAAGAAAAATCGCAATATTCGCCCAGCTTTACCAGCAACGAAATATGTTAGCTGTCATCCCAGTAATATGTTGATGAATACTGTGCCACAAAAAACTGCCGTCTCTTCAATTTAACCAGTGTTTCAATACTATTTCACCAAAACAAAAACAGTTGGTAAGTCCACAAAAAAAATTGAGGAAGGCCATTTTGTTGACAAGCAGCTGCAAGACGCTAGTAGCCAATGAAAAGACAAAGTTGATGGCATGCCCATATATGGATGTTTAGACACCTCCTCTATCTCCATACACCCAGAATGGGAAACATTTTTCTGCATCATCACCAGAGAGCCTTTCACTTTCACCACTTTTCACATAAATGTGAAGCTTGTAAAGAAAGCATTTATAGAGAGGCAGTCAGCTTTTATTAGCCCATGCATGCCAAGAATGAACTGATAAAGAAAGAAAATATTTAATAATATATTTTATGTACTTTTATGTAAGCTGTGTACATATTAAAATATGTAATGTGTATTGTACTACCTAATTTTTTTTTAATATATCCATTAATACTGTTTTTAAGATGAATACATAAAAATGTAATAAATATATTTTTAAAATTAATAATAATTTATCTTGTTTTTACACTCTCACACCTAAGCCCTTTTCCCACAGACATTCCGGAAAACACACTGATGATGTATTCCGGGATTTGCCCTGGGATTGTTTGATTTTGGTTTATTCACACTGCCAGTGATTTTCTGGAATCTGTGCATACGTTCGTTTACACACATCTCGAAAAGATCCTGTAAAGACACGTGACGTGACATTAGGGATTGGCATGTAATGCAATTGTAATCGTGCACTTGGTGGAAAATTTCCTGCAGTGTCTTAAGTTTAAGCAGCTTATGATCTGCAATTTCTCTCCCGAGGAACCTCGCTTGTGCATTTCTCTGATTTGATCATAAACTAGAGCATCAATTATTTTTCCATTAAGCTTGCGAATGATCTCAGCTTGTGGATGGTAAGGAGCTCCCTGATCTCTGCTTCATTCCAAGTTGCAGACATTTCTTCCTAGTAAACTTTTTCTGCATTTAGAGATTCAAAGTGTTGCACGATAATTGTCATTGCAACGACACGTGTCATGGCTACTACAACACACCTCTTACGGCATTATTCCTGCCTTTTGTTCACACAAGACACATTACGGAACTGATCCCAGCAATGTTACTAGAGTCCCATTCCAGGATCAATCCCAGGATTATTTCCGGGATGTGAATTCTGGGAGCACTGCTCTGTGTGAAAGGGGTATAAGCTGACTAGCCATATACTGGCTGCAAATAATTGAGTAAATTAATAATTATTTTACGTATGAGTAACACTTTACAACTTTTAAAACATATTATTTAAAATTGTTACATAATAAATTGAGTTAACATTTAAATATATTCAGTATGCAATAAAACGTTGATTCGTATATTGATAATGTATTTACTATTGATCTGCTTTACTTTTTTATATGTGAAAATTCTTAAAGCTGTGTTTTATCTTAAACCATAAACATGTATTAAAGGGACACTCAACTTTTTCATTTTCCTGCTCCCCTAGAGTTGAACATTTGATTTTTACCATTTTGAAATCCATTTAGCCGATCTCCGGGTCTGGCGGTACCACTTTTAGCATAACTTAGCATAATTCATTGAATCTGATTAGACCATTAGCATCACGCTCAAGAAACCCCAAAGAGTTTTGATATTTTTCATATTTAGAACTTGACTCTTCTGTAGTTACATCGTGTACTAAGAAAAAGTTGCGATTTTCTAGGCCGATATGGCTAGGAACTATACTTTTATTCTGGCATAATAATCAAGGACTTTGCTGCTGTAACATGGCTGCAGGAGGCGCAATGATATTAGCCTACGTAGTGCCCAAAAATAGTCCCCTGCTATTGAAAGATACCAAGTGGACTATTTTCGGCTGCTGTGTAATATCATTATTACGCCAAAATGAGAGCATAGTTCCTAGCCATTTTTGCTTATAAAATAAAAAACTTTGAATTTTCTGTCGGTCTTAGTACACAATGTAACTACAGAGAGTCAAGTTTTAAATAGGAAAAATATTGAAACTCTTTGCTTACTTTTGAGTGCGATGCTAATGGTCTAATCAGATTCAATGGATTGTGCTAAGCTATATGCTAAAAGTGGGAGCGCCAGACCTGGAGATCGACTGAATGGATTCCAAAACGATAAGAATCAAATGTTTAACTCTAGGGGAGCTGGAAAATGAGCATATTTTCAAAAAAGTGGAGTGTCAAGTTAGTTATTAAAGAGACACACAATACATTTATTTTAAAATCTGTATCCTTTAAGACATTCTTAATTAAAATAAATGTAATTAAATTAATATGATACTACCAGTTCATTTGGAAAACCAAATGAAAGTCACTTACATCCTTGCATCCTTACATCCTCGGGTATATAACTACACGCTGCGCGGACTGACTGGCATAAAACATCAAAGTACCGCGAGAGCACAGCTTTCCAATTGCTCTCGCGGCACTTGTATGTCGTACTTCGATCGGTCTGCGCAGCGCCGCATACTACACTAATAATCACACGTGTGTTTGAAAACTATCCCAGTACACCGTTACTACTGGCCACTGAGATTCATCAGGAACGCCCTGGGCCAAGTCCGATTGCACTAGAGCATCCGTCTATCATAAGATTCAGCCACGAGGACCCATGGTTGGTTCTCGCTCATGATTGGTTGGTTTTTGTATTTTTCCATTTGATTGGCTACGTGTGTTGTCAACCTTCAAAGCTCTTCCGTGTCCGGTAGTAGTTGCAAAACACGCAGAGTTGTATGGAGTGGAAAGGACACTGACAAGCTGAGACTCAAAGCATCAAATCTATTAACACGAGTGAGTTTTATTAATATAATTAATTATTATAAGAAATTATAGAGGAAATACACTGCTTCAGTGATTCCTAAAACTAAAAGAAACACGTGTGTTGAAATCTATGTGTCCATGCCATACAATCATAACTTGTATATATTATTGCGATATGTAACAATATTTTTATTGTGGTTGTATATGAGATGAACACTCTAATATATATCTGTTTTAAGTATACATCATAGTTAATAACACAGACTGTCCTTGAAAAATAATACGTTTAATGTAAATGAATGCATATGTATTACAGTGACAAGAAAGTATAACATTATTTGATTGGTTATATTATTAAAGTAAAATTAGTGTCACAAAAAAATAAACATGAACAATTGTAGCGCTTATTACCAACAATGTGCAATGCTCATATACAAGTATACTATTGTAATTATATTTTAAAAAATTTATTATCTTAGGTTAAAAATATTTTATTATATGGAAAATGAACATGAAACATTTTACGACTTGTTTTAATAAGACATGCACTCGTGTGATTTTTTTCAGTGACATTGGCAGAAGTGCTGCAGGTGTTGAGGGGCGCTGGCAGGGTGGGCACTGCATTTGCCACCACCCAGGGTGAACAGCTGAGGCTAATGGCCTGCAACTCAACCTTTGGTGCAGGGATCAAAGCGGTGGTCGAGGGTGCGATGGGCACTGTCATGCAGGCAGACGTGGTTGGTAAAACCTCGTTTACATCTCTGTATATTTAAAAATATCAAGGCCAGGAGTTTTCTAATGTTTTAATGTTATTGGTATAATCAGATACCCAAGACTCAAGGGTTCCCTGATACTTACAATTGGGAGGAGATGGAACAGGATGAAGCAGCCAAGTGGGTGGTGGGCTCTGAGCTGCCTCCAGACATCTCCAGCACAGATGGCATTGATGTTGCAGAGACATCAGAGATGCCCAGTGGTTCGTCTACTGGGACAGTCAAAGGAACTGGCTGGCCTGGTCAAAACACTCGATTTTTGCATGTGTCAATGTCTCATCACCCTGTTAGGTTTGTTCATGACTCTGTGGTGGCCGGGTTAAGCCCTGAGGACATAAAAAAGGCAAGGGAGGCAAAAAAGAGCATTTCCAGACCTGTACGACAAAAGGTGAGAAAAATAAAACTGGGACTGACGTTAAATGGTTTGTGTTGCAGTTTTAATATTGAAATTATGTCCAAATTTATCTGATGGCATTAACTCTTTCCCCGCTAGCGTTTTTATAAAAAGTTCCCACTGCCAGCGCCAGCATTTTTTATGTTTGTTTTTTTTTTTACAAAAGTTTAATGCCTTCCAGAAAATGTTCTTCTTTAAATATATAAACATATAATATATCAAATGAAAGAACAGACCCTCTGCTTAAAAAAAACCCATTTCATTCTACCTTTGTTTGTTCTCTTTTTATCATGTCTCAAATATGAGTAGTTTTTTTTTTCAAAAATACAACATTTTGAGCAAAAAGCTGAGAGAATTGCATTTTTGTGAAAGACTTTTGATAGAGATCAGATTCAGAGCGATTATCAAAACATAAACAGGGTTTTAACTGTTTGCCCTAAGCCGGGGATACTTCCGGGTTTTATAAGTTGGGAAGCTGCGCTACCAGGTGGATAAGTGGAAATACAGATTGCTGGAAAAAGTTGTCAATGGCAGGGAAGCCATACCTGTCAACACTCCTGTTTTTCTCGGGAGTCTCCCGTATTTCACACCTATCTCCCGCCCCCCTCCCCTTTTGTTATTTCTTCCAGAAAACACCGTAATTTAAACGGCCCTACCTCATTATATAAAAAATCTCATCAATACATTATTCCAAGGTTGTCCGGTTGCCAGATCTCGTATGAAAGGAATCCTACTCACACAATAGAGACATCATACAATTTTGAACCAATTTTTGACCGCAACCTACAACTCGGTTGCACTGTTGATATCTGCGCAGGTAAACGGGGGAAGTTGAATAACTAGACCTCACGTTTGCTGCTGGATTGTGGGTTAACAACGCTGCCATATTAGTGGTGACAACTGGAGGTAAATGCCTCCATGGCTCCGTCGTGTGCATAAAATCGTAATACGTATTAGAGTTAGGCTATATTAAATTGTCCGTCTTACTGTAGTTCGCTGGTTAGGGTTACTTATTGTAATGATATAATTATTACACGTATTATATGATATCATTTTAGTGCTATAAAAAGGAATGCAATCACTCTTTGCAACACTGCCACAACCCCCCTCAGAGATCTCCCGGATTTGGAAAACCAAATGTTGACAGGTATGAGGGAAGCGTTTTCTCTTAATTGACGAGTTAACTCGTCAATGGTGGGGAAGGAGTTAAGGAATATATTTTTAAAAATCTGTCTTCAAAAATATTTAAGTTGTCTGTGTAATAGTGTATATTCTTAAGGAGATAAATGCTATTTTTAACATGTGCAACTTTTATAACCTTAGTTTTTCTTGTTGGTTTGCAGCTTAGCGATCAAGCCAAAGAACGGAAGGTTCCTGCTACACGGATTAGTCGTCTTGCCAATTTTGGGGGTTTGTAATTCCGTAGTTTACTAATTAAACATTACGAATTCTATAAAGTGCAAAAAACATAATTATGGATTAGTGGACATGTCTATTGCAATAAGAGTACAATTGAAAAGCTCAGATGCAAAAGCCTCTAAAAGCAACCTTCGTCAAAACTGAGATAGTGATAATGACCGAATACTTCCACTTCAAATCCGCCTAATCCCGGGCCTTATTCAGAAATACTGGTTAGCTGGAAGATTTCAGATTCCAGTCCAGTGCATGGAAGAAGAACTGGATGAACAACAGTATTCATACAGATTTTTACTTTGTTGAAGTAGGTTAATCGAATATACTAGGATATTGACAACATTTTTTTGCCTTTTACATTTATAAGAAAAAAAAAGATGGTAAAGAGTGACGAGACATTTTTTAAAATGTTTGCATGTACTTGGCAAAAAAACTAATTTGTTAAATACCAATGAAAAGACTAAAGTGATATTTGTGAAAATAAGGCATTTCGATTACTGCTGAATAACGTTTTCATTAAAGTGAAACTGAACCTAAACATAAGACCTTGAAAAAAAATTGCTTTTTTTACCAGAAAGTGTGTCAGACGCACTTAGAGGGATTTTGCATCTGTGTTTTTTAATTACTTCTCAGTAAAATATTGCATTTATTGTCCCAACTACAGTAACACTGCTGTGTTTTTATGTAGGTTTAGCTATTGGACTTAGCATTGGAGCCATTGCTGAGGTGGCAAAACAGTCTTTTGGGGGAAAACGTTCAGGTAGCACATGCTCTGGTGTCTAAATCATGTGGCTTGGTCTGTTTGCTAAAATGGTTTACAGATCATCCATATTAAAATGATTATTTAGCATTTTTGGTAAAGTTCTGTTGTCTTTCTCTTTAAGAAATGAAGGCTCTTTTAGACTCTCCGCTTCTGTCAGAGGCCAATGCAGAGAGAATAGTGGACACATTGTGTAAGGTTAGAGGAGCGGCCCTCAAGATCGGACAGATGCTGAGCATTCAGGGTACAGAATTTAATTTAGTGAAATAAATTAAACTAATCCATTTAGAGATCTGACCTGTCACAAAATATTATACACAGCATTTCCAATATAAAAAAATTATTGATAGAGTTGGATGAACTGTCATAATTTTTTATTACATGATGTATGTGATGTCTTTAATAGACAACAGCTTCATTAGCCCACAACTACAGAAAATATTCGAGAGGGTTCGACAAAGTGCAGACTTCATGCCATCCTGGCAAATGAATGTAAGTAATATTTTAGCTCTATTACTTGTTTATTACTGTGCACTTGTTTCTTATTACATCTTGTATAAATCAGAGAAATGCTGTTCTGGTGTCAGCTTGTATAATAGGTGGACATTTTGCCCCCCAGCCACTGTGGGGCGCCACTGGGCTGAATAATGCTAGTGTACTATTATATAGCTCTGGAGAAAACTCTTTGTTAGTGGCCCTGGTAGTGATGTCAGATGTTGTTAGTTCACTTTAGATCTTTGTGACTGATGTATTGATGCTGTGCCTTATACAGAAAGTACTTGAGGAGGAGTTAGGGTCCAATTGGAAGGAGAAACTATCATCATTTGAGGAAAAACCCTTTGCTGCAGCATCCATTGGCCAAGTGCATCATGGAGTGTTGCTGGATGGAAGAGAAGTTGCTATGAAGATACAGGTACTGTCTTGATGACAAATGCTTGACCTAAACAAATTTTGGCTGTTTTGCAATGTACACTTAAATGTAAAGTGTATTAACGTACAGTAAAACTGCTCTGCGATTAATGATATGATCTTGTGTAGTACCCGGGCGTTGCTGAGAGCATTCACAGTGACATCGACAATCTCATGGCAGTTTTAAAGATGAGTGTTGTTTTACCTGATGGTGAGTACTTTGATTTTAATACAGAAGTTTTGAACAAAATCGCAGTACAGACATTGAGTCATTCATATCATTTGCTTGTGTTTTGTTCTCACAGGTTTGTTTGCTGACAGCAGTCTCGAGGTACTTCAGAAGGAGCTGGCGTGGGAGTGCGACTACAGGAGAGAGGCGGACTGTGCGAAACGCTTCAGGTGCTCTTTTAGTTAATGATTGTTTTGGTCTGGTGTCTCATTTAAGTCAGAGTTATTGAATAAATAATGTTTGCCATAAATAACGTCTACTATAAATGTATTTTATTCTGCCCTTTACAGGAGTTATCTTAAAGGAGATCCAGTGTTTGTTGTCCCTGAGGTCTTTGATGAACTTTCAGCACGTCGAGTGCTTACTATGGAGCTTGTTAATGGAGTTCCTTTGGATCGTTGTGTCGATCTGGATCAGGAGACTAGAAATGAGGTGAATTAAAGTCAAAAAGAAAGAATTAAGATTTAGGTCATTACTGTTACTTATCCTTGATTTTTTTACCTTTTGCATTATAGTAAAAAAAACCTCATCATTCTCATTATTTCTCATTTTGTTGTATTGTTACCAAAAATGATCTATTAAGCTACAAAAATATTTGTCATGGTTTGGAGCAAACCTCAGGAGGGACATAAAGTCACCCAACAGCAAATCTAAAAGATGAATATAGATTTTTTCATAAAATAGTTCCTTTAGTATTTTGTTGTTGAAAAGTGAATTTGAATTTCTTTTTTTACTGCAGTATTGAAGATCGGAAAACACTGCATCTTTTTTTTGTTATTTTAACCATGTTTTCCCCATTTAAATTTTGAGTAAATAAATTATATATAAATAATGTATATGTATTTCCTCTTGTATCTGTGGTACTAAGATACATTTTATTTTTTAGATATGCTATAACATCCTGCAGTTGTGTCTGAGAGAGTTGTTTGAGTTTCGCTTCATGCAGACAGACCCCAACTGGGCCAACTTCTTCTATAATAGTGAACAAAACAAGGTAAGGAACCACCAAGACAATAGACACGTTTCATTGCCCTTCCAATTGAAATGGTAAATTGAAAATGCACTAAATGAAAACGCATCGATTTTGCAAAACTCCTATATATTGCAAAAATGTTATGATGCTCAGGTAAGGTGGTTTTTCAGGCAATTCGTAAAAGGAATATATCGCAAAAATGCAATAGTGCAATGTTTTCGCATTTAAAGGTCACCTGACGTGGGTAAATGTCACATGATGATTCTTTAAATATGGCACGGTTTGGGAGAGATCACAATGGTCAATATGGCCACTCTAGCAAAGAAGTCACACCTTCCAGTAAAAGAGGCAATCGTCAACCGTTAAGAATGACTTGGGGGGGGGGGGGGGGCTCTGGATAGACTCACCTTTTCTTTGCGACAGTCCCTGCCGATTGACAACTGTGCAAATAGCAAAGTGTTAGGGGTGACCCCGAATAGTCGAAGATTCGATGCATCGATAGTAGAAGCCTGATTCGACTACCAATCTCACAGTCGAATCGTCGCAGATGTGTTATGAAATGAGGATCCTTTAATTTTGGCCATATGGGTGCACACATTATCTGATATCACATAACAGCTTTCTCCCAATATATTAATATACAGCATATTATTATAATTCTGCAAATAATATGTGAAGTATCAGCTTTCAATAAATATTTTTAAAATGCGTTAATAAATCCAGCAACCCCTGTGACCGGGCTACACGTCCATAAGAGGTTCATATGTTAATAAACCATTGCCTCTTTGTTTCTACATTTAAAAGAAAAAGCTGGCAATTTTGGCTATACGTTCATTCTTTTAATAATTTCTTTATTTTATTTTATTTATAAATCACTCTGGGTTATCTGATTTATCTATTTGGCTTGTGTTTTGTTTCCGTACTCTTCATGCATTTTGCACATTTGTTCTGCACTTTGTTACTTCTGACCTTATTTTATAAAAAAAAAATGTATTTATTATAAACGTAAATTCTGATCTAATTTAAGTCTGTACATTTTGGATTGTTTTTCGTTCTATCGATGTTGTGCTATTGCGTCCTGGCCATGTTTGCGCATGCAATTTAGCCGAACGTGCTAGGTGCGCTTCGTCTCATATTTAGAAGTTCATAAAACTAAACATTAAAAAAACGGATGTTTTTGACGGGTATAAGTTTTTAAAATGTATTTAGAACATAGTGGTTATCTTGTCAAAAGTTAAACTACAAAACAGGTAAGCCGTTTTTTTTTAATTTCGGCGATGAAACGGAAAATATCTGCACCGAACCTATATTTATGCCTGACACGACGGTCTTTCTTGTGATTTAATATTCGCGTCAGTGTTCACTTTCAAATGATAGAAAAGAGATTCCTGAAATAAATAATATCATCAGTTGTTTCTGTATCTACAATGAATGGAGATGATCAAAGTGAAAGCAAGCAGGTATTTCTGTGCTAAATAATAACCCGTAGTGTCTATAAAATCATTAATTTCAGTGTTTTTATGAATTGTATATAAAGCTTAGTTTTTATAATTTGCAGTAACAATCACAAATTATTTGTCATTTGTCGTTTTTTTGGTCATGACTGCTTTGACGCGCTTAATCTCCAAATTAAATAAAAACACTGAATTAGCCGAGGTTTCCAAGGCAGGACCACCTTTGTTATATTTTTAGTTTTAGTTATCAAAATGTTTTTTGTGTGATGTTCTGTAGATCGTGGCTTTAAAATGTTATGAGGAATAATTAAACAAATGTTGCCTTACATTTTACCTTAATAAAAGTTGATAAAAGTTATCAATTTGTACCTGGTCTGACCCCCTCCCAACCCATGCACACACACACACACACACACATAGATGATTTGACTATCGGTCGACTATGAAAGGATTCGACAATTCTGATTCGAATATGTAAATCCTTAGTCGAGGACAGCCCTACAAAGTGTACAGCATATTGTCTTTCATGGCAATATTGTACTTTTGCATTTACTAGCACACAATCATGTGTACTTTTGACTCTTTCCCCGCCATTGACAAGTTATCTCGTCAATTAAGAGAAAACATTTGCATGAAAAAACTTGTTCCTAAAGAGTTTTAATGGTTATCTGTAATACCATGATTTTCCACTAGAAGGCGCACTTACCCAATTTATAAAAAATGAAGCAAAAATAATTAATTAATTTAATTTACACTCTGTGTATGTTTTGATAATCATTCTGAATCTGATCTATAACAAAATTCCTTCACAAAAATGCAATTATTTCAGCTTTTGCTGAAAATTTTGTATTTTTTAAGAAAAATATCCATATTTAAGAATTCATTATCAGAGAAAAAATATAGATAGGATGAAAAGTTTTTTTCCGTTTGTTTAAAAGCAGAGGGTCTGCTCTTTCATTTGATATATTTGTATGTTTATATATTTTTAGAAGATTTTCCTGGAAAGCATTTGGTGAAAATCACAAAAAATGCTGGCGGGCAACTTTTAAAAAAAGCTGGCGGGAATGAGTTAACAACATGGCAAATGTTAATAACATTTAATTAAATTGAAAGCACCCCTGGAGACATTGCAAACATGATGGCGCAGTGATGCAACCTACTTAAAAAGACTGGTCGAACACACACGTTGCTTTAGTCTCATAGCATCGGTTAATGAAAATGCCATCATTTTTTAATAGTTTTTTATTGGCATTTAGAAAATAATGCTAAAATTTTGCACAAATGTTTAGTGGAAACCAGGGTACTGATAACACCACTGTTATTGATCTTTTCTTTAGGTTCTTTTACACTCTCAACTCTCAATTTTATGTCCCTTTGTTATCTTTCTACGCTCCATCTAGTTCTTCCTATTAAAACAGTATGCACACTTTTGATTATAACAGATATATCTGTTGGACTTTGGAGCCTGTCGAGACTTCCCAGCGTCATTCACAGACGATTATATAGAGGTGCGTATGCTGTGAATACTTGCACATGACACATTGTAGTAGAGTTTTCATAAGACGTGACTTTAAGTGTAAACCAGTAATATAAAACTGATATACTATACTATGGCGTACATACTACTCAGTATAGATAAGTGCAGATGTAAATATGTGGCTTCATAAACAATTCAGGGTGGAACTGTAGAACAATGTTGAACATTATGTTGAATGTTTAAAGAGTATTATTTATTAAAGATCTAAGGTAAATCTTTAACAATATTATCATAAAGGTCCACTCAAACCGTTTTCTGTAGCCTGCCTGAACCTGTGTATTTGATATGTTATTATACAGTAACTATTCCTATTCAAGGTGGTGCATGCTGCTTCAATCGGAGACAAAGCGACCGTCTTGCAGAAATCCAAGGACCTAAAGTTCCTCACTGGTTTTGAAGCCAAGGTTAGCTTGTAATATTTTGCATATTTTCTATCTACTTCTTTTTCTTTGCTATTACATGCTACACATACTTCAAAGCTTTTAATTTCATTATGGTTTACAACAACTGTCATCTTCTCCGTAGGCATTCGAGGATGCACACGTCGAGGCTGTCATGATCCTCGGCGAAGCGTTCGCTTCTCCTGATGCGTTTGACTTTGGCAACCAGAACACCACACAGCGCATACAGAGTCTGATCCCCGTAATGCTTCGACACCGCCTAACACCCCCTCCAGAAGAGTCTTATTCACTACACCGTAAAATGGCTGGATCATTCCTCATCTGTTCCAAGCTGAAGGCCCGCATCACTTGCCGAAAAATGTTTCTTGATATTTACAATTCCTATAACCATCAGAGACAGAAAAGATGCACCCAGGCTTAGGTCCAACAGGTAGTACACGGACTATGAAGTACCATGATAAAACTGTATATGCTCTTCACTGCATTACAGCCAAAGACTGACAGGTGTTTTATGCTTGTATTATTCTTACTACAGTGTTTATTTTTGACCATTTTGTCACTCAGAAAATTAACATGTTTGATGTTAAACCGTGTCTGTGGCTTATTTTTATACTTGAATAAGTTAACATAATAAGGGTAAGATTTTGTGCACTGCAACTGTGTATATGTAAATTATACTGTAAATCATTAAAATATATTCCCATTTATTTGTTTAAGTGTATCAAGTGTAAAAGTTGTTTTGTGAATGTCTTCAATTACTATCGGCAAGCTTTTTTCAAAACATTGAAAACAAAGGAGCAGATTAAATCTCAAAATGTTTCTCTGTGATGCATTATATAAATCAGTGGTTCCCAAACTTTTTCAACGCGTGGCCCCCCTGGTGTACGGTGCATTCCTTTGCGGCCCCCCTAAAGAAAATTTGTGACAAAAAACTTTTCTAAAACTCAACATTTTAATAAAAAAAAAAACATTAAATTATACAAAAAAGTAGTGCTTTTGGTTAGTAGCCTTATTTTTTTAGGTTTAATTACACAGAATTCATGAAAAATTTATGTATTTCATAAAATGTCATAAAACTGGGGCCCCCCTGGCACCATCTTGTGGCCCGGGGCCCCCAGTTTGAAAACCACTGATATAAATCATAGGATACAAATTACAAATGTGTTGCTTTAAGTCAACGTTGCAATTTATTTTGTGTTAGATGAGCATAAATCCTGGCACAATTTATCATCATTAAAAAATAAGTGACATAAGCATTTCTGTATTAGCTGCACGTCAAGCAGTGTAATAATGTATTTTATATTTGCAACGAGACCCCTAACTTTTGAAGCATTTATAAAAACAATGTAAAAAATGTACAATACCAGTACTGTGAAATCTAACTTATACACTATTTAAAAATCATATAAATACAGTAGTACACAAATATGGTATCTTAGTACTGTTTTTTTTTTCAGACAGAATACAACCCAAAAGGCAATAACTACGAATTCCTCTCATGTTTAATATAAAATATTTATGATAAATTTTTAATAATAGTAAGACTTGAACATCAGCGGGAAGAGTAATTTGCATATAGGCTTGGTTGCGCCAATGGGTGCGTCGAGAGGGCGGGGCTAGAAGGTGGAGCCGCGGGAGGAGCGCAGTTTATGCGCTAGTGACTGCTGCCGTCCACACGCGCAGAGATTATCACAAACCCGTCCGTTTCTTACCATCCTCTTCAAAAATTTACGACCGTTTAAGGAGCTTCACTCCACGTGCATCTGATCGAGGGTCATCGTGGGGAGCTGGACGATCTTGTTCTGATGTAGAATCATCTGAAAAAATTCCCCTCACATTTCCTTTGGATTACACAAAAGGAGGCACGAGCACTCATTGTAGTATCCTTCCATTCGGTAAGTCTCTATGGGCAATCTGTGCTCTACAACGACATTTAACATGCATTATTAATAGCTTGTGGGATTTCACAGGATAGGGCTGAAGTGATTGAAGATAGCTTGTCCATATCTCGGATATCTGGATTTATCAAGTCTATTTCTGTGGTGAAAATGCAGATTTGTAGCTTTTTCTACCTATATATTGGTGTATTATGGGTATTAAGTGGTGACAAATACAATACCAAAGTGGTAGCTTTTTGTAAACTGGCAACACAAACATGTCAGTGCGATTGGACCCAGATGTTTCTGAGCACACATCATAAAACGTCCCATTGTGTTTGTCTTTAGTAAAAATACGAATTTTACGCTTTTTTCAAGCACAGCTTCGGTTTCTTCAACGTGCATTTTGTTTATCTTTAAACGCTTGCTTACGTGAGAAAAATGTGCTTTTGTTAGACTAATGTAAACTAATGTGAAATTATGTAAGACTTGAATGAAAGGCCTGTGATATCTAACAGAAATGTTTTACAGTAAAGGATTGTTATCGATCCATAATGCTTAGGCCGTACACTATCAAGAGTTTGTCAGTGTCCTCACTGAAATATAATACGAGTACAAGACAACTAAAGTGTTACTTACTGTCAGATGACATATGTATTATTATAAACAATATTATTAAAAGCTTATTATGCCTTTAGCAGACGCTTTTATACAAAGTGCAGTGCTTTATTAGTATGTGGGATTCGAACCCATGACTTTTTGCGCTGCTAACGAAGTGCACTACCAATAGAGAAATTATTTCTCATTATTGACTGAAATTTTGACTTTATTTTTGAGTATTTTGAATTAGATTTTGATGCAAAGACGAATTTTCTTATTAGTATGGTAGCAATGTAGTCACTGAAAGTGGTCACTACTGTCTTAGCACACTTCTTGTAAATAAAGACTAGTTAATCCTAAAACAAAAACCAGACTGTTTGATTTGCACACAATGCATCGTAAAAAGGATAACTGTGCAGCTGTTACATTGTTGTTGGTATTGTTTTTATCTGATCTGACCTTTAAAAATGACTTTTTGCAAACTGATGTAATAAATTCATTATCTTCAATTTGTATTTTACAGCATGAAACACATTTTTAAAGTTACCTGACAACATTTTAATGGTGAACAGTCTAATTATTGCCTAATTCATCAAGTACACCCAAAAAATGTGGCTGTATTTAAAATCCTGTAAATTTAAAAGCTGTGAAACGGATTGGTTAGGCCATTAAAAGTTATAATAATCATTGCACAAGTTTTGTTCCAAAATAACTGTAAGCTCCTAAACGCAACTTTTCTGTGCCACCCTTTTTAATCACCTGTCCCGTTCACCGTTGGTATTGGACTGGATGTGCATGACAGCTGAATGGGTCTTTTTGAATGTCCAGAGTGGGTACCGTCTGTTTTGGGGTCTGCGGTATAAGTCTGCACCCCATTGTTATCCAGATGGACGGACAAGAGGTCCCAGCAGCTGAAACCACAATAGCACAGGGGCAAAGGCCAATCAGTGGGCTGCCGTCTAAGCTATGATACTGAAGAACGATGTCATTTCCTTTGTAATAATCAGGGTGTGACTTGTACACAATGGACTGGAGCGGCTGCTTTAAAAATCCCTTTTCCGTTTTTTGCTCAGCCATTCTTGGACTGAAATAAGTGAAGTGTTTTGTGTCGCACAGCATCCGTGAGCTGGTCTCAGTATAGGGGGCTGTTTGCTTTTGTGGTTCTGGTTATGCACTTGTCTCATAAACAAAAAACATATTTTATATACCTTGTGGCTATGAGTATTGCACAAATCAGCAGTGTTTTCTGTGCACATGGCACTTTGCTGTCTTCTGTAAACAGAAAAAAATCCATAAACTTCACATCTGTAAATGTAAAGTATTTTATGCTTTAATATGATATATTATGAGATTAAGTTCGGTATCATTTCTCCATCAGCTGTTTGTTTTGATCAAAGAGGTAATTTCGGTTAACATTAAAAAAGACTTTTCGGAAGACTTCAGAAATTCTTTGGAAAAATGACTTTCCCATTTCCCTTGTGTGGAAAATCCCTGGATGATTAAATGTAATCACATCAAAATCTGCAGGGCATTCAGCTGTGAAATTCAAAATAGTTTCTCTTTACACGGCATGCACATGTCTGAGTGCTTGTTTGTACACCTCACATTTTCTTTTGCTCATATCTGGTCTGCTGGTATACGACTGTTTACATTATGCATGAGCACACTTTGAATGGACTCCAGAGTAACAGAATGATGCAGCTCTTTCCTTTCTTAGTGCGTATAATGGGTGATTTAGTGATGTTATGGTAACGCATCCGGATTCTGCAAAGGTCTGTCTCTTATCAGACGTTCTTCTATTGAATTAAGGAGTGTAAATGGTTTTCTAGACACGTAGACTCCGTTAGATCTGCTCTTTAGATTGCTTAACTTAACTGATGTACAAAGAGGTATTTTTTGAGTGGGTCCACCTGGAAGTTGATAGGTCATGATTAACATGATGCTATGCTGGACTGAAGTGAATGACTTGGTTAAATTGCTTGTCAGCAAACAAGTACATGAGTGTTTTTATAAACAGAGTTTTTCCTCCATTTAAAAAAATCTTGTCCACATAAGCAGGTTTTAAAAAAATCTTGATCCACATGAAAACTAGGGCTGTGTATCGGCAAGAATCTTGTGATACATATGATAAGTACATGTGTTGCGATACATGATGCAATATATTGGGATATTTCCTATTTTAGGAATATAATAGGATATAATTTTAGAAAAGCTGTCATTGAGGACACACCACCATATGCAAAAAATGGTGGCATGCCCATTTGCTAGTACTTCCTGTTACAGTTTTAAGTTCAGAGATAAGAAAAATGCTACCTAGTGTTCGAGATGTAAACTCCAAACAAAACAACTGCCCTGAATCTTGTATGATTTTTATTTCTAAAATATCGGTATTGCCTTTTTTGAGAGTCATAACAGTATTGTCAAACGAAGTATCATGATGTATCGATAGTTTATAATTAAAACACAAAACATGCTAAGAAGCACTGTCAAGAGCATGCCAACCAACAAGTGACAAGATAACCCTAACTGTAAAGCCATGTGGGCCAATCAGAAGCCTAAAAAATTATTAGCAACAGTATTTTGGCTACGCCAGCCATTGCACAAACTCGTCTCATGTAAACAAAGAAGATAACAGGGCATACTCTTACATGCAAGTAGGGCTGTCAACAATGATTGAATAATTGTCTCATTGGAATTGTTTGACCTCATCGCGATGATTTCAAATCACCACAATGATTGCACATCCTTTAAAAAACACAAGGGGGAGCTGCAGCGCTAGTATAAATGGGACCGTATTATTAGATGGCACTCCTTAACTGATAGTGTAATGTAATATATTGCAAAGCCATTCAATACAGTGGAAAACTTTGAATTTTCAGTTTTTGAAAGATATATTTATTAAATAATTACTTTTAATTATGTGTTGTGTGTAGTAATATTTACTGCCAGGTAAAACTAGCAAAATATTTAATTTAAATAATCACAACAATGTGTGAAAATTATTTCATGAACAAAAAAAATGTATGAGAATTAAATGTAAAAGCAATAAAACAGACAATTAATCATGATAACCGTCAAAGTCCTAAAACAGGCAATCGTTCGTCATAATTGGCACAATTTATTAGACAATTAACTGTCAGCAAAATTTCAGAATCGTGACAGCCCTAGTTGCAAGCCAAAATCTCCAGTTTCACTGGCTGCATGACAACACTGCAACCAGGGTTTCTGAAAGTTTTTACTAGAGGTAGACCAATAGTACTAACTGTTTGAGGTACTACTAATATTATTGTCCTTTCAGCCTTGCTTACAAACGTTGGTTCCTGCTGTTGTTTCTCTGCTAATGCAGCACCTAGTCAGCAAATTAATGACTTTATAATGATATGAAGCAACGGATGCACGGATGCACATGTATTTTTTGCAGATAGCCGATTGTTCCACCAATGAACTATCAGTGCCGATTAATAGGCAAAACTGATTAATCGGTCTACCTCTAGTCTTTACACTAACAGGAGTTTTGAAAAAGGCTATTTCATTGACCTGATACAGCATTGCGTGTGGACGAGCACCCAAACAACATAGAAAAAGCTTTTTTTTTTTTTTTAAATACCTGCGTTTGTGTGGACAGGGCCTAAACGACTTTACATTTTAGCTGATGTCACCTAGACCACAATAGCTAGCTATTTAGCTATTGGCTTCATTTTGCCAGCATCTCCTACTTTTTACTCTCCAGTCAATTCCAAGTAAATAAAATCAAATCTTGCAAATGGCAAGTTTTGAATTATCTGGCATCTTTTATTCTGTTTTCCAAAAGTCGAGTAAGTGTTGGTGGAGTGCTCAGTCAGGGGTTACAGGTTGTGTGAAGGAGGGTGGTGGAATTGAAAGGCTCAACGGTAAGAATAGATCAGCTTGTTTTAGTCATAAACAGAACTACTGCAGATGCTTTACAAGAGCTCATGCTCTGAATACAAGCAAGTCTGTATGTTGATGTAAGAGAACAAGAGGACGAGAGATACAGAAGATGCATAAACTCATAGTAGCACCTTAGAGAGCTCCTCTTCTGTTGCAACTTCAAAGTGAGACCCATTGCTAAAGGAAATGAAATTCAGTCTGATTCCAGTTTCTCCATAGAGCATCTTCTGCCTTTGTTTTTTACAGCATCTGTGTTCGGCATCCCCAGCTTGAAACCGCAGGGCACAGCTCGATTTTTAGCAGATGCAATGCAGTCTGCGACTCTATGATATCTAATACATTCCTAAAGCAAACAAAGCTTATTTCACTCACTATAAACTATACAAATGCTGAGTTATGTTTAATCCATAGGTGGGTCAAAAAGGGACAAACCTGGGTTAAATTAAGAAAATGTTTACATTTGATTAATGGGTTAAAACAACCCAGCGTTTTTAGAGTATAAACTTATATAGATATAAGAATATAGATTAGACAATCAATTACATGTGTTGTGTTCTTAAAGGAAAACACCACAGTTTTTCAATATTTTACTATGTTCTTACCTCAACTTGGATTAATTAATACATACCTATCATTTTTCAATGCGTACACTTAATCTTTGAACAGCGTGTCGTGAATGTGTTAGCATTTAGCCTAGCCCCATTCATTCCTTAGGATCCAAACAGGGATGAATTTAGAAGCCACCACACACTTCCATGTTTTTTTTCCTATTTAAAGACTGTTACATGAGTACTTACATGAGTAAGTATGGTGGCACAAAATAAAACTTTTGTTTGGAGCCATAGGGGCTAGGCTAAATGCTAACACATTCAAGAAGTACTGTACAAAGATTTAAATTGCACGCATTAAAAAATATAGTTATGAATTAATTCATTTAAGTTGAGGTAAGAACATAGTAAAATATTGAAAAACGGTGGTGTATTCCTGTAAATATTAAGGAAGGACAGCAAAGTTGGTTCCAAATCAAAAAGCTGACATTTATGATATTGTTATGATATATTTACCTGTTGTATGTCAATTTTTGACCACTAGCTACAAGTTTCCAGCACCAGCAGTTTCGCCACCCTTATTGTGATAATCCACTTTTTGGATAGTTATTAAAACAGTTTGTTTCTCTCATCTTAGTAGCGAGCAAAGACAAATGTGCCATAGTAATAACAATACATTTTTAGGGAAAATCCACCCATGAATGCCATGGGCTACTTATTATCATCTCTGCGCTTTGGGCTGGGTTAGTATTTTAATATTGAAAAAACGACACGGCAGCTCTAGGAAATCCAGATCGGCATGCGCTTTGTTTGCCAAGACATTTACATTTTGTTTTTGACTTGCCACAAATACTCATCTGAAAAGGTTAAGGCTATCGCATGTCTGTGACTTGGTTTAAAGGTGGGCGTGGCTTGTTCTGGTGCACCCCTGAATGCCCTGCAGTGCAATTACACATCTGTGACTCACGCCTAATGCTAACATAGACAAATGTATGAGGGTGTGGATGCTTTTGACTGTTTCCCTGTTTCCATTCCTCCCCTTTCAAAACATCTGTCAGATGCCTTCAGCTGTTTAACAGATGTACTGTAGCATCTCCTCTGATCTGTGACAGAGGATCCTGCTGGAATAAGGTGGAGGAGGATGAGTTGGAGGAAACAAGTTGGATGCGTGTTATTAAGACCCAAAGCCAAACAGTAGCACTGATAACCGTTTCCGTAATGACTTCAGGTTTGGAACTTAGATTTTCCCAAATGTACATGCAAGCCACTTCAGGATGATCTTACGTATATTCGTGCATAAAGCTGTATCCTTACATTTTTGTATTTTTATCTCTATATCAAAAAGGCATTCGAACAATGGACCTTTGCATCACAGATAGATAGATTCTTTTATTCCTTTATCAGTAAATCTTCTAAATTCAGGATGTAATGCAGTGTGAATTGAGTAGTAGTGTCTGTATTGTGTTTTGTTATTGTACTATAATTGGATGTTTTATGTGGCAGCCTTTTGTCCAAGACGAATTTCCTTCGGGACCAATAAAGTAATCTTGAATCTTGAGATAGACATATTAGCTCGATAGCTTAATATCTACAAGAAGCCTTACTTTCTGTTTGCTATATTTGTACAGGGTTTCCCGCAGAAAATTTGTTAGTTAAGGTGGTAGGGTTTGGTGTGGGAATCAAAGGGGCGGGGTGTACCCATCATGATGAAAATGAAAATATTTTTATTTAAAACACTCAAATAAAACTTAATTTTGAAGAAACTATGACAGAAAATGAACACATACTAGATTATTAACAGATACCTCTTATGAAAATAGCTGCATGATGAAGTGAAACTAAGGGTTAATAAACACAAACTGAAGCAGATTTGTAGAACGTCTGGCGAACGATGATAGATAGCGCAAAGATTGTAAAAACTGATTATATCCCACTATTAATTACATTATCTTAAAGGATACTGTAGCATGTAAATAATGCACATAGAGCGCTCAACAATTATATCGAATCAACAGGCACGTGCAACCCAGCTAGCAGGTTGCTTAAACAACAAAAATCACCAGCTAACTTACTTGAAAATTGCAAGAACTATAGACTAATACAATAACAAGCCTAAATAAACCCAAAACATAAGTCCACTTACATTTCTCACAGACACGCGTTTTATCAACTGGCTATCCATCCTCCAGACAGTGACGGCCCACATCTTTCTCTCATTTGGCCGTGTGGCGCGCGTGCCTGCTTGTGGTGTGAAGCGCGTCCTCCGAGATGCACTTGACGGCCTTTTGTGCAGCAAATTATTTTTTTTGGACGACCTAGTTAAGGCGATAGGGTTTCCCAGCTGCGGCGGGCTGCCCGAACTGCAAAGTGCCCTGATTGTATCGCTTCCGTTTTGGGTTCAAATAGGTTTATTGTAACAAGTGCTAATTTTGTACAGCATTTATTAATATGTGACCATGGCCAGGCTAAAGTCTTGTAATCTAATTATGAATTTTGGCGCATCAAAGTTTTTAAATCTTTAACATGACCTTACTCAGTCAATATGAATCAGATAGATATCAAGGTTAAATTTTCACAGAATGGTCTTACATTACCTAGGATGATTTTATGTACAAAACAGTTAATCACTAAAAAGGACTTCAGCTCAGTTTTCACATGCAGGGTCATTTATAAAAATGAAATGCCAATTTATTGAGAAATGAGAATGGAGGTCCATGGAGCATGCAGGCTTTATTAATGCGCTTGACATTTTCCGGTGGGTTACTGGTGATTCAGTGACCACTGATAGCTAACTGGAATTACATGAATGCTTTCTGTAGGTTCTCCTTTGTAACTATGCCAGGCTGGCTGCCTGCTTACCTGGATGAAAGTTTTGCATTGTGAACCTCTAATGAGCCAGCAGACCTGCATCTATTGAAACAAGTCTGTTCTGCAGGCTTTGTTTCATCTTACCAACAGGCCGACAGTGGATCAATGAGTCTTGCTGTGGTATGTAGTTACACTTTCAGTCTTCTAATTGCCCCACACTATTCGTGCAGCGCCCATGTAAGATATTTTAGACGAGCTGTTATGTTTCTTAGCTGGCAAATTTTCTCTTGGTGGGTGAACAAATAGACTAAATCGGCATGTTAAAGGACGGGATATGATATGATGTTTGATAACCAAAAGAGTGGGCAGAAGATCTATCGAGATGGATGGTGTTGTCCTGAGTATTTGATATATGAAGAGAACAGTGGGGGGAATAATGATGACATAGCCCTTGGGAGAAAGTTGGTATCCTTCTTTTCCTTCCTCAGTATGCTAAATCACATCTGTACATGTCTTGCTGGGCTTAGCCTCCTGCCCTCAATCAATACACGTTGCATTGCAATCATCTATTATTGCACCGCTTGTTCTTTAGCTTGGTCTAAAAGGCCTCACTCACTTTCACTTTTCATCGGTTTGAGTGAGACTAGAAAAAGTGAGGTATTCAATTCTTGAGGATGGAGCGCATTCATCTGTAATACGTGAATGTGATTGAATACATTACTGATGTTTCAAATTACCAGATACTTCCTTGTAATGCGTCTTTCACATAGGACGCGGTGTGCGCAGCCAAGCTATTTGCGCCCTGCTGGCCAGACCAAAGTAGGCAGGGTTTTCAATAAATTACTACAGTGTTTATATTTGGGTTAAATAGTGGATGAGGAATACAGAGACTGATGTTCCCCGTCTCCAATTCATGTAACTTTAAGCTGCCTACCTACCTTCAACAAGCTACTTGACTTAAAACACACCTGACATGCCAACTTGAATTGGTACTTGTTTCCATGACACGGCTTTTCTTATGATGTCTCTGTATGAGCGTAAACTTGTATTATAAAGCTCCGGGAATTCTGAGTTTAAGCTTTTCGTCCATTTTGATTTTGGCACTTGTTTGAATGCCCTGTTTCTATTGGCCGCGCAGGTAATTGTCACAAAGCGTTAAACTATTAAGTTAAACTATTTTGAACTTTGACTGTGGCATGAGTGCAAGCTGCGCTCGCGCTTTTCTCGACACAACAACAAACTGCCCTCGCCCAGCGCAAGCCTTTGAAATGAATGGGTTTCATAGCCCAGCGCACACCACGTCCTATGTGAAAGCCGCATAAGGCAATTATTTCATAGTAGGAAAGAAGTCATTTTGAAGCAATGCTTGTTAGTAAGGAAGGCAGAACTACAGTCCAAGTCCCATTTATATAGTCAGCGCAAAGTGTTTAGTAAATAAATACAAACCTAAATACAACCTAGTTAGCCAGACCTTTGTTTGCTTATTTCTTGTATTTCATTAGGCTATGTTTTAACACAGAGATAAATAGAGAGAATGGGAAAAACACAGAAAAAGTATGTTACGTGTTTAAGTAAACCATTAAAGAGTTATATCGTCAAATAATTTTTACGGCAATCCATATTTCCGTTATTATCCACTTGATGCCGCTCTTACCCAAATTATAAAACACTGAAGCATACACTGATCCAAAAACTGTAAAAACTCTGTGTATGTTTTGATCATCGTTCTGAATCTGATCTCTAACAAAAATCCTTTACAAAAATGTTCAATTATCTCAGGGGTTTTTTTTGCTCAAAATTTGGTATTTTTGAAGAAACCTGCTCATATTTGACATGTAATAAAAAGAGAACAAATAAGCATAGAAAGCAGAGGGTCTGTTCTTTCATTTGAATTATTGAATTATTTTCTGGAAGGCATTAAACTTCTGTGAAAATCATAAAAAATGCTGGTGCTGGCTGGCAACTTAAAAAAACGCTGGTGGGGAAGTAGAGGAGTACAGGAGTAGTGTTGCGCGATATATACAGGATAGTATTAGGGGGTGGGGCAATAATTTACTAATTTATTTATTTGTTAATTTTTTGCTGATTTACCCTAAGGGGAACACTGTCACGTACACAACCTCCATGTTGCCATTAATCCCAATTGATGCCCTAGCTCTCTAAAATTTCTTGAGTGGCAGGGAGCGGGAACAACTCACACACTGATTTTAAAGGAATAGTCATCATTTAGTCACTCTCATGTTGTCATCTGCCAAAATTTGTGTTTAAAAGTAAGTTATTGAATATCTATCGATTGGTAGCCACAGTTTACACCCCATCATTGAATTGACTTGGTCGTAGTCAGTATCTTAAGTCAGTAGTAACACATAAATTTGCTAGTTGGTTTTGTCAAAATGTACATGGCGCTGCAACTTTCATCAAGGTAAATCACAATAAGGGGCCAATCACAACAAATGCATTTATGGCAGTTGTAAGAGCCTTTTTTGAATGATTTTCTATGGGCAGTGAGCCTTATGCGTGCCTAACACCTTGCGGGTTTTTTTGCCGCCTGCTGCACCACGTTTTTGAAGGAGTGCTTGTAGTGAAAACGGCCTTTCATTTTGTGGATAGAAGTTTACAATTGCTTGGAACAACCAGACTGCACTCACATACTCTCTCCTTTGTGTTGGGGCACCTCTCGATCAAGGTCAGAGCAAGCGCACCTTTTTTTAAAGTTAGCCCATTAGCTAGAACAGATAGCAATACATTTTAGAAGCTCTTGTAGAAGCAAAGACACTTTGACAAACGCTTGACTTTTTAAGCAATGTGCACTGGGAGTCATTTAGAGAAATGCTTAACTGCATGACTAGCAAAATACAAAATACTTTCCTGGCTTTGTTTTCCCTGCTGTACATTAAAATATGCCATGGCTCAGTGAAGAAAAGGGATGAGAGCTAGATATAGCTAGTTTTAGCTAGTTTTTCAGTAATAATTATGGGTGGCCTTGTCAGAATGAGTGGAAGAGACTTACCGGCAAAACATTAGCAATATGTCCCTGAATATACTCCACTGAGTGTCATTTTCTGCAACACTCTTGTTAATAAGCCAAGAAACTTAGACTTAGCCAACACTATTACTGGAATAAGTCATGGATGAAAGGCATTGTTACCCCTTTAGCTTTGAGTACCTTATACATTTAAAAAATTGTTATCACACAATATAAATAATAAAGAAAAATATATCAGTGCAACTTTCATCAAGTAAAATCACAATAAGGGCCGATTACGTCAAACGCCTTTCTGGCAGCTGCAGGCACCTTTTTTGAATGATTTTCTATGGGAAGTGAGCTTTATGCGCACCAAACGCCTGCCGCACCACGCGCTTTTGAAGGAGTGCTCGGAGTGGAAAAGTGCACAATGTCATTCGCGTTCTTCCATTGTCTAATCGATTGAGGGGAGAGGTGGGCCGTCCGTTGTGGTGACAAAAGTTTACAGTTGCTTGGAACAACCGGATTCCTGTGTGTTTGTGCACCTCTCACCCTCGATCATGGTGAGAGCAATCGTCCTCTTTTAAAATTTTGGCTAATATGATAGTTAACAGCAAAAGAGTGCTCACGCTTCAAATATTTTGAGTGAGATTGGCCCCTTACCGTGGGTTTACACCAGCCGCGTTTAAAGCATCAAATTTGCGTCTACCGCACCTACTTTGCCGCTTAAACAGTTTAAAGTTACATGTTTCATTTGCGCATGAAAGCTTCGCATGAAATTCTAGTCACCGAGACATTAAAACAGAAATTCGCGTCATGGGAGGGGCTACTACAACTTGCTTCCTGTAATTACGTCACTACTAGAGCAAGCTCCTGATTGGTTAAAAAAAGTTTAAATTTTTCAACTCGCGCATTTGCTGTGGCAATGCTCAATTAGCACCATTCGTACGGACTAGACGCACAAATGAGGCGGAATCGTGGCTACTGCGCTGCGCTAAATGCCTAATTTGCCCCGCGAGACCTCCAGATGCGCGTCAGTGTGTCTTTACATTGACTTAACATTGAAATCACTCGCGCTTGACGCCTGTACCGCGGCTGGTCTAAACACAGCATTAGGGCTCAGTCACACCAAAAGCGTTTATGGCAGTTGCAGGCGCCTTTTTTGAATGATATTCTATGGGCAGGGCGCGTTTGCGCGCTGTTTATGCGCGCCGAGCGCCTTGCGGTTTTCTGCCGCCTGCCGCGCACGCGTTTTTGAAGGAGCGCTGAGAGCGGAGGAGCGCCTGACGTCATTCGCGTCTTCCATTGTCCAATCGAATGAGGGGAGAGGCGGGCCTTACGTTGTGGCGAGGGAAGTTTACAGTTGCTTTGAAGAACCGGACTCCACTCACTCACTCTCTCCTGCGTGTTTGTGCTCCTCTTATCCTCAAACAAGGTCAGAGCAAGCGCCCTCTTTTTAAAGTTTCTGCTAATATGACAGTTAACAGCAAAAGAGCGCTCACGCTTCAATATTTGATTGACAAGACAGCTGACTCGGTGGTTGCTTAGCAATATGAAAAGCCGCGCTGCACTGCTCTTTTTTAAAAAAGGCAGTGCGTCGCGCCTTGCGTTTGCAAGCGTTTAAAGCGATTTTGGTGTGACTGAGCCCTTAGACTTCCTTCTGCTGGAAAAAATAGTCCCTGACATACTGTTAACAGCAACAGAATGTTTCACATATGTTTACATTGCTTAGGGTGCTACGCAGTGATACTAGGGATGCCACAATTCTCAAAATAATATGGATCCATTTGGTACAAACTATACGGTCCAGTACAAGGATGTAAATTGCGGTTTTTGTGTGTATGTGTTTATTTATCCAAATCTGTCCTTTTATTATTTCCGGCGCATCTGTTCATGTGTTTCAAAACCCATGCGCCTCCCTACGACTAAATATTCAATCACTATACGCTAAAGCTACAGGCGCTTAACTTGCCATGCTGGTGTCAGATTTCACACACACTCTACCATTGTGAGCTGAGAAGAGAGACACCAATGCGATGCAGTGCCACAGTCTTTTAATGTGGTCTTCATGCTGATGAACATCATCCTCTGATGCTTTAAAGGACAAATACAATAAACGTCAGTAAGACAACTGGTTGAACATAGATGCATATGCAACATTAGATGACTTGCACTATATAACAAAATTGAGCTATTATATTACATTTACAAAAGACTACATAGATTTAAAGGGAACATATCACGAAAATCTGACTTTTTCCATGTTTAAGTGCTTTTTTCAAGCTAGAAAATGTGAAAAAGAACAATTCAGTAACTTAGTTTTGGTAAACCATTCTCTGCAAGCATGTGAAAAAAAGGTCATTGAAATTTGGATACTCTTGTGATGCCAGAAAGGGATAATACCGCCCCTTAATCTGCACTATCCAAGCACTGCCATTTAGTGCAGAGATCAGATTATTTGCATTTAAAAGGGCACACCCAAAAACGTTGCTCACACCTACTAAGTGGCAATTTTAACATGCTATAATATATTATCCTTCTGGTATTTTGAGCTAAAATGTCACATATGTACTCTGGGGACACCAAAGACTTATTTAAAATCTTTAAAAAGTTTTGTGAAATGTCCCTTTTAAGTACCTGCATGCATATTAAGGATACAAATACAAACATTGCTAGCCGAACATTCATTACTTTCTAACACAAGAATTTCATATGTCTTCAAAAAACCTCTGCTTGGTAAAATCTGTAAACCTCTATGTGTTTTCTCATTTTTACCCAGGTAAATGTTTTTAAAGCATTAAAAGGTTAATAAGGACACCTGACAGAATGAGCATCAGCCCTGCTGGTACTGTACTACTATTAAGTTTACAAACGGGGGTTTATTTCAATCCAACATTAAAATGCTTCCACAACACTCATAATGCAAAAGCAATTAAAACTGAAGCTCACCTGCTTGAACTCTAATGAATCAAGCCGACGGCTTTAATGTGTTTCCTCCTTTCATCCCGACACTTCGCTTGTTCTCGATGATCCGCATTAAATCTTAAGTATTTCTGTACGTGAGTAACACGACTCTGCACATCTTTAAATGATTTTGCGGAGTTCAGTGACCCTGCATTAGCGCTCGTCACGACTTGCGTCTTTTTATTGCTTCTATGAAAAGTTTCCGACTGACAACCTGTCAAAATGGCGCATCAGTTCCAGGTGAACCCAGTTCTGTGGTGGTTCCGGTACTTAAAAAAACTTGGTACCGATGACTTTTTAATTTTTTTAGTACTGGCTTGGTTACAGAAGACCCGGTACTTTTGACAACCCTAGTGCAAATAATTAACCCACAATACAGATTTATGCTTCGAGCACACCAAACGCGAGGCATCGCATTCCTTGCGTTAGATTACACGTGGATTTAACTTCGTATCATGCTATTTTTTGTGAGTTGAATATTTTCAACGTGCACAAAGATACGTTTGAGGTGAATAGCACGTGTTTTCGTGGCAATCACCCTGCAATCGTGCTGCCCAATTTGCGTCATTCACGTCTTTACGTCGACTTTGTATTTAACGTTGAATTTGGGTTTGGTGTGCCCAGCAAACACACAAAGGCAACAGCTGTTGAAACCTTTCAGCAACAAATACATTTATACTTAATGTATAAATGTAAAGTAAATACAGAATGACACAATGCTTTTATATTATAATTTTATACTGACCTTTAACTTTATTAATAAAATAGCGTTTAATAAGCATGTTTTTGTGTTTCGCTTTGGTACCAAAATTGTTACCGAGAACCATACATTTTTACTGGTATCGTCTACTGAAATTTTGGTACCGTAACAACACAAATTTGCACTAGTAGATTATATAAGGTCAAAGGACATATGCGAATAGATGCAAATTCGTGTGGGGCGATGCAAATTACGCTAATGTACGCTATTCGTTTCAAACACTTCATCAAACACTTGAGGCAAAGTTAAATCCTGTGAGTCCCTAGAGCGAGGAACGAGAAATGAATGGTGTACTGTGTACACAGCATAAAGTGATGTTGCACCATTACATTTTTTTTCCTTAACATCTCACTGTTCCTGTTGCTTAAGCATAAAATAATGCAAAAACTTCAATGGGCTATATGCGAACCGTAAATTGTTGTTTAAAAACCGAGGTATAGGTATTGAACTGTGGACTAACTGTATTGTTGCATCCCTAAGTGATACACAGTATCATTGCGTGCAGTGGCCATGTTTTTTGATCAGAAAATCCCTTACATTTTAATAAATAAATCATACTACAACTTGCATTTCATTCACACATCATCACACTTATTCATCTTAAAGAGTTTAACTGTGTTGAGTAGTTAGCAGCAAAGTAATTAAAATGCAAATTCCTATAATCCATAATCTTATATTGTTGGCCATTCAAAGCTACAGTCAAACCCTAATGCATCTGCTTTTCTTGTTAAAGATTTCCTGAATGTGTGCGCTTATTGTTTGTCCGTTTTGTACTTTAGGACTGTGAGATGACTGTTAGCAGTCTGTATGTTTGGCTGAATATGTCCAATAGCTAAAGGCCAACTTTGAAAGTTTCCAGTGACCTAAAATGTCCTCCTCATGATGTAGGTCTCCATTGAGACGTAATCTGAATGGAAATTTCATTTATATAAGCTTTTATTGCCCGCAACGGACGAGCTGAGTGCCATCTGAAATGACTAAGGCCATTTTTATAGACACACAGGTGTAAACATACACATGCTCAAATGGGCCTCAAATTTCAAAGTCTACTCAGACTTTAGTTTAAAGTGCCCATATTATGAAAAACTCACTTTTTCTGGGTTTTGGGGTGTTCATTTGTGTCTCTGATGCTCCCACACATATACAAACTTGGAAAAAAATCCATCCATGCTGTTTTGAGTGCGATACATGTTTCTGAATGTCCTCTGCCTTGAGTCTCAGATTGCACGAGTTTAAACTCAGCGCCGTTGTGACGTAACTAGCCGTTTCGTCACATTCCGTTTGAATTTTCCCGCCCACCACCCCACTCGCAGGTTTCCACCCTCCAGGTAGCTAGAGAGCACAATGCAGTCACTTCGCTGATACCCTCTATGCTGTTATCATGTCTCACGGAAATAACAGCGCTATTTGGATATTATGGATTATACTCCCGCCTACTTTTAAAAACAACGTTTTAACGCGTGTTTATTGGAACCCGGAGTATATACAGTGTATTACGACGCAAAGAGTCCTCAGATTGTAGGCGATAAGACGTTCATGCGAAATCTGATTTTAAACAACAGACTATGTATCTATATTTCACGGATTATACGCATTTGTGGACAAAAATAGTCATTGGATGTTATTGGACTTTCATGGATCATTCACACATCTGAAACAGACTTGATTCGATTCGCAATCGATATATCAAAACAAAAGGTAAGAAGTCACGTTATATTTTGCATGTTGTCATCTTCAGTCACAAACTACATTTATGATGCTAGAGCATCTGTATCTCAAAACAGAGACCATACATTGATGCTAATCCCGTAAATTATACCTTTTAAATGTATAGTAATGTGAATAATATTGTTTGTAGACAATTATAGATATTTTGCAGGCTAGATAGTTTGCAGAATGGTTTCGAATGTTAAAAAAAATATATTTAACGGCTTTATTTTACAATTCTACATGAACTAAGTAATAGTGCTTTGCCAAACTAAAAGTGTTTTGCCTTACCGACCCGGCTTTTCTGACAAGGTCTAACGTACCCCCGAGTCTCTATCACTTTCCCAAGATACAGTCCGGACCTCCCGCTAGCTTCTAGCAATTAGCACGCGGTCCACAAGCAGTATACATCCCCAGCCGGGTCTAAATTTCTGTCATTTGCGAAAATAATGCGTTTGAAAATGTTTTATAACGGGAATATGTTAGCATTGTCCAGGGAAAACTAGTGTATTGTTGGAACTGCTACATCACAATTGACCCTGGAATCATCATGTGTCATGAGTTTCTTCTCCTGGAGTGTTTACTTATAAGTGATACTTTTTTGCTTGATTTGTCTGTTGGCAACATAAACCGTTAATAATTATATATAAAAATACAGTATGGTCTGTACTGCTCACAATACCACTGAGCACGCGCACGGGCACATGACGTTAGTAGTGGGGCGTGATCACAGGAGCAGCAGCTCATAAATATGTAATGACCCGCTCAAAACAGCACAATCTCAAAGGTACTGAAAAAGAGGCTACTAGAGATGGGTAACAATCTTTTCCTACAAGCTATTTCGAGCAACTTTTGAAAACATGTTTTATGGAACTCATATACCTATTTAACTTGTGGAAAAGCAGTCATAATATGGGCACTTTAAACAGTTTTAGAGTAAACTTCAGCTGCAAACATTTACATTTTCCTAATGTTCCTGTCGGCCATCATTGCTGATTCTATAGAGCTCTACTGAAATTGTTGTTTTAAGTGTTAGATATCCGTATTTGGATTTGTGTCTGGCACTCTATTAACATTGTTCTGTTGGACATCAGGTGGTTTAATGTCTATTCCAGAATTCATTAAGAACTCCATGAACATGAGCCAATCAGTAAATGGGCATTGCTGGGGGTTTACGAGCAGACCGCTAGTACATATACTGGGATCAATAGTTTCACTTTAAATATTTCAGCAGCTTTTATTGCTGAAAATCCAAGAAACATTTCAGGCTAATGCAGAAAGAATCTTTTAGTGATCATTTGTTCCACTCATTGCATGTGCTGAATGCTTTTTACACATCACAGACCAAACTCATTACAGTAATGTATTGTGAATTTTTTTAGTGCTGTACACTTCAAAAAATGCTGGGTTGTTTTTAACCCATGATTGGCTAAATGTTGGGCAGAACCCACCGTTGGATTTTAAATAAATTCCATCCCAGCTAAAGTTGTTTTTTTGTGATTTACTGTTTTCTACATAAAAATCATCCTATTTAATGTAAAAAAAACATCCTGTGAAAATATAATTTTGATATCATTAATATTGACCAGATAAGGTCATGTCAAAGATTGAAATCAATGATTGAGTCAAACTTTGATGCTCACTTTTTGAACAGATACAGCATTAATAAAATTGGTTTCTGTAGCTCAGGTGGTTGAGCATTGCATCAGCAGTGTTAAAGGTTGTGTGTTCCATGCCCAGGTAACATCCATACTGATAAAAAGAATAGATCAAACTGTCAGCCCTTAAAATTTGAAACTGTAAATGTTAGGCTAGGACTTGGTTAAATTGAGATGTTTAAGCATCTTTTATAAACATCGCTTAGAAAATCCCTTAGCACTGTCAGTGCAAGTTATTTTCAGTTGAGACAAATCAAACATCTGTCTTAAATCTCATTCACAGTTCACACAGCAGTTTGGTCCTAAACATTTCCGTAAAATTGGCAGAGAGGCTTCTGTAAATCCTGTAAATGTTCTGGGATCGCTCCCATAAAGAGGACCTAGCAGTGTCAGCTCGTGACTGCTCATCCGAGGGGCGCAAATTCAAAATATGTGTTCGGCGTGTCGTGTGTTGCTTGTGTATTCAAAATATGTGTTTGTTACATCATGTGAACCATGTGCGTCACGTGTTTTGTCAAGGTGGGTGCCTGCTGCACACGCGTCAAAACCGTTTATAATAAAAGAGCTTTTTTACGTTCACAAAATACACGCAAGATACTCCCTTAACAGTAAACTTTGATTACGCATGAGATTATGCGAGTATCTGGCAAACGCGAGCGTCTCTTTTATCATAAACCCTTTGGGCGCATCTGCGGCGGGCACTTATTTTGACAAGACACGTGATACACATATCACTCAACGCGCAAAACATATATTTTGAAATTATGAAGCACACACATGACGGGCTACATACAAATAGAAGTCACCGGCCGCCACTGGGACCTAGTAACAAACACGGAAAGCATTCTGTGTAAACAAGAAGACTCAGAAATAATGTCGTAAGGGTGTGCCGCATTAAGGATGCACGTGTCATTGGAACCAGAAGTAATGGTTCAGCCCTTTGACTTTTAAACGCAGATCAACATTTACATTGAGAAATGTTGGCAAACTGGACTAAAGCAGAGATCAGGAAGCTTGTCAATATCCGCATTGAAGCTGAGATCATTCACCAGCATGGCAGAACAGCGCATCACGCGCTCCTTAGGATCTTGTCCTAAACTAAAATGTATGCGTGTGGTTTCTGGAGAGAGAAATCACGGATAATTAGCAAACTTCATACACTAAATAAATATGTCACGTGTCTTTGTGCACTGTAAAAAAAATCCGTAGAAATTTTAATGTTATTGCAGCTGGGTTGCCGGTAATTTACCGTAGATTTACATTTATGTTATTTACTGGCAAGAATTTGTTCAAAGTTAAATACATTTTTAATATTAACAAGTATTTATCTTTACAGAATAAAACTATACAATAACAGCCTCATGCAAAACATTCGGGGAACCAGAAGTCATCATCAACCTTTTTCTGTTTTTTGCTTCAGATTTTGTTTACCATAATGTTTTGCTTGATAATGTTTTTTTAGTTTTACTCTATAAAGACAAAGACTTGTAAATGTTCAATGTTCAATTAACTTTGAACAAAATGTTGCCAGTGAAAAACATAAATTTAAATATACAGTAAATTACCGGCAACCCAGCTGCAATTTCTACTGAATGTTTTTTACAGTGTGGGGTCTTTACGGTATGCGTGTAAATGCACGCACAGATTATGTAAAATCATTGGCAGTGCGAATGAACCAAAAATCAAACGACACCGAACAAATCCCAGATGCATTTTCCGTATATTTTCCGTAATCTCTGTGTGAAAAGCGCTTTAGTCTAGGACTTGCCTTAAGTCTTGTCTGTGAAACCGGGGGTCAATGTAATATACTACAGTATAATACATTATAATGGAACATAACAATCCTGCACATTCGCTTTATATGCGGATACCCTCTTCCAAACTCAGTGAACCCCCAAAAAACACTTATACAGCTGGCTGTGTTTGGTCAGGGAGCGGAGCAGGGTGAGAGGGAAGGGGGTCAGTTGAATCACAGCTGGTCTGACCTCTCTGTAACCAGCTGCCATAACAAAGGACCCCTGTCAGGCCGCTAGAAAGGTGGCCCGTCTACCCATCTTGATTTTTTTCCTGTCCCGTTTCTCTTCTGACAGCCCCCCTCCCCCATGCCGACGCCTTTGTATCCCTGTAGATCTGTCCCAGCTGTTAAGCTCTTTTTATTGTCCTTTCTTTTGGAGTGACCTCCCTTCCACTGAATTAACCCTGGCTTCCATGCGCATTCAGCAGGCATGTGCTCAAAAACTGCGTGCCACGCCCTTTTTATGACTTGGGAATTGGGAATTTTAGGAATTGGGCAACGCTGCAACTGGTAGCTCAACTGGAAAAATATTGTATTAGTAGTGTAAAGGTTATGGGTTCGAAATGTCCCCCTTGAAATAAAATGTAATTATGAGATTAGGAGCATCAAAGTTTAAATTCAATCTTAGACATGACTATACTCATTCAATATTAAAGATATCAGTTATATTTTCACAGAATGTTATTTAGATTACATAAGATGATTTTATGTAGACAACAGGACACAAAGTGACAGGAAAAGCCAATTTCAGTTTAACATGAAGGCTTAATCCACACGGTATGACAGAATGTGACTATAAAGCTTTTTGAAGCGTTGGCCTTGTTTCGGCTCGATGCCACCCAGAACCCGTCCCCCTTCCCTATTGTTATGACCGTGACGAGTTACGCGTGCCTTGCAATTCACAACAATTGCAATGGCGGGGAGGCTGGGTCGTGGGCCTTTATACTTCAGCCATTGTTCTTGACACACGCTTGTGTTTGACAGACACACGTGCTGACAAAAGAAGCATAGCATACCTCTGCTAATTATTTGCTGGGGCCCACCGAAAGATGAGACGCGGTGGCCATCTGTGATTCCCGCTTTTAATCTCTGTATGCCCACCCGCCTGGCCCCGCTCAAATCCTTACAATTGTCTTGGTCTGTCATTCAAAGACTTACGAGACCTAGATGTATCTGGACCCTATATCTTTCATTTCAGAGTATAGAAAAATTACACAGGATCTCTTTAACATTTCACTTGTTTATTCTTAACAGCAGATGGTGCTTAAGGCTCTTGCTTTTTAAGAAGACCATAGTTACATAGCATACATTTTTATCCAAAGCATTTTACAAATAGGGATGCATTTAACATTTTGTCTAAGGAGAAAACAATATGCATAGTCTACAAAGCTATGTTTATAAGTAAGAATAGATATGAAGCTAGGGAAAGATGGAGAACATGAAAATGGAGATTTTTTTAAACAAACTCGCATACTCAAAAGTTAGGGGTTAGTTTCTATTGGCTCCTTTTTCTGAAGAGATCTCACTAACTCATATAGGGGTGGTTTTCCGGACAGGGATTAGCTTAAACCAGGACTAGACCTGAGTTTAATAAGGACATATAACTAGTTTTAACAAACATACCTTACTAAAAACATTACTTGTGTGCATTTTGAGCTAAAACAAAGGGCACTAATGTATTTTAAGATATGTCAGTGCAAGTTGTTTTGAGTTTGGATAGCTCTTACTTTTATTTTAGTCTAGGACTAGTCTAATCCCTGTCTGGGAAACCGCCACATATGTCTGGCGAGTCTAACTTAACATTAGATAAAAAAAATCAAATCAAATTCCGGTAAAACATTTGGATACCCGATAAATCATTTAGTACAATTTACTCTTAATATATGTGACCCTAGACCACAAAACCAGTTGTAAGGGTTAATTTTTTTCATTGAGATTTATACATCATCGGAAAAATAAGCTTTCCATCGATGTATGATTTGTTGAGATACTATTTGAAAATCTGGAATTTGAGGGTGCTGAAAAATAAGTCCTTAGCAACACATGTTACTAATGATCTAACATGATCTTTACTTAATATCCTAATGATTTTTGGCATAAAAAATAGATAATTTTGACCCATACAATGTATTGTTGGCTATTGCTGCACTGTAAAAAAAATTCTGTAGAAATTACAGTATTACTGGCAGCTGTTTGCCAGTAACTTACTGTAGATTTAAATTAACATAAAATATGTTATTTACTGGCAAGTGGCAACAGTTTTCAAATATAATTAACATTAAATATTAACAAGTCTATATCTTTACAAACATAAATCTAATGGCGCTTTTCCATTGCATAGTACCCCACGGTTTGGTTTGGTTTAGTTTGGGTCAGGTCAGCTTACTTTTGGGAGCCTTTCCATTGGGTGCCGTACGTAGTACCCGATACTTTTTTCGTACCACCTCGGTTGGGGTTCCAAGCGACCCAAGCTGATACCAAACGTGACGCGAAAACACAGTAGATCACTGATTGGTCAATCGTCACAAGCGTCATCGCTATAATGTAAATATTAGCTTTACCTTTAGTACCTTTAGTCTCGAGGAAAAATGTTGTCATCTGTGCTCTGCTATAAGTTCCCAAACTCCCTTTTAGCAATGAAAAATATCCACAGGTTGAGAATCAGGAACACCAAAACAGTTTTTTCCAAACTTGCAGTTTGTGTTGCGGAACATTCGCGCCGAGCACGTCAGCATTATATGCTTAAATGCAACTTCAATGTGGCTAAGCGGAGTGCGTCATCTACTGACGCCACGGGTGTTTGAACCGAAACTGTCAAGAGAGATAAGGGTAACCTTAGTGATAAACGCGATGTGCAAACATCTATTTGTGGTAGCCAATTTTAATTTTGTGGCGGACTGATAAATAAATAACTGTATGGTAATGTACAAGGGTGCTCTCACTTGTATGATGTCACAGCAGTAGGCAGCGCAAATATAACGACATGCCTATAATCCCTCCCACTGCGAAGTGATACCAACCTCGATTGAAAAGCTAACCACGCCAAAGTGAGGTGAGCTTACCCGACCCAAACTAAACTAAACCGTGGGGTACTATGCAATGGAAAAGCGCCATAAAAATCTGAAGGACAATAAAAGAAAAAGGTTCCCAGAGTGCTTTGAATGAGGCTGTTATTTTATAGTTTTATTCTGTAAAGACAAATTCTTGTTAATTTTTAATGTTCATTTAATGTTGAACCAACTGTTGCCAGTAAATAACATCATTTAAATCTACAGTAAGTTACTGGCAAACAGCTGCATAACTACAGCTATTTTTTTACAGTATACTCTGGCTGGTTTTGTGGTTACATTTGTCATCATGTGGCTTATTTTCTTGCATTTATTTTTTTCTCCTAAGGAATTTTAGGAGAAACCTAAGAAAATAGTTGATTTTTCTATGAAAACTTTATAAAGTCTCCTGAATTATGAATATTTCTCGGATGCCCAAACAAGAACTTCCCTCAAACTATTCGTGCCTTTATCAAGCTGGGAACATTTAAAGGAAACATCTCTGCGTGGTTGAATTGCTTTTTGTTAAGTCAGAGGGCCTTTTCTCTCGCCGGGCTTTGTTTCCTAACAACCAGACTAAACACTCAATTGTACGGTGAACTTTTCGAGCTTAAATGACACAAGTCTTTCACTGCCAGCTTGAAAGGTGGAGATAACTGTCGTCTAGCACAGGAAACTAATTTCAGTCTGTCTGCTGGGCTGATGCTGCCTTTTAGTTTGAATCAATACATTGTATCAGCCCGGCGAAGGTCATCTAGTATATCGGGCAAGGCCTGCAAGCCACTACTAATGCTCCATCAATTCAGTCTGAAAATAACAACCGTCTGTTATTTCTTATTCTGGAGGACACAACACGTTTGCAAACAGATATATATGGACCATGTTTGATTTGGGCTGTTTATTTTGAGATAATGTTTCCAGGCATAGCCTGAGAGAATAATGGTTTCGGCTTGTAGACACAATGGCTTGAGTGCAGACAACAGCAGGACATTGAACACATCTTAATGTTCCTTAAAAACTTTGATCACTGTTGTCTATTGAAATGTGCACAACAGAATTAGACAAGCATGCCTTGAACAAAACAGGTTCCTTGGCACCCCTGTGGTGGCTTCATGAAGCGATGCATGCCACAATGCATACGTCACAATTCGATACATCGCTATGCATTATGGAAAATGCTGTATCGGAACAGCTCTATGTTAAATTTAAACAGATTTATGACTACCGTTCTATTGCAACAAAAAGCCCATCTTCTCCACAGCCCCATTATAGGATTCAAGAATTGGCACCCGCCGCCTGCATAGGAACCAGGGTCAGCTGTAATGACAGGTTCATTGGGTTTTTCGTTCCACACGTGCTGTTACTTTCTAAGTTTGCCCTATGACCCCAGGCAGCTGTCCCCCCTCCATTAGCATAACAAAGTTGTAGACTTCTGCTCCCTGTGTTGGATGCCACTAGCTGTCTAGGAGAAGCCA
The DNA here is from genome assembly GCF_027580225.2 of Misgurnus anguillicaudatus. NCBI lineage: Eukaryota > Metazoa > Chordata > Actinopteri > Cypriniformes > Cobitidae > Misgurnus > Misgurnus anguillicaudatus. The sequence goes on along the minus strand of NC_073360.2, from coordinate 15,069,054 downwards.
TGTGGCACATCCCAGCCCTGCTGTGGGCCATCTGTGGGCCTGTCCTCTTTTTCACTTTTCACTTAGTGGTTCACTGTTAACAGTCCAGCAGTACCTCAGAAGAACAGAGTTGAGTCATCTCATATATGTACGGCTAATAATTGTGCCCATAGGAAAGAGTCGCACGTATGATCTCATTTATTTCTCAATAGTTTCTCCTGGATATCAGTGAGATGAAAAGTTGTCTTCTGCTTCTCAGGTTTATATTCTGAGAGAAAGACTCCAGCATCTCATCTAAAGTAGGGGTGGGCGAAAAATTGCCTGCGGTTCTCATGCGTATCTCATCATTAAAGCCGGTTTCGTGATTAGTAGTAAATCGCCATCACCTGCTTTCAAATGGAGCGACATTTACTACACAAAGCCGCATTTCACAGAGAAGCAAGGCAATATATATTATTTTAATATAAATATTTAAATATAAGATAATATTTTATCATGGAATATGTAAATGATGATAGAATTATAATTTTTGGGGTGACTTTTATTAAAACATTGCTACATTCAAGAGATTGAATAGAGAGCTGCAGCTCTTCATTTGCTGCTTTCTCTCATCTTCCCATCAGGCACTGGTTCTTACCCCATACACCCTTGTTGGAGTGGTTGCCATGGGAGCTGGTTGCCATGCTGCCAAAGGAGTTGGTGATGGGGGGTGTTGATGTAGATTGGAGTGAGTTATGATGAACAGTGAGAATTGTTAGCGTGACGGACCTCTGGGTCTTACTGTGATTGTGCTCTGGGTCTTTCGGCAAACCCAACAGGGACCCAAATCATGACCAGAGTGAAAATATGAATGAAGGAAAAAACAGGCAGCGAAAGGGAGGAAAACTAAGGATTATGAGTAGTTTGAGGCAAACAATTGTCAACAATGCCTGAACAAAATCGACTGATGCAGCGGGCTTAGAAAGACAGTAAACAATGAAGTGACTGAACCAGTACTGTAGTTCTTTTCCATCCTGATATCAGTTCTTCTGCATTGATAAGCTGTTTTTTATCCCATTGGGCCTGGAGTTTTCCATCATGGTGATAGAATTAAATACAGGATAGCCAAGGAACGTTCTGTCCCACACCTCTACTGGGATGAATCGAAGCGCTGCTGTTTAAATGTGCTCATGATGTGGAAAACAATAACAGGAGGTTTTATTTAGAAAGTCTAAGACTAAGTTTCTCATGTTGCAACACAATATTATATTTAATGTTTATTGCTGTCAGGTTCCAGTTTACTTTATGTGATTTGGGATTTTAAAGATGAGGGCATCTCATCCAGCCTAGTCCATAATACTGTAAAAATCAGCATGACTTTCTTTCCTGATTCAGGCATTGTTAGACTATATTGTGGATTAGTGGAGCCATAATTTTTACCATTATCACCGCAGGTTAACAAGCATGGTACTTGGTGAGGTTGGTTGAGCAGTCTTGCTGGAGTCAAGCTAGTTAAAAGTGTTGGGGAGCAGCATTCATCACCACTTATGCTGATGGTCACCTATGCGTTTCAACAAGGCATGACACACGGGATACAAAAAGATAATTTCTCTCCTGTATAGTAATATTTTTTGTACTATCCAAAATGCACTATATAGGAATAAGGTAAGGGTGTAACAATACATTGATATGGATCGATACATCGATTATATTTTTTTATGATGCAATTCATAGATGCCGTACATAATATATCAATATGAGGTACCTTTATTTTGACACTTTCCACGTCCTCATTCCTTGACGTAACGCCCATCTACGAGTTTTTGCCAAAGCATGCATTTTCGTTTATTTTCGTCTGCTAGTGTCAGCAAGTGAATGCGATGCAGCAACAAAGGAGTTGTAGCAGCGAAAGAAACATAAGACGAGCGTGTGTTTAGCACAGCAGGTGATATTAGTCCCTTTCACACATACAGTCTTTACTGGTAATTTACTGGTAAATTGCAGTTAACATGTCATGTGTGAACAGAACCTTTCCGGTAAATCAGTGCTCCCAATTTACCAGTAAGACAGGTTGTAAGATTAACGGTAATTTGCCAGTAAGCGCTGTGTGTGAACGAAAAATATAGCATTACCGGCATTTAGATGACGTCAGACCGCGCTGACAGATCGGGCGGGCCAATCAGAAAGTTTTTTATACAGGTGACGCGGTTTCCCCCAGACTGTTTACGGACGTTTCCACACACATGTTGCTTAAAAGTCAAGCACACCTGAAGTTAACATCCACATTTCTTCACCAAAGTTGTTTAAAACAGCTTACCATCTAATTGCCAAATTGCCGACGTCCTTAGCACACCATCTGTGAAGCCTAATGTGCAAACGCGCAGGTTCCGTTTGACAACGCCTAACGCAATGTTGTTTGGTCACGAGCAACTTCGCGACCGTTTGCCACAGATGTGAAAACAAAAAAATACGGACCGTGGATATTAAGTCATAACCCGCCATTTACAAATACGACACGGACGGAGCTCGCCGGCCGCGCGCCACAGGTAACTTGCGCTTTCTCTCCGAGTTTACCGGTATTTTGATACTGATGTGTGAATGATGTCTTACTGGTAAAAAGACGGAACGTCACTGTATGTGTGAACAGCACATTTTTGTATTTACTGGTAAATTCATTCTGGTAAATTCATGGTAATTTACCAGAATTACTGTGTGAAAGAGGCTAATGTCCTTGCAAAACGCACTCTCCTCTCCTAAACATGTTGATTAGTTGATTAAAAAATAAATAAATCTCAAAAGAGACCACTGCAGCACTTTAACTGTTAGATCTGATGTTGTGTGACAGATCAAATGCTTAAGTTGAATAGCTTTATTTTTTATAATAATTTATTTCTATTTTCATTTTTTTCTACAACTACCTCAGTGATTGTCACTATTGCACATTTTGGCACAAAATACTGAAAGCCTTTGACTCTTAACATTATAAGCTTAATTTTATGTGACATTTTGCCCCTCGTTATTCATTTTTCTTTATTTAAAAAAGTCATGTTTTTTGATAGTTTTTTGTTCCAATTGGGACATAGATTTTCAAAGAGTTTATTTAAATGTTAATGTTATATATTTTGGTTGCATTTAAGTTATTAAAAATATAATAAAGACCTCAAATAAGCGTTTTATGTTTCTGCAAATATCGCAGTGCTGGTGGAGAAAATCGATATTGTATCGCATTGTAATAAACTGATTTACACCCATAGAATAAAAGTGTGTAAAATTAAAATTTAGCACTGATTGGACGACTGGATAAAATGGTTGTTTTATGTAGTGGTACATTTTAAGATTACAGTATTGTGATTACAGTATTGTCTCAGACGTCTAGTGATACTGAAGGATTTTGTCATATTGCCTCTAAGCGCAGGTAGAGGGCAATGTGTTACTGAATTATTGTGGCTCTGTGGCTCTCTAGTATACTGATCTTCAAACAGTCAAACCACATAAATCTGACCCCTCTGTCTCTTACCCTCGAGAAAAGAAGCATGAGCTTTTCTGATTCGGTCATAGAGGAAGCAGAACAGGGCGGCTAAAGCTTATTTGCTTTAAACTATGCTTTCAAATAAACCAGCACAGGATGTCTGTTAGTACTCATCCAAGGGAATCTTACTGATCCAAAGCCATTCATAATTTTATAAGAAATAAGGTCCTGTTGGATTTTGGATGACAGCTTACTGTAATTATAGGGAGCTAAATGCAATATAAAGGGTCAGTTGACCTTAAATTGCTAAATTAAATACAGGTAAAAAGGAAAAATTTAGCATTGGTTTAAATTTTAGGGTTAATAGGCTTTGTAGATACATAATGATTAATTCAAGACCCTATCTGTAGTCTTGGAGATAAACAAGCGTAGAAAATGCAGGGACTGTTTAGTTGCTTAAACGTCCATGTGAATATATTGACTCAGCCCTGCTGGTGGATGCTTATGTAGGTCATGAGAATTCAGGACAATCAGCAAAGCAACATCTATTCAGCAACAGAGAAAAGCTCCACCAGTCAGTCTTGTATTATACAGCTGTGTCTGACAGTGTTCATATGCTGGCTCTACTTCTTGATATAATGCAGGTGATTTTAGTTACAATAAAATGAAAGCATAGGGCAGTTTTTGACTTTGTGATAAAGACTGGCTGTTTTTGTTGCTATTGTGACGAAGAAATAAAATGCAGAGAATGCACATAAGATGTGTGTTTCATCATCCATCCAGAATTAAATTATTATGTTAAAATTGCCACTTTGGTGTGAGTAAAAATGTGCCGTTTTGGGTGTGTCTTTTAAAATGCAAATGAGCTGATCTGTGCACTAAATTGCAGTGCCGTGGTTGGGTAGTGCAGATTAAGGGGCGATATTATCCCCTTCTGACATCATAAGGGGAGCCAAATTTCAATTACCAATTTTTTCACATGCTTGCACAGAATGGTTTACGAAAACTAAGTTACTGGATTGTTCTTTTTCAAATTTTTCTGGTTGATTGAAGCACTGGGGGCCCAATTATAGCACTTAAAACATGGAAAAAGTCAGATTTTCGTGATATGTCCCCTTTAATGCTAAAACACTTTTTTAAATTACTTTTCTAAATACTTACTTTACTTAAGTCTGACATACTCGAGTAACCGTCCTCTCAGTTGATGATGAAAGATGGATGAGGTGAAGTACACTGCTTTACTCTCACTGGTATTTTCCTAAAAGTCACTTGTTATTTGCATAAGTTTGTGGTTTTCTCAATTTTGTTGTCTAACTGGACACACCCTCTTTATGTCACTAATGTCACTCGTGTTGCTGGAAGTCAACAAGCTTCCTTTAAAAATGAATACGATTGTGTTGCTCCACCATTGCAAGTCGCTTGCGGTGTGCACTCAGTTTTATATTGCTTTTGAAGAAAATCAGGGCTATTAAATTTTTAAATAAAAGAAATACTGGGTATGCACCAACAACATGTCAGTGCATCCCTGGTATTTTTTTTTTTTTAAATTTTATTTCACCATTTTCGTGTGTTACTTTCAAAACGTTTGATTATTTTATTGGTTTGTAGTTATTAGTTTGTAGTCCAGCTCAGATTCATTAAATTAATTAAACTAAAAAGTCTAATATTAATACAATTATACAAAAACTTTTTTACATTTTTTTTAAAGAGCACCCATTTCATTGCTAAAAACAATGTTATTTTGTGTATTTGGTATAATACAATATGTTTGTGTGGTTAATGGTTAAAAAACACATTATTTTCCACATATCGTACATTTGTGTAGCTCCAGATTTCCTTCTCTTCCTGAAACGCACAGATTTGAAAAGTGTCCATGATTGGCCAGCTAATCTGTATGTTGTGATTGGCCTGAATACTTCTGACATCAGTCGGAAATGTGAAGCTCCTCACCATGTTTGAAAGATTCGCGCACAATGCAACAGGAGTTAACTTACAGACTGTTAGTCCGAAGCGGGAGGAATTATGATAATGTCCGTCTTTACTACATCACCAATCCCAGGAAGTAAACTGTTGCCTACAATCCGTGTGTTTGTTGAAGTCCAAGAAAAGAGATTTTCGTTGGATACGATAACTCATCATCGTTTAGTTTTGTACCTTTTGCATATCGTTAACATGTACTAATACACACTTACACACCAAAGGAATAGTAAAATCGTTAATCGGACCATTGGTGTTCTTTAAGTAATTTTTGGTTTTCGGCTAAGTGCATCTAGAAATTGTGGTATCGGTTTCGGACAGGGCTTTGTCCACAATAAAACTTAATGCAAAGTTTGATGCAAGTTTTATCTTCTTTACTTTAGATCTTCCGTAATTGCTGATGAAAAATGTAGCAAGAGTACAACAACGCAGACAACTGGCACTGCAGATGGGCCTTGAAAGTGTGTCATTACCATCACTAGTCTAATCACCTCCGCCTGCGCTCTTCATCTGTTTGTCTCTCCTATCCCTCCCTCCCCCTCACTTTCTCTCTCTCTCTCTCTCTCTCTCTCTCTCTCTCTCTCTCTCTCTTCATCCTCCTCTCACTGTCTGTGTTGAGGAAAGACAAAAAGTTGATTTGTTCTGCAGAGGCTGCAGCTCGGTAAATCCAGCCAAATTCGCATGTTTCTGTGCGTCAGCGTGCATTTCAGTGGGCGAGGATGCATATGGTGATGTCACCTCCTCCAAGTTAATCTCTGAAGAGGAGGTGTGGCTGCCTACTCCTTCTCTTGGATCTCAGTTCTGAATATTAAGCGTCTCTTTGCCTCGAGCTTCTCACCGAACAACAGTTTTGACTGTGAAACATCATCTGGTGGTTCGATTTCTGGATATTAAACTGCTCTTCTTCCATCCAAGATGAGTTTCAGCAGTGACATGGATGATACTGAAGATGGGAGGTGAGGTTTTCAAATTCATGATGAAGGGCGAATCGCAGGCTAAGGATTAAGGGTGTTTCGCTTCTTGTTTTGAAATGTGTCTATTTTAAGATAGTTAGCTACTAAATGAGCTCTCAGGTTAGTTTCAAAGCTTCTTCTGTAGGCTTGTGTAGCAGCTTATGTAGCAGCTGTATGGGTCTGCAATGCCATATGGCTCAGATTAATAGATACATTGATATATCTGATCTGTCTGATTTATTTTTATGTCTGATAAACAAGATAACAGCTGATTTAGTGGAATATTTCTCTTCGAGAAGGGCACTGTTACAGAGTATTCAATAGACCGAGAGGATTCCTGTGTCAGTTTCTCTCACTGGTGGCCTTAAAGGGCCACATACATACATGATATACAGTAAGCAAAATAGGTCACTTTGTGTTTACCGAAAATCTCCAGGAAAGCTAAGCAGTGTCATGTAGTACATTTATACCTGGTATTAAGATGCGTTTTGGTCGACCAGATGATGAGAGAGACCCATGTTTGTTCACAACTTGTGTTTTAATCTGTCTCTTTTGTCCACTTTCGACCGCTTCTGTCCTGATTACTTTGAGGGGATGGTCTATGTTAAGTTGATGTGCACTAATGTTATGAGAGTACCACTACTTGTGTTGTTAGTAAACATGCTACACAGCATTTTATAGATGTTTATTAAAAGGCTTTCTTATGGTGTTTGTTTTAGACCTAAGCTTTTGTTTCGAACCTGGTGTGTTTTCTTTCTTGGTTTGGTTCGTTTAGGCATATGTGTACACGGCAATCACGTTTGGATACGAGGTGGTCTCAGCCTGATTGCAAACAAACTCTGGAGTGGTTGGCTAAAAGTGTGAAAGCAATCCGACAGTGGACCAAAAACTGCTTTTTTGCTTTTCTCTGCAATAGGTGCATGGTTAGGCGCCTGGGTGATTCTCACGAAATCTAGGCTTAGGTGTCCAAGCATCAGATTTTTTTAAAAAGCCAAATTTTTTTGCCCATAAAAGATTAAAGTCTTAAAGATTAAAGATTTAAAACATATTTCCTATAGAAAAATGTACATTTTTTAGATTATCATTATCAAAAAATTATCATTACCGCAACATGATACAGGGCTCGAAATTGCGACCATTTTGGTCGCATATGCGACCGAAAATTAATCTCTGCGACCTTAAAATATATTTGGGAGCATTTGTGCGACTGCCCATTTTGTTGTGACGCGAGTTGATTGTGATCCTGCGTGCTGGCGCTGTCCCAGGTTCAGTGTTCTCTCCAACGATGCATAACCAATCAAATTTCACCATTAAGTTCTTGCGTTTAATGAAGACCGCAGATTGGCTAATATGAGCGTCAGTCATTCCTTGTTGCCGTGAAGCGCGGAAACGTGAAAAGACGAACGCGTCGCGAGCATGACGAGAGCGAGCCGATTACAGCCAAGGTTATTACTGTATTTTTTGACGACGATCCGGATTCAAATGTAACTCCACCACCAGAAAATACGAGTTGATGTTAAACCTTTAAGAGAGAGTGGCTTAAAGATTTCGAGTGTCTCCGCTATGATAATGTAACTTACTGTGTTTACTGTAAATCCTGTAAAACGGCGTTAATGGCGGAATCAAAACATTTTAAGCGCCAGACGTACCTTGCTTAAACATGGCGAAAGTGCCAAAAACACAAGACGTGTCATGACAAATGTGTTTATTATTGATGGAGACACCGACCTGTCAGTGTGTTTGATGGTGTATGTGCGCATGCGCTGGTGAATGGACATTCGATAAACATCCTTGTGGTCCATGTTGCTGTGGAATACGACAATGCTGATGGTATGTTTTTGTTGTATTTTTTAAAACATTGCCTATTTAGTAGTAAAAGCATCCTGGTAATGCAGTTATCAATACCAATATATATTAGCCTTCTATATTAGGTTCACAATTAATCAGTGTTTTACATGTTTGCTAGATTTTCTATGTAATCTTAATCATGTTACCTGTAATTGTTAAATTATTATTGCTGCTATACTATTTCAACAGCATTTGGGTATTAATTTAGGAATTTATGCAGCAAAAAATAAAATAAAATAAAATAGAAGACCAACTTTTAAATGCTGGCCATAGGACGTGTAAAGCCCGGTGGTGGTGTTTTATTTTTAATAAAATAAATCTATTAACATTTACATTGTAGTTGTGGTGCTTTTTAATTTTTGGATGGATGCGCCTAAATTTTTGCTGGTGCACCTAACTCTTTAAAGTTGGGAGCACCAGTGCTACCAAATAAAAAAGTTAATTTTGAGCCCTGTGATATTACATTAAATATATGCAAGAACTGCTTACCTGGTAGCCATCTTGAGTGTCAAGGTTTATTTTGTCCCTTCCAACATTTTTTTTTAAATGTTAGTTCCTTGAGGGCTTAAACAATGATTGAAAATTGTTGCGGAGGATGAAAACTTTTTTTTTGGACACATTTATATTTCTTAGGCCTGTATTTACCAATGATCACCAAATACCACATGTTTCTTTACTGTAAATGTTGATAGTATAACATGCACTGAAGCTTTTTATTTTTTAGATTTTTTTAATAATAAATATTTCCATGTCAAAGAACCCAAATCCAGTCATGGACACGTTGCGGTAATGAAAAATTTCCCCTTAAATGTGGAAAAAACAACAAAATTGGTTTGTATGATGGTGAGATGTTTGTAACTGTATGCTTCTTATTTTGATACTCTTACTTTGCATTTACTTTTATTTATCAAAATGTTTTATGACACCTCATAAGTCTAATTTTTGTGAGAATCACCCGCCTATGTTTTGATTCCTGCTCACAATAATGAAGTAATATAACCGCAGTTATAAAAAGCCACATAATAATCCCGCAAAGTCCCACAACCTTTTGCTTAACAGCACACCTTAAACCCCTAAAGATCTAAGAGGAAGAACGAATTGGTCACATTGGATGACAAATCAATTAGTAAGATACTAATTACTGATTAGATACTAACTGACTAGTTTATCATTTTTCACAACAACATAACAGCCAGTGGCGTTGGGGTCAACCTGGTTAGCGCTGATAGGCCACTTTAGCTAAGCTTGTGTTAGCCAACCAGGTTAGCTTGTGAACAGTTTTTCAAAATTGGTTGACCACCTTGACTTGGTTTAGCTATCTTGGAAACTGATGTAGCCTGTGAGATCTTTGTTTCTAAAAGATATTCCGTAAACTTGACTTGAAATGGACTGTGTCAGAAATGCTGTTTATTTGAAGGGTCTGACTTCCCTGCTGAAATAAACAATAGAAACCATAAAATAAATTCTACTCGTTTCCATTAAAATACCAATAGGAACCATTAGCTTTTACCATTAATACTACTTCAAAGTTCCTTTTTGTAATGTGTTTTGGGACATATTCCAGTAGGATTTAATGCACCCACCAATAGAACCCAATACATACTAGTAGAGTCCCACAGAGACCATTATGGTTTCCATTACAACCAATAAAATTCCAATTAAAACCATTTATATTTTATTTTTATTTCACCTTTATTTAACCAGGAAGTCTGTGATGGTTTCTGTTGTTTTTTTTAGCAAGGTTGTACATTTCTGTCTCAAATGGTGAAAAACAGTTGCACATCAATGGCTACTGCAATTCCGTTTGGTGCTGCTATAGCCTGCTTAGTCATGTGGAAATTACGTCCTACAGCTTTAGTTCAGAAAAAGGAAGGAAATCGATTTCAAACTTCATTATTATAATGAAATTTAGGTTAATTTACATTTTAGCTGGGTTGCTTGCTTCTCTTCAGTGGAGAGATTAGTGGCTTTTCTTGAGCATTTGCAGTAATGCCGATTTCTAAAAGAAACTGCACAGCAAGGGTCCAAAGTGAAAGCAGTTATCACTGAAAGGTTATTATGACAAGATATGCCTGGTAGACCAATTTTGATGACATGCCATTTCATATAAAAAACACCCACACAGGGCTTATATATTCCTGAGGAATATCTGTGTGTTTCACCAAGCAAATAATAATAATTATATGCTTGGTTCAGGGCTGTGGTGGTTGAAGGGAAAACGGGGTTTGTGAAAAACCACAGAAGCCCTTTTTGGTTTGATAGAGTGTCAGTGGAGAGCAGAAGACCCCTGCAGTCTGTGATTCAGTTGTCTTAAAGTCCAACACTGACTGTCTTAACTCTTTTAAAGCACCCATAACACACATTGTTTTCTGCCTATCTGGTGTTAATCTGGAGTACCTATAGAGTAGTATTACATCTTTCATATCTCCGAATAGTTTTTATTAGTTTTATTAGATTTATTAAAAACAGATTAGCTTTACAGATTCTTTCCGATAACGTACGGAAAAATCTGGAAGGAGGAGTTACGAACTGCGGGAGGAGCAAGTCAGAAGTCAACACTTTATACGACACTGACTGGATTTCTGATTCACTACATGTTTGTGTCGTTTATATAACATGCATATTCATAATGCTGGCTTTCTTCTCCTTACATCCAAAAGCACACTTCTACTTTCATGCCATTGTTGAGTCTTGATATAAAACAAAGCTGTCACGTGAAGTGATGGCTGTAACTTGCCGTCCTCTCCCGCTGATTGACGTGTGGGCATGCTTTTCCGTAAAAATAAGTGATACGTGTGCCCCGGCATCCTGGCCAAACCTGCCCATTGGCCTATTAATCATCCCCATTTATACTAATTGGCTATATCACTTGGTCTCCTCTCCACTAATAAGCTGGTGTGTGGTGGGCGTTCTGGTGCAATATGGCTGCCGTCGCATCATCCAGGTGGATGCTGCACATTGGTGGTGGTTGAGGAGATTCCCTCATTCATATGTAAAGTGCTTTGAGGTCTGCAGAAAAAGCGCTATATAAATGTAACAAATTATAATGTGCTAGATGATGGATAACAGCTCCTTGTGAATGGCAAATCAATTAGTAAGATACTGACATTAGTATGACAGATAATACCTGACTAGTTTATTATTATACCTAACAACAATAACAGCCAGTTGGGTTGGGGTCAACCTGATTAGCGCTGATGGGCCACCTTAGCTTAGCTTGTGTTAGCTAACCAGGTTAGCTTTTGAACAATGGGGTTGCCTACTGTCCCGTATTAGCCAGGACGTCACGTATTTTGAGCCTAATTTATTTTTCCCGTTAATTAAAGTTTTTTATGTTGACTATTAAATGTAAGTTTTAGTTTGTCACACGTAAGATTAACATAAAGGTGATAAAGTTTTTTTACCCTTAGTGCTGAGTCACAAGTGTTTTGTTTTAGACAGATATTAAAAGGGTCATAGCGTGAAAATCTGACTTTTTCCATGTTTAAGTGCTATAATTGCTATAATTGGGTATAATTGGGCATTTAGTGCAGAGAGAAAGAAAAAATACTTGACAGCACAATTGAGTTTCAATTACAACAAACCATCATTATTGTATTCAGTGTTTGCACTTCATCCGCTCATTTGCATTTTAAAGGACACACCCAAAAATGGCACACTTTTGCTCAGGCCTACAAAGTGGCAATTTAAACATGCTATCTGTGGGGTATTTTGAGCTTAAACATTACTTACGCACTCTGGGGACACCAAATATTTATTTTACACCTTAAAAAAATTTCATAATATGACCCATTTAAAGTTGTTTAATTGTTCAATTAATGGACTGTGTACCTGTGTAACTATTAATAAACCTATCGTATGTTGCCAAGGGCAACAAAGTTATAAATTTATATTTAATTAGGAGATTATCATTTTGATAAATGGCTTAAATACATTTTATACACAAAACCATATCCGCACTGCTGCGGCAGGCCATCTTTTGTCCCGTATTTCAGAGTGAGAAAGTTGGCAACCCTACATGTACCCTTTAATCCAACTTTGAACTCTGACATTCTCTGTTATTTTTATTGCATGCCATTCACATTTGTCAGTGTTGAGTTAGCTACATTTATGTGTCTCGGTAGACCCCACACGAAGACAGATAAAAACTTCAGTGTTTCAGCACCCTTCAGAAATCAACACATTTCTACAACTTTCAGTCATTTCTCAGGTAAATGCATTGATATTATGTCAAATAAAACATTTTTTTGTGTATATGAACATGTATGACAGTTTTTCTTTAACTGAAAAGATGCATTTTATTAGCTTGCCCACAAAATTAATTTCAGGGCCACACCGTAATCCTTAAAAGATATAGACTTACACAGAATTAAACTACAAACACTAAATGTTTTGTGATTTATTTTAGATACATTTACAAGAACTTTTTTTTTACTCGGGATTAATCGCATACAAAATAATTATATGATAAGATTTTTTGCATAATATATATGTGTGTCTACTGTGTGTAATTATTATGTATATATAAATACACACACAATCATGTATGTATTTAAGAAACATTTACATGTGTATATATTTATTTATATTTGTATATCCTATTTGATATATAAATAAAAAAATTATATATAAATAAAAATTTCTGAAATGAATATATGTATGTGTGTGTGGTTAAATATACATAATTATTACACACAGTACACACATACACATATATTATGCAAAAAAATCACTTTTATTTTGTATGCGATTAATCGCATTTAATTTTTGCTCAGCACTAAAATGAATACATCATAAATCATTTAAGCAGATGATTTTCATGAATTAAAGATGGTCTTAAATGGTACAGTGCCAGAAAACGATGCAAGCCATAGCCAACACAAACTAACCTTGAATGAAATAAAATGCAGAGTAAGAGTTTCAGAAGAGATTTTAGCAATGTCCCAAAATCAGATTTGCCAAGTCTGCAATCAAAAGTCAATATTATTGTTGATTTCAATATGAACTCAAACATTTCTCATCAAATTTACTCTTGTATGAAACAACACGCTCACACTTACTGATAATTGATATAAATTTAACTGGGTGCTGAATCCCTCAATGTAAATAATGTCATATAGTGTTAGAAAAGGACAGCACTCACAGTTCAAATTGCGAAAATAGAGTTTAATCGCCCACAACGAAAGTTTCGGGCTGAACGCCCTTCTTCAGCATGTAATGGCGATTTGATTCATCAAATTTACCCAAATCTAAGTGAAAGTGGTCTGATAAGTGTTTACATACTGCATTTAACCCATCCAGGTGAGTAGTGAACACACACACTACCGGAGCAGTGGGCTGCTATCACTGCAGCGCCTCGGAAGCAATAGATTATTCTAGATTATTTATAGATTATTTAGATTACCTATACATTTATCTTAATTTTATAGCTCCACAGTCTCAAAGTATTTTAACAATTGTCTCATTTATTTGTATTTCTCCTAAGCCATTTTAGGCCCCGTTTACACAAGAATGCTCGAGGGTGGAAATGTAAAAATATTTTATCGGATGTGCCTTTTGTTTACACGGCGACAGCGTTTTTGGGGCTTAAAAAGCAAAAAAAAGTGAAACCACCCTCGAGAGTGAAAATCTTAAAAACGATCTACCGTCACGTTCCCGTCTAAAGGGTAAAAACGCAAAAGTCTGCTTACGGTGGCTCTCGTCGCGTCACAGGCATGCACCAGTTCAGGAAAATAACAACAAACGTGGGATTATTTCCATACGTTGGACCTTCAAGTTGCCATAGCAGCACTGATAAATATACACAAGTCTTTCTGGCAGTTGTACGAAATATTCACAGCTAGTATTACTTATCAGATAAGGTGCAACTGTTGATGCGCCAATTCATCAGAGGCAAACCAGACGGCTTTGGCCGAGACCTGGGGACTTGGTGTTGTTGTGTGTCAGTGCTTTACATTGCCACCTAGCCGCCTGGAGTGCATACTACATCGAATATCACACACTTTTGCGTCACCATATGCACGCAAGTTTCTCCACGAAATTGTTCGCATAAATGTGGAATAAAAATTGATAATGCAATGACACTCTTGCATTTTCTCTTCAGAACGTTTCCATGTAAACGTAGCCTTAGTGGAAACATCTGAGAACTCAGTGCGTAGGTTAACTGTTCCTTTAATCTCTCCTGAAATAAATCGTGAACGACTGTCTCCCCTCCTTTCGTTGCCAATTTAGAGATGCGAGCAGCAAAGTCGTAAGAGGCTAAAGTGCCACGTTACAATTACTGCCTCTCCAAAAGCGTCCAAAGAGCTTCCATTACCCCGTCCACCCACGGTCACTCTGTAATGAGCGCAGGCAGCTGCTGTGGTTCGATCCCATGCACAGAGAGCATTGATTTCAGCAATAATGAGACAAATATCTGCACATCTATGGTTGCACTACAGCCTCTGCATTACTACAGTTAGACTGGTTTGGATCGGAGATGGAGCTCGGGGGTATTTACATGTGATGCTTTAGTCTTCATGTTTACAGAAGCATCTTAGAAGACTTAACATTTCATCGACTACTCTCTCTCTCTCTCTCTCTCTCTTACACTTCTTTTTTTGTACATTGAATGTGACACACACAGACTCTTTGTTCTATTTAAACAGCTGTGTCTGTATTATTAGCCATGACATCTTAATCCGGAGTATCCAAGCACATGTATCACTTACCAGATGTGTGTATGCAAGAATTTTATGTATGTGAGGTTTTTTATATATTGGTCATTTAAGATATGGTCACCCATATGCATTCCTGCTGATAAAGCTGACATCACAATTATTTAATTTCAATGTCTTGTGTACAATATTTTTAGATTTTGTGTAAGGCTGAATTTCACCCGTGTGCATACGTTTGCACACATAAAAAACAGACTATACTCTGTGCTTTAGGGTTTACGGTCGAGCCACTAAACAGATCTTAAATGCTTTGTTTTAATTTATTCTCATTTGGTTCCAGCTGTTTCTCATTTGGTGATGAAATAATTGTCATGGAATGACTCGGGCAGCCCTCCAAAGTCTTGTGTGACTCTCATATGTATGTTTTGTTAATTTCCCAGGCGGGTTTCGTAAGCCCTTCTCGAAAACAAACGGGTGAGGTTTTCCCGGTTGCATGTTTTTCTTTGCAGCATGCATTGACTGGTAAAGATGCGGCAGTGGCTCTGTGTATCAGCGAAGGTTTTAGCGTTTGAGATTGGCAGTGCAGTGAGAGCGGCACGTATCAGAATTGTGACCTCAATAAGATTTAGTGATGCATCGCTCCCTCCCTTTCTCATCTCAAGCTCTCTTTTTCTTCTCCTTATAAAGTATCTTTCTGTCTCTGGCTTGGGGCCTGCCCACTCTGCATCTCTCTATGTGTTTTCCTCCCTCTCTGCTGTTCTGGATCTTTGGCAGGAGTTCAGCCATTAGATCAGTCCTGAAAGTGGAGCAGAATCTCGGAAGAACCTCCCATCCTGTTCCTGCAAATGCATAGATTTGCTTGCTTTTTATACTACACCCATGAGTCATTTACCTGCCACACAATCATTGCTACTTGTTATTCATGAGCTGATAATGTACCCCTCAATACGGTTTTACAGTAATATTACTGTACATTGAGTGTATTTAGTCCTGCTTTTAAAACTGAAAGTGAAGAAGCTATTTTAACACTGATGCTAAATAAATTAAGATTGATATGTTAAAATAAATTGAGGTAATGTGCTTTTAAAGGATTTTACTGTATTATCCCAAAATGGTTGTTAAAATGTAAAAAACTATTACTCCTAGTCCTTGATTCTGATTTGTCAACCAGTCCCTCCAGAAAAACACGATTATGTGTAGGGCTGTCACGATTAAAAAATCTTAATTGTCTGTTTTATTGCTTTGACATTTAGTTCTCATACATTTTTTGTTTGTTTATGAAAAGATTTTCACAGATTTTTTTCTGTTATGATTATTTAAATTGAATATTTTGCAAGATTTACTTGGCAGTAAATTAATACACATAAAACACATATTTATCTGATACTGTCTTGTTTATACAGGCGCTGCAGCTCCCCCTTGTGTTTTTTAGAGAGATTTGCAATCATTGCGGTGATCTGAAATCATCACGATGAGGTCAAACAATTGCGATAAGACGATTATTTAATCATTGTGACAGGCCTAATTATGTGATCCAATGCACATATATCTTAGCAGCAAGTTGAAAAATGTTGCATTTACTTCACACATGCGCAGCCATGTCCCCTGTTGTCATGGGAATGTTAGGAAGTGACATAATTGCGCTGCGTGAAAATCAATCAAAAGCTACAAAAGCTGCTAACAGTTTTTGCAAGTTCACGCAATTTTGTCAAGTTCACGCAATTTCATTGCAGAAAATTGCATAAATATCTTGCATATTCCATCACATTTTTTAAGAAACGGGCCGTAAGATCAAGGATTTTTGCGTTTTTGTGGAAGGACTGGTCAACAGCTGTGTTTAACTAGATAAAACACAGCTATGACCGCTACACCCATAGCCATTATATACGTAGACGCCTCATAGACTGACGCTGCCTATTGGAGCTGACGTATTAGCGCGGACGCCATCTTGGATGGGACCCCAATGGGCCTCTCTGGTTACACATAAGTAGCTTTAGTTACGATGACATAATACCGTATTGTCCGGACTATAAGCCGCACCGGAGTATAAGCTGCATCATTCAAAAATGTGTCATTAAGACGAAATAACATATATAAGACGACTAGTGCTATATTGTGAATAAATCACGGCTGAAGGTACTCCTTCACATCGTGCCTAACAGCGTCTTTCGGCAGTGATTTATTTCCGTATACACAGCCTCTCGTACCTTATTGCTTATGTAAACCATATTTTTTGTTTCACAGATTATATTTATATGTAGAATATATTTTATTTATTTATACTGCTGCCATTGTATACTGTAAAATTACAAAATTTTTAAAATAACATATTTTGGTCATGCCACTTACCCCTAGTACTAATGTTATGGTAATGTCCTGTTGCCTTACAAAAAAAAAATGGCATGTGGTATATTCAGCTGCCCGGTTGTGCGGCAGGTGCCAGTCTGCAGGCTGTGATTCCCGTATCTCCCATCGGACCTCTAAACGATCTGTCAAACACGGCAGCAGGCACGTGTCAGAGCTGAGGAAATCCCCTGAAGAGACTCAGACGCCATGCTATTTAAAAACAAAAACTCATATGCGGAGCAATGTGGGCTCTTGTAAGCATGGGCATGTTTTGGATGTATGAGTGTGTGTAATGCTGGTATGCGTTCAGGCTACAAGCCAAGCACTTCCGCAACTCTATGTTTGGCACCTGTTACCCGTAAAGCTTCAGGGCTTTGGGAAACGTGCGCTTTTGGCCACTGCTGTGAAGCTATAAAAGCTAATGCCAGAATAAGTTGTGTGACATGTGGTTTACGTTGGACATCGAGACTTACTGTTTAATGGAAGATTTTATGAAATAAACTCAACACTTTGTAGAGAGAAGATGCCAAACCACGTGAGAAGATGGTAATAATAGCTTATTTATGGCATAATTCTGAATTTCAACTTCTCATCAGATTGGCTATGTACCACATGGCGCACTTCATGTGGATTTGCGGTTTCGTGGATTTACAGTGGCTAACCCGTGTGTGTGTCTGTTAAGTCCACAAGACAGTAAGGGGTCCCATTTGTCATTTTGAGTTTGAAAAGGGTGCTTGTGGGAATCCCCTTTATATTCAGTCGATATGCGCCCCTGATGCAGACTTGGAGTGTTTTAGGTGCCATTTGGGACAGGGCCATTCCAGGTTGTGAGGTAAACTAAATGCTATTGGCTGTTTTATAAGGGGGAGGAGATACTTCCTGTTTTAGTAGAAATTATCTCAGCGAGTCTAACAAAGCTGCACGTTCTAAAGTAATTTATTGGGTCTTTAAAAGTGACACTTAAATTGACTGCATTTTCAACTATAAAAGTTTAAATGCATGCAAAAGCGAATTTTCATTTTGGCGCTGTTTTCTTATTAGGTGTACTATTTATTAATATCAATGGTGTTTATACTTTAGCTTGGGTTAACTGGCTTTGAAGATTTCTGTTTTTCAGAGCGGCCTGGCTTTGTGGTTCTGTGCATCAGTATTTGAGATTACCAATGCAAATGAAGGGAAGAATGAATGACCTAATTATGTTGCATAAATGGGACTCTTCAGAGCAAAGCATTTGTTTGAAATACATTCGGTGCAATCTATATTTAATTCATGCTCTTTAAACAAGAAGTACGTATAACATCCTTGATCATTGAAAATAACCAATAACATGTTGTAATGAATGGTTTCGATGCAAGTGCTGGTAAAATTCTGAAGGCCGAATCTGATTCATTACATCCTCCCTGTCCACAATGACCCGTCGTGACCAGTCATGAAAAATCACTTTTTAATCGGTCAGAAGCACTTGATCTCTGATCTTATGGTGAATCAAGATCTCTTTAATTGTATCATAATGATATGTGTTCCTAATCCCATTTTTATTTTTTTGTCCTCAGCAACAGAGAGTTTGAGAGTGTGGAGATGAACAAACTGCGTCAGAGCCTGCGCAGGAAGAAGCCCACCTATGTGCCGGAGGCCAGCCGGCCGCACCAGTGGCAAGCCGATGAAGAGGCTGTACGAAAGGGAAAATGCAACTTTCCCGTTCGGGTAAGAGATGAGAACATCATAAGGAGCGATTCACATTTTGCGTCTTTTGCATGCGCAAATACGTTATTATGAATGTAGCCGCGCGGCAAGCTCCATAGAGAGTAGTTTCACAACCGCGGTGCGGCACAGTCTTTATTCCAGGTGTGGCGGCGCCGCAGCCAGTTAAAGATACTTCAACTTTTCAGAATGTCACGTCAAAACAATGTTGGAAAGAAGAGGAATCGCATGGTTGCGTTTTCCGTGCAGTTTTAGACGAGAAGTGTGAATCGCCCCTAAAGGGGGGAACACCAAACACGACTTCAACAATTTGCACAAGTAGATTACATACAAAGTCAGTGCAAAGACACGAATAGACGCAAACACGCACAAGGCGAAGCGAATGGCGTTAATTGGATGCTATTCGCCTCAAATCGTCTTTTTAAAAAATATTCAACAAAGCAAAAAATTTGCATGATGCAAAGTCAAATCTTGCAAGTAATCTAGAGCGAGGAAAGCAATGCTACGCGTTTGGTGTGTACACAGCGTAAGGTTGCTTATTTAGTGATACAATGATGTCATCGCCCCACGTCTCGACCCTAGTCAGACACCATCACGTATTAAAAACAAGAATGGCAGACTTAATGCCTATGTGTGTAAGCAGATATTCTTGAGACGATTTCGTGTTTACGGATTCTTTATTTGAATGAGGAATTAAAAGATCAGATAGAAAGCTCTGGCTTCTGTGACCTTAAACATTAGCACTCGTGCAGCTGCTTACCTGAAGTCTTTCACTTAAAAAATACACAATGGCACCCTTTCAGAACTGAGATCTTGATATCTGTGCATTGAAAGAGCCCTTATGATTATGTAGTTTTTGAAGACCTTATCTGTCAGTATCACCCTTACGGTTTCTGGCTAAGGGTCTGTAGTGACCATAGACTGTAAAAAAAGTTGGACATAGACATTTATTGTAAAAAAAAAATATAGCCAAAATATATCAAAGATGCCCACTAACATCTTGCAGCGATGACGTCATTTGGTGCACTTAGTAAAACTAATGCAGGGTTCACACCAGACGCGGTAGAGGCGTCAAACGCGAGTGATTTACATGTCAATGCAAAGACGCGATTAGGCATCCTGCAGCACGGTACGGAATTGAGTTGAAAAATCTGAACTTCGGCGGATTTCCAAGCCGCGTTAACCAATCAGGACCTTGCTGCAGTGATTACAGGAAGCGAGTGGAGTCGCAGATCCCCCTCCCATGACGCGAATTTCCGCTTGAATGTCTCGAATGACTAGAATTTCACCCGCGAATGAAGCGAGTAAACTCAAATGTTCAAGCATCCAACTTCGCGCAAATAGCGTGTTTTGCCGCCTCGACCGTGACTGGTGTGAATGCACCATAACACTTAAAAGTACATCGACATGATAAGAAATAACTTGATTAACAAAAAACATTGTTAGGAAAAATTTATTTGAAGTATAATTTTTTTACATTTGCTCACGTCATATTCATTTACATAGAGAGGGTGGGGTTTATGACCTATACTGCAGCCAGCCACTAGGGGTGGTATAAATGTTCTTGTACCACTTTTCAGGACGTGTGTGGCATGCCTGGTAGTGACCAATCGTTTAAAATCATATGCATTTGAGACTATTTATTAAAAGTGTGCTCCCTAAAAATCAAACCCATGAGTTTCGCACCGCAAACGCAGCCCTACCAGTTGAGATACAAGAACGTTGCCTAGACAGTAATAACACCCAGCATGCATAAACACACTCTATGGGTAATTTTATGAATATTTTATTGACTTTGAAATGAAACTAGGCTCTTTTAAAGCTAAAGATGTCCTGTATCATTAAGTAAAGTGGAGGACTTATTTTAGTGGAGCTTCATAATTAAATTCAACCTAATTTAACCGTGTAGCACGAGGCTTCAGCGAGACTGAGATGTAATCTCCAATGCCCTCTGACCACTTGGCCACAATAATCACATAACGCGAGCCTGATCTGATCGCTATTACTTGTGTCTGCATGAAGACATTTCGATTGGTTCAGGCCAGACAGAATGGCCCACATCACAGTTCCCTCTACATATATTCTCCACTGTCCATTTAAAAGGGTCCTTGAAATCACCACAGGCATATTTCACGAAAGTGTCCATTCAGTGAACATAGTAATATGCAATAAATGTAATGGATGGAATACAGAATTTGTGGAGCTCATCAGTTTTGAACAGTCCCTCTCTCTTTTCTCTCTCTTTCTCTCTCTGCAGTATCTTGGTCTGGTGGAGGTCGAGGAGTCCAGAGGGATGCATGTGTGCGAGGAAGCTGTGAAAAAACTGAAAGTGGTGTGTGTTTTAATGCTTTCCATCACTGCTCCACAACACATTACTCTTGCTATAAAAAGCTAATTGACAGCCATAGAAACAAATTTAGAATTGTTAAGTATGGTATAATGTACAGTTATGTACAACATAATGTACAGTTGCCTGTAAGGCTGGGCAATGTAGCAAGAAAATTCAATCAATATCCTAATGTACAGTATATGTATGAAATGACTCAAATAAAGGTAGTTTTTGTGCTTTAATTTCAAGTAAACCTTTCACTTTAAATTTTAACAAAATAAAAACTAAGTAAAAATATTAAAATAAGTAAAATTTAAACAAAACAATGAAACCATTGCATAGATGACTCTGGACCATAAAACCGGTTATAAGTAGCATGGGTATATTTGAAGCAATAGCCAACAATACATTGTATGGGTCAAAATGATAGATTTTTTAAATGGCAAAAATCATTAAGTAATCATGTTCCAAGAAGATCATTTCCTACCGTAAAATATAAAAAATGTATTTATCATTAGTAATATGTGTTGCTAAGGACTTCATTGAACAACTTTAAAGGCAATTTTCTCAAATATATTCATTTTTTTGCACCCTCAGATTCCAGATTTTCAAATTGTTGAATCTCAGCCAAATATTGTCCTATCCTAACAAACTATACATAAATGGAAAGCGTATTTATTCAGCTTTCAGATGATGTATAAATCTTAATTAAAAAATAAACAATTGACCCTTATGACTGGTTTTGTGGTCCAGGGTGGCACATATATTGCTCAGCCTTCAATAGCTGGCCATTATAAAAAAAACACTTTTTGGATCATTTAAAGCTCCCGTTCTGTCTGTGATTTTGAAGCTTTGATTGTGTTTATAGTGGGCAATATAACATGTGTTCATGTTTCACGTGTAAAAAAACCACGGTATTTTTCACACAATTTACTTATCTGTATAGCGCTGTTTTCACTGTCCTCAAAACAGGCTGATGTCTTCCTTGTTCTGTGAAGTCCCTCCTTCAGAAATACGTAACAAGTTCTGTTTGTGTAGTTTGTATTTAGTGTGCTGTGATTCGATAGCAGCTTAGCTTAGCAGAGCCGTTTGAGCCAAAGCTGGTGACTGACGTATTCCTGTGGGCGGAGTTTAGTCAACGAACTGTTTTACTGATGTCATTAAAGCAGGAAATAGAGGGCTGTAGTCCAAACAGACCGTTCGTTGTAGGCTTTTAAAGAGGAATTCTATTGAAGAAAATATATCACCTGGCAGTGAACATTGAGCTTTATCAGTTTACAGGTATTATTTATACTATTATAGCAACATTACACAATAACTAGGGTTTAAAAAATGGTATCAGGAAGAACATGACCTTTAAATCACTTTACTTTGCATCCTGATCACCCTGTCAAAATGTCTCATGCTTCATATGTTTGTGAGAGTCTATAAGCTTTATGTGACAACTAATGTACTATAAAACATGAAGTTTACTAATTCACAAAAAGTCTATTTATATATTTTAATACGCTAAATTATGTTTCTTATGTAATATATTTTTATTATGTATGCAAAGACTTTTCACCCAGTGCTGTAGTCTGTTAATGTGTGAGTGTGTCTTTGGGGCCCGTCCATCTGTTCATATACACTCTGCTTTTCATCCTCATGTTGTTTCATGCTGTGTCTGTCCACACATTCCTCATTCAATTTTTTTAAAGACTTTATTTTCCTTAATCCCGCTTCTTATTCACAGTCATGTGGTTCTCTTTTCTATACGTTCTGCCGTCTTGGGGAATTTGGAAAGCGCCACTTAACCTTCTTGTAACATTAAGGTTTTTGTATTGTTCTTGATTTTGCAGCATTTTGCGTTTTACTTAACCTCACAGTGTTTTTTAAGTGTTATATCCTAACCCTGACTGTCTGAGACGCATGAAAGACATATTTAAAAAAAAGCCCTGTTCAATAACAGGTGGACTTGCTCTCTACTGCTAACTAGAGGTCAACCGATTTATTGGCTGGGGCGAAAATTTGGCCAGTTTTGCTGCAAAATTAGGCCAATTAATATGCAGGCACATTTGCGGGTACCCAAGCGTTGTTGTAGAACTGATGACGCCACTTCTTGTTGCCTGCAAGCAGATCTCTCCCTGAGGCTGCGTGTGTGACTGCAGCCGTGTCTTGTTCACAAACAGCTTTAGTAAACGATTGCATGATCGCGCGAATTTAAAGTAGCCAGTACAACAGCCTGACGGGCTTATGTCTCGCGATGCACCTCTGTGCAGCCACAAAGATTGGGCTCATTAAATGTGATTAATGTTTGAATGTTTCATGGCTGAAAAATGATGACTTACCTCAAATGAAGTGAGCACTACAAACACAAGCCTCTTTGATATTTGCATTGTTCCAGTCTGCACGTTGCTTGCAGCAGCAGATGTTGTATTTTTTTGTATGTTTTTAAGATTCTGCATGAATCGCGAAAACTTAACGGAAGACCTGGTGTGATTTTCACAGCCCACGACGTAAGTAGGCATTTTTGACGATACTGAATAATACGCAACTCAATCGGCTGTAATGGCTTTTCTGAACCTGACATGCGCAGTGGAACGTGAACCGTGAAGGGGTCTATCCAGTGAGGAAATGTTTTCAGTATTGTTACAGTAACACTTTGTTACAGTTTTGTGTTGCCCACAAGACGTCACTGTCAGCACAATCCATCACTCGCAGCACCTCAGAAATAATGTGAATATGCTTAGAGAGTGTTTAGAAAGATTTGCCCTAAATAACAGTCTAAACTTAAAAACTAAGAAAATCAGCATCGGACAGAGAAAAAAAAACATTGGTCGACCTCTACTGCCTACCCTGCAAATCTTAGAGATAGAGAAAAATCTGTGTTTGTATATTTACACACAATATGTATGCATTTGTTGAGGAATGTTTTTTTATCTTTCTGCTTTATACATAGACAGTTTCACGCAACACACCAATATCACCCCTCACAATAGATTCCAATAGAAACACAATGGATAGACTATTAGGGGCGGTTTCCCAGAAAGGGCTCAAGTGTAATCCCAGACTAAAATGCATTTTTCATATATATCTTAAAATATATTCGTGCTATTGTTTTGTCTCAGGATGCACATCAGAAATGTTTTTATTTATTTGTAAGGTATGTTTGTAAAAAATATTCAAGTGTCATATTATAATGAAGGCCTAGTCCTGGCTTAATCTAAACTCTGTACAGGAACTGAGTTAAAATTCAAATGCCCTTTGGTGTTGAATCAATTGTATTTATTTATAGACAGTTTCAGCAGTAACTAAACGGTAGACTTCCACATACAATCAATAACAACGGAGTCCTTTTATAGAAGTTTATTTCTGATAACAAGCAAAATAAATGACAAATAAATTACATTTCATATATCATATCTAACGCGCATCAACTACTCGCCGTCTTCCCTCGTCTTTGGCAAACCAAGACATTTTATTTTCACCAAGGTATTTGTTTTAGAGATCAGTTTAGCCACTAGCCAAACCAATAAATAAATACAGACCGGAAGTTTACTTTGGTTTAAGCGTCAACGCACGTGTTGATGAAACTGTCTAGTCAATTTTTTTGCTCATCTTTCCTACCATCACTATTGTTTTTACTTAGCTTGCCGCAGTGAATTCTTAGATTGTTTTATTAATGAAGCACCTGCAATGCTGCTTTAGGTTTTCATTAAAATAAGGGACCTTAGAAGGTACGGTAATGTTGCCTTCATTTTAGGAAATGCATTGGGATGCTGTCTAGGTAGGGAGCTAGGTTTTGGAATAGGGCTTTAGATTTTTTGTTGTCTCATACAGGACATGATTCTTGTTTTATTGTTGTCTTGTTTATAGAATTAAATTGGTTTCATAATAACAATGTCAGTGTTGGGATGCCTAAAACAGCATTGTGAGTAAAAGGCTACGATGCAGGAGAGCTTATCAACATCCCTGTATTAGCTTTGATAGCCCATTGTTTCCAAAGACTGATGTTGTTTTAATGTAATTTATTTTCAGAGTGGAAAGAAAACAGTCAAGGCCGTGCTGTGGGTGTCCGCCGATGGCCTGAGAGTAGTAGACGACAAAACCAAGGTAAGTGTGTGTGCATTTTATTCTCTGTCCATTGATCCAATAAGTTTTGAAGGTCTGCTGACCCTCACTGAGACTCCCAAGTCATCCATTAGTCTGCATGGAAGCAAGTCTGTCAAAATATGTGATGGGAGGGAAGTTGGCAGGCTCGTAAAAGACCCGTCACGTGACCAGTCGTGCTTTACGAGACGTCGAGATGCCAAAGGTTTCACGAACTGTGCTTGGCTCTCATTGAAGCATGGAGATTTTTCTTCCGGAAGTTTGGAGAGCAATGAAACATCCTTCCCACTGACATGCATGCACACAATGTCTGACGAATTAACCAGAAAAGGTCAAAGGGCTTACATAATGAGTTCAATTATGCGCTTTTCCTCTTCGGCTCACAAAGAGCAAGGCAGAGGGTCACAAAGCATTCTTGTTTGTTTCCTGTAAGGGCCTCACATTCAAGCCGCCAGCCATTGCCTCACTGTGCCCTTCTGGTAATCCTCTCATATGCATACAAGTCAACACAGCTACCTAATCCTTCCTGCCACTGTCACACACGACCATAAACATCTCCGCACGCCACCTGTGTCCGGCTCTATGTAGCCGTTTAACACTGCTTAAAGGAACAGTTTACCGAAAAATGAAATTATGCATTGTTAATGCCAAATCTGGCACAACGTATTGTAATTTAGCGTTTAAACACATGCGACTGTGGATGACAGCTGTTGTCAAGAAAAATATAAATTTTTAATTTAATAAAAAATGTAATTTGAGAGACTTAATTTGTGTTTAACGATTAATTTGTGTTGCACATTTTCAATTTTAAGTAAACTATGCCTTTATTGAAACTTCAGTTGTCAGTATTCATTTTCTAAAGAAAGGGGGTTTGGGAAAAGACCACGCTGCATCATTCCTTGACAAGTGTAAGATGAGTCAGCAGTCTGGGTCTCTTCAAAGATCTTCCCGTCTGCTGTAAACCCCCAGTTATCCCCCCGGAACAAAGTCATCCATGACAAACCTTTTAGAGCTCTAACAGGGCCCCTTCAGTCAGTAATTGGCCCACAATGAATGGTCCTCTCACCTCCTTGTTTTCTTCCTCTGGCTCTTTTTCTTTTAGAGAGAGCTTTACTGCAGTGTCTGACCCCTCACCTAACACTCTCTATGCTCTTTGGGTTCATACATTATGTATTGACTGTGGCCCCCTAACACGGTAACAGTAGCCACTGTTACTGCGGGAGGCCAAAGCTGCAAACAAAAAAAGATGAGTAAAATGACGGTAAACCAACAAAAACAATTAAATTCTTAAAAAAAGATTATAACTGACAACTCAGGAAAATCCCAAATTCAGTATCTCAGAAAATTAGAATATTGATGTGTTTTCGTCGATCGGATCACAGTGTAAACGGCCTAGAAGACACCTAGTGCCACACGCTAATCAGCTAATTAACTCAAAACACCTGCAAAGCCTTTTAAATGGTCTATCAGTCTAGTTCTGTAGGCTAGACAATCATGGGGAAGACTGCAGACTTGACAGTTGTCCAAAAGATGACCATTGACACCTTGCACAAGGAGGGCAAGACACAAAAGGTTATTGCAAAAGAGCCTGGCTGTTCACAGAGCTCTGTGTCCAAGCACATTAATAGAGAGGCGAAGGGAAGGAAAAAATGTGGTAGAAAAAAAAGAGTACCTGTACAGTACATTACAGCCTAGCAGTAGCGGCTGGGGACTTCTTTTCCAAGGGCCGCAAATTACAAATTTGTGTTCGGAGTGTCGTGTGTTGCTCGTCAGGTCAAAATATGTGTCCGTTGCGTCATGTGAACTATGTGCATCGTGCCTCATGTCAAAATACATGCCCGCTGCACACACGTCGAAATGGTTTATGATAAAAGAGTCACATTCACAAAATACACGCAAGACACTCACTTAACACTAAACTCTGACTACACATGAAATTAAGCGAGTATCTGGCAAACATAAACGACTATTTTATCATAAACCACTTAGAAGCATTTACAGCAGGCACATATTTTGACATGACACGTGATGCACACAAGTTTACGACACTCTGAACACATATTTTGACATGTCAAGCCACACACACACGGCGGGCTAAATACAGGTTGTACATTTCGGCAGTGTGTTTGGGCACTAAATACAGTGGTGAATAAGAGATTTTCAAATTGATAAGTTGATGTGTCTTTTAGTCATTCGTTTTGGATTTTTACTGAAACATAACTCCCATAATTGTTTGTTATTTACATTATATTATTTAGTTTTGGATGTTTGGAATTTACCATGTAGTTATAAAACATTACAAAAATTTTATATAAAATCTATTAATCGGCAATAGTAACCGCAATTACAATACCAAGGTGAATAATCGTCAATTACGATTTTTGTCATAATCGTGCAGCCTTGTGTTTGTCAACATTGGAAGGACTTAACGAATCATGAATCTTGAACATTAAAAAGCACAGCACACTGCTCTTTTCTAAATTTTAAGTGTCAACCAAAAAAAGGCAGTGCGGTTAAAAACGCTAAAAACGTGTTTCGTCTGATCATAGTCTTCTGTTATCATTTACTCATCCTCATGTTGTTCTAAACCTGTATGAATTTCTTTTATCTGATGAACACAAAAGATATTTTGAGAAATTATAGTTAGCACATAGCTGATTGTAACCATTGACTTCCATAGTAAAAAAACAAATATGATGGAATTCAGTGGGTACTGTCAACTGTGTGCTTACCATCATTTATCAAAATATCTTCTTCCTGATTTATCACAATACTTCCATAATATTTGTTTTCCTACTATGGAAGTCAATGGTTACAATCAGCTGCGTGCTTACTATCATTTATCAAAATATCTTCTATTTCTGATGAACACAAAAGAAGTTCATACAGGTTTAGAACAACATGAGGATGGGAAAATGACATTTTTTTTTGTTTTGGGTGAACTATCACTTTAATGTATTGTATAATATAACAGTAACCCTGTTATTGTTTCAACCAAGCGCACAACACTCATGATTCCGATCACTTTCCTTTTTTATACATGTATTTTAACAATTATGTTTTAAACTTGTTTAAAATAGATCCTTATTGTTGTCTTTAAAGGACCTCATTGTTGACCAGACCATAGAGAAGGTGTCCTTCTGTGCACCCGACCGCAATTACGACAAGGCGTTCTCTTACATCTGCCGTGACGGGACGACTCGCCGCTGGATGTGCCACTGTTTCATGGCCCTGAAGGACTCGGTGAGGATAACCGACTGAAGGATTAATTCCTCAGCCACTATTGGCTGCAAAAGGGGATTAAGATAAGGATTATGGCAGGGTTATCTAAAACCAGAATAAACACTTAAGGGCCGTTATCTATTCTTGAGGCAGGGAGAAAAACACAAATGGAATTTTGATGTCATGATTAGGACGCCAATATTAGATGAGACAAAACCATTTTGTGGTGCTATTGTATGGTCTTACTTATTAAGATGAACATATGGTTAATTTTAATCAATACGACCTATAAACATATTAACATAGCACAGACTAAATCAAATTTTGCTAACGTACCATCCTTCACAATACTAGGGGGAGCGACTGAGTCACGCAGTGGGATGTGCTTTTGCCGCTTGCCTTGAGCGAAAACAGCGCAGGGAGAAGGAGTGCGGGGTCACGGCGTCTTTCGATGCAAGCCGCACATCATTTGTAAGGGAAGGATCCTTCCGTGTCTCCTCAGCTGGACAGCAAAGTGACCGGGATGACATCATGAAACAACTACAAGAGAAAAGAAAAGGTGAGTGCATTCAGTGTTATGCCAAATCTTATGCAAAAATCTTAGAATTGCTCACTTATAAACTGGTCTTTGTGTCTCGGTAGAAGCCTGCGGCATTTCTGCTATGCTGTCAGGAAATTCTTCACCTCCAGAGGGAGCAGCCTCACCGGTGGAAAGGGCGGAGCCAGGCGTGCCTCACGCTATCCCACGCCGTCACGCCCCCCTCGAGCAGCTCGTACGGCAAGGCTCTTTCCGAGGCTTCCCACAGCTTAGTCAGAAAAACTCACCTTTTAAACGGCAGCTGTCCCTACGCCTAAACGATCTCCCTTCCAACCTTCAGCGGAAGACCGACTTCCAGACCAAGAACCCAGGTCAGTTACTATTACCTGTTGTGTTGACTCAGCACTGGTTACCCTGAGAAGTATCAAACTCACACCATTCACCTAATAGCACTTTGTTTAATTTGTCTATTGTGTGCCATCACCCAGAGTACTCGGGCCAGACCTCACACAAATACTTTCTGGAATCTCAAAGCAAAAACTTAATTTGAAGCGGTTTAATTCAATTCTAATTACGCCACCAGATTGGATCAAAATCAAATCAGGATTTTACCGACTTTTGATTGCACCTAATTTTTGGAAAATGAACATCATTCGTGCATTGAAATCTATCAATACAATATTAATAAATTACGTTCTCATTTCATACATGGTCACACTAAATCACATGAAATAAAAAAAATATTTCATCCATTTTATATTCTCGTATGAGCTTTTGGCAGTGTTACTGGCACCAAACTTGATAAAAAAAAAGAACCAATGACACAGCTGATAAATTCAGTCCTTTAGATGAAGGGTGATAAGTAAGGGATAATGTACTGTATTGGCAGCAGATTGTTATCACAGAAATAAACCCAGACAGTGTGATCAAAACCTGACAGGAAGCGGGGTTATTTTTTGATAACAACCGGCTGCCTGTACATTATTTTGCTTATTACACGGCTATTTACCTTATAAGTAAGGTAAGGAATATTAACCCCTTCAGACCCTGCATCCACTGAATTGGACAATACATGTTTTGTGGTTGAAACCAATAAAAATGCTGATCAACCAATCAAAATAAGGGTCTGAAAGGGTTAACTATTGGTTTGAAATATTTTATTATTATCTAATTTTTAACGAATACAGACCTTCCGCAAGGAAAACCCGTTTACTTTCGGTTTTAAGATAAGACGTTCAAACGTCTTGAACACACTATTTGGTTTAATCATTTACAAATATAATGTCATGTATTTTATTAACTATTTCATTTATATAATTTTATAAACGTTGAATGCCTCCTAGAAAATGCTCTTTTAAATATATAAACATACAATATATTAAATTAAAGAACAGACCCCATAGCCTGGTCCAACCAGACTCTCATACATTCATTTCAGTTGTACAGAGGTTCTGGCCACGCTCCATTGCAAAGCATTCCTCTGTTGAAGTTTAAAACTATTGGATCTGCCCAGAGTCACTCAGGATCTGCCATAGCCAATCGCTAACGTTTGGTCGTGACGTATATCATGCACCAAAACCGGCCGGAAACAACAAGTCCGAATGATCAAACCAACAAAACTTAGCAAACCTTGTTCTTGCTCCGGCTTTAACTTCTGTATATTCGGCAGCTTTGCAACAACGGACCGAATAGCTTTTCTCACGTCTTTCTCCGCTGCCATTACTGAACTACAACTGACGCACAACCTCAATTTCATCGTTCTTAGCCACCCCCATCTGTTCGCTGATTGGACCTGCAGATTTTTGAAAATTAAGCGGAAGCACGTAGGAGGGCGGAGCCAGGCTACAGACCCCCTGCTTTAAAAAAAACAAAACTTTTCATCCTACCTTCATTAGTTCTCTTTATCATCACCTCTACAATATGGGGAGGTTTCTTTAAAGACACAAAATTTTTGTAAAGGACTCTTGATAGAGATCAAATGCAGAGCGATCCTCAAAACTTAGACGGACATACAGCTGTTCGCCCTAGGGCGATAGTTCCGGGTTTAATAAGTTGCGCCACCTGGTGCATAATAGCGGTATTGCGGATTGAGGAGATAACTTGTCAATGGCGGGGAATGAGTTAAAGACATTTATATTTATATTAAACTGTACCTGTCAAAATGATTTGCAGCATCTGGGTTACCGTGTGTTAGTTTTGAGCAGCTGTTGTCTGGAAATAACGAACTTGCAAATGTCGCGGCTGGCCAATCAGATTCAAGCATTCGAACGAGCTGTGTAATAATGCAATCGCAGTATAACAGGGCAATACTATTTACATTCCAAATTTAATGAATGTAATGGGTTTCACTAATTATAACCTAAGTGGAAACTTGCTTTCTGACCCTTTAACCTGTTAAAGGAACAGTATATAAGAAATGTATATCAATTAATCATAAAATGGCCTTGATATGTCACTAGACATTAAGAAATCATTTTCATTTCAAACACTTATATCACTGACAACAGTGGTCTGGCCAGGATATTGTCATTTAAAACGTGATGTTGATGTTGTCATGTGTATTGGCCACCAGTTTTGTCATTGCAGTACCAGTTTTGGCCACAATCCTACATACTGTTCCTTTAAAGTCCCTATGAAATCAAAATATTTTCTCCTTTTTGTATAAATACATTAAGGATGTATATAAACTGATACAGTCCAAAACGTTGACAAAATTCGCATTCAGAAGATAAGCATTTAAAACAAAAAAAGTCTAGAATTTTTTTGATGTCATCCTGCACTTTAGCTTCTTGTCAAATTTCCTGTCCAATCCAATGCTCCCTAGATGCTAAAGGGTCCCGCCCCCTACATTACAAAGAACCTGCGCCTGAGATGAGACACTTGTTAATACATTTACTAGTTCTTATATGGGGAATGACACATAGTGAACTATGTAGGGGGATAAGAAACGATTCGGACAGCGTAAATTTGCTTTCTATTGGGGTGAATGAGGTCTGATATTGCATCAGTGTCATGCAAGCTGCTTCAGCGCTCGTGTACACACACAAACCTGTCTTGTAGAGTGTTTGTTTGTCTTTTTATAAATCGCTAAATTGACACAAATCCCAATAAAACGAGTCAGATGTGAACACAGGTGTGACTGATGCTCTCTGTTGACTCGTCTCAGTTCCAGAGATGGATCTGCCAGTTGCAGGAGAGCCAGACAGCATAAATGCTCTGTGCAGCCAAATCAACAACTCTTTCACCAAACCTCCTGAAGACCTGTGTGCCAAAGCCACAAACAACTGCATACCACAAACAATGTGCAGCGCACCACCTGCTATTCCCCCTCCACCTGCACCCCTGCAAGGTAACACAAACTACACACTCAAATCATTTATAATAATTACGGTAATGTCTAAAGTAGAAAATAGGGCAATACCTATTTTAATTAATTTTCTCACGCCTCCCACCCCCCAGCTACCAGCTCGTGGGTTCAGACGGAGCCTGCTGTCCAATCTCCTTCATCGATACCTCAGGGCTGTCACAAACGAACACCATCTGAGGCCGAACGCTGGCTTGAGGAAGTGGCTCAAGCTGTGAAAGTTCAACAGCAGACTCCGCCCCCAATGGCCCCACCTACTCTGCCTCCACCCATTCTTCCCCCACCACCCACTCAGCATCCTCCGCCAGTTCCCACTATGCCCATCGCACCAGGTTCCCTGCCCACCTCCATGCAACCCTTCCCAATGGCGTTTGACGTCACTCCCGCACCCGTCAGCATGTTCGCCCAGCAACCTCTCCAGCCGGCTTTTGTACCCATGCAGCCATACATGCCAACTCTGGCCAACAGCATGACGTACCCCAATGCCAGCGTGCCCGTGGTGGGCATCACACCATCACAGATGGTGGCTAATGCATTCTGCACTGCAGCCGGTACAGGCGGTGGATCAGCAATGGGGGTTGGGATGGGGCCTAGGACGGGCCAACACTCGACTTTCCCCACCTTACCCGGAGGCTTCCCAAACACCATGTTCACTGCTAACGGCCACCTGCACAACTCCTTTCCCTCAACTACTACGACTACCAGTGTCACGAACAACGGCACCACCACAAAAGCCGATAGCAACTGGCCGATGGAAAGTCTGAAACAGACCCACCCTTCAGACGGCACCCAGGATGCCGAGCATTTTGAAGCTAAGTGGGCCGCTCTGGAGTCCAAATCCCAACCGAAGGCACCCAACCCTTTCTCCAATGACTTGCAGAAAACTTTTGAGATTGAACTTTAATCGACGAGCCTTGGGAAAACAAGGCTGAACTATTTCATACCCCATTCCCTTCTTATGCTCCTGGTCTGTTTGAGGACATGGGTTGCTGTTTTTTATGTAATATGGTGGAGAACTGCAGATCAAATGCCAGATTTGGAGAGCAAGAATGTCATGGATCTTACGAAGACAGTCGCAACTTGTTTGGCACTTAAAGGATGGGAAAAGCTTACGTGAGAGACCTGCACGCTATGTCTCAGCATTAATGATCTCTCATCTGGTATATGAATGATTTTCCCTACAGGAAATATTGGAAGGGGAGAGTAAGCAACTAAATAGGGGATGGTATGGCAAAATAGATATTTATTATTTAATTTGATTCTAATGTTTTTTTAATCTGATTTTAATCGTCTGTTGTTGGTGGTTTCCCCTTATTTATTTACATTGAACAGGGTGATTTATTACAGATGGAAGAAATTGGCTACTTGAAAAATGACTCACCAAATAAAAGGATTCGAGTTTTTATGTAGGAAAGTGTGTAAATAGCATGCTTTTAGTTATCATTTTATTTATTGCCCTTTTCGCGGCTGTTCATTTTCTTAATTTCAAACGAGTCAATGCTGAACCATTGAAACATCCGCTTTGCATCAAGTGGAATCCGAAAGTATCACCTACATTCCAACCCTTATTAAACTGTCATAATGTACAAACACATAAGAGATGCCACTGTAGCCACCCTGACCTCCGTGATTTAGCATTGAAAGTACTTCAGAAAATTAAAAGACATTTTTGAGGGTTATTTTATTTTTATAAATCATAGCCAGATGAAATGTGTGGATTCTGGCAACTTTATAACTCTTAAAAACCTTTGGATTAGCGTTAGCCAGACTGAGATCCATCGGGAGGCATTGAATAGCTTACAAAGCATTTAATGGGATAGTTCACTCAAAAATCATATTTACTCACTCTCATGTTTTTCTTTGTTCTGCTGAACACAAATGAGGATGGTTTGGGGGACGCCAGCAACCAAACTGATCAGAGGCCCCACTTTCATAGTATTCTTTTTTCCTACTATGGAAGTCAATGGGGCCTCTGATCGGTTTGGTTGCGGACATTCCTCAAAGTATCTTCCTTCGTGTTCAAAAGAATAAAGAAATGTATACAGGGTTGTAACAACATGAGAGCGAGAAAAGGATGACAATTGTCATTTTAGGGTGAACCATTTCTTTAAAAAGGATGCAAACTTGTAAATACTATGCCAGTTTGGCTGTTTCTCAATTCCAAGAACGCAAAGAACAGACTTGCGTTCTAGTGGAGATCGGTCTTGCCAGGCGACCTTGGAAGAACGAACTCAGAAGTTCGCGAGAACAAAGAACGCACTTGTGAGAATTTAGATGTGTGCGATCTTCCTGTTGGTCGCCTGACCTCCGCCATTAGGCTTGTTCGACTTCGGTCGGCGCCGCGGGAATCGACAGCCGGATGGCGTCAAAGTACCGCGAGAGCGATTCGCATATCATACGGAGGAGTTTGCTTTTGAGTTGCTCTCGCGGAGCTTTGACGTCGTCCGGCTGTCGGTTCTTGCGGTGCCGCGTGAAGCCGAACAAGCCTATTGTTTTGCCGCAATGACTTCTGGGGCGTAACGCGATTTCAGCGCGCAATCTGCACTCGATGCATCCTCGATATCAAGAACACATCCGGGTATTTTCATGCGTTCTCTGTACTTGCGTTCTTGAGAATTGGAATGAACTTCGAATGTTAACGATGACGTAGAGTGAGAACACGAGGACGCAAGATCACTGAAGATGCATATTGACAAACAGCCTTAGTTTAATGCAACATCTTCCGAAAGGTTATGGGCCACCCCAGTTATTAAGAATGTATGTCGAAAACTGCTATGTGACGATCGGGTGAGGATTACTAAATATGGATGTGGGGTACAAACCCTCTAACAGTGAAACTCTGATCTCAAGGACCGTATTTTAGTAACATCACCTCTCTAAAACATCACAAAGGCTTCTGTTAATTTTGTATACACTGTCAAAATATGTATTCCCAGCTGTCACTGGGGCAGTACCCTTTAAAAAGGTCTAATATGTTCCATTAGGTACAGATATGTATACATTTGGTACCAATATGTACCTTTGAGATATTAAAGGGACAGTAAATAGGATTTTAAGTGTTTTATTAATCAAAATTAATGTCTTTATTCATAAATACGTCCTCGGTGTTAAATGACCTCTGTCAATGATCTGATTTTTCTTTGTAAGCTTAGAATTTCTTCTCTTTACTTACATTGGACGGGTAAGTCCAAGCAGAGAGGGACAAAAAATCATTAGCTTACAAACGTGTTTCCACAACGCGTTTTCATTCAGAACACGTGAAATAGCTGAAACGGACAAGGAGATCAGTGATTACATAACGGCTACCGTAGTTGAAACACGCATTTGGAAAGGCAAGGCGCTAGAGAGCACTATTCGTTTGAATGCAAATTACAATTTCACCACTAGATGGGGGAAAATCCTACTTATTGTCCATTTAAGATGTATTTATAAGCAGTGTTGGGGGTAACGCATTACAAGTAAGTTGAGTTACGTAATAATATTACTTTTCTGAAGTAACGAGTAAAGTAACGCATTACTTTTTAAATGTACACATTAATATTTGAGTTACTTTTTCAAAAAAGTAACTCAAGTTACTTTTTTAGTTTAATTAATTTGATTAAAAAATATGTACTGAATTAAACTAAACGTATGCACTCTCTGTGCCTGTGTGAAAACAGTTTGAGTCAGAGCTAAACATTTTTGTGATGAAATATGCAATTTCTGAAGGCAGAACTTTTCAGTCATAAAAGCACCTGCAAGGCCTGAAAGAGATCAAGCTTTAGCCAAGAAAAAGTAACGCAAAAGTAACTAAAAGTAACATAAGCATTACTTTCCATGAAAAGTAACTAAGTAATGCAATTAGTTACTTTTTTTGGGAGTAACTTAATATTGTAATGCATTACTTTTAAAAGTAACTTTCCCCAACACTGTTTATAAGTACTATTATCAAGTTTTTAGGTTCAAGCTGTACACTTAGAAAAATGGTTTTTCCTCTACCAAACCTTTTTGATAGAGATATGTGCCTTTAAGGTACAAATGTGTACTTTTTGAAAAGGTACCGCCCCAGTGACAACGGGGTACATATTTAGAAAAAATTGTCTGATGGTGTATGTATTGGACATCTCAACCAATCAACTAAAAGCACAAAGGCCCTTGAAAGTTTGTTTCATTACCGAATTAAACATAGACGATTAAAGATAACACAAAAAACATTAAGCCACTACCCCCAAAAATGCAATAGAGTGCTTTATGTTTCAGCACATTAACATCCACTGTGTTTAATATCACTCTTAACTGAGATGTAAATCCTGTGATGGACAAAGCCATTGAACCATTTGAATTTGGTTTGGTGTTTTTGCAATGTTTTTTCCCCATGGTCCTTTAATCCAGTTCTGTTTTGAAATATTTAAAGTAATGCAAATACAAACGACAAGAGACGTGAATGTATAGCAAGTAATGGTTAAGGATTAAAGAGAGATGAAAACAGACCGTACAGGTAGATAGTCAGTTTGGTCCTGTGCATGCTTAAAATATCCCATATTACAGTACAGTATGTTAAAACATTGAATATGCATCTTAGTTATGTCATTAGTTTCTTATCACTCACTCGGGTCTGAAACAGACAAAAAGGCAACTTTATTTGCATACAAATATGGTTACTAGATAATAAAATCTCATCTAGTTTATTGTCAAAAGCAAATCTGGATCTCTGATGGGAACTCATGTCATGTTTTCTTCAGCATGGTGCTGTTGGGCACAAACAATGTTTAATAATACTGCTCAATGGTTGTGTTTTTATTTTGTTCTGACAATATATGAATGAATATTTTTAAGTAGTTCATTCAAGATGTGCTGAATGATGTTACTGGCGTGTATGGAGTCCTGCAGGTGTTCGATGCTAGATGATCAAAGTCAGACTGTACACTGTGTTTATGACGTGTACTCCATACAGTGAACAAAATGATCTCTTATCACAGAGACTTCAATAGCCAGTGCAAATACAAGACGGGCACAATGTTTTTAACTCCTGGAATGACCATTTTGACCGTAATGTGTTATAAATCGACTTGGCCACTTCTCAGTTTTCTTATCAGCTGTGTATTACAGGGTCAAGCAGGTCTGTTGTGGCACAATGAATACAAAAATAGTCTTTCTTTTTCCAAAGACAATGCATTTGTAATCTGACCAAGCCGTTACGTTGTGTGGGGTACAAATATTTACAGTTAAATGAATGAATTTGTTCAAGTCAATATCCCTGGATTATTTATCAACTCCCCCCTCAACAAAATATACAGGTTTTGATTTAAAACCAGGGAACTAAATTACCTCATAAACTTGATTGTAAACTTTAGTGTAGTGATAACAAACCAGTGAAGTTTATTTTTAATCTTTCTTTATTTACAGAATTTTGTATTTAAACCCACATATTTCTATTGTAATTACATTGTATAAAAGATCAATAAATAATATAATATGAACAAAGATATTTTTGTTTGTTGCTTGATTATTGGACATTAATGTATAAACAGTACATCCGTGTTATTAAAGGTGCAATGTGTAACTTTTAAAATAATCTCTTGACAGAAATGCAATAATATACACATAACTATATTATCAGTGGTGTATAAAGACTTCACATAATGAACTGTATTGTTTTTATTATTTAGAATGAGCCTTTTTATCTACATAGATCGTAGGTCTCCTTGC
The DNA here is from genome assembly GCF_027580225.2 of Misgurnus anguillicaudatus. Lineage (NCBI taxonomy): Eukaryota > Metazoa > Chordata > Actinopteri > Cypriniformes > Cobitidae > Misgurnus > Misgurnus anguillicaudatus. The sequence goes on along the minus strand of NC_073360.2, from coordinate 15,030,916 downwards.
ATGGAAATCACCACCATGTTTCTACAGTAGCCCTAAATGGACAAACTACTCTACAGAGCACGTTTTGTCACTATTGTATGTCTCAGAGGATATGTTTGTCCTGTGGCAGCTACCATAGCTCCTCCATATTGTAAAAATCTTAACTGCCTTAAATGTTTTTGTTGAATCAACTCATAATTTACTATTATTTATCTTGACAAGAGATGAGTTGCTACAACTTATAAAATGAAGTTGACTAAGATAAAGATAAATAATAGCAAGTTGAAAAAACTTGCACAAATAATTGCAGCAAATAATTAGGGCTGGGCAAAAAAAAATTTTAAACTTGGTTGATTCTCAAAGGGAATAATCGATTTTTTCTTTGATATTTGTTTCCGCAAACATTGAATGTAAGATTAACAATCTAATTACTAGTCTTCTTCACTAGATGTCACCCTCTTTTTGCCTTGCGCGATGTTAGCAAGGAGCGAGAGGCGAGCCTGTCATTCATTCATTCAGTGCTTAAAATGGCGGTTTCAGGTGCTTCATCGACGTTGATGCCACCTTCGCATAAAAACTCAGAGGTATGGAAGCATTTTAGATTTCGCAAGCAAGACTACGACATAGTCATATAGTGTTGTGGCTTTTAATTTCTTTTTATGAATTACACTTGTAAACTGCTGTTCACTGTTCTTTTTTTAGGGGTCAAGCCCTGAAGGGGCGAAGACCCCTATTGAAACCGTTAGTTTTCTTATTATTATTCTTCTTCCTCTGCCATTGCGGTCTATGGTAGCCCATAAAACCGTACGTAGGAAAGTTATAAAATTTGGCACACTGATAGAGGACAGTGTAAAGAATTTACACAGCATTTGGAGTCTCTATCTCAAACCCGCTAGCGCCACCAACAGTCCAAAGTTGCACTTACGTTTTTGCTTATAATTTCTGACCCGCAAGTCCTAGAAATGAAATTGTTTAGTCTGATTCCTTGGCTCAAGACGATTCGACTGGACCCTATGACGTCATTTGCCGTCATGAAAATTTTCTGCCATTTTGAATTATTCGTAAAACTTACTTTTGTGAACTCGTCCTAGAGCTTTTGCCCGATTTCCACGAAAATCGGTATGTAGCATCTACAGACCCTCTCGGCAAAAAGTAATGGAATTCATGTCAATTCGTTGCCGTAAACCACCTCAACGAATTTTACGTAGAGCGCAAAAAAACGGATTTGAGGCTGTATCTTCACCAAACTTAAGCCTATTGACACGATACTTGGTACTTGTGATGCCAGTCAGGAACTAAGGGTGCATGCAGAGTTTCAACAGCGCCACCTAGTGGTCAGACTTACGCTTTACACATCTATAACTTTGGCTCCGATTGACGTATTTTCACGGGACTTGTTTCTTTGGAGTTCTGAATAGTTGCCGAGTCCAACGATACCAAACATGCCAGAATTCACCTTACGGTTAGCCCTGCGCAGCAAAATAGCACTTTAAAAACACTTGCAAATCTCTCCGCGGGCGTTATTCTGATCGACTCGAAAACACCATAGGAAGAACATTACCTTCTGAACAAAAAATTCTATTGGCGTTATATTAAAATATCCATCAGAAACGGCCAAAAATTGCCAAAAACTAAAAATTACCTTTAAATTTGGTGTTTTTTTACACATAAATGGTACATAAACTCTGCAACAAAATGTGATTTTTAAACCAGATTTGATACGCTGATTTAAGAGCACATTCTGAGGCCACAAAAAAATTGTATGGTAGCACCACTAGATGGCCTCATAATTGATCAAAACCTTTGATATCAAGCCAGCCCTATAGTCATACAACGGTTTCTTCACTAAACTAAAGTGTATAGTCATAAAACTATTTAGATGTAACACAATCATGACCTGATGTTGCATGCACAATTTTGTCATTGCGCCATCTACTGGTTTTGGCTTGACCCCGGTATTGCTGCTTGCAGCTATATTAATATAGTATTTGTATGAAATCTATATTCATCGAGTTGAATCGAGAATCTAGTATAAAAACTGACCCGAGAACCGGAATTGAAAATCGAATCGATTTGATAGCTTGTGAATCGAAATCGAATCGATCTAGAACATCTGAATCGATACCCAGCCCTACAAATAATGTTTTACAGCGCATGCATTTCGAAATTGAGGGATGAGCTGTGGACTGAGCAGTTGGTTGCAATTTGCAATCTCACTGCTAGATGCCGCAAACAAACTGGCATTTGATCTTTAAAGTGAGACCAAGATAAAGACCAACAAAGTTATATATTAATATTGGGTGCAACGTATACAAAATATTTAATATGCAAGCTGTAAACGTGGCTTTCAAGAGATTATGAAATGACTTTGAGATTACAAGTAAATTTTTTGTGTCCCAGTAAATGTTTGGGATCTAAAGTGTTAAATAAGGAAAGCGTGAGCACATGATGGACTCACATCTGCGGTGGTGACTTCACTTATTGTCTTAAATCTAGAGAGACCATGTCAATGAGAAAGAAAACAGGACATGAATATGATAGAGAAGCAAAACAGTCATTAATAAAAAACATCTTAATAGAGACAAAGTAAGCAATAAATAAAACATTGGGCCTTTGATAAAAAGGAAAATTACAGATGACATCTATAGATAGATAATATTCTATATCAGAGGTTCTCAACCATTGAAGTCCACTGTCCGGCAGAGATGACCTTTAACCCTGATCAGACACCTGTCTGTAACTTTCCGGTATGCTGAACAAACACATACAACAATGCATGAGTACCAGTGTTTTGGCATCATACATTTCTTGGTATGAAGCATACGATTTAGGACAAAATAATTCTTCAAATGTGGGTTTCCAATTAAACAATGGCCTGTTTTTACCTAATTGTTAAAGATATATAAGAGTTTGCCTGTAAGGATTTGGGGTAATGTTTTCTGCTTAACTGGTTTTTCACATATCACTTATGCTTTCAGTATATGAATCACTACTATACATGCTCCAGATACAACAAACCTGTGTCTAAAATCCTATGTGCATGTCTACTGTGCAAGAAATATAAAACACAACCCTGAAATATAAAGTGATAAACAGATGGCTCAGTGAGTTTCTTTGTGGAAGTGGTGATGTCGCCCTCTTATGGTCATAATGTGATAGTGTTGATATATTAAATCTCCTGTAGGGCCATTATCCTGCAAAGTTTAGCTCCAACCCTAATCAAACACACCTGAAACAGCTAATTAAAGGGGACAGAGAATGAAAAAACATTTTTACCTTGTCTTTGTTGAATAATGGTATTCTACCCACATTCACAAACATACAAAAAGTGCTAAACATGCTAAACATCTCAGTCTCATAGAAATTCCTCTTTTAGAAATGTCAGCCAGAAAACAGCCCAATCTGAAAAACTGATGCTTATGACATCACAGGCATCTCACTGCCCCTCCACTTTAAAATAATTGGCTACATTTTTTGAGTGGCAGCAAAGTCAGCCAATCAGTAATGAGACTGCAAGTTAAGCCAGTAGGGGGAGCCAAATAGGTGCAAAACCACTTGTTTGAAATGCCCCACCCTAATAGAGCTTTCTGAGAGAGGTTTTTAGGAAGCTTCTAAGGCATTACAGACCCAAACAAATTTTTTTTTGTCTACATGTCACATCACAGAACAAGGATAAATACTCCGTTCAACCATTCTATGTCACCTTTAAGGACTTGCAAAGTATACTAGAAACTTCCAGGCAGGTGTGCTAAGGCAGGTTGGAGCTAAACTCTGCAGGACACCGGCCCCCCAGGACCGAGTTTGAGGCACCCCGTACTACAGAGTTTAGTTCCAACCCAAATCAAACATAACAGAGGCTTTAGGATTACTTTGAAACTACATGCAAGTGTGTTTGATTAGGGTTGGAGCTAATAAGGGTAAAAGGGATAGTTCACAATGATTTTTTTTTTCAAATTAACTCTCATGTCGTTACAAACCTGTATAAATTTCCTTGTTCTGATGAACATGAAGATATTTTGAGAAATGCCTGTATCCAAACCGATCATGATCCCCACTCACCTGCACAGTAGAAAAAATAATACTGTGGAAGCGAATGGTGCTAATAAACGGTTTGGTACAAACATTCCTTTAAATATCTTCTCTCGTGTTCATCAAAATAAAGACATTTATACAGGTTTGTAACAACATGAGAGTGAGTAAATGATGAGAAATTTCGGTTTTGGGTAGATAGTGATGGCGAAGTAATGCTTGTTTGAACCACCAAAGCTTATAGCACAATTGTATCAAATAAAGATTCCTTACCCAAAGCTTTTCAAATCAGAGCTCGACGACGGCCTCTGCTGGTGAAAGTGTTTTACAACTATCTCAAAAGCAAAAAAGAATTAACGGAAAGATGAATAAATCCATATATTAAATGCATGACAACAATCCATTGCATACTCATAGTAACTCAAAAAATAAAGTTTTTGTAATGTGGACGTGGAATTTTTATTCTGTTTTAAACCAATCAAAAACACGAATAGAGGATGTAAATCCAGGCACCGAAAGTCAAACACATTTATTTTCCAGCTTATTACACTACTATCCAAAACAATATATAAAATATGACATGACTGCTGATGGTGTCCTGGGTGTGCACGGCAGTGAACTGATATATCCTACAATTAATGATACAATGGCATAACAAATGAAATGTGTGACACTATGTTGACATGAACGGGACATCCCAGTATAGGCTACTTGATGGAATGATATGAAAGATGTGAAATAGAACAAGTTGCCTATCGTATCGGTCATTATTTTAGCAATCAAAAAAATCTAGGATCATATTGTCAACTTCTATCAATCTATAAACTCTTGCAATACAACAGACAACGCAAAAGGAACAACGCAAAACAATGCAACTTAACCCCCAAGGGCGGTCCCTGTGTCAAGCATTTTAAACCCTTGAATCAAAGTACGAAGCAGTCACGTGTGTGTGTGAAGCAAGGCTTCGGTCGTCATTGGTCACGTGATTTTGATAGAACGAATCAAGCATCGATGCAACACTTCACTGAAAATCGTTTCTTTTTTTGACACATGCCTCAGAACTTTGGTGTCACTGCTAACATCATTATCCCTTGCTCAAGGGCATCACAGTTGAAACCTGTAGGCTGTGAGATTCAAACCAGCAACTCTCAGTTACAAGCGTGACTCTTTAACCTTTAGGCCATGAAATTATATTTCTTTCATAATTTATTAATTCTATGGCTTCCTTACTTCATCTGAACACAGCAGGTATGTTCAACTTAGTGTGCCACACACACACACACACCGAGATCGCCGCATGACTTTAAAGTGCTGCAAGATAGATTCAAGAGCAGACTGTTCTGTATGATTTTTGGAATCGCTCTTGCAGTACTTTGATGTCATAAAGGACCGTAACTAGCCTACTGGAAGTTTTTTCCCCCTTATTTTGTATTTAATTTTGAGCCGACTTTGATGAGCTGATTATTATCCAAGGTTGTACATGTTTCAACTCTGTGCTCTCAGAGTTGAATGCTGAAAAAAGTACAGGTCTGGCGCTCAGCACGGAAAAAACACCAGCTGATCACGTTTTGAATAGTGCAACGCTTCCATTGGAAACAATTGAAAGAAAGTGTCTTCTAGAAATTGGCAGTAGGTCTGAGAGTTATTTTTTATTTCCATTTTCAACCGAATATTTTTCCAATTTAAAACGTGACTCTTCTTTTGTAGTTACATTGTGTACTAAGACCGACAGAAAATTCAAATTAGCAATTTTCCAGGCCAATATGTCTAGGACCTATACTCTCATTCTGGCATAATAACCAAGGACTTTGCTGCCGTACCATGGCTGCAGGAGGCGCAATGATATTACGCAGGGCCCGAAAATAGTCCTCTGCTATTGAAAGTAACCACTAACAGACTATTTTCGGGCACTATGTAATAACATTACAAGACTACAGAAGAGTCAAGTTTTAAATAATACATTTAAAAATATCGAAACTCCCTGGCAATTCTTGAGTGCGTTGCCAATGGTCCAATCCAATTTAATAAATTATGCTATAAGCTATGCTAAAAGTGGTGCCGCCAGACCCAGAGCTCAGCTGGGCCCGGTTGCATAAAGCACCTTAAGTTTTTCCCTTAAGTATGACACTTGAGGGGTAAATTCCCCTAACCTAATGTAAGAGAATAATTTAAGGATGTTGCATATAATCCCTTAAATGGTCTCTTAGGTAAGTGTAATTGTTAAATGTTTCATGGCAGCGACCCATGTTTGTTGTTATAAAATACTATTGTTGCCATGAAGATGCTACGAAAAAAATTAAGTTTTTTTCTGCAACACCCTTAAGTTTAATGGAAACATAAGGGTGAACTTAATGGAAAATTACACTTAAGGTGCTTTATGCAACCGGGCCCTGAATGGATTCCAAAACTGTAAAAATCAATTTCACTCCAAAAAAGTGGAGTGTCGCTTTAAAGGTGAAAGTGTACACTTAAAAAGACAGTACAGTGAAGTTCACCTCCAAAGTATCTTTGGTCTTTGTGTCTTGTGCTGCCACTGATGGTGTTTGTCTGTCAGTAGACGATGCAATGGTTGCCCTTGGGGGTGAAGACACCTGCTTTATTTTATGAAATACATTAGGATGTATAAAGTTAACATTGGGAAATACTACTTAGAAAATAATGGTATTTGTTAAGTAATGTATCTAAATTTGCTTTATATTACCCCCTTCTTTAATTGGAATGGCTTGTTAATGGATGTAACACAGACTCCTCTCCTCTTTTGTTTTGCGGCTTCTAAATCTCCATCAGTATACGGCGCTTACATAAAATGAAATACATAGTAGGACTTATTTATGTACACAAATACTGTATAGACACTAAGTTCATTCACATTATAACCCCTCAACTTCCGGTTTCACGCTGAACAGATCGTGCATCGGAGCTCCGTCGAGTTCTTCATCTAAAAGCCTTTTTTACTATCTTATTCCTATTTATATATTAAGTTTTACCTAGGAATACTTTACCGTGAGGATTATTGAGCAGTACTACCACGTGAAACTATTTATCACTAATAAACACCCACAGTGTTAGCATATAGCCCGCTAGCTTCAACAAACGCTGCCGACTGAAGCTAGCATTTTCCGATCTAATGGCGGATTCATCTGATATATGCTTTTCTGACCTGTCCTCGCCTGAGCGGGAAGCTGCGAAGGAGTTGATCGGTTTGAGCAGATCCAACGCGAGCTACAGCGCCCACTTCACCATGTCTCCGGACGTCCACAAGCGACCGAGGAATGCGACAAACGAGTGCTCCACGCGATGCAGCTTTACGGACCGTAAGCGAGTGAACGGAGACGCCATTGCCCAACATGAAAGCGATCGGGAAGCTGTGGAGGAGCCGCTGCCCGGCCTTCGCAGATTCAGCATGCCCAACATCACCCTGGACCCAGACGTTCGCAGGCGACTGAGGCGTACCACAACCAACCCCCCACCGCGATGCAGCTCCGCGGAGCGCGTTCGGGTAAACAAAGACGCCATCGCCCAGCATGAAAGCTGTAAGACTCAGCTTGTTATTGTAACATGTACTACTTGCTACATGTATAGTTTAGCTTCTGCCGTTAGCATAGATGGGTTTACATGCACTAAGTGTATTGAAGTATTAAGATTAACTGAGAAGGTTGCTGAACTAGAATCGCGCACCCGAACGCCAGCCGAGGACAGCAAAACCGCTAATGCTACTGTTGTAAATACTGTATCGAGCGAAAAGACTAATGTCTCGGTTCCGACATCAGATGCTAATGTAAACATTACAAACAATGTATCGAGCGCACATAGTGTTCCGACATCAGATGCTAATGTAAACATTATAAATACTGTATCGAGCGCGCACAGTGTCCATCATAATACACATGGCTCAGCTCCGACATCAGAGCCAAGTCGGCGGTCCAACTGGGTGACTGTCAGGCGGCACAGTCATATACGGCGTCCATCCAAGACCCATAACGTTACGGTACTTTCTAACAGATTCGATCCCCTAAGGAATACACTAGCTGAAACACCTGTTAAAAGTGCCCTGGTCATTGGAGATTCTATACTCAGGAACACTAACATTGAGGCACCAAACACCCTAGTCGACTGTATTCCGGGAGCCAGAACGTCTGACATTAGATCCAAACTTAAAGTGCTGGCTAATGCTAAACGGAAGTTTTCTAAGATTGTTATTCACGCCGGAACAAATGACACCAGACTCCGACAGTCGGAAATCACCAAAGATAATATTAAGGAGATGTGTGAAATTGCAAAAACAATGTCAGACAATGTAATATGCTCTGGTCCCCTCCCCGCCTACCGGGGAGATGAAACACATAGTAGATTAGTGTCTCTCAATGGCTGGATGTCAAAGTGGTGCCCTCAGCATAATGTAGGGTTTATAGACAATTGGAAGCATTTCTGGGGTAGACCATTTCTCCTAACCCGAGATGGCCTTCATCCGACATCAGAAGGAAGTGCTATACTCACCAGAAATCTGATTAATATTCTTAATTCTGATATAGTATGACTATCCAGGGCCCAGGTCAGGAAACAGACGGATCAGCTTAACTGTCCGTCTGTTAGCTGGCATGATATGTCTAGATCACATATATCCCAGAACTTCGAGTCGATCTTACCAGAATATCAACACATTTCAACTGTATCTGTTCCCCGAACAAGCAAATACAGAGCACCGCTTGCCACATCACGTACAAATTTGACCAACATAAAATTAGAAAACAATACATTACAAGATGAACCTCGAATGTTAAAATTCGGCCTTCTTAACATTAGATCGCTTACCAATAAAGAACCTATTGTTAATGAAATAATTAATGACCAAAACTTAGATGCACTCTGTTTAACAGAAACCTGGCTTAAAGCAGACGACTACATTAGTTTAAACGAATCCACCCCACAAGACTATTATTATAAACACGAACCTAGGTTAAAGGGGAGAGGGGGTGGTGTAGCTACAATATACAACAAAATTTTTAAAGTAAACCAAAAATCTGAACTAAAATTTAAATCATTTGAACTAATGTTGTTAAATATGGAAATAACTGATCGTAACCACAAACAGCTCTCTTTTGCCTTAGCTACAATCTATAGACCTCCGGGCCACCATGCAGATTTCCTTAAAGAAATAGCAGATTTTCTGTCTGAGCTTGTAGTCACTGTAGATAAAGCTCTTATCGTTGGTGATTTTAATATTCATGTGGATAACCATAAAGATGCATTAGGACGTGCGTTTATGGATGTTCTAAATTCTCTCAATATTAGACAAAACGTGACAGGGCCAACGCATACTCGTAAGCACACATTAGACTTAATTCTGTCACTCGGGCTTAATATTAATGACATCAAAATATCACCTCAGAGTGATGCAGTTTCTGACCCTTACCTTGTGTCATACACTGTACTTCTAGATAGGATCACTCAATCCACAACATGCTACAGATTAGCCAGAACAATAATTTCCACCACTAAAGATAGCTTTATTAGCACTCTTCCAGACCTGTCCCAAATTAAACATGCAGATAACTGTGTTGATCTAGATATTGTAATAGAAAACCTAAACATTGTCTGTTCTAACACATTGGATGCCGTTGCCCCCATTCTAAAAAAGAGAATCAAAGAAAAGCCGCCAGCTCCATGGTATGATCATCACACCGCAGCTCTTAAAAAGGCAACTAGGAAAATGGAAAGAAATTATAGAAGCACAAAATTAGAAGTATGGCGTGCAGCATGGAAAGATAGTGTTAAACACTACAGACAGGCTATTAAAACCGCCAGATCTACCTATCTTAGCAAGCTTATAAATGAGAATCATAATAACCCTCGTTTCCTCTTTAGCACCGTTGCAAAACTGACTAGAAACAAAGAACAAACAGAAACCAATAGTAAACTCCAACACAATAGTAACGACTTCATGAACTTCTTTTCTAACAAAATTACGGCTATAAGGGAAAACATCGTAGCTACACAGGCAGCCACCACTCTACCCGTTAGTTCACTTAACACTAGACTACCACACGAACATCTTGATTCATTTAAACCTACTACAATAGAAGAGCTCTCTAAACTAGTAACGTCATCCAAATCATCGTCCTGTATATTAGACCCCGTTCCCACAAAACTACTTAAAGAGGTATTTCCTGTAGTGTCAACCCCGGTTCTAAATATCTTTAACTCATCGCTAGAAATAGGATACGTTCCAACATCTTTCAAACTAGCAGTTATTAAACCGCTGATTAAAAAACCACAGCTTGATCAGGGAGAGCTTAATAACTTTAGACCCATCTCAAATCTCCCTTTTCTTTCGAAAATATTAGAAAAGGTAGTGGCAAGCCAGTTACGCACATTTTTGACAAATAATAGTACATATGAAAAGTTCCAATCAGGATTCAGGCCCCACCATAGCACAGAGACAGCGTTGCTTAGAGTTACAAATGACCTCCTATTAACATCCGATCGTGGTGAAATCTCAATTCTTATATTATTAGACCTTAGTGCAGCCTTTGACACAATAGATCATACAATCTTACTCAATAGACTAGAAAACTATGTTGGTATCAGTGGTCAGGCGCTAGCATGGTTTAGGTCGTATCTAACCAATCGCTATCACTTTGTTTATGTAAACGAGGAAGAGTCATATCACTCCCTGGTTAAATACGGTGTACCGCAGGGATCGGTTTTAGGTCCTATCCTGTTCTCGTTAGGGCCCGAGCACACCGGGGTGCGAGGACCCTATTGTTTTTGCTCGGTTTATTATTATTATTATTATTATTATTATTATTATTATTAGGGCCCGAGCACACAAGTGTGAGGACCCTATTGTTTTTGCTCCGTTTATTATTATTATTATTATTTATTCTTCTTCTTCTCCAAAGTGAATCGCATTTTTGAGGGGCGAAACATGCTCGAAAACTCATGAAATTTTGCACACATGTCAGGAGTGGTGAAAATGTACATGTGGCATAGGCGCCAGAAGTGGGCGTGTAGAAATGGCTCGATAGCGCCACCTGCAAAATTTCATGAGAACAGCCCCCCCGCTACGAAAAACGTACAGATACGAAATTTGGTAGGATCATCTATCACCCCAAGACCTACAAAAAAGTCTCTTGGAGCGAAGCTCTAAACCCAACAGGAAGTCCGCCATTTTGAATTTTTGCCTTGATTTTTGTGCAAATTTGGTCATTTACAGCCTTCATACTTTAACGAACTCCTCCTACAGATTTAATCCGATCATCGTCATATTTGGTCAATCTCATCTAAAGGCCTTTGCGATGTTAAATTGCGGAGATCTTGACTTTTCGTCAGAGGGTGTGTCCGTGGCGGCCTGACAAATTTCGGCATTTTCGCCATGAAACAGGAAGTGGCTCTAACTCAGGGATACAATGTCCAATCTGCCCCACGCTTCACACGTTTGATAAGGGTCTTGGCCTGAACACATTTCAATGCCAATATTCAACTTCACTCATAGCGCCACCTAGAGGTAGGAGGAAATACCATGTTTTATGCTCTGATTTACTGCTCTTAGAGATTTAATCAAATCATCATCATATTTGGTCTGACTGATGTTAAGCCCTTTTCCTTGATAAATTGCGAAGATCTTGACTTTTCGTTGAAGGGCGTGTCCGTGGCGGCCTGGCAAAGTGTGATGTTTCGCCATAAAACAGTAAGTTGTTATAACTCAGGCATACAATGTCCGATCTGCCCCTGACTTCACACGTTTGATAAGGGTCCAGGCCTGAACACATCAACATGGCATAATTCAGTAACACTCATAGCGCCACCTAGAGGCAGCAGGAAATACCATGTTTTACGCTGTGATTTACTGCTCTTAGATATTTAACCATATCAACATCATATTTCACCAGTGTAATCTCAAGACCTTGTGTGACGATAAAAAGCAACGACCTTGACTTTTCATTAAAGGGCGTGTCCGTGGCGGCCTCGCAAAGTATCGGTAAATGAATCGCATTTTTGACAGGCTAAAGAAGCTCAAAAAGTCATAAAACGTTGCACACATGTCAGAAGTGGCGAAAATTTACATGTGGCATAGGCGCCAGAAGTGGGCGTGTAGAAATGGCTCGATAGCGCCACCTGCAAAATTTCAAGCGAACAGCCCCCCCCCCGCTACGAAAAATGTACAGATACGAAATTTGGTAGGATCATCTATCACCCCAAGACCTACAAAAAAGTCTCTTGGAGCAAAGCTCTAAACCCCACAGGAAGTCGGCCATTTTTAATTTTTGCCTTGATTTTTGTGCAAATTTGGTCATTTCCAGGCTTCATACTGCAACAAACTCCTCCTACAGATTTAATCCGATCATCGTCATATTTGGTCGGTCTTATCTAAAGGCCTTTGCGATGCTAAATTGCAGAGATCTTGACTTTTCGTTGGAGGGTGTGTCCGTGGCGGGCTGCCAAATTTCGGTGTTTTCGCCATGAAACAGGAAGTGGCTCTAACTCAGGTATACAATGTCCAATCTGCCCCATGCTTCACATGTTTGATTAGGGTCTTGGCCTGAACACATTTCAATGCCAATATTCAGCTTCAGTCATAGCGCCACCTAGAGGTAGCAGGAAATACCATGTTTTACGCTATGATTTACTGCTCTTAGAGATTTAATCAAATCATCATCATATTTGGTTAGATTGATGTAAAGCCCTCTGCGGTGATGAATTGTGAATATCTTGACTTTTCATTGAAGGGCGTGTCCGTGGCGGCCTGGCAAAGTGTGATATTTCACCATGAAACAGGAAGCTGTTGTAATTCAGACATACATTGTTCGATCTGCCCCAGACTTCACATGTTTGATAAGGTTCTTGGCCTGAACACATTTCAATGCCAATATTCAGCTTCAGTCATAGCACCATCTGCTGCACACAGGCGGTGTGGCACATCAGTTTCCCTTTGAATATCCACCTGTATTTACCCACTTTAATTCATATCCCCCTGGTTCACTGCTTTACTAATGCCATAGGGTAGCGGTGCACATGCGTGCGAGGGCCCTTCCATCGCTGCTTGCAGCTTTAATTAGGGCCCGAGCACACAAGTGTGAGGACCCTATTGTTTTTGCTCCGTTTATTATTATTATTAGGGCCCGAGCACACCGGGGTGCGAGGACCCTATTGTTTTTGCTCGGTTTATTATTATTATTATTATTATTATTATTATTATTATTATTATTATTTATTCTTCTTCTTCTCCAAAGTGAATCGCATTTTTGAGGGGCGAAACATGCTCGAAAACTCATTAAATTTTGCACACATGTCAGAAGTGGTGAAAATTTACATGTGGTATAGGCGCCAGAAGTGGGCGTGTAGAAATGGCTCGATAGCGCCACCTGCAAAATTTCAAGAGAACAGCCCCCCCGCTACGAAAAACGTACAGATACGAAATTTGGTAGGATCATCTATCACCCCAAGACCTACAAAAAAGTCTCTTGGAGCGAAGCTCTAAACCCAACAGGAAGTCCGCCATTTTTAATTTTTGCCTTGATTTTTGTGCAAATTTGGTCATTTCCAGGCTTCATACTTTAACGAACTCCTCCTACAGATTTAATCCGATCATCGTCATATTTGGTCAATCTCATCTAAAGGCCTTTGCGATGTTAAATTGCGGAGATCTTGACTTTTCGTCAGAGGGTGTGTCCGTGGCGGCCTGACAAATTTCTGCATTTTCGCCATGAAACAGGAAGTGGCTCTAACTCAGGCATACAATGTCCAATCTGCCCCATGCTTCACACGTTTGATAAGTGTCTTGGCCTGAACAAATTTCAATGCCAATATTCAACTTCACTCATAGCGCCACCTAGAGGTAGGAGGAAATGCCATGTTTTACGCTGTGATTTACTGCTCTTAGAGATTTAATCAAATCATCATCATATTTGGTCAGACTGATGTTAAGCCCTTTGCCGTGATAAATTGCGAAGATCTTGACTTTTCGTTGAAGGGCGTGTCCGTGGCGGCCTGGCAAAGTGTGATGTTTCGCCATGAAACAGGAAGTTGTTATAACTCAGGCATACAATGTCCGATCTGCCCCCGACTTCACAAGTTTGATAAGGGTCTCGGCTTGAACACATCAACATGGCATAATTCAGTATCAGTCATAGCGCCACCTAGAGGCAGCAGGAAATACCACCTTTTATGCTGTGACTTACTGCTCTTAGAGATTTAACCCTATCAACATCATATTTCATCAGTCTAATCTCAAGACCTTGTGTGATGATAAATAGCATCGACCTTGATTTTTCGTTAAAGGGCGTGTCCGTTGCGGCCTCGCAAAGTATCGCTAAATGAATCCCCTTTTTGACAGCCTAAACAAGCTCAAAAATTCATGAAACATTGCACACGTGTCAAAAGTGGCAAATATTTTCATGTGATATAGGCTTCAGAACTTGGGGTGTTAAAATGGCTCTATAGCGCCACCTACAAAAATTCAATAGAGCAGCCCCCCCGCTACGTTAATCGCACAGATACGAAATGTGGTAGGATCATGTATCACCCCAAGACCTACAAAAAAGTCTCTTGGAGCAAAGCTCTAAACCCCACAGGAAGTCAGCAATTTTTAATTTTCTCTGTAATTTGAGTGCAAATTTTGCCATTTCTGGCCTTCGTATTTTAACAAACTCCTCCTATAAATTAAATCAGATAATCATCATATTTGGTGAGTGTCATCTAAAGGGCTTTGCAATGCTAAATTGCGGAGATCTTGACATTTCAATGGAGGGTGTGTATGTGGCGGCTTGCCAAATTTCTGTGTTTCTCAATGAAACAGGAAGTTGTTCTAACTCAGGTTTAAAATGTCCAATCTGACCCACGCTTCACAAGTTTGATAAGTATCATGTCCTGAACACATCAACATGGCAATATTCAGTAAAATTTATAGCGCCACCTGCTGGAAGCAGGAAATGACATGTTTTACACTGTGATTTACTGCTCATTGAAATGTATTCAGATCATCATCATATTTGGTCAGTCTGAACTTAGGGACTTCACAATGATAAATTGTGAAGATCTTGACATTTCGTTAAAGGGGCGTGTCCGTTGTGGCCTGTCAAAGTTTGATTTTTCGCCATGAGAAAGCTGTTGTAACTCAGACATGCAATGTCCGACCTGTCACAGACATCATACGTTTGACAAGGGTCCTGGCCTCAACACATCAATGTTACAACAATCAATTACAATCATAGCGCCACCTGCTGCATAAAGGAGTAGTGGCACTTCAAAGTTCCTTTGAATCTCCACCTATATTTATCCCCGTAAATTTAAATCCCCGTGTTTTTTTGCTTTACTAAGGCCATAGAGTGGCGGTGCACATGAGTGCGAGGGCCCTTCCATCACTGCTTGCAGTTTTAATTAGGGCCCGAGCACACAAGTGTGAGGACCCTATTGTTTTTGCTCCGTTTATTATTATTATTATTATTATTATTATTTATTCTTCTTCTTCTCCAAAGTGAATCGCATTTTTGAGGGGCGAAACATGCTCGAAAACTCATGAAATTTTGCACACATGTCAGGAGTGGCGAAAATTTACATGTGGCATAGGCGCCAGAAGTGGGCGTGTAGAAATGGCTCGATAGCGCCACCTGCAAAATTTCAAGAGAACAGCCCCCCCACTACGAAAAACGTACAGATACGAAATTTGGTAGGATCATCTATCACCCCAAGACCTACAAAAAAGTCTCTTGGAGCGAAGCTCTAAACCCAATAGGGAGTCGGCCATTTTGAATTTTTGCCTTGATTTTTGTGCAAATTTGGTCATTTCCAGCCTTCATACTTTAACGAACTCCTCCTACAGATTTATTCCGATCATCGTCATATTTGGTCAATCTCATCTAAAGGCCTTTGCGATGTTAAATTGCGGAGATCTTGACTTTTCGTCAGAGGGTGTGTCCGTGGCGGCCTGACAAATTTCGGCATTTTCGCCATGAAACAGGAAGTGGCTCTAACTCAGGCATACAATGTCCAATCTGGCCCACGCTTCATACGTTTGATAAGGGTCTTGGCTGGAACACATTTCAATGCCAATATTCAACTTCACTCATAGCGCCACCTAGAGGTAGGAGGAAATACCATGTTTTATGCTCTGATTTACTGCTCTTAGAGATTTAATCAAATCATCATCATATTTGGTCTGACTGATGTTAAGCCCTTTTCCTTGATAAATTGCGAAGATCTTGACTTTTCGTTGAAGGGCGTGTCCGCGGCGGCCTGGCAAAGTGTGATGTTTCGCCATGAAACAGGAAGTTGTTATAACTCAGGCATACAATGTCCGATCTGCCCCTGACTTCACACGTTTGATAAGGGTCCAGGCCTGAACACATCAACATGGCATAATTCAGTAACACTCATAGCGCCACCTAGAGGCAGCAGGAAATACCATGTTTTACGCTGTGATTTACTGCTCTTAGATATTTAACCATATCAACATCATATTTCACCAGTGTAATCTCAAGACCTTGTGTGATGATAAAAAACAACGACCTTGACTTTTCATTAAAGGGCGTGTCCATGGTGGCCTCGCCAAGTATCGCTAAATGAATCGCATTTTTGACAGGCTAAACAAGCCCAAAAAGTCATAAAACGTTGCACACACGTCAGAAGTGGCGAAAATTTACATGTGGCATAGGCGCCAGAAGTGGGCGTGTAGAAATGGCTCGATAGCGCCACCTGCAAAATTTCAAAAGAACAGCCCCCCCACTACGAAAAACATACAAATATGAAATTTGGTAGGATCATCTATCACCCCAAGACTTACAAAAAAGTCTCTTGAAGCTAAGCTCTAAACCCCACAGGAAGTCAGCCATTTTGAATTTTCGCTGTGATTTCTGTGCAAATTTGGTCATTTCCAGGCGTCATACTTTAACGAACTCCTCCTACAGATTTAATCCAATCATCGTAATATTTGGTCAATGTCATCTAAAGGCCTTTGCGATGTTAAATTGCGGAGATCTTGACTTTTCGTTTGAGGGTGTGTCCGTGGCAGCCTGACAAATTTCGGCATTTTCGCCATGAAACAGGAAGTGGCTCTAACTCAGGCATACAATGTCCAATCTGCCCCATGCTTCACAAGTTTGATAAGGGTCTTGGCCTGAACACATTTCAATGCCAATATTCAGCTTTAATCATAGCGCCACCTAGAGGTTGCAGGAAATTACATGTTTTACGCTGTGATTTACTGCTCTTAGATATTTAATCAAATCATCATCATTTTTGGTAATACTGATCTTAAGGACTTTAATATGATATATTCAGAAGATCTTGACTTTTCGTTGAAGGGCGTGTCCGTGGCGGCCTGACAAAGTGTGATGTTTCGCCATGAAACAGAAAGCTGTTGTAATTCAGACATACATTGTTCGATCTGCTCGAGACTTCACACGTGTGTTAAGGGTCCCGGCCTGAACACGTCAATATAATAATAATCATGTACAGTCATAGCGCCACCTGCTGCACATTTTCCTTTGAATATCTACCTATATTTACCCACTTTAATTCATATCCCCCTGGTTCACTGCTTTACTAATGCCATAGGGTAGCGGTGCACATGCGTGCGAGGGCCCTTCCATCGCTGCTTGCAGCTTTAATTATTATTTATTCTTCTTCTTCTCCAAAGTGAATCGCATTTTTGAGGGGCGAAACATGCTCGAAAACTCATGAAATTTTGCACACATGTCAGGAGTGGCGAAAATTTACATGTGGCATAGGCGCCAGAAGTGGGCGTGTAGAAATGGCTCGATAGCGCCACCTGCAAAATTTCAAGAGAACAGCCCCCCCACTACGAAAAACGTACAGATACGAAATTTGGTAGGATCATCTATCACCCCAAGACCTACAAAAAAGTCTCTTGGAGCGAAGCTCTAAACCAAACAGGAAGTCGGCCATTTTGAATTTTTGCCTTGATTTTTGTGCAAATTTGGTCATTTCCAGCCTTCATACTTTAACGAACTCCTCCTACAGATTTAATCCGATCATCGTCATATTTGGTCAATCTCATCTAAAGGCCTTTGCGATGTTAAATTGCAGAGATCTTGACTTTTCGTCGGAGGGCGTGTCCGTGGCGGCCTGACAAATTTCAGCATTTTCGCCATGAAACAGGAAGTGGCTCTAACTCAGACATACAATGTCCAATCTGCCCCACGCTTCACATGTTTGATAAGGGTCTTGGCCTGAAAACATTTCAATGCCAATATTCAACTTCACTCATAGTGCCACCTAGAGGTAGGAGGAAATACCATGTTTTATGCTCTGATTTACTGCTCTTAGAGATTTAATCAAATCATCATCATATTTGGTCTGACTGATGTTAAGCCCTTTTCCTTGATAAATTGCGAAGATCTTGACTTTTCGTTGAAGGGCGTGTCCGTGGCGGCCTGGCAAAGTGTGATGTTTCGCCATGAAACAGGAAGTTGTTATAACTCAGGCATACAATGTCCGATCTGCCCCCGACTTCACACGTTTGATAAGGGTCCAGGCCTGAACACATCAACATGGTATAATTCAGTAACACTCATAGCGCCACCTAGAGGCAGCAGGAAATACCATGTTTTACGCTGTGATTTACTGCTCTTAGATATTTAACCATATCAACATCATATTTCACCAGTGTAATCTCAAGACCTTGTGTGATGATAAAAAACAACGACCTTGACTTTTCATTAAAGGGCGTGTCCATGGCGGCCTCGCCAAGTATCGCTAAATGAATCGCATTTTTGAGAGGCTAAACAAGCCCAAAAAGTCATAAAACGTTGCACACACGTCAGTAGTGGCGAAAATTTACATGTGGCATAGGCGCCAGAAGTGGGCTTGTAGAAATGGCTCGATAGCGCCACCTGCAAAATTTCAAAAGAACAGCCCCCCCACTACGAAAAACATACAGATATGAAATTTGGTAAGATCATCTATCACCCCAAGACTTACAAAAAAGTCTCTTGAAGCTAAGCTCTAAACCCCACAGGAAGTCGGCCATTTTGAATTTTTGCTGTGATTTCTATGCAAATTTGGTCATTTCCAGGCTTCATACTTTAACGAACTCCTCCTACAGATTTAATCCAATCATCGTCATTTTGGTCAATGTCATCTAAAGGCCTTTGCGATGTTAAATTGCGGAGATCTTGACTTTTCGTTAGAGGGTGTGTCCGTGGCAGCCTGACAAATTTCTGCATTTTCGCCATGAAACAGGAAGTGGCTCTAACTCAGGCATACAATGTCCAATCGGCCCCATGCTTCACAAGTTTGATAAGGGTCTTGGCCTGAACACATTTCAATGCCAATATTCAGCTTTAATCATAGCGCCACCTAGAGGTTGCAGGAAATTACATGTTTTACGCTGTGATTTACTGCTCTTAGATATTTAATCAAATCATCATCATTTTTGGTAATACTGATCTTAAGGACTTTAATATGATATATTCAGAAGATCTTGACTTTTCGTTGAAGGGCGTGTCCGTGGCGGCATGGCAAAGTGTGATGTTTCGCCATGAAACAGAAAGCTGTTGTAATTCAGACATACATTGTTCGATCTGCTCGAGACTTCACACGTGTGTTAAGGGTCCCGGCCTGAACACGTCAATATAACAATAATCATGTACAGTCATAGCGCCACCTGCTGCACATTTTCCTTTGAATATCTACCTATATTTACCCACTTTAATTCATATCCCCCTGGTTCACTGCTTTACTAATGCCATAGGGTAGCGGTGCACATGCGTGCGAGGGCCCTTCCATCGCTGCTTGCAGCTTTAATTATTATTATTTTTCTTCTTCTTCTTCTTCTTCTCCGAAATGGATTGCATTTTTGAGGGCCTAAACATACCCGAAAACTCATGAAAATTTGCACACGCGTCAGAAGTGGCGAAAATGTACATGTAGTATAGGCGTCAGAAGTGGGCGTGTAGAAATGGCTCGATAGCGCCACCTGCAAAATTTCAAGAGAACAGCCCCCCCACTACGAAAAACGTACAGATACGAAATTTGGGAGGATCATCTAGCACCCCAAGACCTACAAAAAAGTCTCTTGGAGCTAAGCTCTATACCTCACAGGAAGTCTGCCATTTTGAATTTTCTCTGTCATTTTTTGACATTTCCAAGCGTCGTACTTTAACAAACTCCTCCTAGCGATTTAATCCGATCATTATCATATTTGGTCAGTCTCATCTAAAGGCCTTTGCGATGCTAAATTGCGAAGATCTTGACTTTTCGTTGGAGGGTGTGTCCGTGGCGGCCTGACAAAGTTCAGCATTTTCGCCATGAAACAGGAAGTTGTTATAACTAAGGCATACGATGTCCAATCTGCCCCACGCTTCACATGTTTGATAAGGGTCTTGGCCTGAACACATTTCAATGCCAATATTCAGCTTCAGTCATAGCGCCACCTAGAGGCAGCAGGAAATGCCATGTTTTGTGCTGTGATTTACTGCTCTTAGAGAATTAATCAAATCATCATCATATTTGATCAGACTGATGTTAAGCCCTTTGCGGTGATAAATTGCGAAGATCTTTACTTTTCGTTGAAGGGCGTGTCCATGGCAGCCTGGCAAAGTGTGATGTTTCTCCATAAAAAAGGAAGCTGTTGTAATTCAGGCATACATTATCCGATCTGCCCCCGACTTCACACGTTTGTTAAGGGTCCCGGGCTGAACACGTCAATATAAGAATAATCAGGTACAGTCATAGCGCCACCTACTGCACACAGGCGTTGTGGCACATCAATTTTCTGTTGAATATCCACCTATATTTACCCACTTTAATTCATATCTCTCCGGTTCACTGCTTAACTAATGCCATAGGGTGGCGGTGCACATGCGTGCGAGGGCCCTTCCATCGCTGCTTGCAGCTTTAATTAGGGCCCGAGCACACAAGTGTGAGGACCCTATTGTTTTTGCTCCGTTTATTATTATTATTATTTATTCTTCTTCTTCTCCAAAGTGAATCGCATTTTTGAGGGGCGAAACATGCTCGAAAACTCATGAAATTTTGCACACATGTCAGGAGTGGCGAAAATTTACATGTGGCATAGGCGCCAGAAGTGGGCGTGTAGAAATGGCTCGATAGCGCCACCTGCAAAATTTCAAGCGAACAGCCCCACCGCTATGAAAAACCTACAGATACGAAATTTGGTAGGATCATCTATCACCCCAAGACCTACAAAAAAGTCTCTTGGAGCGAAGCTCTAAACCCCACAGGAAGTCGGCCATTTTGAATTTTTGCCTTGATTTTTGTGCAAATTTGGTCATTTCCAGCCTTCATACTTTAACGAACTCCTCCTACAGATTTAATCCGATCATCGTCATATTTGGTCAATCTCATCTAAAGGCCTTTGCGATGTTAAATTGCGGAGATCTTGACTTTTCGTCAGAGGGTGTGTCCGTGGCGGGCTGCCAAATTTCGGCGTTTTCGCCATGAAACAGGAAGTGGCTCTAACTCAGGTATACAATGTCCAATCTGCCCCACGCTTCACATGTCTGATTAGGGTCTTGGCCTGAACACATTTCAATGCCAATATTCAGCTTCAGTCGTAGCGCCACCTAGAGGTAGCAGGAAATACCATGTTTTACGCTATGATTTACTGCTCTTAGAGATTTAATCAAATCATCATCATATTTGGTTAGATTGATGTAAAGCCCTCTGCGGTGATAAATTGTGAATATCTTGACTTTTCGTTGAAGGGCGTGTCCGTGGCAGCCTGGCAAAGTGTGATGTTTCGCCATGAAACAGGAAGCTGTTGTAATTCAGACATACATTGTTCGATCTGCCCCAGACTTCACATGTTTGATAAGGTTCTTGGCCTGAACACATTTCAATGCCAATATTCAGCTTCAGTCATAGCACCACCTGCTGCACACAGGCGGTGTGGCACATCAGTTTCCCTTTGAATATCCACCTGTATTTACCCACTTTAATTCATATCCCCCTGGTTCACTGCTTTACTAATGCCATAGGGTAGCGGTGCACATGCGTGCGAGGGCCCTTCCATCGCTGCTTGCAGCTTTAATTAGGGCCCGAGCACACAAGTGTGAGGACCCTATTGTTTTTGCTCCGTTTATTATTATTATTATTATTATTATTATTTATTCTTCTTCTTCTCCAAAGTGAATCGCATTTTTGAGGGGCGAAACATGCTCGAAAACTCATGAAATTTTGCACACATGTCAGAAGTGGCGAAAATTTACATGTGGCATAGGCGCCAGAAGTGGGCGTGTAGAAATGGCTCGATAGCGCCACCTGCAAAATTTCAAGAGAACAGCCCCCCCGCTACGAAAAACGTACAAATACGAAATTTGGTAGGATCATCTATCACCCCAAGACCTACAAAAAAGTCTCTTGGAGCGAAGCTCTAAACCCAACAGGAAGTCCGCCATTTTGAATTTTTGCCTTGATTTTTGTGCAAATTTGGTCATTTCCAGCCTTCATACTTTAACGAACTCCTCCTACAGATTTAATCCGATCATCGTCATATTTGGTCAATCTCATCTAAAGGCCTTTGCGATGTTAAATTGCGGAGATCTTGACTTTTCGTCAGAGGGTGTGTCCGTGGCGGCCTGACAAATTTCGGCATTTTCGCCATGAAACAGGAAGTGGCTCTAACTCAGGCATACAATGTCCAATCTGCCCCACGCTTCATACGTTTGATAAGGGTCTTGGCCTGAACACATTTCAATGCCAATATTCAACTTCACTCATAGCGCCACCTAGAGGTAGGAGGAAATACCATGTTTTATGCTCTGATTTACTGCTCTTAGAGATTTAATCAAATCATCATCATATTTGGTCTGACTGATGTTAAGCCCTTTTCCTTGATAAATTGCGAAGATCTTGACTTTTCGTTGAAGGGCGTGTCCGTGGCGGCCTGGCAAAGTGTGATGTTTCGCCATAAAACAGGAAGTTGTTATAACTCAGGCATACAATGTCCGATTTGCCCCTGACTTCACACGTTTGATAAGGGTCCAGGCCTGAACACATCAACATGGCATAATTCAGTAACACTCATAGCGCCACCTAGAGGCAGCAGGAAATACCATGTTTTACACTGTGATTTACTGCTCTTAGATATTTAACCATATCAACATCATATTTCACCAGTGTAATCTCAAGACCTTGTGTGATGATAAAAAGCAACGACCTTGACTTTTCATTAAAGGGCGTGTCCGTGGCGGCCTTGCAAAGTATCGGTAAATGAATCGCATTTTTGACAGGCTAAACAAGCCCAAAAAGTCATAAAACGTTGCACACATGTCAGAAGTGGCGAAAATTTACATGTGGCATAGGCGCCAGAAGTGGGCGTGTAGAAATGGCTCGATAGCGCCACCTGCAAAATTTCAAGCGAACAGCCCCCCCGCTACGAAAAATGTACAGATACGAAATTTGGTAAGATCATCTAGCACCCCAAGACCTACAAAAAAGTCTCTTGGAGCGAAGCTCTAAACCCCACAGGAAGTCGGCCATTTTGAATTTTTTCTGTCATTTTTTGACATTTCCAAGCGTCGGACTTTAACGAACTCCTCCTAGAGATTTAATCCGATCATCATCATATTTGGTCAGTCTCATCTAAAGGCCTTTGCGATGCTAAATTGCGGAGATCTTGACTTTTCGCTGGAGGGTGTGTCCGTGGCGGCCTGCCAAAGTTCGGCATTTTCGCCATGAAACAGGAAGTTGTTATAACTCAGGCATACAATGTCCAATCTGCCCCACACTTCACATGTTTGATAAGAGTCTTTGCCTGAACACATTTTAATGCCAATATTCAACATCAGTCATAGCGCCACCTAGAGGTAGCAGGAAATGCCATGTTTTACTCTGTGATTTACTGCTCTTAGAGATTTAATCAAATCATCGTCATATTTGGTCAGACTGATGTTAAGCCCTTTGCGGTGATAAATTGCGAAGATCTTGACTTTTCGTTGAAGGGCGTGTCCGTGGCAGCCTGGCAAAGTGTGATATTTCGCCATGAAACAGGAAGCTGTTGTAATTCAGGCATACATTATCCAATCTGCCCGCGACTTCACACGTTTGATAAGGGTCCCGGCCTGAACACGTCAATATAACAATAATCAGGTACCGCCATAGCGCCACCTGCTGCACACAGGCGGTGTGGCACATCAGTTTCCCTTTGAATATCCACCTGTATTTATCCACTTTAAATCATACCCCCCTGGTTTACTGCTTTACTAATGCCATAGGGTAGCGGTGCACATGCGTGCGAGGGCCCTTCCATCGCTGCTTGCAGCTTTAATTATTATTTATTCTTCTTCTTCTCCAAAGTGAATCGCATTTTTGAGGGGCGAAACATGCTCGAAAACTCATGAAATTTTGCACACATGTCAGGAGTGGCGAAAATTTACATGTGGCATAGGCGCCAGAAGTGGGCGTGTAGAAATGGCTCGATAGCGCCACCTGCAAAATTTCAAGAGAACAGCCCCCCCACTACGAAAAACGTACAGATACGAAATTTGGTAGGATCATCTATCACCCCAAGACCTACAAAAAAGTCTCTTGGAGCGAAGCTCTAAACCCAACAGGAAGTCCGCCATTTTGAATTTTTGCCTTGATTTTTGTGCAAATTTGGTCATTTCCAGCCTTCATACTTTAACGAACTCCTCCTACAGATTTAATCCGATCATCGTCATATTTGGTCAATCTCATCTAAAGGCCTTTGCGATGTTAAATTGCGGAGATCTTGACTTTTCGTCAGAGGGTGTGTCCGTGGCGTCCTGACAAATTTCGGCATTTTCGCCATGAAACAGGAAGTGGCTCTAACTCAGGCATACAATGTCCAATCTGCCCCGCGCTTCATACGTTTGATAAGGGTCTTGGCCTGAACACATTTCAATGCCAATGTTCAACTTCACTCATAGCGCCACCTAGAGGTAGGAGGAAATACCATGTTTTATGCTCTGATTTACTGCTCTTAGAGATTTAATCAAATCATCATCATATTTGGTCTGACTGATGTTAAGCCCTTTTCCTTGATAAATTGCGAAGATCTTGACTTTTCGTTGAAGGGTGTGTCCGTGGCGGCCTGGCAAAGTGTGATGTTTCGCCATGAAACAGGAAGTTGTTATAACTCAGGCATACAATGTCCGATCTGCCCCTGACTTCACACGTTTGATAAGGGTCCAGGCCTGAACACATCAACATGGCATAATTCAGTAACACTCATAGCGCCACCTAGAGGCAGCAGGAAATACCATGTTTTACGCTGTGATTTACTGCTCTTAGATATTTAACCATATCAACATCATATTTCACCAGTGTAATCTCAAGACCTTGTGTGATGATAAAAAGCAACGACCTTGACTTTTCATTAAAGGGCGTGTCCGTTGCGGCCTCGCAAAGTATCGGTAAATGAATCGCATTTTTGACAGGCTAAACAAGCCCAAAAAGTCATAAAACGTTGCACACATGTCAGAAGTGGCGAAAATTTACATGTGGCATAGGCGCCAGAAGTGGGCGTGTAGAAATGGCTCGATAGCGCCACCTGCAAAATTTCAAGCGAACAGCCCCCCGCTACGAAAAATGTACAGATACGAAATTTGGTAGGATCATCTATTACCCCAAGACCTACAAAAAAGTCTCTTGGACCGAAGCTCTAAACCCCACAGGAAGTCGGCCATTTTGAATTTTTGCCTTGATTTTTGTGCAAATTTGGTAATTTCCAGGCTTCATACTTTAACGAACTCCTCCGACAGATTTAATCCGATCATCGTAATATTTGGTCAGTCTCATCTAAAGGCCTTTGCGATGCTAAATTGCAGAGATCTTGACTTTTAGTTGGAGGGTGTGTCCGTGGCGGGCTGCCAAATTTCGGCGTTTTCGCCATGAAAAAGGAAGTGGCTCTAACTCAGGTATACAATGTCCAATCTGCCCCACGCTTCACATGTTTGATTAGGGTCTTGGCCTGAACACATTTCAATGCCAATATTCAGCTTTAGTCATAGCGCCACCTAGAGGTAGCAGGAAATACCAATGTTTTACGCTATGATTTACTGCTCTTAGAGATTTAATCAAATCATCATCATATTTGGTTAGATTGATGTAAAGCCCTCTGCGGTGATAAATTGTGAATATCTTGACTTTTTGTTGAAGGGCGTGGCCGTGGCGGCCTGGCAAAGTGTGATGTTTCGCCATGAAACAGGAAGCTGTTGTAATTCAGACATACATTGTTCGATCTGCCCCAGACTTCACATGTTTGATAAGGTTCTTGGCCTGAACACATTTCAATGCCAATATTCAGCTTCAGTCATAGCACCACCTGCTGCACACAGGCGGTGTGGCACATCAGTTTCCATTTGAATATCCACCTTTATTTACCCACTTTAATTCATATCCCCCTGGTTCACTGCTTTACTAATGCCATAGGGTAGCGGTGCACATGCGTGCGAGGGCCCTTCCATCGCTGCTTGCAGCTTTAATTATTATTTATTCTTCTTCTTCTCCAAAGTGAATCGCATTTTTGAGGGGCAAAACATGCTCGAAAACTCATGAAATTTTGCACACATGTCAGAAGTGGCGAAAATTTACATGTGGTATAGGCGCCAGAAGTGGGCGTGTAGAAATGGCTCGATAGCGCCACCTGCAAAATTTCAAGAGAACAGCCCCCCCACTACGAAAAACGTACAGATACGAAATTTGGTAGGATCATCTATCACCCCAAGACCTACAAAAAAGTCTCTTGGAGCGAAGCTCTAAACCCAACAGGAAGTCCGCCATTTTGAATTTTTGCCTTGATTTTTGTGCAAATTTGGTCATTTCCAGGCTTCATACTTTAACGAACTCCTCCTACAGATTTAATCCGATCATCGTCATATTTGGTCAATCTCATCTAAAGGCCTTTGCGATGTTAAATTGCGGAGATCTTGACTTTTCGTCAGAGGGTGTGTCCGTGGCGGCCTGACAAATTTCTGCATTTTCGCCATGAAACAGGAAGTGGCTTTAACTCAGGCATACAATGTCCAATCTGCCCCACGCTTCATACGTTTGATAAGGGTCTTGGCCTGAACACATTTCAATGCCAATATTCAACTTCACTCATAGCGCCACCTAGAGGTAGGAGGAAATACCATGTTTTACGCTGTGATTTACTGCTCTTAGAGATTTAATCAAATCATCATCATATTTGGTCTGACTGATGTTAAGCCTGTTGCGGTGATAAATTGCAAAGATCTTGACTTTTCCTTGAAGGGCGTGTCCGTGGCGGCCTGGCAAAGTGTGATGTTTCACCATGAAACAGGAAGCTGTTGTAATTCAGACATACATAGTCCGATCTGCCCCCAACTTCACACGTTTCATAAGGGTCCTGGCCTGAACACATCAACATGGCATAATTTAGTATCAGTCATAGCGCCACCTAGAGGCAGCAGGAAATACCACCTTTTATGCTGTGACTTACTGCCCTTAGAGATTTAACCATATCAACATCATATTTCATCAGTCTAATCTCAAGACCTTGTCTGATGATAAATAGCAACGACCTTGACTTTTCATTAAAGGGCGTGTCCGTTGCGGCCTCGCAAAGTATCGCTAAATGAATCCCATTTTTGACAGCCTAAACGAGCTCAAAAAGTCATGAAACGTTGCACACGTGTCAAAAGTGGCGAATATTTTCATGTGATATAGGCTTCAGAACTTGGGGTGTTAAAATGGCTCTATAGTGCCACCTACAAAAATTCAATAGAGCAGCCCCCCCGCTACGTTAATCGCACAGATACGAAATGCGGTAGGATCATGTATCACCCCAAGACCTACAAAAAAGTCTCTTGGAGCATTGCTCTAAACCCCAAAGGAAGTCAGCCATTTTGAATTTTCTCTGTAATTTGAGTGCAAATTTTGCCATTTCTGGCCTTCGTATTTTAACAAACTCCTCCTATAAATTTAATCAGATAATCATCATATTTGGTGAGTGTCATCTAAAGGGCTTTGCAATGCTAAATTGCGGAGATCTTGACATTTCAATGGAGGGTGTGTATGTGGCGGCTTGCCAAATGTCTGTGTTTCTCAATGAAACAGGAAGTTGTTCTAACTCAGGTTTAAAATGTCCAATCTGACCCACGCTTCACAAGTTTGATAATTGTCCTGTCCTGAACACATCAACATGGCAATATTCAGTAAAAGTTATAGCGCCACCTGCTGGAAGCAGGAAATGACATGTTTTACACTGTGATTTACTGCTCATTGAAATGTATTCAGATCATCATCATATTTGGTCAGTCTGAACTTAGGGACTTCACAATGATAAATTGTGAAGATCTTGACATTTCGTTAAAGGGGCGTGTCCATTGTGGCCTGTCAAAGTTTGATTTTTCGCAATGAGAAAGCTGTTGTAACTCAGACATGCAATGTCCGACCTGTCACAGACATCATACGTTTGACAAGGGTCCTGGCCTCAACACATCAATGTTACAACAATCAATTACAATCATAGCGCCACCTGCTGCATAAAGGAGTAGTGGCACTTCAAAGTTCCTTTGAATATCCACCTATATTTATCCACGGAAATTTCAATCCCCCTGGTTTATTGCTTTACTAAGGCCATAGAGTGGCGGTGCACATGAGTGCGAGGGCCCTTCCATCACTGCTTGCAGTTTTAATTATACATGTTACCTCTAGGAGACATTATCAGGAAACATAACATAAGTTTTCACTGCTATGCGGATGATACCCAGCTTTACATCTCCTCACATCCCAGCGAAACACACACGTTTTCTAAGCTAACAGACTGCCTTAGCGATGTTAGTGACTGGATGGCACATAACTTTCTTAAGCTGAACTCCAATAAGACAGAGATACTTATTATTGAACCGAATCGCTACAAACATAATATGTCAGATTACACGTTGCACATGGATGGCTGCACTGTGGTGCCATCTTCCACGGTAAGGAACTTAGGTGTGATGTTCGACAGCAACTTATCCTTCGATAGTCATATCGCCAACGTCTGCCGTACAGCTTTCTTCCACCTTAGAAATATCTCGAAAATACGCCATATACTGTCTACATCTGACGCAGAGAAGCTTATCCATGCTTTTATGACCTCTAGAATAGACTATTGTAACTCGCTACTCGGGGGATGCCATGCAAATCAAGTAAACAAGCTTCAGCTAGTTCAAAACGCTTCCGCAAGGGTACTTACTCGATCTAAAAAGTACGACCACATAAGCCCAATTCTGGCATCTTTACACTGGCTACCAGTTAAATATCGCATACAATTTAAAATATCACTACTCACCTACAAAGCTTTAAATGGCCTAGCACCCTCATACCTTAGAGAATTACTATCAGAATACAATCCATCACGCACACTACGGTCACAAAATTCTGGTCTCTTGATTATCCCTAGACTATCAAAAGTGTCTAAAAGTGGAAGGTCATTTTCCTACTTAGCCCCTAAGCTCTGGAATGATTTACCAACCGATGTCCGAGAATCAGACACAGTCGATAATTTTAAATCTAGACTTAAAACTTTTCTCTTCAACAAAGCATTCGCATAATTTGTCTAGTAAAAGTACTTAACTCGAAATAGTTATTTGTACCGAACAAAGCACTCGCGGTCATAAAACAGACCAACCAAATAAATAAATAAAAACCTTATCTTAACGTATAGTCGGATTGCGATTTTGGAACTTTCGTGTTCTTGTGAATAGTATGCCATACAAACCCGTTTGCCACTGAACCTGCATTAACGACGACAGTGGGGCATCCGGCCTTAGTCAAACGGGTTGGCACGTACGGTTGGGTTGGGCTTTTGGCGCTTTCTTTATATTGCGAATACTATGCCATACAGACCCGTTTGCCACTGAACCTGCATTAACGACGACAGTGGGGCTTCCAGCCTTAGTCAAACGGGTTGGCACGTATGGTCGGGTTGCGATTTTGGCGCTTTTTTGTGTCTTGTGAATAGTATGCCATACAGACCCGTTTGCCACTGAACCTGCATTAACGACGACAGTGGGGCCTCCAGCCTTAGTCAAACGGGTTGGCACGTATGGTCAGGTTGCGATGTTGGCGTTTTCTCATGATCTTGTAAATAGCATGCAATATAGACCCGTTTGCCACTGAACCTGCATTAACGACGACAGTGGGGTTACAGGCCTTAGTCAAACGGGTCGACAGGTTTCATTTTCTCTTTCTCTTAAAAATCAGAAGGTGACCCTTAGTTACCATATATACCGTCGCAGTGGGCCCCCAATTTGCAAAATCCTCAACTGTGGATAATATAATTATGCCGCAATAGTTAGTCTGTCTGAAACTAAGCTGATTCAACCACATCACTGTGTGACACTTGCATTACATGTGAACGGCCCCTACGCTAATATGATTTTGTTTTTCTCTCCCTGTCCTGTCCTCGACCCTGAGGACAATGGGACAAACAGACCCAGTTCCGGTAGATGTGAAAGTCGACTCACCTCTGATCTACTGGTCGTCCATCACTGTGATGCCCAGCTGATGCCTGATCAACGACCACCGGCAGAACCCGCTTAAACCCCGCTTAATCTCCTTATCCGTTTATATGTGTTTATATACATATATATCTCCCAAGGGTTTTTCCCTCCTAGGACTTTTTATTTTTTTTTTTCCTCGGCTCAACAACCCGGGGTTTTTGTTTTTTTTCTCCTAGGGGGTTTTTTACCCCGGGGAGGTAGCCTGCTTGGGCTTAATTTAGCTTCTTCTCCTAGACGTTACATTAGTAATACGCTCGTTCATAATGTCGAGTCATAGCCTCAGCAAATTTGACAGCTTATGCTATTGTGTATTATGTTGTGCTATCTGTCATTTTTCTGTGCTTTTACTGCTTCTATTAATGTAAAGCTGCTTTGAAACAATTGAGTATTGTGAAAAGCGCTATATAAATAAAATTGAATTGAATTGAATTGAATAGTAGTGACATTCTTCAACATGTTTTACATACAGTATTACTTGATAAATATTATAGAAATACAAATTTATCCTTTCCATTTAGGCTAACAAAATGTCTGTTTAGTTTGGTTAGGTATGTTGAAAAAACAACAATTTTCTTTGGGGAAAATGGAAGCACCCATTAAATATAATTAATTGTGATATGTTCTGTGCAAAACTGGTGATGGCCTAATGATTGTGAGAGGCTTGAAATTTCTGACCAAATGCCAAGGTAATGAGTTTAAGTTTTTTGAATTTCACCAAAGTGGTAAAAACAGACAGACAGTTGGGCAGATGCATGGATGAAAAATGCATCAGGCCCGTCTTACCAATTTCTTGCGTCTGAATTTTAAAAAATGTTCCTATTTCTGTGAAACATAACACATTTACAAACTGTATAAGGTTGACTGTTTTACCTTTCTTTTAGTGATACGTTCAGTATCCTTAAATTCCCTTAGAAGTGCAGAGTGGGTGGCTTCGTAGGTCATTATCAAGTCATCAAGTCTGGTCAGTCATCTTTCTTTAAAGCAAATTTTCTTCAAGTCCCACTGGCTCTTTTCCATAATTCCTTCTGTCTTGTGTGAAATTCTAATAAGAAAATAAAAGGCCTATATTATCTTATCTAAGGACTAAGCACAGAATAAAATAATTGGTCCAAACATTTATACAGTAGATTGCATATATTCATCCAAATTGTTCTTCACCTGACATTTTTTCTTTGAAGTCTTTGAGAATAGCTGGTATGGGGGTCCTTTACCATGCCTGCCCAGGTCCCCTGAAAATACAACATAAGACATTAGTTTTACATTATGTTTGGTCATGGGTTAAGGACAAATCTCTGCATTCATCATATTTGTTAACATCATATATGTACCGCACTTAAAACTGATGGTGAAAAAACATGAGAACAAGGTTATGAAAACAATACTGACAAAATCCAAAATCCTTGAATAATTAATTTGCATAACAAATTTAATGTTAACATCTAAGAGCTGGATGTACCATACGTGGACATCACATTTTTTGTTGTTTGCACCATAATACTTAATTCTGGAACCTGTTTTACACAAACATGGACAATTACACTGCTTCATGTTCAAAGGAAAAAATTTGGTTATATTTATTGGTTCTTCCTAACCTCAAAATACCTGGTAGAAATCTGAAAAAATACAAACCAAAGCTCGGGTCTTAGGAGGTTAATGTAAACTAGATGAGGTTAAAGTTTGTAAACAAACTTTATGCTGGCTTGAGAAAGCCTAGTCTGAGAGAGATGGGTAGGTAGGTAGAGAGACAGACAGACAGACAGACAGACAGACAGACAAAAGTACACCGTGTGCACAATTATTAATCAAGTTGTATTTTTGAGGATTACTTTTGTTATTGTACAACTACAGTGCTCTTGGTCAATTTAAAATGTTGAACATCGAACCTGAACATTTAGGTATTAGTGGCCAATGTTCAAGTGCCCAAAGTATTAGTGGCCAAAAAGTGCACGTTTTCGTGATTTTAACTTAAAATTTAGATCAGAACTACTTGAGACTTATGACTTATGTTTACATTATCACTTTTCTGAAACATTACATTTTTATAATTTTATTTATAAAATTAATATGATATTGATTTTTTTTTTAAATAAATTTAAAATGCTATAACACTTTTTACTTCTAGACACTTCTGTGAAAAGTGTCTTTAAAACAAGAGCAAGATTAGGAGACCAAAAAATGCCACAGTTATATTAATTTGAAGGCGTCCATCGCATTTTTACCCCCCCCCCACTCAAAAGGGATTAGCGCCATTAAAGGGGTGACTCTTTCAATCACAAAAAGTTAAACTGACCCAACATCATGCTTGTCCAAAGACCTGCATGAGGCAAGAAGTAGGCAGCCAACGAGGAGATGAATGTCTCGCTGAAGTACACCTTAGGGTCGCCTTTTTTGTCCAGAGGTGCAGTGTCTATGACCTCACTGAAATGTCGATGAAAAGGTGTTTGACTGAAGGTGTCCTAAAATATTAAGTTTTTTCCATTATGGTTTACATGAGGTTAGCAAAAGACGTGATTTCAAGACATTTTTATGTGTATATTGTGTACCTCAAGGTCCTCAGGAACAATGCTGCTGTCATCAACAGCTGATTCCCCAATAGTGGTCAACATAGCCTGAAGGTTGTTGAAGTGGTTCTTAATATTTTCAGAGCTGCATGGAAGAAGCTGCTTGAGAAGATGACACTGCAGCTGAGGAGCATTTCATCAAACTCAACAATGGAATTTGCTGTAGTTTTGTAGTTTTTGGGTGCACTGAGAAAGAAACAAAAAACATCATGAATAATTTGTTGCCATTAATATGGCTTTTTGCTTTATGAAAGAAATATTTTACTTACTGCTTTTTGCATAGGGATTTAGCATTTTTCATTATATGACTTAGACAGCGGTGGAGGACAGGACGACTGAAGTCTTCAGCAGTGCTTTTCCCTGTCAATATTTGATAGTAACTTTGGAGTAAGGCATTGAGGTTGGTTTGGCAGAAGACAAGTGAGATGGCCTGCATGAGGACCATGGATGCATCACAAATAATCATGATTGGAGTTATGTTTTTGTGTCCGTATAGCTTGGCATGATCAGTCTGGAAAGAAAATACAGAACAGATGAGGTGGTGTGGTCACAGGTCACATATGTAGCTGCTGGTAAAGAAGAGGAACCTTTATTAGGGTTTCTGACCACCAGTTCATGGTGGTCAGAAGATATACATAAAAATGACATAAAAAGGACCTGTGCTGTGTTTACTCTTCTTCAAAATGCTTCCTGTTGCATCAAGACAGACTACGTCGTCTTTGCATCTTTGGTTGAATATGTCAATGCTTTTCTTCGACCAAAGCATCACACCCTTTGGAAGAAGGATCACTTTCTGGATAACCTCATTCGGTTCATCTCTTTTTCCTTCTACCATCATATGGAGACTAAGAGTTTCATTTTTATGTTTCCTGCCCTTCACTCTTTGTTTCCAGGAAATGGATTTGAGAACACCTGGTGTTGATGCCTCATCTCGACAGCCAGACTCTACCACAGATTCCTTAAAGTTTTCCAGGTTCTTGAGATAGAGTGCCCTTGGTAGAGTTGTTTGCAACAGTCTTCCACCTTGGGATGTTTGTTGTGAACCTACAAGATAATAAACAGTAATAATAGAAAGCCATATAATTTCTCACTTAAAATATTATTCATTTGTGTTTTGGTGGTAGTTTTATAAAACAGCATACTGTTAATAACATCATCTTCCTCCTGTTGGCCATTTCTTATTTCCTGTGCAGTGTCCACTGTTAAATCTTTCTTTCCTCTTTTGTGTCTTCGATCTCTGGGGCATCTTCCTCTCTGTATTTCTCTTTTAAGTGCTCTGTCTTTACATCAATTTTCCCAAACTCTTTCTGGTTTTCACTTTAACCCTCTTTTGCTTTAAATCTTCATCATCTTGTATGATGTCCTTCGTCTTAGTCTGTTCTTTTTTATCTTCGATTTGAAAATCACTAGGGTCCTGTGCAATCTTGTCCGCTTGTGCAACTTTCATTTCTGCTACATCTTCCTTTCCATCTCCTTCCATTTGGACCCTTTTCATTTTTGTATGCCTTTTTTAGTTGATATCTATTTGGGAATGTATTTGGTACACCCAAAACTATGCAGAGATTGGCGCAGAACTTTTGGTCTTGCAGAAGACTTCTCCTGTTTTCTGCTCAGACAATGATTCCTGAAGCTCTTGGATATGTTTGAAAATATCCTCAAAAGATAGAAATGTTTTTCTGGACTGAAAATGCAAAAACATTTTTTTGGGTTGGCAATTGTTTTACATGCATTCATTAAGCATATAGTTGAATATAATGTTAAAATGATAAATCACTTTTTTCCAAATAAAAGCATTGTTTGCTGTAATGCAGCTGGTTGCCAGTAACTTACTGTAGAAGATAAAAACTGAAAATGTTTCATGTTCATTTAACTTTGAACAAACTCTTGCCAGTAAATAACAAATGGTTTCCAAATGTTGAAGACAATACTTAAAATATTAAATTAACAAAACAATTGTTTTTATCACTTAGTGTCATCTATATATATATTTTCAATTGTCCTATAATGTGGTTTGCTCACCCATTTTGTCGTCTTTTGGCATTTCTAGCTTCTGATCAACTCAATTGGATTCCTTTAGTAACAAGTAGGCCAACAAATGTAAATTTCAAAAAAAGACAAATTTGAAAAAGAATGTTTTTTATCTGAAAAGACAGATAAAGTTATCAATTAGGAAGAATCCTCGTTTAAAGAACTACTAATGTATACAATTTGTCAATTAAGCAGCGCTATGAGTTAGAGGTAATAAGATTTTAGGAGCAGGTAGCCACATCGACCACGAGTCTCTGCTGGATGTATAAGGCAAGTCTGAGTATTATTTCTCTACGAGCTCCCCCTAGTGTCTGAAAGTAAATGCTTTCAAACACACTGTCGTAAAAACAAACTGTTGTCCCCCTCGCAACCCAGCTTATCAGCTGTCAACACATCTGACAGAGGAACAGGCTATTTCCAATCCAGTTTTGTATATCTAAGGTAAATAATATTTCCTTTCCAACTGATTTTTTATTTTTATTGTGTTGTCATGCATAATAGTATTTTTACCGTGAACGACCAATATGAATGAGGCAAACTACTGCTTTCGCGTTTTGTTTTTTTGGGAGAGTGGGCATGAAAGTATACATGTATATATGTATATATGTGTGTGTGTGTACATATACACACATATATACACATATACTCTCATGCCCACTCTCCCAAAAAAAAAAAAAAAATTATTTATATATATATATATATATATATATATATATATATATATATATATATACAAATATACAGACAAGCAAAGGGGAAACGTCATTCGACCAGATGAACTTATAGATCTTACATAACTTTAGACAAATATTATCCTTCTACATCTATCTATCCATCTTTTATATACATATACACACTATATTATATAGGGTGACCATACGTGCCATTCTTCCCGGACGCGTCCTGGCCAGGATTTCTGTACGTTTTCCGGAAGTCGTATTTATTGACCGCATACACCATTCAGTTAAAAACGTAAAACATGCAATTGTAGTATCATTCTTACCTTAAAATGTAATGGTAGCTTTTCTGTAATATAATAACAATCCTCTATGATGTATGCGGTCGACAAATATGACTTCCGGAAGACACACCCGAAATCCTGGCCAGGATGCGTCCGGGAAGGATGGCACGTATGGTAAACCTAATATATACATATAAGTCTGAAGCTCTTTTTCTTTTCTTGTAAACTTCCGTCAAGGGTTTTTCACCGGCTCTGCCATTTGCAACAATCGCTAGCCGTGTTTCGTTCGCCTGCATCTGTGTTGTTTGCGGTAAAGTGATCCTGCCTCTCGCGATATCTGAGACTTTGCGAGACTGAACGACACCGGGTCGGATACAGCGAACTTGCAAGTGGGGTATTTTTCCTACAGACGGTAGGGGCGGGCGAGAGAGTCTTCATTCGTCCTGTAATGAGATATTTGACCATATAACGACTTACTAAGATGATTTATTAACATAAAATGCCTTGTGTCCCTTTAAACGTTGATCATTAGAGTGTTTTATTATAAAATTTTTATATTTTATTTTATATCCCAAACACAACACAAACACACAGGGGCCGACTGGCCATCTGGACCCTGGTGGTCGTTTTGGCCTGCTGTGCAGTCAGCTCAGGTTGACATGTGACAGGCTGGAATGAACGAACAACAAAAAAATTCTACGAATCAGGCAACCGGGGTGCAAAAATGCCACCACATGACCTTATGCTGGCAACGCACAGCCTCTTTGGCTTTATCTGACAAATATGCAGCACAGACGCAAAGGACAATCAGAGACAGAAAGTGAAAGAAAGAAAAGCCCTGGTCACAGATGTTGCAAAATCACAGAAATATTCGACAAGAATGGAGCAGGTCAGTCAAGTTACCAGTTAAAGCACGCATCAATTGCTGATTGCATGTTTTAAAGTCAGGTGTTGCATTGCTTTTTGTACAGTCAACCACAAACTACAGCAAACACAAAGGGTGATACGTGAAGTTTATCATTTTATAAAACTCCAAAAGTCCAAATTATGCTTTTTACGGTCATTTCACCTATTTGCAGCTCTTAAAAAGGTCTTTTAAATCAACATTTGAACTGTGTCTCATCCCTTTTAAAAAGTGTAAGTCAACTGTATTTGTCTGTGGTATGGTTGTATACATGTGTATTCCTAGTAAGTTTTTGAGGGCTCACGTATAGACATAGACTGCATCTTGACAACTCATTAAGATAGATTTCTTCTTGGTCAGTCCCATTTTCTATATTTTAAACTGTATAATTTTATTCCCAGTCAGATGAACACAGGGGCTGAGTTTATAATTTGTTGGGTAGTCTATCTGTTATATCAACTAATAATACTAACCTATAAGATTTGCCAGTCCGGTAGATTAGTTGGCCTGGGATGGAGTCAAATTCCCGGCCTAAATTATTGTCCCAGTCCGCCCCTGCAAACACACCAATAAGAAGTAAAATAAGAAATGATATATGATTTGTATATTAAAACTTTGTTAAACAATCCCTACATACATTAAGTCAAATCGACCATAAAAACCAAGAGTGCAAACAGGATATGAGGAGAACATGTCTGTATAGCAGTGTAGTAAATAGTATTGGTAATGCATACAGTGATAAAACAGTTAAACAACCACAGTGGTACATTGAGAGGTGATAACAATAATCTAGTAGAGTTTGCAAAAAACAGTTTGCAAGTTTTTAGAATTTTTAAAACTTGTCTGAATAGCAGTTATAATACAGCATTGGTCATGGTTTTGGCATGCAATTATTAAATAATAAAACAAAAAAGTTCAGGCGACGCCACTGTTTTTACGAGACGTAGCAGTAAGGATAATGTTCACATTTCAAATAAAAAAAAACATAATATGCAACTAAGGCCAAATTATAACAAACAGGAAGATTAATATAAGTAATCATTATAGAGGGAACTTACCTTATTCTTACCTTATGGTTCTTGATGTTGTGGTTGTCCTGTCGGATATTCTTGCATTGCATATTTTGCATCTGGCAAATCTTTTTTTATTGGCACGGTCCAATTCAAAGTCTTTAAAGTTTATAGCCAAACAAGACTATTTGTGGAGCTTGACTAACGTTACTGTCTGCCATGTTTGGCGCAGTTTGAGGCACAGACGGTGATTAGTGGTGCTGACGTCACAATAATCATTTTATTGCTGTTTATTATAAGTTCAAGTCATTGTTGAGTCGTCCCCTTCAAGTCAAGTTTCAAGTAACTTGTTCTCAAGTCAAAGTCAAGTCATTTTCATACTTTAATCCAGTGTTTCCCAACCCCGGTCCTCGGGCACCCCCTCCCAGAAAGTTTTAGAAGTCTCCTTATTTAACACACCTGATTTAACTCATCAGCTTGTTAGGGACACATGTGCTGAGTCCCAATTCGCATACTATCCGTCCTAAATAGTATTCGAAACTAGAATTAGTACGTCCCAAAACGTAGTATGTTGAAATGAGTATCCCAAAGATACCCGGATGGTCTACTATTTCCGGTTAGATTTCGAAGTGCAGATCGATCCACACTCTAACGGCTAATATTGCCCACAACCCATTGCGTGCGGGAGGGAGGAGCTTTGTGGTGATGTAAACATGGCAGCCAGACGCAGCAGCGGAGATGCGCCCTCAGCTTTTATGTGTAAGAATTCAAATGTTTAACCCTAATTAAAGTTATCTTTCATTGTCTCGTAATATTTGGTTGATGTTGTGAAAATAAAGTACCGTGGCTTTAGTACTGTGTCATGCATGTGTCTTTTTTATGTATTTCTTTTTATATTTCTGTCTTAGATTTATACCTTACTATAAACCCTTATGAAAATAAACACCTTTTACTACACTAATCATAGTTTAACCACACTGACTTATTTGTAGTAATACTGTGGCTGTACAAATGTTAACTTTATTAAGAAATATGGTTACTAAACTTTTACTATAGTAAAAGCATGGTTCATTTTCATTGCGGTATTTTTGATTTGCATACATAAGTATAAAATAAGCATAAAATACGTTAAACAATAGTTATACTATAAACTTTAACTATTTTGACTTTAAAATAAGTAGCTTTCGTTACACACATTGTTGCACATGAACATCGTAACCAGCCGCCTCACAAACGACCTGGGTTTGGTGTGCGTAACTAGGCAACCACGTTGTCGTTCACGTTGCATGACGTCATCGAAGTACGTCCCAGAACGTGCATACTCTTTTGATACACACTCAAAAGTACGTACATTTTCCTCACAAAAACAGTACATACTTTTAGGTCGTAGTATAAGTAGGCGAATTGGGACTCAGCAATGTTCACCATTTTGGAAGGAGGCTGATGAGTCGAATCAGGTGTTTTAAATAAGGAGACATCTAAAACTTTCTGGGAGGGGGTGCCCGAGGACCAGGATTGGGAAACACTGCTTTAATCAAGCAAGTCACAAACCTGAAAAATGTGACTCGAGTCAGACTTAAGTCATGTGGCTCGAGTCCCCCACCTCTGGTTTGATGTCACCTCAAATTATAGGACAAAGGCACATGCAAGACTGACACATTGAGCTACTGACCTGAACTTTGACTTTGTGAGATTTTGACTGAAAGAGTGAAAGATATGGCATTACAGCATGTCATGACTCTTAACAGCTAAAAGTAAGCCAAGACCTGGAAGCTTGGAAGCTTACCAGGCAGGTCCACAGCACAAGATCCTCTCGTCCTCTTCTGGATTTTGTGTCTCCATAGATTACGTCTCACTTGTGGGAATGCATGCTGCAGATACAATTCAATCATATTTGAACATTATTGTAATGCAGAGAGGTTTCAATAAAATCTATGTAAAAACAAAACGTCATCTGAAAATGTGCGTGCATGCGTGCATGTACATACGGCTGTGTTTGGTCTCCTGAACTCTCATCATCTTTATCAGGGTCAATCTCTTCAGCCCGTGTGATCCAGTCCAGATATCACCTTAGATCTGTTAACCCCAGGGGCTCAGCGTGGAAAAAACCTGCCGGTTTCTGCAGTTTTTAAAAGCACAGTGCTTCTATTGGAAACAACTGAAAACATACGCCAACGTTAACAACACTGTTTGACCTCAGGTGTGACATCTCACCCAATAGAACACATCGGTCCAGCCCTCCCTTGTGATGCCTTTGTTGGGCCCGCGCCAACCATCCCTGCACAGTGCCATTGAGAGGACATTGATGGCCATGACCTGATAAAGAACAGGGGGCAAGCTCCTCCTCTGCTAATGTATATATCCGGAGAAAACACAACACACAGAGACAGAAATAAAAAAAATACTTTATTTACAATTTTAGCAGTATCTCTTCACAATAAACTAACCATAGAATACATTCAACACATTACACAAAGGATATTAATGCCTAAAGAAATTACAAAGAAAAAAACAAATCACCTTCACAAACTTGACACAAAGCACCATGACTGCACCATATCAATTCAAAAGATGAAAGATTTCTCATAGTTTTATAAAACCGAAAATCAATCAAAACTCTAGGTTTTATTAAAGTTAAAAAACAAACATTCACATCATCGCTAGATTTTTTTCCTCTGTTTTTCCGGCTGATATAAATAACCATTTTTGCCTGCCCTAAAATGAAGTACAACAACTGACAGGTAAAACGTTTTTTTCTGAGAATACTTAAAACGCAAAATAAAAGTCTCAATACAAAATGTTTCATCAAACCTACTAAATGTAGCGTGAGGGGCTCAAAAGACCCCAATATGTACTTATTACTCGACTACGCCACCCTGGGATCTACCCATGGGAAATACTAATTCAAATTAAACAGGTTCAGTGTGTACCAAATAAAAAGAAACAGAGACAGATTTCTTATTTTAGTGTTGAATTTTATTAACCTCCTCAACACATCCAGGATCAGTTAAGATATAAACCTTTATTATGTGTACCTTATTTTATTTAAAACTGCAACATGAATCATGAAAAGGATACCAACTGTTACAATTACCAATTAACACCAAACATTCCAGTGGATACAAAGGAAGACTGACAGGCCACGGGTGCAGGCCCACTTTAACCCCAAAGGTTCACCCAAAATAGTGCCTGTAAAGAAAAACACATCAACACACACACGCACACATGCATGCACACACACACACACACACACACACACACACACAAACGCAAAGTGCCACACACCGTAAATTCACAAAATTCACACAGCATGCAGTGTAAATCGTAGCACAGATTCCACCATCAAAGGACCAACACCCACAATCCAACCAGTGCTCCCAGATGATCCACTGAAAAGGAACAGATACACAAAATCAGTTGGTTATCATACAGTAAAATATCTGCAAACAACCCTCATATAGTCTTTTTAACAATCAGCTAAACACAGCATCCATACAACGTGATGGGTGCCTTAAATAAAGAAAACCAAACAAACATTAAACCACAAAACCCAAAAATAAAGGGTAAAGGACAGCAGTGACCAAATGCAGTTCCTAAAAAAAATAAAACAAAATAAAACATTAGAACTGCATAATCACATAATATTACTAAAAACACACGTTTAGCATTATTTATTAAATAAAACCCTACAAACCCCTCCGTTTAACCAGGCCTGCACAATACCATACTCAAATGGCAAACAAACAGCACATCCACAGTCAGCTGCCAAAGAGCAAATCTGATCACCCTAAAACCAAACTATTACAGATTAAAAAGCAGGATAGCAACCAAACACCACACGGGTAAAATTATCCTCCCTTACCTCTTATTAAATGCACAACACTTGCACATGAAGGATAAACACAGCCTATGGAAGAGAAAAGCACCATAAAACAATATTTCTTTCTACCTGAACACAAAAGAAAACAACATCGATTGCTCACCTTATTAAAAAAGAACTCTGACGATGAAACAAACAGGCAATCAAGCAGCAACCATTCCTCACAGCGGCTCAGACACTTTATAAGAGTACGGAATCTGAAGCGTTTGTTCATTTGCTCACGCTAATCGGGACACTTCCTCTTAAAGGGGCAATGCACTTAAAGGGGCAATGCACTCACTGGGGCCTACCTCTTAAAGGGGCTACGATTTTTACGCTTTTAGAAAAAGGTACATTTTAAAATAAAAGGACCCATAAAAGGACCTCACTACATAAACAAATAATTTAGACTCCTAAACAAAGGTTCTAGTCTTAAACAATGCATAAAAGCATGAAAAACAGTTTCCCTTTGAGGACAAAAAGGACAAGCAGAATTAACTTCTGGATTCATCCCCAAAATAAAAGAATTGACAGCAATGGCACCATGAAGAATTCTCCATTGTATATCACCAAACCTTTTAGACAATGGTGGCTTATATAATGATCTCCATTCAGGTTTTACATCAATTTTCAGTTTAAAAACCGATTTCAACATGGTGTATCAGTTCTTTTTTCTAACATTTTCTTGTTAAAAACCAAAACGCAGGCTTTATACAAGTTTTTCCCTTCACTTGACAAGAAATCTAAAACCAAAGATAAAACCCATACCCTCCTCAAGATTGGGTTGAATAATCAAACACGAAAAAGGATCCTCAACATCAGGAGTACAAAACCCTGTAAAAGAGTCTTTTAACAAATGTGCTTCTTCAACTGTGAAACATGATTTAAGTTTACAAAAAAAAAAGAGTTATTAAACGAACAGATTTGATTGCTATATGTTTGGATGCAACATCCACATTCTCAAATTAAGGCCCAGTTAATGTCAACAAATGTCCAAAAGTGAAAACCTTGGATTTCTGAAGCATTGTACTGAACCCTGGCAGATGGCAGTGAGTAGCAATGTCCAAACAGGCCCCAAGAATCAATGGTTCCTGCAAAAGCCAGTGAAGAGAATAAGAGTTCTCAGTCTTGTGAACACGAAAAAGACTCCACACCTTGAAGAGGTTTCGATAGAAAGGAGGCAGTTCTGATAAATCCAGTTTGGTCGGATCCAATAAAAAGAGGGATTTGTCCAGTCCGAAACCCCCAATAGTGTGCAAAATGGCGCAGCACACAGCGCGCCAGCTGAAATCTGTAGAGCCGTCCAATTGTTTTTTAAAAAACTGTAACCGAAAAGCCGCCATTCTACTTTGTAAATGAATCAAACCTTGGCCACCATCTTTGGGGAGGTATGAAACACTCTGTGGGACCCAGTGCAGTTTGTCCCAAAGAAATTAACAATACCAGCTTGAACTTCAGCTAAAAACTGTGGTGAAGGGTCTACACATGCCAATCTATGCCAAAGTGAAGATGCCACTAGATTGTTGACGATGAGCATCGCCCCCTATTTGACATCTTTGGTAGTAACCATTTCCACTTATCCAAGCGCCCCTTAACTTTTTCCATCAGCCCCTCCCAATTTTTTTGTACCACACTGTGATCCCCTAGATAAACTCCTAGATATTTAATACCCCATTCCCCAACACAGCCCATCAGGAAGGCAAGGTTTACCATCAGCCCATTGTCCCAACAATAAAGCATCACTTTTTCAAATTAACCTTTGCAGAAGACAACAGTCTAAATTCTTTAATTAAAGTCAATAAAATCTGCACATCACTTTGTCTATTAATCATCACCACAATATCATCGGCATAGGCTGACAAACAAATCTCATTACAAAAT
The DNA here is from genome assembly GCF_027580225.2 of Misgurnus anguillicaudatus. Classification (NCBI taxonomy): domain Eukaryota; kingdom Metazoa; phylum Chordata; class Actinopteri; order Cypriniformes; family Cobitidae; genus Misgurnus; species Misgurnus anguillicaudatus. Next base: position 14,987,248 of record NC_073360.2, on the reverse strand, counting down.
GGTAAAAACAAACCACTTAATTGACCTCTTATCTGTTGAAGCAATGGCTCAATAGCCAAGGAATACAACATTCCAGACAAGAAACAACCTTGTCTGATACCCCTGAGAACCTGAAACAGAGCACATAAGCCACCATGTATTTTAACCATACTCTCAACTTCACAATAGAGAACCCTGATCATGTCTATAAAATTTTTGCTAAAAACCAAACGCTGTTAAGGCACTCCACAAATATGAGTGCTCTACTCGGTCAAATGCCGCCCTCTGATCTAAAGATATCAAGCCACAGTCCAAATTTAACAATTTAGAGACGTGAAAAATATCCCGAATTAGCGAGATGTTGTCAAATATACAGTATTGTTCAAAATAATAGCAGTACAATGTGACTAACCAGAATAATCAAGGTTTTTAGTATATTTTTTTATTGCTACGTGGCAAACAAGTTACCAGTAGGTTCAGTAGATTCTCAGAAAACAAATGAGACCCAGCATTCATGATATGCACGCTCTTAAGGCTGTGCAATTGGGCAATTAGTTGAATTAGTTGAAAGGGGTGTGTTCAAAAAAATAGCAGTGTGGCATTCAATCACTGAGGTCATCAATTTTGTGAAGAAACAGGTGTGAATCAGGTGGCCCCTATTTAAGGATGAAGCCAACACTTGAACATGCATTTGAAAGCTGAGGAAAATGGGTCGTTCAAGACATTGTTCAGAAGAACAGTGTACTTTGATTAAGAAGTTGATTGGAGAGGAGAAAACCTATAAAGAGGTGCAAAAAATGATAGGCTGTTCAGCTAAAATGATCTCCAATGCCTTAAAATGGAGAGCAAAACCAGAGAGACGTGGAAGAAAACGGAAGACAACCATCAAAATGGATAGAAGAATAACCAGAATGGCAAAGGCTCAGCCAATGATCACCTCCAGAATGATCAAAGACAGTCTGGAGTTACCTGTAAGTACTGTGACAGTTAGAAGACGTCTGTGTGAAGCTAATCTATTTTCAAGAATCCCCCGCAAAGTCCCTCTGTTAAAAAAAGGCATGTGCAGAAGAGGTTACAATTTGCCGAAGAACACATCAACTGGCCTAAAGAGAAATGGAGGAACATTTTGTGGACTGATGAGAGTAAAATTGTTCTTTTGGGTCCAAGGGCCACAGGCAGTTTGTGAGACGACCCCCAAACTCTGAATTCAAGCCACAGTACACAGTGAAGACAGTGAAGCATGGAGGTGCAAGCATCATGATATGGGCATGTTTCTCCTACTATGGTGTTGGGCCTATTTATCGCATACCAGGGATCATGGATCAGTTTGCATATGTTAAAATACTTGAAGAGGTCATGTTGCCCTATGCTGAAGAGGACATGCCCTTGAAATGGTTGTTTCAACAAGACAATGACCCAAAACACACTAGTAAACGGGCAAAGTCTTGGTTCCAAACCAACAAAATTAATGTTATGGAGTGGCCAGCCCAATCTCCAGACCTTAATCCAATTGAGAACTTGTGGGGTGATGTCAAAAATGCTGTTTCTGAAGCAAAACCAAGAAATGTGAATGAATTGTGGAATGTTGTTAAAGAATCATGGAGTGGAATAACAGCTGAGAGGTGCCACAAGTTGGTTGACTCCATGCCACACAGATGTCAAGCAGTTTTAAAAAACTGTGGTCATACAACTAAATATTAGTTTAGTGATTCACAGGATTGCTAAATCCCAGAAAAAAAAATGTTTGTACAAAATATTTTTGAGTTTGTACAGTCAAAGGTTGACACTTCTATTTTTTGAACACACCCCTTTCAACTAATTGCCCAATTTCACAGCCTCAAGAGCGTGCATATCATGAATGCTGGGTCTTGTTTGTTTTCTGAGAATCTACTGAACCTACTGGTAACTTGTTTGCCACGCAGCAATAAAAAATACACTAAAAACCTTGATTATTCTGGTTAGTCACATTGTACTGCTATTATTTTGAACAATACTGTAGATCTACCAGGGACACAGTACGTCTGGTCCGGATGGATAACCTGACCCAACAGTCCAGCCAATCTGTTACCCAAAGCCTTAGAAAGTGTTTTATAATCACTGCAGAGAAGTGAAACAGGGCGCCAGCTCTTAATATCAGTAAGGTCCCCCTTTTTTGGGAGAAGAGTGATCACCGCTCTTCGGCAACTCAACGGCAACTCGCCCTTCGACAAGCTGTCCTTCAGTACCTTCAGCAGATCAACACCCAACTCCAACCAAAAAGCCTTATAGAAGTCGACAGGGAGGCCATCCACTCCTGGTGTCCTCCCAGACTCCATGCTTTGCAGGGCCTTTTAGAGCTCTTCCAGAGTCAGCACCCCTTCAAGATAATGATTTCCCTCCTCTGACAGTCTTGGTAGGCTGTCAAGGAAAACATTGTCCATACAACACTCTGACTTGGGCTCACTCCTGTACAGATTCTGATAAAAATGTACTGCCCTTCCCTGAATACCAGCAGGGTCTGACAGTAACACTCCATCTTCGGAGCGCAGTCCATGAATAAACCGTTTCTGCCCGTTTTTTTCCAAATTAAAAAGTATTGGATGGTACATCCATCTGATCAATGCTTTGAAAACGTAAACGAACAAGCGCCCCCTGTACTTTATGCCCCAGTAGATCAGCTAACTGAGCTTTCTTCTTTGAGCAGACTTCTAAATAATGAATCTCACCAATGCCCGATAAAGTGGATAGCACAAGGCACAACGAAAACAAACGAAAATACTAAATATATTTAGTAGAAAGACCAGCAAACAGCAAAGGGAGAAAAAATAGATAAACAGCTCACACTCACCACACACTCCTCACAACTCACGCTCGCTCAACAGACGCAGGCAGGCAGGCAGCCAGAGAGAGAGAGATTATTAACTGATAATGATAAACTGAACGAGCAGAGTAATGTGAAGCAATGGAACCATGGCTTTAATGATTGAATTTAGCACCACACCTGTAGAGCTGCAAAGACAAACACTAGTTGAGATGTCACTCATTAACAACATATCAGTCTGTTGGTTTGTTATCACCATCATGTTATGCACAAATGCTGAAAACAATAGGTAAATATGTTGACACACTTGAAACTTCTGAGACAAGGAGGAGGGACCCCAAACTCAAAATGCTTTAAAGCATTTATATCAGCTTTCCACTGGACTGTCAACTGACATCTCGACTTTGGGTTATCAGCTCCAGCGTTACACTGAAAAGACTACAAACACACACTGCAACATGGTTTTAGACATACACATTTACAAATATAGATTCAGACAGTGTTGGTTAAGTTCACTTTCTACATGAACTAGTTCAGTTCACAGATTTTAAAATGAACTAGTTCAGTTTATAGTTCTTTTTTCCCATATTATTTTTTAAAAATTATTGCCATTATAGCCCACATAGAACCACAGACAACAATTGTTTTATCAGTTTTAACACTGAAGCTAAATGTGTCAGATTTCATCTTCATATCCAACTTTAAATCCTTATCCAAACAGGGTTTATATTAGCATTGACTCTTTTAATTTTTGTATTTGCTTGTGTCACAGAGTGACTTTTTAGGGCGGAACTAAAGTGATGGAGATTGGTTCCGCCCGGACCGAAATCTCCGAACACCAGTTACTTCCGGGGGAAGAAATCAGGGCTTCATTGAATACAGGTGCATAGATGAGCGTGGCAATTGTGGATTGGACAGTGAGAAGAGAAGGAGGAGTATAAAGAGAGCCTCAGAAGTTTATACTAGCCGATCCGGTGAGAGAGTTCGAGTGTTTGGGCAAGTACAGCAGAAGCTATTATTGACTGGGCGAAGGATTTAGAAACACAGCGATTGGGCCGAGTATAAAAACGTTGAATGATTACCTGTGTTATACAACATGCAAACGTACATCAAATTCTGAGTGATTGCAAACAGGAGTACTCACCGGAAGTGTCACCGAGGGAGGCCATCCGGCGAGTGATACTCGATAGTGGGGAGATTACCCGGCAGCTGGAAGAAGAGGAGACAAAGGGCTAGTGTTACCGTCATTTGTGAGTACCATTAAAGCATTGTTTAGTCAACATAACATCGAAAAGTAAATCATTCAGTTAGTTCTGTGAGTCCCAGCATAACATGTGAGCGGCCCCACGGTGGAAAGGAGTGGGGTGAGCCCAAAAAATGAGTAGAGGAAAACGCAGGGGTGTCGTGACGGTTGCATCTCTGACCCTTCTCTGCATCAGTGTCCAACGAGTCCCAGGATGAAGCCCCAGTCAGTCGTGGTTATGACCCTAATTCACCTAAAGTGTGTGGAGTGCAGTGGGTGAGTCTTTGTCCTTGCCGTGAGTGTATACACTTGAAAAATTGCAGTGTCATGCTGTGTCTGTGTCGTCAGTGACCACCTCTAGGCTGGACGATCACTGGTGAAGGAAGTGGACTTTGAGGCTGGTGAAGTGAACATCCATATTCATATGCCATTCGCGACATCCTGAATTTACATCCTAAATTTTCCTTTCCTACGGAGGCGGTGGTGAACTAACGAATCAAGTAAGAACTGTGTGTATAAAGTGGAAAGTATTCATAGTGAGGAGTTTTGGCTGCTGTAGGAGGAACTAGCTGTGTGGATAACAATACCTGTTGTGGAGTCTCTTCGAAGGTTCGCCCCTGTCTAGATCTCATGCCCTGTCGGTTGGAAGAGAGGAGAGGGAAGCGTTCGACCCACCCAGTGTGTAATATCTCATCTAAACCCACTTGTGTGGCGGCACCAGCAGAGGCCGTGTTCAGCCCAACGCAGCAGCTCTCGGTCCCTAACGGCCTGGTGTCGAAGCCCCAAAGCAGGTCAACGCCTGACGTCCATCACCACATAAGGTCTGTGAGTTCAATTTACTTTCCGCTTCTTGGTATACTCACCGTAAGTCCACCGCCCTGCATTGTTCTGTCGTGTGAAGCACCCATCCGACGCTAAGAGTTAAAGCCAGCAGACTGTGTTGTGCGCCCGCCTGAAGTTAAAGCAAAGTCCCAGTTACTTCCCTGTACCTACCGTATGCCAAAAGCTAAAGCCCGCATACCGTGTTGTACGCCCACCCGAAGTAAAGCAAAGCCTCAGTTACCTATCCTGTACTTACCGTATGCCAAAAGGTAAAGCCCGCATACCGTGTTGTACGCCCACCCGAAGTAAAGCAAAGCCCCAGTTACCTATCCTGTACTTACCGTATGCCAAAAGCTAAAGCCTGCATACCGTGTTGTACGCCCGCCTGAAGTCCCAGCAAAGTTCTAGTTACTTACCTTAAACTTACCTTGTGCCAGGAGCTAAAGTCAGCATACTGTGGCGCGTCCACCTGTACGACTCAAGTACCCTTAGCCCGCCATTGTGTGTCTAAGGCTAGAAACCTCTCTTTGTGTCGCACACCCGCTTACAAGCTGCTGGAACTCTGTTGCCTGTCCCTGACATCTATTTCGTCATATACTTACCTGTTGTTCCATCGTAGATCTTGCAGTCTCCTTCCAGAAGCACCGACTCGCATCTCTGTCCAAGGCTCGGCGAAGCACTCCCAACAGCGATACCCCATCTACCCACCTGGACAGGCGGAGTTAGGCCCAGTTGCGGAGATACTGCCCCTTGGAATTCAGGTATCCCTTGGATATTCTAAACCTTAAAATACTCACCCTCTGTCTCCCTTGCGCCCAGGAAAGGAGAAGGGCCTTAGATCGGCCTCCTGCGAACTAGAACACAAAAAGGAGCCTAGTGAATAAACTGATTGTTGTCGCACCGGCCAGATACAAGAAGAGGGCCTACCTGAGAATTGCCAGCGACAGGAGTCCGAGAGACTCGAGACCGTGCCCTCCCAGCTGGAGGGTTGAATTTTAGCCTCCCTTTTCCCCTTTCCCCCATCTGTTTTAAGTAATTTAATAAAGTTTGTTTTAATTATACTTACGCTCTCTGTGTGTCTGGTCATTGGGGTGTTCCTGGGACCTCCTCGAGGTGGAAACTTAATTATTTAGAAAGATTAAGATTTGAATGAGTTCATAATATCAATAATAATAATTACCATTTATTAAAGTTTTCATATTTTTTTGTTTTCTATTACTTCTTTTTACCTTCTATCTTAGCCTATTTCTTCTTCCTGTTTGTTCTAAATTATGGTTTTTACTAATATATATAAACATACCACACAGACAGACACACACACACACACACACACACACGATGTAAAGTGTTAATAATATATAAACAGGCTTATACAAATTCATTTCTATGTAAACAATAAATTTTTAGCCTACGTGTTTGTTCTAAAACCAAGGAAGAAATTGAAAACAGGAAATTATGAAATATTTAATAAATGATATTATACAGATAGTATTGCTCTTATAAGTACGTCAGCGATTCATAATGTAAAAATAATTGATTTACCAATAAACAACAATACATATACATTACATACATGCACACATCAGTAGCCAAGCCATTTAAACTTTTAATTTATTTAAAAAATAAACATAACTTGGTGAAAACGTTATAAGAAACTTTACACTAAAGTGAAATATAGGGGAAACGACTTCTACAGAACACCGGATCCATAAAAATCACAGTTGAACGCTAAAACACTTCACACCCCTATTGCGGAGCTGTCACTTTCTGCCACCAGTTGGGCTCCGCCCACAAAAACGTCATCTCTGTTTGCAAACACGCAAAAGGTCTATAGGACCGACTATTATAAACATGAAGATTGCATTGTACCGCAAAGGTTTTTAGTGTCTTCTATTTAGATGAATACTATAATTATTTTGATTAAAATAAACACTTTGGGGTTTACCAGACAGGGATTAGAATAATCCTAGACTAAAATAAAAGAGCTGTCCAAACTGAAAACAACTTCCACTGACAAATCTTTAAATAAATCAGTGTCCTTTATTTTGCCTTAAAATGCAAACAAGTAATGCTTTAAGTAAGGCATGTTTGTTAAAACATTATATTAATGCTTTAGTTATATTTCCTAATTTAACTAAGGCCTAGTCCTGGCTTAAGATAATCCCTGTCCGGGAAACCAGCCCTTTATGTCCTGTTAGATGTGTTTTGACTATTGTATGTTGTTTAATTATATGTCTAGATATTGAAGGTATATATGAAGAAAAAAATTTAATAGGGCTTAATCTAATACCCTTACATTAAATGTAGCTTTGCCTCTGTTTATTATTATGACTTTAAGGCATTAAGCATTCATTCGTCATTTACTCACAAGGTGCATTAAGACGCATTTTAATGAACTATGCGATCAACGTCTGCAAAATCTCAAGGATTATTTTAGGGTTTACGTTTTTCACCCTGATCCTCTGCTGCGCTTTTCTGACAAAAAAGGTTAATTGTATTAATTAATTATCTATTATGTATATTTATTAGGCCATAAATATGTCTAATTATCTTCTAAATTAATCTTCAAAAATAATTCCTATAACGTTAGCCTCACACAGGCAGAGACTGAATTTTTCCTTCATTTGGGCTAGTGCTGTAACCCTCTTATGCACTTTGTATATATTGTTATTCATTGAATTTACCTTCATTTTTTCTCCTTTGATTGTTGCATTTCTTTTCTACACTTTCTAGCGATTGGTTTTTGACAAGGGTTTTAACTAAAACATGACCAAACACTTATTGCTCTGTTAGATAAAATATGTGGATTATAACATGAGGCTTATATGAAATGCTAAAAATTATTTCTGTCATTGATGAAACAACAATAAAATCGAAACAGCGGCAAGTTTTTCTGCATGTTCATTAAACAAAAATGCTTTCTTTGCGGTAATTTTTTTTTACTAAAAAGCATTGTACACAACATATCAAAATCATGACAAATATTATTTGGCCTGTAAAATGTTAATAACAATGACGGTAAAAGCATTAATAAAAAGAGAAATGGGTATTTTGTACCGTTAAATGAATATGTAATGGAGAGACTCCGTTATTGCAGCAGGTGCTGGACATGACATCACTGTTGGGGGGAGAGGCACCATCTTGTGCAAAATGCGGGAGGCCTCACAGATGAGCGCAACCTACACCAGTGCTGGCCACTGGTTATCAGTTACATAGTGAGAAAGACAAAGGTATTGAGGTCTGTATTTAAATTCCTATCAAACACAAAATACAAGCAACAAAGTTCAAACATTCTAAGACTTGCACATACAAGACTGACACATTGAGCTTCTGACCTTAACTTTGACTTTGTCAGTTTTGACTGAAAGAGTGAACAATATGGCATCACAGCATGTCATGACACAAGCTAAGAGCTGGAGAAACATCTCATCATGATCTCTAGAACAGTGGTTCTCAACTCCAGTCCTCGGGACCCACTGCTCTGCACATTTTGGATGTCTCCCTTATTTAACACACCTGATTCAGATCATCAGCTCGTTAGGATAGATTCCATGAACTAAACTGAGTGTGTCAGATATGAGAGACATCCAAAATGTGCAGAGCAGTGGGCCCCGAGGACTGGAGTTGAGAACCACTGCTCTAGAAGCTTACCAGACAGGTCCACAGCACAAGATCCTCTCGTCCTCTCCTGGATTTTCTGTTCATAGATTCTGTCTCACTTGTGGGAATGCATGCTGTAGATACAATACAATCATATTTGTACATTACTGTAATGCAGAGAGGTTTCAATAAAATCTATGTAAAAACAAAACATCATCTGAAAGTGTGCGTGCATGCATGTACATACAGCTGTGTTTGGTCTCTCTCATCATCATCATCAAGGTTGATATTAGCCGGTGTGGTCCAGTCCAGATATAGATCTTCTCCTAACTGTCGTTTCTCTCTCAGCTTCTGGAAATCTTCACGAGCCTTTGCTTTCTCATGCTCCTTAGAAAACTCTAATTGTAGTTCTACGTAAGACCTAAGCCATAGCCTAGGTGTCGTTTTCATTCATACTTCTGCGTAGTCATCTGCACCAACGTGCAATTACACAAGCAGGCCGCTAGTAGGCAGTATCCACACATGTAACCCACAGTAGCCGTGCAACAGTCAAAGCAGCAGCAGATTGGCCAGGAAACACACATACTGAATAAGTACTGAATAACTGAATCACACATTCTCCCTCACACACACCTGAAGTAAATAATGCACTTTTATTTTGATACGCGCCCATCCACCACATCTCTCACGGAGTTTCACAGAGCAGCAACAGCCAGGACGACAAAGCGCTAACAGGTAAGCACTGCAAACTCTTTCAATCTTTTTAAATCATCTTTAAACTTCATTGTAATACTGACTTAGTAGTTACAGTAATTTGTGTAATTTTGGACATACGACGAGAAACGCTACATTGACACAACAATATTGCCTCAGACTCATTTTTATCAGCAGATTAATGTGCATTAAGTAACTTACACCACAGTTCGGTAAGTGGAAAATTAATTCATATTTATGCGTTTTCTCTTCCAGTAAGGACTAACGTTAACTGACTGTCTGTTCTCAACCAAACAGTCATTTAAGACCTTTTAAAAGGTAATGTAGGTACGTGACAATCTCCGCTGTCGCGGCTGTCAGTTCTTGACTCAACTTCGGATTTCCTCAGGCGACATGCAAAGTAAAAACATTTTTGAAATTGTAACATACATTGTTTAATTGCTAAACTACAAGTGAATGAAATTTCAATGAATTTGAACGTGCACGGGAGTTTTACCACCCGCAAAATGGAAATCAATGGGACAAAATAAAGTGATGACTTAAGTTTCAAATGGCCAGTATTTTGTTATCCTTAAACCCATGGACATGATCTTGGTGTTAAAGTTTTTTTTTTCAAGCTCTTTATATCTAAACAACTAGTTTTAGCATTTAACCATGTTAAAAAATGTTCTAACATACCTAGGTAATATCACATTTATTCATTCACTTATTTATTATATTGTGAGTACACCACAGTTCTGTTAGTGGAAAAATTATTCATATTTATGTGTGTTGTCTTACTGTTTAGAACAAACGTTTCCTGCGCAAGTTTGAATCTCTCTCAGTAAGGGGTTGTGCACACCAAAACTTTTAAACTGGGCTGAAAACGCCTGGAGAATGCAGAATGCCAGCTGTTTTTCAGCTGAGTGCCAGCTTTCTTTAGCTGAGCGCTTTGAGTCGGTTGGTTGCTGTGGTAATGTCCCGCCTCTCCTCCACTGTAATTGGACAGCCGTGTGAGAACTGACATTTACAAGCAGAGCTTTTCACCCAAAGTATATTAGGTGGAAATTTGTATGAGGGAATGCAACGCTGATGTTTTTACATGACGGGAGGGGTTCTAACATCACTGAGCCCATAGGAAAGTAGGAAAGGTAGAAAAACTAACTTGTGCCGTTCAGATCGCAGGTCGCATGCATCTTCCCAATGAGTAGCTCAAGGCCCATGATGGCGTACATGATAATGACAAACAGCACGAGCAGAGCCTTGTGAAGCAATGGAACCATGGCTTTAATGATTGAATTTAGCACCACCTGTAGACCTGCAAACACACATACAGGGACAGTTCAGATGTCGCTCATTAAAAAAATATTCGTTTGTTAGTTTGTGTTATCACCACCATCATGTTATGGCCAAATGCTGAAAATAATAGGTTTAGATGTTGACACACTTGGAACTACTGAGACAAGACAAATAGGCCGCAAAACTCAAACCCTCGTAAAGCCTTTACATCAAATCTGCCTGGCTTTCCACTGGACTGCCCACTGACATCTTGGTCATCAGCTCCAGCGTCACACTGAAAAGACTACAAACACACATAGAATCATCTATGTCTGGCTCTCTTCCAAGGGTTTTTCCCCCTTCCTAGGACTTTTCTGCATGTTGATTAAACAAAAATGCTGTCTTGGCTGTATTTTTTTTTTACTAAAAAGCATTATACACAGCCTTTCAAAATCATGACAAATACATTATTTGATCTGCAAAATGTCAATAACAATGATATTTAAAGCATTAATAAAAAGAGAAATATGTATTTGTACCGTTAAATTAATTATGTAATGGAGAGACCATTGCAGCAGGTGCTGGACATGACATCACTGTTGGGGGGAGAGGCACCATCTTGTGCTTTACAGGGGGCCTCACAGATGTGCGCTACACACCAGTGCTGTTCACTGCTCATCAATTACATAGAAAGACAAAGACATTGAGGTCTGTATTTAAATTCCTATCAAACACAAAGCCTCAGTGATAAACTGAACATGAATACAGGAGAGCAGGACTATAAAACAACCACACTCAGTGAAATTCTTCTGAAACATTTGTGTTTGAGGACACCTCATGTTCTAAGACAGAGGCACATGCAAGACTGACACATTGAGCTACTGACCTGAACTTTGACTTTGTCAGTTTTTGACCGAAAGAGTGAACACAATATGGCACCACATCATGTCATGAAACTAAGAGATGGAGAAACATCTCATCATGATCTCTGGAAGCTTACCAGACAGGTCCACAGCACAAGATCCTCTTCTGGATATTCTGTCTTCATAGATTCTGTCTCACTGGTGGGAATAAATGCTGTAGATACAATACAATCATATTTGTACATTACTGTAATGCAGAGAGGTTTCAATAAAATCTATGTAAAAACAAAACATCATCTGAAAGTGCGTGTACGGGCATGTACATACGGCTGTCTTTGGTCTCATGAACACTCTCATCATCATTATCAAGGTTGATATTAGCCGATGTGATCCAGTCCAGATATCACTTTAGATCATCTTCTAACTGTCGTTTCTCTCTCAGCTTCTGGAAATCTCCACGAGCCTTTGCTTTCTCGCACTTCTTAGAAAACCCTTGTTTGACCCAAAACACACGCCCCTCTGTTAAGTGCTAATTGTAGTTGTACGTAACACCTACCATAGCCTAGGCGTCAGTTTTCATTCATACTTCTGCGTAGTCATCTGTGTCAACTTGCAATTACACAAGGAGACCGCAAGGCAGAATCCACTAGGGATGGGCATTTTCCAGTTATTTAATATGCGAATATTTAAGCTCATAATATGGTGACCTGCTAATAAGCCCAAGGGGGGACAAGGGGTGTGTTTCTGAGGGACAATGTGGGACACCTCCTGGCCCGGCGGTGCACCCAACCCATGGGCCGACTTCTTGATAGTGATTTACCCATTTCTAGCACATACCCCCTTACACGGCAAAAAATGATTTTCAAGAAAAAAATCGTATTTTTACTGAAAACAAGACAAAAATACTATCTAAAAATTCTTAAATTAAGATGCTTTTCTTGATGAGCAAAACTACCCAAGAAAATAAGTCTAGTTATTAGACCAAAAATATCAAATTTAAGTGATTTTGTGCACAAAATCGTTTTGCTCCTTAAGAAAAAGCATCTTAATCTAAGAGTTTTTAGATATTTTTACTGAAAACAAGACAAAAATACTAAGATTTTTTTCTTGAAAATCATTTTTTGCAGTGTACATGGAATAATAATAATCTCCTATTCCCCTAAACATGTGTAATTGCTGATGTATGCTCATGAATAGGCCAAACAATGTATATTTTTTAAATTCATATTTTGAACATTCAATGAATTGACAGATGCACTTCCACTTACGATTTACTTTAGCCATTTAATTTATTTTTCATTACAATTTATTCACTTTAAATAAATTATAATACAAAATTATAGAATTAACAGGAATTGAAGTTGCTCAACAACACAGGACGGTTAAAAAAAGTCTTAACTCACAACTCCAGAGGTTCAGGGAATGAGAAGATGGAGGCAGGATGGAGAACTTGCATAAAGGCAGGTGCAGGAAAAAACTATATATATTCATAATTCTTAAAAAATTATCCTACAGAAAAATTGTGTTAAAACCTGCGCGGAGCGAAGTCTGAGTCAAATAGTTTCAAGTCGGTCGTTAGTACGAATTCAGTACTGTTTGATCTTACAGAAATTATATTATACCAAATATAATACCCAAACCCAAGTGAAGTTTAAAGTTTAAGGACTTGACAAAGTACGCCTTATGTAAACGGCCTCAAAACACCAAGGAAGAACCCGGAGCGAACGAAAAAACACTACATAACAGACTGCTCGGTCGGCATATGAATATCTTCTCTGTTTAGTTTGACATGTTTTTGTGAAGACAGACAACCAAATTTAGTCTACCTGCTCCGTTGAAAGCCTGTTCTTCTGACTACGATAATGTGGGGCTGCGGAGAAAACTTTGCTCCACGGTGGTTATCCGGTAAAAACAAAAGACAGATCTAACAAGAATATCTGAAGTTAACATTATTTTACAAATAACGTAAGCTGGCTCGATACCTTCTTGCTGACTGTGCAAAGTTACGAGCTTAATTTAACAACACAAAGACGGGGCTATTACTGTTTGCTTTTAAACAGACATGTGCAGTTATCCGGTTCATTTTCAAAAAGAACACCACATATAATAAATGTTCTGTTTCATTTCATTCTCTGTGTCTGTCTTGTTATTAACAAAATAAAGTAGACTATATAGCAGAAAGCTTGGCAGAGAAGCACGTCTAAATAACACGTGAGCCGGTGGCCAAAAAACAGACAACCCGGAGTTAAAACTAAATACTTAAATTCGTCTGCAATCTGAATTGCCAAACAATCAGAAATACATACAAATACATTATGTATATTTTACATTAATGTCTGTAAAAGACAGTATAGATGAAGTGAGAAAGCATTAAGTCGTAACCCTTCGGTGGCACATTAAAAACAAACATTCGAATCGCTTTTTTTATTCGAATTATTATTGTAGATCGAATATTCGAAAATTCAAATATTTGTGCCCATCCCTAGTATCCACACGTGTAACCCACAGTAGCAGTGCAACAGTGAAAGCAGCAGCAGATTGGTCAGGAAGCACACAAAAGCACCAGCAGCTTGTTGTGAATGTTATTTGAGAAAACCACCTGTGACGGATGTAAATAGACAGAGACTATTGTTGTAGCTCGAGTTTATCACTCCTTAACTTTAACCATATTTGTCTTTAACATAGTAGGTGGAAATTTGATGAGGGAATGTGACAGATTTTTTTTACATGAGGGGAGGGGTTCTAGCGACCCAATCACTGTGCCCATAGGAATGTAGGAAAGGAAAGAAACTTACGTGTGCCATTCAGATAGCAGGTCGCATGCATCTTCCCAACAAAAAACACAAGGCCCATGATGACATACATGATGATAAACTGAACGAGCAGTGATGTGAAGCAATGGAACCATGGCTTTAATGATTGAATTTAGCACCACCTGTAGACCTGCAAACACACATACAGGGACAGATCAGATGTCACTCATTATAAAAATATCAGTCTGTTAGTTTGTGTAATCACCACCATCATGTTATGGCCAAATGCTAAAAATAATAGGTGAAGATGTTGACACACTTGGAACTCCTGAGACAAGGCAGAGGGGCCGCAAAACTCAAAATACTTGTAAAGCCTTTACATCAAATTCGACTGGCTTTCCACTGGACTGCCCACTGACATCTAGCTTTTTGGTTATCAGCTCCAGCGCCACACTGAAAAGATTAAAAACACACACTGCAACATGGTTTTAGATATACACATTTACAAATATAGATGAGCTGGAACTTCTTTAAAAACAAACTTAAACCATGCATTCCTAATGTTAGGTTCCAAGGTAAGGTTATACAGCGACTATGTTCTTCCACAACCGAACACTCCGTTTCCATGGGTACTAATAACAGATCACCATGTAAAAATTAAAGCCTCTCAGGAAAAATGTATGCAAGTCATTTTGCTTACATATGGCATTAGAACGACTAAAATTTGCCTCAATTAAAAGGGGTATTAACTTATGCATTAGCAAAAGAATGAATGATACTTGCATTGGCTTTGTAAGACGAGATCCAGATGCGTGTGCACGTAAGGGAGAGACTTCCGATGGGTTTGTGGTCAGGATTGATCTGCGGAGATGGTCGAAATTTGCCAAAGTGAAGAATGCCCAAAAACTGTCCCAAAGAAGGGAGACACATCTCACAGTGGGTTGCTGTGTTTCTGTACTGTACCTGAAAACTACAGACCAACCCTACACTCTTAAAATGAATGTGTTAAATTAACACATCTTGTGTCTAGTTAAGGACAACACATCTAGTGTGTTGACCTTAACTTAACACATCTCTGTGTTATTTTTGGAACAACACACTTTGTGTTGTTTTAACACATCTTGTGTTGTCCATTTCATTTATTTAAGCTCACAATCTACACGAAATGACACACAATGTGTTAAAATAACACATAATGTGTTAAATAGTTTAACACAAAACAATGTGTTAAAATTAACACATCCTTTCCTAGAGTGTAAAAACATAAACAGCAGTGTTTATTTCATTTGCATATTTGTTGGATTATATTCATTGGTTCTATTGTTTATAATTTGTTTTTTTATTTCTGACCATTTACTTGTCTTTAACAATATTTGAAATGTATATTGGCTCCTTTGAGAACCAGGACAAAAAAAGTTATGTTCAACCCTGGTTATATTACCACTTCACCTTTGTTCCCTGAAGACCAAAGCATGCTACCCTCCCTATAGTGCCGGCATTGTGGCCACTCATTCATTTTCATTTGAGCTGCAACACAGAAAGACACAACACATCATCGTATCATTGGCTCCACCCACTGCTGTTCAATTAGAGGAGAAACTCAAAGGTATAATGTAGCTGTTCACAAAAGATGAAATTAAATTAACAATAGGATTTCAATGTGAGAGAAATATTGTGCTATTGCTGGCTGTGGAAACAAGCATCTTTGCAAGGCTTCTGAAGGATCCTGATGTCAGAGAGAAATGAATTGTTTATTTTGTAACCGATGTAGTCATATCTAGGGTTGCCAACTTTCTCAGTCTAAAACACAGGACAGAAGATGGCCTGCCGCAGTTGTGCGGAAATGGTTGTGTATAGTGCATTTAAGCCATTTTAAAATGATAACTAATCTCCTAATTAAATATTAATTTATAACTCTTATGCTGGCAACATACTGTAGGTTTTTTAATAGTTTGTTAATTTACAGCAGGTACTTTTAACACAATCCTTTAATTAAACCATTACCTTTAATATCTGTCTAAAATAAAACACTTGTGACTCCTGCACTCAGGTTACAAAACGTTATCCCCTTCATGTTTATCTTACGTCTGACAAATATAAACTAACAAAGATTCTGCAGTTTTGCAGTCAACATTAAATGCTGTCATTAAAACACACTTACAGTCTGTGAATCAAAAGGACCCCTGCGTACATCTCCGGAGTTTAACAGGTGGAAAGAAAATATGCTGAAAATGTCATATGAAAAATTCTTAGCCAGGATTAATGATGATACGGAGGAATTTGACAAATCTTGGGAACGATTTTTTGACTGACATTGATTGATTCTTTTGACTAAGTCTATTATATTGTGGGGTTACATATATAGGCACTTTATAATTTGATTTTATGGTATCTTGTTATATTTGTCTGTAGCGATTATTGATGACTGGCCAAAAATGTAAATGTGAATTAATCGTGTTTTAAAGCTGTCTTTTTGTTTGTTTTTTTCTCTTTAAATGTTTTTATGGTTTTTGTTTGTTTGTTAAAAATGTTGAAAATAAATAAAGACTTCAATTACAAAAAAAGGACCTCTGCGTGATTCCATTATTTCAACTCCTACAAAATCGCTTAAAAAATACATTCCCTAAGGTATGTTAATAATTTACAAAAATAAAAGTATTGTTTTTGTAAAGCCGATGGTGAAACAAAAGTACTGATGCAGATGATGACACAAAAGTACTGACATGTCTGCAACATGAATATTAGTTTATTATATTATTTTTTGTTAACTTTAAATTATTTTTTTATAAAAATGTATGCTTCCATTTTGTACAATGTAATTAGTTTGCTAGACCGCTAACACAGCCGAAATATCGCAATAACAAATTTTTGACCAGGCATTAGTGCTAGGTACTAATCGGGGTCCTAGAGGAGACCGAATTGCTCATGACACTATCATTGATTAGCGGGACCCCTACCTGCTGTTAACATTCCATTGACTCCCATTCATTTAGGCCTCACTTAGACAGCGAATAACTTTACATCTGAGGTGTTTAAAGTCTCCATTTGTCCATTCATTATTTAAAAAAAAAATAAAAAACGAAAAATGTATAAAAGGCTCCATTACCTTGTATCTTACATTATGGCCCAGTAGAAGCAGTTTTTGTAAAAAAAAAGGATAACCATTGCGTCATTACCTGCGATGTTGCCGCACAGTAGAGAAATTACCGTATGGACAGGAGGAGAAGCTTGCAGGGAATCTTTTAAAAGTAAATAAAATTTTAAAATAAATAAATACTATGCAAAATGACAAAATAATTTATCCGAATACTTACAAAAAATTTGCTCCTGTTCACGCTCGCCGTCTCTGCAAAATTCGGTGGGTGATTCAGATTTCTATTGGCACAGCTATTAGTAGACTTACAATTGTCAGATAGGTTGCTCACGTCACATCTACGTCATCAAGGTCAGTTACACTCGACCCCCAGGAAGTACGTGCTTCTAATTGACTTCACTTGTCTCCGCTGAATCCAATGGGGTCGCTGTGTCCATTTCTTTTACTGTCTATGGTCAAATCACAACACCAAACAAGCAACACAAAAAAAACTCGTTACGCATTTCTGAAGGAGGAAATTGATAGAACAAGGAAGACATCATCCTGTTTTTAGGACAGTGAAAACAGCGATATATGTAAATTGTGTGACGGTTTCTACACGTGACACAAAAACATGTTATATTGTGCACTGTAAACACAATCAAAGCTTAAAAAACACAGAAAGAATGGGATCTTTAATATAACCGTAATATCAAATGAAGAATATCAGTGGCTAACTGCTTAACCCACTATAGTGCTTTTCAAACTGTTATCTTCGCTCTAAACCCTGCTTTTAACCCTGGGTTAAGGATAGCTTCACACTTGTAATTTAGAAGCAGAGTTATCCCTGAAATTAACCCAGGGTTATGAAACACTGCTCTGAAGCAGTGTTAACACCACTTTTGCAGTGTTAACCCCTTCATTGCGGTGCCAAACACATGCTGTGTGAAACAAAGCGGGGTTAGTATGTTGTGACTCGGTGCTTAGCAACAGACAGCCAGTTAGAAACTGAAGTTCACGTACCTCATGTCACCGTCTACTGAAAACACCTGAATTGGAGTAAAAAATGACATCCTAGGAGACTTAAAATAACCAGGAGAAATTAACTCTGCTACCCGTTTTGTCACTAAAAGTTAGGAAAAACGGCGGCAGAAGACTATTGGAATTCAGTCAGGTTAACATTGCTTTTTACACAATAATTACTATTGACACTGCAGCTGAAAACGTTAACCCAGGGTTTAGGAATGCACATCGTGAAACCTCAGCTTATGAATACCCAGGGTATGAACAGAGTGAAACATGAAGATAACCCCGGATTCTCTCAACCTGGGGGTTTAAATAACAAAGGGTTAACTTTTTCCAGTGTGAAAAGCCCTAATGACAATAACAAAATCCAGCATGTTCCAACCATTTCTTACATAGGAGTTCTGATGCATGACGAGTCCATGGCTATGATCTTGAGGAAGGTTTCGATTGTGAAAATTATCAGAAACACATCTTCTACTGTTTCCTGTGCAACAGAATGAAAGGAGAGATTAAATTCCATTTCTTTAATCTATCATTTTTAGCTATGTGTGACACGCAAACTAAGCAACGGGCATTAATATTAATGAAAATCCTACATACAATTAGATCTACAACAAGAATGTTCTACCACAAATACCACCTGCCACTGACCGGTAATAGCCAGTTTTTCCTGGTCCAATAGACCTTTTGCGAGTCGATGTCACAGTTACGTCACGCGCGCACTATGGTGGCAGAAAAACAGTGCAAATGAATGAGACACGAGTGAAACTAACAATATAACTCACTAGAAAATGTCTTCTTGTGCTGTTGAGTGTCAGAACAGGAATGCCAAAATAGATGACCTTCATTTTTATAGTATACCGTTGAAAACACCATTTGAAGATAAACGTAGGTGTTTATGGTTGCATTAAGCCCTCAACCGGACAGACTGGAGTGATGAAATCATCCGAAAATATTTTAATAATTAGAATAGAAAATAATTAGAGAAGATATCCGGTGTTTGTCGAAGTCTGATCCCTCTATGTGTCTCTTATAGCGTTTTCATCACGTTACGTTTATAATTTATTTAGAAAGATTAAAGATTTGAATTAGTTCATATCATCAATAATATTACCATTTATTAAAGGTTTCAAATTTTTTTTGTTTTATATTACTTCTTTTTACCTTCTATCTTAGCCTATGTCTTCCTGTTTGTTCTAAATTAAGATGTTTACTAATAAATATATAAACATAGCACACACACGATGTAAAGTGTTAATAATTTATAAACAGGCCTATACTAATTAATTTGTATGTAAACATAATAGTTTTAGAACAAACACGTATGCTAACAATATAAGAAATTGAAAACAGGAAATGATGAAATATTTAATAAATGACATTATACAGAATACATGATAGTATTGCTCTTATAAGTACTTCAGCGATTCATACTGTAAAAATAATTGTTTACCAACAAAGAACAATACATATACTTTACATACATGCACACATATCAGTAGCCAAGACATTTAAACTTTTAATTTAATTTATTTTAAAAAATAAACGTAACTTGGTGAAAACGTTATAAGAAACATTACCTTAAGAGAAATATTGGGAAAACAGACTTCTACAGAACACCGGATCCATAAAAATCACAGTTTAACGCTAAAACACTTCACACCGCTATTGCGGAGCTGTCACTTTCTGCCACCAGTTGGGCTCCGCCCACAAAAAACATCATCTCTGTTTGCAAACACACAAAAGGTCTATAGCATTGCTTATGACTGGAGCTGTCCCCAGAAATTTTCCCTTTTTACAGCACGTCCAAAACAATCAGCAAATACACTGAAAAAGACAGATCAACATTTAGCCTTTGGAGTACCAGATTAGAGCAAACATGTAATGATTATTTTTACCAGCAGAGAGAGCTGCGAGCTACACGGATTACTTGGTTGCGCGCCACTGCTTTAGCGATGAAGAATTTACTACGAGACATGAGAAAGTGTCAAGCTATCATCAATCAAGTTATCAAAAGATATTAAAAATTTCAAAGTTATCGGGGGTTAAGGTACTAACTACATGTTAAAGGACACCTATTTTATTGCTAAAAAAACATTAATGTGTATTTGGTATAATACAATGTGTTTGGATTTGGTTAAACACTTTTTTTCACATACCATAAATTTTTGTAGCTCCAGATTTCCCTCTCTTCCTGAAACGCACTGATTTTGTACAAATCTCATCAATTAGAAAAGCGCAGCGTCCCTGATTGGCCAGTAATTTGTACGCTGTAATTGGCCTGAATACCACTGACGTCAGCTGGAAATGTGTTGTTCCTTACCATGTTTGAAAGATTCGCTCACAATGCAATGCTAACAGGAGTTAACTTGCAGGTTGAGTCGGAAACGGGAGAAATTATTATAATGTCGGTCTTGTTCACGTCATCCAGCACAGGAATTAAACTGTTGCCTACAATCCGTGTGTTTTTTGTTGTCCAAGAAAAGAGATTTACGTTGGAGACGATAACTTGTGATTTTGTTTACTTTGGGGTTTGTACATTTTGCATATCGTTAACATGAACTAATACACACACCAAAGGAAATGTAAAATCATGAATTGGACCTTAGGTGCTCTTTAAATTGAAGTGAACTGATCACAGCATGGTACTGAGCATTTAGAAGAGGGCGACAGTGACAGGTGAAGAGAAGGTTACTCAAGCTTAAAATTGTGTTTTTCTGGTACCGTATTTTCTGGACTATAAGTCGCTTTTGAGTATAATTCGCATCAGTCAAAAAATGCACCATGAAGAGGAAAAAAACAAATACGTCGCACTGGACTATAAGTCGCATTTATTTAGAAAATTATAATTCTTTTTGGGAGCATTTTGTTTATTAAGTCTTTCTCTGTTATAAGTTAATGTTTCAGTTAAAGTTAGGGTAACACATTTTGAAAAATGCTAACGGTAGCCGCCTAGTAATGACATCACGATCCCACCCTCAAGTCAAATCGCCATCCAAAGTCACGCCTCTTTCAAAACACATGAACACGCACAGATCAGACGGTCACATTACCAAAATAACCAACATAAACAACTGGTTTACATCAGAATTAGTTTAACCACACGTTTGGTTGTGTAGACGTAGTAACTATATCGACGTAAACGAACACAAACTTCATAAGCAACACAATGTTTCATCAAAGTAGAATATCTGAATCCATCTCAATACAAACATATCGCGTACCTACCTTACCAAAATAAACAGTAAAACGACCCTTTCAGACCCTTTTCCTCCTGCAGCTGTTTGCATCTCGTGGAAAAGCAGTAAAGTTACAGATGTTCATTTGGGTTTTTGCTCTTTGCTGATCCAGGCAGCTTTTGCTGTTGTTATAAAAGATGCCTTTAGTTTTGTGGCTCCTGTGTAGGTTGTTAATTCAGCAGAAAAGTTTGCTGTTCTTGCCGTTTACAGACAGGAGGTGAACGCACGTGAACGCGCCGATGACGTAGGGTGTCTGCGTGCACTCACTGCGCGGTGGGAATTCAAATTACGCTTGCGTATGAGGGACAAAAAAGGAAACGTCCGTTCGGACCAAAATCTATGATTGGTTGAAAATTCTTTGGTCCTACGCCTTTCACAGATGACAAATTTCTACAGATACATTTAAACAACTTAACACAGTGATTGCTATCAGGATGTGAGGAGACTTTTAACCAGCATAACTAAAAATGTTTCAGGATCAAATCTGTTACCCTACCTTTAACAGTTTTTTTCAGGGGTAGGCTACAGGAGCAACATATAGCGCCCTCTCGCGGCTGTAGACGGTAATGTTTTCTCTTGGTTCATGTTAGGCAGTATGAATGACTTTTGACATAAGTCACACCTGACTATAAATCGAAGGACCACTATGAAAAAAAAGTGTGACTTATAGCCAAGAAAATACGGTAAATACTTAGTTTAAAGGCAATGAAAAGAGCTACACAAATTTAAAGTCATGGATCTGAAACATAACCATCTAGTGTTTAGATCTGAGGTGTAGCTATTATAAATGTGACATGGCGCATACTTACAGATGCAATCAAAGTAACACTTGTCTAAGTAATAAACTTTGTAAAAGTGGGATTTACACTGAACAATCACTATTAGCCGAAATTAGGGGTGTGCAGCGGAGTCAGTATTTGTATCTGTATTTGTATCTGTAACAGTCTCAAAATTATTTGTATCTATATTTGTATTTGGATGGAACCGGAAGTGGGCGGGTCTTAAACCGGAAGTGTGTCGTATTACATGAAAATGGCATTTTAAAAGCATTTTTGCTTTTTATTATTAGTATTATTATTATTATTACTTAAATAACTGTAAATATTTATAAAAAAATTTAATAAAAAAGACAAATAACTTCATTCTTGTTACTAATACGCATGGAAAGCAAACATCTCATTTTTAAAGCCTCATACAGCTTGTGCCTATGCATCATTGTATTGTATCATTAAAATAACAAACTTGAAAGCACATTGACAAAACTGTAGGCTACATCACCTTTAAACGTTAATTGTGCCTGTCAGCACAGTTCCATGAGACCCATTCTGTCTAAATGAGTGGGATGTTTTCAGAAAAAAAATAAGCAGCCTACATTAATCCCTCGTCTAACGATTCGAATATAGTAATTAAACATCTAAAATAATCGTTATTTGTAAGTTTTCTGAGAGTGAAATATAACCTAATACTACTCATACATCCACATGTCTGAGTCTTGGTTTCGGTTTAAAAACATGCAGGAATTTGAAAATAAAATGCAGGACTTGCTTGATGTTTAAAGAGTTTAAGGGAGATAAAGTTTGGGAACTGATTTATGTTAAAAAGTTAAGATCGACAAACTCGCGCTGACTGACAGATCCGAAATGCAACGCAGAGACATGTGTGCGCACTATATACACAGAATAGTTCAAAAACATCTGTTTTGACTATAATTTACAAAAGCATAAAAGCATTACAACAAACTTGCTGAACTCATTTTTATCTATGTCCATACAGCGTTTGCGCGAACATAACAAATTGTTTAAAAAAACTCTCAACTCAAAATCTTCATCTAAATAATCAGATATTCATTTTCAAATAACAATATGCTCTATTAAAAATCAGCAACATGATTTTAAACAATAAGGTAATTAGAAATATTTAATTCAAATGTTTCAGTTGTCATTTGCTTGCTTTATTTTTATGTTAATTGCAATTCATATCATAGTAATCTTCAGTTTAAATTTAGCTTTTAAAATATTACATTTTCATATTTTTGTCCATTTACTTATTTTATATTCGCCTAGATTGACAATAAAGCTTGATTCAACTAGAAGTAATTAAAAGATCATCTACCGGAGTCACACGGAGACACATAGTTATTAACGAATATTTTATTATCAGAGTGCAGCATTTTATCAAGCTTTTTTGGTCTTGTGTAATTAAGTAAAACAAAAAAAACGAAAAGGGTAATTTTGTACAGGTGGGTTTAAGGATTATGTCTGGCCGAATATTATCTCTGTTATTCGGATGAATTCGTTATTCGTTTTTAAGCTATTATCCGTGCCCTTCCGAATAACGTATTCGGGCACATCCCTAATTGAAATGCACAAATATGTGTTTATGTTTAAATATTTAGATTTTTCTTAAACTGCAATTTCATATTTTTATCATAATATTCTTAAAAATCAAAGTTGTGTTCTTAGAAAGAATGTACTTGCATTATTATGCTATTTTACTGTCATATCTAATTAGTGACTAGTATTGTCTTTTAAAGACAATACTATCGACTATCGCCATTATTTCTGGGGCAATTAACTGACCTATGAAAAGTAGCTATCATGACAGGCCTACTTGTTAATATGTAACTGCAAACATTGTCATTTATCTTTGCAAAAAATAAAGAAATTACATTTTCTAAACAACAGTTTAATTAAATTTTTCAAAAGCAACCAGACAGTACAAACCTGAATTGTTGAAAGTAAAAAAAACTAAGACCCTGGAGTGGACAGTGAAGACAGCGGACAAGATCAGAGTCTCTTTCCACTATCACAGACATATACACCACATGCTGAACCCGCAAAGCCAACAGGATTGTCGATGGCCCCACAAACACTTCACCATCCTGACGTCTAGGGTTAGCTACTGAAACATTCAGGCCCTCATAACTAGACTTTGTAAGTTTTTTCCCTCAATCCAGACTCCTCAATGCCAAGAACTGAACTCTCACACTCTTATGCATACACATGCACACGCGCAGACATAAGGGATGTTGCAGTGACAATTTTTCCACCGGTTAATCGTGACAAGAGCGTGTAGGAGGCGCTTATAAATGCACATCCAGCCGTGCACATTATACTTTCACTTTGAATTAGAGACAATTGTTTAAATGCAGCGCTCGTGTACGCTGCGTAAAATTGCATATGAATCCATGTGTAATGTGAGTGCAATATCTGGTTTAAGTAAGTTCTTGAGTTAGTAGTAAGTTTACATGCAACAAAATAATCCATTTGTAATCGTATTCATGGCTCAATCGTATTGAAAAGCCTCCATGTAAACAACCTTAATATGATTGAGGTCGATCGGATTCAAATTTGGATCGGATTGAAGGGGGTGGTGTACTCTGATCTGTGATCAGATTCGCAGATGAAAAGTATGCATGTAAATGCGTGAATCATAGTATTTTCTCAATGGGATGCAAAAATACATTGTGCACATGCGCAGAACAATTGTGCTCAAGTTCACATCTTATATTAAACTCTCATATCACATGATTCTCGTCACAGAAACATGCAATAGCAAGGCAGTGGCATCACGCATTATTAAGGTAAGGTTACGCGATGTACATTCTGCTGCGTTTGTGTACTTTAAAAAATATCAGGCTATACTTAAAGCAATAAAATGGTGTTGTGACTTTTCAAAAGTGTGTTTTCATTACCTATATCTGAAAACTTCTTAAGAACAACTTTCTCCAACTCCGCTTTGACTTTAATCCAGAGATAAAGCCTGAACTCGATGAGAGATACTGCCCGCAGCGTAGCATTGCCAAGTCCTCAGCTTTTTTCGAGTTTAGATTTGAGCTACTGTTTCCACCAGTTTTTTTTCTGCAGGTTAAAGATAAAAGTATTTTGTTCATAAGTTATTGGTATTTGGGCTGTGAATAGTCATTGGGATGCTTTTGGGTTCGTTTTGAATGTCCATTTGGGATGGTACTGATACGTGAATCTGGCAACCCTGTCTGTGCGCTTGCGCAGATGTTTGGTTTGGATTCTATAGAATGTACATGTAAACAAACATTTTAATCAGATTGCAATGTTTAGGGTGCATGTAAACTGTATCGTCGTAACCTTCAATCGGATTAAATTCAATCGGATTGACAAAATTTTTTCATGTAAAAATAGCCAGTGTGTGCAGGCACTTCTGACAGAAACCCACCATTCCCAAGTTGAGCAACCGGCTCTTCGTCCATTTGAAGCGCTGCTTGAATAAAGGGTTAATTATTGTTCTTAATGAAAAACACAACAAAACAATCTTGCTTAAACATTATATATGTATATATTAACAAATACGAGTAAGCAGGCGGCTTTTGCATCGTCTGGTCAGTCAGCTCGTCTCACACACTCTGACAGTAATAAATTAAATCTGACACCTGCTGCTCTGTGACGTGTTTATCTAGCACTGAATTCATACATTCAGCATTAAGTTTTTTAGCCTCTGCTCTCTCCAACGAAACCAAAGAGTTTAATTACAAGAAAAAATCTAAACGACGGGGAAGACTGCCATGGTGGGCAAGTGATCTAACCGGTGAGAGGCTAAAGCACCTTGTATCACTGGTTATACAGACTTTCGCAACAAGCCTAACACACACACACACACACAATCTCTTATGCGCCCATGCGCAAACACTCATGTGCACATGCATGCGCGCACACACACGGGATAGACGTTTGTGTGCTTTGTGGCAAAGATAATTTTATTAATCAAACAATAAAGGAATCAAAAAAGAATTTTTGTAAACATACAATTTGTATGTACAAATTATTTTACCATTATGTTTCCGTGGAGACTCACATCTGGTTTTGATATAGCAAGAGCCCCCACCAGAACAATGAAAGCCCTGTTAAGGCAGACAACATTAATGTACAGTGAGCGGAGAAGAGTGAAACACTTTGTTGTGAACATGTGTTTTGTGAATTTAAAAGATTGTAATGTTCATCGAAGATGGCTTGTCGTGGAAAGAACAACAAATGCTCTTCCAAAAAGAATACAATGACTAAACGAAAGTTAATGAGACTAAATAAGAAAAGTTTAATTTACAAAAGAAAAATGTGCATGCACTGATATGTTTTATTACTAAGAGTACTTGGTAGATAGTATTAAGACAGATGATGGTTTATTGTGTGAATCATTTTTTCTTTTCTGTTGAGTTGGCTTTGATGAAGATTTAGTATTAAGTTAAGAGAATGCGTTAGAAAGTCCTTGTTGGTGGTAGTGATTCAGTTATGTGTTAGAATGCGTTTATACAGTGTTGGTAGAAGTGAATCGGTACTTTGTTAAAATTTGTATAACAGTGTTGATGGACGTGAAACTGTAATTTGTGTGAGAATTTGTATAACAGTGTTGATGGAAGTGAAACTGTATTTTGTGTGAAAATTTGTATAACAGTGTTGATGAAAGTGAAACTGTAATTTGTGTGAGAATTTGTATAACAGTGTTGATGAAAGTGAATTGAAAAGAGAGATTTTGGTAAAGATTTCTTGTTAGATTAATTGATAAATAATTGATTTAAAGAAAATGTTGTACTCAATAGGAAAAATTCAAGGACACATTGGGAATCTGATTAACTATTTGGCAGAGTATATGAATTGGACAAATAAAAACAATAAGTTTGTGAAGTGTTTAAGATGAGAAATAAATATAAGGTTTGTTGTATTGCAAGAAAATATCAGGATGAAGTGTCTATTAATAATTCAAGGATAAGATGCTGTAATGTTCAAATGAGGGAACATTTAATATGGCATTGTGTGAAGAAAATATATTCAAAGAAAAAAGAAAAGAAAAAGGAGACTTAAACAACTGGCAGGAGAAATGCTTAAAGAGAGGCAGAGAAAAATAAGAGGAAAATGGAACTGTTACTAAATGTGCCCTCTTAAGGTCAAGTCATATTACTCAAGGGAATTTTCTTCAAGAAAATACAACAAGAAACAAATAAAGCTTTGAAGAAAAACAATAAATTAAACTAAAAACACAGTAGAAGCCAAATAATTAATGGTAAGTGAAGTAGTTTATTTTAATCCAATTATGTGCATCATGAGTTTACCAATATAATCCAATTATGCAGTAGTTTAAAGAACCATCTGGACCAGCTGTGTGTATTCATGTTTCATGTCAAAGGGCACAAAGGGTTTGAGTAAGTAGCCTAGGGTCAAATAGGTCAGGGTCTTCATATTACAAATCCTATATTGTTTTAAGCATGGAGGGGGAACCTATATATTTACCAAGCCACGGCTCAGAGAGTCAGACTGGTTTTGGAGGATCCTCCCAGGACTTCACTCTGGTTCTGGGGGGACTCACCAGGGCAGGCTCGGCTTTTTATTTGACCAGAAAATAAAAGTCCATCTCTTGAAATCAAAACCTAAGACTGAAGATTGTTTCATTTGAGGAAAAAGAAAACCACAACATTTGGTGCCGAAACCCGGGATAGAAAAGAGCTGGACAGTCACACCACCTGAGCGAACCTGACGAGCAACACAAACAGCGTATGGCCATATACAAGGTAAGCACTTTTTGCTTATTTATTAGGTTTGTGTTGTTTGCCAGAATTTGCTCCAAGTGGTGAGAAATTTAATCTCTTCTAAATTTAAGAACCATATATGTGAACTGGGTTTTGATTTCAGGGGTACAATCTAACTAAGGCATGCATGCATGAATCTGTATTAAATTACTTTGGCTTTGATGATCACAGTGAATGGAAACAGATTTTAAGTTAAGAGAATGCGCAAGAGTTTGTATGCAAGGTTGCATATGTCTACGTTTGTCAGGGAAGTGAATAACGTAGAGGTTTAATTTGGTTTAATTTGAAGTCAAAAGTTTAAATCGTGTGGATTAACGATTGTTTATTTGGTTAATGTAAAAAAGGACACGCAAAAGTTTAAATCGTAATGTCGGGGAAGTGAATTAAAGATTGTTTAATCATTTAATGTTTCTGTTTGAGTGTGTATGTATGCAGTGTATGAGAGAGTTTCCCTTGGGCTGTTGGGCTGTTAAGGGGGGTGTAATTGCTGTCCTGTGAGTGTAGGGTGAATGACTACTGGGTTAGAGTGTGGAATAATGAGCCCTAAAAAATAAAAATAAATAAAGGGTTTGACATAAATGCTAATTGGTTATTACTGAAAAATGGTTGGATTAACAATTTGGTTTCAGAGACCACAGCTGGCTTTCTCGATGGGCAATGCAATCAGGTGGCCACCTAAAGAGATGAGCAGCTTTGCTTGTTAAACCTGTTCACCTGAGATGGCTTGTGGTGGTTAAAACTCACAAATGCTCTTCCAAATTTAGGAATAAAAAGGCAAATTAAAGATTACTAGATTAAATGATAAGAATAAAGGGTTTCATTTTTAAAAGGAATGTGTGCTAAGACAGATGATGGTTTATTGTGTGAATGAGTTTTATTTTTTGTCGTTGAGTGGCTTGGATAAAGATTTAATGTTAAATTGAGAAGACACGTAAGAGAAGAGTACTCAAATCCTGTAGGTCAGGTACGGTCTGTGTGTTATTTGTCTTGTTGTTTTGAAAGGCCCGGGCTGATGAAAGATATTGTTTTTGTTTTATTTGTCATGTCGGATTGGTAAATTGTGTAAGTGGGTATTTTCCATGTCGACTGAAGTGTAATGGAAAGATGAACTTGGCCAGGTATTCTAGATAGAGTTGTTTTATTTTATTTGTGTGAGAATGTAATGTGTCTGATATAATGAGTCTGTGTGAACAGGTCTGAGATGGAAAGAGTGGGGGCTGAGTGAGTAGTGGGTGTGTCTTTCTCCTGTGGCTCTGCAGAGCCCATAGAGAGGTGTTGTGTTACAGGAGTGAATGATTGTTTAAAACTATAAAAAAGGGGAAAAAGTTTGAAAGTATGTGAATATGAGTAAGAATATGAGTATGTATAAGAGACAGTTATAAATGCTGGGTATTAAAGATTAGATTTGAAGACATTGTGGTTTTGAGGTAATGTAGCCAAAAATATTAGTTATTACAGTGAAGTATACAGCTACTTCTAGAAATTAAATAATTCATTTAAATGATTGATTAAAATAAAAAATTGTGCTCAATAGGAAAAGATTGCTTGTCCAAAAAAGGACGGATGTTCGTGATGGTATTTGACTTTATTTGACAAAACATTACAAAATATTATAAAGGAAATTTTATTTTAAAGACTCATTGGAAATCTAAGTAACTATTTGGAGAACATATAAATTGGACAAATAAAAACATTAAGTTTGTGAAGTGGTTAAATGAGAAATTATAAAATATAAGGTGTGTTATATTGCCAAGAAAAGATTATGGCAGTCACATTAATGAAAAATAAGGATTAAGCAACTGTTGTGTGGAGAATTAGAAAATAGAATAATTGGATGTTCAAATGAGGAAACATTTGATGTGGCATTGTGTGAGGAGAAATACAACTAAATAAAAATATAAACTAATGAAAGATAAGAGGAGATAATTAACAGACAAAGAAATGCTCAGAGAGAGAGAGAGAGAGAGAGAGAGAGAGAGAGAGAGAGAGAGAGAGAGAGAGAGAGAGAGAGAGAGAGAGAGAGAGAGAGCTAAATGGTCACAAGATTTGACCTGTAAAGGTCAACTCTCATTGCTCGAGGGAATTGTAGGATTAAGCAAAATCAGCAGAAAGACAGAGGTGAAGCTTTGAAAGAAAAATAACAAATTAGAGAAAAAAAAAAGAGTAGAGACCAAGTTTTTAAAGGTGGAAATAAAGAGAAAAATGGAAAAAAGGACAGAAAAATTATTAAAAGGTGAATGACACAGATAAATTATATAAAGATTAAAAAAAAGAAAGAATTAACAAAATGAAGAGGAGTCTTCATCTGATGATGGAAGGTGGTCACAAAATAAATTTTATTTTAAATTTGAAAGGCAATATTTTGCAATGGGTTAAGCTAAACCTTGAAGGGCTGAAAGCTCTCATCCTTTGACATTCAAGAACGTGAATAAAAGGTGACAAGAAACAGACAATTGAAAAAAAAAACTGTGTGGGACATCAAAGTGTTGGAGTTGCAAAGAGAGGAACAACTCATGAACTGGACTGAGGAATCGTCCTATATGAATGGGACTATGACTGATCTCAAGCAGTGAAGGGGCACTGCGCATATGTTCAGAGACAATTACAAGGATGAAAAACAAAAAAAGACTGAGTGGAGTCCAGAAGGAGACTCACAAAGACAACAATGTTCTTGGAGACAAGAGAAAAACTGGACACTGAACAATTTTTTCATCTTCATACAAGCGGTTGAGTGAAAGAGGGGAAGAGGAAACAGCCGTTCAATGTTTAGTAAAGACTTTGATACTATAGGGACACAGACAATCTTTATGAGAAAATCAGCTAGACAAATTTAAAGGCTGATCAAGAACTTTTGTTAGGTGTGACTACCTGTTCTGAAATCAAATCAGACTCCTATTAATCTGACAGGAAGAAATGCATAATGAAAATTGGGGGTTTTAAATTTGGAATCTACAGAGGAAGTTAGAACTCCAATGATGGTACTAAGCTGAAAAGCAAATATAAATGACATAGAACAGCTATGGCAGAAAGGAAAATAAAATAGATAAAAGAAATAAATTGAAATAACACCATAGGTAAACAATAAAAAAGCTGTGAGAATAGAGAAAAGAAATAACAAATTATTGTAACAAACCTAGCATAGCAAGCAAATATATTTAAATTGTATCTAGTCTACAATTTAAGAGCAATTAATGACAAGAAAAGATTGATGTTCCAAAAACTACATACTTTGCTGACAAGTGTTTCTCCATTTGATAAACATATTTTACTGTGAATTCTGATTTGCATAAGTAGAAGATACTTGCATATACGTATTTACTTATGAGGGAAAACATTATACAGGTTTAGAATGGATGAACTACCATTCCAACATGCTGAAAGGTTAATTTGGTTGATTAATGCTAGAAGGTTGATCAAGTGATTGGTTGTCATTGAATAATAGGCTCACAGGAAAACAGTTGATGTTGCCAGCACGGGCAAACAGATGAGGAAGATAAAAAGGGCCTCAGAGTGTCAGGAGATCCTTTTAGAATGTATAGAAGTGAAAAATCTCAGTCATAAATATTATTATCATAGATGTACATGGGGCAAATAAGTGGAAAGAAAATAAATTTTTTGATTCGTGAGAAGAATGAAGATTTTGAGTTGAGATAAGAAGGGAAAAATTGATGTGACGGATAAGAGTGAAGAAAAATTTGACTATCATCTATAATCACAAAGGATGGTAGATAAAAAGGTATACAAAAGAAATAATCAAAGCCATACTTAACAAAATGTGTGAAAATACTAATCGTAACAGAATTGATGTTTTACCTTGTATTAATGAGCATGTAAACTAACAAAAGTACACCTTTAACACTGCATGAAATTGTAAGAGCTGAATGGTGGTGCCAAACCCTGACAAAAGGTATTTCCTGAAGCCAGCAACAAATGGCTGAATCCACAGGAAACCGCTTCCTAATTCCTTGTTGAATTATCATCTGAAACCCTCCACAAAGAATTCACATCTACCCCGAAACCTTCCTCAAAGAATTCACATCTACCCCCAAAGACAGTTACCCCATGGTGTGGGACAGAGTCACACCCGACCACACTTTCTTGTCCCCCTCTCCTCATGTTTTATAAAAGCAATACATTCTACATGTACAAAGAATGTGAAACTGGTTTTGTTTGGTGTTATATGAAGTGTTTTAATGCAAGTGGTACATTTGGGTTTGTTAATATGACAACAGGATTCAATGTTAATCTGTGACAATAAATAAGTAAACTTAACCTAATGTTGGGAGACAACTCCTAACTTAGACATGTTGACCAATCACCCACTGTATGTATATTAGGCTACACCCCTGATTTTACAACAACCAATCAATACCAAACTCCTATATTCTTTGTTCTCTGGTTATTTAAGGAGATGTGTAGAAGACTTAGGCGGGACTTTCGATATCTAGAAATGCACTCCCATGATGCTGTATCTTTGATACAGCATCATGTTTCTTTTTATTTTATTTTGAGGAATCTGTAACCAGGTCTTCATCTCCTTACCAGGTATGCAATGGTTTTTCGTTTGTTTCGTATTTGAATTGGAATGTAAATTGGCTTCTGAATTATGTGCTACCTACCTGGTTAATAAATTGTTACATTTGCATTCATTCTAATTTGCTCTGTATCATTGGCTTTTCTAAGTTACGATAAAGTATTACGATATCCTTTGTTACCACAAATCTTTGATCAGGGTTAATTCATGTTAATTTGATTCTGCCTCTTAACTATGTTGGTGGGCAGTCGCATGGACTATCAGTGTGATAGTTCTATTATCCGGAGCTAAGCTTAACCTCTGGTTATAATTTATTAAGTGGTGTAAGCGACTGTGGGGGCTATATGGATACTATTTAATGAGAGCACGTAAACATGAAGCGGTATCGTTAAATTGCTTTAGCCATAACCTCTAGTTATTGTATGGTCAGAATAATTATTTAACCTTAACTAAGTTGTTTTGTAATCGCATTTGGTAATCATAATTACCTTTGTTATAATACTTAATTGGCGATTTTTTAGAGCTATATGGGGACCTTTTAACAAGAGATTGACATTGTTAAATTGCTTTAGCTACAACCTCTAGTACGGTTGAGTTTGTGTTCAGTACCCGCACAACGGCCGGTGTGGGCTGATATGACATTGGTAATCGAATGAATGAGTCCAATGTAAACATGAGTAAATAGAATGATCAAACATTTATCCAAATTCCAAAATTACATCAATTCGATTCATATTACAATACGTTTTATATCTTTGGAGTCAGATTATAAAGTTGCGTAACGTTAATTTGTCTTTATAAGCGCCGGAAAAGACCGAACGCGCTATAACCCTTCGTTTGGATTCCGTCGTTGGGCCGAACGGATGGATGGAGACATTTTGCCCCTTACAAAGTGGTGATTCCCGAGACGTGATATTCAACCAGTGAGAAACCTCATCAAAATGCGATTGATGCGATCCCTGGAGAATAAGAGTCTTTTCATGGAGCTAAAGGTTTGAACTTCTTCTATTTCTTCAGCTGATGTGGTAAGTCAATCTTTTCTTTGCCTTTTAAAAATGTTTAAGGGAATGTTTTAAACATCCCACATTTATGAAATAGGTTGTAAATATACCTAATGTTAGACCGGAGAACAAATCCGGTGGGGCTTAAAAGTTAAATGAAACCACATTATTAGGAGAATGCTGTGTAATGCTAATGGAGAATGAATTGCGTTGCTCTGTTAAGATCTTTTGTTTATGTGCCTACGGAAAACAAAAGATCGTCTCACATTGGAGTTAAACCATCCAAAATTTGTTCTGATCCTCAAACAAGGAAAACATCTAGAATCTAAATTTAAATCACCAAATTCTACACAATTGTTTTTGTTGTGACAGCAAATGCACAACATAGAAAAGATAGTTAACAAACTTTAACAATTAAACAATGATGTTGGATGATTTAAACTACAATGCAATGAATGTGTTTGCATGTGAAAGGAGGACTTGGACAATTGAAATGTGAGAAGCACACAGATAGTAAGGTTTTAAAATGCTGCAAACACCAGTGTACAATCTATATTTGATGAATTAAGGTAATATTGTAATCAAGCTGGAGAATGAAGGAAATGTATGAATGATTGAAGGCAGCGTTGTTGGATTTAAAAATCCCCAACGCATAGAGAAATGTAACTGAATGGTGGACATTAAGCAAGTAGGGAGATGATTTAAAACTAGTAAAGATTGCTTGTTGTGAGTGAGTCTTCTAAAAGATCACTTTGGATTGAATGAGGATAGAATGGAATCAGTAAGTCATATTACAATTACAAACTTCTGATTCAATGTAGTATTTCTCCATTGATGAGATACAATTAAGCAAAACCTAAAATTGTTGCAGGAAAATATAATGTTGTCCCAGGCCAACACAAATGGTCTTATCTCTCACTGTGAGACACCCAACTGAGATGAAAGGGCTTACCCCCCACTCAGATAACGGGCTATCCATTGTTCCCAAGAGAGAACATTTTTTAAGAGAGACATTGTCTGTAACCATATTTTCCTTCTGTTAATCAATCTCAGTGTTCTTTAAGAACTTGATAAACACCAGGACTGTTAAAAGTTCTTGGCTTAGTCTTTCCCTATGAGTCTGTGAATATTGTTTAAAGACAGTTTTATACAGCTTTATAGAGATGTGAAAGGCCACACAATTCTTAGTCTTGAAACTGTTGTAGGAATACATTAGCATGAACCAATAAACGTCTGTGCCTCACACCAGTCTGTCCAGGGCTGACACCTTTTCACATTCAAATACATTGATACAGTAACATCTTGCAAATTACAAACACCAGCCTGGTGTTCCTTAAAAGAGATCAGTAATGAAAATATTTTTAATTTATACTATTTTAATGTAATATAATCTATATTGTGATCAAGTTGCAATATACATTATATTATAATGGCCAAACATGCCTCAGATGGTAAAATGTGGTGCATTAAATGTACTATGGAATAACTTGCACAGGCCAAACCCACAGAATTGGTCCACTATGCAGTGTCAAAAGGGCGGAATGTGCTGTCACATGTTGCCATGTTTTAACACTTAAATATTACATGACACTTGTGATAGTAAACCAAACCCATTTAACTGGAAATCACTAACCCATTTTTAATCCAATACAGATTGGGCACATGCTTGTGTGGCTTAACAGCCAGTTAGCATGTGTTTAACATTCTCATTGCAGTGATCCGTTTACATTTTCTGATTTGTAATTGATCGTAAGGCATTGATATTTCTATAGAACACATTCTAGTTGTTTGTTTCGTATGTGTTTCTATGTTGAAGGATTTGTCTCC
Organism: Misgurnus anguillicaudatus; assembly: GCF_027580225.2. NCBI lineage: Eukaryota > Metazoa > Chordata > Actinopteri > Cypriniformes > Cobitidae > Misgurnus > Misgurnus anguillicaudatus. Next base: position 14,951,967 of record NC_073360.2, on the reverse strand, counting down.
TATGTGGTAAACTCTGCTATTCCTTGTATAGCTGCAGTCAGACCCTAAAGAGGAGCACAAAAATGCCATGTGGCTACAATGTGTTAATTGCATTAATGAAAATGTTTTACCTCACAACAGGATCCAGTAGCACCTTTACCATGTTTCCTAACTAAAAACACTGGTGTTGGAAGACTTATTGAGCCAGATTACAACCTCATACCGATAATATCGAACTGGCTCCCTGTTTTAACAACAGGACTAAATTTGCATCACAATTTATCCTCCTCACCTTTGTTGCAGCATGGTATTCACACATAGCCTCAGTTAAATTAAATCGCATAGCAAACACTCACTTACCAAGAATTAGTCATTATTTCAAACTGTCTGAATTTAAGCATCTGTTTTGGGTTTTCTTTTCAGAAGTTTGATCAGTTTAATGTCTACTGAAATCTTGATAAAGAGCAATTTTCTAAGTTTAATACTATTATTTTTGACATTTGATTTGCTCTGTATGTAAGACATTTAAAACTATCATGTTTATCACCACGCACCACACAACATATTCCAAACTGAACACTACACTTAAAACCAACATTCTCCTGTTACACCAACAGAGCCATCTAATCTAACACACATGCTAAAGTGATATCATTCGCACCCATATTAGCAAAACTACAACACTCATAAGAAACTTACATGGCAAAGTCACACTTTGATAATTATGTTTTTCATTGCAATAACAAACTTACTGTCTTAATCTCAAATCAATAATCTGACTGTTGTTGTCATAAGTGAGGACCAGTGGCGCCCTGATCCTCAACTTATCACTAAATAACAGCACAGACAATTGTCAAGAATCAATCAAACCATTTACTCAACTCCTAATATCAAATGTGACTTAGCCAACAGATCAGAGATCACACACACACCTATACAAATATTTACATATCTCTACACTCACACACCTACCTATACACACAAAAGTGTATGGACTACACATACTCATAAACATGCCTATACACACACACACACACATATATAAACATACACATAGGCACATACCTGCACACATAGAAATCTAACGCGAGATTCTGAATCTTCAATTGTGCTCATGGACTCAACATGTCCTGAACATATTCTTAAGTTAATCTTAGGCCTACAAGGTGCTTATATTAAGAGAATTCAGAATTCCCTCGAAACATTCATGATAGATGTGTGTATGGAACGATTACACAATTATGTGCCTATTATTATTGTTATTATTATTATTATTATTATTATTATTATTATATATGGGCTACCATGCCCATACCTAAATCTATTGTAGCAATATTTTACTATCACGTTTATTGATACACCCTATGAGATGCATTACCAAATTTTACTTTAACATGTTCTGTTATTTTTTTTTTACATGCATACCTGAATGTTATTTAACACTTTCTGGTTTTTATTTTCTTTTATCTTCACATGACCAAATACATGCATACCTGAATGTTAATACCTGAAGGTTACTTTTACATTTTCTGGGTTTTATTTTTATACAATCTATAATATGCATACCTGAAGATCATTTTAACAATTTCTGGGTTTTGTTTCCATATAATCTATAATATGCATATTTGAAGGTTATTTTAACACTTTCTTGGTTTTATTTTCATACAATCTGTAACATGCATACCTCAAGGTTATTTTAACATTTCATTTTCTGGGTTTTATTTTTATAATATGCATACCTCAATGTGATGTTTTTATTGCTTTAACCTGATCTTTTGCATCCTCTCCTTTAATATCCAGAGACCAAGTACCTTTGAATTCAGCTAAACTCCAAGTATAACAGTGGGAAAGAATGATGGTAATTTTATAGATCAGAGGTATTCGACCCTATCGTACCACTTGCCCATTTTCACATCAAGTTATCATGTGTAATGTTTTATTTTATTTTATTTATGGTTTGCCCTAACTATCATGTTATAGTGTTACCAAGCCTATTGATATTGGTCAGTGTTCAATCAATGAATGGTCCTTAAGGTGTGCAGGTGTTTCACACAGTGATGTATTGTCAATGTCAATACCCCCACCCGACGACGTCTGAATTCACCGTTCAGAGGTGACAACTTTCTTCAAAGAGACAGAACGTCTAAGAACAGGTGGTTTCCGTGAAAGAATGGGACATTCATCGAACGAAGCACACAGGCCTTGGTTGACACACTGAACTTTGATTGGACACCACCGAGATGTATGTTGATCTCATCGGGACTGTTATGTCTCTCCGACTTGATCAAAATGGGCGGAGCTGTAAGAGCTGAATGGTGGTGCCAAACCCTGACAAAAGGTATTTCCTGAAGCCAGCAACAAATGGCTGAATCCACAGGAAACCGCTTCCTAATTCCTTGTTGAATTATCATCTGAAACCCTCCACAAAGAATTCACATCTACCCCGAAACCTTCCTCAAAGAATTCACATCTACCCCCAAAGACAGTTACCCCATGGTGTGGGACAGAGTCACACCCGACCACACTTTCTTGTCCCCCTCTCCTCATGTTTTATAAAAGCAATACATTCTACATGTACAAAGAATGTGAAACTGGTTTTGTTTGGTGTTATATGAAGTGTTTTAATGCAAGTGGTACATTTGGGTTTGTTAATATGACAACAGGATTCAATGTTAATCTGTGACAATAAATAAGTAAACTTAACCTAATGTTGGGAGACAACTCCTAACTTAGACATGTTGACCAATCACCCACTGTATGTATATTAGGCTACACCCCTGATTTTACAACAACCAATCAATACCAAACTCCTATATTCTTTGTTCTCTGGTTATTTAAGGAGATGTGTAGAAGACTTAGGCGGGACTTTCGATATCTAGAAATGCACTCCCATGATGCTGTATCTTTGATACAGCATCATGTTTCTTTTTATTTTATTTTGAGGAATCTGTAACCAGGTCTTCATCTCCTTACCAGGTATGCAATGGTTTTTCGTTTGTTTCGTATTTGAATTGGAATGTAAATTGGCTTCTGAATTATGTGCTACCTACCTGGTTAATAAATTGTTACATTTGCATTCATTCTAATTTGCTCTGTATCATTGGCTTTTCTAAGTTACGATAAAGTATTACGATATCCTTTGTTACCACAAATCTTTGATCAGGGTTAATTCATGTTAATTTGATTCTGCCTCTTAACTATGTTGGTGGGCAGTCGCATGGACTATCAGAGTGATAGTTCTATTATCCGGAGCTAAGCTTAACCTCTGGTTATAATTTATTAAGTGGTGTAAGCGACTGTGGGGGCTATATGGATACTATTTAATGAGAGCACGTAAACATGAAGCGGTATCGTTAAATTGCTTTAGCCATAACCTCTAGTTATTGTATGGTCAGAATAATTATTTAACCTTAACTAAGTTGTTTTGTAATCGCATTTGGTAATCATAATTACCTTTGTTATAATACTTAATTGGCGATTTTTTAGAGCTATATGGGGACCTTTTAACAAGAGATTGACATTGTTAAATTGCTTTAGCTACAACCTCTAGTACGGTTGAGTTTGTGTTCAGTACCCACACAACGGCCGGTGTGGGCTGATATGACATTGGTAATCGAATGAATGAATTCAATGTAAACATGAGTAAATAGAATGATGAAACGTTTATCCAAATTCCAAAATTACATTAATTTGATTCATATTACAATATGTCTTTTATCTTCATGGAGTCAGATAAAGCTACCAAAGTTGCGTAATGTTAAAACATCATTGGTAAGCGCCGGAAAAGACTGAACGCGCAATGATCTTCTGCCATGATGTTTGGTTACCGTCGTTGGGCCAAACGGATGGGGTCAAATTTGGACCTCCTTACAAAATGTTCGCCGGTCGACCTATGCGTATTGTAAAAACATCTGGAATTAAGTGTTATATGAAGAAACTAATTGTCTTGAGTTATTTGTGTACAGGAAATAAAAGGAGGTGAGGAGGAGATGAGAGAACATGCCCCATCATGCGAGCTGATCTTGCTTATCTGAGGGTCGATAGGTCAGAGGAGCCTAAACACGGCCACAGGGGGCTTAACGGGGGGAGACACAAGGATGAGACCAGCCCCAGAAATGTCCAAGTGGGAGGAGCAGCCAATGTAGCAGAGCTCGTAGGAAGGAGAGAAGGCGAAAGAATGCCATGATATGAAAGAAGAAACATCAAAACCAAATCAAAGTAAAAGCAATTCAAGTATACCGACGGATGGAGAGCAAAGTTTTGAGCACCGAGAGGAAGAAGTGAAAAGGAGAAATTGTCAAAAGAAATTGAATTGAAAAGAACGAAGCTGATTGCTACAGAAGATTTGCATTGCTACAGTCAATTAAACTTCCTGGCGATGGACTTTTGCCTTAAACGAGGCCCAGTGAAAGATCTGCAATAATCTCAAAGGAACAGACTCTGAAAGACTGAAAACAGAGACATTGAACAGAGAACATAAGGTGGACATTTTATGGGAAACATCCCAAAGATAACAAATGATACAAATGGGGAATATTTACAGTTAAGGAAATATGTTTGCAAAGTTGCTTTTTATGCTTTAAACTAAACCTGATTTCAATAATGCAATAACATTTTCAAGTCCACATAAATAGGGTGATAAATTCAAGAATTCTTATGGATAAGAGAAAAAGTTAAGGTCAACTTATCTCGATAATATTTAGGTCTTTTGGGAAATTCTGAGTTTAAAAATACATCTTGTAGGCCACAATTTGGAAATTTGTGTCAATGGTATATTAACAAAACATTAAAAATAGGAACAGGAAGGATAGAAATTTCAGAATGATACAATACAAGAAAATATAAACCTTATGGAAATATAGAATTAGCAAAATTCAATAGGAAATGCTTTATAACAGGAATTTTGAATGAATCAACTATAAAAAATCTAGATCTATTATGTACATCAAAAAGTATAACTTAAGGTGTAAAAGTGAGAAGAGAAATGCTAGAAGAAGAATACCATAATCAGATCAGAGAAACATATACAATGAAGATATTTGAAGATCAAACAATATCGTTTGAGAATTATTTTAGATTTGTAGAAAAAGAAAATGCTTGACCTCGTTATCATTAGGATGGAGAGAAAAGGTACTTAAATGTAATGGAGACATGGAAATCAGTACAATAGAAGGGAATTCAGAATCCTCATTAAAGGATGATCAAAACAGTTAATCATAAAATTATATGTAGATTCTGTCGATCAACCAAATGGGTACCAAAGTAGATTAAGGCATGGGATTAAGCTAAATAAGGAATTTAATAAAGTTTTGTCAGAATAAAAATACAGAATAAATAAATTATGAACAGTACTACAATCAAAAGTAGATTATTACGTTTACCAAAAGGCGTTAATTTCTCTTAGGAGAATAACTAGATGCAGCCAAAAGAAATACAGGACAACATATACTGAATTAACTTTAATTAGAGGTTAATGGGTAAATAAGGTGTAGGTATCTTTTTAGAAAACCATTTCAAATCAACAAGAATGTTATCAGGACTTACGTTACAAAACAGTATTGAATTACAACTGATAGATAACATTGAGGTACCGACGATGATAATGATGATGATGATGAAGAAAAGGAATAAGCTGTATTTGTATTGAAACAAATATTTTGTATTATGAATTATTTACTTTGTTTTTGTTTTAAGTAATGTTTGTTTTATTTGCTTTTTGGGTTTTATTTTGGTTACTTTTACTTTATTTTATTATATATTAACAATGTTGGCAACCAACAGCAGCCCAGAACCAATTGCGCACCAATTGTTTAGGACTTAAGTTCTTTTACTTTTACATTCAAGACAAAATTAGAATGGAAAGATGTTTGTTCTTATTGTCCATAGTTCGAAGTGCTGTGGCATAATTGGGTAATTGGTAATGTATAGTGGCTTTCTTTAGCCACAAGATAGTAATAATGGAGACACTGAATTATGAAACAGCACTCCGGTTTAAAATAAATAAACAGGAAAACTGAGGCTAGGTAAGCCTCAGAGCAGGGATTATGAAGTAGTTTATTTTAATCCAATTATGTGCATCATGAGTTTAAGAATATAATCCAATTATGCAGTAGTTTAAAGAACCATCTGGACCAGCTGTGTGTATTCATGTTTCATGTCAAAGGGCACAAAGGGTTTGAGTAAGTAGCCTAGGGTCAAATAGGTCAGGGTCTTCATATTACAAATCCTATATTGTTTTAAGCATGGAGGGGGAACCTATATATTTACCAAGCCACGGCTCAGAGAGTCAGACTGGTTTTGGAGGATCCTCCCAGGACTTCACTCTGGTTCTGGGGGGATTCACCAGGGCAGGCTCGGCTTTTTATTTGACCGGAAAATAAAAGTCCATCTCTTGTAATCAAAACCTAAGACTGAAGATTGTTTCATTTGAGGAAAAAAAAACCACAACATTAGATAGAAAATTTAAAAAAGACCAAAAAATTAGATAAAGCAGACTATTGCAAAATGAAAAGAAATTGTCATCTGATGATGGAAGGTGGTCACAAAATAAATGTAATTTCAATCAAAACGCAATATTTTGCATGTGTCAAGCTGAACCTTGTTGGGGTGACCACTCACATCCTTTGACGTTTATGAAAGTGAATTAAAAAGCTGGAAAAAAACAGACAATGGCAAAAACTGTGTGTGACATGTTTGAAGGAGTTAGCTCCTTCAAGACTAAGCTGGACAGAGCTGAGGAATCATGTTACATGAATGGGACTTGATTTCAAGCAGTGAGGGGGCACTGCACACTAAGTAAACAACTGGGAGACACAGATAATCCAATTGCATATGTTCAAAGACAATTACAAAGATGAAAACCAAAGAGACTGTGTGCAATCCAGAAGTAGACCCACAAAGACAATACTGTTCTTGGCGAAGAGAGAAAAACTGGACAATACTTTGTCACCTATCGTACCAGCCTTCGAGTGAAAGAGGGAGAGAGTGGAAGCAACCTTTCAAGACCCAGTAAATCCATAGGGACACAGAAAATCTGAGAACATCATATTGTTGCACCAATCTCAATCAATAAATATTTTTATCATAGATGCACATGGATTTCACCATGGTGTAAGGGGGTAGGTGATAAGAATAAAGACTTGATTCGACTATCATAAAATTAAGAAAATAAAAAAAATTGATCTACAATCCCAAAGAATGGTAGATAAAATGGTATATAAAAGAAATTATCATCAAAGCCATACTTAACAAGTGCAAAAATACTAAACTTAACTGGATTGATGGTTTGCATTAAAGAGGATGTAAACTACCAGAAGTACACCTTTAACACTGCATGAAATGCTTACTGATCTACTATGCATATTGTAGAAACTAGGGCTGGGCGATTAATCGAAAAATAACCGAAACCGAAATTCAGAACCTCTAACCGACATTATTTTATCATGTCGGTTATTTCGGTTTTTAATCCTGGTAATACTTTCCCTTTAAAAACAAACTGCTGCGTGTGATGTTGCGTAACTCCGCCCCGTCCTGTCAGTGGCACAGCGAAACATGGAGTTTAATTAGACACTTCAGAGATGACGGAGAGAGGGAACGGGAGAACTTCTAGTCTACATTAACATCAAAAGCATTACAGATGAGAATAAATGTCTTAGACATCAGTGCCCAGTTAAGAAAAAATTGATTGAATACAAGAAACGTGTTAAGGATACAGTCCAAGTATGTATTTTGCCCTACTCATCTCATTACAATATGCTATCTGGATACAACTTATTATGTATGTATCTTATGTCTATAATTAGTCATGGGGGTTGTATGATTCTTTGGTTCATAACTTCCCATTCTGAAAGTTTCATCAATTGTACATAATGACATGCAACATCTGCATAGAGTTAAGTCTATTTAATATTTTTCAGTAATGCAGTTATTTTGGGAAAAATGTAAATAATTGCATTGCAGGCTGATTTAAGGTGTGCCCTAAACTTTCCAACCTTGTCAGTGAACTATGAGGCAAAAAATAATCGTTTATTAATCGTAACCGATGTCAAATGTTAGATTAACCGAGGTTTTGATTTTAGGTCAAATCGCCCAGCCCTAGTAGAAACCATATGTAATTAAGTGTTACATGAAGAAACTAATTGTCTATTAAGCTATTTGTGAGCAGAAACAAAATGAAAGGAGCTGGGAAAGAGGTGAGAGAGACAACATGCCTCACTGAGTGTATCTGAGGGTCTGCAAGAGAAAGCGGAAATAGCTAGCCTGCCAGAAGGGCCCTAAACACTGCAATGGGGGTGGGGTGCAGAGTGATGAAAGCAACTCCAAGTGAAAGGTATAAGTTGAAGCAATACATGGCATAAAGTCAACCATTGCTTCAGAGCTTGGAGGATGGCAGTTGGAGAGGATTAGAAGGGTGTGCACAATATGGAAGAGGACAACAGACCAAATGAAAAGAAATTAAAGTATACAAACGGTTGGAGTTATGAGCCCCAAGAGGAAAAGTTAAAAAAATATGTGTCAACACAATTATCAGACTGGCTATCAGCTTTGTTCTTTTCAATTTCTATGTTACATATGGAAAATTCCCATCACCAAACTTCCCAGCAATTGACTTTTGCCTTCAACTAGGCCCACTGAAAGACCAGCAATAATCTCAAAGGAACAGAATCTGAAAGACAGACTGATCACAATAAAACAACAAAGATTTGTTTTCTCTAAACAAAACAGCTTTAAATAAGATAATAACGGTTTCAAGTCCACATCAATGTGATGTGTGCTCATTTCAACAAGAATTCTTATGGATTAGAGAAAAAGTTAAAGGCGGAGTCCATGATGTTTGAAAGGCAATGTTGATATTTGAAATCACCTAAACAAACACGCCCCTACCCCAATAGAATCTGGACCTTCTGTTGATAGACCCGCCCCACACATACGCAACCCGGCATTTGATTTGATTTGATTGGCTATAAGTGTGTTTTGGTAGTCGGCCCGTCTCCTTTTCCAACGCGTTTTTCAAACATCGTGGACTCCGCCTTTAAGGTCAACTTGTCTGAATAAATATTTAGGTCTTTAAGGAAATTCTGAGTTTCAAGTTACATTTTGTAGGCCACAGTTTGGTCATGTGTCAATGTTGGCATGTTAAAAAACATTAAAATAGAAAAAGGAAGGATGGAGATGTTAAAATGGTAATCAAGAATATATAAACCTTATGGAATTATAGATTTAGGAAAATTCAATAGGTAATGTGCTATAACAGGAACCTTGAACGAATCAGCTATAACAATTCCTAGAACTTTTATGAGGGCATCAATAAATCTAGCTTAAGGTGTAAAAGTGAGAAGAGAAATGCTAGAAGAGGAATATTAAAATCAAATCATAGCAACACATACAATGAAGATATATGAAGATCAAACTATTATTTGGTAGAATTCTTTTGGATTTGAAGAAAAAGAAAACTTTTAACCTCGTTATCATTAGGTCGGAGAAAAAGGGTACCAAAATATGATTGGTAAAAGAAATTACTACACTAGAATGTAATTTAGAATCTTCATTAAAGAATGAATAAAACAAGATTCAAGTGATCAACCCTCCGCAAATGTATACCAAATTAGATTAAGGCACGGAAGAAAGTTAAATCATGTATATCCTCAAAAATATCAACATATCACGCTGTACTACAAAGGGCTACATTGGCTGTATATCTCTAATAAGATTGAATTTAAAATACTATTGTTTGTTTTTAAAGTACTACAAGGATCTGCGCCAATTGCTGAATTAATGTTTACATGTACAAAATTTTGTCAATCGACTGAATTTAATCCGATTGAAAGTTGCGACAATACATTTTACATGCACCCTAAACAATCTGATTAAACTGTTAACATTCTACAGTATATAATCTGAACTAAATGTCCATGCAAGGGCACAGCCAGAGTTGCCAAATTCGTGTATCAAAACCATTCCAATGGACATTTAAAACTAGCCCAAAAGCATCCCAATGACTATTCACAGCCCAAATACCAACAACTAATGAACCAAATCCTTTCATCTTTAACCCACAGGAAAACAATTAACTCGATGAAATAGTTTAAAAGTAACCCAAATCTAAACTCGGCGAAAGGACTTGGCAACGCCACGCTGCGAACAGCATCTTGTGGAGTTCATGCTTTATCTCTGGATAAAAGCCAAAGCTGAGTTGGAGAAAGATGTTGTTCTTAAAGAAGCTTTCAGATAAAGGCAATTAAAACACAATTTTCACAAAGCTTTTTTATTGCTTTATGTAGCCTAATGTTATGAAAGTACTCAAACGCTGGAGAATGTACTTAATGTGTGTTGCTAGGGATGTCCCGATCTGATCACGTGATCGGAAATCGGCCCCGATCACGTGGTTTCAGACTCGATCGGAATCGGCCGTTACCTCCCGATCAGGACTCGGATACATATGCAGGGTTTAAAATCCATTAAGGTCTCGCTCTGCTCCGCGCCAGTGTACACGCTGCGCTGGTGTGTGTGAACTGATGAGAAGAGAATAGGCTTGTTCGACTTCATGCAGCGCCGCAACAACCGGCAGCCGTATGACGTCTAAGTTCCGCGAGAGCGATTTAAAAGCAAACTCCTCCGTATGATTTCGCGGATCACTCTCGCAGTAGTTTGACGTCACCCGGCTGTCGATTGTTGTGGCGCCGCATGAAGTCGAACAAGCCTATTGACGTGCTTTCAAATTCATTCATAGGCTTCACACTCGTGCGTGCAAGGAACCCACGACAAAACCTGGTTTTTACCGCTCATTTAAACAACGCGTTGATCGTTTTTGTCACCATGTGCTCAGACTAGGGCTGAACGATGTGAGGAAAAGTTGCGATGTGCGATGACATTGTTTAATGTTGCAATGACGATGTGAGTTGCGATAAATATTTTTTCTTCATGTTTTAGGGGCCATTCACATGTCGCACCTAAAAACACGTGGAAAACACTAGACACGTAGGTTATTGTCACATGAACTGCACGCTGCGCTTGTGTCATTCTGAAAAGTTAAAATGTTTTTGAAATACCTTGAAAAAACGAGCGTGTCGCGACCGCGGAGCTTCCAGAGCTCACATACATTTGAAATAATGAACTTGAGCGCGCAATAGACACAACATGAGAATCACCGCTTCCACAGTACCTGTGTTTACGGCGTCATCTCTCCTAACTCCAAAATAATTCCATATAGCTGAAGTGCTGTTCATTTTCACCACAAGGTCTTCGTCTGACAACACATTTTCCTCACTCTTCTCTCCTTCCTCTGCCATCGTTTTTGCTAACAGGCACAGCGTCGCAACTGACACCTCACATATCAATCTGAGCATAGCTGACTTGGGGGTTCCCCTGATTGGCCTAATATCATGAACGCACAAACCATCGTTGCGTCTGAAACCGCTTACTTCCATACTATATAGTAGGCAAAGTAGTGCTTTTGCATACTATATAGTATGGTAGTGGGCGATTTCGGACGCAGCACATGTCTTCAGGATTAAACGTGATAGGTCAAACGTTTATTCCATGCGCTTACTGTTTTCCCTTCATTCATCGCGTCAAGGCTGTCTGTTGCGATGTGTTCATCGCGTGAGTTCATATCGCGATGATGAAAATTCGATGTATCATTCAGCCCTAGCTCAGACGCAGCTCCGCGTCTAAAGCCGAAAGTATACTAGGGACGTCCGCGTATGCGCGCCGTCCGCATGACGTCATTTTCGTCATCAGGAGGGTCCGCGGCCGGCCGCGCGGACCGTCCGCGTGCAGCCCAAAATTTGAGACGGCGCGGACAGTGCGCGTACAGTCCGCGTACAGTCCGCGTACGACAGCGCATGCGCGTGAAAATATTTAGACAGGACACTCCACTATAAACAATTATACAAAGGAAATAGACAGCATTTGCGCACACACTATTGTTTTTCTTTTTTAACTTTTACCTCTTCCAAGAACAGAAAGCTGTGGAGCATGTTTCTTTGATTCCTGTTATTTGTTGTCTTGTTGTTTGTTGTAAACTGTGTTTGCAATGGTGGATCAGTTACTTTTCTTCACCTATCCTAATGTTTTAATGTACTGTAAATGTCGCCAAATCAGTGCTGCCCTGACAGCCTGTTAGACTAATAATTTGAATAAGAAATCATTTGTATTGCGTATAGTGTCGAACGCGGCCATCCGCGTGTAGCCGCGGGGACTATACTCGGAAAGCTGCGCGGACGCGTGCGCGCGCGAGCCGGACGCGTGCGCGCGCGAGCCGGACGCGGAAAAAAAGTATACCCGGGCCTTTACTCAGAACCTCAAGAACGCATACTGGAGAGATGAGAGATAGAGAGAGAGGTAAGAATGGTGCCCACGTCGAGAAAACTTAATAGAAGTCTAGAAACAAAGTATTAAAGTATGTCTAGCCATGTCACTCATCTCATTACAATATGTTAACTAGATAACTGGATACAACTGATTGTATAGTTTAATAAAATAATGTATTTTGATTATACAGATTAATTACGACCTAACTATAGGTATTTTATAACTAACTGCTGACCAGCTTAGGGAATCTCTATGGCTAATTTATAAGATATATTGATGAATCAGTATGTTGTTTTTCTTGTTAATTGATGCCTAGAATTAGTCAAGGAGGTGGATTCTTATAACTTCCTTCAAAGTTCGATCAATTGTGCATAATGACATGTGCAACAAATGCATATAGGGTGTCAGACTCATAGATTTGCATAATTTAAAGTTCAGGTTTTAAAGTTTGGGTCAACATGTGGCACAGCTTTAAAACTGAAACTTATAAAATCCTATCAGAGGTCCAAAATGTCATTGAAACACACCAGTGGCTTTGCTGTCATCAGGATTAAACATGTTACCCCTCGAACCCTCCCTCCCAACAGAGCATCCCCACAAAACAAACCCCAATTTAACCCCTGTACATATACTATATATATTCTCATTATTTTTTAACACATCTATAGTTATGCGCTGGCACAGAGATTCGCTGCGTCCGAAACCGCCCACTTCCATACTATATAGTAGGCAAAGTAGTGCTTTTTGCATGCTATATAGTATGGTAGTATAGGCGATTTCGGACGCAGCGTTAGACTCTTTTGACTCCACACAGAAACAGCAATGCGTGCGGCATGACATAAGGAACATCCTGGTTCTGTTTTTTTTCTCGCTCTTATTTATTCTTTTTTTATGTACTATAGAAGTATCGGATCGGGACTCGGTATCGGCAGATACTCAAAATCAAATGACTCGGACTCGAGGGCAAAAAAACCTGATCGGGACATCCCTATGTGTTGCCTTACCTTATTTCATTTTTCTGTGATGACAATCATGTGATATGTATATGAGGTAAATATAAGGCATTCTGCACGTGCACAATGCATTTATTGCATCCGATTAAAGGGACACTTCACCCATTTGCATTAAGCTTTGCATAGTTAGAACTCCAGTCATGTTTTTGAATGGTCGTGCATCATTTCCTGAGTTTCTGCTAAGACAGGAGAAATACAGAATTCAGTGTTACACTTCCTTCTTTCAATGATGTAAAAATCATCATTTTGCATCATTGAAAGCAGGAAGTCCAATATCTTTGTTGAGGGGGTGAGAATACAAACACCCCTTTTCTCGGTCAAATAGCCACCAAATTCGAAATGTATGTTACATTTTGACTACAAATATGATGCACTTTTAATAAAGATTAATGTTTCTACGGGTGAAATGCTCCTTTAAGAAAATGCTACGAATCACGAATTACATGCATACTTTTGCTTTTTTGTGTCTATATCCTCTGCAGTTTTTTAAGTGTATGGGATAATTGTTATTTTATAAATTTTTATGAAACTCTGTCAAATAAATTTAAATTCAATTCAAATTTAAATTCAATCAAAATTTGCATTCGATCATTCTCAATCATATTAAGGTGTTTACACGAAGACTTTGAACACAATTGAGTAGGGATGCATTTCAGTATCAAATTTTTCTGATATCATCATGGTCACATGATTCGATTAAACATTAGGTCTTCACCAGCCTGTTTCATAAAGTTTTTTGCACTTTAAAATGAATACAACCCAACAATGGGTCATTTTTAACCCAGAATGGGGAAATGTGTGTTCTGTCCAATATTTACACATTATGGGTCAAAAATAACCCAGCCATTTTAAAAGTGTTTATCTCTACAGTTATGATTAAAGGATCAACAAAAGAGGACAGGAAATGACATGGTTAATTTATACATCATTGTAATGTTCAGTCATTGTTTAATAAACATATACCACACATATAGCAGTTTTTCCAAGTAATCATTTGTTTTTTCCCTTCAGTAAATGGTTCAATAAATACCGTACCGAGGGCATCATACAGAAATAGAACCGTACAGTGAGTTTTTGATAGTTACATCACTACAATTGAGCCATTAATAAGATTACAAACTGATTATTTGAGTATATATGAGAACATTATGCTCGAGTCACACAGGAAAACAAGAGGTGATCGCTGTTTTGTGCCAACTGTAGGTTATGGAACAGTTTACCACATTATATTCTGCAATGTTCCTCCATCAAAGTATTTAAGCGCCATTATTTTATTATAGCCTTTGAATAGACAGGAGTATTGTTTGGGTTTTACTTGCTTTTATTAATGAATTTCATTTAATCCAAGGTATTTGTATTTTCTTTTTGTTTGCAACTGCAATTGTTTTACAAGAAAATAATGTCATCACAATTCTATAAGCTGCTTTATAAATGTTGTTTAAATTTCTTATTGGTGTTTTTTAATTCGGGTTTGAACAGCACTGTGGTCAACAAATGTTGTATTAATACGTGCTCTAATGTTAAATGTTCAGTTTATTTTTAAACACATACACACTACTCACAGTATATTCAATTATACATCATTGTCATAGTTGCTGCCATAAAAATAGTCTTGCACATCTAATCGTATCTCAAGACAGTTATGTCAACTATATTTCAGTGCTGTTTTTTTGCGTTTCTTTGCACATTTCACTTTACTTTTATTACCTACTGCTGCTCAATATGTGTAAAGATGTTTACAATCGTTAACTTCTGTAATCAGAGCCACAAAGTGTACTGGTCGGTGTTACTTTATTCTTTATTTTATCTAATGCATATTTAGTTAAGTGTTAAAGCTCACGTAACACGCTGTTTCTGCATTTCTGATGTTAATCTGGAGTACCTATAGAGTAGTATGACATCCTTTATATCTCCGAAAAGTCTTTAGTTTAATCAGATTTATAAAAGAAAGATTAGCTTTACCGAATCTTTCCGATAACGTACGAAAAAATGAAGAAGGAGGAGTTACTACCGTGGGAGGACCTGTCAATTTATTGTTTTATATAGGGATGCACCGAAATGAAAATTTCTTGGCCAAAAACGAAAAAGAGGACACCAAGGCCGAAAACAGAAACACTGAAATAAATTATGCCAATTATTAGTACAAATGCATTTATGGCTATCACTGTGTACTAACTTTACTAGGGGTGTGTGCCGGATCACAAAACTCACCGTTTAAATCACATTACAGTTTTTGGAGCACGGTACTCTTCATGTTCAATTGGATGTTGTGTTTTCAGGTGGTGAATCAAACCTGTTGTCGAAAAGTTCTTTGCCACCGTACCCCTTATTGAGACTTTTGCAGAACAAACGGTACATATTGCAAGTTTGTTGTCCTTATCTGAAACTTTAAAATACTTCCATATCGCTGACATGCTTAATCTTTGCAGAAGCGTGCAAACATCTCGACCGTGAGTGAAACCTGCTTGAGCATGAAGGGGAAGGGTTGGGTGACGACTGATAACAGCTTGACCGTGAGTGAAACCCAAGCGCTAGTGCCTGATAGAAGGGCCGCGGTTGACATCAATTTTCGGGTGACATTTTCGGCTGGATTTTTTATTTCGGCCCGAAACCGATAATGCCATTTTCGGACGAAATTTTCGGCGACCGAAATTTTGGTGCCCCCTAGTTTTATACTGTTGTCTGAGGTCTACTTATGATGTTTGCATGGTTTTTACATTCAAAAACATCAAAAGCAATAAGAAATAATACACAAATGACAATACGTATAGTTAAAGTAGAAACAAAACTTGAAACTCAACCAGACTAAATTACCGTATACAACAGAGTAAGCTTGCATCACAATTTAAGCAGTAGCTGGTAAGTCCTTATCACTAGTTTGTATATTTCTATTGTGCTTTTGAGGTTTCTCATACATACACGTAACGTTACATACCACAGTTATATGATGAAGCTTTGTTGAGTGTTGGACCTTTCAAACACAACTTGTCCAAATTACCGTATACAACACAGTAAGCGGGCATCAGAATCTAAATTGCGACTGGCAAGTCCTTCTTGCTCACTAACTTTGTATATTTCTACCATTATATTACAGTTGTATTGTTAAGTGTTGCACCTTTATTAATCGTTAAATGTTTTTAGCAAATTAAACAGTCAAACATACGTGTTAGACACGAATGTTACAATCAGGACATATCAAGCAATCTCTAACAAAGCAATAGTGAAATGTAGTAACTTGTTTTAATGTTTTACTCACATAATACTGCAGTGGCATTCCTGTCAGATCCAATATTGATGGTACAACGTTGCTTTTAATCACAGTCTCTGTCCAAATCCTGCATCGACTTGTGGCTTCTTTACAAATGAATCATTGGTACATAAAGTAAACAAGCACTCCCCACGCAATCTGGAACTTTAAAACAAACTTCAACCACGCTTTCCTAATGTTAGGTTCCAAGGGAAGGTTATACGACTGCGTTCTTCTACAACCGAACACTCAGTTGCCATGGGTACTCATTACAGATCACTGCATCAAAATAAAAGTCTCTCAGGAAAAATGTATTTAAAAGTAATATTGGTTAGACATTTGGCAAGACATGTTTATTGATTGTTGAGACAAAAAAATCATCAAGTTAAAATTTAATTTGATTGCCCCTTTAAAGTCTTGAAAAGCACCCTCACTCTAGCCCAAACCATGAAAAGACCTACTTTAACTAAAATGGTTGTTTTTACTAAACCATTTAGAGTATAAGCATAACTATGGTATCATTAGAGAGAAGACACTTTTGACCTTCATTTTCACGGTTTCAAAATTGAAAACGTTAGAGAGGCTGAAGTACATTGGATTAAATTTTTTTTGCATAACATCTATTTTATTACTAAAAAAACGTAATGATAAATATGCGAGTGAAACCTAGAAATGCAATGATCCCAAAGCCACAAGTCTAAACAATTTATGTTTCACGTTTGAGATCAATAGGCCCAAAAAATGAGTTTTTGCAAGGGTTTTTGTAAGACTAGTGTCTTTTCTAAGGGCCAGACAGCCCCAAAATAAAATTATTTTGTTTACATGCATACACATTTGTTCTTATCATTTATCCTTATATTAGCATATAAAATGCCATTTCCACACCAGGAAATAAAACGTCATGCAAAGATCGTTGGATTCGTTATTTAATTAGCTACACTACTCTATAATTATTTCCCATGATGTCATTGGAGGAACGAGCAAGTCAGATGACGTCACCATATTTGACAGCACTGTTTGGATATAATGTATTACACTCACGCCTACTTTAAGAAACAAAGTTTGACTGCGGATTTATGTGTTTAGCGAAACCTAAAGTGTAATCTAAAATACAGTGTTACAACGTAAATAGTCCTCTGATTGTTTATTATATTCTATTACTACAAGACGTTAATGCAAAATCTGATTCTGTAAACAACTTTTCTATATTTTATGGATTATACATGTTTGTGGACAAAAATGGTCATTGGATGTATTCTACTAGACTGTTTTCATGGGTTATTCACACATCTGAAACAGACTGGATTCGACTTGCGATCGTTATATCAACACAAAGGTAAGAAGTCCCGTTTATATTTTGCATGTTGTCATCTGGACTTTTGTGATTTATGATGCTAGAGCATTTGTATCTCAAAACAGAGTCCATACACTGATGCTAAACCCGTAGACCTTTAAACGATGTATAGTAATGTTAATATTAATGTTTGTAGACAGTAGACTATATAGATATTGATAGCGGCATTAAAACATCTGACGTCATCCCGCCCCTGAACTAGTCCGCGTCAAGAGGTTAAAGAGCACCTAGTATACAATTCAAGTTTTTACATTTCCTTTGTGTAAATGTGTATTAGTACATGTGAATAGGGGTGTGCCGGTTTTAGAATTGGTGATGACGGTTATGACGTGAGTCAAATGTGACTGTTCGTAACATAACCGTCGGTGGGGGGCGTTTTGCTCGTTTAAATGCTCGTGGATTGACGGGAAAGAGTCATTTTACCATAAAATCACGAATGTGATGCCAAGTGTGTTTTAAACAGTAATACCTTTGAACAATTTAACAGAAAGCAATGAAATATTTAAAAAACACACTGTTGCCACAAGACTGCGCTGTCACTCTCTCATCTATCATCTATCTTAATAATCTTCAGAGAAACAGATTTGTGCATTTGGCTTTTTATGTCTGTAATTGTGTCTATACCTGTCATTACACGGACCAGAACAGCACGAAAACAATGTGGATTAAAAGCATATTAAAGAGGTTTTGCTCATAAATGCAGGTAAAAGTAATGTGAACTTGAGATTGTTATTAAACGCAGCCGTTGTAAAAGCACAATGGCCACGCGCAGCAAACGCTCTCCGCAGACTAGACACTGATAAGCTACTTGCTCTACGTTTCTTTAAAATTAACAGCAAGACAACTAGCAGTGAATGTGCGTTCAAGAGAGTTAGTAGATTAGTATGAGAGGATTTGAGTGTACTGACGCCTTTCCGCAGTTAAAACAACATTCATTCTCATGGTCATTCATGATTATTCGATGCTATAAATTAACTAGAAGGAAGAGATGATTTGAAAGGTGAGACGTTGTTTAATATGTTTAATCTCAAAAGTAACCGAAAAGTAACCTGGTTTGTCCTGTATGCCAGCGCGTTGTCAGTGTCTGCTCCGCTCTGTATTTTTCACTGCGTGAGAATGTGAGGGGTGTGTAACAGACTGTTAACAATTGTTTTTAGTATTTAAAAATTCTTTATGATAAAATTTAAAAAAATATATTTTTTAATTACACTGTTTTGGCGGTTATAGAGTTCTAATGACGGTGTTCAACTATAACCGTCGGTCTCACGGTTATATAATGACCGTCACACCCCTACATGTGAACGATATGCAAAAGGTACAAACCCCAAAGTAAACAATGACGTGAGTTATCGTCTCCAATGTAAATCTCTTTTTTTGGCTACAACAAACACATAGATTGTAGGCAAAAGTTTACTTCCTGGGATGTAGTAAAGACCGACATTGTCATATTCCTATCGCGTGGACTCACAGCCTGTAAGTAAAATCCTGTTAGCATTAAATATGACCGAATCTTTTAAACATGGTAAGGAGCATCACATTTCCAGTTGACGTCAAAGGTATTTAGGCCAATCACAATGTACAAATTAGCTGACCAATTAGGGACACAGAGCTTTACAACTCCATGTGTTTCAGGAAGAGAGTGTAATCTGGAGTTACAAAAATGTACGGTATGTGGAAAATAAGGTAATTTTTTGGCCATAAATCACGCAAACACATTTTATTATACCAAACACACAAAATAACATGTTTTTGTTTATTAGCATATATATATATATATGCTACTAAACAAAAAACATGTTATATATATATGGTCACTGTCCACTGCTCTGGCTGGTTGCGCGCGCATGTGCGTTTACTACACTGAGATGAGTTAAAGGTCACGTTCATCCTGATCCCATTTTTCACACTTTAGTTAGTGTGTAATGTTGCTATAATACCATAAATAATGCCTGCAAAATGATAAAGCTCAAAGTTCACTGCCAGGCGATATATTTTCTTTAACAATTCCCCTTTCAAAGCCTACTGCGAACGGCCGGTTTGGACTACAGTCCTCTACTTCCCGGGTGAATGTAGTCAATATTATAGTTTTTGACTAAACTCCACCCACAGGAATACGTCAGTCGCCAGCTAAGCTCAAACGCTCTGGCTAAGCTAAGCTGCTGTCGAATCAACACACTAAACAAACTACGCAACACACTAAACAAACTCGATACGCATTTCTGAAGGAGAGACTTCATAGATCCGTTTTGATGACAGTGAAAACGGCGGTATAGAGATAAGTAAATTGTGTGTTTTTTACACATGAAACATGAACACATGTTATATTGTGCATCGCAAACACAATTATAGCTTTAAAAATATATGAAAAACTGGACCTTTAAAAATGCAGAAGTCATATCTCCTCCATGTATTCCTCACTTTCTCACTGTCATACTTTGTGCTGCGAGACGATGTGGATCCACTTGTCAGACACCATTCTTGATTTTGGCGGTCGCTTGTACTGTGCCTCTGATGTCAAAACACCTCTCAAAATGCTTGCTATGGATACAAAAAGGCAGAAACGTGTGTAGGTAAGCCACAGGAACCAAAGATTTAGTTCAATTTAATATCTATTGTGTTTGTTTGCAGATTTAAAATGTCTATATGCCAATTACGGCATGTTGTTAACTACCATTATTAAATGAATGAGACATACTGGCGCAGATCCTACACAGTAAACCACTACAAAAACCACTTGCGTGTTCAAAGAACCATTGCATTAAAGGGATAGTTCGGCCAAAAACGATATTAAACCCATTATTTACTCACCCCCAAGCTGTCCGAGTTGCATATGTCCATCGTTTTTCAGACAAACACATTTTCGGATATTTTAGAAAATATTTTAGATCTTTGTTCATTAAATGTAATGTTACGGGGTCCAGCAATAGTCCACGACCTTCAAGTCCAAAAAAGTGCGTCCATCCTTCACAAATTAAATCCAAACGGCTCCAGGATGATAAACAAAGGTCTTCTGTGGGTAATCCGTGCGGTGTTGTTGTAGAAATATCCATATTTAAAATTTTATTAACGTAATTAACTACCTTCCGGTAGCGCCGCCATCTTAGACTCAGGAGAGAGTATTAGCGCAGTGCACGCACCTTTCCTAGTGACGTATGACAAATTCGGAGGGCGGGGGCACAGAGCAGCAGCAGAGAAACTCTGTACGCTGCGTAAGCTCTCATCCTGAATGCGCATCACTCCAAAATGGCGGCGCCACCGGAAGGTAGTTTATAACGTTAATAACATTTCAAATATGGATATCTCCACAACAACACCGCACGGACCACCCACAGAAGACCTTTGTTTATCATCCTGGAGCCGTTTGGATTTAATTTGTGAAGGATGGACGCACTTTTTTGGACTTGAAGGTCGTGGACTATTGCTGGACCCCGTAACATTACATTTAATCAACAGAAAGATCTAAAATATTTTCTAAAATATCCGAAAATGTGTTTGTCTGAAAAACGATGGACATATGCAACTCGGACAGCTTGGGGGTGAGTAAATCATGGGTTTAATATCGTTTTTGGCCGAACTATCCCTTTAATACACAAATGGACACATAAGAGTATAAAGCTATTTACTGGTGACTGAAGACATTTCAATTAAAAGCTTTAAAGAACTTCATGAGACCGTTTGAGTTCATGTCAAGATTTAGTTTGGCATTTTATCCAAGCAACAAACTAATAAACACACAAACATGATGAAAGAGTGTTTGCCAATTCGCTTACTGCTCATCTAATTAGCAAAAAATAATCTCAGAAAGCCAATTACTAAGGAAAAGAAAGGTCATATTACTCACCAAATCATGATTCGTTGAGTTGGAAACATCTTCAGGAAAGGTAACGTAAACCGCTAAGGCCACACAGTTGAATATAAATAACATCATGTTTAACAAAATTTGCAAGACATGGTCATTAATAGCATTATTAATGTTAAATACCGTATTCTCCAAAGTTTAGCAGGTCTGCACTCTGCACAAACACTAAACAGTGATATTCCTGTTAAATAGTGGGTGGTAGTTCACCCACAAATGACATTCTGTCATCATTTACTCACTATTCTTCCTAAAACACAAAATAAATTATTTTGAAAAAAAGTTGTTGGTTTCCCCGACTAGAAAAAAAAATACAATGGAGAGCAGCGAGGACCAGACGCTTGTTTGGTTATGTTCCATACAATACAGAAACTCATTTTTGTTAACTATCCATTTCATTTAAAAGTATTTTAGACTTAACACTGCTCAAAATCCAACCATAAGTACGACAGTACTGCTATTTACTGTAGGCTATGTCTGTCTATTTATTTATTGTTCAAACAAAGATACTGCAGTACACAGTACGGCATAGGCGCCGATCACAAAATATATATATTCTCAATCTATAAAACTTTATTTGAGGTGGTTTACTTATATGATGTTTTATTTTCTTGACAATTATCAAAAGCGCGTTATTGCGGATCAGCACATTTAATTCACTCCGCTCGGATGTCATGCGGATTCCCTTCACAGAGAATGATTCGAACCTTTTTTATGTGACCAAAACTGGATGCTCTTCCGCAGATATGAGTGCATGTGAGAATCCACAAGCGAAATCGGCGCTTATGGTACAGCATGGTAAAATCATGGTAACTTTTCGTAAGCGCTCATTTATAAATGATGCTCATTTATCTTGCGGTCAAGTGCACCTTATGAATGAAAGGAGCCCGCGAGACAACTCCACTGGATTCAGCTAAGTTAAATCAGTATTTAAACTTTACAAAAACATCCCGACCAGTTTACCTTAGCAGTCACAGATGTCTTGAATCTCCGTAAAAAAAAAAACAATCAGAAAGTGCGAATGGAAGGAAATCACGTACGCTGGATTTTGTGGTTGATTGCAGACTCTTATTCTTGATTGGCCATACGACTTGTCAATTATCCCCGCTTTCTATTTTGCGGATGAACCCTGTGCTATGATTGGACATTCTATCTTTTCTGTTGCTTCGATTTGGGACAAGCTAAATAAATTAGCAAAAGATAAACATTCTAACTTGCTGCGGGAGCATTTCAATCAGCATTAGAGGTAGCGTTACATTTACGTAGGAAATTTAAGATTTAAACTTTTTAAGGTCTTAAATTTTGATTTTGAAATGTAAGACTTTTTTAAAGACCCCGTGGAAACCCTGAATTATAAAAAAAATATTTTAACACATTCAACAAATGACAAAGCAGCTTAAAATGGATTTTCTTGCTTCCAAATCATTAATTTCCTTCAAGTTCATTAAGGTCACCAAAGTAAAATGTGCTCTAAGATTTTATGTAACACAGCTGATATGAGAATACCTCCACTCCAGGTTTATGCACGCTCGGTGTACAGGGTTACTGAAGTTCAGGCAGAAAAGTGTTATCAGTGGTCTGCTGCTAGTGGTGGTACGCCCCTTCTTTTGGTAATATAATATATAACCATATAACACTGTTGATAACATCAACCGTGACCCTCCTCACAGAGAGACCCCAGCAAAACTGAGCAATCAAGAATGAACCCTTTTTATAACTTAGGGTTAAACCAATATACGCACATAGGGGAAATGGAAATCATAAATACACAACTAAACTTACATGTAACACTTAAGTTAAAAATAATTTTTAACATCAATATTATCCCCTAAAACAATAAAAAAAAATACAAAAATACCGACAATACATTTTCAAAAATAATATTTTAAGGAAACACAATGAAACAATGATCCCCTGCTCACTCATATTAGATGGACTAGGCCTACACTACCCATAATCCTCAGGGACAGTATAAAATGGGGAACAGAATGCCGCGCACCCTCTTTATTAGTCTCCCCAGGAATCATGCTGCAGTCATGCACCCAGAGAACAAAAGGTAAGAGAATGAAATCAACTAAATATGAGATTTGAAATAAAATTAAATATGTAATTTTTTTGGTGTCCTTTCTTTAATCTAATGTGCACCTTAGACCACAAAAAGTAACACCTGTCCCCTTACAAGTCCCCTTAAGTTGCGCACGTGCGCGGCCTCATCATAGGCTTCTTCGAGGCGCGCGTTCAGTGCAGGTTTAACCAGCGGACCATAATGAAATGTTTGAAGATTAAATGTGTCCCCTCATCAAGCAGCAGTAGCGACAGAAAAGCATTATAAAACAGGTAAATCATACAGACATGCATGTATTTCTTTCAGAATATTATTTTAGACTCAATGCGACATGTTGTCTCATGTTTGAACTTGGACGGCTGTTCTAGGGAAGCCCCCTCATGACATGCTCGATCTTTTTTTGTCATAACCACGAATTAGCAATTTGTTTCCACCAATTATTAAGTCGTGGACACGTTTTTATTAATTCGTTCTCTTTTAAGCTAAAATGGTCACGTTTTATTGATATGCTCCCTCGTTTGAGCTAAAAATCGTGGGCACGTTTTTTGATATGCTCCCTCGTTTAAGCTAAATTGTGGCACGTGTTATTGATTAGTAACGTTAGTTACCTCGTTTAAGTTTAATCGTATGCAGTAGGCACGTGTTATTTATTAGTTTTCTCGTTTGCGCTAAATCGTGGGCACGTTTTATTGATTCTTTTCCTCGTTTAAGCTAAATCGTGTGCACGTTTTATAAATTGCTGCCTAGAATTTAATTAAAACCATTGGGGCACTTTAAATAGCACTGTATTGCTGCATTGAAAGTTAATTCCTGCCCAGAGTCAGTATATAAACATCGTGACAGTAACATTCATACGATGCTATTAAAATATCAAATTCACTATACACATTAATGAGTCGTACTATATTTAATGTATTAGCTGCTTTAAACGTCAATTTGTGCCTTTTTTCTTTTTATTGAACGTATGTGTAAAACTGTGTATACCTTTTGCGTGTTTGCAAACAGAGATTACGTTTCTTGGCGGATCCCATGGCAGAAAGTGACTGATTTGTATGGATCCGGTATTCAGTTGAAGTTTGTTCCTCCTATGTTTTCCTTTATTGTAATGTTTCTTAAAGCATTGTCATCACGTTACGTTTTTTTTTTTAAATGGATTAAAAGTTTAAATGGCTTGGTTTCTGATATGTGTGCAATGCATATGCATTGTTCTTGATTGGTAAATCAATTATTTTATTGTATGAATTGCTAAAGTACATATAAAAGCAATGTCAAGTATTCTGTACCATTTATTCAAATGTATTTCTTCATTTTCCTTTTTTAAATTATTTCTTCCTTATATTTATAGCGTACATATTTGTTCTTAAACTATTATAAAACAAATTAATATGCTTAGGCCTGTTTTTCTTGTGTGTATAATATTTGCAGGGTCAAATGTTGACAGTGGTACCAGGACCCTGACCTCTAGGGATGCCCCCATGCCCTCATCATCAACCACCAGTCCACTGTGCTGTCTTGGCATGCTGCTATTAATGCAGCCTGACAATTTCAGGGCACATCCCAGACTGTGAGTATGCTGTCGCCTCACTGGCCCAGAGGAAACGACAGCAGTATGCCAAAACTAAAAAGCAGGGGAGTACCACCACTACCAACTTCAGTAACCCTGTACACCGAGCGTGCATTAACCTGGAGTGGAGGTATTCTCATATCAGCTGTGTTATATAAAATCTTAAAGCACATTTTACTTTGGTGACCTTTCTGATCTGGAAGAATATTAATGATTTAAAAGCAAGAAAATCCATTTGAAGCTGCTGTGTCACATTTGTTGGAAGTGTTAAATATTTTTTCATATGCACAGTCAGCTTTTAATAATTTTTGGATGGTGGACTTTCAGTGTGTAAACCTATGGTGTGTTTTAGTCAGTTTTGCACTGCTCCCTTCCAAGACTTTATTGACCAAAATAAGGGCTTCGGGGAGTTGTTTAGGGGGCTGTAGGTAAGTAGATTCAGAACAGTTTTTTGGGGGTTGGGTGGGTTCTGTATGGAACCATTGTACAATGTAGATGCCCAGGGACATAGCCAGAATGTTTTTTCAGGGGTGGCCAGGTAAGACGCAGTGATTATTATATTGAGGTGGCCAAAAATTACTAATACAAAAGTATTTGCCTAAAAATGTACTTAAGTACAAAAGTATTGTGATTTATTATGGCTGTATTTTTTTTTGTCAGGAAACTCATGCTGAACTCAAAATAAGTGAAAAGACTCTCTTGGCTCACCAATCTACATTATTAAAAGAAATACATTAATTAATCAGACATGAATGTCTGTTAAAATTATCATCAGCCTAAAACACTAAAGCTAAAAAAATTCTTTAGAACCAAATAAAATAACAGGATTTAAGAGCAGTAAGTGTCATTTCAGGATTTATTTGTTAGATAGTTTAACCGTTTAAGTGTAATAAAAACTTGAATTAAGCACAGGTTCACAGTTTTACTATCTGGAGATTAAAGGAGCCTCCTCAATTTCCAGTTTTTTCCTTGATGCTGTTACGGCAACATACCTTTTAATGTGGCTACCATGCTTTTGCTCTGCAAAAGAAAAGATTCAAAACATTAAATGCATATCTAGAAATCAAATAAGAATATTATTTAAGAAACATTTTATCTGCTTTGGCATGTCACATGTATATTGTACATGTATATTTATATATAGGGGTGGGTTGAGACACATAATCCACGAGACAAGGTTTTTACGGTTAAGAAATCCTCAGTGATAAAAAAAATGAATGGGAAACGGAAATCACATTATTTTGAAATGTTTATACTAATCTAGGACTGTCCCTAACAATTATTTTGCTAATTGGTAATGAGATGATCATGTTTTTTTGTAATAATAATAGATCGAAGTGAGAGAGATCAATAACCTTTAAAACTACATGATAATGACGGTGCAATAATTGGTTCAAATAAAGTATCAAATCAAAGTAAACACATTACATTAATATATAGCCTATTTAATAAAAGACAGCATTATGTATTATAATAAATGCCTGCAGAGGGTGCTAGCTGACCTGCTTCTATTACTTTCACTTTAGATTGAGAAAATGCTTGCTTTAAGCCAAACAATGTAAAATCCATTTAAACATTTAATATTTGTTCTTTAATCTTTAAATCTTTAATAAAAATTCTTTACAATATAAATGATACAACCACTGTCATTCTTGAGCAAGAACATGCATAAGATACAAACACTTGACAAATAATTTTAATTAGAGAGTAAAACCTCTGCTTGATAGTGACCCTAGCAACTTATCAACCCACCTGTGGTCAGTGGACATTGGCATGAATGATCAATTTACTTCTCCTTTCTGTGTTTTTTGTCAGTCTGTAAAATGATAGCTCCGAAATCTTGTTAATCTGTTCGTTTTACTTTCTACGTTAAAGTATTTTTCAAAATTTCCTCTGTCTCAACAGCGACAAGAGGTAATGCTAATTGGTTCACCCCAACAACTTCGCAAAGCCAATGACGTAACCTTAATGGTGGATGGGTCTGCTTTGGAATTTCAAACCAAATAAAAAAATTTGGGGGTGATATTTGATGCAAATCTAACATTTGATCCTCATGTCCAGAATATGGTAAAAGTTTCCTTTTATCATTCTCTGTGGCTGAAAAATTGATAAACTCATTTGTCTTTTCTCGTATCGACTACTGTAATGCTCTACTTGCTGGGGTTTCTAAATCTACCCTAAACAAATTACAGTATGTCCAAAACTCTGCAGCCAGAATTCTGACAAAAACTAGGCAAGGTGAGCACATTACTCCTATTCTGGAGTCCTTGCACTGGCTCCCAGTTAGGTATCGTGTTGATTTTAAAATCCTCATGCTCACCTACAAGGCCTTGAATGGTTTAGCGCCACAATATTTGTCTGAACTTTTAACTGCATATGCCCCAAGACGCAATCTTTGATCCTCTCTCTGGCTTTTTAATGGTTCCTTCAACGCGCTTACGTTCTATGGGTGACCGGGCATTTTCTTCGTTTGCTCCCAGGCTCTGGAATACTCTTCCCATTGAGATTCGACAGGCCGACTCTCTAAGTACTTTTAAATCCACACTTAAAACTTATTTTTTTAGGTTAGCTTATAAGTGATTTTATTCCCTTTGTATGCATCTTCTTTTATATGTTCTTAAATTTGATGTATGTGTATTTTCTAATGTATTTTTTATGATTCTGTAAAGCGCTTTGAGATGCAAATTTAAATGCGCTATATAAAATAAAGTTGATTATTATTATTTTTACTCTGTTACATTTCATAAATAATGCATTTTGGTTTTACATTTAATATTTAAGTACATTAACATACTTTTACTCAAATAAAAGTACACAATTTAAATGTAATTAGGTATTAAATAAATTTTAATATGCAATATTAAAGAATACACAGTATGATTCTATGCTTTAGAATGTAGTGAAGTAATGTTTTTCCCACAAGGAAAACGTGTCTAAATGAGAAACAGCTGTTGTGCGATAGACTGCTTGATAGTGACCCTAGCAACTTATCTACCCACCTGTGGTCTGTGGAAGTTTGAATGAACGATCAATTTACTTCTGTAAAACAATAGCTCCGAAATCTTGTTAATCTGTTAGTACAGTTTATCGCACAACAGCTTTTTTCCCCATTTAGACTGTTTTCGCCGATGTCACGCTGTACTCAAATGCTACCGCTCTGTCTTTTGCCACTCAGTGGGCGTAACCGCAGTCCCTCTCTCCGACGGTGATGTCATGTGCATACCCTCTATAGCAGAAAGGGACAATAAGCACTAGCCTACCAACGCGTTTCATTCAGAACACGTGAACTAGCTGAAATGGGCAAGGAGATCAGTGATTACATAATGGATACCGTAGTTGCAACACGCATTTGGAAAAGTGAGGCGCTAGAGAGTACTATTCGTTTGAATGCAAAATACAATTTCCCATACAAATACAAAATCTGTTGTTTATGAATGCAGTTTTGGTCTCTAAACGATAAGCTGGCTGGCTGCTACACTGACGTGTCACTTGCATGAACCCTGTATTCACGCTTAGAATAACGTTAGCAGGCAAACCAAAACAAGTTCGAAACGAAGCGTGCTTCACGCGTTAGTTTGCCCAGTTACGTTTTTTATCCACTGATAAATAAAAAGGAACGACCGATTTTGTATGTAGTATGTAGTAGAATAAAAAGTAAAATATTTGACTTTAAAGTGTAGAAAAGTAAAAGTACTTGATTAAAGTACAGATACATAAAAAAAACTTAAGTACAGTAACGAATTATATTTACTTCATTACTGTCCACCACTGGGTTTTATGCGGACATACTGTAGAAGATGTGATTCACTGTAAACTGTGGGGTGCAGGGATGTTATGGTAACGGGATACAGCGTGCTTTAAGAGGGATTGTTTATTCATGTTAATAAATTAAAGTAAAAAATGTTCACCAAGTTGTATACTTTATATATAATAACAGATATTATATTTATTTTTATGAGACATTTTTAATTTCTATAAATATTAATACAGAATATGACAAATAATGCAGGATCCCAAAGTGCTTTTTGTCCCTCTCTGCTATTATAGTTTTCAATATGGTGAAATGACATGGAAGCTTTCTAGGACTTACCTGTTCAATGTAAATAAAGAGAAGAAATTCTAAGCTTACAAAGAAAAGTCAGATCATCGGCAGAGGTCATTTGACACAAATGAGGACATATTTATGAATAAACACATTGATTTTAACAAATAAAACTACACATTGTCCCTTTAAAATATCCAGCCGTTATGTTCTGCCGTTACAGCACGCAATGAATCTTGGGATAGTCTCGGCTATGAAGGATTCATTTGTTCTGCAGAGAAATAAGGACTCATTTTGAGGCTTCGGTTGCATCTGAAATTACTTAAATGCTGCCTTCGGAGACAGCTGTCAAAGGCATGAAGGAATCAAGGTATGTCAGAATCTAATGTTTGGTTTACGCCAAAGAATGTGTCTGGAGCACAAATTTAGTGTAAATTAGGTTTTATTTTCACGTCCTTTGAAGGTCACACCCTTCAAATTGGGACACAGCTAATGAATGTCCAACAACAAAGGGGGCGGAGCAACACAAGAGGGAAAAAAGCAAACTAAAAGAAAGGGCAGACACAGACAGAACTCATGACAATTAGTTTTTTTTATAATCTAACAGTGTATTTTATTACAGATATAGATTTAATGCAATGGTTCTATGAACACACAAGTGTTTTTGTAGTGGTTCTGTGCTAGTATTTCTCATTCATTTAGTGTAATTAACAACATGCCATAATTGGCATATAAACATTTTAAAGCTGCTACACACTTTTTGGATCAAGTTAAATTGTCTGCCTTTTTTGTATCCATAGCAAGCTTTTCGAGAGGTGTTTTGACATCAGAGGCATTGTACAAGCGAAGCCAAAATCAAGAATAGCGCCTGACAAGTGGATCCACATCGTCTCGCAGCACAAAGTATGACAACGTAAGGAATACAAAGAGACGGAATATAAAGACCGATAGTAAGTGCCGTGATTTTCAGGATTTTTTTTATTTTAGTATAAGTGAGTGGGGCTTCTTTAAACGCGCGAGTCATTCGCTCATCTCTGACTTAAAAACTGCACACGGACACACACACAGACGTGCTGTTTTTAAACGCGCTCCCTGTGTCTCTTTAAGTTCCTAAACTTGAGTGCAATGATGTCACATAAGGTACGTTTACATGCAACCAAATAATCTGTTTGTAATTGTATTGATGGCTCAATCGTATTGAAAAGTCTTCATGTAAACACCTTAATACGATTGAGGACGATCAGATGCAAATTTGGATCGTATTCAAGGCGTTGGTGTACTCTGATCTGTGATCCGATCAGCAGGAGAAAAGTACGCATGTAAACGCGTGAATCGTAGTTTCTAAATCGGATGCAAAAATACCTTGTGCACATGTATAGAAGAATTGTGCTCCAAGTTCATGTGTTATATTTACCTCTTATATATCACATTCTCGTCACAAACACGTAATAGCATCACGTGCATTATTAAGGTAATGTTAATGGGGTCACGTGCTGTACTTAATTCTGCAGCATTTATGTATTTTTTAAAAAATCAGGCTACTTAAAGTAATAATATAGCGTTGTGCCTTTTGAAAACTGTTTTCATTAACTATATCTGAAAACTTCGTAAGAAGAACTTTCTCCAACTCAGTTTTGACTTTTATCTAGAGATGAAGCGTGAACTCGACAAGAGATGCTGTCTGCAGCGTAGCGTTGCCAAGTCCTCTGCTTTTTTCGAGTCTACCAGGAAGTAGAGGGCTGTAGTCTAAACTGTCCGTTTGCTGTAGGCTTTGAAATTATATTAAAAAAAAAATTATTTGAAATTCTATTAAAGTGAACTTTGAGCTTTATCATTTTGTAGGTATTATTTATGCTCTAACAGCAACATTACACACTAACTTAAGTTTGAAAAATGGTATCAGAAACAACGTGACCTTTGACTCATCCCAGTTTAGTGAACGCACAAACACACACACACACACACGGCTAGAGCAGTGGACAGCGACTGCAGCCCCCAGCAGGGAGGAACTACGAAAGCTGCCTTGCTCAAGTTAGCTAAACGAGAGCGTGTTGTTATTCATCCATTCGCAGTGAATAGTGCTAACGTAAAATACTATATCACAATGTTTGAATTAATACGCATCAGTGTGGAATCATTGTGTGCGTGACAAATTTGTAGGATAGTGAACACGAAAAAACGCATACTAAAATTACTGCAGCTGCAGTGGTTTAAATCTTAATAATCTCATTACAATTTCATCCAGTTGCACGAACAAACTGGATTACAGCGATTCTCAGTGAAACTGGGTGACTGTCAGTTGTTGTGTGTGCATATAAGATTAATGGATGTCACTGGATCACACATACACTCATACTCATTCATTTTCTTTCATGGCGGAAAGGAGACATATTGATTTTATACTGATTTTATACTGAGCAAATGATAGTTTCTAACTCCTCCCCCTAAACCAACTTAACACAAGTCATTATGCATTTTTTACATTTAAATTATTTATTATGCATATGAAGTGGTTTTGCTCCTGGGGACTTTTGGCTGTTTCCTTGTTCTTCATTCTGTAACTTGCTGCACAACCGTAAAAACAACTGAAAACTTGTATGAAACAAATGGTACTCTACCTGCTTATGTTCAGATATAACATTTTCGTGTGTGTGTATATTTGCAGGGTCAAATGTCGACAGTGGCACCCTAGTCTCAGCCTCAGTCGTCACCCCCACAGACTGTTGGCTAAACGTCTGATGTTTTTCGTACACTTTTCTGGAAACCCTGTGAGTAGTTCAGTATTGAAGGTCTGGCTACGCGAGACTACCAGGACCCCGACCTCTAGGGATGCCCCATCATTAACCATCATCCACCAGCTAAGTCCATTGTGCTGTGCTGTCCTGGCATGCTGCTATTAATGTGGCCAGATAGTTTCAGGGCACATCCCAGACTGTGAGCATCCCGTCGGCTTGCTGGCCCAGAGGAAACAACAGCAGCATCAGACCACTGAGAGCACTTTTCTGCCTGACCTTCAGTAACCCTGTACAGCGAGCGTGTTTTAACCTGGTGGAGTTGAGGTATTCTCATATCAGCTGTGTTATATAAAATCTTATACAACAGTTTTTTCTGGTTCTCGAATCAGATTGGCTAAGACCTCTTCTCAGATGTGCGATATTGTACTGATAACATTACTGTAACTGCTTCACCGTTTGTATCATTGTGCCACCTACTGGTCATTTTAGTATTAGTGAGTAGGGCTTCTTTAAACGCGTCATTATCCCATTGAAGATCAGAGTTCTTGGTTGTAAACTTAAATGCTATGATGTCACATTAGGTACGTTTACATGCTACCAAATAATCCATTTGTAATCGTATTGAAAGTTTAATCGTATTGAAAAGTGCTCATGTAAACACCTTAATACGATTGAGGACGACCGGATGCAAATTTGGATCGTATTGAAGGGGGTGGTGTACTCAGATTTTTTTGATCCGATCCGCATTAGAAAAATTTCCATGTAAACGCGTGAATCGTAGTATTTTCTAAATCTGATGCAAAAATACCTTGTGCACATGCTCAGAAGAATTGTGCTCCAAGTTCATGTGTTATATTTACCTCTTATATCACATTCTCGTCACAGAAACACGCAATAGCATCACACGCATTATTAAGATAACATGAGTGGGGTCACGCGCTGTACTAAATTATGCAGCGTTTATGTATGTTTTTAAAACATTAGGCTACTTAAAGTAATAAAATAGCGTTGTGCCTTTTGATATCTGTTTTCATTAAAGGGGGGGGGGGTTCAATGGTATTTCAAGCATTCTGACTTAACACAGTTATAGAGTTGTTTCCTCATGCTAAACGTAGGCAAAGTGTCAAAACATCAGTTGGACATGTTACAGAGTATTTCTGTGCCGAATGCACTTCGCCAGGGTTCGTACAAGTTTCGGAAAGTTTTTTTTTCGATTACAGGTCTAACTGACGTTTCAGGGGTTTTCTATACGTATCACTTCTTTATATGGGCACTTCCCCCAGAAAACCCAGCCCACCCGTCAATCAGCGGGAGACGCTAGAGCTTGCAAACATCTTATCACGCGACAGCTTTGTTTAATTTCAAAAGTCAACAATGGCACGAAAGATGAAGTGTGTTTTTGGATGTAAGGAGAAGAAAGCCAGCCTTATGGAAACAATGGATATAGTTTATTATCCGGGGTAGCAGTGGAGTTTTGCGTGTGTGTTTGATGCGGTGGATTTTCCCAACCGGGTCATGACGGGTTGCACGCGATAAGTAAGACTTCTGTCTTATGTTGGAAATATTATATAAATGACACGAACATGTAGTGAATCATAAGTTAAAAGTGTTGTATAGTGTTGCATGACTCGTACTCGGTCCTCCCACGGTAGTAACTCCTCCATTTTTTCGTACGTTATCGGAAAGATTCGGTAAAGCTAATCTTTCTTTTATAAATCTGATTAAACTAAAGACTTTTCGGAGATATAAAGGATGTCATACTACTCTATAGGTACTGCAGATTAACATCAGAAATGCAGAAACAGCGTGTGTTACGTGAGCTTTAACTATATCTGAAAACTTCGTAAGAACAACTTTCTCCAACTCAGTTTTGACTTTTATCTAGAGATAAAGCGTGAACTTAACGGAGATGCTGTCCGCAGCGTAGCGTTGCCAAGTCCTCTGCTTTTTTTCGAGTTTAGACTTGGGCAACTGTTTAAAGAGTTTCCACCTGTTTTTTTTTTTTCTGCGGGTTAAATATTAAATGGTTTTGTTGCTTAGTAATTGGTATTGGGCTGTGAATAGTCATTGGGGTGCTTTTGGGCTAGTTTTGAACATCCATTCGGATGGTTTTGTTACGTGAATCTGGCAACCCTGGCTGTGTGCTTTATTATCACCAGAAGTTGCTGTGTGTGGTTGTAAAATAAACTGTCTTGTGTTTATGCTCAAGTGGGCTCAGTGATATGTTAATAATGATATTATGGTGTTTTCCTGGTCAAAAAGGGAAAACTCACTGTTGTATGTCTCGAAAGAAACTAATGCATTTTGTGATGTAGATTACCTAGATATTACACTTAATACAAAAATTAGACTATAAATCGAGGGTATGGGGGGCCTACAAAACCTCTCAGCCCCAGGGCCTCACATTAGGTTAAAGGGAAACTTCACCCATTTGCATTAAGCTTTGTACTGTTAGAACCCCAGTCATGTTTTTGAATGGTCGTGCACCATTCCCTCAGTTTCCCCTGAGAGGGGAGAAATACTGATTTCAGTGAGGCACTTCCTTCTTTCAATGATGTAAAAATCGTCATTTTGCGTCATTGAAAGAAGGAAATCCTGTATCTCTATTGAGTGTGAAAGACTACAGACACTCATTCCTCATTTTTCCAAGGTGGGGGCTATGGGTGGGACCCACTCACGCTTCAGACCAATTACAGATCAGTGGGTGGGACTTACGAAAATATACGAACACAGACGGGAAAAAACGATCAGCCGCCATCTTTATGCTAAGCTAAGCTAAACAGAAGTTGTGGAACGAGTCAGACTTTGTTACAATAACAGTGGAAGTTAATCAATATAATATAGAAGAGGGTGATTTCGCAAGCGTGATGCTCTAATCCGCTGTTCATTGCACCTTTATGAACCACAATACAGCAAAGCGCTCAGGCAGATGTAGGAACAGAAGCCCGAGGAGAAGCCGGAGCCTGGGCGTCGGCTGGGTAGAGGAGCCCGGTGAAGAAGCAGCAACCATCGGCCTCTGCTGCGTAGAGAAGCTTGCCTGTTCTCTCGCTGTGTGGCTTCTTTATAACATTTCTGCATCAGATAAGGACATGGACGTTCGTTTGGTGAAGGTTTCGAGGCAACTTTGCGCGCGTTTGGACATGTTTATTTCAAATACGCGTTTGCTTCGGCTTCGACGAGCAAACGCGCTGCGGAGTATATGAGCTTGGACAGACTCGCGCTGTGTGCTTTCGGTTTAAGATTTCTGGATCAGATAAGGATATGAACGTTTGTTTTGTTAATGTTTCTGGTCGCGTGCTTATTTCAAAGACGTGTTTTGGTTTACAAGCACAAGCTCCAAGAGCTGAGGCAGCGCGTATGTGGAGATATTATGCAGGGGACACTTTTTGTGCAGGATGCAGGGGTAAACGGACGTCTAACTAAAGTGAGTGTTTCAATTTTCTTTGTTATACTAAGGTGGCATTTATATACACAATAGCATATCTGAGCGGTGTTTTATATGTCTATATTGTGAGAGCAGTGAGGCTGATATTACACAGATGTAATTACAGTAAACAAGAGACAAAAAGAAAATTGTTAAAACTAAATAAACATTTAAAATGCATACCCTTTTTTAACTACTTGAAAAGACATTTGTACTGCGGATCTGAAACCGCACGTTACTGTTTGAATAAGACTTTGCTACACACCAGGCCAGAGTGTTATTGTGTGTAACACAATGTAACATCACGTTTAAAAGTCAGTCATGATTTGTGTCTGTCAGACACAGTGGTGGTGGCTATTTTCTTTGTTTTACTAACGTGGCATTTATGTACACAATATCATATCTGAGCCGTGTTCCGATTAATGGGAGTGGCTTGCAGTGCTGTGCATTGTGGTGCATAGTGGGAGTTGTAGTTTTTCATACAAATGTGCTCTAAAGTCACATTTTGTCTTTTCTCGGTCAAATAGGCACACAATTATACATTTATGTTACATTTTGACTACAAATATGACTCACTTTCCATAAAGATTAATGTTCCTATCGGTGAAATGGCCCTTTAAGGCGGCCCTGCCCTTACCTAAGTGTTTATACTAAGTATTTTACGTTAGTCTCTGCCAAAACATGGCAGCGGAGAAGCGGTTGCTATAGTTACAAAATCTCACAGCCTAAACAAATCAACGCACGCAGCTCAACAAAAGGCGGATTTGTGTACAATGAAACATAGCAAATAACAGACTGTGCCGCATATATAAAACCTGAAAGTAATTCAAACTGGAAACACTTTAGATTGACGGACGATCAAACCGCTATTCTCCTAATAAATGCGCATCACTTTTCTCTAAGGCATTATTTCGATCGTTAGAAATGCGCGTTGGTACTTCATTTTCTTAACCATAAAATCAGCCATCGCGTGTGACGTTAAGGGACCTGTTATAGTCCCTTAAGTTTTTAAAGGAAAATGAGACTTAAGGACTTTGTAGCAACGCATAGCAGAACTTAAGGTAATAGTTTAGCATTTAAGGGTAAATACTTATTGACAGCCTTAAGGTTCACTTAAGGGTTTTTCTTGCAGCCCATTTTTTATTAAGGGCACCCTTAACCTTATATTTAAGGGATTTCTTAACCTAAGGACTTTAATGCAACCGGGCACAGATCATCAGTATATCAGGACACAAAGCGTTTACATTGTCCATCAAAGTGGCTTCTGTATTTGGATGTATGATTGGATCCCTTGCAGGTAGACGCGCTGGATGAATAGCTGTCAATCACAGATTGCTACAGCTGTCTTTAACCACATGATTTAGGGTTGTCGCGGTAACCGCAATCCTATATTGTTACTGAGAAGCCAACAGCAGAGATAACTAGTAAACCCAAAAACCATGATATTCACATTTTAAGCTTTATTTTTTTAGCTTTAAAGGCTTTATCTTTGTTTATCTGCAACGTCCGCACCGGGGATGCACGTTTCAGCCGATGTAACGTTACTTGACTTTCACCCGCATGCTAATTTTGCATCAACAACAAAATCTGTGTGAAACATTAGGATGACCATCAAGACTTTTTAGTCTGCCTTAATAACGGGTTTTTGATTCGCTCTGAACTTATACCTTTTTTTCTGTAGCGTACTTTGTTTAATCGCATATTTTTAAATCAATCATACGTAGACTGTTGTTAGGTATGTTTCTTGGTAATTTTAATATGATTTAACTAAAAGAGCTTACAATTTCCTAAATTTCCTGTTCATGTCTCTCTCTATAATGCGTAAGAAGTTAAGTAATGTAATTTACAAACACATTTATAAGTAACTTACTTTGCATGAAACCAACACTGAATAAATGTATTTAGTTTGTTATTATCATTTGTACGCGTTTTCAAGTAACTTGAAATGTGTTCAATGAGATACTGCTGACTGAGGAGAAAGAAGCGCAACATTCACGTTGAAATGTCGCCATGGAAACTCAAACATTATAACGATCCATTCTGCCATTAAATATTAAATCACTCCATAAATAGTGGAAACATATTAAACATATGCCTTAATAAGTTGAATACAGTCAGCAGTGTTAATGCTTTTGTATATAGATTTATTTCTAGATACTTTCAAGCTTAGCTAGCATTGCGCCACAATTATGAATTTGTGCGTCTCTCACCTGCGCTCCACCTAACGTCCTTTAGTTTTTGACAGCTGTCAGTGAGAGGAGATGATAGTGGGCTGGGTTTTGTGTGACGTTGACCTGTAAATGCAGATACGATTCCTGGGTTGCGTTTACATTACACTGAGATCCGATCACAAAGCGTCCTCGACTACCTCTGCATCAGGACACACAGATTGGATAACATTCCAATCACAGATGCGTTTACACTTGTCTTTTCAATGTGTATGTGGACAACATCCGGATACAGGTTGCATGTTAATGCCAAGTGTGAACGCAGCCAGAGGTTCCACAATTTTCATTACCTGCTGTACGCGCCCACGGTCCTGTCACTGGGACACAGCGGAGACGTTTCTGACTTATTATAATATTTATTTTCTTTTAGAAAATGACACGTTGATCTAGATTAACCAAAAGTACATCAAATTAATCAACCTTAGAAATATACGCAACATGCACATAATAATATTAATACAAAATAGTGACAAGAAACTTTTTTCTGCTAAATACATGCTTTTATTTAAGGTAGGTTTTAAATGTTTATTTTAAAATATCCAACTGTTATGTTCAGCCATTACAGACACGAAATGAATCTTGTGAGAGCCTCGGCTGTGAAGGATCTATTTGTTTTGTCTTTAACAGCATAGAGGAATGAGGACTCATTCTGGGGCTTCGACTGCGCCCGAAATCTCTAAATTGCTGCCTTCGGAGACAGCAGTCCAGGGCATGAAGGAATCAAGGTATGTCAAAATCTAATGTTTGGTTTACGGCCAAGCATGTGCAGTGTAAAGTTTTATTTTCACGTCCTTTGAAGGTCGCACCCTTCAAATTGGGACACAGCTAATGAATGTCCATGACAACAAAAACGGGGTGTAGCAACACTGGAACAAGTGGGAACAAGGCAAACTAAAAAAAAGGACACACAGACAGGACTCGTGACAATTTAATTTTTGTTATTCTTTAACAGTGTATTCCATTACAGATAAACAGATCTGCATACAAAGACTCACAATCACCAGTGCCAGTTATACTTTGTTTATAGACCCCTTAATCGCCTACGTCACTGTGATGTCACCACTCTAGCTGGAGGCAAAAAATAAGTAGGAACTTATAGCAGCTAAAAATGTGAGGTTTTGACTCTAAAATGTCATCTTTGTTTTGTTTTTGGCTGGCAGAACAGAAGGAACAGCACTTTTGGTTCAAAACTAAAGTTTTACCGGATCCCGGCAGACATTCCTTCAAAGAAATCAAGAAGACAATTGTGGTTGAATGGCATACAGACTGGACGGAGATGATCATGAATAATGCTTGTTTGCAGTGCACACTTCATATCAGGTAAAATAATCCATGCATATGTACTGGTGTGTTGGTTTTATCTAGTACAAATCAGCAAGTTTCTGTTTTTTATGTGAAAAGTCAGCAACCTTCAGCAATATTGTTTAGCTTAAATGTTAAACAAACATGCAGCGATAGATGTGTGTGCCATCCTTTAAATGGTCTCTTAAAATAATCCACATTGCTTATCACAGTTAGCCCAGCGATAGGTTACATTAGACACTAAGCTGTGATAAAATTGCCTAAACCACCCAAAAGTAATTTATATGTTGTCTACGCTGTAAAAAATACTTTGCTGCCTTAACATTTTTTGTTGAATCAACTCAGATTTACAAGTCATTTCA
Source organism: Misgurnus anguillicaudatus (assembly GCF_027580225.2). Classification (NCBI taxonomy): domain Eukaryota; kingdom Metazoa; phylum Chordata; class Actinopteri; order Cypriniformes; family Cobitidae; genus Misgurnus; species Misgurnus anguillicaudatus. The sequence goes on along the minus strand of NC_073360.2, from coordinate 14,912,484 downwards.
GCTCACTATGATTTATCTTGACTAGAGATGAGTTGTTATAATTACAGGTGAGTTGTTATAACTTATAAAATTATGTTGACTTCTCAACTATATTTTATAAATTGTTAAAACTCATGTCTGTTTACATGACTTGTAAATCTGAGTTGATTTAACAAAAAATGTTAAGGCAGCAAAGTATTTTTTACAGATATCCAAAATCGCGATTTACAAAAAATAGGTGTCACGGTCCCGCAGAAAGTGCATATTCTGACAGTTCCAAACCTTCTTCATCCATGTTTAATGTTGACAAGCATAAGCTAGCACGTTTTAGGAGGGATTTTAAATCAGTCCTGGAGAGCCGCAGCCCTGCAGTTTTTAGCTCCAACCCTAAACCTCACCTGTCTGAAGGTTTCTATTAACTATTTAGACCTTGATTACCTGTTCAGGTGTGTTTGATTAGAGCTGGAGCTAAACTCTGCAGGACTGCGGCTCTCCAGGACCGACGTTCGCCACCCCTGGTTTGTACAGTGTGAGTGAAGTGTCTGTCAGCTGTATAAGTAAAGAAACAAATGGTACTATGTGTATATAATAAAACAATGTAGCGTGCTGAAGTACATTGATATTACATTGCAAACTGTAGAATACTAAATAGATTTGGATTAGATAATTGGATTCTATTTGTTCAAACTGATAAAATGTGTAGATTGAATACATTGTATGTCACTTGAAAGCTGCTGATACGGTGGAGCTACATATATTAGCTGAGCAGTGGTTTATAATGGCAGCTGCAGTTGATTTTAATCTTAATAATTTTAGGGTTGCCTAACGATTAATCACGATTAATCTATTGTAGAATAAAGGTTTTTGTTTACATCATATATAACCTCTGATCTATATAAATGACTATATTATGTATAGAACTTAACATAAGTGTCAGGTGAAGCCAGCGCAGCGTTTGAGCGGCCATCTTGCTATGCCCAACTGACAGAGGGCGTCATTGACCACGTTTACATGCCCACCAATAATGCGATTATTTCCAATAATGCGAGTAAGGTCTTAATCGCAGTAAGATGTTTACATGACTGGTGCTAACCTCTTCACTCCGGTTTACATGCAGTTTTTATTTTCGGATTATTCACACAAAGTCCAATGCAGAGCACAAATGATGAACTCACATATATGGTCCACTGTTTTAATTTACTTACGTTAAATGACAAACACGTTGTTATAGATGTATTTCATTATCCGGTGCCGTGATGAAGATCTAAATATGACAGTGCCTGTAAAGGGCGTTCACATGATATAAAAATATAGTTTTAAAAATCGTTTTATATTAAAGATAATAGCAAAGCTCACACAACAACTATAACGATAGTGATTTTGGCACATGATGAACGATAAACCATTGACAGCCAGTCAAATCTATTTGAACTTGAAGTGCACGCGCACTTAAAATGCAGTAGAAAGCTCATTCATTGCTGAGGTTATAACATAAAATTACCTCAGGTATCCAGTGCTGATGCAGTTGTTGCTGTGAACTTTTTCTACCACACTGACTACGCCAAAAGGTAAGATATTAACCTACTACATTCATTGTTTAGTTACGCGAAACGCAGCGAGTTGAGGACATCTGCTGGTTTCCCGCTGTGTAAATGCAACAAGAACAGCATACATTCAGTGACATGTAAACAATTGCAAAAAAGTTTTTTACAAGAAATATCCAATATTAGGTAATGCCGCGCTCGTTGAGCGAATTAGCATGAAGTTATCATTATGATGTGGTCACTAATATATTTATTGTTATAATTATCGTTATAATGTCCCTTAAGCTTTTATACACTGCTGTCGTGTTATTTGAGCTGTTTCTGAATGAAGGCAGACTGCTGACAGCGAGTCGTGTTGGCAGAGTTCATGTAAAACTTCCTAATGTCAAGTTTAAAACGTATTTGTGGTTAAGGTGCGTGACTAAAACACACGTGCACTTAATTAGTGCGGTATAAATGCGATTAAAGCGTTTACATGGACGCATACTGCGATTTTAAACGGCGTACGCCACCTCTTTTAATGCGATTATACTTACTGTGATTATGAGCTTAATCACATTATTTTTATTGAATTATTGCGTTTACATGAGGTAAAGTATAATCGCAGTATTGACAAAATCCCATTATAATCGCATTATTAGTGTGCATGTTAACGCGGTCATTGACTTGCATTTAAAAATCCTGATCTAAATTCACCCGGTTTACAGCGTATCAGTCACAAGATTCATTTTTAGGATGTGTACGTAAATTAATGGTTAATTCTGGTGTTATTTGTGATGTTTCAATCGTGCAGGAAAAGAGATTTATAAAAAATTAAGGTGAGTGTGTCTGCTGCAATTGTTAATGACACGGGTATTAATAGTTTTTTGACATTAAGGTACACGGTCAGCGTTATTTCTCTGAATAAGTTTAGGTAACTTGTAAAGATAACGTCATTAAAAAACCAGCAAATTATTGCATCCAAATACGGTACAAAGCATGATTATTTATTTACGTTTCAGAATGAGCATGTTTGTCATTAATACTAAATATGCTGCGGTCTGTCCACCAGTCTAAGATTAAACTGTACAAGCGAGCGTAGTAATTATGTAAAGTATAAAAGAGAGCTCTAAGTTAAGCCAATGTCAGCTGACTCCCTAGGGCTTCGAAAAACTTCTAGGAATAAAAGCCTTGAGCGAGAGCCAGACATAGCTGGTTTTATAGAAGATACACTATACAGTAGCAAGAAAAAGTATGTGAACCTTTTGGATTATTAATGATTTTATGATCTGATCTTCATCTAAGTCAATGGTATTGACAAACATAATATATTATTACTTAAAAATAATTACACAAAAAATCTGTTCTTTCATGTCTTATTTAACACCCTCATTCAATATTGAAAACAGCAGTGGAAAAAGTAAGTGAACCCTTAGAATTAACAACTGGCTGACCCCCTTGGCAAAAATAACCTCAACCAGGTAAGTGAACCAGGTAGCTGTGGATCAGTGCCCAGTTGCATGAAAATAACCAAAATTACTTTTAAATACATTTTTCCTGAGGGACTTTTATTTTGATGCGGTGATCTGTTATGAGTAGCCATGGAAACAGAGTCGTCAGTTGTGGAAGAACCATCTGGGAACAACACAGACGCTGTATACCTTAATCGGAGGCTCGGAACATAACATTAGGAATGCGTGGTAGGGTTGGTCGATGTCCCCATAAATTGGCAGTTGACGATGGTTACGTAAACCATCGCGATGGACGATGATATCGTTAGGTGGGGGGGTATTTTAATTTTTCGTTATTATTCGTTATTATATAATTATTATTCGTTATTTTACTTTATTACTTCCACTTAAGAAGAGTTGTGCACTTTTTATTTTAATATATATTTTACATAAATACTATTCTGTACTTAAAATCTATAATTTAGTTATTTTACTATCCCAACTAATGTCTCTTTCCTATAGGTGGCACATAAGGGGAAAAAGTAGCTTTAATCCACTGAAGAAGAGTTGTGCACTTTTAAGCACTTTTTAATCTCTTTACATAAATATTTTTTTCTATTTAAAAGCTATAATTTCGTTATTTTACTAACCCAACGACTCCTCCGCGCTTTCCAAATTTTGCACGTAAATATCTGTGCATATGTGCCACAGTACTCCGTCAGAGAGCGGGTCTTCAGCACCGCGGGGAGCAGCCAGCACTTCAATCCGCAGCTTATTAAAACTAGACAAAGTGAACAGGGCCAGACACATCGAAATTTAAACATGGTCTGTGTATGTAAATCCCGCGTTTCGGTCGGAGTGTTGTTCCCGTTTTCTTGTTCTTGACGTTCGCTGAATTCTGGGTTTATATCCTAATCTGCCGCTTCAGTGCAGTATAGCCTCAATGTAACAATGAGCACGATCTCCCGAGACACTACAATAGGCTACTAATAAATGATTAATATGGGCTGTTTTCTTGTACAAAATTAATTATTTTAAGATAAATGTACAACATGTAAAAAGACAAGATTCTAGCAATGTCAAGATTAGGGATGGGCATTTTCCAGTAACTTACTATTACCAGTAATTTACTATTACTTTTAATATTAAATTTTTCGAATATTTAAGCTCTTAAAGAACGAATATTCGTTTATTGAAATTATGTTAATCAAGACATGCGTGTTTTGTATTTTTCATTTTGTCATAATTTCACAGAAGGCTAATAATTAGGAAATATCCACAACAAGCTAAACTTATATTCTGTATGTTGTAAGTTGAAAAAATATCCTACAGAAAAAAATGCGTTAAAACTTAATGCGGAGCGAAGTCTAGTCAAATCCTTAGTTTCAAGTCGGTCGTTAGTATTAATTCATTACTGTTTGATCTTACATACATTATGTTATACCAAATATTATACACTAACCCCAAATCTAAGCGAAGTTTGACGACTTGCGAAGTTTAAAGTTTGAGGACTTGACAAAGTAGGCTATCATCATTTAAACAGACTCAAAACACCAAGAGACCGGAGCAAACGAAAAAACACATCTACATAACCGACTGCTCAGTCGCCATATAAATATCTTCTCAGTTTAGTTTGACATGTATTTGTGAATAAAGAAAACCGTATTTATCCTACCTGCTTCGGTGAAAGCCCGTTCTTCTGACTAGATACAATAGCCTAATGCTGGTGCTGCGGAGAAAACTTCCTCGTGATGATGATTATCCGATAAAAACAACAGACGGATTGAACAAGATTGAATATCGGTATTTAACATTATTTTACAAATAACGTAAGCGGCTCGATACCTTATTGTTGACTGTGCAAAGTTACTAACGTTAGCTTAATTTAACAACATTTCACAAAGACGGTGCTTTGCTTTAAACTGCCATGTGCAGTTATCCGGTTCATTTTCGAAAGAGCACCGCATATAATAAATGTTCTCCGTTTCATTTCGTTCTCCGTGTCTGTCTCCTTATTAACAAAATAAAGTAGACTTTATAACAGAAAGCTTACAAATCTCTCATGATGTGTTGATGAGGGCGGCGGAGAAGCACGTTTAATAACACGTGAGCCCTCACTGAGCCAGTGGCCAAATACGGCGCGGCGCGGACAAACCCGGAGATAAAAGGAAAAACTTAAATTCGTCTGCAATCTGCATTGCCAAACAATCAGAAATACATACAAATTAATGTTCATGTATATTTTACATTTAAGTCTGTAAAAGACAGTATAGATGAAGTGAAAAAGCATTAAATAAGTTGTTACCCTTTGGTGGCACATTAAAAACAAACAAACATTCGAATAGCATTTTTTAAATTCGAATTATTATTGCCATTCGAATATTCGAATATCCGTGCCCATCCCTAGTCAAGATCAAATGCCTGACAGGATATTTTCACAGACTAACACACGTCACGTCTCAGGCATAGACTACAGTATTTAAAATAGCATATATGCATTAGTTATATTTTCTATTTAATTTATAGAGCAATTCACGCAAATATATTAGGTTAACTATAGTCTATATAGTCTAGAGAGAGTAAGTGTATGACGACTCGCAGCGGAGTGGGGAGGGGGCGTGGCATCACGATGGTGTCTCTCCATCGTGATGTCAGTCAACCATCACGATGGACGATGATATCGTCTATCGGCACAACCCTAATGCGTGGTTAACCCTCTGGGGTCCGACCATTTTGGGACACTCTCAGAGGTTCTGACATGCTCTTACATTTGGTCTTTTTTCACTTGCTTTAAAACATAATAATGGCAATTGTCACATACCACTGCGTAATATATTCACTGTATAAAATATTATGAGCTACATTAGGCCTGGGGCGGTAACCGGATTACCGCCATACCGCGGTCACGTGACCCATGCCGCGGCTCTAAGCTCCTCACCGTCATAACCGCAAAAAAAAATAAATCTTGAAACATTGGCCTGCACTTGTGTGTATATGTGGGGATGTTATACACGCAGCTTGTTAACAACCGCAACTTGTTAACTGAATATTAAATGATATGATTTTAATATTAAATTGTCATTGAGTAGAAATACAGGTGACGTTGTCTGTCACTCGTTTAAAGTAATACAAACATTTTATCTAATTTGAACGTGCAAACAGCCGCAACAGATCAACAACAGAATCAGGTTTCATACATTATCAAATTTTCACGCAACATAAAGAGCACGCGATCAGTCCGAGGATTAATATCCAAAGAGATTAGATTGTCTCTTTTTCATCTAGCCTACAACAGTGGCCCTTTCTAAAGCAGGACACATTTCAAAAAGTTTTGCTTTTGCGTCTTCTTTCTCTGTTTGTGGAAAAAGAAAGATGTTTATGGTAAGGGTCGAAGAAAGAAGTGGTCTGTCCGAGCACGCGAGACAGAGGCGGACTGCCACAGACGCGGACTGCCCGGGTGCGCGCGAGACAGACGGACCGCGTCATCTTGCACACACACACGCGTCTCCATGCAGCTTCCCAGCTATACTCAAGCACGGACACATATGCAGTACAAGTGATTTCTCATACGAATGGTTATTTTACCAGACCGTCAGGGCAGCAATAATTTGCGTCATTTACAGGCTATTCACAAATTAAGGATAGAAAAGTGGCGAAATGTCTGTCGGCACGTGTGGACACGCACAATGCGTTAACATTTTTTAACTGATAATATTAATTGTTCAAGTTGTTGAATGTTGAAATTAAAGAAATGTGGAAGGAAATAATATTCACTTTACATGTTCCTTAAGAAATTTGCACGTGTTTTGTATTGAAGATAAATAAATCATGCATGTTATTTAACTCGTTGTCTTGCCAATAAACTGCAAAACCGCGGGAATTTGTTGATTACCGACCGCGGTTAAAAAAAATACAAACCGGCCCAGCCCTAAGCTACATATATGTACATGTTTGTATTTTTGAGAGAAAAATGTTTATGCGTGGTTTTTAAAAAAGCACAATTTTTAAGTCACTGATATAAGTCCACAAAACCCATACTAAACATGGTTTAACAAGACTTTTCTAAACATAATCTAGTAGTCTAGAGTTTTTTCTTTAAAATGATGTGACAATCACCATGCCTACTTATTCACATAAAACAATGTATTGATTTAGAAATTGTAAGACACTTTTTGTTTAGAGGGGCCGTATGCGAGAAGGATTGATTGACAGCTAGCAAACAAAGGCTCGCATAATGAGCTGCATAATGTGGCAGGAATGTGAGAATGAACTACAGTAAAGAATGTGAGGACAAATGTATACATGTTTGTTTGAGGTTTATTAAGTTAACAATATAATCAAAATAGAAATGATGGTTAGTAGGACATTTTAAGTTTATTTGGAAACAAACCCTATTCAAAAACTTTGTATAAACTAAGAAACTGATACACAACAGAGCTGTAAACTTCATGTGGCTCATGTTACCATATAACTTTGTCCAAAAAGTGTTTTTCCACTTCATAGTTTTGTACTGATGAGAGAGATGCAGACCTCTAAGAGAGTTATAAACAGCTGTTAGCATAAATTGTCCACAGAAATACCCTTACTTATGTAACTGATGGGTAAATGTCACTGATACTAAGTTACATTATACTATCTTGTACATAAACTTAATCTCAGATAAACATCTGCAGCAATTAATATAAAAAGCTGTTTTCAGATGACTGTTTTCAGATGGCCATCCCCTTATCGTCTAGCTTCTGTTTTAAACGTGTTTCTATAAGCGCGTATGAACTTTAAAAACACATCGCATGTGCGCGAGCTCGCGTCTCCGTGTAACGCAGCGCTCATAAAAACGGTGTCGCGTGTAAAGCGCAATGTATGGAATTACCTTGCATGTAAACAATATGGAATCATTTTACAGCAAATCCCGCAGTGCAGCATTACTCAAAGTTGCCATGAAGGATACGAAAGTGAATAATAACTGTCTAACACTGTACAGCATGTAACAAATATCCGCCATTACGGGAGGTCACGCGGATTTGTTTGTAAATAAGCATGTTATCAAGGAATCATATTACAACACACACTTAAAAGATACAGCAGTTCAGGCTTACTGAAAGTTTCCATGAAGGATATAAGTGAATAACTGTGTTTAATAACACTTTTACAGCATGCAACAGTGAAATCCGCCATTACGTGAGATCGCGTCCGTTTGTAAACAATGCGAAAGTTTTCAATCCAAAGCGTGCAGTCTGCTAAGGTTGCTTAACGTTACTGTATGTAGGCTGAACTGCACAAGCCATGAGCATATTAAGTTACATGATAGCAAATATAAATGGTATAAATTAACTGTTAACGTTAATTACTTCTAATCCAGCTCCCAGTGCGTCCTCCATTGTTCTTCTAAGGTAACATTAAAGATAAATGCTTCTCTTCCTCAATGTCCAGACATAAATGAAGATATTCCTCACGTGTGTGTAAAGTTTATCTCCCAAACATGCGGTAAAGTCTTTAAATCTGATCAAACTTTACGCTTTGCTTGTTATGGTTGAACAGGTTGTGTCTTCATTACCATGTCAACAGCTGTGGGCGTGGCCAAATTAAAGATAATGAAGTCAGCCAGGAAAAACGGTACTCTCTTTACTTCAATGCAGATTACATAAACAGGCAATATTTGTTTTCGATTATATTTAGCTTGTTTAAAAGTAGACATTTCAGGCTTTCTTTGGATATGTGTATCATGCTTGTGTGACGAGTATTCGCGGAGTTTCAATTGATTTTTGTAACGTGTTTTGAGAGACAGCTGGCGGAGACAGAAATGTCTGGAAGGACACCCTGTTTATTTTCTTTATTTGACAAAAACACAAAGATCTGTTGTTATTGTGAATGAACACATATTAAAGAAGACCCTTTACCGGTTCAAATGATGTCAAACACGTAAGTGTATGATTATTAATGTTGGAGTATTTTAAGTTGATTCTGCCATGATAAGGAAAAAACACGTCAAAACGCGGCCCCGCGTTTTTGGACCCCAGGGGGTTAAAGTTTGTTTTTGAAGATGTTCCAGCTCGTGTGGGGAGTGTTTGTTTACTTTGTGTACAGCAGATTCATTTGTAAAGTCGATGCTGGATTTGCAAAGAGACTGTGATTAAAAGCACCACTAATATTGGATCTAGCAAAAATGACACAGTTGTATACAGAGTAAGTAAAACATTTTTATTTAAGATAATGTTTCTGCGTTTCACTATTGCTTTGTAAGAGATGTCCTGTTGTAACATCTGTGTCTAAACATGTATGTTTGACTGTTTTAATTTACTAAAAACATTAAACGATTAATAAAGGTGCAACAATCAACAATACAATTGTAATTTAACAGTAGAAATATACAAAGTTAGTAATAAGGAAGGACTTACCAGCCCCAATTTAGATTCTGATGCCCGCTTACTGTGTTGTATACGGTTATTTAGGCAAGTTGCGTTTGAAAGGTCCAAACGCAACAAAGCTTTTTGTATCATATAACTTGTATGTTACATTACGTGTATGTAAGAGCAACCTCACAAGCACAATAGAAATATACAAAGTTATTGATAAGGAATTATCAGCCGCGGTTTAGATTCTGATGCGCGCTTACTGTGTTGTATATGGTAATTTAGTCACATCGAGTTTAAAGTTTTGTTTCTACTTTACGATACATATTGTTATTTATGTGTATCATCTTTAGCACCCAGAATATTTTGTGGCTCAAACATATGTGTTCGGCTGCTATTTTTACACAATGTTTTTAAAACATTTCCCCACATGTAATGATGGGGAATGAAGCTATCCAATCATAGCAGTGGGCGTTTGTTTTACCCTCACTTAAGGAGTTTCATGCAACCGGGCACAGACCTGCACATCGAGATATTGGTATACCCAACCGGCAGACAGCGTCATTGACTTCCATTCAAAATCATGTTTTGAATTCACCCCCTTTACAGCGTATCAGTCACGCAAGATTATTTTTAGGATATGTGCATGTAAATTAACTGTTAATTCTGGTGTTATTTGCAATGTTTATGTTTTAATCGGGCAGGATAATGGATTTATAAAAACCGTTAAGGTGAGTGTGTCTGCTGCATTCTGTTAATGACACGAGTATAAATAAATTTTTTTGACATTAAGCTACAAGGTCAGCGATATTTCTCTGAATAAGTTTAGGTAACTTGTAATTTAAGGTTAGATAACATAAAACCGGCAAATTGTTGCATGCACATACGGTACAAAGTATGATTATTTATTTCGATTTCAGAATGAGCACGTTTGTCATTAATACTAAATATGCTGCGGTCTGTCTGCTGATCTGATAATGTAATGAAGATGAATGTGTAATAACTGATTAAAAACTAAAATGTACTACTTTCAGTAAATAACTATGTACATGCTTAGGATGTTTGTGTTGTAATAATGTACAGGGAAACTTCAGATATAAAAATGAAGACTAGTAAAGTGATGTTTTATCATTAAAATCTGATCGCGTCCATTGATTTAATAGAATGTTTGGGTATACCAACATGGCGGCGCGGTGGCTTCACAGTTGTGACGTCATGCGCAATCCAGTCATTTATATAGATCAGTGTCACGACCCCACAAGCAGAGACAGAGTTTATAGTTACGATTATTTGAATTATTTTGACACTTCATAAATGTCAACAACAGTGATATATTATGTGATGAACTAGGCTAAACCTGTGTTAACTTGTTTTGAAGTGACTCATACTGTGCAACAATACCTCATACAAAGGGAGTTAGTGAAAAGTTAAACTAAAAACTTGTATGAAACAAGTGGGATGCCCCATCATCAACCATCATTCACCAGCTCACTTCACTGCGCTGTCCTGGGATGCTACTATTAACGTGGCCAGACAACTTCAGGACACATCCCAGACCGTGAGCATCCCGTCGGCTCACTTGCCTAGAGGAAACGACAGCAGTATTTCAAAATCGAAAAGTAGGGGAGTACCACCAGCATCAGACCACTAAGATCACTTTTCTGCCTGACCTTCAGTAACCCTGTACTGCGAGCGTGCATTAACCTGGAGTGGAGGTATTCTCATATCAGCTGTGTTATATAAAATCTTAGAGCACATTTTACTTTGGGGACCTTACTGATCTGGAAGGAAATTAATGATTTAAAAGCAAGAAAATCCATTTGAAGCTGCTGTGTCACATTTGTTGGATGTGTTAAAATATTTTTCCATATGCATGTCACAAGGTGATTGCATGCAACATGGTGGAACTCATATTCCGTGGTTTGTTTCCCCGCAAGGAGGAGGGGTTAGCAGAGGGACCAAAACAAGCAGCATTGGATGTCCTGATTGTAAACTAGGTACAGGTGTGCAGCGGAAATGTGTGGAATCGGATTGGTTAACAGCAGATGGGCGATGTTTTAAGGGAGAAGACTTTTAGCATCGGGAGGATGTTTTTGGGGAGACGTAGTTTGCTGTGTGCACTGAATTATCGATCGGAAAGGAATATCGTCTTGATAACTTTGCTTTGGCGACGTGAGAGCTCGTAACGAGGACGTAGTTTGCTGTGTGCACTGAATTATCGACCGGAAAGGAATATCGTCTGGATAACTTTGCTTTGGAGACGTGAGAGCTCGTAACGAGGACGTAGTTTGCTGTGTGCACTGAATTATCGATCGGAAAGGAGTATCGTCTGGATAACTCTGCCTTGGAGACGTGAGAGCTCGTAACGAGGAGTTGACAGCGGCTACGAGCGCATTGGAAACGGGGTTGCGTTGGACTGTGTAATGCCCCGGCCACCTTTCAGAGGCTTATGCAGCGGTGTCTGGGGGGGCAGCTTGCAGAGTCTACACTGGTTTACCTAGATGATGTTATTGTCTTTTCCACAGATTTTACCACCCATCTAACCCATCTGGAGGAGGTCTTCCGGGCCATGGAACGATATGGGCTAAAGTTGCGGCCGGACAAGTGCCAACTCTTCCAGAAGGAAGTAAAGTACCTTGGCCACTGTGTGAGCAGTAAAGGTGTTTCCCCTGATCCAGAGAAGGTTGCAACTGTGCAAGCATGGCAGCCGCCAACTACTGTCCGACAGGTACGAGCTTTCTTGGGGTTTGCAGGATATTATAGGCGCTTCATTAAGGACTTCTCTAAAATTGCAAAGCCGCTTAATGAACTGCTGGTGGGCACTGGACGTCCTAGAGGTCGAGGGTCACCCCCGATAGTGTGGAGCTCAGAGTGCACTACAGCCTTTCAGAGGCTCAAACAGGAGTTGCTTCTGGCACCCATTCTAGCCTATGCAGACTTTACAAAGCCCTTCATCGTATATACAGATGCTAGTAACTGTGGGTTAGGGGCTGTACTAGCGCAACAACAAGGGGGTGCAGAGCGGGTGCTTGCATATGCTAGTCGGAGTCTGCACCCGGCTGAGCGAAATCATTGCTGTTTTGCCTGTGTGTAGCCAACGACCCGCTAGCCCACTGAACCACTCTAGTGATCATTACATTGAACGTGCATCATTGCTGCTCTGCTTGTGTATAGCCAACGACCTGCTAGCCCCACTGAATCACTTTAGCGATCATTACACTGAACGTGCATCATTGCTGCTTTGCCTGTGTGTAGCTAACGACCTGCTAGCCCCATTGAACCACCCTAGTGATCATTACACTGAACGTGCATCATTGCTGCTTTGACTGTGAGTAGCCAACGACCCGCTAGCCCACTGAACCACTCTAGTGAATATTACATTGAACGTGCATCATTGCTGCTCTGCTTGTGTATAGCCAACGACCTGCTAGCCCCATCGAATCACGTTAGCGATCATTACATTGAACGGGCATCATTGCTGCTTTGCCTGTGTGTAGCCAACGACCCGCTAGCCCCACTGAATCACTCTAGTGATTATTACACTGAACGTGCATCATTGCTGCTTTGCCTGTGTGTAGCCAACGACCCGCTAGCCCCACTGAACCACTCTAGTGATTATTACACTGAACGTGCATCATTGCTGCTTTGCCTGTGTGTAGCCAACAACCCGCTAGCCCTACTGAACCACTCTAGTGATCATTATATTGAACGTGCATCATTGCTGCTTTGCCTGTGTGTAGCCAACGACCCGCTAGCCCCACTGAATCACTCTAGTGATTATTACACTGAACGTGCATCCTTGCTGCTTTGCCTGTGTGTAGCCAACGACCCGCTAACTTTACTGAACTACTCTAGTGGCCTTCCTTGCTTTATCGAACTGATTTCGCCCTCTAGTCTGCCCCACCCCCTGTGTGGATCTGACTGGGTAGTGTACCCTAGTCTAATTGCCGCCTGCCTGCCACTGTCCTGAGTCAACTGCCTGCTGATTGTTGGTGTGAACATTAGAGTGTGGCCTCACTTGAACTTGGTGTTGTGGTGTTCTTCTGGAGTGTGTATCACGATTGCAGTGGATTTTCCCAGGCCTCGTTGACGTGGCGGTGTTGGAGTCAGGAGGATCTTATTACCAGGTAATAGCCTGTACAGGACTAGGTGAGCAGTTTTAATTCAAACGTTGGCGGCCTGGGCTGCTTACAAATAACCTTTTGCTTTACTTTACCAGTTTACCTGTTGGGGGGTTTCCGGTGGCCGAATAGCTCTACCCTTGAGTGGGAGAGTGTGGGGACATCTTCGACAAAAGCCAGGCCCAGTTATATCGTGTGGCGAAAGACTACTGCCTTGTTTTTAGACTTTTTATTGTGAATTTCAATAAATTATTGGTTTTACCTTATTCTGTGGGCCTTCGAATCTTATTGGTGGGTGTGGTCTGCTCCTCAGGGTGGTAAGTTGTGGTGGTCGCTTGATAGCGGTCCGCCGGGGTCACATGCACAGTCAGCTTTTAATAGCTTTTGGATGGTGGATTTGCAGTGTGTCAACCTAGGGTGTCAGTTTTGCCCTGTTCCCTGCAAAAACCTTTATTAACCATGAGGACTTCAGGGCGTTGTTTAGGGGGCTGTAGGTAAGTAGATTCAGATCAGTTTTTTGGGCGGGGAGTTCTGTATGAAACCATTGTACAGTGTAGATGCCTTTTTCTTCATTAATGTTGTTTGGAATTCGTTGTCTTGTGCCAGCAAGATTTTGGGGCAAGCTTTTTTTTTAGCTAATGGAAGACAAGGAAGTGTTAAACATCTCACTAATTTAGCATTTTGGTGATTTTGTAATTTAATGATGCAAAAAGACATCACATTTATCAAGAACCTGATAACATTAAAGCTCCCATTCTGTCTGTGATTTTAAAGCTTTGATTGTGTTTACAGTGCACAATATAACATGTGTTCATGTTTCACGTGTAAAAAAAACGCGGTAATTTTCACACAATTTACTTATCTGTATAGCGCTGTTTTCACTGTCCTCAAAACGGGCTGATGTCTTCCTTGTTATGTGAAATCCCTCCTTCAGAAATACGTATTGAGTTCTGATTGTGTAGTTTGATTAGTGTGCTGTGATTCGATAGCAGCTTAGCTTAGCAGAGCCGTTTGAGCCAAAGCTGGTGACTTACGTATTCCTGTGGGCGGAGTGTAGTCAACCAACTTTTTTTACTGACGTCATTGAAGCAGGAAATAGAGGGCTGTAGTCCAAACCGGCCGTTCGTTGTAGGCTTTTAAAGAGGAATTCTATTGAAGAAAATATATCGCCTGGCAGTGAAGTTTGAGCTTTATCATTTTACAGGTATTATTTATTCTATTATAGCAGCATTACACACTAACTAGGGTTTATCTCTTCTGTTACTTGGAATTGGGTCTCGAGCCCGACCAAGATTCGAGCTGCCTTCGAGAACAGCAAGCCAAGTTCGTTTAGGTTCCATTAATTATTAAGACTAAATGGGCAGGCAAACTAGTAAAAACAAAGTAAAAAACAATCCACCAAAATATGGTTTTACACGTCTATAGAAAATATACTATAGCCTAAATAAAGCTTTTTAGGTTGGTATCTTTACTTCCGTTTAAAACGTACATTTCGAAAAGGATGATTTTCAGCACGTTTGAACAGCAACTCGGCGACCCCCCCCCCCCCGGTCCGCAAAGGTTGGGGACCCCTGCTACATTTAACTGGTAACCAGTGTGAAGATGCCAAAATTGGGCTTATTTGATCATATTCGAGTAAGCACTCTGCGGCGTTTTGAAGCAGTTGAAGCTTGTTTACCTGATTTGCGAGACAGCCCCCAAGTAACGAGTTACAACTCTTTTTTTTCAGATATTTTTTAGATGGAAGAATGCTGTGCGGCAGACGTTGGAGATATGACTATTGAAAGATAGATTGCTGTCAAACATCACACCTAGGTTCTTGACTGTGGAAGATGGCACAACAGTGTAGCCGTCTATGGGTAACTTGTAAACATATATTTTGTTTGGAGCAACTTGGTTCAATAAGTAGTGTCTCTGTCTTAGCAGTGTAAACTTATGTTATGTTTCCTGATAATGGCTCCTAGAGATAACACACACACACACACACACACACATATATATATCAGTGGCGGCTCGTGACTGCACTTCAGAGGATGTGCTAATTCAAAATAGGTGTTTGGATTGTCACGTGTGGTTCCCTTTTCCAAAATATGTGTCATGCGTGTGGAGAGATCCTGTGTATCACGTGTTTTGTCAAAATAAGTGCCAGCTGCAGACGCGTCAAAACCGTTTATGATAGAGACGCTCACATTCCCTAAATACACGCAACACACTCCCTTAACAGTAAACTCTGATTACGCATGAGATTATGCGAGTATCTGGCACACGCAAGCGTCTCCTTTCAAGTTCAAGGCAGCAGGCACTTATTTTGGCATGACATGTGATGCACACATGATCTCTCAAAGCGCAGAACACATATTTTGAAATAACGAACCACACACGACAAGCTACATACATGTTGTGACGAACTTCGAACTTTATAAATATAAATATATATATATATATGACAAAAGTATAGGGCCTAGAACTGATACCTGCGGTACACCGTATTTAACCTGAGAGAACACAATCTGCAATTTGACTTGCCACTCTATTCACATTACCATTATGTGGGATATACACTGCAAACACAAATGTTTGTAAATTCCCTTGGCAGATGATGCGGCCGTAGCGTGATGCCCAATAGTTCAAGATCAGGGTTACATATTGTTCAGACACAGCTTTCATTGATGTAGATAAAAACTCCCCCTTCTCTTTTCTAATCGGAGTTCTTATCTCTGTCCAAACGTAGATGGGTAAACTCGTCGATTTGTATTAAGCTGTCAGGTACATCCTTACACAGACAGGCTTCTGTAAAAACCATCAGTCCAGACTTTACTGGTAGCAAATTCCCACTTGTGCACGCAGCTCTTCCAGTTTGTTCCGCAGGGAGCGAGGGTTGCAGAGTATCACTGGCGGTAGAAGTAATTTGGAGGCCTGCCGAACACGCTGCCTGACGCTGCCTCTCCTGACCGTTTCCTTACCCAACGAGGAGCAAACCCCAGTGGCCGCAACATCTCAGGTACATCCTTCAATAAGTTGGTTGATTGTAGCTCGCCTGAGGTGCAAAAAGGTATGGAAAGCCAAAACAACAGCTGAAAACTGTCAGTAATTTAAAAGCAATCCAGCCTCAACTGATGGACTACAAAAAGGTCTCATTGCCAAGGTGGCAGGATTGCTTTTTAATTACTGATAGTTTTCAGCTGTTGTCTTGGCTTTCCATGCCTTTTGCACCTCCCTTTCTTAGTGTGTTCAATACTTTTTCCCTATATCATTTCACATTATTACACATAACTTATTTTCTGAACTTGTTTGTTTTGGTTTTTCGGTATGTATGGATTACTTTGGTTGTTACCAACATCTGGTGAAAATGTCATGTCAATAGCACCTTTGAAAATATATTTACTGAGAAAAATGGTGACGTGTTCAATACTTATTTCACCCGGTGGATATGTTGTTTTAATTGATATCATTGATGACTCAGAATTCTAGAGTGATAAGGTTTTACAGCATCTTGTGTCTCCTTAAGAGAACAGCACTCCCTTAAGAGAACTTTTAGGGAACGTTGCAAAATGTTCAGAGAATGTCACCTTTTACCTGGGAACTCACTTATATTAAGTACCGAAAATAAGCATTTATTAACCAGTGTTCATTTGCGCTTTTTCTTCCGTCATTGTCCTGTCAGTGTTGCCAGATCCGCATAACAAAACCAGCACAATGGCCATTTAAATAGTCCAAAAGCATCCCAATGACTATTCATAGCCCAAATATCATCAACTAAAGAACCAAATTCTTCCATCACTAACCTGCAGAAAACATCAACTCACAGAAAAACAGAAACAAGCTGGTTGCGCTGTGAGAAGAAGCGCTTGATAAGCTTGCAACCTGCATTGTGTGAAGAAAATGTGCCTGCCTTGAGCATGCAGACTGCCCTGTTTGCAGAAACAGTGACTGACTTCATAAGCGCACAGTTTCACTTATTGATAATGAAATTCGTTGACAATTGATTTTTTTATCAATTTTATCGATTAGTTGTTGGAGCCCTAACACATTTAAACTTGTTGTAGGGAAATCTAAAACCATATTAGGAAACTTAAAAATACCATATTATGGACACTTTAATAAGGACATCAGATAACTAACATTAACAACAATAACAACATAAATAAAGACAGCAAACAAAATGGTAATCTTAAAAAAAACACTGAATTAAAAATGAGAATGGTTTTGCTAGATAAGACCTTTTTGCCTGGGTTGGGTTTGTTTAGAGCTGCATTAAAACTGTAAACTGTTGAGGGCCACTAAAGTCCAATATAGAGAAAAATCCTGGAATGTTTTCATCAAAAAACTTTAAGATGTAATTTGTATAATTCGCGCCGCTAGAGGGCGCCAGATCGAATTAATAACAATGACGTAGATTAATGATGCTCTGAAGCAGTGTGGACTAATGGGATTTGTTGTCTTAAACTCAAACGCTGATGGCCATCAATCAGACAGGAATGAAAAAATCATGTTACACATGAGTTAAAGTAATCAAGTTTTATAAATGTTGTGTTTGATGACATCGTTTTTTTTTCATTATGTAAGGTTTCATGTAATGTTCAAAACGCAATTGTTAGTCATAGATGTTACAGTATTAGTCCAATACGAAGGTTTGTGTGTTAACAAACCATCGTTTGGACTAATACTGTAACATCTATGACTAACAATTGCGTTTTGAACATTACATTAAGCGTTCAGATGAACAAACTTACCATAAAAAAGCGAGTGGCCTGACAGACGCTATTACTTCTGTATTTGTCCACGACACTGTTGTCATGTGTTTTTTACGTCAGTAAAGGCGGTAACAAAGGGTAACGTAGATATTAACGTCATTTACATGTGACTGCACTGCCCTGTGTCACTGTTTAGGGCAGCAATTTTCTCATAATTTACAAATAGTTGAAAACATTATAGATATTGTTAGTAATCAGCTGGACAAAATATATAACACCGGACTAGTGGTTTTTGGATATTTTACTGCAAATATCTTACAAATTGTACCTTTAATTTCTTCTCCACTGAACAAGAAAGACATCAACATTTTGGATGACATGGGGGTGAGTAAATTATTGGCATTTAAGAAATTGGAGTAATCCTTTAAGTTCATGCCACAGCATCTCAATAAAATGAAGGTCAGGGCTTTGACAAGGCCACTAGACTTTTCTAAATCATGTCAACTTATTGCTCTCAAAGGTTTACTCACTGCCATGGAATAAGCAGAATAGCTTCTCACCTCTGTCTGAAGATACTTTGGAATTCCAGAAGACATTTCTGACAGAAGACCTCAGTTCATCTCACGGGTATGGAAAGCTTTCTTTAATTTTCTAAATGTGACAATAAGCTTCTCGTCTGATTATCACCCACAGACTAATGGGCAGACGCAGAATAAGATACAAGAAATTGTTTTTATCCTCTGAATCTTCTGCCATGGCCTACAGAACTCCTGTAGCCAGTTCCTCCCATGGACAGAGTACGCACAGAACTTAGGGAACCACAGAACTAAGTTTAAGGGTAACCGCAGAAACAACCCCGTTTTTAATGGGGTCATAGCATGAAAATGTTAGCATTGCCACTTTGTAGGTTTGAGCAAAAATGTGTCGTTTTGGGTGTGTCTTTTAAAATGCAAATGAGCTGATGAAGTGCAAACATTGGTCACAATGATGGTGGTTTGATGCAATTCAAACTCAATTGTGCTGTGAATTATTTTTTCTCTTTCTTTCTCTCTGCACTAAATGGCAGTGCTGTGGTTGGATAGTGTACTTTAAAGGGGCGGTATTATTCTAATAAGATATCCTTATGACATCATAAGGAAAGCCAAATTTCAATGACCTATTTTTGCTCACACCTACAAAGTGGCAATGCTAACATTTTCACGCCATGGCCCCTTTAAATATTTTACTACGTTCCTACCTCAACTTCATACATTAATACATACCTTCTACTATCTTCAATGCGTGCACTTAATCTTTGTACAGTGCATTGTGAATGTGTTAGCATTTAACCTAGCCCCATTCATTCCTTAGGATCCAAACAGGGATGAATTAAGAAGCCACCAAACATTTCCATGTGTTATGGGAAGATACCCCGATTCGCTCGGTGCATCTGCATAAAGTTAAAGATGCAATGCATCGGTTTAAAAACTGTGCATTGAATGCAAATTATCATTTGCATCAGGACACATCGTTTCTAACATATTTGCATAGTTAAAAAACTGATTTGTGTATAATTATTAGTAGATGAGCTGCCTATACGTTTATTATTTAGCAAGTGACCAATATTTTAAAATTGCTTTCTCCTCCCTAAACTGTTGCTACGTCCTGCTGAGTTATCACCTGCTTGTGTATCACAACACTACTGAATCTGACGAGGCATGTGTGTCATGCATAACATGGCAGAAGTAGAGAAATCCTCCAAGTCATTACTAATCCATGTGTTTCAGAAGCAAAAAATGTGGATGGTCCAAATCATTTATTGCTACTAGATGCCTTTTTCTTATTCTTTTAATTAAACAATTGCTTTTATAGCCTTAAAGCTTTGCTTACCTCCTTGTGTCGCGGGAGTGCAGTATTAGTGAAAACATGAAATGGAATTAAAATTATATGGACTCTAATTAAGTTAAGTGGAAAGAATTTGAGGAAGCAGCAGCAAGAAAGTCTAAAATGCATAACAGAGTTTAATTTATTAGGGCATTCATAGTGGAATGGATTTGACTGACGGCGCTCTGACAGTTGAACAGACATATGCGCTAAATTAGAGAAAAAGTGAATGGGTCCAATATAATTGCACTGTAAAAAAACTCTTTGCTGCCTTTAATTTTTTTTCTTTACTCAACTCTGATTTACAAGTCATTTTAACTTTAACTATTATTTATTTTGACAAAAGATGAGTTGCTACAACTTATAAAACGAAGTTGACATATTTCAACTATATAAGTTAAAAAACTCATTTCTAGTCAAGATAAATAATACTAAGTTAAAATGGCTTGTTAATCTGAATTGATTATACTGAAGGCATTAAATTAAGGCAGCAAAGATTTTTTTACAGTATAGTCTTAAAGTGGTCTTAGCATGTTTGCACGAGTGTTGGAACCATTATGTTTCGGTCTCACCTGTGATTGCGTGCTGTCACCCGGTGATGACCGCGCAATATGTGACTTGTCATTAGATGTTTTGCCTTGAGGATGCAAGTGTTTTACACACAGTGACAGTTTTGTCCACGTTTTTTGACTATCGCTGCTGCAGTAGATATAAATGAAGCTGGTGGTATCTCTATTAGCGGCTTTTCTCCTTTGCTTGCCTTTGCGAGGTCGAAGTGCTGCAAACTAAGTGCTCTTCCGCCATACAAAATAGTTCAAATTTTTTAATTCGCTTATAAAATCGGCACGTTTTATGTTGTACCCCCATACTTAATTGTGTAACTACTCATGTAACAGTCTTTAAATAGGGAAAACATGGAAGTGTTTGGTGGCTTCTAAATTCATCTTTGCTTGGATCCTAAGGAATGAATGGGGCTAGGCTAAATGCTAACACATTCACAACACGCTGTACATGCTCAAGTGAACTTCTCTTTGTCCTGGGTTTTTTGATTAACATTAATGACATAGACTTAAGTAGGTTAATTGAGGTTACTGTCTCTTTAAGACCAAATAAGCACAGACCTGGTTTCTGCCTCTAATCTATACATACACTTTAGACATATACAAATGTTTTTATTCGAGTACTGTGGATATCATTTTGCTTGTATGTGCCCTGTCAAGAACAATTTTTTTATATCCGCTTGCTTTTGGAAATGCCTTCCCTCTGTGTATGCACTACTGAATGGCCTTAAATGCGCGCACACACAGACGGAGGATGAATTCCAAACGGCACAACATAAAATGAGAAAAAAACTGGAATGTTTTCCTCGAATTTCTTCTCGACTGAACAAAGAAAGACATCAACATTTTGGATGACATGGGGGTGAGTAAATTATCTGCATTGGTTAAAGAAAGTGGAGTAATCCTTTAAGGTCATGCCACAGCATCTCAATAGGATTGAGGTCAGGACTTTGACTAGGCCACTCATAAGTCTTCAACTTGTTTTTCTTCAGCCATTCAGAGGTGGATTTGCTGGTGTGTTTTGGATCATTGTCCTGCTACAGAACCCAAATTCACTTCAGCTTGAGGCCACGAACAAATGGCCGGACATTATTCCGGATTTTTTGGTAGATTGCAGAATTCATGGTTTAATTTGTAGCAAACACCATATAAAAAGCATTTAAGCCCCCCCAACTGCATTTGAGAAGGGTGCACTACATTGAGATGGTGGGTTAAAAAAATGCCCAGGTCCATCAGATAAGGTTGCTCGGACAACTGACAGACATCTTTTACCGCTGACCTTAGTGCCAAAGCAGAGAAGAGGATATTTTGATTGTTCCACTGCATTTTTCCTTATCATCCTTCACTCTCATTCAAAGCAAGGGTGATCGTAAAAATTCCTTAAGAAAACAGTATAGCTATGCAAAGTATTGGCTAACCAAAGAACAAATATTTACATTCTTTTACAAACAAAATGGACATTAAACGAGTATGAAGCCAATAGGTGATGGTTTTGAGACACTAGCCTTCTTAATTACATCTCTGCGGATGCCAAGAATGTGCCATCTCCAAGAGTGGCAAACTTTTCATCTGCATGTTTCGAATCGTCCATCGTCACAACTAGGAGTGGACTTCATTGCGGACTTGCTTTTGACCTCTGTCTGAATATACTTTGGAATTCCAGAAGACATTTCTGACAGAAGACCTCAGTTCATCGCACGGGAACGGAAAGCTTTCTTTAATCTTCTAAATGTGACAATAAGCTTCTCGTCTGATTATCACCCACAGACTAATGGGCAGACGCAGAATAAGATACAAGAAATCGTTCGTATCCTCTGAATCTTCTGCCATGGCCTACAGAACTCCTGTAGCCAGTTCCTCCCCTGGACAGAGTATGCACAGAACTCAGGAAACCACAGAACTCTAAGGTTAAGGGTAACCGCAGAGGTTACATGTAGTGATCGACAGATACTGATTTTTTTTAAACTATATCAAATATTTGGATGCTTATGTGCCCAATAACCGATATGCTAAAGCGATTTTTATATACTATTATACTAATGGTTTTTGAACTAAACAAACTCTTATAATAATAATAATGATGATGATGATGATGATGATCACTCCCTCTTTGTATACAAAGTAATAAATAGAGGGGTCTGAAAGAATAAAGAATTAGGAAAGTAAAAACAAAACAGCTTATGTCATTGAATTTCTTAACTGGTATTTTATGTCAGAATAATTAATATTGTTATAGTTTATGAAATGGCTATTGACAAAGCGTTGTTTACCTATGCTTTTACTCACG
Source organism: Misgurnus anguillicaudatus (assembly GCF_027580225.2). Lineage (NCBI taxonomy): Eukaryota > Metazoa > Chordata > Actinopteri > Cypriniformes > Cobitidae > Misgurnus > Misgurnus anguillicaudatus. The sequence continues at coordinate 14,889,656 of NC_073360.2, read as the reverse complement.
CATTAACTGTATCAAGTAGCTCGCAGAGGTAATAAATAATGAATTAATATCCAAAGACTTTTTTTAGATGTTTTTAGTGAACTGTTTATCTGGTACATGTTAATATAACTTAAGGTAAATCTTGTTAAAAGTTAGTTACATGTGGTGGCTGTGCTTCAGCCTTAAACCCGGTATGAACGTGATTTTACTAATAAGCATAAATAACAGAAAAACGAATTTAATTCAGCGTTTTTATTTCCATCACTTCGTCATCATATTTGCGCTGCAGTTGTTGTTTTTAGCTCCTCTCCTCATATGCTGTGATGAAATGTCGTCCAGCATGCAATTCTCAAAACTGCCAAAAAATGGCGACGTGTAGCGGTCAATCTGATATTACTAAACCGATATCCGATAATCCGAAAATTCTTAAATATCGGTAAACAGATACAACTGTCGATCTCTAGTTACATGTTGTTTATTTTAAGAATTTTATTTTGAATCATGAAACAAGGATAAAGTTTAGTCTATAATGCCGCTAATTGGAAACATAAGCGAATTTGCTCCAAAAGCATATTCTTGGTCGACTTACTTTGAACGTTTGGAACAGTTCTTTGTGATGAACGACATAAGCCAGGAAAGGCAGCTAGCAACTCTCTTGAGCGTGATGGGATCATCTACATATGGTTTACTGAGGAACTTGGTACGACCTGAAAAGCCAAAGGACAAGTCTTACAGAAACATTTTGGACACCGTAAATAATTTTCGAGCAAAAGTCTTTGCTTATTACGGAAATATTCCATTTCAATAACGGCAATCAAAAAGCTGATGAGATGAGTTTGCGGTGGAGCTGTAGCAGTGCACTGCAAGTTGTGGGTTTGTTGCAACGCTGGACGAGGCACTGCACAATCGTTTTGTGAGTGGAAATCGCAACAAAGCCTGCAGAAGACGACAAATCTAATCTGATGTTTACACTTGCATTTGAGATCGCACTGAGTATGGAGATGGCCGAGAAAGACACACACCAATTAAGAGGGCGTGACCTGCATACTGAAGCTATGCATAAGGTGGATTTGTGACCTTGCAAGCAAGAGGGAAGAAGTGCTATAGATGTCCCAGAGAAAATGACAGCCCTCAGGTATGCCATTTTAAAAATGCAAAATGTCACAATTGTGAGAGAACTGGCCAAATCAAAATAGCTTGCCGAAGGAAGAAGCCTGTGATGGAAGTTAATACTGTTGCGCCTGTGAGTATCATATCTGAACAAGCTGCATTCTTAACAGCCACTAGAGGTCTCACTTGTGAAACTAAAAACGTATACCGGAGAGAATATGCCGGTGTAGGACAGTTTCAAGCAAAGGTAAGCTGTAAAGGCCAAATTGAACAGCTACCTCTAATTGTAGTAAGAGGGGAGAGGCCAGCATTGTGTGGCAGAAACTGCCTGCAAAACTGAAATCAAACTGGGAGAAAATTAAGCAGGTCAGTCAAATTCATCAACAAAAGTCTCTTGAGGAGCTGCAAAATGTTTGCTCTGAGGTAGAGGGTCCAAAAAAATCCTACCCGAACCCAAAGAGACCCAAAAAGTGCTTCACTGGACCTGTCTATTATTTTGAAAGTTGGACCCGGAACCGACGCGAACCCGTCTTTTATTTAAAAGCTGGACCCGAACCCATCCGGGAACACACAGACCTGACTGGACCCAATCGGCAAATATTCTTCAGCTAAATGCCAAAAATAAGTCAATGAACAAGTAGCAAAAATTAAACTTTGTCTTACCCATAGAAGTTACCCTTCTTCCTCCTCGTACCTGACTGTGATGCACAATCCTCATTGCCAAGAAAGTTTCATCCATGTTATTACTCACTTGCCAATTGAAATGCTTAATCCACTCCACATTCCAGCTTTAAAAGTCCACTTACAGTCACGGTGATGAATAACCCAGTTTTAGATTTGTTGTTTATCGGTTTCATTTGCATAATAATTTATACTGTTTGCCCATTTGGATTATAATAACGATTGCTCATTCAGTGCCATGGCTGCTGACGTTAGCTTTACTTTTTTGCTATTATCTCTGTGCTCTTTGAGCAGAGTCTGCGCAAAAACTTTAGAAATAACAGCAAGACGATCAATTTATAATATTATTACAAAAATTTGGTGAGTGCAAAGTAGCGTACAGTGCAAAATGCGCAGTATGATGGAACAAGTCCCGCCTTTTAAATAAGAGCCAATTGTCAAAGGTAAAGTCATTGAGTCACTGCAGAATCTCCTGACAGGTAGCCAGAGAAACATTACAAGAGCACATACGCGTTAGCTGCCTGGCTGGAGCAACCAATTTTAAACTTTTTTACGCAACTTAAGCGTCATAGAAAAAAAAATTTATTGCTGGTTTTAAAATATTTTATTTAAATGTGAGTGTGTTCTCCAAATCCCGGCTGATCATTTAAAATATAGACCCAAACCCATACGGGTCCCGGGTCGGGTCCTCGGGTTTTCCATGTAGACCTCTACTCTGAGGTGTTTAAAGCTGAATTGGGCACGCTCCATAAAATTAAGGCAAAGATGGTGAACCCTGAAGTTCCTCTGCATTTTTGTAAATCCTTGCCCTTTACCCTTTTTAATGAAAGCTCAAGTTTAAACTGAATTGGACTGCTTGGAGAGGGCTGGAATAATCACGCCTGTGAAACACAGTGACTGGACAGCACCCATTGTGCCCGTGGTTACAAAAGAAAAAAACAGTAGACTATGTGGTTATAAATTAACCGTGAATCAGAAACGTTCCCACTACCATGGATTGAGGAGTTGGTGGCGACACTGAATGGATGAACTGTGTTTTCCAAGATTGAGGCTATGTTTACACGTGGGTGGCTATTTTCATAAACGGACATTTCAACCTCTCCGGTTTCAAAAATAATATCGTGCACACATGTCAGTTTTCAGAAAAGTGTTCATTTACATGTACCCGTGCATGTATGCCCGTCAAGAGAAGCTCAAGCCTACATAAGCCAATCACCGGCAGCGCTGGTGGTGACACGGCTTGGTCCTTCGTGTTGGAGGGAGCAGTTGTTGCAGTAGGTGTTTGATGACTTCAAAGTACCGTGAGAGCGATTCGAAATTAGACACCTGCGTGTGATTTCTCAACTCGCTCTCGCGGTACATTGACATCATACGCCTGTCGGTTCTTGAAGTCGAACACGTGTAAAATTGTTGATCTCCGAGCACTCATCTCTGCTCCTCAACATTATTGAGCAGCTGTATTTGCAAATACAAACACATGAAACGAGTCTTTGCACAAACATAAATGTGATCATGGAAGCGTTCAGAGTAGCAGTCACATGTAAAAATAGGTCGCACTTTTGACAAAGGTGTGAACTCTGGTGCATACTGTGACATTGGTCGCCTAAACATCCGTTTGTCTCAGTTTACATGCAAGCGTGCAAACAAAGATTTTCAAAATTTTCACTTTGGCCGGAGTTTTTAGAAAGAATCTGTTTCAGAGGCGAAATCTACGTTTACGTGTAAACAAAGGGCGCAAACGAAGGTAAATGTCTACGTTTTTCAAAATAGCTATGTACGTGTAAACACAGCCTGACTTGGCTTTTCAGGTTCGTACAAGTTTTTCTTCCAAATATATTTCCTTGGATTTAAATATATGGAGGGCTAAATATATAAATATATTTTAATGCTTTAAATTTAGTTTTAAAATATATTTCAAAGTATAATGAAAGTGGCCAAAAATATATCAGTGAAAAATATATTTTTGTAAACACAATCCAAAATATATTTCAGCAAATATATTTTTTGGCCATTTGGGTGTTTGCAGCATATGGACTTCCTGAATATAAAGTCACACACAATGGAATGCCGTTTACTTTGAGGAGTTCAAAAATTTTGTGTAGCACTTTTGCTTAAGGTCTTTCTGCTACAAATGGCCTTGCAGAAGGGTATGTGCAAACATTTAAAAGTGGATTAAAGAATCGTGCACACTTGACAATAGATTTGGAAGATATGATCTCTGTTTTCCTAATGGAGATGGCAACAATCCAAACGGCACCACAGGTCAATCGCCAGCTGATCTTTTCCTTTACAGACATGTGTGCACTCACCTGGACTGTTCGGAGGAAGCAATACCTGTAAAAGTTCTACGTGCTGGAGAGAGATTTTGCTGCCAAAGATACCATGTATCTCTGTAATCCCACAGGAACTGGAAACAAATTAATTCCAGGAGTAATAGTTGAGCAAACTGGACCAGTGTCTTATACAGTTCAGGAACGAAATTCACTGTTTTGTGACTGAAACCCCAGTTCAGCCCAGTGCTTCAAAGAGAAGAAACAAGCAATATCTGAGCCTCCTGAAAAAGAGAATGGAGATGTTGCAGGTGTACCAAAGAGTCCACATCGGTCATCCAGAATAAAGAAGCCACCAAAACCCTATAATCCCCAATTTAAATTCGAGTCAAGCGGTCAAGAGGCATTTATTTATCTTTTGCCTAGTTGACTCTAGGGAAAACTGGGCATTGAAATGCTGGGAGACGAGGCTTAGACAAACAGTGACCATAAGACATAAACGTATGTAAAGGGCACCGAGATCTTCAGTGACCCTAGGCGGAACAGACACGAACAGAGCATAACATACAAATAAGTGACAGTAAACAATACAATAAGGGTATACAGTATTAAGAGTTATAAGTGGTCATACAGTGACTAAAATGTCATTGTAAAGTGTTGCAGAGCTATACTCTAGTCCAGGGCTATTCAAATCTTACGCTGGAGGGCCGGAGCACTGCAGAGTTTAGTTCCAACCCTGATCAGACACACCTGATTAAGCTAATCAAGGTCTTTATGATCACTATACCATCACAGGTGGGTAAGTTTGATTAGGGTTGGAGCTAAACTCTGTAGTGCTCCGGCCCTCCAGCGTAAGATTTGAATAGCCCTGCTCTAGTCCAATATGTTGTTTATAAAGGGGGTAATTTGATGTATTAAATATTTGCAATGTTGTAATTGACACATGTGAGACACCGTACTATAACAGAGGCTGTTTCTCGATGTCAAGAAAGGATCCCCGCAGGCCAGAATTTCGAGGATGCTACGTCATTAACATCCGTCGATGGACATCGAAGGACTGTTCCAATGTCGAGGATCCTCTGAATTGCAACCAAGGACTAAGTCCTTCGTTAGATAAAAATTTCCCATGTACAGGAAAGGATGCATATGTGTATCCTTTGCGCTCTTCCCGCTCTCAAATCACCCAAAATCCTATGCGCGCAGCGCTGACAGCACACCTTTTTACTGATGCAATGACGTGCACTTGGTAGCCTGTTCCATTTACATGTTCTCCAAATTCTACAGAGGAGCCTCGCCTAGCCTCTGAAGGAAGTGACTTGGAAAGACCAGTCCTGCCAAGGAAGTATCCTTGACATTGAAAAACAGCCAGAGTTTGGAATTTTGGGTAATGTGCTTGCACAACCAAATAAGGAAGTGCAAATCAAAAATAGCCTATAAAGAAAGCGACCAAAGAATGCCTGAAACACTGAACAATGAATCACTTCTGCAATCTCTCAAAATCTCCTGTTATACTAAGAAGTCTAACTTTACTGCATTCTTAATTTGCGGGAGCTGTGGAGTTTGTGAAATGAATAACACATCACGCTGAGTTCAAGGGAAACAGGGGGACCAAATTCTCTGGACGGTTGGAAACAACATGCAAAAAATTCTGCATTTTAATGTTATTGCTTGTGTGTGTTAGTCAGATTCTCAGCTACAGACAGAACAGAAGCCGCCTCTTGAGGTGTGACTCGTGAATGTAAAGTGATGTTGCTTTCAGCCAATTAAAAAAACAAAAAACAATCCAGGACTGCTTCCATCTAGGTCACAACCTCTTTACTTTGTTGCCATTTGGAAGGCGTTACAGATCTTTCCAGGGTCGTTCTTATAGACTTTTGAATAGTTTCTACCCAATGGCAATAAAACACTCACAACCTTTATGATTGCAGGGTATCTGCTTCTTTGCTATAATTTCTTATAATGCACAATGTATTAGTGTTGTCTTTAGTGATGCACCGATGTATCGGCCGCCGGTATTTATCGGCCGATTTTTGATGAATTTGAAACCATCAGCATATCGGCAATGGCACAAGAAAGGCAGATACCGATTGTTTATTAATTAACTGCATAAAGAAATCCATTATATGTAAAAAAAAAAAAATTGTTAATGTTGTTAATAAAATAAATGCTGAATAGCTAAAACCACCTTTGAAGGTTGTCGTGCTGTCTTATTACATTTGTTTTAGCTTAATTTTTGCAGCTTATTATGTTGGTCAGTTGAATGTTAATTAGATCCAATCCATGTTCAGTAAAAATAAATTTGATGCAGAAATAAACTAGCTAATAGACCAACTGTATAGTATTGTACACAAGTGTTTAATATTGGTATCGGTATCAGCCCAAAAAATCCTATCGGTGCATCCCTAGTGGTCTTGTTATATTATGTGTTACCACCTTGGGAAGTGTAATTGAAATTTCTTTGCTATATGCAATGACAATAAAGGCAATAAAATAAATGAAACAAAAATACTGGTGTTATTTTTGATTGGTTAGGACAGCATACAGCCCTTCCTCAAACCTCTTAATAAAGCCGGCCTATATAATAAAAAAGGTGTCTTTCACTAAATTCTGTTATCAATTACCCCTATTTTTATTATATAATTCAATATTTTTTAAATGTATATATTTTTACAGCACCTGAGAAGCCTCGTGGTGAGGAGCAGAGAGTTTTTGCAAGTTTTCAAGAAGCAGTGCTTTGCCTTCTGAAAATATAGTTCCCAGTATGTATACATGAATATCAGCTGATGTCACTCACATCTCAAACATGTCTTCTGCCATTTTGAGGACCTGAAGTGGTCGCAAAAGAACTAGAAGCTATGCCTTCAATATGTTGTGAGTATCAAATTGCTATTTTTACAACACTAAGAAGGCTCGACTCAAGATACTTTGCTCAACGTATCACATATGTCTTTACACGTGAACTCGAGCATTGAGAACATTGTTTGTGTACACAGAGTTTACTAAAAAGGTTTTGAACAGCTGACGTTGGTTTTTTTGGCATCTGCTCGCCGCCATCTTCCCAGTCAAGATGTATCAGTCTCTGAATGCGATGTAAGGAGGGAGGAGAGTAAAGCATAGTTCCATATAAATGCACAGATAATTTGTTGTTTTGTGAATATTGACCTTCTAGTTGAAAAAGGAGCCTCATATGAAATTCATTCATTCGCATTCGGAGATCAATTCTTTATGTCTGGCAAAGATGGCGAGCGGACACCAAAACAACCAAAGTCAGTTGTTCAAAACCTTCTTTTTAGTAAACTCTGTGTACAGTACACAAACAATGTTCTCAATGCTCGCGTTCATGTGTAGAAATCCAGGTGAGACTTTGAGCAAAGTTGTGTCGTGCCGCCTTAGTGTTGAAAAAAAATGGTAGTTCGGTAGCAGCGGACAGCGGCGGGAAGGATACATCAGGGATCGAGTAGGCATCACACTCTAACAAAGATATTTTTTTAAGTAGCGTTTTTTTTTCATGACAGTAGAGGTGAGAAATATTCTCTTTCATAGCCATTTCCTGTATCCGTAAAAATCATAGACCGTAAAAGATAAGAAATCCGTAAATCGCTAGCAAATGCTTGTCAGTAGCCTACTGGTACTTGGTAGGTATTCAAGATGGCGGCAGGCAACTGGAATGACGTAAAAGGTCACATAACTGATATTCATGAATACCAGGGGTTCTCAAAAGTTAACGGAAACTCTGAGAGGACATTCACTATTATTATTTTTGCTGTGATCACGACTTAATTTCTTGTGATCTCGAGATAACGAAAGTTGTTTTCTTGTGATCGCGACTTAATTTCTAGTTATCTCGAGTATTTCTCGTTTTCCTGACATGATAATCCAAATGTTATAATGTAATTTCCTGTCCATAATATTTAGTGTATTTTGAAGTGGACTGCTAATGCATATGATTTGGGGTCTTTGCCGTTACCACACTTATGTCGAGATCACGAGAAAACAACTTTTGTTATCTCGAGGTAACAAGATATTATGTCGTGATCACAAGTAAACAAGCAAGCAAAAATAATAATAGTGCATTGCCTCTCTCGGTTTCCGTAAAGTTTACATTCAAAGGTGGCTTTTACAAAAATGGTCAAGCATGGTAAAAACTTTATGTAAATCATTTGTTTATAACAAATCAACACAGATAGTTTGGAAAGTTTTTTTCTATTAAAGTACATTCATAACAGGGGTGTTTTGCATTTAATGTAAAAAAAGTTTTAAACATGAAACAAGACGTATTTCAAAAGTAACCAGTTGTAAAATACAATTAGAGAAATGGCACAGTTTATCTTCCATCAGATGCATAAACCGTGGCAAAAAGGTGCACCTATCAACTGGCCGAAGATGCTTGCGATGAAATGCCGCTACATCCAAAAGCCAGGGGGCGCTCTCGTGCAGAAACTCAAAATGTGCTGCAGACGAAGAACCATACACACGCAGCTTAATTGCATAAATTTAATTGCATTTTTAGCGAGAAATTAGTATTGTAGTTTTCAAATATGCGATCTGTTTATATTTCAAATACGCTCTCTGTTTATATTTCAATTACGCTGCCTTTGAAGTGTGTCTGAAAGCTTTTCTCTGAGCTGCCTTCATGCCTCCGAAGTCATTGCCTCATGAGGCAGCGAGGCACAAAGTCAGCCCTCGATTAGCTTGCTCACGTGTGTTTGATAAGGGTTGGAGCTAAACTCTGCAGTGCTCTGGCCCTCCAGGGTAGAGGAACTCTGCCATAGTACATGAAATAGCTGTGCATAATATCTGGGTGTGACGCCTACAGTTTCACACAGGAAATTTTTTAATAACTTGTTTTATTTTCGTAAAAGGAATATTCTTAAATCTAAAAAGGAAAAAACTAAGCAAATGATTTACAAGTTTAATATGCATTTGTAAGGTAGCAAATGCACACATTTAATCAATCACATAGAAATTAATGCACTTGCAATATGAAGTGGATGCAGGTCCGGATCAAATTCCCTTCGGGTCCGGACTGGAAACCCTGATGTATACGGTTAAAAGATGGCTGTGTCTCATATGACCTTGTTATTTGTACACGCTGTGTCTATACAAATCACAACATATAAATAAGAAAATGTTGTTGTTATTTTGTCACTTTTTGGGAGCAGTATGCTAGCTGGAGCCATTCACTTCCAGTCTTTGTGCTAAGCTAGGCTAACGGTGGGTGTGCCAGACAGTTACATGGGATCCACGGAGATGAAAAGGGTATGTATGGACTTACCTAACTCTGGGTGTTCCTTTAAGGGTAAATACTTATTGACTGCCTTATTTTTCCTTAAAGGGATAGTTCGGCCAAAAACGATATTAAACCCATGATTTACTCACCCCCAAGCTGTCCGAGTTACATATGTCCATCGTTTTTCAGACAAACACATTTTCGGATATTTTAGAAAATATTTTAGATATTTCTGTTCATTAAATGTAATGTTGCGGGGTCCAGGAATAGTCCACGATCTTCAAGTCCAAAAAAGTGCGTCCATCCTTCACAAATTAAATCCAAACGGCTCCAGGATGATAAACAAAGGTCTTCTGTGGGTAATCCGTGAGGTGTTGTTGTAGAAATATCCATATTTAAAATGTTATTAACTTTATAAACTAGCTTCCGGTAGCGCCGCCATTTTGGAGTGATGCGCATTCAGGATGAGAGCTTACGCAGCGTACAGAGTTTCTCTGCTGCTGCTCGGTGCCCCCGCCCTCCGAATTTGTCATACGTCACTAAGAAAAGTGCGTACACTACGCTAATCCTCTCTCCTGAGTCTAAGATGGCGGCGCTACCGGAAGCTAGTTTATAAAGTTAATAACATTTTAAATATGGATATTTCTACAACAACACCACACGGATTACCCACAGAAGACCTTTGTTTATCATCCTGGAGCCGTTTGGATTTAATTTGTGAAGGATGGACGTACTTTTTTGGACTTGAAGGTCGTGGACTATTCCTGGACCCCGCAACATTACATTTAATGAACAGAAATATCTAAAATATTTTCTAAAATATCCGAAAATGTGTTTGTCTGAAAAACGATGGACATATGCAACTCGGACAGCTTGGGGGTGAGTAAATCATGGGTTTAATATCGTTTTTGGCCGAACTATCCCTTTAAATGAACACTTTTTTCTCGCAAACCATGTTTCATTCAGGGTACCCTTAAATTTATATTTAAGGGATTTCTTAGCTTAATGACTTTAATGCAACCGGGCACAGGGCTGTAGTTTGTTTGTAAAGGTGTGCAGATGATAAATGTATTTAGCAGCAGCTGATGGGTGTCTGTCTTTCCCCAGTGACATCTTCATTTGATCTGGTCCTGAAGAGCTGTGAAACGGTAAATGGCTTTGAGATTTTCTCCAAGTGGTTCTCTCTAAGCTCCAGTGAACCTTCAGAATCCTAAGCTGCTGATTTGCTGCTCAGGTAAAATTTAAAATTTTTGGGTAACACTTTTTAATAACGGTACTTGAATAATCATACCTAAATTAATAATCATTTAATATGAACTAATGATGAGTTAAGCCATGTACTAATCAATAACTAATCATAATTATGTTGTGAGTCATATGAATTCATGAATAAATAACAGCCACCTTAACTACACGTTAATACATGTTTGTTAGTTAATGCATTACTTAACACTTTGAGTAACCCAAATCAAACATGCTCTGTTAAACGAAAAAAAACTTCGTTCTTCGCACAATGTTTAGGTTTGTAATGCAAAACTGTTTATACATTTGCCCCTGCAACTGAGTTACAGACATCATTGAATAGCAATGGATTTCTTGCAATATTTACGGTCAAACTTAATCATTAAATGTACAATTATGAACTCATAATTACAATTAGTAATTTCACTGCTGCCGATAAGAGCAGTGATGGGAGTAAAGGGTTACAAAGTAATTCCACTACTTTTAGCAGTAATGAGCATGTAACAAAGTATTTTTTTAAATCAAGTAACGCAATTACAATTACTGAAATTCAAATGAGTTCTCTCGGGTTACTCTATTTTGTAAAAAAATAAAACTTGCAGACAAGACATTTCTGATCTAATGTCGCAGGACCGTGGTGGGCGGCGCAATAAATTAATAAAATTTCTTCATGGCTGACACTGCGTATAGAATGAACATGAAAAATTTAAACGGGTATGTTACCTTTGTTTAAAAATTGTGCGCGAGTCATAATCCATCCGGTCTCGTGTTTGTAAATTATCTTTGCCATGCAATCCTAGTATGACATCATCTTGCATTTGTAGTCCACAAAAGCATTAAATCTGAGAAATGTTAATATATTCTTAGATGTGCACATCGGCCTTCATGGAAGAGAGGTGCGCATTAAGTTTAGTTTCAGTTCAGTTTTGGTTTCACTCGCTCCATTTTCAACAAAACAATCCACTCGCTCTTTGTCCGTCCGACAAAACAATCCACGTACTTTTTTGATTAAATATCTTCCTTTAATCTTGTGTGTCACTTAAATCCAACACAAACAACATATGACCAAAGAGCGCACTACCCGCCACAAGCTGTGTCCCAATTCAAGGGCTGCAACATGCTAAGCATGAGGCCTTAAAAGGTGAGCACTCGGTCTTTTAAGGTAGCAGCCTCAGAAGTTTGCAAAGAAAACTGAAATGAGACCGTCTAACCTTTGGAGTACCCATAATTTGCGTCAGCTGCTGCAGGTGCACACCGTGCCCGTCAGCAGGACACAGCGGATAAGTTTCTGACTTATTAAAATAAATATGGAATATTTATGGAAGACACAAGCCGCAACCATAAAAAACCCGATCATCCACGACATGCATAATATATTAGAGCCCTGCATTTCAGCCTTTTTATGCCCCTCTGGTCGGTTTTGGGCCAATTTTAACGTCACAGTTGATACGCAGGCCAGGCCTCTGGCTTTTTATATTTTTCTATTTAATTAAAAGAAACGTTGAGCCATTGATGATTATAAAAGAAAGACGTTTAACCTATCGGACGAGTCCGCTATGCACACACATACATTCACAATGCACCTGTTGCAACGGCATCACCGAGAAAAAATATAAATGGAGGACAGTATTTAAACCTTAAATACTGTGCATAATCTATGCACACAGCATCTAAGACACAATCTTTAAAGGCGGAGTCCACGATGTTTGAAAAATTCGTTGGAAAAGGAGACGGGCCGACTACCAAAACACACTTATAGCCAATCAAATCAAATGCCAGGTTGCGTATGTGTGGGGCGGGTCTATCAACAGAAGGTCCAGATTCTATTGGGGTAGGGGCGTGTTTGTTTGGGTGATTTCAAATATCAACATTGGCTTTCAAACATCGTGGACTCCGCCTTTAAAGGAATCGTATGTAGGATGGTGGCCAGAAATGGTACTCCAATTACTTTCAAATTACTGTAGAGCGGTGTATCCCATTCCCCTCCCCCCTGACTCGAGGTTGCCAGATACTATAGCCTGCAGGATCCAATAGGAACGTACTGGTTGCTACTAGAAGCTTCCAATGGCAAGTGATGAGTCCTACACATTACGTTTTTTCTTTTAAACCTTTTAAGCCCGACGTGTCTTTGTTTACAAACTATTAAGTTTAAAATGTATCATATTGATGAAGAAGGGTATTAAACTTGTCATGCCATATCATACAAAGGAAATAATGTTTTATAAATTAAATGCTCTAGCAAAATTAATAATACATTTAATGCAACGATGTCATATCTGAATTGTTCATTCCTAAAATGACATCATACCTTTTAGTATAAAACAGCACATTCATAGTAACTCCAGACTCGCGCTGCTCCATGCCAAACATTCACAATATAACATCCATTTGCAGTTTGTGTCCACAAATGTATTACATATGAGAAATATTGATATTTCATCGGATTTTGTATAAAATAATCCTCAATCATATTGTTTTTCAATAGTTGTGCACGCAGCGCGATTCTACTACGGAGAAGGCATATCGTTATGCGATCAGGGCAATCTCGATGCCAAACGTTCACATTATAACATCCATTTGCAGTTTGTGTCCACAAACATATTACATATGAGAAATATTGATATTCCATCATACTTTGTATAAAATAATCCATATATAATCCATATTGTTTTTAATAATTGTGCACGCAGCGAGATTCTACTATGGAGAAGGCATAATGTTACGCGATCATGGCAGATTCAAATTCCTCTACCTTTTCAGCCGTCTCCATCTTTCAAAGGCTTCTCCTAATCCCTGTTTTATTTCAGACTTTGTCACAACATATTTCGGATTCATGACATTTTTTATCTAACACGTTCGTAGCTGCAGCTGTAGTAACTAGAACAGAGTTGGCCACCTGTACGCCGAAACACTACTGACTTTGTGATTGGTAGATAGAAGGAGGGTGGCGCATCAGACCAAAACACTACATGACAATATAAACATCAGTTGAGGGCTACAATTCCACTTTTTTAAATGGCAATATCCTGGCCAGACCACTTTTGTGAGTGATATAAGTATTTGAAATGAAAATGATTTCTTAATGTCTAGTGACATATTAGGGCCATTTTATGATTAATTGATATACATTTCTTATATACTGTTCCTTTAAAAGACTTCTTTCTGTAGTCATGTAAGAATGCTGTGTAATTTTTTCTTGTTTGAGATTGGACTTCTTTCTTAGTTTAGCCTAACTGTTGGATACACGAATAGATATGTTCTGTGTTAAAGCTTTAAATTTTTATTGATGCATAGCGAATGTGTAAGGTAAGGCAACCTGCAAGTTTATTTCTTTTAATGTTTATTTCGTTTTGTTTTGATTGTATAGCCCTTTTCATTAATTTTCTGCACTCCGTCGCGATACTGCGAGCAGCAGAGCAGCTTGCCTCGGCTTTTTAAAAATAGTGTGTGTTGATAATAAACATTAAACAAACATTGTTATATGCTGAAAATATATATTTCATATAAATGTTATTTTAAGCAAGTGAAGTGTTAATTTGAGAGGCTCAATTGATCAAACATGTCTTAACTTGCAGTCAGCCGCTAACTGCTTGGTCATCATCAAAAACCTTAATTTAACAAACACAAAATTCTCTAAAATGTAAGAAATAAAAGATTATTTTAATTATTTTGACAGTTAAAACAAAACTGAACTGCTTTAATTGCTGTAAGAGTATCAGCTACAATTGAATCTGTGTAAGGAGTTTTTTTTTGCTATTTCTGCCGTTTTCTTTTGCAAAATCTATGCAGAATTTTGCGGAATGATTTTAAATGTTTTAAAAGAGAATGGGAGCTGTGAATATTACACAACAATAAAATATTTTATAATATATAAAAAATATATATATAGCCTAATATTATATGGCTGTGAAGTGTAATAAAAATACTGAAGTGAATAGAAGTTCTTCACTTAGAGAATGATCGTGATTTCTAATCGTGATCAAAAGTTTGAGCAAAACAATCGTGATCATAATTTTTCCTGGAATCGTGCAGCCCTAGTTGATAGTTTTATTGGAATTTTGTCTGTAATAATTTCATAGTAAAAGAAAGTTAGGACCCACCAACTTCTGAAAAATATTCTGTCATTAATGATCTTGTGTTAACTATCTTGCTGTCAATGCAGGCCTCAATGAGCCATTGGATTTCATCAACAATATCTTTTTTTGTGTTCTGAAATGAACAAAGGTCTTACAGGTGTGGAACGACATGAGGGGTGAGTAATTAATAATGACAGAATTCATTTTAATGGGGATTAATTTTTATAATTATAGACCCAAACAAATCCATCAGTTTTGGTCACATGAATTTTTACGATCATCTGGCATATTTGTGACCATTAACAAGCAAAATAATGGCAGTTAGTACAAAAATGTGTGAACAGATGCCAAGGGAAAACAAATATTTTATTCCTGGACTTTGTATCACAAAACATTTTGAGATATTTCAAGGTAACACAGATTTGACCAAATGTAACATTCACATGCCGCACAAGCCCTGAAAAGTGAAGCCAAAACGTCTCGATCGCCCCCCAGTGAGTGGTCCCAGTATAGGTCATAAAGCCCGCCTCCCCATGTTATTCAATGGGACTTGAGACCAACTTAAAAATTTATTTACACTTCAAATATATTTTTTCCGAAGCTGGTTTCTGTCATTTAGGGCTCAGTCACACCAAAAGCGTTTATGGCAGTTGCAGGCGCCTTTTTTGAATGATATTCTATGGGCAGGGCGCGTTTGCGCGCTGTTTATGCGCGCCGAGCGCCTTGCGGTTTTCTGCCGCCTGCCGCGCACGCGTTTTTGAAGGAGCGCTGAGAGCGGAGGAGCGCCTGACGTCATTCGCGTCTTCCATTGTCCAATCGAATGAGGGGAGAGGCGGGCCTTACGTTGTGGCGAGGGAAGTTTACAGTTGCTTTGAAGAACCGGACTGCACTCGCTCAATCTCTCCTGTGTGTTTGTGCTCCTCTTATCCTCAAACAAGGTCAGAGCATGCGCCCTCTTTTTAAAGTTTCTGCTAATATGACAGTTAACAGCAAAAGAGCGCTCAGGCTTCAATATTTGATTGACAAGACAGCTGACTCGGTGGTTGCTTAGCAATATGAAAAGCCGCGCTGCACTGCTCTTTTTTAAAAAAGGCAGTGCGTCGCGCCTTGCGTTTGCAAGCGTTTAAAGCGCTTTTGGTGTGACTGAGCCCTTACTGTAGTTTTTATCATGCTGATGTTAATTCAAATGTTTGTTTTTAAAATAAGTTTGTGTTTAGTTAGTTATTTAATGATATAAAAACGGTGGTGTCACGTCATGATTGACAGCTGTGATATCGTGTGATATGCGCAATCTGCGAGGGCAGGGTCTTGATTTCGCGGCTTTACTTCCTGCTCACTACTGCGCAGGACTGGTCCCGAAATCGCCACTGCGCAGACTCAAGACCCAAGATGTCAGCGCCATATCGGGACACTGAAGGCTTCACTTTTCACCAATGGAAGAGAGCGAACAGGCGTCGTCCATCTTTTTTTATAGTCTATGATACATATATAATCCACAATCCATCTCTGTATGGGGGAGTTTTCCAAATGGTGGCAATATATAGAGAGATGTATTGTGAATTAAAATATGCATAATTGTCTGTGAATGTTATATTTAGTCAGATCTGTGGTACTTCAGACCTTTGAAAATGTTTTATGATACCCTAACCCGATATGGATCACCTTATTTCCCTTTGTTCACATTTACAGATGTACTGTTCATGAATTAGTAAAATATATTTGTAGATTCCACAAAGGACGTAAAGCAAATCTGTATGTAAATATCTTACCTTGTATGTATGTTTTTTTTTTTTTAAATTTTCCCACTTTTTGGACGCTCTGGCAGGGGATACCACCCCCAGCAGGTCCATCTCCTTCAGTACTGTTCTGGAGTACAATTACGTAATAATTTACATATTAATAAATGCACATCAATAAAACATCAACTGTATAAATTCATGAGAAAAAAATATTCATTATACTGTTTGCCATCCATGCTGGGCAGCGTTTCTCCTCCCAGAAAACAAATGATCATTGGCTGTTCTTTTTAAAATTAGCCGTCTAACATCCTCATCCGTCCCTAAAGCAAAAAAATTCATCAATAGGTAATTTTCTAAGTCGTAGGTAAAAATACTGTAAGTTACGTTCACTAACATATATGACAACAATCGACCAACTTATCATCTGTTGTATACAACTGCATATTTAATAGTTCCCGCAGTAATTGGTGTCTAAAAAGCAGCTACTGTTCCATCAAATAAATGTGTGTAATGTCGTGTCAAAATATCTTAACAATTATGTTTTAATTAATAAAAAGTTACACTTATTTTTGTAAAAGTGCGGAGAACCATAGCAGAATGAATTAAGGTTGGAATGTTAATTAAAGTGGAACAAAAACTTTAATGTGGAGAAGCGGTATAGGAAAGAAAGTATGATAAAAAAAGTCTTATTTCATTCAAAGTAGTAATTCATTTGCATGTTTTTTTTCTCTATTGAAAGTGTTTAATGCTGTTATGTTTTGGGGGCGATTGGGGACAGGTGCGGCTCAAACCCAAAGTGGGAAATGGCAGAAAAAGTTTGAGAAACAGTGCAGTAGACACAAGGAGAGAAATCTCCACACCATAAGTTTAAGCACAAGCATCAACATAATATGCAGATTTTCCCGCTTCCCTTGCGGCTTCCACTTTGGGCCACAGCATCTTCCGTCTTTCTATGGAGTAAGATCTTCCATGAAGCGCATCCCATTTTTCCTTCAGAAACATTGAGGATTTTTGCGGCCTTCCAGACCGCATCTCGCACTATACACGAGACAAACTGTATGACAGCGTGCGGAGCAGATTTGTAACTGGTGTGTTCTTGTTTGTTCCCTAGTCTATGAACAGAGTCAAGGCCAAAAGAGGATTTGCCCTTTCCTTCAAAGTAGGCATGTTCACATCACATATGCGAATGACTTTGGGCCCTATTTTAACGATCTAAGCGCATTGTCTAAAGCGCACAGCGCAACGTCTAAATGGGCGTGTCCGAATCCACTTTTGCTAATTTAACGACGGGAAAAATCGTTTTTGCGCCGAGCGCATGGTCGAAAAGGGTTGGTCCTATTGTAATGGGAGTATTTTGGGCGTAACGTGCAGTAAACCAATGAGAGTCACAGCTCTCATTCCCTTTAAAAGCAAGTTGCGCTGGCGCTATGTCTAATCCCTATTTAGATGACGGACTTTGTAAACTGAAAAACTAAGCGGAGGTAGAAGATCCCCAGTTTAAGATTAATGTTAAATAATTGTGTTGTTTCCCTTATATTTAAATTGTTATTTTTTTATTAAAACCTTTAAAACCCGTTTTCTTTTAGTCATGGAAGTAAAAAGCAGGCTTGTAATTGCTTTAAATGTATGGCTATCCAATATCATCAAAAAATAATTTACAAGTATTTAAGAAAAGGTTTGTACTCTAAAAATACTTTATTTGTAACAAACAGGAGATAAAGAAATTACAAACGGCTCTCCTCACGTTTCAGCACTTTGGACAGCGGTTTTTTTAGCAAAGAGTTTTTTTAAGCATTACTTACAAATGTTTCTCATCTCGCCATATCCACAGGTACATCATATACAATAAATCCGTGAGGTAGCATTAAAAAAAAAACATTTAAAAACAGATGCATTTGTTCAAAGCAAAGCATTTATTTACTTATCAGGCTGCAGGTAAAGCAGCTCTTTGCGCCTTCTAACGTCTCATAATCAGTCCTCATTTATAAATATGTCCAAGAGACTCAATAATAATCTCTTAAATTCAATCCTTTAATCTTTCATATTTAAAAGCATTTTTGTGCTGCTGCACATTTATGTACTTTGTGATAAGCAAACCCGCGTTGTCCTCCCGTTTATAGGCGCATATTACTAATGCGCTCTTTAAATAACATAAAACATATTGCGCCATTGACTTTAGACTTTAGACCAGGTTTTTGTTGGTCAATGGCGTAGTCTATTTTAGTTGCCTCAAAATAGCAACGCGCCAACAATGCGCCTGAACACACCTCGTTTTTCAGACCAGAACGCCCATGGGCGCAAAGGGGGCGCAAATGCATTTGCTATTTAAACAACGCGGCGCTAAACATGAAAATAAGGGTGGAAACTAGCGAAAGACACTTGCGTCGCGCATTGCGCTGCATTGCGCCGGGTGTAAGATAGAGCCCTTTATCCCTGATGTTTTCTTTCTTCTTTTCAAGCACTCCACGCATCTGGAGATTCCAACGTCTCGAGTATCTTTCCAGATCAGCAAATCAATTTTCGAATATCTCCATGCGCTGCTCGCCGACATGCAGTCTAGATGTGAGGTGATCAACTTTTACCTTCATGTCTTTAACTTCACTGGAGATGAAATCTACTGTCTTTTCCAGAGCCTCAATTTTCATTGCATTTGCATTTACCAATTTCTTCAAGGTATCAGAGCGCTCGTTTATCAAGGATGAAATGGACGATAACATCGCAACCACGTCTTCAAAATTTTGCAGCAGGCTTGATTGGAGTGTCAGGAAGAGCACACGAGGAGAAATCCACCATCTCTTCAAATCCCGAGGTAGACGCTACAGGTAGATTATAATCATGCATTTCTAGAGACAAATTTGTCAAGTTCTGCTGTTTTTTGCGTTTTTCTGTGTTTTTTGCCATCTTAATAGAACATTTTAATTTTCCTTAAGCGCAGAACACAGACAGTTTAACCTTGAGACGGTTTACATTCAATAGAAAGTTTTCATTCAGCAGAGCTACAGCAAAGTTGACCTGTCATGCCGCCATCTCGGAAGCCTCCTGGAAGGCTGCATCCTCCGGAGGTCACACATACTGGCTGCATACAGCATTAAGCCTGGTTTATTACAGTTAAATTAGCATTACATTCGCAAGTCATAAGCATATTACAACAATTTTCGATGAACTACTTAAGCATTAAGCATTTATTTTGCCAAACGCCATTGGATTACCCAAGCACTGATTCTGGAACATAGAGGACCAGAAGCATAAATTCATAACTGCTTTATGTAAAATCAGCAGTCGAGTCCGGCAATCGAGTCGCGAGCCACCATTAGCAAGTCACCTTTAGTATTACTGGTGTACACCGTTTTCATTTAGGAGGCTTTTCTTTACCGCAGTGCTCCATGCATTTTTAATCCATTAACGCGAATCTGCTCTTCTACTCAGTGCAGTCTAACCTACCGTGCTCTGTTCAAACCCGCCCCTTCAGTTCTCCAGATAACAGCAGCTATTGGTGGACGGAAAACAAGAAATTGTTGTAATAAACCATATATTAACAAAAAAGCTCAATTTGTCGTCTTTAGGAGCAATTAAAATTTATTTAATAGCGCTTGGTACACTCGCAGTCTATTAGGGTTAAGAATAATGTATTTCCATGGATCTGACTGGGTGGGCAAACTGTCAATTCACCCATAAAAGTTAGATCCACCCCTGGCTGAACCACTGATCCTGATGCAATGAGAAAAATTAAATAAACAAGAATTAATATAACTTCAAGATAATATCGCAGCTGTTTTCATTTTTAATGGCTTTCACAAATAAACGGATATGAGTTGGCGGTTTTTATGGTCTCGCGATGCGTCACATTGCAAATTTAATTTTAGTTCATTAACACTATGGCATTTGGCATTGTGACTTTGGTTAATGCGTTTGACTTTGGTTAATGCGTTTGACACGTAGTCTTAACATTTTGTCATTTCTGAGGAATGGTCAGAATTATTGTAACTGGAATATTTTGACAGCGCAAAAAGCAGCAGGCCACATAGTAAACTGCAACGGGCAGGCAGCCTGTTGTAGGCTCTACGTTACATCCATCTTCCTTTTAATTTTGCCCTTACATTGACAAGCACACAATTTTTTTTATATTTACACAATTAAATACTTTAACTACCTTCTATCTTGGTATTGTTAGCATATGAATTTTACAACTTTAAAAAAATGTATTTTGTATATAAAATTATTAGTGGAACATTTTATGCAGATTTATTTGACCTTAAAGCTTATCATATCCTGCAGACCCCAGGTTGGGAACCACTGTCCTAGAGCATGTTTGATTTGGGTTACCCAGTGTTATTTAATGCATTACCTTACAAACATGTATTAACGTGTAGTTAAGGTAGCGTCGTATGACATAGTTATGGTTAGTTATTGATTAGTACATGGATTAACTCACCATTAATTTATATTTAAGTGATTATTAATTTATGTATTAGTACATGATTATTCATGACCTGTTATTGTAAAGCAGGGGTGTCTAATATGTTGATCGCAAAGGCAATGCCGGTAGATCGCACATAAGTTAACAGCTGCTCCACGCGCAAAATTGGCATTATGGTCTTAAAAAGACTTTTTGCGTGTTTCACAATTAGTCTGAGTTGCGCCTTTCTTCTCAAATGTGTTTTTATAAATCTTATGCCAGGCCGCTGCGGGTCAGTCATCTAACTTATGAAATTCACCAGGATGTAGAGACCTGCGCGGGACATATTTTTCAGTCCCGCTCCCGTCCAGTCCCGCAAGATTTAGTCCCGCTCCCGCCCGTTACCGCTAAAATGCGTGTTATATTCTCCCGCTCCCGCCCGCAATATTCATGTTTTGTCTCGCTCCCGCCCGCAAAATCCCACAGGTTACATAAAAGTTAATATTTAAGTGTACTGACTACTAATTCCAGCTGTATCAATTTTGAATATAAATAAAAAAGAAACTGAAAATACACAAACATGTTTCGTTTTATTTCAATGATGAAATGATCAAGGAACTTTTTAGAAATACAATCAGAACAGTCAAAAATAGGCTAATAACATTTTTTGCATGAAAAAATATATAATACAAAACCGCGTTTCTCACGCTTTCAAACAGAAAAACTTTTATGTTTTAGCCTTTTCTCTTTAATAGGCTACCTAAACATTAAACTGAAAATAGCCTTATTCCTCGATAAAAATAGAATACATAAAATTAACTTAAATAAAAAAGGTTGAAAATAGGCTTATAAAAAGTTTGCAATGAAAAAATATATAATATAAATCCGCGTTTCTCACGCTTTCAAACAGAAAAACATTTATGTTTTAGCCTTTTCTCTTTAATAGGCTACCTAAACATTAAACTGAAAATAGCCTTATTTCTCGAAAATAATAGAATAAATAAAAATTAACTTAAATAAAAAAGATTGAAAATAGGATAATAAAAAATTTGCAATGAAAAAATATATAATATAAATCCGCGTTTCTCAGGCTTTCAAACAGAAAAACATTTATCTTTTAGCCTTTTCTTTTTAATAGGCTACTTAAACATTAAACTGAAAATAGCCTTATTCCTCAATAAAAATAGAATAAATAAAAATTAACTTAAATAAAAAAAGGTTGACAATAGGCTAAAAAAAAATTGCAATGAAAAAAAAAATAATATAAATCCGCGTTTCTCAGGCTTTCAAACAGAAACAGAAAAACATTTGTTTTAGCCTTTTCTTTTTAATAGGCTACCTAAACATTAAACTGAAAATAGCCTTATTCCTCGATAAAAATAGAATAAATAAAAATTAACTTAAATAAAAAAAGGTTGGCCTACTTAAAATGTCCATGCAGGAATAACATGTCATTCACCGATGAGGGCTTCAGATTAATGCGTCTCTGCTCGAGAATGCGTCCGCAAATACTGAAAGCTCTCTCCGACGGTGCGCTGGAAGCCGGAATGGAAAGTACATGGCGTGTTAATTTGCTTAGTCTCGGAAATTCCTGACATCGACTTTTCCACCAGTGGAGGACTTGCTTGGGCCCGTGTGTTTCTGATCCATCCAACTTGACCTTTAAATATCCTGCTATTTCGGAATCAATGGACACGTCGCTGTCCATGGTATCATAAGCGTCCTCCCATTCCGCGAAGTCCTGAAAAGAAGCCTTTTTTGCTGGTGGCGGTGGGTTTTCTTCTGTGTTTTCATCAAACCCCAACTCTTCAACTAGCGCTTTGACGGCATTGATAACCGCCTGTCTTTCATTGTCATCAATCATCTTTAAGTGACGCAGTTTGGGAGTGAGGAAAGTGGCTATTTTGTAGAGCATGTGAATTCCATTTTGTGCCAAACATTTCGGCGACATTAGTTCGTCCAGGCGTCGCACACAAGTCGATGCAATTTCAGTGAGAATGCTGTCAGTCGTGGCTGCCTCGCAGTGTTTTTTTTTGTTTTACGGCCCAGGGTAGAACTAGAGATGCACTCAAGGCTGTATTGTCTGACTCCAAATCGTTGGTTGCGTCTTTAAACGGCTTTAAAAAAGTCACCAGGGTTTTAAGAATATTTTTGTTGATGCATCCTACTTTATCATACTGTTTATTTTCCAACAGGATTGCTGCAATGTCGTCATATTGTTGAAACACGGAATCAAGCATTTCGAAATTAGAATTCCATCTTGTTTCAACCGACTGCTTTAGAGACGTACTTAGTTTCACTTGCAGGCCAGAATGTTTAAAGTAGGTGACTAGTTTTTTCACGTCTTTCAAAAGTTGGCCAACTTCGGGTGTTTTGTCCAGCACAGCAGACGAGAATGCATGCGAAAGAATGGTATTGAGTATGTGAGCACTGCAGTTTAGTCTTGTGAAGCCACGGAGAGCTGCGACCATGTTTGCTCCTCTGTCAGTGACGAAAACAAGTTTCTTTGCCTCTGAACTGTCTATTCCAAATACTCTGAGATTTTGAAATGGCAAAGCTCGAATGTTCTCACCAGTTTTTGACGCACTTGCATCGAATGGTGTTGCAAAGAGCACCCTTGACACCAAGTCATAATTTGCATCTGTGTAATGTATTGTGCCTGATAGGAAGGATGTTTTCCGATAGTTTTCGGTCCAGATGTCAGTTGTCACTGCACAACCATATTTCAGAATTGTATCGGTCATGTCACTGACAACAACTCTTCTTAGTGCTTAGTTCTTAGAGCCCTTTCACTCAGATTTCTTGACAATGTCGTTGGATGAGGCAAAATGTCCTTCACATCGAATTTTCCAATTTTGGCTGCTGTGTCAACGAGGTGTTGCGCTAGTTTAATGAATCCATGACCAGAGACGATGTCATAAGGCCTTAGGTCGGCACAGACAAGGTTAACACATTTATCGATCGTTTCACTTTTTAGCGCACTCGACACTTTCGTCTGACTTGGCATAAACGTCAGGGATGTTTGGTCTTTCAAAATTGTGCACACATGTCGCTTCAGACCTGAGGTTCCAGACTTGTGCCCACTATATGTGAGTATTTTGTTGCATTTGTCGCAGCTCGCAAAAGGAAGGCGGTTTCCATCTTTGTCGCATACTACCGAAACACATTTCCAAATATCAGATTTTCTTTACTTGGTTTGGTAGTTTTGTATGTTCCTTTCTTCAATAATGCACTAACATCTGAAGCACTAAGCAATCCAGCTGTGTCATGCTGTTCAGAGTCAGACATTTTTCCTCCGGCCGGTGTTGTTTGCGTTGTGCGCATTAACCACAAGATAGTTAACCTCCCGACCTTGTTTCTGTAAATCTATTTTATTTTAGTTCTTGTTGCTTTCGTGCAGTAAATAAATTATAAATAAATAACAGCGTATTTGTTGTTAGTAATTTAATTTTTTTAAGATTTCATTTTGCGGGAGTCCTGCAAATAAATGTATTGTCCCGCAACCCGCACACATATGACGTTGTTACCGCCTGCACCCGCATTTACCCATCAAATCTTGTCCCGCGCCGCACTTGGTTGCATTGGGTCCCGCGGTACTCCCGCGGGAGTGCAGGTCTCTACCAGGATGCGCATTCTTGCCTTCACGCAGAAGCTGATCCATGCACATGGTGTGTGTGCGCGCGAGCAAACGAGAGAGAGACAGAGGTAGAGGCAGCGCTGATTTATATGCTTCTGATACTGTTGTCATTTTTTAGGTTGTTTCACTAAACCGCATCTTCGCTATTTTTGAGTACTCAACATGTAATCAAGGATTTTTTTTAAACTCCTCAAAAAGAATAGAGTAATGGTGACAGCCCTAAATTCAATGTAGAGATATGTGCAGTATAGTCCTAACAAGCATTTAAAGTGTTATAAAAACAATTAACTGTGTTTTTTAGCAGGTAGATCTTGTCGGCTTTATCATTTTAAAAATAGATCACCACAAGAAGTCTGGACACCCCTGCTGTAAAGTGTTACCATGTAATCCTAATTTCTGATATGTAAGTGTTTCTTTGTTAGAGAGACCTATGTGGTTTGCATCACTAATGCAGTGCTTGTTCTCGGAGCATGCATAAGGCACGCCGATTCTGGTTCGCGCTGTTCTATGGTTTATTAAAAGTGTATTATTTCTGAACGTGTCACATGTCCATATTGCACCAAAATGTAACACTACACTCCATTGGGTCTGCAGCAACACATCCGCCACATAAAACACTGCAAACAGACAGACTCACAGAGATTCCTGCCTTTTTTAGAGACAAGAATATGTTCAGTTCCACCTTTCAAAGCTTTGAATATTCTGTGTGATTTCTACTGAAGCTTTGAAACTCAAAAAAGGGTATTCGGACCAGCCCTAGTTCTGATGCAGAGATATAAGGCTTTGTTTATTCTGTTGCTAGGGTATTGTATTTAGTTTCTAGGTAGAAAAATTGGCATCCACTTGCAATTATACTTCGAGTCACAAGCAAAACGATCCAACCCCCATCTCTTTACGATGTTCTGATGCAGAGAAATAAGGTTTTGCTTATTTTGTTGCTAGGGTACTGTTTTTGGTTGCTAGGGAGAAAAATTGGCATCCACTAGCGATTTATACTCCACCCCCGCGTCTCCTGCATCTTTCAAAGAGTAATTAAAGATGAGGGAGAAGCAAGTGGACCTGGGGTAAGCAATACTGCTTTTAAAACACTGTCGTCATATATCCCCTTGAAAAAACGTAGTCAAAAACACAAGTTATAGACCAAAGGCTGTTTGCAAAATGATGGTTATAACACTGCAGTAAAGTACAGTATGGGCAAAGAGCGAGAGCGATCCAAAAGCAAACTCTTTCGGTATAGGTAATTTCTCGAATCACCCTTGCTGTACTTTGATGTCATCCGCCCCTTGTACTTGCAGCGCAACTTGAAGTTGAACACAACTTATAATACTGCAGGAGGTCTCATGATGACTGCTGCTTTTATAATCATGATCTCACTTAAAGATTGTGGGTAGTGTAGTTCTTTACCCATGTTTCGCAATTAAAATCCTTTTTTAACATTTAAACAGTATGGGTTCTCCCCCACACTCGAGCTAGATGCATATTGCATACATTATTCCAGAAGTTATTTGATTTGTTCTCTGTGGATAAAAAAAATGCCCTTAGCTACATCTAATTTTTGATCAGTCTTTTTCCAAACACTTTTTACCAATTCCAAATCAAATTAATCTTAATAACTAACATTATTTTACATGATGTTGTTGATGGCTGAAGGAAACGCACCTTATATTCAGGTGTGCAGAATTATTAGGCACCTTTTCTTTTACAGGTAAAATGGGTCCAAAAAGGTTTAACACATACTAGAAAATTATACATTTAATGTCCATAAGAAGCCATGCTTTAGAAGTTGCAAAATTGAGATGTGACTATTAGACAAGAAATCCTGATTGGGGCAGCAGGGTCACAAAAAATAGGATGAAGGAAAAGATATATACAAAAATTGCTTTGGTTTGGAATTGGTAAAAGATGTTTATAAAAGTGATCTAAATATCAACGTACCTACTAGGGGTGTCCATGGTTAACCGATTAACCGTTAAAAATTGTTAGTTGCTTAGTTAACACGCTTTAGCAATGATTAGAACTTGTAACTTAAAGTGCCAGTTAGATGCAATTTCTAAGCTTCCTAATATTGTAAAGGAGTCCCGGACAACAGGTTTAAATGCATGCAAGGTCAACAAACACTGTAATTTTCTCAAAATATACATTTAATATTACCCCATTTCTCAGAGATCCGCAAACGATTCGTGTGAAGCTGTTCAACGGTAGCCTACTCTTGGTCAACGGACACAGTCTCCGCACAGTCCAACAATAGTGCAACATGCATTGACCTAGTGCTTACATGACTTACTGAGAAGACATTCGCGACATTAATACACATCATGAATCCAAGCAATAAAACTAATTTTTTACAACCATTTAAGCATGTAAGCTAACCGGGGCATAGCAAAACCGTAAGTGTAACATGCGTTAGCCGCTTCCTAATGTGACTTACTGACAGTATATTAGGAGTTTAAACACAGACATCAATACACATCATTCATCATTAATTCAAGCAATAAAAAACAGACACTAACATTTTTACACCCTTTTAAGCAAATATGTAAGCTAATCGGACCATAGCTAATCCCTAAACAGTAGTTTAACTGCAACATGCATTGTTAGTGCGGCTTACTGATAAGACATGAAAGCGAACCAGACATTTTAGAACACTCGGGGGGAAAATAAACACAATTTAATAATCATACGTACTAGGCTTGTCGCGATAGTCTGTGAAACAGTGATTACCGGTGCTTCAGCCTCTCACCGGTTAGATAACTTGCCCACCGTGACACCGTCTTTCAACATCGTTTTGATATTTTCTTGTAATTAAATCATTTAGTTTCGTTAGAGAGCAAACACTAACAACTGAATGTGTCTGCTGCCTGAATTCAGCGGAGCTGAACACGCATCACGTCAGAGAGCAGCAGGTGTCAGATTTCATTTATTTCTGTCAGAGTTTGCGAGGCGAGCTGAATGACCAGACGATAGCAGAAGCCGCGTGCTTATTCGTTTTTGTTATAATATAGATATACGATGTTTAATATAAGCGAGATTGTTTTGTTGTTGTGTTTTTCATTAAGAAAAATAATAAACCCATCATTCAAGCAGCGCTTTATGGAGAAGTAGCCGGTTGCTCTGCTTGGGACTGACAGGTTCTGTCAGAATAACCTGCGCACATTGATTCAAGCACAGTTGCGTAATTCAAAAGTGAAAGTAAAATACGTACATCTGCATGCACATTTTTAAGCCCCTCCCACGCGGTGATACCGGTATCACCGGGTTTGTCACACGCTGATTAACCAGTGGGAAAATTCTGTCACCGCAGCAACCCTAATACTTGCAGGTTGTGGTTAGGAGATGCATGTTGTTCCAAATAAAGTGGGTACTCTTTCATAGCCAAACGTTTAGTAAATCTCTCCTTGATAAAGTAATTTTAACCACTGATTCTTCACATCTTCATCCTTTGGTAGTGAAAACAACACAAACTTGCCTTTACAGCTGACATGTCTACACACTAACTAGCTGAAGTGTCTATGGGCAAGTCAGAGTTTTCGTTTCTCCCGGGCAAGACTGTAGGCGGAGATTATTGTGCAAAGTGTTCGTATCTAGGTAGATAGACAGGCAGAAGATTCGATCTATATGACGACTCGTTTCAGTGATTCAGAGCCGACTCCCTACTTTAGAAGCCGATTAATTTATTAATCATGCACTTTTTTTAGCTACTTTGCACATCGTTTACATTGATGGACAGCTACATGATACACTATAGTACATGTAATATAACAGAGCTCTATGACTGGCGTAAGTACTCCAGCATCCTGAGATTTCACCGGAAATACGTCAAGCGGTGCCATGCATAGAGTCCATTATGTTGTACAGAATCATAAAAAGCAATGAAATGTTTTATTTACGGTCCGTGTATGTTTAGATAGTTTGTTTTTCAATTTCAAATGAAATAAGCACCTTTGTTTTATTGTTTTTACTGAAAAACGAGATTTGTTTGTTCATGGTACAAAACGAATAAACTACTCTAAAACTCTTTAAACGTGTGTATGGTCGTTAGATGCATCACTCCTCCAGTTGGTCAACCAAAATGTGAATGTGACATCATCTGTTGTTCCTCAAGTCTGTTTAACAAAATAAAAGTCCTCCGCTGCTGTAGCTTTGAGGTCGACCACGGCGCAGGCGCCGCAAACTCTTTATTTTTCAATCACTCCGCAAAGCGACTTAGATTACTTTGCTGATTTTGGAAATACAGATATGATTTATACATCATTTAAAACGTTGAATTGTCTAGTTTATTTGGTTTCCACTCCCAATAAAAACAGTGTTGTGCTTTTCGCAAAATTAACTCTTTCACCGCCAGCATTTTTTAAAAAAGTTGCCAGCCAGCGCCAGCGTTTTTCATGATTTTCACCAAAGTTTAATGCCTTCCAGAAAATGTTCTTTTTCAGATATATAAACATACAATATACCAAATGAAAGAACAGACCCTCTGCTTTCAAACAAAAAAAACCGTTTCATCCTACCTTGAGCAGTTCTTTTGTAATCAGCTTTTGAATATGTGTAGGATTCTGCAAAAACACCACATTTTGAGCAAAAAGCAGACATAATTCCATTTTTGTGGCGGACTTTTGATAGAGTTCCCATTCAGAGCGATCTTTAAAACAGACACGGACATGCAGCAGCTTGTCAGAGGGCAATACTTCCGGGTTGTATAAGTTGCGGAAGTGCGCCACCTGGTGGATAAAAGCGGTATTGCTGAAAGACGGAATATCTCGTCATTGGCGGGGAAGCGTTTTCTCTTAATTGACGAGATATCTCGTCAATGGCGGGGAAAGAGTTAAGGAAATAAACATGATGCGTGTTTTGTTCTCTCTCCAAACGTATCAGAAAAATTAACTGTAACTTAACAAATACTTGTCAAACAAACAAAAGATAAATGTCTACATAATGTTTGGAATGTCTTCTTTTAAATTATGTAAGTGTAATCGAAAACAAACATTGTCATTCGGTGTAAACTGTATGAAAAGGAGGAGAGGTACCTTTTTTCTCCTGTTACCTAATTGTCTGTATAATGAGCTGAGCTCACCATGCCCCACTCCATTGAAGTGAACGAGCAGAGCCATCAATATGCATTACTCTCGCCTCCTGCATGCAGTAAATCCCGATCCAGTCCCTCCATTTCTTGATATGCTGAGTTGTTTCATCCGAGTGCACCAAACATCTAAATCCTAATTTACTTGCGTACAGTGTTGGCAACGTTACTTTAAAAAAGTAATTAGTAATAGTTAATAGTTACTTCTCAAAAATAGTAACTGAGTTAGTAATTGCGGGACATCATTATAAAAGTAACTAATTACCAGGGAAAGTAAGTATTGCATTACTTAAAGTTCAAGTATTTCCAATAACTTGGATGCCGCCAATATTAAATCTGTTAAATGAGGACTTGGACACTAAAGAGAAACCACTAACTGTGTGGCAGCATGTGATGATGTGAGGTGCTTTATTAGATCATTATTACACACGTGGATAGACTCTTTCTTACTCTGCATAAGTTGCGCATTACATAAACATTCTTGCCTTTCTTACATAGCATTCTTGTATAAAAGTAGTGCTTATTATACTATGTGTTTGTGACCACTACCTTTGAGCTCGTTGTACTTGCCATCACTCTGTCGTTGCGTGTGTGCGACTCGGGCGGACTGCACGTGAGTACCGGGCTGCCTGTAAGTGGCTAGCAGCAGCATGCACCCGCTGCTTGTTGAGAGGAGAGAACAATACATTTCAATTCAATTTTATTTATATAGCGCTTTTCACAATAGTTGATTGCTTCAAAGCAGCTTTACATTAATAGGTGTTAGAAAACAGAGAAAAACGAGCATAGTAATAATGTAACATATACAGTAAAGTAGTAAGTTAAGCCAAAGGTGGCGGACTCTCCAGGGGATGAAAAAAACCCCTAGGAGAAAAACCCTCCTGGCTAGTCCAGGGGGAAAACTCTTAGGAGGGAAAAAACCTTTGAGAGAGATACATATATATTTATATATATAAATACTATCGGGGTATGTGAATGGCTAAGCGAATTAAACTGGTTTCGCCGGTGGTCACTGGTCAGGCATCGGCTGGGCATCTCGTAGAAGGACGGTCAGTAGATCAGCGGTGTGATGACCTTCACGGTTGCAGGAACTGGGTCTGTATGTCTCATTGTCCTCAGGGTCGAGGACGAGACGGGGAGAGAGAAACAGAATCCTATTAGCGTAGAGGCTGTTCACAAGTAATGCAAGTGTCATATAGTATAGTGGTTTAAGTCAGCTCGGTTCCAGACAGGCTACCTATTGCGGCATAAGTATATTACCCAATATGAGGTATGTGAGTGCTTTGTTCTAGTCAAACTAACTATTGCGGGATAAGTACATTTACTGGACATTTTATGTGAATGCTTTGTTAAAGAAGAATGTCTTAAGTTTAGATTTAAAGTGATCGACTGTGTCTGATACTCGAACATTATTTGGTAAATCATTCCAGAGCTTAGGGGCTAAGTAGGAGAAGGATCTACCACCTTTACACACTTTTGATATTCTAGGGATAATTAAGTGGCCAGAGTTTTGTGATCGCTGTGTACGTGATGGATTGTATTCTGACAGTAATTCTTTAATATACGAGGGTGCTAGGCCATTTAAGGCTTTGTAGGTGATTAGCACTATTTTAAATTGTATGCGATATTTAACTGGTAGCCAGTGTAAAGATGCCAGAATTTGACTAATGTGGTCATACTTTTTTGATCGAGTAAGCACTCTTGCAGCGGCATTTTGAACCAGCTGTAACTTGTTTACCTGATTTGCGTGACATCCCCCGAGTAACGAATTACAATAGTCTATTCTAGAGGTCATAAAAGCATGGATAAGCTTTTCTGCATCTGATGCAGACAGCATATGGCGTATTTTTGAGATATTTCTAAGATGGAAGAATGCTGTGCGGCAGACATTGGAGATATGGCTATCGAAAGATAGATTGCTTTCGAACATCACGCCTAAGTTCTTAACAGTTGAAGATGGCACCACCGTGCAGCCATCTATGGGCAACTTGTAATCTGACATATTATGTTTGGAGCGATTTGGTTCAATAATAAGTATCTATGTCTTATTGGAGTTTAGCATAAGAAAGTTATGTGCCATCCAGTCCCTAATATCACTAATGCAGTCTGTTAGCTTAGAAAACTGGTGGGTTTCGCTAGGATGTGACGAGATGTAAAGCTGGGTATCATCCGCATAGCAGTGAAAACTTATGTTATGTTTCCTGATAATATCTCCTAGAGGTAACATATATCACGAGAATAGGATAGGGCCTAAAACTGATCCCTGTGGTACGCCGTATTTAACCGGGAAGCGATACGACTCTTCCTCATTTACATAAACGAAGTGATATCGATTGGTTAGATACGATCTAAACCAGGCTAATGCCTGACCACTGATCCCAACATAGTTTTCTAGTCTATTAAGTAAGATTCTGTGATCTATTGTGTCAAAGGCTGCACTAAGGTCTAGTAATATAAGGATTGAGATTTCACCACGATCGGATGTTAAAAGGAGGTCATTTGTAATTCTTAGCAATGATGTCTCTGTGCTATGGTGGGTCCTAAATCCTGATTGGAACTTTTCATATGTACTATTATTCACTATGAATGTGCGTAGCTGGCTTGCCACTACTTTTTCTAATATTTTAGAAAGAAAAGGTAGGTTTGAGATTGGTCTAAAGTTATTAAGATCTCCCTGGTCAAGGTTTGTTTTTTTAATGAGCGGTCTAATAACTGCTAGTTTGAAAGCTGTTGGAACGTATCTTAATTCTAGCGATGAGTTAAAGATATGTAGTACTGGGTCTGACACTACAGGAAATACCTCTAAGTAATTTTGTGGGAACGGGGTCTAATATACAGGATGATGATTTAGATGATGTTACTAATTTAGAGAGCTCTTCTTTTGTAGTAGGTTTTAAATGACTCAAGATGTTCATATGGTAATCTAGTGTTAAATGTACTATTGGGTAAAGTGGTGGCTGCTTGCGTAGCTTCTATGTTTTCCCTAATAACCGTAATTTTGTTAGTAAAGAAGTTCATGAAGTCATTACTATTGTGTTGGAGTTTACTATTGGTTTCAGTTTGTTCTTTGTTTCTAGTCAGTTTCGCAACTGTGCTAAATAGGGAACAAGGGTTATGATTTTCTTAATAAGCGTACTGAGATAGGTAGATCTGGCGGTTTTTAAAGCCTTTCTGTAGTGTTGAACACTCTCTTTCCATGCTGCACGCCATACCTCTAACCTTGTGCTTCGGTAGTTTCGTTCCATTTTTCTAGCTACTTTTTTGAGGGCTGCAGTATGATGGTCATACCATGAAGCTGCTGTTTTTTCTTTGATTCTCTTTTTTCGAATGGGAGCAACGGCATCCAGCGTGCTAGAACAAACGAACGTAAGCTGTTTGTTGTTACGATCATTTATTTCCATATTTAACAGTATTATTTCAAATGAATAAAATTTTAGTTCGGATTTATGGTTTACTTTAAATGTTTTGTTGTATATTGTAGCTACACCACCCCCTCTCCCCTTTAAACGAGGTACGTGTTTATAATAATAGTCTTGTGGGGTGGATTCGTTTAAACTGATGTAGTCATCTGCTTTAAGCCAGGTCTCTATTAAACAGAGTGCATCTAAGTTTTGGTCTGTAATTATTTCATTGATAATAGGTTCTTTATTGGTAAGCGATCTAATGTTAAGAAGGCCAAATTTTAACATTTGAGTTTCATCTGTTAATGTATTGTGTTCTAATTTTATGTTAATAAGATTTGTACGAGACGAGGTAAACGGTGCTCTGTATTTATTTGTTTGAGGAACAGACACAGTCGAAATGTGTTGATACTCTGTTAAAAAAATCTTGACATGTCAAGGCAGCTAACAGACTGATGGGTAAGCCGATCTGTCTGTTTCCTGACCTGGGCCCTGGATAGTCAGACAATATCAAAAGTAAGACTATTGGTCAGATTTCTAGAGAGTATAGCACTTCTTTCCGGAGACGGATGGAGGCCATCTCTCTTTAGCAGGTCAGGTCTTCCCCAGAAATGCTTCCAATTGTCAATAAACCCTACGTTATGCTGAGGGCATCACTTTGACATCCAACCATGAAGAGACACTAATCTACTGTAAGTTTAATCCCCCCGGTAGGCAAGAGGGCACCAGAGCATATTACATCGTCTGACATTGTTTTTGCAATTTCACACACCTCTTTAATAGTATCTTTGGTGATCTCCGACTGGCGGAGTCTGGTGTCATTCGTGCTGGCGTGAATAACAATCTTAGAAAACTTACGTTTAGCATTAGCCAGCACTTTAAGTTTGGATCTAATGTCAGACTCTCTGGCTCCCGGTATACAATCGACTATGGTGGCTGGTGCCTCAAAGTTAACGTTCCTGAGAATTAAATCTCCAATAACCAGAGCACTTTTAACAGACATCTCAGCCGGTGTATTGCTGAGTGGAGAAAATCTGTTAGATATTACTACAGGAGCGCTAGTTGGGTGCCGTACGTGACTACTCCGCCTGACAGTCAACCAGTTAGTCAGCCGCCTTGACTCTGAAGTCGGAACCGAGCCATGTGTAGTACGCTTAACACTAGGCGCACCCGAAACAGTGTTTGTAACATTAACATCAGCGGTCTTACTGTCCTCAACTAGCGTTCGGATGCGCGCTTCTAGATCTGCAACCTTCTCTGTCAGCCTTACTACGTCAATACACTTAGCACATGTAAACCCCTCTATGCTGACGGAAGAAGCTAAACTGTACATGTGGCAAGTAGTGCAGGTTACAATAACAAGCGGAGTCTTACCGCTTTCATGCTGGGCGATGGCGTCTCCGTTCACCCGAATGCAGTCCGTGAAGCTGCATCGCGTGGAGTGCTCACTCGTTGCATGCCTCGGTCGTCTGCGGACGTCTGGAGCCAGGGTGATGTGAGGCACGCTGTACCGCACGTTGGATCTGCGAATGCTGGGCACCAACTCCTCCACAGCTTCCCGCTCTGGTGAGGACAGGTCTGAAAAGCATATATCGGATGAATCCGCCATTAGATCGAAAAGGAAGGCAGATTTACAGTAAGCAGACACTGAGCAAATGCTAACTTCAGCCGGCACCGTTTGTTGATGCTAGCGGGCTATATGCTAACACTAGGTGTTTACTAGTGATCGATCATTTTACTTATTAATAATGTTCAATAATCGTCACGGTAAAGTATTCTTAAGATAAACTAGTACGTTATATTATATAGATAGGAACGAGATAGTAAGAAAATAGGATTTAGATGATGAACTCGACGGAGCTCCGGTGCACGGAGCAGCGGTGCCCCGTTTGTTGATGCTAGCGTGTTATATGCTAATACTGGATGTTTACCAGTGATAATTCGTTTCAGTTATTAATACTGTTGATTATTCGTCACGGTAAAGTATTCCTATGATAAACTAGTAAGTTATATTATATAGATAGGAACAATATAGTAGGAAAATAGGATTTAGATGATGAACTCGACGGAGCTCCAATAGCAGTGTTGCCACTCTCTTGCGTCTCTCTCTTGCGTCAGTCTCCAACCACGCCAGAAAAGCGTGGTCTCTAGATTTGTCCTAGTCGCTAAAGGGGGTTTAGAAAGTTGCTAAATCTAGCGACAAAGTCACCAAGTTGACAACACTGCACTACTCGGACTGTGCATGTGTTTAAGAACTCTGTCTGCCTCTGGTTGGCTAACGATGAAAATTCAGCCAATCATCATCTGTTATGTGGTTGTCCCACCCCCTCTAACACAGAGACCAATCATCATCATCAGTTATGTGTCTCCCACCCTCCAACACACACACACACACACACACACACACACACACACACACTAGAGCAAAACATTGCCTGTCTGGATGAGAGCCTACTCACTTCAGTGAGATTAGTTATAGTAACGCGCAGCATTTTAATGTCAGTAATAATAATGGCGTTATAACGGGGGAAACAGTAATTAATTTGATTACTCGTTACTGAAAAAAATTAAGCAGTTAGTAAAGCCGTTTATTTATAACGCCTTTATTACCATCACCGCTTGCATATGTGTGTCATTCAAAGTCATCTCCAGACGTAAATGTTTTCTTTGTTCTTCCGTCAAACAGTACACACGAAGGGCATACACAAACACACGAGTCAGGAAATTTGACATGATTTTTGGTATTCTTATAAAATATGCGATTGCAAACATCAAATCTAAATGTGTGTGCATCTTGTGGTTTGACGGTTCATGGCATGCGCAATGTAGCCTCGAGCCCTGTATGTGACCTCAGATAGCGTGTTTCCCTTTCGTGCGAAAGAAGCTGTGACTGGTGTGGAGTGTGAGTGCTGCAGGTCATGTTACGTGTTGAAATGGCAAGTGGGAGAAAAGGAAGTCTGCCCAGAGTTGGAGGATAAGCCAACGTCGTTCCTACAAGTCTGGTGTGTGGAAACATTTTTATTTCATGTTACCTATGATGACAGCAGAAATGAAACAGTAGATAGAACTGCGACTGTGTGCAAGTATTATGCAACACGCATTCAATATGCTAATGGCAACACTTCGAATATGTCAGTTCATCTGAGAAGACATCACCCCAATGTCTCTGTAGACAGCGTAAGGAGAAAAGAGCCTGTAAGGAAACCACTTTTAGAGGCTGTTTACACTTCAATTCAATTCAATTTTATTTATATAGCGCTTTTCACAAGTTTTAATTGTTGCAAAGCAGCTTTACATGAGAAGATGTAGAGGAGAACACAGAAAATCAATAGATAATATAAGAAGTAGAGATGGCGGTTAAACCGTACAAGCGAGCATATTAATAATGTAACGTATACAGTAAAGTGCTAAGTTAAGCCAAAGTTGGCTGACTCTCCCCGGGACGAAAAAACCCCCTAGGAAAAAACCCAATGGGAAAAACTCCTAGAAGGACAAAAACCCTTGGGAGGAATTAATATATATTTATATATATATAGATACGGTAAGGATAGGAGGCGGGCAAGCGAATAAAACTGGTTTAGCCGGTGGTCGTTGGTCGGGTTAGGGTTAGGCATTAGGGTTGGCATTAACATGCGTTTTCGTTGATCGGATCACAAGTGGACGACTTTAATGCCAGGTGTATGCGATATTTGACTGGTAGCCAGTCTAAAGATGCCAAAATTGGGCTTATGTGGTCATACTTCTTAGAACGAGTAAGCACTTTTGAAGCGGCGTTTTGAACTAGCTGAAGCCTGTTTACCTGATTTGCATGGCATCCCCCGAATAACGAGTTACACCTAGTCTATTCTAGAGGTCATAAAAGTGTGGATAAGCTTCTCTGCATCTGATGCAGACAGCATACGGCGTATTTTTGAGATATTTCTAAGATGGAAGAAAGCTGTGCAGCAGACGTTGGAGATATGACTATCGAAAGATAAATTGCTGTCGAACACCAAACCACGAGTTCTTAACCGTAGAAGATGGCACCACTGTGCAGCTATCTATGGGCAACTTGTAATCAGACATATTTTGTTTTGAGCGATTTGGTTCAATAAGTTCTCTGTCTTAGAGTTTAGCATAAGGAAGTTATGTTCCATCCAGTCACTTATATAGCTAATACAGTCTGTTAGTTTACAGAGCTGGTGTGTTTCGCTAGGATGAGAGGAGATGTAAAGCTGGGTATCATCCACATAGCAGTGAAAACTTGTGTTATGTTTCCTGATAATGTCTCCTAGAAGTAACATATATAACGAGAATAGGATAGGACCTAAAACTGAACCCTGTGGTACGCCATATTTAACCAGGGAGTGATATGACTCTTCCTCATATACATAAACAAAGTGATGGCGATTGGTTAGATATGATCTAAACTATGCTAGCGCCTGACCACTGATGCCAACATAGTTATCTAGTCTATTGAGTAAGATTCTGTGATCTATTGTGTCAAAGGCTGCACTAAGGTCTAATAATATAAGAATTGAGATTTCACCATGATCGGATGTTAAAAGGAGGTCATTTGTAACTTTAAGCAGTGCTGTCTCTGTGCTATGGTGGGGCCTGAATCCTAATTGGAACTTTTCATTTGTATTATTATTCACTAAGAATGTGCATAGCTGACTTGCCACTACATCTTCTACTAATTTAGAAAGAAAAGGGAGATTTGAGATTGGTCTAAAGTTATTAAGATCTCCTTGGTCAAGGTGTGGTTTTTTTAAAGAGCTGTCTAATAACTGCTAGTTTGAAAACTGTTGGAACGTATTCTATTTTTAGCGATGAGTTAAAGATATTTAATACTGGGTCTGACACTACAGGGAATACCTCTAAGTAATTTTGTGGGAACGGGGTGTAAAAAACAGGACGATGATTTGGATGATGTTACTAATTTAGAGAGCTCTTCTATTGTAGTAGCCTTAAATGACTCTGGATTACCATACGAACATCTTGTGTTAAATGTACTACTGGGTAGAGTGGTGGCTGTTTGCTTAGCTACGATGTTTTCCCTAATAACCGTAATTTTGTTAGTAAAGAAGTTCATGAAGTCGTTACTACTGTTGAAATTTAGTATCGGTTTCTGTTTGTTCTTTGTTTCTAGTCAGTTATAATTAAATATTTGAAATATTTTGTAATGTGGAAAGGGCTACAGCAGTCGTTAGTATGCAGTGTGTATAAAAAGGGGCTGAGGACACAGCCCTGAGGGACTCCAGTATTGACAGTAATAGTGGATGATGTTATGTTACCCACCCTTACTGCCTGTAATCTGTCACTAAGGAAATTGTGAATCCAGCAAATGAATGGAGGTGGTACGTGGAGATTAAGTTTAGTGATCATGATGTGGCGTTGAATCGTATTGAATGCGGAGGTAAAGTCTATGAATAGAATCCTGGCATAATGGCTAGAGGAGTTCATATGTTGAAGAAGAGTATGGAGAAGACATGCAACGGAACGGCATCCTCTGTTCCCATTTTGGCCTTATAAGCAAACTGGTAAGGATCCAGCTCTGGGCAGACGACCCAAAGAATTATATTCAGTACCAGTTTCTCAAGGCATTTTGCTATTATAGAAGTCAGTGCTACTGGTCTGTAATGATTCAGTTCAAAGAGGCATGGTTTCTTAGGAACAGGGACAATGGTGGCTGTTTTCCAGAGAGTAGGGACTGTTGCTGTTATTAGGGACTCTTTGAAGAGTAGATAAAGAACAGGAGAAAGCTCCAGGACACAGTTCTTAAATAGCCTGCCGGTGATTTATTTTTTATTTTGGCTTATTTAGTATATCAAGTTATGTACCAGCTCAGGTTAGCTGATAAAGTAGCATCAGCATATAAAACATCTGTGCTTGCTTTTGATTTGCAGGATTACTCTTCTGCAACTCTTAATAGTTTAACAAATGATCCCATGACAAAATCAAATGTTAGATGCATTCGCTTTCGCAGTACTTTGATGTCATCTAATCGCCTTGCGTAGCGCCACATGAAGTTTTTAGGCTTGTTCGACTTCATGGGGCGCGCAAGAGCGTAAGGGTACTAACGTAACCCCGGTTCTCTGATAACATGAGGTATCTCACTATGGAACCGCCTCAGACGTGGCCGATCGCGGAAGCACCAATAACACTACGTCTGCCAAACGTGGCAGACCAATCGCTGCAGCGATCAGGGAGTCCTGCCTCCCTGAATATAAACCGCAGCTACCTGCCATTTCGTCATTCTCCGCATATCTCTTCTCCGTGCAGGAAGGCAAGGAGGGCAAAGTTTGTGAGATACCTCACTTCATGTTATCAGAGAACCAGGTTACGTTAGTAACCTTACGTTCTCTTTCAAACATTTCGTTTGGTATCTTACTTTGAGAGATAGACAACTCCCGTATTGCCGATATGCTGATGAAGCAGACTAAGATGGGCTGTTAAAATATCTGAATCACAGCTCCCAACAGAGGTGAAAACAGAATGATATGAGGAATTCACCCCCTCTTTTTTATTTTTTATATTATGCCACCCGACTATTCACTTCCAGAACCGAATGGGCCAGAGAAGGCTCTGTCACATCCAGACTATAGAAACGAGCAAAAGTGTGCGGATAAGACCAGCTGGCTGCCGCACAAATTTCCTGAATAGAGATGCCTTTAAAGAGAGCCCAGGATGTAGCCATGCCTCTAGTAGAGTGAGCTCGTAGTCCTTTAGGAGGGTCTAGATTAGGGTTGTGCCGATAGACGATAGTATCGTGTATCGACGATCTTCAGACATATCGCCAATGGCGGGCTTTCATGGCGATAGTCATGACGATAGTTGGCGAATGGTTGTTATTATTATTATTATTATCATCATCATAGTTTTACATTAACATCCACAATGCATGCTTTTCCTCACATGAGGGTTTGTGGGCTTCACTTTACGCGCAGAGCTTGTAAAGAGAGAATTCCTTTTTGCACGTACCTGCACTTAATGCGCGCGTCTTGGTCTCCTTCTACCACTAAATCCAGTGCGCTGCGTCATGAGCAGCTGCGCTTCTCTCTGTCTCACGTGCACGCGCTCTCGCGTCTGTCCGAAGTCTAAACATAAACTAAAGTAGTAATCCGTATGTATGTGTTCAGTTTAATGCGTTTCATGCTGAGGCAAACTTTACTTTTTGTTTAAAATATGACCCGCTGCATATTAGCGCCTCTCTCTCACTCTCGCGTACATGCAGAGAGCTGTGCTCTGTCCGAAGTCAGATGATTAGGTATTAATCCTGTTTATGATATGCATTTCAAGGAGTTGTAGCAACACGTCCCTCGTGTTTAATATATGATTGTGTTTAAAATATGATCGCGTTCCGCTGGACCGATGCGTTTAAAGTCTCATCTGAGAGCACCTTCTGCAACAGCACTAAACCAATGCATTGAATTGTTTGTATGTGCGCGTGCGCAGATGCATGTTTTTACAGTTATTAAGTAATCATGATTGATAGGGTTTTAATGTCGATGCGCTCGCATTAATGGCATCAGGTTTAAGAAGGTTGTGGTCATTGCTCTTGTTTTTTTTGTCCACCCATCAAGTGACTTGTTATGATGAGTAAAAAATTAACAAATAAAAAATGAGTAAACTACTGCCCCGCCCCCCGATAATATCGTGTATCGCCGATCTCACATCACAGGCTGACGATAGGATGATCTGAAAAAAGGGCATATCGCCCAACACTAGTCTAGATTCGAATTATTGTAACATAATACGATAGCTTCCACTACCCAATGAGAAAGGCATTACCGGGAGATAGGTCTTCCTCTGTAAGAGTCAGCCCACGAGACAAACAGCTGATTGCTCTTACGAAGCGTCTGTGTTCTCTGGACATACATATGCAGAGTACGGACAGGACATAAATTGTGCAACCTCTCCTCCTCTGGGGATTCAAAGGGTGGCGGATAAAAAGCCAGCAGGTCCACTGATTGTACTGCACCAGCGTGATCGAACATTTTGGGTACAAATGCCGGGTTAGTTCTAAAAGAGACCTTTTGAACACCCGGAGCGAACATCATACATGACGAGTGAACTGATAAAGCATGTAGTTCACTCACCCTCTTTGCTGTAGTGAGCGCGAGTAATACAGCCGTCTTTAGAGTTAACAGCTTTAGGTGAATTAAATCAATAGGTTCAAACGAAGCTTTCGAGAGCGTGTCAGAACCACGGACAGGTCCCAGGGCGGAACCAGCGGCTTCGATACTGGGTGTAACCGACGTGCACCTCTCATAAATCGACAGACGAGAGGGTGCTGGCCAATGGTACCCGAGATAATACCCATAAGACATGCCGATATAGCGGATAGATAAACCTTAATCGTAGAAAAAGCTCTGCCCTTACCTAGAAGTTCTTGTGACACTGTCAGTAGTTCTATAAAATGTATGTGCTTCTCTCTCAGTGACTGAGACCACACTCCCCTCACTGTTCTGCCCTCAAACACTGCCCCCAGCCCGTGAGAGATGCATCTGTCGTCACCACTTTTCTCATTAGAACCGGACCCAGAGGTCATCCTTTCCTGAGAAAAGACGGGGCTCTCCAGTGACGGAGAGCGCTCATGCATTCTTGTGAGACGCGCACTCTGCGTCTGAGACGGCTCGTGGGGCGAATGCCCTGTGACGCTGTCCAGTTTTTAAAAAATCCCTCTTCTCAGCAGTCCCAGGGGTATCACTGACACTGTTGAGGCCATCAGGCCCAGTAGTCGTAGACACATTCCGAAAGAGACTGAACTCTCTCGTTGGAAGAGAGAGAGGCAGTGGAGAAACGTCTCGATGCGTTATTCTGATAGAATTTAACCTGAGACCCAAGTACACTATTTCCTGTAAAGGAATTAGACAACTCTTCGCCCGGTTTATTCTGAAACCTAAACTTTCCAGATGTGTCACTAATGTGTGTGTGTCGCTCTCTGTTTGATGCTGTGACGGCGCGCAAATGAGCAGATCGTCTAGATACGACGAAGCTCTGACTCCTCCATTCCTTAACGGTGTCAGAGCCGCTTCCACACATTTGGATTTTGAAATATTCGTGTGCTGTGCAAGGTTATTATAGTGTTGCATTTTTCATTAGTTTTTATTTTTATTTCGTTTTGACTTTTTGTTTTCAAATTCAGTTTAGTTTTAATTAGTTTTTGAAGTGGGTTTGCTAGTTTAGTTTAGTTTTTATTTTTTGAAAATGCTTAGTTTTAGTTTAGTTTTTATTAGTTTTAGTGTTAGTTTTAATCTTTTTCATAATTTGGGTTATTTGTCAGGGGCAAGATTCAAGAAGGTCAGAAAAACAATTGTGTAATATTAACTCAACAAAAACATCATACAATTTTAGAAAATATTAATTCAAAAATAAAACCAGTACATAAAATGTACATATGGGCACAAATATGTAAACAGTCTCAAGTTCAACACTCCACAGTAAGTGCAAAATGTGATGTGTGCCAGTAAAAAAGTTAAAGAGCCAACAGACCAAAGAAGACATACATGAACCGCATGTATTCAACCCATTTTTGAGCCACAACAAGACATTTCTGTCAGATTGTCAGAGAGCGCAGTCTGAGACAAGACCATGACAAATAACCAGAGGTGAAAAGAAGTAATCTAAAGAAATAAATACTCAAGTAGCGAGTTAGTAGTTACTCTTGAGAAAAAAAAATACACACATACATGCACACACAGTATACAGTGCACAATATAAGTATCAGGACAGTAAAGACAAAAGTTTGCTGTGGAGACCAAAAATTGGTAAGATGAATATCAGTGTGTCAGAAGTACAGAAGTCACATTTGATCAACCTTTGATTATGTTTCAACACATACATGCTTTAACAACAAAGAAAAACAGCCTTTAATGCTGACTTGTATGTTGTACCCAAACGCAAAACTCAAATGAAATGGATCAAACTGATACTACACGTGTGAACAATTAATGCATTAGGACACAGTTCACTTGAACACTTCTGAGTTAATGGTCTCAACGTGGCCACATTAGATAGTATTAAAATACAAACGTGTTGTGTTATTGAGTTGGAATAGTGTGCATGTTAAAACAGGTGACATTTCTGTACTTTTGTCTATTTATCTTTTAATGTTTAGACATTTCTTGACTCCACAGCAAACTGAGGATTTTTGCCTGTTTGTCTGTAAACTTAATGTTGATGTATACAGCTTATAGCTGAAATATCAGACAAGTAAACCGACAGTGTTTTGCATTCAGTTATGCATATTAAAGTTCAAAGTTTTAGAAAATAACTCATGTTTTCTTATGTTGTGAATCTCATGTCACGCGTGTGTGTGTTGTGAGAAGCACTTACAGTACAGTTGACAGCGAATCAGACGTCAATCATCGATGGACTTTCTTCATTCAGTCACGTGTTCACAGTGCTTCTGGAGGTTGCACGCGTTTAAATGTTTCTGCCGACGAACAGGTCGCGCGTATATAATGGCGGGTACACGTGTGAAGTTTAGCTTTTAGTTAAAAGATTGGTAAATTCATATTCACGTAATACAACACTCTTTATGTTCTGCGTG
Source organism: Misgurnus anguillicaudatus (assembly GCF_027580225.2). Lineage (NCBI taxonomy): Eukaryota > Metazoa > Chordata > Actinopteri > Cypriniformes > Cobitidae > Misgurnus > Misgurnus anguillicaudatus. The sequence continues at coordinate 14,846,284 of NC_073360.2, read as the reverse complement.
TTTCTAGACACAAGCAAAACCGCATCAAACGATTCAGTTGTTGCCGCGATCTAAACAATTCATTTAAACTGATTCGCGAACCAATTCAAAACGTTTGGCCCGTTTGCTTTGTAAAGAATCGACTCAAAAGACTCATTTATTTGCAACACCTTGTAAGGAATCAACTTAAACGAGTCATTAATTCGCGAATGTGTGTATGTGACACCGCGTGAGTGAGAGACGCATGGAAAGGAATTTGAAGCGTTATTTGCTCTATAAAAGACAAAGACGAAAACTAAGGACATTTAATCTATATTTTTATTTTATTTTAGTTAGTTTTACCAGACACACATTACAGTTTTAGTTAGTTATCGTTTTTTTATAATGACTCGTTTTTATTTTTATTTCAGTTAACGACAATGTTTTTTCCCACCTAGTTTTCGTTTTTTCGTTCGTTTTCGTTAACGATTATAACCTTGGTGCTGTGTCCTGATAAGCGAACCTCAGATATTTCCTGTGTGCAGGAAAAATATCTATGTGAAAATATGCGTCCTGGAGGTCGATCGAGGTGAACCAGTCCCCTTGGCGAATATTTTGACACAAAGTTTTGAGTGAAAGCATTTTGAATTTGTACTTTCTGAGGTATTTGTTGAGGACCCGTAAATCTAAAATAGGACGGAGACCTCCCCCCATTTGGGAATCACAAAATAACAGGAGTAAAAGGCCATCTAGCTTTCCTCTGTTGGAATCATTGTATCGGGGGAAGAATAGCATTTTCCTCGTCGTCGTCCTCATCATCTACGATGGACGACAACACTTCGTCCTTGTCGTCTTCCTCTCCCGCTAATGGATCTTCAAACAGCGTTACTGCGACACGATGTCTCCGCTCTCGGGTTTTGGACGGGAACTTCTCGCAGTGAGGACAGCCCTCGGGCTTGGATATCGCTGCATGAGCGTGTTTAGCACCCAAGCAGGAGATGCAGAAACTGTGTGAATCTTTTGCCGAAATCCACATACCACACACACACGGATGAGGAGGATGTTTTCCTCCGGGCTCTCCGGCTCTTTTGTGGTGGCCATGATGTCTACACTCTCTTCGTACGATAGTCCACCACAACGTGATAACCAGTACGGAGCTGTGTTGTAATCAATAGCTTTTTCCTACTTTTTTGGTGGGTGGTAAGCGCGTCGAAAACTCGGAAATAGAAAGCTAAAAGAAGAAAACTTGCCTTGACACGTTAGTTCTCTAAATCTAAGTGTCAAGTTGCTCGACAAACTTTTTGAGAAAATATTGCGTTTGAGACGTTACCTTGCGGCTCCGTCTGTAAACCGTTGAGCAATAGTTCCCAAAGTCTGCTGAGGGCAGCTTCCGAAATCTTCATGGGGAAGAGAACGAGAATGACGAAATGGCAGGTAGCTGGGGTTTATATTCAGGGAGGCGGGACTGTAGTCAAACAAGCCTATTCAGTTGTGTGTGTGCGTCTAACCTTCCGACCACACAGATTCTATGCCTCACTCACCGACACTTTCGTCTCTTTTTTTAATCGTTGACAATGTCAATAGATTTACGTCATAGTTGTCGTCATCATGGATTAGTTATTAATTAATTAATTAATTAATTACTTATATCCAAGAAGCATACCAAGGACACTTTTCCTGTCGTCACCTCCAGCTTAGACCTACAATGTACTTTCAGCAAAGATACTTATAATATGGAGATGGCAACCTTTGGTATTCTACCATTAGAAAACCCGAAACGCTCAACTTGGCTAGCGTGTAGCACCCTAATTATGATCAGGGACATCTGTTGGGGGCGTTCAGAGTGTTAATACACTCAGTTACAGTCAGTGTTGGCAAAGTTACTTTAAAAAGTAATTAGTTATAGTTACTAGTTACTTTTCAAAAAATAGTACTTGAATTAGTAACTGCGTTCCATCATTATAAGTTACTAATTACCCGGCAATAATAATAATAATAATAATAATAATAATATTTACTATTATTATTATTATTATTATTATTATTACCATGAATGAATGAAAGAAACCTCTAATTTATTTTGTTGCAGCATGTGATGATGTGAGGTGCTTTATTAGATTAGATTTACAGACATGGAGAGACTCTTTCTTACTCAGCATAAGTTGCACGTTACATAAACATTCTTGCCTTTAACCTCAACAATGGAAAAGTAGTGCTTATTACACTTTGTGACTGCTACCTTTGAGTTTGTTGTACTTGCCATCCCTCTGTCTTTGCGAGCGTGTGGGACACAGATGGACTGCAGCGCAAGGACCGGGCTGCATGTGAGTGGCTAGCAGCAGCACCCACTGCTCGTTAAGAAGAGAGCAATAGATGCTCTCGCGTCAGTCTCCAACCACGCCAGAAAAGATTGCTAGATTTGTTATAGTCGCTTTTTGTAAATAAAGTTGTTAAAGGTGTTTAAACAGTTGCTAAATCTAGCGACAAAGTCACCAAGTTGGCAACATTGCACTGCTCGGACTGTGAAGTGTTTGTGTATGAACTCTCCCTGCCTCTGGTTGGCTAACAATGGAAATTAAGCCAGTCATCATCGGTTATGTGTCTCCCACCCCCAACACTAGAGAAAAACATTGCCTGTCTGTATGAGAGAACCTACTCTGGTGAAAATTGCTTCAGTGAGATTAATTATTGTAATGCACACCATTTATTGTCTGTAATGGTAATGGCGTTATAACGGGGGAAACAGTCATTTATTTGATTACTTGTTACTGAAAAAGTAGCGCCGTTAGTAATGCCATTTATTTATAACACCGTTATTCCCATCACTAGTTACAGTTTACATTTTACAGTTTCTTGCCAGAATTTAAGATTACATTTTAATCTGTTCTTTAAAAAAGTCCTACTTTCCTCTGTATAGCAGCGTAAGCAGCATTTTTATGCTAAGCTTGCAAGTTTACCTAGAGAGAGGTCTTTGCTTTCAGTATGCTAACCATATTTGCATTTTCTGTATAGGACCCTATCATATCCCCTGCGGATGACATTTCGTTGCATTCGCAGCCAGCCTCGTCTCGCGTGACACTAAAAAGCCCAGGTGTGTGCTTGCATCGAGCATCGTTGTGATCATGTCTAGTTTAACTTCTGTTTGTGCAGGCTGCCACACACATGTACATGACATTGCTTTTTTGACCATTAAGTTTTATCAATTTATTTCTTATCGACAATTAATCAAGGATTGATACACTTTTCATACAAAATTGCATACACTAGTGATTATACTTCGAGTCACAAGTAAAACGGTCCAACCCTGTGTCTCTACGATGTGTCACCACATCACCCGATTGATTATAAAAGTAAAAGCACACCTCTCCTCAATAATCAGATCAATTTAGGCCTTCTTTCATGGGTCTACAACAAACCATGCGGGATGAGTTACACGTCAAAATTTTGTGCAACATAAGAATAAATATAGTTAATGGTAAATGGACTGCATAGACCAATGGCCATCCAAATCACTTTACATATTCCCTCACATTCACCCATTCACTCACACATTCATACACCGACGGTGGTGTCAGCCATGCAAGGCGCTATCCAGCTCGTTTTGATCAGCTGGGGTTAGGTGTCTTGCTCAAGGACACCTCGACACTTGGTAGTAGATAGGTACGTTTTCTTAAGCAAATTTGAAGTGATGTCTCTACGATGTTCTAATGCAGAGATATAAGGCTTTGTTTTTTTGGTTGCTAGGGAGAAAATTTGCATTCACTAGTGATTACACTCCAAGCCATAAGTAAAACGGTCCAGCCCCCGTGTCTCCGTGATGTCCTGATTCAGAGATATAAGGCTTTGTTTATTCAGTTGCTAAGGTACGTTATTTGGTTGCTAGGGGGACTTGCAAAAACTGTTTGTTCTAATGCGGAGATATAAGGCTTTGTTTATTTCTGACATTCTCTTCTGGCATTTTCCTGGATTCTGCAGAAGGGGGATTATCTCTCCAGCGCAGGAAATACCAAACCTGTAGATGGCAGTTGTTTTTTATCTAGGCTGTACTGATGACAATATGTGTGATCGACTTCATGCCACGGATACTGTATTAAATTGTCACACATTCTTCATCAAAATACGACTCAAACTCGCATCATTTGTCTTATTTTTTTCAGGGTGTCCGCGTGGTAGTATAAAGTAGTAAAAAGTAGTAAAAGGTAGTAAAAAGAATTTACCAAAATAAAGGCGCTTGAAAGGTAGTAAAAGGTAACAAATGCAATTTGACTTGGTAGTAATTTTTTGCCTAAATATTTGTGTCTTTACGTTTTAACTTCATCTAGCATAGTTTAAAAATATTAACTGTGCTAACAGGACCTAAGTGAGTCGAAGTTGAAGTTTAAGCAGTCTATGCAGATTGAGCACACACACTTAACTCGTTGTATTTTCTCATTCGCGGTTACGCGCCCACGTCACGTTGCTGTGCGCGTGGTCACAAAAATTTAACATTGTACACGTATTTAAGCCCCGCAGTTTTAAATTAAGTGATTTTAAGCCATTGACACAAACAATAGTGCTATATGCGCACGCTGATTCTGTTTGAGAGGAACGTGCCAGCCGCGCATCCGCTTCTCATTGTGCTTGTGAGTATTTTTCCTGCTATATTAGCCTTATATACACACATGCATTAAAATTACCGTCTTTTTCAAGTATCCTCATAAACACAACAATTTAGGTCTTAAGAGAAAGTAAACAGCTAGAAGAGAAAAAGCATGTGGAACAGTATATTGTATCCGGACTTTGGTCTTAAAGAGGAAGTCACCTAATTTTGTGTGTAATGTGTACGGAATAATATAAAATACAAATTTCTGTAACACTTTACAAAAAGGTTGTATTTAGGGATGTCAAATTAAGCAATCTCCCATATTCGATGATCATTTAAATTAACAATCAATCAATCGAGTAATCGTTAACAGTAATAGTGCAATAAGCTATTACAGCAGTGGCATAAAGCCAATGACATAAAAGTGTGCGTAAAAATGCCAGCTTTCTCACGCAAATTTAAAGATTTTATTTTGTCTAAATAACATGCTAGTGGGATTGTAAAATGAGTCAATGTAGTTGGTGTTTTGATAAAATCATCAATTATCATCAGTTTCATTATCAAGTGTTATTTTTCTAGTTGTTCACCTAGCTTTCTGAGTCGTTGATACACCGCTTGTTGTAATTACAACAAGGTAGTAAATTCATCTCTATGATTCCTGCATATACCCTGTTTTTGTGTGCACTTAAAAGAGATCTGATGTATAACTGAGTATTATAACAAACCGGTAATTTGCGAATACCTTTGAAGAGACTGAGAGCATTTGTGCAATATCATGAACTAATTATCTAATTTTACATTTAGTTCCTTTTTGCATCTGAACATTTTTTAATATTTAATATTTTTGTTTATATACAAATTTTTACTCAAATAATAGCAATGTAAAAATATTAAGTTGTAGTTCAAGTTAGGCGTGAAACATACAAATTTTTAAGTTGATGTTAAATACAAGTAATATTAATTTGAAATAATAGTTTAAAACCTAAAATATATAAGTCTGGCGTGGTGTGGGTGGTCTTCAACAACATAAAAACACTCTATACAACAACTACATACTTAGCAGAAAATCTGGTAGTAATAAAAGACCCTATGGCTTATGTGAAAAGAGCCACGTTTCACAGAGAGAGGCCTCCTAACCAAGCCTTTACATACAGCAATGGGGGTGAAACATTTTATCTCAACAATACGTCAATTAAAATATGTACATTTTACACAAATTATCTGTTCTATTTCTACTCATTTATTTTGATTTGTCCAACTCAAAAAATCACATCACATCTCTTAAGTGACATTAAGAGATTTTATTAAGTTACTTTAACCCTCTGGGGTCCAACCATTTTGGACACTCTTACAATGCTCTTACATTTGGTATTTTTTCAGTTGCTTTAAGCATATTAATGGCAAGTGTCTCATAACACTGCGTTCAGCAAAAACTGGGTACAAGTATTATATGAGCTACATGTATGTACAGTACATGTTTGTATTTTTGAGAGAAAAATGTAAATGATTGGTTTTAAAAAAAGCTAAATTTTTAAGTCACTAATACAAGTCCACAAAACCCATACTAAACATGTTTTAACAAGACTTTTCTAAACATAATCTAGGAGTCTAGAGTTTTTTCTTTAAAATGATGTGAAAATCATTCTACCTACTTATTCACATAAAACAAAATATTGATTTAGAAATTGTAAGACACTTTTGGTTTAGAGGGGCCGTATGCGAGAAGGATTGATTGACAGCTGAGGAAACAAAAGACTCACATAATGAGCTGCATAATGAGCCTTTAGGCAGGAATGTGAGAGGGAACTACAGTAAAGAATGTGAGGACAAAGCAAATGTATACATGTTTGTTTGTGGTTTATTAAAAGGTTAACAATATAATCAAAATAGAAATGAAGGTCAGTGGGACATTTTCATTTTATTTGGAAACAAACCCTATTCAAAAACTTAACTTGTATAAACTAAGAAACTGATACACAACAGAGCTGTAAACTTACCATATAACTTTGTCCAAAAAGTGTGAATATGTTTTTCCACTTTATAGTTTTGTACTGATGAGAGGGATGCAGACCTGTAAGAGAGTTAGAAACAGCTGTTAGCATAAATTGTCCACAGAAATACCACATAAGCTTACATACATAACTGATGGGTAAATATCACTGATAGCACTACATTCAGATAAACTATCATGTGTATAAACTAAATTCAGAATATCTCAGATAAACATCTGCCGTGATTAGTTATATAAAAAGCTGTTTTCAGATTACTGTTTTCAGATGCCTATCGACTGATTGTCTAGCTTCTGTTTTTAACAATGTTTTAATGCGTTTCTTGAAGCGCGTATGAACTTTAAAAACACATAGCATATGGCGTCCATGTGGGAGAGTACTCGCATCTCCACGTAAACAACGCGGCGCTCTTAAAAAACAGTGTTGCGTGTAAAGTGCAATGTATGGAATTGCGTTGCATGTAAACAATATATGGAATCATATTACAGCACACACTTAAAGATCCTGCAGTGCAGCCTTACTGAAAGTTGCCATGAAGGATACGAAAGTGAATAACTGTGTTTAACACTGTACAGCATGTAACAGTTATCCGCCATTACGTGAGTTCACGTGTCCTCGTTTGTAAACAATCCAAAAGTTTTTCAATCCGAAGCGTGTAGTCTGCTGAGGTTGCTTACTGTATGTAGGCTGAACTACACAAGCCATAAGCATATTACTTGATAGCAAATATAAATAAGGAAAAATGACTTCAGGAATATATCCTCCTCATGTGCGTCTTCCATTGTTCTTCTTCTTGGGTAATGTTGACGTTAAAGATAAACGCTTCTCTTCTTCAATGTCCAGACATAAATGAAGATCTTCCCAAGATCTTATACACACGTGAGGAAGATCTTCATTTATGTCTGGACATTGAAGAAGAGAAGCGTTTATCTTTAACGTCAACATTACCTAAGAAGAACAACAATGGAAGACGCACAGGAGGAGGATATTTTTATTGAACAAAAACACAACGATTTGTTGTTATTGTGATTGTACACAAATTAAAGAAGACCCTTCACAGTTTAAAATGATGTCAAACACGTAAGTGTTGATTATTAATGATGGAGTATTTTAAGTTGTTTCTGCTATGATAAGGAGAAAACGCATTGAAACACGTTTTTGGATTCCAGAGTGTTAACCTCCTAAGTCCTGGATGTCCACATACATGGACATCACATTTTTGTTGTTGTTAAATGAGTGTAAAAATGTTAGTGTCTGTCGTTGTTTTTATTCCGTGGATTAATGATGAATGATGTGTATTGATGTCGCTAATGTCTTCTCAGTAAGTCATGTAAGCACTAGGTCAATGCATGTTGCACTATTGTTGGACTGTGCGGCTATTGTGTCAGTTGACCAATGGGGATCTCTGAGAAATTGGGTAATATTACATTTATATTTAGAGATAATTACAAAGGCATTTATTCTTTTTTTTTACAGTTAAAGGCATTTATTCTTTTTTTACATTTTATTATTTTTCTCCCATGTGCCTCTCATGTAAATTATTTGATTTTGATGGCTCGCGTTTCTTCCCCACCACAGAAAAAACACAGGTTTATCAATGCCATCAAAAGTATTATTTTGTTTTTGTTTGCTTGTTGATTACAAAGTAGATGAGGAAAACTAGGATTCGTGTGTAATTTAAATCGGCGCACTTATTGTTTACAATGCGTGGAATGGTGCGCTGTGATTTGTTGAGAAGATTTTTCTTGCATTCTGCAGAGGAGGACTGGTGTTTATTGTGTTTGGGAAAAAAGGTAGAAAAGATGACAGAAAAACACTATAATAATAAAACTGACCAGATACAATATTGACAATATTTGGCTGTAAACATTTTTATTTAAAAATGGCATTTATCGCGTTTTGGAACCAAACTCTTCATTTGGTTGCTAGGGAGAAAATTGGCTTCTGCTGGTGATTATACTCCAAGCCACAAATTAAATGGTCCAACCCCCGTGTCTCCACAATGTTCTGATGCAGAAATATAAGGCTTTACTTATTCCATTGCTAGGGTAATGTATTTGGTTGCTTGGTAGAAAATTGAGATCCGCTAGTGATTACTCCAAGCCACAAGTAAAACGTGTCACAAAGATGTTCTGATGTGAAAATAAGGCTTTATTTCGTTGCTAGGGTACTATATTTGGTTGCTAGGGATAAAATTTGCATCCACTAATGATTATACTCTAAGCCACAAGTAAAACGGTCCAACCCCTGTGTCTCTACAATGTTCTGATGCAGAGATATAAGGCTTTGTTTATTCCATTGCTAGAGTACTGTATTTAGTTGCTAGGGAGAAAATATGCATCTGCTGGATGATTTAACCTTAAAATCAAAACCTCGGTTAATTTGTCATTTGACATCGATTACGATTAACAAACGATAATTTTTTTCCTCATAGTTCACTGGCAAGGTTTGTATTGTAAGTATGCTCAGATATTAAAGGTGGGATATATTTTTTGAAAGGGCATTTGTTGTTATCTTTGTGATTTTAAAAGAACTGAGTGAAGAAGAAAGTATTAGTTGTAGAGATCAACCGGTATATCTGTTTTCCGATATTTTCCCCGATATTTGAGCATTATCGGATATCGGTTTTGTAATATCAGATTGACAGATAAACGAGAGAATTGAGAATTGCGCACTGGACGCACCTGAGGAGAGGAGCTCACAGCAGCAGCAGCGTGCACAGCAAATATGACGACTTCATTAAAAGGACTTTGAGTATACTTACTTTGCATATGAGGCATTTTTAACACATCTTTGTGCATTAATGTATGTTATGTTAAATAAGTTGATATATTAAAAACAGCCAACTCCCAAAATGTCCCCAATAAAATCTTTGAGCTCAGAATTTTCCAATAGACCTAAACATTCTGCATGACAATATGGTCAATATGCTCTTTTTAATCCGCAAACGTTTTTGTTAAAATACGCACATTTATAATAATCATGCGGACTATCATTATCTTGCTCAATGGTGATTTAGGGCTGCTTCTTATACAACATCCACTTTGTATTCTCTGTTGATGTCGTTTTCAATGTCTCTTTGTTGCTTTTGATATTTTTGTCTTTCATTTAGACATTTGGGTCTTTGCCGAGTTATTACTAGGTCAATTGTAGGGAAGTTTGATTGTCCATAGCCATGTGAATTTGCCATATGCAGCAGAAAATTATCAGACAAGTTAACAACTGCCTTTTCCCTATTTTTGAAAACACTTCCTTCTAAGGTTTCATTTGATGTCCAAAATTTTTTTCTTTATCTTGTGAATTGCTTTGTGTTTTTATTTTCTCAAATATATCGTTTTTCCCGTTCTCCTCCTCTGCAGCAAGTACTTTGGGCCCTCTGGTACAATGGTTCAGATGATACCAGGTAGTGCTTTATCCACTTGGACTGCTGTTGCAGGTGCTCTCACCACCTTATAGGGTCCCTCTCTCCTTGGCTCATTCCACTTTCTTCTGAAGACCCTCAGATACACTAGATCACCTGGCACAATTTGACATGTTATCTCGGTCTCCTTATCCAGTTCCTTTAGTCTATCCTGCACACAAATAGCCTCATGTATATCAGTTAGTTTCATCATATAAGATCTTAATTCCATGTGTTATTGTTCCAAAGGGGGCCCTTTGTATGGTCCTCTACTAAATGACACATGCATTAGTCGACCAGTAAGCACTTCATGCGGTGTTAGATGTGTGCTTCTGTTAATTTTGCATTTTGTAACTCATCAAAGCAAGCGGCAAAGCATCCACCCAGTTTAGTTTTAATATTTGCATATATTTTGAGTTTAGCCTTCATTTTACGATTTACTTTTTCAACAATTCCTTGTGATTGTGGGTGATACACAAGTTTTTGTTTTATTCTTAACTTTTGCAGTACTTGTTTTTCTTTTTTGAATAAATGTTGACCCATTATCAGAGCTAATTTCTAATGGTATTCCAAATCTTGATATTACTTCTCTTGTCAAAAATGTAATTACAGCCCCCTTACTTGCTGAAGGTACCGCCTCCAACCATCTACTAAACCTGTCAATTACAACTAGCATATAACACTTGCCGCTAATGCTTTTTATCATATCTACGTAGACGATAACCAAGTTTTTAAAGGATTCTTCCGGTACTGGTATATGAGCTGTTGATGTTGTTATTTCCTCTCTTACATTATATTTGGCACAAACCTTACACATGGACAAAAATTCTTGCACCATTGCATTCAAATATGGAGACCAACACCCCTGATCATTATTTTTTTCTGATTACTTCACCCCTTTGCGCAATGGTCAAAACTATGTCCATCTGGAATAAGAATATTTAAGAGTGCAGTCGGTGCAATAATTTGTCCTTCATGTGAATGCCAAATATTTTGAGTATATTTCTTTGCCCCTCTTTGGAGCCACATAGATTGTTCATAAGGACCCACTTGTTCTTGAATTCATACAATATCTTCCAGTTGAGGCATTGGTTCGATGAGTACTATAGGAGCTAATACTGCTGTATGGCATCCTGAGGCTTTTTTAGCTTCTAGATCTGCTATGTTGTTACTTTTGATAACAAAAACATTTTCTTTTTATGGGCCTGGCATTTTATGATTGCTAGCCATTTTGTAGAATGATTGCAGAAATTAATTCAACTATTTATTCAGCATGTTGGATAGGAGTCCCATCACTTTTGTTAAAACCCCTTTGTTTCCAAACACCTCCAAACAGATGGCAAACTCCATGAGCATATGCCGAATCTGTAAATACATTTGCTGTTAACCCTTTTGCTGATTGACAAGCACTAGTAAGAGCTTTTAATTCTGCCAATTGGGCAGAACATGGTTGTACACGATGTTGGGTTACAATAGCTATAAATTCATTGTTTTGCGTTCTTACTACTGAATAACCTGTATGTATTACTAAAAAATCTCTAAAAAGAGACTCATCCACAAAATAAGTGACATTTGCTTCATGAATTAGAGTGGATTCAAGATCTGGCCTTAACCTAGTAAAAGTCAATGCATTAGCTACTTACACAATCATGTGGTTCACCTTCATATGGTAAAGCGGGTGTAGGCAAGTTCGGTCCTACAGAGCCGCAGTCCTGCAGAGTTTAGTTCCAACCCTAATCAAACACACCTGAACAAGCTAATCAATGTCTTTAGGATTTAGACATCAGGTTAGATTATCAGTGCTTAGGCTAAAATATGCAGGACTGCGGCTCTCTAGGACCGAACTTGCCTACCCCTGCGGTAAAGGAATAAGTTCTGCTGGATTTATAGTATTACATCTTTTGATGGTAATATCTAAATAGGTAAGCAATTATGAGTATGCCAAAATACGAGCCTGAGTAAGAACACATTTTTCTATAAAGGCAGTGGTTTTGTGGTGTGTGTACATAATAATTGGATATCCTATAGTTAATTAAGTAGTTAATTATGCTTTTTCATATGCATAGTACACAGCTGCTAGACCTTGCTGATAACATGGTTGGTATCCTAGTTACGCGCTGTAATATGCTGTGGGTTGTTTTTTTTCTTCCACTACAACTTTCTTTCATCAGTTCTGCTGAGGCATATCCATCAGCTCTGTTGGCAAAAAATAAATGAAATAATTTAGAAGAGTCAGGTGTATATAAAGCAGGTGCTTTTTGTAGCTCCTTTTAACAGTTTCAAATGCTATGAATGCCTCTGTATTCCAGGTTAATGAAACATTTACATATTTTGATCTCCTGCTTGTTTCACAATTTCTCTAAGCGGTGCCGTTTTTTGCATATTCTTCTATCCAATCTGCACTGAACCCATTCATTCCTAAGAATGCCATTATTTAAGTCTAACTGTTTGTGGTAATTGTGTTTTACTTATACCTTATAGTTAAGACGGTGCTATTCAACTTATATGCAACTTCAGGTTTAGACACTGTATGACCTCCCTGAGCTAACTTTGTTAGTACCTTTATAGAGTCTCAATTATTAAAAATATTGTAGGAAAGTACTATTTATTATTAGATCTTCTAGTTCATTTTTAAGTATTCAATTAAAGGTTTGAGGAGCATGCTTATATCCCTGTGGCGTTTTAGAATATTTATACTGTTTTCCTTTATATGTGAATGTTTAGTTTAGTAATTTATTTTTCTTCAGTCATTCAAACATAACAACAAATGTAATGTAAGCCATTACTAATAACATTACACAAATCACCTTGTCTATTATCCTCTAAACATTCCAATACCCTAATACTGTCGTGTATCATTACCAGTGTTGGGAGTAACGCATTACAAAATATAATATATTACAGTAATATGTTAGTTTTTGCTGTAGCGCAGTAATATAACGCATTGCTAATAAAATTTTGGTAATATTTTACTTGTTACAGTCCAAGTAATGCGCTTTACAACAATGAATTTCAAAATTAGACTGTTATTTAAAAAAATAATTTGACCAATGCGCGTGATCAGCATCCACACAGGAAAAAGCTATAAATAACGTTAGTATGTCTGTTTCCGAGGGCTGTATGCAGCATGTTCATTTTTACTTTAGTTTTGTATTTGAACTGCAATTTGGACGCGGTGCACGTCAAATATAGGCGTGTTTCTTAAAGAGCCGAATCTGGGAAGTTCGCGGCTGTATAAGCATTGACTAAAGTGGCCGCAATCAAGTCCGGTAGCGCCGCACACGCATGCAGTGTAAAACAAATCTGTGAATGAGAGCATTAAGTGAAAGTAACGGAAAGTTTCTATTGGTCTGCCATGCTGCTTGAACCTCAGAAGTAAAAAGACTTTTAAAAAGCTTGCCAGTAAAATCCATATCAACACCAGCAATGACAAGGTAAGCTAACATTGCTATGGTTACAGTCCATATTATACATAATAGATTGCTAGGCTATTTCTATGCTATCTACAGTTTTATTACAAACAGCAACCTAAACTACAACGTAACATTAGTGTAGACTTAAACATGGTTATCTAAATATAATTTAGTACATCTAAACATCACTGTTTAAAGTTTTTACCAGCCTTTATGCCTATATGCATTGTTTGGCAAAAAGCAGTGTTCCTCTGTTTGTCCGTGTTATATTAAGCAATTATATGTTAGCCTACATTTAATCCTTATATTGTACTGAAATGAGCTGTATTCCTTGAGGCCTAATTCTCCAATATCACTTTTTGATAAGTTGTGTCAACCAAGTGCATGCCAGGTTTGTGCTGTGACTCTGAATTAAAAGTGAATTAAAGAATAGAAATAAAAAGAGGTTGCCTATAATTAGGCTATAATTAGGCTATAGGTTGCATTATAGTGGTCTCTAGCTCTATTGTGTTTTTTTTATGTGTACCATAATTTACCAGACTCTTACCAGATCATTTGTCTTTGTTTATGATTCTGACAGTGATTGTTACTGTATTTTGCCATAAGTCTTCACTGTGCCTATTCAAGGGTCAACACATAACTTCTAGATTTATAAGCAGCAATAAACTACATTTTATAATGCCTAGTCATACTTCTGTTATTTTGATGAAAGTAACTCAAAAGTAATGCAAAAGAAGTGTAACTCATTGCAGTTCAGAGACAGCAATATTGTAATGTAACTAATTACTTTCAAATGACAGTAATTTGTAATATATTACACTTTGGAAGTAACTTGCCCAACACTGATCATTACATAATACACCTGCCTTCTACTAGTTTTAATGGTCCTTAAACTAAACTAACAATATCATTCTAATGCAATATAACTACCAATCACATTTAATTTGATTTTTTAAACACCTTTATTGATATAGTTTGTTTTATTTTGTCATCCAGGCTATTCCATAGATTGACCCTGAGAAACACCTCGCTTTAGTATTGGTCCTAACTTAATTTTTTTTGATAGACCGCGATTCCTCTCATATTATATCAAGTCTCTCTTGGCTTAAACCTCTTCTGAATACAGAATGGGAGCTTTAGATTATAAATCTTGTATCATAACAGCTATGCTTAGATCAACAAAATCCTGTAATTTCAATGCATTTATTTTAATAAACAATGGGTTAGTTGGGGTGTAATAATGAATTTTCATTTATCAATGATTTAATTTTACACATTATACCAATAGATTTAGATATTTTTGTCTTTAAATAATTTGTGTAATTTCCAATCGAGTTTATTATCAATATGGAAACCCAAAAAATTTGTATTACACACTTTCTCAATTTCTATGATGAATTTTAATTTTGATTGGCTCCTCAATTTTTCTATTTCCAAAAATAATATATTTAGTTTTATTAAAATTCATTGATAGTTTTTTATCAAACCAAGTTTTTAATTTGGAAAGAATATCTTCAAAAGAATATCTAAATTTTGTCCAGAGCAATAAACACTAGTATCATCGGCAAACAAGATACAATTTAACTTTAATACCTTCGGAATATCATTTATGTATATTATAAACAGCTTTGGCCCCAGTATAGATCCCTGTGGCACTCCATGTTTTATGATTGTTCTTTCAGAGTCAAAGTTGTTAATATGTACATATTGATCTCTGCCACTAAGATAATCTGTCAACCAATCATAGGCAATGCCTCTTATACCATATCGTTCTACTTCAGCCAACAGGTGATTGTGATCAATGGTATCAAATGCCTTGCTCAAATCAATAAAGACACTGAGAGTATACTCTCCATTGTCAAACGCTGTAGATATCTCCTCGACCAGTTCAATGACTGTCATTTGAGGTTGCTCTATTTGCCCTGAAACCGAATTGATAATCTAAATTAAGGTTGAATTTATTGAGATAATCATCAAGTCTTATAACATAACTTTTGGAAAATTGGGAAAGTAGTGAAATTGGCCTGTAGTTTGTAAATTGATGTTTTCCGGCACCGTGCCGGATCTCCAGTGTGCGGCGTTCGGAGCGAATGTAAAAAAATTATATCAGTTTTAGTTCATGCGTTCGCCTACAAATAGTATGAGAGCTACACATATTTCACTCTAACAAACTAGCCAATCAGAAGTAGGATGGGGCGGGTCTTTGAAGTGTGGTTGAGAGCCAGCTGCAGATGCCAAGCGGAGACCAAAAACATTTGCTTGCTGCGTTGACCATAGACATGGCTTTGACTATGTAAATATAAGGAGTGTATAAAAGCGTTACAGGAATTCTCGTTGAGTTGAAATGCTGTCTCGCGATTTCAGTATGAAGTTGCGTTTGTGTCAAAATGTTTTGATTGCATTATTCTGTCACGCGTTAACGCACGCATCCTCGCAAACCATCATCCTGACGAACACACGCATACATTTGCGCCTCTTGATGGTTCGTTATTCTGGTGCGTGCATGCGTTAGTGCATGCAATTACAGAATAATATGATGACAAGAAGCTTGCGGACGTGGAACTCTTGAGGCAAAAGACAAGTGCACTTGACTGGCTGTCCAGACACCACGGAAGGTTTAAGTCGCAACATCATTTGAATTAAGTAACTTTAATCTTACATTATCCACTTCAAATGAAGGGTGCAAATATTGTGTAATAAATATTAGATCAATAATAAATATTAGGGGTGTGACGAGATCTCGCAAAATTAATTATGTCACAAGATTTTTCGTGGAGGTGAAATGCTGGCCGTTCTCAAATTAAAGACTGCATCCTTCAGAGGTTGGATTTGTAGACTGCATATACGTCGTAAAGACTGTCTTATTAGGGAATATTAACAATTATAAAGTTTACCAAATGTATTTAGTTGATCGCATTGTTGTAATATGCTTATGAGTTGCGAATGCAATGCTCAGTTAACTGAAATAAACCTTGATGACATATGCATGCATATGCGACGTCCGGAGGATGCAGCTTACTGTTTGAACCTTGCTTGCATTATATATGTATTTTACTGCATGTGCTTTTTGTTTGGGTTTCCAATAATGTGCGTTTGGGAAATCAAATCGTATAAAGTCAGAGACGCGTTGTGATTGTCTGTTGATCATACATGTTTAGTGTCTCAGTCAGGAGATTAAACCCTTATCTGAGTTTACGTGATTTAATGTCTGCATGCTATTGCTCAAGAATGACAGTGGCTGTATCATTTCTAGTGTAAAGAATTTGACAAATATTAAAGATTCAAATGAATTTAAACGTTGGCTAAAAATAAGCATTTCTCCGTCTAAAGTGAAAGTGTAGATAACATCCGCGAGACGAGTCCTCTAGCGCCCTCTGCAGGCATTTGTTATAATACATAATGCTGGTTTATTACACAGGCTACATAAATGTAATGTGTTTGTTATTGTAATGTTGTTTAATGTAACTTGGTTTTGATAGTTTATTTACAATTTTTATTGGATAATAATTATTATGTAATTTTAAGGGTTATTGCTCACTTGAGTCTATTTTTATTACCAAAAATATCAAATTACTTCACTATCAATTAGCAAAATAATTGTCAGGGTCAGTCCTAGATTAGTTTAATCATTTAAGTTTCCCATTTATTTAATCACTGAGGATTTCTTAAAAAGTTTAAAAATCTTGTCGCCTTCTCATAAACCCAATCTCGTGTCTCGTCACACCCCTAATAAATATTTATTAAATGCTCACTCTAATTATTATATAAACATTAAACATGTTTTGACCAACAATGAATTTCATTTATCATGTGTTGTGGATGTGGCTTGTGTGCCCTATTATTACCATACATATATGCAACCAAAGATTTTACTAATAGAGCACAAAATTGTTAATAAGAACATAAAATCCCTCATAGATCTAGCGACTTATTTTTACTCTCATAATGCTCCGCATTGATGTATTTACCTTTAAATGCACAAAGTGACTGATTTTGTTCAGTCTGATGGTTTACTTTGGGGCATATAGTAAATGATGACAAAAAAGTTAAACAATTTTTGTGTTTGCACCATATTTTAGTGAAATATATTTTGAGTAACCTTTCTTTTGTATTGGTGTTTCAAATAGCCCATCATAATCTGTAGTTTAAGCTTGTCAAGTGTTAATGGTAGATATGTTACTAGTTAGTTTCAACAATGTTTTCAACAATGTGTCCGCCCCCGGAAAAAGTTCAGGCTCAGGATTTTTTTCTGCTTTAACCCCTGTTTAAAAATGGGTACTACCTTGGCCGTTTTCATTTTAGACTGATAGATACCCGTAATAAAAGATTGATTACAAATGTATGTAAGTGGAGCTACAATAATATGTATTAGTAATTTTCTACAATCATATCGAATTCAAAGCAGGCTGTTGACTTCTTATTCTTAAATTTAGTCACAATTTGAATAATTTCATTTTCATCCACACTCCTCAATAACAAAGAGCTCATATTTCCTTTTATAATATTTTTATCTATTTCCTTTAACTCTGATGGTTGAGGGATTTCATTAGCTAGAGTGGGTCCAACATTTACTAAAAAAATTATTGAACGCCATTGATATTTCCTTATTAACGTTCACAAAATAATTTGGATAATCAGTTTCATTAGTTCGCTTCTTAATAATACTATTTAATAATTTCCAAGTACTGTGAATGGTGTATTATGATAATAAACTTTTCTATTAGATCTTATTATGTTATTTAACTTATTTTTGTACACTTTATATTTGTCCTCTGCTTCTTTAGTTCTATGTTTTATAAATAATTTATGGAGGTATTTTTTCTTTTTGCAAGCGTTGGCTATGCCCTTTGTTATTCATGGTTTCTCTAGGTTGGTTCTGTCTATAAAGGAGCATTCCACCCATAGAAACATTAATCTTTATTGAAAGTGTGTCATTTTTGTAGTCGAAATGTAACATACATTTAGAATTTGGTGCCTATTTGACAGAGAAAAGGGGTGTTTGTAGTCTCACTCGCTCAACAAAGATATTGGACTTCCTTCTTTCAATGATGCAAAATGATGTTTTTTACATCATTAAAAGAAGGAAGTGCAACACTGAAATCTGTATTTCTCCTGTCTCAGCGGCAACTGAGGAAATAATGCACGACCATTCAAAAACATGACTGGGGTTCTAACTAGGGATGCTCCGATCAATGCCGATCTCCACTAAAAATATGTGGCCGATCACTATTCTGAATCAGACAGCCGATCTTATTCACAGCTATTTCATGTATACGGCTTTTGATCAGTAAGTCCTTATCAATCTAAAATCAATGTAAGTTTGAGTTGTTTATAACATGCATTTGAAAAAGCAACACTCGTCAAACATAATTATTAAACATATTCTTTATTATCATGAAAATACCTGAAAAGCAAAATAAATATATCCTTAAGACATTTCCTGGAGCGGCGTGTCATCATAGCTGCATGTGTATTGTTCTTCGTCTACAGCGCATTCTGAGTTTCTGCACGAGAGCGCCCCCTGGCTGTTGAATGTAGCGGCATTTCGGCGTAATAGATCGGAGCATCCCTACTTTATGCAAATGGGTAAAGTGTCCCTTTAATAGTGTATTCCTTTAGTGGGCAATGTTTATCATAAAGACTTGATAGTGTAGACAAGAAAATGTCATAGGCCTTGTCAGGATCAGAGGTGGCATAGACCTTGTCCCATGTCTGGTTAAACAAATCAGTTTTAAAGCAAACATGGTTTCAGGGGTTCTGTTACGTATAATTTTAGTCTGATCTACTTTGAACACAATAGCCTTATATAGAAGTTTGTGAAAAATACTAAAGGCAGGAAGATGATCAGTAATATCATTTATGAGCAATCCAGCAGTTATTTGGGTTTCAAATCTGTTCGTAAATATATTATCTATTAAAGTGGCTGTATCGGCTGTGATTCTTTTGGGTTTAGTGATAAGTGGAAATAAATGATTGCTATACATAGTTGTGATAATCACTTTTTTTCATATTATTTTGGGGATTTAAGAGATTTATATTAATATCACCACACACAATATGCATCTTACCAAGGTTACCAAACAAATTATCAAAATTTTTATTAAATAAATCTAAACATGATCCTGGTGTTCTATAGAGACAACTAACAATAATATTTTTAGATTTAAGATGTGCAATTTCAACAGATATACACTCTAGAACTCCCTCAAGGTGGTTGTCAGACTATCAAAAATTTTACAATTAAGATCATTTTCCACATATAATGCTACTGCACGGTTCATGAAAAAAAATCTGAACTGTTCAGTTCGCTTGTCTCGTTTCGCAGCATGTGTGCGTCGCACCGTTCGACGGTTCATGGCATGCGCAATGTAGCCTTGTGCCCTGTATGGGACCTCAGATAGCTTTCCTTTCGCGATTTGCACGAAAAAAGAGGTGACTGGTGTGGAGAGTGAGTGCTGCAGGTCATGTTACGTGTAGAAAGGCAAGTGGAAAGGAAGTCTGCCCGGAGGATGCGCCAGCGTCGTATAAGTTTGGTGTGTGGAGACATTTTTTATTTCATGTTACCTATGATGACAGCGGAAAAAAACAATAGGTTGAACTGCAGTCTATGGGTTGAATGTTTTCGAACAGCCACAGGAGACCGCCTTCTGTCCGCCCATTTATCTAATCTGAGGTACTGAACACAATGTTTTACGTCTTTTCTGACTTCTGCCGCGAACACACGGTGAACAGCGCTATTTTTTGCCTTTTATTGATAAAACTAAAGCGGCTGATTTCCGCGTAGTTTCATTTTGCTAGCCTGTGAAAGTTGTGCGATCTTATTTCTTAAATTGTCCCTCAAAGTAATCAGGACAGAAGTGGTCAAAAGTGGACAAAATAGACGGATTTAAATATTATAGGTGTAAACGTTATGTTACTCTCTCGTCCACATATACTCTCTGTAGTATTTAAGCAGTCTCTCAGTGATAAATCTTAGAGCTACACTGAAGTTGGCAGTTTGATAAATGCAAGTTATCTTTGTGTGCTAAAAGGCACATAAGCAGTGGCGGAGCCAGAGGGCTAGTTGGGGTGGCAATTGGCAAATTCCAAAACTTACCGTTTCTCAAAATAATCTTTGTTTTCTTCCCTGAAAATCTTTAGTTTTTTTTCTAGCAACCTCAAGCATTTTGCTTAATTTCCCTGTCCAATACACCACCGGACTGGTGAGGGAGTCATTTATTTACTGGAAATTTGGTAAAAACTCACTGTTGAGTTGGCGGTGCCATAACACTTACTACCACTGGCTGAGTTGGTGTTGGAACTTGGGGCTGCTAATACAGGGGTGCAAACTTGTCACCTTTCGGCGAAATTCGCCGTTTTTTGATACAAAATAGGTCATTCTTGTGATTCGTCTAGATCCGATGAGTTTTTGAAAATGAGGGGTGAGGGGGGTCTGCGACATGGTAGCAGTAAATGAAATTATGAAAATCATGTCCAGCTATTGTGGTAACGATGTCAAATTACTAGCCAGTTTGGCGGGTTATGTTTTACAATTTATAGCCACCTCATTTGCTGCCGAAGTTTAAGCAGTCTGCAGATTGAGTGCACATACTTAACTCGTAGTATTTTCTCATTTGAGGTTACGCGCCCACGTCACGTTGCTGTGCGCGTGGTCATAAAGCTTAACATTTGTTCACGCACCGCAGTTTTAAGTTAAGTGATTTTAAGCCGTTGACAACAGTGCTATATGCGCTATATACCTGTTTCTGTTTAAGAGGAGCGTGCAAGCCGCGTATCCGCTTATATAAGAGCGCTTGTGTCTTGTCACCTTTTTCACCCCTGATGAGTTTGCACCCCTGTAATAAGAAGTTTGATTAGTTTGCTGTATTTGACCATTACTATTACTATGTGATAGAGGATGCACTGTATGTGTAACGCCCTGTGCTCTTTCGGCAGACTCAGTCTGACCAGTCCAGCCCACCACAAAGTTACCGCTGGTTCCCTTTGCCTTAGCTTTCACAAGTTTTCCTTGGCATGTTGGTCAATGTCTCTTTCTTGCTTTTGATGTGTTTCACACGAATGTTGTTTCGAAGTCTCTACCTACTAGTTGTGCGGCATAGCATCCAACCCTGGGGTGTCACTGAGCTTGTTTTGCACAGGCAATGCCCCAAGCACTTATTTTCAAAACAAATTCTCTGAGGTCTGTGGGGTCCTGCTTTAGCCCCTGACCTCTCCATGTCTACATGTTTTAGCAATCCACAGAGCATAATCCTCCTGGCCCAAGGGAGGTGGTTTTAGCTTGGTGGTGTCAAACTTAACTGGGAAAATGTCTCTGAGGGCTGACCAGACTCGGGCTCTGTAGCGGTCAAAGGCCTGGCTGTCAAAATCTGCATTATCAGAGCACTGCCTCATGCCTGCTGTATACAGTACATCTTCCATTTCTCTCATGCTTGAAACTTTTGCCAACAATTGCCTTGTTTGTTTTTCAAGTGCTCATCAACGGTCCAGCACCATCCCTGACACTTGGCAGCAAACTGATAAAATGTTCTAAGTCCTTATGAGCCCATGGTACCCTCAATTCTCAAAGGGTAATTACTAACCCCACCCTCAGCCCTGAGTGTACTATTCTGGTTCCCATCTTAAAGTTGTGTCATTTGGATTTTTTCCATTTCCAACCAAACGCTTCATGTTATATTCTTTGTGAACATCTACTCCTTCCATTCTAGCCATATTAATTCCTGTCTTATAGGGCGGGTGTCTTTCTAATTTCTCTTGATATTGTCTCTCTCAATAGCTTCAAAACATCTCTTCATTTTTCTTCTCTCTGTCTTTCTCTAGCAGACAACACTCTTACTTCCTCTTCTTGCTCACTATTTCCTGTTAACATTTCTCGGGCTTGCATAAACTCAGCTTGTATTTTATCCATTTTTTTGTATATGACTCTGAATTCTTTGCTCTGAAAGCTCAAACAGTCTATTTATTTCCTGAATATCAGGTCCTTCATTCTCTCTTCCCTGACCTGCAGCTGCATCAGCCTTGTTACTGTTCACATCATCATCCTCTCAAACCCTTACTTTTCCTTTCACATCTAATTCCAACCTTCCTTGAATTACAGGGTACATGCTAGATACTGGGGCAGGAGGGGTTACCGTTGTAGAGAAAGCTGTTTTATATGGTGGTGGGTCTGTAGCCAATGGGACAATGGGCATCTGTGACTCAAGTAATTTAGTTTTTTCATATTTTTTTTTTGTTTTTCCATCTGTTCTAACCTGATTTTTTCCCTATTTGCCGCCGCTGTCTTTGCTTCCTTACTTAACTCTGCTCTAGTTTTTACCATAATTCCAGTCCCTGAATTAATTCCTTTTTTCTTGTTATTTCCCTTTGTTAAATCCTGGTAAGCTGTGTAAGTAACAATCCATATCTTAATTTCTTTATTCTTTTTCTTTATTCCCATTCCTTCATTTGGCCACTGAAAGGGAGGTTGCTCACCTTTCTTATATTTCTGTGCTCTTGTATACCAATTCATGTCATTACACAATTTCTGAACTTTTTCCCCATCATAACAATTATCTTGTAAATTACACCATTCAACTGGGGTTCTGGTCATGGTCAATTCTAAAGCTTTAGTTGCTGCCTCCATCCTGATGTAATAAAAAAATTACAAACTTTCTGCAAATTACAACCTAAAATAGGGTTCTGTTCTTCAGAATACACTTCAAATGGTCCTACTAGAATTTTCACAATTTTATCTTCCTCTTCATCCTGTTAGTTACCAAAATTCACACACTACTTCCAATTATTATTCTCTAAAGTTAGCCTTCTGTGAATGACAGTGGTTTTAATTAATTGCACTTCACACCTGCAAAACTTTTTTGACTTTTCTGACATGTAATACATTTTTCAAACTAATTCCAGCAATGATTTTATTTTATAAGCAGATACACTTCTACTACAGTTATTGAATAGTTAATTTTCCCTCTAACAATTTTTCTTTAGTCAAAGAAAACACATGAGACTCATCAACTATTTTCAGTGGTTTCACATGCTACAAAAATCTGTATTCATGCACTTGTACTTTCCTTCACACTGAAACTACCCAGGTGTGTTACAAACAACTCTTTACTATTTGTAATCAACAAATCTTGTGGACCTTTTCAGTCCACCTCTTGGGCAGGATCTTCCTGTAACACAAGTCACCATACCCTATTTTCTTTTACTCGGGCAGGATCTTCCTGTAACACAAGTGACCATACCCTAAATTTCCTTACTCTGGCAGGATCTTCCTGTAACACAAGTCACCATACCCTAAATTTCCTTGGGCAGGATCTTCCTGTAACACAAGTCACCATACCCTAAATTTCCTTGGGCAGGATCTTCCTGTAACACAAGTCACTGTACCCTAAATTTCCTTACTCGGGCAGGATCTTCCTGTAACACAAGTCACTGTACCCTGATTTTTTTTTTACGCGGGCAGGATCTTCCTGTAACACAAGTCACCATACCCTAAATTTCCTCGGGCAGGATCTTCCTGTGACACAAGTCACCGTACCCTATTTTTTTTTACTCTGGCAGGATCTTCCTGTAACACAAGTCACCATACCCTAAATTTCCTTACTCGGGCAGGATCTTCCTGTAACACAAGTCACCATACCCTTTTTTTTTTACTCGGGCAGGATCTTCCTGTAACACAAGTCACTGTACCCTGATTTTTTTTACGGGGGCAGGATCTTCCTGTAACACAAGTCACCATACCCTAAATTTCCTTACTCGGGCAGGATCTTCCTGTAACACAAGTCACCATACCCTTTTTTTTTTACTCGGGCAGGATCTTCCTGTAACACAAGTCACTGTACCCTGATTTTTTTTACGCAGGCAGGATCTTCCTGTAACACAAGTCACCGTACCCTATTTTCTTTTACGCGGGCAGGATCTTCCTGTAACACAAGTCACCATACCCTAAATTTCCTCGGGCAGGATCTTCCTGTAACACAAGTCACCATACCCTAAATTTCCTCGGGCAGGATCTTCCTGTAACACAAGTCACCATACCCTAAATTTCCTCGGGCAGGATCTTCCTGTAACACAAGTCACCATACCCTATTTTTTTTTTTACTCGGGCAGGATCTTCCTGTAACACAAGTCACTGTACCCTGATTTTTTTTTACGCGGGCAGGATCTTCCTGTAACACAAGTCACCATACCCTAAATTTCCTTACTCGGGCAGGATCTTCCTGTAACACAAGTCACCGTACCCTGATTTTTTTATGCGGGCAGGATCTTCCTGTAACACAAGTCACCGTACCCTAAAGTCTAAATTTCCTTACTGTAACAAAGACTTTTTATCGTATCACCAACTCATCTCTTTACAATTTAAGTTCATTTTCGGGTGGAGAGATTTAAGGAAACTTTAGAAAATTGCCGTGATGTCTACTGATTTCCAAAACATCTCACAAATACATCAATATAGGTGCAAAAATAGCAGTAAATAAAAGGCTTTCTTGCCTTTTAAAATTATAGGGGTTGGCCACCCTGTAGCTATTTCAGCATCCGCAGAGATGCACAGAAGACTTCAAATGTAAATCAGGATTCCCCTTCGGATCAAAGATCCTTAGACAACCCCTCGGTTGTCTTTCCTACTATCCTGCTCACAGCCCCAGGAAATGTTGTGCATTTTCCAGATGGAATAATGGATGCAGTAGAGAGATATGTAAACTATTGTATCTAGACAGCATAAACACAATACTGGCTCAGCCTGATGATCACCAAAGAGATATGACAGCTGAACTAACTCTCCAAACCCCCAATTTCTATTCTTATAGTTTCATTGCAAGCTTGAAAAAACATTTCCTGTTTTTTAACACCTTTTAAAACCCAGACTCAATGTTTTCAATAGCATCAGCTACTGATTTTGCGTGTGTCACATTTGCTAATTTTAGCTTACCAATTGTCTGTTTTTTTGTTTTCAACCTTTAAGTTTTCACCAATCAGCAATTAGGTTTGCTTTGTTGCTACAGAGCAAGTTATTTTTGTTTCAATGCAACTGCCCTTTTCTTGGAAACGTAACGATGCACTTGCAATGAACTTAGTTCAAAAGGGCAATGCATCAGTGTCCTTGTGATGAATCAAAACTTAACAGCAAAACAATGAACTTAGTTCAAAATGGCAATGCACTCAGTGTCCCTTTGATGAACCAAAACTTAACAGCAAAACAGTTCTATTCAGGTGACAGAAGACACACTAATATTCAACTTTAAGATATGAAAACACTCGATATATGAAACCATATGATAATAAAACAAATACAGAATATGACTGCAATATGAATCTCCTAAATTCTCTCACAGTTGTTATTTCCATTTTTTTGTCCGTTAGGTTCTTCATGCCATTTAAGTTGAGTATTTTATCCGGATCATATATCATAGTACAATGAAATTCTGACCTTGGTAATTGTGCATTAGGAATTTGTGCTTCAATAAATTTCCCCCATTTATTATTGGTTGTACATCACTTTTGTGGATTGTGATCTGATACAAGAGTAGGTATTTTTGTCTTGTTTGTAGACACACTAGAGCAGTCATTGGAATTAATTGTATTTGTCCCGAGAATCCTATGGTCTTAGCAAATTTTCCAGAAAAGGGGAGATGTGAAGCATAATTTGAATTAACACATGTATACATTGCTCCTGTATCTACCAACATAGGTGCAGCTTTTCCCTCAATTTAGATTTTTAACATAGGGTCTTGATCAGCTTTTGTCGTTAAAATAGATAGCTGATTCTCCCCTTCAGGATTCTCTGGGCTTCCCTAATACCCTTGGTTTGGACCTCTGTATGGGTTTACTGGGATTGACCTGGATTTTGAAAGGGCTGCTGCCACCCTCCCCTTTGTCCCCAAGGTAACTGGTACCATGCTTTAACTGGGCATCCACTCTTTTTGTATTCAGGCTGCCCACATCCCCAACATCTGTCTTTGTTTCTCTCTCCTTGTCCCCTTCCAAATTGTCTTCTTTCCCATCTTTCTGCCCTGGTGGTGTTGCATAGACATTTACAATTGGTACATGAGTCTGGTGTGCTTTAGGAGGGAGTACTGCAGGGGGTCCTGCCTGGAAAGCTTGAGGTGTAGTTACAGGAGCCATCACTTTCATTTGTTCTGACTCATCTCATTCTTTCATTGTAGCTTGTATTTTTTTGTTTCTCTTTGTCAGTTCTTTAAGCTGTAATTGAGCTAATTTTCTTTGTAACTCTTTTTCTTGATTGGTTAGTTTCAGTTCATTCTTTATGTGCTGTTCCACAGCATGTGCCACATAGTCACCGAATTCATTGTGTGGTTTAGAGTTCAAGCCCACTACATCCTCAAGTTTGCTTTTGACAGCTGGTGGCATAGCATCAACTACAGCATTTCTGACATGGTGATGAGTAAAGGATCTCCATCTAGGGTTCCCCTCAGTCTCTTGTTTCCATCTTTTTAATTGTCTCTTAACATGTGCAGTTGGATTTTCTGTATTTCCAAGTTGTTTGCCTCTCGATGCTTTATTATCCACTTTCTTTGGATATTCAGTTCGTTAAGCTTGCCACACGGTTGGCGATATGGATCAAAAACGGTCCCACCCATGTAATTTGAGTCCACATCTCTCTCTAGTTCTCAGATATTTGGAGGATTTCTTCCATCTTTGTTTTTCCAAGATTTCTCGCAGTGAGTGCTTTAATGTCTTCCACAGCTATTATCTTGTTGTTGTTGTTGTTGTTGTTGTTGTTGTTGTTCTCCTTCTTGTCCTTCTCCCACAAATGTGTTTGTTTTCTAACTCAACTTGCCCTTCCATTTACATTTCACCTGTGACTTCCACAGTACCTTTTATTAATGGAAATTACCATCTATGTCTGATAAAATGGGTTAGTACCTCTTTCTTTTGTTTCAGGTTCTTTTATTTTCTGTGCCTGTTTAATATCTTCAATAAATGTTCCCCTTCCTAATTAAACAAAACCAATATCATTTTTTCCAAATCTCTTTTTTCTCTTTTTTATTTACTCTTTCTTTCTTTTGTTTTATAATTCTTTATCAAGTATGTCCATTTCCTCACACAATGTCACATCAGATGTCCACCCTTTGGCCATTTTGTCCCCCTTATTGTGCATTTCCCCATTTCTTTTATATTTTAAGTATCAAGTCTTTGCACAATGGATATTTCAATCCTAATATATCTACCGGGGAGCATTCCATGATCTTTTGATTGTACTTATCAATTTTCCTATAAATTACTCTCTTATCACATAAAGTTATAGATGGAATTTTCTTTTTTACATTTTGTTTTATATTTCCATAATCTGGACATGTACTTTATTTAAAACACAGAAAGTAAAACATGAATTGACAAAATTACTTGTCCTTTATGGTATCATTTACATTATGTACAGTGTATCCGGTTCCGACCTTCTTTCAAAGCCCTCTTAGAATTAAGTATTTTTTTATAATCTGTTCCAGTCTATTTTATCCATTTAAGACCCTCTTAAAAATAAACACATATTATATTTACTTTATACTTCTTAAATCTTACAAACGCTGCTAATATCAAACTTCTTTTAACCCAACTGTAAAAAAAATACTCTTTTAATGTATTAACATGTAACATTTTAAAAGCTAAATTTAAACAGAAGATTCCTATGACATCAATTGCAATTGCATGTATTGCATAAAAAATAAAGTAAATAAATAACAACTAAAACATTTGAATTAAATATGTTTCTAAATACCTCATTGTTTAAAATCATGTTGCTTGTTTTGAACAAATGGTCAAAACTATTTTTTTAAATAATAGAGCATACTGTTATTTGAAATTTTAAACGAATATCTGATTATTTATTTTTTTAGATGAAGATTAATGATAGTTTTCTAAAACATTTTGTTATTTTCGCCCAAACGCTGTGTGGACATAAATAATAATGAGCTCAGCAAGTTTGTTGGAATTTTGTTGTGAATTCGTCGTTTTTGAACTATTCTACATATCGTCCCCTTGGAATTATAAAGTAACAGGGACCCTAAATGTATTCTAAATGTACAATATCAAAATCCTCTCAAATTTGTAAATGGTGTTTTTGGAATGGGTCAAAGGCAGATAGAACCTTCTAATTCTAAAAAAAACAAACACTTTACGCTTAGTTCTACTGCCAAACATTATTTGAACATTAAATATAAAATTAAAAATAAATATAAAATTAATGTTGTAACAGTGTCTCAGAAAGGATTACATTTTACTTTCTAACACATTTTATAACATGTATTTAATTTTTCAGCACTTCCATGTATTTAGGACATTTCAAATTAAGCAAGGTAGGTCTAAATATTTTGTCCAGTGCAGATGTAAATTTTTTGTACCAATTTGGTGGGTAATTAAACACATTATTGCAGAAATTGTTACTTTAATCTTTCTTTTGTTTAGACTGAAAGCAGCTACTGTAATACATCTGAGCAGGACTTTGTTCCATCTCAAGTGGGCCAGGTAAAATTGATTTCTCTCTAGACCTCAGTATGGCTAAAATAACATGCTAACATTTGTTGTTGTAATTAAGACCCCATCAATTAAATTGTTAACTATTTGACCTTTAAGGCTTAATATTGTGAAAAATTGTCAGATAGAACCTTATAATTCCAAGGGGACGATATATCGGTGCCTGCATTTGCGGGTCTCTGCGTTACGGATCTATCAGTCAGTGCGAGTCGTGTCAATCTTAATAACTTTTTAACATAAAACGTACAAATAATGATCAGTTTAGATGTTTAATTATTGGAGTTTTGGGATCGCTAGACAAGGGATTAATGAAGGCTACTTATTTTTTATGAAAACCTCCCATTTATTTAGACCGGTCACATATGGAACTGTGCTGACAGACATATTTAACGCTTAAAGGTGATGTGCAGAATTGTCTGCGCGCTCAAGTTTGTTATTTTAAGCTACAATACAGTGATGCATAGCACATAGGCACAAGCTGTATGGGGCTTTGAAAATGAGAAGTTTGTTTCCATGCGTATTAGTAACGAGAATCAAGTTATTTGTCATTTTAATTAACATTTTTGTATTTTTGTTTTTAATAGAATAGAAGTTATTTTCTATTTAAGTTTCATTTTCATGGAATTTTACAAACCTCCGGTTTAAGACCCACCCACTTCCGTTTAAATCCGAATACAATTACAGATACAAATAATTTTGAGATTGTTACAGATACAGATACAAACACTGACTCCGCTGCACACCCCTAGTGAATTGACGTTCGTAAAAGAGTCTACATAAAAGTCTACATAATCGAAACAAATGGGTACCCAATGGGTGCCTTAAGCAGACTTTAACAGTGATGACCCCTTTAGTTAAAAAACAGCATTTACGCTGTGTCTCGTTTACGAATGAAGTAGGGAAGGGAAGTTTATATGGACAGACCCTCGCTCCCTTGATTTTGACAGAGGGAGCGAGGGTCTGTCCATATAAACTTCTCTCGCACTTCAAAATGGTGACAGGGATTCCCCAGAGGGGAAGTGTTTAGGGAAGTTCGCAAGTGAGTTTCATGACGCTTTAAAAATAACGTGATCATCAACATTAAACGGCATATAAATCAAAACTGCCTAATGTTATTGAACGAATTTAAGTAAATATGATCAAAAACACTGGTGGTGGCTGGCGACTTAAAGAAAAAATGCTGGGAAAGAGTTAATATATTTATTATACAACATACTACTTAGATAATTTAAGATTAAAGTTATTGTCTTCTGTGTAAAAATTACTTTTTTGTTATAAGCTTCTCTTCCATAAACTTGGTACTCCACTGAAATTGGAGTGGAACGCAGCCCTTGTCTTAACACTTAGGAGGCTTTATAAATCACACTTAAGTCTAGAAATAAGAGTAAACTTACATCATCCTTAGAATTTTGACGCACTTCAGACTAAAATTTTACTCTGAACGCGTTATACATGCGGTCCCTGATCTTTTATGCTTTTATTGAGAACACTAAAAAAACTCAGTGCTTGTGAAAAAAGTAAGTGAACCCTTGAGTTAATGACCTCAAAAAAGCTAATTGGAGTAAGGTTTAAGCACACATAAAGTCTTGTAAAGATAATACGTTTGGAGGTGGGGACTACAGCTACTTTGACTAATAAAAACCCCTCCGCAAAAGAACAACACGCTTATGTGAGTCATGCCTCGCCAAAAAGAGCTTTCAGAGGAGCTACGATCAAGAATTGTTGCTTCACATAAAGCTAGAAAGGGTGACAAAGTTCTTCAAAGACTTTAGAATTTCACCAGTCTACAGTTAGGCAAACAGTATACAAATGCTTTGTGTAATGGGTCCTTCAGTGTTACATAACATATAACTCTCCAGCTGTACATCTCCTCACATCCCAGCGAAACACACCAGTTTTCTATCTACGCTAACTAACAGACTGCTTCAGCGATATTAGTGACTGGATGGCACATAACTTTCTTATGCTAAACTCCAATAAGACAGAGATACTTGTTATCGGACCGAATCGCTTCAAACATAATATGACAGATTACAAGTTGCCCACAGATGGGTGCACTGTGGTGCCAACCTCCACGGTTAAGAATTTAGGTGTGATGTTCGACAGCAATTTATCCTTCGATAGCCATATCTCCAATGTCTGCCGCACAGCATTGTTCTATCTTAGAAATATCTAAAAAATACGCCATATACCGTCTGCATCAGATGCAGAGAAGCTTATACACGCTTTTATGACCTCTAGAATAGACTATTGTAACTCGTTACTCGGAGGATGCCATGCAAATCAGGTAAACAAGCTTCAGCTAGTTCAAAACGCTTCTGCAAGAGTGCTTACTCGATCTAAGAAGTATGACCACATAAGCCCAATTCTGGCATCTTTACACTGGCTACCAGTTAAATATCGTATACAATTTAAAATACCGGTATTACTAATCACCTACAAAGCCTTAAATGGCCTAGCACCCTCATATCTTAGAGAATTATTATCAGAATACAATCCATCACGTGCATTGCGGTCGCAAAATTCTGGTCTCTTAATTATCCCTAAAATATCAAAAGTGTCTAAAGGTGGCAGATCCTTTTCCTACTTAGCCCCTAAGCTATGGAATGATTTACCAACCGATGTCCGAAATTCAGAGACAGTAGATAACTTTAAATCTAGACTTAAAACTTTTCTCTTTAACAAGGCATTCACATAATTTGTTTTAGTAATGGTACTTATCTCACAATAGCTAGCTTGTACAACCTAATAAATAAATTAATTAAAACCTTTTTTCGTCAACACTCCAAAGCATGGTACATGTCATTAATACTCTTTAGTAATATGTTGAAACTTTGAATTAGTTGTCGGTTGAGTCTTAATTCCCACATATGGTCGGGTTGTGATTTTGGCTTTTTCCCATGATCTTGAGAATAGTATGTCATACAGAACCGTTTGCCACTGTACGTTAGTATTAACGACGGCAGTGGGGCCTCTGGCCTTAGTCAAACGAGTTTCTGTTTCTGTTTTAAAGATCATATGGGGGGCCCCATACATAGACTCACCTTGGGCCCACACATTTTCTAAAATCATCAACTATATGTAATACACTTAACCAGCAATAGTTAGCCTGTCCGGAACCGAGCTGACTCAAACCACATCACTGTGTGACACTTGCTTTACATGTGAACGGCCCCTATGCTAATAAGATTTTGTTTCTCTCTCCCTGTCTCGTCCTCCATCCCGAGGACAATGAGACAAACAGATCCAGTTCCGGTAAATGTGAAAGTCGGCACACCTCTGATCTACATATATATATATATATCTCCCAAGGGTTTTTCCCTCCTAGGACTTTTTTACTTCCCCGGCTAAAAAGTCCCCGGCTAAAGTTTCCCCTCTTTTTGAAATCATCTCTTTTTACTATCCTGTTTCTATCTATTTAATATAACTTATTTGTTTATCTCAGGAATAGTGTACCTTGACGTTATTGTATAGTATTACCAAGTAAAAACGACACCCAGCCTTAGCATATAGCCTACTAGCATCACCAAATGGTGCCAGCTAACATTAGCATTTGCTTACTGTCTGTTTACTGTGAATCTGCTTTCCCTGCCGATCTAATGACCCAAGCTCACCAGAGCGGGAAGATATGGAGGAGCTGCTGGCCGGGTATTGTAGATCCAGCGTGGCTAACTTCACCCTGACCCCAGACCTCCAACAAGCGAACGATTCATGCAAGGACATCGTCTTCCACGTAATGCAGCTTCAAGAACCGTGTTCGTGTGAACGAAGACTCTACCACCCAGCATGAAAGTGGTAAGACTCCGCTTGTTATTGCAACCTTCATTTCATGCCACATGTATAGTTTAGCTTCTTCCGTTAGCAAAGAGGGTGTGTGCTTAACACAATCAGCTGTGTGCTTAACATAATTTATCAAACTATCTTCTTTTGTGTTTATCAGAAAAAAAAAACTCATACAGGTTTAGAACAACATGAGGATAAGAAAATTGACAGAATAATTATTTTTGGTAAACTCTCCCTTCAAATTTCCAAATATAACAAAGGCCTGGTCCTGGATTAATCTTAACCCTCTCTAGCACACTGCCCCAAAATGTATGCGATATGTTGATATTTATACAAACATTACATTAGTAATCAGGGGTGCAAACTTGTCACCTTTCGGCGAAATTCGCCGTTTTTTGATACAAAATAGCTCATTCTTGTGATTCGTCTAGATCCGATAAGTTTTTGAAAATGAGGGGTGAGGGGGGTCTGCGACATGGTAGCAGTAAATGAAATTATGAAAATCATGTCCAGCTATTGTGGTAACGATGTCAAATTACTAGCCAGTTTGGCGGGTTATGTTTTACAATTTATAGCCACCTCATTTGCTGCCGAAGTTTAAGCAGTCTGCAGATTGAGTGCACATACTTAACTCGTAGTATTTTCTCATTTGAGGTTACGCGCCCACGTCACGTTGCTGTGCGCGTGGTCATAAAGCTTAACATTTGTTCACGCACCGCAGTTTTAAGTTAAGTGATTTTAAGCCGTTGACAACAGTGCTATATGCGCTATATACCCGTTTCTGTTTAAGAGGAGCGTGCAAGCCGCATATCCGCTTATATAAGAGCGCTTGTGTCTTGTCACCTTTTTCACCTCTGATGAGTTTGCACCCCTGGTAATACTGATTTGTAATTGTAATAAAAACAAGAACACAAAAAAATCCCTTTGACCTTACTTTTAAGTAAACAATGTCACTTAATTAAAACGCCCACGTTTCACATACTGTAATAAAATTTACAAAATTGTGTACACACTAAAAATAGCTGGATTATGTTTTGACAAATAATGTGTAAATATTGGACAGAACATGTGCTGGGTTAAAAATTGACCCATGCTGGGTTATTTTAACCCAACTACTGGGTTATAATACCCCATGGTTGTATAACAACAACCCAACATTGGGTCATTTTTAACCCAGCACAGGGTAATTTTTTAACCCAGCATGTGTTCTGTCCAATATTACCCATTATAGGTCAAACATAACCCAGCCATTTTTAGAGTGAAGGCACTGTAATTTTACTATGAAATCAATGAAAGAACTGCCAAATATTAAATAGGCCAAACGTGGTGGTTTGTATGCCAGACTTCCTTTTGTGCATCTTTGAGACCAACCTTATCACCAAGACTTGAAAACTAACATTATCTGGTTCTGTAGGAGTTTCTTTATTAGGTTCCATACAAAGGATATTTTGATAATTGATGTCAACAACACAGTTGAAGGTACCCATTGACTTCCATAGAAGAAAAAAATACTATGGAAGTCAAAAAGGACAATCAACATTTATCAAAATATATTCTTTTGTATTCAACAGAAGAAAGAAACTCATAAACGCTTAGAACAACATGAAGGTGAGAAATGACAGAATTTTTGGTTGTACTCTCTCTTTAAATGTCAAATTTAAGTTCGATCTAGTTTTTTGGACGTACGGGTGAGTTTACAGAGAGGTACACAGGGCGCTTGGTTTTGGGCGTATGGGTGAGTTTACAGAGAGGTACACGGGGCACTTGGCTTTGGGCGTAAAGGTGAGTATACAAAGAGGTACACGGGGCACTTGGCTTTGGGCGTACAGATGAGTATACAGAGAGGTACACGGGGCACTTGGCTTTGGGCGTACAGATGAGTATACAGAGAGGTACACGGGGCACTTGGCTTTGGGCGTACAGGTGAGTATACAAAGAGGTGCACGGGGCACTTGGCTTTGGGCATACAGATGAGTATACAGAGAGGTACACGGGGCACTTGGCTTTGGGCGTACAGGTGAGTATACAAAGAGGTACACGGGGCACTTGGCTTTGGGCGTAAAGATGAGTATACAGAGAGGTACACGGGGCACTTGGCTTTGGGCGTACAGATGAGTATACAGAGAGGTACACGGGGCACTTGGCTTTGGGCGTACAGGTGAGTATACAGGCTTGAAATGAATGGAACTCACAGACCCGTAGGTAGGGAGACGTCAAGCTTTAGCTCTTTGGGGGCATAGGTGACTGTAGAGGATGTATGCACACATGGCGAACTTCTAGCCTTGCTCGCTAGGATAGACTTCCAGTGCAACACTTGTAAGACGCCACCCACTGGCCCAACGACGGTATCCAATGGCGTGGGAGAAGGATTCTCGTGTTCTTGTTTTCCTTTAGCGATTATAGAAGAATAACTCCATTTATTAGATTTCAAATGTATTTCTTTGACCTCTGTGTTTAAAATATAATCTGACTCCAATTTAATATAGTAAGAATTTAGTGCATTATTCCAATTATCTGTTGATCATAATTTAGATCTTGATTATTTATAAATTCCCATAGTCTTAATGATTCGTTCCTTAGGGACCAGGTATCGCACAGAGTATACGACGGCCGTTGCGTATATCACACGGACTCAACATTTTCAGTCTGATCTTAGTCAGAGGTTGCCGGGAAAACTAATATTTCTATGTCTGGCCACTCCATGCTTGCTCCGATCATAAAAATAGTTACTTTAGTTTAGATCTCATGCAACTTGCTAAGGCAGGTGATAGACATAAATCTGAGAGTTTTAAAGAAGGTGCCCCATGCTCCATTCGACCATCAAAACCCCAGTGTGATCATATCCTGACAGAATAATCTTGCGGTAATACCAGACTCCTAATCTACTAGTCATAATAATTTCTGAAAGAATTAAAATAAATCAATACAATTTCTGAAGAATTAAAATGAATCAATTATAACAATTTATTATACCAGGCAGGTTCCAGCTTAAAGAATATCATATAATACAGAATATGATTCAATTCCAATTAAAATGATCAACAGTTGCAAAAGTTACAAAGTCATACCTGGCAATAGACACTCTGGCTACAGAGTACTTCTATCATGAATATAATACACCCAAAATGGTGTAGGAAGATTCTTGTTAAAGGTTTCTTCCATGATGTTTGAATACAGAGTGTGGAAGCTCCTGGTTACAGGATGCCTCCATAAGGTTTGAATACACACAGAGTGTGGGAGCTTCTGTACAGAATGGCTCCCAGAACATTTTGCCAGGCCACCTTTTATACATAGCTTGAGACAAAGACATAAAACCCCAGTTTGACCTGTACCAAGTGATACTAAAGCACACCTGGTCAAAATCCAGTTTGACCTGTACCAAGTGATACTAAAGTACACCTGGTCAAAATCCAGTTTGACCTGTGCCAAGTGATACTAAAGAGCACCTGGTCAAACTAGCCAGAAGTATCTGGCAAAAACCCCACCTCTACAAGAAATGCATCTTATATCCTAAGTTCTAAAACCATGATCCATCTTATCTTAGACTTATAGAAATGAGACCTTTTTACTCATCGCACCATGACCTTTAAAATGAAACCAAACATGAATATAAAATTGCAATCTCAGAACAACATATATACATAATATCATATATATTTCAGCAGATACCCAGTGATGTGAACCTGAAGGCTAACAGTGCAAAAGTTTTTGTGATGAAGAGATTAGGAGCACAGAGTTTCATGTCTGTAACCAATTCAACCTGAGGGTTAAATTTGGGTTAACACCACCACCTGAGATTTAATTGTTTTACAGTGTCTCTTCATTAATAACTTAAAGTTTATTATATACCAGCTGTACTACACACTTGAACGTGGACTTCCAATATGTCGTGGAACAGTCCCACGTCGACACAGAGCCCTTGGCTCGAACCTGCAGACTGGTAACAGACACACACACAGAGGCTCTTCACAATAGACTACTTCTGTGAATAGGTAGGGAGTGATACGACACCTCTTAACTCCAAACAAACGTACGGATGGAGGGACAGGCCAAGGCTGCTGCACGTTGGGCCTAACACGGCCGCAGATGAAATCCTGAATGGTGGGTAAGATGGAATAAGACACCACACCAGATAATGCACTGTACGAGTGGGCCGGTCGCTTCCCTTTCCTCTCTTCCAACAGCGGGAAAAGAGATCTAGACAGGGGCGGGCATCTGTAAACACTCAACAGGCGTATAATCATACACCAAGACAGCACATGTACTTTGCTACCACACAGCAGCCAATTAAAGCTCTCCCTCCTTCAAATACTCCACACACTATTCACAGCAATACTCTTACTTCTTATAGCTGGCACGCCACCACCAGGTGAGAGCAGGAATTACGAGTCACAGTCGGGTTGTATAATAAATGAGTCGGTCGTCCACCGACGCCAGCTCACTTCCCTCAGTCTAGGCCCTCCTCTTCGGCCTAGTGAATGATCGCTGACAACATTGGCACAGCACAACACTACAATTCTTCAAGTGTACACACGTCAAAAGACTCACCCACAGCACGCCACACACACTCACGGTGAATTAGGGTCTGATCACCACATTGGCAGAGATTTGGTCCTAAACAGCAGAATGGGTGGATGCGGAGGATGACCAATAGAGACGTCACATCTTCGTTGCTAGCTTTGGCTCGCCCACCACTCCTTTCCTTGGGTGGGGCCATATACACACTGAGCAAGCACTTAGGGGATACACAGGGACACACAGTTTAGCAAGCGATGTTACTGGCAAAACAACAACTCCACATACTCAGTTTGTTGACTCTCAACGTTTCTCTCTCTCTTCCAGAGAAACAGCTTATACAAGATTGCTAATAGCACACTTCTTCGGTCCTTCCAATGTATTACACAACGATTCTTCAATATCCACAAACTCTTTGAAGCAAACAGCACAGATCAACACAATCACTTCGACAGGGATTTCCTAAGTACTTAACTTCGTTTTCATTTGGCTCAATCTTCCACTTTATCTTCGCCCAGTCTGCAAACTCCTCAATAATACGCCTCTCAAACACACCAAACAAATGTTTGCTGGAATAAACTTCCTCTTCCTGCTTTCCTGATGCTCTTTTTATACTCCTCTTCTCTTCTGAACTTCCCAATCGCCATGCTTGATAAGCACACCTGATGCTGATATCGCCTGATTATGGTTGCCCAGAGTTACCGGAACTGGCTGGGTGTTTCGGTGAAAACGGTCCGGGCTGAACTACTTCCGCTATTTTTAGTTCCGCAATATTTTTAGTTCCGCTGCCTTTAGTCACTCCGTGACATTAACTTTAGTGATTGTTAGTGTGAACAGCCCTTTAAACTCTGAAGGATTGCTGCCCTTCAGGATGAGTTTTACACAATAATTTTATACACTAGCTCACTGATTCAATTAGCTTTTTGTATACTAATGAAGCTACAACAAGGTAATTACAATGATTTTTGTGTGTGATTGTTTTATTGTCTTCTCAATTACAGAAAGTTCATTCTTTTCTACAACAGTGACCGAAGTTCAAACTGTCAAAAACAAAAGGTACGTACACTTAACAGTTCGCTTCATACAGCCTGTGGTGGGGAACATGCAGCACTATATTCTAGATGTCTCCATCTATTATGCCCTGTTCAGTTCAAAGTGCCTTAATATTTACTCTAAGGGGTAAATCAATCTGAATTACTAAACATCCTAAGTTACTAATTAAATATACAAAATGTGAAATTTGGAATTGAGAACCACCATATTTTGCAGAGTAGGTTAGTTCAACTTTTATATTTTCTTTATCTTTTACAAGCATGGCATGCAAAAAATTTCTTGCTGGACAATGCGAAAAAAAGACAAAGCTAAGGTGGACAAGCAACTGCAGTCACTGCAAGAATCATCATCATGGGAGGACGAGTTTGGTGGCATGCAGTGACACTAACACGGTTGAAGAAGAAGAATTTATGCATTGTCTGTCTTAAATTGATGAGCCAGAATGTGTCAAAACAGCAAGTCTGACTCAGAGTCTGAAATGTACAGTTCTTAACAAGAGGACTTGGCAACTTGGGCAAAAGATCATACAATTACACAGGTGGCATTAAATTCATTACTTGGCATACTCCATCAACAACATCTGAATCTCCCAAAAGATGCCAGGGACGCTGTTATAGAAATACAGCAGAAATACAAAACAAAGCAGGTGGCCAGTACTATCACTTTGGATTTCTGCCATCCCTTTCAAGTATACTCTAGAACAGCATGGGCATTTTGAGGACTACAAGCAATTTAGAGTTGCAGGTAAACATTGATGGTCTGCCTCTTTACAAGAGTTTGACAAAACAATT
Organism: Misgurnus anguillicaudatus; assembly: GCF_027580225.2. Lineage (NCBI taxonomy): Eukaryota > Metazoa > Chordata > Actinopteri > Cypriniformes > Cobitidae > Misgurnus > Misgurnus anguillicaudatus. The sequence continues at coordinate 14,807,300 of NC_073360.2, read as the reverse complement.
CTGGCCAATTCTTTGCACTGTGCAAAACTCTGTGCAAGTGGAACCTGTGACGGTAGGTTTATTTTGTGAAGCCAGTAAATCTAACTCACTTGAGGAATTAGAGATTTCATCTGTGAAATAAAATGATTAAGCAATGGTTTTGAGGGAATTTGAAGGTTAATTAAGCTAACTTTACAACTTACTTCAATTGTCTGTGACGCACCTGCACATGCTTTTCTGAAGAGCGTGAAAGGTCACACAGGCTACCATGGGTGTGAAAAGTGCATTCAGGATGGCATTTACCTTGAAAACAGAATGACATTCCCAAGATATGACATGCCTCTTAGAAAAAAACGACAATTTCAGAAATAAAATAGATTCAGATTGGCACCTCACCTCTAGAAAAAACCTCACTGGATATGGTCTATGGATTCCCCCTTGGTTATATGCACCTTGTGTGTCTTGGAGTCATGCGGCGTCTTCTCGGCTGGGTCCTTTAACTTGTAGGCTATCAGGCTTCCAAGTCAACATATTGACAGAGAGGTCACTAAGCGCCCAAGCAAGTGTGACCATGGGATTTGCTCCTAAACCAATGGCACTGAAGGAAATTGATCAATGGAAGGTGACTGAGTTTAGGCAGTTTTTCTTAATTCAGATGTGTGCAAAACTTTTTGCTGTTTTTTGTGGACTATGCCTTTCTGTTACACGGTTTGTACAACTATATGGCCCGAAATTTATGTCCTACAAGGTTCACAATCTTGTACATCTTGTGGAAGATGCAAAACACCATGGCGTCCTCAACAACTTCAGTGCTTTCAAGTATGAGGATTACCTCAATAAACTGAAGAGACTCCTGTGGAAGCCTTCATGCCCACTCAGTCAGATTGTCAGGAGCTTTCCTGAAATGCAAATAATAAAGAGAAACCAAAAACAAGCCACAAATGCTCAGAAAACAACATGCAGCCGGCCCTGTAAACATGATTATACACAATCAAACTGGACCAAGCTAACCGCTTTGTTTACATTGACGGAAAAGTGGCAAAGGTTCATAAAATCATTTCACTGGGGGAAGAAATTTATGTCGCATTGAGTACCTTTAACAGCCACAATTGTTTTTGAATATCCCCTGCCATCCTCAGCACTTGACTTCATCTTGTTGACATGATTGCCACAACAACAGAATTCTGCAAATTTGAGGACGTTGAGGTAAAAGCTTTTTTGGTTTCATATAACTCTTCTACATACACAGTAGTTATTCATTTGTTTTTATTAGTTATTCATTCATTTTTACCCATTTTTTTTATATTTGTTTGAAATAAATGTTTAAATGTTAATTATTTATATAAACAACTACAATCAGAACATTGTTAAACATTAACCCCCCCCCCCCATTGTTGCAGATAGAGGATGTACCTGATATTTGAGTTTGTAGAAGAGGGAACAACCGGTCCTATAGCACAACCATGGATTTCTGATGGTCATGCATGGTGGCCTCCATACAAAGATTTGGACCGGCTGCTGAGGAGTGTAAGGTCGATGGAGACACCACAGCCAGAAAAGACCAAACATTTGGCAAGAATACTGTACGAGTCAGGTAAGCAGTATTTGTCATTGTAAATGGTACGTGAACATTAATAAAAAAATTATGGCCAGTTTATTAAAGTGTGACCCCTTATGGCTTAACCCTTTAATGAATAAATATGCTTCATTTGTTTCAGCATCTTCTAAAAGCATTGCAAGAAAGTGGACTAAGGCATGCTAAACCTATGACATCAACTCTGAGCCAGAAACACCCAGCGGAAAAATAATTCTCAAGTAAGTTAATGCCAAAAGCTATATTCATAAAAGTTATATAGTGTATTTTACAGAACATTCTTTAAATTACGTAGGATGATGTCATGTAGAAAACTGTAAAAATCTTGGCTGGGTTTTCACAGGCAGAGTCACACATAGTGAACATACATTCTTTGTAAAAATTAAACAGACATACTTTACTATAGCACTATTTTTGAGTAAAAAATACTAAGCACCAGCTCCACTGGCTCCTAAACACATAATGGGTAACAATGACTAGTTAAATGAATGTTGTTGTCACAGGTCGGGGCGGACCACAGAATGTAACAAGCCACGCCCCTTCCTAGTTTCCACCTCGAGGAGGTCCCAAAGCCACCCCAATGACCAGACACACAAGGAATGAATATAATTAAAATGAATCTTTATTAAATTACTTAAAATGGTATGGGAAAGGGAAAGGGGACAGTTAAAACAATAGTTCCTTCACGCCTCCAGGCGGAGCTTCCACGGGGACAGGCTCCTTTGGGTTTGTTTCCTTGAACCCGTGGCGCGCTCCTCTTCTCCGGGAGGCAAGATCACAAGAGAAAGGTGGTTAGTGTGCTGTCTACCAATATTAGAACTAGGGCTTGGCTTCCCTCCTCAGGTTCGTGCTGCAAACCGAGATAAGTGTGACACAATACTGGGACTTTACTTCCTTCCTCAGGTTCGTGCTGTAAGCAGAGGTAAGTAACACAAGACTGGGTCTTTACTTTACTTTTTCAGGTTTGTGCTGTAAGCAGAGGTATGTAACACACAAGACTTGGACTTTACTTTCCTTTTTCAGGTTCGTGCTGTAAGCAGAGTTAGGTAACACACAAGATTGGGACTTTCCTTTCCTTTTCAGGTTCGTGCTGTAAGCAGAGGTAAGTAACACACAAGACTGGGACTTTACTTTCCTTTTTCAGGTTCACTCAACACAACGGTCACTCCGTACAACCTTGACTCAGGGGCAGTGGACTTAACAGGGTGAGGGTTGAACACAATGTGCTCCGACTTACGGCCTCCAAGAAGATCAAAGAGGACCCACGGCTGACCTGCGGCGCTCTGGGTGATGGAGAGACGTAGAATGGACGTATGTGGAGCCGAACGCTTCCCTTGCTCCTCCTCTACTCACGGTACCGGAGATTACTGTACAGGGGCGAATCCTTGAGCAGGCTCCATAAAAGAACTGTTATTGAATACAGACTTCAGCCCAACAACCCTTCGTCAACAGCACAGATCGTAGATTATTTACTCACTCCAGTAGATAAATACTTCACCACTGCCCGTTTGTCCGTACAGCAAAGATCCATCGCTTTATCCTCAGGGAAATCCTAATTGTAGATACCTTCAACCCACACTCCACCGACCTCAACGGCTGGAATCTCCTCACGACGACTCTGGCCTCGAAGTGGCTTCTGTCGACATGAGCACAGCACGACACTGCAAGCTTTTAGGTGTACACACACAATGAAGACAAAGACTCACCCACGGCACTACACACACACTTAGTGAACTACGGACTGAGCCAGAACTGGACCCGGGCCCGCCGTGCGGTTGGTTGGGTGTTTTTCTTGGTGGAGGGGAAGTGTATAGGAGAGGGACACAGAACCCCCTATGGTTATTACTGATGCTCCTCGGCTCGCCCACGCTTCACTCCTCAGTGGGGCCGCTACGCTATGTGGTAAACTCACAACACAAGAGCAGGTAATACAATTTAGGCTCAGAATACGTAATGCAAACTTCAATGCCACTCACGTGCGTTTTATACTTCCAGTGTTGCTCCCCGGCTCGCCCACGCTTCCCTTTCCAGTGGGGCCGCAACGCTACGTGGTAAACTCACAACACAAGATCAGGTAATACACTTTTAGGCTTCACAATACGTAATGCAAACTTCAAGGCCACTCACGTGCGTTTTATGCTTCCAGTGTTGTTCCCCGGCTCGCCCACGCTTCCCTTTCCAGTGAGGCCGCAACGCTACGTGGTAAACTCACAACACAAGATCAGGTAATACACTTTTAGTCTTCAGAATACGTAATGCAAACACAATATCAGGTAATACACTTTGCTTAATTCTTCCCAATGGTTTAGTTCGTTTACTCACACTCCTTGAGGCTTCTCTGCTATTCCTGGTCCTGTTCGCAGCTGGAGTTCCGCTGTTAACGGTCTTCGACATCCGCCACGGTAAGTGTTCTCCCAAAATCTCTAACTCCACAAAGGCATATCGTGTCGGTACATCCACATCATAACAGCGACTGTCTTCCACTTACTCAGCCCAGTGACTCGCTTTAGCGATGCTATCTTCACCCAGTTAGTCCAACCTCCGTTTCCTCTGTTTACCGGCTCCGCCAGGCCTCCGTGGCAACAATAACACAGCACTGCAACAACACTCGCTACAGCAACCAACGACCAACCCGTTTGTATTTCCAGAGCTCTCTTTATACTCCTTCCTTTCTCCTCTTCAGCCAATCGCCAACCACTTCTCGAATTTTGGTTCCGCCCACGGAAAAAAGTCACACCGTGACATTATATACACATGTAACTACTAAGTGTTAAAAAAATCTTTATTTTCAGGTCTTGTTGTGCAGCCTCTACCAAGCAGTTCAAGCAGAACAGGAAACTCTTTAGCAACTGTGAGTTTAAATAAAACCTGTTAGAAGTAAAAAAGAAACTAAATGCCCAAAACACTGCTTACCCATGGTAAACTGTATTGCATAGTATCTCATTCCTTGTAACTCTATAACGTTTTATTAGACCCACTTCTGTTTTATTTGATATTGTTTGGACAAAAACAATGCCTATTATACTATAAAGTTATAACTTCAGCTTTAACAAACACAAGATCTGCTTTCCTGCTGCCAAAGTAACATCAGTCTTGGAACATCTGAATATATGATCAGTGGCTGGTGGTGACTTCTTTTTCAAGGGCACACGATGCAAAGCTTGTCACAACATGTACAGTGGCAAGAAAAAGTATGTGAACCCCTAGGAATGAACTGGTTTTCTACAGTGATTTGCCATAAAATGTTATCTGATCCTCATCTAGGTCACAACAATAAACAAACACGATGTGCATAAAGCTCACAAGACATAAATAATTCCAGTTTCTTGTGTCTTTTTTGGAAACACCCATTAAACATTCACAGTGCTGGAGGAAAATGTAAGTGAGCCCATGGACTAATTACTTTATTGAAAGCTTTTTTGTCAGATGCTGGCAAACTGGAGTCCAATTAATAAAATGAGTTTAAATGTGTGGTTTAGAGCAACTTTGATTGATATTAAGACACTCACACATTTTAAGATTGCTGTCCTTAAGAAGCATCAGCTCTTCTGAACCATGCTCTTATAAAGATATCTGATCAGGAGCAGTGGTGGCGCCAGGGAGGAGCTAGGTGGTGCTGTAGCTCCCCCTATAATATCCATAGCACCCGCCCAGCACCCCCAAGAAATGTCTGTAATATTTTATATGTTTATATTTTAATGTCATGTTTGAATAGTCTTTTTCATGTTGTTAAAAAAGGAATTAAATAATAATTTAAAAATATATATTTTAGTGTAAAATAACAAGGCCCAAAGAGGTGATCTTCTTTGGCCAATGGGCGCAGCGCCTGGTGAACCTTTGACCTTAACGCACGGCAGTTTGTTTTTGATAGCAAGTTTGGAAATTTAGCAAAGACCCTTAATTGCGACAACATCATTGATGCCTTCGCACTCAATCAAAAGTTGTGAAGACGTCTATGGTACAGTAAGTGCTTGATTTTCCCCAGCTGTTGGCTATTACAAATTGAATTAATTTGGTGGTTAAAGCAGCAGAAATCTTGGCTCTTCATAGTTACATCTATAATGCTTCAACCATAGGAATACTGCTGATTCATCATTAGATTAGTGTTGGTAACTGGCTGTGCGATTTCGTGATCTGCGCATAAGCGTGCACAGTTTCTGTTGGATGGTGTTGTTTGTTGCTCCGTTGTATTCAGGGCTTGACTGTGACAGAATTGTGAAATATTATTTTCAGAGGTTTACATTGGCAGTCTTATGTATATTGTATCTATAGCCCTTGTGTTGAATACTTTTACATAGTCGCGGAAGGAGTATAGGTCAGTTAATGCGGGCGTGTACGTTACGCGTGTATATAGACTCTTTTACTGTTTGTACACAATTACGACAGGTCAACGTATGCACGCGCATTTTGGCAACGGAAGTACGGCGAGAATCAGCATTGAAGCAACACAGACAGAGAAAGTTATTTTAAAATTTATCAACATTTTCAACACAGCTACCAGATCCGTGTACTATAGTGGAGTGGATAGAAGACGTTAGCAGATGGCCAAATTTAAAGTAGCCAGATACATATATACGTATATTAGTATACTATATTAGTGCAACCAAACGCAACAACCAGACATTTTGATTCTGGGAAACCGTTTTAATAAACTTTCTGAGTTGCTAACACGTTAGAACCAATGGGGAATAACACCACTTCTGTTGCCAAAATGCACGAGCAGGCTATTTGGTCACGGGCGCTGTAAAAGGGTCTATATATATATATATATATATATATATATATATATATATATATATATACATACATACATACATACATACATACATACATACATACATACATATATACATACATATATACATACATATATACATACATATACATATACATATACATATATATACATATATATACACCATGGGTGGTCCAATGCGACCTCCATAATGAAACGCCCCCAAAATTCAAAGCACCTTCTCTTAAGTGTTTAGCATCCCCATAGCACCTGCATCAGAAAATCTCTGGAGCTGCCACTGATCAAGAGATGTTGCACTCAATAAGGCCGAAAAGGGATACAAAACAATCTCAAAATGTTTAGACCTCCATCAGTCTACACTTAGACAAATTGTCTATAAATGGAGACAGTTAAATACTGTAGCTACCCTTCCTAGAAGTGGGCGCACAGTCAAGATGACTCCTAAGACACCATGCAGAATACTCCAATGAAGTAAAGAAGAACCCACGAGTAACAGCTAAAGGCTTGAAGACATCATTGGAACGAGCAAACAGCTCTGTTCCTGAGTCTACCATACACAAGTCTTTGGACAGGCACAGTGTCTATGACAGTACACCACGGAGGAAGCCGCTGCTCTCCCGAAAAACATTGCCGTGAGCCTGAAGTTTGCAAGAGCACCTTGGCAAACCCCAGTGCTACTGGGAAAATATTTTATGGATTGATGAAACAAAAGTTGAATTTTTTGGGGGGGAAAATGTTATGACAAAATGGGCACAGCTTACCAACATCAAAACATCATCCCAACAGTGAAGTATGGTGGAGGGGAACATCATGATTTGGGCTTGCTTTGCTGCCTCATGGCCTGGACCACTTGCCATCATCGAGGGTAAAATGAATTAAGTTAAAAAAAATCCTACAGGGTAATGTCCGGGTGGCTGTCTACCAGTTAAAGCTCAGAAGAAGTTAGTTGATGCAACAGGACAATGACCTTAAGCATTGTAGTAAATCCACTACAGACTGGCTTAAGAAAAACAAAATGCGCCATTTGGAGTGGCCTAGTCAAAGCCCAGACCTTAAACTGTGGAATGACCTCAAGAAAGGGTTCACTTACATTTTCCTCCAGCACTATGAATGTTTAATGGGGGTTCTCAAAAAAGACACAAGAAACTAGAATTATTTTTGTGTTGTCACCTTATGCGCATTGTGTTTGTCTATTGTTGTGACCTAGATGAGGATCAGATCACATTTTATGGCAAATCACTAGGGGTGTCCTCGACTAAGGATTTACATATTCGAATCAGAATTGTCGAATCTTTCCATAGTCGACCGATAGTCGAATCATCTGTGTGTGTGTGCATGGGAGGGGGCCAGACCAGGTACAAATTGGTAACTTTTATTTTCTTTGAACGAAGACAAAACTGACGATGCATTTATATATATATATATATATATATATATATATATATATATATATATATATATATATATATTTTTTTTTTTAAGGTAAAATGTAAGGCAACATTTGTTTAATTATTCCTCATAACATTTTTAACCATGATCTACAGAACATCACACAAAAAACATTTTGATAACTAAACCTAAAAAAAAAAACAAAGGTATTCCTGCCTTGGAAACCCCGGCTACAATTTAGTGTTTTTATTTAATTTGGAGATTTAGTGCATCAAAGCCATGAGCAAAAAATATGACAAGTGACAAATAATTTTTTATTGTTACTGTAAATGATAAAAACTAAGCTTTATATACAATTCATTAAACTTTAATTTATAACAAGAAAAACACTGAAATTAATGCTTTTTATAGACACTACGCGTTATTGTTTAGCACAGAAATATCTGCTTGCTTGCTTTGACTTTGATCATCTCTGTATTCACTTTAGATACAGAAATATCTGATGATATTATTTTAGGAATCTCTTTGCTATCATTTGAAAGTGAACACCGATCATAATATTAAAATCACAAGAAAGACAGTCGTGTCAGGCGTAAATATAGGTTCGGTGCAGATATTTTCCGTGTCATCACTGAAATAAAAAAAAAACGGCTTACCTGTTTTGTAGTTTAACTTTTGACAAGATAACCACTCTGTTTTAAATACATTTTAAAACTTATACCCGTCGAAAAACAAACGTTTTTTAATGTTTAGTTTGATGAACTCCTAAATATGAGAAGCAGAGCACCTAGCGCGGCTAAATTGCATGCGCAAACATCGCCAGAACGCAATAGCGCAACATCGATAGAACGAAAAACAATCCAAAATGTACAGACTTAAATTAGATCAGAATTTACGTTTATAATGAATACACTTTTTTAATAAAATAAGATCAGAAGTAATAAAGTTCAGAACAAATGTGCAAAATGCCTCAAGTGCACGGAAACAAAACACAAGCCAAATAGATAAATCAGATAACCCAGAGTGACTTATAAAATAAAATAAAGAAATTAATAAAAAAACGAAAATATTGCCAGAATTGCCACCTTTGTCTTTTAAATGTAGAAACAAAGAGGCAGTGGTTTATTAACATTATGGACGTGTAGCCCTGTCACAGGGGTTGTTGGATTTATTAACGCATTTTGCACCCATATACGGCCAAAATTGAATTATCCTAATTTCATAACACATCTGCGATGATTCGACTGTGATTTGTAGTCGAATCAGGCATCTCCTATCGATGCATCGAATCTTCGACTATTCGGGGTCACCCCTACAAATCACAGTAGAAAACCAGTTTATTCCTAGGGGTTCACATACTTTTTCTTGCCACTGTATTTAGCCCGTCAACATATGTGTTTGCGTGTCATGTAAACTTATGTGCATTTCAAAATACATGTCTGCTGCAGACACTTCAAAGGGGTTTATGATAAGAAAGACACTCATGTTTGCTAGATACTCTCTTAAGCTCATGTGTAATCTGAGTTTAGTGTCAAGTTAGTATCTTGCGAGTATTTTGTGAGCGTGCGAGCGTCTCTTTTATCATAAACCCTTTTGACGCGTGTGCAGCAGGCACATATTTTGACAAGACGCATGATGCACATAGGTTCACTTGACGCAACTAACACAATTTTATTTTGCACCCCTCTGAAGAGAAGTCATCGGCAGACACTGGCCTAACATATAGATCTGTTAAGTCACATGCTAATATTCTGCCTAAGGTGAAAAATGATATGTTAGCAAATCAATAACAGGGTGTTACGAACTGTTACGAACAAGGAAGAAGAGGGATGTTTGCTGGTGCGGATTCTGCTGGTGAGTGCTCTCCTGGCTATTTCCACCCGCATCCTTAATATAGCCGCCCACAACGAACCCAATTTGAAACACGTGTGCAGGGGTGGTCCTACAATTAAAACACAAGTAAGAAAACAGGAAAAACACCACACACACGGCAAGAGCCGTAACACAGGGCTTGGCATTTACACTTGTCTGGGACAAGTGAGTGTTTAAATGGGCAACTAAGAGATCATTTTACTTGCCCGACTGGACAAGTAACCTAAAAATGTTGCAAGGACACAAACGCCTGCATGCGGACACATCAAGTTTAACCAGGCTTAATTGAGGGGTCAGAGTCACAGAGGAGCACAGCGACTGACGCCAGGCATGTGTGTAAAGAACCTGTCATGTTACAGAGAGATGTAGGGTCAGTACTTGGACATGGTTTAGATTAAGCCAGGACTTGGCCTTAGTTATTTTAGGACATTTGAGTTGTGTGTATATCTTAAGACAAAATAATGGCACTCGACAATGTTATGTTATGTCAGTGCAAGCTGCTTCAGTTAAAGCAACACTATGTAGTTTTTTACCTTTAAATAATGTGTCTAAAATTATTTCAGTGATAGAACAACTTTAAACTGCACAAATTTTACTGTTGCTGCAACCTGAGCAGCCTCCTAGCTGCTACAAGCACACTCTGAAAGTGGCGGTGGAGGGAAGGAAACACAGCACCGCCCCTCCCCCTGCCTGCAGAAGAGTGTCTGATACCAGGCACTGTTGCGCTTTTCAACCACATGGGGGAGCTGTAAGTCATTTTTACATGGTAACTACATAGTGTTGCTTTAATACAACTCAAATATGCATTTTAGTCTGGGACTAGACTTAAACCCTGTCCAGGAAACCACCACATATTGAAAAACATGATGTGCAAAAATGTATTTGTGATAGTCAATTTTGATTTTTGTGGCAATCAATTTTTATTGTGTGGTGGGCACAAAAACATTATAATATTAATGGTAAACACTATAATAATAACTGCTTTTGTGTGATATAGCATTTTTTCTATACTAATCTGGTATAACCAGATTCACACAGCTAGAAAAGTTTTTTTTCCCTGGGCAAATAATTTTTTTCTCGGACAAGTAAATTTGTCACTAAGGACAACCACATGACAATGCTTAATGTCAAGCCCTAAACTATAACCAGTCATTAACAATGAAATTTGCATAATCACATGTTTAACCTATCAAATCCATCAATTCAGCTTCTGTAATACCAACAAACTTTATCAAGGTAAAAAAAGTGTGTTATTTATCGAAATCAATCGAAAGTAAGTCACAACCTCGAACTACGAATTAAAAAATTGAATTGTCAATGCTGCCACGCCCCCATGAAAAAAACACGTGTTTGAGTGCCTCGAGTCAACCTCCTTTAACTTAGCTAACTAAAGCCAGTTAAAAGATAGCATGGCAGATGCAGGAGACACTACGCGAGCTGCTCTTTTCACGGGAAACAAAAAACAGCAAGCGCCTCCCGCCTTCAGCTAAACTCAGAGCACACACGTGTGCACAGCAGAACAGCGTCTGTGACAGGACCGGTCGTTTCTCTGAACTGAGATCCTTTTAAGTTTCACAACAACTTATTTCAGTTGCTTAAGAGTTATGAAAACAGCATTTCAACATGACTTATTGGGGTATAGTCTCACAATCTTGTCTGATGGTAATAAAAGCGCGTTTTTAAGGTGCAAAGTACTGACAGGAATGTTCATCTGACAGGAAGTTTTGTATTATCAGGTATGTGTGTGTAGCATATTTTTCCACTGGCAGCACGACTTACATGGCAGGGCATCTCCGGGTTGAAAGTCAGATATTTCATAAAAGTCTAGTCTAAAATGGCATAGCATTTTTTGTGCTTTCGAAAAAAAAGTAAAAATCAAGAATCGAACCGTGACCTTAGAATCGAAAATGTAATTGAATTTGGAGAATCGTAACACCCCTAGTTATTTAGCATTTGTAAAAGCAAACATTATTTGCCCATTAAAAACCCTCTAACATTAGGTGATGCAATTTTCTTTTCAATACATTAGAATAGAACAATACATACACTAGAACACATTTTCTGCCCCAAGACCCTCAGGATCCCAAGAAGATTACAATTACAAATATAGCTGCATACTTTACATCATTAAGAGACAGTTTTCCAGACAGTGTTCAGATTAATCCAGGACCAGGCCTTCATTATATTAGGACATTTAAGTAGTTTTTACAAGCAAACTTTGCAAAAGAATTACAGGTGTGCATTCTGAGAAAAAAAACATCATCACGGATATATGTAAAGATATCTTAATGCAAGGTGTTTTAAAATGAAGGCAGCTTAAACTTACATTTTACTCTGGGATAAGCCCCCTCCCGGCAAATCACTCCTGTATGCTAAATATTATTAAACACAAAACTAGAGGAACAATTTAATTGCAGGTAGAAAATTAAGGCCTTGACAATATCAAGCAAGATATCTTAAGCATTGTGTTTTTTATTTGTATTGTTTTATGATGTTCCCTGAGGCGTACATGTAATATTACTTAGGTTTGTTTTTGTCAAAAACACACAAATTAAAAGAATTTATTACAATTTTTCACCTTGTTTCGATTGAAAAAGTCTAATTTGTGTGCTTTCATTTGGCCTCAATTTGTGTCCACTAGTTTTCCACTGCTAGAGATTTACGGTTCCGGCTGTAATAGAAAATATTTTAACGAAATATTTTAATATTTTAACAATTTGTCATGCGCGTATCAGGCATATAATTATATCAATCAATCGGGTTTTACTAAATGGGTCCGGTGCTCAAGCCCTGCTAGCCCACCTCTACGCCACCCATAAAGCAAAATGGGACTGAACATTATGTGGCACGTCAGACCTTGGGATTGAGAACCAAAGTGGAGGCAACATTTACGATCATCTTAATTTTCTTTGATCAAAATTACGTCTCAAAATGTGTCCTGTTTTTAAGTGAAGTTGTGGTATCTTAACAGATTCTGAATTGCTGTTTCAAGAAAATTGAAGATCTTACCAAATTGCAGGTAAAATTGTTTGTGTGTAATGTGAAAAAAATGCAAAAGGCTTTTATGAAGAAACGTGTATGTTTCTGTTATTAGGGCATCCAAGTCTGGACGTCTACCGGCTATGTGAATTCAATGCTGATTCCCCTACTTTGTGCATATCCCTGAAAGTAATCATACTTTGTTTCAATTGTGTAATATTTTAGTCATGATTTGTTGATCTTGTTTAGCATACATACTTTGGATTTCATTGACTGTTTCGATGTATTATTGCTATTGACATTTTATGCATATAAGAATCAACAGTAAGTGGCATACACATCAACATATGGAGGACTGTGTTGTATAGTGTGTTCATGAGTTTGGCAGCAGAGCTATAAAGATAGAGGTAAGTAGGGGCGTGTTTTATTTTTAAAATGTGAATTTAAACAATGTGAATTGTGATAAGCATTATTTTATGGTCCCTTGTTTGGGTATATTTTAATAGGATGGTTGCTCAGACTGTCATTCCTGGCCATTGGACTGAGATCTCCTGTAAGGATCTTTCAGTAAGTTTTTGAATCATCACTTATTCTTCTAGCACACAATTCAATTAATTATATTCATGCTTACTTGCTTTTTCCTTTCTCTATATCTGTCTTTGCTTGCAAACCTTACCAAGGAGATTCCAATGCAACATTCATCCAATAATTGTCTTTGTGCTCATGGTTTTTATGATATGACAATAATATTTTACATTTTGAAACACAAAACAGGTCTAAACAAGTAGCCTTTGAACTTCAGTATGGCCTGTACATTGCTCTGAGTGTGGCTTTTAACTTTTCAGAAATGATTTGATGGATCTTTGTTAAACACATTTGTTTTGCAAGCCAGTATAAAAACAGTATTAACATTGTAGTAATTGTTGCTTTTTTCAAGGCTAATATAGATGTGGCCTTTAAAACCCGTGTTTCTGCCGCAGCATTCGGCAATTCGTCTTGCAGAATTTTGCAAATTTGTAATATATAAAAATAATGTTGCAGCACAACGTTGCATTTATATTTTGGGCGCATTTGATTGCCATTACATTTTTAATAAATATTTTAACTGAACTGTTTTAATGCATTAAGCATGAAGATTTTTCCACATTAGTCTCAGAATGTCTGGGGTTGGCTTAGGGTCTTGCCGATGTTTGTAAATCTTTTAAGCATTCATATTCACAAAATCCATATAAAGGGTGATCAACAGTTATGAATTTAAAAAAATAAACAATGTAATACATGGTAAAACATAATACAATTATTTTAATTACGCATTTTGTTCCTGTTCCTATTTTTTATATAATTAATTTCACCTGAGATAGATAGATAGTGAGTTTTATGGCCTTTTGATAATTCTTTGTGATGTCAAATTTTGAAACAGTTTCATTGTTTGTTCATAATAATTTGATTCATAAATGTCATTTTTTCTAAAAGTAGCAATATTTTAAAGAGATAAAAAGACAGAGAAATGACAGAGAAATTACGTAGTCTGGTCACATATATGGCCAGATCAATTAATCTATTGCAGAAATACAAAACACAAAGTGTACTCTAAAAACAAACGGTGCTAAATAGCACTAAAAGTGGTTCTTGGCTCGTAATCATAGAGGAACCATTTTAAGTGCCATAAAGCACCGATGAAGTATCTGTGTGACATAGTGTTAATTTCGTCAGACGAGACTAAATTTGTTCGTCAACGAACTTTTTTCCAAGACGAGACGATGACGACACTGCACAGATGTCCAAAAACGCTGACTAAAACTAAATTAACATGCATTATTGTTGACGTATAAGACAAGACTAAAATGTTTTACATCAAATAAAAACTTTATTTTTGTCTACAATCGTCTCTACTGGAGATAGAATAATCAACCGTTACATTACGCCTTCAAAATACACTGAATGAGTTTGCGCTGTTGCTCAAGTTAGTACAGGTATTATATTCCTGTTGCCAACCTGTGGCTGCAACACGAAACTACATACAGCAGGAACACAACACCCATAGATAGTAAGCACAAGGGACTAGCGCTGACAACATTTGTGAATGTGTCTCTTAAATCAGAAAACCAGACACGTTTAACAAAGTTGCATTCAACAAAAATCATTCAACAAGTGTATTTTGTCAGGTGATTATGACATTTAACCAATATTTGAGATGTGCACTGTAAAAAAATTCCGTAGAAATTTGCAGCTGGGTTGCCGGTAACCTACCGCAGATCCAAATGTCTGCTTTTTCACTGTCAACATTTTGTTCAAAGTTAAACGAACACCAAACATCCACAAGTCCTTGTCTTCACAGAACAAAACTAGAAAAACAGCATCAAGCTAAACATTCTGGCAAACAAAATCTGAAGGAAAAAACAGAAAAAGTTTGATGATTTCTGGTTCCAAGAAAACTTTGCATGAGGCTGTTATTGTATAATTTTATTCTGTAAAGATAAAGACTTGTTAATATTTAAAATTTATTCAACTTTGAACAAACTCTTGCCAGTAAATAATTTAAATCTACGGTAATTTACCGGCAACCCAGATGCAATACCATTGTAATTTCTACAGATTTTTTTACAATGTGTGAAACACTATTGGACTGAAATGGTTATCAGAAATAATAATTTATTTTAAAAAAGACAACAATGTTTTAACTAACTTGACTAAGATATGTTGAGTTTTCTTTTGACTAAACCAAGACTAAAATGACGAGACTTTTAGTTGACTAAAACTTGACTAAAAAAAAGATATGTGAGTGACTGAATATGACTAAAACGAACATTTACAACATTAACAACATTAAATAGAAAAAGAGCAATGGCAAATAAGATAAAACTAACAATTTAAATGTATTTTAGAAATCTGTCTACTCAAGTAGGCCTACAGTATAGTTAACTTAACCACTAGTCACAACAACCAATTAAAACCGAAAAAAACCTGAAATCTATAAACTTAAATTTTGCATTTAAATCCATTTGGATTAAAAACTGTGTGAATGGCCTTTGGTGTCCTAACATTATTGTCCTGAAAATTAACATTTTGAATAAGTGGTTGTCCATTGAAATGTCTGGAATGTCCGGTGATTGTGGGGCTATAACCATTTACAGTCTCTTCAACTGTTAATTTTTCTAACATTCACACTATGTCAGTTGTCAGGTCATAACCAATTTACAGTCTCTTCAATTGTTATGTCTTCTAAATGAAGTACATTTACACCATTTTGTTGGAGGGGTGGTCATAAACTATAAAATAAATGAAGCCACTCACTGTAGGTATTCGCAGTTGTTTCAACAAACATGGAGGCAAAGGCATTTTATCCCAAGAAGGCTGCTGCAAAGAAAGCTACTAATAAACGAAAGGTAAGAAACAGTTTTGTATTTGTGTGTTTCTTTTAATATTAAACAATTTTGACTTGCTGTAGGCCTATTGTCTACTTTCAGTTTGTGTTGTGCTTGTGTCTTAACCATACTGTACATTTCTTTACAGAATTCTGGAAAGGAGAACAACCCTCTTCAATCCTCAACACCAAAAACTCAACTAGTAAAAAAGAAATCGGTATGTAATTGATATTTATTGTAACCGTAACGAGCAATCGTATAGCTCATATCTCTGTTCGATAAAGTTATTAAGTTATTAATTTTTCCTGCTGGTTTACAGACTGTACTGATCCATCGCCGAAGCCCTGCTGTCAGGACCTCAAAAGAACAGCTTTCAGCCTTGACTCGAAGGCTTCTGGATTTGGAGGTAAAAGTTGGTTTGTTGGAGGCACGTTTGAATGAGAGGTCTCACCCGTCTCATCCGCCGACCGCTCATCAATCTACAGCTACAGACATTTCAGTTAATGTTCCTCAAACTCTGGCGGAAACTCAGAGGAAATGTTAACAGTCAATCTTTTTACATTCGTCTGCTCATGGGGACTTTATTTCAACCAGTAGACATTTGGACAATGACGCTTAAGGGTTCCTATCGGCTGCTTTTACACAGTTTAGTGACCGCACTCGTCCTGCAGATATAACAAGGACTCGGCTTACTTAAACCACCAACTGTCAACAAATTCGATGCTTGATTACAGTTCACCTGTTCAAGAATATCCATCGTCTCCTCTGTCCAGCACATCACAACATTGTCCTTCAGCAATGTCATCCTTTTGTTTGAGATGAAACACCAAGAACCTCTTCATATTTTCAGCCTCATAATCTTGGCCTCTCATGTTTTTGTGGATTCAACACGTTCAGACGGTACACCTAAAGCCGATCAATTCCCCTTACCGTTTATTAGGACTGGGTAGGTTGATTAGTTAATCTTGCTTAAAATAAATGGGTTTAAGCAAGTTTTGTTACATAAAATTACATCCTAACCCAACCATGAAAAGATGCTAGCTTTCATATAGCCTATGTAGCCTGTCATATGGATGCAAAATTGGAATTTGGCGTGCATTTATTTCATGACTTTTCAAACGCGTGGTATTATACATACTTGGAATACTAAGGAGTTTTCCTAAAAGTAAATTTTGTTTTCAATTTGTTTCTCAATTTTAGTCGATGCTTTGTTAATAATTTTGTTAATATAAATCAATGTGAACATCAAAAGGAACATTGAGTGAAATAGATGTGTTAAAAAACCCTACTGCCTATTATTGGAGTAATACGTTTTTTATACGTAAATTTTTCTTTTGCAAGTTTTTGCACTCAGGTTTTTCAAGTAAATTTCACACTTGGGAAATAAAGTAAAATGTACTTAGTAAACTGAAGTAAATTCTACTTATTGTTTTTTTGTTAATTAAAATCAGCTTTTCTAAGTAAAGTTAAATTACACTGTAAAAATGTGTGATTTTTACTTAAAAATATTATGTAAAATATTGTTAACGAAACATGTTTAATCTCAATACTGACATTAGCACAGTTATTGCTGATTGAGTGAATTAACAAACATCATGATTTTCATTGTGTCACCTATTGTCTACAAAAGGACCACTCTTCTGAAATTTGGGAACCATAAAACTAAAAAAACGGAAACTTTACAAAATCTCAAAGATAAATGAACATAAAACACTAATAAGTCTTTCTTTTTATTTAAAAATGTAAAATAGCATTTAATTTCAAATTTTACTTGCTTTACTTTAATTGCAAATGCAGTCCCATCCAAAGCATGCTGGGAACTACAAGTCAACTTCCTAGTTAGTTATAACTACTAAAATCATTCAAGTGGTTTTAACACAAAATGATTAAGTTAATTTCCTTTTTTCAAATTTAAGTGGATTTTACCTGATAACATTAAGTTAAATTTACTCAATGTGTTAATTTAGAATTACTTAATTTACTTTACACATGTTTTTTGTGTTATTTTTACTCACATTTTTGTTAATAAACAAGAATTATTTTTTTTACTCATTTTATTTAGTTAAATTTACTAAGGCACATAATCATTTTTTACAGTGTAGGTGCATGCTTACTGTGCGTGACTGGTCATGTCTCATGTGTTTATGACTGTGTATAGCAGTGGTTCTCAAACTGGGGTCCGGGGCCCCCAGGGGGGCTGCGAGATGGTGCTAGGGGGTCCTCAGTTTTATGACATTTTATAAAATACATTCATTTATCAAGAATTCTGTGTAATTAAACCTAATAAAAATAAGGCTACTAACCAACAGCACTACTTTGTATAACTTAATATGTTTTGTTTAATTAAAAAATAAATTTTTTAAGAGTTTTTGTCACAAATTTTCTTTTGGGGGGCCGCGAAGGAATGCACCGTACACGGAAAAAGTTTGAGAACCACTGGTGTATAGTACTTAAGCCTTCTTTAGTGACCACTACTATAGGACATTATACCCATTAAGGTTGGTGAGTTGGTAATGGACCATCACATGAATCTAGATTATTCACATTACATTCTCACTTACATTACACGCCCCCACTGACATCTTGAGATCTTAATATTATTTGTATTTAACATCAACTTAAAAATTGAGGAAGTTTTACGCCTAACTTGAACTATTATTTACTTAATATTTTTACATTGATATTATCTGAGTAAATGTAGGGAAAAAATAAAATAATAATAAGTAGAACAAATGTTAAAAAAAATCCCATAGTCAACAGGGTTTTTAATTAGCAACAGAGAACTGCGCCTTTCGCCGATGACAAACACCTCAGAATTTATGAATATTTACACTCACAATATGATTTTATTTCCTTACTACAAAAGTATAACATTATAAATTATCATTGAAATTTGTTCAACACCATTTCACACTTTATATCATGTTTCATATCATGTAAAGGAAATCATGATAATATAAAAAGTACTGTACAGTAATGCAGAAAAGCGCATCCCAACCATGTTTAACCTATTAAAAAGGTCAGATGCTAAATGCTAAATGTAAAATTAGATTAACTCGTTCATGATATTGCACAAATGCTTTAGGTCTCTGCAAATTATTTTGTTATAAGACTCAGTTATTATACATCACGTCTCTTCTACTATAAGTACACGGAAAAAAATAAGACAAATGATGCGCGTTTGAGTCGGATTTTTATGAAGAATATGTGACTTTATGTAACTGGCAAAAGAAAACTTCACCAACCAAATGTTTGCCAAAAAGCGTGCATTTGTATGACATCGCAGTACTGCCAAAGCACCGAGAATCCCTGTCATGTTACTTTAATATCATACAGTATGCTCACCATAAAGTCGAGCACACAAATTGTCATCAGTACGGTTTTATGGTCTAAAACGCGTGAATTCGCTTAGAGCACCTTTAAGTTTTTCATTAAAGGGCGTTTTGCAGGTAAAATTTTTCAACGAATTTGTGCAATTTGCTTGTTGATAATAAACATTTAAACTGTTATCCATTGTATTTTATGTTGTTGGGTATCAGAATAATGAGAGAGGAATCAGTGACCCGAAAAGTATGAAAAAGTACAGCGGTTTGCAATGATTCTCCTTTCCCCCACAACGCACTGTATGACGTCACGCTGGGGAGAGAATTTACCAAAGCCGCCTTGAGAGCATTGAGAATGACTATAGAAAGACGAGTAAAGTACAGTTCTGATAGCGCAGATTATAGATAAATACATACATACATACATACATACATAGATAGATAGATAGATAGATACATACATAGATAGATAGATAGATAGATAGATAGATAGACAGATAGATAGACAGACAGACGGATGGATAGGCTAGTATAGAGAGATAGGCAGACAGCCAGATAGCATAAGGTTAACATATACAACATAAACAAACAATTAACATACTCGTGCATGCTGGCTTGAGGGGGTCCATGATCCTGCCTGAAATGGGTGTAACTTTATGCGATCTTCAGCACAAACGGTTTTGGCAGCATGTCTCTAATCCTGGAAGGTGAGTGAAGCACGTCACGTCTGTTCGCGGGAACCAGCGACCCAAACGCACTCACTTTCTTACAGCCAGTAGCGGAATGGCAATCGAGAGAGTCGGGACTTTCCCGGGCCGATCTGATAATAGTTATACATTTCGGGTTATATTAGCAACACCGTCTGGCGGCGTGATGTGCGCCGGTTCCCGCAGCCCGCTGGTCAAACTGTGCAGGCAGCCTCTCTGCTCAATAAAGTATATAAAAGTGCTCAACCTGTTCGGCAGGTCCAAACATGTACAGGATTTATAAAAATACGGTGATCAATGAGCGGTTCCTCCTCAAATGGCTTAGCCTGTCGTGATGTAAAAAGCCGCCGAACGCCTGTTTATTACAGTATGTATGCGGTCGGATCCGAGTATGCTGCAGCTGCTGCGTATAAAATGATCGTGTGATTCGTTATAATCGCATAAACAATATAACAAAGCATCCTTTTATTTCACAAAACAATATATTTTGAGATATTATTTGATAGACTAGTAAGTGTGGATTAAGGATGTTTAAAAATCTCTAGCCTGGTGGTCAGGACATGAATGGATCAAATCAGCAGATTTGCGAAGTTTTATTTATCTCCACATATATCATAAATAATAATTAGCAAGGTAACTTTGCAGTATAACACATTATATATTTCCTACGATGTATATATGATTTCCAAATTATATACGTAAGTATTAAACAGCAATAAATGTCTCATCTATCTCTATGGCTCTAGCTGAGTCTGTCTCCACTTCTCCCCAACGTGACGTCATCGCAGAATTGCGTTAAAAAACCGTTAATACCAAAAACGTAAAAAAAGTGGTCTTTAAGACCATTTTTGAGACATTTTAAAAGTTATACACATATCTTCAGTGATTTATGTACCCATTAATCGACAGTGGTGGTTAACCTGCAACATACACTTTAAACTATTTTTGTTTTATACATATTATAAAATAAATATAATTAATTATCTTATTTTTTTCATATCTTTTTCCAGCTACCACCAGAGGTTCTTCTAGATGTTGTTTATGACGGAGGAGACAAAGCCTTTCACACTCTGTCACTAGCATGCAGAACGTTTAATGAAACATCAACCATCCAGGTTTTCTAAAAAAAGCTCACTTTGTTTGACTGGACAGTATGTTTATGTATTACTCTTATGAAATAAACAAGTTAGGCCAATATATTCAATTAATTTTATTTAGGGGTGCACTGATAAATACTGATATAGACTAAAAATACATAGTTTTTCAAATGCATGTTATAAACGAGTGAAACTAACAGTGATTTCAGATCGATAAGCAGGGGCGCCGCTAGCAATTTTGGGCCCTATGAAAGAATAGGGGGTCGGGCCCCCACCATACCCATTTCGCATCAAACATACAATCCAACCTACTGTAGCTATTTATTTTATTTTTTTATTTTGCTATTGTTTTGACCACAATTATCAGTATTTATGGAGACTTACAATGTCTGCAGCTAAGATAATTTATTTGTCAATGTAAATTTAATTGAAAAATACAGTACATTAATTAAATATTCAGAGAAAATGCAACATTCTTAAAGATTAAAGATAAATGTGACCATGCCTGTGAAAACCCAGCTGAAGTATTTCTTTTGTGATTTACTGTTTTCCACATAAATTCATCCTATATATAGTGTAAAGAACATTTTGTGAAAATATAAACTTGATATCTTTAATATTGACTGAGTAATGTCATGTCAGCGATTGAAATCATAGTGAAATTAATGCTTGAAATTAAACTGTGATGCTTTTTATCTCACAATAAGATTTGAGACTTTAGTCTGATTTTCACAGGCAGTCTCAGTGACATACTGTATACTTCAGCGGTTACACACATCAATAACATTATAACATTTAAAAATAGCGAATAACAACAATGCATCTGTTCTATACAGTTACCTTATGCCTCAAATAAGACTGGGTCAACAATGCTTGACCAAAGCTTGTATTATAATTATTACAATATTTATAAGGTAAAGAACAAGTTTCTTAACTTGTGAACTTAAGAAAACAGCTATACTGTTATTAAATGATTCTTCAGACTGTTTTTTAATCAACGGGGCTCTAAAATGAAATGAAGGACAACTATAGCAGATTACGACAGATTTCCATTGATTTCTTAAACCTGTTGCAAGGTGAGAAGCTTTAATATACATAACTCCACCATTCCCATCTCTAGTTGGCACCCATCATCGAGACCATGCATCATCAACCATCACCATCCTCATGTAGACGGTTGGAGTGTTGATCCACCTACAAAGCATGGTGAAAGAGCATGTGTTAACATAATTAGAAAGAAAACAGAAACACATTATTCATGACATTTAATAATGGGGTGACTAGCAAGGACACATGCAGAATATCAACATGTAAATGCAAAAATGCAAAAGCAAAATTTTAACATTCCCAAGGTGGATGCAGGTCTGATGGTCCATCCAACATTCAACACCTAATGAGAATGAGTTGAACAAATCAATGTACACATGTTTATTAGCAATGAATAAATGAAAAAATAATCACTTAATAGTATGTAAAAGCTCACTATTAGTTTAATTATCTTTGATTTTGCAGTGATAGACCCCAACCTTGGAGTCACCTGACGTCACTGGTCCTGTCTCTTGTTACCCCAAATGCAGATGGAGAGTAGAAAAGGATGGTGTCTTTTCTCCAACATCTATTAAAGATCAAGACAGACTGGAACTGAAGTTAACAGGCAGAGGGTTTATGGTAAGAACCATTATATTGGTCAAACTTACAATTTATTGTAAACATAAACAATATTATAGGGCTTCATTTGTGTTAACACATTACTTCAAATGTATTGAATCTGTTTATGGTGAGCAGCTACACATGAAAACAACCAGTGTTGATGCAGGAGAAAACACAAGTAAGGTATGTTCAATACGTATGCATGTTGTAGCCAGTGATGGGAGTAATTCCACTACTTTTAGCAGTAACGAGCATGTAACGAAGTATTTTTTTAAATCAAGTAACGCAATTACAATTACTGAAATTTTAATGAGTTCGTTACTCGCGTTACTCTATTTTGTAAAAAATAGACAAGACATATCTGACGTCGCAGGACCATAGTTGGCGGCGCAATGATTCATTACACTTCATCATAGCTGACAGTGCATATAGAATGAACATGAAAAATCTAAACGGGACAACATACCTTTGTTTAAAAATTGTGCGCAAGTCATAATCCATCCGGTCTCATGTTTGTAAATTATCTTCACCAAGCAATCTCAGTATGACATCAACTTGCATTTGTAGTCCACAAAGGTAATAATGGGTAATAAGGCGGGTGATGCTACAAACATTTTTTTTGGGGGGCAAACAAACTTAAAGAGCCACTAATTTGAGCAGAAAAAACTTTATATATTTATTGTTGGGGTCTGCCGCAATACTGTTGTTTGAATTAAAGTTAAAAAACGCATTACTTTTCTCATAATGTAGATATTTGCAACACCTCTCTTTAAAACACTTGATTGCAGCGTGTGTCTCTTCAAAGCCCCAGCCCCACAAACGACAAGACCTTTCTCTAATGTTTCAGTGCAATTGAGGAAAAAAAGCTCGCACAACTTTCACATTCTCACAAAATGAAACTAATGAAAGACGCAGAGATCAGCCGCTTTAGTTTTTATCAATGAAAGCCTAAAGATAGCGCTGTACACTGTGTCAGAAAAGATGTAAAACATTGTGCTCAAAACATCAGATTAGAAAAATAGATGGAAAGAAGGTCTCGTGTGGCTGTTTGAACACATTCAACCACATGCACGTTTACACTACAAAAACAGTCCGGTCTTATGTGTTTTCAACTACCTCTGAATGTGGTCGAAACTGGATGAGCTCAAAACATTTTGAACATCGTTTACACCTGTCTTTAGCATCGTCCACTTGTGATCCGATCGACGAAAACACATCATAATACCAAGTGTAAACAGCCCCTGATTACAGGTGTTGAGAGTGCATTGAGACATTTTGTAGTGATTACAGCACAAGAATGTGATTTCTTTACTCAAGTATGTCTTAAAGTAGCCTAAAGCTTTTACAACAAAGTAAGAAAAAGCTGGATGTAAGTCTTATAGTTAACACAGTAAGGAAAATATATAAGAGTATGGTAAACTAAAAAAATATTTAGGAATATATTTTCTAAGGAAAAGTAAATTATCTGTATTTGTAATGAATTTATTAATGCATTTAGCATGTTTGAACTTAGTTTAGTGTTTCTTTTTTGTTTTTACACCACCCAGTAGTGACTGGTGACATAAGATTGAGGCCCAACGCCACCAGCTGTGCCACCCATCTTAAATGTTAGTCTGGAGCCCTGAAGGTTCTAAAAATGTTCCATATAACTTTTCCTAACTTTGTTTTTACTCATACTATGTTCTTAGAAAATTTATTATTAACGTTCTTAAAACGTTAAAATGTCCAGTTTCTTGTCGTTATAAAGCCGCCTTTACACTGCACACGACTTACGGAAACGGGCAGTCGCACGGAATTTGCATTCTGGTCGTGTAGACGTCAACATGGGAGAAAAGCTAATTCTCGCGGTCTCGGAATACCCTATAATTTGACACATTTTTGGAATCATACAGAGATACAAGCAAAAAAAATGAAGCATGGAAGCGAATTGCCGACACTGTCGGTCTGTCAGGTTTGTTGTATTTGCGAAATGTACTAAATGTTTGCAAACGTATATGGGATTTAATTAGCATCTAGCCTAGTAACGTTATTTCAATGCAGTTGCATTATTCCTGCATTTTACAGTATAATTAAGCAATATCGCTCGAGTAGGAGTGTGATATAGCTCTATATCATCACGGCTGTGATTAGGCCAGAGGCACGAGGCCGTAGGCAATCACAGCCGTGATGATATAGAGCTATATCACACGACTCCGAGAGCGATATTGCTTTTATACAACAGTTCGATGGCACACGTTTGAAAAACGAAAACTAGAAAACAACAACGGAGTAATTTTAAAAGCCTCTTTGTTTGAGAACTACTTCTTCCGCCACGGATTTGAGGGCGGCCAGAATGACAGGTAAAACTTTCGGCTGCTTTGAAGCTCATAACAACTCAATGGACGGAAAAGCCGTTACTTTATATTACCGTTTCTTGGTCACAAAGTGTAGTTTTAAGATTAGTTCAGTCGAGAATGTATATGTATTATATTTAAATCTGCAGTCGATTAGTAAAGATAGCGCCTGTTTGAACGTTTGCTTAGTGAGATTCGGTACGAATGAGAACCAAAGCATGAGCGGACGTCAGTGTTCACTCGCCCCGCTGACCACCGCCCTCTCTGGGCTACATCTCTGACAGGGATTCCCTGGCTCTCATGTTGGCCTTGTTTGTTTTTGATAGTCAAAATGAGATCAAATCAGCAGTATTTGGTGTCATGATCAAACCATTACTTGTTTTTTTGTTCGTATTTGGTGTCTTTTGTGTTGTTGTTGTTTTGGCGCGAGGTAAAAGTTAATAAAACTACTTGTATAACGTTACTATTGCTTTCTCATTTATTCTTAACGCGATACGAGCACTCGATTATTATTATTAAACTTTGTTATTGTCAGTACTATATAAAACGGTTTTTTATAAGTGTCAGAGAGATGTTTTTGCATGCTGCTTATAAATATACCAGTGGCGATATCTCATAACATGTTTTAATAGTCACATCACGATAAAGTAAATGATCAATGTCCACATTTAAAGCTCACGTAACACACGCTGTTTCTGCATTTCTGATATTAATCTGGAGTACCTATTGAGTAGTATGACATCCTTTATATCTCTGAAGAGTCTTTAGTTTAATCAGATTTATAAAAGAAAGATTAGCTTTACCGAATCTTTCCGATAACGTACGCAAAAATGAAGAAGGAGGAGTTATAACACGGGAGGAGCGAGTACGAGTCATACAACACTATACAACACTGTTTTAACTTATGATTCACTACATGTTCGTGTCATTTATATAATATACACGTGCCTATTTCCAACATAAGACAGAAGTCTTACTTACCACGTGTAACTCGTCATGACCCGGTTCTGAAAATCCACCGCATCAAACACACACGCAAAACTCCGCTGCTAATCCGGATAATAAACTATATCCATTGTTTCCATAAGGCTGGATGTCTTCTCCTTACATCCAAAAACACACTTCTTCTTGTGCCATTGTTGACTTTTGAAATTAAACAAGGCTGAGTGGCGTGATAAGCTGTTAGCAATCTCTAGCGTCTCCCGCTGACTGGCGGCTGGGCGGGGTTTTCCGGGGGAAGTTTTCCGGCGGAAGCCCATATAAAGAAGTGATACGTATCGAAAACCCCTGAAACGTCAGTGAGAACCGTAATAGAAAAAAATTAGCCGAAACTTGTACGAACCCTGGCGAAGTGCATTCGGCACAGAAATACTCTGAAACACGCCCAACTGCATTTTTGACACTTTGCCTACGTTTAGCATGAGGAAACAACTCTATAACTGTGTTAATAAGTCAGAATGCTTGAAATACCATTAAACCCCCCCTTTAAAAGCTGCGGTGCTTACTTGCAGTTCCACAGTGTTTTCGCGTTCTGATAAGAAATATAGCTTCAGAAAAAAACGAGTGTTTATATTCCTCTTTCCAAGTGTTAATCGTCCACACGATGTGACAAGACATTTCTCCCATTAACTTTAACGTAACATCCAAGAGCGCTGATCTTTGACGGAATAATAACTTCCGATTGGGGATTCACAGACTGATTTAGTAAACTAATGAGACAAACGGAGAGTGATTCAAAACAGCGCGTCTGTGTTTTTCCATTCAGAGATGAGCGTGCTTAAGACCTCCATTCACGGAATGGCGGAATGATACGAAAGGTGAAGCGGTTACAGTGCCGTTATCAGCACAATATCGCATAGCTCTTAGCCAATCAGATTCGAGAACCAGAAAGAACTGTTGTATAAATTACATTATTAAGAGGTCTAAGTAAAATAACAATGCACAGTTTTAAAATAATTTACTGCTGATAGAGATTTAATCAGATCATCATTATCTTTGGTGGTAAATTGCGAAGATCTTGACTTTTTGTTGAGGAGCGTGGCGCATTATTCCCGCATTTTACAGTAGGCTATCCCTTACGAAAATTAACCATGGTTTTACTACAGTTAAAACCAAAAAACCATGGTTACTGTAGTAAAACCATAGTAACCACAAAATAACCATGGTTTTGACAACCATGGTTTTTAAAAACCATAGTTAAACCATGGTTAGTGTAGTAAAACCATGGTTTTGCTCATAGTAATCAATACACCAAAAAACCATGGTTCCTACACTTTTACCACAATAAAACCATGGTTAATTTTCGTATGAATTAAAGTATTAAGAGATTTAAATATAATAACAATGCAGTTTTAAAAATGTTCGTTTACATTAATTTAGAAGTTGATGATCAAATGTAATTTGTGCACTAGCACATGATTTACATGTAATTCTTTTTAAACTTAACAGTGGATGAGTGCAGGAAAAAATGGAGGGATCTCCGTGATGTTTATGTCAGGGAAAGGAGAGAGAAGAAGAAAAAAAGTGGAGCAGCTGCCACCCAGAAACGCCCTTGGCAGTACTACCACATTATGTCTTTCCTCCTTCCATTCATATCTTCTCGGCCTACGTCTGGGAACATGGAGGAGGAAAGGGGAGAAGGGAGAAGAGATGAGGAAGAAAGAGCAGAGGCAAACACTGAGGAAAGACATGGTCAAGAAATACAGGGAGGAAATTACATGGCAGAAAGGCACAGGGTAGAAATAAGTGCAGAAGAGAGTAGGATGGATAGTCTGGTAGAGGACTTTACTGGAGATGAGGAGAGCAGAAAGAGGCAGAGCAAAGACTTTACCCAGCCACGACAATGCCGCAGAAGAGTGGAGGCCTCATCAATTTCCTGTTTTGAAAAGAAAATTGTTGAAGCTATAGAAAACTCCAGCTCTCCCACTCCTGCTGTATCAGATGATCCTGACATGCAGTTTCTGCAAAGTTTGCTGCCATCCATGAAGAGACTTGATACCAAATCCAGGGAACTCGCCAAGCTGAAAATCCACCAGCTAATTTTTGAAGCCGAGTTTAACTGTGAGTTTTTGATATCTCTTGTTGATATTCTTTTATAAATTGTGAATGGTGGTGACATTGAATCTAAAAATATAACTGTGCTTTTTTTGCAGAAAGTTTCATCAGGACCTCATCCCTGATATGCAATGTTCATTTTCTTAAACACATATCACATACACACAAGTATGGGTTTTGATGGTTTACATAGTGTAAGTTCTCACTCAGGTCCTGTTGTGTTATTAATGGTTTTGTTCTGGCATGTTCACTGACACACACTACCCACACATTACAAACATACATGACATACATTCAACATTTCTTTAATAAAAGTTACTTTGATTACTAATTTACTTGAATTTACTTGTGTAATGCTACTTTGATTTTTGTTTAGGCAATCAGTACTAAGAAAATCTGCTATATATCTGATTGTAATGCCATATGATAATAATAATAGTAATAATAATATGTGTCATAATAATAATATAAAAAGTATTATTGAATCCTCTGTGTCTAAAAACTTATAATACTAATAATACAGACCCTTTTAACTATTAATATTAATATCATCATAATATAAAGCTGCAGGTTTAATCATTTTATATCATTTAAGTAAGATTTTGCATGCACAATTAATAAGGGACACCCACACACTGAACTGGAAAAAGGCTTTTGTGAAACTGTGGCCTACTACACCAGATGCTGCCATGGAACCTCACCATGTACAGAGGAAAAGAATGATGTGTAGGTTTCCCTCACATGGACAGCCTCTCTTGAGGAATTGTTAGCGCCTTGATGGGTGATGCCTTGCATGCTGCAGTTTGGTTCATCCATCACTGGTGCAGAAGGGTCTGTTGTTTTCTTTCTCCGCAGGAGATTGTGGAGGACACATGTCGCTTTCACACAGATTTCAACATTGTGAGGGTGCTGACCCATTACTCTGTGGTACATTCGGAACCTAGACGACAAGATGCCAAATGCATTTTCCACAACCAACCTAGCCCGGGACAGGCGGTAATTAAAAATGTGTTGCCGTCTTTGCAGGTTCTTCCCTGGATAAGGTCGCAGGAGATGGCGACGGAGTGGGAAGGCTTCATCCCCTACAAAAGCATGAGGTAGTGGGCCTAGATGTTCAGCTCCTGGTAGACATGCATCTGGTGGAATGTTAAGAGTGCCAGCTTCAAGGGCCCTTCCGAAAGCAGAGTCCCTTAGGGCACCACCATCACTTCCTCGGCCATAAGCACCAACATTGATTACTGTAAAGCAGTAGTTGGCATCAACTACTGCAAGTAATACAATGGAGTAGGTCCCTTTGTAATTGTATAAAAGGGAGCCCGAGTTTGGTGGAGCTTGGATGACGACATGCTTTCCATCAATAGCCCCCAAACAATTAGGAAAATTCCAGCGGACACTGAAGTCCTGGGCCATCGTCTTCCAGTCTTCCTCTTGTGGCACTGGCATGTACTGATCGACCAGACCATCCCAGATTGCCTTTGCCACCTCAGGGACAACGCTGGACACAGTAGACCAGCCCACCCTGAAGTGATAGGAGAGTGAGTGGTAGGAGTCTCCAGTTGCTAGGTATCTGAAAAAAAAGAAAACAGACAAGTTTATAAAATTACATTTCCAGGTCACAGTATAAATTCACAAAGTAAAAACACCCTAAACCCAACCCACTACATTGAAAAATAAGCAAAAAACTATTAAAAAAAACTTAAAAATGAGCCTTTAACTCATACTTATAATGTAATGTGTATATATATCTCTATATATATCTATATCTCTATATATATCTATCTATCTATCTATCTATATATGTGTGTGTGTGTGTTAAATATGTAACTTACCTGAAACAAATTGCCAGGCGCTCGGCTGGGCTGATGGATTCCCGAAATGTAGCAATTTTTGGGCAAAAGTAAAGAAGAGCAAAAGCAAGAGCCTGTATTCTCCGTCCATTCCCCATGGTCAAATAAATTAATGAATAAATGGATAGATGTATGAATGAATGAATGAGTAAATGCAAACAATCAATAGAAACTCATAAAAGACCGCAAATAATTTCTGAGGGAACACGGACACAACATAAAAAATAATACAATATAAATATATTAAAAATGTATATATTTTTATTAATAACAATGTTTTTTTCAATAATATTGTTTCTTATAAAGTTTAAAAATTACTAAAGTTAAGAATTATTGAAAACGATTAATAATTATCCCCTCGCGCACACGAACTTGATTGGACAACATTGGAATACATCACTTCCGGTCAGCATATCGGATGCGGCGTAGTCGTACAAGTTCAAATTTTTTAACGGATCCAAAACATTTCTCACAATATTCTCCTAACTTTCATTTATGTTGTTAAGTTGTTATGCATGCAGGGGTTTAAAACCAGTAAGTAAGTTGGTACCGTTCCCTGACACAAGAAATATCAGAGCGCCTATGAATGACACGCTCAAATTAAATGCTTCATATTAGGAAGGTCACGACAGTGTTTGTGTGTATTTAATAGAACATTATATGTAGACACCAAGTACTGAAACGTAATAATTATGTAAGGGATGCTTCGCGTCGGGTCCTGATCACACTGTCGGGGCTTAATTCGCGAAAACTACCGGCTGCCTGTACATTATCCCGCTTATTACACGGCTACTTGCCACATAAGGGAAAAAACTCAATATGAATTTGAAACATTTTATTGGCATATTTGTTTAAAAACAACGTTTTTATCCTTCCGCGAAACGACATCGGAGTTTCGTATTAGATGCATGTCTGCTGGTGAGATCGGTGGATGATGGTGACTATCTTTGCCAGCTTTACGAATGTCTTTAATTGTAGATTTAAAAACTGCATTGCTGGAGTTGAAGGTTGGACTTTTCAGGATATCAAACTTTTTAAAATATCTGGCAATGCCAGTCCTGATGGCCATACACGTTCGCACTTTGCACAGATGCATAAAATTATCGTAATACCTTAAGATCCTCTGCTTCATACTTGTCAGGCTCAATTTTTTTTCTCTTTTAGCCAGTCTTTGAGAAGTTTTATTGCCCATTCTGTATTTTTTTGTGTGTTGGCTTCGTAGCTGTCATGCTCTATTTTGTCAAGTTCAGTCTCAGTAAGCACTCTGTGTCTTGTCGTTGTTTGTTCTTCGTAGTTCAGTTTTCAATTTTTCGTCTTAATTGGGGAGCCATTTGAATCGTCCAAACCTATCCATTGTTCAAACGTTTTGTTTTTACCGTACATGTTAAAATTAATGTCGAAATTTTCCATTGTTAATTGTGGTTGTCCAGTGTTTGTCACAAGATGGTGCCAAACGGTAATCTTTGTTGTCGTGGAGGAATTTTAAACATACAAGTAGTACCGGCTATGCGTTATTACTTTGGAGCGGTTATTATTTGAAAAGAACGAACCTGCAAATGTTTCAACTGACCAATCAAAGTAAAGCATTCCAGAGAGCCGTGTAATAATAAAGCAATGAGCCCCAAGAAGCAGTGGGCTACCAGTGCATTTTATAACAGCTAAGGGGCATTTACTAATTTCTGGGGTATTTTTCAAATGTGGCTTCAAAGAAGATTTTTTCCTCATTTTATGATGTTTGGCTTAGTCTCTGTACTAAAATGCCTAAAAACCCCCTTAGCTGTTATAAAATGCACTGGTAACCCACTGCTTCGCAGGGATATTGCTTTTATAAAACTATTACTACATTTGCATAGCAGGATTTCATAAAATAAAACACAAATAAGTTGCAATTATATAAGTACAAATTAGGGCTGTCAAAATTAACGCGTTAATAACGCGTTAACGCAAATTCATTTTAACGCCACTAATTTTATTAACGGAGATTAACGCAACGCGCAATTTCTGTTTGACCCTTGGTCCAGCCCATAGTTGAATGAACAGAGACGCAGACAAATGTGACTCTCTCTAAATGAGTAAAAGGTTTTCATAGAAATAAGAACATTAAGCAAATCGTCTACCAAATCCAATGCTCTAAATGTTCGTTGGACATCTGATATGATCTTTATTTATACGTCTGAGAGGTGTAACGTTACCGTCCTCCTGCGTCCTCCTAATGCTTAATCTTCTACAAAAATGCGTCTCAATTCATTT
Organism: Misgurnus anguillicaudatus; assembly: GCF_027580225.2. Classification (NCBI taxonomy): domain Eukaryota; kingdom Metazoa; phylum Chordata; class Actinopteri; order Cypriniformes; family Cobitidae; genus Misgurnus; species Misgurnus anguillicaudatus. The sequence continues at coordinate 14,775,105 of NC_073360.2, read as the reverse complement.
TGGTTTCGCTTTTATGCATGACTTATAAAATAGACTGCAGGACTTGCTTGATCTTAAAATAGTCATTAAGAGAGTCATTAAAGTTCGGTACCTGATTAATGTTAAAGAGTTATTAAGAGCGACAAGACTCAAAAGCGATCCCCTCACGCTGACTGACTGACATCTGAAGCGCGTGCACACAGACGCGCGAGTGCGCGACCTGGATATAGACATCTACACAAAATTACAGTTTTACAAATATCTGTTTTTATAAGAATTCACGAAGGTAGGATCTATAATCTGTTATGTTTTAAGTAAATGTTTGGTTAACTGTTGGGTAAAACTATCTGATGTGTAACATTATATTAGATCACTTAGATTTTAAGCAGTCTGTCACAATGTCAATCAAACAAAGGAAAAAAGTTGAACATACATTGATGATGTTTTTGCTTTGTGTGTGCTAAATCTATTAGTTTTACCAGTGATTTTAAGGTATTGATGTGGTAATATAATGTATGGATGTGGTAATTTTTGTGGTAATTTGACTCTTTCAACTTCAAACACGTGTAGTTCTGTCATATTTTGTTATATTTCAACAAATCATGCATTATTCTATGTTTTAATAGAGAATGTCAAAATGTGAACAACTATTTTTTTTTAAAAAATTTGCTAATTCTGACTTAACTTGCCAGCACAGGTCACAAATGATGCAGCAGCAAACAAAAATGGAGAAAGAAAAATCTTCTTAAAGGAAAATTCGTATACAAAACAATGGCTGATGATCCTGTTAAAAATGTAAACAGGCTGGTGTTAACATACATTTGCATAAAGCATCTATATATGTATATATGATTAGAATATTAAAAACCTGAAAAGTGTTAAATTAGGGTAAATTTAGAATGGATAAAAATGTGCGATTAATTTGCGATTAATCGCAGTTAACTCATGAAATCCTGCGATTAATCTAGATTAATTTTTTTAATCTATTGACAGCCCTAGTACAAATATTACTCTTCCGCCAAACAAAGTAGTTCCTCAGAATCAAGTGTGGCTGCAACAGAGCGCAGTTTCCAACCAACACAGACGCTGCAAAGACACAATAAAAATGTGATTAAAGACTGTGGTGTTTATTTTCATAAATTAACATTCATCTAATTTATACATTAACATTTATATCGTGCAACTGTTAAAATGGATCAAATATGCTTGGAAGCATGCTTAACTCTTTAACCGTCAGCGTTTTTCAAAAAGTTGTCAGTCAGTTTTAGTTTAATGGCTTCCAGAAAAATTATCTTTAAATAAACATAAAATGAAAGAACAGATCCGCTTTCAAAAAAAAAAGTTTCATCTTACCTTCATTTGTTCTCTTATCACCTCTTAAATTTTCAGCTAAAGCAGAGATAATTTAATTTTTGTGAAGAACTCTTGTAAGAGATCAGATTCAGAGCCACGATCAGAACTTTACACACGGTGTTGTTAGTGTTGAGTGAATGCGTCAGTGTTTAAAGGCGGAGTCCACGATGTTTGAAAAAGGTCCAGATTCTATTGGGGTAGGGGCGTGTTTGTTTAGGTGATTTCAAATATCAACATTGGCTTTCAAACATCATGGACTCCGCCTTTAAGTTGGGTAAGATTGCCATCTAGCGGATAATAGCGGAAATATCAATTTAAGATAGAAACAACTCAGAGAACGTTTTCTCTTTATTTGCGAATTGACATTTATCTGGATATCGCCATAATTGTGCAAATGTAGAAAAATTAAAAAATAATTATAGACTGTGGTGTTTATTTTCATAAATCAGTACGTAGCAACATTGGCGCAGTGATACCTCTGTAATGCGGTCTGAACCGTGGGTTTACCGGGGTATTTTATCACGGCTTAGAACGCGCTTCAACCAATCAGAATGAAGAACCAGAACGGGCCTTTTATAAATAAAAATAATCAGACACGTGCACAAAATACAGGTGCCGGTCATATAATTAGAATATCATCAAAAGTTGATTTATTTCACTACTTCCATTCAAAAAGTGAAACTTGTATATTATATTTATTCATACACACAAACACACACACAGACTGATATATTTGAAATGTTTATTTCTTTAATTTTGATGATTATAACTGACAACTAAGGGAAATTTTTCTTAGTTAATATTACTTAAGAGACCAATACAAAGAAAGGATTTTTAGACATCTTGGCGTGAAATGTATGTACATGTACAGTAATCTGCAGATGTAAACAAGCCGTGCCCCTTTCTAGTTTCCACCTCAAGGAGGTCCCAAAGCCAACCCAATGACCAGACAACACAAGTGTTAGTATAATTTAAAATATAGCTTTATTTAATTTATTTAAAATGTATGGGAAAAGGGTAGGTTTAAAAAGGGGTCTCTTTCTCCCCTCCAGATGGGCCGTGCCAGGGGGAAGAGTGAGGCCAGGTGCCGGGGGTCCAAGGCACCACTGAAGGCGGGGGGGGAGACAAAGCGGGGCGAGGCTCCTATGCCTTGTTCTCTTGATCCCGTGGCGCCCTCCTCTTCTCCTGGAGGCAGATTAAAAGAAAGGTACAGTAAATGGTAAGCTCGGTGACGTAGATACCTGGTGGTTTTTCCGGCGATGGGGTGGTATGCTCCTTGGCTCTACCCTAAGGTGGTATCAGGTAGGTTTCTCTTTGACGACTAGATTCGCACCCTCTTCGTCCTCAGACTCTCAACTGTAAACACAGAGTATTTCTTGACAGTAACCAAGGCTTTTTCTCTCACCCAGGTACCCGTAGCAGTGTACACATCAAGCTCCCCCCCGCTGCAGGACTCGGGCTCTCTCCTTCTGCAGACTTATAACGGTAAGTATCTCACAGGTGTTTGACTCGGGCTCTCTCCTTCTGCAGGCTTTTTTGATTGATCTTCAACACCCTTTTTACAACAGTACAATCATCCACATAAAGCACTTTTCTTTGATGTTTGTTTACTCTCAGCAGTCTAGTAAATCGATGTCCTTCACCACCGTTCCACCCAGCCAGGCTAAATCCCAGGGATGACCAAAAGACACTGCACTTGGAGCTTCAATACAGGGGTCACACACAGCATATACTGTAAGTTGTTTCACCGGCTTTCACAGCCTCTCGTTCTCCTACGGCGAATTCAGTGAAGGGGGCTACTGACAACACAAACACAGCAACACACTGCACTAATTTTAAGGTGTACTCTCACAGCAAAGGCACAGACTCACCCACAGCACTCCTCGCACTCTATGTGAAAAATAAGGTCGCAGCCCCATCTTCCTCGAACTGTTTCTGGGACCGGTTGGCATTGAAAAGTGTAGACCAGTAATATAAACGTCGCTGTTGCGGCCCCTTACTTCTCCCAGGATCGTCACTTCCCGGCTCTCCCACCACTCTGCTCCGTAGTAGGGCCGTCAACCTAATCACTGAAGGCTCACAATACACGTTGAACAAGGCAACTCCACAATAACACACTGTACCAGACACCGAGTACTCACAACGGTTAATGATGTTCTCCTTTGTTTCCTTCTCCTTTAGAGCGGATGAAATCCTCTTCGCCAGTGTCCAAATCCACTGCTATAGTCTTCTCCAGCAGCGCTTACGGTGAGTCGTTCCTCAACAACACTCAAACACATCAATGATGCACATAGATCAATTTGTTTCCGAAATCTTCCTATGAATCGTATACTCAACCTCTGGCTGTTTCCTTCTCTGCTTCGTTATCCAGTAAACATCAATTCCCACCGCTACCAGCGCGACTTTGCCCAGATCCTCACTCTGCAACACCGGAACGGTTCAACAGCGCAACACGGCTACCACAAACACCAACAATCAACACTCCTTCATGTTTAAAACTTTCTTTTATATCCCTCTCCGTCTTCACATTCTCCAATCCCCAGCCGCTACGTTCATTACTCACACCTGCGTTTAATCGGGCTTAGAAATCGTCACCGTGTGACATATACATGGCAGTATACAACTGAGGTAGTTTCTGTAATAAACAAATAAAACAGAATACATAACTTGTCTACATACTGTTATGATTCAACAGTAAATTACGAATGAAGCATTTTTAACTCTCATATATACGCTTAGAATACTAAGAAAGCAAGGATATAAACTACGGAAAGAAATATAATAGCATAAATCACATTATGTAGCATTATTATAACAACAGACAACAAACGGTAGAATATAGGATTATGCACATAAGGAGAAGAACTAATCATATACATATTGCAGGTATTAGTGTTATAAGCATCCGTGCTAGCACAAGTGTTAGCGCGAATACACTGATAATTATACAGATCCCGAAACAGTGGCAAAACTGGCTTAATGCCAGAAATAATTGTAGTGCACACAAAACTTCCGCATTAAACAAAGTATCATGATATGAACTTACTTTGTCATAAACTTTAACTTCACTCAAGGATGTTGCACACGAGTGGAAAGTCTGTAATCTCCACAAAAACTCCAGCTAGTACGCTTTCGTAACAGAGAATACCTCACACTAAAATCGTATCTGCTTCAAACTATGCACTGCGCATTTTTTGTAACCCAACACATTAACAGAATAAATTACGAACAATAAGAGAGAAACCATAAAGAATTCACACCAACAGGGATAACATGGTCCTTAAACCAGGTACTGGTAGCTTTGGTACTGTGTGCACGTGCCAAGTCATGTAGGAAAATGAAATCTGCATCTCCATAAAGTTGGTCCTTGTGTCAGGCCACTCTTGAACAACAGACAGCGTCAGAAGCGTCTTGCCTGGGCTAAAGACAAAAAGGACTGGACTGCTGCTTGAGTGGTCCAAAGTTATGTTCTTTGTTGAAAGTAAATTTTGCATATCCTTTGGAAATCAGGGTCCCATAGTCTGGAGGAAGAGAGGAGAGGCACATAATTCACGTTGCTTGAGGTCCAGTGTAAAGTTTTCACAGTCAGTGATGGTTTGGTGTGCTGGTGTTGGTACACTGTGTTTTCTGAGGTCCAAGGTCAACACAGCCATATACTAGAAAGTTTTAGAGCACTTCATGCTTCCTGCTGCTGACCAACTTTATGGAGTAACAGATTTTATTTTCCAACAGGACGTGGCGCCTGCACGCGGTGACAAGGCTGCCAGTGCCTGGTTTGAGGACCATGGTATCCCTGTTCTTAATTGGCCAGCAAACTCGCCTGACCTTAACAATGCAGAAGAGCTGAAGGCCACTATCAGAGCAACCTGGGCTTTCATAACACATGAGAAGTGCCACAGACTGATCGACTCCATGCCACGCCGCATTGCTGCAGTAATTCAGTCAAAAGAAGTCCCAACTAAGTATTGAGTGCTGTACATGCTTATACTTTTCAAGTTCATACTTTTCAAGTTCATACTTTCAGTTTGCCAAGATTTCTAAAAATACTTTCTTTGTATTGGTCTTAAGTAATGTTCTCCATAAACCCACAAAAATAAAAGATGAAAATATTAAAAAAAGGTTTGGACCCCGTTTTTATATTCATAGACAATAACAAATAAGTTTTCAAGGATATTTTAAACATTGGGTGAGCAGCAGTGTGTCGAAATAAACACATCAATTAACAGGAAATTTTTTTTATTTTTGGGGGAGTGAAATCCCAATACAATTTGGACATCCGGGCACCCCTCTAGCTCCGCAACGTTATTGGAGTATTTCACTGTATGGCATAGATGGGCTGAATGTGCTGAAAGTCTCAGAGGGGAAAAGTTTCCCTATCGCGTTTTGCAATCGGCAAAGCAAACTCTAGCCTCGCCGTTTACCAACATGTGATGGATAACTCGCAAAGCGCAATGTTTATTCCTGTTTCCCAGTGAGATACCATAGAAAGGAATTTAAAGTATGATGCTCCAGAAGTGAGAGGCGGGGCAACAGTTAAACGTTTCAAAGTTAAAGTTCATGCAAACCGATATTAATTTAATGATGCTCCGATTGGTATCGGCCATTAACCACATTAAATGACTCGATCTTTCTGTTTACTTTTGTCATCATGGGGCTCCTGAATGTGGCTGCAGTCAGAGAGCATTTTTATGCAGTGCAAACATTTTTACAACGTGTTGCTCATGTGCAACGTGTAAATTTGGATTTCTCTCTCTCCTTTACAGAGATACAGTTGAAAGAAAAAGTATATGAACCCTTTGGGCTTACTTGGATTTCTTCATAAATTGGTCATAAAATGTGTTCTGATCTTCATCTAAGTCACAACAATAGAGAAGCACAGTCTGCTTAAACTAATACCGCACAAGCATTATACGTTTTCATGTTTTTATTGAACACAACATGTAAACATTCATAGTGCAGGGTGGAAAAAGTATGTGAACCTTTGGGTTTAATAACTTGTTGACCCTCCTTTGGCAGCAATAACCTCAACCAAATGTTTCCTATAGTTGCAGATCAGACCTGCACAACGGTTTTGGACCATTCCTCTTTACAAAACAGTTCGGCAATATTCTTGGGATGTCTGGTGTGAATCGCTCTCTGGAGGTCATGCCACAGCATCTCAATCGGGTTCAGGTCAGGACTCTGACTGGGCCACTCCAAAAGGCGTATTTTCTTCTGTTGAAGCCATTCTGTTGTTGATTTACTTCTATGCTTTGGGTCGTTGTCCTGTTGCATCGTCCATTCTCTGTTAAGCTTCAGTTGGCGGACAGATGGTCTTAAGGTTTCCTGCAAAATGTCTTGATAAACTTTGGAATTTATTTTTTCCATCGACGACAGTAATCCGTCCAGTACAATAGAGATGTGCCTGGTATGGTGTTCCTGATTCTCAGCCTGTGGATTGGGAACTTACATCAAAGCACAGATAGCAACAGGTTCTCGTCACGTTTCAGTATCAGCTCAGCTGGCTTGGAACCTCAAATGAGGTAGAACTAAAGTATCGGGTACTACGTACTGCACCCAGTGGATAAGCCCCTAGTAGTAAGATGGCCCAACCTGACCCGTGGGGTACCATGCAATGGAAAAGCACCATTAGTGTAAACAGGGTAAACCATTAGTGTAAACCATTTGTGTAATACAGTGGTGTGAAAGTGTTGTCTCCCTTCCTGTTTTTTTGTGTGTGTGTTTTTGTATGTTTGTCACACTTTAATGTTTCAGATCATGAATCAAATTTAAATATTAACAAATGAGAAAGAAACTAATTGAGATCTATCAGTCTTGTAAAGGTTATAAAGCCATTTCTAAAGCGAGACTCCAGCGAACCACAGTGAGAGCCATTATCCACAAATGGCGAAAACATGGAACAGTGGTGAACCTTCCCATGAGTGGCCGACCAACCAAAATTACCCCAAGAGTAAATTTTTTAAAGCTTACAGACATTTCACAAATTGTCTGGGTACAGGATTGTTTACATTTCGACAGAAGGACTGCAACACTTGTAAAACAGCTCACTAGAGTAGAGAAACACAGACAAGAGGAAAGATGTAAGACATTGATATTAAGAATCATGTGATGTTTTACTACAACATATCTGAGGTAAAATGACCACTAATGCCAAAGATGAGTTTCATTTTCAAAATCTACATTAAACCTCAAACCCAAGCTATTGGAGAAAAATATAAATGAAAATGTGTGGTACATTTCTAATGGAGACAAGGTAATGATTTTTTTTACTGAAATGCATTTAATTCAACCTAAATGTCAGTAGTGCATAATTTTTTTCTTTTTACAAATTGTCATTGCTGCAAAGCAGCAACTATGTTTACTAAACATCCAGAAGTGGCGCAGTGAGTGACTCTTAAAATACATTCAGGTTTCAGGTTACATCATGTTCAGCTGTTGCATATAGTCACAATGGCGGAGAGTTTGGGTAAGACATTTCACCAGTGTAATGTGTTAAAACTTTATTCAGTAATCATAAACGCATACTGAAGGCACCTAATGATGTTTCAGTAAAGTTATATGTGCTTAAAGCTGGAATTGCATGCATTTAATGCACACAATGTGTTTTGTAATACCCAGTGTGTCTACTTTGTAACTGTCTAAAGACACCGCCTTGTTTTAAAATAATGGTAATACTTAATAAGGTTGTATTAGTAAACATTAGTAAATGCATTAACTAACAAGAACAAATAATGAACAATATAATTTTTAATTCTTGTTAATTTTAGTTAATGTCAATACAGTTATTTATGTTAGTAGATGGTGCATTAACTAATGTTAATAAGTACAACGCTTTGATTTTATCAATGTATCAGTAAATGGTGAAATGAACATGAACTAATAAATATTAAATAGCTGAAGAAGTATTGTTCATTGATAGTTCATTTTAACCAATTGTTAACAAATGCAACCTTATTGTTAAGTCTTACAAAATAATGAAATTCGCCACTTTGTATGTTAACCTCTATTCGTTTTTCTGTTGTTTTTGTTTTTCAGAATTAACACAATGCCTTTCAACACTGAAAGCGAGACGTAAGTGTAACAATAAAAACAATGATGTTATTTACGTTTGTTTATTATTTCTTAGAGTTTCTCTCTGTTAATTTTTTATAAATACGAATCACATCATTATTATTTTAAAGCTAAAATGCATTCAGGGCTTTCAACTTTGGAGTTCAGCTTAATATCATTTGAGTAGGGACGATGTGTAAAGCCCGGGATACACTGCACGATTATTGGCTGTCCCAGACGAAAGATTGCCATCGTGAAACAATCGCCGCGATTTTTGTTATTGTGGCTCTACATCTGTGATCCTAAGTCGTACAGTGAGAGAGGTTCAAAGACGGACGTTTTTCCAGTCTTGCGTCCAAAGATAGCCTACGATAGTTTTCTGACAGTGTCAGAAATTCGGCATGACCACCGCACAGTATGTTTGCTGCTCCGACCTGTGTACTGGTATTTGTTTACCACGAGCGCATGCTGGTGACGTCGCGCAACGTGTGACGCTGCCGCCGAAGCTTCCGTGTCATCATCGTACAGTCTACATGCCTGTCCTACCCGGGTTTAAATTATCCATCTCGTACAATGTGATAAGTTATTCGATGTATAAGCCTGTGATTTGATCTGAACTCTATATTTAGATAAATACATGAAAATATAGCTTAGTACATGGGTTGAAAATATCCAAGCATTAACCAAGTGTCATATATATATATATATATATATATATATATATATATATATATATATATATATATATATATATTGACCAGAAAATTATTGGCATAAACCAAACTAAAACAATCCCCGGACAAATCCTGGAGACATTTTCAGTGTATTGTCCGTAATCGGTGTGTGAAAAGGGCTATAATCAAACAATCCCCGGACAAATCCCAGACATATTTTCTGTGCTTGTGTGTCAGCGCTTGTGTGTCAGTATCTTGATCCTAGAAAATGTCCATAAAATGGTGTGCCTTCTGTGTAGGACATACCTGTCAAGTTTTGGATTTGAAAATAATGGAAATTTTCCAGCGCCCACCGCAAGCAGTACCACCAACCCAAACAAGCTCCAGTATCCCTTAAATTTTAAGACTGGTGCTATAGCCTAAATGACAACACAAAATGGTATGTATCAGGGGGTGTCAAACTAATTTTAGGCTGAGGGCCTAAAATAAATAACGCCACGATGTGAGGGCAGGATCATTTTTTTAAACCTTAGTGTGCTGATAATTGTGTTAAAATTAACTAAAACTAATTCATTAGCAAAAAAACTAGTGAAACACACAGTTCTGTGAAAACTTCATTTCATAACTCATACTGTACATACTATACACACAAATTTGCATCTGTACAAAACCCACTGGCATTAGGTTGAAAAGCCTTAATTGAACTTCTTTTGCATTATACCTTAAAGGAATATTCCATTTTCTTTAAAGAAAAATGCAGATAATTTACTCACCACCATGTCATCCAAAATGTTGATGTCTTTCTTTGTTCAGTCGAGAAGAAATTATGTTCTTTGAGGAAAACATTGCAGGATTTTTCTCATTTTAATGGACTTTAACAGAGCCCAACATCCAATACTCAACTCAACACTCAACAGTTTTTTCAACGGAGAAAGGACTATAAACGATCCCAAACGAGGCACAAGGGTCCCATCCAGCAAAACGATTGTCATTCTTGACAAGAAAAATAAAAAATATCCACTTTTAAGCCACAACTTCTCGTCTAGATCATGATGCGCCAGCGTGTCCCCACGCAATGCGTCATGACGTCAAGAGGTCACAGAGGACGAACGCGAAACTCCGCCCCAGTGTTTACAAGTGCGTTGAAAGAGGACTGTTCCTACGTTATTGTGTGTCAACTGATACTAATGAATGTCTTTGAGTCAGTTTATTGTTTACAATGGTCCGCAAATTTGCGTTTTATATATGTAACACGTGACCTCCCTACGTCACTACGCGTTTGCGTTAGGTCGCGCTGGACTGGACCGGGACGAGAAGTTGTGGTTTAAAAGAGCATTTTTTTCCTTGTCAAAAATGACAATCGTTTCGCTAGATAAGACCCTTATGCCTTGTTTGGGATCGTTTATAGACCTGTAACAGATGGCTCGGAGTCAAATAGAGACCATTGGGCATCTGGATTTCAACAGCCCTAAAATTGTGATAATTAGATAACCCTGTCTCCTTTGTTGACAATTGTTGAGATCTCTATCACCTATCAAGGCTGTAAAGTGGGCGACAATTAAAACAAATGCCGTCGTAAAAGGAGGTTCAAAGGAATTCCACCAGAGAAACCTGAGAGCCGATCGAACGACAATCGCCAGAGACACAGCAGGGGGCACAGACTATATGTCTCTGATGAAACCACGTTTAAAGATCACAATGAGCTGTTTAAATGTATATATATTTTATATCCCTTTACTGCATGATCATGTATGTGTGATGTAACTGTGTGTTAACACTTTAGTTAGATTTTGTTCACTGTAGCATGGTTCATATCTTGGGTATGAAATTATTATTCAACGTGATCTTAAACCCATGTCTTGTCTAGTTTCAAATTAACCTACTCTTTATTTCCTAATCATTTCTATGTATCATATTACCATGAGCCGCATCAATGTCATTTAATATCGATTTGAAGAGTTTTGGAAACAAACTTTTATCATTATGCAATTACGCAAATGTGATGTCTGAAAGAACAAAGGCTTGTTTCCCCGCGCGATCGAACACTTCGCACATTGGTCATTCACCTAAAATGGGCTGGGCGCGTGAAAGGTCAAAACGGCCAATCGCCCAAGCCATCATCGCTCAGTTGGTCATGTAGCTCAGTTCACTCAGGAGCGCTCAGTCGCTCGGTTACTAAGGTAACCCGCCAGCGCAGTTTGGAAACTCGCTGAGACTCACCCAGAGTCCCTCGGATTCATCATCCTTTCTCTGGGCCCTGTCCTACTCTTCGGGACAGTCTTTCCTGGCTTTGCGCTAGAGTTCGGAAAACCACGTGGACCAATCCGCCCTACGAAACAACTTAACGGACTCCTTCATCTTAAACGAACACACCTGGATTCTCTCTCTCTCTCTCCTTGCTCGCACCGCGCACATCAGAAACTTCGCACCGCATCAAAGAGCCAAACGCAAGTATAAACTTGTTTTACTCGCTGATGTTCAAGCTTTACCCCTTATGAAAATTAAGGCGATCCTTAGAGATTATCCGATGGTTTGTGCAGATGTTACGCAATAGTGCTATTGCCAATCTTTTACTCTCTCTCTAGTATTTTCAATCTTTTCTTTCTCATCTATGTTTTATGTTATTGTATGTGAGTTTGTTTAGTTAGTCGTTATGTGTACTTCGTTTTATAACCGGTTTTGCATTTTCACAATTGAATTGTTTCTGTCTTCAATGCTCATGAAATTAAAGTCACTATTTCTGCCTTTTGATCCAGCTACACGCTGCGAGTAGCACTGTATATCAGTGAGAAGGTTCATTTTAAAGGCCATGAAATTAACATTTCTTAGACGTTAATATACGATTATGGATATATGTCTTCGGTGGACGAACATATTAATTAATTGTTATTATTAATACTGCTACGCCAGGTAAAACCTGATAAACTTGTATAGTTAATTACAGTTAATTATACATTCCCTTTTGAGCTAAAATCTAAGATTCCCTTGGGAATCCCCGTAGTGTTTCGGTCGGAGGTTCATGGTGTTTCAAATAATGTTACTCCCATCCTCTCGCTGAAATTCGCTACAGACCTTTGAAACTCCGTTGAAAAAAACTGTTGAGTGTTAAGGGCAGGGTAGGCAGGAATCTAAAAAACTTTTTTACAAATTTGTTTAAACTGTCTTTATATACAAATACATAATTAAAATGTAAGTACTCTGAAAAAGAGAGTATAAAACTCGAGTGTCTGTAGACCTCTCACGACTGTTTTAAACCGTTCATTTTTCCATTCGGGACGAAACAAATGATTAGCTTGCGCTAATATCACTCTCTCTCGCGACCATGGCACCACCCGTTGCTATGGGATCTGCCCAGACATGCGCACACCCGATTGATTTGAACGTGCACGAGGCACTCTAGGAAGAGCAAAAGTATGGCAGAGAAAGTGCATTCAGAACTCACAGAAAGTGCATTCAGAACTCACAGTACCTGCATATCCAGTCAGCGAAGGCAAACAAGGCAAAAAAAGGAATAAACAAAGCAATCAAACAAGTGTAAATATCACGTGGCTTTTCCTCGAGTCGATGATGCGGTAGCGGTATTGTCTGCGGAGTGTACAATGCTTTCATCACGGAAACTCTTCCATGCAAAACACTGGCTTAATAGTGAGTACTAAATGCCATCCTATTTGTTTATATTCATAGTGATAAAGTTAGGTGTATTATTACATGTGATTGTGACATGATGTTATTACATGCACCGCTTCTTCCTCTCTGCCTTGTCTGAGGTAACCTTCTCCCAGCAAAGCTGTCGGTGTCGCGCATTCATGTGTTTTGGGGGCGTGGCCTTAGAAGAAACCCAGAAGGGAGGGGTGGAGTGAATGGAAAAATGAGCTGTGTTTAAAACAGTGGTGAGAGGTCTACAGACACTCGATTTTTATATTCTCTTTTTCAGAGTACTTACATTTTACTTATGTATTGATATATAAGGACAGTTTAAACAAATTTGTAAAAAAGTTTTTTTTAGATAATTCCTGCCTATCCTGCCTTTAAGTATTAAATGTTGGGCTCTATTAAAGTCCATCAAAAAACATAATTTCTTCTCGACTGAACAAAGAAAGACATCAACATTTTGGATGACATGGTGGTGAGTAAATTATCTGGATTTTTCTTTTAAGAAAATGGAATATTCCTTTAATGCCAAAATTATTTATAAACCATTTACTTTTCTTTGTAATGAGAACAGTCATTTAGAAAATGAAAATGCTAGATGGGGCAGTGGCCCAAACCCAAAAGGGAACTAAGGGGGGTGGTACTATTAGTATGGTTTTAATAAAGTATTATAAATATATGATGTGTTACTATATTACTAGCATCAACTTAATGTTTTTTACCTCATTGCATTATTTTGATTTTTTATTTGAACTGTTGCAACTGTTTAACTCTGTCAACTCCAGACACTTCAGTGAAAAAATATTAAAGTGTCTTTTTAAAACAAGACCAAGATTATGCTTCTAGACTAAAAAAGGCCAAAGTTATAATATTAATTTGAAGGTGCACTTCAACTTTTCACCCCCCACTCAAAAAAGGTAGGTTGCAGGATAGGACGTAAGATTTGTGTTTTTTAAATTCTGTTGCTTCCATACCTCTGATTGTTTGTTTTTCACATTACAGAGAGCAGCATGTATGTTTGTGTTCAGGGCTCTACAGTGCGGGTATTTCACTCACATTTGCGCCTAAAAATAGTTATGTACGAACTTGTAAAATAATTGTGCGTAAGTGACGGGCTGTTTGTAATACACTGAACAGCAGTGCTATGAAGCGAAGCATACCATTGATTTCACATATGAAAGCAAAGAAGAGGACGGGTCACCATGTGAACATAACATGATGATGTAACTTTATTCAAATGAGAGCGACGTTTTGCAACCAATGAGCCAATCAGCGAAATAGTGTGGGAATGTGCAGGAACTGCTGGATTTTAAGTGAGAGAGTCAAGTGACAGTGCTAAAAATGTAGCCAGATATGATGACGCTACTGCAACACGAATCAAGACAGATCAGCAATCTATTCATTAAGCCAATGCACAACTGCCGCATATGAAAGTGAAAGTAAGTAGTAGATAGTGCTTTGAGGATCGCAGTTGATCCGTGATCTGTACGAATCACGACCCACGGTTCGGCTTGCATGCGATTCACAGATTAATACGCAAAATTAAATAGGGAAAGTTTATCATTTGCACGTGTTTCAAAAGCTTGCAAATGTTAACACAAAGTAATTTTAAAAAATTTAACCGCAAAAAGGCGCTAAAGTGAGCAGCTTTTTGTACGCACAGACACACATGCTGCTGAATGTGTCTGGTCCAGTGATCATCCCTATACCCTAAAAAATCAGAACTCTTGATGTGTAAACTATAGTGAGAGTTGCGCTACTGTGTCTCATACTGTAGTCCATTAAAATACATTTGGCGACGAGAGCACTGAAAAACAACGTAAAGTGTAGCTGCGTCTCTGTGTGAGCTCAGGTTAAGGGCACTCAAGCGCACACACAGAGAGACTCTTTTCAAAGAGAAAGCGAACACAAAATCTTTCTGTTCTTGACAGGGCACATAGAAACAAAATTATGTCCACAGTATTTTTTTTCTAATAAAAACATTTGTTTATATCTTAAGTGTATTACAGTCAGAAACCAGTCTGTGCTTATTTGTTCTTAAAGAGACAGTAACATCAATTAACCTACTTAAAGGAATAGTCTACTCATTTTCAATATTAAAATGTTATTACCTTAACTAAGAACTGTTGATACATCCCTCTATCATCTGTGTGCGTGCACGTAAGCGCTGGAGCGCGCTGCGACGCTTCGATAGCATTTAGCTTAGCCCCATTCATTCAATGGTACCATTTAGAGATAAAGTTAGAAGTGACCAAACACATCAACGTTTTTCCTATTTAAGACGAGTAGTTATACGAGCAAGTTTGGTGGTACAAAATAAAACGTAGCACTTTTCTAAGCGGATTTAAAAGAGGAGCTACATGTCATGGCGCAACAGCACTTTTGGGAGCACTTTGACTCGGCGCAGTAACACCCTCCCTCTCCCATTATGAGAGTGAGAAGGGGAGCGGACTTTTCAGGCAGGTCGAAGTTCTCCCAAAAGTGCTGTTGCGCCATGAAGTGTAGTTCCTCTTTTGAGTCCGCTTGGAGGGGCGCTGCGTTTTGTTTTGTACCACCAAACTTGCTCGTATAACTACTCGTCTTAAATAGGAAAAACGTTGATGTGTTTGGTCACTTCTAACTTTATCTCTAAATGGTACCATTGAATGAATGGGGCTAAGCTAAATGCTATCGAAGCGTCGCAGCGCGCTCCAGCGCTTACGTGCACGCACACAGATGATAGAGGGATGTATCAACAATTCTTAGTTAAGGTAATAACATATTTTAATATTGAAAATGAGTAGACTATTCCATTAATGTTAATCAAACAACCCAAGACAAAGTGAAAATCACTTTTGTAGCTCTAAAAATTTATTATTATATTTAATGTATACAATAAAGACAGTGTTATTATTCATTTGTTTCGATTTCTGTTACTAATGCTAATTTTAGATCTGATGCTTTGACAAAAGATCATAAAACTAATCTATATGAATTGAGCACTTACATCAACTTTTTTTCACTGTGCTCATATATTTCTTTGTGTGCTCCCAATTTTTTTCATTTAGGAGCACATGTACATTTTGGGAAAAAGGTTAGTGTAGAGCCCTGGTGTTGCATGTGTGATATTGATGAGTGTAAATAGTAAATGTGTGATTCTTCATTGCAGTGAATATTGTTCTGCTGGGGAAGAGTTTTTCCGAAAATATCAAAGTGACAAACTCTATTCTGGGGAAAGATGTGAGCGAAATTTACTCGGAGTATTCAAAGAAGCACAGCTTGAAAATCAGTGAAGCAGTGGAAAACAGACACATCACAGTCATCATCTGTCCTCATCTGCTCCACCCGAATCTCTCATACCTTCAAATCAAACAGATAGTGAGAAACCATGTGTATCTGTCTGATCAAGAACCTTGTGTGTTCATACTCGTATTGCAGCATCATGACTTCAGTGAAGATGACAGCATGAAAGTGAAGTCTGTGCTGAATGCATTCAGTGATCATCAGGCGATAAATCACACAATTGTGGTGACTACTGATGATGAAACACACAGCTTCAGTACATCTGTGAGATTCAATGCATGCATTTATCATTTAATAAAGGAGTGTGGAGGAGGACACCTTCAGTTTAAAGAAAGACAACATGATTGGCGCTCCGAGATTCTGTTTAGAAGAGTTGGTGAGTTACTTATGGAAGAACGTAAAGAATATCCCCAATGTGAGACATCAGGAACATCTGCTTATCAAGCGCTATGCATACACGAAAATTCAGAGAGATCACAGAAGGAGGATTTGCATCAAGATGATGGAAAACATACAGAGAGCAATAAAAAGACGAGAGATGAAAGAAACATTCTTACTCATTGTAAGTATTCAAGATTGTGTTTATATATACAGTTGCAAAACATCAGTAACCCTGATAAACCACCATTTTTTTTATTTATGTTTTCCAGCAACACTAACAAAGCTGAATTTGGTGTTGTGTGGAAATGATGGTATGCTAAAGGCGACTGTGTCAAATATTCTACGAGGAAAAATGGAAAACCCTTTCCATCAGAGATACTTCAGTACACTGTGTGTGAAGAAAGAAGAGAAGATACATGGATATCAGATCAATGTCGTGGAGCTTCCAGCTCTGACTCAACTCTCAGTTGAAGAAAGGAGGTGTCAATCTCTCAGCTGTGTGTCTCTGTGTGATCCTGGAGTTCATGTGTTTCTCATCATTGTTCCTGACGGTCCACTGAAAGATGAAGACAACGAAGAAATCGAGATGATCCAGAAAACATTTTACTCCAGAGAGCATCTCATGATGATTTTCACGACTGATGTTGCTGCTGACAGAAATGTGACTGAATGTCGGAGATTGATCAGTACTTATGGAGGACGATACAAAGTGCTGGGTTTGAAAGAACCGGAGAAATTTAACCTAAAATCAGCAGAACTGTTGAAATATATAAAAGACATGAAGACTGAACCATATTCACTTCAGATGTATGTCAAAGCTCAAGAGAACCGAGTGAGCCATGAAACAGAGAAGGAATTTAAAGAACAAATGATGACGATGAAAAAAAAGATCAAACTGTTGGAGGAGAAGATGCGTGAGTAAATTTTTTTTTAAGTCTATTAAGTCTAAATAAGTTTAAAGAATGCAGCTATCTGTGTAAATTCTAACATCTGTGTGAACTTACATATAATTAGTAAAGTTTACTTAATATTGCTTCTTGTACACTGTAAAAGATCCCTTATTGGACTTAAACTTAAAATAAGTTTAATCAACTCGATATTACAATTAATTTCAACTTTCTTGTTCCTATAAATTATAAAAATAAAGTTTAATTAGCTTAAGTTATTCAAACTTTATTTTTTATAATTTATAGCAACATGAATGTCGAAATTAATTGTAATTTTCATTTGACTTAAAAAATGTAAGTGTAACAGGGAATTTTTACAGTGCAGGGTAAATAAAAACAATTTGATTGTTTTAAGTGATGCTAACTTAAAACAATCAGAGTGGGAAAAAAACTTCAAACATTCTCTGAGCTGTTCAGTGTGTATATAAACTAAGTGATCTCAGACCCCCCTAAAAGGACCAAAAAGTGAACTGTAACTGTATGGTTTTCTTTGTGACATGTAAAAACAATGAGGTCCTGGTCCACTTTTTGCAAAAAGAAAACAACGGAAAGAGGCTATAACAGAACTGCGCTACAATGCTGCGTAATGTCAACATTAGTGGTTAAACGATTCGGCACACATGCGATCCGCAGATACATTTTCAAATATACATTGGTGTTCAAAAAAATAGCAGTATAATAATAAAAGTGAATAAAGTTCAAAAATTTTATGAATTTATTTCCATATTTCAAATGTCACAAAATGTATAGTGAAAGGGCTGCATGCATTTTCTGTTGTTGAGTCGCCATCATTTAGGTGTTACGTTAAGGTGAGCAAGCCATTAAAAAGCCATTAGCTATTAAAAACATTAAAGGTCCCATTCTTTCTTTGTTTTTGAAGCTTTGATTGTGTTTACAGTGCGCAATATATCATGTGTTCATGTTTCACGTGTAAAAAAAACAGTATTTTTTACACAATTTACTTCTGTGTATCGCTGTTTTCACTGTCCTAAAAATGTGCTGAAGTCCCTCCTTCAGAAATACGTATTGAGTTCTGATTGTGTAGTTTGTTTAGTGTGTTGTGATTCGACAGCAGCTTAGCTTAGCAGAGCCGTTTGAGCTTAGCTGGCGACTGACGTATTCATGTGGGCGGAGTTTAGTCAAAAAACGGTTTTACTGACATCATTAAAGCAGGAAGTAGAGTTGCTCATTCTACTTGACCTAACAGCCGCATTCGACACAGTGGACCATGCCATCCTTCTGGATCACCTCCAAAATACAGTTGGACTAACAGGAACAGCACTGCAGTAGTTTAAATCCTACCTTTATGGTAGGACTGAATGAGTTATACTGGGAGACTATGAGTCCAGGCAGCTCCCTGTTACATGTGGTGTTCCGCAGGGGTCGGTTCTAGGATCGATTCTATTTATTCTCTACCTGCTCCCTCTTGGCTCTGTCATCAGCAGACATGGACTGTCATTCCACTGTTACGCCGATGACTTACAACTTTATATTAAAACTGCCCAAAGTCCCTCTACAGTCTTGTCACGACTCGACACATGTCTTCTGGAAATAAAGGCATGGATGGAAAGCAACTTCCTCCAACTAAATTCTGGGAAAACTTAGGCATTACTCATTGGAACCCCGCATCAGATCCACTCTTCTCTAGTATCTCAGTTCACCTTGGACGGCCAAGCCATCACGTTCTCCTCCCCAGTTACAAACCTAGGGGTTAGGTTTGACCCGCAGCTGACCTTCAACGAACACATTAAATATATTTGTAAAACTTCCTTCCACCATCTTCGAAATATCTCAAAACTACGTCCTTTTTGAAAGAATCTGCACTCCGGTGCGTTTTATAGTCTGGAAAATACATTATTCTGATAATTGCTCTACTGTTTTTCTATTTCACTACTACTTAAGTAAGTAAATAATTTCCAATGCAATTTTAAACAATTTTAGCGCAAGAAGTGAGCTGTTCTCTGGGCGCACCGATGTACACACACCTCAAAAGCACGCATAGTCAAAAACGCACAAACCAGGGCTGTCACCAGAACATACAGAACAGGGGGGCATTTTATTTTCATTGGGGGACACACTTCATAAAGTGAGAAACGGTCCGTTTCTCAATCCGAAGGCAGCCTCTGGAGGTTGCATATGCAGGCTTCATACTTAAACAAGCCTGGTTTATTTAAGTTAACTGAGCATTACATTCGCAAGTCATAAGCATATTACAACAATTTACGAATAACTAAGAATAATAGGCAATTTTATAATTTTTAATATTCTGAAATAAGACAGTCTTGATGACGTATGCAGCCTGCAAATGCCACCTTTGGAGGCTGCAGCCAGATTAAAATAAACGGCCACACACTGAACAAACTCATTTGAAATAGAGCAATACAACCAATACAACAAGAAAATATAAATGTATTAAAAGGAATGCTGCTGGAGTATGCTGCTGGGCACGTGTCATTGGCTGTTGTATTTGAATAAATAATTAGGTGAGTCTAAGAAAGGATTACATGGGCTATTTTGGTGAAGTTTTATTCTAAATATTATTTTGTTTGATATAATTGTGTTTTATATTCTTACATTTAATGTAACAATGCGTTAAATTATTTGTTTAAAATTTTAAAGAACGTTTGTTAGGTTGCCGTTGTAGAAAGCAGTAGTACATTTTCTGTGGTTAAATACTACTGAAAAGGGCGCCTATTCACCAAGAGAGAGTGAGAGCGTACATCCGTAATGAAAGTGAGCAAGTTCACATTTTTTCCTTCAATAATAAGTTTGACCATAAGATTAGGGGGGCACAGCCCCCTAATGCCCCCCCCCCCCTTGGCGACGGGCTTGCCACAAATAGAGTGGCGTAAACTCTGTGCACTTGACAAGAAACATTATACACAAAATTATCTCAAAATACTGGTAAGTGGTAAGTATTGTCAAGCCCAGAGTATAGTTTGTGTACGTGAACGTATACTAACAGTCGACAGCACAGCCTTGAAAAGTACAGTTTATTTGACTTGTACGTGTACACAGACGTTCAACCCATGTGTGTTGTGACAAAATGCAATGCATCTCCTAGGCTACATATTACATTCTCCTGTAGGTAGAGTTGGGAATCGAATTTCAATTCAAAGCATCTGCAGTTGGTTCATCATATTGAATTAAAAGAATGCACCCCTTTTGATTTGTTACGCATCCCGGGTGCCTTATTATTGAGGGCCATCAATAATAGAAATCTAATCACAAACGGACAAAAAACGAACGAACCGTACTCAGACCACCTCTGGACAGCTTTTAGGCGGGCCTGAGATCACTTGCTTTGTACACACTGAAGTCAACAATGGTCATGTCATTTTACCAGAGAATGCTTAACATCTCCAAAAACGTTTTCACTTATCACAAACCAGTTTGACTTTATTTCATACGTGTACAGAAGCTCTTACTGAGAATTAACAGCGATTGAACTTATTTTTGAAAATAAAAAAATCCAAGTTTATGGTTTAACTGGAATGTAGTCTGAGGTATTCCTAATGCATAAACATTTGACTGACTTTGCAGAAGATCTGGAGTGTCTGAGAATCACGCTGATCGGGAGAACTGGAAATGGAAAGAGCGCGACAGGAAACACAATACTGGGAGTAAACCGGTTTCTGAGCAAATTAAGCTCGGATTCAGTGACGGCTGTTTGTGAGAAAGGAGTTTGTAAAGTTGATGGTCGTTCAATAGCTGTTGTTGATACTCCAGGTCTGTTTGACACAGAAATGCCAAACGAACAAGTGATTGATGAAATCGTGAAATGTGTCTCAATGACAGCACCTGGACCTCACGCCTTCATCATTGTGTTGAGTCTGGTAAGATTCACTCGGGAGGAGTCGGCCACTGTAGATCTGATCAAGATGATCTTTGGTCCTAAAGTTTCACAGTTCAGTATCGTTCTCTTCACTAGAGGAGATGAACTTGAGGAATCTATAGAAGATTATGTGATGAGCAGTAAATCTCCTGAATTTAAGAAACTGATCAAAGATTGTGGAAACAGATTCCTAGTTTTTAATAACCGAGAAAGACATGACAGAAGTCAAGTTTCTCGACTGTTAAACATGATAGAAGAGGTGAAAAGAATGAATCAGGGGCAATATTTTTCTAACAGCATGTTTGAGGAGGCCGAGATGAGGATTAATAAGAAAACGGAGACAATAATGCAAGAGAAAGCGGAAGAAATTCAGTCTCAAATAGACGAATTAAAAGCCAAATATGAGACTGAAATAAAAAACATGGAGGAGAGATTGAAGGAGGAGGAAAGAAGAGGACCAGAAGCACAAGAGATCAGAAGAAATGAAACTCTGAAGAGAGAAAAAGAACAAAAGCGAAAAGCAATGGAGGAGGTATTTCAAAAGAGAATCAAAGAAATAATCAAGAAACATGAAGATGAAGCCAGAAAACAAGCAGAAGAATCGAATGAGTTCAGTAAGATTCATGTTCAAGAGCTCAGAACAGTGCTGGAAAAACACCAAAAACAACAAGAAAGACAAAATAAATTCTTTCACCGCTTTAAAACAGAAGGTGAAGAGAGAAAAAATAAAAAATGTGTCATTCTGTGAAAGACACAATTATGCTAATTATTTAAGTAAACATCATTGCATGATATTTTACACAGTCCTGAATATAAATGTTTGATTAAAGCTATCCTAGCAGGTTTAGTAAATTTGTTAATAATCCCATTAATTTTGGAAAAGGAATCAGTGTTTACCTTAAGCTTGGATGGCATTGACTGTTTGGATCGGAAATGTAGCCTGTCGGGGGACATGGTGGTGGACGGTGTTTGGGATGAGAGGGAAAAAAAATAACAGCTTTTGCGTTTCCCGAGAAACTTTACGTTCTCTTGCAAAACTTTTGGGTTCCCCCGAGAAACTTTTTTCGTTCCCTCGCAAAACTTTTGCGTTCCCCCGAGAAACTTTACGTTCTCTTGCAAAACTTTTGGGTTCCCCCGAGAGGCCTTTTGCGTGCCCCTGAGAAACTTTTTGCGTTCCCCCGAGTTGCGTTCGCTCACAGGGGGAGCCTGCGTTTTCGCGGGGAACCACGGCGCTTCGCGTGGTCGCCTGGGGCGGTTCATTGGGCGGTGGCATCATTGATGCCAGCTGTTGATATGATATATAACTACTGTTATTAAAGAATTATATGGTATTTCTTTGTATTTAAGTCCAAGTTCAAAATAAACAGTGGCATGTAACTAAGACTACTCTTGCATAGCCTTAGTTCACTCCAAAATGGTGTAGTATTGTCAATTAACGTATGCTACTTGACTTCTCAGCATTAAGATCATTATAAAAAATAATATTAATATTTCAAATTTAGAAGTGGATATAGGCTACCCCATGCCATCTAATAAAGAAGTGGGTACTCTGTATAGCTGCGTGTACCCAGCACTACACCATATGGCATCATGTGTCCGCTGTTAGATATATAACTACTGTTATTAAATAATGATATTGTTTTTCTTTGTATTTAAGTCCAAGTTCAAAATAACACTCTATAAACTGCTCCATTGTGAAACAGGTCATGTTTTTAGTTCAGACAAACACTTTATCTCCTGTCAGCAATGGTTCAGACAGCTCCCCACTAAACACAGGACGTCGAATAGACGTGCAGATCGTGTCTATATTGGGTCCGTCGGTCCATGACCAATTCTAGACATCTATTCAACGTCCAAACTAGGTCAACTATTTGGACGTCCAACCATGACCCTACTTGGACGTCATATTTACGGGCAACATTTGACGTTTAAACTGGGTAATTTTTTGGACGTCATTTGGACGTCATATTTACGGGCAACATTTGACGTTTCAACTGGGTAATTTTTTGGATGTCATTTGGACGTCATATTTATGGGCAACATTTGACGTTTGTACTGGGTAATTCTTTGGAGGTTATTTGGACGTCTATGACAGGCCTGTGTCTATATTACATGATTAGGCCTATAAAAAATTTTTTATTTACAAATATCAACATTATTGTACCAACATGATTAATCCTTACGAATAGTGTATATTCTTTTATACAGTACTGTTTTTTCTGCTTTATTTATTTATATACAAATTCATCTAAATGTACAATTAAAAATCTGTAATTAAATGCGTAGTTCGTTATATTAAAATATATGACCATATTAACATATGGCCGTGACACCTAAAATTAACATATGGCCGTGTGGCTGAGTGGTTAGCGAGACATCCTTGTAACCCAGAGATCGGTGGTTTGAAGCCCACGGCCGGCAGGAAATAACTGAAGCGTTCGGTGGTGCAATGGATGTGTAAAGTGCAGAGATAATCATTTC
The DNA here is from genome assembly GCF_027580225.2 of Misgurnus anguillicaudatus. Lineage (NCBI taxonomy): Eukaryota > Metazoa > Chordata > Actinopteri > Cypriniformes > Cobitidae > Misgurnus > Misgurnus anguillicaudatus. The sequence continues at coordinate 14,751,472 of NC_073360.2, read as the reverse complement.
TTTTCGCTTTTTTCATGTCTTTTTTCCATACACGGAGGTCCTACGGATGTAAACATTTAGACGTGCAGAAGACGTCGCAAAAAAGACGTCGCCTGGCGTTACAAAACAACCCCTTTTATGAACCGAATTTGGACGTCCAAAAATTACATGAAAAAGACGTCATTCTGACGTCACTTTGCGCAGTGGGTCAATGCATTCACAATGGAGCGGTTTAGAGATTTTTTTTACTTGGACTTAAATACAAAGAAATATGGTATAGTTCTTTAATAACAGTAGTTATATATCATATCTACAAACAGCTGGCATCAATGATGCCATTGCCTGGTGAGCTGCCTCAGGTGGCGCTGTGGGGCGCTGTGGTTTCTTGCGAAAACTTGCGTCTTTTTGCGAAAAAAATTTCTCAGGGGAGCGCAGGGGGCTTCTCGGGGGAATGCAAAAGCTGTCACATTTTTTCCCTCTCATCCCAAATATTGTTCCTCTGACGGGCTTCGTAGAAATGTAACAATAAATACAGTGTAAAAGTTTAAGTTTAATCAACTTGGATTTACAATTCATTTAATCTTTTTTGACTAGTGAGGAGTTGCTTTAAATGATAAAAATAAAGTTACATTGACTTAAGTTATTAAAAATTTGTTTTTTATTTTATTTATAGTGCAACAAGGAATTTTTACAATGTATACAGTATTCATAGTTGAAAAAGAAAATTACTCCAAGAGGTAAATTATAATGGGGTTCCTTTGTTTCAAATGTAAATTGGAGAAAAGCCTGGCTTTTGCCTAGTAATTTGGTCATGACAGCCAATAGCGCTTTACATTCTTAGCTAACGTAATAATGCATGATCTCCCCTTTATTTTCTGCCCTTTCTTGCTAAAATAATCTCTAAGATTTATGAACAACAAAAAAGTACACAATTTGAGACATTAAGATGATTTATTTAAAGATGCATGGTAAAATTATTTGGTTTTATTTTTGTCATTTATTGGCAGACCTGCCAACCTGTACGCATTTTGCGTAGCAGGTACTCATTTTGACCTCAATGTACGGTGGTACGATTTGTCACTCTAAACTACGCAAAAACCTGATGACGCCTCTGCCGCGCGAAGTACTCGAAACAAGCAACAGAAAAAATAAAAAAAGTCCAATCATAGCACTGGGCTCATCCTCCACATAGAAAGTGGGGATGATTGACAAGTCGTATGGGCTAATCAGTAACAAGAGTCTGCTATCGACGGAACCTAAAAATCCCGTGTGATCTCTGTCCTCCACCCGCAGTCTTTTTCAACGGAGAGTCAAGATGTCTGACCCCCTAAGGTAAACTGGTCAGGGTGGATGTGCACAGTTGAAATAATGATTTAGTTTAATCCTATGAAGTCGACGGTCTCGCGGGCTCCGTTTCATAACGTGCACTTGACCGCAAGATACGTAAACATTACTTCTGATTTGTAAATTAGCATATTTTATAATTGAGCGCTTACGAAAAAGTACCATGATTTTACCATGGGGGACAGCATCTAGTTTTAGTCAAATAAAAACGGAAAATTCACTCTCAGTGAAGGGAATCCACCTGACACCCGAGTGAAGCGGATTAAATGCGCTCTACAATAACGCGCTCTTGATAATTGTCAATAAAATAAAACGTCATATACAAACCACATCAAATAAAGTTTTATACATGGAGAATATCTCGTGTCTTGAGCACTCACGTGATAGGTGCCTACGCCGTATGTACTTTACTGTAAACAAAGCTACAATAAATTAAAGACAGACATACAGTAAACAGCAGTACTGTCACAGTTATGGTTGAATTTAAAGCAGTGTTAAAATACTGTATTAAACTGGGTAGTTAACTTACAAAATGTAATTCAGTCATAGTTTACATAACAGTACAGACCGTACAAACCTTTGAGTTTCTTTATTGTGTGGAACACAAGTTATTTTGAAAAGTGTTGGTAACCAAACAGTGTCTGGTTCCTACTGCTCTCCATTGTATTTTTTGCTAGTCAACAATTTTTTTCAGGGTTCCCGCGGGGTCTTAAAAAGTCTTAAAAAGTCTGAAATTTAGAAAGTTAAATTTAAGGCCATAAAAAGTCTTAAAAATGGCCAGATTTTCACCCTAGGTCTTAAATTTAATTAACCCAAGTCTTAAATTTCTTAACTCCATTTATTCCCGAAAAGGTTGTCCGAAAAAAAATAAAATGGTAAATTAAAATGCCTCAGTGACGGAGGAAGAATGTATTTGATGGGTGGGCCTCTAAAAAGAAAAGTTCTGCACTTTGCGTGTCACTGAATGTCTCTTCAATCCAGTTTTTAATCATTATTTTTAAAGAGAATACAAATGTAGGCTATTATAATCCACGCAATTCATGCCATAAGCTATATTTCAGATGTTGTGATCCGACTGTATACTTATATAAAAATCTTTTCTGTGTTAATTTAACCAACTAGCCCGTGGCTTACCAGAGCATTTGCAAGGTTCTGAAACAGAGGACCCAGAAGCGAAAAAATCAACACTGCTTTATTGAAAATCAACTTAAACAGTCAGGCCGTCAAGTCCCGCGCCATCAACAATGAGTCAACTTTAGTGTTACACAGTTTTCATATGCAGCCTACAAATGCGACCTCTGGAGGCTACAGTCTTCGGATTTAGAAACGGACTTGTTTGCAACACACAACAAACCACGAACAGCCTTTTAATAGTAAATTTCCTTTTCATTTAATTATTGTGTAATTAGAGAGGGGAATAAATGCGATGGCGGTATAGTGCATATTTATGCATATAACGTATGGGTGGAGAAAGTGTAAAACATGTGAACAAGCCACATATCAGCAGCTGACCATACTGATCTTCCCATATTAGTGGATTTTATTTGTCAAAATAAATAAATAAATAAATAAACAAAGATATAATAAAAATATAATGTTTTGAGAATTTCTGAGATCATTGTGCCGCTTTGGTCTTAAATTTCACTCATAATGGTCTTAAAAAGGTCTTAAAAAGTCTTAAATTTGACTTGGTGAAACCTGCAGGAACCCTGTTTTTGTGTTTCACTCAAGAACGAAATCATGACGGTTTGGAACAATATGAGTAAATGATAACTGAATGTCATTTATGGGTGAACTATCACCCACTATTTAACAGGAATATCACTTTAACAGTGTTTGTGGAGACATGCTAAACTTTGGAGAATACAGTATTTAACATTAATAATGTTATTAATCACCATGTATGGCAAATTTTGTTAAACATGATTTTATTCACATTTATAATTATTTTTAAAGCAGATTATGACTGGATGGGAAAAAAGTGAGTGCAATGTGCAGCATGTTACCTTAAAAGTTACCAAGAGGTGTGTGTGTGCGTGCGTCTGCGCGTGCATGTGTTAAATTATATGTTAAAAACCCGTGTTCTGTCCTTTCGGCCGATGCTACTGTACTCAAAAAAATGTTTCAAGGTTGGCAGGTCTGTATTGGGTTTACAATTTAATGTATGAATTGAATTGTGTGATTCTCAATGATACAACTTCGTTTTATCCCCTGAATTTTCACTGAACAGAATTATAAGTACACTTTTGCCCCCGTTTTAATGAGCTGATAAAGACTATTTCTATGTAGCCTATACACAAAAGACTCTCAAATGTTCACAAATCTGTCTAATGCTGGATACACACCAAAAGTTAACCGGGCTGATTTCCCCCCTTGCAACTTTGTCCCGATTATCTTGCTGATTCTACAGATTATCTTATCAGATTTTCCCTTGATGTGTTAAAAGTGTCCGAACCTGATCGGAAAAACGTTGGAGCCGCCCTGATCGCTGATCGTAAATATTAAAAGTGTATCCCATTCGATCAGAAACATTTTAAGTTATGCTGATTAAAAGTCTCCTCACATCCTGATAGCAATCACTATGTTAAGTTGTTTAAATTTTTTTGTAGAAATTTTTGTCATCTGTGAAAGGCATGGGACCAAAAAATGTTAAACCAATGAGAGATCTCGGTCCGAACGGACGTTGCCTTTTTTGTCCCTCATCCATAAGTGTAATTTGAATGCCACCGCACAACTTGTCCACGCAGACACCATACGTCATCGGTGCGTTCATGTGCGTTCACCTCCCGTCTGTAAACAGGCAAACTTTCCTGCTGAATTGAGAACCTGCACAGGACCCACAAAACGAAGAAATGTTTTATTACAACAACAGCAATAACCCAAATTAACATCGGTAACTACTGCCTTACCACGAGATGCAAACAGCTGAAAGGGTCGTTGCACTGTTTATTTTGGTAAGGTAGGTACAGGATATGTTTGTATTGAGATGGATTCAGATATTCTACTTTGATGAAACATTGTGTTGCTTATGAAGTTTGTTTGTCTACGGATTAGCGTAACGATATAGTTACTACGTCTACACAACCAAACGTGTGCTTAAACTAATTCTGATGTAAACCAGTTGTTTATGTTGCTTATTTTGGAAATGTTATTCACTTTGTCCTGCAAAGTTTTCTCACTGGTGAATGAGACATGACCGTCTGATCTGTGCGTGTTCATGTGTTTTGAAAGAGGCGTGACTTTGAATGGCAATTTAAATGGAGGGTGGGATCGTGATTTCATTGCTAGTAAGCTACCGTTAGCATTTTTCAAAATGTGATACCCTACCTTTAAACGTGTTTAATATACGATCCTGTTGTGTGGGGGGAACCCCCGAGGACAAATGTGCTCACGCTCTTGAGATTATCACATGAAACGAAACAATATCCAATCAGAAAGTGAGATGATGGAAGATGGAAGCAAGCAGTCATGGCGCAGCACAAAGTGAAGTTGATGTGGAAAGGAGAGATGGAGGATCAGCTTGTTGATTTGTGGCAACAGCACGAATGTTTATACAATGTGTCTTGTAAAACATTCCAAACACTATCATTGAAATTTCATCCTGTATATCATTCGCCATGCTTATTCTGAAGAAGTGCTCACTAACACAGATTTAAACAGATTTGTGACTAGGGCTGGATATTGGCAAGGGCCTCACGATACAATATGTATCACGATACAATACGTTGCATGTTGCGATACACCGCAATACTTTTTCTTTTTTTAAAATCAAAAATAGTGCTAACTTTTTTTTAACTTTTTTTTAAGCCAAAGTGCTTCCACACGTTGGCTTTGAATTTTCGGCCATTTTCTCACTCCCTCTAACTTCTGAGGTGTTTCAAATATCGATAGTAGAGATTGAAGTATCGATACACTATCGTGTAAAAATGTATCATGATAGTTTGCTGTATCAATATTTTTGCACAGCCCTATTTGTGAACAATATTTGAGAGTCTTTTGTGTACATAGGAAAAAGTCGTAGATCTTCAGCTCATGAAAAATGAGGGCAAAAACAAAAGTGTTGGGTTTATATTTTTGTTCAGTGTATATGTTTTTATATGTTCTCTATATCTATAATTTTATTTTAAAACAAAATTAAACAAGATAACAAGCAAGGGGATGCAGTATTAAAAAGATGATCATTTAAAGCTGTCATCTTTCTTTTTGTATGGCAACAGTGAGCTCTGTTTTACACCTATTTGTATACTGTATGTTTGTAATCATTATAATATAACTTTGACAATTAATTTCAATTACTGGACACTGAAGGTGTGATGAGCTAGGTTGCCAATAATGATATTAAACAGATAAAACGGATTCAAAATTTAAGCAGGAAATCTGGAACCTTCAAATGATTTTTGATTTGTTCACTTACAGTATTGTCTTATTTACCATCTATAAAATAGTCAAAATAAGTTTACCCAAACAAAAGGGTAGATTGTTTTAAAAAGCTTTAATGTTCTGAAAAGCCAGAGAAATAGTATTGGCTATTTAAAACACATTACAATGATTGTCAAATGCAGATTCAGTTTAATGGTATTAAATCCATTGCTTTGGTTAAATCCCTTCATAGAAGACTAAATGATGTATTTCATGAAATTACAAAGTATAGAATCTAAAAGAAAAACAACAATTCAAACTGAACTCATTCAATCAAAATGAAACATACAAAAATGAATAAAGTGCCTTTTATGAGCAATTGAACAATAATCCTGTTGTGATGGCTTGATTCAGTCATCAGCATTTAGTTTGTATCATGTTCAGTAAACACCCGCACACCCACATTATGAAATAATGCAAAGTTGACATGTTAGAGAGTGGTTGAGATCTTTTAGGCACAGCTGAATGATAAAATGTTGTTATGCACATTTATACACAGCATTAAATGTACAGTTTGCATCTTTTTGTATTACAATTACGTGGCTCTCAACTAAAGAGAAATAACTGACCACAAGTGTAAAGATGAGATAAAGTGCAGTCAAATTAAAGTCATCAGTACTGAAATACTACACGATGAGAATGAAAAACACCAAGACATGATAAACTGTAATGTAACTGGAATGTGATTTCCAAACTCAATGCAATTACATTAAATTGAAAAAAAATCACTAAAGTTATTTTTGTTCCTGAAATGAAGTATAAATCTGCAGCAACTGAGAGCAAGTTTGTTATAATAATGAGATGTTAATCTTTAAAGTACCTACCTATGTTAAATCGTAATGTATTAGATATGCTAAATAGTTAATTCACACAAAACAATGAATTCTGTCATAATTCACCAATACAAGGTACTCTGTACTTTGAATGTGAGCTATAAAAAGTAAAATGATAAAAAACACCATTAATAAAATTACAATTTGAGATCATGACTTTAAAATCTGATAACTTTGTGGGAGGAGCAAAATTGAATTACAACAAAAATCGCTACCTGCTGCTGCAGCCATCAAAAGTCATTCTGGATACTAAAAATTTGCCCATAGGCTTCATGTAAACAACATCGACCTCTAGTGGACTAACATGGAGACAATATGAGGGTAAGCAAATCATGACAGAATTTTTATTTTCTGGTTAAACTTTAATATTTACTCTTTATTCTGACTTGCACGTTTTAGTTAACAAAGGACAAATCTTATCCTTGTAATTAAAAAAAAATTAAGTGTTTAATAAACACAGTTAATATATACAGTAATGCACATAAGTGGCTTATTACTCAGTGCCAGCACTAAACTATAGTGTCCGAATCCACCAAAACACATTAATCTTCTTTCTAAATTTCTTTGTCTGACTTTAATTCTGCAGCCTAATGCATAAAAAAACGCCTGAGAGTTTATAGTGGTCGCCTCCAACTAAACAGACCGTTTCAGGCTTGGAAACACAAACCGGTGAACCCTAAGCGGTAGCAGTATAAAGACAGAACTGTAAATAAAGGGCTGTATGTGATGTGAGCGCCTCTTTAAAGGCACAACAAGGCGGATGTGGGTCTCCAGCGGGCAGAGGAGTCATAAGGAATCTCTGCTTTCGGCACAGACATCACAGACCCGCACCGGGTGGTCCCAGCCGTGAGAGGGCACGGGTCTGGTCTTAGCGGAGCACTTGCTGCACACTCCCTGCCCGCATGCCCTGCAGTGATGCTTTGACATGCTGGGGGTGAAGGTCTTACTGCAGCAGTGGCACTGAGTGATCTCATGGTCCGGGACCCAATATTCTGGCCTCGCAACACCCTTTACGAAACCTGTGTATGGATTAAAATGGGAGAACGTGAAAGAGAAGAGATGATAATTAGCACTGAAAAAATATATAATGCTAATTCATAGAGCATTCAATAAGTACTTAAAGGTAAAATGTGCTTTTAAGTCCCACTGTGATTTGAAGGTTATGATTAATTTGCATATTCATTAATCAAAATAAACTATATGAAGCCAGAATGTAGAGTTTATATTCAAGATGAGCATTAAGGGAATTACTGACTGCAGGCAAAGATATTCCCCAAGATGCATCACTGCCACTGCTATGGATGGGGGGATCGCAATGGTCTATATGGCCACTCTAACAAAGAAAGTCCCGGTTTCCAGTTAAAAGAGCCAATCGTCAACCGTTGTACAGACTTGTCACCAATATTCAAACACCCGTAAATAAGATTGGCAAGTACTACTTCATGATATTTAGCAAAACCTGAAGGTATTGCAAACATGGCGTTGCAGTGACACGACTTTCTTAAAAAGACTTTGCTACAGGGGGACTTTGAAAAAACTTTGATGGTATTATTAAAACTAAACCATACTGAAAACAAATAAATTTCACAATAAATGTAATTTTTGTTTAATATTCAGTGATGACTTTTGTTGTGTATCAACAATACTCACACAAAGGGTAATCCACAGCAGTGGAGACCATTTCAAGGGTGGACTGCGCAACTTCTGTCACTCTACGGGCGACTAGGGATCGGGGTTCAATCTGGGCCACTACAAGGGACATATAACCCAAACCAGGGGCTTTAAAAACTTTAAAAAGTAATTTAAACCAGTAAGAATGATATTATAGATACGAAAATACATGTAAGGATACAAAATTTAAAAGCTAAGTTACTGTCTGTACTCACCCTGTCCAGCAGGTGGCGCTCCTCCTTGTCTATAACAGGCATCACAAACTCTTACAGGGGTCCCACCCCAGCCCTTCTCAGGCACGGGCATACTGTGTGTAGAGCAGGCCTGACAGAAACCCTCACCACACGCCCGACAGTGATGTTTCCTTTCAGCTTCCTCAAACTTTCTATTGCAGCCATTACATTTCTAACAATGTAGCAGACAAAAAGACAGTGTAAGAGATTTTCTACCTCATAGCATTTGTAATATATTGTCTAGCAGGTAAAAACAGTTAAAAAACTATGTGGAAGACACATTTTTCAGATGTTGCATTGTATCATAATATATCAAAGTTCACCCCTCCCTTTCGAAACGCGTAGAAAGGCTACGGTAGCCGTCACAGGACAAACACCTTAAGTCCAATTTATAGTTGTGCGTAAGGTTTTATGCTGTAGTTTATCTGCTGTAGGTTATCCGTACCCTCTGGGTAGCCTGACATGCACCTTGACAAATTTTTAACAGCATTTCATACATCTTAGGACTTATAAAAAGGTCTAGATTTATTTAAAGATGCTACTTTTGGATATTTTCTTTCTAATAATTAGCAACAAATAGCTCCATTTACTTACAATAACTGTACTGTAAATATTCTTTAAAATGTCTCCCTCTTGTGTTCGACTACAGAAACAGCATAAATGTGAGTAATCGAGCCACTGCATGTGCATTCTGCCATTCAATATATTGTAAGACAAATATACTCACAATGATTTCAGCGTTAGGTTTCCAGTAGGGTGGAGCCACCTGATCTGTGAGCCAGGCAGTTACAGCTTTGGTTGGTCCTGAACTGTATTCAGTCACTGACTGGATGATATAATTCACACCATCTAAAACCCTCTGAGCTGCATTCTGATGGTCCGTCTGGAAAGTGTCAGTCTAGAAACATAAAACAAACGTGAGCCTCAATGGAGTAATCACATTTAAAAATGAGGAAGTGGTGCAAGGACTTACCCCCTGCCACACATGCTTAACCTCCGGACGCACCACACTGCTCTCTGGGTCCTGGTTGCCTATCCAGTACTGTCTGCTCCTGTAGATGATGCCACAGCTGGCACACTCCAAAACATATCCAGAGAAAGACTGGGTTAAAACTTAAAGATGAAGACAGGCTTTAATGTCCAGCTTACAACATGTCACTCACCCAGACCATGCATACTTGGCAAGACCAAGCCATTGGTTTTCGGTTGAGGCAGATGTTTTGGGCACAACAATCACTTCCCGTCCACCCTCATAGCACCTCTGTATAGGTAAAATAATTGATTTGTCAGGGTTATTCAGGTTCAGCTTTAAATTACAACATCTATACATATTACGGTAAATAGCTCAATTAATGTGTTGATTACCCTTTTAACAAAATGTACATTTAGAAACTAAGACCAATCGATTTGCTTTATTGACAAAAATAAGTAAAATAACAACGAATATTAGGAATAAAACGCGACCCATTTTTTTGTGATTTACTGTTTACTGCAAAACAACAACATCATCCTACATAAAGTAAAGAATATTCATGTCAAAGATTGAAATCAAACTATGATGCTCTTTATCTCAAAATGAGATTTTGAGACTTTAGCCTGGTTTTCACAGACAGGGACACAAACAGTTCAAAGCAAAGGTGGTGGGAAGTTGTTACCTTGCAGATGAGAACTTTATTGTTGTATTGGTGGGCATAAGAATGGCATGAACCACCAGAAAGAAGGTTGACATTTGCTAAGAAACTAAGACCAATCGATTTGCTTTATTGACAAAAATAAGTAAAATAACAACGAATATTAGGAATAAAACGCGACCCATTTTTTTGTGATTTACTGTTTACTGCAAAACAACAACATCATCCTACATAAAGTAAAGAATATTCATGTCAAAGATTGAAATCAAACTATGATGCTCTTTATCTCAAAATGAGATTTTGAGACTTTAGCCTGGTTTTCACAGACAGGGACACAAACAGTTCAAAGCAAAGGTGGTGGGAAGTTGTTACCTTGCAGATGAGAACTTTATTGTTGTATTGGTGGGCATACTGGCACAGTCCATCAGCCAAATGAGGGATGCCATCTTTCTGGTGGTTCATGCCATTCTTACACCGAACGCTAAAACCATAACAATTTTGGAAACTTTAGCTTTGACTTTGCAAATCTACATGCATAAGCTTTCACAAAAAAGTCACAGAATTGAAGGGCAAAACAATTCTGTTTTCAAACAGATTTCCTGAACACTTATAAATCTGCTATTGCTAGAGAAAATCACACACGGTTCCCTGTACAAAAAGCAAGAGCAGAAAGTAATTTAACAAAAAGACAAACCTTAGTAGGGATGTTAACCGAACATTAACCGTTAACTGATTCGATTTTAATATTAAATTGTGTAAAAATACAGTTGACGGTTGTCTGTGACCCGGTAAAAACAATACAAACATTTTATTTAATTTGAACGTGCAAACAGCAGCAACAGATCAACAACAGAACCAGGATTTATACATAATCAAATTTTCATGCATCAAAGAGCGCGCGATCAGTCCAGAGGATTGATATCCAAAAAAGGTGTATTGTCTCTTTTTCATATACCACAGTGGACATTTCTAAAGCAGGACACATTGAAATTTTTTTTTTTTGCTTTTGCGTCTTCTTTTTATGTTAGTGCAAGAAGAGAGATGTTTATGGTCAGGGTCTAGGGCAGGGGCGATCAACAAGATCTGTCCAGACGAAGCGTGTCATCTTGCGCACACGCATGCGTCTCCGTGCAGCTTCCAAGCCATACTCAAGCATGGACACATATGCAGTCAAATGATTTATCAAACAAATTATTACATTACCAGACCGTCAGGGCAGGAATAATTTATGTCAGTTACAGGCCGTTCACAAATTAAGGATAGAAAAGTATCGAAATGTCTGTAAGCACCTGTCGACACGCACCGTGCGTTAACTATTTTTTTAACTGATAATATTAATTGGTCATAAATTCTTACATCTGGTTAACAGTTAACCCGGTCAATATGAACATTAGCTTTAAATTGCGCACAATCTTTAATATTGAAATTGCAAGTTCAAGATTAGATCTAATAACATCTATGTGCATCTTGAGCTTCTTGTGTATTAAGTTTGTGATATTAGTTTGGTTGAATCTGTGTAACGTTTTGGATGTGACATTTGCTGTCAAAACTTGAAATTTAAATTTTCAGAGAATGCATTTCTTACCAATCTGTTTATATTTTCTTCTTTATATTTATACAAACTTTGTAGAATTTATGTGAATTAAAAAAGGCACAAACTAGCAGTGATAATACCCAACAAATGGAGAAGGGATGGCTCTTTAAAGAAAAAAGAATATTTTATTGTGTGCACATTTTTGAGGTAGGAACACTGTTATGGACGTGACAATTCTGAAATTTGCACTTACTTAACTATGAAAAATAAAATGTTTTAACAGAGACTTTGCATGGGTATTTAAACCACCAAATATTGACATCGGAGTATGGTTAAAAAACTTTGGGTAAAAACTTTACCTTTCATTCTAAGGTTGACATTTGCATGTCCGAAATCAACAACTTCCGTACTATATAGTAGGCGAAAATCAGTAGACGAGGCAAGAGAAGTATGTCCGAATTCATAGTATTCAAAACACAGTAAAGTACCCAGATCACCTACTACTTCTGGCAAATTTTTGTAGTGTGCATTCAATGGACACTTTACTTTCCCATGAGCCCCTGGGAGAGGCAAAAGAAAAAGGAGAGGCGTCGTATTTAAAAATGTTGCAAAGTGGTAACCTGGTTCAAATGCAAATACATATAAAAACAGCTGTCCCTTGTGGTTATATTGGGCTTGTTTAAAGCAGCATTTCACCAATAGAAACATTAATATTTATTGAAAGTGCATCATATTTGTAATTTGGTGCCTATTTGACCGAGAAAGCGCTGTTTGTAGTCTCACCCTCTCAACAAAGATATAGCACTTCCTTCTTTCAATGATGCAAAATGATTTTTACATCATTGAAAGAAGGAAGTGCAACACTGAAATCTGTATTTCTCCTGTCACAGCGGCAACTGAGGAAATGATGCACGACCATTCAAAAACATGACTGGGGTTCTAAATATACAAAACTTAATGGAAATGGGTGAAGTGTCCCTTTAACGTCATTCAGGTGTACTCACTTGTTGTTATGACGATGTGTATCATGGGATGTATCAACATGGCGGATATAGCATGTTCAAATTTCATTGATACTATCCATATTCATACTATACAGTACTGTTTTAACGGTCAATGAGTAGGTACTTAATCTTAATTCAGGACGTACCACAGTATGCGATATTGTACATTGGTTATAACATTAAAGTCTGGAGGGTTACAATGAAGCAGTGTCCTCCTCCTCATTATTCTGCAATCATGCTACATCAGTGTGCATTCAATCTACTCGGCTTTGAGCACTGAGTGAACTTACTTGCAGCTGAGACAGGCTGATGGACACGTGAAATATTCGTCAGGAAAGAAGGAGCATATGTTGATTTTCTCATCTGAGATCTCTCCACAGAACCTGTCACTCAATGCCTGAAAAAAGACAGAGCAGTGAAGATCAGATTCAGCTAAATGTATTTAGCAGTATTTCTCTTTAAAGAGTACCACTTGAATTGCTTTATAATATTATTATAAATATATTAATACAGTGTGCCGTAAGTGAACCCTTTTTAGAGCCGCTGCGACGAGTTACCTTCAGTGCACTGAACACGATGGCAGGCTGTCGTGGAGCTCGAGTGGCTGTGTTGTTCACCTGCTGGTTGACTATCTGAATTAACTGTGAGTAGTCTGTAGGTGGAGTGATGGTCTGAGTCCCAACATACTGAACCGAGTTGAAGGCTTCTGTGCTCTGGCCAAGATCATGAAAACGCTTTTGAAGAAGTGTGTCTGCTTGCACCGAGACAGAACTATCTGTATTTAAGAACAAAAATGGATTTATCTTCACACTGAAACACACAGATCTCATTTAGTCACTAGACAAAAGCACTAATTTTAATCAATATAAATATTAAAAGTGTATGTGTATATAAAACTTGCTATTTAGCAGACACTTTTTTTTATCTATGAATGTTTACATTATCAGGGTAAGATGGTCCACATGGGAATAATATCTTTACTTAAGGGCGTAATCGTAATTGAGCAATGTATTCTTAGTACATCTCTGCACCTGCGTCATCTCACCTTGAGATTAATCCTGCAAACTGTGTCTAAGGCAACTAGATACTGTAACCATAAAGACACCTCTTATTCATAAGTTGACAAAAAAAGTGTACCTGCCGCGTGATCACAGTGGATATTGTGTTACCTAAACTAAAAACACTTCATGGGATATTCTTAGACAAGTGCATGTGTGGACCCTGAGCCCTGTGCCTCCGAGACAGACAGCAGACAGAAATGACAGTAGTGCGGTTGGCGAAAACGTTAATGTTATTCATTGTTATTCAAACAAACACACATGTAAACACTATGGCAATATATTTTCTAAAAAAAAAAAAAAGTGAGGTCATGTTTATCGAGGTCAAGGTTATGTTTAAGTTTGATAAGTAGTGCTGCCTCACGATTAGTCATGACTAATCGTTTGCAGAATAAAAGTTTTTGTTTACATAATTTATGTGGATGTACTGTGTATAATAATTATGTATAAATACACACACACACACACACACACACACACACACACACACACACACACACACACACACACACACACACACACACACATGTATATAATTAAGAAACATTTGCATGTGTATATACATGTTTATATTTAAATATAATCTATATTATATATAAATATAAATATTTATTATATAAATATCTTTTTTTCTTAAAATTATACATGTATGTGTGTGTATTTATATAAAAATAATTATTATACACAGTACACACACATATATTATGTAAACAAAAACTTTTATTCTGCAAATGAATAGTCTCGACTAATCGTGAGGCAGCACTAGTGATAAGTAGATAAAGAAATCATCGCGATAGGCCTAGTGCTAATTATTCTGTTTGCAATATTTTTTGTATGCAAATTACAAACCCCCTTGTGTGGATTTTTATAACTCAATCTGTGACTCATTTCGGAGGTTGCATCGTCCGATGCGAGGTCGCTTTTATGGGCCATTGTTGTCTCATTTAAGTAACTGGCAATCGTGATGTCAAGACATTGAGTAAACACTATTGAGTAAACTGGCAGTGGGTGGGATAACACAGAACAAAACAAAAACAGACAGAGAACGCACAAGAGAATAAATGGCTATGGAATTGTTTTTCGGAGAAACAGATACGTGAACATAGCATGTTTCATAAATATCTACAAATATATTCCAGTATTTTTTTAAGGTAGTACAGTCAAAAACCTATCTATAGCCCCTTTAAATAATATGGGCTATTATCAATTAAATGGACATTTGATGCATTTGAAGACACCCATATTTTAGGAATTTAGCTTATTTGGGAATTTATGCTACTTGGGCAGAGTGACTTGCACAACTCTGACCAAACTCTGCTCCTCACCTGGGGGCTTCTCAGGTGCTGCGAGCAAATCACTCCGCCCAAGTAGCAGTGCTATGTCTTCTGAAAATATATAGTTTCCAGTATGTATACTGTTAAAAGATCGCTGTGTCTCATATGTCCTTGTTATTTGTACACGGTGTGACAATACAGATCACAACACATAAATATGAGAATGTTTGCGTTGTTTTGTCACTTATTGAGAGCAGTATGCTAGCTGAAGCCATTCACTTCCAGTCTTTGTGCTAAGCTAAGCTAGTGGGGGCTGCATCAGACAGAGTTACAGCACGCACGGAGATGTGAAAGGTATGTATGGACTTATCTAACTCTGGGGGATACGGTGAATAAGCTAAATTCCCAAAATATGGGCGTGTTCCTTTAATTATGTGAAAGACTCCATTCAATTTTACTTTTTCTGATTTAATATTTGAAACTTCACCATATGAACGTAAAAAAAATCAGAATTGATAATTTAACTAAAGGACACTAGAAAAAGAAATGAAATTCTATTCACTAAGCAGAGAGAAATAAAAGCAGATATGACGAAACAACACAACATTAGCAAATCTTCCTGTGAGTTTCTTCACCCCCTGGCTATATATAAAGGCCTCAAGAGGGTGTACAGACCTACATTTTAGAAACAATCCCTGTGCTTCAGGCTAGTCACACTGACATGTATCAGAAAAACACTTTCTTTGTACTGATAAACACAACCCAGGCTCACATACATACCACTGCCTAAATTTCTGCATAACCTAAAATACATTGCTGCTGGTACATAGCACTGCATCTTTCCAGTGGAATGTCCACTAGACATTTGTTGAGTTTTTGGTTGCTTTGAAGAGGGATGTTTAAAAGTTACGAAGCAGACACATGCACAATTTAAAACCTGCTCGTCTTTGTTAAAGGTGCACTGTGTAACTTTTAGAAGGATCTCTTGACAGAGATGCAATATAATATACATAACTATATTGTTAGTGGTTTATAAAGACCTTACATAATGAATTGTTACATTTTTATAAATGTTTAAATGCTAATAATGTTCAGTATTGTCTGCTGTGCAATCTTGAAGAAACATATTTCAGGTTATGAAGAAATGTAGGGTACGTAATTCCAATGAGTCTGTGTAGGATTAACAATAAGTACTTACCATGACCCAACAGCTGTGTGCGAGAAGTCTCCTGAAAAACTATTACAGCGGGCCCAAGGCTGGACAGAGGCACATTTAAACCACAGCGGTTGGAAAGCGTCTTGAGCTCAGGGGTAAAGTACTTCAGGTAAGCGGCCGACGCGCTGCCGAGGAACTGAAACAAGTCGTTGTGCAGCCTCTCGGCTCGTGTGCGGTAAATGGCCACATCTGACACGGCCAGAACCTTCAGCAGCAGACGCATCCGCCGGTTCAGCTGGTTGGTGGCACCGAGCAGCCCCTCCGTATCTAGCACTATCAAGTTTAGGTGAGGATCGTAAGCGGCCCATACCCCCACTGTGCAGGAGGTTGGGGAAGGAGACGTAGCAAACACCTCCTCGCCTTCGAAAAGAACGTGATTGAGCGTGTGGGACTTGCCGTCACCCGTGTTGCCGAAGATGGAAACAACTTTGACTCCTTGAGCGGCACTGCAGCCCAAACGCTGCAAAAAATGGGCTTCGTCCTTCACCTGGGTGAGAGAAAAAGTATATCAGACTATAAGTCTAAAATAATATAAAACACTTTGGCAGCTCAAAGCTAGTTGCCATGCATATCAGTATGTCTTATCCTTGGGATCAAACCCATGACCTTTGGATTCCTAATGTTATACCTAGTAATAGCTCTTTTGTGCCCCACCCAATCTAAGTCATTATTTATAGGCATGAAGTCATCATGAGTCATCCCAAAGTATATGAACCTACCTTAACTTTTCTCCATCTAAATATATCTCTATTCCAGAATATCAGCATTCATACGGCATTACTCTCTATATAATGTCTGCATTGGATTGCTATCCATTTGTTATGTCATGACTTATGGAATACTGTTTCCGGGTTCAAGACTCCACTCATTTCAATAGAGGATATTATTTAAACAGCTGTTATAAGCACTATTACACATTTAAGCGATTTTTTTTAACAAAGCAGTCTCCAGGCTTACAGAATCAGAGACAGCAATATATTAATAATTCCTAAAAAAATCCATGTCCACGAGTCCATGTCTGGTCATCTCGGATTTTGTTATGGAAATAAAAATTAAGACTGGGTGTTTTTGGTAGTTTTACATTATGATACAAGTGAATGTTAGCATGATTTCTTTGTTATTTCACTATGGCATTTGAGATCGTCTGGACCCGGAAGCGCTGCATGATGTCAGACTTAACAAACGGAAGTCTGTCTGTAGAGACAATACAATAATTGCTTTGTGTCAGTCTGGCTACAGTTAAGTGTTTAAAATGCACAGTTCTGTATTATCAATGATGATTCTCTATTAAATATATTTAGCTATAAAACAGCAGCATGCCGGATTTACCTACAACTAAAGAAACTTTGTATTTTTTCCCTTGTTTGTGTTGAACAAAATTGCTCTACTACATAAAAAAACACCTTCTGCTACACTTGCAGAAAAAATTTATAGTAATAATATAGTAAGAGGGCTGTCTCAATTATTAAATAATCGCCTCGTCGTAATTGTTTTACCTCATTGCGATGATTTCAGATCACCGCAATGATTGCACATCTCTCTAAAAAACACAAGGGGGGGCTGCAGCACCTGTATAAACAAGACAATATCGCTGGCGTTCCTTAACCTACAGTGTAACACGATACATTGCAAAGCCACTTAATACAGTGGGAAAAAAAAAACAGCATTTAAAGAAATGTTGCAAAACTTTAATAAGCAGTAACGATTACCAGGTAAAACATACATTTCCAAAACAAATTTAGGGAAGTGAAGGACGCTTTTCTTAAGGATATGTAAGGAATAGATTATCGTGTTACTATGTGGTCCTGTGTTGATTCAGACACTTTATGTTTATATCTTATGAATAATTTTCAGTTTTTGAAAGATATATTCATTAAATAATTATTTTGAAATATGTGTTGTGTGTATTCATATTTACTGCCAGGAAAACCTTGCAAAATATTTTATTTAAATAATCACAACAATGTGTGAAAATTATTTCATGAACAAACAAAAATTATGAGAATTAAATGTCAAAGCAACACACAATTAATTGCCATAGTAATCAAAGCCTAAACAAGCAATTAATCATCATAATCGTCACAATTTGTTAACCGTCAGCCAAATTTTATAATCGTGACAGCCTTATATAGTAATATAAACGTAGTTGACAAATATTTAGAGAATTTTTTTGTAAAAAACTATTTTTGAAGAAACAAATCATATATTTTTGTGGTGTGATGTTTGAGAAAATATAAGGGGTCACAAACTATTAATTATTTTACTCGTTTCACAAATTTTTTGCGAACTGTACCATAAAAATTTGACTTTTGAATTATTATTTTTTAATATGTGACACTGACATTTTTTATTGGGGCCAGAGAAATTTTTTGCAGGGCAAGTGAAAACCTGAACCGGCCAGTATACATTTTTTTTGTGTTGAGCCCTGGATGTATTCTCTTTGTTAGACACTTATTTTCATATAGTTTTATTTATTTAATATGAAATTATGAATGACATAACTTTCCTCCTATGACTAGTTAGACATTTATGGAGCAGTCGTGGCCTAAATGTTAGAGGTGTGAGTTTGTTCACAGAGATACTTGACTCCAGACTTGACAATCATGTCACTTAACTTCAATAATTACAATTCAATTCGATTCAGTCATGGAGACTTTAGTAAACTAGACTTTTAATAGCAAACTTTGCTGTCATCCATTAAAAACAGTTAAAAATAATTTTAAATATCATTTTTATTTTAGGATGAGTGATATTTATATCTCCCCTACTGCAATTCTCAACTATTCTTTATAATTATTTGAGATATAAACAAATAAAAACAAATCTGTGGTTATTTTATGCGTGTCACACAATAGGACATTACATCACACTAAAATATACCATTGCATTGTATGATTATACATCTTAAAATGAATGACTAACAAACATATTATATAGTATTCTGTAAAAAGGGGTCCACACAAACTGTAGTAAACACTGACGTATACTTTCTATGGTAGAGTTCATAACACTACTGTATCTGGGAATTTTACCACATTTTTCTGTAGTAAACACTAAAATATATAGCCTTCGTGTGGGATATAAAATGGCATAATAAACAATAACATGGTTTTATAATAGAACAGTAACTGATACTTTGTGTATATAAAAATTAACATATAATGGGGCAGTTTCCTGAATAGGGATTAGACAAGTCCTAGACTAAAATAAATTTAAGAGCTGTCCAAACTCAAAACAATTTGCATTGAATTTTGTTTTGCCTTAAAATGCACGCCAGTAATGTTTGTAGTAAGGCATGTCTGTTAAAACTAGTTATATTTTTCTTAATAAACTAGGCCTAGTCATGGTTTAAGCTTATCCCTGTCTGGGAAACAACCCATTGTGTTGACATGTACGTCAACATCCTCATCTACTGTACCACGTGGCCCCACACATGCTAATAACAAAATACAACACAATAATAAAGTTAACAACACTAACGATAGATCAGTAAAATTCAGGGTCAGAGTTCAGTAATATAATACAAGTATAGTGCTTGACATCAATAAACCCTTTTGAGCTTAGCTTTTGATTTAACTTAACAGCTAAGTTATGGTTATGATTAATGTAACTGAATATTTCTTTAAATTACGCATATTACGCTTTATTAAATGCGCATTCTTACTAAAACGGAAAAACTGCATAAAAACAACGAAATTGTATGCTCTGTTTACCTACTAGCTCGATGGCTAACTCAGAAGCTAACAAAAACAAACCTTCAAGTTTTCGTTTTCGTCCACCAGAAGGAAACTTCGTCCGTTTTCCGGCTCCTCGTCCATTTTAGCAGGCCCGAGAGAAATGTCATCCATCTCTTTTAGTAGCATTTCTGACATAATGAAACATTTAAAACCATCACAAATGTATAGAAAGCTGAATTAGAACTGTCCCACCATGAGACAGACAGGACTGCTGCTAGTTTATAAATGTCCTCCAGAGGGCGCTGTTGCTATTTTTAACGCTTTTACTTTCATTATTGAGCTCATTGTATTGCCCTCTTGTGGCAATTCTTATTTACTGCCATTAATCACTCTACCTGGTCAATACTGTACAGTCAAATCAATAAAAAGTCTGAATAAAATCACATTTCATATCATCTTATAATTAGGTCATTAAACTATTGTAAAATAAGTTCAATACACACGCAACAATAAGTGTGCTGATCACATATTATTGATTGCACATTAGCTTTTCAGAGTATCATCCAGTTTGATGTTTAAATAAACAGTCAATTTATAAAAATCACACATGTTTCCATACTGTAAAAAATCCCATATGAATCAACAGGACATTCAATTCAGAGTCATTCCATAGAGCTTGCTAAGGTTCATTAAATATTTGTTAGCAGGGATCTATAAATATCACATGTCACAGAATGCCTTCAAAGTGGCGCCATTGCAGTTAACTGGACTGGAGAGCCCTTTATAGTCACTTCCCTTTACTTTAGAGGTCAGTCTGGCCTGTTGTCACAATATTTAAGTACTGTGGTCAATTGATTCTCAATGCATATGAAGATAAATAACATATAAGAATCACTTATTATGTTATTGTGCACGAGTATGCTCTTATTATTATACCATTTGCCTTTGTACTGTATTTTTTTAAGCTATAGATTTACATGTCAGCCCAAGGTAGGCTACTTTAAAAATTACGGTAATGTAGAGATCTTATGCTACCCAGGTGTTTGCTCCAGGGGGTGCCATAGAAATCCATATGAATATGATGCATGTTGCATGGCAAGAAAAAAAATACTTTTATATGATTAGTGTATAAACTTCCATAATCTATAATACTGAAAAAAAAAACATTTTAAGAATAACATACTGTAAATACAAATTGCTTAACATCTTTCCTATTTTTCACTATTTCTTTTCCTAGTCAAAGAGAGAGAGAGAGAAATGCAGTCAGACTGACAGTCCAGTAATCCAACCTTGAATTTACAGTAGATGTTTTGGCTTACCCATACAAAATCTAGGCGGGACTAGTATACAGTTACAGCAATGCATTGTGGTAGTTGTAGTACAGGTACCGCTTAGCCTTGAAGTCAGTCAGAGATTGAAAACTACATTGCCCTTCACTCACCATCAGACAGTCGTGCTCCCATTGGTTGGATCCTGCAGCCGCAGCCCCAGAGAATGAATGAAATTGAAATTGCTGGTATATTACATGTACAATACCGGGGATCTGCAGTCTTACATTGTATCATTCTATATCAAAATGGCCACAGTGGTCCAAAATCCTCTGAAATCGTAAGTAAAAAATATTTATATTTTAATGCTTATTAGAATTCATGTCGTGCAACAACCAGCGTTCGTTTCTATTCACAAATATGCAAACATCTTTAAAGTATAAATTGCCGGCGAGGTTTAAACTGCGAATGCATGCTGAAATGCAATAAATCAACATGCATGCGGCGACATTTTGTCATCTGGAGAAATATGGCATGTGGAAAAAGTGCACAGTGTCGGGTGTTATTTCTGCATATGCACAGTTATATGGAGGAATGCCGATAGAGAATTGACGTGACCCGGCGTCCCTGGTCAATATTGATCAGTGTGAACTTAGAGTTGTTGCTATAGATTTGAAAACGCAGAGTTTACGGACTCTCCGGAGATGAGAAATGATACTGAAAATATATCTTTGCCTCTGATTTTGCACCTGTGTGCATTAAATTCCGTTATACTGAAATGAATTGGTATAGGCTACTGTCTGTAACAGGATAACATCGGCTGTCTGGGAAAGCTTACGCGCTACTAAATTAGTCACATTGAACGTTTACATATAATGCTTGCATTGCACGCGCCGATATATACAGTAAGAACATACATTATATTGAGCTATGTACTGTATATGTGTGGCGAATAATAAATATTAGTGTTATTTCCTTGCCAACTCGTAGCATTCAGGGTGTCATGATATTAAAATGGTGACATTTTGACGTTTCCTCAGCGTAAACGCACACTCACAGTGAAGTTTCCGTTAGATTCCTTTGTGCACACGCCGACGCCGCACGCGCTCACTGCCGAAGAGATGCTTTGCATGCGTTTGGTTTAGAGACGGGGACGCGCAGCGGTGCAGACGCGTGTTTATATTTGCCATCATTTTTACGTTTCATATCTGATATCGGAGAAATGCGAATCATGCCGGTTTTTAAACTACGAGTTTGCGTCTCCCTGTAACTGGCACGGTTGTCTGCACTCGGCATTAAGGCATCGAGAGATATGCATATATGTAAGTGTTTCCTGAAGAGACCAGCGACATTTCATGAAATAGGCTACTGAACAGAGAATAGCACGCGCACTTGTCAAATACGTGCTTTGCATGGACTTTCTGAGTGCATTCATGAAACCAAAAACCATAAAGTTAATGCTATAGTCTAGTAGTGCATTCAAGCTGTACAATATTGTTTTTAATATGTCTGTTCCTTGGAATCGAACCCACCAATGACTTTTATGGTGCAAGCCTGATGCTCTACTATAAGGAAGCTACAGCAGCAACATCTCAGATGCAGTTTACCATCAAGCCTTAGCACATATAGAGCAACATGAGACATTCTTATTCATGACAAACTGTAAAGAAGAGTTTAAGGTTGTTGCAGTTTTGGCAGTGATCACTAACTAAAGATACCAGAAGTGCCATGGTAGACTTGATACCGTGAAAAACACATTTTTGACATGTATCATGTCTTGAAGTACCACATTAATACCATAGGCTATAAGTATGTTAATAATTTAGAATCAGTTGTATTTACAGTATCAAAGTACAATGGTATTCATCTGATACCATTACTGTACCAAGGTAAGGCCACGTTACTAGGTTTATGCTAAGAAATACAACCCACATGCAATGTATGCATGTGGGTGCTCATATCTGTAATGCAAGTTAAATTATGTATCATTAGGCCTGGTTCAAAAGTACTAAAGGGTACCACCATACTATTTCATGCTTCATTTTATGTATTTATTTATAAACAATTTGAGTTTCATGTAAATACCATATATATTTAATAATTTTTCTGTATCTATGATTTCTGTATTGAGTGCTTTACGGTTAATGGCTCTATATCATGTGTTTTTTGCAAAGCTACAATGCAATCCTGTTAAAAGTGCTTTAAAGTTTTGGTATCATCAACTAATACACAGTGCTATTTATAAATACCTTAAATGCAAGTCTCGTGTAAAAACGTATAAACACAACATCTGGGATATATCTTTACTAGGATCTTGAATCACCGAGCGGTGGACTTTAGATGTTTATAGGCATATGCAAGGTCAGGTCTTTGCCTTGTTGTGATTAAGATATTTGCATTGGAAACATGAATGAAAGAGCGGCAATCAGTGTCTGAATGACTTTGACGTTCCTCTCTTCAGTAAGCCTCTTTAAAGGACCTAGTTAAAGTGCAGTACTTCTGGAGCCATGAGGAGATAACAGTTAGGAAGCCAATCTAATTTACATTGCTGGCTTTTATAAATCACTCATTTTTAAGAGATGGTGATTAAATTATGCCATCCTTGATTGCTGATTATCTGCTAACTGGCGTGCCTTCACCAAAATAATGACATTTCAATGGGAATCTTTAAGCCACTGGATTAATTTCCTACTGATTTGTTTTTTTTTATTTCCTAAATCCCTGAAATACTTTCCAGGTGGACTTAGTATCTGCATTTTTCCATCTTCAACCATCTTTCTCTTGTCTCCCAAAGTAATGATGCCCTGTCTCTACCTGTCATTTTGCGGGATGCAGGCCTCTCGCATAGTTATTCCGCTTTGCCTCACTGATCTGAGAAAAAAATGAGTGCTATATAATTCTTCACACTGTCGCTCCTTAAGCCGGTTTGCACCCAATGCACCAAAATCCGAGAGTGCCAGTCTGTTCCAGACTCTTACATACTCATATACTCAGACCCTTTTTAATGTTTGTTTGCATAATCGGCCATCGGCAATTCCGTAAGGGCATTTTTTATCTTCCGAGACCGATGGGCTATTCTCTTTATCTCCCTCGTTTTTTTCCAGAGAGACTCTCTCTTTGTCTTCAACAGGAGAGAGAGGCACAGATAAGTATTTTTAGCTCTATGACCTATTTCTCCAAAGCTACCTAACTCACTGTCAGTCAAAGCACTGTTGAGCGAAGATCTTAAAGTATCTATAGGCCATATATGTGTTGTACTGTGGTGTTGAACTTGAACTTAGTGCTACTTTCGAAGGATCAAGAAACACTGTTTTTGGGAGGTGAGACACCTTGTGGGAAGATCATCAGATGGTGGATTGAGTAGTACAGAGATGGAGGGTGATGCTTCCTGGTGATTCAGTCGTGTTAGTGTGAACATCTGAGCAAAGTAGTTTGGAACGAGCCCTGTGCATGTTTGAAACATTGAAACTTCCAATTATGAGAAGAACCAGGTCTATAGTTTATGAATAAATTGCCAAAAATTGCTGTTATGAAGCTATAGGCCATTGTTGGTGACCAATGTGTTGCTATGCAGTTGCTTAGCAGTTCTGCTGAGTGGTTTCAGCTTGAGGTTGCTACACTCTTAAAACTGAAGGTGCTCTAAAAGGTTCTTCACAGCGATGCCATAAGCTGAAAGTATAGATATTTTTTTCAGTTAAGTTTTTATTTCACAGTCAAACGCACAGCCTCGCAAAGCATACTTCATTTAAATTGAATACGTAAATAGGCATTTATCCCTGGCCTACAGGGGTACGTAAGGAGCAGTAATGTCGGCCTAAAGGGGTGACACCAACTCGTGTGGACATCTTCTTTGTACTGTACAGTTAAATAAGTAGGGGTACTTCCTGCCTTCTTTGCACAATTTTCATATGTGGCCTCCATTGTCGATGTAGCCTGCACACGTTCCAGTCTGTTTTGCTTGTGTAGTTTTTTATTGACCACCTTGTGAATTGACGCCCCCCAGGACACTGTTGCCACCTTGTGGATAAACGAATTACTGCGAGAAAATGAAATGTGCAAAAATCTGTCAGTGTGCGTATGGCACATGCATACTATTAAAAACGAGATTTGCGTTGTACACTTGTCTGACACTGTCATCACTGACCGAGTCGTTGTTTTGAGTCTGAACGAAAGAGAATCTTTTTCATGAACGAATTGAACAAACTACATTTCGTTAATAAATGAATGTGCACTGCGTAGGTTGGTAACATAGACTGTAAAAAAAGATGAACGACGCCTGTTCGTTCTCTTCCATTGGTGAAAAGTCCTGCGCAGAAGTGAGCAGGAAGTAAAGCCGCGAAATCAAGACCCTGCCCTCGCTCTCACAGAATGCGCATATCACATGATATCACAGCTGTCAATCATGACGTGACACCACCGTTATATCATTAAATAACTAACTAAAAACAAACTTATTTTAAAAACAAACATTTGAATTTACATCAGCGTGATAAAAACTACAGTAAATGACAGAAACCAGCTTCTGAAAAAAATTTGTTTAGTTGGTCTCAAGTCCCATTGAATAACATGGGGAGGCGGGGTTTATGACCTATACTGCGACCAGTCACTGGG
The DNA here is from genome assembly GCF_027580225.2 of Misgurnus anguillicaudatus. Lineage (NCBI taxonomy): Eukaryota > Metazoa > Chordata > Actinopteri > Cypriniformes > Cobitidae > Misgurnus > Misgurnus anguillicaudatus. The sequence continues at coordinate 14,725,720 of NC_073360.2, read as the reverse complement.
GGGCGATCGAGACGTTTTGGCTTCACTTTTCAGGGCTTGTGCGGCACGCTTGGTTGGTAATTTAGCATGCGAGTCAGTCTCGTTCAGCAGAAAGCGGTTCCAAAGCGCAGCAGGTAGTACTGTGGTAGGCTACTGTGCACATATACTTGTTTATATATATTCATATTTAACATACAGAACATAACTCTACAATTTATGTGTAAATGTCTGACCAAACAATTAAAATGATTATTATGCATGAAAACCTTATGTTTTGGTCATCGGAACCTTATTTTATTTATTTAACGAGTAGAATACACATTTGAATTTTGTCAATTCAGTTTTTTGTAACAAATAAATAGTAATACAGTACAATCGTTGACTTAGACGTAACACATAAGACACTCTTTTTCGCCGCTGCTGGCTAATATATGTAATTTGAAGAAATGGTTACTGAACGAATCAGTGAAAGAATTTGAATTGAAAACGAACTAATCTTGAAAGAATGTTGAATCTTGAAAGAATCAAAATTTACATCACTACTCGCGTCTTAAAGCTACAGTAACCTAATTTTTTTTTATAATATTAAAAAGAAAATCACTTTCTGCTCTTGGCTGAAGAACTATTGTACTTTATAAGAATGCGTTTATATTTAATTCATACAGTGAAGACTGTAAAGTGTTTTATTTTCATTACTTTTAACAGGCATAAGCCTTTTTAAATGCATATTAAATTGCCCTTTGTAGAATTAATATTTGGTGCGCTTATTTATTTAATTCTCTATATAAACAATAATATAGGCTACATAATTACTGCAAGTAATATAAAAAAGGCAACATCTACTTTATCTAGAAAAACTGTTACAGTCATCAAAGAACCTGCATATCAGCTTGAAGAATTGGTATCGGTCATTGGTTTTGCCCAATCATGACAACAAGAAATCGGTACTCTGTATCGGCTGCAAAAATCCTAATCGGAGCATCCCTACCCTAAAGGTGCAGTGTGTAACTTTCAGAAGGATCTTTTGACAGAAGTTCAATATAATCTACATAACTATATTTTCAGTGGTGTATAAAGACCTTACCAAATAAACTGTTATGTGTTTATTACCTGAGAATGAGACGTTCTTATTTACATACACCACGGGTCCCCTTACATGGAAGTCACCATTTTGTGCCGCCATGTTTCTACAGTAGCCCTAAACAGACAAACTGTCTGCGTTTTGTCACTGCTGTATTTTGTCATAGACAACAACATGTTTGTCCTGTGGCAGCTATCGTAGCTTCTCTATGCATTACGGTAGACGATGGATTGAGCCGTTGGTTGCAATTCACAATCTCACTGCTAGATGCTGCTAAAATCTACACACTGCATTTTTAAACCATTTATTTCTTATCTTAAGAATACTTTTCACTACAAAGAACATTTGTGAAACAGAAAGTTTCTTCAGATGTTTAATGTTTTTTTATGGAAATGTACAGACAAAAATGTTTAAATGGCATCATTTAGCACCTTTAGTTTTAAGAGTGTAATAGAGATGGTGAGGGTTAAAACTTGATAAAAGCTTCACCCCAAATTGTAAAATTGTCTTTTGGGTCCTCTCTTTAATTTCCATGAGAGTGTTTTGCCTGTTTTATCATCTGATGTCTTATCTCTTACGCTGCATGGTTTGTACCTTTTAAGTATCTATCTCTGAATCAAAAAGGGGGAGGATAAGTTACATGCTAAAATATGATTTACTTAGGGATAAGATTTTTTGACTAAAAGCTATTATATGGGAAATAAATAAAAACAGACAGTTGAATAAATAAAAACAGACAGTTTTCTTAGAGCTCATTTCTTTTTAAGTGCATATTTCTTTTTCTGAAATTTTGAAAAGCGGTATTGACTTGACTTGTTTTCAGATTGGTGGAGGAGTATTGCGCTTTTGGTGGGTTAAATCTGACTGGGCTATGTCTGCAGGGTTTACTGCATAACTGCAGGGTTTACTGCATACCACAATAAGAGTCTGGCATGAACTAATCTGGCCTTATCGCCCAGGGCAGTTATTTAAACAAATAATGGTTGCGCCTAGTAGTGCCTCTAGCAGATTACAATATTACACTCTTCTATTTCCAAACAAAAACAGTTTATAGCACACTGTACATCATCTTTTCATTAATTAATCACCCAGCTTTCTTTTAATTTTGTAAATTCGGCATGCTCATACGCCGACGTCAGTCTATCAGAATGTGTTAATCTGTATGTTGTTGTTGTTATGGATATCCCATGCATGTGCCCATGTTTGCATGCCACCTTTGTGGAAATGTTCAGTCTCAGTATAGAGGCATCTACAGTAGATTGAGAAATCTTCTGTCTCTTGAGGTTGCATGCCCTGTTTGTGAGTTCGTTTGTGTGTCTGTATGAATCACAAAAGCAGCGCATGGTGCGGTCCACTGCTAAATGTGAGTCCATCAAATGGGATTTACCGCTGTTCCATTTTCGCTGTTATTAGGTGGATAGATCCCCTCCCGGGACTAGATAGTATTAAAGTACAGAATGGAGAAATATTCATCTCTGTATGAGACAAACTGTCCCAATAGCTCTTGTCATCGGAGATCTATAAGCATACTTGTTTGATATAAACCATTGATGCTCCAGGAGGAAAATATAAAGACTTATTAGGGGAACACACACTAGTGTTAATGCACACTAGGGAAGAGAATAAGCAGGGACCTTCCAATACACTACAGTTATGTTATCATTGTCTGGGTCACATTATGATACCATTGCATTTTTAAATAATATTAGTGTATTGTTATTGCAGTCTTTTATCAGCTTGTTTTTCTATTAATCCGTGTTGGACTTTATTAGTTAGGTTACATTATTTTTCTGACTTTGCCGAGTGTACGTCGACCTACAGTAATGCTAAGGTACGGTGGTCAGTCAGTTTTGCATCAAAATTAATGTTTTACATTCAGGCGAGAGAATATCAATTCACTTTAGTGATGCAAAACATTGCAACACTTTGAAATATCGTTCCCCCGACTCCTAGTAAGCACTAATTAGCTGATAAGTTCCTAAATGTTTGCCGTAAAAATGTAATAAAGTCTTGTAATTAAAGTCTTGAAACAATAAGCGTCAGGATTTACCATAGTAAAATGACAGTCCAGGTGCAGCCGAAAGCTTAAACCTTACTGTACTGGCCGGGTTGCATCGGTGTCTGTCCTGCAGTCTGCGCAGACAGTGGAACATGCAGCAGGATATCAGGTCTGTGTTACACCACAGGCAACGATTTATGTGAACACACAGTCTTTGCCAGCAAACACAGCAGGCCAGTTCAATATAGTAGACTAATGCCTCTGAGGATATATGCATCTGTACAGCTGCAAAGGATTCTGGGTATTCTGTAGGCATCCATAGCGAATGCAGGTGTCTGTGTATAGCAGGCGATGGCTAAAAATTCAAAGTGCATCTTTTAATATAACACGTGAAAATGTTTTAAACAGTTCATTTGGCTCGGCATACAAATGAGATGTTTTGACTCTTTCTGTAACCAAAAATCCTTTCCCAGGTGATGCTGATGAATATAAAACTAATTTCATACTGATTGACCTTGACTTTGCGCTTGGTGAACCAGGGTAAATTTTGCTCTGGTAGGTTGAGGGTAAACCCTTAGACTTCCAAGTCAACCACAATTTGTACGAGCCAGTGTCTTTAATGAGCAACCTTTAAAAATACTTATGCAAAAGCATTTAATATGAATAAAAATCTGAATGATTACTTACTATGTTTTTTTTTTTTTGCATGCTACTCCTGGCTGGGCACTTTTAAATAATAATACTATGGAATTACCATGGTACACTACAACATGGCTATTTCTAGTATTTTGTGTTATTGTATTTGTTTATATTAATACGTATCCAAAAGCTTGCATTACTGTGCATTTAAAGTATACATTTCATCAGCATGTGTGTTCCCTGGGATTCGAACCCATGACCCTTGCACAGCTAACACAATGTTCTACGTACTGAGCTACAGAAACACATATTTTTTTACTTGAATGAATGAACAAGTACCCCTAGCCACTCACTACACGATCATATAAACACATTTAGCATGAATTCTTAAAAGTCTACCACTAACATTAATGCAACACTTGACCTCACTAATGTAGGGCTGAGCTCTGGCTGTATATTAGTTCTCAGTTTTCCAGCACACCGGGGAAAATGCTGTGGAGAGGAGCAGATGAAGAAAGAAATGAGATAAATCATTTGACTGGGTAGACTAGTGAAAAAGAGGAGGGGGGGCGGCGAGGCGGAGGATGAGAAAGAAGAGAGAGGTGCTCGAGGAGTTTGCTTTTGCAAAGTGTAATCTACAGAATTGATGGGGGATGGGGATGCCAATATCCTCTCGTACCAAGTATATGAAAATAATGCACGCCAAGTCATCTTATTAGACCACCACCTAAACTCTGTCTGCGCTGTAAACACATTGAAGTGGATTTAAGTACATTTTATTAAAGATTTTGCTGGTTAACTGAATTAATTTGCTGTAGTTGGTTCAAATTTCAATTCGTATTACTAAACGTATGTTCAGTGGATTTGCATGCATTAGTCCAGTCAATGTCAGAAGCGGTGCGGCAATTTGAATTTGACACTTCAATCAGCTTTAAAGGGAAACATTTATTACTTACAACATAATAGTATTGGGTTTCTTTATTAAATCCTTCTTAATTATATGCAACTTACATATTATGCATTCTTACAGTGTGCAAAAAAGGTCTTTACACCCAGAATTGAGGCTGAGATCCATAACAAAACATTTACCAAGGTAATACATATTTCTGGGCATGTGAAAAACATGGTGGCATGTTTTTTTTTTTAGGACCACCAGATATCAAATTTTCATTACCATCTGATGCCACCCAGAATGTGTATTTTGTGTATAGACGGTTTCAGCAGTAACAACATAAACAAGCGGCTGTCGTGGTCCGCATGTAACTTCCGGCAAACTCCGCTAATAATAAATAACCACAAAGTACTTTAAAGGTAGTTTATTTATATAACAACCAAAAAAAACAACACATAGATTACCTAGAAAACCAAAACATTTGTTATTTTCGACGAGGCATTTGTTCAAGAGATCAGTTTAGCAACTAGTCAGACCTTTAAAAAACCGAAAACCGGAAGCAAAGTTCGGATCCAGATGTGTATCATGTGCGTCCAATGAAACCGTCTTTATTAAATTATTATTATAAAAAATAGCAATAAATAAATAAATAAAATAATAAAAATAAAAAATGGCTCGTAATCATAGAAGAACCATTTTAAGTGCCATATAGCACCTATGTAGCACCTGTGTAGAACTATATTGTGCTTGCAGGTTCCCACGAGTCCTTGAAATCCTTGAAAGTTTGTAATCTGGAGGGGGGGGGATTCAAGGCCCTGAGAAATGTTTGAAAATATTCACACATAGATACAGGTCATTGAAAGTGCTTAAATCTATTTTATGCAAGAATTTTCTGAAGAAAAAACATATTATTCCCTGTGTAGTGTAGGATAATATCATAAAATTCTAGACTTTTTAAGCACACATGCTAAACTATTCCCTTTAAAGCGTAACTAAACCCTAAACCAACTTTTTTTAGTTAATAATCTGTACGAATGGGGCTTTATTAGTGCTGTTCATTGATTTTAGTAAGTTTTTTGACATTTGGATATAAAGTGCTTTAATACTACAATATATGGTGTAAAAACGTCTGAGTGCTGCCCTCTTCAGGTTGAACGGTGGCTACTGCAGTTGAATTTTCCTATTTGATGGTGGGTGCAAAAAATTACTCGTGACGTAAGCAGGTTCAAGATCACCACGCCCTTGTTACAATCTCACCACACACTTAGTTCGGCTTCTCTATCTCCTTGGGATCTGCCCACTTTTCTTTTTGCATTTTTCAAATATTGTGGGAGGAGTCAGGCTCTGACCAGGAGTTTAGTTACGCTTTAAATGCTTATATCTTCTGTATGCAAATGTTGATTATACCAAAATGCTTTTTTCCATAGTTGTGTTTGACACATAAAAACATCTCAGGTTACGTATGTAACTGTTGTTCCCTAAGAAGGGAATGAGACGCTGCGTCTCCCTTGCCATACTTCCTGCATCCCTATAAAGCCTTCTTTGGCAATATTTCAGATAGCGCTATACTTCCTGGCTCCCGCGTCACCCTCTCTTTGTTGTTAAGCCTCACCATGGGTTGAATTTGATATACACATTCAAACGCACTTACCCCTGGAGGCGTCCCTAAAGTGTCAACGCAGTGATGCGGCGTGAGTTCCCTCTAAAGGGAACTTTAACAATGTATCTTAAAGGGTAACCTTGCTCTCACTTGAAATGTGTCCCCACGTTTAGTCCTTGAATTTGAGGGGATTGGAAAGTCCTTAAAGGTCCTTGAATTTGAAGTTAACTAAGGACCATATCTCGTGCTATAGTGGTGCTATATCACCCCCGGATGGTTCTTCATAGGTGCTTTATAGATGCTATATAGCACTAAAAATGGTTCTCCTATGATTATGAGCTTTTAGGGCATTTTCACATTAGCACTTTTGGTGCGCACCCGGATTCGATTGACATCAGAGTTCGGTACATTTGGATGATGTGAACGCTGTCTTCCGAACTCGGGTGCGCACCCGCGAAACGTACTCGAGTCCGCTTAAAAAGGGTGGTTTGGGGTCCGGTTCATGTGAACTCCAGATCGGTTCACTGCTGATGTGAGCGCAATCATACCAAATCGTGGAAGTGAACCACTGTTAATTACGTATTATATGGAATGTCCCACCAAAACAGATGTGTGTGTTTGTGTGCGTGCACTTACCTTGACAACAAAATGCATAGAATGCTTGCTTGACTTTTGTTCTTATTTTTTTAAACCTTTGGTTTTGTTTTCAAAGAAATAATACAGAAACGCACTTGCGTCTGTCTGGCGCAAACAAACTAAAGTCGTTTCGATGACAACGGGCTTTTCGCCGACGTCAATTTTTGCGGAGGCATTCAGAAATCATCTCTCTGCTTGCAGTTCGTCAATCACGCTTGTCGTCTTCTCGTATACAGCGGTTGCCAAGCAACATGAGAACGCGCCGGCTGCAGCTTGATGATGCAAGCGTACCGCGGTTCGGATGCAAAAATAATATGTGAACACAGTACATGGGGAGGGGGGAACAATCGAACTCGGGTTTGGACCAGGCAATCGCATCAAATGTGAAACCGCCCTTAGAGCTATTTAGCACTTATTTTTTTAGAGTGTATAATATATCTCGATAATAAATTGTGTTGTCCTTGTGGCTGATAAATACTAAAAAGCAACAGTACACTCGAAAAGTACACTTTAAATGCATAGTTCATGCAAAAATTAAAATTCTGTCATCATTTTTTCCACTCTCATGCTGTTACAAACCTGTATAAATTTCTTTGTTCTGATGAACACGAAGAAAGACATTTTAAGTGAATGTTTATAACCAAATCGACCATGATCCCCTTCCACTTCCATAGTATGATAAAAGAATACTATGAGTGTGAATGGGGCTCATGAACGGTTTGGTTACAAACGTTCCTCAAAATATCTTCCTTCGCATTCATCAAAACAAAGACATTTATTCAGGGTTGTAGCAATGTCGGAGTGAGGGAATGGTGACAGAATTTTCATTTTTGGGTGAACTATCCCTTTAACTGCTATGTAGCACCTATGTAGAACCATATGGTGCTATGTGGAGCCATAAGTGGTGCTATAATCATGCAATGGCATCACATATGGTTCTACATAGGTGTTACATTGCACTTAAAGTGGTTCCCCTATGATTACGAGCCAGTGAAACACGTTTAGTGCTATTCTTTTTTTTTGTTGATTGTACAACAGAAGCCGAGATTTATTTTAAAAGTACCAGAGATGTTTTAGGGCATGTTGTGGATATAGTATTGTAGCATTATAATATTTTTTGAGGTGGCTAGGATCACCAGATATCAGATTTCCACGGTATTACAATCTGATGTCATAAGAAACATCAGTAATGCTTTTTTTACTATACTTTAGTATTTAGTAAATTGTATGCATGAAACTTGTTACTTATGTCAATATATTATGTTGTCCTTGTGGTTGATGAATGCTGGACAGATTTTTTGAGCATGTGTTTGTACGTTCAATTAACTTAGGAATAGTGCAGTTTATCACAGCTTGTTTTTTAACTGACACCGTGTGTCCTCTAGAGGGAGCTCTCTGTTACTCTTCCAAAGGAAAACTGTTAATTGAGACTAATTGGCACCGCATGGGGAGCTTTCTCTATGCTGTGGTGAGAAGAATAAGGAATTCACAAATGAGTTTTAAAACAGTTTCAGACAATGCCTCCCTCCACCTCCTCGCTGTCTTAAATCACACAGGCTGCAGGATTTTGGAGGTTGATCTATTTTTGAGGGGCATCCAGCTTTGCACCGGATGCTTGAAGCTATTTGCTTCTCCTGAATCAATTCTTTTTTTTTTTTGGAGAAAAGGCACCATGCTCTTGTTTTTCCCCTTTGTTTAGCTACTGCGTGTGTGGGTATGCTTTCTCTTTTTTAAATTGTGAGTTGCATGCATTGGTGTCGTATCAAGCATGCATTATCAGTATAACATTTTATTGCAGGATTTGACGGTTCTAGGATTTAGTCGTAAAAAAGACCCTTAAATGGGCAGCATCTGCCAGGAATCGCTCTCAGAAAGTAGATTATAATTTAGATGGTTTTGTTCCATTAAGATACGCACAAAGACGCTTTGATATACGCCACCAATATAACAACACTGGCCTGCACTCTGTGGTTTTGAATTATGGGATGCCCCAAACACAAATGTAATGAAAACACAAGAGTAATTGCATCAGATGTGTCTGATTGGATCTGTACTTCATTTGTCAGTGATGTGGACAAATTGAAGTCTGGCATGAAAGGTTATGTCCAAATGCTCCTTCACACTTTTATATGGTCAATGAAAGCATGTGAAACCCTGCTGCGGTCACCTGTTATATGGGAGGCCGTGATTCAATTATGAGAAATCTGAAAAGCAGCAGTGGTCAAGTAAATTGGGGTTCACACTTTGATTTTTGGGTTACATGATATACAGCCAGGTTCACAAGGCATCTCCAGCAAGGCATGTTTTACAATTTTCAAGGCCACTGATACAGTATAAAATAATGAGATTTCATTTAAAACCAAACAAACAGAGGGCAGCCATTTTCTACAGCTGTCAACGTAATATTGAAAGCTAGGCTTGTTTCACTAGAAGCACACATTGAGGTGATGGGATAAGGGTTACAGCTCCGTGCCCAGACTTTAAAGAGGTCGAGGGGGAGGGAGGGTTACCCTTTCATGACTTTTAAGTCTGTACCTAAATGCACATCAGAGCCACTGGCTTGGAGGTTTATGCTGTATTAACAAATAATAAATAAGTCTCAAATGCAATCATGCAAAAAAAGTACCTGTGCCTGTACATGGTGCAGTGATGGTGGTACCATATGGTATAATATCTCTGTTAGTTTGCTTAGGTGATATATCTAACAATTTTGATGTATTTGCAGTGTGTTTGTGGTGATATAAAAAATAGCTTACCATCTAACTTACCATCTGATGAAGAGCGTCAGCAGTATGTAATAAAAACTTCCTAAAACCAGTAAAATCCTAAATGACAAACACGCTTATATTAAATTAGAAATAAAATGTTTATTAACAACAAGCTGTTTGTTATGCTGCGTTTACACCAGCGGCAGTAGAGGCGTGAAGCGCGAGTGATTTCAATGTCAATGTAAAGACGCAGTGACGCGTGTCTGGAGGTCTCACGGCGCGGATGAGGTGTTTGGAGCGGCGCGGAAGGCGCGTTTCCGCCTCATTCGCACGTCTAGTTCGCGCAAATGGCGCGAATTGAGCGGATGGCGCGGTACACGCGAATGGTGCTTTTTGTGCATGTTGTGTTTGATGCGAATTGCCGGCTGACGCCCGAGTTGAAAAAGTTTAACTTTGGTGGAATTTCGCGCCGCGTTAACCAATCAGAAGCCTGCTTGCTGCTGTGTCGGCAGCCCCGCCCGGAGTCACTCATTCAACATGAAGGAACGCACGATATTGTCTGTGAGCAGTCACCCGGAGCTATACGACACAAGTTATTATTTCTATAGAGACAGGAATAAAAAGGACCTCGCTTGGAAGAGTGTCAGTGAGGACATTGGGCAACCTTGTAAGTTGTAATACACATTTCATTTTTGAGTCACTTGACGTTTATCGACCCGCGCCGTTTATTTCCCCCCTATAGTAAGGTTGCCAAATACAAACCGGTAACTCTCTCGATAAATGCACAATCAACATCAGTCATCTTGCAAACATACAACCGCATAGCACCTGCCCCTCCCACAAGAAGCGGATTTTGCCTCTGATGTGCGTCAAATGCTTACTTTTTCCACGCATCTACTACGCTCTACACTCGCAAATGCATTCAAACTGTTCAAGCGACAAACTAGGCGCGGTACACGCGATTTTGACCCCTGAAATGCGGTTGGTGTAAACGCAGCATTAGGCCGCTTTGTTGAGCGCTTTTTCCTCTATCATGTTCTTCAATCTTTCAGCCCCTCTGCTCGTGCTTGACCTTGCACGCAGGCGCGCACCCACTGCTCAACATACATTGCAATATAAGCGTTGTTGCAAGTTTCTTAAGGCAGAGCAATGAATAGGTTATTTGCATTTTGCGCTGGAATAGAAGATCGGATTAATATCAAAGCCAAAACTCATTTATATGGTCGAATGTAAATGCAACAGTTTTAACATGTCAGATAGCTATATGATCAGGTAAGTGACCAGATATAAAAGGCCCTATAATGACTGCTGGAATGTTAAAACAATGTTCATTGTTAAAGGGGTCATTGCGTGAAAATCTGACTTTTTTCATGTTTAAGTGCTATAATTGGGTCCCCAGTGCTTCTATCAAGCAAGAAAATGTGATAAAGATCAACCCAGTAACTTAGTTTTGGTAAGCCATTCTGTGCAGGCATGTGAAAAATTAGGTCGTTCAGATTTCGCCTGTTTTGTGATGTAGGTAGCAAGGCCAATTACAATAATGCCGCCCCTTTATCTGCACTATCCAACCACGGCACTGCCATTTAGTGCGGAGAAAAAGAGAGAGAAAAAATAATTAACAGCAAAATTGAGTTTCAATTGCAACAAACCACAATCATTGCGATCAGTGTTGCATTTCATCTGTCATTTGCATTTTAAGGGACACACCCAGAACCGGCACATTTTTGTTCAGAGGCTTACAGAGTGGCAATTTAAATATGCTATAATAAATTATCTGTGAGGTATTTTGAGCTAAAACTTACATACGCACTTTAGGTAGTGGGACACCAAAAACCTATTTTACATCTTTAAAAAATGTCCTTTAAATAATGTGAAATAAATATAGTAAAAAGGACATTCTGAAAATGTAACTTGTGCAATTGTGAAAAAATTGGCAAAATAATTAGGAAAATGAAAAAAAAATAAAAAAAAATTTGGTATTCGGCCTTCGGCTGAGTTTTTCATTTTATTCAGCTTCGGCCAAGAATTTTCCTTTTGGTGCATCCCTATTATCAGTGGTGTATAAAGAGTTTACAAAATGAACTATATTGTTTTTATTACCGTAGAAAGAGAAGTTTTTATCTACATACACTGTTGGTCTCCTTAAGGTGCTTTCACACATGCACTGTTTAGGTCTGCCCAAATGACGTGTCGGTCCTAGTACGGTTTGTTTGGGTCGGTGTGAACACAACAGCTGCACTCTGGTGCGCACTAAACGGCCGAACTCTGGTGTGTCGTGACGTGGGCCGGGTGTTATATTGTGGGTTAACAACAAACAAGGTAATCTTGGTCCTTTGCAGAGATTCACTGTCTTCTGGATGTTTGAGCTGATGATTTTATAAATGCATAGCTGTCCTCCACACACACAAATAGTGATGGCTCCGTGAGAAGGGCTTTTAACAGAACAGTTGCGCAATTTTGCGATAAAGCAAAGAAACTTTGCAAAGACGTGCATCGTTTATCTTGCTAGCCTCGCTCTTCCTGTCAGGCTGGTTGTCATTGAAACGTGGGGGGGTGGTCATGGGTGTAAGAGCTGTCAGAGACCAATGACAGCGATGAGCTTGTCACATTGTGTACGGTGCGGAGTTTCGATTACCGTATTTTTCAGTCTATCAGCCGTGTTTTTTTTCATTACTTGGCTGGTGCTGCATCTTACAGTCAGGTGCGCCTTGTAAGTCAGCATGAACTAATTTGGACATTTATGAGGCAAGAGACATCATTACCGTCTACAGCCGCGAGAGTTCGCCATATGCTGCTTCTGTATTTATATGATTTAATGGGTTCTGTGATGTGGAATGACGAGTATGCGAACTTAACGCTAGTTGGCTTGTTAATTTAGCCTATTCAGGTAAGTTCTGTATGCTATGGTTTATCGTTTAAATAACTGATAATATTACTGTAACGTACAGACATCTATTTAGCCTGCTGTTCTGTCTGTTATTGTTTAGTTGAAAAACTTGTCTTTCCAGATTAAATGTCTGTTCTTTGGCTTGGATTTTGTGATTTTTTTCTAAATAAACGTGACATATAGTCTACTGTGACTTATATATGTTATTTCGTCTTGATGCATTTTTGAATAATGCGGCTTATACGCCGGTTTGGTTTATAGTCTGGAAAGTACGGGATGGTAAAAACAACAAATGTGAACACGAAGCACACTAAAATGATACAATACTATTTGGTGTGCTCCGAGGCCGCACCACGGTGCGCACCAAACGTGTAAAAACACCCTTACATGGAAGTCGCCGTCATGTTTTTACAGTAGCCCTACACGGACAAATAGATCGCGTTTTGTTACTACGTTGTCTCAGACTATGACATGTTTGTCCTGTGGCGGCTACGGTAGCTTCTCTATGCGTTTCGAAATGAAGGGGTTGAGCTGTGAACTGAGCCATTGGTTGCATTTCACAATCTCACTGCTAGATGCCGCTAAAATCGACACAGTGGACTTTTTATATGCACAAAAGTCCCTTTAAATAAAAGTCTCTGCCAGATGCATAAATGTAAATAAATGTAAAATAAGTACATACAATAACTCTTTTTTTATTCTTCTTTTAACTTAACTGACTTTAAATGCACTTTTGTTAAAAATAAGCACAAATCTATTATTAAGCAAGTACGCATATTGCGTGGGAAATGTCAGATTTTTTTCAATATGCGTTAAGTACATAAAGTAACCTGCAATTATATGTTTCAAGCAGCTGTGGCCATAGAGAAAACAAATTGCAACATTTAAGGCTGAACAATTTCAAGATATGATTTGTCTAGTTATATCACCAAGCCCTGTTTGTTAGTTTGAGTATTAAACTGAAACAGACACCACATTGAAGCGATTGTGTGATTTGTACGAATCTGTTCTTCTCAATGATCAGTTCAGCATCAACTTTCTGAAGGCTGAAATTGAATTTACATACAGTACACAATCACATGAAGACACACATCCCGACCTTTACAGTCTTTCTAAGCATGCATGTGGACACAAAGAAGAGAAAAGGTTTCCTCATGGCACATTGGCATGCAGACTTTCCCCACGGATTCACTTCCTGGCCGGCTCTGTATGCACATGAGCCAAACTCGCTGCAGGCTTTTGCCTCCTTTTATTGATTTTTCTTATATTAGCCAACCTCACCCATTTCTCCTGTCAGCTTTCTTCCAAGATACCTAATATGTTTTTTTGGAGCTCTTAGACAGCTCGAATACAGCGGCTGCAAATAATGCATTTCCCTGTAATGTAGTTAGAGAGGCAATAAGTAGCATTTTCTGTTTTCTATTCCTGTATCCGCCTTTCGAATCAGTTGTAACTGTAGCGCACTGCTGCCTTACATGCTGTTTATGTGGCTGGTCCAAAAACATGGTTGAAAATGTGTTCAGACACCAGATACACTTGAAGGGATAGCTTCCAAAAATTCAGTCTTTCACACACCATCATGACCTTCATTGCTTTACAGAACATAAAAAATGACTGTACACACTGGTGGGGGTTGTACCAGGATATACAAAGGATAATGAGTCCATATTACAATGTGCATTTCATTTACCGATTTAAAGTGATTCTTTAATATCAGTCAATAAACAGATTATACAGCTTTTTAAAATTTGGACAGTTTCACCCAAGTCACTTTCATGGCTCTTTCGCTGTGCTTTTTGTCTTTTTGTCACGGCTTTGCGTTTCGTATTTAGCGCTACAGTAGGTGATGTTTTTACGACGGCCATTTTTCTGTCAGTTAATCCTGATTTGAATAGAAATCGTATTTCCCCTTTAATGATCTCTGTTATAGTGGTTATAATCTTGGCCATAACCTTATATGTCGCTTGAATATCAGTGACTTACATTCCCTGCATCCGCCCGCATCTGTCTGACACCTTTCATCTTCTCTTCCTAGGCAATCAAGTGGAGGCGTCATAAAGAACAGGTAAGCTTGTTAAACCTGAATGCTCTTACCCCTCGCTGGTGCACAGTCCTACCCAGATCACAGTGTTTTTGGTCACCAACTGGACCAGCCGCACAGTAATTGGACCCCTCCCTATGGGATGTCCATGCCACATGCATTATTGTTTGCTTTTTATTGAGCTTATTGGGAGCATTATGTAGAAAACAACAGATCTGTGTCAATCAAGAAGTTTTTGTGTTTGTACAGCCCTCTTCACACACAACATATGGGTAACACAACAACGTTTGTTTATGTTTGAATCATCAACATACAATAAAAATGCTATTTATACAGACCGTACCATGACAATAGCTCATAACCGACATACAGGTACCCAATTTTGTTTTTATGTGACAAGAGGACCTTTAAATAAGACACTTGTTCTTGACCAGCACGATGCGAAGCTTGTCACAACATGTATTTAGCCCATCATGTCTGTGACTCGTCATGTCAAAATAAGTGTCTGCTGTAGATGCTTCAAAGGGGTTTATGATTAAAGAGACGCTCATGTTTGCCAGATACTCGCTTAATCTCATGCATAATCAGAGTTTAGTGTTAACTGAGTGTCTTTTATCATAAACCCTTTGATGCGTGTGCAGCAGGCACGTTTTGACATGACACACGATGCACATGGTTCACATGACACAACGAACACATAATTTAAAAATTGCGCCCCTCGGAAGAGAAGTCACCATCCGCCACTGCTGTTGACCCTTATGACTGTGACAGGGCCAGTAAGCCTCTTAAAAATAGCAGAGGATTTTAGCTGTAAATAATATTGCAAAGTTGTCAACTAATGTAACCACAAATAAAAATCTTGAAAACTGTTACTTTATCTTTTAATGATCAAACAAATACACAAGTCAACATTTGAAATGGATCAAAAAAGTTAATCTAAGTTGTCCAAAGACTAGAATGGGTATTGTTCAAAATTTTAAGTCAACTTTTATGAAAGGTTTTGATCCACTTCAAATGATGACTAGTGTAGTTCGTCCAAATTCGGGTCACAGCGTGGCAAAATCTCCAAAAAAGCACAAACTTCCATCATTGAAGTAATCCAAATGACTCCATTGGGTTACTAAATGTCTTTTGAAGTGAAACTATATGTTTTGTGAGAGAAAGGGGAGGTTTCCCGGACAGGATTTAGATTAATCCAGGACTAGGCCTTAGGGATGGGACGGTATGAAAATTTCATATCATTATTGTAGTGACCAAAGTTATCACGGTTATCAATATTATCATGGTTTTGTTAAAATGAGATGGAAATGTTTAAAAAGAACCGATACACACACTGAAAACATTTGACCAAGTTTTATTTTTGAAAATCACAATTTAATATTTCATGTCCCTGAAATTATTTCTGTGGTAAAAACAAAACAATGATACATGTTAACTCTTTCCCCCCAGCGGTTTAAAAAAAAGTTACCATTCAGCGCCAAATTTTTTCATGATTTTCACAAAATTTTAATGTCTTCCAGAAATGTTTCTTCTCTAAATATAAAGACATACAATATATCAAATGAAAGAATAATATATCAAATGAAACAACCATTTCATCCTACCTTCATTAGTTCTCTTTATATCACCTCTCAAATATGGGTAGGTTTCTTCAAAAACACAACAATTTTACCAAAATTTTTTTGTAAAGGACTTTTGATAGAGATAAGATTCAGAGCGATCCTCAAAACAAACACGGACATACAGCTGTTTGCCCTAGGGCGAACAGCTTAGAGTTTTATAAGTTGTGGAAGTTGCCACCTGGTGGATAATAGCAGTATTATGGATTACCGGTAATACTCGTCATTGGCAGGGAAGCGTTTTCTTTTAGTTGCTGAGTTAACTCATCAATGGCAGTGAAAAACTTAAAGGCGAATTCCATGATGTTTGAAAGCCAATGTTGATATTTGAAATCACCTAAACAAACACGCCCCAACACCAATATAATCTGGGCCTTCTGTTGATAGACCCGCCCCACACATACGCAACCCGGCATTTGATTGGCTATAAGTGTGTTTTGGTAGTCGGCCCATCTCCTTTTCCAAAGCGTTTTTCAAACATCGTGGACTCCGCCTTTAAGATATGTCAGTGCAAGATGTTTTAAATTAGGCAGCCCGAACATGCATTTTAGTCTGGGACTAGGATAAGCCCTCTCTGAGAAACCTCCCAAAATGTTTAATATTTTGAGATTATTTAGCGATCGATATGGAGCATATCCATGGTAACATAAAGATCAGTGGAGTACGGTTAAATATGCCAGCATGTTGATAACTTTGAATCTCACTGGCTCTTATCTCGTGACTAGTAGCATGTTTCGTCACAAGACACGCAAGAACCAATAAGATTTTACGTTATCAACATGCCGCCATAATTTTACTTCCTCCTGACATTTATGTTAATGAATACACGACGTATCGATTGCTAATTCAACTAAAATTGTAGAACTATTCCTTTAAGGTATTCTCACATTTATTGAAATTGTTACTTTTTACATTGCGTTTACACCGCTTGACTTTTTTTCCTCAATCTTTTTCATTTTCATCATCTCAGACGTCTTTATTTGCCACTGACCCTTAAAACATGTTAAGTCAAGTTAGAAAGCTATTCAGGAATGGTCGAATCACAACATCATTCAACAAGATGTTTCCCGGGACGCGATTTCTCACACGATCACAGTGACTCCGAACTTAGTTTTTCATGCTCACTGACCTTTAGATATTACCGGCCCATTGTGTAAGACCGACCGCGGTCTGAGTGTCTGCTGAGTGCAGGGGTGTATTAATGGAGCCCGCAGCACTTCACCGCAGGGCTTAATATTTCCCCTCTGGTGGACCTGAGCATATGACATTCGATGCTCTGTAATTTACTCCCCCTTCACACTTAGTGGTTTTTCACACATCCAAGATTGATTTCACCCGGCACTGACAGACCAGTATGTAACTGCCTTCATTTCTTTGTTTTATTCGACTTTTGGAGTAAATTAGCCAACACCCTGCATGTTTGAATTTGTTGCAGTAAACATTTTGCTCGGTTGAGTTATTTATTATAGGTTGAGTGGTTAGTCTTGCGCCCGAGGCTCTTATTCATTGTCCTGGAAGGGGAAAACGGACAAGTTCACCAATCAAAGTATTTGTACTGTTACATCATTAACGAGTTATCATCACTTCGAGCCTCAGTCAGTTTGCTAGCCAGGTTTGTTTAGGGATGCAGACGTTGTTGCATGATGTAATATTGCTTCATTCATCCATCCCGGTGTTTTTTGTTAAAAAAATAAATAATAGCACATCAGCGGAAACCAAATCTGACTCTCGAAGTGTATCAGAGCCGTCTTGTGCCTCCCTTTCCTTTTGGGAAACAGTCATGACTAGCTAGTTGCATCGTGTTGTGGTTGTTCAACGTAGAGTATTGAAATATGGCGGCACGTCAACAACATTAATTCACTTTATCAGGTTGTGTAAATTATGACAAAATTTTCATATTTGGATAAACTATTCCTATTTGTACTGCCGATAATAAAATGCCAAGAAGCTAATTAAAAAAAAACTGCCATTTACTTATGCTGAAATGATCAAAAGAATAATGTATTGATGCTATTGAGTAACACTTCATAAACATTTATATTTGTAACATTTGCATACATAATTAAATGGTCTAATGGAATACTTGATTCTGATTGGTCAGTTGCAGCATTCTGCAGTCAAATATTTCACAGTAATGATGGTTGGCCGTCAAGCAATTTCCAGATTTCTTACACTGCAGTGCTATGTTTAATGGCCCTCTTGTCACTCTGTGATGTCTATTTTCTCACATAATAAAACAATTTCACCCAGGGCCATGGCAACAATTTACAGAGCAAGAAACAATGTGCCCACACTAGCCCCGCCCACCCTGATAATGGCCCTCAAATCAATATTTCAAGTCCATATATTTATTTGATAAGTAGTCTTATGCGGAGTAATGTACAGTCAGACGGTCATTATCTCAAACCCTTTAGGATCAAACACGATTACTTAACTGTTTTACAGAATGTACAATATTCCATTTACATTATAATCAGATTATTATTTTGTACATTCATGTAAAAAATTTTTATTTGATTTTATTCCCTATGAATGTATTATATGTGCTACTCTCGTCATTTTACTAATACAGCAGTTTGGTTAGCAGGGTTTTCTCTGCAGTTTCAGCAATAAAATCTCAGTTTAGTACTTTTGTCCTCATCAGGTTTATGCATGCAAACATGCTCGAGAGCACAGAACTGTTGACTGTGTGCTTTCTCATATGAATCATAAATGCTTGCCTGTTTCCATGGTGCCATGTGTTAAAAGAAATTATTTTTGTGTGTTGTCATCTTATTTGTTTTTGTTTCTGTATTGCAAAGCACATTTTTTAATTTGATATGGCAGATGTTTATTGAGCTTCATAATTCAATTAACATAAAATTTCATAGTTGGAAAAAAACATCTTGTTGTTTGGACACCCGAAAGCACCATTAGCCAACGAACATCGCAAGTTTCATCGTTACTAACATCGTTCAACGATTTGGTGTTTCCCGAAACCATCATTCAAATGAACATTCGCAAACTGCATCGCTAACTTGTGTCGTTGGAACGACAGCTCTTCACCTGTCGTTAGAAGCATCGTTCCTTGTTATTATAATATGTAGACTTACGTTGATCATGCTTTTGAACAAAATAAGCAAAAAACGTAGTACAGTCTATATCCATCATTCTAAATATATTGCAATTTTATTATACGTCTTTAAATTTGTAAACAGAATGAAAGCGCTGCATTTGAAAACTGCGCATGTCCGCAGACTACGAGCTTTAAGACCCTGGAGAATCCCTGGGAGGAGTGGCGTGAGAGGGAATTTGCGTGTGAATTAAATATCTTGAAAATAAACAACAGATAACTAAATCACGATAACAAAATCAGTCTTCCGATGCAGTTTATGTTATTTACAGCAATAATCTGACATTTAATCGATTTGCACAGATTAATTAGTACTTCACCTCCCACATGACATCATCAACTATGTTGTTAAACCAACATGGTTCAAACGACGAATGTGCGACAAAGTTACTATGCTTTCGGGAAACAGTCGTGACAAGGTAGTTTGTTTATCCAACGATGCATTGTACTATGGTCGTTCAGCAATGAGTTACATTGTTGTTTGGGAAACACACCCCAAGCTAGGTGACCAACTGAACCAGATAAACACCAGCTAAGTCAGGATGGAAAACCAAGCCACACTAACCTAAAGCAGTTAAGACCAGCAAACTAGATTGTCTATATTAGGGCTGTCACAATGATTAAATAATCGTCTCATCGCGATTGTTTGACTTCATTGATGATTTCCGATCACCGCAATGATTGCACATCTCTCTGAAAAACACAAGGGGGAGCTCCAGCGCCTGTATAAAAGAGACAGTATCAGATTACTTTTAAATATGTGTTATGTGTATTAATATTTACTGCCAGATAAACCTTGCAAAATATTTAATTTAAATAATCACAACAATTTGTGAAAATTATTTCATGAACAAACCAAAAAATGTATAGGAATTAAATGTCAAAGCAAAAAAAAATTAATCGTCATAATCGTCAAAGCCTTAAAACAGGAAATGTATCGTAATCACGTCACAATTAATCAGACAATTAATCGTCAGCCAAATTTCATAATTGTGACAGCTCTAGTCTATATGTTTTTTTTTACTATTTTGCCAAAAATTTTATTAAAATCTTACATCAGTTCAAATATAGACTTATCCAAAATGACAAATAGTTTTTTTTTACTTTTAAGCTGTTCAGCAAAAAAGTCAAAGCAAATGTCCTTATTTAATATTCACATCTCTTCTGTATTGTTTCCAGCCTCGGTGAGGAGTTTTACCGCGAGGCCATCGAGCACTGCCGCAGTTATAATGCTCGACTATGCGCCGAGCGCTCCATGCGTCTGCCCTTCCTCGACTCACAGACAGGCGTAGCACAGAGTAACTGCTACATATGGATGGAGAAGACCCATCGGGGGCCAGGTGTAAATTTACACGTTAACAAATTGCACAGATGGTTTGGACAAGGTTCGTGTTGCATAACCATCTCTGGTTCTGTTCGACCCAGGCGTGGCTCCCGGGCAGTTGTATACCTACCCTGCACGCTGCTGGAGAAAGAAAAGACGGTTAAACATCTTAGATGATCCGCGTCTTGGACCTATTGAGTTTAAAATTGGTGAGAGACATTTAATAATTTGACTTTGTTGTTTTTGACAGCATGTATTGTATAAACATTTACTTGGACAGGTGTGCTCTTTTTTTAATTATTAAATTCCAAGTTATAATGTTCAAAGTATTAAGTGAGCTAGCTTTAAGCTTTTGTAATTTTGAGTTTAATTCCTAACTTACTTTATTTTTATATTATATAGGCTGAATCAACCTAAGTTACCTTGATCATTTTTTTTAGGGTAAAGTAGGGGTGTCAGACTCTGCTTTTGGTGGGTCGCGGTCCTGCAGAGTTTAGGATCAGCCTCCATACCTGAATCATTTCAGGAGTACATCATGAAAATGTTGATGACAGGGGTGTCGAGCCGAAATGAAAGCAATCTCTGCAGGACTGCGTCTCTCTAGTACTTTGTCTTCTTTGGTGTAACATATACAGCTAGGATGTAAACACAGTATACCACAAAGAGGTCTGTGGTGTCGAGATTCAATATTACGATGTGTTAGTATGCTCCAATATTGACTTACTGTCTAACAACACACTGAAACATAGCTGCTTTCCCATCTATCACTCATCCAGTCAGTTATGACATTTTTGACAGTATTTAATATTGTATTGTAACTATGTGTTCAGATTATGAGGCAGCGCTTAAGAAGGAAGGCGGCGTTCCTGAAGGTCCGGTGCTAGAGTCTCTTCTCAGTGGAGAACTGCTGGATAAGAAGGTCGAGACAAAGGAAGAGGAACCTATGAGTGAATGCCAGGTAGGTTCCAATTATTGTGCCTTTAGTGCTGTGCAAAGATTAATAGCATACAAAATAAAGTTAAATTTTGCATAATATATGTGTGTGTACTGTGTGTAATTATTATGTATATTTAAACACACACACATACATGTATACATTTCAGAAATGTTTTATTTATATATACATGTAAATGTTTCTTAAATACTTACATGAATGTGTGTGTTATATAAACATAATAATTACACACAGAACACGCTTTTATTTTGTATGCGATTAATCGCGATTAATCTTTGCCCAGCACTAGTCCCTATTGTTATGTTTTCCCAGTTTAAATCAATACAGTAACTATATTATACAGTAGTGGTCGAAAACGATGTCCAACTTTGAACAACTGACGTCTCTCTTTGAACAACAAGATGCATTAAAAATCTGTATTCTGTGTTGTATTGGTGTGTTTAGAGTAGGCTTTAAATTTAAGCATGTGAAACTGAAATTTATAAAGACAAGCCCAGGACAATGACTACAAAATATTATCACAAAAGAGGATCGACAAATAATAATCAAAGATAATTGAGGCCGTGACGTGTTTTTTATTATGATCCCTGAGGTATACTTATATTATTACTAGTTTTAAAAATTTAAAGAACACCTATTTTCCGATTTTACACATTCTTTAGTGTAAGACCCCTTCTGACTATTTAAACCTTGACTCAAACACAAGTTTTGTGCAGTGTAGAGTAGCGCTTGTTATTTGTGGTTTCTACGATCACAAATGCAGACATGGTTTTATGTTTTATTATCCTTAACTTACCAATCTGTTATTTTATGCTCAAGCCACGCTGGTAAAGTTGATCGATCAGCTTGGTTATCGGCATTTTCTGGATCAGATTTGGCTCGTATTGATAAGGTTTACTACCTATATGATATTTACTCATTCCTCGTCAGCCTTTATTTGCATGAAAATTTTCTTCTAAAAAATATATAAACATACAAATATATCAAATGAAAGAACAGACCAAACAAACAATAAACAAACAAACAAACAAACATCCTATCTATATTTTTTCTCTGCTTATAAACTCTTAAATATGGGTATTTTTCTTAAAAAATACACATTTTTTTAGCAAAAAGCTGAAAAGAATTGCATTTTTATGAAGGAATTTTGTTAGAGATCAGATTCAGAACGATTATCAAAACATACACATAGCTTAAAATTAGTAAATAATTTTTTGGCTTTTTTATAAATTGGGTAAGTATTACAGATTAACATAACAACTCACCAGGAACAAATTTTTCTGTCATGCAAATGTTTCCTCTTAATAGATTAGATAACTCAGTTGCCAATGGCGGGGAAAGAGTTAACTCCTGTCAGCACTGCATTGTGAGCTTATCTTCCAAACATGGTAAGGAGCATCACTGACTTCAGAGGTATTCAGGCCAATCACAACGTACTGGTTAGCTGGCTAAGTGGAGGACGCTTTTCAAAATGATGAGATTTGTACCAATAAATAAGTCGCAATAACACCACACATCAGTTTTTTTTTTTTTTGGAGACTGCGGTAAAAGACTAATCAGGTCACGCCCCCTTTCGCTCGCCGAGGGTGCAGATCAGGCTTAAAATTTTTACGTGTGTGACCAGCCTAATTGAATATTGGTATTGGCATAGAAATTTTGCATCAGGGCATCCCTTATTAATATTGTTATAAACTACACAAGCTCAAGAATTAAATTCCAAAAATCAAATGTTTATTTAAATTATTGCTCCAGGTTGCATTTTATTAACAAACCTCTGTGCTTTTGGTGCAGTGCTGTTTGCGATCAATGCTAATTTTGCACTATTACCCGATTTGTATAATTCATCTGGTGAATCACGCGACACACTGCACAAAGGGCATGTTCAGATGAACAATGCTTTTTCCAGGCATGTTTCATTCTTAAGTGAATTCCCCCTCAGACACACTCAGTCTTATCTGCATTCACTACCAGTGTTTGGTTTAGCGCTTCACAACTTCATTCAGTGCTTCTGTCTGCTTTCTAACATTGGCTTGCTCTCCTCTCCTCTTTATTCTATTCCCATTTTCTTTCCTTCTCATTTATCCGTCGTATTTGTTTCTCATATTGGCAGTGACACAAATCCCTGCAGGGCCGACACGCCCCCACTGGCACACTACCTTGTTAACCACAAAGCGTGTGCACGGTCGCGAGCGTGAATGTGTTGGTGTTATCGTGTATACATCTGTGCGTGCATGTCAACACGTTTGACAAAGCTGTTGTATTGATTTGACTGGGAAAGGTTGCATATTTTAAACATCTCTGGGTTCACAGATATTTATGTTTGACTGTTTGTAGACATGTGAGTGAAGATGGCCCTAATGCACTGACCCTTCAGCGATTAAGCTGCCATGCTATAGTTTTTATTCACACATAATATGACAGCCATCCCAAGGGTGGACAGTTATGCAATTAGCACTTTAAATAAAAGTCAATTTTTAGAGTGCGCCATCCCATAGGAGCGGACATCTGAACCGGCTTCTTGCACTGTCCCAGGTTCTTACAGAAGCTGAAAAGTTGTCAGCTTTCCGCACCACTGTTCCCGTCCTACCCTTTTACATAGCTTTCTATTATACTTATTTAAGGGTGTGTTCACACTTGGCAGGTTTTGTGCGTTTGCTCTGTTAGTTTAATTCATTTGAGTAAGTGTCAACGCTGCCACCCAAACCTTGGTGCACATCGAGGGGCAACCTTACGGTCTCTCTTGTGAATTGTTTACAGCCTGGTAAAAAAGTTTTTTTTGTCTACATAGCTAATTTTGCCCTTCATGACAACTGTGAGGGAGGTGAAATTTTTGTAACTCATCTGTTTGAATTATATTAAGCTTTAAAGGTGCCAAAGAATGCATTGAAATAGTATGTTAAAGTGTTCTTTGATATTAACATAGAAGGTATGTAACTTTATTAATTGCAAAAATTGCGGACATTTTTAACATGTCCATTAAAACCTCTAGGATTTGTCCTTTGAATAAAAGCAAACATTTTTGCTCTATTTGGAAGGGTCATAAATAATAATGTTGAGCTCTGCTCTGATTGGCTCTGCTCTGAGGCTCATGTCAGAAGCTCACATTAGTAAACAGACCTTATATGTTTGAGCCTGTATCAGACGAAAATACAGATTTTGAGGAACAACTTATTATTTGGAGATTGTTAAAGCTCCCGTTCTGTCTGTGATTTTGAAGCTTTGATTGTGTTTATAGTGGGCAATATAACATGTGTTCATGTTTCACGTGTAAAAAAACCACGGTGTTTTTCACACAATTTAATCTGTATAGCGCTGTTTTCACTGTCCTTAAAACAGACTGATGTCTTCCTTGCTATGTGAAGTCCCTCCTTTAGAAATACGTATCGAGTTCTGATTGTATAGTTTGTTTAGTGTGCTGTGATCCGATAGCAGCTTAGCTTAGCAGAGCCGTTTGAGCCAAAGCTGGTGACTGACGTATTCCTGTGGGTGGAGTTAAGTCAACGAACTGTTTTACTGACGTCATTAAAGCAGGAAATAGGCTGTAGTCCAAACCGGCCGTTCGTTGTAGGCTTTTAAAGAGGAATTCTATTGAAGAAAATATATCGCCTGGCAGTGAACTTTGAGCTTTATTATTTTACAGGTATTATTTATGCTATTATAGCAACATTACACACTAACTAGGGTTTAAAAAATGGTATCAGGAAGAACGTGACCTTTAATGGATGTTTCTGAGTGGTAAGTTTGTGGGTTTTTTTTTTCAGTATGGACCTGCAAAACGTAATTGTAAAGTCAATAGTAGAACTTCAGCCTAAACATTAGCATATAGCATTAATTGGCATATAGCGCATACTTAACAGTCACAACTTGTTTTTTAGCATTTTAACAAACGCGTTTGAGGCTCATGATATGTCATTACAATGTACAAACTCTTACTATTCATATATGCCTAGTTAAATACAGTTTTTTATTCTATGGCACCTTTAAAATTTTTTATAATTACGGAAGTGGCCACTTAAGTGACAGGTGGATTGCCATTTTTGTCACCTCCGTTTAGTTAAACAGGCGTGGTTTCAGCACCCTCAGGACCTCAGCTCCACCCACGTTCCGCCTTTTTGACCATTTTTGGTTATCCGGGAGTTACTCGTTGCCTAGAATGGGGACTGCTGGCTCCGCCCACTTTGGGCTTTAAAAATGCTCTTCAAAAAGTGCACTATGTCACGGACACTATGTCCATGTACAGTCTATGGTGCACACTAAACAAGCAGATAAAGATCACAGAAAAGGAGGGTCTCTGCCTTTTCCAAACTAATTATTGTACGACTCGACTGAAATATGATCGCAGCACATTCCAAAGACATCTAGATAAACTAAAAACAGGAAGAGATAACAAGATACGACCCTACAAATAACACAGTTTTTAAACATAGAAAGAGCCTTTCATTTGTGCATAGAAATGGGGCTGTTTTGACTCTTTTAAACATTTTATGAGTTTATAAGGAGTTTTCCACTTGTTAAAGTACCCTTATATGTAGCGCATTTAGCTTAGCACACAACATTATTTTAGTTGGTCTGCAAAATTGATGGCAAAATACACATAAGAAAAGCTGACCAATCAGGTTATGACCTTATCCTTACGCCTTTACAGTAATTTTGCTTCACAGGCATCATTTTCAATGCAGGAAAGTGTAATAAAATAAATAAACAATAAAATAGTTCTTCTATATTAAATCATAAATCAATGCGGATTACTTTGGCCGGGAGTTTGAGCATGTTATTTATAATGTGGTATAGTGAGTATAAAGGATATAGATCTTTAAGAAGCACTGTATGCCTTAAGGGGTTTTCAAATGTAGTTGGTAAGTTGGTTTGTTCTGACAGTGATGGAGAATTCGCTTACAGGGGCCAAAGATTGAAAAATATCTGAATGTGGTCAAGCGTATACTCTTTGTGTGGAGTTGTGGAGAGAGCTCTGCATGTATGCTGTACAGTTCTGTGAGACACTGAAAGCGGTGGGAGGATAAGCTGATGTTTTGAATATAATTCCAGGAGTTGAGGACAGAGTCAAGGCGTAAACCAATCAGAGCAAAGAGCATAACATGATGAGTATTTTGAAAAATATATATTTAGCCATGAAATAAGCAAAGCCTGAAGACAGAAAAGTGTACAAATTGCAGCTATGTAGTTGGTGTACAAGGTGGATGAATAAAATGATGACACTTTTAAACTAAAAGTAACATTTTTTTTATCATGTTGTCTTTTATGTGACCCTAGACCACAAAACCAGCCATAAGTAGCACATGTATATTTAACAGTATATTGTATGGGTCAAAATTATCGAAAATATTTTGGTAGCACTTTATTTTGATAGTCAACTTTAGACATTCTACTAACTATAAATAACTTTGCAACTACATTTTACCTAACTTTCATAAATTTGCAACTGTATCTCAACAAACTGGCATTAGAGTATTAGTAGACTGTAAGGGTTAGGGTTAGGGAAGAGGTTAGGGTAAGTGGAATAAGTTGACATGCACCTGCAAAGATACTTGAATATCTTTTGAAGGATCATCACAATAAAGTTTTAAAAGATATTTAGTAGATAGTCTACTAATATTGTAAAGATTGGTAGTTGATAAGTAGTTGCAAAGTTACTTATAATTGGTAAAATGTCTAAAGTGGACTATCAAAATAAAGTGTTACCAATATTTTTTTCTGTCAAACATCATTAGGATGTTAAATAAAGATCATGTTCCATGAAGATATTTTGTAAATTACCTACCATAAATATATCAAATATGTATTGTACTAAGGACTTCATTTGGACAATTTTAAAGACGATTTTCTCAATATTTAGATTTTTTTGGCACCCGATTGCAGATTTTCAAATAATAGTATGTCGGTCAAATGTTGTCCTATCCTAACAAACCATACATCAATCAAAACGTTATTTATTCATGATGCATAAATCTAAATAAAAAAGACTGGTTTTGTGATGCACGGTCACATATCACAAGGCTCAACGTCTAAAAAATGCTGGGTATTTCAAACCAGCATTGGGTCAAAAAGGGACAAACCCAGCTGTGCAATAAATCAAAATGCAATAAATACATCCAATTTTTTTTCAAAATGCTATAAATCTATTGAATCAATATATAAATGTGCATTCATCTTTGCCATGTTATATTCATTTAGTTGACTAGTGGTATACACTGATTAAACATTAATGGCATTAAACAAAACACTTGGGATGTCGTCACTTTTTTGACAGCGATCAGCAGTAAAATGTTTTGGTCCTGCCTGATTTTCATTGACCTTGAGTAAAATAATGGAAAGTTTTTCAAGATCCCCTGGGGTCAATGTGTTAGCATGACAGAAGCTTCATGCTGTCGGGAGAACATACAACAGCCAACATTTTTCCTTCGCCCGAGTGCCTCTCACGTAAATTATTAGATTTTGATGGCTTACATTTCTTCCCCGCCACAGAAAGTGGCAAAGGTCCACAAACCTCATGTGAGCCTGCACATGTGTACTATTTATGTGTGAAAATCTTATGACAGTGGTTTTCAAAACTGTTTTGTTTTTGCTGTTTACTTTTTATTGTAACAAACTGCTTTCTTTTATGTGCTGGCGTCAACTGGGCCCTTAAGATTCTCAAATAGTGCTGATCCACGGCATCTCCCGTGTGTTTATGCTCATTACAAGCTTCTGTTGATGGCCAACTAATATAAAAGATGTCTGGCCCTCTCATAAAGTTTTTTCAATGGGTCTCTTATTGTCCCAGTTATTGTTACTGAAGCTAATAACATGTAGTGTAAAGCAGTGATTCTCTGGTTTTGCTTTATGACCCAGATATTATATTACATCAGGCATATTAACAGCATTATCATACAAAAGTAAACAAAGAATTAATATCCGATATTCAAAGTCAAACACTGAAATGTATTGCTATTATTATGAACAGGACAAACTCAACGAGATACACACAAACCTGATGTGTGTAAACATTAATAAGATTTCAATGTTCAGATAAGAACAGCCACAGTATGCAATGTTTTCATTTTGGCATCTGCCTAATTATGCTAAAATACATAAGTTTTTGCGTATAGCTGACTCACATGTGCTGGTCTTTTCCTTTTGGTGACAGAAGCTGCTGGTGGGAGACTTTCCTCATGAACTGGATGTAGAAGAGTTAGAAGAAGATGTCCCTAAACGCAAGAACCGCACCAAAGGACGGGTAAAACACTCAAGCATCATCACACGTTACATGACGCCCGATCTTGTGGTCACTAATATGAATCATACTAATATAAAACATTTAGTTTCGCCTCAGATATTGTTAGCTGGCTGATTACCCACAATGATCTAGGGAGCGATTAGGCCCGCAATCTAAATCTGAGGTTTTCGTATTACTGTAATGGTATTGGATTTTATGCCACAGACCTGTAGGTTGGCAGCCATCCCCATGGGGTCTTTGTTTCATCTAGTTTTTCTGTTTCCTCAAGGCTAGAGTTTCAACAAAGCAGGCCATTGTAACTCATCAGCCATTGATCTTTCACGACTGTTTAGCATGTCTTCTGGTTTGATCTTTGCGTACCTTTCATCATTGCGTTCCAGTGGCTTTGTGTTGATATTCAAAGAAGCTTCTTACCTAAACCAATAAAAAACTTCCTTTAATTCCACTTTACAGACATCACAAGTGATAGCACACAGAAAACGTGAGTTGGCTGATCTTTAATTAAGGCTTGAATCAGAAGCGACATAAATCTTTGGATAGATGCGTGTCTTTAAACCCCAAAAATTGGTATGGGTGTTTGCTTAATAGCACTAGCAGATAGCAGATTCCAATTACAGATAACTATTTTTACAGTTAGTACTGCTAATATATATTGTACATAAAAAATGTGTTATATGATCGTCTTTATCAATTTAACAATCCTATTTGCCTATATTGTGGTTGATACTGTTAAAGTATTACTCCACTTTTTTAAAAAAAAGCTTGATAATTTACTCACCCCCATGTCAAGTAAAAAAACGAAAAGTTTGAGGAAATCATTCCAGGATTTTTCTCCATATAGTGGACTTTAGTGGACCTCAACAGTTTGCAGTATTATGCAGCTTCAAAAGCAGTGGGACTCGTGAGTGCTCATCCGAGGGGCACTAATTCAAAATAAGTGTTTGGAGTGTCACATGTGTTGCTCGTGTTTTCAAAAATGTCAAAATCGTTTATGAGAAAAGAGACGCGTACGTTCACAAAATACACACAAGACACTCCCCTTAACAATAAACTGTGATTAGGCGAGTATCTGGCAAACGCGAGCGTCTCTTTTATCATAAACCCTTTAGATGCGTCTGCAGCAGGCACTTGATGCACATAGGATCACTTGACGCGCCGAACACATATTTTGAAATTACGAACCACACACATCACGGGCTACATACATCATGTGACGAACTTCGCATCGAGCGTCCTCGAAAAAAGAAGTCACCGGCCGCCACTGTTCAAAAGGTCTTGATCCCAACCAAGGCATATAACAAGAGTATAATCTAGCTAAACTATCGTCATTTTAGCTAAAAAATAATTTAAATATGAACTTTTAAACCACAGGTTTTGTCGAAAGGTCACACGTTTTCGACCTATCGATGTGATTACATAATACGTAAGGTGACTCTGGTGCATCACAAAGGTAGTGCAAGACAAGAAGTTGGGGTTTAAAAGTACATCATGTTTTATTTTTGGGGCAAAAATTATAATCGTTTTGCTAGATAAGACCCTTATGTCTCGGTTGGGATCGTTCAGAGCCGTTTAAAGCTAGATTAACCTCCTAATGCTGCGTTTACACCAACCGCGGTAGAGGCGTGATTTCAATGTTAAGTCAATGTGAAGACGCGTTGACGCACGTCTGGAGGTCCCGCAGCGCGGAAGAGGCGTTTGGCACGGCGCGGAAGACGCGTTTCCGCCTCATTCGCGCGTCTTGCTCGCGTGAAAGGCGCGAATTGGGCGTTGTGCATGGTACGTGGGAATGGTGCTATTTGTGCATTTTGCGGTTCAAGTGAATTTGCGGCTGACGCCCGAGTTGAAAAATTTGAACTTTGGCGGAATTTCGCGCCGCGTTAACCAATCAGTAAAGGTGGTAAGTAATCATAGTAAGGTTACCAAATACAAACTGGTAACTCTCTTGATAAATGCACAATCAACATAAGTCATCTTGCAAACAGACAACCGCATAGCACAAGAAGCAGATTTTGCCTCTGACGCGCGTCAAATGCTTGCTTTTTCCGTGCGTCTACTCCGCTCTACACGCGCGAATGCATTCAAACTGTTCAAGCGGCAAACTAGGCGCGGTAGACACGATTTTGACTCCTGAAACACGGTTGGTGTAAACTCAACATAAGACCTGGTGTGTCCACATATGTGAACATCCCATTTTTTGTTGTTTGCACCATAATACTTAATTCTACTTACTGGAACCTGTTGTACACAAATGTGGACAATTACACTGCTTTATGTTCAAAGACAAATATTTGGTTATTATATTTATTAGTTCTTCCTAACCCCAAAATAGCTGGTAGAAATCTGAAGAAAAAACACAAAGCTTGTGTCTTAGGAGATTACAACGATTTTAAACTGCACTGAAACTGTGAACTGTTGAGGTCCATTATATGAAGAAATTCCTAGAATGTTTTCATCAAAAAATCTCGACTGAACAAATGAAAAATTTTCATCTCGACTGAACAAAGAGAGACAAAAACATCTTGGATGACATGGGGGTGAGTAAATTATCAGAATTTATTTATATGAAATTGGAACACTTGTATACAATTATTTAATATAATCATATTTTCATAAAAATTGCATATATCATATTTCAACCTTTTCATGGTTTATATATTTGTCTCTGCTACTCTGGATTATCTGTTAAATTCGTAAAAGCAAAATTGTGAAAAGCGCTATGGAAATCAAATTTGGTTTTCTGAATGTTTTGCCAGTCTAGCCAAATGCAGAAACAGAAAGGTCTTTTCCTGTTGATGTCTCAGATATCTCAAGCCTTCTCACCTTCTGTGCTGTTAATTGGGATGCACTACTTCCTGTAAGATCTCAAAAACCCCACACAGTTAACATGCAGTGTGCAGAAAAGATGCTGTGATAATTGCGTACTAGGTGTAATTAATGCTGTGTAAGAGGATTTGCTTGAAGCTTGAAGAAAGAAGTAGGGTTGGGAGGCGGAGACAACACAAGCCGAAATAGTGATGCTTCTGTAGTCACACCTGTGTACAAAAAACTGGTTGCCAACTGCAAATTGACTTATGGTTTGTGTGTATGTGTGCGGATGTGATGTGTCTAGGCATGTGGTGTTGGGGGAATGAGGAAAAGACAGGACCCAGCATCTCTAGAGGACAGAGACAAGCCATATGTGTGTGACAGTAAGTAGCGTGTACATAAAAACATCCCAGAATATAAGTAGTACGTTTCTGTATAGTGGATAGTAGACATATTACAGTACATAGTAAAAAAGTATGTAAATTATATAAAATATATGACATAACATTTATTTATACATAAACACATGACTTTTAATGATTTTAATTATGTGAAAATTTTATTGGGGTAACTTTTAACCCCTTGTAACAATTAAAGGCAAATTAATGTTGTTATAATTTACATATTAAAAAAATTAAGAATTATCCAAACACACACACAGATGAAATAAAAATACAAAACATTTAATGTGTACTTTATTGTAGAGCAATTTGTAGTAAAATATTTGAAGCAATCAGATGCAAAAACTGGTAAACGCCACCTCCTTCAAAAATTAGATAATTATATTGGCCGAATGCTCTTGGCACGTATTATAGATTCATCAAATATTTTTGCTTCAAATCCACTTAATCTTGGCCTCAGAGCATTCAGAAATACAGATTTGTTGGCAGAATCCGTTAAACCAACACTATCTCATGGCAATTTGTACGTATTTTACAAGGTGGCTAATTTGCATTAATTCGTACGACCGAATTCATACATTTTTGTGACGATTTGCTTTGCCCCTGTGATGTTGGGGTTAGCAGTTAGTTAGTTAGGGGTGGGGTTTTGTTATTGTTTATTTTTTTTAAATAATAATTGTACGTTTTTGTACGATTCACTTCGCACAAATTAATACGAATTAGCCAACTTGTTAAATACGTACGAATACTCGTGAGATCAGGCTGGTTAAACACCACATTGATTTTTCAGCAAAGTTCTCTAAGTGCACTGAAGAAAAATTGGATCAACGACGGCACGCGTACGTCACAGTCCAAGAGTTTTTTATTTATGAGCCTTTTACCTTTATTCAGAAAGAACAGTAAAGAGAAATGGAGGCTTTTTTAGAAGTGATGATTTTTGCATGTACTTAAAGGGTTTTGCTGCAAAATACAGTCAAATTTGTGACATTTGTGACAACAAGGCATTACAATTACTGACAAGTAACCTTATCATTGCCATTAAGGTTAAAATGACTGAACCTAAACATAAGAGCCTGATAAAAATGCTAATTTACAAGAAAACATGTCAGATGCACTTAGAGGGTTTTGCTTCTGAACTTAAATTTTTATTGTTATTATATGCTAATAAATTATTAATGCTTTATGTTTCTGATAAATTATTTGGTAACACTTTACAATAAGGTTGTATTAGTAAGCATGAGTAAATGCATTAACTGTAGGGCTGTAACGTTTAATTGTGCAAATGCGCGTTTTCTCAATGAATGAATTTGAATGAATTATGATGAAATGCCGCCACATCCAAAAGCCAGAGGGCGCTCTCGTGCAGAAACTCCCATTGTGCCATAGAAGAAGTAGCATTACAAACCCTATTCCAGGAATTATCTAGAAGAATATTTATATCGCTGTTCTTCAGATTGTTTCAGGTATTTTCATGATGATAAATATTATTTTGAGTGTTTGTTTTTAACGTGTGTTGCTTTTTTAAAGGCACGTTATAAACGACTCCGACTCATAATGATAAATGATAAGGACTTCCTACTAACCAAAACGCCATAGTACACGCACAAGCTGCGCATGAAACACAGAATCGCAGCCTTGCGATTCAGAATCGTTACAGAATTTATTGTTACAGCCCTAATTTACTGACATGAACAAACAATGAACAATATATTTTCTAATTATTGTTAATGTTAGTTAATGTCAATACATTTATTCATGCTAGTTTATTGAGCGTTATCTAATGTTTACTAGCCTGGTTAGCCAGACCTACATCAAGATGTAAGGTCTGGCAACTCTTCACACAAACGGCTCAATGCAAGGGGCGGGATATAAGGTTGTCCCTCAAAATGCCTCTACACGCAATAGGATAGCGCTATGACCAATCAGAGCAACGAAGAAGGTGACGTATGAGTCCCCTGCGTTTCCCCACCAGTGGAGCTAATTGGTATATCAAACTTTTACCGTAACCAGTCGGCAAAACTCCAAACACATCTTTCTTGCTTAAAAATGACTTCAGTAGGGTTATTTGCTCTTCACTCAAAGAAAAACATAAGTCTAACTCCTCCAGAGTCGCGACCAAAGCCGCTTCAAAAGAAAGCTGTTCGCCAGCAGCAGCAGCCATTCTTTGTTTTCAAGTAGGAACCGTCGCAGGCAGCTCTGTCGTCATCATGTTAAGCCCGCCCCATAGACGCTACACACGATGTGATTGGCCTGACCAAATTTTGGTTTTTGGAGCTGTTAAGTGTATTGTGAGTGCCTAGACTAAACCCTGGCAGCAAATATATTTTGCGGCCGCTAGGGTGCGTCTAGATTTCTAGGCTAAATGTTTACAGTTACAACACTATAATTTTAAATGCTATAATTAACATGAAGTAATATGAATAAATGCTGTAGAATTATTGTTCATTGTTAGTTCACGTTAGCTAATGCATTAACAAATACAACCTTACTGTAAAGTGTTACCAGATATTTTCATTTTATTTTACATTGTGTAGTCCAGTAAAAGTGTGTGTCCTTTATGTTTAGTTTGTGGAAAGCGCTACAAGAACCGTCCAGGTTTGAGTTACCACTACACTCACACACACCTGGCAGACGAAGAAGGTGAGGAAGACTCCGAACGGCACACGCTGCCCTTCCAGCGCAAGAACAACCACAAACGTGAGCGCAGAATCCGCCACAGCCACGTACTACACACCCATAACACTACCCATAGAGTACCACTCTTCTAACAGTGTTGATTCACTTTCAAAGCCCTTTTCCACCGACACGGTGCTGGTGCCAGTGCCGCTGCCTAATTCGGCCCCATTCAATGTGTTTCCAATGAAGAGAAGGTGGTTCTGGGATTAAAAATTTGTCTCTGCACCGGCCCTTTGAACCTCTTGGTCTCAAACCAGAAATGTGGGAAGCGGGGGGAGAGAGGGTCATCATTATGTAAAGTTTTTAAAACGACTACTTACTCATGCTCATGCAATAATAAATATACGTTTTTGTTGTGTTTCTGTTTTGGTTGCTTTTCCTTTCCCCATCTGTCTGAAATAAAATGATTTGATTTACAAACATCATACTGTACGTGTGCATTGATTGCTATGAGTTTTATTTGTTATTTACTGTATTCAAACTCAAAATTGCCCCTACTTCGTTTCTTAATACTTGTGTTCAAGATTCAACTATGCACGCTTGTGAAAGAAATAAAAGTTAAACAGTTGCTCTGCCTCTGAAATGACTTTCTTTTACAGCTGACATCATGAAGTTTTCCTACATTTTTCTCTATAGTTA
Source organism: Misgurnus anguillicaudatus (assembly GCF_027580225.2). Taxonomy (NCBI): domain Eukaryota; kingdom Metazoa; phylum Chordata; class Actinopteri; order Cypriniformes; family Cobitidae; genus Misgurnus; species Misgurnus anguillicaudatus. The sequence goes on along the minus strand of NC_073360.2, from coordinate 14,690,493 downwards.
GAAATACATCACATTACAGACGTGAAATGAATTGTAAATGCCATTTTGTATTGACTTCAACATCAAAGCCACCTTACGATGGCATAAAGAACCTGAATAATAAACTGTATATGTTTTTATGGTGTAAAACACTAGGTTGGTTATGTTGTAACATAGCTGACAATTTGCTTTTGCTTAATGGAAACACAAGCCAGTTCATAAGGTCCGCAGGTTCCCTTCCAACGGCACCTGCTCCTGCACCATTTCGGTGGAAAAGGGTATTTGCTATTCACACATTTGCATTGCAATAAAGAGTCATACTGCATTCATGTGACCAAAATTAGACAGTTTAGGATCTTGCACCTCTTGTTTACGGCTGTGCGGTTTTCATCCGGCAGCCCTTTGTCTGAAAGAGACAAGGTAACATTGACCTCATTGCCGTGTCCTTGTGGAATCACGCCCATTTACCTCCCAGAGTTATCTGGCTGAGTGCTCGTCCTACCCACCTTTCTGTTTACCCTTACCGCCAATGGCTTTTCAGTTTCAAAGCTTTCAAATATTAAGGCCTCTTTCAAATTTAGAAGAAATTCCAGACACCACGTACCTCTGCACGATGATCCGTTTTCCCCCTCCCCGCTCCCAATTCCTCATTTCACACTCAGCCTGTATTCCCACATTACACCACAAGCAATATTATTAATAAGAGGGATTTTAATGAAACCTAGGCCCATGCATTATTCATGCAATATTTGGACCGAAAGAGAAAGATCTAGACGTAGGCACTATAACTGGAGCCGCCTGACTCAAGATGGAGAATTAAAGAAAAAAAATTGGAGTCTGACCAAATCCAAATTCCCATCCTCTGCCTTTATTTCGTTTTACAGGTGTGCTGCCTCTGTTCCCTCTCTTCTCTCTGTTCTATCAGTTTGATAAATGACAGTCTCTTCTGGCACGAGATGAGATTTCACCCTTCTCTCGGTTCTTCTTCCTTTTTCTCATTTGTACTCTTTCCTTTCTTCTTCCAAGCCTGGCTATTTATTTCTTTTTAATGGGGTTGTCAATTGATTTATAATTCAATCGAAGTGATTACCTGATTCATTTGCTTATGGAGAAAGAAACATTGCAGCAGACGATAGTCTTTTTAAAATATATTTTTTACTAGCTGTAATACATTTCACAGGAAAGTTCGTCAATCTATTAAAGGTTTAGATAAAGTGCATTATTTTATTTGGTCTGTGATATTTTTGATGGTCGGTCCGTGTACACATTAAAAATGGTCTTATGTAAAAATAATCTTTTGGCATAACTTTACGTCCAATAATAATAATATATTCAGACAAATGACTACCCAGTCTCACAAAATTATGTACCTACACTCACCTAAAGGATTATTAGGAACACCATACTAATACTGTTTTCGACCCCCTTTGGCCTTCAGAACTGCCTTAATTCTACGTGGCATTGATTCAACAAGGTGCTGAAAGCATTCTTTAAAAATGTTGGCCCATATTGATAGGATAGCATCTTGCAGTTGATGGAGATTTGTGGGATGCACATCCAGAGCACGAAGCTCTCGTTCCACCACATCCCAAAGATGCTCTATTGGGTTGAGATTTGGTGACTGTGAGGGCCATTTTAGTACAGTGAACTCGTTGTCATGTTCAAGAAACCAATTTGAAATGAGCTTTGTGACATGGTGTATTATCCTGCTGGAAGTAGCCATCAGAGGATGGGTACATGGTGGTCATAAAGGGATGGACATGGTAAGAAACAATGCTCAGGTAGGCCGTGGCATTTAAACGATGCCCAATTGGCACTAAAGGGCCTAAATTGTGCCAAGAAAACATCCCCCACACCATTACACCATTGCATAAATGAGAAATTGAACAGGTGTTCCTAATAATCCTTTAGGTGAGTGTATACTGTAGTCACGTAATTTTTTTATTCTTTTTCGTGATACTGTCACAAATTTCTGTGGTTTTTCGTGATCGTATAACAAATTTCTTTTGTGTCATTGTCACGTATTGGTTACTCAACTGCTTTCTCCTGTTTTCAAACCATTGACTCTTTGGTTTAGGGTTAGATTTGGTGTTTGCATTAGGATGTCACTTGAAGTATTGGTTTATACTATTTTTTCTGATTTATTTTTTATATTTTCTAAATTTTAAAATATTGTTGCCTGGCGTTAGGGTTAGAGTTGGGTTTAGGTAAGGATGTCATTTTATGTAAATCTAACCCTAAACCGAAGCGAAAATGGTAAGAAAATAGGACAAAACAATTGCGTAACCAATACGTGACAATGACACATAAACAGAAATTTGTGATACGATCACGAAAAAACACGGCAATTCGTGACAGTATCAGGAAAAAGAATACAAAAATTACGTGACTATAGGTACATAATTTCGTGTGACTGGGCTGCAAATGATAGTAAGCACACAGTTGACATTTACTTCCATAGTATTTGTTTTTTCTATACTATGGATGTCAACATCAACTGTATGCTTACCATCATTTACCAATATCATTTATTTTGTGTTCAACAGAATAAAGAAACTCGTACATCATGACAGAATTACATTTTTGGATAAACTATCTCTTTAAATTGGTTATCAATATAAATTCATTATCCCTTATTGCTAAATGTAAGGTACGAGTCAGGGAGCACATACATTACATGCATTTCATTATATTTAAAAAAATAATTGCTCCAAAAATTGACAGCTCTAGTTTTTTACTTTCCTCTTTCTCACTGCCATATTCTGTTGTTCTCTGTTTCCCATCAGCCCTTGTTTCCATCGGCTCCCTGTCCTCTATCTCTTTCTGTTTGATTTAAGATTTATCTATCACTTCTCTGTATTTTTTCTCCTCCTTATTTATTTCCACTGCAGAAGTGTGGCTGTCTGACTGAGATGAGCTACTGCATTAAAATTCATGCCTGCTCATATTCTTTCTCATAGTGTTGTGATGGTGGTGCTAGTCGGGTGTGTGTGCAAGGGGATGGAGGGGGTATGGGGGGGCGTCCAGCAGGTTTTGGGGGGAAGGGTGCTGCAGTCTGAGCACTGGTGTCAGTGTAGAGGGGTGCGGGGAGGGTCGTTGTTTGCATTTGAGGTCGACCATCTTGACGTGCACCTGAAAATTGGTTTTTGAGATTTGGGGAGGTAAAATCCTCCCCCACATGCAGACAAAAAGCACACACACATCGTATACCCAATACTGGTTGTGAACTTTACATTGTGATTCAGACACACTCGGACCGTTGGAAAGACGGGTGCGAAGTTAAGGGCGGATGGATTTGTTTGCTGACTGTATTCAGTCTGAAATTTCAAACAGTTTCTTTCTTGCTTCTCACCTCCTTCTGTGCTTTTTTCACTCCGCACGTGACACACACAAACACGTCAGTAATCACGCACTCTTTTTACGAACAATTACAGTGATTATGACCGGTAAGCAAATGCATTGGAAAAGACTCCAGCTGAATTTCCTCACGCTGTTTGTACGAGAGGAATCGTGATTGTGAGGCTGAATCACGGCACAAATAATAATGGCATATCAGCACACCTGGGAAGAAGAGGATTGTGAACTTATCGCGAACAGCAGAAACATCAAATGCTGGAAAAAGGTGCTAAAAATCAACTCCATCTTGGTTATTATGAGGCATGATGATGGATTGTGATGGAAACAATGTGTTTGTAATGATGATTTGCCCATTTACAGCCAATTGGAATGCTGCATTCCTTGTACATTTATGCATTTAACGCACATTATTAGCTAATAAATGATCAACCAAACTGGATCAGTTTGGAAAACCCAACAATACACAAATTCTGCAGATGGTGCGTGTTACACAAAAGTGAAGCGTGTGGTGTGTTTTACATTTTGAAATCGTTAGTTGTAATTTATTATTTAAAGGGACCATGGCATGAAAATCTGACTTTTTCCATGTTTAAGTGCTATGATTGGGTCCCCAGTGCTTCTATCAACCTAGAAAATGTGAAAAAGATCAACACAGTAACTTAGTTTTGGTAAACCAAGCACATGAAAAAAGAGGTTGTTGAAATTTGGCTCTCCTTATGATGTCACAAGGAGCTCTTATTATAATAATACCGCCCCTTAATCTGCACTATCCAATCACAGCACTGCCATTCAGGGCAGAGAAAAGCATAATTGAGTTTAATTGCAACAAACCACCATCATTGTGCCCAGTGTTTGAATTTCATCAGCTCATTTGCATTTTAAAGGACACACCCAAAATGCCACATTTTTGCACACACCTACAAAGTGGCAATTTTCACATGCTATAATAAATTATGATATTTTGAGCTAAAACTTAACATATGTGCTCTGGGGACACTGAAGATTTATTTGACATCTTAAAAGAATCTTGTGCCATGGCCCCTTTAAAAACAAAAGTCCCAAAATGTCACATAATATCATGTGTTTTTTTTGCAGTGTCTGGCAAAAACTAGTATGCTCTTGCTTAAAAAGTCCCTGCACCCTCAGATTCCAGATTTTCAAATCTCAACAAAATATTGTCCTGCCGTAACAAACCATACATCAATTAAAACCTTATTTATTATGTATAAATTGTCCCCAATAAATTGACCTTTATGACTGGTTTTGTGGTATATTAAAATTGATTAGTAAAAACAAGCATATTTATTTATATTTAATCATTTATTGGAAACTTTTATCCAAAAGGACCTTCAAATAAGAATAATAAGATAACAACAAGAAAAGGGGTTAGATAAGATATTAATAAAAGAGCTAGCTGTTTGTTACTTACTGTAACCTCATTTACGCTACATCATATTTATTCACAATTTTAAGTGTATAATGCATTAAAACTAGTGCTGGGCAAAGATTAATTGCGATTAATCGCATACAAAATAAAAGTGAATTTTTTTGCATAATATATGTGTGTGTGTACTGTGTGTAATTATTATGTATATTTAACCAAACACACATACATATATTCATTTAAGATTTTTTATTTATATTTAATTTTATAAAATGTATATAAATAAATAAATATATATACATACATATATGTATGTATGTATGTATGTATGTATATACACACATGTAAATTTTCTTAAATACATGTGTTTGTATATATATAAATATATATATATATATATATATATATATATATATATATATATATATATACACACACAATAATTACACACAGCACACACTCATATATTATGCAAAAAAATCACTTTTATCACTTTTAATCGCAATTAATCTTTGCCCAGCACTAACTAAAACACATTACCAACACCCAATTTCATACATTCATCTGTTCAAATATTTATGTGCACCCAAGAATATATTATAACGTATTTCAACTCTGGTTATTACTTCTAATAAATGCTTTAAATGTGGATTACAATACAGTACACATCTCCATAGTAAACCACTATATAAAAAGGTTTCTAGTAAAATATTAACATCCTTTATACAATAATACACCAGCATCAAACAGATGTTGCCAAAATCTCAGTCAGTCATTCGCATGAGTTTACCTGTCTGCTGTCTATGCTCCACTAGGCCTCAGTCGGTACCTGCCACAGTCACACTACTTCTGTCTGCTCCGCAACAAAGCAGGAAGAGCAGTGGCCGTTGCCTAGTGATGGTGTTGCCATGGAGACTGGCCAGCCAGACTCCCCGTATAAAGAATAGGTTGTTATATGTACATCGACTACAGAACGGGGAGGGGAGGCAGTGGAGTTTGGAGTTTCTCTGGGTTTGAGGACTGTGGGGTGGAGAGGGGTTCATTAAATCAGAGAGAGAGAGAAAGACTTGCTGAATTTCGCTGTATGATTTGGCATATATATGAGACAGGAAAGAGAGTTGGTGGAATGATATTGTGTTCTGCTTCATTTACTATTCTGTATTAAGAGCAGGGCCGAGGGCTGTTTGGCTAGACTGAGTGCTTAAGGTAATTTAGATGATATGCGCAGAAGCCCACATCGCCTGTTTTCTTGTTTTCCATCTCTGTTTTTCTCAAATGATCATACACACTCGTATAAAAGTTTATTTCTAGAGATTTAAAAACAGGTCTTTCTGATAAGTTCTTCCACGCAGCATTTCTTATATTAATTCAGGACTCACTTTCATACAGAATGGCTAACCATGAATATAAACTCAGTCTGTGTGTCCTTTAGGAATTATACCCATGGTCTTAGTGTTTCTAGCACCATGCACTACTGTTTGCGCTACACAAACACTTAATTTTTTGTGTAAAATCGTAAACTTATAAAATGTAAATCCTTTCAGTCTTACAGGGTCCCTTCAGTCTGACAGGGGATACAGAAAAGTACAATGTGCAATACAGTATTTTTACCTTATGTATGTATTAGGTTCCGTTATTTCACTATAATGGCAATGAAAGTTATGGTTATTTGTCAGAAATTTAAATGCCTTAGTTTCACAAATGCCACTTAATTTCATTGGCATTTAACAAATGAGAGTGTCTTTCATTGCAAAATCTTCTTTTCTAAAAAATAGTTCTCCAGTCACTCTTCACTGTCCTTTCTGAATAAGGATAAAAGGCTCAAAAATTCGGTCAATATCCTAATTCGATAAACCTCGAAAAAACTCTTGCACTGTGACGTATGCGCCGTCATTCATTCAATTCTTCTTCTGTGCACTTTGCTGAAAATCATCACTGTGTTCAACGGATGCTGCCAACAAACCAATATTTATGAATGGCCCGAGGCAGGGATTAAGCGGATTTGAATTGAAAGTATATTTGATAAACCTAAATAATATGTATATATAAATATATAAATATATAAATATATAAATAAATAAATAAATATATATATATATATATATATATATATATATATATATATATATATATATATATATATATATATATATGTATGTATGTATGTATGTTTGTGTGTATGTATATATGTATATATGTATATATATTTTATATATTTTATATATATTTTATATATACATATATATATATATATATATATATATATATATATATATATATATATATATATATATATATATATATATATATATATATATATATATATATATATAGCATATTTTTTGGTTTCATGTCCAATATAGATATATATAGCATATTTTATGGTTTCATGTCCAATATAGATATATATAGCATATTTTATGGTTTCATGTCCAATATAGATATATATAGCATATTTTATGGTTTCATGTCCAGCTGATCCACCCATGTGAACATTAGCATACGATAAGCATAACAGATGTTAAACAGATGTTGTATAATGCTCCGTTTAACTCCTACATGAAAATGGTAGAGCTGTCAAAAGATTAATCGCGATTAATCGCATCCAAAATAAAAGTCTGTGTTTACATAACATATGTGTTTTTACTGTGTGTAATTATTATGTATATATAAATACACACACATTCATGTATATATTTAAGAAATATTTGCATTTATATACTGTATATAAATGTATATAATTTATGTTATATAAAAACATAAATATTTTATATATAAATATAACCAATTTTTCTTAAATATATACATGACTGTGTGTGTTTTTATATATAAATAATAATTATACACACTACACACACATATGTTATGTAAACACAAACTTTTATTTGGGATGCGATTAATCGCGATTAATCTTTTGACAGCCCTAAATGGACATACATACATTAAATTTATTATAATATTTTTGATTATATGAGCCTCCACAGAAAAAAAGATTACAGAAACAAGTTTGAATTTAGCATAGACCCTAGCAAAGACTTCTCACATTCACTTCTTTATATAAAAAACTAATATCTGTAAAGGCAGAGTAAATTATTCAGACGTATCATAAGTTGTATAATTCATAACAAGTTGTTGTTCTGGATTCATCATTCCAGTCCTCCAGTAAGAAAGAATATTGATCTTTTGATATCTCTTCTCTGAAAGTCCAACGGAGAGTGAAAAAGTCACACTGGAGGGTGTTTTTATATGAATAAATAATTCCTGTGAATGTCGTCTGTCTGAGAGACTGGCCTGCTGTTGTGTGCAAATGCTGGCATGTATTTATTTTGCGACTTTAAATGATCTCGCTGATGGTATGGAAATGCCATTTATCCATACAGTACATGGGAAATGTGTTTGTTTTGTTTGTGTATCTGGTTGTACATCATGTTTGTTTTTATCAATAGATGCGTACATCACCCTGCATTGCACAGTCATGTGTGCATGTGTGTGTGCGCAGGTCGAACTGACTATACTGCAACCATAGATCAGTTTTTATTATGCACCAAAACCTCGTCCTCAGCTTTAGCAATGTCATTCTGTTTAAGGTGTGTGTTATGCAACCTAGGCTGCTGAACAACAAACTGATGTTTATATATTACTACAATGTCGTCTGAAGACGGCTGTCCGAGTGTTTCTGTGTAGGGAAGAATACAGTAGTGATGAAATATTACTTGTATAAAACCCATGCGTAAACCGTTGGGCAATGTGTGTGTGTGTGTATACAGTGCTTAACAAGTTTATTGTACAATCACCCAATGTAAGGTTTGTGCCACAGTTTTAAACTAAACGTATTGGTCATTGGGCAAAATATAATTATTCTCGTTAAAAAATAGTAAAACACTTCATCATTTTTTGCCTAATCACAGTTATTTACTTACAGTCCTTAACAGAAAAAGATGTTTTAATGGTTGAATGTTACACTTGATTAATCTCTAACTTATTTATTAATAGCTATTAAAACATTAGTAACTAACAAAACTTTTAAAAAAAACTTACAAAACTTACAATTTAAAATCTAATGTTGCATCTATTTACAATAGTTAAATATCAATAAATGAACAATACATAACACTGTACATAATATTAAAATCAATGCAAGAAAATGGCGTAAAAATATTCCCACTTTCTATTAGGTTTCATTAAATACTGTGTACATACATAAGATAATAGCAATTGATCCATTATACTTAATGTGCACATACATGTTCTGGATAGTCTTAGGGTTAGTTATAAGATCAGGAGTATAAGATTTAAAAATTATTCTATTGTATGTATGCAATACAGTAGGTGCATTGCATTGTATAGACTTTTATTATGTAATATATTGCATTGAAAGACACTTAAAGTAGGACTGAAATATTTTGCTTATAGTTTTTATTAGCTAATGCATTAACTAATATTTTGTAAGCCCTTTAGTGTTAACGGTAGGTAACATAAAGATACTGAACATAAGTGTTACCCTATATAATTATATTGTATGTATAATGAAATATATTGTTAGCAAGTGAGATACATGTATGGACATGTGTGTGTTTGTCTAAGGTTGCATGATAGAGAGGGTTATTAAAAGCAGGAGTCCGCTCCATTTGTCATGGTCAGAAAGCGGGGTGCAGCATGCGAACGTTCTCCGAAGAAATGATTAGGCAAAGGTGTAGCCGTAATAAAGCTGAGCACAAGAGGGGTTTATATGTGTGGACTCATGCATCATTTGTTTGTGTAAAATCCATCCACACTGCTGCAAAACCTAATGAGGTGCTTTATGTCTTATTGTAAAGCTGGTGTGGCGTAGGAAACACTATAGTGTGAGGTTTTCTGCAAATGTTAAAACACACATCGCTAGGTTAAGATTAAATGCTATTTAAATTCTAGCCTCTGTGGAGATTTCAATTAGATTTAATAATAAAACAAGGACAAAACCTAGAAAATTGTGTATAATAATATAGTGCAATGGAGATTTATGGGGTGATTCAATACACTAGCACTGCTAAAGGTATTAATATACATTTACATTGTTGTGTAAGTATGACCATAATACTTAAACATTATACACATAAAGGCAAAAGAATGGTTCATATACGCGTATACGCGAAGGTCCGCAAAAGAATGTGTTAATATTTGACACTTTTTTAGATTATGCTATTTAAAGGAAAACACCACCGTTTTTCAATATTTTACTATGTTCTTACCTCAACTTAGACACATTAATATATACCCATCTTTATTCAATGCGTGCACTTCATCTTTGTACAGCGTGTCGTGAATGTGTTAGCTTTAGCCTAGCCCCATTCATTCCTTAGGATCCAAATAGGGATGAATTTAGAAGCAACCAAACACTTCCTTGTTTTCCCTATTTAAAGACTGTTACATAAGTAGTATTCGGTTTTAGAGGCGAGTTCTCCGTTTGCGTGTAAACGAGGGGCACAAACGAAGGTAAATCTCTCAGTTTTTAAAAATAACAATGTATGTGTAAACAGGGCCCTAGTTTGCCGCTTGAACAGTTTGAATGCATTTGCGCGTCTAGAGCGAAGTAGACACACGGAAAAAGCAAGCATTTGACGCGCATCAGAGGCAAAATCTGCTTCTTGTGGGAGGGGCAAGTGCTATGCGGTTGTCTGTTTGTAAGTTGACTGATGTTGATTGTGCATTTATCGAGAGAGTTACCTGTTTGTATTTGGTAACCTTACTATAGGGGGAAAATAAATGGCATGGGTCGGTAAACGTCACGTGACTCAAATATGATTGGTTAACGCGGTGCAAAAATCCGCCAAAGTCCAAATTTTTCAACTCGGGCGTCAGCCAAATTCGCGTCAAATGCAAAATGTACAAAAAGCACCATTCGCAAACTAGACGCGCGAATGAGGTGGAATTGCGTCTTCCGTGCCGCACCAAACGCCTCGTCCGTGCCGCGATACCTCCAGACACGCGTCTTCACGTCTTCACATTGACTTAACATTGAAATCACTCACGCTTCACGCCTCTACCACAGCTGGTGTAAACGCAGCATTAGTCCGTGCGCGTTTCTTCGCGTAAACTCCTTTAACCTGCAAGTGTGTTATAGAGTTACCGACTAACTTCATCTGTGCAAAATATATCTTAACCCCCAAATTCTATCATGATGATTTACACCTTGTAAGTGATATAATATGCACTAGAAGGGAAGTAAACCTCATAAAGTGCATTACTGTACAGAGTTTTTTTATTTATACGAAAAATTATTTTCATATCATGCTTTAAATGCTGTTGAAAGTTCTGTTTAAGCTTGAATATAACTGCATGGATGATGGTAATGAAACTCTATCGATGACTCACACACTGCTTGACTTCCTAAATGTGCGTCTGTCTCCTCAAGCTTTTATCTAACTCTCATTTTGCAGTCACTGCGACGTACGTCAGACCAGGGATGTGGCGGCCCTGTTATGGGTCGCGTGGCAAATCTCCTTTATTAGTCTTAAGGGGACCGCAAAAATGCCTTTGCATGATTCTGATTTGATTGCCTCATAAAGACTATTTTTGTTTTTATGGAGTGCAAGGGATGGTTTACCGTGGTAATGTTTCTGGCGACAGGTGCTTCCTGTAGAGGTGACATGAGCTGTACCCTCTTCCAACCAATTGGGTCTTAATTAGCGACGTGTGATCTTCCTAAAACAGAATTGTGTCACTGTGGGATCATTTGGAAGAGAGAGAGATGATGAGGAAGGGGGTATTTGAGGGTTCCTCTTCCTATCTGTCTTTCAATTCCCACGGGGCTGCGAGGCTCTTGAAAGCTGTGAAGTGTGCTGTTCTGCCTGTATTCTCCGCGTAATTGGACAAATGCCGCTTTGGGAAAGATATAGGAATTGGGAATGAAACTCGTGTGTGTCCCCGGAACTCTCCATCTGTGTTTCTCTTTTGGCTTGACTCTCTGTCTGTCTGTTTCTTTCTATCCACCCACCTTTGGGTTTTTTGTTTAAATAAAGGGTTCTGTTCCAAAAACCTAGTAAACTGCCTTGCTTTCTACTGACTACATAGTCTGTATAGGAAACTATATAGGAAACAAATGTAGGTGATTTCTAACACACAGCATATTTGGCAACCCAGCACGCCACACAAATGGCATATTCCACTGATCCCAATAGAATAAGGTGACCAGATATAAAAAATGAAAACCGAGGATATTTCCTAGTTCAATTGTCAAAATATCCTTAAAATCTCATTTGTTGTTATCTATGAATTAAAAAATGGGGACAAAACGTTTTTTGAAAGTTTTCTTCTTTTAATTGTTGTGTATTTACTGCAAAAAAAAATAAAAAATTACTTACTTGGTTACCTCTTACTTAAAGGTGGAGTGCACCTTCTTTTAAAAGACCCGCCCCACACATACGCAACCCGCGGCAAGGATGTCGGTTAGTAGACACGCTCCTTACTGCTGATTGGCTATAAGTGTGTTTTGGTAGTCGGCCCGTCTCCTTTTCCAAAGCGTTTTTCAAACATTGTGCACTCCGCCTTTAATAGTATTTTTGTCTGGTTTTTAGTACAAATATCTAAATATTCTTAAATCAAGATGCATTTTCTTGATAAGCAAAATCCTCTAACAAAATAAAGCTAATGCTGTCTAGCTTTAAGACAAAAAATAATAAATTGAAGTCAATTTGTGCTTAAAACATGCAAAAAATGGTGTAAGACATTTTTTCTTGAATTAAGTGTTTTTAAGTGTTTTTGTTTTTTTGCTCGTTTTCAGCACAAATGTGATATTTTTGGTCTAAAATTAGACTTATTTTCTTAGGTCATTTTAACCATCAAGAAAATGCATTCTGATTTTTGGTTGTTATTGGATTGTTATTTGGATTGAAAACAAGAGAAAAACACTATACGAAAGTCATTTTTGCAGTGTTTCTTTAGCCTAAACTTAATTTCCCCCCTTTTTTATAAAATGCACAGAGACTTACCTCTTCGAAAGTTACCTCTAAGGTAGGCTACTACTTCAGCTGATTTCATAGCATTGTAAATGTAAGGAACAGAAGGAATAATGCCAAATGTAAACATATTTGGCCTACACAAAACAAATGCTCACTACCATGCAGTTCACTTCATTGGTTTATTACTTTAATTTAACATGAGTACCTTAACCCCCGATAACTTTGACTGTTTTCATATCTTATGATAACTTGATTGATGATAACTTGATGACGCTTTCTCATGTGTCTCGTAGTAAATTCTTCTTCGCTAAAGCAGTGTAGCTTGCGGCCCCCTCTGCTGGTGAAAATAATCATTACATTATTGCTCCAGTCTGGTACTACAAAGGCTAAATGTTGATCGGGTTTTTGCTGGTTGTTTAGGACGTGCTTTAAAACAGGGACATGTTCAGGGACAGCTCCAGTCGGGGACTGCTAACACCAAAAAATGGGACTGTCCTCGGAAAACTGGGACGTCTGGTCACCTTACAATAGAATCCCATGTTAGCATGTTGCTAAGCTAAGGGTGCAATATTCTAAATATAAGATAAAATATCCAATTGCTAATAACGGTGTGCTATATAAATCTGTTTTTAGCAACATTTTTCCGAACACTGAACATTCACAATCCATTCTGGCATTGCTAAACATTTTCTTTTTTTCGAGGCACCTTAGGAGGCAGCATAATTAAGTTACCTACCTTTTGAAACAGACTGTGCATCTGGAACATAAGATCTGGTGCCTATGAAGCCTAAAAATACTGCCTCAATAGGCAGCACAATGGGTTTTGGAACAAAGCATCTGTCTGTCTGTCTCTTTCTCTCATATTTTTGTTCACTATTTTCTTTTTACTGTGTGCATACAGTGTGTGAGCGTGTGTGTGTGTGTGTGTGTGTGTGTGTGTGTGTGTGTGTGTGTGTGTGTGTGTGTGTGTGTGTGTGTGTGTGTGTGTGTGTGTGTGTGTGTCAGGCAGGATTGATTGCCTGTGGCTGAACAGAATATAACAGAATACCTTAAAACATCACTGGAGGATTTTAATCATTAATACTGTAGGTTTTTTCTTGAATCAGTTTGGCTGCAGACGCTCTTTCATATACACAACCATCTTAGAAACTGCTGATTCACTCTTTAGTTTTTAATCTTGTTTGTATGTACAGTATAGTGTGTATGTTCCCTAGCATGTCAGTGCCGGCATGCGTGTACGAGTGTATGAGGGTATGGGTTTGTGTGCTCATACAGTGTATGCATGCTCCATAGGGACTTTTGAGCACAGCTTGCTTTTGAGAAATGAAATTAAAGGGGGACAAAAGAATAAATTTCTTCTACTGCTGGAAAACCAAGTGGATTGTTTCATACTTGCATGCTTTGTATAAAGTTTCATGGAGAAAACTTTGCACACTCGGTGTACTTTAAAAGGAATAGTTCACAACATTATATCATTAATATGCCATCATGTGTAAAACAATTAAATAATCATAAAAGTAGCCAATATTTGTGGGCTACAATTTTAAATCTTCTGAATCCGTGTATATTTCTTTTTAATTATTTACTGTAACTCTTGCCTTGAAGCTGTAGTCAACATTTATTTTCATTGTAGGAAAAGCAGTTTAGACATTGCATTACAAATAATACATTATTATTTTTAGGTGAGCTATTCCTTTAAAACAGATGTTGTCTGCGGTAACTTAAATATTTTATGAAAAGTGAAATGGAAAGAGACGGATGGAGAGAAAGTTCAGCGACACATTATGTGAGTCATATTCTGCAGCAAATATTTGGGTACAGCAGATTGTGGTCCTCTTTTCTTATGTGCCGTTGCTGCACTCCAACGGTTTTCATGTTCTAATTATGCAGTGTAAATGAGAATCTAATCTCACAGCCTGAATACTGTAAAGAGCTCCCATTCCCCATTATACTGTGTGGTAAAACACAGTTATCTTTAGCAGTTACAGTTTTACAGAATTAAAGTGTTCTTTCTCCATTTAAACATCCTTAATGAAATATTAAACATGTTTTAAACACTGAATTGCTCATCGTGTGCTACTTACTGGTGCACATTGCATACAAAATGGCCACAGCTTTCCACAAATGCAAGCTCCAATCTGATGGTCTGGAATTTATGTTTACTGGGAAACAAGGTTTTTCCAAGATACCCGGCTGCTACAAAAACATTTTTGAGGAAGAACTAGTGTATGTTCACACGACAATAGTGTAGAAATGTTTTTATTTTGTGTTTTTCACAAAGAGACGACAATGTATTAATGACTGATCTCAAGGAAAGTTGTGTTATAGTCTTGCAAAATTTGATTAATTTATTAGTGTCCATGGCAAGAAATCTAGATTTTTTTCGTGCCTTAAGCACGAATGTCTTTTTCCGAAAAAAGTTTTTTGTGTCACTTGCACAAATTTCTATAAATAGTTTTTCGTGTCCGTTGCACGACTTTCTTTTGCATTTCATTTTATGTATTGTTTTCTCATTGTTTTTTCCCCCAATTTTCTTACCATTGTCGCTTGGGGTTGGGGTTAGAATCACTTTCTGTTAAATTTTTAGACATCCTAACCCAAACCACAACTTCAACCCCAACTTCAGGTGAGAATAGTTTTAAAAGCAGAAGAAAAACATGTAGAAACCAATACATAAAAGTACATCCTAACCCAAACCCCAAATCTAACCCCAACCCCAAGTAACAATGATTTATATAGAAAAAATACAATACATAACATGACACGAAAAAGAAAGTCGTGCCATAGACACAGAAAACTATTTATAGAAATTCGAGTGACATGAAAAAACATTCATAAATTAGTCAAATTTTTTGTGACTATAACACAACTTTCCATAAGATCATGTTGCCGTGTTCACAAAAGTGTGTTTTTGTGATTTACACAAAGATTAAGATTCTGTTGCTTTCAAAAACTTTTACTTTAAAGGTGCAGTGTGTAAATTTTAGCGGCATCTAGTGGTGAGTTTGTGAATTCCAACCAACTGCTTATTCCACTGCTCACCCCTCGCTTTTGAAACACATAGAGAAGCTACGGTGGCCGCCACCGGACAAACATGTCATCGTCGGAGACAACTTAGTAAAAAATGTGTCTGTTAAGGGCTTCAGTAGAAAATGGCGGCACACAATGGCGACTTCCATGTAAGGGGACCCTCTTTGTATATAGATAAAAGGTCTCGTTCTAAGGTAATAAACACATAACGGTTCTTTATGAAAGGTCTTTATACACCCCTGATAATATAGTTTTATTCATGTATATTATTTTGCATTTCTGTCAAAAGATCATTCTAAAAATTACACACTGCACCTTTAAAACCCGTTAAGTTTGATTTTTCATTCCCCCAAAACACCATTGCCAATGAAACGCCAAAACAAATTAAAAGTTTTCCATTTTTAGTTGAAAACCGTGTCAAGCAAACGGCACCTGTAGTGAATGGTTTTTGAAGTTTACGGAGGTTTTGACATCAAATATTTAGATACAGATATTAAACATTTTCTATCATGCACTCTCTGAAAAAATTGTACAAAAGCTGTCAGTGGGACAGTATACCCCTTTTAAAAAGGTCATATTGTTTACCATATAGGTACAGATATGTATACATGTGGTACCAGTATGTTCATTTGAGTTACTAATATCCAGTGGCACCCGGTGACTTCTTTTTTCGAGGGCGTTCGATCACAACATGTATGTAGCCCGTCATGTGTGTGGTTCGTAATTTCAAAATATGTGTTCGGCGCGTCGAGTTATCCTATGTGCATGATAAAAGAGACACTCGCGTTTGCCAGATACTCGCACAATCTAATGTGTAATCAGGGTTTACTGTTAAGGGAGTGTCTTGCGTGTATTTTGTGAACGTGAGCGTCTCTTTTAACATGAACGGTTTTGACACGTGTGCAGTAGGCACAAAACACGTGATATGCACATGGTTCACATGACACAACAAACACATATTTTGAAAACACGAGCAACACACATGATACTCCGAACACATATTTTGAATTAGCGCCCCTCGGATGAGCAGTCACGAGCCGCCACAGCTAATATCTACATTTTAGGTTAAAAAAAGTAGATATTGCAAAATTGAAAGCTTTATTCTATGGGTGTGATAACATTTTACAATAAGATTCTATTGTTTAACAACATGAGTTAATGCATCAGCTAGCAACAATTAGCATCACATTTTTACAGCATTTGGTCATTTTTGTTAAGAATGGTTTGGTTAATACCAATACATTTGTTAATTGCTCATGCTTATTCATTGTGCATTAACTAATGTTAACAGACAGACACAATATTGTAATACCAGTTTCATGCATTCAGTGTCAACTAAACCAGATTCTCCTCGAGCACAGTATTATATCTGTGAAATAAAATAATTAATTGTTATACATTTTGGATGGTCGACATTTTTGAAATAAGTCAACACATAGCGTATTTTCTTCATTGCTGTGGCTTGTTACTTGTCAGCTATATACACATACAGAATTACTGCAGCATGTTTAGGTACCATGGACAGCAGCATTTCTCACAGTTCTGCATTAACTCTAATGCTGCTATCCACTACTGCAGCTGTGCACACTACAGTAATGCCCTCTTTGACAGACTACCAGTAGCATGAATGTGCCACACGGTCTGTATTTTAATGTGCTCTTGATTTAGAAAGTGCTTCACTCTTCTGTTTTCTTTCAGTATGCTCGCCGAGTTGTTTTGTCTTTCCAGCTCGCCATTGCATTTGAAAATTTGTGCTTTGTGGAGTTATCTGTCTCTGCATTCCTGCAGTGGCTGTTTGATTTAGCGGACATCTGCACTGGGTTTTTTTAATACTTACTCTCTCTTTGCCTTATCAGAGGTTCTCTCTCTCTCTCTCTCTCTCTCTCTCTCTCTCTCTCTCTCTGGAGATTAGGGAATAAAACAGCACAGATTCCCCCACTCTCGTACATGCACATGCTCCCTCCCCCACTGATAGGATCTCTGGAGGATGGAGTGGATTAATGACCTCGCTGGAGAGGGCCACAGTGCTCCAAATCACCCAACAGAGCTACATACCCTGCTCTTGATTACTCTATGTGTGTGTGTGTGTGTGTGTGTGTGTGTGTGTGTGTGTGTTGTGTTTTACAGCTGCATGCTTATTTCTGCTATATCTTTGTACACTGGTCTATGAATTGACTATTGCTGCATAGTTGGTGCAGATTTATTATTAAATGTTTAGTTAACTTTAATAAAGACACATTTATGATGTCTGGTTCTGTCCCAGAAGGCATACTTGTTGTGCGTTTGCGGTCTTGCTATGTCCACTTCGTGTCTAGGAGTCCACAAGCGTCCCGTTTGTTATTGTATGTCACAGATGTATGTTGGGAGCAGTTTGTGACTGTTGTTCAACCTCAGTGCACACTTCCTGTAACTACAAACGTAAGGGTGTAGATGCCATTTGGGTAACTAACAAGGAACAATACTTCTACAGCATTTGTTAGTTACTTTGTGCACTTTATAAGTTAAAGGGCACATATTATGTCCATTTTTTCAAGATGTAATGTAAGTCTCAGGTGTGCCTAGAATGTGTCTGTCACGTCTAATACGACTGCTTTGGTTTAAAAGGGAATAAAAAATGAGGAATTGGTGGATTTTTTTCATTGTATGGTAGTTGTGTTCACACACTGCCGACACGCGTTTATGTATAAACCCTTCTGTTTATGTAAAAGTGAATTTTCCACAATATGTGTCCTTTACTGTTAGTTTTAGCATTTACTATTACATTTAGTTTATAATAATAGTTGTAGATGGTAACATTAGTTAATGCATAATAAACTAACATGAACAAACAATAAACAATATATCTTGTTAACTAACATTGCAACCCAGTATCACGAAATTAAGTACCTATAGTCACGTAAATTTGTGATTCTTTTCCGTGAACATGTCACGTATTTCTGTTTGTGTTTCGCTGTCACGGGTTTGTTGCTCGACTGTTTTGTCCTATTTTCTTACCATTGTCACTTCAGTATAGGGTTAGATTTACATAAAATGACATCCTTACCCAAACCCAACTGTAACCCTAATGCCAGGCGACAATGGTTTAAAAATCATAAAATATAAAAAATAAATCATGAAAAATAGGTATAAACCAATACTTAACGTGACTTCCTAACGCAAACACCAAATCTAACCCTAAACCGAAGTGTCAATGGTTTGAAAATAGGACAAACAGTTGAAGAACAAATACGTGACAGTGACACATAAACAGAAATGTGTGACATGTTCACGCAAAAAGGCGGAAAAAACATGTCAGTGTCACGCTTAAGACTCACAAAATGATGTGACTATAGGTACATCATTTCGTGATACAGGGTTGTGTTCACACATTGCTGACACACTTTTATGTCTAAACCCCTTTGTTTATGTAAAAGTGAATTTTACACACAATATGTGTCCTTTACTTTAAGGAATTTAAAGGCATTTACTAATACATTTAGTTTATAATAATAGTTGTAGATGGTAACATTAGTTAATGCATATTATAAAACGGTTAGTTCCAATCCTTGATTCTGATTGGTCAATAGGTGTGCTTTATTCACAATAAAACACTGCTATGACCGCTTCACCCAACAGTTCTATTTAATATCACTGCGCTCTTAGCAACACCCTTAGCAACACATAAACATATAATGAGACAAAGTCTCAGAGAGCAGTTTGTTGTTTTTATTTGAGCTTCCATGTTGTTGTTTGCATTCAGGGACTATTTTTTCTAGCGGAAGGAATGCTTTTATTGATTTAACTTCATGAAAGTTGCACTAATATTTTTTTTACTTTAATATTGTGTGGTAACAGTTTTATAAAAGCAATAAGGTACTCGAGGCAAGTGCTGTATCGTGAATAAGTAACGGCTGAAGGGGTTGCAGGCACTCCGCTTCGCGTCGTGCCTAACAACGCCCTTCACCCGTTACTTATTCACGATACAGCACAGCCTCTTGTACCTTATTGCTTAAATAAACTAACATGAACAAACAATAAACAATGTTAACTAACATTAACAAAGACTAATAAATGCTGTTAAAATACACTAAAAATGCTGGATTGTTTTAACCCACACCGTTAGACTTAACTGTAATTTCTACAGTACTTACCACAAAATGCCCAGTAAAATACCATAATTTTCTTTTCCAGTTCATTACTGTAATATGCATTGCATTATGGGTATTAACATTTAATTTACAGTGATTTACTGTATGTTTTGAATTTGCGGTAGACTGCTGTAAAACAACAGCAGTAGTGTCACTGTAGTTGATTAAAATAGTGTTATAAAAGCATATAAAATGGAAAAATAAAATATATCTATGAAATGAAATACATTTAATTTGTTACGCTTTTAGCATGGAAGCAAATTTTTAAAATGTGAACGGTTTTTAGCAGTGTAAATAATTTATTGAGAATTGTAGATAGAAACAAGAAAGGGATTATGGATAAATGCTTGACCGTCAGATTTGAATTTGACCTCAAGACTTCAAAACACAAGTGACGCCAAGATTTCGCTCCTCGGAGTGTCGGGAGAGTGACAGAAGAGGCTACTTGGGGAGTGTACACTGTAAAAAAATCTGTAGAAATTGCAGCTGGGTTGCCGGTAACTTACCGTAGATTTAAATTTATGTTATTAACTGGCAACATTTTGTTCAAAGTTAAATGAACATTTAACATTTAGAAGTCTTTGTCTTTACAGAGTAAAACTAAAAAAACAGCATCAAGCAAAGCATTTTGGGAAACAAAATCTGAAGCAAAAAACAGAAAAAGGTTGATGATGATTTCTGGTTCCCAGAATGCTTTGCATGAGGCTGTTATTGTATGGTTTTGTTCTGTAATGATAAGGACTTTTTAATGTTGAAAATTTATTTAGCTTTGAACAAACTCTTGCCAGCAAATAACATCAATCCAAATCCACGGTAAATTACCGGCAACCCAGCTGCAATAACATTGTAATTTCTACGGATTTTTTTAACAGTGTAGCGAGTAACTTACATCAAGTGACTCTGTAGCACTGTGGTAGTGTTGCGGACCTACAACACGGGCCACCTGGGTTTGATTCCCCTTCAAGGCAATATATTTTTTTAAACTAGGTTACAGGGTATTATACTGTAAAATGGACCTGCAGTAAAGGCATCATACTGTAAAATCCGCATATACCGCATATATACAATAAATATATGCATATATACAATAAAGAGTCTAGCAGTGCATGGTTGGGTCAAATAGGGACATTTTCTACAGTAGGTTATTTTAAACCAGCTGTTGGGTTTGTCCATATTTTAAACAAACAGGTTAAAACAACCCAGCATTTTATTATATATTGTTTAATAATTGTTTATAGTTTATTGGTAGTTCATGTTAGCTAAAGCTTTACAACAAACAAATATTAACAAATAAAAACTTATTGTAAAATGTTTGCAAATATACAGTTTGCAAATAAACAGTTAGCTGTTTATTATTCTGTAATATTCAAACATATTCATAATCAATATATTTTTATTTAACAATAAAACAAAGATTTTCCTTTGTGCAATCAGATTCACCTTGAATCTCTGAATCACGCCTTTTATTCAGCTCGCTCCAAGACAGATTCATTCAGCCATGAGCGCAAACTGATCTAAGTGCTGTGCAGTGACTGGGAAAACTGGAGACATCCTGGTCTTTCTTGTTAATTATATACACCAGTCCCCTACTGTGTATTTGTGTCTTACCGCACAGCTGTGTACTCTCATCCTGTGAAAATTTTTAAAATATCTCCATTTCTCCATCTTAAAAGCACGTGTTCCCCCCTCCACCTGCTGGCTTCAGCTGGCAAATATACCACTGTTAAAGGAAAAATATGGCCAGAAACACACTACACAATCCAGCAGGGATCGTAAACGCAGCTCTAGTTAGTAGTGTTTGCACTCGATCGCTGTTATTATTTTTCATGCTTAGGTTAGAGTTTGTACAATCCCCTGATCCTATAGAACAACGCTGATAAAAAAAATGCAGAGGTGTGCTGTTATTGTCAGTGATCATATACAGTAATTTTTTACTGGCACATGAAAAGACTGGTGTTAAAATCCCAAAGAGGCATCCGAGTCGTACCTTGGGGCAAAAATGTAATACATACTTTGGAGTGGGCTTGTCCAATATAAAAAGTATTTTAATAATAACTATGGTAAAATGCAGTAAGTTCCAGTGACAGCTTTTGTACCTTTATTTCTGAGATTGTAGTAAATGCTATATAGTAGTATACTACAGCATTTTCATGTGGTTTTTGGGCCAATAAGCAGTCACCTAGAAACTACCCAAAACACCCTAGCAACCACTTAGCAACACTGTATCATTCACAATAACTATGCTAGCTACAGCAACTGTACAAACACTTAAATCAAGGACTTTGGTTATCTTTCTTTTATTTATTCTCCATTTCTTCCTGAATTTGAACTAAGGTTGTTGCTGTCTTTGTCTCTTTCCAGCCAAAAAAGCAGCTGACGGCTCTGTCATTCCCAACGGCTACTGCGACTTCTGTCTAGGAGGCTCTAAGAAAACAGGCTGTCCCGAAGATCTCATATCCTGTGCCGACTGCGGCCGATCGGGTGAGGACAAACGCTTGTCAGTTCCGCTCGGTTTCTGATAAGCACATTTATTAATGTTCCCTTCTTATTACCTTCTCTGTTTTCGCACAGGTCATCCGTCGTGCCTGCAATTCACCATCAACATGACGGCCGCCGTGAGGACGTACCGCTGGCAGTGCATCGAATGCAAATCATGCAGCCTGTGCGGCACGTCAGAGAACGACGTAAGTAAAACTCATAATGCAAATAGTACGCTGCTGTCTATTATGTTTCTGAGATATATACTGTAAGCCAAACCCCAGTGGAGGTGTTTGGTGACATATCCATACAAGGAACAACTTGCATTATGTTTTTAGGATCAGCTTTTATTCTGTGATGATTGCGACAGAGGGTACCACATGTATTGTCTAAGTCCCCCCATGGCGGAACCTCCGGAGGGTAAGTGCTTTCTGTGATTTTACTTACAGTAAACACCATAGACCCCCCTCCCTTAATATGCAGATTAACAGTCAACTAATACAGGTTTGCTTTTTATAGCCACCCCAAATTTAAACATGTGTCTTTCTACACCAGAATAGAATTAGTCCCCTTGAACAGGATGTCGCGATCAAATTTACTTTCAATTGGTTGGATATAGACGGTTTCAGCAGTAACAACATAAAGAAGCGGCGTGGTCCGCACGTAACTTCCGGTAAACTCCGCTTAGAATAAATAACAACAAAGTTCTTTAATCGTAGTTCATTTATATAACAAGCAAAAACAACACATAGATAACCTAAGAAACCTTGTTATTTTCGACGAGGCATTTGTTCAAGAGATCAGTTTAGCAACTAGTCAGACCATTAAAAAAACAAAACCGGAAGTAAAGTTTGGATCCAGACGTGTATCACGTCAGCGCACGTGCGTCCGATGAAACCGTCTATAGAAAAGTAACTAATTCAGTATTTCAATCAATGGAACTTGCAGCAGACGAAAGCTGCATGCACACCGCTAGCGATTATCAATGGTGGAGCAATGAGATCTCATTCATTTCAATGGAAGTTTGGAGATTTCCGGTGACACGAGTGACAGCAAACGACAGAAACTGGGTGTGTCCAGCAAAGTGGAGAACGGTTCAACTTTACGCAAATGATAAGCGACTTTTAGGAGCAACTACCAATGAGAGAGAAGTGGCAAGTTCACGTCATCTGTCTTCCGTAATTTTCTGAGAGGGCAGTTACTAATTTGTTTATAGTTGTTACTAAGACCAGTGTTGGGGAAAGTTTCTTTTAAAAGTAATGCATTACAATATTAAGTTACTTCCCAAAAAAGTAACTAATTGCGTTACTTAGTTACTTTTCATGGAAAGTAATATTTACGTTACTTTTGCATTACTTTTTTTACTTGGCTGAGACTTGATCTCTTTCAGGCCTTGTAGGTGTTTTTATGACTAAGATGTTCTGCATTCAGAAATTGCATATTATTTCCATGCCAAGTTCTTACCTGCCATCTCTGTTTCTGACTCAAACTGTTCCTGCTCAGGCACGCACGCATAAAGTACGTAATTCTTAGTTACTACATTTAGTTTAATTCAGTACATTATTATAATTTTTAAATCAAATTAATTAAACTGAAAATTAACTCACAATACTTAAAAAAAGTAACTTGAATATTATTGTGTACATTTATTATTGTGTAATGCGTTACTTTACTTGTTACTTCAGAAAAGTAATATTATTACGTAATGCACGTTACTTGTAATGCGTTACCCTCAACACTGACTAGGACAACCAAAATTAGGAAGGAACGCCTCCCAAATAGCGACACAGGGGCTGTTTCTCAATACCAGGAACACAAACTTCAAACTTGCGTCTTTCGTAGTTCGGACTTGCAAGGACAGGAGGACGCGAGTCCGGTTATATTGCAAATGGATCAGCAGAGTACCTGAGGTGGTCATTCAGTTTAACCAATACGTGCATCCCTGGCTATTCTTATTTTAATATATTTTTACAATAAAACTAAATATGTAAAAAGCAAAAACCCTGCTTGTTTTCATTCTGAAAATATGAATATGTGGTTCAGGCAACACATGAATACGCTGTTATAAGAATTAGCTTTGATGTATTTATTACAAAATGACATAAAACACAACCATTTATTTTAATACTACAAAACTATGTACAACATTAAATAAACACAAAAACTGCCAGTTATATTCAAAAGGGAATCATGTTTGACCATCGCCAAAGGGCAGAGCAGCTGCACTGAGCCAGTGGCAAATTTCAGAAGGACTTGCCAAGACGAGGCTGCCCTCGGCTGTGTACACGTTGCTAACCGCCGACAGATCACCTGGAACTTACATCTCCAAAATAGTCAGAGGAAATTTTAATATACTGTAGGCGCTATCTTTACTAACTTACCAGAGATTTAAAGTTGATTCATCTATTTTCTCGAGTAAACAGCTCTTAAAACGACAGAAAGATAATTATTTTGAATATTGTGCAGGTTTTAAGCTCCATTGTCGTTGACGCGAAATGCATTCTGGGAAACTTAGCTGTCATAAGTCCACACAAGTCAACTCCTGATGCATCCTCAACAAAATGGGCGGATCAAGAACACATCCGGGTTGGTGCGAACTCGGAATTTCAACAGTACTTGTGCAGCGACTGATGATGTTTCACAAGTCCAAGTACAAGAACACAGAGAAACAGTTGGTAGGGGCGGGGTTAATGGATGCTCGGCCAAAGCCATCAAACTGATGGCATCAGAGAATGATTGCTGACATTTTTAGATTTTTATTAAAGTTTATGAGGGCAAATTAATTAAAAATAATGACCAACATTTATAAATAGTTTGTATAAAATGGTTAGTTCCAATCCTTGATTCTGATTGGTATATATCTGATTCATATTGTAATAAATGCATTCAAGATAAAACACGGCTATGAGCGCTTCACCAAACGGTTCTACTTAGCAACCACACGTATCAGTTTGAGAACGGTTTGTTGTTTTTATTTGAGCTTTCATGCATATTACACATTGGAACTTTGTAGTTCACGGTCAGGGAATATCTTTTTCGCGGAAGGAATGCATTTATTGATTTAACTTCATGAAAGTTGCACTAATACTTTAATGTGTGGTAACTGTTTTATAAGTGCTGTATCGTGAATAAGTTGTGCCTAACAACGCCCTTCAGCCGTTACTTATTCACAGTACAGCACAGCCTCGTACCTGATTGCTAACATAATAAACAGCAATATTTTATTAAAAAATAAGAATTGCTAGTTTTGTTTCAATTTGCTTGTGTAAAGTACTAAACAGCTTTGTTTACAGTAGTGCAACCAAGACTTGCATATACATTACTGTAGGGATGCACAATATATCGGTTACATATCGTTATCGGACGATAACTGCTTATTTTTAATATTATCGGTTATCGGTCTGATAGCAAAATTAGGCCGATAAATGAAAGCCGATAAATTATGGATTATTTTGGTTTGTTAAACCACTTCACTTGCTCATTGTTGGCCATGTGGAGTTTTGATTGGTGCTTTCTGTGACATAGCACGAAGATGACACCTGTTGCGAGCTTAAGAAGAGTATGCTAGTCTAGCGCAAAGATAAGATGTCCGCGGTCTGGGAGTTTTTCATTGTGAAAATAATATGAATATTTATCGGCCTATATATATATTTCTGCTTATATATATATATCGGTTATCGGCCCCCAAATATAAAGAGGTATCGGTTATCGGTATCGGCCAAAATTTCCATATCGGTGCATCCCTAATATACATACATTTATTTTAACATAAAACAGCAAATTACTTTTTGTACATATGTTTGTTAAAATTAAATGACGTTAAACAGACATTACAAACTGATACCCGACAGCTCAAATGATAAATCATCAGGCTACTACAAGTTAACCATTGTGAACTGTGGTTTAAATGTATGTTGCAGATTTAAGCAACATATTTAATAATAAATTGTATTCATTTGTTGTTAAATCAAATTTGTATGAAGCAATCATAGTGACTTAAAACATAAATATATGCGATACAAAAATAGGGACGTAGGATGTACTACAGTGATGTAGGATGGGTATGACAGACATTGTACATGATGGCTTGTGTTGGATGTAACTCCCAGATGGCAGATGGGGCACGAGTGTGGGGGTGCTGAGGTCAGCTGTAAATCTGAGATTTACAATCTTAGGATAGGCACCAGGCTGTGAAAAGAAAAAAATTTGCTAAAAATATCTAAAGCAAATCTATTTTATTTAACAAAAATAAACAAAAGACATAAAGACCATAACCCCATTTTTAAAGTAATGTGAATTCAGGTATAAATTTAAGACATGATAGTCATTTTGATGTCTTACATCTTAAAACATAACTAATAAATGATAGTGAGGATGATATGTTTGCCTTTGCCTTGTTAAGGAAAGTTTAAATGAAAAACAAGAAAAAAGGTTGAATAAAAAAAAGATTTTTCACAGAGTACAATAACCACTACTTAAAAACAAAAATTTGGACCAAATCCGACGCCTTTTTCTGCTTATTAACACCTAAATTTGTTTCTTTGCAGGGAGCTGGAGTTGCCACCTATGTCTGCGCCAGCTAAAAGAAAAAGCATCCGCCTACATCACGCTAACTTAATCAACATGCCCTTCTTCACCCTACCAGTCTCATCCGCCTCTATCCCATCATCACAGATCCAAAGAGACTCCCCCATCATCAACCAGAAGAAAACATTGTTTCATTTGCCATGCATGGTGACTGCAAGAAAGACAACCTGGAGCCACCGACATTTTTGTAGGTTTAATGTGAGTTGGGACTAAAGCAGACATTTCAGTTCCTCCAAAGAGCTCCGTCTTTTATGGACCAGAGGGGTCTTCTTCTTGCCGAACTCTGTTTTATGGTGGCTGGGCAAGTAGTGCCAAATGGTTTGTGGTTGAGGAGACACTTTTTGCACGAATGGGGCATTTCAGTGGGAGGATTCTCATAAGATGACGACGCACCAACTGCAGATGAGACTAAAACCACATGATCTCACCAAAGCTTGTGATTGGTCCTGCTCTGATGAGAGAAAGTGGTGCCGACGTGCCATTTATTCTTCGCGGTATTCTTTGATAAGCAGACACCAGCACGTAATGAGATCGTGGTAAAGCGTTCAATTTGGCCTTATTCTTGCTATAATTATAACTATTAGAGATGAATGAAGTTATTGGTGATAAAAATAATTCATATCCCTTCAAGGTATAACATTTGATTAATATATCACAGAAATAGTCTGTGTTTAATGACTTTTGACCAAAAAGGTCTGAATGCTGCAAACATGTTCATGCATAGATAACCCTTTATTAAAAATGTGAGAGGTGCATGTCTATCATCCAGAGTGTAAAAACGAAAAGTAAAAAATTCTTCGGTACTTCCAACACGTTCCCCACAGCCTCTTCCTGTTTTGAAAAGCCAACGTAAATATTCCCTCTCAGCCAGGGTGCGTTTGTAAGAGTGTATATTAATCGGGCAACGTCTGTCCTTGTTTTAAAAACAGGGCGTTAAACGTTCAATTGCTCACTTTTTTATAATGACTTGCTTGCATGTTGTAATAGTATCGTTTTTAAATAATTTAAGGACAAAAAAATTGAAGAAAGCACACTTAATCTGCAATAATGTTTTTGTGTTTCGTGACCCTCTCTGGGTAAGTTGCGTCTGTATGTATGTGCGCTTTAAAAACTTGAGAATGCTAGTGGGCGGAGACTACAGTGCTAAAGTGGGAGGAGCTTGCTGTTTTTTGATGCTGTTTTTGATGATTCCTGGACAAACTGAAAACCAGCTTGGAGATACTTTTTCCCGGTCTCTTTGGAGGGGCATTTTTTCCTTTTATGTGACGAGAAAATTGTGCACCTTTTTTGTAGAATGAGCTCTTTATTATCCGTACGTCTGTTTTGTGTTTTGAACTTGCTACTGTGGCCTGCTTAAAAGAAGTTAAAATGTCAAACAAATTTCCGAGGAGTGTTCGGGAACGGTGGGACGTGTGAGATTGCGCTGAGGTGACCGTCTTCATCCCAAAGTCCCCTCTTATCCGTGGCCTAACTGAAAAGACTGCCTGCCATTTTCTCTATTCGGAGTCCTTGAGCTTTAAGTTGCGAGACATTTTGCTGTAAATAGATAAGTGCTCTGTCTTTCCTGAATCGGTCCCTGTTATAAACTCAAGTGAAATGTTTCATGTGCTGTAATGCATCAAAATGTGAAAACAGCCTTTTCTACACACAAAGTTAGTGGAATATTAATCCATGTTATTTCTATTTTTGTATCATTTTCAAATGTATGGTTTCAATGAGCGCTATGCCATTGTTAAGTGTTACATACAGTCTTGTTCAAAATAATAGCAGTACAATGTGATTAACCAGAATAATCAAGGTTTTTAGTATATTTTTTATTGCTACGTGGCAAACAAGTTACCAGTAGGTTCAGTAGATTCTCAGAAAACAAACAAGACCCAGCATTCATGATATGCACGCTCTTAAGGCTGTGCAATTGGGCAATTAGTTGAAAGGGGTGTGTTCAAAAAAATAGCAGTGTCTACCTTTGACTGTACAAACTCAAAACTATTTTGTACAAACATTTTTTTTTCTGGGATTTAGCAATCCTGTGAATCACTAAACTAATATTTAGTTGTATGACCACAGTTTTTTAAAACTGCTTGACATCTGTGTGGCATGGAGTCAACCAACTTGTGGCACCTCTCAGCTGTTATTCCACTCCATGATTCTTTAACAACATTCCACAATTCATTCACATTTCTTGATTTTGCTTCAGAAACAGCATTTTTGATATCACCCCACAAGTTCTCAATTGGATTAAGGTCTGGAGATTGGGCTGGCCACTACATAACATTAATTTTGTTGGTTTGGAACCAAGACTTTGCCCGTTTACTAGTGTGTTTTGGGTCATTGTCTTGTTGAAACAACCATTTCAAGGGCATGTCCTCTTCAGCATAGGGCAACATGACCTCTCCAAGTATTTTAACATATGCAAACTGATCCATGATCCCTGGTATGCGATAAATAGGCCCAACACCATAGTAGGAGAAACATGCCCATATCATGCTCCATGCTTCACTGTCTTCACTGTGTACTGTGGCTTGAATTCAGAGTTTGGGGGTTGTCTCACAAACTGCCTGTGGCCCTTGGACCCAAAAAGAACAATTTTACTCTCATCAGTCCACAAAATGTTCCTCCATTTCTCTTTAGGCCAGTTGATGTGTTCTTTGGCAAATTGTAACCTCTTCTGCACATGCCTTTTTTTTAACAGAGGGACTTTGCGGGGGATTCTTGAAAATAGATTAGCTTCACACAGATGTCTTCTAACTGTCACAGTACTTACAAGTAACTCCAGACTGTCTTTGATCATCCTGGAGGTGATCATTGGCTGAGCCTTTGCCATTCTGGTTATTCTTCTATCCATTTTGATGGTTGTCTTCCGTTTTCTTCCACGTCTCTCTGGTTTTGCTCTCCATTTTAAGGCATTGGAGATCATTTTAGCTGAACAGCCTATCATTTTTTGCACCTCTTTATGGTTTTCCCCTCTCCAATCAACTTTTTATTCAAGGTACGCTTTTCTTCTGAACAATGTCTTGAACGACCCATTTTCCTCAGCAAATGCATGTTCAACAAGTGTTGGCTTCATCCTTAAATAGGGGACACCTGATTCACACCTGTTTCTTCACAAAATTGATGACCTCAGTGATTGAATGCCACACTGCTATTTTTTTGAACACACCCCTTTCAACTAATTCAACTACTTGCCCAATTGCACAGCCTTAAGAGCGTGCATATCATGAATGCTGGGTCTCATTTGTTTTCTGAGAATGTACTGAACCTACTGGTAACTTGTTTGCCACGTAGCAATAAAAAAATATTCTAAAAACCTTGATTATTCTGGTTAGTCACATTGTACTGCTATTATTTTGAACAAGACTGTAGGTGATAGGTTCAAATACTTTTTAAAGCAGTTTTGTCTTCAGTAGAAATAGTCTTGATTTCACATTTTGATAACTCAACTTCTCTGTTAAACCGACTATGACACCCTCATTGTTCTTGTTGTAGTTCTGACTATTTGCACAGTCTGTGGGATTGTTTGTTTGGATGAGGGTGCAACTGGAGCATTTTGATAATAAAATGAAAGCAATTAAATCGCCATGTGTCGACATTGTAGACCAATGTCCATATCCACACATACAGTACATGAAATGTAGTGTTTCAGCTCTTTTCATTTAAACCTCAGAGAAAATTTTAAAGGTGAAGTGTGTCATTTTTTCATGTGAAAATCGTTCTCCTATCCCCATTTAATGCACAACTGTAAGCCATTTGAAGGTTGACTTCCAGACTCCAAAACGCTGTTTTTGTGTCGCTTTCAAAACATTGCGTTGTTTGTTCGAGGGGCTCGACATAGCAACATCAGCTCAACCAATGGCAAGAGTTTGCGGTGGGACTAAATGCTTGTCACTGACCAATGAAAAGAAAGGGTGGAAATTGTTCGTGGAAAATATATTTACTTGTTCAGTTCAGTGCCACTCGTGACAGAAATTACACACTTCACATTCTCTTAAAGGGATAGTTCATCTAAAAAATTAAAATTTCCCAGTGATTTACTCACCCTCAAGCCATCCTTGACGTACATGATTATTTTATGGAGCCGAGCAAAATTGGAGTCATACTGGGGGGTTTCCTGGCTGTTCCAATCTTTATAATGGTAGTAAATGGTGCTTCTGATTTGAAGCCCAAAAATGTCTACCCACCCTTTTGTAATGCATACAGCTCCAGGGGTTTAATAAATGCCTTCTGAGGGACAAAGATGTGATTTGAAAGAAAAATATCAATATTTAAAAACTCAAGGGAGTGCGTTTCCGGCGTATGACGTAGGACATAGCGTACGAGACCTAGTGATGAATGCAGAAGCGCAGAGAGGAAAACAAAATGCCAGTCCATCGCCTGACTGGCGTTTGTTTTGTCACTACGCAACTACATCTCATACGTTACATTCTTTGTCCTCAACTTGAGATGCACTTTATCGTGAACACAAGCTGGAGCCGCTGGAGCCATGTGCATTACTTCTAGTGTCAAATGCAGGAAGATCCCTGTTTCAGATGTCTCTGAACTTCCGCATTCGTCACTACATCTCGTACGTTAAGTATGTAAACCTCTGGAAATGCACTCTCTTGTTAACATACATCGGTTGTTACAGAAACCTAGTTAGTTTACTTTATAAAGCTTTAAATATTGATATTTGTCTTACAAAATTGGATCATTTGTCCATAGAAGTATTTTTGGGCACCATTTACTACCATTATAAAGCTTGGAACAGCCAAAACACTTTCTAGTATGACTCAGATTGTGTTCATCTGAATAGAGTTTATCATGTGCATCGGGGATGGCTTGAGGGTGAGTAAATCGTGGGGTAGCCTAATTTAAAAAATTTTATGTGAACTATCCCTTTAAAATGCACAACTATTTGATTTCTCTGCCTTGGTGAGATTTTGAGTTAGAAATGAACTTTGTGGTATTTTTAAGAACATCAAATGATTGTCATGCTGAAAATAATTTCCAGTTAATATGAAAATAAGTGTTAAGCCTTTATCGATGAGGGGTGGAGTCATAATGATGTGATTTTATTATCAGTAGCCTAATGTGAGAGTACGAAAAGCAAGCATGGGTACACAAACTTGTGCATTTTCAACACTTTAACCTGATTTTTTAATAGTGAGCCATTTCAATGAAGACCACTTTAGATTTTTCTGACCAGATACTCCTCAATTAGTCTTTAATCTGTCTCGCCGAGTTTTTGCAGGGGGTTGTCTACCTGTATATTGTTGTGCTGTGATTTTTGCTTGCAGGTTTTCTTGACCATTCCCCGACAAATACACAAAAAACAATGTTCGTGTGTGAGAGGCTGCGTGCGTGTTTTCCGTTCTTGTAACTGTCCAGTGAAAAATAAAAGAGATGTATGGAGAAAACAAGTGTGTTTTGACTCAGGACTGAGTTGTATATTTGTTTTCTTTGAACTTGAAATGGGTGCTCCTACTGTACATGGATCTGAGTGGCCGTGATTGCTGCTGCTCACGATCCGTTTTAAAGAATGTCCTTTGTTTTATTTCTGTCCATTTTGACAAGCAGGAAATAAAAAAAATGTACCATTATCTGATTTTGTCTTCTGTAATGTTTTCTGTGAGGCAGCACTATAAAATACAATTTACTTCTGAGCAGGGGCGTAGCCAGCATCTTATAAGTGAGGGGGACAGTGACATATACAGTATGTATATAGTAAAGCCAAATAAAGTAAACTGTGACATATTAGACTCAACAAATTCTTCATACAGTGGTCCACCAGTAAAATTTATAAAAAATATTTAGACACGTTGCAGTTTTTGCAGTTACAAAAGTAATTAAGTCAAGACAAATCAACGATTTTTTTGTCTTTTGTTTGATTAACATTAGGAAGTGCATGAATCCAATAGGCTTGCCCACTATTGGTTTAATTTCTCAACTGCTTACATTAAACTTAAGACATAGAATGTGTTTACGAGGATAATTATGGCATTTTTTGGTGGTTAGTTTTGCATAAATATCTTCATTTAAGCACAAGATATCATGAACTTAGAGGCTTACATGTTTAAAGGAGCCATGGCACAAGACTTTTTTAAGATGTCAAATAAATCTTTTGTGTCCCCAGAGTACATATGTGAAGTTTTAGCTCAAAATACCCCACAGATAATTTATTATAACATGTTAAAATTAACACTTTGTAGGTGTGTGCAAAAATGCAAATGAGCCGATAATGCAAACACTGATCGCCATAATGGTGGTTTGTTGAATTCGAAACTCAATTGTTCTGTCAATTATTTCTCGCTCTCTCTGCACTAAATGGCAGTGCTGTGATTGGATAGTGCAGATTAAGGGGTGGTATTATTTAGTGATGCACCGATGTATCGGCTGCCGATATTTATCGACCGATTTTTGATGAATTTGAAACCATCGGCATATCGGCAATCGCACGAGAAAGGCCGATACCGATTGTTTATTAATTAACTGCATAAAGAAATCCATTATATGTAAAAAAATGAGTTAATGTTGTTTATCAAATAAATGCTAAATAGCAGAAATCACCTTTGAAGGTTGTCATGCTGTCTTATTATATTTGTTTTAGCTTAATTTGTGCCTCTCTTATTATGTTGGTCAGTTGAATGTTGATTAGATCTAATCCATGTTCAGTAAAAATAATTTGATGCAGAAATAAACTAGCTAATAGACCAACTGTATAGTATTGTATACAAGTGTTTAATATCGGCATCGGTATCGGCCAGAAGTTGTCTGTTTAAATCGGCATCGGTATCGGCCCAAACAAATCCTATCGGTGCATCCCTAGTATTATTATAATAAGAGCTCCTTATGACATCATAAGGAGAGCCAAATTTCAACAACCTATTTTTTAATGTGCTTTTAGAGAATGGTTTACCAAAACAAAGTTACTTGGTAGATCTTTTTCATATTTTCTAGGTTGATAGAAGCACTGGGGACCCAGTCATAGCACTTACACATGGAAAAAGTCAGATTTTCATGCCATGGCCCCTTTAAATTGGCAATGCCTAAAAGCATGTGAAATAGTAGTTTGTGATGACGCCGCACTGATCTCGAACAGATGCGTGTGCATGAAAGATGCCTGCTCACTTGTGATTGGGTTAATGTTACTTCACTCAAATCTAAGTGACAAACAAAAATACATGTGCGGAATTGTGACGGCAAGTTTAAAACTGCGAGGGGGAGGCATGGGGGACATGCCCCCCTGCAGTTTTAAACTTGCCGTCATCATTCGGCACATGTATTTTTGATTGTCACTGCGTGATTTATGCCCATGCAACTGAATAGTTCAGTTCTTAGTTTATAATGGACATTGTGTTGTTATTTATCTACCCTAATTTATTCACAAATAGGAGCAGATTTCTGCTATTGTGAGAGCTTAGTTCCCTTAATCTAAGATTAGAAGCATCAAAGTTTAATTTCACGAATTGATTTATCATCGAATTCATTCTTTGACATGACCTTACTCATATAATGTAAAGAACATTGTGTAAAATATAACCATAATATATTTAATATTGTCTAAGATGATTTTATGCAGAAAACCGTAAATAAAAAGACTTTAGTTGGGTTTTCACAGGCAGGGTCACATTTGCAGTACATCACAAATCACAAATGTAACAAAATTACATGGAAAACATGCAAAAAATAACACAAGACTTGATCTTTTTCTACTATGGCTAGAACATTACCTTTAATGTATGACATATTTTACTGTATTGTACTGTACTATAAAGCTCAGCTGTTAATTGTGAGATTGAATTACAAATATTAGCAGCTTTCAAACACAGTTAGTTTTGTAAAAATATCAACATTGTTAAGGTGGATTTTCTTTCCCAGCTGTATCTGTGTGTGCTCATTTTTCTTTTGTTACCACAAATGTCTCACATCTGAATTCAAACACACTATATGTCTAATATCTTACTATACCAGCTTTTTATATAAAACATTAACTCTTTTGCAACATGACCACAATATTGCCCATAATGTTCGATTTGTAATAAAAAATGTGTCCCGCTTTATATTCTTGAATCAAATTATTTTTTTTGTGCCTCGGAATGAAGTGCGAGTTTGTGTGTGTGTGTGTTTTTTTTTTTTTGGGGGGGGGTTCTGGGTTTGGAGACTCCAAGCCAATTACCACATCCACCAGACAGCCTCAGACTGCTGCCTGAGCTTTTCTTCCAATAAGAACACGGCTGCAATGAGTTGAGGCCTGAGGTGGTTGCCATGGCAACTTAGGGACTGCTTGCATGGCGGATGATGCTGGGCTGGGGTGATGGATTACAGTAATGGGATGGGGTGTGTGTGTGTGTTGGGGAGGGTATGAGTGGAGAGAACTCATGCATAAATATATTGGAAATGTATGAATAAATCTGAAATGCATCGACTTTAAGGACACAGAATAGAAAGCGGATGGAGGGTCTGCGAATTTGGCCCGTTTACACTTTGGGACTGTCATGGTGAAGATGTTACAGACAGATTTAAGAAAGTGTTATTATCTCATAGTTCACCATGAAACTTGAATTATAATCCCTGTGAATGGACTTGAGATAACTTGTGTGATGTTGGCTAAATATTCGTGATTTAAGAGGATTGGCCGGTCAAAAAGAGCCAACATTTGCATATTTTTTTCTGTCTTTGTTGCCTTTACAGAAGGTTGCTCACTGGGTGCTTACAGATAAAAATAAACTGCAATGTTGTCTTATACTGTACTATTTTTTGTTGTTGTTGTTGTAGAGCTGCTGAAACAATGAACTTAAATAAAAAATATTGATTATTTTCATATGCCTTTTTTATTATCCTATACATATCTCAGCCAAACATATTTATACTATTTTAGATATTTTTGCTGTTAATATAAGCTAAGAACAATATTACAGCGGGCAAAATGTTTTGGTATCTCAGACAAATTTGGTTTTAATTCATTTCACCACTGTTTTATAATGATGAGCTCAGTAGGTAAAATTATTTTATTTTTAGCTTTGCACATATTTTAAAGGAATGTGAAGACTGTAGACATGTTTACTAATACCAATTGAATCCTGTCACTATTCTGCCATCTAGTGTTGGCTATGAGTTAAGAGCCCCCGGGAGAGATAATACAGTCACAACATGCATATCAAGAATTTTTATTTCATTTAAACACATGATTTTTTTTCTCAAAAGTCACAATGAGACAAAATAAATATTTTTTTAAATATTTTTTTACAAGCCTTAATATCCATCTCAATGATCTTTCATGTAAGAACAATTTCACAAACACTCATGGGAGAGAAAATAAGTATTTGTGGCAATGTTGTGTTGTGTTTTGTACAGTTAAATGTTTTGTATATTCCTAAAATTTAACTGGTACAAATTTTCCCTAATGTACACCCCAAAAGGTACAACATTTCAATGTGTTGTATACCCATAAAGGTACAAAAATGACTCTTTAAGGGTACCCCTCCAAATGATAGAAAAGGTACAAAACTTTATTCTAACAATAAACAGCACAGCAGTATTTTGGACTCTAAAACTATGCTGTTTTTTAACCAGAAGGTAACTGACCACATTAGTTGACCAACTTAACATGCATTTTGACTACCTTAACCAGTAAGATTACCAGAACAAGTTTGACCAGGAAAACCATTATAATCCATGATTTTGATGAGCTTTAGTTATAAATGATGACAAATGAATACATTATGACAATAGCATTTTTGTGCTTTATAATACATGTTTACACAGTAATACAATTAAAGGGGTGGTTCAATGGTATTTCAAGCATTCTGACGTATTAACACAGTTATAGAGTTGTTTTCTCATGCTAAACGTAAGTGTCAAAAAAGCAGTTGGGCGTGTTACAGAGTATTTCTGTGTCGAATGCACTTCGCCAGGGTTCGTACAAGTTTCGGAAAGTTTTTTTTGATTACGGGTCCAGCTGACGTTTCAGGGATATGTTTTATATGTATCACTTCTTTATATGGGCACTTCCCCCGGAAAACCCTGCCCACCCGTCAATCAGCGGGAGACGCTAAAAAACTTGCAAACATCATATCACGCGACAGCTTTGTTTAATTTCAAACAATGAATATGGTTTATTATCCGGGGTAGCAGCGGAGTTTTGTGTGTGTGTTTGTTTATTGCGGGATTTCATTGAAAAGTCCCAACCGGGTCATGAGTTATATGCGGTAAATAAGACTTCTGTGTTATGTTGGAAATAGGTGCGAATCATAAATTTAACAGTGTTGTATAGTGTTGCATGATTCGTACTCCCTCCTCCCGCGGTATAACCATAGACCGTAAAAAAATATGGACGTAGTGTCCGTGACGTCACCCATTGGTTTGTGAAGATCGCTTTTGAAGCTTAAAGTAGGCGTTGCCTGCCGTCGCCATCTTGGCCGCGCGTCCCCGCGAATTACTCGCGGAAAACCGAAAATGGGTAAAGAGGCGGGACATGGGTGAAGCTGAGGTGAAACCACGCCCGCCTAGCGCGAGTCTAGTGACAGCAGTGGCTGTTCAACCGACACTCAAGCGGCCACGCCCTTAATTATGCAGTAGTTTAAGGCTTAATATAATCTAAACGGGTGAGTTACAAAAAATTCACCCCCCTCACAGTTGTCATGAAGGGCAAAATTAGCTATATAGGCCAAAAACACTTTTTGTACCAGGCTGTAAACATATTATTTTCTACTGTAAAATTGGCCATTTTTAACATGGGAGTCTATGGGAATTGACTCCCTTTTGAAGCCAGCCTCAAGCGGCCAGTCGATGAATTGCAGTTTAAGTCACTTCCGTGTTGGCTTCATTAGAGATATCGGAAGGTTGCCCCTCGGGTATAACTCGTCCTTCTACATTTTTTTGTACGTTATCGGAAAGATTCTGTAAAGCTAATTTTTCTTTTATAAATTTGATTAAACTAAAGACTCTTCGGAGATATAAAGGATGTAATACTACTCTATAGGTAGGCCTACTCCAGATTAACATCAGAAATGCAGAAATAGAGTGTGTTATGTGAGCTTTAAATAAATCTTATATAAACATTTGAAGCATTTACATATTGACAGTTTTAATACTGGAATCATGGTTTAACATGTAAACACATGGAAGATAGCTGTCCTTATTTAAACTGATTTAGTGATGCATAATCTGGAGGGAAAACACTAAATTTAAACTTGGAGGTCACTTGTTTTGAAGCTTATTTTTCCACAGAACGTTCTATTGATTAGTTTAGTTAGGGTTACAGCAAGGTCAGACACCTGTGCTGCTCTCATGGGTTTACTTTCGGCCATTGGAAAATGAAGGTTATGTGACACATTATGCAACCTTTGTAGAAAGCAAAGAGAGAGAGAGAGAGAGAGAAAAAGAAAGAAATATCATGATATGTTTGTAATTAAGCCTTACAAACTTTAACCATGTATGTTTTTTGGTGTATTGATTGCAAAACCATGTTTTTCTACAGTATTCGTTATTTGAGGTAGCCATGATTTAACTATAGGAACCATGTTTTTTTGTTTAAACTGTTGTAAAAACATGTTAAATGTTTGTAAGGGAATACCTTAGCACACTAAGGGGTGGTTTTCCTGGACAAGATTTAGATTAATACAGGACTAAGCCTAAGATACATTAGGACATTTAAGTAGTTTTACAAACATACCTTACAAAACATTTGTTTTTGTGCTGTCATAGACATTTTTATAATTGTTGAGCATTGATGAAAAATAAATTATACCATTTAAATGTTTTATGAAATGCCTGACATATATTTGTGGAGTTAGGAAAGTCTTTCTCCGATCAGTTTTCTCCATGATTCCATAAATTAACAACACATGCTTGTCTTATTAAAGACAGATATCAAGTTTAAAATATTGTATTTCTACCCACAGTATTATTAGGTGTTTTATTAAAAGTCAATCATTGTAATAACAGCCATTTTGATCATGTAAATAATTTATTTAATTTGCTTACGCCCTCAAAATGGTGCTAAATTTGGAACTACCTGATAAGTACTTGCCTACAATGATATAAAGTAAATATTAAGACTGATAAAGGAGAGATGTTATAAGCACTGTAAGTCCAGTGGTGCGGGACATCTGTTGTACCCGTTCTCTTGCACTATGCAGATTTTGTTCACTCTGTGTGTTCTCATCAGCACGTTTCTGGACCCAACAGAGGGTGAAGTGGTGGAGCATTTCTGGGATTCACCCGAGTGCATGAAGTTCTTCTACAAGCAGAAGGTCCCGGATTTTGGAGCAACTTTGCCAGATGTTGTCCATTTATGTCAGCGCTTTCTGAACACATATCACTTTGCCACACTATACAGCACATACCACCGCACAGCTGTCTATTCAGCATATGTCTTTGAGCCAAGCACTGGAGGAGGAAGGGAGAAAAATTGGTTTCTTGAGCCACAGGTCAGTTTAAAAGTCCTGAGCATTGTTGCATTATGTTCTTTCAATTTATTTTCATTTAGGTTCACGCTCAATGCTAGATTTACGGTTAGGGCCTTATATACCATTCTAATCAACCTATTACTGTACACTATAAAAAAATTGTATTAACTTAAAAAACTATGTGAATGTGCTGCCTAAAAACTGAGTTAATTCAGCTCTAGTAATAAAAAAAAACAATTAAAAGTTGTTTTTAATTAAAAGTAATATTTTTAATAGGGCTGTCAAAAGATTAATCATGATTAATCATGAGTAATATATGATCATATGATCTCATATATATATATATATATATATATATATATATATATATATATATATATATATATATATATATATATATATATATATATATATATATATATATATATATGAAGAGTTTGGTTCCAAAACGCAACAAATCCATTTTGACAAATTTCGGTAAAAACGTGTTTTCTATACCAAGAAAGTGACAAGATGAAAACCACTATTTTCTGTTACAAACTTTCACATAGCATCTTTAGGTTATAAAAACATAAAAAATTCAAATCCATAACTTGATTTTCAAAGATTTATTATAAAAACGAATTCTTTTTTCCACAAAATGCAATAAATCCATGACAGTTTTTTTATTTCAAAATGCTATAAATCTATTAAAGCAATGTATAAATGTGCATTCATCTTTACCATTTTATATTTATTTAGTTGACTAGTGGTATACAATGATTAAAAAATAAACATTAATGGCATTAACCAAAACACTTACTTTGTAAGAACACAATGTTTTAGCATAAGAAGCTTGATGCTGTCTGGAGAACAAGCAACCGAGTGCCTCTCGCGGAAATTATTAGCTGTTGATGGCTTACGTTTCTTTCCCATCACAGAAAACCATCACAGGTTTGGCAATGCTATTAAAGTATTATTTTGTTTTGTTTGTTGATCACGAAGTACAAAGTAGATGAGGAAAATTAGGACTCCGTGTACTCAGCGCGCTGCCATGGTTGTTTACATTGCGTGAATGGTCCGCTGTAATATCAGAAATGGATTTATTGCGTTCTGTAAAAAAGCAGGAGTGGCGTTTGTCGCATTTTGGGAAAAAAGGGAGAAAAGATGACAGAATATCACGGCGGGTATTGGATTTTGCGTAAAATTAATTATTTACTTTTAACTACTGACCTAATATAATACTGATTTTGGCAGTAACTCATTTTTTTCAAAAATGGCGTTTATCGCGTTTTGGAACCAAACTCTTCATATATATATATATATATATACACATAAATAATTAAAAAAATTTATATATGTATGTGATATATATCAGTGATGCGCGGGGTAATGTATAAACAACCCGCACCTGACCGACATTTTCAACTAACCCGCCCGCAACTTGGACCGCAAAAAACAAATGTATATATTGTACCCGACCTGCTTCCTGGCCCGCATTTTAGTAGTAATTGTTTAAAATAGTTAATTTGCATCTTTATTTCAAACGACCAGACTTACCGCAACCCGAATATCGTTAAAAATATTTTTGGATGACTCGTAACCACGGGTGACCACAGGCACCCACTCATTTTGGACCAACCCACGCATCACAGGTATATATATTATAATTACACACAATACACACACACAAATATATTATGCAAACACAAACTTTTATTTTGTATGTGATTAATCATGATTAATATTTTGACAGCCCTAATTTTTAAGTTAAATTAACTCAAAACTAGGGTAGCATGAACACTTTCTTTTTAAGTTGAAGCAACACATACAGTGTATTTCGTTCAGATTTTTTAGCTAAGTTACTGTATTGGTAGGGTTTAGGTTAGGACTGTTTCCTGAAAATTCAGGAATCAATTCGGGAAAACATCTTTTCAACTTTGCCTCTTTATGCTCATGTATTCAAACTGTCGCAGATTGTTTTGCTACAGTATTTAATTTTTTTACGTTTTACAAAAGGTTTCTTGTAACTCATAAACTCAACAACTTGTGAAGGGAAGTTGTGTCTACAGAACATGCATTCTTCATGTCGTTCATGTTGATTTTATTTCACACATGCTTAATGCAACTGTCTGGTTTTGCATACCCAGAAACCTACAGAAAAACGAACGCTGTGGTGGTGCAAAAGTTGTCTTTAAGAGTTCATCATTTAAGTTCAACATTTTCAACCAACAGAACCAAATGAGTGAAAAGTGTTGCTAACCCCTGTCCAAATTATTGAATAATTTAATACCAAGATATGTTTTTTGAAGTTGTTTAAAACCCAATAGTTCAATTTGTATTTTTATTATATTTCTGAACCCTATGTTGTATAATGCAACAGCTGGTGAACCACACATGGTCTGGGGAAATGACAGATGGTTATTGGCTGTCAAAGGACAATCCTGGCATCTACCTGGGAGAGAAACAGGCGCTGGATG
Source organism: Misgurnus anguillicaudatus (assembly GCF_027580225.2). Classification (NCBI taxonomy): domain Eukaryota; kingdom Metazoa; phylum Chordata; class Actinopteri; order Cypriniformes; family Cobitidae; genus Misgurnus; species Misgurnus anguillicaudatus. The sequence continues at coordinate 14,648,769 of NC_073360.2, read as the reverse complement.
AGGACTACACAAACTCAGGATTTGACCGCGGACACCTAAATCCAAACGGACATCATGCAGGTATCAATGCTAAAGAATTTGCCTTCACTTGGTAACTGATGTCATAAACATTTTAGTCTTTTTTTGCCAAATGTTATTAAGAATGAGACATTGCTACATATTGAGTCGTCCAGGAGAAAAATATTATCCTGAAATTACCTTTTTTTAATTAAATAATTTTAAATGTTTATTTTTCTCTCTCTGTTAGTTCCAGGTCGTAATTCCACCTTTACGCTGACCAACATAGTGCCCAAAAACCCCAAGCTAAACCAGAATGCATGGCGCCTACACGAGTCTAAAATTACCGACTTGTTTAATGCAAACTGTCATCAGGCCTACGTGCTTGTTGGTGTCGTCCCTTCTTCTAACAACTGGATTATAAAGAACAACGTCCAACGGGTGAACCTCCCAGAGTACATCTGGAACGCCTACTGCTGCATAGATCAAAATGGCCGCCCTATTCTCAGTGGTGCTGCAACTGCCCTCAATACAGAGCTTAATGTTGTTGTAGAACACACCCTAGATGAGATGGTTGACTTCTTTCAGCAATACTCTGATACACCTGTGGGGGAGCTTTTCAGTGGACGATGCAAAGCCTGACATTTGAATCTGTTGAGTATTTGGTTGTGTTCATACATATCAACATTATTTCCGAAAAATACACAGATGCAACACGATGCTATAAGGTTAATAGGGATTGTATTGAATATGTAAAGCATGTACTTTTAGATGCTTATGTAGTAAATGTAAAGTTTTAAATGAATCCCTTCTGTAATAATAGCTAGCCTATTGTGACCTAATGGTTAAAGAGTTGGACCGGTAACTTTGAGAGTTGCCGGTTCGAATCTCATATCCGGCAGTTTGGGACTGAGATGACTTAGAGCAAGGCCTTGCCCCAACTGCCGATAGCTGCCCAGTGCTCTGGGTGTGTTTGTGTGTTCATGACTTGCAGTGTGTGTGTTCAAGTGCAAAGGTCTTATTCCAAGTACACTGAAAAAAATGACTCATTGAATTTACTCAATTTTTTAAGGTAAGTGGTTGCAATCAATTTATTTAAGCTACATTTAAACAAAAAAGATTAGTAAAGTAAAATAAAATATAAAACTTTTGTCAATCAATTAATCGCATACAAAATAAAAGATTGTTTTTGCATAATATGTGTGTGCACGGTGTGTAATTATTTTGTGTATATATACACACACACACACACACACACACACACACACACACACACACACACACACACATGCATGTATGTATTTAAATCATCAGTTTAATTTATTACTTCATCTGGAGATAAAGATCCACATGCACTAAAATAAGCCCATGTTTATGCCCTGATGGTTTTTCATATAATCCACTGTATTCAGTTCCTCTTTTTGAGCATGTTTGCTTGTGCTTCAAAGTGTTAAACTTCCCTTCTGTGTTCATTTTTATATCTACGATCAAGATTTTATTGTATAGGATCTTACTTTTCAGTGAGGTAATTCATGTCTGCGTTGATGTTCAATTCAGAAGCTAAAACTTCACATATGCACTCTATGGGCCCTATTTTAACGATCTAAGCGCATTGTCTAAAGCGCACAGCCAGGGCCTGAAGTTAACTTTTTTGACCACCAGCCACTGTGGCAGGTGGATTTAGAAATCCACCTGCCACAGAGACTTTTTACCAGCCAGTTTTTTTTTTTGCCTGAATAGTGAATGATAACGCTGTCTTTATTGTATGAATTAAATATAATTTTTTTTCAGAGCTACAAAAGTGAATTTCTCTTTGTCATAGGTTGTTTGATTAACATTAATGACACAGACTTAAGTAGGTTTATTGAGGTTACTGTCTCTTTAAGACCAGCACAGACTGGTTTTTGAATCTCTATACATACACTTAAGACATAAAGAGATGTTTTATTAGAAAATTAATACTGTTGAGATCATTTTGTTTAGCTATATGTGCCCTGTCAAGAGCAAAAATGTTTTATGTACGCATGCTTTTAGGAACGCGTCTCTCTGATGTGCCCTATTGAGTCCCCTTAAACCCGCGCACGCACACAGAGACAGAGGGGGCACAAACTGCGCACATAAACGCTGCACATACGTTGTTTTTCATTACTATATTCGCAAAATGTATGTTAATGTACTACAGTATAAGGCATAGTCAGAGGTGGGTAGAGTACCCAAAATCTGTACTCAAGTAAAAGTACAAGTACTTATACAAAAATGTACTCAAGTAAAAGTAAAAGTATCAATCTAATTATTTACTTGAGTAAGAGTAAAAAAGTTTTAGATGAAAAAACTACTCAAGTAGTTAGTTACTCGTTACTTCTGATCTGATAGAGAAGTAGCGCAAAAGCACTGAATTTCAGACTTCTTGGAGGGTTTTCACAAACCTCTCCTTAAGAGTCTCATTGTTCTGCTTATATACAAGTAAGCAGCCTATCTCAGTCCTGCAATGGGTACATTAACATCACATAATGTGTCGTTTGAGAAAAAATCTCAAACACACACACACACACACACACACACACACACACACACACACACACACACACACACACACACACAGATGTTTTTCTGACGGTTAACTCTGTATTTATTTTCATGTTCACAACACAAACTTGTCAGCATCTGCCTTTAAACATGCAAACAGTAAACAAATAAGAACGTGTGTGTCTGTTTGTTATCATGTTTTTATATGAATAGGTTATTTTCATTGCCATTAAAGTGCAATTACTGAACATAAACAGGAGCTTAATAAAAATGATCATTTTAGATTTTCAAAATGGAACTTATCTGTTTTTGCAAATCATCTCTACATTTATTATAATATATAATACATGTTTCTTTCAAATCAAACTTTATTATTTTATTTTTATTCATTCATTCTTTAGGAAGGATTTAGATAAAAAACAATCCCGTTTTTATTTGAATGTATTTTCTACACATTAGTGAGGTGTCCGGATTTGTGTATAAATGCAGTCATTACATTATGCTGTTAAGTTTGTTTAGTTGTGGGGAAATGATATGGAAATGTGCAGATGTGAACGTGCTGTTTGTATGGTTTAACTTACATTAGGATTTGTAATCGCTTGCACAAGAGTGCATATGGCAAAAAAACTCGGACAGTGCGTGAAATGACCATTAATACTGTTCAAATAGACAATACTGTGACACTTACTTCAGGCTGGATCTTGAATTCCTGTACGCTAAGATGTCAGCTCGTTTATTGAACAAAGCACGCATCACATTATGAAACTATTCTTTTTCACCTCTTGGAGTAAAAACATAGACCGATCTTGAAGCCACGCATGATCTGCCTCCGATAACTCGCACAACGCACACGCGCCCTCATCTGCTTCTCCTATCATCTACGCGTCGCGCGCGCTAAAAGGGTGACCTCGCGGTCGCGCGCTAAAGAGTGACGCAGCCTTTTTCGCGCAACTTTCGAACACGCCCTATAAACTTTAAATATATATATATATATATATTCATTAATTATTACCATTTGACAGTAGCGCAGTAATGCCGCCGAATGTAGCGAAGTAAAAGTACAGTTTTTTCACTAGAAATGTACTTGAGTAAGAGTAAAAGTACCCATCCTTAAATTTACTCTAAAAGTACTAGTTACCCGAAAAATGTACTCAAGTAAATGTAACGAAGTAAATGTAATTCGTTACTACCCACCTCTGGGCATAGTAGCGCAACTCTCTCTAAAGTTTACACATCAAGAGTTCTGATCCATCACAGCAGCACTACACATCTGTGCAACTGCGATTGTACAGTAGCCTATGTCAGCATTGTATTATCATCCCATCTCACCAACAGTTTAATACTTACTCGCACATCCAAACGTAGTCAGAGAAGTGCCTCATCTTCTTTCCAATCGCATGAACGTTGCGAAAAAGAAGGCGCATCCTTTCAATGAATCACACAATTTGCATCGGTGATATGCGCAGGTTGATAAGAAATGAGCGGGTGCCGGTTACGAGTCATCCAAAAATATTTTAATGATATTCAGGCCGCGGTCAGTCGGTCGAGTTTGAAACTATTTTGAACAATTGCGGGCGGGTTATAGTGATGGGTCGTTTGGGAACGAGCCGGCTTTAAGAGCTGATTCTTTGTAGCGAACGAGCAGAGCCGAATCTTCAGATGCAGGCAGGGGTGGAACCGTAGAGGCCAGAAGAGCCGAATCTATGAAAAGAGCCGGACTGCCATCACTAAAATGTAGAGCCGGAGCTGGAGCCGAAAGAGCCGAATCTATGAAAGTTGAAAATGTCGGTCGGTAGTGGGTTGGTCATACAATGACCCGCGCATCACTGATTCGCATTGGCTACCCGCCAATGTGGCTAGTAGATTGAGAGTGTTACCCGCCAATTGCAAAATCCACCCGCATTTGGTGCGTGGTCGGGTGTTAATTTCATGCCCTGCGCACAGCGCAACGTCTAAATGGGCGTGTCCGATTCCACTTTTGCTAATTTAACGACGGGAAAAATGGTTTGTGCGCCGAGCGCATGGTCGAAAAGGGTTGGTCTTATTTTTTTAATGATTAATGGGAGTATTTTGGGCGTATCGTGCAATAAACCAATGATCAGCTCTCATCCCCTTTAAAAGCCTGTTGCGCTGGCGCTATGTCTAATCCCTATTTAGATGACAGACTTTAGATGAAGATTCCCAGTTTAAGATTAATGTTAAATAATTGTGTTATCACTTGTATTGAAATTGTAAATTTTTCATTAAAACATTTAAAACCCGTTTTCTTTTAGTCATGGAAGTAAAAAAGCTGGCTTTTAATTGCTTTAAATGTATGGCTATCCAATTTCATCAAAAAATTATTAACAAGTATGTAAGAAAAGGTTTGTACTCTAAAAATACTTTATTTGTAACAAACAGGAGATAAAGAATTTACAAACGACTCTTCCCACGTTTCAGCACTTGGACAGCGTCACAAGTTTTTTTTAAGCATTACTTAAAAATGTTTCTCACCATATCCACAGTTACAGAGTCATCATATACAATAAATCCGTGTGGTAGCATTTAAAAACATTTAAAAATAGATGCATTTGTTTAAAGCAAATCACTTTTTACTTACCAGGCTGCAGGTGAAGCAGCTCTTTATGCCTTCTAACGTCTCATAATCGGTCCTCATATATGTCCAAGAGACTCAGTAATAATCTTTTACATTCAATCCTTTAATCTTTCATATTTAAAAGTGTTTTTGTGCTGCTGCGCATTCATGTCTGTGTTAAGCGAACCCGCATTTTCGTCCTGTTTATAGGCGCATATTACTAATGCGCTCTTTACATAACAAAAAAACATATTGCATTGACTTTAGACCAAGTTTTTGTTGGTCAATTGCGTAGTCTATTTTAGTTGCCTCAAAATAGCAACGCGCCAACAATGAGCTGAACACACCTCGTTTTGAGACCAGAACGCCCATGGGTGCAAAAGGGGGCTCAAATGCATTTGCTATTTAAACAACGTGGCGCTAAATGTGAAAATTATAAGTGCGCAGGGTGGAAACTAGCGAAAGACACTTGCGTCGCGCATTCCGCTGCATTGCGCTGCATTGCGCCGGGTGTAAGATAGAGCCCTACATATCAGAGATATATATCAGAGAGGAGAATGTTTTGGGGTAACAGGACTTTTTCAACAGCAAGACAGATCATCTAGATTTTCTGAAGAGACCAGATGAGATTGGCTGAAATTTGGGACAGGGTGCAGACGTTACGGGGATCATCCAATAACAGTTTAAGGGACAAGTTCGGTATTTTACACTTAAAGCCCTGTTTTCAGATTGTTTATGATGAAATAGAATGGTGTTGACTGAAATTTGGACATATGATGCTGGCCCGGGAATTTACGGGTGTTTGCTCTATCACCTCCCACCTCTATAATGGCTGAATAGGTGCACTGGAACAATCCTTCATAAAATGCATTAAACTTTCTTTAACAAAGACGTGAAACTCACCGAGTCATGTCACACTATCTTCTATTAAGAAACTATGTATATGAAGTAATTGCCTGAGATTGATCAATGGAATACCCATTTTGAATAATAAAATGTGTTATTAGTTTCAGTGATGTAAAAAAAGTCAAATGGAATCAATCCGGTGGAAAAGCTCAAAGCTGTTTGTAGGGCCCAACCCATCTTCTATAGATGGTCAATGTTTTGGAAGGGGCCATCTGCCTGTCTGAGGTCAGGTTGTTGGTCACACTGCTCCTGGTTAATATACTGTATATATGTATAACCCCATTCACACAGACCTTTGGTCCCAGAAAATTCCCGTAAAATTGCCAGACAAGCGTCTGTGTGAACAAAAAATTGTTCCGATAATCTTCTGGGATCGTTGCCGGAAAGATGACCTAGTCAGATACCCGGATAACCCTCTGTGTGTGAACAAAAAGCCGAAAGAATGCCGTAATGGGCGTGTCGTAGTGAGGACGCGTGCGTCATCACAACAAAAGTTATGGTTCAGCTCCTTAAAACGAGAGATAACATGCATATCAACATTCACGACGAGAAATGTTGCAAACTAGATTGACGCAGTAATCAGGAAATGATAAATGAGACGCATAAACAATGACGCACGTGCCGTAGTGAGGACACGCGTGTCATGGCAACATGAAGTTGGTTCAACTCTTTAAAATGAGGGATTTACAACATTCACGACAAGAAATGTCAGCAAACTGGACTGAAGCAGATATCAGGTAAGTTAGCTCATCACTTACCGCGTTGAAACGGAGATCATTCAGCAGCATAAAAGAATATCGCGTCACATGCTCATTTGAGCTTATAAACGAAAATACCCGCGCGCCATCCCAACAAGATATAACGTTCAGCTCCTCAAAATGCTGGTTTTAAATGCATATAAACAATCACGATGAGAAATGTCTGAAAACTGTATTATAGTGATGGGTCGTTCGCGACGAGCCGGCTCTAAGAGCTGATTCTTTGTAGCGAACGAGCAGAGCCGAATCTTCAGACGCAGGCAGGGGTGGGACCGTAAGAGCCGAGCCAGAAGAGCTGAATCTATGAAAAGAGCCAGACTTTTTTTTTTATTCAACAAAACAGCACATTACAGCAGTATTGATACAGTTATTAAACAACAAACAAAACAACAAAAAGAAAGTAAAAAAAGAAAATGCCAGGAGTACATAGAGGACAATAATGCAAGAACACAAATTAAAAGGACACAAAGGAAGAATAGAGAGATATAGTTTTCATTGCTTTAGGATTAATAGAGCTCTGAATAGTTTCCATATACCTGTCCAGATCATCTTTAAATAAAGAAAACAGAGGTTTGGATCCAATACTTCTTTGCTTATGTATGTGAAATTTGGCTAGCAGGAAACATAAATTAATTATATAAAATTTGCCTGTCTTTTCTTTCAAGCAATCAAATAATCCAAAAAAGACATCTTTAAAACAAAAGGAGAAATCACTAACGAAAGAAGATTGAATAAACAATAAGACTTCTGTCCAGAATTTCTCAGTATATGTACATTGCCTAAATAAATGTATAACATCTTCTTCGGACGAGTGACAAAAACAGCAGGAAACTTCAATGTCTGGCTTATATCTTCTAAGAAAGGATTTAGACGGGTAACATTTGTGAACTAATTTAAATGTTACTTCTTTTACTTTATTGGTAAGCAGATACTTGTGAGGCAAAGACCATACTTTCTCCCATGGTATATCTTCCACAACATTATTCCAAAAAGGTATTACATAAGGAATTGTAGTTAATTCTTTCTGAAAGAGAGCTCTTACTTTATAATTCTTTTTTGCTGCTCTACTGAGAAGCATATACCTCCAATTGTTGTGTCAGTTAAATTAAAACAATAAGTACATGGCCATGGAAATGAAGATCCTTGCATTAACAAAAATACACCAGAGAAAATAGCATTAGAAACAATAACATATTCATTAGCTGCTATATTAATTTTGTATTTCTGTAAAAAATCAAAGTAGTTATAAAGTCTGCCATGCGAGTTGAAAAGTTGTCCAACTAATATAAGATTGTTTTTGAACCAGTTATCAAAGAAAAGTGATTTGTTCTTGTAGAGAATATTCTTATTGTTCCATAAGTAATATTTGTGTGGAGAAAAGTTATGTTTGTATATTAGAGCCCAGGACAAGAGCATCTGCTTATGAAAATTAGCGAGTTTGATGGGAATTTTTGTGACATCATAATTACAAAGTAGAAGAAAATTCAGGCCACCAAGTTTAGAGAAAATAAAGTTAGGGATTGTATTCCAGAGAGAAGACGGGTTTTTAAGGAAATGTTTAATACAATTAATTTTAAATGTGTTGTTTAGAGTAGTGAAATCTAAAAAATCCAAACCACCCTGTTTAATTGAATTCATCAGTACTGATTTTCTGATAAAGTGGGTTTTATTTTTCCAAACAAAGTTGTTTATTATGCTATCAACCTTTTTTAACGTTACTTTATCAACCTCTAAGGAAAGAGCTGCATAAATAAGTCTAGATAGACCTTCAGCTTTAGAGAGCAAAATTCTTCCTCTTATTGACAAATCTCTCTGTAGCCAAGAGTTGAGTTTTCTTTGAGTTTTTGTTATCAGGGGATCAAAGTTTAGTTTACATCTTTCTTTTTGGTCTTTACTGATTACAATTCCTAAATAATTAACTTTGTTCTTTATAGGAATGTTGCATATAGAGGGAACATTACAACCTTTAATTGACATTAATTCACATTTGTTAATATTTAGGTAGAGACCCGAAGCTCTAGAGAAAGAATCAATCAATTTTAAAGCTAAAGGAACTTGAGAGGCAACATTCAAAAATAAGGTAGTGTCATCAGCGAGTTGGCTGATAATAATGTGTGTATTGTCAATCGTAATCCCTTCTAAATTACTGCTGGTAATATGTAAAGCTAAAAATTGAGAAGTAATTAAAAATAAATATGGAGATATGGGACAGCCCTGTCTGGTAATATGTAAAGCTAAAAATTGAGAAGTAATTAAAAATAAATATGGAGATATGGGACAGCCCTGTCTGACTCCACGAGACAATTTAAATCTAGGCGATGTTCCAAATTTTAATTTAATCACACTATTGTTATTTTTCTATAAAGTCCTAATAGCTCTGCAAAATGAATCTCCAAAACCAAGTTTGGTAAGAGTTTGAAACATGAAATTGTGCTCAAGCGAATCGAAGGCTTTGTAGAAGTCCAAGAAGAGCATGTAACTGTTATTTGAGCTGAGATCCTCATAATCTAAAAGATCTAGGACTAGCCTTACGTTATTTGTGATGTGACGGTTTTCCATAAAGCCCGATTGCGATTCATCAACAATAGAGTTAAGTACATCTTTAATTCTTTTGGCTAAAATTAAAGCTAAAATTTTATAGTCGTTATTTAGGAGGGTAATTGGTCTCCAATTGTCTAGACATTCTTTATCTTTGTTGGGTTTGGGTATCAAGGTGATGATACCTTGTGTCATGCTTGGGGGAAGTTCCTCCTGTTCAATACTTTCCATAAATACTTTTAGCAGAAAGGGAGATAAGTCATCAGCAAACATCTTGTATAATTCGGATGTTAAGCCATCACATCCAGGGCTCTTATTATTTTTTAGACCTTTAATAGCCTGTAGAATATCTGATTGGGTTAAGTTATTATCACAAGCTTCTTTGTCTTCAATTGAAATAGTTTTGTTTGGGGTGACAGATTTAAAAAAAGTGTCGGCCGAGATTTCGCAATATCTTGAGGCAGAGGCGATTCTAGGGTTAGAGCTTTAGGGGTGCTGAGCACCCAATGAGCTCCGCTACCTGCCACCACCCGCACTTTTTTCCTACAGAAACCAATAATATGTCTATTGTAAAATAGCTATCATTTTAACATTGGTTCAACTAACTCCAAAATAAAGATTTTTTTTTGAGACCTTTCAGGCATGAAAATGGGTCAGGGGTGAAAAAAATGAGAAGAATAATACCCCTCTAGGGTCCAGGAGCATGCTCCCCCTTAGAATTTTTTAAAAATAACATTTTAAAGCATCAATCTGATGAGTTTTCAGATGCATTTTTTTTGCTTCTAATTAATGGTTTGCTAGCACATTTTTGCCATTAATGCCATATTAAAGTCTCAGGACAAAAGGTGGGCTACAGCAGCAGTGTGGGTATGGTTTTATGTGAATATACAGTGTACGTTTTAAGCCTTTGTCAAAATGACAAATCTCCTAATTTATAACTTTTATGCCTACAACATATGGTAGGTTTATTAATAGTTTGTTAATTTGCAGCTTTTCTTTTAACAGTCTTTAATTGAACCATTACCTGTACTATATGTCTAAAACAAAACACTTGTGACTCCTGCACTAAGGGTTAAAAACGTTATCCCCTTCATATAAGTCTACATGTGACAAACTAAAAAAATATTTATTGTCTAGTTTGATAGTCAGACAGTTAGTGATTTCACACATAACTTACCGGTACTGGTGGTATACAGTGATTTGTAGTTTGTTTTCACTCTGTTTCAAACGCCATGTTTTCATGACGACTGACCAGAAAAGACGCACGTGATGTCATGTTTACATGACTCCCGATTGTTAAAACAAGTCTCAAATTAACGATAAATCATACAATAAACTTTAACAACGGAGACACACGTATGCAACTACCCACTGAGACGCACTGCATGCGTCTTGCGGAAGAACATTGTAACCGGCGCTACTTCTCTCCGTTTAAGTCTATGGACGAGTCACCCAGGTACTGTGCTACTCCGCCGCGCGCGGGTACCCGCCCGCCGGACTAAAATAATCCGAAAATAAACACTTATTATACGTGTACCATGGTGATTCATTATAAGACAAAAACACGGCTTGAAAGATTGATTCGTGATGTACTCGCTCATTATAAACATAACGTAAACATTTTGTAAGATTTGAACAAAAAAGTTGCATCACACCACTTTTAACTGATTCTCACTCTGCGTGTGTTTCACGCTGAATGACGGACGGGCTAAGCGATGCAGGTACAGAGAGGTAGAAGAAGAGGATGACACCATTTGCTAAGCGGGGAGGTTTTCATTTTCTACCTTATTATACATTTTAAACCACAAACTACGGAGTATGTTTTGGACATTATTTAACCTTGTCAAAGACGAACGAACATTTTAGAATAATTAAATTTCTTGCCCCAAGTTTTAGGGGTGCTGAGCTCCTTTTTAGGGGTGCTGAAGCACCCCTAAAAAGGGGCTAGCCTCGCCCATGTCTTGAGGTGTATAAATTATTATAAAAATTGGAGCAATACGATGCTATTTCTTTCGGATTATCAATAGTTTTATCATTTATGCGAAGACAATCAATAGAGGAATTCACCACGTTGGATCTTTCTAGTCTGAAAAAATAGGCTGAATACTGCTCTCCTTCTTCGAGCCATTTCTTTCTTTTTAAGTCAAATTTGTCCATAAAAGCTATAAGATTGGAGTTTGAAGAGTTTGATTTCCTTGGAGGGTGCCTATCTAACATGTTATTTATTGCTATATTAAAGTCACCACCTAAAATTAGGAGGGCAGTAGGATATTTACTTAAAACATATGAAAGTTTTTGATCTAATGTGTTAAGGAAAGTACTGTTTTCTGCAACAGAGTTGTAACCATAAATGTTGATAATAACTAAAGTGAATTGGTTGATAGCAAGTAACATTAGCAGGAAGTGCCCTGAGGGATCAGTACTAGTTTCTAAAATATTACCATTAAAGTTATACTTAAAAATCCCTACTCCAGCAGAATGTTCTGACCCATGTGATAGCCATATTTCATTGCCCCATTGTGATCTCCAAAACCTGGTGACTTCAGAAGTGGAATGACTTTCTTGGAAGAAACAGAAATCAGCTTTGTGCCTTTTAGAAAACAAAAATAAAGCCTTCCTTTTAACATTGTTTTTCAACCCCCAGGCATTAAAAGAAAATAAAGACAAAGACATAGAAAAAAATAAACAAGTGTATATAAAACCTGAAGAACTAGCTATAGAACAGGATAATAGAAATACTTAGAACACTATATGAGAATGAAACTGTGCCAAAATGCCTGCATAATTTAGAACAATATAACAAGGGCATGAATTATTATTCGTTTTAGATTTCCTTTGTTTCTTATGTTTGTCCTCTCTTTATATTCATATTTTAGTCAATGGTTTTAATGTCTTATTGCATAAGAAACAAACAGTCTCTATGACAGTAAAAGGATGCTCCACGTGTGAATATTCCACATTTATGATTTATCACTGTCAAAGCCATAAGTCCCAAAATCAAATAACCGCTTGTATTAAAAATCAAGCATGTAAAAAAGCGTTCAAGATTCCGCAAGAAAAACAAAACCACACTATGAGTGGGTGCAAACAGCACTAAACCTATTTTCTGGAAAAAGAAATAAAGACAAAGGCAAATCGTGCCTACCCGTGAGTGTAACCGAAGTCGTAAGTTTTAATAAGCCTTCTGTGAGGATGCAATAACAATAACAACGTTCAGCCTAACTGGTCTTTTGCAGAAATCCTTTTACCATCAATATAAGCGAAGGGACCTTTGAATCCTGCTCGTTTTCCCGTCTTTCCTTGCACGTTCAACGAGAGGCCAGAGTTTGTTCCTAGCGTCTTTGGTACTTTGTGTTAAGTCTTCAAAGATTTAGATTTTTCTCTCTTTGAGAACGGCCGCGGTTCTGGCATCCCTCCAGATTTTGTCTCGGACGTGGCGTGAGAGAAATTGAACGATAATGCGACGGCTTGAGCGAGAACCTTCAGAGCGTGGACCCAGTCTATGTGCTATATCAACTGCGTATGAGAGCTGGTCAGCGATCTCTGGTGAAATTATGCTGAACATGTCGATAAGGATTTTCCGGACATCTTCTCCTCTCTGCTCCTGAATGCCGGCCACTCGCAGATTCCATCTCCGTTTATACGCGTCCATTTCCTCGCATCTGTCACGTAGCACACAGTTCTCTTTCTCAAGCGATTCCACTTTGTTTTGTAATGAGCTCACCTTGGTTGTCACTTCTTCTACTTGGTTGTTCATAAACTCAATCGCTTCCGTCACACTGTTTAACGAGTCTGTGTTTTCCTTCACGGTAGTCTCGATAGACACCATACGATTCAAAAACTCCAGCTGCATTTTTTCAACTCTCTCCAAAACTTCCATCAGGTGCGAGTTAGAAACCATCTGGGTATCCGACGCCGTTCTGTCACCCATTTTAGATTTTTTAGAAGGCGGTTTAGGAGTTTCGGGTAAGGGAATCTTAAATCCTGAGGTATTCGGCACATCATTTCCTTTGAGCGCAGAATCCAGAGATTTCCTCGCGTAAGAGTGCATGGCAGCTCTGGTATTCTTATCTCCTTCCATCGCAATCGTTGAAAAGTTAGAAAAACTTGATCAGAACAATAAATGCGTTGATGTTAATGTTTTATGCCCCTTTTATATGTTCAGTCTTAGGTTAACTATAAGATTAAAGCAGAGCTCTGGCACATGAGTGTTACACGGTCGCCATCTTCACATCCCCCCGAAAAGAGCCAGACTGCCATCACTAAAATGTAGAGCCGGAGCTTGAGCCGAATCTATGAAAAGAGCTGGACTGCCCATCACTACTGTATTAAAGCAGAGATCAGGGAGCTCGTCAAATATTCACTCAGAAGCTGAGATCATTCACCAGCATTAGAACGGTGCGTCACGCGCTCCTTTATAATCTTATCATAAACAAAAATGCACACGAGTGGTTCTTGGAGGCAGAAATAATATATAATATGCAAACTTCAGACGCAACGTAGAAGAGAGGGCGGGACTTTCAATAGGTCACATGTCTTTCCGGGACCATCACATGCCGGGTAAACTTGGCAGTGTGAATGAAAAAAAATCTAACTATTCCGGAAAAATACAGGATGGCTATCCCGTGTATTTTATGGAATTTCTGTGTGAAAAGGGCTTGTGTGTGTATGTACCTGGTAATTATCACGTTGTGGGGACAATTGAGATAGAAATACCAGTATGTTTGTGACCTTGTGGGGACATTTTGAGGTCCCCATGAGGAAACATGCTTATAAATCAGACAGAATTATGTTTCTTGAAAACGTGAAGTAGCAGAAAGTTTTCTGTGATGATTGGGGTTAGGGTTTGGGAATAGAATATACAGTTTGTACAGTATAAAAACCATTACCAAATATTTATTTATTGACTGGGATTATATAAAACATAGCCACACAATAGACACACAAGCATTTAACACAAATAGAGAGAGAGAGAGTGAAGCAATGGCAGTTACATCTGAGTGTGAATGAACACCAAGTCACTTTGTAAAGTTGCTTTAGTGAGGCTATGTCTTCCCCCCAAATTAATACACATTTAGTTGTTTGATAACTTTACATTGTATTTAAATTTAAGTGTATTTGAAAAGTAAAAGTAACCATATTCTAATCACAATTAAAGCAAACATGACAGTGCAAATATGTATTTAAGTGCCACTTAAGCTGTCAAAATCACTATTGACTTATTGCCTATTGACTTATTAACTTATTGCATTTAATTAAACTGTAATTTATTTGAAATTAATTATAAACAAGGTTCCCTTAAGTGTCAAAAATAGCAAACTTAATTCACAATTAAGTTTGTTAATATAAGTATACATTTTGATAAGTGTGATAAGTGCACTTTTTAAAAGTATATTAAAGTGCACTTTTTTCATAAACTGTGTCTTTATTCATACTGCTTCATAGGATGATCGCTCCACTCGGGGAGATGAGAGATCTTCTGTTCAGTGCTGGGCTCGATCGGCCAACCCCAGGCTTTGAAGAAGGATGACAGATTCATGTTCACCACCTTGGAGAAGGTCTCAGCATACAGATTCATCTTGCCTGGATTGTTATTGGGCACTCCAGTCATGACATGATAGGCAGCAAAAACCTTCTTGAAAGCATCCCAGCCAAATTTTTCTTGAAGCTTAAAAATATTAAGTGTATAGCATTATGAATACAGTTATGATTAAATTTTATCATTCGTTTTATTTTCTTATTTTCTTCCATAATTTTAAATAAGTTGATTAATAAAAGTTTATTAAAGCTGCCACCCATACATTTCTTGGTTAGAAAAACCCCCATTATTGAGCAAGTACATAAAGTGTTCAAAACAGTCTACAATTGGCAGTGGTAAGCTTTTGATAATGGTTTTTAATTTAAGGTGTCTGGTGCGATTTTGCAAGTAATGTAAATTTGAGTTGAACCAATATAAAGAAAATAACTCCTCAAGTACTTGCAGTTTTATGTAGCTCCAAACCGAGTTGGCAAAAAAAAGTTATGGGTTGCAGCTTTAACAAAAACAAACAATATTGCTTTGAGCTGTCATAAAAAATATGTATCCAAAATGTAACAAAATTCAATGATGCGTGGAAAAACATAAAACTAATAAGCAGTCTGTTCCTACCTGCATGTAAGTCTCCAGTGCTGTCCACACGGTCCATTTTTCCAAATCCCTGCCACCTTTGACATAATCTTTGATGCAATCCTGGCGATTTTTTGGGGTCATGTTTGGGTGAGCAGTAGCCCTGTCGATACCAAGCACCTCCTCATGCACATACACTGACCACAGGTTGCAGGTGCACTCAGTTGTGTGTGGACGAAACTCCCAAACTCCACGCTGCTGGTTATGACCAAGCTCATGCATAAATCCCCACAAATCACGTCTATTGGCTTTCTTTGGATTCATCAGTTCAGGAGCGGAGGTGGAGTGCATCATGATGGGATATCCAGAATGCATAAAGCCTGAGAGAGAAGAGGAGGAGTGGGAATTCGTGTGTGAAAACATTTTGGTCAGGGCTCCCTGCTGAAAAAAACAGCATACTAGCAAGACCAGCATATGTGGTGTTTTGGTGCTGGTTTGCTAGTGACCAACAGCTAAACCAGCATAGACCAGCATAATTCCCATGCTGGTCCATGCTGGTTTGATGCTGTTTTTTTCAGCAGGGCTGGAGTTGAGAAACCCTGGTCTAACAAAACTTTTTAAATGTATATTACCCAGAACTATACACACTATACACTGTGTCAAGATCATTTAATGATTGTGTGGTTAGACAGATTTAGGGGGGTCATGGCGTGGGGGTGTTAGCATTGCCACTTTGTTGGTTTGAGCAAAAATGTGTCGTTTTGGGTGTGTCTTTTAAAATGCAAATGAGCTGATGAAGTGCAAACACTGATCACAATGATGGTGGTTTGATGCAATTCAAACTCAATTGTGCTGTGAATTATTTTTTCTCTCTTTCTTTCTCTTTGCACTAAATGGCAGTGCTGTGGTTGGATAGTGTACATTAAGGGGGCGGTATTATTCTAATAAGATATCCTTATGACATCATAAGGAAAGCCAAATGTCAATGACCTATTTTTGCTCACACCTCTACGGGGTGGCAATGCTAACATTTTCACGCCATGGCCCCTTTAATACAATAAAAGTACACATGCAGTACCCAAAGTGGCAGCAAAACATGCGGCGGCTCGTTGTTCATTCTTTAAGAGAATTCTCCAAAATAGTTTTTGTGATATTTCAAAACAGTTTTTTTCATATTGCTTAAACACCAAGGGACAGATTTACTAAAAGCTTGCCCCAGCAAAAACAATCATTTTGGCATTAAATAATGATTGTCGGAATTTACAAAAGACGTGCAGTGGATAATAAGCGCTGAAAAGGTGTGGTCTAGTTATTTTTGCGACTGACCTGATTGCATATGCATTTCTAGGACTTTCCCTTTCAGATGCAAAATTCTTTTGAGGAGAAAATTTAAAAGATGCGATTTACTAATGTTTTTGTGTGTGTTATGACTGGTATTTGCAACGTCCATGGTGCTGAACTCAAGATCAGCTCTGCTTATTTGCGCCCCTGAACTAATTTGGCTGCTCTTAGTAGATTGCAGTGGGCATTATGGAAATCAGCGGTTGAGTCTGTGTTATTTAATTTGTGCTTTACCACTCCCATCTGCGCAATTTACAAACACAAACAACAAAAACACAACAAGGGATGAGCGTGGTTAACTTATCAATACTTTGTGCTCCTTTCACAAACAACACGCGACGGAGTAATGGCATCTATAAACAAACACAAATGAATGCCTGGTCAGGCATGTGATCGTGCATGTAATGAACTTGCTGTGCAGAGACAGATGCGAATAAACAAGGTTTCAGATGTGCTGTTTGCAATCGCATCTTTTATAAGAATACCACAAAGCACGTCAAATATGATGCCTCGTGTGTTTGTGTGTGCCCATCGTGTGTACTGTTTGATGGCAGCACAAAGAAATTACTCACATCTGAAGTAAGATAACTTTCAGTGACACACTTATGCAAGTAAATAGGGATTTAGATGTCCTGTTTGCTGCACTCTGATAAAACAGCAATGAATGGAGAGACTGGATCAGGACTGTGGGAGTGAGCTATGCATATGGATCGATCTCATCCAATTTCAGTAATGATGTAACAGGAGAAAGACAGTGCATCTCCCTCTTCTTGAACACCATTTAAAAGTAGACATTCCAAGCATCATGTAGACATTTATCTTTTGTTTGTATGACAAGTATTTGTCAAGTTACAGTTAATTTTTCTGAAGCGTTTCTGAAAGGACTTCACTGAGGGAGAGACAACAGAACATGCATCATGTATATTTACTTAATTTTGCGAAAAGCACAACATTCTGTTTTTATTGGGAGTGGACAGAAAAAAATAGACACTTTAACGTTTTATTTAATTTATAAAATATATCTCTATGTCCAAAATCAGTAGAGTAATCTAAGTCTCTTTGCGGAGTGATTGAAAAATAAAGAGTTTGTGGCACACACGGTGCGGATGACCTCAGAGAGTTAAACTCAGTTTGCTATTGTAAAACACATTATTCAACATTCGACACATTATTGAAAACTAACAGTTGAGGTAGTAAATAGTTTGAATGGTGTGTGTATTTTCTATTTTTTGATAATATGTTAAGCACAGTGGTCAACGTCTATTGTGTTTACTCGTGCTATATAAATAAACGAAAGAAAGAACAGTTCTTGTGTTTCATTGGAAAAACACTGCCATTAAAAATAGCTCACTTGTTTACTGATTAACTATAAAAAGTGCTTCGTGTGAAACACTTATAGCTGATTTGTTCATTTAGAAATCAGAGCTTAAGCACCATATCTAAGCTTTAGAATGACTTTCTTGGCCAGATCAGTCAAGGTTTGTTGTCATCTGGGACAACATGTTTCCATCAGACTCCTCTCGTCCACAGTTGGTTTAAAGGTACATTCACACGGGGCATAAGCGTTAACGCTTGATGGAAGGCTTGTCTGAAGCGTGACCAACAGCCAATCACAGTGGCCGCAGCACATGCTCCGGTCTTCCATAGACGCAATTGGCTGGCTTTGCCTAGGTTATTTGCATAAGGCAATCTGAATGGCTGCCACACGCGTTGCCGCTTGAAAATTTGAGAAATGTTCAACTTCTGCCGCGAGCAACGGCACTGACACAGTGCCAACGGATCCACAATTCAGTTCGGCAAACGCATGACGTCACCCATTAAAAGTGAATGGGAAGCGTTACCGCTTACGCCCCATGTGAATGGGCCATAATGATCCTCCACAACTTTTGATGCTCAACCTGCCACCATATTCAAAATTTTTAAAACCAATAGAAGAGTTTTTTTCAGTGTGGCATTGGAAGGTATATTATTGCCAACCCCACCAACGCATACCAATTCTCCAAACCATGAAGGAGATGTGTGTTGACATAGACAAGGGGGCATGTCAGGCATGGATATACTGTACCACTACAGATGCTACTTCTCCTACTGTTTAATCAGAGAGAACATTTCTTGTGGATTGGATGAAGTTTTGTGTCAAGAACCAAACTATTTTTTTTCCATTTGTGTGCAGAGATGTATAGTAACGAAGTAGAACTACATCACTACTGTACTTAAGTACTAAAAGGCCGTATCTGTACTCTACTGAAGTATTATTTTTTTCTCCTACTTCCACTTTTACTTCAGTATATATTTTCGATGAGTTTTTTTCATTTTTTATGTGCTGCATCGTTACTCGTTACTCTGGTTATAAAAATTTTACGAATCATTCCAAACCCACATTATCACTGGCGGTGCCGGAGCGGTGATACACATTAGAAACACACACACATCGTGGTCTAAACCAATCGGAGAGAGTGAAGGGCGGATCCCTTCCTTCCTCTCACTCACTCACAAATATGAGCCGCGGTTGTAGACAAATGTGAAGCAAAGAGAGAGCCAAAGCAGAGAAACTCAACAAAAATTTGCGCGTGTGAGCGCGAGAGAGAGAATACGCGAGAAAGGGCGAGTGTGCGCGAAAGAAGGAAACCTAAATACATTGAAAACACCTTGCACATTTACCTATTACCGTTATATCGACTAATATTTCATTAATACTGAATTCTGTATCGTTAAATTAATCTGAATTAATCTGAATATTCCTGTCCTTGAACTGCTGCTACAGCCAAAAGAATTGTGAGACGTCCTTCAGCTTAAACATTTGAAATAAAATAAACAATATTATATTCAAACTTTTGACTGTTTTCTTTAATAACTACATTACACAATACTTGAACTTTTACTTTCAGTACTTGAGTAGTATATTTTAAAACAAACTACTTGCAGTACTTAAGTACAAAACATGTTTAATACTTTAGTACTTCCACTTAAGTGCTGTGCTCAAAGAGCACTTCAACTTCTACTCAAGTCACTTTTTTGATAGAGCACTTGTACTTTTACTCAAGTCTGGGTCCCTAGTACTTTATGCATCTCTGTTTGTGTGTAACCTAATGTGTATGTGGCTAATTATCTTATGTTTGTGTCTCGAGTTACTATGCAAAATTGCAATAGTTTTGAATAAAGAGTTTGATTTGGCAAGAGATGTGTGACGATTTGCATTATGTGTGCGTGTTTGTTGGTATTTTGTGTAAAGTTTCAGAAATGGTTGAGAAATGGAGCCGTAGTATTAGAAATTGTGTGACAAGACTGCTTTCATGAATTTGGTTAAGGCCAACAATGCTATAAGAAAAAGGGAAATCTGCAATCATATCGTTAATGATGCGATAATTTTTGCAAACATAAACACTGTGAGCCCCTTATCAATACACTGTGTCCTCCAGAGATATCAACTAAGTATGAAACTGTATGAAACTGAAGCTGTATAAGGTCCCATTTGAAAGGAACTGTGAGAAAGTCATGTCGAAGGTTTTTGACTCCGAGTAGGTATGCATACAACACTTTCTCCAATATATCAGACCTGGGGCCCGTACCATGAAAATGGTTAAACAAACTCAGGGTTACAGGATTAGTTTCAGGTTGACAAAACCAAGCCAATGTGCAGGCCTTGTTGGTAAAAGCTATTTTCATGGTACCCAAAACCCAGGATTTGCACAAACTAATCCTAAACAAAGCTGGCTAACCAACTAAACCAGCTTCATGGTATAGGCCCCTGCACCTACCAAGTCAAGCTATCTTGTTGTTTATATACTGATACTGATGTTATTGTGTCTTTTACAGAGAATTTTGGAGATGGATGACAGATTGGAGGTGGAGATGGATTAAAAATGCACAACGCACATAAAACCTGCTTCTTGGAGGGTAACTTTCTGTCTCTTCTGATCCGAGTAACCATATACTAGACTTGCTTCGTGTTCCTTCAGCCATTGTCTCAGTGTATATTGTCTATTGTGCTTCATTCACATTGAAGCTTTCTTGCTTTGAAAGACATATCACAACTAAAACAGGAGTTTTAATTGCATGGAGCATGGTCAAATAAGTCCATTGCTGCCATAAGTATATATTATTAAACAATTATGCTAGCACAAAGTATCACATAATACACAAATGTGTTAAACTTAAAGGTCTTCAGCAACCTTCAAATATAAATTAATATTGAAAAAAAATTGTCCTATTTATTTATTTATTCAAACATATCGGTGGGGTGAGAGCATGAACTTTTAAAAGTTGAAAAATAAGGACCACCCTAATGACCATGCTATCATTCATGAATACATTTAGGTGGATGAGGTGGGCTTCAATCTCAGCAAAACCAGAAGAAGGGGGAGAAATGTAATTGGACAAAGGGCCATTGTCAATGTCACTGGACAACGTGGCGAAAACATTACAATGTGTGCTGCAATTACTCAGAATGGTACCATGCACCAGCACCAACATGCCAGACTTGGCCTCTATAACACTAATAACATCATACGTTTTCTGGATGGTTTCCATGATATGCTTGTTTAAGTTCTGCAGAATGAAGACCAGGCAAGTTATCATCTGGGATAATCTCTGTTTTTTTCTCGCCCATCAGGTCCAAAACTGGTTTGTTAGTCATCCCCATTTTTCTGTTGTCTACCTGCCTCCATATTCACCATTTCTTAACCCTATAGAGAAAATTTTCTCCACATGGCACTGAAAAGTGTATGATCATCATCCCCATGTCAACATGACACTTCTGCAGTCAATGGAGAAGGCATGTGGAGTCAAGGTTGGATATGCCATACAAGGAGGTTCTTTCCTTGGTGTCTGGCAAGAAAGAACATCCACATGTGACGTGGATGAAATATTGTGGCCAGACCCAGCCTGCAGGAGGGACTTAAGTCGAAGGTATACTAGGGACGTCCGCGTATGACGTCATGCGGACGGCGCACATTTTCGTCATCAGAAGGGTCCGCGGCTGTCCACGCGCACCGTCCGCTTACTGCCCAAAATTTGACACTGCCTGGAAAGTGCACAGACCATCCGCATATGACAACGCATGAGCGTGAAAATGTTGAGAAGGACACTACACTACAAACAATTACACAAGGCAATAGACAGCATTTGCAAACACACTATCGTTTTTTTTTCATTTTTTTTACTTCTTCCAAGAACAGAAAGCTGTGGAGCATTTTTGTCACCATAATTTTTTATTTCTGTTCTTTGTTCTAAACTTTGTTTGCAGTGGTGGATCCGCTACTTTTCTTCAGCTGTCCTAATTTTTGTAATGTACTATAAATGTTGCAAATCAATGCTGCCCTGATGGCCTGGTAGAGTATTAAATTGAATAAGAAATCTTTTTTTATTGCGTATACATGTCCATCCATGTGTAGCAACGGGGAGTATACTTGGAAAGCTGCGCGGACGCGGAAAAAAGGTATAGCCCGGCCTTGAGCCTAGATGCACCCAAATATCACAAATGCACACACACACACACAATGTGCATGCATGTCATTTTTTCATTTCGATTAATCCATAGGTCTGAAAAACGAGAACTTGATTAATTAGGAGTGGGGGCAATCAAAGGGTCAGGGCCTACGCATCATGGTAAAAATGAAAATGTTTTTATTAAAAACACTCAAATTAAACTAAATTTTGAAGAAACTATGACGGAAAAATTATGACTAGAGAATGACTAGATTATTTATTAATTTATGTAATGTAATAAATGTTTTATAACAGAAAACTCTAACAGGAATAGCTGCATGAAGAAGAAAAACTAAAGGGTTAATAAACACAAACTCATGTGCTTTCTAAATGAATACATAATATCAAGCCTTGATACAACATAAATGTATTATATGTGCATCTATCTGCACGACATGCAATCTTAAAAGTCCCATATTTCAAAGCTTTCTAGATTAGAAAAACAAACAACGTCTGATTTCCAACAGATATTCTATAAAAACTTGTGGCTACCAAAGACTGTAACGTTACAAAACAACACATAAGCAACACGTAACCAAACAAGTTGGCAACACGTTAGTATCATGGTTGTGTTGCATAACCATTTACAATATATAAATTCAGTTTTTTCTGGCTCTAAAATGTTACTTAAAATTAGAGATGCACAATAAATTGCATGCGATTGTCACGTGCATCTTGTCAGTAAAGCCGGTTCCTTGATTAGATGTAAATCGTCATCACCTGCTTTCAAAACCGACAATCAATTCTAAAAGCAGGTGATGAGGATTTGCTTAGCCGTACTGTGAATTTTAAAAAATCTCCCTGAAAACTACTTTTGATCTTGTACAGAAATGTATATAGGAGCTCATGAAAGAGCTTTAGGTTTTAAAGTAGTGTGTGTATATGACATATACAAAATATATTATTATGGCAAAAGTGCATTGTAAGACAAATGTTTGCTTTTGAGATGTATTTGTGATCATTTGTCATTTTGCAGTAGATTTTGTGTGTGCAATTCTTGAATTTGTGTTTTAGGTTCTAAAAAAAAAGAGATAACGTTCACAAAATGTGTAAGCAATGTGTGTAAGCAATTGAAAAAAAAACAAAGCCTTTAATGATGGGCTGCCATTAAAATCCACCTACTGTAAGCGGCTCTCAGTAAATTATTTCCTTTTCTTTTATTGAAAAAAAAAACATCAGATTGACAATGCAATGATGTGAGAGTAAGTGGATGTTGTCAGCATGCTCTTTTTATAGTAAAAAAGCAGTTCATACCGGAAGAGATCTGAATATCTGCAACAAATCGCTCCTTGCGGGGGAACTTTTGAGGTATTGCCGCCAGGTCAGCTATGCCTCTCATAATTGAATCCCAAATTTTTGCCACCACATCAGGACGATCCAGACTCCGTATCACACTTGACTCTAATGTGATGATGATGTTCTCAAACTCAAGCTCCGCCCATGGGGCTGGGGCTTGACGGATCCCACCAACCCAGTCAGCTACACTGGTCTCTCCTAAAGGGACAAAAGCAAGTTAGAATTTTTAAATTTTACTACAGTCCTTGACTTTTGATGGCAAGCATATCACACTGCAATGAACTCTTTCTGTGTTTCCCTAGTCTTGTTTAAAGTTCTGTTCTGTCTGCCATGTCTGTAGTCTTTTTGTAGTTCTTTTGTTCATTGGTCCTTGTATTGAGTGTTACCCAGGTGTGTCTTGTTATCTTGTTACCTGTGTGTGTGTGTGTGTGTGTGTGTGTGTGTGTGTGTACCTGGTAATTATCACATTGTGGGGACCAATTGTCCCCACAAAGATAGGAATACCAGTGTTTTTGTGACCTTGTGGGGACATTTTGATGTCCCCATGAGGAAACAAGCTTATAAATCAAACAGAATGATGTTTCTTGAAAATGTGAAGTAGTAGAAGGGTTTCTGTGATGGTTGGGGTTAGAGAATGGGGTAGGTAAGGGGAATAGAATATACGTACAGTTTGTACGGTACACTGAAAAAAATGCATTACGTCTATGGAATGTCCCCACAAAACATGGAAACCAGAATGTGTGTGTGTGTGTGTGTGTGTGTGTGTGTGTGTGTGTGTGTGTGTGTGTGTGTGTGTGTGTGTGTGTGTGTGTGTGCGTGTGTGTGTGTGCGTGTGTGTGCGTGTGTAAAGCCCCAGTGTCTCAGTCGTCTGGTGTATGTAATGGTTGGGTCTTCTTGGATTACGTGTCTGGATTATTTACCCGTTTTGTTTAAATGTTTTAGGTTAACTTTATAATAAAGCATTGGATCCGCTGCCTCTGCCTTCCTACACTCACCATTACACACACACACACACACACGCACGCACGCACGCACACACACACACACGCACACACACACTCTGGTTTCCATGTTTTGTGGGGACAACTGTATATTCTATTCCCCTAGCCTACCCCATTCCCTAACCCCAACCATCACAGAAAACTTTCTGCTACTTCACATTTTCAAGAAACATCATTCTGTTTGATTTATGAGCTTGTTTCCTCATGGGGACATCAAAATGTCCCCACAAGGTCACAAAAACACTGGTATTCCTATATAACGTGATAATTACCAGGTACACACACACACACACGTATGTATACACTGATTATTGAGCCAAATAGCGCAAAACAATGTAGCAAATGGCTCGGAGTCAGATTGAGGCCATTTGGCGTCTGGATCGTAAATAGCCCTAAAATTGTGACTAGATAACCCTGTGTCCTGATAACACAATCACCCAGATATCTACCACCTATCAAGGCTGTAAAGTGGGCGACAATTAAAACAAATGCAGTCTTCAAAGGAGGTTCAAAGGGATCCCACCAGAGAAACCTGAGAGCCGTTCGTTCGACGATCGCCAGAGACACAGCTGGGGGCACAGACTATACGTCTGTGATGAAACCACATTCAAAGATCACAACGAGCTGTTTAAATGTATATATATGTTATATCCCTTTACTGCATGATCATGTATGTGTGATGTAACTGTGTGTTAACACTTTAGTTAAATTTTATTCACTGTAGCATGGTTCATATCTTAGGTATGAAATTATTATTCAACGTAATCTTAAACCCATGTCTTGTCTAGTATCAAATTAATCTACTCTTTATTTCCCAATCATTTCTATGTATCACATTACCATAAGCCGCATCAATGTCATTTAATATCGATTTGAAGAGTTATGGAAACAAACTTTTATCATTATGCAAATGTGATGTCTGAAAGAACAAAGGCTTGTTTCCCCGCGCACACATTGGTCATACACCCAAAATGGGCTGGGCGTGTGAAAGGTCAAAACGGCCTATCGCCCAAGCCATCATTGCTCATTTGCTCGATTCGCTCAGTTCGCTCAATCGCTCAGTATCTCAGTCAGTGGCTTAGTTCACTCATGAGCGCTCAATCGCCCGGTTACTTAGGTAACCCGCCAGCGCAGTCTGGAAACTCGCTGAGACTCAACCAGAGTCCCTCGGATTCATCATCTTTTCTCTGAGCCCTGTCTTTCTTCGGGACAGTCTTCCTGGCTTGCACTTTGCGCTAGAGCTCGGAAAACCACGCGGACCAATCCGCCCTACGAAACAACTTAACGGACTACATCTTACGAACACATCTGGACTCTCTCTCTCTCTCGTTGCTCGCACCGCGTGCAGCAGAAACTTCGCAACGAAAACACAAAGAGCCAAATGCAAGTATAAACTTGTTTTACTCGCTGATGTTTAAGCTTTACCCCTTATAAAATTAAGGCGCTACTTAGAGATTTTCCGATGGTTTGTGCAGATGTTAAGCAATAGTGCTTTGCCAATCTTTTACTCTCTCTCTCTCTCTAGCTTTTTTCAATCTTTACTTTCTCATCTATGTTTTATGTCATTGTATGTGTGTATGTTTAGTTAGTCGTTATGTGTACTTCATTTTATAGTTAATAAACCGGTTTGCATTTTCACAATTGAATTGTTTCTGTGTTCAATGCTCATGAAATTAAAGTCACTATTTCTGCCTTTTGATCCAGCTACACGCTGCGAGTAGCACTGTATATCAGTGAGAAGGTTAATTTTAAAGGCCATGAAATTAACATTTCTTAGACGTTAATATACGATTAGGGATATATGTCTTCGGTGGACGAACATATTAATTAATTGTTATTATTAATTCTGCTACACCAGGTAAAACTTGATAAACTTGTATAATTAATTACAGTTAATTATACATAATATTCCCTTTTGAGCTAAAATCTAAGATTCCCTTGGGAATCCCCGTAGTGTTTCGGTCGGAGGTTCATAGTGTTTCAAATAACGTTATTTCCCTCCTCCCGCAAATTCGCTACATATAATGGTGGAGAACGCGCGGGCAGATTTAAACATTATTTTCTGAGCAAACCAGTTACAAATCAAATGTGTTTTTGCATTGTGTGAATGAAAAAGAACTTTCAGCTATAACTGATTTCGTTCTTTCTTTGTATGAATGAAAATGTATTTTTCCTGTATCATTTTCAGGACGTAACAGACTCGCGCCCCTGTTATGTATAGTTAACTGCAGTCTTTAAGGTAACCGTATTAAAAACCCTTTGATACGCTGCATTACCGATTCCGCCTAATAAAGAGTAGAATTCCTTTATTTAGAGCGAAGCGGTGGTCGAGTGAGTACTCCCATCTGATAAGGCCTTTTTTTTAAATATCCAGGAAATGATTTACAATTAGAGAAGCTGTCTATTGTATTTTTCCATTTTATTCACATACGTGGATTTTTAAAATTGTAAGCACCGAGGGTAAGACTTTTCAATTTTAAAGGAGATGAAAACTTGATCAAGTATTTATAGTCACAACGTATGATAAAGCACGTTCGATTCTTGTTTATTTCGTGTCCCGGTAACGTAAGCCAAAAGAGGCACCGGCTGAACACGAGCGAATTACATCCGTCGTCTTAGCAACGCAGCGGCCGCCGATGTAATTACTGTATAGAAGCGAATCTTTGTCAGTTTAAAGCGTACTACCTAGTTCTAACACTAGATGTCAGTCTTGAGTGTCTAACACTTCTTCTTCTCCATTACTCTACGTCTGACTTCCGCTTTCTTTCTTTGTTGGGCGAAATATCGCCATCTAGTGGGAAAAGCTCGTTTGGTCCTCTCATAAACTCTTTTGGGAGTGTATGACAGGAATCCAACTTGGATTTTTGACCTTACTTCAATAACTAGGTTATTCTACTACTTTGTAGTTTTATTTCCTACATATTGAATGTTATGGTCTTAAATTATAAATAATAATTAATATTGCTGTGGCTTTATTAATTTATTATTTCTTTATTTAATTTTTATTTTATTTTGATTGATTTTATTTTTATTTTATTTCATTTTTTTTGCTGGTCTCTCTCACTCCTTACTCTCCTGTTCTATTTTCAATTGTTGAGATTGTATTTTTAATTAAGTTTAAATTTAAATTCAATGCAGTTTGATTTATTTTAAATTTTAATTGAATCAATTCTTTACTGTGAATAGAATTCAGCCCCATAAGTCCCATTCTCAGTGAATTCATTTATGTTTTAACTGGTGCAATAGGATAAGACCCTGTGCATCTCTTGAAAGCTAACACTTGATAGATGAATCAGAGGCTTCGCCAGCGGTGAGTTCTACAAGAGACCGGTCCCGCTGAACTGACTCGAGTGTGTACAGTCGGGGTGCTGCGGTAGCTCCCTCCTTTAGCACCTTAGGCAGCAAGACACAGTGCAACCTCTGCCACCGGGCACTCCAATCGCTAACCTTGCCAGCTGACACACAAAAGCCCTAGCGGCAGTGCCAGTTGGTGGGTGACACCTTTGAGTGCGGCCCGGCGGTGTGAAGGGTGTGACTGTTGAGCGGTCGAGGTGGGGAGGGCAGAATGCCCGGCACTCTTGGCTGCGTGCTCAGGGAAGCGCCTTGTCTCTGTGTTCCACCCTGGGTTGTTTTAAATAGTCAACAAGTGTTGGTGTAAAAGAGATGCACTTTTCTCCCCTCTGTAGCCACTAGAGGCACCAGATCCCTATCAGGTTGGGTCTAGCCCAGCCAATCTAGCTAAGCCACTCCCCTAACTCGCATGACTCCATAGTGCCCTCTCCCTGTAAGGCCCTGTCATCAAATTTAGGGTAGAGAACCTGCTAAGCTGAAACAGGAAACCCCTTTTTCCCACCTCCTTCCTCTTCATTTTCCCAGCCTTAGGACTTCGTCTGTTGGCGGTCTCAATTCCCATTTTCAGTTTATTTTATTATTTTTATTTATTTCTTTTATTTTTTTTATTATTTATTTGTTTTCTTTCCTCTCCTTTTGCCCTTTCCTGTTTCATTTCATTTCCAGCAACCTTGCTTTGTGTTTTATTTTATTTTTATCATTATAATTAATTAATTTTAATTATTTTGAGTCATTTTATTTTGGGCTGAAAGAGCACAACTGCACGAACCATTAGGAGAATTCATTAGTAATACGCTCGAATAACCAAATGTCCAAGGCGACCTATAGGTTTTAACAAAGCGACAAATTACTAAAATTTTTCCCTTATTTCCCCACACTGATTATCTGTGCCGCCGGAGAAAGGCCCTGATAATAAGCTTATAGCCCACATATATATATTTTATTGCCGTAGCTCGCTGAACTGTGCGGACTCGCATTGGCTCTTTGTGTTTTCTCTTCTACCAGTGTGTCAACATGTCCAGATTACCAAGCCCTGTCAACCACTGGGACCAGCTAGAGGCCTGGCTCAGCGCTGTGACATCTGAACTCCTGCCCAACCTCGCCAATGAACTGCAACACTTGGAAAGAGAGCAACTCGACGGCACCCTGGACAAGTTCATAGCCCACGACCCAACGAGGAGCTACAGTCACAAGGACATAGCCAAGATCACAGGTGCCATCGCTCACAACCTCATCATCCAGCTTTATACGGGGCGAAAGGAACATCGCCCAACTGGAAGAGGATGCAGCAGCTCTACAGCTCCAAGCAGCAGAGGCACGGAGGAATCAGGAGGACGCGCAGAATCGTCTAGATCAGCTGACACAGGGATTAGAGGATCAACACCCATCGACGGAGACGAAACACTGGAGGCTAAAGGACGAGATTGGACAACTCCAAGAGGCCTTGTCAAAACTCCGCACAGACACAGAGCACAAGGAGCAACAGGAAAAGACAGCCAGAGAAGAGCTGTCTGGAAAGCTCCAGCAGGCTGAACATCTTCAGGTGAGAGCAAAGGCAGAACTGAAGGAACGTGATGCCAAGCTGAAGGCCTGTGAGAATCACCTGCGAGCGTCTCGAGATGAAGGTCGAGCTCTGGCTCAGCAACGAGACCAGGCAAGGGACGACCTTGACTCCGCCCAAAGAGAACTCATTTTTGCATATAAACTGCAAGCTGAACAAGTAAGGGAAAAAGCAACCTTTCCCTTTCATTCAACCAGTGAGCCTGCACCCCCCCACCAAAGCTTTTCTGTTGAAAAGGGGGGCGGGAGCCCACTGTTAAAGACATCAGCCAGCATCCCCGAACCTCTCACTACCACATGGGGGTGGGGACAGACAAATTTCCCGAGGTCACCTGCAGACATGCCCGGCGTGGCACCCAAAGACCTCGACAAGCTGGCTAGAAATATCCCAACATTTACCCCAGAGCCTGCAGGTGGCCATGATATCCACTCTTACCTGCAGGACATTGACTTTTATTTGCAAACACTGCCAAATGTAACCACAAGAGACCAACTGTATCTGCTACGGGTTACTTCCAGTCGTGAAGTGAGGAGTTTCCTTGACCGGCAGCCAGAAAACGTCAAGATGGATTACGAGCAGCTGCAAAAGGCTTTAATAGAAGAGTTTTCGGACCCAGAGGCAGAACAAGGACTTGTTACAGCGATGGACCTCAAACAGAGCCGAAACGAAACTCCACAGGCCTATTACAACAGACTCAGGCGAGCTTACTTTGGCTCACGGAATGAGCCAGGAATGGAGGAGGACTTTAACTTCAGGACCCTCTTCCTGCGAAATCTTCACTTCACAGTAAGCCAACACTTAGGGGTTATGGCCTGCCCTCGCACGATGACAACCAGGCAGCTGCGGGACTTCGCCCATAAAGCTTATAGTAAACAAAGAGCGGCCTCTGAAAAGACTGTTAAAAACCCTGTCATTCTCCCTGTCTCTGAACTGTACCCTGAAGTACCACTGGAGGGCGCACGACAGCGCCACAGTGAAAGACCTTTCAACAGAGGGCCAAGAGGGTCAAGAGACTTTACAGCCAGCCAGGAATGGTACGGCCATGAAGGGGCTCGTCCCAAGCACCAAATGGGACGCGCCGAGAGGTCATGGAGCCGGCCAAACTCATCAGACAACCAGAAGGGTGGCGGCTCGTGGGAACCTGGCCGACGACCTAGAGGTAACCGTCCTGCACCTTGCAGATCAAATACTGGTCACAGACAACAGAGAGATCAGTCTCGCTACACACAGAGCAAGGCTAAGTCTGAACTACCCCAGAAACAGAGTGACACAGACACGTCTGAAACAGCAGAGATTCTGAGAATATTGAAGGAGTTAATCCAAAAGAGGCCCCACAAGGAGGACCACGAAGACAAACCCGACTCCTTATTCATCCCACAAACCAAAGGCTTTGGCATACAAACAATATCTCAAACACCAACCAACCAAAGCCTGCAAGTACCAGAGAGTGCTGTGTTAAATGTCTCTTTCCCTACAGAGTCACAGAAAACCAGCCTTGACTGCCTTCCCATTAATACAACAGCCCCAGTACCAAGCCTCCTGGGAAACCTGATCGAAAGAGGAGAAGCTAAAAAGCTATATCTATCCATCACCTTGGAAAATGAGGTTGAACTAGAAGCCCTCGTCGACACCGGAGCTGACCTAACGCTGATGTCATCTCAGCTTTTCACCAGACTCCAGAACAGAGCTAAGGCCCAAAATTTGACCCTTAAACCCCAAAGGTGTATGCTGAATGTGCAGTCTTACAGCCAGACTGAAGTTCAACTGCAACAGGTGATTCCCATCCACCTGACAGTCGGTCCTATGAGCATCATACACCCTGTGTACATCTCACCAATGGACTCATACCCTCTCCTCATTGGCAAAGACCTGCTAGACCGCTTTGAACCCTTAATGGACTTTAAACAGTTAAAAATTTGGGCTCAAGTGCGAGCACCTTTACCCGTTAAATCAGCCAGATCATCTGAGGTAAACTGCCAGGTCACACAGGTCATGGACGACTCCCCAGCCAACCGCGGGAACTTTGTCTCAGACCTAAACTCCAAAAGTTCACTGCTCTGCACTCTGTATCCAGCCAAAGACTCAGACCCATACCCGGGACTTGACGCACAAGTTCAACAAAATTTAAAAGATGCAGATGCCATGCAGGATGATGCAGATCATCAGAAACTACAAGCCTTTAACATCGCTACCCAAGCTATGTTAAACCACCTCTCAGACCCCTCCACCTACCCTATCACAAACTCTGACCTGTCTGCTGCGCCAACCTGCAAACGTCTCAACGATGTCAGGCACCTGCTGCGCATACAACACAACATCCTCGGGTATGTCCCTGATGACCGCACTACACCTGCGCTTGTGGTTCCTCAGGCCCATAGGGGGGTCATACTAATGTATGCGCATGACACAGCATGTGCCGCACACCACCGCACAAAAGCCACTTATGAAACACCGAAACAGGTGGCATACTGGCCTGGAATGCAGCACGATGTAGCAGAACACATCAAGAAATGTCTGGTTTGCTGCCAGTTCCAACCGGCTAAGCTAAACCATGGAGCACCACTTCAAAAAAGAGGTGTCAACTTTCCAGTGTCAGACCTCCAGATAGACTGGGTTGGACCATTACCCAGGCTAACGAGGGGCAACAAACACTTTCTCACGGTCATCTGCCAATTCACAAAGTTGGCAGAATGCTTTCCAGCACCCAATGACACCACTCACCAGTATCTGGATGAACTTCATCTGGGAACGACCTTCGCTTTTCGAACGACCAAGATCTGGTCCTACAGTTTCGCCCTGCCAATTCAGACAGCTCACCGACTGCTGTCAAAGAAATTTCTGCCACACTGGACAGGACCTCATGAGATTGTGGACAAACTCTTCCCCATTGCATACCAGATCAAGATGGGCAGGAGTCAGAAGGAACCAATTTCCAGATGGGTCCACCAGAACCAAGTCAAGAGACACTCAACATTATGGCATGATAGTAAAGGGGGGACGAACCAAACTTCTCCACACTGCCTCATCACTAGAACTCTGCCACCTAGGGAACAGCCGCCAATGAAAAGAAAGAGAACTGTCCTGACCAAACAAGGACCTGTAGTGCTCGCCTATTGTTCTTTCTCTCTCTCTCCCTCTCTGTCACCAGGATGCTGCTGTGGATCACTGTTCTGTACATCAGCATACAGGGGGGGTGGCCGCAACCTGAAATCGTGTCGCCGGGTCCTGCCTCAGGCATCGTCCTTAAAGAGCAACCTGGACTCCTGATCACGAACTGCAGAACACATAGCCAAAAAGTCTATGTCCGACTCAACCCCCGTGATGTCTACAGAGCACACTACACAGCATCAGCACCAGAAACCAGTTGGGCAGGAGAACGATGGGCGCAGAACGCTATGATTCACGCAGAGGCTGACATCAAACACATGCTGTACCAACTTCAGAAGATGACTGTCACACAGGCAGGTCTTGGCGGACAAACCAAGCGTCCCAAGCGGTTCCTGGGAGCACTACTCGGAGCTGCCGCAGCAGCCATTCCACCCTGCCTGGTACCCCTCAGCCTGGTGCAGACCATTTTATCCTCTGCAGGCCCAACAAACACCCTGCAGGCACATCTGGCCTACTCCCTAGGTAGCGCAATCTCACTAAGCATAGCCCCTGAACAAGACGAACTTGCTTTTCTGATAAACCTGCCAATCATCGAGTCACACAACATCTACAGACTCAAAGACATTGTCAATGTTGGCTTCTGGCAGGGAAACACTCACATCAGAATACGCACCCCCACTGTTGTGGCTTACCATGACAGCAACGAACAGCTGTACCTTGCACCAAACCTTCGCATGTGCAGCCTCACTAAAGACATTCATTATCTCTGCCCCAGCAAACCTTTCCTTCGGGACAACACTGACGGCATCTGTGGGCTGCGGCCCATGAAGATTGACTCTCGTTGTCCTGCCTCAGCTAAACCACGAGCCGAGGTCACTAACACCCAAGCTGAAATCATAGGTGACCGATGGCTGGTCAACACTCCAGCCAGCACGGCCACTTTGACCTACGACCAACACGACACAGCCACCCGCATCAGTCTACCAAACCAGATGATGTGGATCCAAGTTCCAAAAGGTGTGATTCTTCACATCGATGAACTCGCACTCTATCACCTTCCCAGTGAGGAGTACCACACCGAACTGGAATTTTCAACTTTCTTCAGGAACCACAACTTCACTTTAGACCCTGAATTGGAGATGAGGATTACAGAAGGGGGGACCCAACTAATTGATGTCACGCCCATCGACACTGCCCTCCAGGCACTTGCTCGCATGCCAGCTATGCACAGCCTCCCTGTTGTCCAAGCCTGGACCGCCGCTGACATGGTACTGTGCCTCTCCACAGGAGTAGGATACGCCCTTACTCTTGGCCTCACTTTCATCCTGTACCGAAGAGTCAGCGGGATGCAGGAAACAGTGAACAAGTGCACAGCTGCCGTCCCTCGAGCCTTCAAGCGGAACCGTGGGAAGCAAGACACACAAGCCGAGCAAGAGCCCAACCTCATCGAAATCACCCCTCTGCAGGCACGCCGAAGCGCTGCAGAAAATTAAGATACACCTGCCATCCAGACCAAATGACCTGTATAACCATCGCCTATTGAACCATCGCCCACCAAAGTCTCTCAAGACCCTGGTGGCCATGAAGGGGGGATATGTAGCAAATGGCTCGGAGTCAGATTGAGGCCATTTGGCGTCTGGATCGTAAACAGCCCTAAAATTTTGACTAGATAACCCTGTGTCCTGATAACACAATCACCCAGATATCTACCACCTATCAAGGCTGTAAAGTGGGCGACAATTAAAACAAATGCAGTCTTCAAAGGAGGTTCAAAGGGATCCCACCAGAGAAACCTGAGAGCCGTTCGTTCGACGATCGCCAGAGACACAGCTGGGGGCACAGACTATACGTCTGTGATGAAACCACATTCAAAGATCACAACGAGCTGTTTAAATGTATATATATGTTATATCCCTTTACTGCATGATCATGTATGTGTGATGTAACTGTGTGTTAACACTTTAGTTAAATTTTATTCACTGTAGCATGGTTCATATCTTAGGTATGAAATTATTATTCAACGTAATCTTAAACCCATGTCTTGTCTAGTATCAAATTAATCTACTCTTTATTTCCCAATCATTTCTATGTATCACATTACCATAAGCCGCATCAATGTCATTTAATATCGATTTGAAGAGTTATGGAAACAAACTTTTATCATTATGCAAATGTGATGTCTGAAAGAACAAAGGCTTGTTTCCCCGCGCACACATTGGTCATACACCCAAAATGGGCTGGGCGTGTGAAAGGTCAAAACGGCCTATCGCCCAAGCCATCATTGCTCATTTGCTCGATTCGCTCAGTTCGCTCAATCGCTCAGTATCTCAGTCAGTGGCTTAGTTCACTCATGAGCGCTCAATCGCCCGGTTACTTAGGTAACCCGCCAGCGCAGTCTGGA
Source organism: Misgurnus anguillicaudatus (assembly GCF_027580225.2). Lineage (NCBI taxonomy): Eukaryota > Metazoa > Chordata > Actinopteri > Cypriniformes > Cobitidae > Misgurnus > Misgurnus anguillicaudatus. The sequence continues at coordinate 14,613,817 of NC_073360.2, read as the reverse complement.
AACTCGCTGAGACTCAACCAGAGTCCCTCGGATTCATCATCTTTTCTCTGAGCCCTGTCTTTCTTCGGGACAGTCTTCCTGGCTTGCACTTTGCGCTAGAGCTCGGAAAACCACGCGGACCAATCCGCCCTACGAAACAACTTAACGGACTACATCTTACGAACACATCTGGACTCTCTCTCTCTCTCGTTGCTCGCACCGCGTGCAGCAGAAACTTCGCAACGAAAACACAAAGAGCCAAATGCAAGTATAAACTTGTTTTACTCGCTGATGTTTAAGCTTTACCCCTTATAAAATTAAGGCGCTACTTAGAGATTTTCCGATGGTTTGTGCAGATGTTAAGCAATAGTGCTTTGCCAATCTTTTACTCTCTCTCTCTCTAGCTTTTTTCAATCTTTACTTTCTCATCTATGTTTTATGTCATTGTATGTGTGTATGTTTAGTTAGTCGTTATGTGTACTTCATTTTATAGTTAATAAACCGGTTTGCATTTTCACAATTGAATTGTTTCTGTGTTCAATGCTCATGAAATTAAAGTCACTATTTCTGCCTTTTGATCCAGCTACACGCTGCGAGTAGCACTGTATATCAGTGAGAAGGTTAATTTTAAAGGCCATGAAATTAACATTTCTTAGACGTTAATATACGATTAGGGATATATGTCTTCGGTGGACGAACATATTAATTAATTGTTATTATTAATTCTGCTACACCAGGTAAAACCTGATAAACTTGTATAATTAATTACAGTTAATTATACATAATATTCCCTTTTGAGCTAAAATCTAAGATTCCCTTGGGAATCCCCGTAGTGTTTCGGTCGGAGGTTCATAGTGTTTCAAATAACGTTATTTCCCTCCTCCCGCAAATTCGCTACAACAAAATCTGGCAGAATTAAATATCTCTATAGATGGTTGCGCTGATGTCCATCTTCCGCAGTCAAAGAACATAGGTGTGATGTTATGTGTGTGATTACCGCAAGAGTGCTTACTCGCCCTAAGAAGTATGACCACATAAGTCCAATTCTGGCATCTTTACACTGGCTACCAGTTGAATATCGCATACAATTTAAAATATTACTAATCACCTACAAAGCCTTAAATGGCCTAGCACCCTCGTATATTAAAGAGTTACTATTAGAATACAATCCATCACGTACACTGAGATTAACGATCAGTTAATCTTGTCGGGACTTTGTAGTGTTTGTCCAGAGAAGATTTGTTACTTCCGGGTGGATACTCAGCTGTTACTCAGAGAAGATCGAGCTGCGGTGGGGTTAGTTCACATCAAGTTACATCATCTAATGGAGAAACCCGCATATGGAGGTAGTAATGCAACCCACTTTAAACTACAGATAAGAAAAAGAGCCATCAAAGTTCCCAGGTTAAGAAAATAGAAAAGATGAGGAGAAACGTACAGAGGATAAAAGAATGTATACTGCTATAATGAAGTACATAATGAAGTATAATATATTATTATGTAGCTTGCTATGTAATTACACATAGAGCAGTAGTATTATTTTTTTCTGTTCAACTAGCTTATATAACATGTACTACCCATTCAAAAGTTATAGGATCACTTTAACTTATTTCAGTTTTAATGAATTTGCTATTATATGTGGGAAAATATAAATAACAAAGAATATAATGAAGTCAATACTATGACTGAAAACAATCCAAAATAAATAATAAAAGAAACACTTAACTTTAGTAGTGGTAATTTTTTTATAATAGTTTATAAATGTATACAGGAATTACATTTGTTAGTTTAGTGCAAGGTTTTAATAGATCTTAGTTAAGATAAGGTTAAGAAAAGATTTACTTATACATTATTTTATAAAAGTAGTCTATTAAAAAAAACACTGCTTATATATTTTCAAGGATTATTATACATTAAATAATAGAAATTAAACATGACATTTACAGAAATATTGTACTTTTTTGAACGTTAAAATAGCTCTGCGGCCCCCCGATGAAATGTCTGTCTTAGAAATGGCCCCAAGCCAGTTTCAGTTTGAGACCCCTGTACTAGAGTATCAAAAGTGTCTAAAGGTGGTAAATCCTTTTCCTACTTAGCCCCTAAGCTCTGGAATGATTTACCAAATAATGTTCGAGTATCAGACACAGTCGATGAATTTAAATCTAAACTTAAGACATTCTTCTTTAACAAAACATTCACATAAAAATGTCCAGTAAATGTACTTATCCCGCAATATTTAGTTTGTCTAGAACAAAGCAATCACATAACTCATCTGGGTAATATACTTATGCCACAATAGTTAGCCTGTCTGGAACCGAGCTGATTTAAACCACAATACTGTATGACACTTGCATTACATGTGAACGGCCCCTACGCTAATAGGATTCTGTTTCTCTCTCCTTGTCTCGTCCTCGACCCCGAGAACAATGAGACAAACAGACCCAGTTCCTGTTCCTGTGAAGGTCATCCCACCACTGATCTACTGACCGTCCTTCAATGTGATGCCCAGCCGATGCCTGACCAATGACCACCGGCGGAACCAGTTTAATTCGCTTACCCGTTCACATAGCCCCCCCGAGTGTATTTATAAATATAAATATGTAGCTCTCTCATGGGTTTTTCTCCTCCTAGGAGTTTTCCCCCTGGACTAGCCAGGAGAGTTTTTCTCCTAGGGGTTTTTTCATCCCCTGGAGAGTCTGCGATCTTTGGCTTAACTTACTACTTTACTGTATACGATATATTACTACTACACTCGCTTGTCTATGCTTTTCCTACATCTATTAATTTAAAGCTGCTTTGAAACAATTAACAATTGTGAAAAGCGCTATATAAATAAAATTGAATTGAATTGATGTTGGCTAGCAAAAGCGCTATATAAATAAAATACATTTTATCTAATTTAATTAAATTTAACATTCTTACCAGACTTGAAGTATGGAGCCTTTACTGCAGTCTGCACCACAATTTCCACCCCATCCACTTTGGTTTTGGAAGGTGCAACTAGGTAGATGAGCCCTCCCCAAAGATTACTAATCTGGACCATTTTTTTGTCCAAGGGAAAACGCTCATAGACCACAGGAGCTCGTTTCAAAACATCTGCAGCCGAAATGTTATCAGTCTGACAACCAATCTGGACCTGTAGACAGTTACATTAAAACATCCTATCTAATTACAATGTTAACAAAAATCTGCTATGTACTGTATAAAATTCGACTGGATGCATCAAAATAATGTACTTGAGGGTATTATTTCGATTACCTTCCAGTTTTTCCCAAGGAGCTCTAAAGGAATAAACATGTGTGTCCTCATACCAGGAGAAAGATACAAGCCTGTGCTTATCCATTCCTTAGCATCTGAAACAACAAGTGATGTGCTGATAATATGCCATAACAACTCTTGTGTGTAACAGGTCAATTCCCCCTACTTGCTTACTTCAACAAAAGGAATAACATTTCCCCCAAATAAAAAAAAAAACTCTTATACCACCAGTGTTGGCACTGATACGAACTCTTGCATTAGACACAGTGGGCAGGTCAGGTCTTTCCTTAATGATGTATGGCAGGAGGACATCAGGGTCAGACATTGTTTTGTACAATTCAGTCCCAATTTGGAGCATCAGGTAGTCTTTGGGAGTTTTAACAGGACACGTACTACACACCTGTGGAACACCAATCTGCTTCACCATGTCGGTAAAAAGAGTTACCACTGAATTATAAGAAGCACAGTCATGTGTACGCATGCGAAGGTAGCTGGCACAATCATTGCCAAGTTGTTTCAAGCAGACCTCTTCATTAGGAGTAAGTTTGTACCCCTTGGTTACATGATTTCCTAAGTATCTCAGTCCATTACGAAAATGGCACACATCTTTAAAGCTCTGCTTGATTTCTGGGGCTTTGTATAATCCTCCAGTCACAGTGTTGTCCAAAATACTCAGTCCCATCTTGTTAAGAATGCGATTTCCTGGGTATTCAGTCATCACATTGCAGTTTTCATAGGCCCAATACCAGGCATGACCTCCGATCAGAAGACCACCTCCTTCTGCCACAAATTCTTGGATCTTTTCACACTCGGCATCACTGTAGGAAGTGCAGACATAGACACTGAGATCTTTTTTCAAGTCTGTTAACTGGCAGTTTAGACCGGATTTGGTCAGTATGTTTTGGGCTTCTGTGAGACTTGGTATGATGCCAACAATGCCTTTACGCCCCTCATCAAGCCAGTTAATAGCATTAATCAGGAAAGTGGACAGAGATTCACGGCCCAGGTAGCTTTCGTGGGTTAACACAATTACCCGTCCTTGTCCATAGTAGGTGCCAGCAATGAATGTTTGTCCAGATGGAGTGACTGCAATAGGAAATGCTAATAATCCATGCACCATCAGCTCAGATGCCACAGCCCCGCCTTGGATGTCAAACTGTGACACACCTTTCAACAGGAATTCTAGGTCATTCTTAAAATTCTTGACGATTCTGAAAAATGACAATAAAATAGTTATGAGAAATAGTCTAAAGAGTGTGTTTATGAAAGTGCATAGGTTAAAGCTAAAATGTCTGCTGAACTTACGATAAAGCAGGCCAACTAGATGGGATATTTGAAGGAACAGGGAATACGCCACATTCTCCTGTGTGTTCTGTAAAGTAGATTCCTGCGACGCTGCACACCTTGTTTCCAGGGAAGTTCAGAAAAACATTCTCCATTGAATGAGTATTAGCCCAGTGCCATGCTTGGCCAGCAATAATCAAACCACCCCCCGCTTTGACAAAAGCAATCAAATTCTTTGCACAAGCATCAATGCTGTAAGCATCTGTGATATATACAGCCAATCCCTCCCGAAAATCTCCAAGCTCTGGGCTAACAGGCAAATTGCACAAGTTGTCAGCTACTGAACCTACATTTTTCTGAATCCCTACAATGCCAGCACCCCCGGTACATGGCATGAGCCACATCAGGGCATTCTCTATCAGGCTAGGAAAACGGGTCAAGTAGTCTTCATGTCCCAACACCACCACACGTCCTTGACCGTATCGTGATGCAGCCATCAGAACTTGACCTCTTGGATTCATGGCAAGTGGAAAGGCATGGTCGCCGATCAGCACGAGATCACACGGCACTGCATTTCCTCGGAAGTCAAGCTCACTCAGACCAGACATAATGGTGCAGTAGTCATTTTCAGAAGCACAGTCATGTGTGCACATATGAAGGTAGCTGGCACAATCATTGCCACGTTGTTTCAAGCAGCCCTCTTCATTAGGAGTAAGTTTGTACCTTTTGGTTACATGATTTCCTAAGTATCTCAGTCCATTACGAAAATGGTACGCATTGTTAAAGCTCTGCGTGATTTCTGGGGCTTTGTATACTCCTCCAGTCACAGTGTTGTCTAATATACTCAGTCCCATCCTTTTAAGAATGCGATTTCCTGGGTATTCAGTCATCACATTGTGGCCATGGTTTTTATGGGCCCAATACCAGGCATGACCTCCGATCAGAAGGCCACCACCTTCAGCGACAAATTCTTGGATCTTTTCACACTGGGCATCACTGTAGGAAGTGCAGACATAGACACTGAGATCTTTTTTCAAGTCTGTGAACTGGCAGTTCAGACCGGATTTGGTCAGTATGTTTTGTGCTCCTGTGAGACTTGGTATGATGCCAACAACGCCTTTACGCCCCCCATCAAGCCAGTTAATAGCATTAATCAGGAAAGTGGACAGAGATTCACGGCCCAGGTAGCTTTCATGAGTTAACACAATTACCCGTCCTTGTCCAAAGTAGGCACCGGCAATAAATACTTTTTCAGGTGGAGCAACTGCAATAGGAAATGCTAATGGTCCGTGCACCATCAGCTCAGATGCCACAGCCTTGCCTTGGATGTCAAACTGTGGCACACCTTTCAGCAGCAATTCTAGGTCATTCTTAAAATCCTGGACGATTCTGAAAAATGACAATAAAATAGTTATGAGAAATAGTTTAAGAAGTGTGTTTTTGAAAGAGCATAGGTTAAATCTTAAAGGTTAAATATCTGTTAAACTTACAATACAGCAGGCCAACTAAATGGGATATTTGAAGGAACAGGGAATACGCCACATTCTCCTGTGTGTTCTGTAAAGTAGATTCCTGCGACGCTGCACACCTTGTTTCCAGGGAAGTTCAGAAAAACATTCTCCATTGAATGAGTATTAGCCCAGTGCCATGCTTGACCAGCAATAATCAAACCACCCCCAGCTTTGAGAAAAGCAATCAAATCCTTTGCACAAGCATCAACGCTGTAAGCATCTGTGATATATACAGCCAATCCCTCACGAAAATCTCCAAGCTCTGTGCTGACAGGCGAATTGCACAAGTTGTCAGCTACTGGACCTAAATTCTTCTGAATCCCTACAATGCCAGCACCCCCGGTACATGCCATGAGCCACATCAGGGCATTCTCTATCAGGTTGGGGAAATGGGTCAAGTAGTCTTCGTGTCCCAACACCACCACACGTCCCTGACCGTAACGAGATGCAGCCATCAGAACTTGACCTCTTGGATTCATGGCAAGTGGAAAGGCATGGTCGCCGATCAGCACAAGATCATTAGGCACCGGATTTCCTCGGAAGTCAAGCTCACTCAGACCAGACATGATGGTGCAGTAGTCATTTTCACGTGCCATGATGCTTCAGTTGGTCAAAAAGCCTCTTAATAAAGACAGAAAAAAATTAAGGAAATAAATAGATATAATTGTCATATACTCAACAATTTATACTCTACAATAAAGCATTTGAAATACAAAAAAGTTGCAAGCTTAGGTATTGCATGTCCTGTTGAGAATGTTGTGTCAGTTTAAATTAATAAGGCTAAATGGTATTTTGAAAATGTTATTTCTTGCAAGAAAGGTCAACAGATAATGCTGCAGAGTGTAACAAAGACCCTAGGTCCCTGTCTCCTTTTATATGCATCCCTAATTCTAGCTGCAAATCATACTTTATTTTCTTAGTTATTATTTTTAAAGGAATCCATTACTCTGATATCTAGCATCATAAGCAAATTCTTAAGCTCCACCAAAAGGATGAGTAATGTAATAAAGTTACCAATAGAATTACATTTTATTACACTGTTCTTTTCATCTTTAGCAATTGGTAAGACATTGTTCTAGTAATCATTCAGTGCATCAATCCATTAAAGCACACAAAGTAACAATGATAGAATATAACTTATTAACAGAATTATTATGAGTAATACAGAATATATTATCCAGTACCCCCAACCGGTCTACAAATTTTGCAACTTTGCAGGTTTTTTGCAGTTCTTGCATTTCCTGTAAAACAGAGTATTTGGCTTTAGTATGTGCTAGCAATTTGAAGTAAATCTAGTAAATCAAAACCACAAAACAGTTAAGTATGGGTATTACATCTAATTTGAGAAATTTCCTGTTTCCACAGATCTCCAAAATCATTAAAAGCATAAGTACACAAGAGTCGCATGTTTGTTGTTGCACACACCCACAATCTATAACCACCGCACCACTGCGGTGAATTTGTGCATTACCATCGTGGTGGTAAAAAACTGTCACAGCCCTAGCTACAGGACATAATCTTCATAGTCTTCATGATGTTGCAACTAGAGGTCTTCTCAGGTCCAAAGAAATGTACCCGACCCGAAATGAATACGACGTGCATAAATAACTTTTTTTTAAAGAAAGACCCGATCCGAGACAAACCCGAGAAAATTAGACCCGAGTCTGACCCGAACCAGTGGCATGTTTTTTTAACCCGACTGGACCCGAATGTCTCCAGCCTCGCACGCAGCAGTCAGACAGAAAGAAACCCCGCTGGTCTTGCAAACAATTTGGCGAGCTGCTCCATTTGTTTTACTTTTTTATCTGAAGACGACACCCAGGTAACCGCTAAAATGTACATTTAAAATTAACTGACATGTCTGTCTTAACGAAAATTAACCTACGGCCAGCCATACAATGTCGCAAGCGCTCTTGGCAAACAGAGGAGAGGTTTTAAAAGGACATTGACGCACACGGTGACGCGAGAGAGTTCGGGTTTTTCGGGTTCGTTCGGCAAAATGTCGCTAATATTATACCCGACCGTGTCCGAGGCATACTTGAAACTTTAAGACCCAAACCCGATCGGGTCTCGGGTCGGACCTCGGGTTTTCGGTTCTAAGTGGACCTGTGAAGACAACACAGATGTTAAAAAGCCATTATTTTCGTAACAATAGTAAATTAATACCGGGGTGGTAAACAATCCAACCGTCTCCACCGACCCTGCACCGCGAGAGGCCACCTCCCCGTCACCTCCGGCCTACAACAAAAAACAAGACAATGCCCAAAAGCTGCCGTCTGACAAGATGCACAGCTAAAAAACCCAGAAATACGTTTTTATAAGCTGTCGAGCCGTAAAACCCAGCCTTTAAGGAGAAAAAAGTGGATCGGCGACTACATTTCCCTCTAGTGGGAGCAGTTCTACTAATAGGAGTACTATGAAAAGTTGCCCGTTTCCACTTTTGTGTCTTTAAACACTTGTTTTTTTTGGGGTCGACAGCTTATAAAAACGTATTTCTGGGTTTTTTGGCTTGTTAGCTGTACATATTGTCCCACAGCAGCTTTTAGGCATTACTCTGCCCTTGCCACAAGCCAGAAATGACAAGGAGGCAGCCTCACACAATACAAAGCCAATGGAGACGGTTGCATTGTTTTCCCCCGGTGGGTGTGGTTTTCAGGTTATGATGCGCTGCGCTCTGTCTGCATAATTGTGCTCATGTGCTGTCTTAACATACTGTAGTATGGCTGTGTGACAATATGGTTTGTTTCTATTTATAAAACAGTTAGTTCCAGTCCTTGATTCTGATTGGTCAATAGTTGTACTACTCCACTTTCCATTGTGCCGAATACAAAAAAGCAACCTCTCGTACCTTACTGATTATTTAAAGAGTAACTAAACCCCAAACCAACCTTTTTTGGTTAATAACCTATAAGAACTATGCTCCACTAGTGCTGTTCATTGATTCTAGTAAGTTTTTTGACATTTGGATATAAATTGTTTCAATACTACAATATATGGTGTAAAAACGTCTGAGTGCTGCCCTCTTCAGGTTGAACGGTGGCTACTGCAGTTTAATTTTCCGATTGGATGTTGGGTCCAAAAAATAACTTGTGATGTAAGCAGGTTCAAGCTAACCATGCCCTTGTCACGACCCTCTGTCTCCGTTGGGATCTGCCCACTTTTCTTGCATTTTTCAAATATTGCCAGTAGGTGGAGTCAGGCTCTGACCAGGGGTTTAGTTACACTTTAAAGCCACTGGCAATATTTGGAAAATGCAAGAAAAGTGGGCAGACCCCAACAGATATAGAGGGGACGAACTGAGCTCGTATCAAGGGCGTGGCGAGACTGTAACAAGGGCGCGGTGATCTTTAACCTGCTTGCGCAGGGTCGTACCGCTTACTTCACGCAGTACCACAACATTCAATAGGAAAACCCAACCGCAACAGCCACCGCCCAACCCGAAGAGGGCAGTACTCAGACGTTTTTACACCATAAATTGTAGCATTGAAACACTTTATACCCAAATGTCAAAAAAGTTACTCAAATCAATGAACAGCCCTTATAAAGCCCCATTCTTACAGATCATTTAAAAAGTCGGTTTAGGGTTTAGTCACTCCCCAAATACCTCTGTTTTACACATTTAGTACCTAAGGGGTCCCTGCCCCGAAAAACACTGAAGACCCCTGACCTACTGTACATAACACACATTACAAGCATCTTATTTAAAACCTTTCTGCTTCAGTTGAATATTTTTAACTTGCGTGACAGACGCATTTGAGGCAGATAGCGAGTTAAATAGTGTGTAAATAGTTAAATTACCATTTGATGCATACAGCAGTACAACCATTGCAGCACAAGCGCAGTGACGTGTCATTCGCAGCCGAAGACCTCCAGAAGCACGTAAGCATGTCTTTACATTGACTTAACATTGGAATCATCCGTGCCAGACGCTCTATTTACGTTTGGTGTGAACGCAGCATTAGGAAGACACACCTCTCGCAGGAGTGTAAATTATGCTCCAAGTTCTTAACTTACACTTTATCATAGAATAACAGAAATTAGACCATTTTACCCAACGCACCATGATCTTTAAAATGATACCACACATGAATATAAAATTGCATAATATATACATTAGATTATATATTCTTAGCAGATACCCAGTGATGTGAGCCTAAAGGCTAAGAAGACTGTTCAGGGTAAAAATCTTTGTGATGAAGAGATGTAACAGCTAGGGATGTAATGATTAATTGTGTGTCCCATTAAAATGCCTGTCTGAAATCGATTCTGAATCGCTAGGCTGCGATTATGTGTTTCATGCACAGCTTGTGCGTGTACTACGGCATTTGGTCAGTGGGAAGTCCTTATCAATCTAAAATTATGAGTCGGAGTCGTTTATAACGTGCATTTAAAAAAGCAACACTCGTTAAACAAATCATTCAAAATATTCTTTATTATCATGAAAATACCTGAAACAATTTAAAGAACAGCGTATAAATATTCCTGTAGACATTTCCTGAAATAGCGTTTGTAATGCTGCTACTGCTGTGGAACAAAGGGAGTGTCTGCATGAGAGCGCCCCCTGGCGTTCGAATGTGCCTGGATTTTACCGTAATTCATTTAAATTCATTCATTGAGAAAACATGCATTTTCACGGTTAATCGTTACACCCATAGCACCCACTGAAGTTTTATTGCTTTACAGTGTGTCTCCATCAACAAACTTAAAGATGATTGTTTAACATTCTGTCCTACAGGTTTCAAACTGCGGGCCAGGGCCCCCAGGGGGGCCTCAAAATGGTGCCCCAGTTTTATGATATTTTATGAAATACATTAATTTATCATAAATTCTGTGTAATTAAACCTAAAAAAAATAAGGCTGCTAACCAAAAGCACTACTTTTTTGTATAATTTAATGTTTTTTTTTATTAAAATGTTGAGTTTAGAATAGTTTTTGGCCCCAAATTTTCTTTGGGGGGCCGCGAAGGAATGCACGGTACACAAGGGGGGCCGCACGCTGAAAAAGTTTGGGAACCACTGCGTTAAGGTATACTTTCTTACGTATGAACTTACCAGGTTATGGCTGTCCATGGTTGAAATCGATCACTCAATTTGAATATTTATTTATTAATTTATTTTTAATTAAATTGGTTTCTTTTATGTATTTTAACATTTTAAACAACCATAAAACAAGTAAAATAAAATAAAATCTATAAGTAAAACAAGAAAGTTTTGTCTAGGCTACATCAAAAAGTAGCCCTCCAGTTTTATTCATTGTGGTAGCCAGTGATGGGAGTAACGCGTTACTGTAATTCCACTACTTTTATCAGTAACGAGTATGTGACGAAGTATTTTTTTAAATCAAGTAACGCAATTACAATTACTGAAATTTAAATGAGTTTGTTACTCGCGTTACTCTATTTTGTAAAAAAATAACACTTACAGACAAGACATCTGATTTAACGTCGCATGACCGTGGTGGGCGGTGCAATGAATCATTAAACTTCTTCATGGCTGACAGTGCATATAGAATGAACATGAAATATCTAAACGGGACAACATACCTTTGTTTAAAAATTGTGCGCAAGTCATAATCCATCCGGTCTCATGTTTGTAAATTATCTTTGTCAAGCAAATCCCATTATGATATTAACTTGCATTTGTAGTCCACAAAAGCAATAAATCTGAATGGAAGAGAACGATCCGCGATTGTTGTTTCCAGAAAAATATTCACACTGCGCTGTACAACTGTTAAAATGTGTAAAAACTCCATCATGTGTGAGTGCGCATTTAGTTTCCGTTTCACTTGCTCCGTATCCGACAAAACAATCCACTCGCTCTGTGTCCGTCGGACAAAACAATCCACGTACTACGTTTTCTGATTAAATATCTTCCTTTAATCCTGAGTATCATTTAAATCCAACAGAAAACATATACAAACAATATTTGCCCAAAGAGCGCACTACCGCCGCAAGCTTTACAAGCTGTGTCCTAATTCCATGGCCGCGCCCTGCTAAGCATGCGACCTAAAAAGGTGAGCACTCGGTCTTTCAAGGTGGAAGCCTCAGAAGTCCGCGAAGGGAACTGAAATGAGACGGTCTAACCTTCGGAGGACCCATAATTTGCGTCAGCTGCTGGACGCGCACACCGCGCCTGTCAGCAGGACACATCAGAGACATTTCTGGCTTATTAAAATAAATATGGAATCAGAAAAAAGATAATTTATTTTAGAAAATATGACATGTTGACACAATTGTCTCCAAATTCTTAAAGAGACAATACACACTATATATTTTCAATGTAAACACACAGAATATTTGTCTAAATGATCTAAATGATATACATAAATAAACTAAGCTTACATATTAAGATAATTTCTAACAAAAATATTCAAAGGTTGAATCTAAAGCAAAATAGGCTACTACAGTATGTGATATATTAGAGTCTTACATGTAAAATAACCCATCCATATCATTTTATTGTTTGACTGTTCAGTACTGTTCATATTTACATTTAAAAAGCAGACATAAAAGTAACTTAAAAGTTACTTTCCCTAGTAACTAATTACTTTTCATATACAGTAACTGGTAGAGTAACTCAATTACTTTTAAAAAAGTAACTAGTAACTGTAACTAATTACTAATTTTCAGTAACTTGCCCAACACTGGTGGTAGCCCTTGCTCACAAAAAGGTTGGAGATCCCTGTTCTAACATAAACAGTTGTATAACAATAAAAAAAGATAAACAAGTAATTAAATAAATGTATTGCTTTTTGTTCGTTAATGTTAAAGGAATAGTCTATCCATTTTCCATATTAAACTATGTTATTACCTTAACTAAGAATTGTTGATACTAGGGATGCATATCAATTAATCGCGATTAATCTATAGCAGAATAAAAGTTTTTGTTTATATCATATATGTGTGTGCACCGTGCACAACAACTCTGCATAGTCAAATGCACACACATGCATGTATATATTTAAGCAATGTTTACATGTGTATATACATTTGTATATTTATGTATAATTTATATTATATATAAATATAAATACTTAATATATAAATATATTTTTTTCTTAAAATTATACATGCATGTGTGCATATTTATATATGCATGGTTATTGTACACAGTTCACACACATATATGATGTAAACAAAAACTTTTATTCTGCTATAGATTAATCGCGATTAATTGATATGCATCCCTAGTTGATACATCCCTCTATCATCTTAGTGCGTGCACGTAAGCACTGTGGCGCGCGGCGACACTTTGATAGCATTTAGCTTAGTTCCATTCATTCAATGGTACCAAACAGAGATAAAGTTAGAAGTCACCAAACACATCAATGATTTTCCTATTTAAAACAAGTAGTTATACGAGCAAGTATGGTGGCACAAAATAAAACGTAGCGCTTTTCTAAGCGGATTTAAAAGAGGAACTATATTTTATGGCGGAATAGCACTTTTGGGAGTACTTCGACTCGCCTGAAAAATCCGCTCCCCTTTTCGAGGGAGAGTGTTACTGCGCCGAGTCGAAGTGTGGTGATTTTGCGTGGCTCACTAGCGTGCTATGCGGTTTTACCGCCTTCATTTACTAAAGTAAAATTATTATTTAAATCCAGAACAACGAGGTGCACCGATGTAGAAGCAGGTAGGCTACATGTCTTTTCCCTTATGAGAAAAAGATTAACATAAATTGAAGAACAATTTCTTAACAAGAAGTTTTTTGAGTGCAAATTTACAGAGCATCGGTAAATACAGAACACAGCAGTGTCTTAAAAATAAATTAAAATTAGACCATATTTATGCACATGTAAATGTACAAAAGGAATGCAATACAAAAGGCAATGAATATTTATTTATGGCATTTTCAATAGTATATTGATAGATAAATTAAAGTGTATCTATTAAGTATGAAAACGAATAAATCATTATTTGGCTAAATTAATCTGGATAGATCATTTTTAGTCAGACTGATTTGTCATCATTTTAGATCAAGCTTAAATGTTATCTATAACAACTTACATTTTATCCCGAGTGTTACTTGGTCGAAAATATGTAGAAATATAGCCTATGCGAGAACAAATTACAGAACAAAAATGTTTAGCTCAAGCGGACTGAACGAAAAGCTGTTAATTAAGCGGACTCCCTGTAAAATAGAGGACGTGCTGAAACAGTTGAGTCGGCAGATGATCATCAATGTTTATAATGTTTAACGCAGATACTGGTGATAAAAAACTTTCATTTCTAAATTTCCAGGTAAGAGTCAAATGTTCAGTCAGTTAATAATAAAGCAACCGGCGTTATTGGCTGCAGTTTCCTCATCCTCGGAGCGCACGCTGTAGATACACAGAGAAAAAAACTAAAGGTTTTTATTTTAAGTGGTTTTAATGCTGTTAAGCAATCAGTTATATTATGGCGCTTTGTATTTGTGTTGATCAGTTAAATTAAAGTAATTTTAATCTTTAAAACTGCATCTAGATGCAGACCATGGTACAGTTATTCTGTCATCTTAGTTTCACTTCTTTCACACATTCACATATGATTTAACGAAATATGAATAGCATAGTATTACATTTTGAATTGAAATTTACAAAAAACAAGTTACTCTCTTAACTCTTGACAATCTATTTGGCCTTTATTATACATGTATGATGTGAAAAACAAGAAGGGCATAGCTATATATGAATTTAATGTGAAAAGCGCGGTTGTTGCGGTTACTTGTCATCCATGCGGTTACGCTTCTCAGTAGCGCAGTAATACAGGATTGCGGTTACCGCGACAGGCCTAAAGGCGCGCACTGCTAGCCTAGAAATCTAGACGCACCCTATCGGCTGCAAAATATATTTGCTGCCAGGGTTTAGTCTAGGCACTCACAATACACTTAACAGCTCTAAAAACCAAAATTTGGTCAGGCCAATCACATCGTGTGTAGCGTCTGTGGGGCGGGCTTAACATGATGACGACAGAGCTGCCTGCGACGGTTCCTACTTGAAAACAAAGAATGGCTGCTGCTGCTGGCGAACAGCTTTCTTTTGAAGCGGCTTTGGCCACGACTCTGGAGGACTTAGACTTATGTTTTTCTTTGAGAGAAGAGCAAATAACCCTACTGAAGTCCTTTTTAAGCAAGAAAGATTTGTTTGGAGTTTTGCCGACTGGTTACGGTAAAAGTTTGATATACCAATTAGCTCCAATGGTGGGGAAACGCAGGGGACTCATACGTCACCTTCTTCGTTGCTCTGATTGGTCATAGCGCTATCCTATTGCGTACAGAGGCATTTTGAGGGACAACCTTATATCCCGCCCCTTGCATTGAGCCGTTTGTGTGAAGAGTTGCCAGACCTTACATCTTGATGTAGGTCTGGCTAACCAGGCTAGCGCACTGCAGAACCATGACAGAGAGCGCGTGTAGTGAATTAAGCCGAACAGTAAAATGTAAATAGAGACAGAGCGCAGCGCGTCATAACCTGAAAACCACGCCCACCGGGGGGGAAAGCAATCCAACCGTCTCCATTGACTTTGTATTGCGAGAGGCCGCCTCCTTGTCATTTCTGGCTTATAACAAAAAACTGAATAATGCCGAAAAGCTGCTGTGTGACAATATGTACAGCTAACAAGCCAAAGAACCCAGAAAAAAGTTTTTATAAGCTGTCGAGCCGTAAAACCCAGCCTTTAAAGAGAATAAAGTGGATCGCAGACTACGTTTCCCCCTAGTGGACGCAGTTTTACTAATAGTAGTACTATGAAAAGTTGCCTGTTTCCATTTCTGTGTCTTTAAACGCTCGTTTTTTTTTAAAGTCAACAGCTTATAAAAACGTATTTGTTTTTTTTTGGCTTGTAAGATGTACACCTTGTCAAACACCAGCTTGTATTATTCTGTTTTTAAGTTTAATCTGTAAATAAGTTTTTATAAGCTGTCGACCCCAAAAAACGAGCGTTTAAAGACACAAAAATGGATACAGGCAACTTTTCATAGTACTTCTATTAATAGAACTGCGTCCACTAGGGGGAAACGTAGTCGGCGATCCACTTTTTTCTCCTTAAAGGCTGGGTTTTACGGTTCGACAGCTTATAAAAACTTATTTCTGGGTTCTTTGGCTTGTTAGCTGTACATATTGTCACACAGCAGCTTTTAGGCATTATTCAGTTTTTGTTATAAGCTAGAAATGACAAGGAGGCGGCTTCTCGCAATACAAAGTCAATGGAGACGGTTGGATTGCTTTCCCCCCGGTGGGCGTGGTTTTCAAATTTGCATAACTGCGCTCTGTCTCTATGTGCGCACTCAATTGGATAATTGTAAACGCGCAAACACAGACAGAAAAAACATGCCATTTTGGAAATAAGATACATAACATATTACTTGATGGATGTTTAGTTTGTTTAATAAAATAACAAATTGTTCTCTGGCGCTATAAAGAAAATCAAATCAAATTTGGGGGCGGGTCGAGCAGTTAGGAAGGCGGAGCACCCCCCCCCCCCCACCCCGATATATTAGGTTGGGGAAACACTGGGGACTACAGTAATTTCTGATCAGCAGGTATCGCCCGATACTCAGAATTCTGGTATTGGAAATGGAGAGACTACTGTAAACTGGTCATGGCGCGCCCTTATTGGCTTGCCATAGTCTACTACAGTCGCAATGGAATATATGATATCATCATCACAAAACTGCATACTGTTGCACACACACACACACACACACACACACACACACACACTTCTCACTCTTTTTGCAAGGACTTAAAGTGTTCTTTTCTATTCTGTTTTGGCCTTTTATTTGTTTTCATTGTGTGCGTGCATGTCAGCAAGGAATGTGCCTCTTTTTTACTTTGAGCACCAGCCCCTCCAAAAGTCTCTGCACGGCCCTGTAACTACCACTCTTTCCAATAACATTCTTTTTCTAAGAACATCTCGTTTAAGAGACTAAAGTTCGAATCCAAGTGCACTGAAATGCGCATAGGGCGAAAGGTGGAGGGAGAGAAAATAATATAGCCTTGTTTTGGAGTGACTACATTTTGCCTGGGTGGCTGCAGTTTCATTTTCAATGCAGGAAAACCCCTGTGTAATCAGATGATGTCTGTACTGTTTCACTTTGACTGTAACGAACATCAATTCAAAATCTAGATGAAATAAAACGAAAAAAACATTGGTAAAATCGACCAGCGCTATTCTCATAACGGTCCGCAAAGTTATTCTAGCGTTAGGGGAACGTTAAATTAACCTAAAAATAACGTTCTATTTTCGTAAAGAAAACTTTCCTGGCTAACCAAAAACAAAGATTGCAAAATAACGGTCTGAAAACTAAAAAGTAACTTGAAACGTTTTGTTAACCAACAATTGTTACACCCCAGTTATTTACAGTGTCAATCATGATATGTTCATATTTAACGTTAGTCTTTAAACAAATTTAATGCTGACATAAACATTACAAATCTCTCTCTCTCTCTCAAGTGAATGAACCACATAAAAAAAACTTACTCTGCAACGTAAACGATCGCTGACTCGTGTATCTGTTCTTCTCTCCAATATAAATCAAAGAGAAAATGGATTATTTCCCCCACAAACTCCTAGGAATTATAAATGCATATAGACCTTAAACTCTTTAAATAAATACTCACGTTAAATCTCCGCCACTTTAGATGTGTTTATCCACCCGAAACTTGCTTGCATACAGACAGACAGACAGACAGAAAATCCGTAATATCCTCAGTGTACACGATGTAAGCAAATCCTAGCAGGCTTTTCTCCCTGAAAGGCTGGTGTTTGTTTGTAGTGATGAGGAATTTCGAAACGATGGCCGATTCCAATTTCGAAGCCTGCATCCCGCCGAGGTCGCATTTCCAGGCTGCATACGTCATCAAGGGTGTCTCATTTCAGAATATTAACAATGAAAAAGTTGACTATTATTCTTAGTTAAGTGTAAATTGTTGTAATATGATTATAGCTGTGTCCCAATTCAAGGGCTGCAACCTTATAAGCATGAGACCAAAAGGTGAGCACTCAGTTTAGGTGGAAGCCTCAGAAGTTCGCGAAGAGAACTGAAATGAGACGGTCTAACTTTCAGAGGACCCATAATTGGCGTCACCTGCTGCACGCGCCCACCGCGCCTGTCCGCAGGACACAGCGGAGACGTTTCTAACTTATTAAAATAAATATGAAATCAGAAAAATATTAATTTATTTTAGAAAATATGACACGTTGATGTAGATTAAACTATTTAACAGTTTATCAAATTATCTTAGAATTATATATAAAAGAATAAAATTAACACAGAACATAACTAATAATACTAAAACAGTGGCAATATTTTTTTCTGATAAATAAACTTTTATTTGTTTTAATAGTTTATTTTAAAATATCCACCCATTCTATGCAGCCGTCGCAGACGCGCAATGACTCTTGGGATATCCTCGTCTGTTAAGGATCCATTCGTTCTATCCTTAACAGCGCGGAGAAATAAGGACGCATTTTGAGGCTTCATTCTAACAAAGCGTCCTTTGAATAGACGGTATGCACGTGACGTCACCATTGGCGAGAGGTACTGGGGTTACGCCCACTGAGTGGCAAAAGACAGAGCGGCCGCATTTGAGTACAGCGTGACATCGGCGAAAACACGGTGAAAACGCGTCGAAATGGGAAAAAGCTGTTGTGTGATAGACTGTACTAACAGATTAACAAAAATTCGGAGCTATCGTTTTACAGACTGCCAAAAAACACCGAAAGGAGATGTAAATTGATCGTTCATGCCAACGTCCACAGACCACAGGTGGGTTGATAAGTTGCTAGGGTCACTATCAAGCAAAGATTTTACATTCTGCTTAAAAGTATTTTTCAAGTATTTGTATTTTATCCGTGTTTTTCTTTGGAAAACAAACATTCCAAAGCATATTATCATAATTTTTACTTTATTACATTTCATAAATAATATGTTTTTATTTTACATTTAATATTTAAGTACAGTAACGCACTTTTACTCAAGTACACAATTTAAATGTAATTAGGTATTAAATTAATTTTAATATGCAACATTAAAAAATACACAGTATGATTCTATGCTTTAGAATGTAGTGAAGTAATGTTTTTTCCAATACAAACAACCTAATAAAGCACAGATGCTTGGAAAATGTAACTAATGTAACTAAGTATTGTCCACCTCTGCTATCAAGTCCAACTAAATTCAATTTAAGCTGATAATAGTCATTTTTACTGGCATTTTCGCAGCCGCCGCTATGAAAACCAGCCATTTTAAATTAAAGGAACAGTATGTAAGAAATGTATATCAATTAATCATAAAATGTCCCTGATATGTCACTAGACATTAAGAAATAATTTTCATTTCAAATACTTATATCACTGACAACAGTGGTCTGGCCAGGATATTGTCATTTAAAAAGTGGAGTTGCAGCCCTCAACTGATGTTTATGTTGTCATTTTGTGTATTGGCCACCAGGGGGGTATTGCACAAAAGTAGAATTAAAGGCGCTAAGCGAATTGACGCGTTTTAGACCATAAAACATTTTTTGTTACATACAGCAAACATCTCCTCACTATCTGCTTGCTGCCTGTCTGCTGATCAAACTGTAAAAAAACCTGATCTCTGTAGACAGCTCAGGCTCGACAAACGGCAATATCAACATAGTGGCCAAACCTAGCACAACAAAACATAAGTGTTCCAGCCAATAAACGACAAGGATTTGGGGGTGGGGGTTGGGCGCGTTCATGAAAGCACGGACGGGAGAGGGAGGGGGAGGCGTTAGCTACGCTCCGTTTGTTTGAAAACAGTTCAAACATCAACAGGAAGTGACGTCGCACATTATTCGCTTAGAGAGCCTTAAAGAAATCCAGGATAACAGAAAAGGCCCAGCTTGACATAGTTTAATCAGCCCATCCTGGCTAAGTCTGTTGCACGATTGCTAAGCCAGGATGAGAACGTGCAGCTATGTCAAGCCAGGTGTAGCTAGCTACACTCTAAAAAAACAAACATTTCTATATAGCACCAAAACAATTGCATTGGATCGTAACGATAGAAGAACCATTTTAGTGCCATATAGCACCGGTGAAGAACCAGTGAAGCACCAGTGAAGCACCAGTGAAGCACCAGTGTAGAACCATATAGGGGCCATATAGCACCACATATGGTTCTACATAGCACTATATGGTTCTACACAGGTGCTTCACTGGTGCTTCACTGGTTCTTCACCGGTGCTATATGGCACTAAAAATGGTTCTTCTATCGTTACGATCCAAAGCAACTGTTTTGGTGCTATATAGCACCGTTTGTTTTTTAGAGTGTAGGATAAATGCACGTTCACAGAATTCTTAAACAGACCACAGGATCAATCACAGAATCACTGATGCAAAAATTGATAAAACTCCTAAAAATTCACCATGAAACTGCAAACACTTAACTACTACTCTGTGTATCGACAGTATTTGATGCAAGAAAGTGGACATTATCTTAAAAAAGCCATTTATTTCCTATAACAATTTATATTTGGTGGAACTAAACGGAAATCATTGAATTACAGGATTTGACCATATGAAGAATTTTTTTAAATAAAATATTAGGAAAAGGCAACAGTAAAAATGGCACCTCCTAAGAAGCAAACAGGCTGGGGTCTCTGTAATACCAAGAAGCCTTCAATATGAGATCCTTCAGTGCATAAAAGTGGATATAGCCCCACCACCAAACCTAAGCTTCCAAAAATACTGCATTTGCGTTGAGCTTCATGCAGTTTTCAAACCGTTTTATTCATTGACATGCCATAATACACTGAATAATATATTCTGGATTGTTGGTGAATAGCCATCATGCTCAACCAGGCTGGTTTGGACTGGAATATTGGGAAGTAAGATGGTAGGTCCCTTGAGGGGGCCAAAAGGACATCTGGAATATATTTAGAGTACCTTAAAAACTAAAAATTAATCATGTCTCCTGAAATTAATTTACTTTCTTTCATGCAGGATAATACACTATAGCATGCTGCAAAAAAGCAACACTGACTATTTTAATATGGGCATGAAATAAGAAAAAAATTAAGCTACAGTATGAATACTATCCTCTGGCCTCTCTATGGAGCATCATTATATGAAAGACCTGTGAGGTGGACAGCACTATAATTCATATTCAAACATCAACTCTGGGATGCATCTTCAAGTGAAATAAAGACAGAAACTATAGACTTACAAGTTTAATGAATGGGAGAGTTAAAGTCTTGTCAAAAATGTGCTCATATATTATTATGTAACTTGTGTTAAATACATTATTTGATTTACAAAGTTTTTTTTTCATTATCTGTCCATGCAGCACATTTGACAGATATCTGTTTTGTGGATCATTTTAACACACTGAATTTTGATAAAGTGCATTTTGCATAATAATTTGTAAAAGCATAATTTGCATAATTTTCAAAGTATTAAAGGGACATTTTAAATATGTCAAATTATGTATTTAAATAAAATAACATGCACACTGTCATATAACTATTCAGATACAATTTATAAACTTACTGACTTTATTGTAAAAAAAAAAGGGCATGTTCATAGTAATTTGGACCATCCATCACTTTCAGAAAATCAAGATTAAGAACATTTTGCATGCTGGTGACTTGATTGCAGAAATAAATCTCAACATAAGGTAGTGTCTGCCGACATATTTTTAACATTAAAAAGTCTCATATATCTGGCACATTGGTGGTTGCAATCCACTACATCCAATGACAATTGGGAAAGTTGTAACACAAAAGAATGCCTGTTCTACTGTGACTGCCCTAATCTAACACTTTATGGAGTAATCTCTTCCTGTTACTTGCAATCTTGTAGAAGTGATTTCAGTGTTAGACTGACATTTCTTACATCACCTGAGAATCTGTACCTCTGTGTCAGATATTTCTCATGCCTTAATGCTAGTCTACACTGTAAAAAATCCAACTTTAAAATGTTCATTCAACAAAGAACATTAAGTAACTTGAACAAAGATTTCTTTGTTGAAGGGCGTCAATTGATTATTTTGTGTTCACTGAATGAAAAGAGCATAATCATTAAGCTAGCAAATATTATTTTGTTGACTGGACTTAGATGTATAAGTTTTTTGTCCAATTCGTTCACCCAACTTGCCAAACTGAGTAATCTGAACAAGCAATTTAAAAAAAACAATGGTCGGAATGGTTCCCAGCATGCATTGCGACATGTTCACTTCTTTGGTTAATATTTACTAAAAAAGATTACTGTTTTAATGTTTGCTGTATTTATTTATGTTGTTATGTTGTTAATGTTAGTTATATGTTGTATTTAGAGTAGGGGTGGAACGGTACACAGAAGTCCCGGTTCGGTTCGTACCTCGGTTCAGGCGCCACGGTTCGATTCACTTTCGGTACAATGGAGGGAAAAGCAAAACAAAAATTAAAGATTTTTTTTAGTACTTAAGCTAATCTTAAAAACATAGGTGTCCTTATCAGTGTTATTTTGAGATGTCATGAATATGAACTGAAATGCATTTAACATACTATCTCGTATTTCAAAAATGTATACCACTTTAAGTAATCTTGTACTCATCTTTCATACAAATATGGGTTCAATTGTATTACAAGTGTTACCTAAATACATTTTAAAATTACATTTTGGCCTTATTCCATATTAATGTACTAAAGAACAAAAAAAGGATTAGGATGAATTAATAGGTGTGTACGACTTCACGAGGCGCTGCAAGAAACGACAAGTGGATGACGTCAGAGTAACGCGAGAGCGATTTGAAATCAGCCTCCTCCGCAAGATTTCTCGCGGTACTCTGACGCTGATGGCGCTGCGTAAAGTTGAGCACGCTTAAAAAACTGAAAGCAGCTGAACTCGACAGAACTGCCCTGCGTATGCCTGTTCTATATAGCAGGACATTTTATCTCCTACTTCTCAGCGTGAGAAATACAAAGTGTGGCGTTTGAACTGACTGAAATGCGTGTTTGTCAAGGTGAATGCGTGAGACTTGAGAGCCCTGATTAGATGTATTTCCACTCACATACCTAACAATTGCTGAACAACGCCGATGCAAAGTCCTCGTCTTTTCCACCACTCTCTCGCCTGTACTATTGTAACTGACTGGAAAACTGAAGTTTTGCCAAACTTGCGATGGCTGGCGGAGCGTCTTGTGGAACAACACTTGCCATCCTCGCTATCTCTGCTCACTTACTGACTGGATTGGCGTCGACGTGACAAAAAAATGCAGTGTGCCAGAATGTAGACGGGCTCTGATAGAGCGCATACATAGGCGGAGCTCGGATGCATCGGCGCCAATCAGAGCTTCAGAGCTAAAGCGGGGCAACAGATTAGCTGTCCATAAAGAACCCGCGTATCTAACAGTAGTTCCGCATTACATTAATTATTTTGCACGCAAGTTTTTTTATTTTCATACCGTGTATTCTCCGTTTAAATTCATGCACCGAACCGTGACCCCCGTACCGATTCGGTTCGAAACGAATACATGTATTGTTCCACCCCTAATTTAGAGTAATTTTTTAAGAATTATGTTTGTTCGTTGTTACCATGATTGAGAAGTGTGTGTTCAGTGTAGAGGGCAGCACAATGAGTTAGCGCGCGTCATTGTTGCCTCACAGCAAAACGGTCTCTGGTTTAAGTCAGACAAAGACTTTTTTTATGAGACCTTTCTGTGTACACTCCCACAGTCCAAAACATATATACTAAATTACTCTTTACCCAACTTAGCCACTAGTTGAGTAAACATAGAAATTTGCTTATTACCTAATCAGTTTAAGTTGGTTCAACTTTTTGGTGTAAGTTGACATTACTCAGTAAATTGAGTTAGGTGAACTATATCATCCAAGAGTTGAGTAAACTCAAAAAAGCTGTGCAGCAAGTTGCCTTGAAAATTTAAGTTAAGTCAACTTTTTATTTTTTACAGTGTACATATGTACTTAATTGAAACCGCCTTTCAACTTCATCAGCCATTTCTTATCTCAACATCTGCATTAATAAATGTATTCATCAAATCCCTGACAGCAGTCTTCATAAAAACACTAAAATAACAGTACGCATACTTAGATGAATGACAGTATATCTAGTATTTTAATGCAGGACCACGAAGTGACAAAAAAAAACACATGAATATAGGAATGACAGAGGAACTAGCCGATTAATCTGAAATGGTACACTCTAAAAAACGTTGGGTTGTTTTTTCAACCCAACTGCTGGGTTGAGCCAGTTGGGTTATTTTGTTGGGTTGTTTTATCAGTGTTGGGTAGTTTTTGTGTAACCCAACTTGTTGGGTTATATGTTGGGTAATTTTGAAGCAGAGCCAACTTAATAGATACATATAGCTGTTTCTCAATATTACTTTCTCTAGTCCACAAAATGTATTTTAAACATAAATTCAGGTGAGAATATATATGTATTATGTTCAAATTTGCAGTCGGTTTGTAAAGTGAACGCCAATTTTAAAGTTTAATTTCAAAAATTCGGAATGTTACCGGCCACCGGGTGTCAGTGTTGTTCTTCCCCAGAGAGAACTTCTCCCTTCCCCCACACAAACGCGTCAGACTCCAGTCACAGCTACAAACACGCTACCTGACGCGGGAATTTACCATCACCTCAGGATTCATGAGCGGTTTTTCATCGACTTATCTTTGATTTATTTGAAGGAAAAGGTTTGTATCATTGTTTTTAATCATTTAAACTATTTCTGAATGCAAAAGTATGCAAATTGATGGTTCACAAGACATAACTCTTATTAAAAGTTTTATTAGCTTCCGTTGGCTAGTCTGTAATGCCCAGTAAATCTATATGCTTGCTTTTAAATGATTTAAATATTTCGTTTGATCAAACGTTTTATGAAATATGTCTAAAACATGGCTTTTAATAATTTTAGAAACGTTAGAATGTAAGTTAACGTATTCTAATGGTTTTGAAATTCAGTTTAAAGCAGATAACGTTAATATGAGGACGAAACGTGTATGTTTTAAATAAATAATCGTTTGTTGTAAAAGTTGAAATCAAACTGATGCTTTTAATATCATGTTTAGATCATGAAACTTTAGCCTTGAGTTCACAGACAGGGTCACACATTGTGAACTCTCATTTGGTCTGTGTAAGTTACAGACATTTTGTCTTTTTCAAATGTTTTTGATGATGCCCACTTAAATCACAGTTTGGCTCTTTTCCTCAGACCCTGATGGATAAAAGATGGATATTTTTTTCCTGGAGAAGCTAAAACAATGTCACTTTGAGGTTCTGATACCAGCCTTTACAAAGTTATTTACAGGTAACATGAAAATGCACTTGTTTTTTTTATTATTTAAAGTGATATGTTGATAATACAATGAGGCATATCAAAGCATTTCTTTATTAAGAATCCCTGCTTATTTTGCTGTGAGTATGTCATTTTCAAAAGTGGTATGTAAGGTTGCACGATTAAAGGAATAGTTCACCCAAAAGTTATATTAAACTCATGATTTACTCACCCCCAAGCCATTCGAGATGCATATGTCCATCATTTTTTAGACAAACACATTTTGAGATATTTTAGAAAATGTCTTAGATCTTTCAGTTAATCAAATGTAATGTTACAGGGTCCACTCCTTCACGTCCAAAAAATGTGCATCCATCCTTCACAAAAGAAATCCAAATGGCTCCACGATGATAAACAAAGGTCTTCTGAGGGTAATCTGTGCCGTTTTTTTGTAGAAATTTCTATATTTAAACTTTATAAACAAAAATAACTAGCTTCCAGTAGTACCGCCATCTTGGACTCCTCTGTATTCAGGACTAGGGGTGTGACGGTTATTATATAACCGTGAGACCGACGGTTATAGTTAAACACCGTCATTAGAACTCTATAACCGACAAAACAGTGTTATTAAAATATTAAAAAATATATATCATAAAGAATGTTTAAATACTAATTAAAACAATTGTAAACAGTCTGTGTTACACGCCCCACCATGTTATCACGTCACGCAATGAAAAATACAGAGCGGAGCAGACACTGACAACGCGCTGACATACAGGAGAGACCAGGGGCCCGTTTCAATAAGGAGGTTCAACCAACTCTGAGTTTAAACTTGAACTCTGAGTTGATTTACTCTGAGATAGTAAACTCTGAGTTTTCAGTTACAGAAAAGCTGATCTGAGTTAGTTCAATCGACTCTGAGTAGGTTGACTCTGAGTTACACAGCCACAATGAAAAGCCATCATCAATGGAGCTCAGATATTACGATTTACCATGGCAACAGCACGTGACAAAGAGGTCTTAATCATTTTTACTACTAAAACTGAAAGTGTTACTGCAAGTGTACAGCAACTACGAGCATATATTTTAAAGAAAGGAGTTGTTGTTGTAAATTGCTACTCTAGTACATGCGTACATTTAATTTTTCATCACAGTTAAAATATCAGAAGTAAATAAACTGAGGACTGTACATTATTATATTCATTTACATGCACATGCAATCCCATGGACAAAAAGATGACAGCAGTTCAGCTAAAATAAAATTAAGCATAATACTTTGTCATATAAGGCTACGAACTTTACAAATGTTTGTCATGAATAAAACAAAAATTCGCCCAGCCGGGATTCGAACTCCGATCGCCGATGGTACGTCTGGCCCAACTATCACACAGCACTATCCACTAGACCAGCGGTAATGATGAGTGGATACGTAAGAAATGTCAAGGCAACTGTATAAATGTAAGAGCACCACAAAGACTGATATTAGTCATATAATGATATTTATATATCTAAAATGACTGCAAAAAATAATAATTGCGCTCACATAAATGTAAGCGGATATGACAAAAAACACTCGGGGTCTCAAAATCATCTCGGGACATAAATTTAACTTTCTACAAATGAATGCAACATCATCATCTACAAGATTCTCTATAAAAGTACATGACATTTTAGTCACTAAGACGAGCTATGCACCTAAGTATATCATATTAGCTTTACAAGTCATTTCAATTTACTGTTTTAATTTTTTTTAGTTGAAAGTTTAGTGTAATATATAAAAATATAAAGTCGTAAGTTAAAATGGTTTGCACTGGCAATTTAATTATAACTTAAAGACAGCTAAAAAATTTTTTACAGTGTAGATGATAAAAATGTGCACAATGAATGAATGTACTAAAGCAACTAACAAGATTAAACACCGCTACTCCTTTAAAAATGGGGAGGAGACCACAAGAAACTCAGAGTTTACAGGATAAAACCTGCTCCCGACCAGGTTAGGTTCAGAGAGTATGTTACTCCGGAAACAGACTCTGAGTATAAGTTACCTCTCCTTCTGAAACAGGCTTGACTTACCCCGCTGTCTCAGGTTTAACCTACCTCCCTTTTTGAAACGGAAAACTCAGAGTTTCCCTTATTTCGGGGTTAACAAACTCAGAGTTTTCACTTAACCACCTTTCTGAAACGGGCCCCTGGGCACTTTTTGGTTACTTTGAGATTAAACATATTAAACAAAGTCTCACCTTTCAAATCATCTCTTCCTTCTATTTAATTTATAGAATCAAATTAACATGAATGACCATAAGATGTTTTAACCGCGGAAAGGCTCCGCCCCGCTTTTCAAGTTCAAATCCTCCCATGTTAATTTACTAACTCTCCTGAAAGCACATTCACTGCTAGTTGTCTTGCTGTTAATTGTAAATAAACGTAGAACAAGTAGCCAGTCAGTGTCTAGCTTATTCAAATGCTGGTTTCACATCGCAAGCATGAGCACTGAGCAGCGCGTATGCGGAGAGCGTTTGCCGCGCGTGGCCATTGTGCTTTTACACCGGCTGCGTTTGCAGCGCATACATTTGACTCACGTCATAACCATCATCACCAATTCTGAAACCGGCACAGCCCTATTCAGGACAGCTCTCATCTTGAATGCGGACGCGATCAAGATGGCGCCATTAGCAGAAGCTAGTTATTTTTGTTATATTTCTACAACAACACTGCACGGATTACCCTCAGAAGGCCTTTGTTTATTATCGTGGAGCCATATGTATTTATTTTGTGAAGGATGGATGCAAACATCCCTGGACCTGAAGGAGTGGACCCCACAACCCCACACCTGATTAACTGAAAGATCCAAAACACCCTCCAAAATAACCGAAAATGTGCCAGTCCGAAAAATGATGGACATATGCATCTTGGATGGCCCGGAGGCGAGCAATCATGGGTTCAATATCATTCTTGTCCCAACTATCTCTTTAATTGTATAAAATTGTCAAGCCCATCTCATCGGTAAAGCCGGTTCTGTGATTAGAAGTAAATTGCCATCATCTGAAAACAGGTAAAGCACCATTTACTACACGCAGCCATCGTTCACTGACAAGCCAGCCCAGCTAGCAGTCAGTATCGCATTAATTGACATTACAGTTTTATTGAAATAGAATCCATGATTTGTCATTTTCAGAGTTCACAAGACTTCTCTGTGTTATTTCCTGACCATGCCGAAAAACTATTTGAAACTTGGGCACTGCATTTTACAGACAGAATCCTGCAACTTCCCAGCCAAGAACCAGGAGCATCAACAAATCACCTCCAGGTATACTTGGGAATAAAATAGTTGTTTGCTGAGTATTATGACAGTAAAGTTACTAATTTAACTAAAACATTTTTCTCTACAGAACCCCATGATGATATTCCAACTCCTGTCTACAAAAGTGGGAAGAAAATCTTAAGTTTATGTAAGTAATGGAAGTATTGCACACTTTGCTGTGCAAGCAACCTAAAACATTCAATATATTGTTTGTGAACTAGCAAGAATACATGTTTACAAGTAGGAATAGAGTTAAAACTCGGACAAGAAAAATTGTCTTTTACTCGCAACTCTAAAACATTAACTTTAGGGACAAACGTTAAAGGAATAGTCTACTCATTTTCAATATTAAACTATGTTATTACCTTAACTAAGAATTTTTGATACATCCCTCTATCATATGTGTGCATGCACGTAAGCGCTGGAGCGCGCTGCGACACTTAGATAGCATTTAGCTTAGCCCCATTCATTCAATGGTACCAATCAGAGACAAAGCCAGAAGTGACCAAACACATCAACGCCTGAAAAGTCCGCTCCCCTTCTCCCTCTCATAATGGGAGAGGGTGGGTGTTACTGCGCCGAGTCGAAGTACTCCCAAAAGTGCTATTACGCCATAAAATATAGTTCCTCTTTTAAATCCGCTTAGAAAAGCGCTACATTTTATTTTGTACCACCAAACTTGCTTGTATAAACGTTGATGTGTTTGATCACTTCTAACTTTATCTCTGATTGGTACCATACGGACTACCGGCACATCCGGGAACTTGACTGTAAATTTCGTCACCGCCCCTTTTCAGGGGATAAAAAAGCAGCGCTTCCATTCAAAATAGCGGAACAAAGCAACGTTTTTACACAGCCGGCAGGTGTAAATAACTTATGAAATCACTCAGATTAAACATGTCGAGCATTTATCCGTCCATCCTGCCCGAGCACGAAAGATACATCAACACATTCAATTTGGTCAATACAAAAACATGTCCCTTTCATTCTCACAGCGTCAAATTTTGTGTAACAACGCCATCCAGTAATTGCTGGAAATATCGCTAAGCCAGTTAGTTGTATGGCTGAACGGAAAAGTGCACTCATTACTCCTAATATAAAGACATAATAAATAAATACGAAGTAACTTTCAAATACGAAGTAAAATCATTCACTTGCTTCCCTGTTGACTCGATGAGGTACGAGTAAATGTCCGGGTAAGACACCTCTGGCCAATAGGGAGCGTTGTTACACAAATTTGACGCTGGGAGAATGAAAGAGACATGCTTTCACATTGACCAAACCAAATATGCCAATTCATCCCCCGCGCTCTATGGCAGGCAGGGTGGACAGATAATTACTCAACATGTTTAATCTGAGTGATTTCATAAGTTATTTAAGCCTGCCGGCTGTGTACGAAGGTTGCTTTGTTCCGCTATTTTGAATGGAAGCCAATGGAACGTCTAGTGTGATTTCCCCCAAAAGTGGGCGTGAACCTGTTCAGAGGCATTCTATGACGTTGCGCCGGTTGTGCGTTTTGAATGAATAGGGCTAAGCTAAATGCTATCGAAGTGTCGCAGCGCGCTCCAGCGCCCACGTGCACGCACCAAGACGACAGAGGGATGTATCAACTCTTCTTAGTTAAGGTAATAACATAGTTTAATATTGAAAATGAGTAGACTATTCCTTTAACGTTTGTCCCTAAAGTTAATGTTTTAGAGTTGCGAGTAAAAGACAATTTTTCTTGTCTGAGTTTTAACTCTATTCCTACTTGTAAACATGTATTCTTGCTAGTTCACAAACAAAATATTAAATGTTTTAAATGAGTAGACTATTCCTTTAATGTCCAGCCCTGTATTCATTACATAATATATGCTAATAAAGTGTTGGCTATATTAAGTAATAAGGGCAAGTATGCAGGTTGTTGCAAAATCGAAAAAATCGGGCTTACTGCCAGGTAAAGTGACGTGGCAGAATCTGAAATTACTGTGAATCTGAGTTATTGGCATGAACAAAGAGTAAGGTTATTGAAATAAAACAGAAATTTATACATTTCATTACAATTAAACTACATACTACATTTGTGTGTATGAAATATGAATTGTTTGGTTTTGTATAATAATGCTGCATCATGCATTAGAGTCTTTGCCTGCATTTTAACAAGTGTTTTGTCTGTTTTCAACAGGTTGGGACCAACATGGTTGCATTCTTCTGAGAGGCTGAGGTGACAAAACCATTCCCATTTGTCCTTGGATTGGAAGATGGCGATCTCTGCCATCAAACCTTTGTTGTTTTTGACAGACAGTCACTCCAGCAATACACCCTCCTTGGTGATGTTGACATGTTTTAAACTTTTTTTATGTTTTGGACATTCATTTTACTAAGCAGTGCACATCAGTGTGGGTGTTTTTTGAAGACTGTTGTTTACAAACTTCCAAGAACAGAATCCCTTTCTATAAGAAGTCTGTGTAGTTATTTGTCATGCTAAGGTAATAACTCATGTTGATCATATATTGACTGTAACTTTGTGTTGATCTTATGTGTTACATTAACCATTTCTTATTACACGGTTCTCTAAAATGCTAGTTTCTAATTGGCCAGTCGTGACATTCTACTACTGCTCAAAACTAAAAACTCCAATGATGCAAATCATTTTGACAGGTACAGTTTTATATTACACAAAAATTAAATATCAATATCTATTAATTACATATCCGACATTAAATTTACAAATGACTAAACCAATGTGTTCGTGACATTTGTCCTGAAGAAACTGTTGGGGCTTTTTTCTGTGATGACATGCTGCCAATACATTATCCCTTGTAAAACTTTTTACTTGATCTAATTGTAATGTTAACTGTGTATCTGTCATTTTAGATTGTGAGATATAATACTAATATATATTTTTTTATTAGAAAGTTGATTGTTTGTGTAGGGCTTTGTACTCTTATTGTTCATGTGCAATAAATATGCTTTTTCAATTAAATCTATGCTTTGTTATTTATAGACACCACAATGAAAGGTATGAAAGCAATTTAAACCACAAAATTTCAGCTTTAAACACATTAACCAAACGTTGGGTTGTTTTAACCCAACAAAAAGTTATTTCTACCCAACAGATGGGTTAAAAAATCAACCCAACTGTTGGGTTAATTTTAACCCAACGTTTTTAGAGTGTATAGTCTGCTATACCATGCTGTGGATGTTTTATGAGTCTGTAGTGTTTAGCATCATTTTTTATGCTGTTGTCTGTTGGTGAATTAGTATGAAGGTGGCGGACAGAAATAAACTGGACAAATTAATTAGAAGGGCTGGCTCTGTACTTGGTATGGAGCTGAACTCTGTTCATGTTGTGGCTCAGAGAAGAATACTGTCAAAACTAAATTCAATTCTGGACAATCCCGTAGGCCAAAAGGTCCAGAATTTAAGTTGTTTTTCGCGTGATTATTGTCATCATTGTTTTAATCAATGCTTGCGACAAATATTCTGGGTTCCTGATACATTATTGAAGCTGGACGCATGACCGTACTCACCATTGAGGTCCACGAGGTCCAGATTTCGGTCATTTTCTGAAGCTCGTTTTATTTGACTCAATGCTCAGTGCTCGTTTGACTTCTGGCTGCACTGCGCAGACCGATCGGCATGTGACGTCTTAGCACCGCGAGACCGATTCAATAGTAAATGACTCAGTATGCTTTTAAATAGATCTCGCGGTAGTGTGATGTCACATTCCAACAGGTCTGAGCTGCACCCCATTAAGTAAGATAAAGTAAAAATTATTCCGAGATGACCAATCAAATCAAACCAAACCAGGCAGACAAAGGTGCAACACAGGGATCAGATGCGCCTTTAGTGGATGTGCAAGAAAGATGTAAGTAATCAAACGCTGACTATTATACAGCCGTTTAATGACCAGAAATATGAAACGCAGTGTCCACAATGTCCAAATTTAATGCGCTGCTTTAACTCCCTCCAGTAATTTACTTCCCGTTATTCAGCGTGTTTATTAACAAAATTCAATGCCACTCTTTAATTCTTTAAGATATCTTTTTTACTGTATGATTAGATTCACTGTTGAACTTGAAAACGGAAAACGCGACGCATCACGTGCGCCGCGCGGCACAACGCTTTATCCACCGGTAATGCGCGTGCACAGAGTTTAAATATTTTATTGCATTCGGTCTTAAAGCCCAATAAATAACTTACTTGTAACTTATTCCTGTAGTGTTGAGCCGTTGAGCTCTGCTATTAAAAGTAAGTTTAAGGTTTATCATGGAATTTAAATTTTCTGAACAACTTTTACTAAAGTTACTGCAGTTAACAAGAAGCCTTTTGCTTAATTAACAGACAGAAAATCAGATGTGAGAAGTTTAAAATTAAGGCTTGCAATATGTTTACATCTTACACAGTTAGTAAAATGCATGCAGGGCAAGAAGAATATTTATCTAATGTGGGGTAATGTGAAGTAATCGTAGATTCATTTATGCTTTTTTAATAATTACAGTTTTCTTTCATGGAATATGGACTCCCTAAAGTAGCCTCGGCCAACCCATTTATAAAATTCAAGTTCCCTGCATTACTGATGTTGTATTTAAGCATATTAAGTGTATAATAGGCTGTGCATATTTTAAATTAATTTAATAAACTAATTATTGATAGCCTTTAGTTAATTCACTAAAATGATCCTATATTCAGTAAGCCTATGTTTACTTTACTGACATAACCCAGTGTGCCCGGGATGGTAAAATAATTATTACAATGCATTCCTAATGACCAAAACAAATCTTCTGCATACTGACATGGTTTGAAATCTATAGTTATTTGATTCTTTGGTTTTCTGATTTTTTTTTTTAAATTCATATATGTAGAGCAGAGAAATAAGATTTTTTCCTGTGGTGCATGACCTAGAAAAATACATATATGGACCTCGGTATTTATAAAATTCTGCGTACGGCCCTGCTCATAATTAAATACAAATGGAGGAGGAAAAACTGCAAAAAAGGTCCACTTTTGGAAAAAAAGAACCCCCCCTTTCAATAGGCTGGCTACGGACTTGAGGGTGCTGAACAACCAGAGAAGTATTTTTAAGCAGAGACTGATCACTGCTTAGTGTTTTACTGAGCGTTTTACAAAATCCTTTATACCTGTGGCCATTAGGCTGTATAACTCATCTTTGTAAATGCTGGGACAATTCACTATTGAAGTAAATTACTCTTTTTTTATATGGGTATAGTTTATTTTTATTTTATTTTTTTAAACCACTGATGGACATATAATTATTTTTCTATTTCTTTTTTCTTTTCTTTTTTTCTTTTCTATAATTGTAACATTAAAGCAATTTCCCCTGGGATTAATAAAGTTATTTGAATTGAATTAATCACTAGGATTAATCTTAGCCTGGTTGTTAGCCTGTTCTGGAGCAGGCTAGATGCAAAGAGTAAATCTCCATAGTAACTTCATCTAGATCAATTTAGCCTCCCTTCATGCAACCGAGTCAGGGCTAAAATCGGCCAGGATAACTGGAAAATCCCAGCTTAATCCCTTATCTTGCTTTTGTGCTATACCCCTCAGTTGTATGATTGCAGTACCATTTTTAGCCACTAGTTTTGTTATTGCAATACCAGTTTTGGCCACAATCCTACATACTGTTCCTTTAAATTAAATCCTTTCATCTTTAAAGCTCACGTAACACACACCGTTTCTGCATTTCTGATGTTAATCTGGAGTACCTAAAGAGTAGTATGACATCCTTTATATCTCCGAAGAGTCTTCAGTTTAATCAGATTTATAAAAGAAAGATTAGCTTTACCGATTCTTTCCGATAGCGTACGAAAAAATGAAGAAGGAGGAGTTATACAGCGGGAGGAGCGAGTACGAGTCATGCAACACTATACAACACTGTTTTAACTGATTCACTACATGTTCGTGTCATTTATATAATATGCACGCGACTATTTCCAACATAAGACAGAAGTCTTACTTACCACGTGCAACTCGCCATGACCTGGTTGGGAAAATCCACCGCATCAAACACACACGCAAAACTCCGCTGCTACCCCGGATAATAAACTATATCCATTGTTTCCATAAGGCTGGCTTTCTTCCTTACATCCAAAAACACACTTCTTCTTTCGTGCCATTGTTGACTTTTGAAATTAAACAAAGCTGAGTGGCGTGATAAGCTGTTAGCAGCTCTAGCGTCTCCCGCTGATTGACGGGTGGGCGGGGTTTTCCGGGGGAAGCCCATATAAAGAAGTGATACGTATCGAAAACCCCTGAAACGCAGTTAGAACCATAATCGAAAAAAATTAGCCGAAACTTGTACGAACCCTGGCGAAGTGCATTCGGCACAGAAATACTCTGTAACACGTCCAACTGCTGTTTTTACACTTTGCCTGCGTTTAGCATGAGGAAACAACTCTATAACTGTGTTAATAAGTCAGAATGCTTGAAATACCATTAAACCCCCCCCCCTTTAACCCACAGAAAAAAATAAACTTGCTGAAACAGTTTAAAAGTACCCTAAATCTGAAGTCTGCAAAAAGGCAGAGGACTTGGCAATGCAGCGCAGAGCATCTCTCGCTGAGTTCACGCTTTATCTCCTGATAAATGTACAAAGTCAAATGGTGTGTCTCAATCAGCTCCCTTGTTCAGTAGTCAGGGCACTCATCAGGGAGTCGGTAATTTTAAGGGCTGTCTCAATCGCAAAATCCGTCCAGTGCACTGGAACGTTCGTTCCCTAAAAATTCCCACAATGCAACGCAAAAACCAGTGAACATCGATGGTCCCTATGTTCCCTTACCGGAAATCACGTGATCTTACTTAATACACTTTATAAAATGTGACAGAACTTTTATAAAGACAAACGTTTGTTTTAATTTTAAATATAATCACACATCGCTACACAGTAAGAGACCACAATTTACTCAATATTTAAAATAATTATGTGTTTATCTAAATTGTAAAAAAATATATAAATATATTTAAAATGTAATTATATTCCTCAATTTTATGCACGGATATGTAAGAGAATAATGACAGCGTTTTTCACAATGTATTGTTTAAAATTAAGCCAGAGAGATGTTGGTTTTGCCGCTTGTTGATGAGTAACAGCTGTGAGTGATCACAACGCTTAGACACGTGACAGAAATAAGTGAACATTGTCCCAATGTCAAGTGAGCTAGGGTCCTTACCAGTGCCCGAACCTGTGTACACGATATACCGATTCACGACCTCGGGAGCTAGGGAACGAATTGAGACACAGGGAGAGTTGAGTTGGTGAAAGTTGTTCTTACAAAGTTTTCATATAAAGGCAATGAAAACACACTTATTTAAAAGGCAAAAATTTTAAACTTTATGTAATCTTATGTAAGACAGGAACCCTGCAGAATGTACAGCACATGACTCCATGACCTTAATAATGTGTTGTCATTTTGTCTTTGCTCCGCTAGTTATCCGATAATCTATGGTGTCTGAGCTCTCATACACATGAATGTGTTTGTGCTGTATGTAATAAGCCGTTTATTGGGCGCTACAAATGTCTATCAAATAAATCTGTACGTAGCTCAAAGCCAATCCTTTCAATTATACCAGATGACGCATGCAGTGCGACATAAATTCAAGAGTCAAAAACTTTTATTGGGTACGTGTGCACACAGCTGAAAGCTTTGCAACTAAACGAGTAGCTGTATATTGATATTGAAAAGCAACACAACTTAGTGGCACTGTGACAACCACAGTAGGTAGACTACAGGCATAATGAAAATATGATATTAATAAATAACACTTACCATTTATAAGTTAAATGGACTTCGTCGATGACATGCCTACACTGTAAACCCGAATAAGTTATTGAGTTTCTGGTTCTCATTTATGTTAATTGGACCTAACTGAAAGTACTAAGTAAGTTAACACAAACATTTTAATTACTACACAGTTATATTTTGAGTTCTTGCATATCAAACATTTTAATTACTACACAGTTATATTTTGAGTTTTTGCATATCAAACATTTTAATTACTACACAATTATATTTTGAGTTCTTGCAAATCAGACATTTGATGTGAAGCATAACTTGTACTACCTCAGCACACACAAAAGACAAAAAGAGTTACTTAAATGTTATCTAACTGATGTTACTTTGATTTTTTTTACTTGTCAATAAGAACTAAGTAGATACAAGTTATTGTATTAACAAACCGGTTCAGTTTAAGAAATTGTCATGTTTAATGCAACTGTGTGGTGTTAATATATCAAGTTGGCTGTTAAGCATTCCTTGCTCATTTCTCATTATAAATGCTGTTAAACAGTTTGAGCCTGTTAAAAGGTATGTTGTGTTGCTAAGAGAATTACATTTTTGACTGAAAAATATGAAATGCTGTTAAACAGTTATGTTACCTTGAACCCATTAAAAGGGTAACTTTACTTATGTGGGTTTCTAAACAGACTTTTAATTTTTGACTGCAGATTGTATCACATTTTGTAAATTTAAGAGAGATGTTTAATGCAACTGTCTCATGCTAGTTTAAATGTATGAAATTTGCTGTGGAGCAATCCTTTTGTGAAATAAATTGCCAAAATTTTATTACACATGTCATGTGTTTCTGTGAAATTGCTTAAGCATTTTGATAAAGATTTTAGAAGTTGATTTAACTTGATATAGAAAATAAATAATTTGCTTAGCAAGAACTCAAATTGAAAAGTATAGTCAATGACACATTTGATTTGCAAGCACTCAAAATACACAAGTTTAGATAATGAAATATTTGAGGTGCAAGAACTCAAAATACACAAGTTTAGTAAATTAAGGTTTGCAGGCTAGGAGACAGTTTCCCATCTTCCATGCCAAACAAAAGTTTTTTGCACAAATACAAATGTTTTTGCAAGTCCTTTAGGAATATGTATGTGAAAAGCATACAGGAATTCAAACAGGACAAGAAAGGCCTCTGGAAGTTGGTTGTGGGTGGTGACCAATTCGTCCTCAAGAACAACAGAGACATTCACTGGGTCACTATGCTTTAGGTTCACATTAGATCTGTAACGCACCACCGTAAATAGAGCCACTGGAGCATTCTCAATGTGCACTTCAGAATCTTCAAGCTAAAAAATCAGGAACAAAAAAAGATTACGAACATGAAAATGATGCTGCCAGAATTTAGTACATCACTTATTAGGAATTATCCATTACATGTGTGGCCGTGTAAACCTTCACACTATGACAAAGACTCCAGCACAGCCATACATCTAACAGGGGTTCTTTATTTCCGACTGAGTTAAGAGAAAACACAGCATTAAATGACTGTGAAATTTCCCCCTGTGTAGTATATTATAATAAACCAAGTTTACAAGAAATATAAAAAGAGATCAAATTAACACAAGCTTCAAATACACTGTAAATATTTGGTTACAATGGCCTATTCAGTTTAAAGAAAAATAAATAAAACAAATAAAACAGTAGCCCAACTATTGAACACTCCCTTTGGGTGAAATTCGGCTGATTAGAAAGGGTTAATTCACATTTCTCCTTAAATCACATTCCTTCTCAAGATTATAAAGATCCCAAATCAACAGAGAAAATAAATCAAAACAAACAAAAATAGCCCTGTATGAAATGTACACCTACAAAACAACGGTAGTGGCTTTTGGATGCTATTCTGTAATATAGACAAAACACAGAAACATTCATAGTACATAAACATTAGCCACTTAACTCAATAAATCTGAACTGAATCCAGTTTACACCTCATTAATAATTTATACAATGTCAATCATGGTATCAAAGTGTTCATATTTAGCCTATTAACACATTATATTTATTGCTGACATAATATAAACATTACAAAATGTTTCTTTCTCTTCTTCAAATGCACAATAACATTTATAATATGAAACAAAATAAATGAACTCACTCTGTGACACGCTGTAACATGAAACGAGGCGCTGACACACGTGTATCTGTTCTCCCCTCTAATATAATTCAGTCAAAGAGAAAGTGGATTGTTATTTTCCACAAATTTCCAATTATTATAACAGAACATGCAACTTAAATTAAACTCTTTAAATAAACACTCACGCTCAATACATTAGATATGTGTATATCCACGTGGAAATATCTTGCAGACAGACAGCAAATACGTGATGCACAAGATGGTAAGCAAAACACAAGCAGGACTTTCCTCCTTTCCTTAAAGGGATAGTTCGGCCAAAAACGATATTAAACCCATGATTTACTCACCCCCAAGCTGTCCGAGTTGCATATGTCCATCGTTTTTCAGACAAACACATTTTCGGATATTTTAGAAAATATTTTAGATCTTTCTGTTCATTAAATGTAATGTTACGGGGTCCAGCAATAGTCCACAACCCTCAAGTCCAAAAAAGTGCGTCCATCCTTCACAAATTAAATCCAAACGGCTCCAGGATGATAAACAAAGGTCTTCTGTGGGTAATCCGTGCGGTGTTGTTGTAGAAATATCCATATTTAAAATGTTATTAACGTTATAAACTACCTTCCGGTAGCGCCGCCATTTTGGAGTGATGCGCATTCAGGATGAGAGCTTACGCAACGTACAGAGTTTCTCTGCTGCTGCTCTGTGCCCCCGCCCTCCGAATTTGTCATACGTCACTAAGAAAAGTCCGTACACTACGCTTATACTCTCTCCTGAGTCTAGGATGGCGGCGCTACCGGAAGGTGGTTTATGGCGTTGATGGCGTTTTGAATGTGGATGTTTCTACAGCAGCACCGCGCGGATTGCCCACGGAGGACCTTTGTTTGTCATCCTGGAGCCGTTTGGATTTGGTTTGTGAGGGATGGACGCACTTTTTTGGACTTGAGGGTCGTGGACTATTGCTGGACCCCGTAACATTACATTTAATGAACAGAAAGATCTAAAATATTTTCTAAAATATCCGAAAATGTGTTTGTCTGAAAAACGATGGACATATGCAACTCGGACGGCTTGGGGGTGAGTGGATCATGGGTTTGATGTCGATTTTGGCCGAACTATCCCTTTAAGAAAGGCTGATGTTTGCTTTTAATCTTACACACAACTGCTCATGTGCTCAGCTACAGACAGCTATGAACAAGCACAATACACACATGTAGTACACTCTTCCTCCGTGTGCACTCTACTATGCATCACGTAAACACGAGTGCCCCCTAGTGGCGGGTAGGTATGAATGGAGCATATTATGCCCCGGTTACACATGGCTTCTACACAGGTGACTTTTGAATTTACCGAATGTGTGAAACATGCAGGGGCAATCATGATACATACATGGAAGTGTACTTATTTTTGAGCAGTGTCTATGTTGTAGTTTGTGGTGTCTGAGGAGGTGGAGTCTTGAACGATTAATCTTTTTACACCTTGCACTCCCAGTCTATCATCTTATTTGAAATCTGAAAAGCAAACATTTACACAGTTAAACATTATAATTCAAACAGTATTAGCAAATTAGATGCAAGAACAAAGTTAAAAGTATGAACTGATTCACACACGTCATTCAAAAGTATGCTTAAATTAAACAATATCAAACACAAACAGGGCATTGAAATTGTTAATTCATTATTAAATATGATAAATGTAATT
This sequence comes from Misgurnus anguillicaudatus, assembly GCF_027580225.2. Taxonomy (NCBI): domain Eukaryota; kingdom Metazoa; phylum Chordata; class Actinopteri; order Cypriniformes; family Cobitidae; genus Misgurnus; species Misgurnus anguillicaudatus. Next base: position 14,573,702 of record NC_073360.2, on the reverse strand, counting down.
TTGTCCGTCACAGGAATAACATTCATAAAACATAATTACTGTTGGTCATAATGTAGTGATATGAAAAATCACAAAAACACGTACCACATAAAAAATAAAGTTCTATATCCATGTTTAGTGAATGTACGGACCATGTGCTTTTATGTAGCACTACGGGCACCGAAATAAAAGCTTATTTTATTGGCCTACAAGTACTGATCAATACATATAAACATTGCATTGCCATAACCTTAATATACACATCATTAGAAATAATCATTTTTAGACCACAACCATTACGCTCAAGTTATCGTCACATGGGGGGATTCACATGCGCCATGCGTGACCTACTTTTCATTAAACACAGTTTAACATTACTTTTTAACTAATAAAGTGCATAAAACAAACTCATAATAATTCCCACAACAGTCACTGAAGCATTAAAGCAATAAATAATAGGTTTTGGGTTTTACCTGCAATAAGGGAACAGGTATTAGAGACAAAGAAACAGCTGAGTTTCCCTCGATCAGTGTATTGTTCTATGATACTAAGGAACGCGTGCTTGACCCTACACTGCAAAAAATTACTTTCTCACTTAGTATTTTTGTCTTGTTTTCAGTAGAAATATCTAAAAATTATTAAATAATATGCTTTTTCTTGATGAGCAAAATAAGTCTAGTTTTAAGACAAATAATATACAATTTAAGTGAAATTGTCCTTAAAACAAGCAGAATTATCTGCCAATGGGGTGAGAAAAAAATTGTGAAATAATATTTCTTTTTTCTTAAACACTTAATTCAAGTAAAATTTTCTCACCCAATTGGCAGTTATTTTTGCTTGTTTTAAGCACAAATTCACTTAAATTGTATATTTTTTGTCTAAAAACTAGTATTATTTTCTTAGGTCATTTTGCTCATCATGTTTTATGTTCTGTATTATAATCGTGGCTTTAAAATATTATGAGGAATCATTTAACGAAATATGTCTAGCCTATATGCCTTTCATTTTAACTTAAAAAGGATACAAATGCATCGTCAGTTTTGTCATCGTTCATCACTTCAAAGACAGTTTTGATCACTTTATCAGACATTTATTTCTGTGTGCTGCTTGTTAAAGAAAATAAAAGTTAACCATTTGTTGACTACCCGGTGCCCCTCCCACCCATGCGCACAAACATAGATGATTCGACTATCGGACGACTATAAAAAGATTAGAAAATTCTGATTCGAATATGTAAATCCTTAGTCGAGGACACCCCTACTAAATACAATTAATTACTTTGAGCATTCGGGTTTACAGTGAAGCAGGTTGGTCCTATAAAACTCTGTGACTATCATGTCTTGCCATATCCAAACATCCTTCTTGGATATGAAATTGTTAAAAAGTTGCTCTTTTTTAAATAAACTTGCGTTCAAAACTACTTAGAACACTATCTAAGCCTGCATTGAAAAGTAACTTCGCGTCTGCTGCCATGTTGGATAAACAAAACTGCTTTGGTGTCATCATTGTCTTGTTGCCCCCTCCAAGTTCTCTGATTGGTTCCCTATTTCAGGGGAAAAATTGGTCTATGGTTTCCATGCTAGACTTGCAGCATGAATAAATTTGCACGCAAGGCAGCATGGGGAAACCCAGGCTACAGCACTACATAAAAAAACACTTTCCAAAATTGTTAAAAAATGATGAAAAACACACCAGAAAGATGCACATGCAGAGGAATGTGACAACAAGCTAAAAAACGTACAGTCTGTCACTACTGAGATCCAAGAAAAGTAAGAGTGGTCTGAAGTGCTCAAGATAAGAGGCAAATAAGTGAAATTCAATTTGGACACTGGTGCAGAATGTAACGTTCTCTCATTAAAGACTTTCAACTCGCTGAACATAATGGACAAGCTACTAAAATACACCTGCAAGTTAATTACATACTTTGGACACCAGATGTCGCCATTGGAAAAGGAAACAGCCAGCCTGTGAGTACATAGGTCAAAATCACAAGATTCAGTTCCAGATTGTGGAAAAAGATGCTCCTGCAATATTAGGAAGAGCCACATGTCAGACAGTAGACATGATAAAAAGGATACATGATGTGTCTGCTAATTATGATGACATTCTGAAAGAGTTTGAAGATATCCTCAGTGGCCTAGGATGCATGCCAGAATATCTTTATATTAGTGCTGGGCAAAGATTAATCGCGATTAATCGCATACAAAATAAAAGTGATTTTTTGCATAATATATGTGCGTGTACTGTGTCTAATAATTGTGTATATTTAACCACAAACACATTCATATATTCATTTCAGAATTGTTTTACTTATATATAATTGCTTTCAATTTATTTTTAATATAGAATATATAAAAATATAAATAATATATATAAACATGTAAATGTTTCTTAAATACATACATGAATGTGTGTGTATTTATTTATACATAATAATTACACACAGCACATACTCATATATTATGCCAAAAATCACTTTTATTTTGTATGCGATTAATCGCGATTAATCTTTGCCCAGCACTACTTTATATTCAACTTGATCCATCAGTAAAGCCTGTTGTACATGCTCCAAGAAAAGTTCCAGTTGCACTAAAAGAAAGAAAAATAAAAAAATTGCACCAGATGAAAGATATGACAGTAATAGAAAGACAAACTGTAGCCAACTGATTGGGTAGCAGCATGGTAACGATTGTCAAGCCAGGCAAAATTCGCATGGCTGGACCTACAAGATTTAAATAAGGTACACTCTAAAAAATATTTAACTCAGGGTTGGGTAACTATAGGACAGAACACATTTCTGTGTTAAAATGACCCAAATAATGGGTTGTTTTAACCCAACTGCTGGGTTATTGTTAATCAACCATGTTGACACAACCCAACAGTTGGGTTAAAACAACCCATTATTTGGGTCATTTCAACCCAGAAATGTGTTCTGTCCTATAGTTACCCAACCCTGGGTTAAAAACAACCCAGTATTTTTTAGAATGTAATCAAACGTGAACAATATCCTCTACTTACAGTAGAAGAAGTTCAAATATGCCAATGGACAATGAAAGCTTCAAGTTGTGTACATTTAACATGCCTATAGAAAGATATAGATTTCTGCATTTACCTTTTAGAATATGGTCAGCATAAATGATTGAGGATGGGATGATAAACATAAGGGATAATTACTCGTTTGGGGTGAAACAGTACAAGAGCATGATGCCAGACTGAGAAAATTGCTCCAAAGGGCAAGAGAATACAACCTCAAGCTAAACAAAAAGAAATGTCAAATTAGAACATCACAATTCAAGTATATCGGTCATGTACTTACAGCAGAAGGACTGAAACCAGATGAAGAGAAGACAAGCAAGCGCTCCAAAGATTTCTGGGTATGGTGCAGTGCAGTATTTAGCCAAGTTCATTCCCAACTTTTCAGATGTAAGTGCTCCACTCAGACAGCTGCTAGAAAATGATGTAGACTGGTCCTGGGGAAGTGAACAAGAGAAACGTTTTCACGTTGTATCACAATGTTCTATTATGCAACACTCATCTAAATAGTCACACAAATGAACCACTTCATTTCATCACAATGGATTTTTTTTTATTTTTTATTTGCTATGTGTAGATACTCCAAGTTTCCAGAGATTGCAAAGCTGAATGACACTACGAGCAGAAGCATAATCATTGCATTGAAATCACTGTTTGCAAGACACGGCATACCTGATGTGGTAATATCAAATAATGGTCCACAATATGCAAGTCAGGTTCAGACAATCTACACTTTTACACAATAAAACCACGGTTAATTTTGTGCAACAAAATTCCAGCAACGTTGGTACACAAAAGCGCATTTTAGAGCAGGTGCGCATTTTTTATTTTAATCGCGCACCTGCACCCCGTCTATATAATTTCTTTGTTAATTTTACATGAATTCTATGATTTTACACTTGATTAACCATTAAAAAAGATAAACCAATCTGATTCTAATTATTACTAATACGAGCAACTTTTTATGATTTTCTTTGCATATGCTTGTCTTTCACAGATAACTCACCCTGTATTTATAAGATTGACTGAAGCTGATTTAAATAACCAAATTATGAACGATGACCCATCCGGAGGCTGTATGAGTGTACCTGACAAGAGATAATATACTCAAGACCAACCAATCCTTATGGGACTACACACAAAGCAATGTACTCCAGACTGCACAGCTGGACATACAGGTGCTTTTTTAATAGTGTATTATTTTTCTTAACTTATAAATGCATGCTTAATTTAGGAAGAGTTTTCACTTGTTAACCTAACCTTTACTTGTAAACCTGTTTCTGTCTTATGAAACAATAAACAATTTAGGCAACCAAAGGCCAGTATCTGATCTAATAGTATAGCTAAAAGTGTGTCACAGCATCTGCCCTGTTCTCCAAGCCTCATCTTCCCTCTCTATGCCTAACTTTACATCGGTTGGCTCTTCTGTGGCTCTCTTCATCCCATCTGCCTGCCTCACTGCTCTTTCTGATAACATTTCCTGCCTGATGCCTTGCCCTCTGACTCTTTCTACCAGGTGCCATCCCCAGCATTGGCTTACTTTAGTGCCACCCTGCTGCTTGGTCAGTCGGTTGTCTCGCTAACAATTGTAAAACAATTATATGCCTTTGTTGCCAATATTTGTAATTTTGGGGTTTTATTAATAATCAAATATTAAATAAGATTAATTTATAGCTGAGCAAGCACATCTGTCACAGGTCGGAGCGGACCACAGGTGTCGTGAGTCTCGCCCCTCCCTAGTTTCCACCTCGAGGAGGTCCCAAGAACACCCCAATGACCAGACACACAAGGAGCATAAGTAAAATGTTAAAAAACGTTATTTAAGTTAATTAAAAGGGAAGTGGGAAGGGGGAAAGGAAAAAACTAAAATCAAACTCTCTGGGCCAGAGAGTGTGAATCCAGAGTCGCTCGGACGCCGTCGCGGGGACTCTCAGGTAGGTCTTCCAGCTCTTCCTATTTTCCTTCCACATGACGTCAACCAGATTATTCACAGCGTTGCCTTTGTTCTGTTCTGCAGGAGGACTGCCAGTGGAGCCTTTTCCTTTCCTGGACGTGAAGGATGAAGATGGTAAGTAACACTGAAGAATGTACGAGGCAAGTACCTGATGCTGTTTGCGGCGAGTTCCTGGGCTCGACACTGGAACCCCTAGAAGGTTTACGGGTAGGTAGTTGGACAGCGTCTGGGCCTAAGATGATGGACCAGCCTGTAAGTAGGTGGACAAGCGTGTTGGATTCCTGGCCTTCAGGATACAGGTGAGGGTGCAAAATGGCTGCACGGAATCTGGACTTGGATCGTTCAGATGAGTATACAGGACGACACTCTGCTCCTCTACTTTGGACACTCTGGTGAGTATACAGAGATCAAACACTGGCTCTTAGTTCTTAGCAAACAGGTGAAAATACAGGCGGACACACTGGGTCTTCAAGGGTGCTACGCTGACTCCTGACTTTGGACGTTCAGGTAAGTATTCAGAAGGGTACACTGGGTCATTACTTGGGCATACAGGTAAGTATACAGGAGTAATACACTGGCTTTTTAGCTTTGGGCGTACGGTGAGTATACAGAAGGGCAACTGGGTCTTTGCTTGGGCATACAGGTGAGTATACAAGAGTAATACGCTGGCTTTTAGCTTTGGGCGTACGGTGAGTATACAGAGTAATACACTGGCTTTTAGCTTTGGGCGTACGGTGAGTATACAGAAGGGCAACTGGGTCTTTACTTGGCCATACAGGTGAGTATACAAGAGTAATACACTGGCTTTTAGCTTTGGGCGTACAGTGAGTATACAGAAGGGCAACTGGGTCTTTACTTGGGCATACAGGTGAGTATACAAGAGTAATACGCTGGCTTTTAGCTTTGGGCGTACGGTAAGTATACAGAGTAATACGCTGGCTTTTAGCTTTGGGCGTACGGTGACTATACAGAAGGGCAACTGGGTCTTTACTTGGGCATACAGGTGAGTATACAAGAGTAATACGCTGGCTTTTAGCTTTGGGCGTACGGTGAGTATACAGAGTAATACGCTGGCTTTTAGCTTTGGGCGTACAGTGAGTATACAGAAGGGCAACTGGGTCTTTACTTGGGCATACAGGTGAGTATACAAGAGTAAAATGCTGGATTTTATCTTTGGGCATACAGTGAGTATACAGAAGGGCAACTGAGTCTTTACTTGGCCATACAGGTGAGTATACAGGAGTAATACACTGGTTGTTAGCTGTAGGCGTACAGTGAGGATACAGAATGGCAGTAAATGGTTACAACTCACAGACCCTCAGAGAGGTAGACGACAGGCTTTAGCCCTTTTGAAGCTTGTGAGACTAGAGAGGATGTCTTTGCCACGACACTTGTAGCCTTCTTCACCGGAACAGTCTTCCCAGACAACACTCCACACGGTCACTTTCAACCGTAGAAAACACTTCCACGACGACACAGAGCCGTAGGCTCAGACCTGTAGGGCGAATAGCAAACAGACACACAGACTCCTTCTCGAATTTACTTGGCTCCAGTGAATATGTGGGGGAAGAATATACCACCTCTTGGCTTCGAACAAGGGCGGATAGATGTGCGGGTCAAAGCTGCTGCTCGTTGGGCCCGACGCGGCCTCGGCTGGTGTCACCACACGGGTAAGTTCAGGTAGGTCGTTGCACCCAAGGTGTACCACAAGAGTGAATCGAACGCTTCCCTCTCCTCTCTTCCAACCAACAGGACAAGAGATCTAGACACTCCACAGACAGGTAATCATACACACACAGCTGGTTTTCCATGCAGCAGCCAATACTTCCCACCGTTGACGTTTCCCACAATATTCACACTGTTTCTTACTTGATATCATTGCCTCGCCACCACCAGGTGGGGAAAAAGGAATCAGGATGTCACAAGCAGCGTATATAAGAAAATGGTCGTCCACCAGCACCAGTACTCGTCCTCTCCGCCAGGATCTCTTTCTGGCCTAAGAGGTGATTGCTGACAACATGGACACAGCACGACACTGCAATTTCCAAGTGTACACACACATCAATGGAAAAGACTCACCCACTGCACTCCACACACTCACAGTCAAATAAGGTCAGAACCACATCTGACCGGGGACTTGTCCTGGAAAATTTAGGGCACCGATGCAGCGGATGGCCAGATGAAAGCGTCACCGCCACGACAATATAACGTCCTCCTTCTTTAGCTGGTTCCGGCTCACCCACCAGTCCTTTCCACGGTGGGGCCGCTTACACACTGGTCACAACTCACAAGAGGCTCACTGATATTTCACACTTGCAAGGTAACACTGACACGATGGCAATTTGGTGTACTCACAATTTCGTTGACATGAGATCTTTTCATCTTCCTTCCAGATATCCGATGTAAACACGGCCCACCGTACAATATTCCTCGAGTCGGCCTCCTTCACTGTACTTCCGGTAGGTCTTCACTGCTTACGATTTCTTCCAAGTAAGTTACACATTTCCACATGACACTTCAATAAAGATATTATGTTATACTCAGCCCAGTATCTGTTCCTCGGTTCCTCTTCGCCCAGTCTACAACATCCACAGCACATCCGTTTCTCCACTCACCCTAACGCTCCGTCTCACCCCGCCGTATTGGCTGGAATAAAAACACTTCCCCTTCCTGTGTTTTCGATGCTCCCTTTATACACCTCCTCTTCATCAAATCCCCCAATCCACAATCGCTACACTCATCTGCACACCTGCTGTCAATAAAGCCCAGATTTCCGCCCTTCAAAAGTCACTCCATGACACATCTATATCATTTGCCTAATTCTTACAGGACATTTAATATAGTTTCCTTTGTCATTTCACTACAGTACATTCTGGTTGTACAAAGTTTAAAGACTTAACAGTTTACAGGCTGTAATGTGTAGCAATCATTCCTAGGTCACCCATTTTCCAGGTCAACACAATGGACTTTACCATTTCTGTGCTGCAGGCGTTGCACTTTCGAGGTCATCACCATCTTTCTTTAGCCAACCAAAACCATTCTTGCCATCCACCCCTGCTCTGCTAAGCTTGATGTTGGGGGTCTGCTGTTTTTGAAGCGGAGGGCTGCTGTCCATTAAAGGCTTGATTGACCATTTAACAAAATCACATAAGATAGGGTAGTTCATATTCCATGCAATGTGCCATACAATGCAAGGGCCACATTCCTTATTACATCTGGATACTGCAAAGCTCCTGACTCCTCAACAATTCATCCAACTCATCAACTATAAAATGAAGATATGCAATGGAAAAGCCAAGATATTTCTTTCCCTGGAGAATTTGAGTCGTGCGTTTAGTGCTGACTTATGGCATAAATAAAAGTTAAATATTAAGTTATTTTAAAACAATTGCATCAAGTATCTTTTTTATTCCTAATGTATTCTACACAGTAGGCTGTCAGTCACTTCAACCCCTATGTGAAAGGCCAAGGGAAAATACAGAGCATCATAGCAACATAAAGGGACACTGCTCGCTCTATCAAGCCCGTCTCCCCTGGAGTTCTAGTGGAGCATGCCACTTATCAGCCAATCAAAAAAAAAAGAAAGAGGCTACACAATAGCCAATCAGAAAATAGCACTGTTATATCTGGGTGAGATTTAACAATCAATAAAAAAGCATATCCTGGTTCACCCACAGAGAAATGGGATAGGGGAATGGAGCTCCGAGCATCACTTTGAGCACAGAGTAAGTCTGATCACCCGTTTTAATGTTACAACAAATGCAAAACTTGTTTGACACAAACAATGACAACTTGACTGTTGTTAGAGAATGTTTCCCAGATAATCAGCATCAGTTTTTCATGAGTGTATGTAACTTCTGTAAGTTTTACAGCCTGTTCACTGACAACACCTGCTCAGAACATTTTGTCACATTAAACATCTATCTCCAAATAGGCTTAGTAATTTTATAAGCAACTACTTTGCAACCAAATTAAGCTTAGCTTACCTGAAACTAGAGAACTGTTGTTGACTTTAAGGGGCTCTATCTTACACCCGGTGCAATGCAGCGCAATGCGCAACGCAAGTTTCATTTGCCAGTTTCCACCCTGCGCAATTATAATTTTCATTTTTAGCGCCCCGTTGTTTAAATAACAAATGCATTTGTGCCCCCTTTTGAAACGAGGTGTGTTCAGGCGCATTGTTGGCGTGTTGCTATTTTGAGGCAACTAAAAACCTGGTCTAAACTCTAAAGTCAATGGCTCAATGTGTTTTTTTGTTATTTAAAGAGCACATTAGTAATATGCGCGAGCAGCACAAAAACGCTTTTAAATATGAAAGATTAAAGGATTGAATGCAAAAGATTATTATTGAGTCTCTTGGACATAAATGAGGACTAATTATGAGACGTTAGAAGGCACAAAGAGCTGCTTCACCTGCAGCCTGGTAAGTAAATAAATGCTTTGCTTTAAACAAATGCATCTGTTTTTAAATGTTTTTTTAAAACGCTACCTCACGGATTTATGTATGACTCTGTACCTGTGGATATGGTGGGATGAGAAACATTTTTAAGTAATGCTTAAAAAACTGACGCTGTCCAAGTGCTGAACCTTGTGGAGGGCCGTTTGTAAATTCTTTATCTCCTGTTTGTTACAAATAAAGTATTTTTACAGTACAAACCTTTTCTTACATACTTGTAAAGTATTTTTTTGATGATATTGGATAGCCATACATTTAAAGCAACTATAAGCCTGCTTTTTTACTTCCATGACTAAAAGAAAATGGGATTTAAAGGTTTTAATGAAAAAAAAAAAATATATATATATATATATATATATATATATATATATATATATATATATATATATTTTATATATACACGTATTTGTGTATTTATACATAATAATTACACACAACACACAAATATATAATGCAAACACAAACTTTTATTTTGTATGCAAGTAATCGATAATTGCGGTTAATCTTTTGACAGCCCTGCTTGTTATACATTGTCTTTAAAGTGGTGATGACATAAGGAATCAAATTTATACGTAATAATTACACACAATACACACAAATATATATAATGCAAACACAAACTTTTATTTTTTCTGCAAGTAATCGATAACTGCGGTTAATCTTTTGACAGCCCTACTGGTTATACTTTGTCTTTAAAGTGGTGATGACATGAGAAATCAAATTTCCATTAACTTTTTGACCTAAACTAAACAGTTTAAAGACCAAGAAAGTCACGAAGGCCACCAAGAAATCATATATCAACTTTAATATCAACCTATAACTTATAATGCTTCATAGGATGATCGCTCCACTTGGGGAGATGAGAGAGCTTCTGTTCAGTGCTGGGCTCGATCGGCCAACCCCAGGCTTTGAAGAAGGATGACAGATTCATGTTCACCACCTTGGAGAAGGTCTCAGCGTACAGATTCATCTTGCCTGGATTGTTTTTGGGCACTCCAGTCATGTCATGATAGGCAGCAAAAACCTTCTTGAAAGCATCCCAGCCAAATTTTTCTTGAAGCTTAAAAAATATTGTATATATGATTATGAATACAGTGATGATAAAAATTCATCATGTTTTATTTTCTATGATTATCTTCCATAAAATGAAATATAAAAAATGAGTTGTTTAATCAGTCTATTAAAGCTGCCATCTATCTATCTATCTATCTATCTATCTATCTATCTATCTATCTATCTATCTATCTATCTATCTATATATATATATATATATATATATATATATATATATACATTATGATGTGTGGAAAAAAAACTAACATTATAAGCCGTCTGTTCCTACCTGCATATAAGTCTCCAGTGCTGTCCACACGGTCCATTTTTCCAAATTCCTGCCACCTTTGACATAATCTTTGATGCGATGCTGGCGTTTTTTTGGGGCCATGTCTGGGTGTGCAGTAGCCCTGTCGATACCAAGCACCTCCTCATGCACATACACTGACCACAGGTTGCAGTTGCACTCAATTGTGTGTGGACGAAACTCCCAAACTTCACGCTGCTGGTTATGACCAAGCTCATGTATAAATCCCCACACATCACTTTTACCAACTTTCTTTGGATTCATCAGGTCTGGGGCGGAGGTGGATTGCATCACGATGGGATATCCAGCATGCATAAAGCCTAAACGAGAAAAAATAGGAGTGCTGTGTGAAAACATTCTTGTCATGGCTGGTCTAGAGGTCTAACAGAACACTTTAAATGTACATTATGCAGAACTATACACATTACATCAAGATCATTTAATGATTTTGTGGTAAGACAGATTTAATACTGTAATGAACTCTCTCTGTGTCTTCCCTAGTCATGTCTTTTATTTTGAAGTTATGTCTGTGTCTTTCATATCTGTAGTTTCTTGTAGTTCTTTTGTTCATTTGTCTGTGCGCTGATTATGTCTTGTAATCCCTAATTACTCTGTGTATTAGCCCCAGTGTTTGCATAGAGGGTATGCACGTGACGTCACCTTCGGCAAAAATGATTGCGGTTACGCCCCCTGAGTGGCAAAAGACAGAGCGTCAGCATTTGTGTACAGTGTGAAATCAGCAAAAACATGGGGAAATGCATCTAAATGGGAAAAAGCTGTTGTGCGAATTTGGAGCTATTGTTTTACAGACTGCCAAAAACACGGAAAGGAGAAGTAAATTGATCGTTCATGCCAACGTCCACAGACCACAGGTGGGTTGACAAGTCACAACATGTATGTAGCTTGTCATGTGTGTGGTTCGTAATTTCAAAATATGTGTTCTGCGCTTTGAGAGATCGTGTGTGCATCACGTGTCATGCCAAAATAAGGGCCAATCTAATTTCTCTGTCTTACCCCTTCCCCTTTGTCTTCGTCTTCCCCTTGCCCCTCGAAACCGAGTAAAGGGGTAAGACAGATCGTTCGTCTAAAAAATGAGACACCACTCAATTACCGTTTGCGTCACCTTCCCTTGCGCTAACAGGCTGCTACGTAAACAGACAATCGTTGACAAACAAAGAAGATGCCGTTGTCTCAGGTTGTGGTATCGATTGCCTCAGCGGAGCTCAACAAATAGCGCATAACTTAGCTGCTAGCTAGCGCCTTAACTAGCGATTCAAAACAAAAACATTACAATTAAACCCGCTTGAACATTTTATTAAAAGTATCATAAAACTTGAGTGTCATAATATAATCTCAATTAAATTGCAGACGTTCATCAATAAAACGTCTTGATGCCGGCTCTCCTCCCTACTGAAAAATCCAGCTAAAACCAGCTACCAGCTTATGTAGCTGGTTTAAGGTGGTTTATGCTGGACCTCCCAGCCTGACAAAGCTGGTCATGCTGGTGGGCCAGCTGGTATTCCAGCATGACCAGCTAAGTCCAGCTAGACCAGCTTAAAATGTGACCAAAACACAGCTAGACCAGCTTGCTACACCAGCAAAACCAGCTTCCTACACCAGCAAAACCAGCTAAAACCAAGCTGGGGACCAGCCAAAACCAGCTCACCAGCTTATGCTGGTCTTAGCTGGATTTTTCAGTAGGGCTGAGATATTCCTACGTTAACGTTTACCCCTCTCTTTCAAGTGTGCTCCTTATCACACTTCGTTTCAAGGGCTATGTATCCCTACGCCTTGGCCCTAGCCCTTGATCAAACTGAAAATTGAGACACCACTTCGCCTCACATGAACGCGCAAAACCGAGGTGAAGGGGTAAGGGGAAGGGGTAAGACAGAGAAACGAGACGCACCCTAAGTTCCTGCTGCAGACACGTCTAAAGGGTTTATGATAAAAGAGACGCTCGCGTTTGCCAGATACTCGCATAATCTCATGCGTGATCAGAGTTTACTGTTAAGGGAGTGTTTAGCGTGTATTTTGGGAACGCGAGCGTCTCTTTTATCATAAACTGTTTTGACGCGTGTGCAGCAGGCACTTATTTTGACAAAATGTGATGCACACAGGATCTTTATACACGCAGGACACATATTTTGGAAAAGGGAATCACACACGTGACAATCCGAACACTTATTTTGAATTAGCGCCTCCTCGTCATGAGCCGCCACTGATGTAATCATATATATAATCTTTAGACCAAGCATGCAAAACTGCAAACTCATTAAAGGCTTAATTCAGTTTGCTATTGTAAACACATTTTGCAAAACTCTAAACACAGTTCCCTGCATTAGATGCATTATTGAAAACTAACAGCTCTTAGTTTCACAAAGCTCTTAGTTTTCACAAATTGCTTATGTGTGAAAACTCTTGTAGCTAATTTGTTCACTTGGAAATGAGAGCTTGAACAACATATTTAGGCTTTAAATTGCTTTCTTGGCCAGATCAGTCATCGATCAATGACCATCTACAACTTTTGTGTGACGATTTGCATTATGTGTGTGTGTTTGGTTGTATTGTCTGTAGAGTTTTGAGAGCGCCTAGTTTCAGAAATTGTGTGTAAGCTATCAACTATCATGCGTCCTGCATTGGCACCTTACGTCATTTACGTACTTTTTAAGTTTTTTCAACACCACCAGAAAACAAATGATCAGTAAGCTATTATTAAGCCTTTAATGAAGTCATATGGACTGCCATTGGACTGCCAGTCCACCTACTGTCATTGGCTCTCAGTAAACTATTTCCTTTTCTGTATTGAAAAAGAAAGACATCAGATTGAGTTTGGAGATGTGAGAATAAGTGAATGTTGTCAGCATAAATATTCAAAAGCAGTTCATACCGGCAGAGATCTGAACATCTGCAACGAATCGCTCCTTGCGGGGGAACTTATGAGGTATTGCTGCCAGGTCAGCTATGGCTCTCATTATTGAATCCCAAATTTTTGCCACCTCATCAGGATGATCCAGACTCCGTATCAGACTTGACTCTAATGTGATGATGATGTTCTCAAACTCAAGCTCCGCCCAGGGGGCTGGCGCCTGACGGATCCCACCAACCCAGTCAGCTACACTAGTCTCTCCTGAAGGGACAAAAGCAAGTTAGCATTTCAGATTTTACTACAGTCCTTGACTTTTGATGTAACAAGCTTAAACATATCACACACATATGTATCTCATTATGATACTCACTGAATATAAACAGAGATACTGATTATTGAACTTTATAGCTCCAAACTAAATCTGGCAGAATTACACTATCTCTGTAGATGGTTGTGCTGTTGTTCCATCTTTTGGAGTTAAGAACATAGGTGTGATGTTGGCTAGCAAGCAAAGAAGTGCTACCTAATTGAATTTAACATACTTACCAGCAGTGGCGGCTGGTGACTTCTTTTTCTGAGGGCGCACGATGCGAAGTTCATCACAATATGTATGTAGCCCGTCATGTGTGTGGTACGTAATTTCAAAATATGTGTCCTGTGCCTCGAGAGACCGTGTGCGCATCACGAGTCCCGCCAAAACAAGTGCCCGCTGCAGACCCACCAAAGGGTCTACGACAAAAGAGACAATCGTGTTTGCCAGATACTCGTATAATCTCATGCGTAATCAGAGTTTAATGTTAAGGGAGTGTCTTTTGGAACATGAGCGTCTCTTTTATCATAAACGGTTTTGATGCGTGTGCAGCAGGCACCCACCTTGACAAAACACGTGATGCACACACGATCTCTCGACACACAGGACACATATTTTGGAAAAGGGAACCACACACATGACGGGCTACATACATGTTGTGATGAACTTCGAATTCGCGCCCTTCGGATGAGGAGTCACGAGACGCCACTGCTTACCAGACTTGAAGTATGGAGCCTTTATTGCGGTCTGCACCACGATTTCCACCCCATCCACTTTGGTTTTGGGAGGTGCAACTAGGTAGATGAGTCCTCCCCATAGATTACAGATCTGGACCATTTTGTTGTCCAAGGGAAAACACTCATAGACCACAGGAGCTCGTTTTAAAACATCTGCAGCCGAAATGTTATCAGTCTGACAGCCAATTTGGACCTGTAGACAGTTACATTAAAACATGTTGATATCACCCTATTAATGTCCAATGGATTATCTAATTAAAATGTTAACAAAAATCTGCTATATACTGTATAAAATTACACTGGACACATCAAAATAATGTACTTGAGGGTATTATTTCGATTACCTTCCAGTTTTTCTCAATGAGCTCTGAAGGAATAAACATGTGTGTCCTCATACCAGGAGAAAGATACAAGCCTGTGCTTATCCATTCCTTAGCGTCTGAAACAAAAAGTGGTGTGCATATGCCATACCAACTCTTGTGTGTAACAGGTCAATTCCCCTATTTGCTAACTTTAACAAAAGGAATAACATTTTCCCCTTTATTTAAAATTAAAACTTTCATACCACCAGTGTTGGTGCTGATACGAACTCTTGCATCAGACACAGTGGGCAGGTCAGGTCTTTCTTTAATGATGTATGGCAGGAGGGCATCAGGGTCAGACATGGTTTTGTACAATTCAGTCCCAATTTGGAGCATCAGGAAGTCTTTGGGAGTTTTAATAGGACACTTACTACTAACCTGTGGAACACCAAACTCCTTCACCATATTGGTTAAAAGAGTTACCACTGAATTATAAGAAGCACAGTCATGTGCACGCATGCGAAGGTAGCTTGCACAATCATTGCCAAGATGTTTCAAGCAGCCCTCTTCATTAGGAGTAAGTTTGTACCCCTTGGTTACATGCTTGCCAAAGTATCTTAGTCCATTACGAAAATGGTACACATCTTTAAAGCTCTGCTTGATTTTTGCGACTTTGTATAATCCTCCATACACAGTGTTGCCCAAAATACTCAATCCCATCTTGTTAAGAATGCGATTTCCTGGGTATTCAGTCATCACATTGCGGCCACGGTTTTTCTGGGCCCAATACCAGGCATGACCTCCAATCAGAAGACCACCTCCTTCTGCCACAAATTCTTGGATCTTTTCACATTGGGCATCACTGTTGGAAGGGCAGACATAGACACTGAGATCTTCTCTGAAATTTGTTAACTGGCATTTCAGACCGGATTTGCTCAGTATCTTTTGGGCTCCTGCGAGTTTGGGTATGATCCCTATAACGCCTTTACGCCCCACATCCAGCCAGTTAATAGCATTAATCAGAAAAGTGGACAGAGATTCACGGCTCAGGTAGCCTTCGTGGGTTACCACAATTACCCGTCCTTGTCCATAGTAGGTGCCGGCAATGAATACTTTTCCAGGTGGAGCTACTGCAATAGGAAATGCTAATGGTCCATGCACCATCAGCTCAGATGCCACACTGCCTTGTGCACACTTGGTGTCAAACATATGCACACCTTTCAGCAGGAATTCTAGGTCATTCTTAAAATCCTTGATTATTCTGAAAAATGACAATAAAATAGTTACAAGACATAGTTTTAGAAGTGGGTTTATGAAAGTGCATAATTTAAAGCTGAACTTACGATACAGCAAGCCAACTAGAAGGTATTTTAGAAGGCACAGTAATCACGCCACGCTCTCCTGTGTGTTCCGTAAAGTAAATTCCTGCGACACTGCACACCTTGTTTCCAGGGAAGTTCAGAAAAACATTCTCCTCTGAATGAGAGTAAGACCAGTGCCATGCTTGACCAGCAATAATTAAACCGCCCCCAGCTTTGACAAAAGCAATCAAATTCTTTGCACAAGCATCAACACTGTAAGCATCTGTGATATATACAGCCAGGCCTTTCCGAAAATCTCCAAGCTCAGTGCTGATATGCGAATTGCGGAAGTTGTCAGCTACTGGACCTAAATTCTTCTGAATCCCTACAATGCTGGCATCACCGGTATGTGGCATGAGCTCCCTCAGGGCATTCTCTATCAGGCTGGGGAAACGGGTCAAGTAGTCTTCGTGTCCCAACACCACCACACGTCCCTGACCGTAACAAGATGCAGCCATCAGAACTTGACCTCTTGGATTCATGGCAAGTGGAAAGGCATCTGCACCGATCAGCAAAAGCTCACTAGGCACCGCTTTTCCTTGGAGGTCAAGCTCACTCAGACCAGTCATGATGGTGCAGTAGTCATTTTCACGAGCCATTATGCTTTAGTTGGTCAGAAACCCTCTTAAAAAAGACAAAAAAGATAAGTATATGTTTAGAATCGTCATATATGCTACAATCTGTACTCTACAATAAAGCATTTAAAATACAAAAGAATAAGTTGCAAGCCTTAGGTTTGGGTATTGCAGTATTTACATGCTCTTGACCAGGGGTGTCCAGACTTTTTTGTGTGGTGATCTACTTTTAAAATGATAAAGCCGACAAGATCTACCTGCTAAAAAACACAGTTACATTTTTTATGGCAATTTAAAAGCATATTAGGACTATACCGATATCTCTACATGGAATTTAAGGCTGTCCCCATTAGGCTACTCCATTCTTTTTGAGTAGTTAAAAAAGTAATTCAGTACATGTCAAGTAATGCTTAAAATAGCGGAGATGCAGTTTAGTGAAACAAACTAGAATAAGACAACAGTATCAGAAGCCTCTCTCGACGCAGCTTTCTATTGCTAGGCAACCACCGAGTCAGCTGTCTTGTCAATCAAATATTGAAGCGTGAGTGCTCTTTTGCTGTTAACTGTCATATTAAAAGAAACTTTAAAAAGAGGGCGCTTGCTCTGACCTTGTTTGAGGATGAGAGGTGCACAAACACAGGAGAGAGTGAGCGAGTGGAGTCCGGTTCTTCAAAGCAACTGTAAACTTCCCTAATCACAACGTAATTCGATTGGACAATGGAAAGACGCGAATGACGTCGGGCGCTTCTCCGCTCTCAGCGTTCCTTCAAAGGCGCGTGCTGCGACCGGCGGCAAAAACCGCAAGGCGCTCAGCGCGCATAAACATAGCTTAAACAGCGTACAAACGCTCCCTGTCCATAGAATATCATTCAAAAAAGGCGCCTGCAACTGCCATAAACGCTTTTGGTGTGATTGGCCCCTCTCATAATGCCTATTTCACCCTCTGTTTTCCGATGCTCATGGAGCATCATATACAGTTAACTTATGTGCGATCTACCGGCATTGCTTTTGCGATCGACTTATTGGACACCCCTGCTCTTGACAATGCTGTGGCAATTTTAATTAATGAGGCTAAAATGGTCATTTGAAAATTTTATTCTTTGCAAGAAAGGTCAAAAGTCATACAGATAATGCAGCAGAGTGTAAGATTCTAGGTCCCTTTTATGCATCTTACATGGCTTTTACGGCCATTCTCAGGAATATGGTACATAACATTTTAAATAATCCACCTTTCTCAGCTGTTAACATATCTAAAGCCAATCTGTTTTGAATTACATTGTCTCTTAATCTGACTCATTTCATTATTGATGATTATTAATGTACTTGATGTATTTTGTGATAAAAGTAAGACAATTTTATTCTTTTGTTATCAGCGGTAGGAGGTTTATCCACGGCAGCTTTGGTTCTACATGCATCAGTCTCCGTTTATCAGTTCATAGGTCTAGGACTTTCCTGCAGTTGCTAGCGTACACCCACAATAAACGTTTTGGTGGATTGTTAGGACAATGTCTTCAACAAATGCACAAGCAGAGCACTTCCAAATCTCCCTCTCACTGGGACGGCATGCTCTGTACAGATTTTTGTTTTAAGCATGTCACAGCTTGCACAGCAGCAGATTTTGCATCCACTCTCACATTTCCTGTAGAAACAGAGTCTTTGGCTTTAGTATGTGCTAGCAATTTGAAAAGGTAATATAATAACCTCTAGTAAATCAAAAACAGTGCTTGAGTGTGTTGTTGCCTCCCTAGTCAGTAATCATCTAATAACTAATATTCTCTTTGAACCCCTTCAGTCAGGTTTTCGCAATTTTTACAGCACTGAAACAGCCTTGGTCAAAGTTACCAATCGCCGCGGCTAATGGCCACTGATTCTGGAGCTACCTCACTTCTAATTCTTCTGGACCTTAAAGCAGCCTTCGATACTGTGGATCACGGTCTTTTACTTGCTCGACTAGAAACTGCTTTTGGGGTGTCTGGGACAGTTTTGGAGTGGTTTAAATCTTATTTTACTGACCATTCCCAATTTGTATCGATAGGTGGCTTTAGCTCTGTTTCTTGTCCGATTCTCTCTGATGTCCCTCAGGGATCAGTCTTAGGTCCTTTACTTTTTAATATTTATTTATATCTATTTTGGGATCTTCTGAGATCGCTCGGTCTTAATTATAATTTCTATGCTGACAATACCAAAATTTACATCCATTCTAAACCTGGAGAAGATATTGAATCTTCTTACCTTTCTGGCTGTATTTCTGAGATTAAAATATGGATGATTAATAACTTTATGTGCTTCAATGGCGGGAAAACTGAGGTTATGCTCATAGGTTTCCATCATCAAGTTCGCAAAGCGGCTACTCTGACATTGTCTGCTTATGGCACTGATTTAGAGACTCAAAGTAAAATCAGAAACCTTGGTGTATTTTTTGACACCAGCCTCACTTTTGATTCTTCTGCCCAGAGTACTGTGAAGGCGTCCTTTTTACATCTCAGAAATATAGCTAGAATACGGCCAATGTTAAGCATATCAGTCGCTGAAAGGTTGATTAATTCATTTGTGGTTTCACGTCTGGATTATTGCAATGCAGTTTTAGCTGGAGTTCCTAAAGCTACAACTAATAAATGGCAATATGTTCCGAATTCTGCTGCCTGAATCCTGACGGGAACTAGGAAATTTGAACATACCACACCGGTTCTGAAATCTCTACACTGGCTCCCTGTCAGGTACCGTGTTGATTTTAAGGTCATGATGTTAACTTACAAGGCATTGCATGGCCTAGCACCGCAGAACTTATCTGATTTATTAACCACTTATTCTCCAAATCGTTGACTGCACTCTTTACAGTGTAATTTGCTAGTTGTTCCACAATCACATCTTAAATCTATGAGTGATAGGGCTTTCTCTGTGTTTGCTCCCACACTTTGGAACTCTCTCCCTCTTGAACTCAGGGAAGCACGGACTCTCGGATCCTTTAAAGCCCTTCTTAAGACATATCTTTTTAAACTTGCATTTGATTGCTGATCTTTTGATTGTTTTATAGTAATTTTTTTGTGTTTTTTTATACATTTTTACTTGTTGAATGTTTTAATGTATTATGTACAGCGCTTAGAGAAGCTGCTTTTAAAGGTGCTTTATACAAATAAAGTTTATTATTATTATTATTAAATAAATGTAAAGTATGGGCACCTGATGTGAGAAATTCCCTATTTTTCCACAGAGCTCCAAAATCACAAAAAACATAAGTGCACAACTTATCTATAGAAACATATCTATAGTCAGTTTAAATGGTCACTCTTTGAGCAGTCATCAGTTTGCATGCTTCAATCAAAGCCACTAGGTTCAGCATCTTATGCAGAGTAATCTGGTGACAGTCTAGATGTTAATGTTTCAAATGTTTCAGTTGTACTGTAACAGCCAAACCAACATTGTGCCTGTTTGGGGATCTTTTGGAGCAGAGCCATCCACCAGACAAGTCTGGTCTGGGTGTGCACACTTGTTCAAGAGCAGTTAAGCAGCAGTGATGTTTTTGCCCATCAACCTCCACTGGCAGAAGAGGGTTTAAGGTCATGCATCACTTAACATGTATTGATGATATTGATATTAAACATGTCAATCCTAACAATGTTATATCTTAGCCAGCGGCCTGTAGACAGATGAGAAGTTTTCTGTTCTAGCAAAATAATGAAAAAGCAAGACCATAAGAGTAAGATAACAGTTTGGTGGAAAAGTAAGTAACAGGACATAATCTGTCTCCATAATGTTGCAACAACACAAGTGTTATAAAGCCACTCTTTTCATAACAAAAGCAGATCAAAACTGTCTGTCTGTACTAGGGCTGAAACGATTAATCGAGTTACTCAATTAACTTGATTACAAAATTCCTTGAGGCAAAAATTCTGCCTCGAAGCCTCGTTTAATAAGTTTGGGATCATTACATTCTTATCATTAAATTACACTCAGCATCTAAACCGAAAACATTCACTGCTGTTTCACCAAGCTTCGCTGAAACAAGGTAACGTAGCCTAAGCCTATTGAAGGTCACAAATTTTAATCCCATACTCTATTTGTAGCGATGTTATGCGGTTTGACTAGATATGATTAAATTGAATGTGAATACTAGGTATTCACAAATTGCAAGAGAGTATAGCCTAAAAAAGAACCCCTTTCACACGCATGCACCCTTGTCTCTCTCACACACCATTCAGACCAATCGAGGCAATGCATCACATATGCTTAAACTTTTATGTAGCCACGCAACAATCATTTCAGCATGCATTCACTGTATACACCGGGACGTGATGTTGTGATGCGTCACGGAGTGACTTTTATTGGCGGAACGGAGAGGGCGACGATCGTTCCACCCGGATGGTTTTAATGCAACAACAGGCCGGTTCCGGTCGACTCCGGGCAACCCAAATCTAGCGTGATGAAGATCAGGTGCGCTAAGCGAGTGTGGCGATCGCTGATTGGGCTTTGGAGAAGAGAGGAGGCCCATAAAAAGGGCTTGGAAGAAAACGGAAGGGGGCAGTTGTTTCGGGAGGTCCTGTCCCGCGGCTCGCGCTGAGAGGCCGCTGGGGTGTGGTGAAAGGGGAACGAGTGAATGCAAGCGTGAAGCTAAAGCCGGGAGTGTGACGAACGTCCAAATAGAGAGAAGCCAATTGTGGAAGTCACTCTACATTGGTTTTAAACTATTTAATAAAATTTGTTAAATTTTAATTCTGTTGTTTGTCTGGTCATTGGGGTATTGTGGGACCTCCTCGGGGTGGAAACGAAAGGAGGAGCGTGACCCGCGACAGGGGCGGTCCGCTTCTCACCTGTGACAGATGTCTTCATTGATCCTTTACTTGATTACACATAGGATGGATATTTTGGAAATTATAGATTATGTAAATGTTGGGTAATGTCAGTGTATTGGCTAATTTGAAATGGTGTAATCTGTCTTTTATAGTACTGTAGCATATTAATTTCAGCACTTCTAAGGCCGATTTGAAACATGTATGTTGCATTGTTTACTGTTGGATGAACTGATTGTTAAAAGTACTAAACTGAAAGAAGATCATACTGTTGTGTTTCAGTGATTAAACCAAATGTTCTTGTCACAGGGTGACGATTTCATGGGGCGGAACCAAAAGTACGGAGGATTGGTTCCGCCCGGATGAGTTCCTACCCGGGTGGTTGAGCGGAAACACCGGAACTTCCGGTAAAGTGTTGGTGAAGGCTTCTTCTAGTCGCGGATTTCAGCCGAGTGGAGAGGTCATAGTCGTCTGAGTAGAACAAAGGAGATAAAGCAAACGGATCAGTATTGTTGTGAGTACATCGAGGCTTGTATTGAACGATCTTGTGGAGAATAACTTGTCCAACGTAGTTGTGAGTTACCATTCATATGATAGCGGCCCTACCGCGGAGCAGAGTGGTAGGCGAGCCGAGGAATGGAGATACAGGGAGACATAAGTGGTCGTGGCAGCGACGTTCACCTTCTGGCCTCATACCTTTTACAAACGGCCAACGAACCCGAGACAGGTCCAGGAGAGCGTGGCTCTGACCCTATTTTCACGTGGAGTGTGAGGCGTGCTGTGGGTGAGTCTGTATCTTGCTGTGCGTGTGCACTTTTGAGTCATTGCTGTGAGATGCTGTGTTTAAGCCGTCAGTAGCCGTCTCCCCCTATACCAGTCGAAGGAAACGAGAAGGCCGAGGAGGGGCCGAAGGATCTTTATATAACTGCTGCTCGAAGACGCTTGTATGGGGACCCGGGTGTAGTACCTTTAGTAGATCCCCAGGAATCGGTTTGGCTCTGCGGAGGCGGTGGTGAAGTGTATCGGCGAAAACAGACCAACTGTGAGTAGAACCCATTAGGTGCTGTATTTTAAACAAAGAAATTATATTTCTGTGAGGAGTAACCTACCTGTCACGGAGCCTCTTCAAAAGGGCGCCCCTGTCGACCTCTCTGCGCTGTGATCAGAGGAGAGGAAAGGGCAGCGTTCGGCTCAGCATGACGGTGGTGAATCCCGACGCACTGGAGGCCTCAGTAAGGGCTGGAGTTAGACATCCTACCACACGATGGTCTGTGAGTACCATTCCCTGTCCACCAAAGTAAAAGTTGCTGTTAGTCCACCGCCCCGAGCAGTAGTCGATAAGGAAAGGCCTGTAGGCAGGTGAAGATCGTGCCAAGTTATTAGAATACTGTCTGATGTTCGCTTACCTGCATATACTCACCTCTGTCCATTGCCACAGGCACCGGAGTGACTAGAGAAATACCAGAGCCTGTACGTTAATCCTCTGTGTTATAGTTAAGGCCTGCAGAAGGAGAGAACACGAGTCCAGTTACCTGTGGAGTACTTGCCTTGTTCATTGGCCCAAGTAAGAGGAATACCAGAGCCTGTACGTTAATCCTCTGTGTTACAGCTAAAGCCTGCAGAAGGAGAGAACACAAGTCCAGTTACCTGTGGAGTACTTACCTTGTTCATCGGCCCAAGTGAGAGAAATACCAATGCCTGTACAATTAATCCTCTGTGTTACAGCTAAAGCCTGCAGAAGGAGAGAATATGAGTACAGTTACTTGTGGAGTACTTACCTTGTTCATCGGCCCAAGTAAGAGAAATACCAGAGCCTGTACGTTAATCCTCTGTGTTACAGCTAAAGCCTGCAGAAGGAGAGAACACGACTCCAGTTACCTGTGGAGTACTTACCTTGTTCATCGGCCCAAGTAAGAGAAATACCAGAGCCTGTATGTTAATCCTCTGTGTTACAGCTAAAGCCTACAGAAGGAGAGAATACGAGTCCAGTTACCTGTGGAGCCTTGTCCCCCTTGACGTCCCCCCCGCCTTGTAGTCATGCCGTGGATCTCTGCCGCTTGGCCCTTCCCCTTTCCCCCTTGCACAGTCTACCTGGAGGACAAGAAGAAGAGTCATTTTAACTCCCCTTATCCCCCCTTTCCCCAAAACCCAGTTTTAACTAATTTAAATAAAGTTTCATTTTTTAATTATACTTACTCTTGTGTGTCTGGTCATTGGGGTGGCTTTGGGAACTCCTCAAGGTGGAAACTAGGAAGGGGCGGGACTTGTTACATTTGTGGTATGCCCCGACCTGTGACATTCTCATTACATATTATGATAATCTTGTATTTGAAACAATGATTATGTGGACTAAAACATGTGCAACTTAAAGCATTACATCAGGTTTTGAAAGAATGACTAGCTGCATGTTACAAGTGTGATCAGTTTGGATTTTTGTACTACGAGTTTTGAAAATGTACACCTTACTTGTGAAAATAGTACCAAAGCAAATAAAAAAAACCTGTAAATGAAATTGTGTCACCAACCGGGGCAGACCACTAATGCCCCTCCGGACGGTCCACCTCGAGGAGGTCCCCAAAAGCACCCCAATGACCAAACACGAGAACAAGGAAATACAAGTAAAACAAACTTTTTTTAAATAAGTTAAAATATAACTGGGATGGGGAAAGGGAAATTTAAAATAACTCTGCCATGTTCCTTTGTTTCTGCAGGGGGAGAGAGGGGCCGAGGGGAGAAAGGACGGAGCTCCTTCGTCCTGGGGTAAGTATTGCGACTTCCTGGGGATTCTAATCCTTATTTCTCCTTCTCCTGTTTAGTTGAACGCGTGGTGCCCTCCCCTGATTCCTGGAGGCAGAAAGGAAACACGATTACTGGACGTAGGGGTGTGAGACAACTACCTACTCCACTGTGGGACCACTCCGTGGCTCTCCAAGCCGTACTGCGTCTTGCTGCTGCGTGCACCCGTGCTTTCAGCAGGTAAGTGTCACCGGAGCTCTTTCGGGTCTATAACTTCCTCTTTTGTTTGTCTTTCCCACAGGATACCTGGACATCGGGCCTCAACCCACCGTTGTTGGAGTACCAGCTCGCCTCGGATGCCGGCTACCGTCCTACACACACAAAGACAGGTTAGCGAGAATTTCACTGAGTTACCGTGTCTTGCTACGGAGCGACGATGGTCTCTGACAGCCGATACAGGAATACTCCTCTCTATTTCAGATGGCTCCAGGGACGCTGCGGGGCCGTGCTCCACGAGACGGACGTATTTCCAAGGTAAGTATGGATTCCACTAGGCACCTTTCAGCTGGATCTACCGGACTCCAAGGTAAGTGTAGCTCTGATTCTAGTATGGCTCAGTAGTTTAATAGGCGTGCTACTCTGGAACAACAAGACAGCTTGGGTAAGTGTAGCTTTAGCTCTGGTTCAAGTGTGGCTCTGCGGTTCAATAGGTGTGCTGCTCTGGAACAACAAGACAGCTTGGGTGAGTATAGCTTTAGCTCTGGTTCTAGTGTGGCTCTGCGGCTCAATAGGTGTGCTGCTCTGCAACAACAAGACAGCTTGGGTAAGTATAACTTTAGCTCTGGTTCTAGTGTGGCTCTGCAGCTCAATAGGTGTGCTGCTCTGGAAAAACAAGACAACTTGGGTAAGTATAGCGTTAGCTCTGGTTCTAGTGTGGCTCGGTGGTTCAATAGGCGTGCTGCTCTGGAACAACAAGACAGCTTGTGTAAGTATAGCTTTAGCTCTGATTCTAGTGTGGCTCTGTGGTTCAAATAGACGTGTTGTTCTGGAACAACAAGACAACTTGGGTAAGTATAGCGTTAGCTCTGGTTCTAGTGTGGCTCTGTGGTTTGATAGGCGTGCTGCTCTGGAACAACAAGACAGCTGGGGTAAGTATAGCTTTAGCTCTGGTTCTAGTGTGGCTCTGCGGTTCAATAGGCGTGCTGTTTTATCACACCCGGAGGTAGTACGAGTACATATCTCAACATGGGTAAGTGAATCTATATCTCACCCAACCTTGGCCCGCGACGAGGGAATACAGTCACTACCACCTTCCCCGCGATTCGCTGCTGGTCAGGTCGCAGCCTGTGCCATCTGACAAGCTGGGGGGAGATGTAGAGGGAACTACAAGACAACGTCCGTAACCGACCCGTCAACGACACCTAAATGGATGGAACAACGACAGTGCCTCTTCTCCACATAAGGTTTGTACACAGCAGTTAACTTTATTCCCTCACAAGTGCTCTACTTCCTCAGATTTTACTGTGTTCTCTCCCACAGTACGTCAATAACTATACTCACGGCCTCCTTCGTTGCTCGGACACATAGGTGGGGGGACATAGGTAAGTAAATCCACAATGATGGTCGCACTCCAACAGTTTCACGACAACCTCTCAGTGACAGCTTGACCTGGAAGCGGTATGAGCGACAAGGACACGGCACAACACTGCAAATACTTCAGGTGCACACACGTCAGTTATCCACACGCACCCACAGCAATCCACGCTCTTTAGTGACAGGAAAAAGGCTCATACCTCTACGCTGGGTCAAAATACTTCACCGGGGGAAAGACGTTCCAGTTACTGCCACAGGCGTGTTATGTGGTTAGCACGAGTCCCCTCACCATGGCCCGGATACCTTGCAACCTGTTGGCTCGCCCACCGGCTTCGTTCTCCACGGTGGGGCCACTATAGGACAACACACTCCACAACCAGTTTATGATCCATTCATCAATATCTCAATGGATGTAAATAAATGCTTGTACTCACGGTCTAATACCATTTAACGGTTCTCTGCTGTGTCCGTCCGTCCTCTCCTTGCGGCTCCCCAAGGCCGCTTAACTCGAGGAAATCTCTGTCAACATTTGTGTAACACGATGGCCTTCCATAGGCATATGCACACACTCACTTGTAAACGATGCCTCTTCGGTACAATTCATCCGCTGCCCAGCCTCATTCAGTAACTCATCTCTCTGCTTTTTCTCCTCCACAGATTCTTGCTTTGGTTCCTGGTTATCCGCTGTGCCACATTAAACCCCGCTCTGCCACCACACCCGCTCCAACGTCCACCGGGAACAAAGGATCAACAAAAATGAACGCAGCTTAGTATTTGCAATGTTCTATTTGTACTTCCTGCTTCCCGTGAACTGTCCAGTTAGCGCTCGCCAACTCATCATGCACACCTGCCGCTTGTTTCTTCTGATCTTGTTGCCCGGGGTTACCCGGAAGTGCCGTTGTTTGCACAAAATGGCCCGGGCGGAACTTTTCTTCTCCACACTTTGGTTTCGCCCTTACAGTCACTCGTGACAATTGCTTAATTGTTGGCACTGGCACTTAAAAACACTAAATGGGTAAAATTCCAATAAATAGGCTTAGTTTTGAAGCCAAATATTGGAGTTGGAATCAATACCGGTTTTGTTTTGTAGAAATAAAAACCAAATGCTTGATAATTTTATAGCCACATCATTTTTGTCACCTCCAAAACTCACTCCAAGCAACACAACTCTTAACACATGGCTCAAAACAGGCTCAGTGCAGCCAAACACAAAGCACGACCCTCACCAAGATAACACACACTGTCACACTGAGAGAAAAAACACTAGCATCAAACACCAATACAGAAAATACAAACTTTTTTGTTAGAACAGTTTGAACAATTTCAGTGACTTCACACAAAGTAATATTTTCTTTAAAGAAAAGAGATTCTTTAAAGTGAAAGAGATTGTTTCACATGATTTACATTTGCAGTTTGCTTCAATAGTCTGTGGTAATTTACGGAAATACAGTAATGAGAAAAAAGGTAAAACTAAAGGTACATACTGTAATTCGAACAAATAATTGAAGGGCTAATCCTGCTTCTCTATAGCTTCAGGCCACAGGTTTTCATCAACATCACATCTAATGTTCTCTCTTGCAATGCACCTGGGGAGGAAACCTTCTGGAGTGCCTTATAAATCCCTGGCAGTCCTCTGAACTCGTGTCCTCACATCCGGCACGCATGTTGACATTTGGTCATGTGGGTGGTGATCAAACACTTTCAACCTCCAGGCAAAGAAAAACTCCTCTATTGGCCACAAGGCTTAAATTAATTCTGTTTTGAATGTGTGGTGCACAGTTTTGACAGCAGTGTGTTAGCATTTGAACAAAGTGCTGTAAATCCACAGTGTTGTGCAAGTTGTGGTTAAAGTCATGGGATAAGTGTTTAGAGTTTTGAAAACTGTGTTCAAGCATTGAAAAACGAACTAGAGTTTGGTCCACATGAACTGCTGCTGTACAGACTGTAGTTAGAGTTTTGCACATGTGACTCCAGTTGTGCCCACTGTCGTTTAACAATCGAAAAAAAAACTGTAACACGGATGTCATTCAAGCAGTCCAAACTCCATTGTTTTAGCTATAGTAACCAAACAGAAACCATCTATTCCTAACTATTAGAAACTACCTAGATCAGTATAAACTCACTAAAGCATGTGTTTGACAGTTCACAAATCTTCAAATAGCAACCAGTCTGCATGTCTTATAAAAAAAGGTGCCATGTCTGTGTTGTTCTTTGCCAGCATGGATGGAGGAGGTCTAAGGCTTTCCAACGCTCTCGCTTGTCAATGAGTGGTTAAGGGTACACCCTCGTATGATGAAACTGTTCCTCATATTCCTCATTTTTGAATCCCATAGAGGAGTTCTTCAGTGCTTGGAGGTGGAACGCTTATGATCACCATCATTATGAGCAAATGCCCTTGCATTGACTGCTGCTGCCCAAGAAATAAGTGCAGAGGAATGTCAAGGTTGGATAAAGCATGCAAGAAGATTTTTCCATAGGTGCATTGCAAGAGAGGATATTGAATGTGATGTGGATGAGGCCAAGTGGTCCCATCGTCAAGACAGAAGAAACTGGGTATCAATAGTGGCTATGTTTTATACACCAATCCGGCGAAACATGAAAGTAAAGCAGCACCGGCATTACTGCGGTGCTTTGCTGCTAAGGAAGTAGCGTGTTAGTCCCGTAGGCTGCTGTCGCAGATGTTAGCTGTGCGAAGTTTTCTTAATTTTTTTAGTACGTATTCTGTCCAGTGATGCCTGGAAGAGTGTGTTGTGTGGTTGGCTGTTTAACAACAGCACAAAAATACAAGCCTGGAATACAACCGTTTGTGAAATTCACAAACCTTTGTTGCACATTGACTGCCCATGTTTACGGCCATACGTACTACACAGAGTTCCTGGTCGAGCGGAGGACCAAGATGGGTGTCAAAAGTGGATGAAAAACACAAACCGAGATTACTTCTAGCCGAACAAGAATACTGTGGTAAGTTTTGCTTTAACTGTTCAATATGTGAATGCCACATGTTACATTCATTGGGTGTAACACACAGTGAAACAGCGCTAGCTAAGTTTGCTAGCAATTTCGTTAGCTGTAGCCCTGCTAAAAAACAGCATCAAACCAGCATGAGAATTATGCTGGTTTGATGCTGGTTTACAGTGTTTCCTCTAGGATTTTTTCCAGCTGTGGTGGCAGGGGGCGCCCATGATGATTAAAAATGTACATTATTTTTTAAAATGTAGAATATAGTTTACAGTAAACTAACATGTATTTTTTATAATATTCATGCTGTCATTTACTTTTCCTTATATTTTTCTTAAAAAATACGTTTTATAGCTTCGTACGGATCTTTCATTGTAGTTTTAATGTAGTGTGCAAGTTCATGCTCGTGTTTAACGTTACAGAGCTGTTGCAAAGTCACGCACACCGCAAATCGCGCATTTAAATATAAACCTTTAAGGGTCTTCAGACAGAGCTTAAACACAAATAAGCACAAGACCATTAAAAAAAACTGCTATCTATCGGAATCGAGTCGAATTTTGGTCTTGGGTGTTAGACCCGCAGTTAACTCTTGTTTATTGAGTCCCGACCTGCATCTACAATGCAAATGACACATTAATATACATCAAATATATGCGTTTCACCCACGGGTACCCCGACCCTGCTGTCTGAAAACAGATGAAACCGTCTCACCGTCTGCCTCAAGTTTTAATTACCAACGTCCTTCTCTTCCCACGGGAATAATGTAAGTTTCCTTACAAACAGATTTGACTATTAATGTCTTGCATTGCCATATGAGTAGTATTCAGTATTTAGCTTTTTTTGACAAATATCTCGTCATTAAATGTGAAACTTTGTGAGTGTCGATCTAAAGAACGGAAGATTGATAGTTGAGCGGTCAGCAGCACGCTGCGCTTATAGTCTATATTCTGAATAACTTATGGCCCGATAAGTTGATAAAATGAGTACAGTGATTCCAAATGAATTTCCAAAAAAACTCGTAATATGTTAAATCGAAAGTTTAATCATGTCTCGCAGCCCTGCGCTGCGTCCGTGCCGGTGAACAGCATGCGCGTGATGACCTTAACCCTTAAATTACCCTACATTTATTGTCATACAGATAAAAGTAAAACAACATTAGAAACTGTAAATGTTGTATTTTTATTTGTGTAAACTCACAATAAGGAGAAAACGTTGTGCTTATTTAAAATCCTTAAAAACATGACGTCCTTTCTGCTGCTTTGGTTTTACAGCGCGTCACAAAAAAAGAACAGAAACTTAAATACATTTTTTATTCGTTTTGTCAATCTGATAATTATTTAAGTGTAACATATTTCGTATAGGCTTATTTATTTTATTATTATTTCTCAAAACAGAGACGTAGCCTAATCATCATCTGTTGATTTAAATCTGTGTGCATGAAACTAAACCCATGGGGAAATTGATATTTAGGCGATTTGTTTATAAATGAGTGAACAACGCGAATCCAGAAAGCAATTTATTTATTTTTAAAGACAGCCAGTCTGGCAGGGCTCTTTAATTTGCGAGCTGCCGCCATGGGCTTTGTCTAGAAGGGATACAGCAAATACCGAAAAGTTTAGGATTAGATTTGGAGGTAGGATTATTAGGATGAAAACAGCGGCTCTGGCTAAATGAGATACAAATACATCCTACAATCGTGTGAAATGATGTGTTTAGAGTTGGGTTTGGGTGAAGGATTATGATAAAACAGTGCTCATACGGCAAGATTTTGTTTGCTGTATCCCTTCTAGAAGGCTTTTATCCACAACCGCAGGCGCGGCGGGGATGTTTTAGGCGTGGCGCCCCGCCACGGTAGAATGTATATAGCGGAAACACTGGGTTTAGCTGGTGCTAATGCTGGTTTGGTGCTGGTTTAGCTGGTGCTTCCGCTGTTGCTGATGCTGGTTTAGTTGGTGTTCACTAGCAAACCAGCACCAAAACACAACATATGCTGGTCTTGCTGGTATGCTGTTTTTTTCAGCAGGGAGGTGAAAACAAAGCTGGAGCTTTCATGTTGCTGTGTAGCTGGAACTTTCACAAGACTTGTGTTACTGCTTGGTAAACTGTAGTTCCTCTCTATGCATTAGCTTAAATGTTAAAGTTAGTCCTCGCCGCTTGCTTTGGATAAAATGTCTGCTAGATGGATAGGTAAACGTACACATCCAACTGGTAATTGTTTGATTACTGTGTGATTGGTAATGTTTACTAATTAAACTACTACATAGTAGTAAATCAATAGTAAATCTGATACAACTGGAGACTTATCACAAGACACTAGACAAAACAAGAACAGGACAGGACAGATAACCACCAGTTTGGCAATTGTGCATGTTTGACATTAACTAAGAGAAAGTGCAGAGTGATATTTAAAGTACTGTCTTGTTCTCACTTACTTGAGAAGTACTTTTACCACCAATGTATCGCTAATTCTGTATTTATAATTTATTTATTACTACTGTAAGGTTTGTGGAATACATTTTCCTGACCGACAATAGATGAGGATGTTGGGAATTTGGAGAATATGCCTCTGGAGACATGTGGCCAGAGCACAACTACAGTTTCAACTGTGGTAACAAGCAGATGAAGGACTGGTGCACTCAAACAGATCCAACACCGTCAGTATCAGTATTTTATAAATTTGTGCTGACAGTTTCTGGCAACTTTTCCAAGTCTTGTTGACCATTTGCTCACAACCACTTAATTCCAAATTGGCCGTCCATGAATAAATTTAGCTTGTTTTAATAAGACTCCGTTTGGGTTTATTGTTTACTGACTTGGGTAAACTATTTGGGGTTAGTAGGAGCACGCCATTTGAGATATTTACATTTTGGAGACCAATCCTTGCAAGATTCATGAGGGAAAAGGTGATTGCTTGGTTGCCCAGGGATACGCTGAACAGAATCAGGCCCAAGACATTTCACAAAAACTATCCTAAAGCCACATGCATCATTGACTCTACAGAGGTTTGTACAAAGGCCAAATAACTTAAAATTATAGCAATTACAAACATCATAACACATACAAACTGCTATACTGTATAGCCTCCAATGTTTATGTCATGTTTGTATCAAAGCTTTTTGGTGAAAGGGCCAGTGATAATTTTATCACAAAGAACAGTGGTTTTGTTCATCACCTGATCCCAGGTGATAAGATTTTAGCAGATCGCAGATTTACCATCATGGATATATTGCCTCCAGGAGTGAGTCTAGCTCTTCCTGCATTCACACGTGGACGTAAGGAGCTGTCTGAACATGAGGTGACATCCACACATCACCTAGCTAATGTCAGGATCCACATTGAGCATGCAATTCGAAGGCTGAAGAGTTTTAAGATTTTGTGTAATGTTATGTCTGGTAGGTTGCAAAGTGTTGATGAGATTGTAAGTATTTGTGCAGGGTTATGTCATTAGTTAATCCATAACAGTACTGAATGAAGAAGAAACAATGGATCTGTGTCTGTGTCTAGGGTGGCCATTTGTGCCAGTTCCGCCGGACACGTCCCGAACATGTTTTCGGGTTCGTTCTCCGAAAGTCGCGTTGCTTGACCGCATACGTCATCACATTTCAGTTAAAATACATTAGAAAATTAAGATTTATTTCTTTTAAGACATACAATCATTGTAGTTTCATTCTTACCTTGAAATGTAACAGTTGCTTTTCTGAAATTAAACCCAAAATATTAAACCTTGATGACGTATGTAGGGCCGGATTAACCATATGGGCAACTGGGCAATTGCCCAGGGGCCCAAGACCTCCAAAGGGCCCCGGCTGCAAGGGCACGAGCAAAATACTGTATCTGGTAATCTCCCGCTGGCCGCTTTATATTAAACAAACTGTCAACACGGGCTTTTGCGCTCAATGCGCTGCAAAGAGAGACGCTGCGCTGCCTGACTTTGAACGTGAGTTGAGAGCGGTTGAGAGTCAGTCTCATGCGAACTGACCAATGAAGAGAGGGCCTCAAGTTAAGACCCTCTTCTCATTGGTCAGTCCGCATGAGGTGGGCAGAGCCATAGGTGGGTAAAAGGTTCGCCGAGCGTTATGTGATGCAAGGCGTTGCTACAACAGAAAAAAACGAGACATGGAGAAGCTAAGTGGGAGCGCGAAGCGGAAATTAAAAAAGGAAAAGGACATCATAAACGCAGAAAATGTAAAGTATAAACAGTGGTGTAGTCTATGTGATACGCAGGTATCTGCGCGATCCGATCGGCGTATGAAATAAAATTACTATAGCGGCGCGAAAGAACCCACAGGCGAGTGATAGCAAAGTTCCGCGGTCCGCAAGAGCGATTCCAGTTATCACATGGAGAAATCTGCTTTGAATCGCTCTCGTAGTACTTTGACATCACCAAGAGGTCTGTTTAGCGCCAAATGAAGTCGAACCTGCAGTGTAGCTGCTCACGCGACACTGTAAACAGACCATGTGGAGAAGTGAACGAGTGGAGCAGTGCACAACATAAAATCTGGAGAGTTCACAACACACATGTGAGTAAACAACATTTAAATCATCAATCCAGTTTATTACTATCTGGAGGTAAGGCTCCAATAAAATAAAATAAGCTGGTGTATATGTCCTGATGGTTTTTAGCTGCCTTCCAGCATGCTTGCTTGTGCTTCACAGTGTTAAACTTACTTTCTCTGTGTTTATTTGTATATCTACGTTCAATATGTAGCCTATAGCCTATACTTCTGTGAGGAAATTTATGTCTGCGTTGATGTTCAGTTCAGACTTTGGTTTGGGTGTCTAATATTAGGCTACATGATGGTTTTGTAATAATAATTAAGTAAAAGCCTTTTTTCATTTTTAGACACTGCTTGGATATGCAAAAAAATAAGCTTTTTATATCAATGACTATGCAAATTAGAGTTAATCCATGGTCATCTTAAATGTGTATTAATTAAAAAGTTCTGTTAAGTCAGATTCCGTCAACGACGAGGACAACTCAGCTATGTTAGCAAGGACTTTTCTACACCGCCAGCTTACTTTTACAGCCCGGAGATTATACAGATGCTGATGTGTTTTGTTTTCATAGCATCATGTGTGAGTGAATGTCTTTGATAGGGGACATAGTAGTCCATTTGTATGAGCATTTAAATATTTGTAAATCAAAATACACCTGATGGCAGTTAGAATTTGAAGTATTGAGTATATTTACTGTATATTACAGTAATATATTCTGTATATGACCATATTATGGTGATCCTGGGGTCGTGATGATGGGGCCCTTGAATATTGTTGCCCAGGGTATAACAAAGTGTTAATCTGGCCCTGGACATATGCGGTCGACCAACGCGACTTCCGGAGAACAAACCCAAAAACATGTTCGGGACGTGTCCGGCGAAACTGGCACGAATGGCCACCCTATCTGGCCACCCTATCTGTGTCATGGGCTAAGCTGTCATGGGTAAGTGTGAGTGTGATATGGTTAATTTTGTCTAGATTATGTCCTTAGGCTTAAGAAGGTCATGGTATACCAAATATTAATTTAATTTCATTAATTAATTTTGTATTTCGACAGAAAATCTAACAAAATAACAACAAACAGTAAAGTAAACAGTGAACAAATGTTAAACAGATGTGTATTAAGTTGCCATAACAATGCAATGCATATAGTTAAAATGTGCAGTTGTAAACTGTGAACAAATGTTGAACTCTTGATATGTGTATTACCGCTAAGTTGTGATGGAAAAGCTCATTAAAGTGTAATAGCTACTTGACCCCACAAATTGTCATGACCCCGTGTGCAATTCTTGTTGCTACTGCTAGTAGCAGATGCTGAAAGTATTCAGGTGGCAGATTTTGTTCATTGTCAACTCTTCGTTGTAGGGTACATCTATGATCACATGTTCATTTGGGGTCCACACCATAAACTGACAATTCCTTTTTTTGCACAGTGCATTGCCACCTGGACCTGATAGTAGTACCCTAACCCAGATGCTGTTTCCCTCAGAACGTACTTTCCATCACTCAATCTAACATCATATTTGTTTGAATCTATCTATTTTTTTAGACTGCCACCATGTGCTTTAACATTTTTTGGTGTGGGACACTTAATCTCAAGAATAGTATCTGCGTCAATAATTCTATTGAGACTGGCACCAAGCCAATTTTTTTGATCATGTACAACCAGGCCTGTAGTCTCCACCGTAAGCCCTGTTGTTTGCTCGAAACATTGTCTAGCCAAAGGCTCGGCTTGTTGTACCTCAGATGCCTCACTACTGGTGATTCTTATTTTTCTCTGGTCCAGCCAGCTGACAATTCTGGCCCTTGGTCTTTATTTCTAATCTTTGCCTGTCATATTCCCCACATTTTATATAATTTTGAAATGTTGTGTTGCAAAGTGTGCATTTTTGTTCTGCACACATTGTGTGCTCTTTGGGTGGACCTACTACAATGTGTGCATTAGTTCCTCTATATTTATGTTTTGAGGACATGAACATTTTATGGTTAAAGATTAAACAACACCCTGTATGAGCTCTGTGTTTCCCATGTCTGATGTATTAAGTATTAAAGGGATACTTCACCGATTTAGCATTCAGCTTTGTATCTGTAGAAACCCGGCAGTATTACTGAATGACCATGTTTCCCTCCCTCATTTCCCCCTGAGAGGAGAGATATCTGCATTTTGGTTCTGCAAAAAAGTCCTCCGATGATGTAATATGACGATTTTTGCATCATCGGAGGACTTTTTTGCAGAACCAAAATGCAGATATCTCTCCTCTCAGGGGGAAATGATGGAGGGAAACATGGTCATTCAGTAATACTGCCGGGTTTCTACAGATACAAAGCTGAATGCTAAATCGGTGAAGTATCCCTTTAAGTGTTTTTGTGTAAATTTGTTATTTTGTTTTATAATCTTTTTGTTGCACGTGACTACTGGTATTTGCAACGCGCCCTTGTGTGTGGCCCATTGGTCAGAATAACACATTGTAAGAGTGGTAAGCGGTATGTGTAAAAAAAGGTCCCAATTTCTTTTTGTCTCTGCAATTGTATTGTGTCTACTGTACTACTGGTCACTACTATGGACGAGTTGTGAAAATGTGCATATGAGTAGTTTAAGCCATCCATTAAATATGACTAGAATTTGTTCTTTACTGTCTTTAACTTTTATTTTCGGTTTATCACAGGAGCTGGGGTCCCACGGGTGACAGGAATTTCTGCAGTGGTGGTGGTGCTTCTTCATCATGTGCCGTGTAACAACTTTTGTGTTTTGTAATGTGGTTTAAGTTCACCTTGGCGTGTGTGCGTGTATGGATGTGTTCTTTGCTTGAACTAAACTTTGTCTGCTGCCGTTGGGAGCCTCAGCCCTGCGGGAAACCATTCTCTTTATTTTTTTAATTATATATTTTGTTATAGTTAATATTGGTTCTTTGTTTTTCTTACCTTTATTTAGGTGGAGTATGAGTACTTGGTGTACTTCTTTTAATCTGTGTTTTAAATACTTTTTATAAACATAGCATGTACCATTTTGTAAGGAAGTAGTTTTTCGGGGCGGTGGAATGACAATATCAGCTTCTTTTGTCATGGCAAATAACATGGTCACTGTGTAGAGCAGCTTGTACCGCTATCTACCATAAGATGAAACTTCACAATTCTCAATTAAAAAAATATGTCTAGGGATTTTAAGAAATAAAACCACTATTAAACATTGTTAATTTAATAGATTAAAAAGAGAGGATAATCAGTGTATTGTATGTGTTTGTGGTTAATGAGTTAGCAGAATTTTTCTCTCTCAGTCAGCAACAGTGTTGTGCTTCTGCTTACTTTGGCTGGCATTTCCCCATTCTTCTCAGAATACCTTGTGGATTTACTGCACCATAATGACACTCTATGGCCGTCTTTGTCAGGTTTGTAAAAAATGGCTATTCCTCATACAGTACCTTTGCGCACAAGGTCATCTCACCTCACAACAGTGTTTTTGGCTATTCCCTGTGCTTTCATACAGTCACCTCACAATACTGTTTTTGGCTATTCCCTGTACCTTCATACAGAGTCACCTCAGAGCATTCAGTGTCCTCATTTCTAAATTTCTTGACTCTGAATTTAATTCAGTATTTCAGCCTACTCTTTTCAAGGCATATTAAGTCTTGACTTGTGCTGAATACCACAACCATACACCAAGCAGAATGGGTTTTCCCAAACATAAATGTTCTTACCGTAGTTTACTGCCACTGGGTTCTTACGACGATCCCCATAGGACTGAAATGGTAAAAGTATCCGGATGATTAGTCAGCGTCTGTTCTAAGTTTGCAAGGTCCAGTCAAGGGATGGTCTTTTAAGAATGTTATTTCTTGCAAGAAAGGGTCAACAGTCATACAGATAATTCTGCAGAGTGATATAAAGATCCTATGTCCCTGTCTGCGTTATAAGCATTCCTGAGCTCTTGCTGCCAATCATACTTCAGTATCTTAGTTAATACCTTTTAAGGAATCCATGACTCTGATATCTGGAATCATACACTGGCATCATAAGCATCATAAGCAAATTATTTAGCCCCCCCCCAAAGGATGGGTAATGTCACAAGGATAATGGTTCTTTTACTCAGAGACACTTCCTCCTTTCTGAGAGGATTTGTGTATAAATGCACTGTTTAAAGTCAAGCATAAACATGAGACATAAAATAAACAACTTAAACATCCACAAGAATAGTCAAGTAACCCTTACAAACGAAACTATTATCATGCCCTGTTTACACCTTAAGATGCATTTATGCAAACATTTCCGCTCACACCTTGTGTTTTAATCGATCTCTTTTGTCCATGGCTGTGTCTAAATCTGCTCCCTTAGCTCCCGAGGAGCTATGTATGTGAAACATACATATCCGTGCATAAATTTGGAGGAATATTGCATTTAAATATTAGGTTGATTGTGGTCCCTTCATGTCTAGCGATGTGTGTTTATATTAAAACTAAAACAAACCTTTGTCTTTATAAAAGTTTTGTTGCATTTCATGAAGTTTATTGAGTTGGCTTGCACAATTTTTGGTTGGAAAGCTTCAAAAAAGATCATGTGATTTCTGTTAAGGGAACATAGGGACCATCAGTGCTCACTGGTTTTTGCATAACATTGTGGGAATTTTAAGGGAACGAACGTTCCAGTGCACTGGAAAGATTTTGCAAGACAGCACTCAAAGTGGTCGACTCCATTAAAATATCGGCACATGACATAATTAATATTTACAAGATAAGTCCGGCAATTGCGCATCTACTGTACTTGTGCAAAGCAATGCGTTCCTCGCACTAGATTACATGCGGGAACGGCAAATTTCCACTTTAGTTAATTATTTTAATTGCGGTGATGACGCGTTTGAGGTGTGCGTGCAATAGTGCGCTAATGGTTACATTTGCTTCTGGTGCATACACAGCATTACAACCATTGCAGCGCGAGCACAGGGACTGAGAGGAATAACGCAGATATTACTGAACAAATGTACTATTAACTTCATAAAAAAAATATTAAAAAACATTAATTAATATTAATATAAAAGCATGGTCTCCATATTTTAAATGTTTTTGAGAAAATATCCAAGACAGGAGGGAATCTTCAGATATGAATCACAAAAATAATTTTGTATTGTAAATAAGTTAATATTAAAAGTATGTAAATGTATTTTGATCTTTTCAAAGGAACGGTTATGTGATTTCATCACATTCTCTAAACCACAATTATTTTTATAGGAACTGATACAAAAATGAGTACAGAAGTTATTCAGTAGACTAACCAAGATGTGCCTGACTGGTTGACTGCAAATAGTTTCCAGAAATGCCTCTTTTTAACCTAAAAGTTATCTTTCATGCTACGATTTCATCTTCGGAAAACAACATCAAATTGACACTGATAATGATGACTTATCTGAACTGCTTAACTCTCTGGGGTCCGACCATTTTGGGACACTCTCAGAGGTTCTGACATGCTCTTACATTTGGTCTTTTTTCAGTTGCTTTAAAACATAATAATGGCAAGTGTCTCATACCACTGTGTTCAGCACAAATGCCTTTTAAAACATAATTTAATTTCGTGAAATGATAGCAATAGGGTATCAAAGTCAAAGCATATAAGCATTCGTCTGCATGTAGCTGTCTGTTGGACTTTTCTGAGATCTACTACTCTTCCCTGTGCACACCGGAAGCTTGACCTATGACCCACTTTCTGTACGATCTGAATTTCTGCACTTGAATTTTAGAAAATTGAATTTGAATTTGGTGTTTTGAATTTTCTCTTTATCTTGAAAACCTGAAGCTGTATTTTTCAAAAATGTAAATTCACTCTTTGAAAATACAAATCTTTACAAATACGGCATCAAATTATTCAGTTTTATTAAATTACACTTGTCTATAATTCAAGTTTATGGATTTCAAATTCAAATAGTTTTGTCAGATTTAAACTCCATATATTAAGAAGTTAACAATATAATCAAAATAGAAATGAAGGTCAGTAGGACATTTTCAGTTTATTTGGAAACGAACCCTATTCAAAAACTTAACTTGTATAAGAAACTGATAAACAACAGATCTGTAAACTTCATGTGGCTCATGTTACCATATAACTTTATGTCTAAAAAGTGTGAATATGTTTTTCCACTTCATTGTTTTGTACTGATGAGAGGGATGCAGACCTGTAAGAGAGTTATGAACAGCTGTTAGCATAAATTGTCCACAGAAATACCCTTACATACATAACTGATGGGTAAATGATAGCACTACATTCAGATAAACTATCATGTACATAAACTAAAATAGTATCTCAGATAAACATCTGCAATGATTAGTTATATAAAAAGCTGTTTTCAGATGACTGTTTTCAGATGCCCATCCCCTTATCGTCTAGCTTCTGTTTTAAACGCGTTTCTGTAAGCGAGTATGAACTTCAAAAACACATTGCATATGGCGTCCATGTGCGCG
This sequence comes from Misgurnus anguillicaudatus, assembly GCF_027580225.2. Classification (NCBI taxonomy): domain Eukaryota; kingdom Metazoa; phylum Chordata; class Actinopteri; order Cypriniformes; family Cobitidae; genus Misgurnus; species Misgurnus anguillicaudatus. The sequence continues at coordinate 14,533,758 of NC_073360.2, read as the reverse complement.
AGCTCGCGTTTCCGTGTAAACAACGCGGAGCTCATAATAAAATGGTGTTACGTGTAAAGCGCAATGTATGGAATTGCAATGTAAACAATATTACAGCAGATCCCCCAGTGCAGCATTACTCAAAGTTGCCATGAAGGATACGAAAGTGAATAACTGTCTAAAACACTGTACAGCATGTAACAATGAAATCCGCCATTACGTGATCACGCGTACTCGTTTGTAAACAATGCGAAAGTTTTTCAATCCGAAGCGTGCAGTCTGCTGAGGTATGTAGGCTGAACTGCACAAGCCATAACATATTACATGATAGCAAATATAAATGAAGACAAATGACTTACAGTTTCTTCAGGAATATATCCTCCTCCATTGCATCTTCCATTGTTCTTCTTCTTAGTTAACGTTAAAGATAAACGCTTCTCTTCCTCAATGTCCAGACATAAATTAAGATATTCCTCACGTGTGTGTATAAAGTTTATAATCCAAACATGCGGTAAAGTCTTTAAATCTGATAAAACTTTACGCTTTGTTTATTATTGTTGGAACTGCTCGTCTCTTCATTACCATGTCAACAGCCTGTGGGCGTGACCGCATTAGAGATAATGAGCTCAGCCAGGAAAAACGGTACTCTCTTTACTTTAATGCAGATTATATAAACAGGAAATATTTGTTTTTGATTATAATTAGCTTGTTTAAAAGTAGACATTTCAGGGTTTCTTTGGATATGTGTATCATGTTTGTGTGACGAGTATTTGCGGAGTTTCAACTGATTTTTGTAACGTGATTTGAGGGACAGCTGGCAGAGACAGAAATGTCTGAATGTGCACCCTGTTTATTTTCTTTATTTGACAAAAACACAAAGATCTCTTGTTATTGTGAATGTACACTAATTAAAGAGGACCCTTCAGAGTTTCAAATGATGTCAAACACGTAAGTGTTTGATTATTAATGATGGAGTATTTTAAGTTGATTCTGCTATGATAAGGAGAAAACACGTCAAAACGCGTCCTCGCGTTTTTGGACCCCTGGGGGTTAAAGTTTATCATATGGTTTATCGTTCATTTGAGACTCATTTTAACAATCGGGAGTCATGTAAACATGACGTCACGTGCATCTTTTCTGGTCAGTCGTCATGAAAACATGGCGTTTGGACCAGAGTGAAAACAAACAACATATCACTGTATACCACCAGAACCGGTAAGTTATGTGTGAAACTGTGGCATTTTAAATGAATTTTTATTCATTCCTAGATTTATATCTGTTCTTTTTCAGTTGTGTCTGACTTTCAAACTAGACCATAAATATATTTTTTGTTTGTCACACGTAGATTAATATGAAGGGGATAACGTTTTAACCCTTAGTGCAGGAGTCACAAGTGTTTTGTTTTAGACATATAGTAAAGGTAATGGTTCAATTTAAGGACTGTTAAAAGAGAAGCTGTAAATGATCAAACTATGAATAAACCTACCATATGTTGTAGGCATAAAAGGTATAAATTAGGAGATCTCTCGTTTTGATAAAGGCTTGAAACGATACACTGTATATTCACAAAAAAACCATACCCGCACTGCTGCTGTAGCCCATCTTTTGTCCTGAGACTTCAATATGGCATTAATGGCAAAAAATGCTAGCTCCCCATTAAACAGAAAGAAAAAGGTTGGCAAAAAATGCATCTCAAAAGTCATCAGATCGATGTTTTAAAATATGTAATTTAAAAAAAATTCTTACGGGGGAGCATGCCCCCAGAGCCTCCTAGGAGGGTTATATCCTTCTCATGTTTTTCACCCCTGACCCGTTTTCACAACAGACATATTATTGTTTTTGTGTGAAAAAGGGTGGGTGGTGGCAGCGGAGCTCATTGGGTGCTCAGCACCCCTAAAGCTCTAACCCTAGAATCGCCTCTGCCTCTTTCTGCTAGGTGCTATCCCTAGCGTTGGCTCACTTTAGTGCCACCCTGCTGTTTGGTCAGTCGGTTGTCCCGCTCCGCTGGGTCTCTGCATTCTGGAATTTAGATTTTCATTGCCCACTCAATAAACTGTTTTGTGCCTATAGGTGAGTCTGTGACCTTTTCCTGACCAAGTAATGTAAGGTATACCTTTATTATTGATTTATTATCTTTATGATGGTCCTAGCATTTGTTAAGAGAGTCTGTATTTTTGTTTCCTATTTCATTACTACCTTATGTTTTTGGTTAAAAACAATTATATGCCTTTGTTGCTAATATTTGTTGTTTATGGGTTTTATTAATAATCAAATATTAAACAAGATTCATTTATACTTGTTTCTTTTGAAATCTGTTTATATTCCATATCATTTGCTATTGTTTCCTTTATGATTTATGTTTTCACTACAGTACATTCTGGTTGTATAAAGTTATAAGACTTGAGAGTTTACAGGCTTTGATGTACATTAGGCCTTCATACTGTATGCTACCATTCCTAGGTCACCCATTTACCAGGTCAGCACAATGGACTTTACCATTTCTGGGGGGGGGGGAATTTGTGCCCCCCCAGTTTTCTTATCAGACATAAATTAAATTGGAGAGCTAAATTCAGTCATACTTTGAAATAACGATTGCGTTATTAATTAAGTGTTTAACTGAATTAATCTAATGACTGCAACCACCTTATCTCAGGCGAATGGCTTTGGCGTGCAAATAAAGAAAGGAGCTAACCTACATGGAGGCGCAGTACAATTCAGGGACCTAGGTGGCGTTTACTTGATGTTTCAGCCTGTGAAGTTTTAAACAATCATTTTTTTAAATACAACTCACACAAGCTAGTAATGTCACTGTCACTATCGTCCTCAAAGCGAACTGCGTAGATAAATCTTTAAACAATTAGCTGCATTTTATAACAGCTAAGGGGGTTTTAGGCACTCCGCTTCGCGTCATGCCTAACAACGCCCCTTAGCTGTTATAAAATGCACTGGTAACCCACTGCTTCTTGGGGTTTATTGCTTTAAAAAATGGTGGTGTTTTCCTTTCAGTAGCATTTTTCAAAAAGATAGTGACGTAGACTGGAGCCGAAACAGCGGGGTTTCGTGACTTTAAGATGACTTTAATGTTGAATTGGGTCTTGTATTTTGAAGTGAAGAAGTGATTTATTTTGGAGATTGTGTTTTGTCATTCATTTTTTATTTCTTTATCATGGACAAACTAATGACTGTGGGGTTCCCTTTTTTCTTATGGTGTACTCTGTTAAGGTGGGGAGAAACAACTTGTAGTGGTGTGATGTTATGACTTAATTTTACTTTGGAGTGTGGAGTGAAGGGTCTATAATATTTTGATATTTTATATAAACATTAGGGCTGTCAATAGATTAAAAAAATTAATCTAGATTAATCGCATGATTTCATGAGTTAACTGGCGATTAATCGCAAATTAATCACACATTTTTATCCGTTCTAAATTTACCTTAATTTAACACTATTCATGTTTTTAATACTCTGATCATATATACATATATAGATGCTTTATGCAAATGTATGTTAACAACAGCCTGTTTACATTTTTAACAGAACCATCAAGCCATTGTTTTGTATATGCATTTTCCTTTAAAGGATTAGTCCATTTTCTTAAAAGAAAAATCCAGATAATTTACTCACCACCATGTGATCCAAAATGTTGATGTCTTTCTTTGTTCAGTCGAGAAGAAATTATGTTTTTTGAAGAAAACATTGCAGAATTTTTCTAATTTTAATGGACTTTAATAGAACCCAACATTTAATACTTAACTCAACACTTAACAGTTTTTTTCAACGGAGTTTCAAAGGACTATAAACAATCCCAAACGAGGCATAAGGGTCTTATCTAGCGAAACGATTGTCATTTTTGACAATAAAAATAACAAATATACACTTTTAAAGCACAACTTCTCGTCATGTAGATCCGGTCGTGATGCGCCAGCTGACCCCACTACGTCACCGCAATACGTCATGACGTCAAGAGGTCACAGAGGACGAACGCGAAACTCCGCCCCAGTGTTTACAAGCGTCTTAGAAGAGGACCGTTCCTACGTTGTTGTATGTCAACTGATACTAATTAATGTCTTTGTGGCAGTTTATTGTTTAAAATGGTCCGCAAATGTGCGTTTTATATATGTAACACATGACCTCCCTACGTCACTACGCATTTACGTTAGATCGCGCTGGACCGGACCTTGACGAAAAGTTGTGGTTTAAAAGTATATATTTTTTTTTTCTTGTCAAAAATGACAATCGTTTCGCTAGATAAGACCCTTATGCCTCGTTTGGGATTGTTTATAGTCCTTTGAAACTCCGTTGAAAAAAACTGTTAAGTGTTGAGTTAAGTATTAAATGTTGGGTTCTATTAAAGTCCATTAAAATTAGAAAAATTCTGCAATGTTTTCTTCAAAAAACATAATTTCTTCTCGACTGAACAAAGAAAGACATCAACATTTTGGATGACAAGGTGGTGAGTAAATTATCTGGATTTTTCTTTTAAGAAAATGGACTAATCCTTTAAGAAGAATTTTCTTTCTCCATTTTTATTTGATGCTGCATCATTTGTGACATGTGCTGTCAAATTTAGTCGAAATTAGCAAATTTTCAAAAAAAATAGTTGTTCATATTTTGACATTCTCTATTAAAACAATGCATGATTTGGTGGAATATAACAAAATATGACAGCACTACACCTGTTTTTAGTTGAAAGAGTCAGCAAAGTTAAATTACCAGAAAAAACCACATCCATACATTAAATTACCACATCAATACCTTAAAATCACTGATAAAACTATAAGATTTAGCACACACAAAGCAAAAACATAATCAATATATGTTAAACTTTTTTTTCTTTTGTTTGATTGACATTGTGACAGACTGCTTAAAATCTAAGTAATCTAATATAATTTTACACATCAGATATTTTTACCCAACAGTTAACCAAACATTTACTTAAGACATAACAGATTATAGATCCTACCTGCGTGAATTCTTATCAAAGCAGATATTTGTAAAACTTTAATTTTGTGTAGATGTCTATATCTCCGGGTCGCGCACTCACTTCAGATGTCAGTCAGTCAGCGTGAGGAGATCGCTTTTGAGTCGTGTCGCTCTTAATAACTCTTTAACAATAATCAGGTACCGAACTTTATCTCTCTTAATGACTCTTTTAACATCAAGCAAGTCCTGCAGTCTATTTTCTAAGTCTTGCATAAAAGCGAAACGAAAATGAATTGAGACGCATCTTTGCATTAGATTAAGCATTAGGAGGACGGGAACGTTACACCTCAGACGTATAAATATAGATCATTTCAGATGTCCAACGAGCATTTAGAGCATTGGATTTGCTAGACGATTTGGTTAATGTTCTTATTTCTATGAAAACCTTTGAATAATTTAGACAGGATCCTATTTGTCTGCGTCTCTGTTCATTCAACTATGGGCTGGACCAAGGGTCAAACAGAAATTGCGCGTTGCGTTAATCGGCGTTAATAAAATTAGTTGCGTTAAAATGAATTTGCGTTAACGCGTTATTAACGCGTTAATTTTGACAGCCCTAATAAAAATACATTATATATACATAACATTTATTTTATTTATACATGTATTTGTGTATTTATACATACATAATAATTACACACAATACACACACACACACACACAAATATATTATGCAGACTATGTAAATAATCGCATATTTCAACTTTAATATCAACCTTACACCTTAATTTATTAATAAATGTAATTATTACCTTATATAATTATACCTTAATTTCGCACACAATGTAATTATTAAAGCTCTCTCAGGTGTCTTATTCATATTGCTTCATAGGATGATCGCTCCACTCGGGGAGATGAGAGATCTTCTGTTCAGTGCTGGGCTCGATCGGCCAACCCCAGGCTTTGAAGAAGGACGACAGATTCATGTCCACCACCTTGGAGAAGGTCTCAGCGTACAGATTCATCTTGCCTGGATTGTTATTGGGCACTTCAGTCATGTCATTATAGGCAGCAAAAACCTTCTTGAAAGCATCCCAGCCAAATTTGTCTTGAAGCTTAAAAAATATTAAGTGTATACGATTATGAATACAGTGATAATAATTCTTGTATTAAACAACTCACTTTATATTATGGAAGATAATCATTTAAAATGTTTATTAATGCTGCCATAAATTTTTTTTATTACAAATAAAAAACTATTGAGCAAGTACATAAAAAGTGTTCAAAACTGTCTACAACTGGCAATGGTAAGCTTATAATAATGGTTTTCATTTTAAACTGTCGGGTGCGATTTTGCAAGTAATGTCAATTTGAGTTGAACTGATTTAAAGAAAATTAAAACTGCAAGCAGTGATGGAAGGGCCCTCGCACACATGACACCGCCACGCCGTGGCATAAGAATTAAAGGGAACAGTAGTTAATAGGCATTTAAGCATGTAAACATAGGTGAACCATTTAAAAGTGTAGTATAATGTGCCACATTTCCTGTTGCTAATTACAAATGACAGCGAGGTAGCATCGTGTAAGATAGCATGAGAGAAAGAGAGAAAGAGTGAGCGAGTGTGTGTGACTATATGTAAATTTTGGCACGTAGATGTGTTCAGTCCAGGACTCTTATTGATCATGTAAAATGTAGGGCAGATCAGACATTGCATAATCATTGTAAACATGTCACTTCCTGTTGCCAGCTGGTGGCGCTATAACCATAAGTGACTATTGACATGTAGATGTGTTAAGTCCAGGACTCTTATTAATCATGTGAAGTTTGGGACAGATCAGACATTGCATAATCATTGTAAACATGTCACTTCCTGTTGCCAGCTGGTGGCGCTATAACCATAAGTGACTATTAACATGTAGATGTGTTCAGGTCAGGACTCTTAGCAATCATGTGAAGTATGGGACAGATCGGACACTGTATGCCTGAGTTCCAGCAACCTGTTTCATAGCGAAACATCAAACTTTGGCTGGCCGAAACAGACACAAATTTTAAGGTAGAATCAAATCCTTTGCAATTTAGCATCACAAGTGCCCTTAAGATGATCCGACGAAAACTGTAGGAGTTAGTTAAAGTATGACTGCTGGAAATGAGAAAAACTGAGCCAAAATCTGAGACATAATTCAAAATAGCTGACTTCCTGTTTGGTGTAGGGTGTTGCTCCAAGAGACTTTTTTGTAGGGCTTGTAATAATACATGAGCATACCGAAATTCGTACATGTAAGTTAAACACAGTCCAAGGGCTGCTTCATTCAATATTTGAAAGTGGCGCTAAAACATGTTTCTTCAGTTTGCCAGCTGGTGGCGCTATGGCTATAAATGAAAATTGTTATGTAGATGTGTTCAGGTCAGGACTCTTAGCAATCATGTGAAATTTGGGACAGATCGGACATTGTATGCATGAGTTCCAGCAACTTCCTGTTTCATTGGAAACATCAAATTTTGTCGGGCCAGAACCGACACAAATTTTTACGTAGAGTCAAATCCTTCGCAATTTAGCATCACAAAGGCCTTAAGATGACACTCACCAAATATGAAGATGATCCGACGAAAACTGTAGGAGGAGTTAGTTAAAGTATGACGCCTGGAAATGACAAAAACTGCGCCCAAATCACAAAAATAACTCCAAATAGCTGACTTCCTGTTTGGTTTACGGCTTCGCTCCAAGAGACTTTTTTGTAGGTCTTGTCATGCTACAGAAGCGTACCGAATTTCGTAATTGTACGTCAAACACAGTCCGAGGGCTGCTTCGTTGAAAATTTGTAGGTGGAGCTATAGAGCCATTTTCCCACGCATAATTCCAAAGCCTACACCACATGTCAATTTTCATCACTCTTGACATCTGTGCAAAATTTAATGAGTTTTCGAGTATGTTTAGGCCCTCTAAAGAAAGTCGGAGAAAAATAATAATAATAATAATAACTCCTTGAAGAACAATAGGGTCCTCACACCCCGGTGTGCTCGGGCCCTAATAACTCCTCAAGTACTTGCAGTTTATGTAACTTCAAACGGAGTTGGCAAAGGAAAAGTTATGGGTAGCAGCTTTAACAAAAACAAACAATATTGCTTTGAGCTGTCATAAAAAATATGTATTCAACATGTAACAAAAAAGTACATGATCAAAATTTAATGATGTGTGGAAAAACATAAAACTAATAAGCAGGCTGTTCCTACCTGCATGTAAGTCTCCAGTGCTGTCCACACGGTCCATTTTTCCAAATCCCTGCCACCTTCGACATAATCTCTGATGGAATTCTGGCGACTATCTAGGATCATGGCTTCGTGAGCAGTAGCCCTGTCAACACCAAGCACCTCCTCATGCACATACACTGACCACAGGTTGCAGGTGCACTCAGTTGTGTGTGGAGGAAACTCCCAAACTTCAAGCTGCTGGTTATGACCAAGCTCGTGTGTAAATCCCCACAAACCACTTTCACTGGATTTATTTGAAATCAACAGGTCTGGGGCAGAGGTGGATTGAATCATGATGGGATATCCAGAATGCATAAAGCCTAAGCAAAAAGAAAATAGGAGTGCTGAGTTAAACATTCTGGTCAGGGCTGGTGTTGAGAAACCCAGAGGTCTAACAGGACACTTTAAATGTACATTACGCAGAACTATACACACTGTGTCAAGATATTTAATGTTTTTGTGGTTAGACAGATTTAATACAAAAGTACATGTGCAGTACCCAAAATGGTCAGCAAACCATGGGCAGCTCGCTGTTTCATTCTCTAAGAGACTTCTACAAAATATTTTTTTGTGATATTTCATTAGTTTTTTCAAATTGCTTACACACTAAAAGTGTTACTTAAGGCCAAAGCCCTTTTCACACAAACATTCCGGAAAATACACGAAAAATGCATTTTGGATCGTTTGATTTTTGTTCATTCACACAGCCTGTGATTTGCCAGCATCTGCAAGGTCCCGGAAAGACACGTGACCTGTTGAAAGTCCTGTCCTATCTTCTACGCAGCGTCTTAAGTTTGCATATTATTTATTATTTCTCTCCCCAAAAACAACTTGCGTGCATTTTTGTTAATGATAAGACTATAAAGGAGCGCGTCACGCACCGTTCTATGCTGGTGAATGATCTCAGCTTCAGGGTGGATATTTGACGAGCTCCCTGATATCTGCTTTAATGCAGTTTTCAGACATTTCTCATCGTGATTGTTAATATGCATTTAAAACCCCCGTTTTGAGGAGCTGAACGATATATCTTGTTGGGATGACGTGTGGGCATTTTTGTTTATTATGAGCTCAAGTGAGCACGTGACGCGATATTCTTTATGCTGCTGAATGATCTTCGCTTAAGCGCAGTAAGTGACAAGCTAACTTACCTGAAATCTGCTTGAGTCCAGTTTGCTGACATTTCTCGCCGTGAATGTTGATCTCCATGTAAATCCCTCATTTTAAAGTGTTGAACCAACTTAATGTTGCCATGACACGCGTGTCCTCACTACGGCACTCATTGTTTATGCGACTCATTTATAATTTCCTAATAACTGCTTCAATCTAGTTTGGGACATTTCTCGTTATGAATGTTGATATGCATGTAAATCTCTCATTTTAAAGAGCTGAGCAACAAATTTTGTTGTGATTACATGCATGTCCTCACTACGAAACGCCCATTACAGCATTGTTTCGGCTTCTTGTTCACACAGAGGGTTTTCCGTGTATCTTACTAGGTCTTCTTTCCGGCAACAATCACAGAAGATTTACAGAACATGTTTGCGTTCACACAGAAGCTTGTCTGGCAATTTTATGGGTATTTTCTGGGACCAAAGGTCTGTGTGAATGGGGTTCAACTCAGTGAAACCATGTAATCATATATCTAATCTTCAGACCAAGCCTGCAAAACTGCACACACATTACAGGCTTAAAACTCAGTTTAGTGCTATTGTAAAAAATTTTTTTTGCAAAACTTTAAACACAGTTCTCTACATAAGACACATTATTGAAAACTAACAGCTCTTGTGTTTCATTGGGAAAACAATGCCATTAAAAATGGCTCACTAATTTACTGATGATTAACTACACAAAGTTATAAGAAATCTGTTTACAAATCAAAGCTTTAGCACCATATAAAGGCTTTGAAATTTTGAAACACTTGCAGAATGATCAGTAAGCCATTATTAAGTCTTAAATGAAGTCATATGGACTGCCATTGTAATCCACCTACTGTAAGCGGCTCTCAGTAAATTATTTCCTTTTCTGTATTGTTTGGAGATGTAAGAGTAAGTGGATGATGTCAGCATGCTCTTTTTTGAGTAAATAATCAAAAGCATCTCATACCGCCAGATATCTGAACATCTGCAACAAATCGCTCCTTGCGGGGGAACTTATGAGGTAATGCCGCCAGGTCAGCTATGCCTCTCATTATTGCATCCCAATGTTTCGCCACCTCATCAGGACAATCCAGACTCCGTATCACACTTGACTCTAATGTGATGATGATGTTCTCAAACTCAAGCTCTGCCCAGGGGGCTGGCGCCTGACAGATCCCACCAACCCAGTCAGCTACACTAGTCTCTCCTGAAGGGACAAAAGCAAGTTAGCATTTCAGATTTTACTACAGTCATTGACTTTTGATGACAAACATTACACAAACATTTCACACACATATGCATCTCATTATGATACTCATTGAATATGAATTTACTTTAGACAGAGATACTGATTATTGAACTAAATAGCTCCAAACTAAATCTGGCAGAATTAAATCTAATTTAATTGAACATTCTTACCAGACTTGAAGTATGGAGCCTTTACTGCGGTCTGCACCACAATTTCCACCCCATTCACTTTGGCTTTAGGAGGTGCAACTAGGTAGATGAGCCCTCCCCATAGATTACAGATTTGGACCATTTCATTGTCCAACAAGAATCGCTCACAGACCACAGGAGCTCTTTTCAAAACTTTTGCAGTCGAAAGGTTATCAGTCTGACAACCATTCAAAACTTCTGCAGTCGAAAGGTTATCAGTCTGACAACCAATCTGGACCTGTAGACAGTTACATTAAAACATGTTGCTATCACACTATTAATCTGCAATAAATTATCTAATTACAATGTTAACAAAAATCTGCTATATACTGTATAAAATTAGTCTGGACACATCATAATAATGTACTTGAGGGTATTATTTTGATTACCTTCCAGTTTTTCCCAATGAGCTCTGAAGGAATAATTATGTGTGTCCTCATACCAGGAGAAAGATACAAGCCTGTGCTTATCCATTCTTCAGAGCCTGAAAGAAGTAATGTGCTGTTTAATACACCATAACAACTCTCGCGTGTAACAGGTCAATTCCCCCTACTTGCTATCTTCAACAAAAGGAATAACATTTTCCCCTTGATTTAAAAGGAAAACTTCCATACCACCAGTGTTGGCGCTGATATGAACTCTTGCATCAGTCACAGTGTGCAGGTCAGGTATATCCTTAATGATGTATGGCAGGAGAGCATCAGGGTCAGACATGGTTTTGTAAAGTTCAGTCCCAATTTGGAGCATCAGGCAGTCTTTGGGAGTTTTAACAGGATCCTTACTACTAACCTGTGGAACACCAATCTCTTTCACCATGTCGGTAAAAAGAGTTACCACTGAATTATAAAAAGCACAGTCATGTGCACGCATGTGAAGGTAGCTTGCACAATCATTGCCAAGTTGTTTCAAGCAGCCCTCTTCTTTAGGAGTAAGTTTGTACCCTTTGGTTACATGATTTCCTAAGTATCTCAGTCCATTCCGAAAATGGTACACATCTTTAAAGCTATCATTGATTTCTGGGGCTTTGTATAATCCTCCAGTCACAGTGTTGTCCAAAATACTCAGTCCCATCTTGTTAAGAATGAAATTTCCTGGGTAATCAGTTATCACATTGCTGCCATTGTTTTCATGGGCCCAATACCAGGCATGACCTCCAATCAGAAGACCACCTCCTTCTGCCACAAATTCTTGGATCTTTTCACATTCGGCATCACTGTAGGAAGTACAGACGTAGACACTGAGATCTTCTTTCAAGTCCGTTAACAGGCAGTTCAGACCAGATTTGCTCAGTATCTTTTGGGCTCCTGTTAGACTTGGTATGATGCCAATAACACCTTTACGCCCCTCATCAAGCCAGTTAATAGCATTTATCAGGAAAGTGGACAGAGATTCACGGCCCAGGTAGCCTTCGTGGGTAACCACAATTACCCGTCCTTGTCCATAGTAGGCGCCGGCAATAAATGTTTGTCCAGTTGGAGTGACTGCAATAGGAAATGCTAATGGTCCATGCACCATCAGATCAGATGCAACATTCCTGCCTTGGATGTCAAACTGTGGCACACCTTTTAGCAGGAATTCTAGATCATTCTTAAAATCCTTAACGATTCTGAAAAATAACAATAAAATAGTTATGAGAAATAGTTTAAGAAGTGTGTTTATGAAAGTGCATAGGTTAAATCTAAAATATTTGCTGAACTTACGATACAGCAGGCCAACTAGATGGGATAGTTGAAGGAACAGGGAATACGGCACGTTCTCCTGTGTGTTCTGTAAAGTAAATTCCTGCAACGCTGCACACCTTGTTTCCAGGGAAGTTCAGAAAAACATTCTCCTCTGAATGAGAGTAAGACCAGTACCATGCTTGGCCAGCAATAATCAAACCACCCCCCGCTTTGACAAAAGCAATCAAATCCTTTGCACAAGCATCAACGCTGTAAGCATCTGTGATATATACAGCCAGGCCTTTCCGAAAATCTCCAAGCTCTGTGCTGATAGGCGAATTGCGGAAGTTGTCAGCTACTGGACCTACATTTTTCTGAATCCCTACAATGCTGGCATCACCGGTACATGGCATGAGCCACATCAGGGCATTCTCTATCAGGTTGGGGAAACGGGTCAAGTAGTCTTCGTGTCCCAACACCACCACACGTCCCTGACCGTAACGAGATGCAGCCATCAGAACTTGACCTCTTGGATTCATGGCAAGTGGAAAGGCATCTGCACCGATCAGCAAAAGATCACTTGGCACCGCTTTTCCTTGGAGGTCAAGCTCACTCAGACCAGTCATGATGGTGCAGTAGTCATTTTCACAAACCATTATGCTTTAGTTGGTCAAAAACCCTCTGAAGAAAGAAAAAAATTTAAGTATATGTTTAGAATCGTCATATATGCTACAATCTGTACTCTACAATAAAGCATTTTAAATACAAAAGAATAAGTTCCAAGCCTTAGGTTTGGGTATTGCAGTATTTACATGCTCTTGACAATGCTGTGGCAATTTTAATTACTGAGGCTAAAATGGTCTGTTGAAAATTGTATTCTTTGCAAGAAAGGTCAAGAGTCATACAGATAATTCAGCAGAGTGTAAGACCCTAGGTCCCTTTTATATGCATCTTATATGGCTTTTTCCAGCCATTCTCAAAAATATGGTACATAACATTTTACATAATCCAATCCATCTTTCTCAGCTGTTAACATATCTAAAGCTAATCTGTTTTGAATTACATTGTCTCTTAATCTGACTCTTTTCATTACTGATGACTATTAATGTACTTGATGTATTTTGTGCTAAAAGTAAGACAATTTTATTCTTTTGTTATCAGCGGTAGGAGGTTTATCCACGGCAGCTTTGGTTCTACATGCATCAGTCTCCGTTTATCAGTTCATAGGTCTAGGACTTTCCTGCAGTTGCTAGCGTACACTGAAGAAGTTTATTTTAATCCCAATCTACATGAATATCAGTTTACCATTATATCTACAGGAATATGTGAAGTTTATGCAATGTGTGTCATGTGTTATGGAGTATTTGTTTCATAGTAGTTTAAAGAACCATCTGGACCAGCTGTGTGTATTCATTTAAAGAACCATCTGGACCAGCTGTGTGTATTCATGTTTCAGGGCACAAAGGGTTTTAGTATTAGCAAATAGCCAAGGGTCAAATACAGTTGTGTTCAAAATTATTCAACCCCAACTGAAATTGATTGTTTTGGCCGGTTTGACATTGATTTTGATCATTCAGTCATCCTGCTTACAATTACATCAAAGAGGCATGTGTAGGTCAGACAAATATAACATAACATTTATAATGAAATAACCACAAATGTCTTTTCTGTGCTCACATCATTTTCAGTTTTATTCAACCCCCAAGTGACATTCAATCTTAGTACTTAGTAAAACATCCTTTTACAGTTAAAACAGCTTTTAAACGTGAAGCATAGCTTGACACAAGTGTCTTGCAGCGATCTACGGGTATCTTCGCCCATTCATCATGGGCAAAAGCCTCCAGTTCAGTCACATTCTTAGGCTTGCGCACTGCAACTGCTTTCTTTAAGTCCCACCAGAGGTTCTCAATCGGATTTAAGTCTGGTGACTGCGATGGCCACTTCAAAATGTTCCAGCCTTTTTTCTGCAACCATGCTCTAGTGGATTTGGAGGTATGCTTGGGATCATTGTCCTGTTGAAAGGTCCAACGTCTTCCAAGCCTCAGGTTTGTGACGGACTGCAACAAATTGTCATCCAATATCTCCTGGTACTGAAGAGAATTCATGGTACCTTGCACACGCTGAAGTTTCCCTGTACCTGCAGAAGCAAAACAGCCCCAAAGCATGATTGACCCCCCACCATGCTTCACAGTAGGCAAGGTGTTCTTTTCTTCATAGGCCTTGTTTTTCCTCCTCCAAACATAGCGTTGATCCATGGGCCCAAACAGTTCTAATTTTCCACAGAACACTATCCCAAAACTTCTGTGGTTTGTCCACATGACTTTTGGCATACTGCAGTCGACTCTTCTTATTCTTTGGAGACAGCAAGGGGGTGCGCCTGGGAGTTCTGGCATGGAGGCCTTCAGTACGCAGGGTGCGCCGTATTGTCTGAGCAGAAACTTCAGTACCCACATCTGACAAATCTTTTCTCAGTTCCTCAGCAGTCACACGGGGACTTTTTTCCACTCTACGCTTCAGATAGCGCACAGCAGTCGCAGTTAGCATCTTTTTTCTGCCACGACCAGGAAGCGTTTCAACAGTGCCCTTTGCCTTGAATTTGCGAATGATGCTTCCTATGGTGTCTCTTGGTATGTTTAACATCTTTGCAATCTTCTTATAGCCATTGCCCTTCCTGTGAAGATTAATCACCTCTTCTCTTGTCTTCCTGGACCATTCTTTTGACTTCACCATGTTTGTAACCACACCAGTAAATGTTTAGAAGGAGTTGAGTATCACAGTCATTTTAAAGCTGCCTAATTGGTGCTTATTAGGCTTTATTGCTGTTCCCTGACATCCACAGGTGTTTTCAATACCTGATTGAAAACACCTCAATGAACCTCTGTTCTTCAGAGTGGTAGTTCTTTAAGGGGTTGAATAATTGTGTCAATGAAGAATTCACAAAAGAAACATTTACTACTATATTACAAAACCAATTGATGTCATTTTAGTTGCATGTGGTTCTTTAAGAAGTCATTGTAGGATTTCATTCTGAATACAATAACAAATGTACACTAAATTCCCTAAAACCCTTAACAGCATTGGGGGTTGAATAATTTTGAACACAACTGTAGGTCATGGAAAGGAGACACTGGTCTGAGGGATGTCATGTGGTTCTTGCCTGAACAGAAACATATTGTTTTAAGCATGAGGGAGGGAACAAAGACCTATATATTTACCAAGCCCTGGCTCATAGGGTCAGACTAGTTTTGGAGGATCCTCCCAGGACTTCACTCTGGTTCTGGGGGGATTCACCAGGGCAGGCTCGGCTTCTTATTTGACATGAAAATAAAAGTCTATCTCTTGAAATCGAAACCTAAGACTGAAGATTGTTTCATTTGAGGAAAAAGAAAACCACAACATTTGGTGCCGAAACCCGGGATAGAAAGGAGCTGGACAGTCGCACCACCTAAGCGAACCTGACGAGCAACACAAACAGCGTATGGCCATATACATAAGGTAAGCACTTTTTGCTTATTTATTAGGTTTGTGTTGTTTGCCAGAATTTGCTCCAGGTGGTGAGAAATTTAAGCTCTAAATGTAAGAACCATATATGTGAACTGGGTTTTGATTTCAAGGGTACAACTAACTAAGGCATGCATGCATGAATCTGTATTAAATTACTTTGGCTTTGATGATCACGGTGAATTGAAACAGATTTTAAGTTAAGAGAATGCGCAAGAGTTTGTATGCAAGGTTGCATATGTCTACGTTTGTCGGAGAAGTGAATAACGTAGAGGTTTAATTTGGTTTAATTTGAAGTTAAAAGTTTAAATCATTATGTTGAGGAAGTGGATTAATGATTGTTTATTTGGTTAATGTAAAAAAGGACACGCAAAAGTTTAAATTGTTACGTCGGGGAAGTGCAGTGACGATTGTTTAATTATTTAATGATTTGTGTTTGAGTGTGTATGTATGCAGCTGCAGTGTGTGAGTTAGTGAGAGAAATGTGAACTTGCATCTGGTTAGCAGAGAGAGAGTGTTAGAGTGTGGAAGAATGAGCCCTAAAAAATAAATAAATAAATAAAATAAAGAGAGACAAAATAAATAAAGGGTTTGACATAAACGCTAATTGGTTATTACTGAAAAATGGTTGGGTCAACAATTTGGTTTATAAGTTATCAAACATACATTTTAAATTTAAGGTTTGATCAAAACAATTGACACCAGATGGGACATCAAAAAGAGCACAGAACCAGAGACCACAGCTGGCTTTCTCAATGGACAATGCAATCAGGTGGCCACCTACAGAGATGAGCAGTTTTGCTTGTTTAAAGATTGTATTGTTCACCTGAGAGGGCTCGGGGTGGTCAAATCACAAGTGCTCTTCCAAATTTAAGAATAAAAAGGGCAAATTAAAGATTACTAGATTAAATGATAAGAATAAAGGGTTTCATTTTCAAAAGGAATGTGTGCTAGGACAGATAATGGTTTATTGTGTGAATGAGTTTTATTTTTTGTCGTTGAGTGGCTTGGATAAAGATTTAATGTTAAGTTGAGAAAATGCCTAAGAAGTTTCGCGAAAGAGTCATGAGGAACCTGAGTGTTACCGTGTCGGGGCAGACACGTTGGGGTTCGAAGAGAAGAGTACTCAAATCCTGTAGGTCAGGTACGGTCTATGTGTTATTTGTCTTGTTGTTTTGAAAGGCCGGGGCTGATAAGAGATATTGTTTTTGTTTTATTTGTCATGTCGGATTGGTAAATTGTGTAAGTGAATCTTTTCCACGTTGATGGAAGTGTAGTGGAAAGATGAACTTGGCCAGGTAGTCTAGATAGAGTTGTTTTATTTTATTTGTGTGAGAATGTAATGTGTCTGTGATATAATGAGTCTGTGTGAGCATGTCTGAGATGGAAAGAGTGGGGGCTGAGTGAGTAGTGGGTGTGTCTTGCTCCTGGGGCTCTGCAGAGCCCACAGAGAGGTGTTGTGTTACAGGAGTGAATGGTTGTTTAAAACTATAAAAAAAGGGAATAAAGTTTAAAGGATGTGAAAATGAGTAAGAATATGAGTATGTATAAGAGACAGTTATAAATGCTGGGTATTAAAGATTAGATTTGAAGACATTGTGGTTCTGAGGTATTGTAGCTAAAAATATTAGTTATTACAGTGAAGTATACAGCTACTTCTAGAAATTAAATAATTCATTTAAATGATTGATTAAAATAAAATATTGTGCTCAATAGGAAAAGATTGCTTGTCCAAAAAAGGACAGATGTTCGTGATGGTATTTGACTTTATTTGCAAAACATTACAAAATATTATAAAGGAAATTTTATTTTAAAGACACATTGGAAATTTAAGTAACTATTTGGAGAATATATAAATTGGACAAATAAAAACAATAAGTTTGTGAAGTGGTTAAATGAGAAATAATTATAAAATATAAGGTGTGTTATATTGCAAAGAAAATATTATGGCAGTCACATTAATGGAAAAATAAGGATTAAACAATTGTTGTGTGGAGAATTAGAAAATAGAATAATTGGATGTTCAAATGAGGAAACATTTGATGTGGCATTGTGTGAGGAGAAATACAACTAAATAAAAATATAAACTAATGAAAGATAAGAGGAGATAATTAACAGACAAAGAAATGCTCAAAGGGAGAAGGAGAGAGAGAGAGAGAGAGAGAGAGAGAGAGAGAGAGAGAGAGAGAGAGAAAGGGAGGGGGTTCTAAATGGTCACCAGATTTGACCTGTAAAGGTCAACTCTCATTGCTTGAGGGAATTGTGGGATTAAGCAAAATCTAGCAGAAAGACAGAGGCGAAGCTTTGAAAGAAAAACAACAAATTAGAGAAAAAAAGAGTAGAGACCAAGTTATTAAAGGTGGAAATAAAGATGAAAAATTAAAAAGGACAGAAAAATTATTAAAAGGTGAATGACACAGATAAATTATATAAAGAAAAAAAAAAGATTTAACAAAATGAAGAGGAGTCTTCATCTGATGATTGAAGGTGGTCACAAAATAAATTTTATTTTAAATTGAAAGGCAATATTTTGCAATGGGTTAAGTTAAACCTTGAAAGGCTGAAAGCTCTCATCCTTTGACATTCAAGAATCCTTTGACATTCAAGACATCCTTTGACATAAAAGGCTGGCAAGAAACAGACAATGAAAAACTGTGTGTGACATCAAAGTGTTGGAGTTGCAAAGAGAGGAGTAACTCATAAACTGGACTGAGAACACATTCTATTTGAATGGGACTATAATTGAACTCAAGCAGTGAAGGGGGCACTGCATATGTTCAGAGACAATTACAAGGATGAAACACCAAAAAGACTGAGTGGAGTCCAGAAGGAGACTCACAAAGACAATAATTTTCTTGGAGACAAGAGAAAAACTGGACACTGAACTTTCCATCTTATTACAAGCCGTTGAGTGAAAAAGGGGAAAGAGTAAACAGCCGTTCAATGTTTAGTAAAGACCTTGATACTATAGGGACACAGACAATCTTTATGAGAAAATCAGCTAGACAAATTTAAAGGCTGATGAAGAACTTATGTTGTTAGGTGTGACTACCTGTTCTGAAATCAAATCAGACTCCTATTAATCTGACAGGAAGAAATGCATAATGAAAATTGGGGGTTTTTTGAATTTGGGTTCTACAGAGGAAGTTAGAACTCCAATGATGGTACTAAGCTAAAAAGCAAATAAAAATGGCATAGAACAGCTTAGGTTAGTCTGGTTGATTAATGGTAAAAAGTTGATAAAATGATTGGTTGTCATTGAGTTATAGGGACACAGGAGAACAGTTGATTTTGCCAGCATGGGCAAACAGATGTGGAAGCTAAAAAGGGCCTCAGAGTGTCAGGAGATCTTTTCAGATTGTATAGAAGTGAAAAATCTCAGTCAAATATTATTATCATAGATGTACATGGGGCAAATAAGTGGAATTAAAATAAATTATTTGATTCATGAGAAGAATAAAGATTTTGAGTTGAGATATGAAGGGAAAAACTGATGTGACGGATAAGAGAGAAGAAAAATTTGACTATTATCTACATTCACAAGGGATGGTAGATAAAAGGTATAGAAAAGGAATAATCATCAAAGCCATACTTAACAAAATGTGTGAAAATACTAATCGTAACAGAAGTTATGTTTTACCTTGTATTAATGAGCATGTAAACTAACAAACGTACACCTTTAACACTGCATGAAATATTCGCCGATAGACCTATGCGTAGTGTAAAAACATCTGGAATTAAGTGTTATATGAAGAAACTAATTGTCTATGTATTGAGTTATTTGTGTACAGAAAAAGCTGAAAGGAGTTGAGGAGGAGATGAGACAACATGTTTCATTGTGCGAGATGATCTAGCTTATCTGAGGGTCGAGAGGTCGGAGGACCCTAAACACGGCCACAGGTGGCCTAACTCTGGGAGACAGAAGGATGAGACCAGCCCCAGAAATGTCCAAGTGGGAGGAGCAGCCAATGCAGCAGAGGTTGTAGGAAGGAGAGAAAGAGAAAAAATGCCATGATATGAAAGAAGAAACATCAAAACCAAATCAAAGTAAAAGCAATTCAAGTATACCGATGGATGGAGAGCAAAGTTTTGAGCACCGAGAGGAAGAAGTGAAAAAGAGAAATTGTCAAAAGAAATTGAATTGAAAAGAACGAAGCTGATTACTACAGAAGATTTGCATTGCTACAGTCAATTAAAGAACGAAGCCGATTACTACAGAAGATTTGCATTGCTACAGTCAATTAAACTTCCTGGCGATGGAAAGATCTGCAATAATCTCAAAGGAACAGACAAAGAAAGACTGAAAACATAGAGACATTGAACAGAGAACATAAGGTGGACATTTTATGGGAAACATCCCAAAGATAACAATGATACAAATGGGGAATATTTCAGTTAAGGAAATATGTTTCCAAAGTTGCTTTTTATGATTTAAACTAAACCAGCTTTTAATAAGGTAATAACAATTTCAAGTCCACATAAATATGATAAAGGTGATAATTCAACAAGAATTCTTATGGATAAGGGGAAAAGTTAAGGTCAACTTATCTGGACAATATTTAGGGCCCGGTTCCCCAAAACGTTCTTTTCGCTAAGTAGTTCTTAACCTTTTCCTTAACCTCTCTCTTAACTCTATGGCACGGTTCCCAAAACGTTCGTACGCTAAGTATATCTTCTGTAAGTCACACTTTCGTAAGGTTGGTCTGGACCATTCGTAAGCTCTCTCTTAGCGTTGTTTGAGCGCAAAACGCTATCGCCGCAGTCTTTAGAAATCAGCGCAGCGCAGTACAAGTCAAACAATGGTATGCTGACAATGATTTTATGTTATGGACATTTTTAAGACCTATAATAGAATATGTTTGCAATGGATAGAGGACTATTTATGCAGTTGACTTTATTTGGTATCAGAACTAATGAATCAAAGACGGCGCCAGTGTTTGTTCCTCATTGAAGTCTGTTCCCTCTATGTTTATAACGTTTTCATCACGTTATATTTATAATTTAATTCGAAAGATCAAAGATTTCAATTGGTTATACTAAAAAGCAATAATATCATGTATTCTATTACACAATTTATTAAATATTTCATATTTGACAGTTTTATGTCTTTTAACATATAGCCTGTCATTTTCTTTTCTTTTTTCTCTACTGTTTGATTTAAAACTGTTATGTTTCCAAACATAATAAATATATATTATACATATAATATGATTCATACTGTAAAAATAATTGACTTACAATCAAGAACAGTCAAGATACATTACATAAATGCACACATATACATCTCAGTAGCCATTAAAACTTTCAATGTATATAAAGAATAAACATATAATGTGATAAAAACGCGATAAAAAGACTAAACTAAAGGGAAACACAGGGGGAACAGACTTTCACACAACACCGGTAACCCCGTAACCGTTTAGTCCATGCCAATTTTTTTTTTATTCGGCAACACTTAAAACCTTTTGACAATTTGCCTGACGTGGCTAAATAAAAAAAATTGCCTCCCAAGACAACCCATTATGGAGCTGCTGGATCTTCTCAGACCATAATTCTGTTTATATATCTCTCTCTCTCTCTCTCTCTCTCTCTCTCTCTCTCTCTCTCTCTCTCTCTCTCTCTCTCTCTCTCTCTCTCTCTCTCTCTCTGTTCATTGTAGATATTGCTTTTTATTGAAAACATTAAACAATGGCCAGCAATACCGCATTAAACTGAAGTAACTGCAGCTGCTTGCCAATCAATTCTGATCGTAGTACATTACCATTAGTATAAAAGGGTATTAAATATTTTTTAAAGTCGTAAAACCCATGTTTAACGTGTATGATTAGCGAGGAATACCCGGTTCGTCTACCCGTATTACTGACAATTTTATAATTTAATTAATAGTCTATATTTGACGGATAACTTAAACTATGTTAAAATAAATGTTACTGGAATAATTTGAGTAATGTTCCATTTGTATAGAGCGTGTTGTCTGTCTTAACGCCGTAATGCACCTTCGCGTGAAGTGGAGAATCGATCCCTGAGAGATCGATCGCAAATAATTCAGCACCTTAACTTGGGACAGCGACATTGTTACGTCGTACTTAGAGGCAGCGTGTTAAGAAGCTTCCTAAGAGACACTTCGGGGAACACACTTAGGAACATAAACAACTTTGCTAAGATATATCTTTTTGAGCCTTCTTAGCGTGCTAAGAGTGAGCGTTATTGGGGAACCGGGCCTAGGTCTTTTGGGAAATTCTGAGTTTAAAAATACATCTTGTAGGCCACAATTTGGAAATTTGTCAATGGTAGTAAATAACAAAACACTAAAAATAATAAAAAGGAAGGATAGATATTTCAGAATGGTACAGTAAAAATTCTGAATGGTACAGTAAGATTACAATCAAGAAAATATAAGCCTTATGGAAGGAATTATAGACTTAAGAAAATTAAATAGGAAATGCTTTATAACAAGAATTTTGAATGAATCAACTAAAAAACCTCTAGATCTATTATGAAGACATCAAAAAGTATAACTTAAAGTGTAAAAGTGAGAAGAGAAATGCTATTAGAAGAATAATATAATCAAATCAGAGAAACATATACATTGAAGATATTTGAAGATCCAATAATATCGATTGGAGAATTATTTTGGATTTGTAGAAAAAGAAAATATTTGACCTCGTTATCATAAGGAGGGAGAGAAAAAGTACTTAAATATGATGGAGACAGGAAATCACTACAAAAGAAGGATATTTAGAATCCTTATAAAAGGATGACCAAAACAATTAATCATAAATTATATGTAGATTCTGTTGATCAACCAAATGGATACCAAATTAGATAAAGGGATGGGATTAAGCTAAATAAGGAATTTAATAAAGTTTTGTCAGAATAAAAATACAGAATAAATAAATTATGTACAGTACTACAATCAAAAAGTAGATTATTAAGTTTACAAATAAGGCATTCATTTATCTTAGGATAACAACTAGATGCAGCCATTAGAAATACATGATAACATATACTGAATCAATTTTAATTAGAGGTTAGTGGGTAAATGAGACGTAGGTGTCTGGTTAGAGAACCAAATGGAAGTTAAAATATCAGGATGATGGAAAAATTTACTTGAAATCAACAAGAATGTTATATCAGGACTTACGTTACAAAACAGTATTGAATTACAACTGGTAGATAATATTGAGGTACCGACGATGATAATGATGATAATGATGATAATGATGATGATGAAGAAAAGGAATAAGCTGTATTTGTATCGAAACAAATATTTCGTATTATGAATGATTTACTTTTTGTTTTTATTTTTAGTAATTTTTGTTTTATTTGCTTTTTGGGTTTTATTTTGGTTACTTTTACTTTATTTTATTATATATTAACATAATGTTGACAACCAACAGCAGCGCAGAACCAATTGCGCACAAACTGTTTAGGGCTTAAGTTCTTTTACTTTTACATTCAAGACAAAATGAGAATGGAAAGACGTTTGTTCTTAATGTCCATAGTTCGAAGTGCTGTGGCATAATTGGGTAATTGGTAATGTATAGTGGCTTTCTTTAGCCACAAGATAGTAATAATGGAGACACGGAATTATGAAACAGCACTCCGGATTAAAATAAATAAACAGGAAAACTGAGGCTAGGTAAGCCTCAGAGCGGGGATTATGAAGTAGTTTATTTTAATCTTTAAATGTGCATCATGAGTTTACCATTATAATCCAACTATGCCTTATGTGTTAGGAGTTTAAAAGCCATCTGTGTGGGTTTAAAAGCCATCTGTGTGGATTTAAGAACAGTTGTGTGTATTCATGTGGGGCACAAAGGGTTTTTGTATAGGGAATAGCCAAGGGTCAAATAGGTCATGGAAAGGAGACACTGGTCTGAGGACTGTCATGTGGTTCTTCAAGTTACAAGCCTGAACAGAAACATATTGTTTGAACCAGGGAGGGGAGGGAACAAAGACCTATATATTTACCAAGCCCTGGCTCAGAGGGGCAGACTGATTTGGAGGATTCTCCCAGGACTACAATCTGGTTCAGGGGGGATTCACCAGGGCGGCCTCGGCTTCTTATTTCGTCCGGAAAGTAAAAGTCTATCTCTTGAAATCAAAACCTAAGACTGAAGATTGTTTCATTTGAGGAAAAGGAAAACCACAACAATATGAGCTTCATCTTTGACTAATAATGTATCAATTAGGTCTGAGGTGTGTATAAATAGAACCCCAGTACACTAGACCTTCACATCAACTGCAACTAGACCTCTGCAAACATGCCTACTATTCACCCTGAGACTAAAGTTTTGATTATCAAGAGGCTGAAGACCAGATCCAATGCTGATGTGGCAGACACCTTCAATGTGTCTCAGCATCAAGTACAGAGGATAAAAAAAGATTTGAAGAGACTGGAGACATATTTGACAAACCCAGGTCAGGCAGACCCCACAAGACAACTGCTTGAGGGGACCATTTGTTGTCTCAAAAATCCAAGGCCAGCCCATTTTCCACTGCAGCAGAGCTCCACGAGACCTGGTCACCTGAAGTCCCTGTGTCAACCAGTTTTATCTCGAAATGGCCTCGATGGTTGAATCAGTGCCCAGAAGCCAGCACTAAACAAAAGACAATTGAAAAACCATGTGGCATTTGCCAAGGCCCACA
This sequence comes from Misgurnus anguillicaudatus, assembly GCF_027580225.2. Taxonomy (NCBI): domain Eukaryota; kingdom Metazoa; phylum Chordata; class Actinopteri; order Cypriniformes; family Cobitidae; genus Misgurnus; species Misgurnus anguillicaudatus. The sequence goes on along the minus strand of NC_073360.2, from coordinate 14,509,219 downwards.
ACCTGCTAAAAGGATGGATGCTGGAAAAGCAGAAAGTTGATTTTTTCAGATGAATCTTCTGTTGAATTACACCACAGTCGCCTCAAATATTGGAGGAGACCTACTGGAGCGTGCATGGATCCGAGATTCATCCAGAAAACAGTGAAGTTTGGTGGTGGAAAAATCATGGTCTGGTTACATCCAGTATGGGGGTGTGTGAGAGATCTACAGGGTGAAAGGCAACATCAATAGTCTAAAATACCAAGAAATCTTAGCTACCTCTTATATTCCCAACCATAAAAGAGGCCAAATTCTGCAGCAGGATGGTGCTCAATCACATACTTCTATCTCCACATCAATGTTCCTCAAGGCGAAGAAGATCAAGATGATCCAGGATTGGCCAGCCCAGTCACCAGACATGAACATCATTGAGCATATGTGAGGTAGGATGAAAGAGGAACATGGAAGACGAAACCAAAGAATATTGATGAACTCTGGGAGGCATGCAAGACTGCTTTCTTTGCTATTCCTGATGTCTTCATCAATACATTGTATGAATCCTTGCCAAACCGCATTGATGCAGTCCTTCAAGCTCATGGAAGTCATACAAGATATTACATTTGGATCTCACAGCACCACTATTTAATTTGCTGAAATATTTTTGTATTTGCTGTACATTTCTGTACAAGCGACAAAACTTTTGTCTTGCCAAAATTTGATCTCTCTGTCTTGATTAAATGATAAAAAAAATTTAGTGAAACTAATTCATTTCATGTTATGGGGTGTTGCGAAATAGAAGGACAGAACACAAATGCAGACAGCAGTTTCTAACAGAAGACTTTTATTGTATAATAAACAGAAAACAAAACCCACGAGGGGGCAAAACAACATAAACACAAGAACTTAAACAGATGGAGTGAACACTAAACAGGACAAGGAACAAAACTACACTAAACACTAAACTGGATACACTTAACAATTAACTGACTAAACACTAAATCTACAATTGACTTGACTAGGCACAGTATACTCACAGGTAGGTAAACAAACGAACAAGCACAGAGCAACAAACACAAGGACATTAAATAGGGGAGAACTAATGAGGACATCAGGTGACATGGTTTCAACAATAAGGATGAGGATGACAAGGGAGCGGGGTAAAAGTGACAAGACACCGGGAACACGTGGTCTAGTAAAACCAATACTGAGACCACGTGATCCCACACAAAACATGAGTCTGTCATGATCCTGCCACAACACTGGAGCCGTTTCTCAATATCAAGGATAATTCCTTGGCAGGCCTAGTCCTTACAAGTAACTTCCTTCAAAGGCTAGGTGAGGCTCCTTTTAAGATTTCGGAGAACACGTAAATGGAACAGGCTAGCAAGTGCATGTCATTGCGTTAATAAAAAGTTGTGCTTTCTTTTAACAATTAACTTTTGATTTCAGCGCGCGAAGAGCGCGAAGGATACACATTTGCATCCTTTCCTGTATATGGGATATTTCTCGAACAAAGGACTCAGTCCTTGGCTGAAATTCCGAGGATCCTCGACATCGGAACAGTCCTTCGACGGACGTCGATGACGTAGCATCCTCGAAATTCTGGCTTCCGAGGATCCTTCCTTGACATTGAGAAATGGCTTAGATTAAACAAGATGGAGAAATGGCTTAGATTTCAGTGCATTTAACATCATTTGGGAGGGTTTTAGCTTTTTCTATGAGCTATTTCTAACACCAATTGATTAATTAAAAGTCAGGTTAATAGCAGGTGTTTCTACAAAATAGATAAGCGACAAGACTTTTGTTAGGGAGTGTAGATATATAGTCTATTGTTTACATCAGATTTCACTTGAACGTCTGGTAATAGAATATAATATACAATCTGAGGACTATTTACATCGTAACATGTAAGGGTATATGAGATTAACCCCCTGGGGTCCAAAAACGCGGGGCCGCGTTTTGACGCATTTTTTCCTGTTTCCTGTGACATCCACTTAAAATACTCCGTCATTCATAATCATACACATACATGTAATACATCATTCGAAACTGTGAAGTCTCTACTTTAATGTGAGTGCCTTCATAATAACAACAAAACTGTGTGCTTTTGGCAAATAAAGAAAATAAACAGGGAGTGCATTTCGACATCTCTGTCTCCTTGACCATTTTCCTCAAACACGTTTCAAACATGAACTGATAACTCCGCCAATACTTGTCACACGAACATGATACATATGTCTAAAGAAAGCCTGAAATGTCTACTTTTACATGATGTAATTTAAATCTGAAGAACTCATTGTCTGTTTGTGTAATCGACATGTAAGTAAAGAGAGGTACAGTTTTTCTGGCTCGACCTCATTAGCGCTAATGTAATCCCACCTTCCCTTGTGCGCGCCATTCATATGGAAATTACCTGATGCGGGCTATGCAAACAAGATCAACGCCCACAAACAATGCTTTAAGAAGCAGCGAGTTTTGACAGTTTCATCCACTTATCAACGCGTTCGGAAGATGACACGCTTTACAGGTGAGGAAGCTCTATGCTCCTGGACAGCGAGGAAGAAGAGTTCACTGTTTCTTCAGACGAAGAACAGGACTCCGACGATGAACGTTTGTATTTTGAAGAGCGACTTGATCCAGCTGAGGATATAATTTCTGAAGAGTAAGTTTTACCTACATTTGTTGAAATGTTGTGTAACTTTTATATACTGTATACTGACTGTTTGCAAGCAGATATTCATAATGACTTTATAAAAAACGTCTCGTAATTGGCAATTTGTATTAACATTAAAATTATAGTTCTTACATTAAACCGTATGCTGATAAGTGTAATGTGAATGTTATAAAGCAATATCACTACTATAGTGTCCATGCCGACTTATCAATAAGGCTTCTTTATTTGCTCGGGTGTAACATTGTGCTGTAAATGAGCCCGAAGATATGTCATGCGTTAAACAGTATGATTGTATGGTGTAAATATTCAATATGTCATAAAACAATATCACTATTTAGAATATATTTTGACTAGTGTGTTTATGCCTCAACAAGTCTTGTTTACGCGACTATCTGTTCGGGTGTAAATGTATCGATGTAGTATCGATGTGCTGTAAATGTGTCCGGAGATTTGTAATGTGTTAATGTTTAGCCATAAATATGTCCGGTAATGGCCCGTTAACAAAGATATACCGCATCTATGTACCCAATTATCTTATCTCAACTGCTTTACCGCCTTAGTATTGCTTTATAAGTTTGTTACTGTGGAGAATACATTATATTAATTATTAAAAACTTTTGTAGGAATGTGGCAGCATCACTCTCCTCTTCAGCGGGCATTTGCAGAAATGCGACGGACATTCATACAGGGTAAGTCACATTTGCGGGCTTTTCTGTTTTATTAGTAGACTTTTACTGATGTTTTGCGTAGTAATTTGGAAAATACAATATGTATATATATAAACATATCTGTATTTTCCGAAAATACATGATACAAATAATGTTTTTAATTTTTTTTAGTAACGTGGCTTCATCATCATTTACTCGCACGGGGGCATGCAGAAACGAACCCGAAATAAATAAAGTGATACAATTTATATATATATTTTTTAAGGTAAAATGTAAGGCAAAATTTGTTTAATTATTCCTCATAACATTTTTATGCCACGATCTACAGAACATCACACAAAAAAACATTTTGAGAACTAAACCTAAAAAATAACAAAGGTGATCCTGCCTTGGAAACCCCGGCTACAATTTAGTATTTTTATTTTATTCGGAGATTAAGCGCGTCAAAGCCATGACCAAAAAAGACAAATGACAAATAATTTGTGATTGTTACTGTAAATGATAAAAACTATAAGCTATAATGTATACAATTCATTAAACGTTAATTTATAACAAGAAAAACACTGAAATTAATGATTTTATAGACACTCCGCGTTATTGTTTAGCACAGAAATACCTGCTTGCTTGCTTTGACTTTGATCATCTCTGTATTCACTTTAGATACAGAAAGACCTGATGATATTATTTATTTCAGGAATCTCTTTGCTATCATTTGAAAGTGAACACCGACCATAATAGATAACCACTCGGTTTTAAATACATTTTAAAACTTATGCCCGCCGCAAAACATCCGTTTTGTAATGTTTAGTTTGATGAAATTCTAAATATGAGACGCAGAGCACCTATAGCACGTTCGGCAAAATTGCATGCGCAAACATGGCCAGAACGCAATAGCGCAACATCGATAGAACGAAAAACAATCCAAAATGTACAGACTTAAATTATATCAGAATTTACGTTTATAATAAATACATTTTTTAAATCAAATAAGGTCAGAAGTAACAACGTGCAGAACAAATGTGCAAAATGCCTCAAGTGCACGGAAACAAAACACAAGCCAAATTGATAAATCAGATAAACCACAGTGATTTATAAATAAAATAAAGAAATTAATAAAAAAACGAAAGTATTGCCAGAATTGCCAGCTTCGTCTTTTAAATGAAGAAACAAAGAGGCAATGGTTTATTAACATAGGAACCTCTTTTTGGACGTGTAGCCCTGTCACAGGGATTGTTGGATTTATTAACGCATTTTAAAAATATTTATTGAAAGCTGCTACATCACATATTATTGGCAGCATTATAATAATATGCTGTATATCAATATATTGGGAGAAAGCTGTTATGTGCGAAATCAGATAATGTGTGCACCCATATACGGCCAAAATTGAATGATCCTCATTTCATAACACATCTGCAACGATTCGACTGTGAGATTGGTAGTCGAATCCGGCTTCTCCGATGCATCGAATCTTCAACTATTCGGGGTCACCCCTATTAATTATTAAAAAAGTTCTCAATATTAGTAATACTGATGTGTTGCTTTGTACTTTGAAAATACATGATATTAATTAAGATATGTTTTCAGGAATGTGTCTGCAACACCAACTTCGTCTGGTACTCGCACGTTTTGAACAATGGCACGACAACATTTAACTCCATTCCCAAAGAGTTACAGTGTGTGATGGTTTACAAATGTATACCTTATTTTTTATATTTGGAAGTATTTTTAGATGCACACCAAACTTTCACAGCTGACATTTAGAATCATTTTCTTTTAATTAGAGCCATATTGTACTGGTCATATAGAATATTGTTACATGTATACATATTGTTACTTTATTATTTATAATTACAATTAAGCTTCTTTGTTTATAATTACAATAAAGCTTCTTAAATCTATTGTATTGTTCATGTTGTTAGCATTTTTTGCAACCCTGTAAGACTTTTATTTTACTAAAAAGGCCTTTTGTACTTTATTTTAACCTATTTTTTTTTAACTACAAGCAAAAGTTTTTCTCTTTAAGTCTCAAGCAAAAGTTTTTCTCTTTAAGTCTCCCCACAGTCACAGTTCTTTTGTCCCAACATTCCTCACTGAGCCATTAGGGGGTTGGGTCTCCTCAGGTGTAAAACACATCAATATTCATGACCATTGACCCTCCCATGCATATTGCCTTTACACAGCAAAAAGTGTCTTACAAAAGTTAAATCAATGTATTTTTTCACGTGAATGAGTGGGTTAAATGGTTTTTACATCTTTTTGTAGCGAATTCTCTACTCTACAAGAGTAGATAACTTTTTTGCTTGTTAACAAATGTTTAGGATGTGTTTCTTGGCCTTATTTCAGCAACTTTTTGTTTTCTTGTTTTTACTAACCACGCATAAACATCATTTACTTAAAAATACAAACATGTACATACATTTATCTTACATATTATTATAGCACAGTTTGTGCTGAATACAGTGTTATGTGATATTGGCCATTAATGTGTTTTAAAGCAACTGAAAAAAGACCAAATGTGAGAGCATGTCAGAACCTCTGACTGTGTCCAAAAAGGGTCCGACCCCAGAGGGTTAACCAGCAGCCATATCACCCTGTAGCCCAAGACAGCCTGCCCACTGAAGCTAAGCAGGGCTGAGCCTGGTCAGTACTTGGATGGGAGACCACCTGGGAAAACCAGGTTGCTGCTGGTAGAGGTGTTAGTGAGACCAGCAGGGGGTGCTCACCCTGTGGTCTGTGTGGGTCCTCCTAACACCCCAGTATAGTGATGGGGATAGCGCATGAGACGTTAAACCAAGGTCCTGACTCTCTGTGGTCATTAAAAATCCCAGGATGTCCTTTAAAAAAGAGTAGAGGTGTGCCCCAGTATCCTGGCCAAACTTGCCCATTGGCCTACTAATCACCCCTCATACTAATTGGCTATATCACTCTGTCTCCTCTCCACTAATAAGCTTGTGTGTGGTGAGCATTCTGGCGCAATATGGCTGCTGTTGCACATTTGTGGTGGTTGAGGAGATTCCCCCATTCATATGTAAAGCGCTTTGAGTACTGAGAAAAGCGCTATTTAAATGTAAGGAATTATTATTATTATTACACTCCGGTAATTTACGTTCCATTAACACTCTGGGGTCGACGGTGGCGCGGGCGCCGCAAAGTCTTTATTTTTCAATCACTCCGCAAAGAGAGTTAGATAACTCTGCTGATTTTGGTCATACAGACATGATTTATACATCATTTAAAACGTTAAAGTGTCTAGTTTTTTTCTGTCCATTCCCAATAAAAACAGAATGTTGTGCTTTTCACAAAATTTAGAAAATAAACATGATGCGTGTTTTGTTCTCTCTCCCTCAGTGAAGTCCTTTCAGAAACACGTCAGAAAAATTAACTGTAACTTAAGGAATACTTGTCATATCAACAAAAGATACATATCTACATAATGCTTGGAATGTCTGCTTTTGGAAGATGTAAGTGAAATCGAAAACAAATATTGTAATTCGTTGTTAACTGTGTTAGAAGAGGGAGATGTACCGTCTTTCTCGTGTTCCTGCATTATCTATAATGAGCCACGCCCCGCTCCATTGAAGAGAAGAGCAGAGATCATCCATATTCATTTGTCAACCCCAGTCAATGGAGACTCCGTCTCTGTAGCCATTCAGTCAGTGGCAGTGCTGTGTTGAGTTTTAATCCAAGTGTTGGTGACATGACATCTACTTGTTTACTCAGACTGTAACTTAAGTTATCTCCAGACGCGAGTGTGTGTGCTTCATCAAACAGACGCGATCGACGTCCAAACGCACACACAAATAACTTACCTCATATTTGACGCGCTTTGTGGTATCATTATAAGATATGCGATTGTAAACATCACATCTACTTGTTTACTCGCGCCTAAAGTTATCTCCAAACAGACGCGAGTGCGTGTGCTTCGTCAGTGACGCGATGTCCAAACGCACACACAAACACGATGCCTGATATTTGACGCGATTTGTGGTATTCCTATAAAAGGTGCCATTGCAAACATCACATCTACTTGTTTACTCGCGCATAAAGTTATCTCCAAAAAGACGCGAGTGTGTGCTTTGTCAGTGTGACGGGATTGAGGTCCAAACGCACACAAAAACACAAGATGCCTCATATTTGACGCGCTTTGTGGTAAAATTATAAAGTATGCTCTCTCGCCTGTAAATACAAGTTATCTCCAGGCGCTTATGTTTTCTTTGTGCTTCCGTCAGACGCGGTTGACGGCCAAACACACACACAAACACACAATGCCTCATATTTGACGCACTTTTGTATTAAGACGGATCTAAACACATCTAAAACCCTGTTTGTTCGCGTATATCTCTACACGGTAATTTATTTAACGCAGGATCACGCATGGGAAGGCATTTCTTTTGTGTTGCTTTCACAAACAAACACGTAACAAGGCGTCGTCTTACTGCCTAAAGGTATTATGCAGCTCATTATGCAAGTGTTTTGTTCTTCAGCTGTCAATCACAGATTATTCAAGAGCTTCCAGCCTCCTTGCATATTGCCTTCCTAACCAAAGAGTGACTTTGAAATTGTAAATCAATATTATTGTCTTATGTAAATGAGTAAGCAGAATGATTTTCACATCATTTTAAAGAAAAAACTCTAGACTACTAGATCCTGTATTGAAAAGTCTTGGGAAAACATGTTTAGTATGAGTTTTTTGACTTATATCAGTCACTTAAAAATTTAGCTTTTTCAAAAACCACGCATAAACATTTTTCTCTCAAAAATACAAACATGTACATACATGTTGATCATATAATATAGTAGCCCAGTTTGTGCTGAACACAGTGTTATAAGACTTTTGCCATTATTATGTTTTAAGCAACTGAAAAAAGCACAAATGTCAGTGCATGTCAAAACTTCTCCAGGGCCCTAAAAACCCCTTAGACCCCAGAGGGTTAAACACATGAACCTGCCTTCAAAGTTTGTATTTAAAATAGGGAGGTAGTATAATAGATAATCCAAACAGCGCCGTCGAAAACGTGACGTCCTTTAGGGATGTAACCAATCACTCGCACGTTCCTCCATCAGCCAATGACTTCATGGAAAATATTGATAGACAAAACCTGTAGCCAATTATACAACAAATTCAACGATCTCCGTGTGACTTCTTTTTGTGTGTGTCTGACAGACAGATGACGTCAAAGTACTTTGACGTCATCCGACTGCGGCGCCGCATAAAGTCGAACAAGCCAGTGACGTGGTTGACGTATGACGCTGCTGACTGTTATCTGTTCCGCCCCAGCTTCTTTTTAGGGCCCGATCACACTGGGGTGTGAGGACCCTATTGTTCTTCAAGGAGTTATTATTAGGGCCCGAGCACCGAGGAGCAGGCCAGAATGGCCTGCACCGAAAGGTGCGACGCCCTATTGTTTTTGCTCGGATTATTATTTTTATTATTATTATTATTATTAGGGCCCGAGCACCGAGGAGCAGGCCAGAATGACCTGCACCGAAAGGTGCGAAGCCCTATTGTTTTTGCTCGGATTTATTAGGGCCCGAGAATGGCCTGCACCGAAAGGTGCGAAGCCCTATTGTTTTTGCTCGGATTATTATTAGGGCCCGAGCACCGAGGAGCAGGCCAGAATGGCCTGCACCGAAAGGTGCGAAGCCCTATTGTTTTTGCTCTGATTTATTCTTTTTTTTTTTTTTTTAGGGCCCGAGCACTGAGGAGCAGGCCAGAATGGCCTGCACCGAAAGGTGCGAAGCCCTATTGGTTTTGCTCAAATTTATTAGGGCCCGAGCACCGAGGAGCAGGCCAGAATGGCCTGCACCGAAAGGTGCGAAGCCCTATTGGTTTTGCTCGAATTTATTATTATTATTATTATTATTATTTTTTTTTTTTTTAACACTTTTGGGCATTTTGGGTGCCTTAATATACTCGAAAACTCTTGAAATTTGGCACAGACGTCAGAGTCGTCCGTCATTTTTTAACACTTTTGGGCATTTTGGGTGCCTTAATATACTCGAAAACTCTTGAAATTTGGCACAGACGTCAGAGTCGTCCGTCATTGCAAACGGGCAAAGGCTGGAACACGGGCGTGGCACGGGGGCTCTGTAGCGCCCCCTGTAATGCAAAATAAAACATTGATGCACAGATCGTGCAAACATGTACGCACATGTACGAGAGTTGGTACGCATATAGATCTCATCGACCCGAACAACTTTCGCCCTCTAACATTTAAGCTCCGCCCAACAGGAAGTCAGCTATTTTGGATTGTTTAAAAAATGCATGCGTTGAACTTTTGAATACTCCTCCTAGAGGATGCATGCGATTGACACCAAAAGTGGTGAACATGATGTCGAGACATTGGACTTGCTAAATTGCGAAGGGATTTTTGATATCTCGAACGGTTCTGCCATGGCGAGCCGACAAAGTTGTGGCGAAATCAGAGAAACAGGAAGTGTCTAATATCTAAAGCAAAAAATGTCTTATTGTAATGACACGCGGGGTGTTTGTTCGTCTGAAGATTCCGATCGCATCGATGTGCCTATTGTGAGTCTCGGGTATAGCGCCACCACCAGGCGCCAGGAAGTGTGTCAGTCACAAAGCTGGATTTTTTTGAAAGTTCCATGCAATGTTCTTTTAAATACTCCTTCTAGGATTTTCATGCGATTGACACCAAAAGTGGTCAACATGATGCCGAGACATTGTAGATGATAAATTGCGAAGGGATTTTTGATATCTCAAACGCTGTTCCCATGGCAACGCGTCAAACTTTGCTTTCATTTTAAAGGCATATTTAAGCCTTTCAGTTCCATACAGTTAACTTTTAAATACTCCTTCTAGGATTTTCATGCGATTTACACGAGAAGTGGTCAACATGATGCCGAGACATTGTAGATGATAAATTGCGAAGGGATTATGATATCTCAAACGCTGTTGCCATGGCAATGCATCAAACTTTACTTTCATTTTTACACATATTTAAGGCTGACAGTTACATGCTGTGAACCTTTAAATACTCCTCGTATGGGATTCATGCGATTGACACCAGAAGTGGTCAAAATGATGCCGAGACATTGTAGATGATAAATTGCGAAGGAATTTTAGACATCTCGAACGCTGTTCTCATGGCAACGCGTCAAACTTTACTTTAATTTCAGGCATGTTTAAGGCTCTTGGCGTGCTTAGTTTAACTTTAAATTTGGCACACACATCCAGAGATGTATAAAGTACTAGGGACCCAGACTTGAGTAAAAGTACAAGTGCTCTATCAAAAAAGTGAGCACACCACTTAAGTGGAAGTACTGAAGTATTAAACATGTTTTGTACTTAAGTATTGCAAGTAGTTTATTTTAAAATATACTACTCAAGTACTGAAAGTAAAAGTACAAGTATTGTGTAATGTAGTTATTAAAGAAAACAGTCAAAAGTTTGAATATAATATTGTTTATATTATTTCAAATGTTTAAGCTAAAGGACACTCACAATTGCTTTGGCTGTAGCAGGAGTACAAGGACAGGAATGTTCAGATTAATTTAACTAATATGGCAATAGAGAATTCAGAATTAATAAAATATTAGTCAATGTAATGGTAATAGGTAAAGGTACAAGATGTTTCAATGTATTTAGGTTTCCTTCTTTCGCGCACACTATAGTGGTTTTTGTAGGGTATATTATTGATCATATACTATATTAATATTATATTAGGCCTATAAGGCCTGTTAGGTCTATAAGGCCTGTTGCTTCTACATTATGCCATGAGAAAAGGTCGACATAACCGAAAAACAAGACGACGTCATTCTAGATTAGTTAACTTTCGTTTTCTCAGTTTCCCAATTAAAACACTATACCCTGATTGTTCTCATGAGAAAAGGTCGACATAACCGATAAACAAGAGGACGTCATTTTAGATTAGTTAACTTTCATTTCTCAGTTTCCTAATTAAAAGAGACCAGGTGCAATCCTGTGACTATACACTGATTATTTTCGCTACAATTATTTTGAGAAACAAGGTCGAAATCACCGACAAACAGACTACGTCATTTTAAGATTCGAGAAGTCCAGCTGTATATGTCATTTTAGATATGAAGAAGGATTCAGCTGCACATCAAACAAATAAATTAATTATGGCAAACCAAGACCAATTAGAAGAGTATACGTCATCTCAGATAAGAAGTGTTTGATCTTACTGTATAAAAATGGAGTCAGATGTTGGGAGGGCAGATGATCTTTTAGCGCCTCTATGAGGGGTATTGATTGTCTCACTTTGTTGGCTCGAGCGAATAAAGTAATTTTTGTTTGGCACCTGGAACCTTTGTCTCCTGAGTATTTTTTCTTATGAAGATTCAAGCTAAGACTTTTTGCCACAACATAACTTGGTGACCCCGCGACGTGATTGGACAGAGGCTACGGAGTGGAGGGCTGCAGACGGGCAGAGGTCGGCCAGGTCACACAAGGGCGCGCCACTATAGAGGTGAGCATAAATTTACTTGCTTATTCTGTATAGTGCTTGTGTGGTCTGCCGAAGGTAAGCCCTGAGCGGTGTTGATACTCCAGGTCTCTCCAAATTGAACACAGCAATTTGATACTTATAATATAAATTATTGGCTTCCATTAAGATAATGATAAAATATTGAATTGAAAAAGCAAAAAGGGTTCCAGATGCTAAACAGGTGTGCGTGTGAGTGCGGGTGTCGAGCTTGGTGCTCGAAAAAACCCTGCTTGGGCAGGTCACGCGAGAGGCGTGTCGGGCCTTGGGGTCCGGAGCTTGGTGCTCGAAAAAACCCTGCTTGGGCAGGTCGGGCCTTGGGGTCCGGAGCTTGGTGCTCGAAAAAACCCTGCTTGGGCAGGTCGGGCCTTGGGGTCCGGAGCTTGGTGCTCGAAAAAACCCTGCTTGGGCAGGTCGGGCCTTGGGGTCCGGAGCTTGGTGCTCGAAAAAACCCTGCTTGGGCAGGTCACGCGAGAGGCGTGTCGGGCCTTGGGGTCCGGAGCTTGGTGCTCGAAAAAACCCTGCTTGGGCAGGTCACGCGAGAGGCGTGTCGGGCCTTGGGGTCCGGAGCTTGGTGCTCAAAAAAAAAAAAAAAAAAAAAAAAAAAAAAAAAAAAAAAATAAAAAAAACTGCTTGGGCAGATCGGGCCTTGGGGTCCTGAGCTAGGTGCTCGAAAAAAATATATAATTATTACACGGTGAGATTTAGATGGTCAAATCCTGTAGGTCAGGTGGTTGTAGGTACGGTCTATGTGTTATTTGTCTTGTTGCTTTGTGTTGTTTTTGTCAGTAATTGTAGCATTAAGTTGGTGAACTGTGTTAAAACTGCATCAGTTTGTGTGTTATATATGAAGGTTGGGCTGATCAGAGAGTGTTTCTCTATGTCTGTGTCTTATTCAGCGTGGGAAAATGTTTGCCTGCTAGAACTGTGTGTGTGAAAAGATAAGAACTAAGAGAGCAGGAAGGAGGGGGACATTGTGTATGAGAAAAAGAGTGAGAGAGATTTTTGTGAATGAAAAACTGTTTTGAGTGAGAGCATATGAGAGATCAGTGTGTGTTAGTAAAGAGAAAGTGAGGCCTCTGTAAATACAAACTGTAAATATGAGTGATTTTATCTTTAAAAACATAGCTTTTGATCTTATTTTTCATTTTCTCATTCTCTTTTTTCCTTAATAGACTTGACGAAGTAATTATGGATGATAATAATTTAAACTATAAGAGACGTGTATAGCAGCTAGGGTTGTTCATATTGTATATAATAATTATTGTTTACGCATGGTGACACAAAGGTGGCCCCTAAATGACACAAATTAGCGAAAGCAAAACTTTTTGAAATGTGTCTTGCTTTAGAAATGACCACTGTGGTAGATGAAAAAGAGACAATCTGCCCTTTTTGGATAATAATCATCTGAGCTAATTGCGTGCTCTTTGATGAGGTAATGTTGCGTGAATATCTGATAATGTATGAATCCTGATTCTGTTGTTGATCTGTCGCTGCTGTTTGCATGTTTAAATGAGATAAAATGTTTTGTTTTTTATCAGGACACAGACAACCGTCAACTATTTTTACTCAATGACAATTTAATATTAAAATCTTATAAGTTAATGGTTAATGTTAAGCTGCGGTTGTGAAAATTAACTGTTATGAACATCCCTATTAGCAGCAGAAAGAGAAATGCTTACATTCAAACTGAAATAAGAGATATTAACAATAACTTCTGGAAAAGCATTTAGCAAATATTTAGCAGTAATACAAATTAATAGACTGGTATCTGAGATAATTAGTGGAAGTACAAAAGTTACCAGAAGTAGAGAAAAAGTGGCCATAGATAACCTGGCAAGTAATAATTAGAATCCTTTGTGGAATGTCATGTTGATAGAATATTTAGATGAGGTTTGCTCATACAACCTTCAGAGATCAAGTAGGCCACGTACGCCTGAAACTGGAAATAATAATATTTTGGAAATATTATTTGTGAGTGAAGTTGTCTATTTATTCATTGGTCACCCCTTATTTTGTATTAGGGAATATACAATAATTATTACATAATAGTAAACAATAATAAACAATATTATGAATAAATTAATTAATAATTAAAAGTAATCCGCGATAAGAGTATATGGGTAAATAAGACCGGTGCATTGTGAATGTAGGCCTTTGATTGCCTGTGACGGAGAGAGTGTAATAAGAATATTTGTGGGAGAATTTGAGGGAGGAACCTTGAAGAAATACATTTTCCAAATGTACCTATGTAATTAATTCTAATTATGGTGAAGTGTGTTTACAGACATGGCATCCATATCATTGGAAAGGCTGAAGTCCAGACATCCTATCAGCATGGATTTGATTACAAGAACTTCCAAACAAATGGACCAAACATACCAAACACTTGAGGACAAAATGGCCAGAGGATGGGACATTTGAGGTAACAGTGTGTGAGGACGTGGAAAATTTGTAGAAACTACAAACCCTAAGAGTAAAATATGAGAAGAGATGAGAAAATAGTAATAATAATAATGATGATAATAATAAAATAATAGTTTTTAATTTATTTAAAAAAGGAGGGACTTAACTTTTTAAAATTTAGAGTAAATAGATTTAGAATAAAGAGATTCTAAAAGAAGATGATAAAAAGTTGTAGACAAAGGAAAAAGGCCTCCTCTAGGGATGAGGGATTTAAAAACCAATTACCAATAATTACAGGTGACATACAATTTGAGGACAGAATAAAATTAGAGCCAGACCAATCACAGGCTAGAACACAACCCCTTTTACAAACCCCTAAACTCGCCACAAACACAGATGAGCCTACAAGCCCAATTAAAAAAAAAAAAAATAAATAATAATAATAGACAGCAAACCAAGGCCACAACCCAGTTCTTAACGCATAGGCTGATGCAGCCAAAACATTAGGAAAGATGTTAACACCCCCATGAGATAAATAAAGCATATGACAGTGTAGCCACAGCCCTACATCAGATGACACCCCTAGACGTAGGCAGAACAGAAAGGCCTAAGTTAAGGATGGACAAATTTAGAAATGACATTTTAGAAAAAGTAAATGATACAACACCGGCAGGAAGTGTAGAGTAGGGACCAGGCAGGCTGGAGAAACCAGACCAGTAAAAGCTACAAGCAAGAGGAAAATTCAAGCAAGCAGCCGTTATCTCAAGGATGGAGAGAGAGGGTGCAAGGATTTAAAGTATGAGACTGGACGCTGGGTAAACGTTGGACAAGAACAGCAAGCTGCATGGATTTATGCCAAGAGACAATGTTTATGTTGAAGAACCCAGAAATACATCAATGTGCCTGATTTTGATAAACGGATAACAAGGACAATATAAACCCTGGGCCACTCAGGATTTCGATGGACTAGCTGCACGCCTTCCAGAAATACATGAAGGAGCCGGAAAATGGATACAAACTTTTGAGCAAAAGACAGCAGGGTGTGTCTCAGCCATAGGAGATATCAAGGCCCTGTTGGCAAAGTGTGTCGGTGGAACAAAGTTGAATGAACTTTTGAATGATGCTGGACTGAGAATTGCAATTGACAACATCAGAAGAGATAAAATGACCTTTGCCCCCTTCAGGAAGAGCACGTGGACAACAATACACAGAAGCCGTTTCTCAATACCAAGTACGCCAAACTCTGACTTGTGTCCTTCGTAGTTCGAACTTGCAAGTTCAGACTCGGAAGAACGAACTCCTGACGCGAAATGCATTATGGGAAACTTCGCTGTCATAAGTCCACACAAGTCTCCTCTGATGCATCCTCGATAAAATGGGCGGATCAAGAACACATCCGGGGATTTTATGTGAACTTGGGCTTGATGCGAACTTTGAATTGGAACAGTACTTGGGCCGCGACTGATGACGTTTCACAAGTCCACAAGAACGCAAGTACAGACAAGAACGCATATTGAGAAACGGCTAGAGAATACCCCATGCAGATTGACCCGAAGATGCTGAGAGGTGATCCGATTGGTGAAACAGAAAATCCAACAGCATATATACAAGAACAGCTGAAATGGTGGTGTGAAGAACTGTGAAAAGACCCGGAAGAAGACTTTGTTTTAGCTGCACTGTTCAGAAAGGCAATAGTGGAAGCTGTGCCACCACCGGTTAAAACCAAACCCGAAGATGTAGTCGAACTGGACTCCAAATCACACAAGGAGTTCTGTGATCATGTTTCAGATGCAGTCAAGCAGCACCAAAAGAATGAGCTGAAGGCAACAACAGCAGAGAGAGAGAGGGAGAGAGAGATGCAGAGGGGGCTGGCAAAGTTACAGCGGGACGACTTTGTGAGCAAAACTAAGAAAAAAGCACAAGCTGTTCTAAAGGAGAAACAACCAGCTTTAATGGTGCTCATCAACACACCTGCCCCCACCATCCAGCAAACACAGATAGCAACACCAGCCCAACCCACTCCGGGAAATGCTCAACAGCAAGCCACTCTCATTGTTATCTGTGCAAAGCCAAAACAGCAAAACAGCAGGAATGGACAAAAACAGCAAGGAGGCAGAGGCAAGGCAGAACAAAAAGATCACGTGATAGATGCTGGGGCTGTGAAGATGCTGGGGCAGCCTGGACACTTCAGAAGTGAATTTCTGAATAACCCATGATCTAATTAAAATCAATAAAACTGACAGCAGAATTAACAAGGCGGATGGTTGAACCAACAAGACTGGTAGCCAAACCAGAGACAGTAAGGCCCACCATAGCAGCAGCAACAATCACAACAACAATCACAGTGTGGTCCAGTGAATCTGTGGTGTGGGCCAGACCAAAGCTACTAAGGTTGCCCAGAGGATTCTAACGGGAGGGGCCAACATCCAATGATAACTGACAATGTTGACAAGAGATTATTGACTCTGCGGGTTGAAGTTGAAGGCAAGTCTGAACTTATGATGACTGTGACTGGAGCAACTTACACATGCGTAAGTCCAGAATATACAACACACCTCCACCTGTCTGAAAATGTTGAAAAACAAGCAGGATTTTAAGAAAAAACACCCAGCTGACACCTCTGACTGCTCCAGTCTGTCTGTAATAAAAAGCCAAACAAGTGATTTTAGCAATATTAGTTTCTAAGCACACCCATTAATTTTTAGAAAGAGGTACCCTGTGTAGAATAAAAATTGCAGATATCTTGTTCCCCTGATGGAAGTTAGATTAACAGTAAGGCAGTTAGAAAAATTACAATGATGACACCACAAGTAAACTTATATTGGATAGGAAAATTTAGAATAGAATATATACAAGATAATTACAAAATGGAAAAAGTTTGTGAAAGAGCAAATTAATGAACATAGAAGGTACAGTCTGAATTTTTACTGTATTATGATGCATGACCCCTTATGCAGAACAGATCTAAAAAAAGAGTGAATAAATGAGAAGGAAGGATAGAAAGTTCCCCTGATTTCCCCACATATAGAATAGAGCCCCAAGTCACAGCTTCACAGATAGACACTTGAAAAAAAAAAAAAAAAAAAAAAAAAAAATAGAAGGATTTTTGACTCTACAGCACATGTAACTATTTTGCAGGCAAATAAATTAAGTATTAAGATCTTAGCCATATGATGAAAAATAAAATAGGGAACGCAGTAAAATTCTATACTGCTCATTTTGGAAGAGAGGAGAAACAAGAAAGTTGTGTGCACCATGGTTCTGGCACTAGTTGCAACTGATAAGATAGAGATTCTTTGGCACTCATCCCAGAGCAGGCCTAACATCAGAAATAGAGCAGCTGATTCAAAACTAATTTATAGAAAAGTTAAAACATATGTAAGTTTAACAAAAATTAGCAAAATCCGTAAGAATTAAAATGGAAAACAACAATACCCATTGTGACAGGAAACAAGAAAATGTTAGAAGCACTATTGAGGCATTAGGAGTTTTTAGTAGAAACATCAAGCTATTGTAAAACACCAATATTATCTGTAGCTAAAGCTTTATTTTTATACATGATTGGAGAAATATAAATGATGAATTTGAAGATTGGCCAGCACACAGTAAGTTCCGGATCCACACACACTGTTAACTAGTATCCCTCCTGAAGTAAAATATTTCAATGAAATTGACTTATGCTCTGCTTTCTTTAGTATTTAACTGGACGAGAAATGCAGAAACTTTTACCTACAAAGGTAAACAACTCACTTATTCTATATTACTGAAAAATTTCCTCATTTACTTTGCATTTTCAATTAATTAATTATTAAAAACAGATTTGAAAAGATCTAGTGTTGGACAATGCGCTGTTCCAATATGTGGATGACCTATTAATTTACTGTCCCACACTTGACCCATGCTAGCCTGACGTTGTCATACTCAATTCTAGTCCCCGTTTTTCAAATTGTGGTGGGAGGGGCTAAGATCGGCCGGCACCCAGGCTAGACCCATGCTGTAAAGATTATAAAACTATTGAATAAATTATCTGAGGGGGGAGGCACAAAGCCTCTAGAGCTAAATTACAACATTGTTAAACATAGGTTAAATACTCGATAAGATTAATTGCATATAAGACTGAAATTATGACCCAGCAAATTAGAAGGCATAAGCAATGCACTTATGCCACAAAGGAAAAAACATGACAGAGTTTAACTTTGATAGGATAGAAGATCATTTAACAAAGATTGCATATCCCTAAAATCATTAATAATTGGGTGAAGCAACAAAATTTAAGTGCCTTACTTTTACTTTAAAGCATTCATATTATAAAATTGAGACATATCTGTAGCCCCAAGTGTGTGTGATGAAGATTACTCATTAGATTATAATGTCTCAACAGGGGAAATAAATGTGGGAAAAAAAAATCCATAATAATTGCATCACAATTTGACATTTGGATAAATATATGTTTTGGCAAAATTTATATGTTAGAACTTGGTTTAATCTGTGAGCTAACAACATTCACAGACAATTTCACAATAATACAGGTAACTAGGAAGACCTGTAAAAACCAGATTATAACTTTTTTCTGTTACAAAAACAAAAAAAAAAAAAAAATTTTTGTAGCTGAATGTTTTTGGATTTGTGGGAGAAATGTCTTAAGATACACACTCCCCAGATAGTGAAAATGCTTGTGTGCTAGTTAACTTATCCCAGGCCATTATTATTTAAATGTGAAAATTATATAACCTTGTTAAACCCCTGCTCTTTATTTTTGTGTAGTTTGGGTTTTTCTCTGTCCTAGTAGTGGTTGTCCATTTGGAAGGGGACAGAAACCAATTATCTATGACACCTGAGGTATAACTATTTAAGAGCTGGTACCTCAATTGGGTGGTAACAAACCTGATGAGCATGTTGAGCCCTGACCACTTTATGAAAAGAGCATATAAAATTGCCAATTCTTTTATGATTGGATAGATTATATTGATCAGCTAAGAGGAATACCAAATGATATCTGAATTCTAAATTTGGATTTAAATTCACACTGGTTTGGATCTGAAAGGATTAATCATCTCTATTATAATAAGAATCAATTTATTAACTATAGTGATGATAAAATGAAGCTGATAGAACAAGTAAGACTTAATGATGGTACTGATTTGAAAATTGATAACTGGTTTGCTTTTTTCCTGGGGAGCTTGGCTAACCAAAACCAATATTTCATGTTATATTGCAATTGTTGTTTTTTTTCTTGCTCTTCTGTTGTGTTCTACCTATCTCCAGGTCTGTGGTGGCTAAGGCAACTGCCAAGCAGATGGCAGTACTAACAGGACTAAGTGTTCACCAAAGTCCTGACGTCCTAATTCTAAACATACATACTACATCGTTAGTTGACACCACACTACCAGATGACAATACTTATGAAACTATGGGTTAAAATGTTACATTCTTTTGTTTCTTTGTTTTCCATCTTTTTGTAATATGTTTGGTTAGTGAGGGAGCTAGATTGTAATTGTATTTCTTTTATTGTTTTTCAGTATTAGTTACATATCATTAGTCCTGAGTAGGCAGGAAGTTAGAGAAATTTTGTTTTTAATCTTTGTTTTCATCTTTAA
This sequence comes from Misgurnus anguillicaudatus, assembly GCF_027580225.2. Lineage (NCBI taxonomy): Eukaryota > Metazoa > Chordata > Actinopteri > Cypriniformes > Cobitidae > Misgurnus > Misgurnus anguillicaudatus. The sequence continues at coordinate 14,489,424 of NC_073360.2, read as the reverse complement.
TTTCTCCTCTTGTGTGGTGACTGTAGGTCCTGGTGTCATTTTTAGATATAAAATCCAGGGGACAAATTGTCTAGCTCGGCCGCACAATGGGGGACAATGTAAAGATGTGAAATACACCATATAATACACATAGACTGTATTACGAAACACAGATATCGGAGCACAACTTCACCTCAACGACTACACTAAAGAGTGTCTCAGATAGCGCCCCTGGTGACCGGAAAAGCTAGGGGTTCCTCTGAGAACGAAAATCCATCATTGTGCAGTCGCTGGAAATATAATCGTTGCACTAAAGTCACACATCACCATTATATTATTAAAAGTAGATGGTCTAGATGTTTTGATTACTGATATATTACTGAATCGTCACTGCTGTATTACATTACTGTTGTATCTCTTTACCTGCACTGAGCACATCTTTAATTAATCAATATTTTTACTACTGATCATGATTACTGGCTTGTTTTGATTGATATATTTTCTTTCTGCATTCTCTAATAATGATAAGTTTTACACCTTTTAAAGTTACTGAATTTGATTTCACATGTGTTTTCCCTTTTCTTAATTACAAATAATGAGATATTAATTGTTTTGAACATTTTCATATTTGCGTTCCTTTAGTATGTACAGGGTCCAAGAATCTTTTTTCCTTCCTTTAAGCTAATATAATCACTTAAACAAATAAGAATGGTGCCATTTTTGGGAAGGTTTTTGGTTCTTGTTCTCTTAAGGGCGTGAGTGCTGCATCTTAACTGCGTCTGTGTTAGGATCTACATGGAACTTTTATCCATGAAAGCTCTTAGCTAGTATAGCATCATGTGCGACGACGTTCTGCTGCAGCACTCTCATTATGTGATGGGTTTCTTAAGAGTACCCCCTCATGTTTGATGGACTTGGACGTCCATGAGGGGGGAGATATATAGTGGTTTTTGTAGGGTATATTATTGATCATATACTATATTAATATTATATTAGGCCTATAAGGCCTGTTAGGTCTATAAGGCCTGTTGCTTCTACATTATGCCATGAGAAAAGGTCGACATAACCGAAAAACAAGACGACGTCATTCTAGATTAGTTAACTTTCGTTTTCTCAGTTTCCCAATTAAAACACTATACCCTGATTGTTCTCATGAGAAAAGGTCGACATAACCGATAAACAAGAGGACGTCATTTTAGATTAGTTAACTTTCATTTCTCAGTTTCCTAATTAAAAGAGACCAGGTGCAATCCCGTGACTATACACTGATTATTTTCGCTACAATTATTTTGAGAAACAAGGTCGAAATCACCGACAAACAGACTACGTCATTTTAAGATTCGAGAAGTCCAGCTGTATATGTCATTTTAGATATGAAGAAGGATTCAGCTGCACATCAAACAAATAAATTAATTATGGCAAACCAAGACCAATTAGAAGAGTATACGTCATCTCAGATAAGAAGTGTTTGATCTTACTGTATAAAAATGGAGTCAGATGTTGGGAGGGCAGATGATCTTTTAGCGCCTCTATGAGGGGTATTGATTGTCTCACTTTGTTGGCTCGAGCGAATAAAGTAATTTTTGTTTGGCACCTGGAACCTTTGTCTCCTGAGTATTTTTTCTTATGAAGATTCAAGCTAAGACTTTTTGCCACAACAACACTCGCCCTTTCTCGCGAATTCTCTCTCTCTATCGGTCTCTCTCGTGCACTTTGGTTCTCTCTTCACTTCACATTTGTCTACAACTGCGGCTCATATTTGTGAGTGAGAGGGAGGGAGGGGTCCGCTCTTCACTATCTCCTATTGGTTTAGACCACAATCTGTGTGTGTTTCTAATGTGTATCACCGCTCCGGCAGTGATAATGTAGGTTTGGAATGATTTGTAACATTTGAGTGTAACGAGTAACTATGCAGCACATAAAAAATGTATTGGAGTAAAAGTATTAAACTCATCGAAAATATGTACTGAAGTAAAAGTGGAAGTAGGAGAAAAAAAGAATACTTCAGTAGAGTACAGATACTGCCTATTAGTACTTAAGTACAGTAGTGAAGTAGTTCTACTTCGTTACTATACATCTCTGCACACATCAGAGTTTTCGGCTGTTAAGTGTTGACAAAAAGGTCAGACATAGGCGTGTCTCTTAAGTGGCTCACTAGTGCACCTGTTTGTCTAAAATGTGGGGTTTCTTTTACCTACAGTCCCCAAATGGCTCAGAAACAACATTAAATAGCCCACAGATATTTTACCCACTTGATGCCCTTGCCCACCGTGCATCGTTTTCTCGGACGCACCATGTAGCGGTAAAAAAACGTGCGAGGGCCCGCCATTGCTGCTTGCAGCTATATTTATTATTTTTTTTTTTTTTTTATTTTATTTTATTTTTTTTTTTAACACTTTTGGGCATTTTGGGTGCCTTAACATACTCGAAAACTCTTGAAATTTGGCACAGACGTCAGAGTCGTCTGTCATTGCGAACGGGGAAAGGCTGGAACACGGGCGTGGCACGGGGGCTCTGCAGCACCCCCTGTAATGCAAAAAAATACATTGATGCACAGATCGTGCAAACATGTACGCACATGTACGAGAGTTGGTACGCATATAGATCTCATCGACCTGAACAACTTTCGCCCTCTAACATTTAAGCTCCGCCCAACAGGAAGTCAGCTATTTTGGATTGTTTAAAAAATGCATGCGTTGAACTTTTAAATACTCCTCCTAGAGGATGCATGCGATTGACACCAAAAGTGGTGAACATGATGTCGAGACATTGTACTTGCTAAATTGCGAAGGGATTTTTTATATCTCGAACGGTTCTGCCATGGCGAGCCGACAAATTTATGGCAAAATCAGAGAAACAGGAAGTGTCTAATATCTAAGGCAAAAAATGTCTTATTGTGATGCCATGCGGGGTGTTTGTTCGTCTGAAGATTCCGATCGCATCGATGTGCCTATTGTGACTCCCGGGTATAGCGCCAGGAAGTGTGTCAGTCATGAACTTTTAAATACTTCTCCTAGGGAATTCATACGATTGACACCAAATGTGGTGAACATGATGCTGAGACATTGTAGATGATAAATTGCGAAGGGATTTTTGATATCTCAAACGCTGTTTCCATGGCAACGCGTCAAACTTTACTTTCATTTTAAAGGCATATTTAAGCCTTTCAGTTTGCATACAGTTAACTTTTAAATACTCCTTCTAGGATTTTCATGCGATTGACACGAGAAATGGTCAACATGATGCTAAGACATTGTAGATGATAAATTGCGAAGGGATTTTTGATATCTCAAACGCTGTTCCCATGGCAACCTGTCAAACTTTACTTTCATTTTTAAGGCATATTTAAACTTACAGCTGCATGCGGTAAACTTTTCAATACTCCTTCTAGGATATTCATGCGATTGACACCAAACGTGGTCAACATGATGTTGAGACATTGGAGATGATAAAATGCGAAGGGATTTTTGACATCTCGAATGCTGTTGCCATGGCAACGCATCAAAGTTTACTATTATTTCAGGAATATGTAAGCCTCTTGGCATGCTTAGATTAACTTCAAATTTGGCACACACATCAGAGTTGTCAACTGTTAAGTGTTGACAAACAGGTCAGACAAAGGTGTGCCTCTTAAGTCGCTCACCAGCGCCCCCGTTTGTCCAAAATGTGAGGTTTCTTTTACCTACAGTCCCCAAATGGGTCAGTAACAACATAAATAGTCCACCGATATTTACCCACTTGATGCACATGCCCACCGTGCATCGTTTTCTCGGAGGCACCGTGTAGCGGTAAAAAACGTGCGAGGGCCCGCCATCGCTGCTTGCAGCTATATATATATATTTTATTTATTTTTTTTAACACTTTTGGGCATTTTGGGTGCCTAAACATACTCAAAAACTCTTGAAATTTGGCACAGACGTCAAAGTTGTCCGTCATTGCGACCGGGCAAAGGCTGGAACACGGGCGTGGCACGGGGGCTCTGTAGCGCCCCCTGTAATGCAAAAACAAACATTGATGCACAGATCGTGCAAACATGTACGCACATGTACGAGAGTTGGTACGCATATAGATCTAATCGACCCGAACAACTTTCGCCCTCTAACATTTAAGCCATTGGACTTGCTAAATTGCGATGGGATTTTTGATATCTCGAACGGTTCCGCAATGGCGAGGCGACTAATTCATGGCGAATTAAGAGTAACAGGAAGTGTCTAATATCTGAGGCAAAAAATATCTTATTGTGATGCCATGCGGGATGTTTGTTCGTCTAAAGATTCCGATCGCATCGATGTGCCTATTGTGACTCCCGGGTATAGCGCCACCACCAGGCGCCAGGAAGTGTGTCAGTCACAAAGGTGATTTTTTTTCACAGTTCCATGCGATGTTCTTTTAAATACTCCTTCTAGGATTTTCATGCGATTGTTACCAAAAGTGGTCATCATGATGCCGAGGCATATTTAAGCCTTTTAGTTGCATGCAGTTAACTTTTAAATACTCGTCCTAGGATTTTCATGCGTTTGACACGAAAAGTGGTCGACATGATGCCGCGACATTGTAGATGATAAATTGCGAAGGGATTTTTGATATCTCAAACGCTGTTCCCATGGCAACCTGTCAAACTTTACTTTCGTTTTAAGGCATATTTAAACCTTACATCTGCATGCAGTAAACTTTTAAATACTCCTCCTGAGGAAATAATGTGATTGACTCCAGAAGTGGTCAACATAATGGTGAGACATTTTAGATGATAAATTGCGAAGGAATTTTTGACATCTCGAACGCTGTTCCCATGGCAACGTGTCAAACTTTACTTTCATTTTTACACATATTCAAGGCTGACAGTTACATGCTGTGAACCTTTAAATACTCCTCGTATGGGATTCATGCGATTGACACGAGAAGTAGTCAACATGATGCCGAGACATTGTAGATGATAAATTGCGAAGGAATTTTTGACATCTCGAACGCTGTTCCCATGGCAACGCGTCAAACGTTACTTTAATTTCAGGGATGTTTAAGGCTCTTGGCGTGCTTAGTTGAACTTTAAATTTGCCACACACATGAGAGTTTTCGGCTGTTAAATGTTGACAAAAAGGTCAGATAAAGGCGTGTCTATTTAGTGGCTGACTAGCACCCCCGTTTGTCTAAAATATGGGGTTTCTTTTACCTACAGTACCTAAATGGGTCAGTAGCAACATGAAATAGTCCACTGATATTTACCCACTTGATGCACATGCCCACCGTGCATCGGTTTCTCGGAGGCACCGTGTAGCGGTAAAAAAATGTGCGAGGGCCCGCCATTGCTGCTTGCAGCTATATTTTTTATTATTATTAGGGCCCGAGCACCGAGGAGCAGGCCAGAATGGCCTGCACCGAAAGGTGCGAAGCCCTATTGTTTTTGCTCGAATTTATTATTTTTTTTTTAATTTTTTTTTTAATTTTTATTTTTTTTAACACTTTTGGGCATTTTGGGTGCCTTAACATACTCGAAAACTCTTGAAATTTGGCACAGCCGTCAGAGTCGTCCGTCATTGCGAACGGGCAAAGGCTGGAACACGGGCGTGGCACAGGGGCTCTGTAGCGCCCCCTGTAATGCAAGAAAAAACATTGGTGCACAGATCGTGCAAACATGTACGCACATGTACGAGAGTTGGTACACATATAGATCTCATCGATCCGAACAACTTTCGCCCTCTAACATTTTAGCTCCGCCCAACAGGAAGTCAGCCATTTTGGATTGTTTAAAAAATGCATGCAGTGAACTTTTAAATACTCCTTCTAGGGGATTCATGGGATTGACACCAAACGTGGTGATCATGATGTCAAGACATTGGACTTGCTAAATTGCGAAGGGATTTTTGATATCTCGAACGGTTCTGCCATGGCGAGGCGACAAAGTCATGGCGAATTCAGAAAAACAGGAAGTGTCTAATATCTAAGGCAAAAAAAGTCTTATTGTGATGCCATGCGGAGTGTTTGTTCTTCTGAAGATTCCGATCGCATTGATGTGCCTATTGTGACTCCCGGGTATAGCGCCACCACCAGGCGCCAGGAAGTGTGTCAGTCATGAACTTTTAAATACTTCTCCTAGGGAATTCATACGATTGACACCAAACGTGGTGAAGATGATGCTGAGACATTGGACTTGCTAAATTGCGAAGGGATTTTTGATATCTCGAACGGTGTTGCCATGGCGAGGCGACAAATTTATGGCGAATTCAGAGAAACAGGAAGTGTCTAATATCTAAAGCAAAAAATTTCTTATTGGGATGAAACGCAGTGTGTATGTTCGGCCAAGGATTCCGATCGCATCGATGTGCATATTGTGAGTTTTGGGTATAGCGCCACCAACAGGCACCAGGAAGTGTGGCAGTCACAAAAGGTGGATTTTTGACAGTTCCATGCGATGTTCTTTTAAATACTCCTCCTAGGATTTTCATGCGATTGACACCAAAAGTGGTCAACATGATGCTGAGGCATTGTAGATGATAAATTGCGAAGGGATTTTTGATATCTCGAATGCTGCTCCCATGGCAACACGTAAAATTTTACTTTCATTTTCAGGCATATTTAAGCACTTGGCATGCACTTTGGGTGCCTTAACATGCTCGAAAACACCGGGAATTTGGCACAGACCTCAAAGTCATTGGCCATTAGGACCGGGCAAATGCTGGAACACGGGCGTGGCGGTAGTGCTCTGTAGCGCCCCCTATAATGCAAAAAAATTATTGGTGCACAAATCGGGCAAACATGTAAGCACATGTACGAGAGTTGGTACGTATATAGATCCCATCGACCGAACAGCTTTCACAATCAAACCTATTAGCTCCGCCCAACAGGAAGTCGGCCATTTTAGATGGTTTCAAAAATGCATACGGTGAACTTTTGAATACTCCTTCTAGGGGATTCATGGGATTGACACCAAACGTGGTGAACATGATGCCGAGACATTGTACTTGCTAATTTGCGAAGGGATTTTTGATATCTCGAACGGTTCTGTCATGGCGAGGCGACAAATTCATTGCGAAATCAGAGAAACAAGAAGTGTCTAATATCTAAGGTAAAAAATGTCTTATTGTGATGACACACGGGGTGTTTGTTCGTCTGAAGATTCTGATCGCATCGATGTGCCTATTGTGAGTCTCGGGTATAGCGCCACTACCAGGCGCCAAGAAGTGTTGCAGACACAAATGTTGATTTTTTTGACAGTTCCATGTGATGTTCTTTTAAATACTCCTCCTAGAATGTTTATGCGATTGACACTAAAAGTGGTCAACATGATGCTGAGGCATTGTAGATGATAAATTGCGAAGGGATTTTTGATATCTCGAATGCTGCTCCCATGGCAACACGTAAAATTTTACTTTCATTTTCAGGCATATTTAAGCACTTGGCATGCACTTTGGGTGCCTTAACATGCTCGAAAACACCGGGAATTTGGCACAGACCTCAAAGTCATTGGCCATTAGGACCGGGCAAATGCTGGAACACGGGCGTGGCGGTAGTGCTCTGTAGCGCCCCCTATAATGCAAAAAAATTATTGGTGCACAAATCGGGCAAACATGTAAGCACATGTACGAGAGTTGGTACGTATATAGATCCCATCGACCGAACAGCTTTCACAATCAAACCTATTAGCTCCGCCCAACAGGAAGTCGGCCATTTTAGATGGTTTCAAAAATGCATACGGTGAACTTTTGAATACTCCTTCTAGGGGATTCATGGGATTGACACCAAACATGGTGAACATGATGCCGAGACATTGTACTTGCTAATTTGTGAAGGGATTTTTGATATCTCGAACGGTTCTGTCATGGCGAGGCGACAAATTCATTGCGAAATCAGAGAAACAAGAAGTGTCTAATATCTAAGGTAAAAAATGTCTTATTGTGATGACACACGGGGTGTTTGTTCGTCTGAAGATTCTGATCGCATCGATGTGCCTATTGTGAGTCTCGGGTATAGCGCCACTACCAGGCGCCAAGAAGTGTTGCAGACACAAATGTTGATTTTTTTGACAGTTCCATGTGATGTTCTTTTAAATACTCCTCCTAGAATGTTTATGCGATTGACACTAAAAGTGGTCAACATGATGCTGAGACATTGTAGATGCTAAATTGCGAAGGATTTTTTGACATCTCGAACGCTGTTGCCATGGCAACGCTTCAAACTTTACTTTAATTTCAGGCATATTTAAGGCTCATGGCGTGCTTAGATTAACTTTGATGTGTGTGCCAAATTTAGAGTTGTCGGCTGTTAAGTGTTGACAAAAAGGTCAGATAAAGGCGTGTCTATTAAGTGGCTCACTAGTGCCCCCGTTTGTCTAAAATGTGGGGTTTCTTTTACCTACAGTACCCAAATTGGTCAGTAGCAACATGAAATAGTCCACTGATATTTACCCACTTGATGCACGTGCCCACCATGCATCGTTTTCTCGGAGGCACCGTGTAGCGTTAAAAAAACGTGCGAGGGCCCGCCATCGCTGCTTGCAGCTATATTTTTATTTTATTTTTTTTCAACACTTTTGGACATTTTGGGGGCCTTAACATACTCGAAAACTCTTGAAATTTGGCACAGACATCAGAGTCGTCCGTGATCGCCGAAAGCCAAAGGCTGGAACACGGGCGTGGCACGGGCGCTCTGTAGCGCCCCCTGTAATGCAAAAACAAACAGGAGTGCACAGATCGGGCAAACATGTACGCACATTTACGAAAGTTGGTACACATATAGATCTCATCGACCCGAACAACTTTCGCTCTCTAACATTTTAGCTCCGCCCAACAGGAAGTCCGCCATTTTGGATTGTTTAAAAAATGCATGCGGTGAACTTTTGAATACTCCTCCTAGGGGACTCATGCAAATGACACCAAATGTGGTGATCATGATGTCAAGACATTGGACTTGCTAAATTGCGAAGGGATTTTTGATATCTCGAACGGTGTTGCCATGGCGAAGCGGCAAAGTCATGGCGAAATCAGAGAAACAGGAAGTGTCTAATATCTAAGGCAAAAAATGTCTTATAGTGATGACACGTGGGGTGTTTGTTCGTCTGAAGATTCCGATCGCATCGATGTGCCTATTGTAAGTCTCGGGTATAGCGCCACCACCAGGCGCCAGGAAGTGTTGCAGTCACAAAGGTTGATTTTTTTGACAGTTCCATGTGATGTTCTTTTAAATACTCGTCCTAGAATGTTTATGCGATTGACACCAAAAGTGGTCAACATGATGCCAAGACATAGTAGATGATAAATTGCGAAGGGATTTTTGATATCTCAAACGTTGTTCCCATGACAACGCGTCAAACTTTACTTTCATTTTAAAGGCATATTTAAGCCCTTCAGTTGCATGCAGTGAACTTTTCAATACTCCTTCTAGGATATTCATGCGATTGACACCAAACGTGGTCAACATGATGCCGAGACATTGGAGATGATAAATAGTGAAGAGATTTTTGATATCTCGAACGCTGTTCCCATGGCAACGCGTCAAACTTTTTACTTTCATTTTAAAGGCTTATTTAAGCCTGACAGTCGCATGCAATGTTCTTTTTAATACTCCTTCTAGGGAAATAATGCAATTCACACCAGAAGTTGTCAACATGATGCTGAGACATTGTAGACGCTAAATTGCGAAGGAATTTTTGACATCTCTAACGCTGTTCCCATGGCAACGTGTCAAACTTTACTTTTATGTCAGGCATATTTAAGGCTCTTGGTGTGCTTAGATTGACTTTAAATTTGGCACACACATCAGATTTGTTGGCTGTTAAGTGTTGACAAAAACGTCAGATAAAGGCGTGTCTATTTAGTGGCTCACTAGCGCCCCCGTTTGTCTAAAATGTGGGGTTTCTTTTACCTACAGTACCTAAATGGGTCAGTAGCAGCATGATATTTACCCACTTGATGCACTTGCCCACCGTGCATCGTTTTCTCGGAGGCACCGTGTAGCGGTAAACAAACGTGCGAGGGCCCGCCATCGCTGCTTGCAGCTATATTTAGGGCCCGAGCACCGAGGAGCAGGCCAGAATGGCCTGCACCGAAAGGTGTGAAGCCCTATTGTTTTTGCTCGAATTTATTAGGGCCCGAGCACCGAGGAGCAGGCCAGAATGGCCTGCACCGTAGGTGCGAAGCCCTATTGTTTTTGCTCGGATTTATTAGGGCCCGAGCACCGAGGAGCAGGCCAGAATGGCCTGCACCGTAGGTGCAAAGCCCTATTGTTTTTGCTCGGATTATTATTAGGGCCCGAGCACCGAGGAGCAGGCCAGAATGGCCTGCACCGAAAGGTGCGAAGCCCTATTGTTTTTGCTCGGATTATTATTTTTATTATTATTTTTTTTATTTTTTTCAACACTTTTGGGCATTTTGGGGGCCTTAACATACCCGAAAACTCTTGAAATTTGGCACAGACGTCAGAGTCGTCCGTCATCGCCGAAAGCCAAAGGCTGGAACACGGGCGTGGCACGGGGGCTCTGTAGCGCCCCCTGTAATTCAAAAACAAACAGTAGTGCACAGATTGGGCAAAAATGTACGCACATGTATGAAAGTTGGTAAACATATAGATCTCATCAACCCGAACAACTTTCGCACTCTAACCTATTAGCTCCGCCCAACAGGAAGTCGGCCATTTTGGATTGTTTAAAAAATGCATGCAGTGAACTTTTGAAGACTCCTCCGAGGGGATACATGGGATTGACACCAATCGTGGTGATCATGATGTCAAGATATTGAACTTGCTAAATTGCGAAGGGATTTTTGATATCTCGAAGGGTTCTGTCATGGCAAGGCGACAAATTCATGGCGAAATCAGAGAAACAGGAAGTGTTTAATATCTAAGGTAAAAAGGGTCTTATTGTGATGACACGCATTGTGTTTGTTCGTCTGAAGATTCTGATCGCATCGATGTGCCTATTGTGACTCCCGGGTATAGCGCCACCACCAGGCGCCAGGAAGTGTGTCAGTCACAAAGGTGGATTTTTTTGACAGTTCCATCCGATGTTCTTTTAAATACTCCTTCCAGGATTTTCATGCGATTGACACGAGAAGCAGTCAGCATGATGCCGAGACATTGTAGATGATAAATTGTGAAGGGATTTTTGATATCTCAAACGCTGTTCCCATGGCAACCTGTCAAACTTTACTTTCATTTTTAAGGCATATTTAAACCTTACAGCTGTATGCGGTAAACTTTTAAATACTCCTCCTGAGGAAATAATGTTATTGACACCGGAAGTGGTCAACATGATGCCGAGACATTGTAGATGATAAATTGCAAAGGAATTTTTGACATCTCAAAAACTGTTCCCATGGCAACACGTCAAACTTTACTTTAATTTCAGGCATGTTTAAGGCTCTTGGCGTGCTTAGTTGAACTTTAAATTTGGCACACACATCAGAGTTTTCGGCTGTTAAGTGTTGACAAAAAGGTCAGACATAGGCGTGTCTCTTAAGTGGCTCACTAGTGCCCCTGTTTGTCTAAAATGTGGGGTTTCTTTTACCTACAGTCCCCAAATGGCTCAGAAACAACATTAAATAGCCCGCTGATATTTTACCCACTTGATGCCCTTGCCCGCCGTGCATCGTTTTCTCGGACGCACCGTGTAGCGGTAAAAAACCGTGCGAGGGCCCGCCATTGCTGCTTGCAGCTATATATTTTTAGGGCCCGAGCACCGAGGAGCAGGCCAGAATGGCCTGCACCGAAAGGTGCGAAGCCCTATTGTTTTTGCTCGAATTTATTATTATTATTATTTTTTTTTATTAGGGCCCGAGCACCGAGGAGCAGGCCAGAATGGCCTGCACCGAAAGGTGCGAAGCCCTATTGTTTTTGCTCGAATTTATTATTTTTTTATTTTTTTTTTTTTTTTATTTTTTTTTTTTTTTTTTTAACCCTTTTGGGCATTTTGGGTGCCTTAACATACTCGAAAACTCTTGAAATTTGGCACAGACGTCAGAGTCGTCCGTCATTGCGAACGGGCAAAGGCTGGAACGCGGGCGTGGCACGGGGGCTCTGTAGCGCCCCCTGTAATGCAAAAAAAAAACATTGATGCACAGATCGTGCAAATATGTACGCACATGTACGAGAGTTGGTACACATATAGATCTCATCGACCCGAACAACTTTCGCCCTCTAACATTTAAGCTCCGCCCAACAGGAAGTCAGCTATTTTGGATTGTTTAAAAAATGCATGCGTTGAACTTTTGAATACTCCTCCTAGAGGATGCATGCGATTGACACCAAAAGTGGTGAACATGATGTCGAGACATTGGACTTGCTAAATTGCGAAGGGATTTTTGATATCTCGAACGGTTCTGCCATGGCGAGCCGACAAAGTTGTGGCGAAATTAGAGAAACAGGAAGTGTCTAATATCTAAGGCAAAAAATGTCTTATTGTAATGACACGCGGGGTGTTTGTTCGTCTGAAGATTCCGATCGCATCGATGTGCCTATTGTGACTCCCGGGTATAGCGCCACCAGCAGGCGCCAGGAAGTGTGTCAGTCACAAAGCTGGATTTTTTTGAAAGTTCCATGCAATGTTCTTTTAAATACTCCTCCTAGGATTTTCATGCGATTGACACCAAAAGTGGTCACCATGATGCCGAGACATTGTAGATGATAAATTGCGAAGGGATTTTTGATATCTCAAACGCTGTTCCCATGGCAACGCGTCAAACTTTACTTTCATTTTAAAGGCATATTTAAGCCTTTCAGTTCCATACAGTTAACTTTTAAATACTCCTTCTAGGATTTTCATGCGATGTACACGAGAAGTGGTCAACATGATGCCGAGACATTGTAGATGATAAATTGCGAAGGGATTTTTGATATCTCAAACGCTGTTCCCATGGCAACGCGTCAAACTTTACTTTCATTTTAAAGGCATATTTAAGCCTTTCAGTTCCATACAGTTAACTTTTAAATACTCCTTCTAGGATTTTCATGCGATGTACACGAGAAGTGGTCAACATGATGCCGAGACATTGTAGATGATAAATTGCGAAGGGATTTTTGATATCTCGAACGCTGTTCCCATGGCAATGCATCAAACTTTACTTTCATTTTTACACATATTTAAGGCTGACAGTTACATGCTGTGAACCTTTAAATACTCCTCGTATGGGATTCATGCGATTGACACCAGAAGTGGTCAAGATGATGCCGAGACATTGTAGATGATAAATTGCGAAGGAATTTTTGACATCTCGAACGCTGTTCCCATGGCAATGCGTCAAACTTTACTTTAATTTCAGGCATGTTTAAGGCTCTTGGCGTGCTTAGTTGAACTTTAAATTTGGCACACACATGAGAGTTGTTGGCTAAGTGTTGACAAAAAGGTCAGAGAAAGGCGTGTCTATTTAGTGGCTCACTAGTGCCCCTGTTTGTCTAAAATGTGGGGTTTCTTTTACCTACAGTCCCCAAATGGCTCAGAAACAACATTAAATATCCCACTGATATTTTACCCACTTGATGCCCTTGCACGCCGTGCATCGTTTTTTCGGACGCACCGTGTAGCGGTAAAAAAACGTGCGAGGGCCCGCCATTGCTGCTTGCAGCTATATTTTTTTTATTATTATTTTTATTATTATTATTTTTTTTTAACACTTTTGGGCACTTTGGGTGCCTAAACATACTCGAAAAGTCTTGAAATTTGGCACAGACGTCAGAGTCGTCGGCCATCAGGTCCGGGCAAAGGCTGGACCACGGGCGTGGCAAGGGAGCTCTGTAGCGCCCCCTGTAATGCAAAAACAAACATTGGGGCACAGATCGGGCAAAAATGTACGCATATGTACGAGAGTTGGTACGCATATAGATCTCATCGACCCGAACAACTTTTGCCCTCTAACATTTAAGCCCCGCCCAACAGGAAGTCTGCTATTTTGGATTGTTTACAAAATGCATGCGTTGAACTTTTAAATACTCCTCCTAGAGGATGCATGCGATTGACACCAAAAGTGGTGAACATGATGTCGAGACATTGGACTTGCTAAATTGCGAAGGGATTTTTGATATCTCGAACGGTTCTGCCATGGCGAGCCGACAAATTTATGGCGAAATCAGAGAAACAGGAAGTGTCTAATATCTAAGGCAAAAAATGTCTTATTGTGATGCCATGCGGGGTGTTTGTTTGTCTGAAGATTCCGATCGCATCGATGTGCCTATTGTGAGTCTCGGGTATAGCGCCACCACCAGGCGCCAGGAAGTGTGTCAGTCACAAAGGTGGATTTTTTTTAGAGTTCCATCCATTGTTCTTTTAAATACTCCTTCTAGAATATTCATGCAAGTGACACCAAAAGTGGTCAACATGATGCTGAGACATTGTAGATGATAAATTGCGAAGAGATTTTTGATATCTCAAAAGCTGTTCCCATGGCAACACGTCAAACTTTACTTTCATTTTAAAGGCATATTTAAGCCTTTCAGTTGCATGCAGTTAACTTTGAAATACTTGTCCTAGGATTTTCATGCGTTTGACACGAGAAGTGGTCGACATGATGCCGAGACATTGTTGATGATATATTGCGAAGGGATTTTTGATATCTCAAACGCTGTTCCCATGGCAACCTGTCAAACTTTACTTTCGTTTTTAAGGCATATTTAAACCTTACATCTGCATGCGGTAAACTTTTAAATACTCCTCCTGAGGAAATAATGTGATTGACTCCAGAAGTGGTCAACATAATGGTGAGACATTGTAGATGATAAATTGTGAAGGGATTTTTGATATCTCAAACGCTGTTCCCATGGCAATGCGTCAAACTTTGCTTTCACTTTCCAGCATATTTAAGGCTGACTGTTACATGCTGTGAACCTTTAAATACTCCTCGTATGGGATTCATGCGATTGACACGAGAAGTGGTCAACATGATGCTGAGACATTGTAGACGCTAAATTGCGAAGGGATTTTTGAAATCTCGAATGCTGTTCCCATGGCAACGTGTCAAACTTTACTTTCATTTTTACACATATTTAAGGCTGACAGTTACATGCTGTGAACCTTTAAATACTCCTCGTATGGGATTCATGCGATTGACACGAGAAGTGGTCAACATGATGCTGAGACATTGTAGATGATAAATTGCGAAGGAATTTTTACATCTCGAACGCTGTTCCCATGGCAACGCGTCAAACGTTACTTTAATTTCAGGCATGTTTAAGGCTCTTGGCGTGCTTAGTTGAACTTTAAATTTGGCACACACATCAGAGTTTTCGGCTGTTAAGTGTTGACAAAAACGTCAGATAAAGGCGTGTCTATTTAGTGGCTCACTAGCGCCCCCGTTTGTCTAAAATATGGGGTTTCTTTTACCTACAGTACCTAAATGAGTCAGTAGCAACATGAAATAGTCCACTGATATTTACCCACTTGATGCACATGCCCACCGTGCATCGTTTTCTCGGAGGCACTGTGTAGCGGTAAAATAACGTGCGAGGGCCCGCCATCGCTGCTTGCAGCTATATTTATTTATTTATTTATTTATTTTTTTTTACGTTTCGGGGCAATTTGGGGGCCTTAACATACTCAAAAACTCTTGAAAATTGGCAGAGATGTCAGAGTCGTCGGCCATTAGGACCCGGCAAAGGCTGGAACTCGGGCGTGGCAAGGGAGCTCTGTAGCGCCCCCTGTAATGCAAAAACAAACATTGGGGCACAGATCGGGCAAAAATGTACGCACATGTACGAGAGTTGGTACGCATATAGATCTCATCGACCCGAACAACTTTCACCCTCTAACATTTTAGCTCCGCCCAACCGGAAGTCGGCTATTTTGGATTGTTTAAAAAATGCATACGGTGAACTTTTAAATACTCCTCCCAGGGGATTCATGGGATTGACACCAAACGTGGTGATCATGATGTCGAGACATTGGACTTGCTAAATTGCGAAGGGATTTTTGATATCTCGAACGGTTCTGCCATGGCGAGGCGACAAAGTTGTGGCGAAATCAGAGAAACAGGAAGTGTCTAATATCTAAGGCAAAAAATGTCTTATTGTAATGACACGCGGGGTGTTTGTTCGTCTGAAGATTCCGATCGCATCGATGTGCCTATTGTGACTCCCGGGTATAGCGCCACCACCAGGCGCCAGGAAGTGTGTCAGTCACAAAGCTGGATTTTTTTTAAAGTTCCATGCAATGTTCTTTTAAATACTCCTTCTAGGATTTTCATGCGATTGACACCAAAAGTGGTCAACATGATGCCGAGACATTGTAGATGATAAATTGCGAAGGGATTTTTGATATCTTAAACGCTGTTCCAATGGTAACGCGTCAAACTTTACTTTCATTTTAAAGGCATATTTAAGCCTTTCAGTTTCATGCAGTTAACTTTTAAATACTCCTTCTAGGATTTTCATGCGATTGACACGAGAAGTGGTCAACATGATACCGAGACATTGTAGATGATAAATTGCGAAGGGATTTTTGATATCTCAAACTTTACTTTCATTTTTACGGCATATTTAAACCTTACTGCTGCATGCGGTAAACTTTTAAATACTCCTCCTGAGGAAATAATATGATTGACACCAGAAGTGGTCAACATGATGCCGAGACATTGTAGATGATAAATTGCGAAGGAATTTTTGACATCTCGAACGCTGTTCCCATGGCAACACGTCAAACTTTACTTTAATTTCAGGCATGTTTAAGGCTCTTGGCGTGCTTAGTTGAACTTTAAATTTGGCACACACATCAGAGTTTTCGGCTGTTAAGTGTTGACAAAAATGTCAGATAAAGGCACATTTGGCTAACTAGCGCCCCCGTTTGTCTAAAATATGGGGTTTCTTTTACCTAGTGTACCTAAATGGGACAGTAGCAACATGAAATAGTCCACTGATATTTACCCACTTGATGCACATGCCCACCGTGCATCGTTTTCTCGAAGGCACCGTGTAGCGGTAAAATAACGTGCGAGGGCCCGCCATCGCTGCTTGCAGCTATATTTATTATTTTATTTTTATTTTTATTTATTTATTTATTTATTTATTTTAACACTTTTGGGCATTTTGGGTGCCTTAACATACTCGAAAACTCTTGAAATTTGGCACAGACGTCAGAGTCGTCCGTCATTGCGAATGGGCAAAGGCTGGAACACGGGCGTGGCACGGGGGCTCTGAAGCGCCCCCTGTAATGCAAATAAAAACATTGATGCACAGATCGTGCAAACATGTACGCACATGTACGAGAGTTGGTACGCATATAGATCTCATCGACCCGAACAACTTTCGCCCTCTAACATTTAAGCCCCGCCCAACAGGAAGTCAGCTATTTTGGATTGTTTAAAAAATGCATGCGTTGAACTTTTGAATACTCCTCCTAGAGGATGCATGCGATTGACACCAAAAGTAGTGAACATGATGTCGAGACATTGGACTTGCTAAATTGCGAAGGGATTTTTGATATCTCGAACGGTTCTGCCATGGCGAGCCGACAAAGTTGTGGCGAAATCATAGAAACAGGAAGTGTCTAATATCTAAGGCAAAAAATGTCTTATTGTAATGACACGCAGGGTGTTTGTTCGTCTGAAGATTCCAATCGCATCAATGTGCTTATTGTGACTCCCGGGTATAGCGCCACCAGTAGGCGCCAGGAAGTGTGTCAGTCACAAAGCTGGAAGTTCCATGCAATGTTCTTTTAAATACTCCTTCTAGGATTTTCATGCGATTGACACCAAAAGTGGTCACCATGATGCCGAGACATTGTAGATGATAAATTGCGAAGGGATTTTTGATATCTCAAACGCTGTTCCCATGGCAACGCGTCAAACTTTACTTTCATTTTAAAGGCATATTTAAGCCTTTCAGTTCCATACAGTTAACTTTTAAATACTCCTAGGATTTTCATGCGATTTACACGAGAAGTGGTCAACATGATGCCGAGACATTGTAGATGATAAATTGCGAAGGGATTTTTGATATCTCAAACGCTGTTCCCATGGCAACCTGTCAAACTTTACTTTCATTTTAAAGGCATATTTAAGCCTTTCAGTTGCATACAGTTAACTTTTAAATACTCCTTCTAGGATTTTCATGCGATTTACACGAGAAGTGGTCAATATGATGCCGAGACATTGTAGATGATAAATTGGGAAGGGATTTTTGATATCTCGAACCCTGTTGCCATGGCAATGCATCAAAATTTACTTTCATTTTTACACATATTTAAGGCTGACAGTTACATGCTGTGAACCTTTAAAAACTCCTCGTATGGGATTCATGCGATTTGACACCAGAAGTGGTCAACATGATGCCGTGACATTGTAGATGATAAATTGCGAAGGAATTTTTGACATCTCGAATGCCGTTCCCATGGCAACGCATCAAACTTTACTTTAATTTCAGGCATGTTTAAGGCTCTTGGCGTGCTTAGTTGAACTTTAAATTTGGCACACACATCAGAGTTTTCAGCTGTTAAGTGTTGACAAAAAGGTCAGACATAGGTGGTCTCTTAAGTGGCTCACTAGTGCCCCTGTTTGTCTAAAATGTGGGGTTTCTTTTGCCTACAGTCCCCAAATGGCTCAGAAACAACATTAAATAGCCCACTGATATTTTACCCACTTGATGCCCTTGCCCACCGTGCATTGTTTCTCGGACGCACCGAGCCGACAAAGTTGTGGCGAAATCAGAGAAACAGGAAGTGTCTAATATCTAAGGCAAAAAATGTCTTATAGTGATGACACGCGGGGTGTTTGTTCATCTGAAGATTCCGATCGCATCGATGTGCCTATTGTGACTCACGGGTATAGCGCCACCAGCAGGCTCCAGGAAGTGTGTCAGTCACAAAGCTGGATTTTTTTGAAAGTTCCATGCAATGTTCTTTTAAATACTCCTTCTAGGATTTTCATGCGATTGACACCAAAAGTGGTCACCATGATGCCGAGACATTGTAGATGATAAATGGCGAAGGGATTTTTGATATCTCAAACGGTATTCCCATGGCAACGCGTCAAACTTTACTTTCATTTTAAAGGCATATTTAAGCCTTTCAGTTTTATACAGTTAACTTTTAAATACTCCTTCTAGGATTTTCATGCGATTGACACGAGAAGTGGTCAACATGATGCCGAGACACTGTAGATGATAAATTGCGAAGGGATTTTTGATATCTCAAACGCTGTTCCCATGGCAATGCATTAAACTTTACTTTCATTTTTACACATATTTAAGGCTGACAGTTACATGCTGTGAACCTTTAAATACTCCTCGTATGGGATTCATGCGATTGACACCAGAAGTGGTCAACATGATGCCGAGACATTGTAGATGATAAATTGCGAAGGAATTTTAGACATCTTGAACGCTGTTCCCATGGCAACGCGTCAAACTTTACTTTAATTTCAGGCATGTTTAAGGCTCTTGGCGTGCTTAGTTGAATTTTAAATTTGGCACACACATCCAGAGATGTATAAAGTACTAGGGACCCAGACTTGAGTAAAAGTACAAGTACTATATCAAAAAAGTGACTTGAGTGGAAGTACTGAAGTATTAAACATGTTTTGTACTTAAGTATTGCAAGTAGTTTATTTTAAAATATACTACTCAAGTACTGAAAGTAAAAGTACAAGTATTGTGTAATGTAGTTATTAAAGAAAACAGTCAAAAGTTTGAATATATATTATATAATATTGTTTATATTATTTCAAATGTTTAAGCTAAAGGACACTCACAATTGCTCTGGCTGTAGCAGGAGTACAAGGACAGGAATGTTCAGATTAATTTAACTAATATGGCAATAGAGAATTCGATGTAATGGTATTAGGTAAAGGTACAAGATGTTTCAATGTATTTAGGTTTCCTTCTTTCGCGCACACTCGCCCTTTCTCGCGAATTCTCTCTCTCTATCGGTCTCTCTCGTGCACTTTGGTTCTCTCTTCACTTCGCATTTGTCCACAACCGCGGCTCATATTTGTGAGTGAGAGGGAGGGAGGGGTCCGCTCTTCACTATCTCCTATTGGTTTAGACCACAATCTGTGTGTGTTTCTAATGTGTATCACCGTTCCGGCAGTGATAATGTAGGTTTGGAATGATTCGTAACATTTGAGTGTAACGAGTAACTATGCAGCACATAAAAATGTATTGGAGTAAAAGTATTAAACTCATCGAAAATATGTACTGAAGTAAAAGTGGAAGTAGGAGAAAAAAATAATACTTCAGTAGAGTACAGATTCTGCCTTTTAGTACTTAAGTACAGTAGTGAAGTAGTTCTACTTCGTTACTATACATCTCTGCACACATCAGAGTTTTCGGCTGTTAAGTGTGCACAAAAAGGTCAGATAAAGGCGTGTCTCTTAAGTGGCTCACTAGTGCACCTGTTTGTCTAAAATGTGGGGTTTCTTTTACCTACAGTCCCCAAATGGCTCAGAAACAACATTAAATAGCCCACTGATATTTTACCCACTTGATGCCTTGTCACCGTGCATCGTTTTCTCGGACGCACCATGTAGCGGTAAAAAAACGTGCGAGGGCCCGCCATTGCTGCTTGCAGCTATATTTTTTATTTTTTTTCAACACTTTTGGGCATTTTGGGGGCCTTAACAAACTCGAAAACTCTTGAAATTTGGCACAGACATCAGAGTCGTCCGTGATCGCCGAAAGCCAAAGGCTGGAACAAGTGCGTGGCACGGGGGCTCTGTAGCGCCCCCTGTAAGGCAAAAACAAACAGGAGTGCGCAGATCGGGCAAACATGTACGCACATGTACGAAAGTTGGTACACATATAGATCTCATCGACTCGAACAACTTTTGCACTCTAACCTATTAGCTCCGCCCAACAGGAAGTCGGCCATTTTGGATTGTTTAAAAAATGCATGCGGTGAACTTTTAAATACTCCTCCTAGAGGATTCATGGGATTGACACCAAACGTGGTGATCATGATGTCGAGACATTGTACTTGCCAAAATGCGAAGGGATTTTTGATATCTCGAACAGTTCTGACATGGCAAGGCGACAAAGTTGTGGCGAAATCAGAGAAACAGGAAGTGTCTAATATCTAAGGCAAAAAATGTCTTATAGTGATGACACGCGGGGTGTTTGTTCGTCTGAAGATTCCGATCGCATTGATGTGCCTATTGTAAGTCTCGGGTATAGCGCCACCACCAGGCGCCAGGAAGTGTTGCAGTCACAAAGGTTGATTTTTTTGACAGTTCCATGTGATGTTCTTTTAAATACTCCTTCTAGAATGTTTATGCAATTGACACCAAAAGTGGGCAACATGATGCCAAGACATTGTAGATGATAAATTGCGAAGGGATTTTTGATATCTCGAACGCTGCTGCCATGGCAGCCCTTCAAACTTTACTTTAATTTCAGGCATATTTAAGGCTCTTGGCATGCTTAGATTAACTTTAAATTTGGCACACACATGAGAGTTGTCGGCTGTTAAGTGTTGACAAAAAGGTCAGATAAAGGCGTGTCTATTTAGTGGCTCACTAGCGCCCCCGTTGGTCTAAATGTGGGGTTTCTTTTACCTACAGTACCCGAATCGGTCAGTAGCAACATGAAATAGTCCACTGATATTTACCCACTTGATGCACGTGCCCACTTTGCGTCGTTTTCTCGGAGGCACCGTGTAGCTGTAAAAAAAACGTACGAGGGCCCGCCATCGCTGCTTGCAGCTATATATAATTTTTTTTACATTTTGGAGCAATTTGGGTGCCTTAACATACTCGAAAACTCTTGAAATTTGGCACAGATATCAGAGTCGTCGGCCATTAGGACCGGGCAAAGGCTGGAACACGGGCGTGGCAGGGGAGCTCTGTAGCGCCCCCTGTAATGTAAAAACAAACAGTGGGGCACAGATCGGGCAAACATGTACAAACATGTACGAAAGTTGGTAGACATATAGATCTCATCGACCCGAACAACTTTCGCACTCAAACCTATTAGCTCCGCCCAACAGGAAGTCGGCCATTTTGGATTGTTTCAGAAATGAATGCAATGAACTTTTAAATACTCCTCCTAGGGGATTCATGCGTTTGACACCAAATGTGGTGATCATGATGCCGAGACATGGTACTTGCTAAATTGCGAAGGGATTTTTGATATCTCGAACGGTTCTGCCATGGCGAAGCGACAAAGTCATGGCGAATTCAGAGAAACAGGAAGTGTCTAATATCTAAGGCAAAAAATGTCTTATTTTGAAGACACGTGTGGTGTTTGTTCGTCTGAAGATTCCGATCGCATTGATGTGCCTATTGTGAGTCTCGGGTATAGCGCCACCACCAGGCGCCAGGAAGTGTGTCAGTAACAAAGGTGGATTTTTTTGACAGTTGCATGCAATGTTCTTTTAAATACTCCTTTTAGGATATTCATGCGATTGACCCCAAAAGTGGTCAACATGATGCTGAGACATTGTAGAAGAGAAATTGCGAAGGAATTTTTGACATCTCAAACGCTGTTCCCATGGCAACGCGTCAAACTTTTACTTTTATTTTAAAGGCATATTTAAGCCTTTCAGTTCCATGCAGTGAACTTTTAAATACTCCTTCTATGGGATTCATGCAATTGACACCAGAAGTGGTCAACATGATGCTGAGACATTGTAGACGATAAATTGCGAAGGGATTTTTGATATCTCAAACTCTGTTTGTCAAACTTTACTTTCATTTTTACACATACTTAAGACTGACCAGGGGTTAAATTGGGATTTGTTATGTGGGGGAGCTCTGCGGGGAGGGTACTTTAAGGGGTAACATGTTTAATACTGATGACAGCAAAGCCACTGGTGTGTTTTAATGACATTCTGGACCTCTGATAGGATTTGATAAGTTTCAACTTTAAATCTGTGCCAGAAATTGACCACAAATATTTTATAAAGAGTGTCTGAATTTTAAATTATGCAAATCTATGAGTTTGACATCCTATATCCATTTGTTGCACATGTCATTATGCACAATTGATCAAACTTTAAATGAATTAAAAGGAATCAACCTCCTTGAATAATTCTATAAGATAGGCTACCCAAAAAGATTAAATTAACAAGAAAAGGTACAACACACAGTACTGTATCATCAACATGTCTAATAAATTAGCAATAGAGATTCCCTATGCTGGTCAGCAGCTAAAACAATCGTAAGGTTTGATTTGTGTAATCAAAATACATAAATGTATTAAACTATACAATGAGTTATATGAAGTGTTATCCAGTGAACATACTGTAATTAGATGAGTGACATACATACTTTAGTCCTTAACACGTTTCTAGTCTTCTATTAAGTTTCCTCGACGTGGGCACCATTATTACCTCTCTCTCTCTCTCTCTCTCTCTCTCTCTCTCTCTCGCTCTTTCTCGCTCTCTCTCTCACGCTCTGTCTCTTTTGTCTCTACAATGTCAAATGATCCTGTGTGAAAGCGCGTTCTTGAAGTTCCTGAGTTTTTTTGCTCGAGTTGCATAACTTGCGCGAAGACGCGTTTAAAAGGAAAAGCGTGCATTTTCGCGGCAATTGCGCCGCCCAATTCACGTCATTTGCATCGCCCCGTGCGAGGACGCGTCTGATTGCGTCTTTGCATTGACTTTGTATGTAATCTACTCGCGCAAATCGTTGAACTTGCGTTGGTTAGTATGCCCCATAATGAATGGAAACACATTATTCCCTTCGCGTCAGTGCACACGCACCAGCGCAGCGAGTACACGCACAAGCGCAGCGGGTACACTGGCACGAGCAGAGCGAGACCTTCAGCCTATGTGCCGGAGCTTAGCCCCGGATGGCCCCGGCCCAATTTAAACCCTGAGACTGACAGTTACATGCTGTGAACTTTTAAACACTCCTCCAATGGGATTCATGCGATTGACACCAGAAGTGGTCAACATGATGCTGAGACATTGTAGATGCTAAATTGCGAAGGAATTTTTGACATCTCGAACGCTGTTCCCATGGCAACGCGTCAAACTTTTACTTTTATTTCAGGCATATTTAAGGCTCTTGGCATGCTTAGATTAACTTTAAATTTGGCACACACATCAGAGTTGTCGGCTGTTAAGTGTTGACAAAAAGGTCAGATAAAGGCGTGTCTATTTAGTGGCTCACTAGCGCCCCTGTTTATCTAAAATGTGGGGTTTCATTTACCTACAGTACCTAAATGGGTCAGTAGCAACATGAAATAGTCCACCGATATTTACCCACTTGATGCACTTGCCCACCGTGCATCGTTTTCTCTGAGGCACTGTGTAGCGGTAAATAAACGTGCGAGGGCCCGCCATCGCTGCTTGCAGCTATATTTATTTATTTATTTATTTTAATTATTTATTTTATTTGTTTTTAACACTTTTGGGCATTTTGGGTGCCTAAACATACTCAAAAACTCTTGAAATTTGGCACAGATGTCAAAATCGTCCGTCATTGCGACCCGGCAAAGGCTGGAACACGGGCGTGGCAAGGGAGCTCTGTAGCGCCCCCTGTAATGCAAAAAAAATTGGTGCACAAATCGGGCAAACATATACGCACATGTACGAAAGTTGGTACGCATATAGATCTCATATATTAGCTCCGCCCAACAGGAAGTCGGCCATTTTGGATTGTTTCAAAAACGCATGTGATGAACTTTAAAATACTCCTCCTAGGGGATTTATGCGATTGACACCAAACATGGTGATCATGATGCCGAGACATTGGAGATGCTAAATTGCGAAGGGATTTTTGATATCTCGAACGGTTCTGCCATGGCGACGCGACAAATTTATGGCAAAATCAGAGAAACAGGAAGTGTCTAATATCTAAGGCAAAAAATTTCTTATTGGGATGCCATGCGGGGTGTTTGTTTGTCTGAAGATTCCGATCGCATCGATGTGCCTATTGTGACTCCCGGGTATAGCACCACCACCAGGCGCCAGGAAATGTGTCAGTCATGAACTTTTAAATACTTCTCTTAGGGAATTCATACGATTGACACCAAACGTGGTGAACATGATGCTGAGACATTGGACTTGCTAAATTGCGAAGGGATTTTTGATATCTCAAACGGTGTTGCCATGGCGAGGCGACAAATTTATGGCGAATTCAGAGAAACAGGAAGTGTCTAATATCTAAAGCAAAAAATGTCTTATAGGGATGAAACGCAGTGTTTATGTTCGGCCAAGGATTCCGATCGCATCGATGTGCCTAATGTGAGTCTTGGGTATAGCGCCACCAACAGGCACCGGGAAGTGTGGCAGTCACAAAAGGTGGATTTTTTGACAGATCCATGTAGGGATGTCCCGATCAGGTTTTTTTGCCCTCGAGTCCGAGTCATTTGATTTTGAGTATCTGCCGATACCGAGTCCCGATCCGATACTTCTATAATACATAAAAAAAGAATAAATAAGAGGATGTTCCTTATGTCATGCCGCACGCGTTGCTGTTTCTGTGTGGAGTCAAAAGAGTCTAACTCTGTGCCAGCGCATAACTACAGATGTGTTAAAAAAATAATGAGAATATATATAGTATATGTACATGGGTTAAATTGGGATTTGTTTTGTGGGGATGCTCTGTTGGGAGGGAGGGTTCGAGGGGTAACATGTTTAATCCTGATGACAGCAAAGCCACTGCTGTGTTTCAATGACATTTTGCACCTCTAATAGGATTTTATAGGTTTCAGTTTTAAAGCTGTGCCACATGTTGACCCAAACTTTAAAACCTGAACTTTAAATTATGCAAATCTATGAGTCTGACACCCTATATGCATTTGTTGCACATGTCATTATCCACAATTGATCAAACTTTGAAGGAAGTTATAAGAATCAACCTCCTTGACTAATTCTAGGCATAAGATAGGCTACCCAAAAAGACTCAATTAACAAGAAAAACAACATACTGATTCAGCAATATATCTTATAAATTAGCCATAGAGATTCCCTAAGCTGGTCAGCAGTTAGTTATAAAATACCTATAGTTAGGTCGTAATTAATCTGTATAATCAAACATTATTTTATTAAACTATACAATCAGTTGTATCCAGTTATCTGGTTAACATATTGTAATGATATGAGTGAAATGGCTATATATACTTTAATACTTTGTTTCTAGACTTCTATTAAGTTTTCTCGACGTGGGCACCATTCTTACCTCTCTCTCTGTCTCTCATCTCTACAGTATCCTGCGCGAATGCGCGTTCTTGAGGTTCTGAGTGAGACGCGGAGCTGCGTCTGAGCAAATGGTGACAAAAACGATCAATGCGTTGTTTAAATGAGCGGTAAAAACCCGGTTTTGTCGTGGGTTCCTTGCACGCACGAGTGTGAAGCTTATGAATGAAAGCACGTCAATAGGCTTGTTCGACTTCATGCGGCGCCACAACAATCGACAGCCGGGTGACGTCAAACTACCGCGAGAGTAATCCGTGAAATCAAACGGAGAAGTTTGCTTTTAAATCGCTCTCGCGGAATTTTGACGTCATCCGGCTGCCGGTTCTTGTGGCGCTGCATGAAGTCGAACAAGCCTATTCTCTTCTCATCAGTTCACACGCACCAGCGCAGCGCGTACACTGGCACGGAGCAGAGCGAGACCTTAATGGATTTTAAACACTGCATATGTATCCGAGTCCTGATCGGGAGGTAACGTCCGATTCCGATCGAGTCTGAAACCACGTGATCAGGGCCGATTTCCGATCACGTGATCGAATCGGGACATCCTTAGTTCCATGCAATGTTCTTTTAAATACTCCTCGTAGGATTTTCATGCGATTGACACCAAAAGTGGTCAACATGATGCTGAGGCATTGTAGATGATAAATTGCGAAGGGATTTTTGATATCTCGAATGCTGCTCCCATGGCAACGCATCAAACTTTACTTTCATTTTCAGGCATATTTAAGCACTTTGCATGCACTTTGGGTGCCTTAACATGCTTAAAAACACCGGGAATTTGGCACAGACCTCAAAGTCGTCGGCCATTAGGACTGGGCAAACACTGGAACACGGGCGTGGCAGTAGGGCTCTGTAGCGCCCCCCTGTAATGCAAAAAAAATATTGGTGCACAAATCGGGCAAACATGTACGCACATGTACGAGAGTTGGTACGTATATAGATCCCATTGACCCGAACAACTTTCACAATCAAACCTATTAGCTCTGCCCAACAGGAAGTCGGCCATTTTGGATGGTTTCAAAAGTGCATACGGTGAACTTTTGAATACTCCTTCTTGGGAATTCATGGGGTTGACACCAAACGTGGTGATCATGATGTCGAGACATTGTACTTGCTAAATTGCGAAAGGATTTTTGATATCTCGAACGATTCTGCCATGGCGAATCGACAAAGTCATGGCGAAATCAGAGAAACAGGAAGTGTCTAATATCTAAGGTAAAAAATGTCTTATTGTGATGACACACGGGGTGTTTGTTTGTCTGAAGATTCTGATTGCATCGATGTGCCTATTGTGAGTCTCGGGTATAGCCCCACCACCAGGCGCCAGGAAATGTTGCAGTCACAAAGGTTGATTTTTTTGACAGTTCCATGTGATGTTCTTTTAAATACTCCTCCTAGAATGTTTATGCAATTTACACCAAAAGTGGTCAACCTGATGCTGAGACATTGTAGATGCTAAATTGCGAAGGAATTTTTGACATCTCAAACGCTGTTGCCATGGCAACGCTTCAAACTTTACTTTAATTTCAGGCATATTTAAGGCTCTTGGTGTGCTTAGATTAACTTTAAATTTGGCACACACATGAGAGTTGTCGGCTGTTAAGTGTTGACAAAAAGGTCAGATAAAGGCGTGTCTATTTAGTGGCTCACTAGCGGCCCTGTTTATCTAAAATGTGGGGTTTCATTTATCTACAGTACCCAAATTGGTCAGTAGCAACAGCTGGTAACAGGAAGTAACATGTTTACAATGATAATGCAATGTCAGATTTGTCCCAAACTTCACATGATTAATAAAAGTTCTGGACTGAACAAATCTACGTGCCAATATTTACATATAATCTCTCACACTCACCCACTCACTCACTCACTCACTCACTCACTCTCTCTCTCTCTTTCTCTCTCTCTCATGCTATCTTACACGATGCTACCTCGCTGTCATTTGTAATTAGCAGCGGGAAATATGGCACATTATACTACACTTTTAAATGGTTCACGTTTACATGATTAAATGCCTATTTACTACTGTTCCCTTTAATTCTTATGACACGGCTTTGTTTATAGTCTGGGGAGATGCACGCTATAAGTAAAAAAAATAAAAAAACTTCTCAGCAAACATGTCTGAGGATAGGTCAGCCGCGTCATTACAGTCACGTGACTGCACGCGTTTCACAACAGAACCGAAAAAGAAGACAATGCTGAATAAAGTCCTAATTCTTGCTATTTTTGGACCAAAATGTATTTTTGATGCTTCAACACATTCTAACTGACCCACTGATGTCACATGGACTACTTTGATGATGTTTTTATTTCCTTTCTGGACATGGAAACCGTACAAAGATTTTTAATGGAGGGGACAGAAAGCTCTCGGACTAAATCTTACGTTAAAACATCTTAAACTGTGTTCCGAAGATGAACAGAGGTCTTCCGAGTTTACAACGACTTAAGGGTAAGTCATTAATTACATTATTTTCATTTTTGGGCGAACTATCCTTATTTAGTACTCATGCTGTTCCCTTTGGGGGCGGGGGCAAAGCCGCTTATACAGTATGTAAATATAAATGACCCACACAGCATTAAGTGACCATTGACTTCCATAGTAGAAAAAAAATTGGAAGTATTGTGATAAATGATGAAGAAAATATTTTGATAAATGATGGTTAACACACAGTTGACGGTAACCATTAAATTCCATCATTTTTTTATTCCTACTATGGAAGTCTATGGTCACTTACTGCTGTGTGTTTACCATCATTTCTCATAATATCTTCTTTTGTCAGAAAAAAGAAATTCATACAGGTTTAAAACAACGTGAGGATGAGTAAATGATGACACAATTTTCATTTTAAAGTGAACTATCCCATTAAGGTCATGCATCACCTACAGGTCTTGACATTAACTTTTTTGCTTACCAGCCAAAGTGGCTAGTTGTTTTCCAAAGTTACTAGCCACTCAGCATTTTAACTGGCCACAATTGCAGTTGCTGGTAAAATAAATTGTATATGATCAAACTTGACTTCCTAAAATGACTTTGAGTAATTTTACTCGATTTAGCTAGATTAGATGCAGTTTGACTTTCAAATGCAGTCTGACCATCCAAATTAAGACAACATTTATTAGCTAGTATATACCATGTATATAAGTATAGATCATATTATATATTTAGGTGCTTGAAAAACATGCTAGTAAGGTATAAATAGATTAACTTTGAATATATATTTTTGAATATAAATATATTAAAAGTGGAGTAGGGGTGTAGAAGGTTAACTGAAAAGATAAACACAAAAACCCTCGACAAACACTTTAAATATTTATTAACAACAGCAGTAAATACTGTCAAGAAATGTACATGAATTTTACTGTCAACTTGTTTATGCAGATTGTATTTTATAAGCTTGATCATGGTTTCTGTTAAAAGTGATTTAAGACTTTTAATGACAAATGTCGAGAGGGCATTATTGTTGTTGCCCAAAGTAGCCTATAAATGATGCCCAAACCTCTCAGCTGGCGTGTTTCCTTTGATTTCGTGTGCATTCAGGTATGCGCTAAATTTCTCTCCGCTCTTGCCCTGGGAGTGTTCACGCAATATCTCTTATATCTCTTCAATCACTTCCATGCAACTGTTTTATCTTTCCCAAAGTGTGTATGCACTCAGACTGCGTCCTATTGTGCATTCGCAAATCCATCAGCTTTCGCAAAGGTGGCGCTTTGGTCCACAATGCTCCGCTAATCGTGCGCGTGTCTCAACAAACAGTCTCTGTGCGTTGAGCTGGGTGCAGAGTGCTCATGGGAGTTGTAGTTTCCCAGTATTGGATTGCGCATTGTTTATCATTTCGCATAACTTTAAAAAAAAACTACAATTAAAAAATTATATTCAACCTGCCAATGTGGCTAGTGGGATTGTCTGTCTGAAGCCGGATTTATAGTCGTGCGTAAGTTCTACGCCGTAGCCAGAGATGTTCACAAGTCTCTGAGCTCAAGTCCGAGTCAAGTCTGAAGTCTTTGAGCTCGAGTCCAAGTCAAGTCTGAAGTCTTTGAGCTTGAGTCCAAGTCAAGTCTGAAGTCTCTGGGCTCGAGTCCAAGTCAAGTCTCAAGTCTCGTTGTAACAAATAAAACTCTAATAACAAATAAAGAAATTATAAACATTTATAAAAAGGAACATAGTTGCACATTAAGTAAGGTCTAAAATTAGCATTATGTACAGAAATTAAATTAAATGGATTATAACACTGTCTTTATTGTACAAATTAAATATTATTATTATTATTTTTGAGCAATAGAAGTGATTTTCTGTTTGTCTTGGGTTGTTTGATTAACATAAATGACACAGACTTAAGTAGGTTAATTGAGGTTACTGTCTCTTTATTAAGAACAAATAAGCCCAGACTGGTTTCTGACTGGTTTCTTAAGACATAAACAAAAATGTTTTATTAGAAAAAGAATACTGTGAGATCATTTTGCGTGTATGTATGTGCCTTGTCAAGAAAAGAAAGATTTTATGTTGGCTTAACTTTTGAAACACTTCTCTCTGTATGTACACTACTGAGGGCACTTAAACGCGTGCTCAAACACAGGCGGAGCGCTTCAGGAAGAAGATGCAGCAGTCGCTTCACATAAAAACGTTACGTTGTTTTTCATTGCTCTATTCAGCAAATGTATGTTGATGGACTACACTACAGTATGACACAAAGTAGCGCAACTCTGGAGCTGGACCGGACACACTTAACCGCATGTGCGTACAGAAATCTGCTCACTTGAGCGCCTTTTTGCGGTTAAATTGTTTAACCATTTAAACAATTGCAAGCCTTAGAAACAGTGATAAACTTACCCTATTTAAATTGCATATTAATCCGCAAATCGCATGCCAGCCGAACCGCGGATCCGTCACAGCACTACCAAAAGCTTTGGATGAATGCCACAGCAGTGGCCGGTGCATTCATGTATGTTCGCGGCCGCGCGCGCGGAGCAGATACGTCACGTGTTACGTCGTGGGCAGGTTGTAGGTAACGGAGGAAGCTATGACAGCGAGCTCATCAGACGTTTCCTAAAAATAAACATTGTTCACGAGTCGCGCGGCTCGAGTCCGAGCCGAGTCTGAAGTCTTTGAGGGTCGAGTCTCAAGTCGAGTCTGAAGTCACTGTGTGTGCGACTTAAGTCGCACTCGAGTCCGAGTCTCAAACTCGAGTCCCCATCTCTGGCCGTAGCTACGTGGATACTGCCTACCAACGGTCTGCGCGTGTGTGAGCACTTCGACACGGATGACGACGCAAAAGTATAAATGAAAACCGACGCGGAACCTACGCCGTTGCGGCTATACCGTAGGACCTACGCACAACTATAATGAGCCCTTTACCCGTCACAGCCGAAATCTACCAGCATTTGGCGGATTGGCAGGTGTTAATGTCAATCCCTGATCACCTAACATGTATTGATAATGTGATATTAAACATTTTAACCCAAACAATGTTATATGTTAGCCAGCGACCTGTAGACAGATGAGAAGTTTTCTGTTCTAGCATAATCATGGAAACTGCAAGACCATAAGAGTGTGATGAAAATAACTTACAAATTCTCTCAATATCGGAATGATCTTTTCTGCAACTGCATCCTGTTAGGCCTGCATCAACAGGATCGAGTTTGGTGGAAAAGTAAGCTGCAGGACATAATCTGTTTCCATGATGTTGCAACAACACAAGTGTTATAAAGCCATTCTTTTCATAACAAAAGCAAATCAAAACTGTCTGTCTGTACACTGCTGGTACACTAAGAAAGACATTAAATAAGATTATGACAGAAAAACAGGTAGCATGTCTAGTAGCTTGATACCTGATATAGGGCTGGGCAAAAAATCGATTTAATCGATTTATCGATTTTGTAGTGTGAAACAATTTTTATTTTTCAAACTCGAGTTTTTTGCCACAATAGTTTTTTCGGACTTTTTCGCATTTTTTGTTCCTTGTGCGTTACCATAGCGCAATATGAGCCAGCCTCCGCCCCGTGTAACCATAGATACTAAAAGAAGCGCGTAACACAATCAAAACAACATGGCAGCGTGTAGTACTAGCGAAGAACTACTTCCAAAAAAAGGCACAGGTAATTCCGTAATTTGGAACTGGTTTGGTTTTGATGCAACAGACGAAGCCTTGCTGCAAAATATGTTTCAAGGGTGTTTCGGAAGCAGCAGTACAACAAATCTTTTCCAGCACCTGAGGAATAAACATCGCAAAGAATGGGAGAAGTGCAGCCGGCTTCGTAGCGAAAACGGCTCCTCTACACTCTAAAAAATCCTGGGTTATTTTTTCTACCCAAATGTTGGGTTAAGCCATTTGGGTAATTTTTTTGGGTTATTTTCGCAGTCTTGGGTAGTTTTTGGGGTAGTTTTTTGTAACCCCACCACTGGGTTATTTTCTGGGTAATTTTCACTGAGAATGGAATCAATACACCCCCTTCCCCACCCGGACTCAACAACCCAGCTCATTGGGTCAAATCAACTCGGCGCAGATTCAGGTGCAGCACATGGGCTGACTGAATTTGAGGTGGATGCAACGCTCACTAATATTTGGAGAAATAAGGTTCGTATCAACATATTTATTCATATAACATATATTTTTAAACCTATTTATACACGTATCATAATACCGAGGGCTATATAAAGACGTAAGTGCCATTACATTCAGTTTTACATGGCATTAAATACGCCGCCAGCTTCGTTCGTTTAGTTTGACTTGTTTGATATGCCCCTTGGATAGTAAATACGTTTTGTACTGTTTTTGTTTAATGTTTTAAACGTCCCCTTTGGACAAAGCCTGAAGTTTTTTTCTTAACTAACGTTATATGATGACATTTACGTTACTTCAAAGCCCAGTTAACTGTTAATTTAAAACGAGATTAATGTAAGCTAAAGTAAATGCATTCTTTGCTTTTTCAGATTATTAAAATGAGATTTTTGACAATTACAGCCCGTAACCAATCTCTGGTAGGCTAATTTATTTCTGAAAACCCTTTTTTGTACACGAACAGTTAAAGCAGCCCATCCCCCATTGTACAGCAGTGCTGCTGGGTCAAAACAACCCAATTGCTGGATCATCTGTCGCGGGGATTTTGGATCGTCAGCAGGACTTTACAAACAGACATTCTTCAGCGGTTCTTTTCTGGTGAAATAAAGGTCTGTATTTGTCTTTGTATCATTTAATCGATACTTATTGGCAAAAGTGTTGTCCACCAACGAGGGCATTTCATTATGTTTAGTCAACAACATCAGTCGAGTGCTTGAAATAACTTTTTGTGAGCAGATGCGCGTTTTTTTTTACCACAAAACGGGGTAACGTTGGACAATATATTTAATATGGTAATAATGGCGATTAACATTGGACTATAATTATACTTTATTATTATGAGTATAGACCGTTTCATCGGACGCCGTTTCATCGCGGGTACGCGACTACACGTCTGGTCTTTACTTTCGGTTTAATGGTCTGACGAGTGCCTCAAATGAATTCTGGAACAAATTACCTCGTCAAAAATAACAAATGTTTTGGTTTCCTAAAGGCAGGGGGAGACGGCGATAGCCGATTTGTAGTTAACATTGTATACATTTTAATACACATTTTACTTAGCAACGTTAGCTCAGTGTAGTTTTTATACGCTTTAGCTATGAAATAAGAACTGAGGTAATTTACTTGTTGTTTATTTTGCTTGGTATCAGAAATTAACTACTCTAAAAATACTTTGTTGTTATTTATTCTTAGCCGAGTTTACTGGAAGTTGTTTATAAATGACAAGATTCAATTAACTTTAATATGTCCATTAAAGCCTAAGTTAATCACACTCTGTGACATTCAAATCTGCGTCCGTGCTTATCCAGCGAAAGCAGTTAACGTGTATGAAACAAACATTCAGATATATGTTATTCCAGTACTTATTCCAGAAGTACTGGAATAAATCTTTATAGTTCAGATATAAACACTGCTGTCAAAAGAGATTAAATCGTCTTTTCAACAGTGACAATGCTTCAAATATAGTTTCTCTTTAGTACAACATTAATGCCAGCAGGTGGTGACAAGTGAATTAAAGGCGGGGTGCATGATCTCTGAAAGCCAATGTTGACATTTGAAATCACCTAAACAAATGAATGAGTATGAATGGTTGATTACAGGGGTGGCGAACGTCGGTCCTGGAGAGCCGCAGTCCTGCAGAGTTTAGCTCCAGCTCTAATCAAACACACCTGAACAGGTAATCAAGGTCTTAAGAGTTACTAGAAACCTTCAGACAGGTGAGGTTTAATCAGGGTTAGAGCTAAAAGCTGCAGGGCTGCGGCTCTCCAGGACCGACGTTCGCCACCCCTGCTCTATTATCTATATTGATAGACAAAAATGCATCACTTACAGCTAAAAGTTTGTGTTTTTCTGTTTAAGGTGGTCTGAGTTTTCATGAGTTTACTAGGCTAACTATCCCAAGCATGGTATGTTAATATACTGTCTTTATCATATGGTAACAAGAGTTTTATTTAGTCTTTTTTTAGAAGTTGTTTTTTTTGTTATTTTTGCATTTAGATTGCACAAGACTTTTACACATTACACCAGGATGCAGCTCCAAAACTCTTCGAGAAATGGCTCCCTTGATATACCGATAGGATCTTGCATTTTTTTAAACCAGAAGCAAAGCTTCCATGTTCAGTTGAGGAGATGACACAAGGTAAAGTTTCTCAACTATTTTGATATTATGGGCCAGATTTACTTATATCAATTTAATAAAGGCAGCCACTGATAAATTAATGAAGAAAATTTTTGGCAATAATTGCTGTTGGGAGATTTAGCACTTTCTCCACTCATCTTCATTTATTTGAAATGCCAGACAGTTAACCGACATTATCTGAACATATTGCTTTTCAATTTCTGCTGCTACAGATGCAAAGGGATATCTTGCATTAAAGCTGCTCCCTGTTTTGCTTCCACCTCCACCCTTCAAAACTGCCATTACCATTTACCATTTCATCGACATTCAGCCTGTGAGTACAAATCAAGAAATTTACTTTAATACTTTATTTACCAGGTATTTAAATAAACTACCATTCAAAAGTTTGGGACATTATGTTAGTGGCTGTCTTAAAGTGGGCAAGATCAAGGTGTAATAACTCCCAAACCCATCACCCATACCCACACCCTGACACCCCCCAAGTTTCACCTAACTCATTTGCATTGTGTGTCCTTTAGGTTGGAACAAATATGATGGAGTACCTCCAGCAGGCTAAAGCATCAGGACTTTACCCTTATTTCCTGTCACTTGAAAATGGACACGAGAAAATGAGTCCCAGGCATTCGTCATCCTTGGAGGAGAAACTTTGGACAAGGCACTTAGATTGGGGTAGTAGAAGCACTACATTCTTGCAAGTAAATGACAAGAGGTTTTTTGAATAGACTGGGTTTCAGGTACAAGAGTTATCATTTTAGTTTTTTTTTACAGACTTAAAGGTGCTCTAAGCGAATCTGTGTGACGTACATTGTAATGTTATATGTTACAAAATTTGTAATTATCTGATTTCTTGAGCAGAAAATTTAAGCTACTGTGAAGTTGTTGCACTTTTGCTTAAACCTGGTTTAAAGCTTGAAATTGTTGAATGACAGAGCCTCATTTACTTTTTGTTTTGGGATTCTACGCATTTAAACTCTTTAGGACAATAATAGCAATAAAGTTGCACTTTTGACACTATATCTGATGTCTGCAGTCATTTTTAAGTGCATTGGGGGAAAAAAATCGAATCGAAACTCAAATTTTTCTTTAAAAATCGGAAGATTTTTTTAGGCAAAATCGCCCAGCCCTAACCTGATATAAGAATTAGGCACATATGGGGCCCTAGGTGAAACAGCAGAATTCACAGCTTTCAAGTTTTTTACAAATCTTCACTTATTTGGCTGGCCTCTTTCAACAATGTTTCAAAAACTGGCCTAATGCCATCAATGGCTTCCTGTCTGAGAGGATATTGACCTTATAACAACAGGTTCACACAACCTTTAATGAGACCAACAGCATGTCTATGTTTGGCATATTTGTGGGAATCTTTTATAACACTGGATGAATGTCTTCAGGGGTCACATTTGCCATTTGATTGCCATTTGCCAATCTTCATTTGGTCATTTATCCTTACAACCAGAGATGGCAAAAGTACACACATCCTTATTTAAGTAGATGTACAGATACTCATGTTTAAAACTACTCTGTTAAAGTACTTACTACACTGTTTTACTCAAGTCAAAGTTAAAAAGTATTTAATGACAGTGGAATGACAATATCAGCTTCAGTTGGCATGGTAAATTACATGGTCGCTGTGTAGAGCAGCTTGTACCGCTGTCTACCATAAGTGAAACTTCACAATCCTCATTTAAAAGAGAAAGTCTAGGCATTTTAAGAAAATAATCATTATTTAACATTGTAAATTTAAAAGATTCATAAGAGAGGATAATGAGTGTACTGTATTTGTCTGTGTGTAAAGTGGTTAATACATGTAAGTTACCAGAATTACCACTTCCCTTTTCTTAGGAAATCCCCTCCCTTTGCTCTCCTCTCTCAGTCAGATGCAGTGTTGTCCTTCTGCTTACTTTGGTTGGCCTTTCCCCATTCTTCTCATACATTGTGGATTTACAGGCTCTTGTATGGACATCTTTGTCAGGTTTATGACTATGGCTATTTCTCATACCTTAGTTTGCGCGTAAGGTCATCTCACCTCATGACAGTGCTTTTGGCTATTCCCTGTACCTTCATAGAAAGTCACCTCAGAACATTCAGTGTCTTATTATCCTCATTTCAAAATTTCTTGACTCTGATTCAATTCAGCATCTCAGCCTACTCTTTTCAAGGGGTATTGAGTCTTGACTCAGTGCTGAATACCACAACCATAAACCAAGCAGAATGGGTTTTCTCAAACTTAACCCTTGTGTGTTGTTGGGGATGTTTTCATCCACTAGAGGGTTTTTTCCTCTTAATTTGGCCACAACTTTCTGTTTTAGCAAATTGAATTTTTTTTGGTGACAAATCTTATATTCACATATATTTTAAGAAAATGCTTTGAAATTTAAAAAACCCTCAATGATATACCGTGGGCAAATTTACTACCCTTTCGTGTTGTTAGTGGATTAAACATCCACTAAATTCAACGCTTTAAAAGTGTATCAGATGAATATTTTTTCTAATTTTATTTCCATAAATCTGTTAATTAACAGTACTAATCAAAACTACCAAATCTTCACAAAAATTTCATGATTTTAACTCTTTAATTGCCAAGTTTATAAGTAGTGTCACTGGAACACACACAAAATGACCCATTTTCAATATAAAAAGTGATTGTAAACTGGATTTTTGTTTACCCTTTTCACAGTCTGGAACAGTGGTTCTCAACTCCAGTCGTCGGGACCCACTGCTCTGCACATTTTGGATGTCTCCTTTATTTAACACACCTGATTCAGATCATCAGCTCGTTAGGATAGATTCCATGAACTAAACTGAGTGTGTCAGATATGAGAGACATCCAAAATGTGCAGAGCAGTGGGTCCCGAGGACTGGAGTTGAGAACCACTGCTCTACGACATGTCAAAGTTTGGTAAAAATATTGGCTTTGAAGCATTTTTAGTTTTTGTGTAGCATCAGTTTTTATTTTTTTCCTCCCTCATCTATTGTTAGTGGCTGTTTTTGCCCCATTGACTTCCATTATAACCACATTTTTTGATTGCAGAGCTATGACACCTTTTTATCATGCATTTTTGAATGTTGGTGTTTTTTCCTTTTGCTAAAAGGTCAAATTTGTCATTTTTAGTGTTGATCACCATGTGGCACTACTAACCCTTTAGTAGGCCGATGCAAAAACAGAGCTTAATTTCTGGCTTGTACATTGAGTTATATGGAGTATAACTCCATAATAAACACATATTTTTGTCTGTGTGTGTGTGTGTGTGCGTGCATGCGTGTGTGAAAAAAAGATTTTCTTTTCTGCATCAGATTTATGAACATAATTTATTATGAACACAAAAACAACTTAAAGAATGACAAATAAACTGAACAATGACAAGTGTGTCCACCACAACAGATGCAAGTGCTGACTGTTCTTCTTTTTTGTTCTGTGCACCACTTGCATGTTCCCCTCTTCACTCCTGAGCTGCTGGTGTCTGTGGATTTGTGTCTGGAGAGACAGCTTCAGGAGACTGAATCTCTCTCACGAGTGCAGAAGCAACTGGTGT
Source organism: Misgurnus anguillicaudatus (assembly GCF_027580225.2). Classification (NCBI taxonomy): domain Eukaryota; kingdom Metazoa; phylum Chordata; class Actinopteri; order Cypriniformes; family Cobitidae; genus Misgurnus; species Misgurnus anguillicaudatus. The sequence continues at coordinate 14,451,177 of NC_073360.2, read as the reverse complement.
GCGAGGGTGATGCTCTCTCCTCAATTTTGCTGCAGAGACCAGAGATTTCCCAGGTCTTCTAGGAAAGCCTTCTTTCCTAGAAGACCTCCCTCATGCATGAGTTGCTGTCCCTTCAGACAAACTTGCTGAGAGCACCAAATGATATGCTGCAAGTCCTGTTGGAAAGACTAAACACTTGTGTTCATAATAAATGATGTTCATAAATCTAACCCAGAGAAGATTTTTACAGAATATCTTTCACACACACACACACACACACACACACACACACACACACACACACACACACACACACACACTTATATGCGTTTATTATGGAGTTATACTTCATAAAACACAACATACAAGCCAGAAATTAAGCTTTGTTTTTGCAAAGGGTTAATAGTGCCACATGGTGATCAACAGTAAAAATGACAAATTTGACCTCTTAGCAAAAGGAAAAAACACCAACATTCAAAAATGCATGATAAAAAGGTATCATAGCTCTGCAATCAAAAAATGTGCTTATATTGGAAGTCAATTGGGCAATCACAGCCACTAACAATAAATGGAGAAAAAAATAAAAACTGATGCTACACAAAAACCAGAAATGCATCAAAGCCAATGTTTTTACCAATCTTTGACATGCCCAATACTTTGAAAAAGGTTAAAAAATCATTTTACAACCACTTTTTATTTTGAAAATCTGTCATTTTGTGTGTGTTTTTCCCCAAATCAGTGACATCACTTATAAACTTGGCAATTAAAGAGTTAAAGTCATAGAACTTTTGTGAAGATTTGGTAGTTTTGATCAGTACTGAGGTTGATTAACAGATTTATGTAAAAAAATTGGAAAACATTCATCCGATACATTTTTATAGCCGTTTAATTTAGTGGATGTTTTCATCCACTAACATCACGAAATGAAGTAAATTTGAACAATGCACAAGGGTTACATTTTCTTACCGTAGTTTATTGCCACTGAGATCTTTCGACGATCGAAGTGGTGGCCGATGTAGGGCTGGAATGGCAAAAGTAGTCGGATGATCAGTCGTGTCTGTTCTAAGGGTGTCAAGGGATCCCACTTCTGACACCAAATTGTTGGGGCAGGTATAATTGAGGCAAGAATGGTCTTTTGAGAATGTTATTTCTTGCAAGAAAGGTCAACAGTCATACAGAAAATGCTGCAGAGTGTTATAAAGACCCTATGTGTCTCCTTTTATATGCATCCCTAAGCTCTAGCTGCCAATCATACTTCAGTATCTTAGTTATTACCTTTTAAGGAATCCATTACTCTGACGTCTAGCATTTTAAGCATCATAAGCAAATTCTTAAGCTCCACCAATAGGAAGAGTAATGTCACAAGGTTAATGATTCTTTTTTCAAAGACACCTCCTCCTTTCTGAGAAAAATAATTTATAAATGCACTGTTAAAAGTCAAGCATAAGCATCAGACATAAAAAACTTGGACAACTACAAGAAACGCCAAATAACCCTTACTAATTAAACTATTATCATGCCCTGTTTACACCTGGTATTATGTGTCAGGAATTAGCAGATGTACCCAAGCCCAGACATGGATCTGATCAATGAGACATTTATCAACAAAAACAGGAATACAAAAACCCACAATGGGGCAAACAAGGCAAAACTAGACTACAAACTAATGACAGAAAACACAAAACTGATACAAAACTAGACAAAACTTAAAGGATAATTCCGGTATTTAACACTTTCTGGTTTGTTTTGGATGAACTACAGTGATGGACACAGAAATTTTGACAATGGGTCATGTCTTGAGTTTTTGACTCATTTAGAAGCGTCTCTTGACTGCTTCAGAATGGAAGACAATGGCCATGCACAAACATGTCATTAAAACAACACTTAACGTTCATTTTCAAAACTGTGCTACTCACCGAGTGGTTCCTGGTGTTTGTTGATGATTAAAAACAAGTTGTGTAGCGAAATACAGTTTCTGTCGTGTTTTATTTGGCATTTTGTAAAATTTCATTGACTTATCTTGGAAGACTCATTGCTCGCTGATATATCACTCCACCGCCGGGAAACAGAAAAGGGTCTATTTACATGTGGTTGTAGTTTTTTCGCTCGGTTTCTCTCAGAAGAAATTTTTCCCATATTTGTAGGGCTGGACCAGAATATTCAAATATTCGTTCCGTGGGTTGACATTCGATTTTCAGTTTTGAGATTCGAATATAAATATTTTACAGCGTTAATGCAGAGCTTTTGCCAAGCAGGAAGTGCGCTTCACGCTCCCACTCTATAGGTGGCGCAGAGAGACCAACATCCATAGCCAACAGCCACCAAACGACACCAGTGGAAGAGATCTCCTCGAACGTAAAGCACGCTTCCTTCTTTGGCATTCATGCTAATAGTGTTGTAAGTAACGTTCAGTTTCTTGCAAAAACTGATTGATTTGCTTCACAAGACGTCAATATGTCACACGGAGTTATCGGGGATTACTGTTGTATTGGATATACAGTATTGTTCAAAATAATAGCAGTACAATGTGACTAACCAGAATAATCAAGGTTTTTAGTATATTTTTATTGCTACGTGGCAAACAAGTTACCAGTAGGTTCAGTAGATTCTCAGAAAACAAACAAGACCCAGCATTCATGATGTGCGCGCTCTTTGGGCTGTGCAGTTGGGCAATTGGTTGAAAGGGGTGTGTTCAAAAAAATAGCAGTGTCTGCCTTTGACTGTACAAACTCAAAACTATTTTGTACAAACATTTTTTTTCTGGGATTTAGCAATCCTGTAATATTTAGTTGTATGATCACAGTTTTTTAAAACTGCTTGACATCTGTGTGGCATGGAGTCAACCAACTTGTGGCACCTCTCAGCTGTTATTCCACTCCATGATTCTTTAACAACATTCCACAATTCATTCACATTTCTTGGTTTTGCTTCAGAAACAGCATTTTTGATATCACCCCACAAGTTCTCAAATGGAGTAAGGTCTGGAGATTGGGCTGGCCACTCCATAACATTAATTTTGTTGGTTTGGAACCAAGACTTTGCCCGTTTACTAGTGTGTTTTGGGTCATTGTCTTGTTGAAACAACCATTTCAAGGGCATGTCCTCTTCAGCATAGGGTAACATGACCTCTTCAAGTATTTTAACATATGCAAACTGATCCATGATCCCTGGTATGCGATAAATAGGCCCAACACTATAGGAGGAGAAACATGCCCATATCATGATGCTTGCACCTCCATGCTTCACTGTGTACTTTGGCTTGAATTCAGAGTTTGGGGGTCGTCTCACAAACTGCCTGTGGCCCTTGGACCCAAAAAGAACAATTTTACTCTCATCAGTCCACAAAATGTTCCTCCATTTCTCTTTAGGCCAGTTGATGTGTTCTTTGGCAAATTGTAACCTCTTCTGCACATGCCTTTTTTCATCCTGGAGGTGATCATTGGCTGAGCTTTTGCCATTCTGGTTATTCTTCTATCCATTTTGATGGTTGTCTTCTGTTTTCTTCCACGTCTCTCTGGTTTTGCTCTCCATTTTAAGGCATTGGAGATAATTTTAGCTGAACAGCCTATCATTTTTTGCACCTCTTTATAGGTTTTCCCCTCTCCAATCAACTTTTTAATCAAAGTACGCTGTTCTTCTGAACAATGTCTTGAACGACCCATTTTCCTCAGCTTTCAAATGCATGTTCAACAAGTGTTGGCTTCATCCTTAAATTGGGGCCACCTGATTCACACCTGTTTCTTCACAAAATTGATGACCTCAGTGATTGAATGCCACACTGCTATTTTTTTTAACACACCCCTTTCAACTAATTCAACTAATTGCCCAATTGCACAGCCTTAAGAGCGTGCATATCATGAATGCTGGGTCTCATTTGTTTTCTGAGAATCTACTGAACCTACTGGTAACTTGTTTGCCACGTAGCAATAAAAAAATATACTAAAAACCTTGATTATTCTGGTTAGTCACATTGTACTGCTATTATTTTGAACAATACTGTATGTGGTGTAACTGTTGTCACGGTAGGAAATCCATTGTTTCCTCCGTGTCATGTGTGTGTTTGTTTGTTCACTCTCCGCTCTGCCATGTGCTAATCAGCCTGATGCCACTCACCTGTGTGTTGATTGTCTCGCTCCAGCTGTTCATCATTACTGCCACTCCACATATACTCACTTCATTCTCTGTTTCTCTGCCAGATGATTACCTTGTGTCTGCTCTCGTGTCGTGTGGTTCTCTGTGGCGTTCTGTTTGGATTACGTGTTTTCAGTTGGATTGTCTATTGTCGTCGTCGTCTTCGTGTGGATGTTCCTGTGTTCAGTTCGGATCTTCACCACTGCTCACCACTCTACCAACGCCGCACTCAAGGACATCAACACCAACTTACCACCGTAGTCCTCGCCACCATTGCCACCATCACTGGACACTTCTGACCCTGCATTGACTCTCTCTCTCTCTCTTTGTTTATTCTTAATAAACATTGTTTATATTTTCACCTGCAGTTGCTTCCGCGCAATTCGTATCATTACAACTGTGTGTTAACACTTTAGTTAGATTTTGTTCACTGTAGCATGGTTCATATCTTAGGTATGAAATTATTATTCAACGTGATCTTAAACCCATGTCTTGTCTAGTATCAAATTAATCTACTTTTTATTTCCTAATCATTGCTATGCATCATATTACCATAAGCCGCATCAATGTCATTTAATATTGATTTGAAGAGTTATGGAAACAAACTTTTATCATTAAAGCAATTACACAAATGTGATGTCTGAAAGAACAAAGGTTTGTTTCCTGCGCAATCGAACACTTCGCACATTGGTCATTCACCTAAAATGGGCTGGGCGCGTGAAAGGTCAAAACGGCCTATCGCCAAGCCATCATCGCTCAGTTCGCTCAGTAGCTCAGTAACTCAGTTGCCCGGCGGCTCAGGAGCGCTCAGTTACTCAGGTAACCCGTCAGCGCAGTTTGGAAACCGGCTGAGACTCACCCAGAGTCCATCGGATTCAGCATCTTTTCCCTGAGCCCCGTCTTTCCTCGGCACAGTCTTTCCTGGCTTTGCACTAGAGTTTGGAAAACTACGCGGACCAATCCGCCCTACGAAACAACTTAACGGACTCCCTCATCTTACGAACACACCTGGATTCTCTCTCTCTCTCCTTGCTCGCACCACGCGCATCAGAAACTTCGCACCGCATCCCAAAGAGCCAAATGCAAGTATAAACTTGTTTTACTCGCTGATGTTTAAGCTTTGCCCCTTATAAAAATGAAGGCGCTCCTTAGAGATTTTCCGATGGTTTGTGCAGATGTTAAGCAATAGTGCTATTGCCAATCTTTTACTCTCTAGCTATTTTCAATCTTTTCTTTCTCATCTATGTTTTATCATGATATGTCAAATGACCTAATTTAATGATCTCTTTTCTTTGTAAGCTTAGAATTTCTTCTCTTTACTTACCTTGGACGGGTAAGTCAAAGGAGGCTTCCATGTCGTTTCGCCGTTTTGATAAACAATAATAGCAGAGAGGAACAAAAAGCACTAGCCTACCAATGCGTTTCCACAACGCGTTTTCATTCAGAACACGGGAACCAGCTGCAACGGACAAGGAGATCATTGATTACATAACGGCTACCGTAGTTGCAACACACATTTGGAAAAGCGAGGCGCTAGAGAGCACTGTTCATTTAAATGCAAAATACAAGTTCACCACTAGATGGGGTTAAATCCTACTTATTGTCCCTTTAAGGCATTTATTAGACTCTTTTTTCCAAAGCCACTTTCAAAGTTAGGAAAAACAGGAAAGCATTTGTTCAAGGGAAAGCACTTAACAGCATTTAATAATCTTAGTTCATGTAAATTTTAGCATTTACTAATACATTATCAAAATCAAAAGCCAGAAGGAAAGGGGTTTTAAACAAGAGGGCTCGTAAGTCCACCTGTTCGAGCAGCTCGAAAGGCGGACCTTGTAAAGCTTTCAGGACCAAGGATAGATCCCAGGGCAGGACCGTGTGCGGTCACGGCGGGTTGAGCCGACAGGCGCCTTTCAGGAATTTAATGACGAGGTCATGTTTTTCAATTGTGAGACCGGCTATCGGAGCGTGTTTCGCTGCAATCGCTGCTACGTAGACTTTAAAGAAGCTCAGTGCCGTGCCGTTCTAAAAAAATCGAACACATTGTTTTCTATGAGTATACGCACACCGGCGCCGACAGGGGGCGCCTGTTTGCGACGCCTAGCTTTGACTCAGGAATTTGCTCAAATCCCTGTTGCCCCACAGAGCGCCACTCACATAGTTTAACATTAAATAACATCATATTTGTCCCAAATCATTGGCTGCTAACGTATATTTTGCATTTTGAAGTAGACGCTATCTGACAAAGCTTGCGCTATTTAATGTGCACTTCCAATTTAGTATACCTCCGATTTGTCCTAGACACGATGTGTGCTAACCCCTTAAGTGTAGAAGGTGCGCGACCGTCATCCAATAACTCCTGTAGAAAGGAGAGGATGTGTTCTATGTCACAGATCTCTGGGTATAAGCTTTTAACTGTGCACCAATCAGAGAAAACAGACCACTTTTGAGCATAGAGGTGCCTGGTGGATGGGGCCTTGGCTTCTGTTAAAGTTTCTAAAACTCATCCTGAAAGGCATGGAGGCTGCCGTTTAGAGACCACACATGTAGATTCCATTGCTCCGGCTGCGGATGCCAAATCGTCCCTTTCGCTTGAGAGAGGAGGTCTTTCCTCAGCGGTATCAGCCATGGTGCATTATTAAGCAGCCCAACAGCAAGCTCGGGGGGGACTCTCCCTTTCAACCAAAACTGAAGGGGTCTCATGTACAGCATTCCCAACAGTATGAGTGGGGATGCCGCTGCCATCAGACTAAGCATTTTCTGAAATCGTTTAAGGGGAGTACAGTCCCTGCTCTGAACGATATCGCCGCACGTCTGACCATAGCTCTGCCGTCAGCCACGCTTGCATCTTGACAGAGTCGAGCGTCATGCCTAAGAACGTAATCTGCTTTGTAGGGGTGAGCAAACTCCTTTGGAGGTTGATTTTGAACCCTAAATTCTCCAGATGTTGGAGTGAAATGGATCTGTGCATAAGAATTTCCCTCTCTGACCGAGCTAGGATGAGCCAATCGTCAAGGTAATTCAATATGCAAATGCCCCTCTGTCTAATCGGAGCGAGCGCAGCATTACACATTTGGTAAACATGTGTGGTGCCAGAGAGAATCCGAAGGGTAGCACTTTGTATTGATATGCCATCCCCTCGAACGTTGCGAGGGGCTATTGGGATATGAAAATAAGCTTCTTTCAGATCCACTGATATAATCAGATCACCCGACTGGATTAATGCAATGATTCACTTGGCCGTCAACATTTTGAATGGCCGTCTGATGAGAGCGCGGTTCAAAATACAGAAATCAGTCTGAGGCTGCAGTCCTTTTTGGACGAGAAAATAACGGCTGTAAAAGCCTGACTCGCTCTGCGCTGCCGTAACTGTCTCTATAACGTCTTTTAACAGCAAAGTGCTCACCTCGTCTCTGAGGATCTGTTTGCGATCGTCTGAGACCGTTGATAATGTTATGGACAGCGAGGCGTGTGGGGGTGCATAGGGAGAAAATTTGCTCCTTTTGTGAAAAGTACAAAATGTTTGTTTCGCTGTGGCAGCTAGGTTGTGTCCAGCACGAAACACACAGAACTTTCCATGGTGAGCTGGCTGTAGCGGGACCTAAGCCTCGTTTCCTCCTCAGTGTCACTTCAGGGGGGCGGTGGCGCCGCTGGGTCCAGCTTTATCTTAGGATGGGGACAAGGGCGTCGTGGGGGGCGGCGCTTCATGTCAGTCGTTGACGCTTGACCTCCGGTTTAGGTCTGTGCTGCTAAGGTTGTGTTGGCACACAGACTTAGGACGTTGAGCCGGCGCTGGTTTGGGACGGCTGACGTCAGTCAAGGAGGTGGGGGTGTCTGGACAGGAAGTGCCGCATATCTTGCGAGGATTTCTGAACCTCCGTGAAGAGCTGAGTAAAACTCTCAACGGCGGCACTGAACAGACCGGACAGTGACACAAGGGAGTCAAGGAAACCAACACAGTTTGCATCTTTGATGTCTGTCAAGTTGAGCCACAGGTGCCTCTCCAGGATGACCAGGCTAGCCATAGCTGTTCCTGCAGCTTGAGTGGTGGTCTTGGTGGCGTGAAGGGCTAGGTCTGTAGCGTTGCGCAGGTCTTTGATGACGGCTGGATCGAGCCCCGACTCATCCAGCTGACAAAGGGCAGAAGTGAGCTGAAACGATTCCTCGAACGACGGCAGCTTAGAGTTGCCGCGATCGCCCACCCGTCCACCACCAACAGGATTTGGGAGACAAATGTCGCAAGTCGGAGCGGACCACAGATGTCGTGTGTCACGCCCCTTCCTAGTTTCCACCTCGAGGAGGCCCCAAAATTACCCTAACGACCCGACACACAGAGAGCGTAAGTATAATAAAACAAACTTTTTTTAAATTTCTTAAAAATACAGGGAAGGGGAAAGGGGAAAGCTAAAATCCAACTGGAAAGGCACAGTTTCGAGTCTCCTCGACTCCGTTGCTGGCAAATCTCAGGTGGGTCCTTCCTTTGCTTATCTCCTGGTTTTGCGACGACAAACAGTTTATTCACTGGGTTTCCCTTTGTTCTGCTTACAGCAAACCGGTCCGGGGCACTCTCCTGTTCCTGGGTGTAAGGAGAAACAGAGGGTGAGTATTTAAAGGATGGTGGATCAAGACCTGCGCTTGTACGTGCTTAACTCCAAGTCGGTCCAGTAGGGGTGTTTCTACTCGCCCTACAGCCGGGGAACAGCACTCCTGCTGCCAGGCTCGACTCCACCCGTCAGGTGTCAATGTGAGAGGTTGCTGATGTGGGTGTTCCGCCGTTTCCCTGGATGGTGGCACAGGTAAGTAATGCAGGAGGGAGGTCACTCTATCTGCGGTGGAAACACAGGTAAGTGAGCACTTTACAGGTAACTGGGGCTTTGCTTTCCTCTCAGGCGGCGTACAGCACAATCTGCTGGTGCTTGGCTATGGACGAAAGGTAAGTACTTTACAAACGACTGGGACTTTGCTTTTGCTTCGGGTGGCGTACAACTCAATCCGCTGGCTCTTGGCTTTGGGCAGAGTGTAGGTACTTTACAGACGACTGGGACTTTACCGTTGCTTCAGGTAGCTTACAACTCAAACTGCTGGCTCTTAGCTTTAGGCAGAAGGTAAGAATTTTACAGATGACAGGGGCTTTACTGTTGCTTCAGGTAACGTACAACTCAATCCGCTGGCTCTTAGCTTTAGGCAGAAGGTAAGTATTTTACAGATGACTGGGGCTTTACTGTTGCTGCAGGTGTCGTACAACTCAATCTGCTGGCTCTTAGCTTTGGGCAGAAGGTAAGTATTTTACAGACAACTGGGACTTTACTGGTGCTTCAGGTAACGTACAACTCAATCTGCTGGCTCTTAGCTTTAGGCAAAAGGTAAGTATTTTACAAATGACTGGGGCTTTACTTTTGCTCTATGACTTCTCAACAGCGGGCGGGTACTTCGCATAACATAACTCTTCCTGGGCGGTGGACTTATGATAAGTAGACTGCGAAACAGTAAGTAGATGGAGCTTACAGACCTTAAGTGGCGAAAGCGTCTTGACACTGGCCTGCGTGGAGGCTCCACTAGATGGCGGTTGAGGCTGGAAACTGTTGTGCTGAGCTGAACGCTTCCCTCTCCTCTCCTCCAGCTGGCAGGACAAGAGATCTAGAAAGGGGCGAACCGTTGAAGGGGCTCCACAACAGGTAATGTTATCCACAAAGCTAATTTTCTTCTTACAGCAGTCAAGCTTTCTCCTTGTATATATATATATATATATATATATATATATATATATATATATATATATATATATATATATACTTTCCGCTTTACTCACACAGTCTTTCTTGCTTGGTTAGTTCACCACCGCCTCCACAGAGACAGGAAGATCCAAGATATCGATGCAGGGTGTCAATGCAGGGTATCCATACAGGATGTCGCGAATTGAATGTGAATAAGATGTCACCTCACCAGCCTCGACGTCCACTTGCTTTACCAAGACTCATCCAGCCTAGAGGTGGTTACTGACGGCACAAACACAGCATAACACTGCAAGTTTTCAAGTGTACACACTCACGGCAAGGACAAGGACTCACCCACTGCACTCCACTACACTAAGTGAAATAGGGTCACAACCACATCTGACTGGGACTCATCCTGGGATTCGTTGGGCGCTGATTGCAACGGAGGGTCGAAATGTGGCCGTCGCGAACCCCTGTGTCTTCCTCTACATGTGATTCTCGGCTCACCCACAACTCCTTTCCACAGTGGGGCCGCTCACCTGTATGCTAAAACTCACAACACTCGCTGAATGGTTTACTCTCCGATATGATGTGATTTACAAATGCTCAGAGGTAATCACAGGCGGTGATAACACTCTCCCTTTGTCTCCTTCTCCTTTCAGCTGTCGGGTAATCCTCCCACCATCGGTTATCAATCGCCGGAGATCTCCCTCGGTGACACTTCCGATGAGTATTCCTGTTGCAGTTACTTAGAATATATCATTGATTTGCATGTGTTGTTTCACAGATCATCATTTAAATGTTATATACTCAGCCCAATCACGTGTGTCCCTTAAATCCTTCTTCACCCAGTCAATAATACCCTCCGCCTTTTCAACGCTGAATTCGCCCAAACACTCGACTTCTCTCACCAGATCGGCTAAAATAAACTGCCCTGCCGTTCGTCTTCTTCAGCCCCGTCCTCTTTCCGCTCCCTTCCGTGCGTTTGCCGGATCAATGGGGCCTTCCGACTCTTTAGCAGGCAGTCGATCTCATCCGCCCTTGGCGGAAATAAGCTCGCCTTAAGTCAACCGCGCCTTCCTGTGTTTCTGAGGATCTATTTATGTGTCTCCTATTCATTACATCGTACAATCCGAAGTCGCCACACTCACCTTTACACCTGTTGCTAATAAAGCCCAGATTTGTGTTGCCATGGAGTGAAAGGAAGTGACTGGTGTTTGGGGATTTCGGTCTGGGCGGAACCAATATCCACCACTTTAGTTCCGCCCTGCAAAGTCACTCCGTGATACGGAGCTTTGTGCTTGGTGGAGTGAGGAGCACGCCAAGACTTTGGAGCTCCTGGTGGACCTCCGGAAAAAGACGGCACATGCCGTTGATGAGCTGTATGACGGTTTCCCGGCTGGTGAAACCACTTATCCAAGTGGCTGTGCTCTGGCTCTGACGGCTGCGACCATTGAAGACCGAGCTCCGCTATAGCCTTGGTGAGGATCCGCATGAGCTCGGAGTCAGGCTGGGGGCATGTCTCGCTGGGCTCATCTGCAGCAGTGGTGTCCTCATCCGAAGTCGTCCAATCCTCCAGTTCCTTCGAGGACGACAAATCGAGAGCGTCCTCTATGCCAAAAGAGACCATGCAGCTGGTGCTCGGCAGGGGGCGCTAGTCTTCCTGGACAAACTTGACAGGCTGGCGGCGGGGAGACAGAGCACACGGGGGATGAGCCGGGATGAGCTACCTTTTCGGTTCACATCTCCGCTGCTTTTTGGGCGGGGGAGCACGGGAAGCCATTTTAAAGGTGGCAATATGGGAGAGCAGCATTCAAGGAGAATGAGCTCGCAGTGGGTGCAGCCTGCTCCGTCGATGGTGGACTTAGCTTGAGCAGGACCCAGGCAGGTGACGGTCATCCATGGGCAAAGGGACTCATCACAAGCCACAATGCCGAAGCGACATTTTACAACATGCTTAGGAAATGCTCTTTTGGAGGAAATTCACTCTGGAAATTCGCTCTTTCTTTTATCTGCCGAAAAGCAGGCAGGAGAAGACCCAAGGCGTGGAATCCACTGCAGGGCTTGATTCGATGGCAAAGTAGGGCTTCTCTAGGAGCAGCGAGAGAATCGCGCTGTATGAGGAATGAGGTAAGCGAAATGGCATTCTAACCCGTGTTATATAGAGCGTAAGCCCCATCCTATCGCGGGTTTGAACACAATTGGTCTGTATTTTTACAGACGGTAACCAATAGGCTTCAATCACGGAGTAAACAGGAGTTTCCCCCATAGCGTCAGCAAATTAACTCAATGTGAAGTGAACCATATTGAAAGGGAACGCATGCCGTTCGGTGCGCATAAACACTGTGCATATGCGAACTGCCCATAGAATATCATTCAAAAAAGGCACCTGCAACTGTCACAAACGCGATTGGTGTGATTGGGCCCATAGGTCACACACCAAAAGCAAAGCATTGGGTTCTTTGCTCTATATTACAGGCATGATTTAACTTTGCATCATGCCATTTTTTTTGCTTCAGTTAAAGATCTTTAAATTGCTCTGAAGACGTATTTGAGGCATGTGTGTAAAACTTGATGGCAGAATAAAAGTATAAAAAACTTGACGACAGAATGTGTTCTGGAGACAATTAATGGGAATTATTGACATAGATGGCGAGAAAGTGAACTGAAATCAGATTGAAGAAAGTAATTATGACATTATGAATTAAGAACAATTAAGAACATGTGTTTGCCTATTAGACTAAAATAAATATTTACTCACACGTGTACAAGTTAATGCAAGTCTGTTAGGTAAAAGGAAATTACTATTTATGTTTTTACATTTAAATAATTTATTTTTATATGTCTGCTTTTGTAGAGCTGGGGAGAACGCTTGTGCTGCTGGAGAACCGTCCGCAACTCCGCATATATCAGACGCGTGCACTGAAGGAGCAGAAAACACCAGTGGCGGCTCGTGACTGCTCATCCGAGGGACGCAAATTCAAAATATGTGTTCAGAGTGTCATGTGTGTTGCTTGCGTTTTCAAAATATGTGTTTGTTGCGTCAAATGTCCCATGCGCATCACCATGTGTTTTGTCAAAATAAGTGCCTGCTGCACACGCGTCAAAACCGTTTATGATAGAAGAGACGCTCACGTTCACAAAATACACGCAAGACACCCCCTTAACAGTAAACTCTGATTACGCATGACATTTTGTGAGTGTCTGACAAATGTTATTGTCTCTTTTATTATAAACCCTTTAGACGCATCTGCAGCAGGCACTTATTTTGGTGCTTGCTTATATGGGCGTGTACAGGGTGGGATATGAGGCAGATTCACGTAAGCACACTTTCAGCTGATCTGTGATTTATAAAAGGAACATTTCTTGCTAGTGTGCGTAGGTATGTTTTATAAATCTGAATAATTTTGGCGTACGCTATTTTTGGCTTTTGTGTGTACATAGACTTTTAGTAAGGATCCTACGCACAGTTTTATAAATGAAGCCCCTTGTGTGTCCACATACGTGGACATCACATTTTTTGTTGTTTGCACCATAATACTTTATTCTGTGTTACTGGAACCTGTTGTACGCAAATGTGGACAATTACACTGCTTCATGTTTATTTTGGTTATTATATTTATTGGTTCTTCTTAACCCCAAAATAGCTGGAAGAAGTCTTAGGAGGTTATTATTAAAAGTATGTAAATTTCTTTTTTCTTTTCAAAGGAACTGTTATGTAATATCATCACATTCTCTAAACCACAATTATTTGTATAGGAACTGATACAAAAATGAGTACAGAAGTTATTCAGTGGACTACGCAAGATGTGCCTGACTGGTTACTGCAAATAGTTTCCAGGAATTTATTCCTGCATTTCAAGGTTGATCTCACAAAAATACCTCTTTTTAACTGTCCATTTTCTCTCATCAAACAGATTCAACATAGACACAATTTTAAAATGAAGAGAAAAGCATTGTTTTGCTGAGTCTATTTTGTCTGTAAAGAAGAACTTAAATACACATGCGTCAGCATGGGTTTACTTTGGGTACTCTGGTTTCCTCCCACAGGCCAAAAACATGCAAGCTCCTCTGAATCAAACACAACAACATGGTGCACATTTACAGTGCTGAGAACAATTTCGTAGAATGAGGATGTGTGGGTAATGCTTAACCAAGAGGAAGCATCCAAACACGTATATGAAAAATCTTAGTGCAAAGAGTTGTTCATAACCTGTTGTTTTAGAGAATGAAATTGATGGGGATACGTTAATCAACCTAACTAAGAGAATGATAGCTAACATATTCCCTAAAATGAAGGATCAAGTTAAATTCATTTGACTACAAAAACTGTAGAAGACTGAGATACCTACTAAGACAACACACACCAGAGTAGTCTATTACAGTACATCCAACCAGGGCCGGCCCTGGCCAATTTGCTGCCCTAGGTAAGGTTGCCGCTAGAATCCCAAACAATTGTGTTCCGATCATTTTATTCATAAACTTACACAGAAACAAACTGCACAGCTTTGTCTTGTTTTTCTTTATTTTGAAAATATTTTGAAAACACACACACACCCTGTCAGGCATTTGATTTTGACATTGTTAGAATCTTGTCTTTTTTTACATGTTTTAACACTGTCACACAATATTGTCACGGAGTGACTTTTAGGGCGGAACCAAAAGTGAGAGAAGAAGTTCCGCCCGGACCGAATTTTACAAACACCCGTCACTTCCGGGTATCCCCGGGCAACCCAAATCAAGCAAAATCCGCGGCAGGTGTGCAAAATGACGTAGCGATCACTGACTGGGCGGTTTGTATGATTGGAAGGAGTATAAACGGAGCATTGGAGAAGCATGAAGTTGCTGTTGTTGTTTGGGAAGACACGCTACAAGTGAAGTGGTGAGCTGGAACACGGGAGTGGAAAAATACAGGCGGAGGCTTTTTGTGGATTCGCTAAGCAAATGGAAGGATAGGAAGTCGACGATCCTAACAGGGGTGAGAAAAGCAAAGTTGGAGGAAAATATACTTACCATTTGTGTGTGTGCTGCATCGAAGGTCTGGTGGAGGAACGCTATCTGGGTGAAATCACAACAATATTGCTGAGCATTTGGTGAGTCATCTGAGAAAGGAGAGACGGAGAGGAGAGAAGGGTAATTGACACGGACACAGTGAGTACAGTGGATTGTTACCTTTGACGACAGATACGAATATCAGTATTTGAGTGTTTATCTGCTGTTTAACGGCCCCACCGTGTATGCTTAGACGGGTGGGCGAGCCGAAGTATCAGAGGTCGAGTTGATGTTATTTTGCGGGGCTACCACGTTCGGTGGATTATTGCTTGTACCAGCGAACTCAAGTCCCCTTCAGGGCGGATCTCGGCCAGGCGTGGAGTACGGACCTTATCAAGTCACTGAAGTGTGTGTAGTGCAGTGGGTGAGTCTGTCTTTAACGTGTGTGCACCTGAAGTCTTGCAGTGTTGTGCCGTGTCTCTTGTCGTCTGTACTCGCCCCCAGGTCAAGAAGGTCTCTGTTGGAACAAGCGTGAGCTGCTGCAGCGGTGATCACCAAATTCTACAACTGCCCGCTATAACCCCGGCCCAGAGGAAGCGGAGTGTGTACGTCGAGTGAGGTACTGTGGAAAGATTGTGGTGAAAACCATATTGTTGGAGGAAATATTGGGAGTGTTGTATGAGAATCTGACTGCTGTGTGTACCCTGTGTGTGGGAGTGAGCTAAGCCGTCCACCCCACTATCTAGATCTTCCCCTGTCCATAGGAGGAGGGAAGAGGACATGCTAGTCCGACAGGACGAACTTGGTATAGCTGCTCTACCCGAACCCGCTCACCGAGGCGCCATCGGCCATACTTGGCCCTACAAGCCGCAGCCTGATGCCGGTAAAACCCCCCCTCGCCCTTGAACGAAGCCAAGAGGTGACGTATGGTTTTCCCTATTGATACTTACCTGTACACCGAGGTAAAGCTAAACTCACCTTGTGAATCTTGTAAGCCCAGAGTAGAGAGCCAGTGACGACTATTGATACTTACCTGTACACCGAGCTAAAGCTAAACTCACCTTGCGAATCTTGTAAGCCCAAAGTAAAGAGCCAGTGACGACTATTGATACTTACCTGTACACCGAGCTAAAGCTTAACTCTCCTTGTGAATCTTGTAAGCCCAGAGTAAAGAGCCAGTGACGACTATTGATACCTGTACACAGAGCTAAAGCTAACCTCACCTCATGAATCTTGTAAGCCCAGAGTAAAGAGCCAGTGGCGACTATTGATACCTACATGTACACCGAGCTAAAGCTACACTTACCTTGTGAATCCCGTAAGCCCAGAGTAAAGAGCCAGTGACGACTATTGATACTTACCTGTACACCGAGCTAAAGTTAAACTCACCTTGTGGATCTTGTAAACCCAGAGTAAAGAGCCAGTGACGTCGTTCGATACTTACCTGCATACTGAGCTAAAGGTACACTTACCTTGTGAACCCCGCAAGCCCAGAGTAATGAGCCAGTGACGTTGTTTGATACTGGTGGACACTTCCTGCTTTGCTACTGTTCTGACACTTTTGCTTACTGCTCTGCGCTTTGCTCTATCGCTTTTTATATTTTATCTTATAATTTTAACTTCAGCAAATCAGCATAGTGCTCAAACAACAAAGCTTGGCATCAACGTTAAATCACAAACTTTAGGGACTGGAGGATTACAAAAAAGTGGAATTTTTCATCCGTCTAGCCTCCCACCGCCATCAGCTTACATTCTAGAAGGAAAAACACAGCTGCCTTCATTCAAAAGGATAAGAAAAAGAAATGCCTCATCAACAATCTACTTGCTGCACAAACTGCCACAGACTTTTACAAAGGATTTCTGTTCTTGAAACAAAGTTACTTACATTACTACCAAACCAGACGGAACACACAACAGAGCTTCGTCATCATGGACGCCCTCAGCATACAGCCGGTGAGTCACATGAATCTAATGATCAACACACTAATCAATGGTACAAACAGGGAGCAAGACCCAAAATCACTCGAGAAACCAGGCTGTCACGAGCATCACATTTTGCCGCAATAGCTTCCTCTACCCCAGATACAGCTAGGACAAGGGTTGCAAACACTGACTTTCTACCACCACCTATACATCTTGAGAACAGATTTGAAGTATTAATGAATATGAGTGAGGAATCCCCAAATGTGATAAATGTGACTGAACACCTATCAAATTAGCCAGCAGCTAACACTGATGCAAACTGCCGCTCAAGATCGAGCAGACAGCGGCACAGAACTTTGATATTGGGTGACTCAATTATTCGAAACATTAGCAACAGGGACTCTACTACGTGCTGCCTTCCACAAGCAACCGTTTCTGATGTAAACAGGGAACTTCAGAACATTCTGATGAAACATAAGACTGTAAATCGAGTTGTCATTCATGTGGGGAATAATGATATTCACAAAGAGCAATCTGAACTCCTTAAGAGGGATTTCAACAAACTTTTTGAAACACTCAGAACAGTGAAAGTTCAGCCGTTCATCAGTGGACCATTTCCTGCAAGAGGAACAAATAGGTTTTCACGTTTGCTTGGACTTACATGGCTGCAAAAAACCTGCAACATAAAAGGACGGAGCTTTATCAACAACTTCAATCTTTTCTGGAGTCAGAGACAACTATTTAAACAGGATGGTATCCACCCAAACAGACTGGGTGCAAGAGTGCTAAAGGACAATATCTATTTCTCCCTTCATCATCCTTCAGCAGTGTGTGCCAATCCACTCAACCTGAATGGCACACACACACCTGGACAGAGTATGAATCACCACAGGACTTCTCTCCAGCACCTGAATGGACATGACGTTGACAGATCCCACAAGGACAGAGACAACACCACGCAGCCACAACAACCACTGCTCATGGACACAATCTCAGCTGAGTCCTGCCCACAGAGCTCACCACAGTCAGACTGTGTCAGATTAGAACGGCTCCAAGATTCAGCACCCAAGGACGACTTTCTGGAAAACAGCCAGGGAAACCAGGACAACATATCACAGCCTCCAGTCACATCAGAACAACAGGACTCCTCACTAGATATGTCATTCCTCTCTCCAGCATCCCCGCTTTTGACCTTCTCTGGAAAAATGGAGGAACTGGTTTATGCTGGAACTAAACTAGAGATCAACCGATACTCATTTTTTTAAACAGATGCCAATAACAAATATTTGGATGCTTATGTGCCCGATAACCGAAATGCTGAACCGATTATTATTAACTGTTATACTTCTGTTTTTGACATAATAATTACTACAACACTACTGAACTGAACAAACCCTTATAATAATAATCATAATCACAATCACTCCCTCTTTGCATACAAAGTCATAAATAGAGGGGTCTGAAAGAGTGAAGAATAATATTAATTTAATGAATAATGTAGAAACTATATTCCCAATACATGGACTATTCCAAATACCCCTATCATTTTGTCAGAAATGGACTGATCCAAAGTTCGCGCTGCGGTTTCCAGGTAACGGAGCGGGAGAGAGAGAAAAGTATAGCGGAGTTGGCTGCTTGTTATACATAGTTTATAGAGTAAAACAGGTGGATTAAGTGCCTTTTTTGGGATATAATAGCGTTGTTTTGACCAGCAACCTGTAGCCTTCAGCAATCCAACCAGTAGTAAGCAAAGAGATTTTACAAATAATATCACTGACTGGAATAATACATTCAGGAAAGTAAACAAAACGGCTTATATATAATTTAATTTCTTAACTGGTAATGTTATTTGATGTCAGAATAATTAATATTTAGTTGTTTTAGCATATGAAATGGCTGTTGACAGCGCTGTTTATCTATGCATTTACTCACGCATAACTGTATCAAACTGTGACCGCATGCGGAGGTAATAAATAATTAATTAGTATTCACAGACATTTATTTAGATATTTTAGCAAAATAATGTTTATCTGGTAAATGTTATTATAACTTAGGGTAAATCTTGTTAAAAGTGGTAGATGTGCTTTAGCCTTCAACCCCGGTAAGTGATCAGCAATATGAACATGATTTTACGATGCTAATGATAAGCATCAATAACAGAAAAACGAATTTAATTTAGCGTTTTTAATTCCACAAAGCATTAATTCATGGCTGTTTTATTCATGCAAAGCTACGTCGTTATTGGGACCGGATTTTATGGATCAGCCAGCGTGAGACTGTGAGGTCGTCTCTATTCTTGGACAAGCTGCATACATTGCTTTAAATATCAACTTATTTAACATAACATACATTAATGCATAATTAAAATGTGTTATAAATGTCTCATATGCAAAGTAAGTATACTCAAAGTCCTTTTAATGAAGTTGCGTCACTCCGCCGTCATATTTGCTGTGCACGCTGCTGCTGCTGTGAGCTCCTCCCTCAGATGCGTCCAGCTCGCAATCCTCAATTCTCTTGTTTATCGGTCAATCCGATATTGCAAAACCGGCATCCGATAATCGGAAAATGCTCAAATATCTGGGAAAATATCGGAAAACAGATATATCGGTCGATCTCTAAACTAAACTATCCCACTCTATTGCTGCAAGCCCCCTGATTTCAACCAGAAAAGGGCAAGCCCCAAAACCACCAAAGCCAGTGGGCCCAGTTCCCCCTCCTCGCCCTGTGAGAGCTCACACTTACGCTTGGTAGGCTTGCCGCGATAGTCGGTGAAACGGTGATAACCGGTGCCTCAGCCTCTCACCGTTTAGAACACTTGACCACCGCGACACCGTCTTCACCGTCGTTTTGATATTTTCGTGTAATTAAATCATTTAGTTTCGTTAGAGAGAGCAAACACACTAAGAACAGAATGTGTCTGCTGAGCGGAGCTGAACGCGCGTCCCGTCATAGAGCAGCAGGTGTCAGATTTCATTTATTTCTATTAGAGTGTGTGAGGCAAGCTGACTGAATGGATGATAGCAGAAGCCGCGTGCTTACTCGTTTTTGTTATAATATACATATATGATGTTTAATAAGGGAGATCGTTTTGTTGTTGTGTTTTTCATCAAGAAAAATAAACCCATCATTCAAGCAGCGCTTTATGGAGAAGTAGCCGGTTGCTCTGCTTGGGACTGTCGGGTTCTGTCAGAATTCCCTGCACACATTGACTCAAGCACTTAATTAAACCAGCTGTTGCCCTCGCATTGCACGCAAATGCATACGTGATTTAACGCAGCGTACGCAAGAACTGCATTTAAACAGTTGCGTAATTCGAAAGTGAAAGTAAAATGTGCACGTCTGCATGTTCATTTATAAGCCCCTCCCACACGGTGATACCGGGATCACCGGGTTTGTGACGCGCCGATTAACCGGTGGGAAAATTCTGTCACCGCGGCAACCCTAACGCTTGGCTTTCCATCCATGCAGTTGTTTTGTGTTGCTACAAACTAGCCCTCCTGTTCTTCTTCTTATTGCTTCTTATTGCT
Source organism: Misgurnus anguillicaudatus (assembly GCF_027580225.2). Taxonomy (NCBI): domain Eukaryota; kingdom Metazoa; phylum Chordata; class Actinopteri; order Cypriniformes; family Cobitidae; genus Misgurnus; species Misgurnus anguillicaudatus. The sequence continues at coordinate 14,430,914 of NC_073360.2, read as the reverse complement.
GTAGTTTCATGGTTGCTTTAGCGAGGAGCTGTTGACTGCCCTTCTTATGTGGCTCTTCAGGAGTCCTTTTTTTCCAGGAAACAACAGGACGGGGAGACCTTGTGAGAGTTCTCCCTGGCCTTGTTGAATCTCCTGGAAAAGGTGAAATCTCAATCACCCCATGGTATGCCAAATGCAGAAATTTTATTGCGGGATCAATTTGTGGAACATGTGAGTGATGGTGCTCTACGACGTGAGCTGAAACAATTAGTCCGGCGCCAACCCACTATTAAATTACTGGATGTTCGCAGTGAAGCTATGCGTTGGGAACGTGAGGGAATGCCTGGGGGGTCACGCGGTCGGAGTCAATCGGTTCCATCTGCGTATGGCATTCAGTATGGGGTCAGGGTTTCCGCTGAGTCATAAAAAGTCATAAAACGTCTTAAATTTAATTATGAAAATTCACTCGTTTTGCCTGTTGTAGTTCTGTTTGAGGAATCTGGGTGGGAAAATCACAGCGTTCCAGAACTACAAGGTCCATGCGGCAGTGCAGAAAACAGACTTGTCGGAAGTACTTCAGAAACCCGCGGTCCCGCGCGAACTCTGAACTCTCGAGGGTCAGCTTAGTTTAACTGAAATCTCTGGGTCTATCACAATGGGAAAGTGTACATTTAACGAGCTATGGCTCGAAGACGGTGCGTTTAGTAGTTGGCTCAAACCCGTAGCTAACATTCGGTATCAAGCCTATTGCACATTGTGTAAGAAGCAGGGTTCTAAATTAACACCCGCCAACCCGCCAAATGCGGGTTGAAATTCATTTTGGCTGGTGTTAATAAAAACTTACTAGCCAGTTTGGCCTGTGATGCATGAGGCATTGCATGCATGATACATAAAGCTCGTCATTTATCCCTCTGGCATTACTTCCTACATTTCCCATGAACACTGTGCCAATTGGCTGCGCGCAGTTTGCAGCGAAACCAGGTCATACATTTAAATCATAGTGGTCATAAAAAGGTCTTAAAAAGTCTTAAATTTGACTGACTAAACCCTGCAGAAACCCTGGGGGTACAGGGACATCAGCATACCCATAGTAATATTTTGTCGACTTCTGAATTGAGTGAATTGCGTGAAATGCTGAAAAAGCAGAAGCAACAATTAAATCAATTAACTCAAAGTGTGGCTCAGATTCAAAATCCCCCTGCACGGTCGCAAGCATCTAGGCTGAGTCAGATTATTTGTAGAAGGTGCCAGCAGCTTGGTAATTTTGCCAGAGATTGCGATCAGGAATGGAGGTCTTCAACTAGGGGTGGGCAGTCATAGTCCAGGCAACCGTCGGAAAACTAGTTCCCGCTGAGCTGCAGAGCCACAGCTTGGTCGGGGAAAGGACAGGCTCGGGTGTTTTTGGTAATTTAGATTTTATGTCTCGTCTCATGTCAAAGTGTCCGCAACTCGACGTGTGTATGGGTGAGGTGAGTGTACCTTGCCTGTTGGACACTGGCTCTATGGTGTCCACCATTACGGAGAGTTGTTTCGTGACATATTTTGGGTCGCATCCCAGGGGGCACCATGAAATTGGTTGCCGTAACATGCTCTGCGCAATACTCAAGTGGTACAGTACTTTTTGAGCCACCAGATACTGGTCTTCCAGCCAGTTTGTTGGCATCTCCTGCTTTGGTACAAGTGGACCGGGGAACAGCCTATGTGCCTGTGGTCAATGTAGGCACAATGGATGTAATGATGTATGCTAGTACAGTTATAGGCACTATTAATCACGTTTATGTGGTTAGTTTACCCCCAGGGGTCACTGAGGTTCAGGAGGTTTTGGCTAGGGTGAGTTCTCAATTAGTGGAGGCGTCCCCTTCGGTGCTGGAGCAGATTATTGAAATCGATTTATCTGTGCTGTCAGTGGAGGAGCAAGCCAAGGTAAGGACCCTATTGCATAAGTACTTGTCTGTGTTTTCCTTGCATGATGGGGATTTAGGATGTACTAATCTTATTTCACACGAGATCCCTTTGTTTGATGAGGTCCCTGTGCGGCAGCGATACAGGCGTATCCCCCCCTCTGAGTACGAGGTAGTGAAGGCACACATTAACCAGTTGTTGGAAGCTTGCATAATTTGAGAAAGCTGTAGTCCTTACGCTTCACCTATCTTTTTGGTTAAGAAAAAGGACGGTAGTCTACGCATGTGCGTGGACTACCATCATTTAAATTCAAAGACACGGAAGGATGCCTTCCCCCTACCCCGTATTGAGGAGACGTTGGACTCGCTGGCAGGGGCCTGTTGGTTCTCCACCATGGACCTTGCCAGCGGATACAATCAGGTCCCGGTAAGTGAGGTAGACCGTCCAAAGACAGCTTTCTGCACTCCGTTCGGGCTTTTTGAATGGAATAGGATGCCGTTCGGGCTGTGCAACGCCCCCAGCACCTTCCAGAGATTGATGGAACGGTTGTTTGGGGACCAACAGTGCCAGTCCCTCCTTTTGTACCTTGATGATATTGTTGTGTTTTCCTCCTCAGTTGACCAACATTTAGCTTGAGTGGAGGTAGTTTTACATCGGTTGTGCAGGGAAGGGTTGAAGGCCAAATTGTCAAAGTGTGCCTTTTTCAGACGAAAGGTGCAGTACTTGGGTCATGTGATTTTGTCGGAAGGGGTCTCCACAGACCCAGGTAAGATTGAGGCAGTTTCTCAGTGGCCGCTGCCGACTAGTGTGTCAGGGTTGCGGTCATTTTTGGGGTTTGCTAGCTATTACCGCTGATTTGTGGAGGGGTTTGCGAAGTTGGCCGCCCCCCTCCACAGATTGGTGGCTGAGCTGGCAACTCCAGAGCGAGCAAAGCGTGAGTCTCGGGAGTTCGCGGAGGCGTGGTCTACTGAGTGCCAGAGTAGCTTTGAGGAGTTAAAGTGTAGACTGACAACAGCCCCTGTACTTGCCTATGCTGACTTTAAACTCCCTTTTATTTTGGAGGTAGATGCCAGCCATGGAGGTTTGGGGGCAGTTCTTTCACAAGAACAACAAGGTAAGGTGCGTCTCATCGCTTATGGTAGTCGAGGTTTGAGGCCCACTGAGCACAATACTTCTAATTACAGTTCTATGAAACTGGAATTTCTTGCGCTCAAGTGGGCCATGACTGAAAAATTCCGTGAATATCTATTAGGACAGAAGTGTATAGTCTACACTGACAATAACCCCCTTAGCTACCTGACCTCAGCCAAGTTGGGTGCCATGGAACAGCGTTGGGCTGCCCAGTTGGCTGCTTTTGACTTCGAGCTGAAATATAGGTCAGGTAAGATGCTGACGCTCTGTCCCATCAAAACCCCCCTGGGGTAGCAGAAATTCAGGATTGGTACCTGGTTGCTGCTGTTCCAGCTGCCTTGCGTCAAGCTGGCCAAGAGGGATTGGTGACTCAGGTAAATCAAATTGTATAATTTCCCGGTAATTCCACTAGTGGTATGTCCATTAAGCAGCAGGCCGATTTGGTTATCGGAGAGATTCTGGTGTTCTGGAGGCGTAAATTGCCACCTAGTTCTGAAGAACGTAGGAAACTGTCTAGGGCTACGGTGATCTTGTTGCGGCAGTGGAGCCGCCTGGTTGAGATTGAGGGGGTGCTTTATCGTCGGGATGGTGGGGAAGAGGTCCTGCAGGTGCTATTGCTAGCGGCCATGAAGCCTGAGGTGTTGACGCAGCTGCATCAGCTGCATGGGCACCAGGGGGTGAAACGCACCACGCAGCTAATGTGGCAGCGGTGCTACTGGCCCGGGATGTCTGTGGACATTGCTCAATGGTGTCAGGAGTGCGAGCGGTGCCAGTGTGCCAAAGGGGTTCAGCATGCGCCCGCTGCCTTCATGGGGCATCTGTTGGCCGCACGGCCAAATGAGATCCTAGCATTGGATTTTACAGTGTTAGAGCTCTCGAGCTCAGGTCTGGAGAATGTGTTGGTCATGACCGACATTTTTACTAAATATACCTTGGCTGTACCCACTAGGGACCAACGAGCAGAGACGGTGACGCAGGTTTTGGTAAATGAATGGTTTTGCAGGTTAGGCGTGCCGAGTCGCATCCATTCAGACCAGGGCCGTAACTTCGAGCCAGCTCTCATTCAGCAGCTATGTGGTTTATACGGAGTGGAAAAATCGCGCACTACACCATACCACCCGGCTGGTAACGGCCAGTGTGAACGTTTTTATAGGACGTTGCACGATTTGTTGCGCACTTTACCAGTGGCGAAAAAAAGGGATTGGCCATCTTGTCTCCCTTAAGTTTTGTTTGCGTATAATACTACCCTTCACCAAACCACAGGAGAATGCCCTTACTACTTGATGTTTGGGCAGGAGCCTAGACTTCCGGTTGACTTCCTGCTTGGTAGGGTTGAGGAACCGCTGGCTGGTAGTGTCCATCGGTGGGTCCTGGAGCACCAGGATCGGTTGCAGGTGGCTTTTGAGGGTGCTCGTGAGCGGTTGGGGGTTGCAGCCAATCGCCGAAAAGCACGCCATGATCTACAGGTACGAGAATCCGTACTGAAGGAGGGTCAGTTGGTATATCTCCGCAATTAGAACGTGAGAGGTCGAAACAAAATCCATGATGTCTGAAACTGCTCTGGGTACTAGTGGTTCAGCACCTCAGGATATGGTCCAGCCTGCACTGCAGGGTACGGTCCAGCCTGCCCCTCAAGGGTCTGGTGTAGCTCCGGAAGTAGAAGGAATTTCTGGGACAGGGGTAACCATGCAGCCAGTACTGAATCCCCTGTTAAGTTCTGGGGATCCTCCTTTAAGTTCTGTGGTAGAAGGGGAAAGTGTGGTGAGGAGGACTGGAAGGCGTACTGCCGGGCAGCACTCTAATGTACACCACCTCCCACGGTCAGTGGGGGAAGGTACTGTGTCTAGTATCGTGAGTAGTGCAGTTGTTGCTCTGTTTTTGTCCATGGGATTGAAGGGTTAGAGGGCACATTTTTGCGTAACTCATCATCGGGGCGACGATGCAGAAGCTGGGGGTGGATTGTAACAGTATGAATGAGGTTGGTGGTGAGAGTGACACCCGTGATGACCAATCAGCAGTGAGTATTGGCTATATTAGAGCTGGTTGGCTTTAGCTTGGGATGCGTCACGTCTGGACCCTCCCCTTTTCGCTGTGTTGATGGTGGCTTACGCTTGGCTTTCCATCTGTGCAGTGGTTTTGTTGCTACAATCTAGCCCTCCTGTTCTTGATGTAGTTTTACGGTTGCTTTAGCGAGGAGCTGTTGACTGCCCTTTCCGCGTAACCGTGGGTGATCTGAATGCTGTGCATGCTTGGCCGTGGCTTGATACTGAAGCCTACCTAAAACTTTTTATCTATCCGCTTGTGGATTCTCCCTTTCACTTTGGCTGATTATACATTTCAGCTTTAGTTTCATTTTCTACCGCCGCTGTGTGCTGCATAAACTTTGCTAAGTTGCACAGTATTATGCTGGGAACTGTTGCTGCTATCTGGTTTTTGCAACGTGTTCAGTTATATGGAAACGTCCTGCTGAGCGGAGAATCGCGTAGCATACTCGAGCTGAGCGTCTGTGTTCGTCGGTCTCAATTGTAGCTCTACTGCTGCTGCCTAACTTTTGTTTTCTTTTCTTTTATCTGAATAATTGTATGTGGATTTTTGCATTCGTTATTAGTTAGTTTAAATTGTATTTCTTTATTTTGCTCTTGTTGAAATATTTGTGTAATGGAGTGTGTTGTGACTCTTGTGATTTATTTTGCGTCTGTCTGAGCAATATTATTTTTTAATATTTATTTTGTGTTTAATTTTCTTTCAGGAGCTGAGGTCCCCATGGGTGAAGGATCTGGTGGTGGTGGTTGTACTATCCCGACGTTTGCTGTGTTACACCTTTTTGGAGTGTATGATTTGTAATCTAAGGTTGTTTTCACATATGTTGGTGCGCACCGTGGTGCGGCCTCGGACCGCACCAAAATACATTGTGTCATTTTTCAGTTAGTGCGGTCCGTGTTCACATATGTTGTTTTTACCGTACTCGAAACGCCGCACCTTACACCATGTGACAACTGTCAGTGCTGTCATTGGTCTCTGACAGCTCTGACCCTCATGCCCCCCCCACGTTTCCATGACAACCAGCCTGACACGCGGAAGCTAGCGAGATGGAGATAAACAAAGCACGTCTGTTGACCCTGGCGCTGGCTATTAGTTTTTATATTATTTGTTTATCAAACTTTTGGCAAATTGTTCAGTTTGAAAATGAGACCAGTCTGCGTCGGGAGAGGAACGTGCTGATGCATTACAGGTTGCAATGCCAAATGTTACGACTCAGGAGAAGACGTACCCTCATGTGCTTCGTCAGACCACGATCCCGAAATGCCAGGTAGGTTACGGCCATGGTATTGATAAAAAATAAAGTTATAACTATTACGTTTTTTTTTTAACTATATATGTGTAATTTGTGAAGTCACTGAAGAGCCCTTTTTGAAAGATAAGAAAATGTATTTAGTAGGCTATATTTATCATATTTCATACATTATGGGTAGCATATTTTATCCTTAAAATAGTTTTGTAATATCATAAATGTTACATGTTTTATATGTGAAATTTTAAATATGATATACATACATTGTGTAGCAATAAATATTCTGCACAGTACAAGTACAATAGTGTTTGTAAACTCAACTCCACCACCCTATATTAAAGGGATAATTCACCCAAAAATATATATTCAGTCATAATTTTCTCATCCCCATGTTGTTACAAACTTATGAGTTTCTGTTTTTCTGATTAATTCAAAAGAAGATATTTTAATAAATGATGGTAAACACACAGCTGATTGTAACCATTTACTTCCATAGTAGGAAAATACATAAGATGGATTTCAATGGGTATCATCAACTGTGTGCTTACCATCATTAATCATATCTTCTTTTGTGTTCATCAAAATAAAATTAAAAACTCATACACGTTTAGAACAGATGAGTAAATGATGACAGAATTTTTCATATTTGTGTAAACTATCCCTTTAACCTATCAAAACTGATTGGCTTATCCGCTTTACCTGTGTTTTGCAGGAGCATATGGACATTTCCACGCAGTAGTAATTGGTGGCTAAACATCTGCACCACCTGTACACCTGAGGAATGGTACAAACACTTCAGAATGCACAGACAGACCTTTGATCAGCTGTGTGACACTCTACGGCCCTGGCTGACACGGCAGAATACGACATACCGAAGGGCAGTACCTGTAGAGGTTCGGGTGGCAATTTGTATCTGGAGACTAGCCACAAACCAAGACTACAGGTCAATTGGGCAGCTATTTGGTGTTGGGCTATCCACATGCTGCTTGATCACCCAAGAGGTTGTGACTGCGATCAATGTTGTCATGAAGCCGCAGTACATAAAACATCCCACTGCAGCAGAGTTTAGGCAAATAATCCAAGGTTATAGAGATAAATGGCGATTTCCTCAGGTTGTCGGTGCAATTGATGGGTCCCACATAAAGATTACAGCTCCACATGAGAACTCAGCTGATTATTATAATCGAAAGGGTGACTACTCGATTATTTTACAGGGTGTGGTTGACCATAATATGAAATTTTGGGATATTAATGTTGGCCGACCAGGGAAGGTACACGATGCTCGTGTTTTTGCCCTTTCATCTTTGTTGAACAGGGCCTTAACAAAATACTGAACAAATGTAAATTGCAGTATGATGCAATTTAAACAATGCTAATGTCTTTTTGCCCAGACACCCTAGAGGCTGCTATAGTCCCCTTGACTATTTAGGTCATGTAGGAATGAGGCAGTGCTGGTATGTTCATGCCCTCTGTGATGTGGATATGAATGAATCGCAGGTGGCGGGACACTAGGTTGTGGCTGCTGATACTGATGAGGCACGGACCAGGCCCTGGGTGGTGCTGTTGGTAGAGGTGTGGTGGTCCAGGGTGGTACTGATGAGGTTTGGGGCTGAGCTGGATTCAAAGCACTTGCAATATTGCCCATTAACTGGAAGAACATCTGGGTTGTGGCCTGTTGCTGTGCTTGCATTTCCCGGAACCGTTTCTCCTCAGCATCTAGTTGTGCCTATATCATAACATAAGCCTTTAATATATTGTCCAAGGGAGGAATGGGGTGTGTACATCACATAAATGAAGAAGGTAAGCAGAGGAATGCAATAGAAACTGCTCTGTAGTAAATGTGTGTGTGTGTGTGCCACTGATTAGGGAAGATATTGAATATACAAGACACAGAACATGCTAAATTCAGATAAATACCTTAAGCATCCTCTCAAAATGACTCTCCTGCCGCTGTTCAGCAGAATGTATGTCTTCCATCACCCTTTTCAGTTCTGTCATAAATTCACTATCAGTGCTGGATGATTTCACTTTTCTTTTCCGGGCCCGAGCTCCGGGTATAGGCAGTCTCTCTCCTTTTCCACGCTCAGATGAATTATCACTGCTCTCGGCGCATGGAGCAGCAGACACATCTGCCTCAGAGGGAGTGTTTAGGGCATCAGTGGTAACGTTACTGGATGAGCTAATTCCCCCTGTGTATTGAAATAACACTGTTACTTACAGCATATTAATACAAAAAGAAAATCTAATGCAGTTATTTGTACACAACATCTCCGCCTGTCAACATTTGCTACTATATGCAGGACAAAAAAGTGTTTCACTTACCATCAAAACTCGTGTCAGTGGGCGAGAGGTCAGTCGTGCTAACAGTGGAGGAAGCAGGACTATCAATGGACTCCACGACATCCACTGGGTCAACGATGGGTTTCGTACCAAGTATTTGGTGCAGCTCGTCAAACCAGGGAAACTTTTCTTTTTCTGTCCCATCACTTCCCGTTTTATTGAGTGCATCGCGTATTTTGATGTACTTGGCGCGAAGTTTTTTGGCTTTAATGCGGCATTGCGCAACCGTCCTATTAAAACCTTTTTTTTTTGCTAAACACCACGTAAACATCACTGTTTTTGTGGGTGGAAGACAGCTGTGCATTAATAAAATCATCGGCCCAAATATCCAGTAGACAGCGAATCTCAGCAGCTGACCAAGATTGCCCACGATTGCTACTCCCTGCCATGTTTGTTGTTGTTTCCCTCAATACAACATCGGGCTCACGTCACGACGGAAGTCCAGTGACATGTGAAGAACTTCCTGTATTTGGGTCGCCCCGAGGTCCGGCAGTGTTCACACCACAAGTGGGTCGCCCCAGAGTTCGGCAACAGCCGCTCCGAGACCACCTGTTTAGAGCGGTCTCGGAGCGGCCATTTAGTGCGCACCCGAGTGCGGCTGTTGTGTTCACACTGACCCAAACGCACCGTACTCGGAGCGACACGTCATTTGGGCCGACCTAAACAGTGTATATGTGAAAACTCCTAAGTTCACGGTGTGGTGTGTATGTGAAGTGTGCTCTTTGACAACGTGCGCCGGTGATCACTCCTGTGGGTAACCTCAGCCCTGTATGTTGTATTTGTTTTGATTAATTCTTTATCCAGCTGCCACTTACTGCACAATTTGCAGTGAGAACATTTTTGAGATCTTTGGAGGTGTAACATACTCCTTTCAAAGAAAAATTAACTGTTCTATTTTTTTATTATTGATTAATAAATTTTGTATTTTTGATACTCATGTTCTCTGCCTGCCTTTAATTATATATGAGAAGTGAACCTGTGTGACCTAGTGGTCATTTTTGTTTCCTGGGTAGTTCCCAGGTGGCGTAGTCAAATTCCCCTGCAAGTAGGTGAACTTGCACTGTTAACTGTAGAGCGTCACTTCGCCACATATACAAAAGCAGGAACTCAGTGTGCCTATATCTTTCTCTATTTCTGTTTAAGTACATGATAGAAAGCGTAAGGCTACATCAAATCGTGTGGCAAATCAATCTAATCTGCTGCCTGTGACATGTCAAACTAACATCTCTGTTAGGGAAAAAAAATTGTACTGTTAAGTTAGCACTTTTAAATATCTGTTCACTTAAAAACAAATCACTTCTAGTCAGCGACTTAATAGCCCCAAACAACCTGGATTTAATGTTTCTAAATGAAACATGGCTAGAAGAAAGCTACAGTGCAACAGTCCTTTATGAAACAGCCCCTCCTAACTTTACTTTTATGAGTGTCTGCAGAACTGGTAGGAGAGGTGGAGGTGTAGCAGCTATTTTTAAAGATGTATATCAATGCAAACAAATGTCATTTGGGAATTACCCATCTTTTGAACATCTAGGTATTGTGTTGAAAGGTACCCCACGCATTCTACTAATAATTATTTACAGGCCCCCAAAATACTCTCCAGCATTTGTTGAGGACTTTACAGAACTGTTATCAATGATTTCTTCAGAGTTTGACTGTTTTGCTATTGCTGGAGATTTTAACATTCACATAGATAAGCCAGAAAGCATTATGACAAAAGATGTCACAGCTGTTTTAAATACTTTAGATCTGACTCAACATGTACATGGACCCACACACAATCGTGGACACACTCTAGATTTAATTATCAGTAAGGTTGTAAACATTTCATCTATTGTAATTAAGGATGTAGCACTGTCTGATAATTTCTGTATTTTCTTTGATATATTAATCTCTCCTACTATTGAAACTAGATCTGTGTCTGTCAAAAAGATATCCTTAAATGAGAACACCGGTGTGCTATTTATGAAGGCTATATCTTTAACACCAAGCATATCTGCAGACTCTGTTGATTTTCTCCTTGATTCCTTTAATTCGAAAGTTGAGAGTGCAATCGATGATATTGCTCCTGTAAAAGTTAGAAAGATGAATGGCAGGCAAAAATCACCTTGGAGAAACTCAACAGCGGTCCAGAATATGAAGAGTCAATGCAGAAAAGCTGAGCGCATGTGGCGGAAGACAAAACTTGTAGTCCATTATAATATCTATAAAGACAGCCTTCGTGCTTTCAGTGTGGAACTACATAAATAACACCCGCACTCTTTTTGCTACTATAGAGAGACTAACAACCCCCCAAGTCACATTCCAAGTGAAATGCTCTCAGACAGCAAATGTAGTGAGTTTGTAGGACAGGTGGACAAGTTTTGGTTTTGGAGCTGGACCATAAAACAATAAAAAACACATTCTGTGTCTATTTTTGAGAGACGTGTTGTCTCTCTCCACAGGGGTCACGGATACACAGGAACTGATCTGTATTTCACCCCCTCTCTCTTCTCCTTTAAGGGTTTGGTTACTGGAATTATACTAAACACATGTAACATTGGATATATCATATGTTGTGATGCTACAAAGGTTTCATCTTCATGTTTGGTGTTGTTTTAAAGGTCATGGTGCGATGGTTAAAAATGTCTAATTTCTATAATGCTAAGAGAAAGTATATCAAAGTTTAAAACTTAAGACATAATCTGTACTCCTGTGATGGGTGTCAACTCATGAGGAGATCTAGATTACAGATGGTTAACAGTCCCATTTGGTGCTCCTTCAGGTCACGAGAACCGACCAACCAAATCCTGTTTTGAGATTTTATTATTCTTTGTCTCATTCTGTGTATATAAGGTGGCTTGGCAAGAGACTCTGGGAAGTATTCTTTAGCAAGAATCTTCCCCACACTTTGGGTGTGTGTATTCAGACATTATGGAAGTATTCTTTAACAAGAATCTTTCTAAACCATTTTGGGTATATTATATTCATGATGGAAGTACTCTGTAGCCAGAGTGTCTATTGCCAGGTATGACTTTGTAACTTTTGCAACTGTTGATCATTTTAATTAATTAATTGACTCAAATTCTGTATGATATTGTTTAATTTATGTTTGAAGCTGAAACCTGCCTGGTATAATAAATTGTTACATTTGATTCATCTGAATTCTTCAGGAATTGTATTGATTTATTTTAATTCTTTCAGAAATTATTATTTCCAGTAGATTAGAAGGAGTCTGATATTACCGCAAAATAAGTATGTCATGATATGTACTCACTGGTGTTTTGATGTTGGATGGAGCAGGTAGCACATTCACCAGGACTCTCAGATTTATGTCTATCACCTGCCTTAGCAAGTTGCATGATCGTGACTAAAGTAACTATTTTTATGATCGGAGCAAGCATGGGGCGGCCAGACATAAAAATATTAGTTTACCCGGCAACCTCTGACTAAGATCAGAACTGACAATTTTGTGTCCGTGAGATGTACGCAAACGGCCGGCGTATATCCTGTGCGATATCGGGTCCCTAATGAACGAATAATTAAGACTATGGGAATATATAAATAATCAAACATCTAAATTATGATCAACAGATAATTGGAATAATGCACAAAATTCTTAATATATTAAATTGGAGTCAGATTATAATTTAAACACAGAGATCAAAGAAATTAATTTAATCATGATATGGAATTATTCTTCTAGAAGCGCTGAGGAAGGAACGAACACGAGTCCCCTTCACCCACTCCACTTGCATCCGTCGTTGGGCTTGTGGGTGGTACCTTACAAAATCAATAATATCAGAAAGGTGATCAGCACATCCTTGAGCTGCACCGGGGTCAGACCACAACATCAGAAAGTAGTTACGATGTCTGATTTTGAAGCAGTTGATAGTAAAATTTTGGAAGAAACAGAACAGCATCTTAAAACATCAACCTGTGCCATTGACACACTCCCAATATCTTTTTTTCAAAAGTGTCTTTAACTGTTTAGAAGCAGATCTCCTAAAAGTGGTAAATTCATCACTTAACTCTGGGACTTTTCCAAAGTCCCTTAAAACTGCAGTTGTTATGCCCCTCCTGAAAAAGAGCAACCTAGATAACACTGTATTGAGCAACTACAGACCAATCTCAAATCTTCATTTTATAGGCAAGATCATTGAAAAAGTTGTTTTCAATCAGCTGAACAAATTCTTAATTTCTAATGGTTACTTTGACATTTTTCAATCTGGTTTCAGACCACAGTACAGAGACAGCACTCATAAAGATAATAAAAGTTTGGGATCTATGACTCCATACACCAGACAAACTGTCAGAAATTTGGGCGTTATTTTTGATTCTGCCTTAAAATTTGACAAACAAATTAGCAATGTGGTAAAGGTGAGCTTCTTCCAACTTCGTTTGCTGAGCAGAGTTAAGCCTTTTCTTAGCAGGCAGGATTTGGAAAAGGCTTTACATGCCTTTATTAGTTCAAGGCTTGATTATTGCAATGCTCTTTATGTTGGTCTGAGTCAAACATCTCTTTCACATCTGCAACTAGTACAAAATGCTGCCGCTCGTTTTTTAACTGACACGCCTAGAAGAGCACACATTTCTCCGGTTTTAGCTACTCTCCACTGGCTTCCAGTGTGTTTAAGGATTGATTTTAAGTTTTTTTTGTTTGTTTTTAAGGCTTTAAATGGGTTAGCCCCTGAGTACTTGTCTGAGTTGTTAACTCTGGGTGGGCAAAATCGGTGTCTGCGGTCTTCTAATCAATGCATCTTACAGGTCCCTAAATCAAAGTATAAGCAGTGGGGTGATAGGGCTTTCGCTGTTGCTGGCCCTAAGCTTTGGAATAAGCTCCCCCCTGACATGCGTATTATAACCGAGGTTGCCCTTTTTAAAACCAAACTTAAAACGTATTTGTTTAAATTGGCATTTGATACGCAGTAGTGTGTGACTTGATGATGTTTTGTCTTTCCTTTATTCTTTTTGTATGTTGTGATTTCAAATGATGTGTTATTTGTATCCGATGTGAAGCACTTTGGGCACCTTGTGGTTGCTGTAAAGTGCTATAGAAATAAAGTTGATTTGATTTGATTTGAAATGATATTTGCCTCAATACAGACACAGGCAAACTATCAGTGCTGATGCTACTCGACCTCAGTGCTGCTTTTGACACTGTCGATCACAACATACTTCTTGACAGGCTGGAAAACTGGGTTGGGCTTTCTGGGGTGGTCCTGAAATGGTTCAAGTCATACTTAGAAGGGAGAGCTTATTATGTTAGTATAGGTGGCCATAAATCTGAGTGGACATCCATGACATGCGGAGTCCCGCAAGGCTCAATTCTTGTGCCACTCCTGTTCAACCTGTATATGCTCCCACTAAGCCAAATAATGAGAGAGAACAAAATTGCCTATCACAGTTATGCAGACGACACTCAGATCTACTTAGCTCTATCCCCTAACGACTACAGCCCCATTGACTCCCTGTGCAAATGCATTGATGAAGTTAACAGTTGGATGTTCCAAAACTTTCTTCAGTTAAACAAAGAGAAAACTGAAGTCATTGCGTTTGGAAACAAAGATCTAAAGTGAAAACAATGGGAACCCATTGATAATTATTGTAGAATTAGGTCTTAATTATCAATGGGTTCCCATTGTTTTCACTTTAGAATACAGTTCCAGGTTCTTAGTAATTCCTTGATAATGATGTGGTAATTCTTTATTAATTATCAATGGGTTCAAAGTAATTATTTGATCATTGCCTTAAATACAGAATTCTTTGTCATCACTTTATAATAGTGATATGAAATATCTTGAGTAAAAACAGACACACAAAATAAATATATAAGGCCATAAACATACCTGAGGTATTGGCAGGTCATGGCTCCATCTAAGTAAATCAACTAACATTAGTAGTAAAGAAGCAGCCATAACCTGATACTGAGCATCACAGTTCATTATTAGTTACTTAATAGTTATTCCTCCTGAAGCGGGATTAGTAGTTACTTCATCGTAGTTCTTCAGAAGGCATGACTGAATTGATTAGTTACTGATTAACTAATAGTTACTTAACATAATAAAAAAACTGCTATGACATACTGATTAATTAACACATATTCCATAGTAGTTAATAGTAGTGACTTGAGTGTTAATGAAGAACTAACGATTAACGATTGCAGTAATTCCTTATTAGTTATACAGTAAGATACAGTATTCTAAAGTGTTACCAGTTAAACAGATAAGCGCAGCAAACACAGTTAACAGTGTGTAACAAAGTGGGTTAAACATATTGCAGTAAAGCAGTTAACAGTTAAGCAGCATCACATCACGGTTGAAAATTTACAGATTTCATATGACAGTTTACTAAACAAGTAATTCATATTTAGTCAATTACATTTTAGACGCAATGTTGACTGTTTTTGTTTTATCAGCAGCGAAAATAGTTTTAGATCACAGCAGAACAATAACGTGTCAGTCTCACTGCAACACCCAATCGTGTCTTAACGTTAAGCGGTGGCGCTTTGCTTAGCAAACAACCAAACATTTCCACGCTCACTACCGACAAACCAATTAAATACATTTAAAATATTATTATTTTTTAAAATCAGACCAACACATTTTTTTTATTGAGGAGTTATACATATATACAAAACAATAACTTAAAAAAAGTGCAAACAAGCAAGAACTGTTGGTTGGTGGGACATGAAGCTGTTGAACAGGAGAAGGGAGACCGCAGGCTCGTCCAGGGGGGGCAATAGTGACTCACAGGGCGGGCCCGTCCCCCCAAAGCCCGCCCATGGTGCCGGGACTGGGTCCATGAGATAAAGGAAGTTCAATGCAGGTTCAGCAAAGTAAGGAACCATAAGATTTCATCAAGGGTCTAACAGTGGAGAGGTAAGAAGGCGGTAAGACGAAGTGAAACCTAAATGGACAATTATAATTGCAATATGCATTGTTATTTTTAATTTTATAAGACCAAGGAAAACCAAGACATGTATAGGAAGAGGATATGGTTTGAAAAGTTTACATTTGAGGTCTAAAGCATATTGGCACAGACATTAAGGAAACATGCTGAAGAATCTAGGCCATGGTGGTACAGAAAGTGATTAATGAGTGCAACAGAAGGTTGGAGTGGATATCTGTACCCAACTGGATGAAGCGAAACAAACCTACCTTGATTCGGCACATAAATGTCATTTAGCAGGTGAAACGGGGATGTGGATACCCACTAAGATGGCATCAGGGTGAGTTATGAGATAACATTAAAGGGATAGTTCACCCAAAAATGAAAACTCTGTCATCATTTTCTCATCCTCATGTTGTTCTAAACCTGCATGAATTTCTTTCTTCTAATCAATACAAAAGACAAAATTTTGGTTACACTTTATTTGATAGTCCACTTTAGACATTCCACCAACCATAAATAACTTTGCACCTACATGTCAACTTACTTTCAATAATTTGCAACTATATGTCAACTAACTGTCATTAGAGTATTAGTAGACTGTAAGGGTTGGGGTTAAGGAAGAGGTTTGGGTTGGTGGAATAAGTTGACATGCACCTGCAAAGATACTTATAGTCAGTTGAATGTATGTTGAGATATCATCACAATAAAGTGTTAGTAGATATTAAGCAGACAGTCTACTAATTCTCTAAAGATTGGTAGTTGATAAGTAGTTGCAAAGTTACTTATAATTAGTAAAATGTCTAAAGTGGACTATCGAAATAACGTGTTACCGAAATTTTGATAAATTATGATACTGTAAGAACACAGTTGATTGTAACCATTGAATTCCACAGTAGGAAAACAACTATTATGGAAGTATTGTGATAAATGAAGAAGATATTTTGATAAATGATGGTAAGCACACAGTTGATGGTACCCATTTAATTCCATTGTATTGTTTTCCTACTGTGGAAGTCAATGGTTACAATCAGCTATGCGCTTACCATCATTTATCAAATATCTTACTTTGTGTTCATCAGAAAAAGGAAATTCATACAGGTTTATAACATCATGAGGATGAGAAAATGACACAACTTTTGGGTGAACTCCATTAAGCCTATCACAATCAGTCAAATACATGGCATACTTACAGTATGCATTTTTATAAAGCATAACTAAAGCGTTTTAATACACAAAAAACTTGTGGCCAACTATGCAAAACGAGAAGTTACATTTTATGTAAATTTATAGAACTCAGGCCATTGCACCAAATGGGTGCCATTTCTGTTCCCATATATGTATTACAATGCAAAAAGATCTGTAAAATACATTTTATTTTTAAACAAGAGTGCTGCTCATTAACTGCACAAAACATTTCAAACATTAATAAAAACTATGGGAATATTCCACAATTCACATTTTCAACAGTAAGATGTCTGGATCCTCTGCAGGCCATGAAAAGACCAGAAGTTAATTTTCTAAAATGTTTTTGTGTATTTTATGATTTTGTAGCTATGACTGTTCTAACTGATCTTAACGTACTGTCAATATTATTTCTTAGATGTTATTTGCACGTGTCACAGGTCGGAGCGGACCACCCTTATCGTGAATCACGCTCCTCCCTCAGTTTCCACCCGGAGGAGGTCCCAAAATGCCCCAATGACCAAGCAGACAAGGAATAAAATATAACAATGTTTATTTATTTAAAGGGGCCATTTGTAAGAATTGAGGTAAAAGATTTTAAAAAATGAGCTACACGCATCAAAAGAATAAGATGAAATAAGGGCAAAGATGTCATAAAAAAATGACAAGGTATAGTGCTGCAGAGATATCAATCTGAATTAGCATGCTAAATTACTAGCTACAGCCCGACAGGTGTCGTAATACCAGTTTCAACCATGGGAGGCAGTATGCGGGCCACGTACATAACCGCCAGCCAAACTGCAATACACAAATAAGTCGCATGTGTGGGAAGTGGGATTATCGTCGACTTCAGGAAAAAACAGCCAAGCCATAGCCCCCTTCTCATCAAAAACGCCATAGTGGAGCAGGTGAGCAGCATCAAATTTCTGGGAGTGCAGATCACAGATGCGTTGACCTGGTCTCTTAACATCTCTGCTCTTGTAAAGAGAGCACAGCAGCGTCTGTACTTTTTGCGTCGAATGAGAAGAGCAAATATCCCCCCTCACATCCTCACCACTTTTTACAGAGGCACAATAGAGAGCATATTGACCAGCTGCATCTCTGTCTGATTTGGGTCCTGTAACGCCTCAGACTGGAAATGTGTGCAGAGAGTGGTGAGGACTGCGGAAAAAATCATAGGGACAGCACTCCCCCTCATCGACAATACTGCTGGTAGCCGCTGCCTGACCAGGGCTCAGTCAATTATAAAGGACCCTTTCCATCCCAATCATGCTCTGTTCTCTCTGTTGCCCTCTGGGAAGAGGTTCAGCAGTTTTAAATGCAGAACAACAAGATTCTATAATAGTTTCATTCCTCATGCAATAAGACTGTTGAACTCCCAGTGAAATGAATCCTTTTAGGCATGTGATACTGGTCACTTATACTTATGTGAACCAAGTATTTTTTGCTGAATTAGAGCCTGTGGCCATTTTTATGTATATTAGTTTTAGTTAGGTTTTTAATTAATTTGTATATTGTATTACATGTGTATTTATTTTATTTTTTTTATGCTCAGAGCCTTGCAACGAAATTTCGTTCAACTGTACATTGCAAAATGTGTAGCTGGATGACAATAAAGTATGTCTAAGTCTAAGTCTAAGTACAGCCCTCTACTACCGCTGCATCCGAAAACTAAGGCAGCTGACTTGTTTACTTAAGAGGCATGAAGGCAGCTCAGAGAAATGCAATTTGGACAGCCATGGATTCGGACAGCCATGGATTCTGACATGCCTTGATGCCTTCCTGCCTTGCAATAGGGTTTTCGGACGCATTTCAGTTCAGGGAAGAGAGCGGAAGAATGGCTGAAGCAAGAGACATTTACCACTACCACAACCATTCTCTGCAGGGAAAAACGCGCTCGGAATCACAATTAAAATCTGATAAATAAAGGAACCGAACCAGAGTAAATACTGGCACTGCTTTTCATCGCTGGAGACAACTAACGGACATGAAAGAAATGAGGTTCGACTCCGAGATGACAACATTTCTTTTCGATTGGTAAGTAAGATGCTGTTAGTATTTCGCTAGAAGTTCACTTATAATAGGCCTTGCGATAACCTATGCTCAGCTTGTACATGAACTATGGCTTTGTGCAGTAAATGTGGCTTCATCTTAAAGCAGCTGATGGCGATTCACTTTTAATCAAGAAACCGGCTTCACTGACGAGAAGCGCAATGACTATCGCATGCAAATTATCACGCATCCTTAGCTGTTAGCGTTTAATAGTTAGCTCTACCCACGGATCCGATCCGGTTTTCACCCGTTATCTACCAAGCTGATGCTAAAATGTAACATTAGCTAAGAAGCTTGAAATGTCTTTGATGATAATGAACACCAAATGGACGCACAAAATGTAGCGGAAAACATTGCAATGTTAATGAGACCAAATTTTGTTTGTGACTAATGATAACTTACTTATGTAAATCAAACTTGATATATGCTGCTAAATTAGCAGCTGCTAAATTAAAATAGACCAACTCACTTTCTGGAGGTATACTGCCCTCATCTGTTTGGAGTGTGGAGTATGAATTGGTTTTTTTTTGGCTGACATTTTAAATGGCCCCTTTAAAAGAAGGGGAAGGGGAAGGGGAGGGGTTCTTAAAATAAATAGGGCTCTGGAACTTTGGGGACTGGGATCCGAGTCACTTCTGACTCTCACGGAGACTGACAGGTAAGTCGTCCTAACTCGCCCTCTCTCTCTCTTGGTCCACACGTGAATTACAGTTAAGTATTCTCGGCTTTCTCGCTCTCTTCGTGTTTTCAGGTACACCGCAGGCGAGTACTTTTAGCCTCTTCTCCTGGACTCGGAAAGAACAAATAAGGGTAAGTACACGAGTAAGTGAAACAGTTAGGTACCCTGGGCTTGGGGGTTTAGGCGTCCAGAAGGTTTACAGGTGATCACACTGCTTGGAGCTGTAAGCGTCCAGAAGATATCCAGGTGCGAACACTGGGCTTGGAGCTGTAGGTGTCCCGAGGGTATACAGGTGAGTACACTGAGCTTGGAGCTTTGGGCGTACAGGTAAGTATACAGGTGAATACACTGGGTTTGGAGCTTTGGGCGTACAGGTAGGTATACAGGTGAGTAAACTAGGCTTTTAGCTTTGGGCATACAGGTAAGTATACAGGTGAATACACTGGGCTTGGGCGTACAAGGAAGTTTACAGGTGAGTACACGGGCTTGGGCTTTGGGCATACAGGTAGGTATACAGGTGAGCACACTGGGTTTGGAGCTTTGGGCGTACAGGTAGGTACACAGGTAAGTACACTAGGCTTTTAGCTTTGGGCGTAAAGGTAAGTATACAGATGAGTACACTGGGCCTTGGGCTTTGGGCGTACAAGGAAGTTTACAGGTGAGTACACAGGCTTTTAGCATGAATGGATTTAACTCACAGGCAAGTGGATAGACATACACCAGGGCTTTAGCTCTTCAAGACTCAGGTGGTTGGAGAGTACATATAGGCACACAGCAAACATCTAGTCTTCCTCACTAGGACAGACTTCTGATGAACCTTTGACGTTGACTTCCCAGCACGTAGTGGAACAGTCCCACGACGACACAGAGCGAATGGTACGCTGTAATTTGTGGAGCGGATTTAACCATAACTCTTGTTGAACCTCTGGAAAATTTAAGATTTAAGAAAATTCATTACACTACTATGTACGTGAATGGGGCTCACAAATGGTGCCAGATTAACAAGAATTCAGAGCTATCGTTTTACAGATTGCCAAAAAAACACAGAAAGGAGAAATAAATAGATCGTTCATGCCAATGTCCGCAGACCACAGGGGGGTTGATAAGTTGCTAGGGTCACTATCAAGCAGAGGTTTTACTTTCTACTTAAAAGTATTTTTTAAGTATTTGCATTTTATCCGTGTTTTACTTTGGAAAACATACATTGCAAAGCATATTTTCATCATTTTTTTTCTATTACATTTCATAAATACACGTGTTTGTTTTACATTTAATATTTAAGTACATTAACATACTTTTACTCAAGTAAATGTACACAATTTTAATGTAATAAGGTATTAAATACATTTTAATATGCAATATTAAAGAATACACAGTGTAAGTGCACTATATGTTTGAACCTTTATTTTGTAATTTTTTGAGTATTCACTTCCAGGTCATGGTATTTCACTAGGTTGGTTCACCTGTATAAGTATTTCATTCCATTTCCTGTTTGTTAGTGTGTGTATTGGAACAGGAGGGAAGTAAGTGGGAAAGCTTACTTTCTGTTGACCGTAAATCTTTGTAACGTAAAACTTCATCACGTAATCTTTATACCGTAAAACTTCATCACGTGAACTTTATTGGTCTATTTTAATGTGACTTTATATGGACTTCATCATCAGTTAACAGTATGTCTTTAGTGTTTTGCATCATCGTATGCATTTTGTGTTCATGAGTTTGTTGTTTTCATTTGTTTGAACAAAATGAATGTCTCAATAAAACGGATCAAAGAACAACTGGAACGCGTCAGCAATGCTTATTCCCAATACTTCGCCCCTCAGCGGTTATAGGTTGCCGGTATACACAGTATGATTCTATGCTTTAGAATGTAGTGAAGTAAAAATTTTCCCAATACAAACACCCTAATAAAGCACAGATGCTTGGAAAATGTAACTAATGTAACTAAGTATTGTCCACCTCTGCTATCAAGTCCAACTAAATCCAATTAAAGCTGATAATAATCAGTTTTACTGGCATTTGTGCCGCAGCCACTATGAAAACCAGCCATTTTGTTGAAGGTTTGCCACTCAACGTGAAAAAGTGACATCAATGCATACCCTCTATAGACGGTTTCAGCAGTAACAACATAAACAAGCGGCTGTCGTGGTCCGCACGTAACTTTCGGTAAATTCCGCGAAGAATAAATAACATCAAAGTCATTTTAAAGTAGTTTATTTATGTATCAAGCAAAATAAACAACACGTAGATTACATAGGAACGCAAAACATTTGTTATTTTCGACGAGGCATTTGTTTAAGAGTTCAGTTTCAGCAAGTCAGACCATTAAACAAACAGAAACCGGAAGTTTGGACCAGACGCTTACCGCACCTGCACCCGATAAAACGGTCTATATTTAAACACAGACACACATATATACATTTCAGAACATTTTTATTAATATATCCATTTTTTATGTATAATATAGAATATATAAAAATGTAAATAAATATATATACACATGTAAATGTTTCTTAAATACACACATGAATGTGTGTGTATGTATTTATATATACATAATAATAACACACAGCACACACTCAGATCTTAAGCAAAACAATTTTTTTAACTTTTAAACTTTTATTTTGTATGCTATTAATCGCAACTAATTGTTGCCCAGCACTACATAAAAAGATACACTTTGCAAAATTGTTCAAAAATGAGCGAAAACACCCCAAAAAGATGCACAGGCTTGAACAGACAGAAGAAGGTGACAAAAATATATTCCTTGGCACACTTGAAAGTCAGAGAAACAAGCTAAAAAACGTACAGTCTGTCACTACTGAGATCCAAGAAAAAGAAGAGTGGTCTGAAGTGCTCAAGATAAGAGGCAATTAAGTGAAATTCCATTTGGACACGGGCGCAGAATGTAACGTTCTCTCAACTCGCTAAACATAATGGACAAGCTGCTAAAAGTTAATTACATACTTTGGACACCAGATGACGCCATTGGAACAGAAACAGGTAACCTGTGAGTACAAAGGTCAAAATCAAAAGATTCAGTTCCAGATTGTGGAAAAAGATGCTCCTGAAATATTAGGAAGAGCCACATTTTGAAGATATCCTTAGTGGCCTAGGATGCATGCCAGGATAACATAATATTCAACTTGATCCATCAGTAAAGCCTGTTGGCAATCAAACGTGAACACTATCCTCTACTTACAGTAGAAGAAGTTGTGTCAAATATGCCAAATGCCAAAATTTTCTCAATACTTGATGCCAACCAAGGGTTCTGGAGATCATATTGGACAATGAAAGCTTTAAGTTGTGTACATTTAATATGCCTTTAGGAAGATATAGATTTCTGGTTTAACTTTTGGAATATCGTCAGCATAATGATTGAAGATATGGATGGGATGATAAACATCAGGGATGATTACTCGTTTGGGGTGAAGCAGGATAAGAGCATGATGCCAGACTGAGAAAATTCCTCTAAAGGGCAAGAGAATACAACCTCAAGCTGAACTAAAAGAAATGTCAAATTAGAACATCCCAAATCAAGTATATCAGTCATGTACTTACAGCAGAAGGACTGAAACCAAAT
This sequence comes from Misgurnus anguillicaudatus, assembly GCF_027580225.2. Taxonomy (NCBI): domain Eukaryota; kingdom Metazoa; phylum Chordata; class Actinopteri; order Cypriniformes; family Cobitidae; genus Misgurnus; species Misgurnus anguillicaudatus. The sequence continues at coordinate 14,407,904 of NC_073360.2, read as the reverse complement.
GAAGAGAAAGTGAGAGCTGTAGTTCAGTTACATCCACCAGAAGACAAGCAAGGGCTGCAAAGATTTTTGGGTATGCTGCCCCAGCAAACATAAGGCCAGCGGACCAGCAGCAGTCCACCGGCGGATGCCGCCAGCGGCTCGCCGGAGTTTTGCCCATCGTTTTTCCAGCGGACCACCAGCGTCAGCCGCAGAGGTCGGAGCTCCGCTGGCGGACCGCTGCCCCAGCTAACACAAGGCCAGCGGACGAGCGGCGGCCCGCCGGCGGATGCTGCCAGCGGCTCGCCGGAGTTTTACCCATCGTTTTTCCAGCGGACCACCAGCGGCAGCCGCAAAGGTCCACTGGTTTATACCGGTAATGGTTTCTAGCTGCCCACGGTCGGTCCGTGGTTCATAATTGTTTAATCACGCTAACCAAATTTCTTTCAACACAATAATAAACAATTTACATCAGCAACTGCAAATTTATTATTGTCAGTAAACAGAATAAATATCCAAATGCATATACATTTATCAGATGCATTAAAACCAACATGACTTTCAAATAAAAACAACCAGTTTACACCTTTCTGTATCCATGCAAAGTTATCCATGATTTTACCATCATTTGCAGTAAAACATGGTAAATATAAAATCAACCATGGTTTCACAACAATAATAAAGAAAAAACATTCTCTTACAACACCATAGGTTTATAGTACTACATTTTAGTAACCACAAACTTTACCATGATTTAAAAATATATGGTTACCATGGTTTCACTCCAGTATTACTATAATACTACTATACTGCCCAACAAAGCCAAAGCACAGTAACAATGCATTTGGTCAAAATTGAGGTAAAGGTTGAAATAGGCTTTGTGAGTTCTGTTGTCTTGTGACAAAGTCTCCTGGTTTAATTTTGTCCCATCAGAGAAATGTGTTTGCCAAAATTGCAGTAACATGTTTGACTGGCTGATGTAAAAAACTTTAAGAACTTTTTTTCTCGGTTTTAGTGTTTGCGTAGTAACTGCACTTAGCCTTTGTAGAGCAGTATAGTAGAACCACGGTAACAAAACCTTAGCTTGAAAAATGATCTGCAGTTTCACCAAAGTAAAACCATGATAGGGTATATTGTGCTTCACAATACATGCCATTTTAAGAAAATGCATGTTACAAAGTTACAAAAGATCCCTTAATCAGCATGAGGTACTGTAAGTGTGACACACTGAGGAGCATATTCTGGAAACAAATCAATATTCATATCACAACAGCTCTAATATAATACAAGTCACATGTTAAAGCCATGTTTAGTTAACAGACGGTTATTTTTATAGAGTAAGTTAGCAGGATTTCAACCAACTTTGTGTTGTTACAATGTCTGTAATATGTACATTAACAATATTTGGATGATGCAAAACATCATTTTGGCAGGGTATTGTGGACAAATAAATTGAAATAAATCAGTAAAATTAGCTAAAGAATATTTTTTCAAATATAAAAATATATTGTATTTGTAACAATATTAAGTGGGTTGAAAATCTGCAGAGTTGCGCTTTGGTGCAGTAATTACAATAGGCCTATATTACATTTGGCAGTTGTGTATGTCCATCTATAGATGCCATCATATAATGTCTTTGTTTGTGTTTACGTCATCTGAAGTCTTCACAAGTGAGGCTGGATCCAAACAGAGCCGTAAGCTCTAGTTATCTTATGATGTGTATCCTGATGGACAAAAACAGAAAAGTAAAATGAGAAGGATTAGGATTGCTGCTGTTCATATTATTTCAAGCAAAAGCTCATTTGCGCATTTTATTATTTCATTACTGAAGAACAAGGTCATAAAATGTATTTGTGTATGTGAATGCTTGTCTTAGAAGAGGTGTTTTTTTCTAGATTTAGACTGCATGGGAGAATTTAGGAGTAAAATGTGAAAAGCCTTGCCTTTTTATTGTATTTTGTTAAAGAGCAATTATGGCCGACTCACAATTTTATATTTACTTTGGTGTGTAAGTATGCATTAGTACATGTTAACGATATGCGTAAACAATGAGTAACAATCAGAGGCGGACAGAGTACACAGCTTCAGTACTTGAGTAAAAGTACAGTTACCCCTTGCAAAATTTTACTCAAGTAAAAGTAAAAGTACTACAGTCAGATGTCTACTTAAGTAAAAGTACAAAAGTACTTGTTTTTAAAAGTACTTGAGTATCAAGAGTACAAGAGTACATTTTCTAAATGTTGCATTACTACTCCCACAGTGCACGTTGAACCATGTGAGATGATTGACAGCTGTACAGCAAATGATAGACTTCTGACTGAGGTCAAATCTTATGCAAATCAGGAAGAGGAGACACAAATCGCTCTGTTCACTGTTTGAGCTCTTCAGATCGCATAATTCAGTGGAAAATTAATAGAAATGTTATTCTGTATGACTTAATATTTTACTAACATGTGATAATTATTCATTATTTCCCCAAATATGCTCACCATTGTACTAATAGCCCTGGCGGATTCTTTATATTTTATCTATTTGAACACAAATAAACCGGAGAAGAAGAGAATAAATGTTTCACGAATGATGATTTCTATTCAAAATAACGAGCGTTACAGATTCATTATTTTGGACTCCTGGCATAGGCTAAATTAAGAAATTAATGTTACTGCAAACCAGTTTAATCATAAACAGTGATCAAATGTCGAAGCTGGAGTCTTAAACCTGTCTTGTGATGCTGAGTTTGTCCAGATCAAGTAAGAGTGTGATGTTTTGACGAGTAATTCATTTTGAACGACAATAATCCGAGCTCACCAGTGATTCCTGCCGCTGGAGTTTTGTTTTGGTAAACACAGCAAACACTTGAAAAGAAAACTATCATTAACTTGTTCAGAACATTTAAATAGTCTGGCGAGGTGGGGCCACGGGTTGACACATTCCCAGAATGGACCTGCTGCGTCTTCATCCATTGTTTTGTGAGTGGTTTTGTCTATTATCTAAATCTGACCATGGTGACTTTGGCGGAAAGCTGAAGGTGATTGCTGATAGGCTGTCCCAATCAGTTGCGCCTGCACAATCCAATCACGTTTAAGAGAGGGAAACAACAAATTGAGGGTTTCTGAGATTTTTATTTTTTCCTTTTTTTTTAAGAAAAAGTAACTTGTACTTACGGTTATGGATATAAATGTAGTGGAGTAAAGAGTAAAATATTTGCCTCTCAAATGTACTTGAGTAAAGTCATGAGTACTCCAAAAAAAAGATACTCGAGTAAAGTACAGATCCCTCAAAATTGTACTTAAGTACTGTACTCAAGTAAATGTACTCCGTTACTGTCCGGCTCTGGTAACAATAGCCTTATTCGGACGGGATTAGTTTTACAGGGGAAGATGGCGTAATGTAATTTTACCACAGGACGTCGGGTAATATAAATGGTCAATTCGGACGGGATTAGAAATCTCTGTAAAACATTCAGAAGTGGGAGGGGTAACTCGTTGGCGCAGCGCGTCACCTCTCGTCTTCACGTGCACGTTACCTTGCTTCCAGATATCAGATGTGCAAACAACATGACACAGACAAGGAAAACGCGAAACACTGTGTTTAATTTCAGTTTGGGGAGAACGTCAGTTTCGTAAACAGTTCCGCGCATCTGAGAAGTGAATTTTACTTTTTTTTTAAGTTTGTGTCGTGTTTTATTCAGAAACTGACCTGCCACTGACTTGTTTCTCCATCTAGAACGCAAGTAAATGCCTCTTTAAGCGCTTTTATATTTAAAAGAAACCCGCAAATTAAAAGGAAATGACGCGATTTACGTGTATATTTACAGCTGGTCGATTCGCACTGGATTAGTATTACCTGAGGTAATTTCTCCGGACCTTTTTACAGAAGGTAAAAGACGCCGTAATCTTTACTGACATTGTCCGTAATGATTACTGACATGGAGCATTCGGACTGGACTAAAATCACAGAGAACCTCTGATAAAAAACTTGCTTTACCCCACCTCCCTATGTAAAACTAATCCCGTCCGAATAGTACTATTGACTTTGCATTGCGTGAGGCTGCCTGAACCTCCATGTCATTTCTGGCTTATAACAAATACCACAACAATGCCTAAAAGCTGCTGTGTGACAGGGTGTGGAGCTAACATAGCCTGGCTCTGCCCTCCTACGTGCTTCTGCTTAATTTTCATTTAGCATCAGTACAATGTCTGGAACTGCTGTGTAGAGTTTCGTTTTCTCCTGCAAAAATCTGCAGGACCAATCAGCGAACAGAGGGGGGTGGCTAAGAACGATGACGTTGAGGTCGTGCGTTAGATGAGTTGTAGTTCAGTAATGGCAGCGGTAGGGATGAGACGGTTAGCAAATTTCATATCATGATTATAGTGACCAAAGTTATCACGGTTATCAATATTATCATGATTTTCTTAAATTGAGATGGAAATGTTCAAAAAGAACTGATACACACACTGAAAACATTTTAACAAGTTGTATTTTTGAAAATCAGCAAACAACAAATACAATTAGCAGCTATATGCACTTTTTTAAGCATAAACATTAAATCAGGGGTGTCCAGCCTTTTTTCTGTGGCAATCTACTTTTAAAATGATAAAGCCGACAAGAACTACCTGCTAAAAAACATTTTTTAACAAAACACTGTTACATTTTTTAATAACACTTTAAATGTGTGTTAGGAGGACTATTTCTACGTTGAATTTAGGGCTGTCACCATTACTCCATTCTTTTTGAGGAGTTAAAAAAAATCATTGAGTACATGCCGAGTACTTGTCACATAGTGACGATCTTTTGAGGGGCGGAAACGAAGTTAGGAAAGTTTGGTTCCGCCTGGAAGCGTTTCCGCCCGGACCGGAAAAGATGGACCCCGGAACTTCCGGTAGCCCAGCGAGAGGGAAAATTGGCGAATTGGACGCAGCTGTGCCTAGTTAACAGGAGCGGCTGATGATTGGAGGACACGCTGAGCAGGGCAGTATTTAAGGACAGCTAAAATCACAGTTTGGGTGTTGTTGTGTGCAGTGTTGAAGTGCTGCGATGTACTCGTCTGGTACGCTTGTTGTGGGCTGTTTATCTCTCTCTCAGGCTGAAGCTTGCATGGCTGTGTGGACATTGTGAACCTTAAGGGTTGAAGAAAGAACGGAAACGTTGGAAACGGAAACACAACAAAGGAGAGGAAACAGAGTTAGCGTGAGTACATACGTGCATGGAAGTTATTGAGAGACAGAAAATTGCTGTGTAACCCTGTCGGGGGAAGAGACGCCCCGTTTGTGTGGCTGGAGTCGACTGTTGTGTGAACTAAGACAGAGGATATAGTCTAGTAGCCAGCCCATAGAGCCCCATTGTGAACCCGGAAATGTTGAGTGCACCAAGGTTTTGTTGCATGAATGGGAGGTGTGGGTCCCCAACGTGCAGAAACTGCCGGATGCTAATTTGCATATGTTGAGCAATTTGCATAATTAGCATAATTAGCAATATTAGCTTGGTTGTCCATTTTGGTCACGTATTTTGCGCTGTGTGGCCGGTTTCTGCAGTGTGTGGGTGGTTTTGGAGGTTTTGGAGGATTCTGATTTCATTTCTGCCACTTTCAGACTTCGAAATGGTAATTCTATAACAGATTTGGATTAATTTAGACACTTTCTCATTAATTCTGAACAAAATTTTAGGTTATTTTTATGGCAAACACTATATTCTCACATTTCAGAATCACAAGAACTCATGATGTGAATGTTGATAACCTCAATATGTTTACATTTCTTGAGGTCTGGTCATGTTTTTATGCAAATAAGCTGTTGCAGTGAGCTGTTGTATATACAATAAGTATGTTGTGAAGCAAAGGAGCATAGTCTATTTTTAAAGTCGAAATTATCCTTGCCGATATTTTTATATTCTTATATCATATTTATGTTTTCACATTAAGATAAAAGGTTATAATGAGTTATAATGACAGTTTTGTTCAGTACATTGTGAATTTCTATTCAGATCCATTTTGTGAGTGAATCTGGTGTTCAGAAATTAGTTACCATTATTAAAAAAAAAGTATTCTTCTTTTTTTAAATTCAGACTTCTTGTGATTTGATCAGGAATGGATAAAAAACATTTTAAATTCAGTGTTTTGCTGCTTTCTCAAGTTGTTGTGTAGTATTAATTTAACCATTCGGATCTAGGTTTAAAGGACAAGTTCGGTATTTTACACTTAAAGCCCTGTTTTCAGATTGTTTATGATGAAATAGAACGGTTTTGGCTGAAATTTCGACATATGCAGCTGCCCTGAGAATTTTTGGGTGTTTGTTGTTTCACCTCACACCTCTACAATGGGTTTAATGGTGCACTGGAACAATCCTTTCTAAAATGCATTAAACTTTCGTTTACAAAGACGTGAAACTCAGCGAGTGGTCAGGGGTGTTCACTGATATGCTCACACAAAAATCGCTGCAAAAGATGCTATTTCACAATTTCATCGTGAACAATCTGAAAACAGGGCTTTAAGTGTAAACTTGTCCTTTAAGTACTTTCAAAACAAAGAGAAACTTTTTGATCAAGTCGAAATGTCAGGAAAGAAGTCTCTGTTTGCACCATGCAGTGGGAAAAATAGCGACTTTAAAATATCTTTACAATCAGAGGAACTCTGTAACCTTGGATGGAGCCCGTATGAAATTTACCAAAAGCGCAAAAGGCCCCCAGCAGTGAAAGCACTACCTCCTACAGAACGTAATATGCGCCTTCATGGAAGACGTGCCCACCTACAGGTGCTACTATGAGAATCAGCTGACCAGCCTGATCCATGGGTTGTGGATATCACCTTGTTTGGATGGGACAAGAAGATGGGTCTAAAGGAAGGAGAGGAACTGCTTATGCCCACACAGGATTCAAGTCCAGTTGCTCCTCCTGCTTTGTTAGATGTTGTCAGCTGTGGTTTCAAAGCTGTGTTGAAACCTTGTACATCAGCAAAGTGCAGCTGTGTAGCTGCAGGTCTGGGCTGTACCAGTTATTGTTCCTGCAAAATCAATGATGAAATATACTGCAACATCCTTACACAACACCAAGAACACAAAGAAAGAGATGAAGGGTCTGGAGAAGATGATGACAGAACAGAAGAGAATAGTGAAGATGATGAGGCTGCCTTATTATTAATTGTGAGGCATAGCAGTTTGCCTGAAGGTGGTAGCCAGTGTGTGCTTTGTGTGGTGCGGAGGTAAGGCCCTCTTGGTTAACCTTCCGTCTGGCGGGCTGACCCGGGTTGCCCAGACTCAGTTTTAACTCTTCCGTTTGGCGGAGTTTTAACTGGGTCCTCGTTTGATTTTGCGACTTGCGGACCAACCTGGAAAGCACATCTGCCATTCTGGCATGGCCCTGGTGACTTGCGGGGCCTGTCTTGTATGGCATGTATATGTTGTATATTTACATGTTTGCCTTGGTGCAGAAGTGAAGCCCTCTTGGTTAGCCTTGCGTTTGGCGAGCTGACCCGGGTTGCCCAGACTCAGTTTTAACTCTTGCGTCTGGCGAAGTTTTAGTTTACCTGATTACTATGTATCATACAGTTCCAGGATTCAAGTTATGTCAAATACCCGCATTGCTTTTTCATCCAGAAATGCATAACATTCAGCCTAACAAAGATTCATATTTTATCCAAAAAGCTATTTTGAATCTTCAAAAGTGTCAGGAGGGGATTCAGCCTCACTATGAATCAACATTTATAAGTGCACTCATGATTCTGAAATGTTAGATTATTTTATTTACCATAAAATAACCTAAAATTATGACTGAAAGTAATAAAAATTTGAATAAATAAATCAAAATATGTAATAAAATTAGCTCTTTAAAATCTGAAAATGCCAGAAATGAAATCAGCATCATCTAAAACCTCTAAAACCACTCACATATTGTAGAAATTGGCCATTTAGTGCAAAATATGTGGTCAAAATGGACGATTAAGCTAATATTGCTAATTATGCAAATTATGCAAATTGCTCAACATATGCAAATTAGCATCCGGTAGTTTCTGTGTGCTGGGGACCCGTGCTTCACATTTCTGCGGTGGAACTTTGGTGTGCTCAACATTTCCGGGTTCACCTAGTTGGCTACTAGACTAATAGTGGGAACAAAGGTTTACAACGTCCGTGAGTATAATGTATAATATACTGAGTTTGAAGACGCATTGCATACTAACCTGTCTTTATAGCGGATACCTCCTAAGGAAGGAGGACGGCCCTACCCCTAAGTTAGCGTGGTGGGCGAGCCGAAGGAATATTGGCTGAGGCTAGTCACAGCGACGCATCGACCGACTGGGCCGTATTATCCATCGCCGAACAGACCCCGGCGAAGTGGAGGAAGGCGGGCGTCCTATGTGTACACTTGAGTGCGGTGGGTCAGTCTTTGTGCTGTGAAACTTTCACTTGACGTGGTGCTGTGCATTGCTGTGTGTCCCGTCAGACAAACCCCCGCCTTCATACGCCTCGTCGAGGGAGAACAAAGAGGCTACCGGTCCCAGTGTGGTTACCTAATATATGTTATGAGCACGCCCCAGGCGGATAGTAACAGTGTGGTGCCCAGAACGATCCCTCTTCTTGACATCCGAGTGGGTCTAGGAGTGGCGGTGAAGTGCTGGAGTATTACAGTTGTGTGAGTACGACTAAGGGTCACTGTTGTGGATACTTTCATCGGTGTGATACTTACCGTTGCAGAGAGAGAGAGGGGTAGTAAATCCCGTCTGTCCCAAGGTCTCTTCAAAGGGGCGCCCCTGTCCAGTGTTCGATCACCTCACGAGTAGCGAGGAGAGGGCAGCGCTCGGCCCGGTGAGACAGTACGACGTCCCTCCCCTGCAACCGCCAAGCTCGTCGAGAGGGTCCGCCCCCGACGCCACATTGGAACCGCTTACCCCAGCTGACACCTCGAGTCCATCAGTGTCGTAAGTTCGCCACCCTGTTTAACCTAATTAATATATCTAGGTGTCTGCTTGTTAGGAACAAGGAACGTGCTGTGTGGAATTGGAACGAGTGGAGCGCCACGAGAGGAAATTGGGTTCGCCCCGTACTTACTGTACATTGTGTCCAGCAGAGAGGTGAGAGTAAACCAAGTTTAAATAACTGTCTCTGTGTCCCTGCCGCCGCCTGTGGAGAAAGAGAGAGAGAGAGAGAGAGAGAGAGAGAGAGAGAGAGAGTGAGCGACACGAGAAGAAACTCTGTGAATCCTGTACTTACTGTACGTTGTGTCCAGCAGAGAGGTGAGAGTAAACCAAGTCCAAATAACTGTGTCTCTGTGTCCCAGCCGCCGCCTGTGGAGAAAGAGAGAGAGAGAGAGAGTGAGCGACACGAGAAGAAACTGGTGATTCCCGTACTTACTGTACGTTGTGTCCAGTAGAGAGGTGAGAGTGAACCCGGTCCTACTAACTGTGTCTCTGTGTCCCAGCCGCTGCCTGTGGAGAAAGAGAGGAAGAGAGTGAACGACACAAGGAGAAACTGTGCGAACTCCGTACTTACCGTACGTTGTGTCCAGCAGAGAGGTGAGAGTAAACCGAGTCCAAGTAACTGTGTCTCTGTGTCCCAGCTGCCGCCTGTGGAGAGAAAAGGAGAGAAGAAAGGAAAGAACCCTATACTTACCCGACCTCATTCCAAGCGAAGGCGAGAGGAGGTCCTTCGCAGCTCGTAGTAGCCGATCCCCGGTGTCCTGCAGCAGCCTGTAGGAAAAGGAGATACACGTGAGACAAAGGAACATCGTTATAACCCTCCCCCAGAGCACGTACGGAGGAAAACCCCGCAAGGAGAGAAAGGTACGCAGCAAGGATACATTAGGCCCAACACTCATCTTGCTTTTATTTCTGTCTCCAGGAGGAAAAGGAGGGCGCCACGGGCAGTCAAGACTAGGCAGGAGCCCGAGTCCCACACCCTCCGGTCCACAGTGCTCTGGACCCCTGCTGCCCCCCCCTTCTTCCTGTTACTCTTCCTGGCCGAGGCCTACCTGGAGGGCAGAGCCGAGAGTATTAGTTTTAATTGCCCCTTCCCCATTCCCCAAGTTCATTATAACTATATAATTAAACGTCAAGCTGATTCTGACTGGAAAGGATTTACAGGGAGTTTTCAAAATCACGGTAATCAACCACGGTTGAAATGATAATTACATTTTAAACGATAATACTAACCGTCAGGACATTTTATCATGGTTAATCGTGAAACCGGTAATCGTCCCATCCCTACAAGTCACACAAGCTAGTAATGTCACTGTCACTATCGTCCTCAAAGCGAACTGCGTAGATAAATCTTTAAATCATCACGACAGTATATTGTATGGCGGAAGAGCACTTGCACTTCGACCTTGGTGTGCTGTAACATCATCACTCCTGACAACTTCCCCTCTCGCTCAAACTTCCGTCAATATTTCTGCCATATAGTTCTTATTTTTTATCCGCTTTAAAAACAATATGTTTTATTTTGTGCCACCATACTTACTCATGTAACTACTCTTTATAGGGAAAACATGGAAGTGTTTGGTGGCTTCTAAATTCATGTTCGGATCCCAAGGAATGAATGGGGTGTAATGACCCACCCAGTGGCCCAATGATGGAATCCAATGGCGTGGGAGAAGGGGTCTCGTGTTCTGAATCTCCTCCTTTAAGAATTAAAAAAATTCATTCAAATTTAGTCTTTTAATCTTATTTGACTCTGTGGGTTTCCCAATCTGACTCCAAACTATATAATTAAACGTAATACATTATGTTAATGGTAATTTAAATTATTGATTATTTATAAATTCCCATAGTCTTAGTTATTCCATTAGGGACCCAGTATCGCACAGAGTATACGCCGGCCGTTGCGTATATCTCACGGACACAAAATTGTCAGTCTGGTCTTAGTCAGAGGTTGCCGGGTAAACTAATATTTTTATGTCTGGCCACTCCATGCTTGCTCCGATCATAAAAATAGTTACTTTAGTCTAGCGCTCATGCAACTTGCTAAGGCAGGTGATAGACATAAATCTGAGAGTTTTAATGAATGTGCCCCATGCTCCATTCAACCATCAAAACACCAGTGTGATCATATCCTGACAGAATGATCTTGCTGTAATACCAGACTCCTTCTAATCTACTAGTCATAATAATTTCTGAAATAATTAAAATAAATCAATACAATTTCTGAAGAATTAAAATGAATCAATTATAACAATTTATTATACCAGGCAGGTTCCAGCTTAAAGAATATCATATAATACAGAATATGATTCAATTCCAATTAAAATGATCAACAGTTGCAAAAGTTACAAAGTCATACCTGGCAATAGACACTCTGGCTACAGAGTACTTCTATCATGAATATAATGCACCCAAAATGGTGTAGGAAGATTCTTGTTAAAGGTTTCTTCCATGATGTTTGAATACACAAGAGTGTGGGAGCTTCTGGGTACAGAATGGCTCCCAGAACATTTTGCCAGGCCACCTTTTATACACAGCTTGAGAAAACTACCAAAATCTATTTTGACCTGTGCCAAGTGATACTAAAGAGCACCTGGTCAAACTAGCCAGAAGTATCTGGCAAAACCCCACCTCTACAAGAAATGCATCTTATATTCTAAGTTCTAAAACCTTGATCCATCTTATCTTAGACTTATAGAAATGAGACCTTTTTACTTATCGCACCATGACCTTTAAAATGAAACCAAACATGAATATAAAATTGCAATCTCAGAACAACATATATACATAATATCATATATATTTCAGCAGATACCCAGTGATGTGAGCCTTAAGGCTGACAGTGCAAAAGCCTTTGTGATGAAGAGATTAGGAGCACAAAGAGTTTCATGTCTGTAACCAGTTCAACCTGAGGGTCAAATTTGGGTTAACAACACCACATAAGGTTTAATTGTTTTACAGTGTCTTTTCATAAATAAAATTAAAGTTTATTATATACCAGCTCTACAGGGGCTAGGCTAAATGCTAACACAGTCATGACGCTGGGGTTCCCTTTTTTCTTATATGTGGTGTACTATGTTAAGGTGGGGAGAAACAACTTGTATTGGTGTGATGTTATGATTTAATTTTACTTTGGAGTGTGGAGTGAAGGGTCTATAATATTTTGATATTTTATATAAAAATACATTATATATACATAACTTTTATTTTATTTATACATGTATTTGTGTATTTATACATACATAATAATTACACACAATACACACACACACACAAATATATTATGCAGACTATGTGAATAATCGCATATATCAACTTTAATATCAACCTTACCCCTTAATTTATTAATAAATGTAATTATTACCTTATATAATTATACCTTAATTTCGCACACAATGTAATTATTAAAGCTCTCTCAGGTGTCTTATTCATATTGCTTCATAGGATGATCGCTCCACTCGGGGAGATGAGAGAGCTTCTCTTCAGTGCTGGGCTCGATCGGCCAACCCCAGGCTTTGAAGAAGGACGACAGATTCATGTCCACCACCTTGGAGAAGGTCTCAGCGTACAGATTCATCTTGCCTGGATTGTTATTGGGCACTTCAGTCATGTCATGATAGGCAGCAAAAACCTTCTTGAAAGCATCCCAGCCAAATTCGCCTTGAAGCTTAAAAAATATTAAGTGTATACGATTATGAATACAGTGATAATAATTCTTGTATTAAACAACTCATTTTATATTATGGAAGATAATCATTTAAAATGTTTATTAATGCTGCCATACATATTTTTTTATTACAAATAAAAAACTATTGAGCAAGTACATAAAAAGTGTTCAAAACTGTCTACAACTGGCAATGGTAAGCTTATAATAATGTTTTTCAATTTAAGTTGTCGGGTGCGATTTTGCAAGTAATGTCAATATGAGTTGAACTGATTTAAAGAAAATAACTCCTCAAGTACTTGCAGTTTATGTAACTTCAAGGGCCCATGGCATACAAAGGCTAGCATTGCTACTTTGTAAAAACGTGTCGTTTTGGGTGTGGCCTTTAAAATGCAAATGAGCGGATGAAATGCAAACACTGATCACAATGATGGTGGTTTGTTGTAATTGAAACTCAATTGTGTTGTCAAGTCCTTCTTGTCTCTCTCTTTCTCTTTGCACTAAATAGCAGTGCTGTGGTTGGACAGTGCACATTAAGGGGGTGGTATTATTATAATAAGAGCCCCTTATGACATCATACAGAGGGCCAAATTTCAATGACCTATTTTTTGCTCACACCTACAAAGTAGCAAGGTTAGCCTCTGTATGCCATGGGCCCTTTCAAACGGAGTTGGCAAAGGAAAAGTTATGGGTAGCAGCTTTAACAAAAACAAACAATACTGCTTTGAGCTGTCATAAAAAATATGTATTCAACATGTAACAAAAAAGTACATGATCAAAATTTAATGATGTGTGGAAAAACATAAAACTAATAAGCAGGCTGTTCCTACCTGCATGTAAGTCTCCAGTGCTGTCCACACGGTCCATTTTTCCAAATCCCTGCCACCTTCGACATAATCTCTGATGCAATTCTGGCGACTATCTAGGATCATGGCTTGGTGAGCAGTAGCCCTGTCAACACCAAGCACCTCCTCATGCACATACACTGACCACAGGTTGCAGGTGCACTCAGTTGTGTGTGGAGGAAACTCCCAAACTTCAAGCTGCTGGTTATGACCAAGCTCGTGTGTAAATCCCCACAAACCACTTTCACTGGATTTATTTGAAATCAACAGGTCTGGGGCAGAGGTGGATTGAATCATGATGGGATATCCAGAATGCATAAAGCCTAAGCAAAAAGAAAATAGGAGTGCTGAGTTAAACATTCTGGTCAGGGCTGGCGTTGAGAAACCCAGAGGTCTAACAGGACACTTTAAATGTACATTACGCAGAACTATACACACTGTGTCAAGATATTTAATGTTTTTGTGGTTAGACAGATTTAATATAAAAGTACATGTGCAGTACCCAAAATTGTCAGCAAACCATGGGCGGCTCGCTGTTTCATTCTCTAAGAGACTTCTACAAAATATTTCTTTGTGATATTTCATTAGTTTTTTCAAATGGCTTACACACTAAAAGTGTTACTTGAGGCCAAAGCCCTTTTCACACAAACATTCCGGAAAATACACGAAAAATGCATTTTGGATCGTTTGATTTTTGTTCATTCACACAGCCAGTGATTTGCCAGCATCTGCAAGGTCCCGGAAAAACACGTGACCTGTTGAAAGTCCTGTCCTATCTTCTACGCAGTTTCTTAAGTTTGCATATTATTTATTATTTCTCTCTCCAAAAACAACTTTGAGTGCATTTTTGTTAATGATAAGACTATAAAGGAGCGCGTCACGCACCGTTCTATGCTGGTGAATGATCTCAGCTTCAGGGTGGATATTTGACAAGCTCCCTGATATCTGCTTTAATGCAGTTTTCAGACATTTCTCATCGTGATTGTTAATATGCATTTAAAACCCCCGTTTTGAGGAGCTGAACGATATATCTTGTTGGGATGACGTGTGGGCATTTTTGTTTATTATGAGCTCAAGTGAGCACGTGACGCGATATTCTTTATGCTGCTGAATGATCTTCGCTTAAGCGCAGTAAGTGACAAGCTAACTTACCTGAAATCTGCTTGAGTCCAGTTTGCTGACATTTCTCGCCGTGAATGTTGATCTCCATGTAAATCCCTTGTTTTAAAGTGTTGAACCAACTTAATGTTGCCATGACACGCGCGTCCTCGCTACGGCACTCATTGTTTATGCGACTCATTTATAATTTCCTAATAACTGCTTCAATCTAGTTTGGGACATTTCTTGTTGTGAATGTTGATATGCATGTAAATCTCTCATTTTAAAGAGCTCAGCAACAAATTTTGTTGTGATTACATGCATGTCCTCACTACGAAACGCCCATTACGGCATTGTTTCGGCTTCTTGTTCACACAGAGGGTTTTCCGTGTATCTTACTAGGTCTTCTTTCCGGCAACAATCACAGAAGATTTACGGGACAGGTTTGCGTTCACACAGAAGCTTGTCTGGCAATTTTATGGGTATTTTCTGGGACCAAAGGTCTGTGTGAATGGGGTTCAACTCAGTGAAACCATGTAATCATATATCTAATCTTCAGACCAAGCCTGCAAAACTGCACACACATTACAGGCTTAAAACTCAGTTTAGTGCTATTGTAAATTTTTTTTTTTGCAAAACTTTAAACGCAGTTCCCTACATAAGACACATTATTGAAAACTAACAGCTCTTGTGTTTCATTGGGAAAACAATGCCATTAAAAATGGCTCACTCAATTACTGATGATTAACTACACAAAGTTATAAGAAATCTGTTTACAAATCAAAGCTTTAGCACCATATAAAGGCTTTGAAATTTTGAAACACTTGCAGAATGATCAGTAAGCCATTATTAAGCCTTAAATGAAGTCATATGGACTGCCATTGTAATCCACCTACTGTAAGCGGCTCTCAGTAAATTATTTCCTTTTCTGTATTGTTTGGAGATGTAAGAGTAAGTGGATGATGTCAGCATGCTCTTTTTTGAGTAAATATTCAAAAGCATCTCATACCGCCAGAGATCTGAACATCTGCAACAAATCGCTCCTTGCGGGGGAACTTATGAGGTAATGCCGCCAGGTCAGCTATGCCTCTCATTATTGCATCCCAATGTTTCGCCACCTCATCAGGACGATCCAGACTCCGTATAAAACTTGACTCTAATGTGATGATGATGTTCTCAAACTCAAGCTCTGCCCAGGGGGCTGGCGCCTGACAGATCCCACCAACCCAGTCAGCTACACTAGTCTCTCCTGAAGGGACAAAAGCAAGTTAGCATTTCCGATTTTACTACAGTCCTTGACTTTTGATGACAAACATTACACAAACATTTCACACACATATGCATCTCATTATGATACTCATTGAATATGAATTTACTTTAGACAGAGATACTGATTATTGAACTAAATAGCTCCAAACTAAATCTGGCAGAATTAAATCTAATTTAATTGAACATTCTTACCAGACTTGAAGTATGGAGCCTTTACTGCGGTCTGCACCACAATTTCCACCCCATTCACTTTGGTTTTAGGAGGTGCAACTAGGTAGATGAGCCCTCCCCATAGATTACAGATTTGGACCATTTCATTGTCCAACAAGAATCGCTCACGGACCACAGGAGCTCTTTTCAAAACATCTGCAGTCGAAAGGTTATCAGTCTGACAACCAATCTGGGCCTGTAGACAGTTACATTCAAACATGTTGCTATCACACTATTAATCTGCAATAAATTATCTAATTACAATGTTAACAAAAATCTGCTATATACTGTATAAAATTAGTCTGGACACATCATAATAATGTACTTGAGGGTATTATTTTGATTACCTTCCAGTTTTTCCCAATGAGCTCTGAAGGAATAATTATGTGTGTCCTCATACCAGGAGAAAGATACAAGCCTGTGCTTATCCATTCTTCAGAGCCTGAAAGAAGTAATGTGCTGTTTAATACACCATAACAACTCTTGCATGTAACAGGTCAATTCCCCCTACTTGCTATCTTCAACAAAAGGAATAACATTTTACCCTTGATTTAAAAGGAAAACTTCCATACCACCAGTGTTGGCGCTGATATGAACTCTTGCATCAGTCACAGTGTGCAGGTCAGGTATATCCTTAATGATGTATGGCAGGAGAGCATCAGGGTCAGACATGGTTTTGTAAAGTTCAGTCCCAATTTGGAGCATCAGGCAGTCTTTGGGAGTTTTAACAGGATCCTTACTACTAACCTGTGGAACACCAATCTCCTTCACCATGTTGGTAAAAAGAGTTACCACTGAATTATAAGAAGCACAGTCATGTGCACGCATGCGAAGGTAGCTTGCACAATCATTGCCAAGTTGTTTCAAGCAGCCCTCTTCTTTAGGAGTAAGTTTGTACCCTTTGGTTACATGATTTCCTAAGTATCTCAGTCCATTCCGAAAATGGTACACATCTTTAAAGCTATCATTGATTTCTGGGGCTTTGTATAATCCTCCAGTCACAGTGTTGTCCAAAATACTCAGTCCCATCTTGTTAAGAATGAAATTTCCTGGGTAATCAGTCATCACATTGCTGCCATTGTTTTCATGGGCCCAATACCAGGCATGACCTCCAATCAGAAGACCACCTCCTTCTGCGACAAATTCTTGGATCTTTTCACACTCTGCATGACTGTAGGAAGTGCAGACGTAGACACTGAGATCTTCTTTCAAGTCTGTTAACAGGCAGTTCAGACCGGATTTGGTCAGTATGTTTTGGGCTTCTGTGAGACTTGGTATGATGCCAATAATGCCTTTACGCCCCTCATCAAGCCAGTTAATAGCATTAATCAGGAAAGTGGACAGAGGTTCAAAGCCCAGGTAGGTTTCGTGGGTTAACACAATTACCCGTCCTTGTCCAAAGTAGGTGCCGGCAATAAATGTTTGTCCAGTTGGAGTGACTGCAATAGGAAATGCTAATGGTCCATGCACCATCAGCTCAGATGCAACATTCCCGCCTTGGATGTCAAACTGTGGCACACCTTTTAGCAGGAATTCTAGATCATTCTTAAAATCCTTAACGATTCTGAAAAATAACAATAAAATAGTTATGAGAAATAGTTTAAGAAGTGTGTTTATGAAAGTGCATTAAGTAAAATATCTGCTGAACTTACGATACAGCAGGCCAACTAGATGGGATATTTGAAGGAACAGGGAATATGGCACGTTCTCCTGTGTGTTCTGTAAAGTAAATTCCGGCGACGCTGCACACCTTGTTTCCAGGGAAGTTCAGAAAAACATTCTCCTCTGAATGAGACTGAGACCAGTGCCAGGCTTCACCAGCAATAATTAAACCACCCCCAGCTTTGACAAAAGCAATCAAATCCTTTGCACAAGCATCAACGCTGTAAGCATCTGTGATATATACAGCCAGGCCTTTCCGAAAATCTCCAAGCTCAGTGCTGATAGGCGAATTGCGGTAGTTGTCAGCTACTGGACCTAAATTCTTCTGAATCCCTACAATGCTGGCATCACCGGTACGTGGCATGAGCCACCTCAGGGCATTCTCTATCAGGCTGGGGAAACGGGTCAAGTAGTCTTCGTGTCCCAACACCACCACACGTCCCTGACCATAACGAGATGCAGCCATCAGAACTTGACCTCTTGGATTCATGGCAAGTGGAAAGGCATCTGCACCGATCAGCAAAAGATCACTAGGCACCGCTTTTCCTTGGAGGTCAAGCTCACTCAGACCAGTCATGATGGTGCAGTAGTCATTTTCACAAGCCATTATGCTTTAGTTGGTCGAAAACCCTCTTAAAAAAGACAAAAAAATATAAGTATATGTTTAGAATTGTCATATATGCTACAATCTGTACTCTACAATAAAACATTTAAAATACAAAATAATCAGTTGCAAGCCTTAGGTTTGTGTATTGCAGTATTTACATGCTCTTGACAATGCTGTGGCAATTTTAATTAATGAGACTAAAATGGTCTGTTGAAAATTGTATTCTTTGCAAGAAAGGTCAAGAGTCATACAGATAATGCTGCAGAGTGTAAGACCCTAGGTCCCTTTTATATGCATCTTATATGGCTTTTACGGCCATTTTCAGGAATATGGTACATAACATTTTACATAATCCACCTTTCTCAGCTGTTAACATATCTAAAGCCAATCTGTTTTAAATTACATCGTCTCTTAATCTGACTCATTTCATTATTGATGATTATTAATGTACTTGATGTATTTTGTGCTAAAAGTAAGACAATTTTATTCTTTGGTTATCAGCGGTAGGAGGTTTATCCACGGCAGCTTTGGTTCTTCTTGCATCAGTCTCCGTTTATCAGTTCATAGGTCTAGGACTTTCCTGCAGTTGCTAGCGCACACCCACAATAAACGTTTTGGAAAACATGGTGGATTGTTAGGACAACGTCTTCAACAAATGCACAAGCAGAGCACGTCCAAATCTCCCTCTCACTGGTTATGGCGAAAGGCGACATGCTCTGTAAAGATTTTTGTTTTAAGCATGTCACAGCTTGCACAGCAGCAGATTTTGCATCCACTCTCGCATTTCCTGTAGAAACAGAGTCTTTGGCTTTAGTATGTGCTGGCAATTTGAAAAGGTAATATAATAACCTCTAGTAAGTCAAAAACAGTGCTTGAATGTGTTGTTGCCTCCCAAGTCAGTAATCATCTAATAGCTAATAATCTTTTAGAACCCCTTAAGTCAGGTTTTCGCAAATTTTACAGCACTGAAACAGCCTTGGTCAAAGTTACCAATGACTTGCTAATGGCCGCTGATTCTGGAGCTACCTCACTTCTAATTCTTCTGGACCTTAAAGCAGCCTTCGATACTGTGGATCAGTGTTGGGGGTAACGCATTACAAGTAACTTGAGTTACGTAATAATATTACTTTTCTGAAGTAACGAGTAAAGTAACGCATTACTTTTTAAATGTACACATTAATATTTGAGTTACTTTTTCAAAAAAGTAACTCAAGTTACTTTTTTAGTTTAATTAATTTGATTAAAAAATATGTACTGAATTAAACTAAACGTATGCACTCTCTGTGCCTGTGTGGAATCTTTTTGAGTCAGAAACTGAGATGGCAGGCCAGAGCTAAACATTTTTGTGATGAAATATGCAATTTCTGAATGCAGAACTTTTCAGTCATAAAAACACCTGCAAGGCCTGAAAGAGATCAAGCTTTAGCCAAGAAAAAGTAACGCAAATTAGTTACTTTTTTTGGGAGTAACTTAATATTGTAATGCATTACTTTTAAAAGTAACTTTCCCCAACACTGCTGTGGATCACGGTCTTGCTCGACTAGAAACTGCTTTTGGCGTGTCCGGGACAGTTTTGGAATGGTTTAAATCTTTTTTACTGACCATTCCCAATTTGTATTGATGAGTGGCTTTAGCTCTGTTTCTTGCCCGGTTCTTGCACTGGTGTCCCTCAGGTATCAGTCTTCGGTCCTTTACTATTAATCCACTTTTTATCCATTCTAAACCTGGAGAAGATATTGAATCTTCTTACCTTTCTGGCTGTATTTCTGAGATTAAAATATGGATGAATAATAACTTTATGTGCTTCTATGGTGGGAAAACTGAGGTTATGCTCATAGGTTTCCATCATCAAGTTCGCAAAACGGCTACTCTGACATTGTCTGCTGATGGAACTGATTTAGAGACTAAAGTAAAATCAGAAACCTTGGTGTATTTTTTGACACCAGCCCCACTTTTGAATCTGCTTTTAAAGGTGCTTTATACAAATAAAGTTTATTATTATTATTATTATTATTATTATTAAATAAATGTTAAGTATGGGCATCTGATGTGAGAAATTCCCTATTTTTCCACAGAGCTCCAAAATCACAAAAAGCATAAGTACACAACTTATCTATAGAAACATATCTATAGTCAGTTTAAATGGTCACTCTTTGAGCACTCATCAGTTTGCATGCTTCAGTCAAAGCCACTAGGTTCATCATCTTATGCAGAGTAATCTAATGACAGACAAAAATTCTGCCTAAAAGCATCGTTTAATAACACACGCAGAGATCTGATTCACACGGACCGTTATTCAATATTCAGGAAGCACACGATATAGCGCGTGAAACATTTTGAATTTTGTTGGAGCGATGGCGGCGAGTAAAGATGTCCATGAACGCAGAAAATGTCTAAAGTTTGAGATCATTACATTCTTATCATTAAACTACACTCAGCATCTAAACCGAAAACATCCACTGCTGTTTCACTAAGCGTTGCTGAAACAAGGTAACATAGGCTAAGCCTATTGATGTTCGCTGATTTTAATCCCATACTGTATTTGTAGCTATGTCGTTATGCGGTTTGACTAGATATGATTCAATTGAACATAAATACTAGGTATTCACGTTCAATTGCAAGAACCCCTTCACACGCACACACCCTCGTCTTTCTCACGCGCCATTCAGACCAATCGAGGCAATGCAATGCATCACATATGCTTAAACTTTTATTTAGCCACGCAACAATAATTTCAGCATGCATTCACTGTATACACCGGGACGTGATGTTGTGATGTGATTTTTCGAACAGATGCTTCACCTAAAATGCACCACAATGTAAGTGATGCAAGCCAAATGCAGCGTTCTATTGAAATTGAATGTTTGTATTTCTGCCATGAATGTATGTACCAAACTGCAATGAAGCAACTGGTATGACTGTCATTCTTCCTCAAGCACACCTCGCGTGCACACACACACACACAAACACACACACACACAGATTGTTACTATAGCAAATAGGCTCAACCCAGAAATTATATATTATTTTTAGTAGCCTAATGGTAAATGCTGCAGGTGTAGAAATCTACACAAACCAGATATTTACTTTGATGTCGGGGTTAGATTACAGCATGTTCAATTGACTTAGTGGAGAGGAAGACCCATCGTGCATTCATTGTGGAGCAGTCTCCTGCATGCTAAACCATATCCTGACTGGCTGTCCAAAAGCTGTGGCAGAAGGGTGGTACAGATGGAGGCACGACAAGGTCCTCACAGAAATCTCCAAATGGGTGGAACAGCAACGAGTCAAAGCCAAGAACTCAAACTCTTTATTGCAACAAGCCTCTGCCTGGGAGTTAAGAGTGGACCTGAAAAGAAAGCTTGTCTTCCCACAGGACGTGGCAGTGATCTCCCTCCAACCAGATATGGTCCTGTTATCCAGGAGCATGAAAACTATCATATTTGCGGAGCTCACGGTTCCCTGGAAAGAGAGGTTAGCCACATCCCACCAGATAAAAAAATCTAAGTACCAGGATCTGGTCGACGAAGCCAGTAAAAGGGTGGCATGCAACCAGCTACCCTATTGAAGTCGGCTGACGCAGATTCCCAGCAAAATCGTTGCGCTGCTTCCTCCAAAGGGTGAGCTTGGAGACTAAACAGCTGAAGAATCCCAGACAGCAGACCACTCTGGGCCGGATCGGCACCGGATCAGCGCCAGAGCTGTTGACTTCGGCGCAGATCCGGAGCGGATCCGGCCCAGAGTCGTCTGCTGTCTGGGAATGCCACCAGTGATATAGCTGCAGCAGCCGAGTCTAATTATACATTCACCTCACCTAATCATTGTGTCATCAAAGAAATACCTTTCATATGAAGAAATTGTCTTTCACAATGCAATGCTCACATTACTTTTGATATGCTTCTCATCTGATGATAAATACTCTTTATTGCTAATTGATTTTACATAGTGGGAACCACAGTTGGTCATTACAGTAGATATACTGTAAAAGTGGGGCTGAAAACACTGGCAATTTCTTTCAACATGAAGCAGGACAGATAGCAAGGAATATGAAGAGCTTGTGGACAAGGGATCCGTCAGAGAGGTGGGCACGGGCACCAACAGAGAGTTAAAAAAGGTGGACGAAAATCTACGGTCAAATGCTCAAGACAGGCTTGATCCAAATTACAGTAATGTAATGTGTGCACTAAATGTTATGTTTCGTTCCTATTTTGTTACATTCTAGAAAGTATACCTATGTAACAATTTTATCTGAAAAATAAAAACGAATTTGTCCAAATGATTGTAGAGGATGTCTTCATTGATCCTTCACTTGATTACACATGGATGGATATTTTGGAAATGATAGATTATGTAAGTAATGTAAGTGTATTGCCTGATTTGAAATGGTGTAATCTGTCTTTTATAGTACTGTAGCATATTAATTTCAGCACTTCTAAGGCCGATTTGAAACATGTATCTTGCATTGTTTGCTGTTGGATGAACTGATTGTTAAAAGTACTATACTGAAAGGAGATCATACTGTTGTGTTTGGTGATTAAACCAAATGTTCTCATTACATATTACAGTAATCTTGTATTTGAAATAATGATTATGTGGATTGAAAACATTACTGAAATTTAACAACTTACTGAAAGCATTACATCAGGTTTTGAAAAAATTACTAGCTGCGTTACAAGTGGGATTTTTGTACTAAGAGGTTTGAAAATGTACACCTTACTTGTGGAAATAGTACCAAAGCGAATAAAAACAACTGTAAATTAAATTGCTTAATTGTTGGCACTGGCACTTATAAACACTAAATGGGTAAAATTGCAATAAATAGGCTTAGTTTTGGAGCCAAATGCTGGAGTTGAAATCAATACGGTTCTGGTTTTTAGAAATAAAAGCCAAATGCTTGATAATTTTACAGCCACATCATTTCTGTCACCTGCAAAACTCACTCCAAGCAACAAAACTCTTAACACATGGCTCAGAACAGGCTCAATGCAGCCAAACACAAAGCAGAATCCTCACTGAGATAACACACACCGTCACACTGAGAGGAAAAACAGTAGCATCAAACACCAATACAGAAAATACTAACTTTTCATCTTTACAGTTTGAACAATTTCAGTGACTTCATACAAAGTAATATTTTCTTTAACGAAAAGAGATTTTTTAAAGTGAAAGAGATTCTTTCACATGATTTATTTACATTTCTAGAACATACATATTTTTAAAGGTAAATGAAAATTAGCCGTTTGCTTCAATAGTCTGTGGTAATTTACGGAAATACAGTAATAAGAAAAAAGGTAGAAACTAAAAGTACATACTGTAATTCGAACAAATAATTGAAGAGCTTATCCTGCCTCTCTATAGCTTCAGGCCACAGGTTTTCATCAACATCAAATCTAATGTTCTCTCTTGCAATGCACCTGGGGAAGAACCTTCTGGAGTGCCTTATAAATCCCTGGCAGTCCGCTGAACTCATGCCTCACATCCGGCACGCATGTTGACATTTGGTCATGTGGGTGGTGATCAAACACTTTCAACCTCCAGGCAAAGAAAAACTCCTCTATTGGACACAAGGCTGAAATTAATTCTGTTTTGAATGTGTGGTTCACAGATTTGACAGCAGTGTGTTAGCATTTCAACGAAGTGCTGTAAATCCACAGTGTTGTGCAGGTTGTGGTTAAAGTCATGGGATAAGTGTGTAGAGTTTTAAAAACTGTGTTCCAGCAATGAAAAATGAACTAGAGTTTCGTCCACATGAACTGCTGCTGTGCAGACTGTAGTTAGAGTTTTGCACATGTAGCTCCAGTTGTGCCCACTGTCGTTTAGCAATCGAAAAAAAGCTGTAACACGGATGTCATTCAAGCAGTCCAAACTCTATTGTTTTAGCTATGGTAAGCAAACAGAAACGATCTATTCCTAACTATTAGAAACTACCTAGATTAGTATGAACTCACTGAAGCACCGTTTTGACACTCCTTCACACAAATCTTCAAATAGCAATTCGTCTGCAGGCCTTGTAAAAACGGTGCCATGTCTGTGTTGTTCTTTGCCACCACGGATGGAGGAGGTTAAGGCTTTCCACCGCTCTTGCCTTGTCAATGAGTGGTTTGGAGTACACCCTCGTATGAAGAAGCTGTTCCTCATATTTCTCATTTTTGAATCCCATAGAGGAGTTCTTCAGTGCTTGGAGATGGAAAGTTTATGATCACCATCCTTATGAGCAAAAGCCCTTGCATTGACTGCTGCTGCACAAGACATAAGTGCAGAGGAATGTCAAGGTTGGATAAAGCATGCAAGAAGATTTTTCCCTAGGTGCATTGCAAGAGAGTATGTTGAATGTGATGTGGATGAGGCCATGTGGCCCCATTGTCAATACAGGAGAGACTGGGTATCAATAGTGGCTATGTCTTATACACAAATCCGGCGAAACACGGAAGTAAAGCATCGCCAGCATTACTGCATTGCTTTGCTGCTAAGGAAGTAGAGTGTTGGTCCCGTAGGTTGCTGTCGCAGATGTTAGCTGTGCAAAGTTTTTTTTTTTTACATATTCTGTCCAGTGATTCCTGGAAGAATGTGTTGTGTGGTTGGCTGTTTTAACAACAGCAAAAAAATTCAAGCCTTCACTCAAGAGTTCCTGGTCGAGCGGAGGACCAAGATGTGCGGATGAAACACATATACCGAGAAGGCTTCAAGCTGAACAAGAATATTGTGGTAAGTTTGGTTCTGACTGTTCAATATGTTAATGCCACACGTTACATGCATTGGGTGTAACGCACAGTGAAACAGCGCTAGCTAAGTTTGTTAGCAATTTCGTTAGCTATAGGCAAAAGACTTGTGTTACTGCTTGGTAAACTGTAGTTCCTCTCTATGCATCAGCTTAAATGCTTAAGTTAGTCCTCACTGCTTGCTTTGGATAAAAACGTCTGCTAGATGGATAGGTAAACATACACATCCAACTGCTAATTGTTTGATTATTGTGTGATTGGTAATGTTTACTAATTAAACTACTATGTACATAGTAGGAAATCAATAGTACATCTGATTCAACAGGAGGCTTATAACAAGACACTAGACAAAAACAAGGACAGGACAGATAAACAACAGTTTTGGCAATTGTGCATGTTTGATGTTAACTAAGAGAAATTGCAGAGTGCTATTTAAAGTGCTGTCTTGTACATACTTATTTGAGAAGTACTTTTATCACCAACGTATCGCATTCACATAATTCCATATTGGCCGTCCATGAACAAATTTTGCTTGTTTTAATAAGACTCCGTTTGGGTTTATTGTTTACTGACTTGGGTAAACAATTTTGGGTAAGTAGAAGCATTAGATCTTGTGCTATCATTTGGTATTTCTGTATCAAATCTGGAAGTTTCAGATGTAGGCATTTCTGACCATTATTCAGTGGTATTTGACGCTGTTTGTTCCTATATTCATCCAATCTCTTCGCAGCCTGTACATTATGCCAGGTCTATTAATTCCACAACTGCAAACCTTTTCTCCGAAATGTATTCATCGCACGTTACAGACAATGTCGTCGGAGAGGACATTGAAGTGCAGGTTGGGGCTTTTACAAAGTCATGTACTGCTGAGTTAGATTGTGTTGCCCCTCTTAAACTAAAGAAACAAAAGGTTATCTCTCAACCATGGCTGAATAACGTAACTCGCACTCTTAGACACGAATGTAGAAAAGCTAAATGAAAGTGGAAGAGAGATAAACTTCAAGTTTCCTCTGAAATGTAAAAAAATCTCTGGCTAACTATCAGAAAGTAGTAAAGGAGGAAAAAATGAAATTTTATTCAATGGTCAATTCAGATAATGCAAATCGGCCAAAAGTATTATTTGACACAATTGATTCCATTTTAAATCCTACAAGGAATGTTATGAGAGATGCAACACAAGAAACTTGTGAAGATTTTCTACAGTTTTTTACTCAAAAAATTGATAGGATTAGAAGTGAAATATTACCTGTACATTCCTGTTTACAAATTAATCCTGCACTGTCCAACACTTTTTCTAATTTTCAACCAGTTTCATCAGTACAGCTGGCAGATGTTGTCTCCAAAATAAACGGAGGTAGTTGTAAAACGGATGTCTTACCCACTCATCTTCTTAAAGATGTTTTTCCCACTGTGAGTTCTAGCCTAACAGCTATGATTAACAGTTAATAAATAGAGTGGTACCTTATAGTTTTAAACATGCAATTCTTACCCCTTGTTAAAAAAACTAATTTGGATCATACAGTATATCACAATTATAGGCCAATTTCTACATTGCCTTTTATTTCTAAGATTTTAGAGAAAGTGGTCTATTCACAGCTATATTCATTTTTAAATACTTGTGATACTCTAGATATATTCCAGTCAGGTTTTAGGACCTGTCATAGCACAGAATCGAATCTGCTCAAGGTCACTAATGATATATTACTATCATTGGAATCTGGATCACATGTTGTTCTGGTTTTATTGGACACAATAGATCATGAAATCGTCTGGAGCATTGGGTTGGTGTGCAGGGTATAGCTCTTCAGTGGTTTGCTTCGTATTAAAAAGGTAGGACAGTTGCTGTGAACTTGGGAGATTTCTCTTCCACATCGTCCCCTTTGGTTTGTGGTGTCCCTCAGGGGTCGATATTGGGACCGTTGCTGTTTTCACTATATATGCTCCCTCTACGAAGTGTTTTTCGGAAGTATAGCATTTCATATCACTGCTATGCAGACGATCTCCAGTTTTACTTTCCTGTGAGCTTAGATAAAACCTGTTCTTTTTATAAAGCACAGGAATGTTACAGTGACATTAAACTCTGGTTATCTAGCAACTTTCTCCAATTAAACGAGAGTAAAACTGAGGTTCTGATTGTAGGCTCTCCCGTTTTATCTACCTTTTCCGATTATTTGGGTTCTTTATCCCTAAAGACTGAGAATCATGTAAAGAGTTTAGGGGTAGTTATGGACTCATCACTTTATTTTAAGAAACAGATTGGTGCTGTTGTCAGGAAGGGAAGGAATGAAGCTTTTTTAACCTCAGATCAATTGCTAAAGTAAAGCATTTTTTATCCAGTAAGGACTTAGAAATTGTGATTCACTTCTATTACATCTAAACTTGACTACTGCAATTCGCTATACAGTATATCGGTCTTCCCCACACTCTGCTTGGTTGCCTACAGTTACTGCAGAATGCAGCTGCAAGGCTTTTAACGGGGGTGAGAAAGAGAGACCATATCACTCCTGTACTTCAATCTCTACATTGGCTTCTGATCAAATTTAGGATTGATTTTAAAATTCTCTTGTTTGTTTACAAGGCATTGTTAGGCCTTGTCCCCCAGTACATTAGTGATCTTATAATTCCCTACTCTCCTTTTAGAGTTCTTAGGTCTTCCTATCAACGGCTTTTAAAGGTACCTCGTTGTAATCTAAAATCAAAAGGAGATCATGCTTTTTACGTGGTAGGTCCAAAACTCTGGAATAGTTTCCCATTCCATGTGAGGTCAGCTCCATCAGTTACAACTTTTAAGTCTTATTTAAACACGTATTTATTTTCTTTAGCTTTTGAATGAAGTATGTTTGTTGTGTTCTATGATTTTCATGTTATTACTTTGTAAAGCACTTTGGGACAACGTCTGTTGTTTAAAAAATGTGCTCTATAAATAAAGTTGCTTGCTTGCTTGCAAGAAGCATGGCATTTGAGATATTTACATTTTAGACCAATCCTTGCAAGATTCATGAGGGAAAAGGGGATTGCTTGGTTGCCCAGTGATACGCTGAACAGAATCAGGCCCAAGACATTTCTCAAACTATCCTAAAGCCACATGCATCATTGACTGTACAAATGTCTTTGTACAAAGGCCAAAGAACTTAAGAAAAAGATCACAAACTTATAGCAATTACAAACATCATAACACATACAAACTGCTATGTTACCAGCCGGAGCGGGCCACTAATGCCCCTCCGTAAGTTCCACCTCGAGGAGGTCCCCAAAAGCACCCCAATGACCAAACACACGAGAACAGATAAGTAAAATTAAAACAAGCTTTATTTAAATAAATTAAAATATTGTTGGGAAGGGGAAAGGGGAATTTAAAGAGACCATTTAAAATATCAGCCAAAAAAAAAATCAATTCATACTCCACACTCCAAACAGATGGGGGCAGTATACCTCCAGAAAGTGAGTTGGTCTATTTTAATTTAGCAGCTGCTAATTTAGCAGCATATCAAGTCTGATTTACATTAGAAACTAAGTTATCATTAGTCACAAAAAAAAACATTCGGTCTCATTAAAATTGCAATGTTTTCCGCTACGTTTCGTGCGTCCATTTGGTGTTTATTATCATCGAAGACATTTCAAGCTTCTTAGCTAATGTTACATTTTAGCATCAGCTTGGTAGATAACGGGTGAAAACCAGATCAAATCCGTAGAGCTAACTATTAAACGCTAACAGCTAAGGATGCGCGATAATTTGCATGCGATAGTCATTGCGCTTCTCGTCAGTGAAGCCGGTTTCTTGATTAAAAGTGAATCGCCATTAACTGCTTTCAGATGGAGCCACATTTACTGCACAAAGCCGTAGTTCATGTACAAGCTGAGCATAGGTTATCGCAATGCCTATTATAAGTGAACTTCTAGCGCAAATAAGTTACTAACAGCATCTTACTTACCAATCGAAAAGAAATGTTGTCATTTCGGAGTCGAACCTCATTTCTTTCATGTCCATTAGTTGTCTCCAGCGATGAAAAGCAGTGCCAGTATTTACTCTGGTTCGGTTCCTTTATTTATCATATTTTATTTGTGATTCCGAGCGCGTTGTTCCCTGCAGCAAATGGTTGTGGTAGTGGTAAATGTCTCTTGCTTTAGCCATTCTTCCGCTCTCTTCCCTGAACTGAAATACGCCCGAAAACCCTATTGCAAGGCAGGAAGGCATGTCCAAATCCATGGCTGTCCGAATTGCATTTCTCTGAGCTGCCTTCATGCTTCTTAAGTCAACAAGTCAGCTTCGGACGCAGCGGTAGTAGTAGAGGGCTGTACTCCCACACACGCGACTTATTTGTGTATTGCAGTTTGGCTGGCGGTTATGTGCGTGGCCCGCATACCGCCTCCCATGGTCGAAACTGGTATTACAACACCAGTCTGGCTGTAGCTAGTAATTTAGCATGCTAATTCAGATTGATATTTCTGCAGCACTATACCTTGTCATTTTTTTATGACATTTTTGCCCGTATTTCTTCTCATTCTTTTGATGCGTGTAGCTAATTTTCTAAAATCTTTTACCTCAATTATTACAAATGGCACCTTTAAAATAACGTCTTCTCATTTTCTTTTGCTTGCAGGGGAGGAGAGGGCCAGGTGCCAGGAGTTAGGACACCCACAGAGAGGGGGAAGGGAGACGGAGCTCCTTCGTCCGATGATCAGTATATATTTTCTCTTAGGGGTCTTGGTCCTCTGCTTTGTTTTACGTTGACGCGTGGCGCCCTCCTCTTCTCCTGGAGGCAGAAAGGAAAACACACAATCAGCGGATGGATGGCCAAAAACAACTACCTGCACTCTGTCAAGGGGTTCACTCTGTGGTTCCAAGTGGGGCGTCCTTGTCTCCCTTCTGCTATCTACCAGACACTACGTCCGTATCTCCTTCCTCGTAGACTGGGGGTGAATGTTTCGCGGCGCAGGCCCCTGCGAACACAAGTGATCTAGCCAGTTAAGTGTTACTGTTAGTCCCGTCATGAGAATAACTTGTTCCTCTGTTTCCCTCGTTCCACAGAATGCTTGAGTGACGTTTCTCTGTCCGCAGACCCACGGTCCTCACAACTCGTCCCGGAGGCCCCTACAGTCACAGGTAAGAGACAGGTTAGCGTGATCTTAACTTAACTACTATACTCTCCCTCGGTGCTGGACGTTCGATCCCAGATGGACAGGGCTACTGTAACAGTGACAACTTTGCTTATCGTTTCAGGGTGCTCTAGGCTGTCTCAGGATCACGATGGGCTGGACTGACGAAGGTGTAAGGTAAGTATGACTTTTGGCCTAATTCTTGCAATGCTCTGTGGTTTACTGGGCGTGCCGTTCTGGAGTCCCCAATAAATAGGGTGACGGCCCTGCCATGGAGCAGAGTGGTGGGAGAGCCGGGAGGAGACGATATTGGGGCTGTTGCAGCGACGTGTATGTAACTGGCCCACATTGACAACCCCAACCGGTCCTCTGTGAAACTCAAGGAAGACGGGGCGGCGACCTTATTGTTCACATCGAGTGCTGTGGGTGAGTCTGAGTCTTTGCTGTGAGAATACACTTTGAAGTGGTGCAGTGTGATGCTGTGTTTGTATTGTCAGTAGCCCCTGCCTTTACCAACCTTCGCCGTGGGAGAACGCAAGGCTGTGGAACCAGTAATTTCAAACTCCTGTATATGCTGTGTGTGTGTCCCCGTATTATAACTACAAGTGTAGTATCTTTTTGTGGCCATCCCTCGGATCTGTCCTGGCTCGGTGGAGCGGTGGTGAAGGACTTCGACTGCTCGAGACTGCTGTGAGTAAACCAAATATTAACAAGTGCTTTGTGTGTATTCAGAACACCGTACTGCTGTAAGAAAGGGTGGCTTAGATTGAATCTCACCTGTCCCGAAGTCTCTCCAAAGGTGCGCCCCTGTCCAGTTCTCTGTAGTTGAGGCGAAGGAGAGGAGAGGGCAGCGCTCGGCTCGGTGTGACGGTGTTAGATTTCCCCCTCGCAGTGCTAGCGGCCTCTGGGAAGGCTGTACCACGACGCCTCACCATCTTCAGTCTTGGAGTATCTATCGATCCATGGGATTGCAGTCACCGTAAGTCCACCATCCACGAGTAGCATTTGATGTTATGATTGCCTGTTAAATGACCACAAGTTATCACTATTGAAGTAGAGTGGAGGAGAGACAGAAGTTATTTGTAACCTGCCCTGCTTTGTGTGATGTGCTGCCAGCGAAACCAGTGAAGGTCCCAGTGTTTGCTAATCAATCTTCTGTACCACAGCTAAAAGCCTGAATACCTTACCTGAGAAGTACTTACCGTACGTTGTCACGAGCTGAAGAGGTGAGAGTGAAAGTCCCAGTGTTTGCTAATCGATCTTCTGTACCACAGCTAAAAGCCTGAATACCTTACCTGAGAAGTACTTACCGTACGTTGTCACGAGCTGAAGAGGTGAGAGTGAAAGTCCCAGTGTTTGCTAATCGATCTTCTGTACCACAGCTAAAAGCCTGAATACCTTACCTGAGAAGTACTTACCATACGTTGTCACGAGCTGAAGAGGTGAGAGTGAAAGTCCCAGTGTTTGCTAATCGATCTTCTGTACCACAGCTAAAAGCCTGAATACCTTACCTGAGAAGTACTTACCGTACGTTGTCACGAGCTGAAGAGGTGAGAGTGAAAATCCCAGTGTTTTCTAATTGATCTTCTGTGCCGCAGCTAACAGCCTGCAGGAAGAGAAAGCCTGAATACCTTACCTGAGAAGTACTTACCGTACGTTGTCACGAGCTGAACAGGTGAGAGTGTAAGTCCCAGTTTTTGCTAATTGATCTTCTGTGCCGCAGCTAACAGCCTGCAGGAAGGGAAAGCTTGAATACCTTACCTGAGAAGTACTTACCGTACGTTGTCACAAGCTAAAGAGGTGAGAGTGAAAGTCCCAGTGTTTGCTAATTGATCTTCTGTGCCACAGCTAACAGCCTGCAGGAAGAGAAAGCTTGAATACCTTACCTGAGAAGTACTTACCGTACGTTGTCACGAGCTGAAGAGGTGAGAGTGAAAGTCCCAGTGTTTGCTAATTGATCTTCTGTGCCACAGCTGACAGCCTGCAGGAAGAGAAAGCCCGAATACCTTACCTGGAGATACCTACCGTGGAAAGTCTGTCCGAGTCTCACGTCGGGGGAGAGTAGAGGTGTTCACGGCCGCAGGTACCTGCAAGAGTCTTGGTCATTGACCTGAAGTATTTCTGTGTTTCCAGTGTGAGGCTGAGGACGAAAAGGGTGCAGACCCAGTCGCCATGAGAAAAAGCCTACCTGATACCACTCCAGCACAGCATCAAGGAATACACCAGTCGTCATCAGAGAGACCCCTAGGTATATGAAACATTGAACCAGCACTTACCACATTGTTTTAATCTGCCTCCAGGAGGAAGAAGAAGGGCGCCACGGGATCAAGAAAAGGCATAGGAGCCTCGCCCCGGTGTCTTCCCTATCCTCGGTGGTGCTTTGGACCCCAGGCACCTGGCCCCCGTTTCCCTCCCCCTCTGATACGATCAACCTGGAGGGCAAACAGAGATCCCTTTCTTTTAATTGCCCTTCCCCTTCTTCCCATATATATATTTTAAGTAAATTAAATAAAGTTTATTTTAAATTCATACTTACGCTTGTGTTGTCTGGTCATTGGGTTGACTTTGGGACCTCCCCGAGGTGGAAACTAGGAAAGGGTGTGGCTTGTTATACATTAGTGGCCAGCCCCGACCTGTGACACATACACGTCAATAAAGCACACTCACCCACTGCAATCCACACTCTTTTGTGATTGGTAAGGCCAATACTTCCACGCTAGGTCAAGTTCCACGTTGAGGTCACTGCCATGGGCGGTGGTATAGATGTCTTATATATTATGGTATAGAACTCTTGATATGTGTATTACCGCTAAGTTGTGAGGGGAAAGCTCATTAAAGTGTAATAGCTACTTGAGTCCACAAATTGTCATGACCCCGTGTGCAATTCTTGTTGCTACTGCTGGTAGCAGATGCTGAAAGTACACCCTCTTCAGGTGGCAGTGATAGTAGTACCCTAACCCAGATGCTGTTGCCCTCAGAACGTACTTGCCATCACTCAATCTAACATCATATTTGATTGAATCTATAATTTTTTAGACTGCCACCATGTGCTTTAACCTTTTTTGGTGTGGGACACTTAATCTCAAGAATAGTATCTGCGTCAATAATTCTATCAAGACTGGCACCAAGCCAATTTTCTTGATCATGTACAACCAGGCCTGTAGTCTCCACCGTAAGCCCAGTTGTTTGCTCAAAACATTGTCTAGCCAAAGGCTTGGCTTGTTGTACCTCAAATGCCTCACTACTGGTGATTCTTATTTTTCTCTGGTCCAGCCATAGCTGGCAATTCTGGCCCTTGGTCTTTATTTCTAATCTTTGCATATTCCTCACATTTTATATAATTTTGAAATATTGTGTTGCAAAGTGTGCATTTTTGTTCTGCACACATTGTGTGCTCTTTGGGTGGACCAGTGTGTGCAGTCTGTGGTTAAGCAGTCAACACATGATGTAAATTAGTTCCTCTATATTTATGTGTTTTGAGGACATGAACATTTTATGGTTAAAGATTAAACGACGCCCTGTATGAGCGCTGTGTTTCCCATGTCTGATGTATTAAGTGTTTCTTTTTTGTGCGAATTAGTTATTTTGTTTTATAATCTGTTTGTTGCATGCTTGTATTTGCAACGCGCCCTTGTGTGTGGCCCATTGGTCCGAATAACACATTGTAAGAGTGGGAAGCGGTATGTGTAAAAAAAGTGTCCCAATTTTTATTGTCTCTGCAATTGTATTGTGTCTACTGTACAACTGGTCACTACTATGGAGGAGTTGTGAGAATGTGCATATGAGAAGTAGTTTAAGCCATCCATTAAATATAACTAGAATTTGTCCTTTACTGTCTTTAACTTTTATTTTTGGTTTATCACAGGAGCTGGGGTCCCACGGGTGACAGGAATTTCAGCAGTGGTGGTGGTGGTGCTTCTTCATCTTGTGCTGTGTAACATCTTTTGTGTTTCGTAGTGTGGTTTAAGTTCACCTTGGTGTGTGTGCGTGAATGGAAGTGTGCTTTGCTTGAACTAAACTTAGTCTTCTGCCATTGGCAGCCTCAGTCCTGCGGGTAACCATTCTCTTTATTTGTTTTGATGATTTAATTTGTTATAGTTAATATTGGTTCTTTGTTGTTCTTTCCTTTATTTAGGTGGAGTATGAGTACTTGGTGTACTTCTTTTAATCAGTGTTTGAAATATTTTTTATAAACACAGCATGTACCATTTTGTAAAGAAGTATTTCAGGACGGTGGAATGACAATATCAGCTTCAGTTGGCATGGCAAATAACATGGTCGCTGTGTAGAGCAGCTTGTACCGCTATCTACCATAAGTGAAACTTCACAATTCTCAATTAAAAGAATATGTCTAGGGATTTTAAGAAATAAAATCACTATTAAACATTCTAAATTTAAGAGATTAAAAAGAGAGGATAAGCAGTGTATTGTATGTGTTTGTATGGCTTGGCAGAATTTTCTGAGGGAATCGCCTTCCTCTGCTCTCCTCTCTCTCAGTCAGCAACAGTGTTGTGCTTCTGTTTAATTTGGCTGGCATTTCCCCATTCTTCTCAGAATACCTTGTGGATTTACTGCACCATAATGACACTCTATGGCCGTCTTTGTCTAAAATGGCTATTCCTCATATAGTACCTTTGGCACAAGGTCATCTCACCTCACAACAGTGTTTTTGGCTATTCCCTGTGCTTTCATACAGTCAGCCTCACAGTACTGTGTTTTGGCTATTCCCTGTACCTTCATACAGTGTCACCTACTATTTCAGCCTACTCTTTTCAAGGCATATTAAGTCTTGACTTGTGCTCAATACCACAACCATACACCAGAATGGGTTTTCCCAAACTTAAATGTTTTTACTGTAGTTTATTGCCACTTAGTTCTTTCGACGATCCCCAACGGGCTGAAATGGTAAAAGTATCCGGATGATCAGAAAGGGATAACAGTCATACAGATAATGCTGCAGAGTCATATAAAGATCCTAGGTCCCTGTCTCCTTTTATAAGCATTCCTGAGCTCTTGTTGCCAATCATACTTCAGTATCTTAGTTAATACCTTTTAAGGAATCGATTACTCTGATATCTGGAATCATACACTGGCATCATAAGCAAATTATTAAGTCCCCCCCCAAAAGGATGGGTAATGTCACAAGAATAATGGTTCTTTTACTCAGAGACACTTCCTCCTTTCTGAGAGGATTAATGTATAAATGCACTGTTTAAAGTTAAGCATAAACATGAGACATAAAATAAACAACTTAAACAACCACAAGGATAGCCTAATAACCCTTACAAACAAAACTATGATCATGCCCTGTTTACACCTGGTATTAAGATGCATTTTTGCAAACATTTCTGTTCAGCCCTCGTGTTTTAATCAATCTCTTTTGTCCATGGCTGTGTCTCAATTTGCTCCCTTACAGGAAACATATCCTTGCATAAATTTGGAGGAATATTACATTTAAATATAAAGTCGACTGTGGTCCCTTCCTGTCTAGCGATGTGTGTTCATATTAAAACCAGAGGTGGGGACAAGTCCCACATGTCCAAATCAAGCAAGTCAAGTCAAGGGTTCACCCTAAGCAAGTCAAGTCGAGTCCTGATAAGTTTCCAGTCAAGTCACAGTTCTAAAATAAATAGGAGTAATTTTTTTTGATAGGTCTAAAATTAGCAATAGGTAAAGAAATCAGATCAAATGAATAATAACGCTGACTTTATTTATTATCTTTATTTATTTCTTTATTATTTTTTTAGAGCTACATAATTGATTAGATTTTGTTTGATTAACATAGTTCACCGAAAAATGAAAGTTCTGTCATCATTTACTCTCGTGTACCCCATTTACTTTCATAGTATTATTTTTTTCTACTATGGAAGTGAATGGGGTTCACAAACAGTTTGGTTACAAACATTTCTCAAAATATCTTCGTGTTCCTCACAACAATTAATTTTTTACAGGTTTGTAACAACACGAGGGTGAGTAAATGACGACAGAATTTTCATTTTTGCGTGAACTGTCCCTTTAATGACAAAGACTTGAGTAGGTTAATTGAGGTTACTGTCTCTTTAAAAGATCTATACATACAGTGCATTTAAGAGATCAACAAATGTTTTTTATTAGAAAAAGAATACTGTGTGGAAATCATTTTGTTTGTATATGTCTTGTCAAGAACAGAAAGATTTTGGGCTCTATCTTACACCCGGTGCAATGCAGCGCAATGCGCGACGCAAGTGTCTTTCGCTAGTTTCCACCCTAATTTATAATTTATAATAAACGGGAGGACAACGCGGGTTTGCTTATTCAACGCTTATCACAAAGTACATGAATGCAAAAATTATTTTAAATATTAAAGATTAAAGGATTGAATATAAAAGATTATTATTGAGTCTCTTTGACATAAATGAGGACTAATTATGTGACGTTAGAAGGCGCAAAGAGCTGTTTCACCTGAAGCCTGGTAAGTAAATGCTTAGCTTTAAATAAATGCATCTGTTTTTAAATGTTTTTTTAATGCTACGTCACGGATTTATTATATATGATGACACTGTACCTGCGGATATGGTGAGATGAGAAACATTTTTAAGTAATGCTTAAAAAAACTCTTTGCTAAAAAAACGCTGTCCAAAGTGCTGAAACGTGAGGAAAGCCGTTTGTAAATTCTTTATCTCCTGTTTGTTACAAATAAAGTATTTTTAAGAGTACAAACCTTATCTTACATACTGGATATACTGTAAAAAAAAATTCAGTAGAAATCACAATGTTATTGCAGCTGGGTTGCCAGTAATTTACCATAGATTTAAATTTATGTTATTTACAAGCAAGAGTTTGTTCAAAGTTAAATAATTTTTAAATATTAACAAGTCTTTATCTTTACAGAATAAAACTATACAATAACAGCCTCATGCAAAGCATTCTGGGAACCAGAAATCATCAACCTTTTTCTGTTTTTTACTTCAGATTTTGTTTCCCAGAATGTTTTGCTTGATGCTGTTTTTTTTAGTTTTACTCTGTAAAGACAAAGACTTGTAAATGTTTAATGTTCATATAACTTTAAACAATATGTTGCTAGTAAAAAACATTACCGGCAACCCAGCTGCGATTTTTACGGAATTTTTTTACAGTGTAGCCATACATTTAAAGCAATTACAAGCATGCTTTTTTATTTCCATGACTAAAAGAAAAAGGTTTTTAAAGGTTTTAATAAAAAAATAACAATTTCAATGTTAAAGCTGCAAGCAGCGATGGAAGGGCCCTCGCACGCATGTGCACCGCCACCCTATAACATTAGTAAAGCAGTGAACCAGGGGGATATGAATTAAAGTGGGTAAATATAGGTGGATATTCAAAGAAAAATGTATGTGCCACACCGCCTGTGTGCAGCAGGTGGCGCTATGACGGTACCTGATTATTGTTATATTGACCTGTTCAGGCCCTTATCAAACGTGTGAAGTCGGGGGCAGATCAGACAATGTATGCCGGAATTACAACAACTTCATGTTTCATTGCGAAACATCAGACTTTGCCAGGCCGCCAAGGACACGCCCTCCAACAAAAAGTCAAGATCTTCGCAATTTATCATCACAAAGGGCTTAAGATCAGTCTTACCAGATATGATGATGATTTGATTAAATCTCTAAGAGCAGTAAATCATGGCGTAAAACATGGCATTTCCGGCTACCTCTAGGTGGCGCTATGACTGAAGCTGAATTTTGGCATGGAAATGTGTTCAGGCCAAGACCCTTATCAAACATGTGAAGCGTGGGTCAGATTGAACATTGTATGCCGGAGTTAGAAAAACATCCTGTTTCATGGCGAAAACGCTGAAATTTGTCAGGCCGCCACTGACACGCCCTCCAACGAAAAGTCAAAAGCTCTGCAATTTAACATCGCAAAGGCCTTTAGATGATACTGATCAAATATGATGATGATCGGATTAAATCTCTAGGAGGAGTTCGTTAAAGTACGAAGCCTGGAAATGCCAAAATTTGCACAGAAATCACAGTGAAAATTCAAAATGGCCGACTTCCTGTGGGTTTTAGAGCCTGGTTCCAAGGGACTTTTTTGTAGGTCTTGGGGTGATAGATGATCCTACCAAATTTCGTATCTGTACTTTTTTCGTAGCGGGAGGGTTGTACTTTTGAAATTTTGCAGGTGGCGCTATCGAGCCATTTCTACACGCCCCCTTCTGACGCCTATACCACATGTAAATTTTCGTCAATTCTGATGCGTGTGCAAAGTTTCATGAGTTTTCGAGCATGTTTAGGCCCTCAAAAATGCGATTCATTTCGGAGAAGAAAAAGCAGAAGAATAGAGCAAAAACAATAGGGCTTTGCACCTACGGTGCAGGCCATTCTGGCCTGCTCCTCGGTGCTCGGGCCCTAACAAGTGAAAAATAACACAATTATTTAACATTAATCTTAAACTGGGGATCTTCTTCCTCTGCTTAGTTTTTCAGTTTACAAAGTCCGTCATCTAAATAGGAATTAGACATAGCACCAGCGCAACTTGCTTTTAAAGGGGATGAGAGCTGTGACTCAGTCCCGGCGCCATGGGCGGGCTTTAGGGGGCCGGGCCCGCCCTGTGAGTCACCAGTGCCCACCCTGGACGAGCCTGTGGTCTACCTTCACCTGTTTATCAGCTCCATGTTTTAATCAATAGGCTACTGTTATTAATTAAAAGTTATTGTTATGGACATATATAACTCCTGAATAAAAAATAAAATGTGTTTGGTCTGATTTAAAAAAACATTTATTTTAAACGTATTTGATTGGTTGTCAATAGTGAGCGCGGAAATGTTGGGTTGTTTGCTAAGCGCGCCCCACTGCTTAACGATTTGTAGTGAGACTGACACGTTATGGTTCTGCTGTTATCTTTCAACTATTTTCGCTGCGGAAACAACAAAAACACAGTCAACATTGCTAAAATGTAAGTGGCTTAATATTAATTACTTGTTTGTTGTTGTCATGAAATCTGTCACATTTTCAACTGTGATGTGATGCTGCTTAACTGTATCATGTTATTAAAAACTCCACATTTTTACCGCAGTATGTTTAAACCACTTTGTTAACACACTT
Organism: Misgurnus anguillicaudatus; assembly: GCF_027580225.2. NCBI lineage: Eukaryota > Metazoa > Chordata > Actinopteri > Cypriniformes > Cobitidae > Misgurnus > Misgurnus anguillicaudatus. The sequence goes on along the minus strand of NC_073360.2, from coordinate 14,368,784 downwards.
TGTGTTTGCTGCGCTTATTTGTTTAACTTTGCGTTATTACATTATGCACTTTCTGTCGCCATTGAGACTAAAGGATGCAGAATCATTATCGTGTTTTGGTGATTGTTATTGCCGTTTTTAATCAGACTAGGCTTGTTCGGTCGGGCAAGTAAAATTCTCTTTCACTTGGCCTTTTAAAAAATCAACTTGTCTCTGATATTAAGCGGACAAGCGTTGATGTCGAGCCCTGCATTTGCGTTTAGACTGCTTCAGTAGGCTGGTCCAATCTTTACGACTTCTCCGTTGTATTTCGTTAATGGAGAGGTATGTTAGTTCTTCCTCGCTTTTTGTCCATTTAATTCATAATTAATGATATTATGCATTGCAATGAGGTTGATCTCATTTGTGCACCCCCCTGAAAAATGAAATGCCCGTCCATGAATTTGTGTCTGGCGCTGGGTCTGCTGTGACTCTTATTGGTTTACTGCATGTTACTCCCAAAATACCCCCATAACAATAGGACCAACCGTTTTCGACCATGCGCTCGGCGCACAAACCATTTTTCCTGTCGTTAAATTAGCAAAAGTGGATTCGGACACGCCCATTTAGACGTTGCGCTGTGTGCTTTAGACAATGTGCTTATATCCTTAAAATAGGGCCCCTAATGTTCGCTTGTTTTTGAAACTCGTCTCTCTTGTGTGTGCGTATTATTGAGGGCACTTAAATGGAGGACTCATTACAAACGGCGCAGCATAACAGTCACTCCACATAAAAACTTTATTGTTTTACAGTGCTCTGTTCACCAAATGTATTTTAATGGACTACAGTGTGAGAGACAGTAGCACAACTCTCTCTATAGTCTGCACATCAAGAGTTCTGATCTATGGATGTTCATGAGCTGGACACAGTCAACCGCACGTGTCTGCACTTTAGCGCCTTTTTGCGGTTAAAATCACTTGAATGTTAACATTTGCAAGCCCTTAAAACACGTGCAAATTATAAACTTTTCCTGTTTAAGTTTGCGTATAAATCCGTAAAACGAATTACATACGAGCCGAACCGTGGGTCGTGACCACAGATCAACTGCAAGCGCATTTTCCACACGCAGTCCACACAAACACTTGAAAATGTGCACATTTAATACAGACATTATCCTACATGTAATATAAAGCTACGCCATTGTTATAGCCAAATTCCCCAATACATATTTACGAGACGGATCAGTAATGATAATGGTCACATTTAAAGCATAATATGCAACCAAGGCCAAGTTATGACAAACAGGAAAGATTAACGTAAATTTATTGCATAATCTTTATAGAGTAAAACTGACTATAAAGAGATGACTTTCTTACCTTATGGTTCTTGACTTTGTGGTTGTCCTGTCGGATATTCTTGTGTTGCATATTTTGCATCTGGCAACTCTTTTTTAATTGGCACGGTCCAGTTCAAAGTCTTTATAGCCAAACAAGACTATTTGTGGAGCTCGACTAACGTTACAGTCTGCCATGTTTGGCGCGGTTTGAATTGTTTAGCGTTAAAGGCGCAGACGCTGATTAGTGGTACTGATGTCACAATAATTATTGCTGTTTGTTTATTATTTATAGTTCAAGTCATTTTCGAGTCTATCCCTTCAAGTCAAGTCTCAAGTAACTTGTTCTCAAGTCAAAGTCAAGTCATTTTCATACTTTAATCAACCAAGGTCCAATTCCTGAAAATTGTGACTCGAGACAGACTCGAGTCAAGTCACGTGACTCGAGTCGCCCACCTCTGATTAAAATTAAAACAAACCTTTGTCTTTATAAAAGTCCTGTTGCATTTCATAAAGTTTATTGAGTTGACTTGCACAATTTTTGGTTGGAAAGCTTCATAAAAGGTCACGTGATTCTGTTAAGGGAACATAGGGACCATCAGTGCTCACTGGTTTTTGCATGGCATTGTGGACATTTTTAGGCGGTGCTGATGCTGGTTTAGCTGGTGTTCACTAGCAAGGACCAAAACACAACATATGCTGGTCTTGCTGGTATGCTGTTTTTATTCAACAGGGCTATGCATCAGCTTAAATGTTAAAGTTAGTCATCGCTGCTTGCTTTGGATAAAAACGTCTGCTAGATGGATAGGTAAACATACACATCCAACTGGTAATTGTTTGATTAGTGTGTGATTGGTAATGTTTACTATTTAAACTAATGAATAGTACATCTGATACAACAGGAGACTTATCACAAGACACTAGACAAAACAAGGACAGGACAGATAAACAATCGTTTTGGCAATTGTGCAAGTCTTGTTGACTTTTTGCTCACAACCACTTAATTCCAAATTGGCCGTCCATGAACAAATATTGCTTGTTTTAATGAGACTTCTTTTGGGTTTATTGTTCACTGACTTGGGTAGACGATTTGGGGTGAGTAGAAGCACGTCTGAGATATTTGCATTTTGGAGATTCATGAGGGAAAAGGTGATTGCTTGGTTGTTCAGTAATACGCTGAACAGAATCAGGCCCAAGACATTTAACTATCCTAAAGCCACATGCATCATTGACTGTACAAAGGTCTTTGTACAAAGGCCAAAGAACTTAAGAAAAAGATCACAAACTTATAGCAATTACAAACATCATACAGTAACACATACAAACTGCTATACTGTATAGACTCCAATGGTTATGTCATGTTTGTATCAAAGCTTTTGGTGAAAGGGCCAGTGATATTTTTATCACAAAGAACAGTGGTTTTGTTCATCATCTGATCCCAGGTAATGAGATTTTAGCAGATCGCGGATTCGCCATCATGGATATATTGCCTCCAGGAGTGAGTCTCTCTCTTCCTGCATTCACACATGGACGTAAGGAACTGTCTGAACATGAGGTGATATCAGAACGCCTAGCTAATGTTAGTTTGGCAGTACGAGTTAAACTCGTAATTACTTTGCATTCTTTTGGCCAATCGCTGTCCCTGGCTCCCTCCATAAATACACGCCGTAGTCCTTTGGACTGCTCTCTTGCTCACTGGTGAAGGAAGTGCATCATACTTCCGGGTCACTCGCTCTGTGTGTTTTGCTGCTGCACAACAGGTGGCTCTGCTGTCTCTGTGTATCTCACTGTTACCAGCTATCGTTATGTTTATTATAAGCTGAATGTTCGTAGATCTCCGGTTGAAGGGGTTTGCTTCCTGTTATAATTTGGTTGGTTAAGTGTTTTGTTTGCTTTGTTCCCCTTTTGTTGAAACTTGTCTGTATTGTTTGGATTTTGTTTCTTTTCTTTTGTGCCAGTACAATGTAATTTAGTTAATAGTGTATTTGCATTATTTATTTATTTTTTTTTATTTTTTTTGCTTTATTAGTTTCTTTCTTTGATTTATTGTATTTGAATTATATTTGGTTTTTGTTTAGTGATAAGTTTATTTGCGTTATTCGGTCTTTATGTGTACTGCCTTTGTGGAGCCATTGTTTGCCCTGGCAGTTTACCATATATTTTGTGATTAAGTGAACTTTAGTTAGCTTTCTTTAATATTGAGTTTTGCCTGTTAATTCAACCCCTTGTGTGTTTGTTTTTGTTTCAGTTGCTTAGAGCTGAAGGTGGTGGTATTGGTTTCCCGAGTGGTGGTGTCCCTTGCCTGCGTGCCGTGGCAATTACCCCGTTTTCTCCATATTCACTGTTGTGTTTTGCTGTGTGTGTGTGTTCACGTGGGTGATTTTCTTTGTTTTTGGATTTCCCTGAGCCCTTGTGACTCCTTTTTCCTCCACCGGTAAGCCTCAGCAGCCATTATAATATTAGAAACTAACTCCAAGTATTCCGTGGGTGTAAGTCCTAGGGTGGCTTAGTCAGTGTTTTGGGGGTAGGTTCTCTTTAAAAGTAACCCCCCCCCCTTGTAACGTCACATTAGGATCCACATTGAGCATGCAATTCGAAGGCTAAAGGGTTTTAAGATTTTGTGTAATGTTATGTCTGGTAGGTTGCAAAGTGTTGATGAGATTGTATTTGTGCAGGGATAACCATTTGCAGGGATAGGTCATTTGCAACCTCAGTTAATCCGTAACAGTACTGAATGAAGAAGAAACACCTGAAATGGATGTGTGTGTGTCTGTGTCATGGGCTAAGCTGTCAAGAGAAAGTGTGTGTGATATGGTTAATTTTGAAGCCTTAGACTTAAGAAGGTCAGGGTATACCAAATATTAATTTCATTTCATTAATTTTGTATTTCAACAACTTACAACAAACAGTAAAGTAAACGGTGAACAAATGTTAAACATTTTAGATGTGTATAATTTGCCATAACAATTCAATGCATATAGTTGTGATGGGAAAGCTCATTAAAGTGTAATAGCTACTTGAGTCCACAAATTGTCATGACCCTGTGAGCAATTCTTGTTGCTACTGCTGGTAGCAGATGCACACCCTCTTCAGGTGGCAGATTTTGTTCATTGTCCACTCTTCGTTGTAGGGTACCTCTATGATCACATGTTTATTTGAGGTCCACACCATAAACTGACAATTCCTTTTTTTTGCACAGTGCATTGCCACCTGGACCTGATAGAAGTACCCAAACCCAGATGCTGTTGCCCTCAGAACATACTTTCCATCACTCAATCTAACATCATATTTGTTTGAAACTATAATATTTTAGACTGCCACTGTCAGGCACAAAACACAGAGGATCCCAATGCAGTTAACAGAAGGTTTTATTTAAACAATAATGACAGCAAACAGACAATGGCACGTCTGGGCATAAAGCCACACCAGGGCAGACGGCTAAGACGGGGAACACACACAGGCACCGGAACGATGAACCACACACGTTCGGGCTCCGGCCAGACAACGAACGGTGGGAGGAAGTATGGAGACCCCGATACGGGGTAGGGTGCGTAGACCGCTCCCGTGAGCGCCGCGTCACGGAAGCCACTGGGACAGGGGTAAATCCTGCGGCGGGCAGAGGGAGAGAGAGAGAGCGTTAGAGACACTGATGAGAGAAGCTGGACAGCTCCAGTGATGAAGGACCTCTCCAGTGGACAGCGACAATGCCGCGATGAGTCTCCGCCGTAAAGTGATAGACCAGTCTATAAATCCAACAGAGGTTGAAGACAGCCCGTAACAGGCAGCAGAGAAACAGTCCAGAGAGCCGTCGAGTAATCAGAGTCCACAGGAAAACTCTCAGGTAGCAGTGAGCTCAGACAGGGGTAGGGAAAATAAATCCACAAACTAGAATCAGACACAAAACACGACTAGAAACTAGCGTAGCTAGAAATGGCGAGAACATACGCCGTGACAGACGAGTATATAGACAACTTTGACAATCTTGACAAACAAACTTGCAAAGACACACTAAACACACAGGGATTAAATACACAGACATGATGATGGGATAACAAGCAACAGGTGAGGAAGACATGAGGAGGCAATCACACAGAGCAGGAACACCTGTGAGGAAGCACACGTGAACCTGTAAAACACATACAAACACAAGACAACCACAATACAAACAAGACAAAACCCTAAATATTTATATATATATATAAATAAATATATATAAATATATATATATGTACATGAAAACAGAACACTAGACTAAACAAGACATAAAAACAAAGACTGGAAAATGCAAGGGAGCGGGGATAAAGTCACAATGACAAGAGAATACAAGGGAGCGGGGAAAAGTCACAAGACACGAGAAAAGCGTGGTCTGATATGACAATACCAAAACCACGTTCTCCCACACAAAACATTTACTGTTAGGACCCTGCCATACAAAACTAGATATAATTACCAACAAGATTATGGCAGAGTCCTCACAGCCACCATGTGCTTTAACCTTTTTTGGTGTGGGACCCTTAATCTCAAGAATAGTATCTGCGTCAATAATTCTCTTAAGACTGGCACTAAGCCAATTTTCTTGATCACGTACAATCAGGCCTGTAGTCTCCACCGTAAGCCCTGTTGTTTGCTCAAAACATTGTCTAGCCAAAGGCTTGGCTTGTTGTACCTCAGATGCCTCCCTACTGGTGATTCTTATTTTTCTCTGGTCCAGCCATAGCTGACAATTCTGGCCCTTGGTCTTTATTTCTAATCTTTGCATATTCCCCACATTTTATATAATTTTGAAATGTTGTGTTGCAAAGTGTGTATTTTTGTTCTGCACACATTGTGTGCTATTTGGGTGGACCTACTACAATGTGTGCAGTGTGTGGTTGAGCAGTCAACACATGATGTAAATTAGTTCCTCTATATTTATGTGTTTTGAGGACATGAACATTTTATGGTTAAAGATTAAACGACGCCCTGTATGAGCTCTGTGTTTCCCATGTCTGATGTATTAAGTGTTTCTTTTTTGTGTGAATTTGTTTTATAATCTGTTTGTTGCACGTGACTACTTGTATTTGCAACGCGTCCTTGTGTGTGGCCCATTGGTCCGAATAACACATTGTAAGAGTGGGAAGCGGTATGTGTAAAAAAAACCAAATTTTTATTGTCTCTGCAATTGTATTGTGTCTACTGTACTACTGGTCACTACTATGGAGGAGTTGTGAAAATATGCATATGAGAAGTAGTTTAAGCCATCCATTAAATGTGCCTAGAATTTGTTCTTTCCCACGGGTGACAGGAATTTCTGCAATGGTGGTGGTGCTTCTTCATCGTGTGCTGTGTAAAAATGTTTGTGTTTTGTAGTGTGGTTTAAGTTCACCTTGGTGTGTGTGTGTGTATGGAAGTGTGCTTTGCTTGAACTAAACTTTGTCTTCTACCGTTAAGAGCAGGGCCGGAGTGGGGCCACTTTTCAGCATGGGAGTTTTATGCCCAAGACCGGCCCCTTTTTCCATAGTGATATTCCAAATTAGCACTTTTTTCAAATTGGATAAATAAAGCAACAGTTCAGCTCTTACTATAGTTTCTATTAATATCATGGTTAAACAAATAAGGTAAAAGTTAAATAATATTTCAATTAAGATGAGAACAAAAATATTCCTCTACACTCTAAAAAAGTGTATTCCTCGTTCCCCGGGAATCCCCAAAATCACACGAAATGAATCGCAATTAGGAACTACACAACACGGGAATCCCAGAGCAGAGGGTTTTTTAATGAAGAACAATCAGTGGGTATGTATAATCAATAACAGTCAATGTCTTCATGTATAGTGTGTATGTGTATGTGTAAGTGCAAAAGTCTCAAAGTGGGAAACACTGTAGGACATCCACTTGACAATAACTTGCTGAATTCCTCACAGGGCACAGAGAGGGAATCCTGAAGGGAGAGAGAGAGAGGTCAGAATCTTCAGCAGAGCGAGCGCTGGACAGCGCACGGCGGTAGTCAGGGAGCCGAGCAGAATTACGCGCAAGAGCGCACTGCGGCTGTCAGCGTCTTCAGCAGAATTACGCGCTATTGAGCGCACTGCGGCTGGACAGCGAACGGAGTAGATAATCGCTAAGAGTGTCCTCTGACCGGGAGTATCCGACTTGACAGATGCCACACCAATCGGGAAGACTGACAGCTGGGCAGGAAATCTAACGAGGCAAAGGCAGCAGAGAGCACGGTGAAAATAAACTTGAAAGAACTAAGACACAATCAGAACTAGACTCGACAAGAACTAGACAGAGCTAGCGGGCAGGAACACACAAAGACGAACTTGCAAAGAACAAAGGAAACGAGGGGAATTTAAATCAAACCGGATTGGACAATAATGAGAATCAGGTGCGGGTCGCAGGTGAGAGAAGTCAGAGGTAATGATATCACCCGGTGGAAGACGCGCACGTGTGGAGCTGTCAAAACAAAAACACAACACATAGAAAAACAAAGACAAAGCAGCCAATAAGACCGAAATCATAACAGGACTCCCCCCCCACGACCGCCACCGGGCGGTCCATGAGGAGGCTCACCCCGTCGCCGGCGGAGATCCTCTATCAGCCCAGGGTCCAGAATGTCCCGGGCCGGTACCCAACACCTCTCCTCCGGACCATATCCTTCCCAGTCTACGAGATATTGAAATCCCCTACCCCGGCGACGCACATCCAGTAAAGACTTCACTGAATACACAGGGGCACCATCTATAAGCTGAGGGGTGGGAGGGGTGGGGGCAGAGGGAACAGGATTAAGGTGGGAAAAATACACAGGCTTCAGTTTAGACACATGAAAAACTGGGTGAACCCGACCGAGTGCTGGAGGCAATCTGAGCCTGACCGTCACGGGATTAATGACCTTAACAATGCTGTATGGCCCAAGGAATCGTGGAGCCAGCTTGCGAGAAGGCTCACGGAGAGGTAAATCCTTGGTCGAAAGCCATACCTTCTGCCCACAGATAAAGCGGGGCGCGGTTCGACGGTGACGATCGGCCGCGGCTTTGGTTCGTCTGGAAACCTGACGTAATGTAAATCTAGCTTTTCTCCAGGTGCGTTTGCAACGACGGACAAAAGCAAGAGCAGACGGAACCACCGCATCAGGTTCTTGTGACGGGAATAAAGGGGGCTGAAACCCCATGGACGCCTCAAAAGGGGACATGTTAAGGGAAGAAACAGGGAGAGAATTATGGGCGTATTCAACCCAGGGTAACTGTTGGCACCAGGAGCTCGGATATTGCGATGTCAGACAGCGGAGAGCTCTACCTAAATCTTGGTTAGCCCGTTCACATTGCCCGTTGGTCTGAGGATGATACCCTGAAGACAAGCTAGCTGTGGAGCCTATTTGTCTACAAAATTCCTGCCAGAAACGAGAAATAAACTGAGGACCCCTATCTGAAACAACGTCTGTGGGCAGACCATGTAAGCGAAAGACGTGTTCGATCATTACCTGGGCAGTTTCCTTGGCAGTGGGTAATTTGGGCAAAGGGACAAAATGAACCGCCTTGGAGAAGCGGTCCACAATGGTCAAAACAACAGTGTTTCCCTTAGAACTAGGCAAATTGGTTACAAAATCGATGGCGATATGTGACCAAGGACGAGAGGGGATGGGTAACGGTTTAAGCAGACCAATAGGGGCTTGATGAGAGGCCTTATTGCGGGCACAAACCTGACAGGCTAACACAAACTGTCTGACATCGGGACCCATAGAGGGCCACCAGAAACGCTGACGTACGGTAGCCAACGTTCTCCGAACCCCCGGATGGCAAACAAACTTGGACTCGTGACCCCACCGGATGACCTCGGAGCGAAGCGCATTCGGCACCCACAATCGACCCGCTGGGCACCCCTCTGGCACTTCCCCCTCCCGGCCGGCCCGTCTCACCCGTTGTTCTATTCCCCAGCGCAGGGCACCCACCACCCGCCCCTCAGGGAGGATGGTTTCGTCCCTATCAGAACCGGGACTTTCGAACAAACGAGAGAGAGCGTCGGGTTTGGTATTCTTTGAACCGGGCCGGTACGAGAGGGTGAAGTTAAATCTGTCAAAGAAGAGTGCCCAACGAGCCTGACGAGAAGATAACCTCCTGGCTGAACGGATGTATTCGAGATTCTTATGATCCGTCCAGACCAGGAAGGGCTCCGAGGTCCCCTCCAACCAGTGACGCCACTCACCCAAAGCCAGTCTGACCGCCAGCAGCTCCCGATTACCTATGTCATAATTTCGCTCTGCTGGGTTTAACCGATGGGAGAAAAAGGCACAGGGATGCACCTTGCCATCCTTAGCAGACCGCTGAGACAAAACGGCGCCTACCCCGACATCCGAAGCATCCACCTCCACAATAAATTGAGCAGCCGGATCTGGAATAGAGAGAACAGGAGCAGAGATAAACCGGGACTTTAAATTATCAAAGGCCTCCTGAGCACTAGAATTCCAGACAAACCTCTCCTTAGTAGAAGTGAGAGCAGTAAGAGGCTGAGCAACCTGACCATAATTTCTGATAAATCGCCGGTAAAAATTGGCGAAACCCAGAAATCTTAATAAATCCTTACGGGACTCGGGGACTGGCCATTCGGCAACCGCTTTGATCTTGGCTGGGTCGGGACGGATCTCACCTGGGGCAACAACAAAACCCAAGAACAAAACCGACTTACGATGGAATTCGCACTTCTCCGCCTTAACAAACAACTTATTCTCTAACAACCGGCGTAAGACTCGGCGGACATGCTGAGTGTGTTCCTGCATAGAGGGGGAAAAGATGAGAATATCATCTATGTACACAAAGACAAACTTGTTAATCATGTCTCTCAGCACATCATTCACCAGAGTTTGGAAGACTGAGGGAGCGTTACAAAGCCCGAAAGGCAGAACGCAGTACTCAAAGTGTCCAGTAGGGGTATTAAATGCTGTCTTCCACTCATCTCCCTCTCTTATACGCACCAGATGATAGGCATTGCGTAGATCTAGTTTAGTAAAGACCTGCGCTCCCTGCAAAAGCTCAAACGCAGTAGACATTAAAGGAAGGGGGTACCTATTCTTAACAGTAATGTCATTTAATCCCCTATAGTCAATACAAGGACGCAGGGAGCCGTCCTTCTTTTCAACAAAGAAAAACCCCGCCCCTGCGGGCGAGGTGGAGGGACGGATGAGACCGGCACGCAGAGCATCATTAATATACTGGTCCATGGCCTCTCTCTCAGGACTCGACAAAGAATAAAGTCTACCTTTAGGCGGAGAAGTGCCGGGGAGGAGATCAATAGCGCAATCATATGGCCGGTGAGGAGGAAGGGAGGTGGCCCGGGCTTTACTAAACACCTGAGCGATATCCGCATACTCCGCCGGGACCCCGGTCAAATCGACCGCCGGAACCTGAGGAAGAGAAAGAACAGAACCAGAAACAGCAGAACCAAGACATGACACATGACAAGACTGAGACCAAGACAAGATAATACTATTCTGCCAATCAACGTGAGGGTTGTGTTGCGCTAACCATCCATGCCCCAAAATAATAGGAGATAGAGAAGCATGAAGGATATGCAACACAATCTCCTCACGATGATTACCAGACACAGAGAGACTCACAGGAGAAGTGCAGTGTGTAATCCGCGCCATCTGCTGCCCCTTAAGGGACCAGACATCCAAAGGGGATTGGAGAGGGACAACCGGGACATTCCAGGCGCGAACCAGCGCTTCATCAATGAAGTTGCCCTCCGCGCCAGAGTCGAGAAGGGCGGTGGACGGATGATCACGCCCAGCGAAGGACAACACGACGGGGAGTTGGGTACTGGAAACAGAGGAAAGCTTAGAGGAAGTGGCGCCCACCAGGACTCCCGTATTCACAGATGGGCAGCGGCCCTTTAACGGGCAGGTCTTAGCAAAATGTCCGGATCTCCCGCAATACAAACACAGGGCCTTCTGCAAGCGTCTCTCTCTCTCTCTCTGTGGCAGGCGCATGCGCCCCAGCTGCATGGACTCAGGCACGGCAGAGGGTAAAGATGATGAAGAGGGGGAAGTGGTGGTCTTGTCCGAAAACGCTCGCTGGCGAATGGAGCGTCGCTGATCGCGAAGCAATCTCCGGGCTTCGATCCGAAGAGCGAGGTCAATGATGGCATCAAGTGAGGGAGGAAGATCATGGACAGCGATCTCGTCCTGGAGCTCATCTGACAGCCCCTCGACAAACTGCGCTCGGAGAGCCGCTTCATTCCATTGGCAGGTAGCCGCTAGGGTCTTAAACTCAATGGCGTACTCGGTGATAGTGTGTCTTCCCTGAACCAGATGTGCCAACCGAGCCGCAGCGGCGTCCCCACGCACCGAACGGTCGAAGAGCTTCTCCATCTCCTCACGAAACTCATGAAACGACCGACAGCAAGGATCGCGGGCATCCCACACGGCCGTAGCCCACTCGCGCGCCTTGCCAATCAGAAGGGTGATCACAAACGCAACCCGGGTGATCTCTGAGAAATAGCGGCGGGGCTGGAGGGCAAAAACCAAAGAACATTGAGTGAGAAAAGCCCGACAGGAGGTAGGATTACCATCGTATGGAGGTGGGGCTGAAACATAAGGCTCCGTCTGTGATGGCAGGCTGAGTTGGGTGGCATCGGCACTGAGCTGGTCCAAACGTGAGGAAAGATCCGACAAACGGGCAGATAAGTCCTCAACCTCCGCGGGATCCATTCTGGCAAGTTCGTCCTGTTAGGAACTACACAACACGGGAATCCCAGAGCAGAGGGTTTTTTAATGAAGAACAATCAGTGGGTATGTATAATCAATAACAGTCAATGTCTTCATGTATAGTGTGTATGTGTATGTGTAAGTGCAAAAGTCTCAAAGTGGGAAACACTGTAGGACATCCACTTGACAATAACTTGCTGAATTCCTCACAGGGCACAGAGAGGGAATCCTGAAGGGTGAGAGAGAGAGGTCAGAATCTTCAGCAGAGCGAGCGCTGGACAGCGCACGGCGGTAGTCAGGGAGCCGAGCAGAATTACGCGCAAGAGCGCACTGCGGCTGTCAGCGTCTTCAGCAGAATTACGCGCTATTGAGCGCACTGCGGCTGGACAGCGAACGGAGTAGATAATCGCTAAGAGTGTCCTCTGACCGGGAGTATCCGACTTGACAGATGCCACACCAATCGGGAAGACTGACAGCTGGGCAGGAAATCTAACGAGGCAAAGGCAGCAGAGAGCACGGTGAAAATAAACTTGAAAGAACTAAGACACAATCAGAACTAGACTCGACAAGAACTAGACAGAGCTAGCGGGCAGGAACACACAAAGACGAACTTGCAAAGAACAAAGGAAACGAGGGGAATTTAAATCAAACCGGATTGGACAATAATGAGAATCAGGTGCGGGTCGCAGGTGAGAGAAGTCAGAGGTAATGATATCACCCGGTGGAAGACGCGCACGTGTGGAGCTGTCAAAACAAAAACACAACACATAGAAAAACAAAGACAAAGCAGCCAATAAGACCGAAATCATAGCAAAACCTGTAGGAGAGAGATACTTACCTTAAATTAAGCTACAGCTATACCTACCGCATTTCGACCCGAAAGCCCAGAGACCAACCTGAAGGAGAGAAATACTTATCTGGAATCGAGCTAAAGCTAAACCTACCTTTTTCCGATACACAGACTCAGAGAAAACACCTGTAGGAGAGTAACACTTACCCGCCGCCAAGCTACAGTCAGATTGGCCCCACAAAGATCCTGGAACACGGGAGTCTGGCCATACGGAAATAAGGAGGATTTGAGCAGGTAGTCGGTCTCGCCCTTCCCTGATACTTACATTGTGTTTGATTTGCCCTCAGGAGGACGGAGGCACGCCACAGGATAACTGCAACACAGGAGGTGGGCCGTGGACGAAGGAGCTCCGTCCGGTCCTTTCCCTGTCGTCCCCTGTCATTGCCAGTTGGACCCCCTTTCCATCATCCTCTGACCCCCCAGCTCCCCCTGAGGGAGAGAAGAGTTCACATTTTAGATTTCCCTTCCCTATCCCCCTTCCCTTTACATTTTAAATAATTGAAATAAAGTTTACATTTTATTATACTTATCTCTCGCTTGTTTGGTCATTGGGGTGCTCTTGGGACCTCCTCGAGGTGGAACTTAGGGAGGAGCGTGAAAGTGATTTATAAGCTTTTTTTCGGCTGGTAATTTTTAACTGGGAACACAAAAGGTGTTATATGAACACAACCTGAGTGTTAAATAACTTTAATTCATATTGCTTTCTCATGGCCTCCTCATTTTCAGTGGGGAACTGGCTTATCTGCTGCTCAGAAGCTGCTTGCATAAAATACTAGTCAACATTTGAAGTGAATCAAAAATGTTCATCAAAGATGTCCTAAGACAAAAACGGGTATTGGGTATTGGTTTTAAGACAACTTTTAGAAAAGGTTTTAATCCACTTCAATTGTTGACTAGTGTATTTGCAAAGTCTATGAATCGCCATGTATACACAAAAGGCTGATATTTTAACTAAAAAAATGTTGGCTTGTTAATAGTTTGACAACGGTATTAGCCAAATAATTACGTTGCTAATGCTAATCATTAATATGCTTATTTCTCTTTAAGTTACCTGTTGTTGTCCTCTTGAAAATAAATCTGACAGTTTGGCACATTTGGCAGCATCATCCTCCAATGGATTTTTTCTTCAACCTGTTTTTTACGCCCTCATCCTCTCAGACGCGTAGGCCCAGCCTACCGGAGAAAAGTTTTCTTGGACGTGCTATGGACTGAACCAACTCTATGGGAGGGGAGGGGAAAACTCCCTCACATGGTACAACCCATGCAGAGGCTGCGCGCTGCAGTGTCAATGCGAAACGTGTGTAGGGTTATTTAAGAGAAGATAGACTCACTAACATGACAAAAGTTAAAAAAAAATCTCGACCGCAGCACAAAAGTTAACGGCCCACCGGGAATTCTCCCTGTTCTCCCGATTACCCACCCCGGGCCTGGTTGGGAACCTCAGCCCTGCGGGTAACCATTCTCTTTATTTGTTTTGATGATTTATTTTGTTATAGTTAATATTGGTTCTTTGTTGTTCTTTCCTTTCTTTATGTGGAGTATGCCCTTACGAAAGGAAAATATATTTACCAATATATTACTTGAAATATATTGTACTATATTGCAATATATTATTTTACTTTCCATTTTCCAATATATTTTATACTGGCAATACATTGAATAATATATTGATGGTACATATAGTCTATATATGTGTAATATATTGCAGTATACACTGTAAAAAAAATTCTGTAGAAATTACAGTATTACCGGGTATTAATGGCACCTAGCTGCCAGTAATTTACTGTAGATTTTACATTTATGTTATTTACTGGCAATAGTTTGTTCAAAGTTAAATGAACATGAAACATTTTTTTCCCTTGTGTTTTATCCTACTGTTCAACAGTCTTTATCTTCTACAGTAAGTTACTGGCAACCAGCTGCATAATTACAGCAATTTTTTACAGTGTATTGCAAAATATACAAATTATTGCCGCTTTCAATATATTGTACATAAATATAATATATGTGTTTATATATTTAAAAATATATGCAATATTATATTTATAAATATCCACAATATAGTATTTGATTTATATGTGAAAATGTATTAACAATATATGTATAGATATAGTGTCACATGTATGATTACTATATGGTAGAATACATTTTAAATATATGTAAAATTATACGGAAATATACATGAAATATATGAGGATATGTGTTCGATATATTGTGGAATACATTTTAAATATATGTAAAATTAGATGGAAAATGTGTGAAATATATGTGCATATGGGAACATGTATTAACAATATATGTACAGATAGTGTCCCAATGTATGTTTACTATATTGTAGAATATATTTCAAATACATTTACAACTATATGGAAATATATACATGAAATATATGTAGGTTTGTGTTCGATATGTTGTGGAACACATTTTACATATATGTAAAATTAGATGGAAATATATGTACATATATATTGTAAATGTATGCACAATATGTGGATATATGGGGATCAGTGTTGGGTAAGTTACTCATAAAATGTAATTAATTACTAGTTACTAATTACATCTTCAATCATGCAATTAGATTACTTTACAAATTACTCTCTCCAAAAAGTATTTAATTACTGATTACTAATTACTTTCTAAATTCTATGCAGTACATGATACAAGGATAGGCTTGAAATGGCTCGAAGAAATTATATATAAAAGTACATCAATTATTCCAATTCTCCCTATTTACTACTTTTGCCTCAATATACTCCAACTACTGCTTATTAATACTAAAGAAGTTGTTAATTTTAAGTATTGGTAGAAATGGGGAGGGTAAGGAAGTAGAATAAGGTTTTGCAGAATTAGGCATTAATATGTGCTATTAAGTTTTAATAAACAGCCAGCATCTCATTAATATTAATGTGAATAATCAACCAGTTAATAGTGAGAATTGTAAACTTAAACCATGTTAAATCCACTATTCTAATATAGTATACATGATTGATTTAGAGTCCATACACAGTATTTAGTTACATCAGAAGTAACAGTAATTAGATTACAAGAAAAATAAGATTAATCCCTTACTTTACTTTTTCAAGGGAAAAGTAATTCAATTACAGTAACTAATCACTTAGTAACTAGTTACACCCAACACTGATGGGGATACAGTATATGTACATGAAAACATCTAAAATATATAAATACTTAAATATGCAACCTGCAATATACAAGGATTTAGTCCGAGTCATTTGATTTTGAGTATCTGCCGATACCGAGTCCCGATCCGATACTTCTATAATATATAAAAAAAGAACAAAGAAGAGCGAAAAAAACAAAACCAGGATGTTCCTTATGTCATGCCGCACGCGTTGCTGTTTCTGTGTGGAGTCAAAAGAGTCTAACTCTGTGCCAGCGCATAACTACAGATGTGTTAAAAAAATAATGTATATATGTACAGGGGTTAAATTGTGATTTGTTTTGTGGGGAGGCTCTGTTCGGAGGGAGGGTTCGAGGGGTAACATGTTTAACCCTGACGACAGCAAAGCCACTGGTGTGTTTCAATGACATTTTGGACCTCTGATAGGATTTTATAAGTTTCAGTTTTAAAGCTTTGCTACAGGTTGACCCAAACTTTAAAACCTGAACTTTAAATTATGCAAATCTATGAGTCTGACACCTTATATGCATTTGTTGCACATGTCATTATCCACAATTGATCAAACTTTGAAGGAAGTTATAAGAATCAACCTCCTTGACTAATTCTAGGCATAAGAGACTCAATTAACAAGAAAAACAACATACTGATTCAGCAATATATCTTATAAATTAGCCATAGAGATTCCATAAGCTGGTCAGCAGTTAGTTATAAAATACCTATAGTTAGGTCGTAATTAATCTGTATAATCAAAATACATTATTTTATTAAACTATACAATCAGTTGTATCCAGTTATCTAGTTAACATATTGTAATGAGATGAGTGACATGGCTATACATACTTTAATACTTTGTTTCTTTTAAGTTTTTTCGACGTGGGCACCATTCTTACCTCTCTCTCTCTCTATCTCTCATCTCTACAGTAATGTCAAATGATCCTGCGTGAATGCGCGTTCTTGAGGTTCTGAGTGACGCGGAGCTGCGTCTGAGCACATGATGACAAAAACGATCAACGCGTCGTTTAAATGGGCGGTAAAAACCCGGTTTTGTTGTGGGTTCCTTGCACGCACAAGTGTGAAGCCTATGAATAAAAGCACGTCAATAGGCTTGTTCGACTTCATGCGGCGCCGCAACACGACAGCTGGGTGACGTCAAACTACCGCGAGAGTGATCCGCGAAATCATACGGAGGAGTTTGCTTTTAAATTGCTCTCGCGGAACTTTGACGCCATCTGGCTGCCGGTTCTTGTGGCGCCGCATGAAGTCGAACAAGCCTATTCTCTTTTCGTCAGTTCACACGTACCAGAGCGCAGCGCGAACACTGGCGCGGAGCAGAGCGAGACCTTGATGGATTTTAAACCCTGCATATGTATCCGAGTCCTGATCGGGAGGTAACGTCCGATTCCGATTGAGTCTGATACCACGTGATCGGGGCCGATTTCCGATCACGTGATCGGATCGGGACATCCCTACAAGGATTGGTTATTTATCTGCTTTGTCCTATTTTCAAACCATTGTCGCTTCGGTTTAGGGTTAGATTTGGTGTTTGCGTTAGGATGTCACTTTAAGTATTGGTTTATACATTTTTTTTCTGATTTATTATTTTATATTTTCAGATTTTTAAACCATTGTTGCCTGGGTTAGGGTTAGAGTTGGGTTTGGGTAAGAATGTCTTTTAATTTAAATCTAAACTAAACTAAACTGAAGCGACAATGGTAAGAAAAAAGGACAAAACAGTTGAGTAACCAATCCGTGACAATGAAACCGAAAAGAAAGTCCGTGGTACGGCCACAGAAAATGCAGAGATCCGTGATAATGCCATGGAAAAATGCATGCAACAATCCTGACAAAACATGACAACATTTTTGTGATGAAACATAAGCTTTCTTCATTTCTCTGTCGATAGACATAAAGCTCTACTGGGGCACAGGCCCCCCTTTTTTGCTGACTTTTTTTGAAAGCATGCTGTGTGCAAGAAGTGTGCAACACTTCTATACAATGTCCTTTGCTTAACCCACTATTCTACAGTGCAACAGGTACTGCAAAAGATAAATATATTTAAAAAGATTTAAGTATAATCTTCATCATACCTAACATTATTAACATGTTTGGAGGCATACATGGCATAAAATGTTTGGTAATAATGACAGCAGAGAAATATTTTCTACATTATACAATGATAGCAATGATTAATAACTTATTTTTACAAGAATATTTTAAGAAACCAGACTTTTTATGACTGCTATACTAAATAATCTTAGTCACAGTTACTGCTAACTGTTATGTAAGTTAGTGCCCTAGTTATTAGTAAACTAAATATTAATTTCATATCTGAAAATACAGAACAGTATAACACATACATCTGTTGATTTTCTCAGCAACAATGCAATCCTATAGACTTGACAAAAGGTTTTCCTAAATTTTTCCCTCTAATGTTTGAGACCGGACAGTGTGAGGATGTAGTTTGTCTTACCTCCATTAAACTCATCATCTCTCCTTTCTACTTCCCTTTCCCTGCTTTGCACAACACATTTCTGATGTACATCTACAGATACCAATACTGATCGAGTCAAAATAAGATTATCATTATTATTTAGAAACTTACTTCTCGTCATGTTTTCATAATTACTCATTCGCGTGGCGTCCTCTTTTCGATGCATTTGCGCGCGCGGAGGAACGCAAAGATGCGCGTGGACATGGATACATTGCGTGCACGCGTCAGTGCAACTGCTTCGTCGCTTTACAAGCGTAAATTGGGTAACTACATTGCATATAGATCTGTTATTGCCGCTATTATCTTTGTTGAGGAATGCACTAGTTAACTGCTAAAATTTAAACTTGAGATTTACACCTGGGCACAAAAGATTTACACTGGATCACATGCCCTAGGAAAGGGGTGTGGCGACAGCGCTGTCTTTTAGTCTATCCTCCCTGCTCTGCCCGTTCGTTCTCCTTCTTCCTTTAGTTTGCTGGTGGACGCGCTCCACTCGTTTCCATGGTTTCTCGCGCTGGTTTCGCTGAAACTGCGCGCCGCCAATTGGCGTATAAACATCAGTAGCATTACGGCACGGTGTTCATGGGAAATGTAGGAAGTACTGCCAGAGGGATAAAGGACCGAAAACGAAGCTTTATGTATCTTGCATGGAATGCCTCATGCATCACCGGCCAAACTGGCTAGTAAGTTTTCATTAACACCCGCCAAAATGAATTTTAACCCGCATTTGGCGGGTTGGCGGGTGTTAATTTAGAACCCTGTTCATAAGACTTAAGGGTGTTATCAAAGGGGCTCACAATCAAATAATAATACATTTACCTGTGAAAACTTAATATCCTGTTTCAACCCAGTCTCACCCCATGGCGTCAATATTTGACGACACTTGACCATGCGTCAATATGTTGACGCGGAGGGTATACCTTTCGCGTCATTTTTTGACGAACTGGGGACTTCAATACTATTAAGTCCGTTGCATTCTCTTTCCTATTTTCTTACCATTTTCTACCATTTTCGCGTCGGTTTAGGGTTAGATTTACATAATGACATCCTTACCCAAACCTTTCCCTAACCCCAATGCCAGGCGACAACTGTTTAATTTCGCGTACCCAATAGTATTGAAGTCCCCAGTTCGTCAAAAAATGACGCGAAAGGTATACCCTCCGCGTCAACATATTGACGCATGGTCAAGTGTCGTCAAATATTGACGCCATGGGTGTGAGACCGTGTTACCTGTTTTCATATGTCAGTAGTTAGGCTTTAGAAACATGATATAAGGACACTCCACTTTTTTGAAAGTATGTGTCACAGAGTGACTTTTACAGGCGAAAAAAAAAATGGCGGAGATAGTTCTGCCCTGACCGACTTCAATGAAACACCTGTCCGGTTCTGGTCGACTTTGGGCAGAAAATCAAAACAAATATGTAACAGGTGTGCAAAGCGAATGTGGCGTTCGACGATTGGGCCTTGGAGAAAGAGGAGGATTATAAAACGGGCGTTTGAGAAGCAGGAAGGGAGTTTGCTCTGGGAGCCGCTGGGTTCGTTATGAAAGGGGGGCGGGTGAGGGAAAGCCCAAAAAACTGATACTGAGAGCAAAGACGAGCGTCTGGAAAAGGAAGCCATTGGCGGATAAGGAATAGCTTTCAAGTAAGGAATTGAAAAGCCACATCTGTTCCGGCGTTCGCGGGGAGCGAAGTGGAAAGACTGCGGTGGCTGAGGAGATAGGTCTGGCGAAGTTTTTGTTCCGGTGTGTGCTGGGATTTCGGTGGAAGCGCTGGTGTGTGGAAGGAGATGTTTGATGCAGATTTACAGGCTGGGCGAAGGGACTACGGATATTGAGCGGAACTCAACTCAGAGATAAGTGGAAGATCATACATGCTGCAGTGTTGTTGTGATCCTGTTATATGTATTGAAGGAATTGGAGACGTCGAATGGACTTACCAAGTGAATCTAAAGTGAGGACGCGGAGATGGAGGATTGAAACAGCTGTTGAGAGGTACTGTGCAAAGAGAGAAACAGTGTGATCTATCAGAACTCGTTTTGTAGTGTACTGCCATCCTTATCTCTGCCCTACTATTGTCTGAGTTTGTCTGTGTGCAGTAGCGTTAAGTGCTTATTCATCACCCAATCTGTTTCAGTCACTGTGTGTGTGGGAATAGTGGAGGAGTGGGAGGAGTCCTGGGATCGTGGCATCTATGCCTTCACGTGGTGTTCTCCTGCCTCTGTTGTCTGTTCATCCAGGTCTCGAACCCAGGCTGAAGCTGTGATTCTGACCCTAGTTCACTGTGAGTGAGTACACGTGGAGCATTGTCGTGCTGTGCTGTCCTCAGTGTTTGTCAGTAACCATAGCCTAGGCCGAGAAAAGAGCCCTGTGTACCAGGAGCCGAGTGGTGGCATTGGGCGGCCGTTTCTTACCTGTACACAAAGGACCGGTTTCACCCTCCTACGCCTGTGTAAAGAGGTGTCATATGTTCTGCTGTATATCTAGTGGAGTTGATAAACGTGAGTGAAGTGTGTGTTTTCTGCTACCAGCCTACAGGTCCAGAGCCAAGGGCTCGTATCGACGTGGGACTGTTTCCACTGACCGTTGGAAAGCGTCTGGGAGTTCTCCGTAAGTCTGCTTGCAAGCGGAACATTACGATTTGGTTGTGGCCACATACGTTTCCTCCACCCGTTTGTGCTTTGAAGAGCTAAAGCCCAGTGCATCCACCCGCTTGCTGTAAGTTAAGCTTACCTGAATACTCACCCGTAAAGCCTCCTTGCCCGCCTAAAGCTAAAGCCCAGTGAATCCACCTGTTTGTACTTCGAAGAGCTACAGCCCAGTGTGTCCACCCGCTTGTTGTAAGTCAAGGTTACCCGAATACTCATCTGTAAAGTCCCCTTGCCTGCCAAAGCTGAAGTCCAGTGTGTCCACCTGTCTGCTGTAAGTTAAGTTTACCCGAATACTTACCTGTAAAGTCCCCTGACTGCCCAAGTTAAAGGCCCCGTGTACTCACCTGTATGCCAAAAGTTAAAGGCCCCATGTACTTACCTGTCTGTCCAAAGTTAAAGGCCTCGTGTACTCATCGGTCCACCTGCTGAATGCCTGAAGCTATGAGCTGTGCTATGTGCC
This sequence comes from Misgurnus anguillicaudatus, assembly GCF_027580225.2. NCBI lineage: Eukaryota > Metazoa > Chordata > Actinopteri > Cypriniformes > Cobitidae > Misgurnus > Misgurnus anguillicaudatus. Next base: position 14,347,223 of record NC_073360.2, on the reverse strand, counting down.
TGCATACCCACCTGAATGCCCCTGTGTGCGCCCAAGAGACGAAGGCCAGAGGACTTGATGCTCTTTTAAATATTTAAATCCCCTTTTTTGTTTTTAATATTTAATAAAAACTGTTAAACTTTTATACCTATCGTCTGTCTGGTCATTGGGGTGTTTTGGGACCTCCTCTGGGTGGAAACAGAAGGAGGAGGGTGACCCGCGACAGGGGCAGTCCGCTCCCAGCTGTGACATATGCTCATTTACCAGCTCCCCTAGAGTTAAACATTTAATTTTTACCTTTTTAAAATCAGCTGATCTCTGGGTCTGGTGATACCACTTTTAGCATAGCTTAACACAATACATTGAATCTGATTAGACCATTAGCATCGCACTCAAAAATAACCAAATACTTTCGATATTTTTCCTATTTAAAACTTGACTCTTCTGTAGTTACATTGGCCCTCATTTATCATTCTTGCTTAAAAACGGCCATATATGTTGGCGTAAGATTATGCTTACACTCCTCTCACCGCCTGATTTATGAAGCTGTGCGTACCTTTGAAATTCAGGTGTAAGCAATTCCTGCCCTTCATAAATGCCGTGGCTAAAACGATCGTCATTAGAATAACACGCTCATATAAATTCAAGTCTCCACTTCCCCCACGCCCTCATTTTACACCATTGACACACGGAAGACGGCAAAGAAGAGAAACCGGGGAAGTGGAAAGAAACAAAATTGTTTTATTTGAGTTTAAAGGCGGAGTCCACGATGTTTGAAAAACGTTTTGGAAAAGGAGACGGGCCGACTACCAAAACACACGTATAGCCAATCAAATCAAATCAAATGCCGGGTTGCGTATGTGTGGGGCGGGTCTATCAACATAAGGTCCAGATTCTATTGGGGTAGGGGCGTTTTTGTTTAGGTGATTTCAAATATCAACATTGGCTTTCAAACATCATGGACTCCGCCTTTAAAGAGTGGGATTAAAGACACATTAATAATTGCATGACAATTTGTATTATTATTATTATTATTATTATTATTATTATTATTATTATTAGGGCTGTCAAAATAAATAATTTCGATTAATTATTCTGAGAAAAAATAACGTGTTAAAAAAAATAACGCAGATTAATCCATTCCGTATTGACCTTGTAAAATGAAGGAGGTAGACGAGAACGCGCTGGCGGTGACGTGTATTCACCTTTTTAAATGGGATGTGATCAAAGCCTGGAGTGGAGCCAAATCACGTTCCTCTCTCCACTGTAAGCGTTCTGTAATCACTACGCACCGGATCCACTTCGGGTTTTCTGGCTGTAGTGCGTAAGATGAGGTAAAACTTTATTTCAGCTAGCTGTCAGGATTCTGCCGGAATCTTGTTTAGTATTAATATGTAGTTAATTGTGGCAGGATTCTGACAGTACTATGTTTTTGTGTGGGAAAGCGTGATCTGGGTATTGTTATATTAGACCATGTTTTTCCCGTGTCACGTGACTTTTTCCCCGCTCCCTTGTATTCTCTTGTCTTTGTGTTAGTCGTCATTTTTCCCCGCTCCCTTGCATCCTCTTGTCTTTGTTTTAGTGTTAGTGTCTTTTGTGGTCTTGTTTCTCTTGTTGTTCATGTTTATATGTATTTATGTATTTATATATATATTTATTTATTTATGGATTTTCTGGGGCCAGTTTCAGAAAGGTGGTTAACTGCAAACTCTGAGTTTGTTAACCCTGAAATGAGGGAAACTCTGTTTCAAAAAGGGAGGTAGGTTAAAGGCGGAGTCCACGATGTTTGAAAGCCAATGTTGATATTTGAAATCACCCAAACAAACACCCCAGCTACAAATTAAAAGTTCTAAGAACGTTCTCTAAAGTTCCCAATGTTCCCAAAAACATTCTGCCAATGTTAAAAGTGACTAGTTTTTTTTTAAGTTCTAAGAACGTTTCTGTGTTTTCTGAACGTTAGAGTAATGTTACATTTTACCATTTTTAAACGTTATGACAATGTCATGTTTTAATGTTCACACAATGTTTAAAACAACAACTGTTTATTATATTGACTTGTTTGATTGTTATGTAAATGATAGAGAAACATTGCATTTTATTATTTTAGAAAACATTATTTCTGAATGTTCAGTAAATTAATTAGGTGATGATCTTTACCATTATGTACCAAGCACCACAGAATTACACTATTAACTTTTCATAACAAATGTGGTGCATTAACACAATGTTAACATAACCAGGGAATAAATTAGCAAGCAAAAAGTCAAGTGTCAAGAGTCCAACTAAAGCAAGCACTAATCACAATAAGGGTTACTTAAAATGAAACAAAACATCAACATCTAAACCTAATAAGTGAATTGTGTTTCCTACAGCAATATATTTACTAAACATTCAGTAATAATGTTTTCTAAAATAATAAAATGCAATGTTTCGCTATCATTTACATAACAGTCAAACAAGTCAATATAATAAACAGTTGTTGTTTTAAACATTGTGTGAGATTAAAACATGGCATTGTCATAACGTTTAAAAATGGTAAAATGTAACATTACTCTAACGTTCAGACAACACAGAAACGTTCTTAGAACTTAAAAAAAAACTAGTCACTTTTAACGTTGGCAGAATGTTTTTGGGAACATTGGGAACTTTCAGAGAACGTTCTTAGAACTTTTAATTTCTAGCTGGGACGCCCCTACCCAATAGAATCTGGACCTTCTGTTGAAAGACCCGCCCAACACATACGCAACCCGGCATTTTATTTGATTTCATTGGCTATAAGTGTGTTTTGGTAGTCGGCCCGTCTCCTTTTCCAATGAATTTTTCAAACATCGTGGACTCCGCCTTTAAACCTGAGATGGCGGGGTAAGTCAAGCCTGTTTCAGAAGGAGAGGTAACTTATACGCAGAGTCTGTTTCCAGAGTAACTTACTCTGTGAACCTAACCTGGTCGGGAGCAGGTTTTATCCTGTAAACTCTGAGTTTCTTGTGGTCTCCTCCCCTTTTTTAAAGGAGTAGCAGTGTTTAATCTTGTTAGTTGCTTTAGTACATTCAATCATTGCGCACATTTTTATTATGTAACTTACACTGTAAAATATTTTTAGCTGTCTTTAAGTTATAATTAAATTGCCAGTGCAAACCATTTTAACTTACTACTTTATATATTTATATATTACACTAAACTTTCAACAAAAAAATTTAAACGGTAATTTGAAATGACTTGTAAAGCTAATATGATATACTTAGGTGCATAGATCGTCTTAGTGACTAAAATGTCATGTACTTTTATAGGGAATCCTGTAGATGATGATGTTGCATTCATTTGTAGAAAGTTAGATTTATGTTGCGAGTGGATTTTGAGACCCCAAGTGGTTTTTTGTCATATCCACTTACAAAATGTGAGCGAAATTATTATTTTTTTTGCAGTCATTTTAGATATAAAAATATCCTTATATGACTAATATCACTCTTTATGGTGCTCTTACATCTATACAGTTGCCTTGACATTTCTTATGGATCTACTCGTCATTACCGCTGGTCTAGGGGTAGTGCTGTGTGCAATAGTTAGGGCAGACGTACTGTCGGCGATCGGAGTTCGAATCCCGGCTCGGTGAACTTTTGTTTTATTCATGACAAACATTTGTAAAGTTCGTAGCCTTATATGACAAAGTATTATGCTTAATTTCATTTTTAGCTGAGCTGCTGTCATCTTTTTGTCCATGGGATTGCATCTGCATGTAAATGAATATAATAACGTACAGTCCTCAGTTTATTTACTTCGGATATTTTAACTGTGAAGAAAAATTAAATGTACGCATTTACTAGAGTAGCAATTTACAAAAACAACTCTTTTCTTTCAAATATATGCTCGTAGTTGCATTACACTTGCAGTAACACCTTCAATTTTAGTAGTAAAAATGATTAAGACCTCTTTGTCACGTGCTGTTGCCATGGTAAATCGTAAAATCTGAGCTCCATTGATTATGGCTTTTCATTGTGGCTGTGCACGCGCTTAACTCAGAATCAACCTACTCAGAGTCGATTGAACTAAATCAAGCATCGCGTTAGTTCAGGCATGCCACGTCAGTCAAGCATGCATCAGTTGATAATCAGCTGTTCATGACGCGCACCAATCATTCACGACATCCGTAACAACCGACTTTTTAAATTCCCATTCATTGAGCCGCTTTCTAGCGCATTGCTCCTGCCGTTGCTGCTGCTGCTGCCATTTAAACTGAATGTAGGCAATGAAAATACTGCTACTATTAGCACTGCTCATACTCACCATGTCTGATCCGAGCTCCGAAGAAGATCTGATCATCTCAGAAAACTCCCCAGAAAACAACGATCCCGACCAGGGCCCATCTGTTCGCAGAAGCTCACGGCTAGCCAATAAAACGCCTCCTCCTATTTCAGATTGGCCCACTGAGAAAATTCTCGCAACCTTGTACAGCCAAAAAATTCAGGTGCCGCTGGGAATTAGTCATGATCAGTTATTTCAGATATTACTGAAAAACATCCCTGATTTACCTCCAACTCAATCTACTCCAACATCCGGCCCCAAAAGGCCACCGCAAAAAGAAAACACCTCAACAACCCGTCGGTTTCAAAGAAAAAGACAAATCGACCTGAAAAACACCTCTTTACTTCAGGAAGATCCCGTGATGTCAGCCCTTCAGAACATTCAATTATCTCTCTCCAATCTCGACACCAGGTTGCAAGTTCTGGAAAATCAACCTTCATCGATTCCCAATACGGCCATCGCTTCACCAACACCTGCTCAAACGGTTCCCGATGCTCCCGCTTTCTCTTCAGCAGCCACCACGGGACTAGGTCTCCTTCCACGTGGGACTTTAGCAACGGCTCTCCCAGCACCTACTGCCGGTGCCCCCTTCTTTCCACCCGCTGCTGCTATTTCTCCCCATATGTGTGCTTAGATCCTCGCAGGTAATGATGTTAATCTGATTAAGATCCTGCTGTGCTCAGAAGTTCAGGATAAACGCATGGTTGACTGTGGGGACCAGTGTTGGGTAAGTTACTCAAAAAAAGTAATTTATTACTAGTTACTAATTACATCTTCAATCATGTAATTAGATTACTTTACAAATTACTCTCTCCAAAAAGTATTTAAATACTTATTACTAATTACTTTGTAAATCCTATTTAGTACATGATACAAGGATAGGCTTGAAATGGCTCGATAAAATAATATATAAAAGTACATCAATTATTCTGGTCCCACTTTAGGGTCCAATTCTCTAACTTTTAACTACTTTTTCCTCAATATACTCCAACTACTGCTTATTAATACTAAAGAAGTTGTTAATTTTAAGTATTGGTAGAAATGGGGAGGGTTAAGGATGTAGAATACGGTTTTGCAGAATCAGGCATTAATATGTGCTATTAAGTATTAATAAACAGCAGCATCTCATTAATATTAATGCTAATAATCAACCAGTTTATGTGAGAATTGTAAACTAAAACCATGTTAAATCCAATATATTATACATAATTGTTTTACATACAAAGTATTTAGTTACATCAGAAGTAACTGTAATTAGATTACAATAAAAATAAGAGTAATCCCTTACTTTACTTTTTCAAGGATAAAGTAATTCAATTACAGTAACTAATTAATTACTAGTAACTAGTTACACCCAACACTGGTGGGGACATATCTGTTTTGTTAAAAGATAATGACCAAAGGCTGTCAAACTGTTTAACTATGCCTGAGTTTAATGTCGCTTTTGGTGTTTTTAGAGATGTAATCTGCGAAATGTATCCGGAGCGTAGGGCAGAACTGGACACCTATCTAGCTATCATCTCAGATCTCGCAATGACTGACTTTATTTTATGAGTACCATAAATCTTTCTCGGCTAAGTCAGCTATGTATATTCAAAGGTTCAACCAAAGACTGGACTGGTCTGCCGTGGACTTAGCACTTATTAGTAGACATTTTACCGGGCATCGTGCATTGTCTTGCTCTTTATGCGGCTCTTTAACGCACACTCCTTCTCTGTGCCCGAGATCCGCAAAATCCACTACTCCAGCAGGTCGCTTTTCTAAAGCCATTGATGAAGAAAAGGTCATACCTATGATTCATACTCCCATGTGTTATAATTTCAATGAAAGTGTGTGCAGGTTTCCTAACTGTAAGTTTATTCACGCTTGCAGTTATTGCGATGACGGGCATTCAAAGTCCGTGTGTCCCAGGAGAATGCACGTTCAATCCAAAAAGAAAAAATAAAGCCAACGCCTGTCAATGTTCCTGAACTTGACAAAGCATTGAAGAAGCATCCAAATCGCTGTTTCGTACATTATTTGATAACCGGACTTGTTCAAGGTTTCCTAGCTGGTTTAACAATGCTTCCCCTTAAATCACACATTTGTAATAATCTTCAGTCATCTCTCAAAGAACCTGAAATAGTTGATAGTTTGCTGGCTAGAGAGATTGAAAAAGGCTATATGATCGGTCCCTTTGAAAATTCCCCATTTTCAGTCTTTAGGATAACCCTTTAGGTGTAGCCACAAGGAAGTATTCGGGGAAAAAACGTTTAATCAAAGACTTATCAGCTCCTCATAACAACGAACATGTTCCAAGCATTAACAGCTTAATTCCGCTCCCCAATTTTTCCTTGTTTTATGCTTCGGTGGACAATGCAATTCAGTTCATTAAAACAGTCGGGAAAGGGGAATGGCTGGGCAAAGCCAACATCGTAGATGCTTTTAAAATCATGCCGCTTCATCCGTCCCAATGGCATCTGTTCGGAGTACAATGGCGTAAAGAAATTTACTTTTCCGTCAGACTCACGTTCGGCTGTCGTAGTAGCCCACGTATCTTCGATACTTTGTCAGAAGCTTTATGCTGGATTCTTTTAAATAATTGCAAGCTGCCTTTCGTGCTTCATCTGTTAGACGATTTCCTGGTCGTAGACTACCCAAATTCACAACCAGAGCGATGCATCAATATTTTGAAAGAAACTTTTAAAAAACTAGGTATTCCCCTCTCAGTAGAAAAAACTGTGGGTCCAGCAAATACGATAGAATTCCTCAGAATTAATCTAGACAGCAACCTTACGCAAGCTTCGTTGCCCCTCGATAAACTCGATCGCATTAGGGAAGTTATGAGAGATTGCTTGAAGCGCGACTCTATTACTAAAAAAGAAAACTGCTTTCTCTTTTAGGGCATTTAAACTTCGCTATGCGGATCAACCCGCAAGGTCGCTCTTTCATTTCCAGACTCCTCGACCTCTCAAAAACGGTTGAGAAATTGCATGATTCTATTAAGTTAGATTCCGGTTGCAAATCCGATCTACATTTTTGGTCACTCTTATGCGAAGGATGGAACGGGGTTTCTTTTTTTTACAATGATGCGGTAGAGACGTCCGTCGCGCTCAAATTCTTCACTGACGCCGCTCCTTCGAGCGGATTTGGAGGAATTTTTAATAATCAATGGTTCGCTAGCGCTTGGCCAAAAGAATTATCGACTCTCACCACAAACACTCTTTCTACAGCATTGTTAGAATTATATCCCGTCGTCGTGGCGTGCATTCTTTGGGGCGATCAGTGGTGCAGGAAACAAATTCTCGTGTATTGCGATAACGAAGCAACCGTTCACGCCGTTGAGGCGTCTTATGGGGACGTGCATTACTGGCAACTTCATGCTGCGCGCAGCTCACATACCTGGCCTCGATAATAAAATAGCTGACTGTCTGTCTCGTTTTAAATTTCAGGAGTTCAAAACACTGTGCCCAGATGCCTCTCCTTCAAGCCTGCCTTGCCCAGCATTCGCCCTGACTGTTCTCGACTAAGCACCACTCTGCAGTCTTACCTTTCCGCAGCTTCACAGTATATGAGATCAAGTTTAGCCAAATCCACATTAAAAGTTTATGACTCTGCATGGATTCGATTCACTAGCTACTGCGTAATTTTTTCAACCCCTGTTTTGCCTGTTAATATTTCAATGGTGTGTGCATATATCATGCATTGTCTTTTAACACAAAAAATGCAACATTCCTCTATTAAAAGTCAAGTTTCAGGCATTCAGTTTCATCTAAGATGCTTGGATCCATCCGTTTGCAGTCTGCTGGGGCATCCATCTGTCCGCTTGCTCCTCGATGGCATCAAGAAAGAAGCACCAAAAGGCAAAGACAAATGACTCCCTCTCACTCTTTCTAAAAAATTGGTTACTAAACTGAGGCAGGGGTGCTTTAGTCCTTACGTGGATTCACTCTTGGAAGCTGTGTTTCTCTGTGCTTTCTATGGTTTTCTCAGGGTTGGTGAATTCACTACACGCAAAAATAATTTTGATGCCTCACATGACCTCACGGTGTCCGATATCACTCTCAATGAACATTATTTTTCTATTTTCCTTAAACACTCAAAATGTGACAAAGATTCTAAAGGTATTCCAGTCGTAATTGCTCGTAGTAATACAGATTTTTGCCCTTTTCATTCCATGTCCTGGTATCTGGGTTTTCGCCCTCATGCACGTCCTGACAAACCGTTATTCATAACTGAGGAGAGAAAAGCCATGTCGAGATCCTGGTTTGCCGCTCGTCTACGCTTGGTCTGCCAATCATGCGGTCTCTCACCAGAACTTTACACCTCGCACTCCTTTCGTATCGGAGCAGCTACAACAGCAGCTTCGGTTACAACGATCCCCACATTGAAAAATTTGGGACGATGGTCCTCTGTAGCATACGAACGTTACGTTCGTCCAGGAATCAAGGACATTTTAGATGCGCAAAAAGTTATGGATTCAATGTAATTATGGTCAGTCATTGATGTTTTTTTTATATATATATATTTTATTTAACCTTTATTTTGTTTGTTTTTATTTTGTTTTTGTTATTTCTCTCCTCTCTGTATGTTTGAATATCAAGCCGAATGAGCAACCAGCGTTTTCTACAGGGCGCATGCTTCCCCTGTCGTGATATAGGGTTGGATGTGGATATAGGCTACAACATGCTTGTTGTTACATTGCTGCTGCAGGGGTGTAGCTTCACCCTTTACGATTCCCCCTTTAATTGACTCCGCAACATGCTTGTTGCAAATATGCCGCTATTTGCTCCGCATGGGGTGACGCTTCCCCCGATCTCGATTAGATCCGGTTGTACTAGCTTCATACTGCGACAGTTATGTTGGGGTTTTTTTCGCCATATGGTTTGTTTTGGGGGTCTATTTTATTTTCTATCCGCTGCTCTCCAGGCTCTGTCTATGCATGCGCATGGACAGGCGAGTGAAATCTTTGCCCAGAACAGAACCATACCGCCAACACTAACTGTATGCATATAATGTAATAAATCATTATTTGACAAAGTGGTCCTGACTGAAATCAAGCATCGCGTTAGTTCAGGCATGCCACGTCAGTCAAGCATGCATCAGCTGATAATCAGCTGTTCATGACGCGCACCAATCATTCACGACATCCGTAACAACCGACTTTTTAAATTCCCATTCATTGAGCCACTTTCTAGCGCATTGCTCCTGCCGTTGCTGCTGCTGCTGCCATTTAAACTCCCTCCTCCAACCCCAACTCCACCTAGCCGGAACCTGTTGTTCGTTTGTACCAATATAGCGCTATCTTCATCTTGCATTCCAATCTTTCTCTCTCTCTCTCCCCCTCTCTCTATCTTTATTTATCTATTTATTTTTATTTATTATTATTATTATTTTACTCTTATTTATTTATTTATTTTATCAAACTTGTAAGTTAGCACATTAATACTATGTATGATTAGCCTATTTGTTCTGCTGTTCTTCTGTTCTATGGGGGGGTCTATTTTATTTTCTATCCGCTGCTCTCCAGGCTCTGTCTATGCATGTGCATGGACAGGCGAGTGAAATCTTTGCCCAGAACAGAACCATACCGCCAACACTAACTGTATGCATATAATGTAATAAATCATTATTTGACAAAGTGGTCCTGACTGAACTCAAATGAGCTGTTCTGTAACCGAAAACTCAGAGTTTACTATCTCAGAGTAAGTCAACTCAGAGTTCAAGTTTAAACTCAGAGTTGGTTGAACCTCCTTATTGAAACAGGCCCCTTGTCTTGTCAGTGCTTTGTTTTTCCTTGTTGTGTTGTGTTTAGTTCACAGATTCACATGCGCGCCTCACACAGGTGTTCCTGGTTCTCTGTGATTTTCTCACCGCGTCATCTCACCTGAAGCTTGTTTGTTCCCAATCGGCAGTTGTATAAAGCTCTCTTTGTTCCCCTCAGCAAGTCCGTCATTAAATGTACTGGATGTGCTGTTGATGTATGTTGCCGTATCTTGTCTTGTCAAGTTATCTTTAATATATTATTCTGTGTTATCTTCTGTTTGCTATTTCAGAGATACAGCTGCTGTTCGATCTTCTGTGGATGTTTATTTCTCCGCTGTGGATGTTTATTTCTCCACTGTGGATTTACTACCTGCTATTGGATTTATAAAGACTATGTTTTCTCAGAGACTTTTGCCATCTGTTTTGGAGCTCTCAGCAAGCAGCAGAGTTTTCGCCCTTATGGATATGCCCGGATGCGGGATCTAATGACTGTTTCTCTGTATATCCATAGATTGCCGTGGAAAGCCTGTCTGGCTCAGCCCATCAACCCCTCCTGTTTCTGCACCTGTGGTTTCCCGCTGCGGAGGCTTGGTAATTCGGTTGGTCTCTCCCCGGTGGTAGGGTAGAGAGTGTCCGATCGTTCGTGCTGCGGCGCGGACAGGAGCGGCCTACGTGCCTCGCCCCACATCGGAGCTTTCCCAGTTCATCCTGCGTCCGTGTCCAGAGGCGGGGTTTCTCGTGCCGGTGTCCATAGCCGGGGATTCTCTCTCTCTTTTCTCCGACGGCAGCCCTCTTTTTCTTCTATTTTGTTGTCAAATAAAAGTACCTTTTGCATTGGGATCCTGACTCTTTCGTTCCTTGCACTAGCATGGACATACTTATAATGCAGAAAGGCTCCGATGTTTTGGAGATCGATAAAGATGTAAAAGGCCAATGGAGATTGACTTGGCTTAGCGAAATGATGAAGATTGGCAAGCCTTTCAGTTTGTGGGATAAGAAAACCAAAACATCCAGGTAACTTGCGTGTCTTTGCACAGTATAGGTCTCCTGTATTTTGTGGGTAAAAATGGGTAAAATTTTGACTGCTATGTTGATCTAACCAGTGGCTGATAAAACGGGTTTGATTGCCTTGTGGGTAAACTTCATCTGGCGTCACAAGAACCAAGAGGCAGATGACATCCAAATCCTGTTAGACTGATTCGAGAAATCAAAAGAGGAGATGTGGTACTTTGATGTCATCCAACTGTCAGTTCTTGCAGTTGCATTTGCACGTGGTCACAAAAACGTAACATTTGTACATGTATTTAAGCACCGCAGCTAAAAAACAAGTGATTTTAAGCCATTCAAACACAAATAACTGCTAAATGCGTCCGCTGTTTCTGTGTCAGAGGAGTACTACATAAAGTGTCATTTAAAGGAATTTTTTTCAATTTAGTCCATGACAAAGCATCCAGTAGTTAACATTAATCCAGACGTACGAGCACGCCCGTAATACCAAAGGTAAAGGGGCTGATTTTTTATTTAAGGTTTATGTTTAATTGCACACAATTGATATTGGACTGTTAAACTTTTGGTAAATCTTCCTGAAGCACTTTCTTTCCTTAGCATATTACTGTAGGTCATTTTTGTTGATTGTTATGGCCAATATTTGAACAGTGAAAATACTGTAATAAAAGAGTTTTTGAACTTTAATGTCACTAATGCTGATTATTCACTGATTCATTTAAATAGAAATATTTAATACTTTCACACCAAAAATTATGTATGCGATTAATCTAGATTAATTAATCACAGAGTATGTAATTAATTAGATTAAACATTTTAATCGATTGACAGCCCATATATATATATATATATATATATGCCTATACATTGTTTATATGTATACATGTATTTGTGTATTTATACATACATAGTGATTATACACAATACACACAAATATATGCAAAGATGTATGCAAACTTCTATTTTGTATGCAATAATATCAACTTATATCAATTATATATCAACCTTAATATTAACCTATTACATAGGGTTGCCACCTGTCCCGGTTTTACCGGGATTGTCCTTTTTAATAACCTGTCCTGGGAAATGTATCAACTGTCCCGGGACACTGTTTGCCTGGGTCTGGTGACATGGCCCCATGGAAGAGAATTTTGAAAAAAATAACCCCTGAAATGAAGACTTCTGGTGAAAATAGTGGAAACTAATTAATACATTTAGATAAATATAATTCATACAACTTCTTAGGTCTAAATATTTAATGAATAGCAAAGTATGCCTAATAAGTATACAAGACTGAACCACATAGATGTGAAATATAAAGGCTATCATGATAATTTTGCCAACAATGAACCATGGTTTTAATTTAAGTTTATAATACGTCCTCTACAAAGACCCCACCCCTTTTAAACCTTGAGCTATCTAAATCCATAATTATTGAATAAGAAACCCATCAGAAATGATTGACACATTATACCGTCGAGGGAGCGGGACACGGGAACAGAGGGAGAGCACTGGAGAGATAGGCTAAACCTGTACTATCTTTTTTAATATAATCACTTTCTTATCAACTATATTTGAGTTTTTAAAATCCACATAATTACATACCATATGAGCCTCTGGAGACGACTGACGGACAATGAACCTTGACATTGCTCCATCCTGTGCCCGCAGCCTCACGCTCCTCTTGTGATTATCTCCTTATGCGTGCTGCTTTATATCACACATTAATTTTCATAATAACGGAACAAACTGCGTTCCGTATCAGTTCAATACGGAACAAGAATTTTATGTGTCAAATACAGGACGATTCCTTATTATACGGAACGGTTGGCAACCCTATGTAAGACAGAGAGCATCCTGATTGGCCTGTTTCAGGACATCAACCAATCAATTGTCAGTGTGGACGGGCTTTTATCTCTTCTCCCAAACCAATCTAATCAGTGTATCTAGAAACAGGAGCGCCATGGCAGAGGGAGAGTGCCCCAAAAGCGAAAATATAAGACACATTTTACACCAGACTACACAAAAGTGTATCCCTGTCTTAAAAGAGTTAAAATCTTGCATGGTGTAGAGTTTGTAACAGTGACTTCAGCTTTTCCCATGGCGGGTTAAATGATTGTAAAATACATGTTGAGGTGAGTTCAACAAGTTTAATTTCATGTGCATATTTGCTAGTTGCTATTTATACCTGTTTAAAGTTGCAATGGAATATAAATAAAAACAGTTTACATAAATAGCATAAGCAGCTTTAATAAATTGTAAACTTGATTTACATATTTTAACATAATGAACAAATAATTGGGTAACACTTTACAATTAGGTTCATTAGTTAACACATGAACTAATAATAAACTGCACTTATAGCATAAAGCAATTTTTTATCTTTGTTAATGTTAATAATTAGGGCTGTCAAAAGATTAATCGCGATTAATCTTTTGACAGCCCTATTAATAATACGTTTATTTAAATCTTAATGCACTGTGAACTAACATGAATAAACCATGAACAGCTGTATTTTTATTTACTAACGTTATCAAAGATTAACAAATAAAGTAACAAATGTACTGCTCACGGTTAGTTAACAAATAAGAATTGAAAAAAAAGAGAATTGTAAAGTGTTGCCAATAATGGCATAGGCCTATAGAAATATTATGCTATGGGGGGGGGGGTGGCTTGTGAGCAAACCAATTGGCCGGGTCATCGATATGTCCAGGTTTTTTATCAGACATGGGTGGCAACCCTACTATTACATCTTAATTTCAACACAAAGTGTAATTTCACAGCTCTCTCATGTGTCTTATTCATACTGCTTCATAGGATGATCGCTCCACTCGGGAAGATGAGAGATCTTCTGTTCAGTGCTGGGCTCAATCGGCCAACCCCAGGCTTTGAAGAAGGACGACAGATTCATGTTCACCACCTTGGAGAAGGTCTCAGCGTACAGATTCATCTTGCCTGAATTGTTATTGGGCACTCCAGTCATGTCATGATAGGCAGCAAAAACCTTCTTAAAAGCATCCCAGCCAAATTTGTCTTGAAGCTTAAAAATATTAAGTGCGTATATAATTATGAATACAGTGATGATAAAAAGTCATCATTTTTTATTTTCTTATTTTCAATGATTATCTTCCATAATATAAAATGAGTTTTTTAATAAGTTTATAAAAGCTGCCATCCATAATGTTTTTTTTATTACAAATAAAAAACTATTGAGCAAGTACAAAATAATTTTCACAACTGTCTACAATTGGCAATTGTGAGCATATAATAATGGTTTTCAATTTAAGCTGTCAGGTGCGATTTTGCAAGTAATGTTAATTTGAGTTGAACTGATTTAAAGAAAATAACTCCTCAAGTACTTGCAGTTTATGTAAGTTCAAACCGAGTTAGCAAAAAAAAAGTTATGGGTTGCAGCTTTAACAAAAACAAACAATATTGCTTTGAGCTTATTTAAAAATCTATCCAAATATAACAAAAAAGTACAATATTAAAATTTAATGATGTGTGAAAAAAACATAAAACTATACAGTCTGTTCCTACCTGCATATAAGTCTCCAGTGCTGTCCACATGGCCCATTTTTTTAAATCCCTGCCACCTTGAACATAATCTCTGGTGCGATTGTGACGATTTTTTTGGGTCATGTTTGGGTGAGCAGTAGCCCGGTCGATACCAAGCACCTCCTCATGCACATACACTGACCACAGGTTGCAGGTGCAATCAGTTGTGTGTGGACGAAACTCCCAAACTCCACGCTGCTGGTTATGACCAAGCTCATGCATAAATCCCCACAAATCACGTCTATTGGCTTTCTTTGGATTCATCAGGCCTGAGGCGGAGGTGGAGTGCATCATGATGGGATATCCAGAATGCATAAAGCCTAAGTGAGAAAAAATTAGCACTGTATGAAAACATTCTGGTCAGGGCTGGCGTTGAGAAACCCTGGTTTAACAGAACACTTTAAATGTATATTACCCAGAACTATACACACTGTACACTGTGTCAAGATCATTTAATGATTTTGTGGTTACACAGATTTAATACAAAAGTACATATGCAGTACCCAAAAGTGTCAGCAAACCATGGGGCAACTCACTGTTCAGAGAACAGTGAATTCTCCAAAAATAGTTTTTGTGATATTTCATTACTGTTTTTTTTTTTCCAAATTGCTAACACACTATGGGGCGGTTTTCCTGGTTTAGATTAACCCAGGACTAGGCCTTAGGTATATTGGGACATTTAAGTAGTTTTTACAAACATACCTTACAAGAACCAATACTGGTGTACATCTTGAGACAAAACAATGGCACCAATATATGTTAAGATGTTGCGAGCCGTTTTTGACTGAAGGCAGCTCAAATATGCATTTTGAGTCTGGGACAAGGATATGTACGGGAAACCACCCCTAAAAGTGTTACTTGAAGCCAACTTAGTGAAACCTTGTAATCATATATCTAATCTTTAGACCAAGCCTACAAAATTGCAAACACATTACAGGCTTTTAAGTCAGTTTGCAATTGTAAAACACATTTTTTTTGCAAAACTCTAAACACAGTTCCCTGCATTAGATACATTATTGAAAACTAACAGCTCTTAGAGGCTGTTTACACTTGGTATTAAGATGTGTTTTCATCGATCTGATCTCAAGTGTACGAGAGAGACACATTACGTTTACACCTGGTATTTAAATCCGTCTCTTTTGTCCACTTTCGACCTCTTCTGTGCTGAATACTATGAGGGGGTGGTCTGTGAGACTGTGGGCGAGTCTCTCTGCTGTCATTCAAATACGAGCGAGAGTAATTGAGTTTATATGGACGCAAACTAATATTATGTGAGAGTGCACTGCTTGTTTAGCAAGTAAACATACTGCACAGTGTTTTGTACATGAGTATGTAAGAGCTTTCTTTGAATTTTCAGCGCAATTGATGAAATAGGATCGTGCAACTTTCACACGCTTTCAAAACGAAACTACGGAGATCAGCCGCTTAGTTTTATCAATGAAAGCCTAAAAATAGCGCTGTTCACCGAATGTTCACGCCAGAAGTAAAAAAAGACGTAAAACTTGTGTTTAATACCTCAGATTAGATAAATGGGCAGAGAGAAGGCGGTCGCGTGTGGCTGTTCGAACGCATTCAACCACATGTGCGTTCCGCAACTCCAAAGCGATCCGATCGAAAGTGTTTTCGACTACCTCTGAAAGTGGTTGAAAGTGGTCGAAAGTGGACGAGCTCAAAACGATTTGACTCCGTTTACACCTGGCAGTAACGTTGTCCACATGTGATCCGATCGATGAAAACACATGTTAATGCCAAGTGTAAACAGCCTCTTAGTTTCATTGGAAAAATACTGCCATTGAAAAATGGCTCACTCATTTACTGATGATTAACTAGACAAAGTTCTTACGTGTGAAAACACTTGTAGCTAATTTGTTCACTTAGAAATCAGAGCTTGAGCACCATATATAGGCTTTTAAATGACTTTCTTGTAAGCAATTTGATTTTTTGTCTTGCATTGACACCTTACGTCATTTATATAGTTTTAGTTTTTTTCACCACCTGAAAACACATGCAGAATGTTTAGAATTATTAAACCTTTAATGAAGTCATATGGACTGCCATTGTAATCCACCTATTGTAAGCAGCTCTCAGTAAATTGTTGTTTACTTTTCTGTATTGAAAAAGAAAAATGTCAGATTGAGATTGGAATGACATGAGAATAAGTGGATGTTGTCAGCATGCTCTTTTTTGAGTAAATATTTAAAAGCAGTTCATACCGGCAGAGATCTGAATATCTGCAACAAATCGCTCCTTGCGGGGGAACTTATGAGGTATTGCTGCCAGGTCAGCTATGCCTCTCATTATTGAATCCCAACTTTTGGCCACCTCATCAGGACGATCCAGAGTCCGTATCACATTTGAATCTAATGTGATGATGATGTTCTCAAACTCAAGCTCCGCCCAGGGGGCTGGCGCCTGACGGATCCCACCAACCCAGTCAGCTACACTGGTCTCTCCTGAAGGGACAAAAGCAAGTTAGCATTTCAGATTTTACTATAGTCCTTGACGCTTGATGTAACAAGCTTAAACATATCACACACATATGCATCTCATTATGATACTCATTGAATATTTATTCCTTTTAGACAGATATGGATTATTGAACCAAATAACTCAAAACAAAATATCACAGAATTACAATATCTCTGTAGATGGTTGCACTGTTGTTCCATCTTCTGTGGTCAAAAATAAATATGTATTGTTTGATAGCAATCAAAAAAGCACTATATTAATACCATTTAATCTAATTTAATTGAATTGAACATTCTTACCAGACTTGAAGTATGGAGCCTTTACTGCGGTCTGCACCATAATTTCCACCCCATCCACTTTGGTTTTGGGAGGTGCAACTAGGTAGATGAGCCCTCCCCATAGATTACAGATTTGGACCATTTCATTGTCCAACGAGAATCGCTCATGGACCACAGGAGCTCTTTTCAAAACATCTGCAGCCCCAATGTTATCCGTCTGACAACCAATCTGGACCTGTAGACATTAAAAGATGTCGCTATCACCCTATTAACCTGCAATAAATTATCCAGTAAAAATGACAACAAATCTGCTATGAACTGTATAAAATTCAATGGACATTAAATGCATATACTTAAGGTTATTAATTTGATTACCTTCCAGTTTTTTCTGATGAGCTCTGGAGGTATTACCATGTGTGTCCTCATACCAGGAGAAAGATACAAGCCTGTGCTTATCCATTCTTCAGTGCCTGAAACAAGTGATGTGTTGTTAAATATGCCATAATAACTCTTGTTTGTGACAGATCAATTTCCCCTACTTGCTAACTTCAACAAAAGGAATAACATTTTGCACTACATTTAAAAGGAAAACTTTCATACCACTAGTGTTGGTGCTGATATAAACTCTTGCATCAGTCACAGTGGGCAGGTCAGGTATATCCTTAATGATGTATGGCAGGAGGGCATCAGGGTCAGACATGGTTTTGTAAAGTTCAGTCCCAATTTGGAGCATCAGGAAGTCTTTGGGAGTTTTAACAGGACACTTACTACTAACCTGTGGAACACCAATCTCCTTCACCATGTCGGTTAAAAGAGTAACCACTGAATTATAAGAAGCACAGTCATGTGTACGCATACGAAGGTATCTGGTACAATCATTGCCAAGTTGTTTCAGGGAACCTTCTACATGGGGAGTTAGTTTTTGCCCCTTAGTTACATGCTTCCCAAAGTGTCCCAGTACATTACGAAAGTGGTACACCTGATTGATTTCTGGGGCTTTGTATAATCCTCCCTTCACAGTGTCGCCCAAAATACTCAGTCCCATCTGGTTAAGAATGCGATTTCCTGGGTATTCAGTCATCACATTGCGGCCATGGTTGCTATAGGCCCAATGCCAGGCATGACCTCCGATCAGAAGACCACTACCTTCTGCCACAAATTCTTGAATCTTTTTACACTGGGCATCACTGTAAGAAGTGCAGACATGGACACCGAGATCTTCTCGAAAGTTAGTTAACTGGCAGTTCAAACCGGATTTGCTCAGTAGCTTTTGTGCCCTTGCGAGTTTGGGAACGATCCCAATAACGCCTTTACGTCCCTGACTCAGCCAGTTGATAGCATTAATCAGGAAAGTGGATAGAGATTCACGGCTCAGGTAGATTTCATGAGTTAACACAATTACCCGTCCTTGTCCATAGTAGGCGCCACCAATAAATGTTTGCCCAGCTGGAGTGACTCCAATAGGAAATGCCAATGGTCCATGCACCATTAGGTTAGATGCCACACTGCCATCTGCGCACTTGATGTCAAACTGAGGCACACCTTTCAGCAGGAATTCTAGGTCATTCTTAAAATCCTTCATTATTCTGAAAAATGACAATAAAATATTTATGAGAAATAGTTTAAGAAGTGTGTTTATGAAAGCGCATAGGTTAAAGCTGAAATATATCTGTGGAACTTACGATACAGCATGCCAACTAGAAGGTATTTTAGAAGGCACAGGGATTACGCCAAGTTCTCCCTGGTGTTCCGAAAAGTAAATTCCTGCGACGCTGCACACCTTGTTTCCAGGGAAGTTCAGAAAAACATTTTCTTGCGGATGAGCCTCAGCCCAACTCCAAGCTTGGCCAGCAATAATCAAACCACCACCAGCTTTAAGAAAATCAATCACATTTTTTGCACAAGCATCAACGCTGTAAGCATCTGTGATATATACATCCTGGCCTTTTCGAAAACCTCCAAGCTCGGTGCTGATAGGCGAATTGTACAAGTTGTCAGCTACTGAACCCAAACCTTTCTGAATCCCTACAATGCTGGCATCCCTGGTAAATGGCATGAGCCACATCAGGGCATTATTTATTAGGTCGGGGAAACGGGTCAAGTACTCTTCATGTCCCAAAACCACCACACGTCCCTGACCGTAACGAGATGCAGCCATCAGAACTTGACCTCTTGGATTCATGGCAAGTGGAAAGGCGTGGTCACCGATCAGCACAAGATCACTTGGCACTGCATTTCCTTGGAGGTCAAGCTCACTCAGACCAGACATGATGGTGGAGTAGTCATTTTCACACGCCATGATGCTTCAGTTGGTTAAAAAGCCTATTAACCTATTAAAAAAGACAGAAAAAATAAGGAAATACATGGATATAGCATTTGAAATAAAAAAGTAATAAGTTGCACTCCTCAAAAATGACTTTAGATGCCATAGATAAGCGAGAGAACAAACACATGGTTCTTCTGCCAAACAATCCGATGTGCTCTATGGTAATTGGGCATATAGCACCCCCATACCAATCCCCCATGCGGTATTCGAGGTGAAAAAAGAAAAAAAATATAAGGCAAAATATAAACTGAACTAAATACATTATAAAGCAGTTAACGTGAGGGTGTTGATGGCACAGTGGATAAGACACACGCCTTTGGTGTGAGACACCCGGGTTTGAATCCTCTTTGACACACCATTGTGTCCCTGAGCAAGACACTTAACCCCTAGTTGCTCCAGAGGTGTGTGACCTCTGACATATATAGCAGTTGTAAGTCGCTTTGGATAAAAGTGTCAGCTAAATAAATAAATAATGTTTTATGTATGTTACAAGCATCGAGTATGGGCATTATGTCTGATTTGGGAAATTCCCTATGTTTTCACAGAGCTCCAAATTCATAAAAAGCTAAGTACACAACTTTGAAAACATATCTATAGTCAGTTTAAATGGTCACTCGTTTACCATTCATGAGTTTGCATGCTTCAGTCAAAGCCACTAGGTTCAGCATTTTATGCAGAGTAATCTAAGCCTCCCAAGACACAAGCTTTGGTTTGTATTTTTTCAGATTTCTACCAGCTATTTTGGGGTTAGGTAGTCTGGTTTGCACAACAAAGTGTGACTGATACCACAAAAAATAAGCTTTTGGAGGAAGTTGTGAGATGTGAACCACATTTTATTAACTTATTAAATTAACAGATCCATAACCTCAACTCTCAAGTCTCATGCATTCACTCTGAGACACACATTTCAGTCAGTTCACATGGTCACACGCCACACCTTGCATTTTTCACACCGAGAAGAGACTAATAACTTTTCCTACTACACTCTAAAAAAAATTAATCCGTAAAAAAACAGATAAAGTCCTGGCAGAAAAATGTTTACAGACATTTCTGTTTATTCAAAAACTGAACATTCTGTAGATTTACAGAACATTGTCCGTACCGTTTAGGGACACTTCAATCCGCCTATGAAACGCAACAATGGTGACAATCAACAACAAAGCTTCATGCCGCAATGCATGCTGGGTACCAGGATTGTAGAAAACTCTTGCTGCGTCCGAAACCGCCTACTACATACTATATAGTACGCGAAAAGCAGTAGGCGAGGTGAGTAGTATGTCCGAATACATAGTATTCGAAAAACAGTATGCGAAAAGTACCCGGATGACCTACTACTTCCGGTTAGATTTTGCAGTGTGCATACGATGGACGCTTCACTATCCCATGATGCCCCGGACGAGGAGTTATCCAACGAAGAAGGAGAGGCACGCTGCTGTTTTCGCGCTGAAATGACATGACGTGATGACGACATATGTCACGTGATGTAGCAACATGGCGGATGTAGTACGTCCGAATCTCATTCATACTACCAGGATTCATACTATACAGTACCTACTGTTTTAACGCCAAGTAAGTAGGTAGGGGAGACCGGGGCTGGTTGTCTCACGGTTGGTTGTCACACTGCTTATTACAGACACACTACATGGCGCTGTGGTACAATTTTGATATCAATCTGTTAGCCTTTAATAGCTTACTCATTTGCACTTGTAATTTTGCTGAGCAAACACAAAACATTGATGTTAGGAGACAATTTTTTATTTTTATGGGTCAGAGTAAATTTTCATGTTGGTGTTGTTTTTGTGTTGAGATCTTGTAGGATATTAGTCATTCAAAAACAAAACACTCATTAAAAAGCTAAAAGTAGTAGCTTTATTTTGAGTCATCTTTAAGCGATCAAGTTAAAGCCGTGTGGCAGCTTGCTTAGCATGTTTGACAAGAAGTCAGTTGGGGATGGTTGTCACATAGCTTGCGGGGTTGGTTGTCACATAAGAATATTGGACATGTAGACCTTTTAAGACTGGTTCTCTGTTTGTTTGTTTTTGTTTGCTGTTAAAATAAAATAAATAAAGCATTAAATAAAGAGGTTTTAACACTAAAAATTATTTCATTTTATTTCTCAACACAGTGAACAATTGGCTTTATGCCCAGCTGCATTAGCCTACTTCCTGAGCTTCGGCCGGCTTCTTGTTTCCTGTCTGCCATTGTTGGACGGGCTGATTGGTCCAGGTGTGCCTGACCTCAGTAGTCACAACAACAATAATCAGACACACCTGGATTGGTCGGTTTGTCCGGTGGTGGCGGGCGGGAGGCGGGGAGCTGGCTGAAGTTCATAGTGCAGCTGGGCATAAAGCCTATTCAAGTAACTGATCACCCACTTTAATCCCATTGTTTAAACATAAGGGGCATTAATAACAACTATCATAGGGGTGGATTCATATTAAAACTTATCTGCAGTTTCTAGCTTAAAAATCTAAAAAGTTACACATTATCTTTTCAGATCCCAATTTATCACTGAAATCCTATTGAATCACTATAGGGACAACCAACCCCATACCCTGTGACAACCAACCCCGTGATGGGGTTGGTTGTTACATTGTGTCAGAGTGTCTTTGATGGTTAATTACTTCCTGTTACAATACATTCTAAAAATAAAAAGTATACACGTTTAAAGCCAAGACTCCAAAGTTTCATTTCATGTAGGAATTACTGCTGAAAGATTTTTTGAAGATGAGCAATTCATGCATGAGTAAAAATTGTGACAACCAACCCCAGTCTCCCCTACTTCATCTAATTCAGTACCTACTATACAGTATGCGGTTTCGGACGCAGCCTCTTTCTTACAATGTACTGTCACCATTGTTGAGATTTGTATCCACAGTGTTAATGTCTCCCTAAAGCAAAAAACAACTACTGACACATTACACCAATCTTATTCAATACAGTGTCTTTTTAGATTGTAGATCATAGAATGTCAGTTTCATATATTTTATTTCATTATTCTTATTTCATCATTTCATGTTTAAGTAATAGGCAGCCAATCATTAAAACAATAGATAACATGACAGATTTTTCTCCTTCATCAAGCAATGAACAAGTTGTCTTAATAAAACACTGTTGCAGCTGCTGAAAGAGCAGAGCTAGTTCAGAGGGGAGGGAAAAAGGGAAAAAATGCTAATCATAATGGTGACTTCCAATTAATCTAAAACAAACGCAAACTGGAGATTTATTGAAATATATTTTGTGGTAAATATCCATTTGACTTACACGTCACGTCAGAAAGAAGATTTGTCTACTAAGTCATATGTGTGGATGCTGGAATAGTTGAGCATTTGTATTTTGTTCTGACAGAATTTGTTTAGAAGTTAAACATCATCCATGTTTAGAAAATAACTGTGCAAGCAAGTTGTAATTTTAGTTTTCAAACAGAGATGGTGATAGAGAGGCAAAAGTGAAAGATTGCAGCAGTGGTTATTGCACCCATAATGCAACATGTTATTAAAAAAAAAAAGGTAAAACGCCTGTAAAACATGAATACGGAAAATTCCTTCATATTTACACAGTACTTTGTCTGTTTTTTACGGATTTTTTAAGAGTGTATATACAATTAATAGACAAGGCGCAGGGAAGTTCTCTGTCAAGTTCATAAAGCTGTCTCAAGTTTTTCTTGCGGTCCTCTGATGTCATTCACTTGGATGCGCAGCGCGCGCATGCACGGAGAGAAAGTTAGAAGAGCAAGATCTGATAATTGCAGCAAATAATGCAGGTTTCTTGAATATAGCCAAATTTGTGCAAAAAATGTATGATTGATTTATTCAAAATCTCTCCAACTGCTTTGCAATCAGAGGCTTTAGTTTACCTGAAACTATATGGAAAGTAAACTAGATGCTTCCTAAAATGAATGAAAGGACTAGAGATGACTATTGGAGCATGTCAGGCCTACTTTCTTGTACTTCTTGTCACTCTGTGCAGCACTAGAAGTTTTAAGAACCGGCGAGGCGGCGTCCCGCCCTCCTCTAACTCTGATTGGCCGTAATTCATGGGCTGGGAAACCTGAAACAAACCAATCAAACAGCAACGCAACTTCCGGAGAACATACCCAAAATACGTATTGGGACATGTCCGGCGGAACTGGCACGAATAGCCACTCTAGTGTGCATTTTATTCAGTATCTCAGTCTACTCTTTTCAAGGCACATTGAGTCTTGACTAAATACCAGAGCCATATACCAAGCAGAATGGGTTTTCCCAAACTTAAATTTTCTTACCGTAGTTTATTGCCACTGAGTTCTTTCGATGATCGAAGTGCTTGTCAGCGTAGGGCTGGAATGACAATAGTTTCTGGATGATCAGTCAGCGTCTGTTCTAAGCGTGCAAGGTCCAATCAAGGGATCCCACTTCTGACACCAAATTGTTGTGGCAGTTTTAAATAATGATTAAAAATGGTCTTTTAAGTATGTTATTTCTTGCAAGAAAGGTCAACAGTCATACAGATAATGCTGCAGAGTGTTATAGAGATCCTAGGTCCCTGTCTCCTTTTATAAGCATCCCTGAACTCTAGCTGCCAATCATACTTTAGTATTTTAGTTATTACCTTTTAAGGAATACTCTGATATCTGGAATCATACACTGGCATCATAAGCAAATCCTTAAGCTCCAGCAAAAGGATGAGTAATGTCACAAAACTAATGTTTTTTTTTTTTTCAGAGACACTTCCTCTTTCTGAGAAGGTTAAAGGCGCAAAAGAGGATGTTTTTCGCCGACTGAGAATCCAAAGACCGTAACTGAGTTTTTGAAATAAGCGCATGTGTAAGAACAGCCCCCCTCCTTCACAGTTCATTTCTAGGGCATGCCTTTCAAAACTTGTGCATGAGTATTTGAACACGAGTGTTTGTTTACCACTGGCATATGCTGTGTCGCGTCAATGGATTCATTATGTGAAATGATATGCTATAAACACATAAGACGTAACGTTAGATCAGTTGACGCTACTCTCATTACAACTAGCAAGTAGCAGACTGGTCACTGCCTTACAACTACAGTACAAGAACAACATCAATATACCTGAATAACAGTACAACAATAATTATTACACAAAGAAAGAATCATCACTGTTACCGGTCGAGAAGAATTTTGTCTTGACACCTCTCTGTTCCTTCATTGCTCTCCAGCGTTGAAATGTTTCTCCAATAACGACATTGGTTAGATTACGTTCTTCTGACAATTTTCTCCTCTTCTTAGCGACTTCAAAAACAGTATTTCTTTTGGGTTCTCCTTTGGGTTTCTTCTCTACCATGGTGCAAATTCGAGGAGGAAAGCAGGAGCGACAAGGAAAACAAACCGAAACTAAAGACAGAGTTTCATGCGCTATGCACATGCGTTGCCTGTGTAAAGTTACTGTAGCATGCACGTCTCTCACAAGAAACGTAATGGCAGTGATTGGCAAGCCAGAGGGCCAATGATGATTGCGATGATTACGTCAACGATTGGCTGTTTTACTTGTGCACAGATGATGTATATTAATATTATTACTTTCAGTGCACCAAATAAATAGTCTTTTATCAGTTAGTAAAGATAATTTCAAGTAATATTGCAAAAATGTATAAAAACAAAACATCCTCTTTTGTGCCTTTAATGTATACATGCACTGTTAAAATGCAAGCATAAGCATCAGACATAAAATTGTTTATTTTACTTCAACTTCATAATCCGTCTAGGCATTTTAAGAAAACAGTCACTATTAAAAATTGTAAATTTAAGAGATTCAAAAGAGCGGATAATCAGTGTACGTGTCTGTGTGTAGAATGGTTAATGAGTTGCCAGAATTACTACTTCCTTTTTCTAAGGGAATCCCCTCCCTCTGCCCTGCTCTCTCTCAGTCAGACACATCGCTGTCCTTCTGCTTACACTGGGCAGCCTTATTACACATTTTGCATGTTTAACATTCCCGCAAAGAGTTGTAATCCTTTCCACACAACCAGCATGATGGATCTCCACCCAATTTCTGACCTCAGTTCATGGTGTTAGGCAGGTGTGCCATAGCCATCTTCATATCACTAATAGTCAGGTGTGCCACTAGCAATTCTGGGCCCTATGAAACAATATGAGGTTGGGCCCCTATACCACTCCCATTTTGCACCAATAATACAAGCCAACTTGACTACGTCAAAAGGAAGCTCCGTGAAATATAAACTATATATAACGTTAAGTTACCTTTCTTTAATAAATATTGGGTAATTGTCAGCACACTTCTGCAGTCTCTTTTAGTTTCTGATGTCCAGACCTATACTAAGCTTTGTTTACAAGTTACTCGCGCTTTGCCCCGCACCACGAAACGAGCCTCCGCTGATCAAGCGCGTGTCTCAAATGGACGTGCCTCTCGTCTTGGGGGCGGGGCTATGCAAGACTGGACGAAACCATTCAGCAAAAGGGGGAAAATGCATTTTGCGGGAAATGCGGATACAAGCCACAATTTTGTTTTGTTGCAAATTCTTTGTTAAATACATTTAGAATGTCAATAACATTACTACTATTAGTGTTACTAATAAAAAATTAACTTAGGGGGCCCCAAAAGCGCGTGGGCCCTTAGAATCGTCCTTACTTTTCCCCCTTAGTGACGCCCCTGGTAATAGTCCATGGTCAGAAGACCATCTGTGTTCCATTAGGACTAGCAACCTTTACCATAGGTGCCTTAATGTCCAACTGTTGATCATCATCATCTTTTTTCTTCTTTCTTTACCTTTTCGAGACAGATGCGAGAAGTGAAAAGTTGGATCAACTTAAAGGATTAGTCAATTTTCTTTAAAAAAAATCCGGATAATTTACTCACCACCATGTCATCCAAAATGTTGTGCATATAAAAAATATGCACTTTTAAACCACAACTTCTCGTGACGTGCCGGCTCGACCTCAAGTAATTGCGTAGTGACGTGGAAAGGTCACGTGTTACATATATGAAATACACATTTTCGGACCATTTTAAACAATATACTGACACAAAGACATTAATTAGTATTATTTGACATACAACAACGTCGGAACGGTCCTCTTTCTCCATACTTGTAAACACTGGGCTGTAGTTTCACATACATCATCTGTGACCTCTTGACATGATGACGTAATATGTGAGGTCGAGCTGGTTCATCACACAGCTGGAGGAAGACGAGAAGTTGTGGTTTAAAAGTGCATATTTATAATGTTTCTAATGTTATGAGCAATCATAATATTATATTAATGTTAAAGCACGGGCTGCATATTTTGAGTGTTTTTCAAGAAAATATTTAATACATGAGGTCTGAAAATAATGTAAATCTTCAGATATGAAACAGAAATGTAATTTAACCTGTTAATATTAAAAGTATGTAAATGTGGTTTTATCTTTGTTAAGAAACTGTTATACTGTATGATATCATCACATTCTTTTCTAAACTGCAAATATTCACAGAAATACATACTCTTCCTCTATGCAGCACACAAATCGGCTAAATGTTTTCGATAAATGCCTCAGACAGATCAGATGGACAGTGCTTCTGTAAAGAAGAACTTGAATACATTGCACCGGTGCAAGTTCTCTGAATCAAACAAAACAACATACTGTATTGCACGTTTACAGTGTTGAGCAAGATTCCATAGAATGAGAATGTGTGTAATTCTTACCCAAGAGGAAGCATCCAAACACCAAAGCTGGTATTCATGAAAAATCTTAGCGCAAAGCATTGTTCATAGTGACAAAATTCTAAGAAAATGCTTAGAAATGTAAGCATTTCCCTTTGAATTAAAGAAAATATCCTAGTAAAGAAAAAAGTAATTCAGAAAACATCTTAACCCTTAAATGAGGTTTCTCACAAAATTATATCAAATCAACATACAGTATTTGAACGTTACTTTAACTTAACAAATTAAGTTAAACATTTTCAACTTGTTTTTATAAGTCATCTGGATCATCTCAAGTTCCATTGAACACCCTGCCCTCTTTAGTTCTGTCTACACTGGAAACAAAGATTGGCAAACATCTGTTTAACAAATTCCTAGAAAATAAAATTCATCACAATAATAATAATACAACTAATAAAACTGGAGAATGCAAAGTGATATGCTGCAATATATAATTCAGCATGCAATTTGGTTAAAATGATCATCTTCTACTCTTATTAACCTGTTGTTTTAGAGAATAAAATTGATGGAGATACATTAATCAACCTAACTGAGAATATGATAGCTCAAATATTTCCTACTACATAAACTGTAGAAAATTGAGATACCTATTAGACCACACACACCAGTCATGTTTATTATAGTACA
Organism: Misgurnus anguillicaudatus; assembly: GCF_027580225.2. Lineage (NCBI taxonomy): Eukaryota > Metazoa > Chordata > Actinopteri > Cypriniformes > Cobitidae > Misgurnus > Misgurnus anguillicaudatus. The sequence goes on along the minus strand of NC_073360.2, from coordinate 14,319,267 downwards.
TCCATCCAATTACTTTCTATGCTTATTACTATCTATTTAACAATAACTTAAAAAATGATTTGGTACCCATACCATGCAGTAATACCCATCAACACCCAACAAAATAGTTGATACAAGGAATGAGAGGACAGACTTCATAAAACATAGCTCCACAAAGTATACATTAGCAAAGATAATGACCTGGGGTGCGTTCTCCGAAACTACCTTAACGCTACGTCGTTCTTAAGTTGTACCTTAAGCTGTACCTTATCGCTAATACGTGTTTTCCGAAAAGTTCTTAGTTACGTATCACTTCTGTAAGTCGTTCGTTCGGAAGGTTGGTCTGGAGCACTCTTAGCTATACCTTATCCCACATGACTCCACTAGGGGCCATCACTTTCATAAAAGCTTACATTGTAGTCTATATAACTAAATATTTGTAAAAAAAAAATGCAATACACTCCGTGTTTAATTAGGCAAATATTTTTATATTTAAAGAGTAAAACATTTACATAATTAGACATCATTACATTGATGGTTGTCAGATTTTTAATTATGTTTTCCAAAGGGACATCAACTGCGAACTATTAAATGCTACATGATTAAGAAACTATTTAAAAAATATATTTTGGGTGATGGAGTTGGTGAAACTGGCAGCTATACAGCGAATCCTACTATTTCATTTGTGCATTTCATATCCGTTAAATCTTAGTCTAACGGCTAGTATTTTAGCTGCATAAATAAATCGGGTAAAATTACAAAAAATAATTATGATTATTAATGTTAATTCGACTTTGCATCGAAGTTTTTTTAATGTTTTATAACTTTGAGGCAACTGCATGCCATATTCTTTATATACATTCAAAATAAACTGTGCACTTGATTACTGCTTGTATAGTCTAAGGTCAATAAAATTTCCACATTAAAAGTAATCAAAGCTAAAATCTAAAGCAATCATACTATATATTTATAGGCTATTATATAATATTTGATATGTTATATTTAGACAGACAGGCTCCAGAAATGCGTCCATTAAGCTTTATCCGCATTGTTAACGCGCTACTTGTGCATACAGTGTCCAAGCACAATAAACGCATGAACTAATGAACAACAGTTTGTTTTTATATATTTTACTGTAAGTGTAATGCACAGCCAAGTACTTGCACAACCCACTTTATTTCCCTGTGCAACGCATGGGAACCCCTAATATAAATGAGCCTTTCAAGGCATAGCGGATGAATTGGAGCAGTTTAAACATGATACGTTTGGAAATAAAGTTGCGGGTTTTGCACGGGTTTGATAAAAAATATAAATGGTTGAATTTATTTGTTTGCAATTTGAAATATTTTTAACAGATATTCCTAATAAATTGAACTTGAACTATTTCTAAAATGTTTCTTTAATAAAGAACACCGCTATCTCATAACGCAGCGAAACCTATCACATGAAGTGAATAATTGATTGTCGAGCAATCGATATCAACCTATTCAGAACCTTCACCATGGACAGCACCCGCTAAGGTCGAACTTAAGAAGGTTTACCTTAAGCAACACCCTAAGGTATAGTTCGGAGAACACACGTAGGAAAGGTATACCTGTAGTTAAGGTGTACCTTTTGAGTCTTCGTATCGCGCTAAGAGAGAACGTTATCGGAGAACGCACCCCTGGTAATGTTTCACAATTTTATACAAATATTAGGCTACTGCATAGTCTACTAAACTACAGATGATGGTAATAGGATAATAAGAAGTTTATTCCAAGTGTAAAGTGCATATAATAATAAAATACTGCGTTTGCTAGCTTATAATGATTTTACATGATTGCAGCTAAATCACAAGTAAACATTACAAAATGCCATGACAAAGTTAATTGTGTACGTTGCATTATCTCATTACATTTTTTGTTATAATGTCACTATACATGATTATTGCTATTTATCATAATAGTTTGCAAATTGTGCATGTTTACACTATTTACAACCTCTAGGCTTATTTATGTCCTGATAATTATGTGAGATATTGACAACTGTTATTGACAACATACTACAAGCAAGCGCAACAACATACAACATTTACTTACTAGTCCATCAACAAGATCGCCAGATCAGCATCCCTCAAGTGCTGTCTTTTAGCTCACGCCAACAAGTAAAAACCGGACCGAGTGGGACTCTTGTCCGGTTCCTAACGCGGTCAGATTCTCTTTTCCTTTTCCTACTCGCTTCCGAACGCACTTTCTTAACTTTTAAATCGTTTAGCCTCACGTCTCAAATTTGCGCGTGTAGTTGTTGTTATGGGCTTGATAGACTTCATGCAGCGCTGCAAGAACCGACCGCCGGGTGACGTCAAAGTGCCGTCTCGGATCATTCTCGCGGTACTTTGACGTCATCCGGCGGTCGGTTCTTGCAGCGCCACACGAAGTTGAACAAACCTAACATGTGTGACGTCGTTGCCGCAAAGCAAGTCGTGATTCTCGCGAGATTTGTCAGGGGCGGTTCTCTCAAGCTTGCATTGCTGGTTTTGGTAGCGGCGTCCTCCCCGAGCTTCAACAGAAGGATGATTCGCCTAACTATGACTTTGTTTACCACCGAAAAAACTTTGAAGCTGTTATATTAAGGTAAAATAACTGCATAGTGTGTCTTTAAGAAAATGGACTACTCCTTTAAAGAAACATGCTGAAGAATCAAGGCCATGGTGGCACAGAAAGTGATTAATGAGTGCCACAGAAGACAGGTTGGTGTTCTACAATATCTACTATATACCAAACTGGATGAAGCGTAACAATCCTATGTTGTTTTGGCACACAGAGGTCATTTTTAAGTTAAAAATAAGATTTTTGTATAATAAATTATACCCACTAAGATGGCATGAGATAACATTAAACCCAACACAGTCAGTCAAATACATGGCATACAAGCGTAACTAAAGCACTTTTATTCACAGTAAAACGTGTGGCCAACTATGAAAAACAAGAAGATACATTTTATGAAAATAGGGCTCAGATGAGAAGTATTGTAAATCCTAACAGGTCATTGCACCGAATGGGTGCCATTTCTGTTCCCATGTGTATAAAAATGCCAAAAAAAAAATAAAAATCTTTGAAATACATTTTATTATTAAGCAAAGTTTACTGCTAACCTAACTGCACATTTAAACAATAAAATTTAAAACATTAATAAAATCTACAGATACACTGTTTTGATAGTCAACTTTGGATATCTAACAATAAATAACAATGCAACTACACACTGATCTATATCATCTGAAGGCCATGGGAACTTACATGGGAAGGCCATTTTTTTTCATAATCTTTTCAGTGCATTTTCTGATTTTGCAACTATGACTGAGATTGTTGACTGATATTATTTCTTAGAAGTTATTTGTTATGTTAAATTTTTAGGTAATTCACAAGAATTTTGCTCAGTCCTCATAGCTCAAACCTGTTTGTATCTTCCATAGATGCTCGGTGTTTGGGAAGGAGACATCTGCATGTCTGACGTCAGGTTGCTGATCACACTGTTCCTGCTTAATCAGTCACACCCATTCACTGTAGAGTTTGCTGACATGTCAATTGCTATTTCTTAAGAAGGACAATGAGAAATCAGGGCTGAAACAAGCGTACGCCACTTCCCACGCAAAGGTTAACAAAATTTATCAAATTTAATATACAAGTTGATTTTCTTTAATTGTTAGATTAATAGTGATTAATAAAGTCAAATAAAATGTCAAATAGTCAGCTGTAATATCATTGCATTTACATTTCAGTGCTAGTGGAAGTCTAGTTAAGCAACAATGAGGCTTAGCCTGACAGTTAGCCTACTCCGGACCAGGCTAGTTTCCAAGCATAAGTTTCCATAGTAACCGGGGTTGAACTAGTTCAAGTTTGTTTTATGAAACAAAATCCACCGGCAATAAGCCAGACTTAACAAAATAAGCCTGGCTTATTCTGTAATCTAGTTTTATGAAACAGCCCTCTGGCGTCACTACCATGCGCTTTGCAAATAATAATAATAATAATAATAATAATAATAATTAAACTATCATGCTTTTTAGCCATTTTGGTCTGAAAATTGCTTATTTTTTATTTTGGGTACATATTTTCTGTTTGTAAAGATAAATATAAACATATTTTTATTTAAGTTATTTATACACTTAGAACATTTTATAATAATGTAATTGTATTTATGCATGAAGATACTCCAAGGGAAACTTTAAGAACCATAAGAGTGAATTTGTCATAAAATGAAATGCATTTAAAGATTTAAATTAAAAAATGTAAGTTATTTTTGCTATTCAAGCTTAATTCAAATTAAATGTAAAAAACTTTGCTTGCTCTGACTTCTGTTATCTGTAAAAAACATGCACACAGCCCAGAAGATGATGCTCCTCACAGAAAACCAGGGCGTGGTGATGAGGAGGAGAAGCAGATGCATTAGCCCAGAAAGAAAGCAAGATCACACCGAACTCATCATCATCAAAACCCAATGCTCAATTTTCCACCTGCTCTCAGAGTCACTGGCAACAGATCAGATGTCTCATGCTCTTTACTGCTGCAGGAGTTTCAGATAGCTCCAAAGTTAGTCAAAGTTTATATTTAATGAAGCATACAAGTTGCTGTTGCATTTATATGTGTTGTAGAGCTCTTTGTTGTCTCTCATGTGATATTTTTACTCTTTATTTCTTGACTAGGATTTTCTTTACAACCAATATGACAACAGGCAGGCCAGCCTGTTAAAGAAAGGATTTAAGGTGCTTTTTTAATCAAATCTTAACTCACAGGATTTCACAATTCATTATGTTATGTCCTATACACAGGTCTAACAATGAATAATAAATGATAAACTGCAGATGTTCCCACTTATTATCCCAGAAGCAGCAGGTCGTCCTGCAAACTGGGCCCCCAGGATAAAAGAAGACAGACTTTTCCTGCAGTGACAGACTGGTACATGAATGTCAGTTTTTAAATGGACTAACTCCAACAATACTGTACATAATATATTTGCTATTTTAATATCAGAACTTGGCCACAAGGGGGTACTTTAGTTTCATTTCATTTTAACAAATGGCAAAACTGTATGTTTCAAATTTAAACATATGAACTTTTCTTGGGTTGGAAACCTGGTCCATTCAACATGCCAACCTTTAACCCTGTAAACTAATCTTTATTCTGATTGGTTAAGTAAGGCTCCAAAAGGTATGCATTGTTTTTCTAAAAAACACACACCTAACCTGTCAAACGTCTTAAAATAACAACTGCTTTGAGTCGTGCTGCATTACTACCTTAGGTGTGCATTATTTTTGAATAATTCAACAGCCCTTACAATCCACCTGAGCCTCCCTTGCGTCCACCATACAGGAAGTCAATGCTGCAGTGGGATTCTCCGGATGTGAGTTTTTATGTGATGTGTCTCAAAGTCTGTGTTTAAACTCCCCCATAGGTTCACATGACTGAAAACTATCAATACAGTATAGGTGTTTGTTGTTTCTCATGTGATATTTTTTACTTTGTCTTTCTTTGTCTATGATTCTTTTCATAGAGATACAACCAAGACTGTTTAAATGAATAAACTAAACTAACCTAAAGTTTATTGACCAAGAAAAGCTCATCAAGGAAAAGTATACAGTATTTAAAAACAACTTAAAGAGAGCTGCAGGGATGACAGATTTTTGTAGGCCAACCCAAGAAGTTAGCCTCACCTGGGATCCTTCAGTGGGATTTTTATTATAGGCCTTGGATTATAACAAAAATAAGCTCTGCATGTGATAAACAAAAGGTTATGCTATTTACACGTTTTTTCCATCAAGATAATCTTAGCAATGAATACAACTTTTATAACTCTTGAAGTTTAAATTCATCTACCAGAAATAAAAAGCTAACCTTAGGCTGTAAACAAACTACCACATTTACTCGACTCAATGTCATCACCAATGAACTTCACACAACTCTTTATAGAAAAACCTTTATTAATACATTTAAAAACAAATACTGTGGATAAATCTACGTTGGAAATTGTTATTTTGAGATTTTCATGCGGGATGCCATTAAACTCCACAACAACGTTGTCTAGTCTAACTCAACTAAATACTAACTTGACTCTAGGTTTTGGCCTACAAATTTTTTTTATACCTGCAGCTCTCTATCAACCAGTGGCGGCCGGTGACTTCTCTACCAAGGGGCGCGGATTCAAAATATGTGTTCAGTGTGTCGTGTGTTGCTCGTCATTTCAAAATACAGGGGTGCAAACTCATCAGGGGTGAAAAAGGTGACGAAGACACAAGCGTTCATTATATATATATATATATATGAACATACATGTATGACATACATACATACATATTATACATATTATAATTTGTCATTTATTTATTGTAAATCTTATTCATTTTAGCATTTTAATTTAAATCAAATTTGAAACTGTTAGAATTAGTTAATGCAACATCAATTACTAATACCAATTACTGTAATGACATAAACAAGAATTAATAAATGCTTATATACAATATAATGTTCATTTTTCGTTGATAATGCATTTACTAATGTGAACAAATACAACCTTTTTGTAAAGTGTTACAGAAATGTGCGTTTTTATTAATATTTAGTAGTACACATAAACACATAATTTAGTGTTTTTTCTGTTCCACAGTCATAGCTCTAAGAATATGAACCCTGAACGAGCAACTTGAATCAAACTCGTGTACAATTCGACGTACAAATGTTATTAAAGGTAGAAAAGTGATTTAGTTAAGAGCAGTGAGAGATTTTCTCTCAATACTGTTTGATTAACACGAGTGACAGACAGGAGCAAAATTAGGTAACTTCCCCTTTAAGACCGAATTCTGACTCCGGATACAATACTGTTACACATGTGTTTTCTCTTTTAGCTGTTTACTTTCTCTTAAGCCCTGCATTGTCGTGTTTATATGAGGACAGTTGCAAAAACCGGGACTTTTGAGGCATTTTTGTATTAAAGGCTAATACAGCGGCAAAAATACTCACAAGCTTAATGAGAAGCGGATACGCGGCTTTCACGCTCCTCTCAAACAGAAACAGGTATATAGCGCATATAGCACTGTTGTTTGTGTTTCAACGTCTTAAAATCACTTAATTTAAAACTGTGGTGTACAAATGTTAAGCTTTTATGACCACCCGCACAGCAACGTGACGTGGGCGCGTAACCTCGAATGAGAAAATACTATGAGTTAAGTGTGTGCACTCAATCTGCAGACTGCTTAAACTTCGGCAGCAAATGAGGGGGCAATAAATTGTAAAACATAACCCGCCAAACTGGCTAGTAATTTGACATCGTTACCACAATAGCTGGACATGATTTTCATAATTTCATTTACTGCTACCCTGTCGCAGACCCCCCTCACCCCTCATTTTCAAAAACTCATCGGATCTAGACGAATCACAAGAATGACCTATTTTGGATCAAAAACGGCGAATTTCGCCGAAAGGTGACAAGTTTGCACCCCTGAAAATATGTGTTTGTTGAGTCATGTGAACCATGTGCATCATGCGTCTTGTCAAAACAAATGCGCGCTGACCAACCATGCGTCAAAAGGGTTTATGACAAACGAGACACTCTTAAGACACTCACTTAACAATAAATTCTGATTACACATGAGATTAAGTGAGTATCTGGCAACGCAAGTGTCTCCTTTATCATCAACCCCCTAGATGAGTCTGCAGCACGCATTCATTTTGACAAGACGCATGATGCACATGGCTCACACGACAGGCTCAGTACATGTTGTGACTAGTGTTGTTCTCGTCAACGAAAAGTATGACTTAATATAGTCGTCAAAGAACCTTTTTCACGTGACGAAAACGAGACGAGACGCAACGAAAATGCTGGTCATGTGATGATGACTATAATAAAATGCAATAATGCAATATTGTTGACAAATAAAAACGAGACGGTGGTTTACAAAATAAAAACTAAGCTAAGATGTCTCGTTTTTGTTGACCAAAACGAGATGAAATGTTATAACGTTATTTTGTCTTTTTAGCCAACCCAGCATCCCTGCACCCCCGCCACCTGACTGCAGATGATCACGTGTGTTGGCGCTGCCCAGATCAATCAAAACATAAAAGTACCGCGAGAGCAATAGAAAGCATACGTAGCAGTCTGCTGTCGCGATGCTTTGATATCATACGCCTCTGTTTGCACAGCAATGGGCGTTTTACACGGTACGCGGCAATAGCGAGTGTTTAGTCCTTTGTCATTGGAGGCATGCGGAAAGCGGCAAAACGGGGGCGGTTACAGAAGTGAAGCGGAGTTAGTCCGCACGCCTTGTTCGTGCACCCAAAATCATTTTTTTTCGGACACGGCTCCTCATGGCAGGCACCATTGAAGATAAACAGATTAACACAAATTCTGCACAAAACGTTTCCATTACACAAGAAAAGCTGTAGTCGCTTGCCGCGTGAAACGGCCATACACAATTGATGGACTGCTATGACTGGGAAGATGCAGCATTCTGTCTCCAAATGGAAAAGAAAAGTCCAAAATAAAACCTGTGCATCATTTGCAGGTCAGTTCACAATTCTGTTAAAATGTAGATTTGATTGCTGACAGCACCAAATCATCTGTGGGATTTAAATAGTATAACAATGTTCAAATTTATATCACGTAACAGTTGTTTAAATGACATTGTGCTGCGTTGCATTTTGAAACATGGTAAAGATATCTCAATACATTTGTTGTTTTGTATTTATTATTTAAATGAACAAAACCTACTTAGCTGAATACTTGAGTATTAAATCAAACAAACACCTGTATTATTGCTAACATAACCATACATACCAACTTTTGCTTTTATTAATAGACATCTTTTTTTCATAAAACTGACTTTTAATTTACTTACAAGAAAAACATTTAATAATTCTCCAAAATTGCTTGTATTTATACTAACATGTAAGATCAGCTTAATCACATTAGATTAAGCCAAAGTCTATTAGCTACGTGGGTACAGATGCAGAAACATAGACTATAATATATTATTGCATATTAGTATGATTGTAGTTGTGCTGCTTTAAAAATACAATTATAAATGATAACAATAGCATATTTCTATTCTCACACATACTATAGTTGTGTGTGACCCATTTGACCAGCAGCGGCCCTGTGTGTGCGTATGTTTTTGCATAGACTACTTGTGTTTTGATTATGTAGACTTTTCTTACGAACAGTCAAGTCACTCACTCAGAGGACAGTAAAATAAATATCTTGTAAATTCAAATCAGAGCATCTTCCATGTCTGTAATGGATGCTTTATTCTTGAGTCTAAGGTAACAATAATATAACTTTTGTTTGAAATATTGTTTAGTCTATACTACTACTGGGTCATTATACTATATGGGTTAAATAGAATTGCATTACTAAAAAGACTAAAATACAATTCCACTGACTAAAACTAGACAAAAATAGTCATGGATAAGTCTGACTAAAATAAGACTAAAATGCCCAGACTTTGAGCCGACTAAAATCTGACTAGACTAAAAAAAAAGGATGAACTTGACTAAAACTAATAAAAACTAAAATGTCAGCTTGACACAAAGACTAGACTAAAACTAAAATTAAAACAGGCTGCCAAAAACAACACTAGTTGTGACGAGCCTCGCATTGTGAGCCCTCGAAAAAGAAATCAACCCATATCAATGTACTCGTATGTCTCATTTTAATCAGATTTTTCACTGTAATTTTACAGCTCTCTCGTGTGTCTTATTCATACTGCTTCATAGGATGATCGCTCCATTTGGGGAGATGAGAGATCTTCTGTTCAGTGCTGGGCTCGATCGGCCAACCCCAGGCTTTGAAGAAGGATGACAGATTCATTTTTACAACCTTGGAGAAGGTCTCAGTGTACAGATTCATCTTGCCTGGATTGGTTTTGGGCACTTCAGGCATGTCACGATAGGCAGCAAAAACCTTCTTAAAAGCATCCCAGCCAAATTTGCCTTGAAGCTTAAAAATATTAAGTGTGTGAATTATTATTTGTTTACTTTTCAATAATTTTCTTTCATTATATAAAATGAGTTGTTTCCTTTGTGATGTATAGAAAAACAACTTTAACATTTTCAACAGTCTGTTCCTACCTGCATATAAGTCTCCAGTGCTGTCCACACTGTCCAATTCTTCAAATCCCTGCCACCTTTGACATAATCTCTGATGCGATCCTGGCGGTCTTTTAGGGTCATGGCTTCATGAGCAGTAGCCCTGTCGATACCAAGCACCTCCTCATGCACATACACTGACCACAGGTTGCAGGTGCACTCAGTTGTGTGTGGAGGAAACTCCCAAACTTCACGCTGCTGGTTATGACCAAGCTCGTGTATAAATCCCCACACATCACTTTTACTGGATTTTTTTGGATTCATCAGGCTTGGAGCGGAGATGGAGTGCATCATGATGGGATATCCAGAATGCATAAAGCCTACTGGGGATGAAAATGAGCAGTGGGTTTTGTGATGTGTCCGATAGGATACAATAAATGTATTTTCCTCAAAACTGTTCACACTATGTCTTCATCAGAATACAGAAGAAGATTATTAAATGTTTTCCATTTAGACAGATTCAATACAATGACAGTAAATTTATGAGTCACACAAAAATGAATGTCTTACTTAGATATTTATACTGAAAAACAATCAAAAATAGAAATGAATCCTAAATTGAGACATTTACTTGGTAAGCAAAGTGGCTTAAGTATTGTTTATTGAAATAAATCAAGAGGATAATACTCAAAATATTTAAGTAAAAATATCTACCAAATGGGCAAGAAAAATAAGTTGAAACTGGAATTTCATATGCTTTTAGTAAACAAGACTTAAAATATTAAGCCATTTTGCTTACCAAATAAATGTCTTTCAATTTAAGAGTTTTTAGATATTTATACTGGAAAACAAGTCAATAATACTAAGGAAGACATTCATTTTTTTTGCCGAAAAAGGTGGCATGGCTTACTCTTAATTTTCCAAGAACCGTGATAGTATTCGATAAACCCTGTAATCTTGCTGCAATTTTACATTATAATCATGGTGATACTTTATTATTTCATCTTGCATTGACATCTTACCGTACGTCATTTACACAAGCAGACAAGTTCCCTTTGTAAATAGTGATGTGCTTCTGGAAGTAGCCCAAGAAAGGTATCATGGTTTTACTTCAGGTTTTTATTTCCTACATTATGACACATTAAAAGTTATGAATATTGATATTATGATATTTTTGTTGCCAATATTAAACTTTAAATGCAATTCTTAACATGGGTTCGGGAGGAGCCTAAACATTCAGGCATGTCAATCATCATTAAGTGTATATAAGGCAGACTCCATGCCTACATGCAGCCTTTTTTCCAGCATCCCTCCTCCTTCCTATCTCCCCCTCACTACTCTCTTTATTCCTCTGTGCAGTTTTATTGCAAGGGCGTTGAACCTGGGGCTCGAGCCCAGGCCTCAGGTTTGCTCTCTATGGAGGTTTAGAGCTCCCTTCAAGGACAGCTAGCCAGCTTTGTTTACGATTAATTAAGACGGAATGAGCAGGCGAACTCTTGAAATTGAGTCATATGAACTGCTATTGAATTTAAGCCACCTGACCAAATATTTAACTTGTTTACTGGAAAAAGAAGTCAAATTAGAATATATTTAACAGCATCTAATACCACCAGAGATCTGAACATCTGCAACAAATCGCTCCTTGCGGGGGAACTTATGAGGTATTGCTGCCAGGTCAGCTATGGCTCTCATTATTGCATCCCAATGTTTTGCCACCTCATCAGGACGATCCAGATTCCGTATCACACTTGACTCTAATGTGATGATGATGTTCTCAAACTCAAGCTCCGCCCAGGGGGCTGGCGCCTGACGGATCCCACCGACCCAGTCAGCTACACTGGTCTCTCCTGAAGGGACAAAGCCAGTCAAATTTCCAAACTTTACTTTGATATCTTCTGAATATGAATCTTAAGTTTCAAAATCTCAATGTGATGTTCATTGTGATTATTAATTTAACATTCTTACCAGACTTGAAGTATGGAGCTTTTACTGCAGTCTGCACCACAATTTCCACCCCATCCACTTTGGTGCTGGGGGGTGCAACTAGGTAGATGAGCCCTCCCCAAAGATTACAGAGCTGGACCATTTTTTTGTCCAAGGGAAAACACTCACAGACCACAGGAGCTCGTTTCAAAACATCTGCATCCGAAATGTTATCTGTCTGGCAACCGATCTGGACCTACAGACAGTTGGAAACATGGTGTCATTATCCAAATAAGTGTCTAATACAAGTTAACAAAATAAGCAATATATGGTATTACAATGGACACATCAAAATAATGTACTTGAGTGTATAAATTCTATCACCCTCCAGTTTTTCCCAATGAGCTCTGGAGGTATCACCATCTGTGTTCTCATACCAGGAGAAAGATACAAGCCTGTGCTTATCCATTCTTCAGAGCCTAAAACAACAAGTGATGTGCTGTTTAACATGTCATAACAACTCTTATGTGTAACAGGTTAATTCCTGCTTCTTGCTAACTTTAACAAAAGGAATAACATTTTACCCTACATTTAAAACAAAAACTTTCATACCACCAGTGTTGGCGCTAATACGAACTCTTGCATCAGTCACAGTGGGCAGGTCAGGTCTTTCCTTAATGATGTATGGCAGGAGGGCATCAGGGTTAGACATAGTGTTGTAAAGTTCAGTCCCGATTTGGAGCATCAGGAAGTCTTTGGGAGTTTCAACTGGGCACTTACTACACACCTGTGGAACACCAATCTCCTTCACCATGTCGGTAAATAGAGTTACCACTGAATTATAAGCAACATAGTCATGTTTACACACATAAAGGTAGCTTGCACAGTCATTGCTAAGTTGTTTCAGGGAACCCTCTACATGGGGAGGAAGTTTTTGCCCCTTGGTTATATGCATCCCAAAGTGTCTCAGTACATTACGAAAGCGGTACACATCTTTAAAGCCTTCTCTGATTTCTGGGGCATTGTATAATCCTCCCTTCACAGTGCTGCCCAAAATACACAGTCCCATCTTGTTAAGAATGCAATTTCCTGGGTATTCAGTCATCCTTTTGCGGCCAGGGTTTTCATAGGCCCAATACCAGGCATGACCTCCAATCAGAAGACCACCTCCTTCTGCCACAAATTCTTGGATCTTTTCAGACTCAGCATCACTGTAGGATTTGCAGACATAGACACTGAGATCTTTTTTCAAGTCTGTGAACTGGCAGTTCAAACCGGATTTGCTCAGTATCTTTTGGGCTCCAGTGAGACCTGGTATGATGCCAATAACACCTTTACGCCCCTCATCAAGCCAGTTGATAGCATTAATCAGAAAAGTGGACAGAGATTCACGGCCCAGGAAACCTTCATGGGTTACCACAATTACCCGTCCTTGTCCATAGTAGGCGCCGGCAATGAATGTTTGTCCTGTTGGAGTGACTGCAATAGGGAATGCTAATGTTCCATGCACCGTCAGCTGAGATGCCAAAGAACCTTGGATGTCAAATTGAGGCACACCTTTCAGCAGGAATTCTAGGTCATTCTTAAAATCCTTATCGATTCTGAAAAATGACAATAAAATTGTTACAAGAAATAGTTAGAAAATAAGTATGTCAAAGCTAAATGTCTGCTGAACTTACGATACAGCAAGCCAACTAGATGGGATATTTGAAGGCACAGGGAATACGCCACATTCTCCTGGGTGTTCTGTAAAGTAAATTCCTGCGACGCTGCACACCTTGTTACCAGGGAAGTTCAGAAAAACATTCTCCTTTGGATGAGTATCAGCCCAATGCCATGCTTGGCCAGCAATAATCAAACCACCACCAGCTTTGAGAAAAGCAATCATATTCTTTGCACAATCATCAACGCTGTAAGCATCTGTGATATATACAGCCAATCCCTCCCGAAAACCTCCAAGCTCGGTTCTGATAGACGAATTGCGCAAGTTATCAGCTACAGAACCAAATTTTTTCTGCATCCCTACAATGCTGGCATCATCGGTACATGGCATGAGCCACATCAGGGCATTCTCTATCAGGCTGGGGAAACGGGTCAAGTAGCTTTCATGTCCCAACACCACCACACGTCCCTGACCGTAACGAGATGCAGCAATCAGAACTTGACCTCTTGGATTCATGGCAAGTGGAAAGGCATCAGAACCGATCAGCACAAGATCACTAGGCATTGCAGTTCCTTGGAAATCAAGCTCCTTCAGACCAGACATGATGGTGCAGTAGTCATTTTCACACGCCATGATGCTTCAGTTATCTTTAGTTGGTCAAAAACCTTTTTCACTCTTAGTTTTGCAGATGCTGAGTACTTGATTTGTCCAACCAGTACTTGTGCAATGGCTCGGAGTTTTCTACACAAAGACAAAGAAAATAACAAATATATTTTTTATTAGATTTTACCTTAATATGCGGTATAAAAACTAAATCAAGGCTCAATAATATGTCTGAATATTCATGAAGAAAAAACATTTATGTAACAGTACTTTCTAATTCTTAATTTTAATTGTCTTTAGGGTCAGTGTTCCCTTTAAGCCCACTTTTAACTTTGATGTCAAATTTTAAATTGAGAAAATCATATTTTATGCTGCTCATTATTTTAAGCAATACAGTGATTTGTTAGTTACCTGACATTTTTGTTACAATTCAATCACATTTGTCAATGTTGAGTTAGCCCCATTGTGTGCACGCTCTCTTAGTAGACATCACACAAAGACACCCCAAAACTTTGGTGTTTCAGGACGCTTCAAAAATAAACTCATTATTCAACATTTATTTCATATATTGATATGATGTCAAATGAGATCAAATGTATTGTTTTTTTGTATGAAAATATATTACTTCATACTACTTTTAATTTAAAAGATGAGTTTTATGCACAAAGCTAATCTCAGGATCAAACCATAAACCTTACTGAAAGAAATCATGCGATTACTGAAAGTAGCATGCGAACTACAACATTTACATAGCCTTACAACTCAAAACGTGTAACATCATTATGTAATAGATGTCTGCTAATGTGTAATTGTCCTTATCAAAAGAAAGCACCTGTCCATACATGCTGCCTTTACCAAAAGGGAAGAGTAAAAATTTGTCTATGCTAGCAAAACCGTCTGGAGAGAGTGATGGCACGAATGCCAAGAGTTGATTCTTATCAGGGTTGGAAGACCTTGTTGTAAACCTTTTTACCGAAGACCAGGAGACTTGGATTTCCTCGAGCAGTAGTCTTTATTGCAGAAAGCGATCTTCAAATCAGAGCATAGAGCTCAGGGCGCTGCAGTAACCAAGTCTGACTTACAGTAGCCCTACATTGCATTTATACACATTTTAGGGGGCAGTCCCCTAAATGGAATACAAAGCACTCAACTTTAAACAAAGCATGTAAATTCAGTCAAGGAAAATTGCTTCAGCCCTGATCTCATCAGCATAACAGTGTCATTCAAATGCATAGGTGCTAATCCAATCATACTAACTGTATCGCCCATACCTTCAAATTCAGTTTATAACCTATTACATTGGAACCTAGATATAACATTTTATAAATTTGTAATCCTACAACCTGATAAATAATTTTTTACCGGTAATGAGCAATAGCAAAGGTTTATCCTGTCATTGAATAAAGATATAAATGCTTTACTTATTTTAAAATTAATATTTTTTATATTTGTGAATCAATCATGATTATTGGCATATTTGGAACATATATGGGCTTACATTAAATTCTAAAATATAAATTACTTAATTCATACATTTTCAATGAGAGATAAAACTTGCATTTTTCTTATATCATGTCAATATCTATAACAAACACCAAAACTTTTATTTTGTGGGCTTAATGGGTACACTTACATTGTAGGTTAGGTATGTACAATCCTTAATAAAACAGACTATGTAAAGAATAGGCAGCACTCGTTCTAACAAGTGTGGGAATGTGTGTATTATAATAAGCACGCTAGCCCCAACACCAAAGCCTTGAACATGATTAAACATTTTTGAATATCATGATTCAATTGTATACTAACCTTATTGCAAGTATTCCACTGAATTAAAAAGGGAATAACTTTCATGTACATTTAATTTTGTGTCTTAACTGCCTTAAATTATATTATGTGCATGACAAAATTTTCATGGGTGTTAAGAACTTCGTTATGGAGATAAACAAGGGGTGAACACTTTTTATGGTGTATGGGATATTGATCATCACATTATGTAAACTCTTTTATATTAAAGAACCACAAAGATGCAGATGTCACGACAATCTATCAGTTAAAGGCAACCTAAAAGATGGAGATAAGCCGAAGTCAGCTGCTCTTTTTCATATGAGGTTTAAAGGGGATTGAAGCTATTAAGGATTTGTGCACAGATTGTGAAATAAATTACAAATTTTAAGGGGACTGTGCAAACATAAAAACATTTCTACATATTGTGCATCTTGTGCTAATTTCTAGGCATTATAAAATCTATGTTTCAAATTAGCAATAAAAACATTAGTGAAAATGCAAAGTATTGGTATTGCGGTATTTTACTTACTGTTGAGAAGTATACCTTACCGAATTAAAAAAAAACAATATTATAGTGTACTGATGGTATTAAAAGGAAATACTACTATACATGGTTATTTAGTGTTTTGATATAGATATTCTGGTCACTAAACAAATCGAAACAGAAAACAAACAAATTAACATGTGTTCATGTTTTATTTTTTCTGGATCTTCAAAACTGATTTGTTAATCCAGTATTAGTTATGATAATTTACTTAATATCACCAAGAAGGCTTTTTACATAAATAACATTCAGTTTTTTTGTGGATGAACTAACGTGGGAACTAAACAACAGACTGCTTGTTTCGTTAAGTGGCTGTTCGATTCAGAACATTTTGGAATCAGTTCCGATTCCAGGTTCTAAAATTGAAGAAATCGTTTGGTTGTTTTCTATTCATTTTCAATTCCTTCATTATTACTAATGGACATTTACGCTACATCTTAAATTGAATAACAAAACCCCTAATATTAAAGGGACACTCCACTTTTTTGAAAATTATCATTCTCCAGCTCCCATAGAGTTAAACATTTGATTCTTACTGTTTTGGAATCCATTCAGCTGATCTCCGGGTCTGGTGATACCACTTTTAGTATAGCTTTGCACAATCCATTGAATTTGATTAGACCATTAGCATTGTGGTAAAAAATAAACAAAAAGTTTCGATATTTTTCCTCTTTAAAACTCTACTCTTCTGTAGTTACATTGTATGCTATGACCGACGGAAAATTAAAAGTTGGGATTTTCTAGGCAAATATGGCTAGGAACTATATTCTCATTCTGACGTAATAATCAAGGACTTTGCTAATGTAACATGGCTGCAGCAGGCATAGTGATATTACGCACTGCCCGAAAATAGTCCCCTTGGTTACTTTCTATAGACCTTTTGCGAGTTGACGTCACAGTTACGTCATGCGCGCATGTGGGGGCAGAAAAACAGTGGAAATGAATGAGACACGAGTGAAACAAACAAAAGTACTCACTAGAAAATGTTTTGTTGTGCTGTTGAGTGTCAGAATAGGAATGCCAAAATAGATGACCTTCATTTTTATTGTATACCGTCGTCGAAGACACCATTTGAAGATAAACGTAGGTGTTTATGGTTGCAATAAAAGCCCTCGACCGGACAGACTGGAGTGATGAAATCATCTGAAAATCTTTTAATAATTTGAATAGAAAATAATTAGAGAAGATATCCGGTGTTCTGTCGAAGTCTGATCCCTCGATGTGTCTCATAGCGTTTTTATCACGTTACGTTTATAAATTATTTAGAAAGATTAAAGATTTAAATTAGTTCATAATATCAATAATATTAACATTTATTATAGTTTTCGTATTTTTTTGTTTTCTATTACTTCTTTTTACCTTATATCTTCTTCCTGTTTGTTCTAAATTATGATGTTTACTAATAAATATATAAACATAGCACATGCACACACACACGATGTTAAGTGTTAATAATATATAAACAGGCCTATACAAATTAATTTGTATGTAAACATAATAGTTTTAGATCAAACACGTACTAGGCTAAAAA
Organism: Misgurnus anguillicaudatus; assembly: GCF_027580225.2. Classification (NCBI taxonomy): domain Eukaryota; kingdom Metazoa; phylum Chordata; class Actinopteri; order Cypriniformes; family Cobitidae; genus Misgurnus; species Misgurnus anguillicaudatus. Next base: position 14,301,184 of record NC_073360.2, on the reverse strand, counting down.
TATAAGGAAGAAATTGAAAACAGGAAAGGATTAAATATTTAATAAATGATATTACACAGAATACATGATAGTATTGCTCTTATAAGTACTTCAGCGATTCATACTGTAAAAATAATTGATTTACAAATAAAGAACAATACATATACTTTACATACATGCACACAATTAGTAGCCAAGCCATTTAAACTTTTAATTTATTTAAAAAATAAACATAACTTGGTGAAAACGTTATAAGAAACTTTACACTTAAGAGAAATATAGGGGAAACAGACTTCCACAGAACACCGGATCCTTAAAAATCACAGTTTAATGCTAAAACACTTCACACAGCTATTGAGAAGCATTCACTTTCTGCCACCAGTTGGGCTCCGCCCACAAAAAACGTCATCTCTGTTTGCAAACACGCAAAAGGTCTATAGCAGGGGATTATTTTCGGGCAGTGCATAATATCACTATTGTGCTTAGCTATGCTAAAAGTGCTAGCACCACGGAGATCAGCTGAATGGATTCCAAAATGGTAAAAATCAAATGTTTAACAACAGAGGAGCTGGAAAATTAGCATATTTTCAAAAAAGTGGAATGTCCCTTTAACATAATATAAAACAATAAGCCTAAACCATACTGTTAGTCTAATGATATTTATATACATAATATTAATATAATGAAAAGGGTCATGATTTGCTTTACCTCCTATTCCAATGTACAGTATAATTAAAAAATACTTTTAAAGTAGTCAGATTGTTGTATTTAACAGCTGTACTGCTACTTTCTGGAAAATCCAGAGCAAGAGGTGTACCGAGCAAGCAACACACAACACAAAACATCATCATACTATCTTTAGATAACTTTTGATTCACTTAAGGCTGTTAAATTCCGTAATTTTAGAATTAGAATTGACTGATTTTGGAATCGATTCCGATTCTGGTCTGTTTTTTTAATTGTTTTTTGTCGATTCCTTGTCTTCACTAAAGGGACAGGAATGTAGGCTACATCTTAAATAAACACCAAACCCCTAATATTAATATAATATTTAATTAAAAACCTAAACTATAGTATATGTCTAATGATATTCATATGATATAATGAAGAGGGTCATGTTTTGCTTTTTCTCCAATTTCAATCTACACTGTAAAAAAAATTCTGTAGAAATTACAATGTTATTGCAGCTGGGTTGCCGGTAATTTACAGTAGATTTAAATTTATGTTATTTACTGGCAAGAGTTTGTTCAAAGTTAAATACATTTGAAATATTATTCTTTAGTCTTTATCATACGTCTTGTCAAAATATGTATCTGCTGCAGACACTTCAAATGGGTTTAGAATATGTTCACATGATGCAACCAACACATATTTTGACATGACGAGCAACACACAACACTCCAAACACATATTTTGAATTCCCGCCCCTCAGAAGAGAAGTCATTGGCGCCACTGATGTGCATAAATACCTGTGACTGTACTTTTACTTGCATGTTGTTTTTATATGGTTGAGAATTGGTAAAATTTAGGTTAAGCAGGGGCGCCACTAGCAATTTTGGGCCCTATTAAAGAATAGGAGGTCAGGCCCCCTACCACAGGTTCTCAAACTTTAAATAAATAAATTAATGTATTTTATAAAATGTCATAAAACTAGGGCCCCCCGGCACCATTTCGTGGCCCCCCTGGGGGCCCCGGACCCCAGTTTGAGAACCACTGCCCTACCATACCCATTTCGCACCAAACATACAATCCAACCTAGCTATTCAAAATCTTTGTCTGCAATTTAATAATACAGACCTTTTTCTTTGGCTATTGTTTTGAATACAATTAACAGTATTTATGGAGACTTACAATGTCTGCAGGCAAGATATTTCATTGTGCAAATATATTTATTGTAAATTAAACTGAAAAATACAGTACAGTAGTCAAATGAAGAGTTTGGTTCCAAAACGCGATAAACGCCATTTTTGAAAAAAATGAGTTACTGCCAAAATCAGTATTATATCAGGTCAGTAGTTAAAAGTAAATTCGTAATTTTACGCAAAATCCAATATCCGCCGTGTTATTCTGTCATCTTTTCTCCCTTTTTTCCCAAAATGCGATAAACGCCACTCCTCCTTTTTTACAGAACGCAATAAATCCATTTCTGATATTACAGCCCACCAGTCACGCAATGTAAACAAACAATGGCGGACGCGCTGAGTACACGGAGTCCTAGTTTTCCTCATCTACTTTGTACTTCGTGATCAACAAACAAAACAAAATAATACTTTAATTGCATTGATAAACCTGTGATGGTTTTCTGTGACGGGAAAGAAACGTAAGCCATCAGCATCTAATATTTTCCCTGAGGGCACTCGGGAGACGGGTGCTTGTTCTCCCGACAGCATCAAGCTTCTCATGCTAACACATTGACCCCAGAGGATCTTATGAAAAACTTTACATTATTTTACTCAAAGTCAACGAAAATCGAGCAGGACCAAAAACATTTTACAGCTGATCTCTGTGAAAGACGTTAAGCGACGACGTAACCGCAATGACAGTGATCTTAATATGACAAAGTAAGTGTTTTGATTAATGACATTAATGTTTATATTTTTAATTAGTGTGTACAACTAGTCAACTAAATGAATATAACATGGCAAAGATGAATGCACATTTATATAGGCTATTGATTCAATAGATTTATAGCATTTTGAATAAAAACTTGTCATGGATTTATTGCATTTTGTGGAAAAAATAATCCGTTTTATAATAAATCTTTGAAAATCAACTTATGGATTTGAATTTTTTATGTTTTTATAACCTAAAGATGCTATGTGAAAGTTTGTAACAGAAAATAGTTGTTTTCATCTTGTCACTGTATTGGTATAGAAAACACGTTTTTACCAAAATTTGTCAAAATGGATTTATTGCGTTTTGGAACCAAACTCTTCAAATATTTAGAGAAAATGCAACATTCTTAAACAAAGATTAAAAATAATTGTGACCATTCCTGTGAAAACCCAGCTGAAGGTTTACTGTTTTGTACATAAAATCATCCTACATAATGTAAAGAACATTTCGTGAAAATATAATAAACTTTATATATTTAATATTGACTGAGTAATGTCACGTCAGCGATTGAAATCATAGTGAAATTAATGCTTGAAATCAAACTGTGATGCTTTTTAACAAACTGTGATGCTTTTTAACAGACTGTTCCCAGTAAATTAATAAACATTTACATGTACAGTAAGTTACTGGCAAACAGCTGCATAACTACAGCTAATAAAATTAAAGTGTTATAAAATTAAATGTATTAAAATCATTCATCTGCTAAATATTTATTTGTATGACATTCTAATAACTTACATACTGTCTTTTTAAAATCTGTGTTTTAATAATTTCAATGTTTAAATAGTACAGTATATGAAGAATACAGAAAAGTAGAAGCAAAGTAGACTCATATGAGTATCGAAGACGGGGATTGAACCCGGGTCGCTGAATGCGCTCCTGAGAGTACTGACAACTAGACTACCATTTCTGACGTTGCTACAGGCTTAATTTAGCTGCTGGATGACAGGATTTAATGCATAAGGACTTTCCAGCTATTTTATGAGTTTGTTTAATGCAGCAGTATAATAATTTTCAGTCAGTAGTAAATTCTAAATACATTTATCACAAAAATCACAGCTCTCTCTTTAACCTCTATGGCTGCTCAAGAATAGCGTGCACGCGCAATTTTCTTGAGGGAAATCTGGATCAAATTAGTTGGATTGCGTGAACTCCATTTACCTTTTTTGAAACCGCTTTAGCCTCGCCTTCTTTGTAAATTGTAAGGTTAATTCAAGTCGAGTTTGTAACTTAAAGCCTCGCTTTTCCAAGCGAGTTTTATGAAATAGCCATCTACATTAAAGCAAAATCACCGTATAACTGAACGTAAATGATTCTTCAGACTGTTTTCTATCAATGGGGTTCTAAAATGAAATGAATATGACAACTAAAGCAGATTACGACATAGATTTCCATTGATTTCTTTCAGCTGTTGCAAGGTGAGAAGCTTTAATATACATTAATAGACTAAGTTTAGCGTTCGTTGCATTTCTGTTTTATCAAAATCAACTCGATTCTCGACTGCATAAAAATCCTTCTTTGGCATATGTGTTACAAAACATTGGAGTGTTTAACTGATAGCATTTCTAGTTCAGGTTAATTAGCTACGGGCTACGTTAATTCAAACAGCTTATAATGGCTGACTTCACGTCAGAATCATAACACAAAACAGTAAACGTAAATCACCTTGTGCTTTTTAAACTGGGGAGAACAGACCGAAAACTTTACATTGAAAAGAAAACTGTATTGTATTGCTCCAGCGTATGTAAAGGAATGTAAGGAAGGAAGTGCACATGCAGATGTCATTGCAAATAGCAGTAAATACACACACACCTCGTTCTCTTCTCAAGTTCACACTGCACTGTGAAACCGTGGATTAAAGGCGGTGCTAAAAACGCAGAGTAAAGACGGGGCGGAGCTAAGAGGGCCCAGCTAGGGGGTTGCGTGTGCGGCACATTCCTTGGATGCTTCTCAATTCTTATTTGTGCATCCTCTCGTTTCTTTCATTGCTTCCTTTCCTCGCGTCTTAGCTCCACCCTTCTTGGATTATGTAGTAGAGGGTATGACAAACAGCTTATCCTGAAAGATTCAGGTCAATATCTCAAAAATTAGAAAAGTTATAGCAAAAAAACTTTATTTTATTACTTTGAATTTTAATGGAAAACATGGGACAAAATAATGTGATGATTTTCGAGTTTCAAACGGCCAGTATTTTGTTATTCTTGAACCCATAAACATGATTTTGGTCTCATTTAAAGGTTTTTTCAATCTCTTTCTGTTAGCATTTCCATTTAGAAAATCTTAGCAACATACCTATTTTAATGCACTTGGTTAATTGATAACAGATAATACACGTTATAAAGAGACTATAAGGAAAGAGGATATCATTTCAAACTATTTATAACTATATTTAATAAAATAAAGTTAAATACATACTTGAGTTATAGTTCATATCCTTACTACATTAAAAAAGACATTCTTAAAAGTGCTGAAAAATTAATATATTTATACCACTGATCATTTATATAGATCAGTGGTTTATACATACATATTTTTTTATTTTTTTATTTGGATCCCCATTAGGCATTACCAAGGTAGTGGCTATTCTTCCTGGGGTCCAACATATGCCAAATACCCTTCTTGGATCGGAGGAGGACGGATGAGACGAAGTATATTTTTGTTTTTGATTTAAAACTTGTAATTTTTGGTCCAAAATATACTGTCTGAAATATACTAAGTCTACATTTACAATAATTTATGATTAATAGCAAGATTTATGTGTTTAATGTGACGATGTGAAGGGGGAGGAGAGTTAAACGTGCATCAGGTTTAGTTGATAAAACACTTCCAAATAAGATACACTTGGGTATCCTCACTCATGACTCCTCAGAAAGCTTACTAACTCCTCATTCCTCGCCTCCTCACTGTACAATTAAACAACTGAGATGTCCTACATGATGGCGGAGCTTGATCAGTTTCTGGGTCGTAGGACGTATAGGAGCGAGGAGACGAGGAAGCATATTGGCTGGGGCCCCTAAAAGTTTATGGGCCTTTAGAGTCGTCCTAACCACCCCCCTGGCGCCCCTGAGGGTAAGGGTGGGGTTATTGAGAAACACCCCTTGGCTGGGGCCCCTAAAAGTTTATGGGCCCTTAGAATCGTCCTAACCACCCCCCTGGCGCCCCTGAGGGTAAGGGTGGGGTTAGATGCTTCAAAGAATCTTTAAAGGTGCTGTGTGTAAATTTTAGCGGCATCTAGTGGTAAGGTTGCAAATTGCAACCACCGGCTCAGTCCACGTCCCAACCCTCGCTTCTGAAATGCATAAAGAAGATATAAAGAAGCTAAGTTGTTGGAAACAACTTAGTAAAAAAGTTTATCCGTTAAGGGCTTCTGTAGAAACATGGTGGCACAAAATGGCGACTTCCATGTAAGGGGACCCTCTGTGTATTTAGATAAAAACGTCTCATTCTAAGGTTATAAAAACATAACAGTTCATTTTAAAAGGTCTTTATACACCACTGATAATATAATTTTGTATATTATTTTGCGTTCCTTTCAAGAGATCCTTCTTAATATTACACTGCACCTTTAAAACCATAAATCAATTTACCTCTTGCTCCTCTGAGAGGGAGAAAGTTAAAATAATGTAAGTTGTCAGACAATCTGTAACTGATTTGGTTGTTTTTGTCTGTTGAATTGAATAAAAACAATCTTGTCCATGCACAAACACATTTTACTATACTGCGCAAACTACACATTTTAGCCTAAATAATACATCAAATAATAACATATGCCCAGCACAACTGATTTATACATAAAGTAAAAACAACTTTTTTTAGTAACAATGAAGGTAGATGCTTAACATTGTTATGATATCTTGTGTTTCAGCTGTACTCACCTGAGATGCAGTGTACTCTATGAATGACGTCTCTGGAGATCGGTTGGACTTTGCTGATGGTCGAGCGCTTATATTTGGTCGAGGTCCTGACAGACCAAAAGTGCTCAAGGCATCAGGGTGGGTTCACAAGATCACATTGCATTCATTCCAGTCAATCAGACAAGTGCATACATGTCATGCTTGTGCATTTTTATAAAATCTCACTGAAGCATTTTCAGTCAAACTTGTGGACAACTATGCCAAACAAGAAGTCCTAGTTACACAAGTAAATAACCAGGATCTTACATCTGACAATGACAAATAGCTGCAAGCAGCAATTATGGGATCAAGCCCTGCCAATGGCTCAAAAGGAATAAAGGTGAGTTTGCGTGAGCAGTTTAAAGAACTTAGAAAAACCTCACAATTTCAGACAAAAGAATACCAAGGTTATGAGCAAAAATAGCTATATGTTTCATATCTTTGCATTATTAGGTGTTACTGTGACAAAACTGTAGCGCAGTTTTAACTTTTAACCTTGTTAATAACGGCAAACATGTTTTGTCCTTTAAAAAAAATTAAATTATCATGCTTTTCAGCCAGTTTGGTCTGAAAATTGCTTAATTTTTATTTGGGGTACATATTTTCTATTTGTAAAGATAAAAATTGCATTATTAAAGTTATTTATACATTTGGAACATTTAATGTAATTGTATTTATGCATGAAGCTATTCCAAGGGAAAGTTTAAGAACCATAAGAGTGAATTTGTCATAAAATTAAATGCATTTAAAAAAATAGTTATTTTAGAGTTATTTTTGCTATTCGAGCTTAATTCAAATTAAATGTAAACTTGACTTTATATGTATTTATATGTGTTGTGGCTAAAGCCTGTAGAGCTCTTTGTTGTCTCGCATGTGATATTTTTACTCTTTATTTTCTTTACAACCAATATGACAACAGGCTGGTCAGTTTGATAAAGATAGGATTTAAGGTGCTTTTATAATCAAATCTTAACTTTAATGTCACAAAATTTCACAATTCATTCTGTTACAATCTGACACAGGTCTCAGAATGAATAATAAATGATAAACTGCAGATGTTCCCACCTATTATCCCAGATGCAGCAGGTCGTCCTGCAAACTTGGTTTAGGTAATTAGAAGAAAGACTTTTCCTGCAGTGACAGTTTTTATTACACAATGCAAATTGAATGAATGTCAGTTTTTAAATTGACTAACTTCAACAGTACTCTACATAATGTATTTGCTATTTTAATATAAGTACTTGGCCACAAGGGGGTATTATAGTTTCATTTTATGTGTGTTACCTGGGCATTACACACACACACAAAACTTAGTATTAGTGCAATGCCCTACCAATCTGAGCAGGGACTTACGGTTATAACCGTAAAAAAAAACGTAAAAAAAGTTTATATTTTTTTATTAAACTATAAAAATACTTTTTATCAAAGGCAAAACTGTTTAAAATTTAACCATATTAACTTTTCTTGGGTTAGAAACCAGCTCCGTTCAACATGCCAACCTTTGGCCCTGTAAACTAATTGTTTTACATATTGATCAAGTTTATTTAATTTTTTTAATGTGTCTACAGAAATTAAGACTTAAAAATGTGTTTGTATACCACTGGGCTGTTGAATGCTTTATTCTGATTGGTTAAGTAATGCTCCAAAGGTATGCATTGTTTTTCGATAAATGCACACCTAACCTGTCAAATGCTTAAAATAACAACTGCTTTCAGTCGTGCTGCATTACTACATTGGATGTGCATTATTTTTGAATAATTCAACAGCCCATCGTCAATTATTTCTTACTTATGATCCACCTGAGCCTCCCTTGCGTCCACCATACAGGAAGTCAATGCTGCAGTGGGATTCTCCGGATGTGAGTTTTTATGTGATGTGTCTCAAAAGCACTATTCGGACGGGATTAGTTTTCCAAACGACGTTTGAGTTTCAACGTGTCCCCCAGGACATCTGTGATTTTATGTACCGATTCGGACGGGATTAAAATGATGCAGGCTATTCCAGAGATGGGAGTGTCTGTTTCATGCATTTGGGCGTTGCACAAGAGCACGTGCTCTGGATACGCGTGATTGTAATGTTTAATATTTTGCTTTAAATGCAAAATTATGACAGAACGTGCAATTTATTAATTTAATTTTAACAAATCAAAATAAAATATACAAATCCTACTAAAGTAACGTTAGCCTACGTGTTTTATATAACTGTCTGCTTATAATAAACACAAAGAAATGAAGAAATAATGTTTAATAAAAAATTATTATCTTTATTAATTATTACCATTCCGGAGTTAAACAACTTTGAACGGAGTTTCTTATAATGTTAATGATATTACAGTGGCCAGTCTTAACAGTGTATGATATTCAGCTCGTCTTGATTTAATTATTTTATTTTGCAGAATGCGAAAAAAACATTCATATCTGAATGAATGGGACTCAGGAAATACAATATACGCGCATTAGTAAGACCTTACGGCAGATCACGTTGGCCAAAACACGACCAGAACCGCGTTTTCAAAAGATATTGCGGGCAAACACAGACATTTGCATTCGGACGGGATTACATTTCTCAGAGGACCTCTGAGTTCGGTGAAAAATGGTAGGTAAATTGCTCTGGAATTCTTACGGAGGTCGTCAGAGAAAAACACAGACATGGCCGATTCGGACGGGATTAAAAACACAGAGGACCTCTGAGAAGCACGATTTTCTCAGAGGTCCCCCTGTAATACTAATCCCATCCGAATAGGGCTAAAGTCTGTGTTTAAACTCCCCCATAGGTTCACATGACTGAAAACTATCAATACAGTATAGGTGTTTGTTGTTTCTCATGTGATATTTTTTACTTTGTCTTTGATTAGATACAACCAAAACTGTCTAAATTAATAAACTATACTAACCTAAAGTTTAATGACCAAGAAAGCCACCAAGCAAAATATGTGTTCGGAGTGTCATGTGTGTTGCTCGTCATTTCAAAATATGTTTGTTGCGTCATGTGAACCATGTGCATCATGCGTCCCGTCAAAACAAATGCCCGCTGCACACGCGTCAAAAGGGCCCATGACAAAGGAGACACTCCCGTTAAAAAAACTCTGAAGACACTAACTTAACACTAAACTCTGATTACACATGAGATTGAGTATCTGGCAAACGCGAGTGTCTCTTTTATCATTAACCCTTTAGACGCGTGTGCAGCAGACATTTATTTTTGACAAGACGCATGATGCACATGGTTCACATGATGCGCTGAACACATGACGGGCTCAGTACATGTTGTGACGAGCTTCGCATTGTGCACCCTCGAAAAAGAAGTCACCGCTATCAACCCGTATCAATCTACTATTATAAACTTATTTTAATCAGATTTCCCCCTGTAATTATTAAAACTCTTTCATGTGTCTTATTCATACTGCTTCATAGGATGATCGCTCCACTCGGGGAGATGAGAGATCTTCTGTTCAGTGCTGGGCTCGATCGGCCAACCCCAGGCTTTGAAGAAGGATGACAGATTCATTTTCACCACCTTGGAGAAGGTCTCAGCGTACAGATTCATCTTGCCTGGATTGTTATTGGGCACTCCAGTCATGTCATGATAGGCAGCAAAAACCTTTTTGAAGGCATCTGTCACGGAGTGACTTCAGTAGGGCGGAACCTAATGAGAGTCCAGTAGTTCCGCCCAGACCTGTTTGCAGTAAACACCAGCGCTTACGGGTTTCCCGGGAATCCCCAAAATCACCGTAATGAGCTACAGCTGTGCCGATGACGTGGCGGATAGCGATTGGTCAAGATACGCTGGAAAGACGAGCATAAAAAGGGGAGTTAGAAGAGGCACAGGGCGTGTGTGATATTATTGAACTGCTGAGTATGTTGGGCAGACGCTGGGCCACATTCGCTGGATTACTCTGGGACTGCAGGAAAGTGAGATTAGGAAATCGCTGGGCATCTGCAAAGTAAGAGAGAGAGACACCGTGAGAGTCAATGAAGGGTGAGCAGTAGAGTATTAAGAATGTACAAACGATTGGATTGTCCTGTGTGTACGGAGGCTGGAGAACGCTTTCCCACACGTAGCCACGTGAAGCTGGAGAGAAACCACGGAGCTGTGAGTAATTGCATACATTGTTGTTTGGCAGATCTAAGTGTTAAAGGAGTGTGTGCTTTACCCTTTTAGCGGCCCCACAAAGGGAAGTCAGTGGTTGAGCCGGACACCGAGTGAGCTGGAGAGAAACCACGGAGCTGTGAGTAATTGCAGATATTTTTGTTGGCAAACCCAAGTGTTAAAGGAGTGTGTGCTTTACCTTCCTAGCGGCCCCACCAAGGGAAGTCAGTGGGTGAGCCGGACGCCGAGCGAGTTAGAGAGAGACCACCGAACCGGGAGTAACTGAATGTCTTGTTGTGCAAGGAATCTAAACTATTAAAGGAGTGTGTGTGCCTTACCTTCTAGCGGCCCCACCTGGTGTGAAGTCGGTGGGCGAGCCGGGGACTAAGTGTGCCTACAGGGAGCGGGCATTGAAGCTTTTAAGTTGATTGGGGTTTTGTCAGCGCGACATCAGAGGCTGCCTTCCCCGTCCAAGAGCGGTTTTGCCTAAAGAGGAGCCCAGACCCTAATTATTCACTGGAGTGTGTGAAGTGCAGTGTGAAGAGTGATCGATTGACGTGAGTACACTAGTTTGCAGTGTGGTGCCGGGCCTTATTGTCTGTGTTGCCCCTCAGGGAAACGGAGCTCCCTGTGAGTACCATCGTCGGCCGCCGCGTCGACGAATACCCCGTCCACCCTACACACGCCAGGATATAAGCCCTGTAGGGACCCTCGGACGGGGTAAGAAAGGCACTGAGAGGGACGTGGTGGTCTGTTCGAGAACCATTGGCGGAGGAGCCGCCAGGAGGAGGGCTGGGGGCCCCAGGAGCCGCGAATACGCTGTGTGTGGCTAGAGCACCGGAAACAACTGCTATCCCCTCTAGATCTTCGCCTGCCCTAGGAGAAAGGAAAGAGAACGTGTGGATCCCGTTAGCTGGAATCCCCGGATAGTGAGGGGCCGCCGCGCCGGCCGCAGTATCAGGAGGGACCCCCCGCTCCCGTGTCTGGCTCCATCTGCGATGTGGTGACGTATACCTTTTTCTCCACTTCCGCCAGTGCTATACTTATTGTACAACGTCTTGAATGCCCTGAAGAGAGAACACACTCATTGCACAACGAGCTAAAGCTAAACTTACCCACCACGTCTTGAATGCCCTGTAGAGAGAACACACTCATAGTACAACGAGCTAAAGCTAAACTTACCCAGCACGTCTTGGATGCCCTGTAGAGAGAACACACTTACCGTACCTCGAGCTAAAGCTAAAACTTACCCAGCACATCTCGAAGGCCCCGAGATACCTGTGAAAGAATATACTTACCGTGTAGTGAACTAGGGTGAACTTACCTCGCACACTCGAACTCCTAGTGGCATCTAGAAGAGAGAACACTTACCGTGTGGTGAGGTGAAGCGGCCCGTTGCCAGCTTGGCCCGAGGAACCTGAAATAGAGAAACAGAGAAAAGATTCAGCGACGAAGACGTGAGTTAGCTAGTGTACCATAACACTCACCCTGTGTTTTATTCTGCCCTCAGGAGGACGAATCGGGCCGTGAGGAGACTGTCCACACAGGAGGTGGGTTGAGGATGAAGAAGCTCCGCCCGACCCTTGCCCTGTGATTCCTTGGCCCTACAGTACTGACCTCTCCCCTCCAACGTCCCAGGCCCATAGTGTTCCCCCTGAGGGCGAGAGGATATTTTAGATTCCCTTCCCCATTCCCTTGATTCTTTTAACTAAATTAAATAAAGTTTTGCTATCATTTTACTTATCTTTCGTTTGTCTGGTCATTGGGGTGCTTTGGGGACCTCCTCGAGGCGGAACTTTGGTAAGAGCGTGACTCACATAGTTCGTGGTCCGCTCAGGCCGTGACACATCCCAGCCAAATTTGTCTTGAAGCTTAAGGAATATTAAGTGTGTATATGATTAATATGATTATGATTCCTTAGTGATGTATATAAAAACAACTTTAACATGTTTAACATTGTGCAGTTGTCACGGTAGGAAATCCACTGTTTCCTCCGTGTCATGTTTGTATGTGTGTGTGTGTGTGTTTGTTCACTTACCCCTGCCATGTGCTCGTTAGAGCAATCCCATTCACCTGTGTGATTGATTGTCTCGCTCCAGCTTTTCATCATTACTTCATCTCCATAAATACTCACCTGACTTTCTGTTCCCTGCCAGATCCTATTGTTTGCTCAGTCCCCGTGTTGTTTGGTTGTCTCGTGCACTTTGGATTACGTGTTTCAGTTGGATGTTTGTTGTCGTCGTCGTCGTCGTCGTCGTCGTCGTCGTCTTCGTGTGGATGTTCCCGTGTTCAGCCTGGATATCACCACTGCTCACCACTCCACCAATGTCGCACTCAAGATCACCAACTTCCACCGTAGTCATCGTCACCATTGCCCACCACAACACCGGACTGGATTACTTCCGCATTGACTCTTAATACTCTCTCTTTGTTTACATTTAATAAACATTGTTTGATTTCATCTGCGCTTGTTTCCGTCTCATACGTATCATTACAGCAGTCTGTTCCTACCTGCATATAAGTCTCCAGTGCTGTCCACATGGTCCATTTTTCCAAATCCCTGCCACCTTTGGCATAATCTCTGGCACGATCCTGCCGTTTTTTTAGGGTCATGGCTTCATGAGCAGTAGCCCTGTCAATACCAAGCACCTTCTCATGCACATACACTGACCACAGGTTGCAGGTGCACTCAGTTGTGTGTGGAGGAAACTCCCAAACTCCACGCTGCTGGTTATGACCAAGCTCATGTATAAATCCCCACAAATCACTTTTATTGGCTTTCTTTGGTTTCATCAGTTCTGGGGCGGAGGTGGAGTGCATCATGATGGGATATCCAGCATGCATAAAGCCTGAGAATGAAAATGAGGAGTGGGTGTTGTGATGTGTCTCGTAGTATACTATAAATGTATTTTACTCAAAACAATAAAAAATAAAAAAAATCCTGAATTGAGACATTTACTTGGCAAGCAAAGTGGCTTAAGAAATTAAGTCTAGTTTACTGAAATAAATTATGAAAATCAAGGGGATAATACTTAAATTATTAAAGTAAAATATTTGCCAAATGGGCAAGAAAAATAAGTTGAAATAAGTTGAAACTGGAAGTTTTTTGTTTTTTTTACCCCAATGGCAGATATTTTTACTTGTTTTAAGCATAAACCTTATAAATTTCATATGCTTTCAGTAAACAAGATTTAAAATATTAAGCCATTTCGCTTACCAAATAAATGTATTTAAATTTCAGAGGTTTTAGATATTTATGGAAAACAAGTCAATAATACAAAGTAAGACATTCATTTTTTGCCAAAATGTGGGCATGGCTTCTTAATTTTCTAAGTACCATGATAGTATTTGATAAACATTGTAATCTTGCTGCAATTTTACATTATAATCATGGTGATACTTTATTATTTCATTTTGCATTGACATTACCATATTTTCCGGACTATAAGTCGGTCCGAAGTATAAGTCGAATCAGTCAAAAATGCGTTTTGAAGAGAAAAAAACATATATAAGTCACACAATCCAAGCCGAAGAACAGACATTTAATCTGTAAAGGCAAGTTATTTAAAGGTGACCAAGAATGTAAAACGGTATTTACCTCGTCATAGCTGAAGTATTAGAGCTCTGTATATAGAAATGACAGTAATGTTTCCTCATTTTCATGTAAATCTCGTGAATTAAAATTAAAATTAAAAAGTCAACCAAAAAAACAGGCAGATCTCAACATAACATCGACAGTGAAGTAACCGTCGAGATGTATGCCCCCAACATTTCTATATACCCGCCCATATTCTAGGCAAGGACGTAAACAGCAGAATCATCTGAAGTTTTGCAGGTATTGAGAAGAAACAAGCAAGGACGTAAATGACAGAAAATAAATATGAATGTTATGTTCCAGTCACAACCAAACACCAGAGCAATTCAATCTAAAGCTGTTCGTTACTTTGGCCATATTACCGCGGACAGTTCTTTGAACCTGGGACAATGTCAAGCGCTTCGCTCAGCGTTTGATACTGAAAAAAGGGGGCATTATGGCCATAACCCCCTACCACGAACCGTTAGTAGTTATTTGATTACTGTTGACTACGGTTTAAATGTAAAGTTTCTTACCAAACAACATTAAGGATAATTTACTGTGTTGTCGAGATCGAACGCAAGATGCGTCTGTAGTAAAGTTTACCTCAACTGTTGTTAACTACCAAACTAAATGGCATAGAATGTATGACGACCTATTTACGCGGATGTTATTACTCATTACTGCCTGTGTTTTCATATACTTCAACTAAATACTAATTTAACTAAAGTGCCCGTGTTTGTGACACTTACCTTAAGCTCAAATTCAAACTTGATATTGGGAAGTTTTCCATGAGCTCTGTGAACACAACTCGCTGACAGCAGTTTGCCTTCATTCAGAAACAACTCAAAAAACGCAACAGCAGCGTATAAAATCCTTACAGGCACTGTCATAATATTTCCGTCTTCATCGCGGCACAGAGTAATGAAATACATCCATAAGAACGTGTTTGTCATTATCATTTAAATAATAGTAATTTAAACATCTTGCGATTCAGTTCTGACCTGGTGACGTGACCCTAGTTGAGAAACAGCCAATCAGAGCGCAACTCATTATTATTATTATTCATGACCCTTTCATTTAAGGTAATAACAGACCATTTCATTCTGAGGGCAAATCCTAGGGTTGTAAATGGACATGTAAAACCGTCTCTGGATCATTTTTTCACTTAAAAAGCCACATACCTTATATTTAGATATCAAAGAACAATGTAACGTATTATTTCAATCCATTCATGGTCACCTTTAACTAAACAATAGCACAGAACAGCAGGCTGAATAGGTGTCCGTACATGTTAAAGTAACGTAAACAGTTATTTACACGATACACAATAGCATACAGAACATAGAGGCTGAATAGGCTAAATTAACACAACAAGCCAAATCAAGTTCAAAAAGTTCCAGAAGTCATTCCACATCACTGAATCCATTGAATTACATAAATACAAGAGCAGCATATTTGGATCTTTTCACATTCGGCATCACTGTAGGAAGTGCAGACATGGACACTGAGATCTTCTCTGAAGTTAGTTAACTGGCAGTTCAGACCAGATTTGCTCAGTATCTTTTGGGCTCCTGTTAGACTTGGTATGATGCCAATAACACCTTTACGCCCCTCATCAAGCCAGTTAATAGCATTTATCAGGAAAGTGGACAGAGATTCACGGCCCAGGTAGCCTTCGTGGGTAACCACAATTACCCGTCCTTGTCCATAGTAGGCGCCGGCAATGAATGTTTGTCCAGCTGGAGTGACTGCAATAGGAAATGCAAATGGTCCATGCACCATCAGCTCAGATGCCAACGAACCTTGGATGTCAAACTGAGGCACACCTTTCAGCAGGATTTCTAGGTCATTCTTAAAATCCTTAACGATTATGAAAAATGTAAATAAAATTGTTACGAGAAATAGTTTTACAAATGTGTTTTCGAAAAATAAGTATGTCAAAGCTAAAATGTCTGCTGAACTTACAATACAGCAAGCCAACTAGAAGGGATATTTGAAGAAACAGGGAATACGCCACGCTCTCCTGGGTGTTCCGTAAAGTAAATTCCTGCGACGCTGCACACCTTGTTTCCAGGGAAGTTCAGAAAAACATTCTCTTGCGGATGAGCCTTAGCCCAGCTCCATGCTTGGCCAGCAATAATCAAACCACCCCCAGCTTTGACAAAAGCAATCAAATTCTTTGCACAAGCATCAACGCTGTAAGCATCTGTGATATATACAGCCAATCCCTCACAGAACTCTCCAAGCTTGGTGCTGATAGACGAATTGCGCAAGTTATCAGCTACAGAACCTAATTTTCTCTGAATCCCTACAATGCTGGCATCACTGGTACATGGCATGAGCCACATCAGGGCATTCTCTATCAGGCTGGGGAAACGGCTCAAGTAGCCTTCATGTCGCAACACCACCATACATCCCTGACCGTAACGAGATGCAGCAATTAGAACTTGACCTCTTGGATTCATGGCAAGTGGAAAGGCATCTGCACCGATCAGCACAAGATCAATAGGCACCGCATTTCCATGGAGGTCAAGGTCCTTCACACCAGACCTGATAGTGCAGTAGTCACATGCCATGATGCTTCAGTTATCTTTAGTTGGTCAAAAATCTTTTTCACTCTTTAGTTTTGCAGATGTTGAATACTTGATTTGTCCAACCAGAACCTGTGCAATGGCCCAAAGTTTTCTACAAGAAAATAATAAATATATTTTTTATTATATTTTACCTAAATATGCGGTATAAAAACTGAATCCAGGCTCAGTAATATCTCTAAATTCATGAAGAAATAAAATTTGTAAATTCTTTATCTCCTGTTTGTATTTTTAGAGTACATATCTTTTCTTGCATATTTGCAAATTATTTTATGAGATTACAATGATTATGTAGGATATTAATACATTTACACCAATACAAAGCCTGCTATTTGTTTTTCCGTAACTAAAAGAAAACGGCTTTTAAAGGTTTTAATCAAAAAAAAAAGTTTCAATACAAGTGAAAACACCACAATTATTTAACATTAATCTTAAATTGGGGGTCTTCTTCCTCCGCTTAGTTTTTCAGTTTACAAAGTCATCTAAATAAGGATTAGACATAGCGCCAGCACAACTGGCTTTCAAAGGGGATGAGGGATGAGACTCTTATTGGTTTATTGCACGTTACGCCCAAAACACACCCATTACTCATTACAAGAATAGGAAGAAACCTTTTCGACCCTGCGTTCGGCGCACAAACCATTTTTCCCGTTGTTAAATTAGCAAAAGTGGAATCGGACACGCCCTTTTAGACCGTGCACCATGCGCTTTAGACAATGCGCTTAGACCGTTAAAATAGTGTACCCTTCAAGCCAACTTTCAACTTTGATGTCAAATAATAAAAAGAGAAAATCATATTTTATGCTCATTGTTTTTTGTGCACGCTCTCTTAGTAGACATCACACAAAGACACCCTAAAACGCAAATCAATAAGGGGTTGGTCTGAAGTAGGTTCATTATTCATAGGTGTGGTTTGGGCGTAACATCAAATAAACCAATCAGAACGCTATCCAACATTCCCTTTAAACGCAAGGGCGCAAGTTCCATGGCGGGTTGCTATTATAATGACGGATTTACCAGGGGCACGCCAGCGGTTCACAGCCGAGGAGACCCACGTTCTTGTAAGAGCAGTCAAAGACACAGAAGTTGTTTTGTACGGGGATGGGACTTGGGAGAAACCCGCACAAATCATCGTCGATTAAACAGGCGTGAGAGGAAATATAGCCACAATTGTCTCATCAGCTGGCATTCGCTACAATGATGTCAGGAGACGGGGGAATCCCAAGCTTGCCAGCATAAATCGGGCACGCCATGTAACGGGAGGTGGATCTGCCTCTAAACAGGACCTGACGCCAGCAGAGGACATCGCTGCGTCCACCCTCACCGCTGAAAGGGTTTGGGGCTTTTAAATCGGAAACGCAAGCAAGGTCCAACCCAAAGTACACTTACAAATCAAGTTCAAATACATTAAGGTTTCTTATGAAAACATTTTAATTATTATTTACATAAAATAAATGTAATACAGTCACACAACAAACTTATGAAAATATTTTAATCGTTATTTGCATGAGAATTTTTTTAACGCAGCCACACAATAAATAAAAACTACCACCACAATGATTTCCCTTATCTCATGTGTTAATATTTTTTATTGTAACAATTTATGATTTGCAAAAATAACAGTTGCAACTGTGTAGATTAGATTTCAAAGTGTGTGCGCGTTGTGCATGCTATACATTATGGTCAAGCATGCGCCCTTAAAATAGCATAATGAACCACGCGCAACGCGCCACTGACTTTTTTGGTCAGTGGCGCAATTGTTTTTTGAAACTCCAAAATAGCATCAGGGATGGTTTGCGCCGGAGACGTGCGTCTGTGGAGGGAAAAACCCGCTGTGCGCCGGTGCAAAATACGAATGATACATGCGTCACTGACAAAGTCAATTGCGCTGGGTGCAAGACAGGGCCCATGAAGTGACCAGGTGTAAAAAGGCCCATAGTTTTTGTTCATATCTTAAATTATATCAATTTCCTAGAGATACAACAAAGACTGTTGAAATGAATAAACTAAACTAATCTAATGTTTAAAAACCAAGATAACCACCAAACCCACCAAGACAAATTATACAATATTTTAAAACAACCTAAAGAGAGCTGCATGGATGACATATGTTTCTAAGCCAACCCAGGAGGTTAGCTTCACATGGATCCCCATTACAAAAATCTGTGTAATTTTTTCATAGGCTTTGGATCACATTTTAAAAATAAGCTCTGCATGTGCTCAACAAAAGTTTATGATATTTACACGTTTTGATCATCAAGATAATCTTAACAATGAACACAACTATAGTTTGGATAATAGATAAACATAGTTTGGGAATTGTGCTATTTACATCATCTGTCTCATGTAGCGATTTAGCAACCACCTTTTTAAAGACATGTAAAACTTTATAAACTTTGTAAAAATTACAAGTTACTGGTGTGTTTTGTTTAAAAAAAATAAAACATGTAAATATATCCTAAGCTTGTGTTAACCACAGATCTTATTTATGGCGTTTAACCAAAAACACACTGACTTTGGGACAAGAGAACTGGAAGAGCTGAAATGATAACTCCGCTCCAGGTTTTAGCCTACAAAAAGTTTTCATACATGCAGCTCTCTATTAACCCATATCAATCTACTCTTATATCTTATTTTAATCAGATTCCACACTGTAATTATTAAAGCTCTTTCAGGTGTCTTAGTCATACTGCTTCATAGGATGATCGCTCCACTCTGGGAGATGAGAGATCTTCTGTTCAGTGCTGGGCTCGATCGGCCAACCCCAGGCTTTGAAGAAGGACGACAGATTCATGTTCACCACCTTAGAGAAGGTCTCAGCGTACAGATTCATCTTCCCTGCATTGTTATTGGGCACTCCAGTCATGACATGATAGGCAGCAAAAACCTTCTTGAAAGCATCCCAGCCAAATTTGCCTTGAAGCTTAAAAAATATGAAATGTATGATTATGAATACAGTGATGTTAAAATTAAATAATTATTTGTTTTATTTTCAATTATTTTTATCCATGATATAAAATTTGTTGATTTTTTGTTTCAAACAGAGCTGCAGCAAAGGTTACAGGTTGCAGCTTTAACAAGCAAAAACAAAAAATGCATGATTGCTTAAGGTTGATGTAAAAATGTATGTCGCCAAATTGGACATTACCAAAATATAGTGAAGTATAGAAAAACATGTTGAACTGGTTAAACCTAACATTGTGCAGTCTGTTCCTACCTGCATATAAGTCTCCAGTGCTGTCCACATGCTCCATTTTTTCAAATCTTTGCCACCTTTGGCATAATCTCTGGCACGAGCCTGGCGACCATTCAGAGACATGCCTTTGTGAGCAATAGCCCTGTCGATACCAAGCACCTCCTCATGCACATACACTGACCACAGGTTGCAGGTGCACTCAGTTGTGTGTGGAGGAAACTCCCAAACTCCACGCTGCTGGTTATGACCAAGCTCATGTATAAATCCCCACATACCCTTTTTACGGGCACTTTCTGGATTTATCAGTTCTTGGGCGGAGCTGGACTGAATCATGATGGGATATCCAGCATGCATAAAACCTGGGAATAAAATGAGGAGTGGTTTTCAAATAGAATAGTATTATTGTACTTTACCCCAAATTATTCACAGTATGTCTTTTTTAGAATATAGATAAAGATAATTAACAGTGGCAGCCGGCGCTCAATGCGAAGTTCGTCACAACATGTATGTAGCCGTAGTTGTGTGTGGTTCCTTTTCAAAATATGTCTTCTGCGCATCTAGAGATCCTGTGTGTATTTTGTGAACGTGAGCGTCTCTTTTATCATAAACGGTTTTGACACATGTGCACCAGGCACTTATTTTGACAAAATACATGATATACATGGTTTACATGACGCAACAAACACATATTTTGAAACCACGTGCAACACACATGACACTACGAACACTTATTTTGAATTAGCGCCCCTCGGATGAGCAGTCACGAGCTGTAATGATTATTAAATGTTTTTCTATTCCAACAGATTCAATATAATGACAGTAAATTATTGAGCCACACACCCAAGAATGTAAGCAAAAAGTGGGTGTGGGTTGCTGTTTATTTTGCAAGTACTGTAGGCTACAGTAATATTAAATAAAAACTGCAAAATTTCTGCAATTTACAATAAAATGATAGTGGCTGTAATTATATTCGATTAATTCATCTTGCATTGACATCTTACGGCATTTATGCAAGATCTGGAGGCAGAGAAGTTACCTGTTGTCAATAGTGATGCACTTCTTAATGTAGCCCAATCTTCATCTTCGTAACACAGTTTAAGATGTTTTAGATTAAGTCCGAGATCCCGCTGAACCTTCACCGAAAATCCATGCACGGTACACTGTCCATGTCCAGAAAGGCAACAAAAACATCATCATAGCAGTCCATGTGACATCAGTGGGTCAGTTAGAATGTACAGTATTGAAGCATCGAAAATACATTTTGGTCCAAAAATAGCAAAAATTACCACTTTATTCAGGATTGTCTTCTCTTCAAGTGACTGCAGTGACGCAGATGACATGTTATCTGGTGTGCCCCAGTGTTTTTTTTTTGTGCGCCTGGGCTTTGTTTACAGTCTGAAGGAGACGCACACTGTAAGTTTGAAAAAAACCTGCAGTCACATGACTTTAGTCTCGCGCATGCACTTCACAACAGATGTGGAAGAGAAGACAATGCGCATGCACTTCACAACAGATGTGGAAGAGAAGACAATGCTAAATAAAGTCGTAATTTTTGTTATTATTGTACCAAAATGTATTTTTGATGCTTCAACACATTCTAACTGACCCACTGCTGTCACATGGACTACTTTAATGATGATGTTTTTATTACCTTTCTGGACATGGACAGTATACCGGTCATAGATTTTCAATAAAGGGTCAACAAGTTCTCAGACTAAATATAAAACATCTTAAACATCTGTGTTCCGAAGATGAATGGAGGTCTTACGAGTTTGGGATGACATGAGGGTGTGTCATTCCTGACATTATTTTCAACTTTGGAATGACATGACGGTGAGTCATTAATTATATTATTTTCAATTTTGGGTGAAATATTCCTTTAATAGTATCTCATACCGGCAGAGATCTGAACATCTGCAACAAATCGCTCCTTGCGGGGGAACTTATGAGGTATTGCTGCCAGGTCAGATATGCCTCTCATTATTGCATCCCAAAGTTTCGCCACCTCATCAGGACGATCCAGATTCCGTATCACATCTGAATGTAATGTGATGATGATGTTCTCAAACTCAAGCTCCGCCCAGGGTGCTGGTGCCTGACGGATCCCACCAACCCAGTCAGCTACACTGGTCTCTCCTAAAGGGACAAACTCAGTCAGCTTTCCAAACTATAATACACTATTTTACATGGTTTTGAAACATATTTCACTGATATTCATCTTCTGAATATGAATATTCAGTTTGAAATCTCACTGTGATGTTAATTGTTATTTTTTATTTAATATTCTTACCAGACTTGAAGTATGGAGCCTGTACAGCAGTCTGCACAACCATTTCCACCCCATCCACTTTGGTTTTGGGAGGTGCAACTAGGTAGATGAGCCCTCCCCAAAGATTACTGATCTGGACCGTTTCATTGTCCAATGAGAATCGCTCATGGACCACAGGAGCTCGTCTTAAAACATCTGCAGACCCAATGTTATCTGTGTGGCAACCAATCTGGACCTACAGAGAGTTGGAAACATGCTGTCATCATACTTTTATTGTGTGATTAAGTGTTAAGTACAAGTTAACAAAAATTGCCAATATATGGTATTACAATGGACACATCAAAATAATGTACTTGATGGTATAAATTCGATCACCTTCCAGTTTTTCCCAATGAGCTCTGGAGGTATTACCATCTGTGTCCTCATACCAGGAGAAAGATACAAGCCTGTGCTTATCCATGCTTCAGCACCTAAAACAAGAGATGTGCTGTTAAATAAGTGATAACAACTATTGTGTGTAACAAGTCAATTCTCACCTACTTGCACATTTAAATAAAGAAAACTTTAATACCACCAGTGTCAGCACTGATACGAACTCTGGCATCAGACACAGTGGGCAGGTCAGGTATATCCTTAATGATGTATGGCAGGAGGGCATCAGGGTCAGACATGGTTTTGTAAAGTTCAGTCGCGATTTGAAGCATAAGGTAGTCTTTGGGAGCTTTAATAGGGCGAGTACTACACACCTGTGGAACACCAATCTCCTTCACCATGTCGGTAAAATGAGTTACCATTGAATTATAAGAAGCACAGCCATGTGTACGCATACCAAGGTATTTGGTACAATCATTACCAAGTTGTTTCAGAGAACCCTCTACATGAGGAGCAAGTTTTTGCCCCTTGGTTACATGCTTTCCAAACTGTCTCAGTACATTACGAAAGTGATACACATCTTTAACGCCCTCCTTGATATCTGGGGCTTTGTATAATCCTCCATTCACAGTGCTGCCCAAAATACTCAGTCCCATCTTGTTAAGAATGCGATTTCCTGGGTATTCAGTCATCACATTGCGGTCATGGTTTTTCTGGGCCCAATTCCAGGCATGACCTCCGATCAGAAGACCACCTCCTTCTGCCACAAATTCTTGGATCTTTTCACACTCGGCATCACTGTAGGAAGTGCAGACGTAGACACTGAGATCTTTTCTCAAGTTTGTTAACTGGCAGTTCAGACCAGATTGGCTCAGTATCTTTTGGGCTCCTGCAAGGTTGGGATTGATCCCAATAATGCCTTTACGCCCCTCATCAAGCCAGTTGATAGCATTAATCAGGAAAGTGGACAGAGATTCACGCCCCAGGTAGCTTTCGTGGGTTAATACAATTACCCGTCCTTGTCCATAGTAGGCGCCGGCAATGAATACTTTTCCAGCTGAAGCGACTGCAACTGGAAATGCTAATAATCCATGCACCATCAGCTCAGAAGCCACAGTCCCACCTTGGATGTCAAACTCAGGCACACCTTTAAGCAGGAATTCTAGATCATTCCTAAAATCCTTGACGATTCTGAAAAATAACAATAAAATTGTTACAAGAAAAATGTGTTTACTAAAATAAGTAGGTAAAAGCTAAAATGTCTGCTGAACTTACGATACAGCAAGCCAACTAGATGGGATATTTGAAGGAACAGGGAATATGCCACATTCTCCTGGGTGTTCTGTAAAGTAAATTCCTGCGACGCTGCACACCTTGTTACCAGGGAAGTTCAGAAAAACATTCTCCTTTGGATGAGTATCAGCCCAATGCCATGCTTGGCCAGCAATAATCAAACCACCCCCAGCTTTGACAAACGCAATCAAATCCTTTGCACAAGCATCAACGCTGTAAGCATCTGTGATATATACAGCCAATCCCTCCCGAAAATCTTCAAGCTCTGTGCTGATAGACGAATTGCGCAAGTTATCAGCTACTAAACCTAAATTCTTCTGAATCCCTACAATCTTAGCATCACTGGTACATTGCATGAGCCACATCAGGGCATTCTTTATTAGACCCGGGAAACGGCTTAGGTAGCCTTCGTGTCCCAAAACCACCAGACGTCCCTGACCGTAACGAGATGCAGCCATCAGAACTTGACCTCTTGGATTCATGGCAAGTGGAAAGGCATGGTCTCCTATCAGCACAAGATCACTAGGCATCGCAGTTCCTTGAAAATCAAGTTCCTTCAGACCAGACATGATGGTGCAGTAGCCATTTTCACATGCCATGTTGCTTCAGTTATCTTTAGTTGGTCAAAAATACTTTTTCACTCTTAGTTTTCCAGATGCTGAGTACTTGATTTGTCCAACCAGAACTTGTGCAATGGCCCAGAGTTTTCTACACAAAGACAAAGAAAATAACAAATATATTTTTTATTAGATTTTACCTTAATATGCAGTATAAAAACTAAGTCAAGGCTCAGTAATATGTCTGAATATTCATGAAGAAAAAACATTTATGTTAATTTTAATTGTCTTTAGGGTCAGTGTACCCTTTAAGCCCACTTTTAACTTTGATGTCAAATTATAAAAAGAGAAAATCATATTTTATGCTGCTCATTTTTTTAAGCAATACAGTGATTGTTAGTTCCCTGACATTTTTGTTGCAATTCAATCACATTTGTCAATGTTGAGTTAGCCCCATTGTGTGCACGCTCTCTTAGTAGACATCACACAAAGACACCCCAAAACTTTGGTGTTTCAGGACGCTTCAGAAATAAACTCATTATTCAGCATTTCTTTCATATAGTGATATGATGTCAAATGAGATAAAATGTATTGTTTTTTTGTATGAAAATATACTACTTCATACTACTTTTAATTTAAAAGATGAGTTTTATGCACAAAGCTAATCTCAGGATCAAACCATAAGCCTTACTGAAAGAAATCATGCGATTACTGAAAGTAGCATGCGAACTACAACAATATTTACATAGCCTCACAAATCAAATCAAATCAAAATGTGTAACATCATTATGTAATAGATGTCTGCTAATGTGTAATTGTCCTTATCAAAAGAAAGCACCTGTCCATACATGCTGCCTTTACCAAAAGGGCAGAGTAAAAAATTTGTCTATGCTAGCAAAACAGTCTGGAGAGAGTGATTGCATGAATGCCAAGAGTTGATTC
Source organism: Misgurnus anguillicaudatus (assembly GCF_027580225.2). Taxonomy (NCBI): domain Eukaryota; kingdom Metazoa; phylum Chordata; class Actinopteri; order Cypriniformes; family Cobitidae; genus Misgurnus; species Misgurnus anguillicaudatus. The sequence continues at coordinate 14,275,810 of NC_073360.2, read as the reverse complement.
TTATCAGGGTTGGAAGACCTAGTTGTAAACCTTTTTACCGAAGACCAGGAGCCTGGATTTCCTCGAGCAGTAGTCTTTATTGCAGAAAGCGATCTTCAAATCAGAGCATAGAGCTCGGGGCGCTGCAGTAACCAAGTCTGACTTACAGTAGCCCTACATTGCATTTATACACATTTTAGGGGGCAGTCCCCTAAATGGAATACAAAGCACTCAACTTTAAACAAAGCATGTAAATTCAGTCAAGGAAAATTGCTTCAGCCCTGATCTCATCAGCATAACAGTGTCACTCAAATGCATAGGTGCTAATCCAATCATACTAACTGTATCGCACATACCTTCAAATGCATAGAGATAAAGGTACAGGCCTTGAGCTTAGCAATCACCTTAAACTTGGTACCCTTCCCAATGGTTAGGAAGAACATAAAGACAAAAGGTTAATCTCTTAGTCACCTAGGCTGCCTGACTTGATTGTAGAATGTCATAATCTCTACCTCAAGATGTAAAACACAATGTACATCACTTTTTCAGTTTATAACCTATTACATTGGAACCTAGATATAACATTTTATAAATTTGTAATCCTACAACCTGATAAATTTTTTTTACAGGTCACGAGCAATAGCAAACATCAGTAAAAGGTTTATTCTGTCATTGAATAAAGATATAGATGCTTTACTTATTTTAAAATTCATATTTTTTTATATTTGTGAATCAATCATGATCATTGGCTTATTTGGAACATATATGGGCTTACATTAAATTTTAAAATATAAATTACTTAATTCATGCATTTTCAAATGAGAAATAAAACATGCATTTTTCTTATAAATCATGCCAATATCTATAACAAACACCAAAACTTTCTTTTTGTGGGCTTAATGGGTACACTTACGTTGTAGGTTAGGTTTGTACAATCCTTAATAAAACAGACTATGTAAAGAATAGGCAGCACTCGTTCTAACAAGTGTGAAAATGTGTTTATTATAATAAGCACGCTAGCCCCAACACCAAAGCCTTGAACATGGGTGGCCATAAACTGTGATTAAAAATGTTTGAATATTATGACTACATTTTATACTAACCTTATTGCAAGTATTCCACTGAATTAAAAAGTGAATAACATTTATGTACATTTCATTTTGTGTCTTAACTGCCTTAAATTATATTATGTGCATGAGTTTTCATGGGTGTTAAGAACTTCGTTATGGAGATAAACAAGGGGTGAACACTTTTTATGGTGTATGGGATATTGATCATCACATTATGTAAATCCTATTATATTAAAGAACCACAAAGATGCAGATGTCACGACAATCTATCAGTTAAAGGCATCCTAAAAGACGGAGATGAGCCGAAGTCAGCTGTTCTTTTTCATATGAGGTTTAAAGGGGATTTGTGCACAGATTGTGAAATAAATTACAATTTTTAAGGTGACTGTGCAAACATAAAAACATTTCATCATATTTGTGCCTCTTGTGCTAATTTCTAGGCATTATAAAATCTATGTTTCAAATTAACAATAAAAAATTTGAGACAAAGCAAAGTATTGGGTATTGCAGTATTTTACTTACTGTTGAGAAGTATACCTTACCAAATAAAAAAACAATATTATAGTGTACTGATGGTATTAAATGGAAAAACTATACATGGTTATACCATGGTATTTTTAGTGTTTTGATATAGATATTCTGGTCATTAAACAAATCGAAACAGAAAACAAAGATGTCAAAATTAACTATGTGTTCATGTTTTATTTTTTCGGGATCTTCAAAACTGATATGTTAATCCAGTATTAGTTATGATAATTTAGTTATAATAACCAAGAGGGCATTTTACATAAATAGCATAACAAACACAAGTGTTTTTTGTGGATGAACTAATGTGGGAACTAAACAACAGACTGCTCTATTTTAAGAATCCACTTCTCACTGTTGTTTTTCGATTCATTTTTGATTCCTTCCGTATCACTAATGGAACATTTAGGCTAGAGCTGTAATCAGGCCTTAAAAGTTAGGCACGAAATGACCGAAGCCCAACAGAATGCAGCCCGAACCCGAAAGTACATTTAGATTTTGGAATTGGTTCTGATTCCTTGTTCTGGTCTGTTTTTTATTTAAATATGTATCTGCTGCAGCCTGCAGACACTTCAAAGGGGTTTAGGATATGTTCACATGATGCAACCAACACATATTTTGACATGACGAGCAACACACAACACTCCAAACACATATTTTGAATTCCCGCCCCTCAGAAGAGAAGTCACTGGCGCCACTGATGTGCATAAATACCTGTGACTGTACTTTTACTTGCATGTTGTTTTTTATATGGTTGAGAATTGGTAAGATTTAGGGTAAGCAGGGGCGTCACTTGCAATTTTGAGCCCTTTGAAAGAATAGGAGGTCAGGCCCCCTACCATACCCATTTCGCACCAAAAATACAATCCAACCTAGCTATTCAAAATCTTTGTCTGCAATTTAATAATAGATACCCATTTCATTTGCTATTGTTTTGAATACAATTAACAGTATTTATAGAGACTAAGAATGTCTGCAGCTAAGATATTTTATTGTGCAAATGTATTTATTGTAAATTTAACTGAAAATACAGTACAATAGTCAAATATTTAGAGAAAATGCAACATTCTTAAACAAAGATTAAAGATAATTTTGACCATTCATGTGAAAACCTAGCTGAAGTATTTATTTGTGGTTTACTGTTTTCTACATAAAATCATGCTACATAATGTAAAGAACATTTCGTGAAAATATAATAAACGCTATATAGTTAACATTGACTGAGTAATGTAATGTCAGCGATTGAAATCATAGTGAAATTAATGCTTGAAATCAAACTGTGATGCTTTTTAACATTTACATTTTCAGTAAGTTACTGGCAAACAGCTGCATAACTACAGCTAATAAAATTAAAATTTAATCAAATTAAATGTATTAAAATCATTCATCTGCTAAATATTTATTTGTACACGACATTCTAATAACTTACATATTGTCTTTTTAAAATCTGTGTCATGTCTAAATAGTACAGTATATGAAGAATACAGAAAAGTAGAAGCAAAGTAGAGTCACATGAGTATCGAAGACAGGGATTGAACCCGGGTCGCTGAATGTGCTCTTGAGAGTGCTGACCACTAGGCTATCATTTCTGACGTTGCTCCATTTAGTTGGTGGATGAAAGGATTTAATACATAAGGACTTTCCAGCTATTTTATGGGTTTGTTTATTGCAGCAGTATTATAATTTTCAGTCAGTAGTAAATTCTAAATACATTTGTATCAAAAATCAATGCTCTCTCTTTAAATTTGATGAATTTGATCAATGCTTGACTGACCTCTAGGGCTGCTCAAGAATAGCGTGCACGTGCAATTATCTTGACTAGGGACATCTGGATCAAATTAGTTGGGTTGCGTAAACTCCATTTACCTTTTTTGAAAATGCTTTAACTTTGCCTTCTTTGTAGGTTAATTCAAGTCGAGTTTGTAACTTTAATCCTCGCTTTTCCAAGCGAGTTTTATGAAATAGCCCTCAGCAGCTACAATAAAGCAAAAATAACGACCGTATAACTGAAACCGTAAACTCGAGAAAACCGTCATACTCTTAATGTAAATGATTCTTCAGACTGTTTTTTATTAATGGGGGTTCTAAAATGAAATGAAAATGACAAATATAGCAGATTACGACATAGATTTTAATTGATTTCTTAAAGCTTTTTGCAAGGTGAGAAGCTTTAATATACATTACTGGACTTAGTTTAGCCTTCGTTGCATTTCTGTTTTATCACAATCAACTCGATTCTCTACTGCATAAAAATCCTTCTTTGGCATATTGTAGGATTGGTGTGTTTAACCGATAGCATTTCTAGTTCATGTTAATTAGCTTATACGGGTTACATTAATTCAAACAGTTTATAAGGGCTGACTTCACGTCAGAATCATAACACACAACAGGGAACGTAAATCACCTTGTGTTTTTTTAAACTGGGGTGAACAGAGCGAAAACTTTACATTGAGAAGGAATCTGTATTGTATTGCTCCAGTGTCACATTATGTAAAGGAATGTAAGGAAGGCTTCACATTATGTAAAGGAATGTAAGGAAGGAAGTGCACATGCAAATATCATGGCAAATAGCAGTAAATATACACACACCTTGTTCTCTTCTGAACTTCACTCCGCACTGTAAGACCATGGATTAAAGAAGGCGCTAAAAACGCAGAGTAAAGACGGGGCGGAGCTAAGAGGGCCCAGCTTTAAGGGTGTTACGTGTGTGGCACAATCCTTGGGTGCTTCTCAATTCTTATTTGTGCATCCTCTCGTTTCCTTTCATTGCTTCCTTTCCTCGTAGCTCCACCCTTCTAGGATGCAAGCGAGGAAAGACGTTAGGAAGAAGGAGACAAAGTATATTTTTGTTTTTAATTAAAAACTTGTAAAGGAGTTTAGATACGAAACCCTTTGGTTAAAACAAATGAGATCTTGGAGCCAATCTTGGGGTTATTAGCAAAATTCTGAATAAAGAGTGTTATTTGGTGTAATTAGTGTTTTTTCTTATATCTGACATTTTAGAAGTTGTATATTTAGAGGGTATGGCAAACAGCTTATCCTGAAAGATTCAGGTCAATATATTAAAAATTAGAAAAGTTATAGTGTCACCGGTCGGAGCGGAGCACTAACGTCCCTCCCTAAGTTCCACCTCAAGGAAGTCCCCAAAGATACCCCAATGACCAAGCACACGAGAAAGGATAAGTAAAATTTAAAACAAACTTTATTTAAATTTGTTAAAATGTTCTTGGGAAGGGGAATCTAAAATGTCGTCTTCTGTCTCTTGTCTCCTCTTGCAGGAGAGAAAGGGGCCAGGCACCAAGGACAGGTGCACCCGCAGGGGTTGAGGGGAAACGGAGCTCCTTTGTTCTTACGGCCGGTAAGTATATCCTCCTGGGGGCCTTTTGTCCTCCGTGTGGCGCCCTCCTTTTCTCCTGGAGGCAGAAATGGAAACACACAGTAAGTGGGTGGAAAGCTGAAGCGCCTACCTGCAACCTGGTGAAGGTTATACTCCTTGGGTCAGAGTTAGGAATGACTTGTCTCTCCACTCCTCCCTACAGGGCGCTTGGTCGATGTCTACTTCCCGGAGGCTGGAGGTGGACACCACACGCTGCAGCAGGACTCCTGAGGATACAAGTCAAGGGCAAGGTAAGTATTGCTACTGATTCTGACTTAGAAGTAACTTGTTCCTTCTGTTTCCTCTCTCCACAGGATGCTTGGACAGCTCCTCTCTGTCCACAGACCCGAGGTCCTCACAGCTCGACGCACAAGGCTCCTAAAGTCACAGGCAAGGGACAAGGTGAGTAAAGTCTTTTACTTGGGCCAATAATACTCTTTACCAGTACTAGAACATTCTGTAATGGATTTGCAGGGCCTACGAAATGAATATAACTTCTGTGTCATGTCCGAATGCACTTGGTCGTCGTTGGATCGTGCTGTGCTGGACTTACGGGGCTTATGAGGTAAGTATAACTTATGGCTTGGGTCAGGTGACACTCCATATCTCGCTGGGCGTGCGGTTCTGGGCTTACAGGACTTTCAAGGTAAGTATAGCTTTAAGCTCGGTTCAGGTAACACTCTGTGCCTCACTGGGGCATGCTGTTCTGGGCTTACAGGACTTTCGAGGTAAGTATAGCTTTTGGCTCGGTTCAGGTAACACTCTGTTTCTCACGGGGCTTGCTGTTCTGGGCTTACAGGACTCTCAAGGTAAGTATAGCTTTTAACTCGGTTCAAGTGACTCTCAGTGTCTCACTAGGCGTGCTGTTCTGGGCTTTACAGGACTTTCAGGGTGAGTATAACTTTTTGCTTTATTACGGGCAGCGGATTACCTCTATCACTGTATCTGGGTTCTTCAATTTCACAGCCAGGTATTGCACAAGAAAAAACATACGTCACCTTGGCTTCATTCAAGGGCTAGGGAGGGCAGTATTACCAGCTTCCACTGCTACTCGTTGGGCCGAGCACGGCTGGTGTCATCCTGGGAAAGGAAGGTAAATGAGACCGCAACACTATGTCCGTGCAGTCAGTCTGACACGCCTGCTTTCCATTCCTTCCACGGGCTGGACAGGCACCTAGATCAGAGGGGCAGGCAACTGGACTCTCTCCACAGTACAAGACATGCACACAGATGGTTAGACTTGTCTGTAACAGTTTCACCACTCCCCTTTTTACAGTATGGTCTTTCCCCACAATACCTCACTTGATGTACCCGCTCGACTTCCTTCTTACTGGCACACAAGGGCTGAAGTTATAGGTGGGTGAATACTAGATGGTGGTCACCGCCACAGCAGTTCACGTAGCACCCGCAAGGATTAACTTGACCTAGGGGTGAGTACAGACAACAGGAGACACGGCACAGCACTGCAAGACTTCAGGTGCACACACGTCAAAAAGCACACTCACCCACTGCAATACACACACTTGAGTGACTGGTAAGGCCGGTACTCCACACTACGTCAAGACACCCTGAGGGAACAGCCGGGGCCGCTGACACGGGCAGCAATGTTGTTGTTTCCAGTACCCACATGATGATATGCGTTGCCCTTTAATCCTCTGGCTCACCCACCCGCTTCATTCTCCACGGTGCTGCCACTAAACAATTAATAATCTCCACACAAAGAATTAATCTCCGTTTCCTGGGGTCTCCATGGAAATAAAAAACCCGCTGTACTCACAGTTTCCGGAGCGTTTGTCTTCCTTCCTCCTTAACACTCTTTCTCTTCAGACAGCTCTCCAAATGCCCACACTGCGGTCCTATTTCCGCCCTGAGATCGGCTCTTTACTCCTTCCTTTCATCCTCCTCAGCCCCGCACTCTTTCCGCTCCCTCCAAGCGTCCGCCGGATCAACAAAAGGAGCCTGTCCCGGAAATCAACCGCTCCTCCTGTGTTTTTGAATGTCCTATTTATATGTCTCTTCCTTACTACATCGCCCAATCACGAATCGCCACGCTAAATAATATCACCTTTTTCTAATCATGCCCCGTTTTGGTTTTCATGGAAATCCAGGAAGTAATTGTGTTTGAAAATCACGGTCACGGTCTCTTCACCATTTTTGGTTCCGCCCTCAAAGTCACTCCGTGACAATAGCAAAAAACTTTTTTAATTTTCATGATTCGGTCACACATTTTCTTGAATTTTCATGGAAAACATGGGGCAAAATAATGTGATGATTTTCGAGTTTCATATGGCCAGTATTTTGTTTTTCTTGAACCCATAAACATGATTTTGGTCTCATTTAAAAGCTTTTTTTAATCTCTTTCTATCTGAACAACTATGTTAGCATTTAATCATTTTGAAAATTTTAGCAACATACCTATTTTAATGCACTTGGTTAATTGATAACAGATAATAAACGTTATAAAGAGACTATAAGGAAAGAGGATATCATTTCAAACTATTTTATTGTTTTACATTTATTACATTTCGCACACACTCTAATATATACAGACATCTACTGCATGGCTATACAGCTGCTTCACATTCTTTGTCCATTCAAGCAGATTTTGGTGGAGGTAAAACTGTCGTGGTCGTCGTTCAAATTTATTAAAATTTCGTTCACTTGTAGTTTAGCAATTAAACTAAATGTCTACTACAAGTTCAAGAATGTCTTTACGCAACTTCAGCAAAAACAACGACGATTTTACAAACAACAGACTTTGGCGAGCTCGCACGGCCAGAAGTTAAACATGAAAGGTGGTGACTGAAAACGATAAGGTACCTATGCTTCTTTCGGTGGTGTTAACAGATTTCATGCCCGGTTTTGCTGTGCTGGGGTGCTCCCTCTATTTTTGATCTAATTTGTTCGGCCCGTCTTTCTCCTCCCAGGCTGAAGGGGGAGTTGTCGTTTCTCGGTCCATTTGATAGCAGCTGATGGGCAGGACTTTTTTTTTTTTTTGGAACAAATGTACACTTATACATGGCACTCAAAGTTGTTATACAGTACAAAAAATAAAATAAAATAAAATGCAAGGCGCACAAATTTCAGAAAATAAATTACATAAATAAAAATAATACAAAAACAAAAAAAAAACAAAAGGGGGTCAATCATTTTCTAGAATGTCAAAGTCTTTTATCAGTCCAGTAAATTTACAAGCCTGTTTGGTTTTCATATAATATAAAGAAGGAAGGTAGCTTTCAAGAAATTATTTTTTAAACACAGAGAAGTAGGGTTTGATTTTGGTACATTTACATTTGTGAATAAAGAATTTACCTAAAATTAACATTGTGTTAACAAAAAACTCAGCTCTACTGTCACTTAACAACAAATATTATAGTCTCTAGAAAAAGCAGGCAGTGACTGTATTTTGGTTTCCAGCCAGAAGGACATGTTTTCCCAAAAAATATTTGAATGAATAGAGTAAAAGAAAAGATGGTCAGTTGTCTCTATATCACTTTGGCAAAAAGTACAAATGTTATGGTCAAAATTAAATCTCAGTCTTAAGAATTCACCTGAAGGGTATACACCGTTAAATATTTTAAAGTGAATTTCCTTTGCTTTAGGAACTACTGGGAAACTTATATATTGAACTCGTAATTTCTGTACAATAAACTTATCATAAACCTGTAATACATTATTACGGTAAAAATTCCCAGAATACAATCTTGAATTAAAAGAAGATCTAATGAGTTTATTCGAAATCATTGCCATGAGATCATGACCATCAAAAAAAAGAGATGGGAGTTCACATGTGTTATCTAGCTCTACACCGAAAGAGTTTCGTACCAAAAAAACAAAATTCTTTGGAATAGCTTTAATGATACGTTCAAATTGTTTACGTTCATTATAAAAGACATTTCCTGCCAGCTGCTCAGGCTCTGCTCTGCACGTTTTGATGGCCTGGGCTCTGGCCTTTGTGCTGGCAGCAGTGCCACCATTAGACTCCTTTAATTTTTGTCTTTTGGCACAACACATAGTCTAGACTTTACTGATTTGCATCACACTTTTGATTAGTCTTTTCTTTTTCTTCATTTACTGAGTTGATACATTTAATGATTTAAATTATGATTTTATTAATAACTTGAATGATTTAATAAATTACTTTTGATTTAACTGAACAGTTGTTGTGGTCTCCTCTATGTCATTGCGCTCGAACTGATTTTGCCAAGTGGTTGATGTCTTCAGGGCAACATATTGTGTTGACCCAAGGACAACATTTTTCTAAATAAAACCTAAACCTACCCCAAACCCCAACCCTAACCATAACCAAACCCTAAAATCAGAGGGACATGATAAGTAAAAAACAATGGTCTAGAAACAGCTAATCTTGGTTGCAAGCTTAAATTTAAAACAAACTATTATCTTATTTCTGAAATCTGATTGGTTGCTTGAAATGTTGTTCCAGGGTCAACATAATGTTGCCCTGAGGACATCAACCACTTGGCAAAATCAGGAGAGCCATGTCATTGCTGCTGTGAGCCAAGTAGTCGTGACACAATAAAAACTCAGAAATTTCGCCATCAACAAACCAACAGAAGCATTATTTTCCACAACACCGCGCGCCGCCTGAGGAAATCTTGAGTTTCATTGACCGGAACCAAAAAGTCAGCAACATACCTTATTAAAAATCCCAAGTTTTTAGTTAAATAAAGTTAAATACATACTTGAGTTATAGTTCTTACTACATTAAAATAAAGACATTCTTAAAAGTGCTGTAAAATTAATGTATAAGTCTATACCACTAATCATTTATATAGATCTGTGGTTTATACATACATATTAAAGGCGGAGTCCACGATGTTTGAAAAACGCTTTGGAAAAGGAGATGGGCCGACTACCAAAACACACTTAAAGCCAATCAGCAGTAAGGAGCGTGTCTACTAACCAACATCCTTGCCGGGTTGCGTATTTGTGGGACTGGTCTATTAACAGAAGGTCCAGATTCTATTGGGGTAGGGGCGTGTTTGTTTAGGTGATTTCAAATATCAACATTGGCTTTCAAACATCATGGACTCCGCCTTTAAATATACTGTCTGAAATATACTGAGTCTACATTTACAATAATTTATGATTAATAGCAAGATTTATGTGTGTTTAATGACGTGATGATGTGAAGGGGGAGGGGATTTATACGTGCATCAGGTTTAGTTGATAAAACACTTCCAAATAAGATACACTTGGGTATCCTCACTCATGACTCCTCAGAAAGCTTCCTAACTCCTCGTTCCTCGCCTCCTCACAGTACAATTAAACAATTGAGATGTCCTACATGATGGCAGAGCTTGATCAGTTTCTGGGTCGTAGGACGTAGGAGCGAGGAGACGATGAGGCATAAGCCCTTTTCACACAGAAATTCCGTAAAATACACGTAAAATGCATCCTGGATTTTTCCGGAATAGTTAGAGTTTTTGTTTGTTCACACTGCCAAGATTACACGGCATCTGATGGTCCCGGAAAGACACGTGACATGTTGAAAGTCCCGCCCTCTCTTCCACGCAGCGTCTGAAGTTTGCATATTATTTATTATTTCTCTCTCCAGAAACCACTTGCGTGCATTTTTGTTTATGATAAGACTACAAAGGAGCGCGTGAATGCACAGTTCTATGCTGGTGAATGATCTCAGCTTCAGAGTGGATATTTGACAAGCTCCCTGATTTCTGCTTTAATACAGTTTTCAGACATTTCTCATCGTGATTGTTTATATGCATTTAAAACCCGCATTTTGAGGAGCTGAACAATATATCTCGTTGGCATGACATGCGGGTATTTTCGTTTATTATAGCTCAAATAAGCACGTGACGCGATATTCTTTTATGCTGCTGAATGATCTCCGTTTCAACGCAGTAAGTAACGAGCTAACTTACCTGATATCTGCTTCAGTCCAGTTTGCTGACATTTCTCGTAGTGAATGTTGTAAATCCCTCATTTTAAAGAGTTGAACCAACTTCATGTTGCCATGACACGCGCGTCCTCACTACAGCACGTGCATCATTGTTTATGCGTCTCATATATAATTTCCTGATAACTGCTTCAATCTAGTTTGCAACATTTCTCGTGGTGAATGTTTATATGCATGTTATCTGTCGTTGTAAGGAGTTGAACCATAACTTGTGTTGTGATGATGACGCGCGCGTCCTCACTTCGACACGCCCTTTACGGCATTCTTGTTCACACAGAGGGTTACCCGCGTATCTTACTAGGTCCTCTTTCCGGCAACCATCCCAGAAGATTAACGGAACGAGTTTTTGTTCACACAGACGCTTGTCTGGCAATTTTACGGGTATTTTCTGGGACCAGAGGTCTGTGTGAATGGGGTTATACTGAGAAACACCCCTTGGCTGGGGCCTCAAAAGTTTATGGGCCCTTAGAATCGTCCTAACCACCCCCCTGGCACCCCTGAGTGTAAGGGTGGGGTTAGATCAGGGGTAGGCAAGTTCGGTCCTAGAGAGCCACAGTCCTCCATATTTTAGCCTAAGCACTGATAATCTAACCTCATGTCTAAATCCTAAAGACATTGATTAGCTTGTTCAGGTGTGTTTGATTAGGGTTGGAACTAAACTCTGTAGGACCGAACTTGCCTACACCCGGGTTAGATGCTTCAAAGAATCTTTAAAACCAAATAAATCAATTTATCTCTTGCTCCTCTGAGAGGGAGAAAGTTAAAATAATGTAAGTTGTCAGACAATCTGTAACTGATTTTGTTGTTTTTGTCTGTTGAATTTAATAAAAACAATCTTGTCCCTGCACAAACACATTTTACTATAATACACACAGAGTGCACAAACTACACATTTCAGCCTAAATGTAAAATAATAAATCAAATATTAACATATTATGTCCAGCGCAACTGATTTATACATAAAGTAAAAACAACTTTTTAAGTTACAATAAAGGTAGATGTTTAACATTGTTATGATATCTTGTGTTTCAGCTGTACTCACCTGAGATGCAGTGTACTCTATGAATGACGTCTCTGGAGATCGGTTGGACTTTGCTGATGGTCGAGCGCTTATATTTGGTCGAGGTCCCGACAGACCAGAAGTGCTCAAGGCATCAGGGTGGGTTCACAAGATCACATTTAGGTTGGCCATTCGTGCCAGTTCCGCCGGACCCGTCCCGAACATGTTTTCGGGTGGGTTCTCCGGAAGTCACGTTGGTCGACCGCATACGTCATCAAGGTTTAATATTTCGTGTTCATTTTCAGAAAAGCAACTGTTACATTTCAAGGTAAGAATGAAACTACAATGATTGTATGTCTTAAAAGAAATAAATCTTAATTTTCTAATGTATTTTAACTGAAATGTGAGAACCTCGATGACGTATGCGGTCGAGCAACGCAACTTCCGGAGAACGAACACGAAAACATGTTCGGGACGTATCCGGCGGAACTGGCACGAATGGCCACCCTAATCACATTGCATTCATTCCAGTCAATCAGACAAGTGCATACATGTCATGCTTGTGCATTTTTATAAAATCTCACTAAAGCATTTTCAGTCAAACTTTTTTGAACAACTATGCCAAACAAGAAGTCCTAGTTACACAAGTAAATAACCAGGATCTTACACTGGCTATGTTTACATGGACACATTTTGCCTCCATCGGATTAAAATCCTTCCGATTAATAAATCCTATCATAGCGTTTACATGAACACTTAATAATGTAATGATTGATGTGCGTGTTTATATGACACAAGATTTAAATCAGATGTGATCATTTGATATGCGCACATTGCACAAATATAGTTTCACGCTGTTTCAAGATTTGCTTTGTGCCTTACTCTGATTATAAAGCAGCAGCAAAAACACCCATTCACGTGTGCCCAAAAAGCGTATTTTACTTCACGCAGACCGTTCGCGAGAGCGAGTCCAAACACACGCGTTTGTGGATCAGAGTATAAATCATGGACTGACCGGACAACGCTGTCTTGTATCACTTTATGGGGAATCGGAAGGATAATAGGAACAAGATTAACAAGACAATCACTTCTTGTGACTTCCTTCAACAAAATATACTTGAGTTATTTGCGCCACATGTCATTACGCCAATTCTACGTCATTGCACGTGTGCATATGCTCCACACTCCCGTCCTGTAGGTGGCGGAAATGCACCTTTCAGTGGGTTTGCCAACCGCCATTAAAAGAAAAGAAGATGGCGCATGCGCAGAGCGTCCCAGTTTCAGTTATCCATCCGATCAAGTGTATACATGTCCTTTTGAACGGATTACAAAAGGTATAAACCACCCCTAACAAGCGGATTTGATTTTTAATCAGATTGGCACTTTTTAGTCCGATTGAGGTGTTTACATGGAGCATTTTTATTAGGGGTGTCCTCGACTAAGGATTTACATATTCGAATCAGGATTGTCGAATCTTTCCATAGTCGACCGATAGTCGAATCATCTATGTTTGTGTGCATGGGTTGGGAGGGGGTATTTCAAGTGATGAACGAAGACAAAACTGACGATGTTTATATATATATATATATATATATATATATTTTTTTTTTTTTTTAAGGTAAAATGTAAGGCAACATTTGTTACATTATTCCTCAAAACATTTTAAAGCCACGATCTACAGAACATCACACACAAAAACATTTTGATAAATAAACCTAAAAAGACAAAACTGATCCTGCCTTGGAAACCCCGGCTACAATTCAGTGTTTTTATTTAATTTGGAGATTTATGCGTCAAAGCAGTCATGACCCAAAAAAAACGACAAATGAGAAATGACATATAATTTGTGATTGTTACTGTAAATGGTAAAAACTAAGCTTTATATATAATTAATTAAACTTTAATTTATAACAAGAAAAACCCTGAAATTAATGATTTTATAGACACTACGCGTTATTATTTAGCACAGAAATACCTGCTTGCTTGCTTTGACTTTGATCATCTCTGTATTCACTTTAGATACAGAAACACCTGATGATTCTTATATTATTTATTTCAGGAATCTCTTTTCTATCATTTGAAAGTGAACACCGACCATCAGGGCCGGATTAACCATATGGGCAACTGGGCAATTGCCCAGGGGCCCAAGACCTCCAAAGGGCCCAGGGGAGCAAGGGCACGAGCAAAATACTGTATCTGGTAATCTCCCGCTCGCCGCTTTATATTAAACAAACTGTCAACACGGGCTTTTGCGCTGCAAAGAGAGACGCTGCGCTTATTACTTTGAACGTGAGTTGAGAGCGGTTGAGTCTCATGCGGACTGACCAATGAAGAGAGGGCCTCAGGTTGAGACCCTCTCCTCATTGGTCAGACCGCATGAGGTGGGTCAACGGTTCGCCAAGCATTACGTGACGCAAGGCTTTGGTACAACAGAAAAAACGAGACACGGAGAAGCTAAGTGGGAGCGCGAAGCGGAAATTAAAAAAGGAAAAGGGCATCAGAAACCCAGAAAATGTAAAGTATAAACAGTGGTGTAGTCTACGTGATACGCAGGTATCTGCGCGATCCGATCGGCGTATGAAATCAAATTACTATAGCGGCGCGAAAGTGACTGGGGAGCAGAGAACCCACAGTCAGTTCAGACTTCAAATTAAAGATAGTGTTCTTCACTTTGGTTTGGGTGTCTAATATTAGGCTATATGATGTTCTTGTAATAATAATTAAGGAAAAGCCTATTTTCATTTTTAGACAATGCTTGTATATGCAAAAATAAGCTTTTTATATCAATGACTATGCAAATTAGAGTTAATCCATGGTCATCTTAAATGTGTATTAATTAAAAAGTTCTGTTAAGTCAGATTCCGTCAATGACGAGGACAACTCAGCTAAGTTAGCCAGGACTTTTCTACACCGCCAGCTTACTTTTACAGCCGGAGATTATAGAGATGCTGATGTGTTTTGTTTCCATAGCATCATATGTGAGTGAATGTCTTTGATAGGGGACATAGTAGTGCATTTGCATGAGCATTTAAATATTTGTAAATCAAAATACACCTGATGCCAGTTAGAATTTAAGGTATTGAGTATATGTACTGTATAATACAGTAATATATTCTGTATATGACCATATTACGGTGATCCTGGGGTCGTGATGATGGGGCCCTTGAATATTGTTGCCCAGGGTATAACAAAGTGTTAATCTGGCCCTGCCGACCATAATAATAAATCACAAGAAAGACAGTCGTGTCAGGTTCTATGCCCTGTGCAGATATTTTCCGTTTCATAACCGAAATTTAAAGAAACGGCTTACCTGTTTTGTAGTTTAACTTTTGACAAGATAACCACTTTGTTTTAAATACATTTTAAAACTTATACCCGTCGAAAAACATCCGTTTTTTAATGTTTAGTTTGATGAACTCCTAAATATGAGACGCAGAGCACCCCGTTCGGCTAAATTGCATGCGCAAGCATGGCGAGCACGCAATAGCGCAGCAAGGATACAACGAACAGCAGTCCAAAATGTACAGACTTAAAATTAGATCAGAATTTACGTTTATAATAAATAAATAAAAAATAATAAAATAAGGTCAGAAGTAACAAAGTGCAGAACAAATGTGCAAAGTGCCTCAAGTGCACGGAAATGAAACACAAGCCAAATAGTAAAATCAGATAACCCAGAGTGATTTATAAATAAAATAAAATAAAATAAAGAAATTATTAAAAGAACGAAAGTATAGCCAGAATTGCCAGCTTTGTCTTTTAAATGTAGAAACAAAGAGTACATTTATTTCCGTCATCTGAGAATCGGCTTCTCAGAAATGAACCAGTTTATTAGAAACCTATTATGGACGTGTAGACCCATCACATGGGTTGTTGGATTTATTAATGCATTTTAAAAATATATATTGAAATCTACTTCTTCACATATTATTTGCAGCATTATCATATTAATATATTGGGAGAAAGCGGTTATATGTGAAATCATATAATGTGTGCACCCATATGCAGCCAAATTGAATGATCCTCATTTCATAACACATCTGCGACGATTCGACTGTGAGATTGGTAGTCGAATCAGGCTTCTCCTATCGATGCATCGAATCTTCGACTATTCGGGGTCACCCCTAATTTTTATTCAGATTGATCATTTAAACGGATTACAAATGTCCATGTAAACACAGCTAATGACAAATAGCTGCAAGCAGCAATTATGGGATCAAGCCCGCCAATGCTCAACAGGAATAAAGGTGAGTTTGGGTGAGCAGTTTAAGGAACTTAGAAAAACTTCACAATTTCAGACAAAAGAATACCAAGATTATGAGCAAAAATAGCTACATGTTTCATAACTTTGCATCAGTAGGTGTCACTGTGACAAAACTGTAACCCAGTTTTAACTGTTAACCTTGTTAATATGTAACTGCAAACATATTCTGTCCTTTATCTTTGCAAAAAATAATTAAATTATCATGCTTTTCAGCCATTTTGGTCTGAAAATTGCTTATTTTTTATTTTGGGTACATATTTTCTGTTTGTAAAAATAAAATTATATTATTAAAGTTATTTATACATTTGGAACATTTTATAATAATACAGATACTCCAAGGGAAAGTTTCAGAACCATAAGAGTGAATTTGTCATAAAATTAAATGCATTTAAAAATAGTTATTTTAGAGTTATTTTTGCTATTCGAGCTTAATTCAAATTAAATGTAAACTTCGCTTGCGTTGACTTTTGTTATCTGTAAAAACAACGTGCACACAGCCCAGAAGATCTTCCTTACAGAAAACGAGGGGGTGGTGATGTTGAGAGTTGCAACAGCTCATAAGTCTCATGCCCTTTACTGCTGCAGGAGTTTCAGATAGCTCCAAAGTTAGTCAAAGTTTATGTTTAATGAAGCAGATAAGTTGCTGTTGCATTTATATGTGTTGTGCCTAAAGCCTGTAGAGCTCTTTGTTGTCTCGCATGTGATATTTTTACTCTTTATTTCTTGATTAGGATTTTCTTTACAACCAATATGACAACCGACTGGCCAGTTTGTTAAAGAAAGGAGTTAAGGTGCTTTTTTATCAAATCTTAACTTTTTTTTTTTTTTTTACTTTTTTACTTTTGTTACATTCTGACACAGGTCTCAGAATGAATAATAAATGCTAAACTGCAGATGTTCCCACTTATTATCCCCGATGCAGCAGGTCGTCCTGCAAACTGGGCCCCCAGGATAAAAGACGACTTTTCCTGACCTCAGTGACAGACTGGTAATCAAATCAACTCCCTTAGGTTTTTATTAGACATTGCAGATTGCATGAATGTCAGTTTTTGAATTGACACTCCATCAACACTGTACTATATTTAATAGTACATAGTAATATATTTGCTATTTTAATATCAGTACTTGGCCACAAGGGGGTACTATAGTTTCATTTTATATGTGTTACCTGGGCATTACACAAAAAGGTATTAGTGCAATGCCCTTCCAATCTGAGCAGAGACTTAAGGTTAAATAACGAAAGTTATTTTTTTATTAAACTATAAAAAAATAATATTTTACCAAAGGCAAAACTGTTTAAAATTTAAAGGTGACAGAATGATTGAACGGAGTATTTATCCTTGTTCTGTGATGTGACATGTAGACAAAATGTTTTGTTTGGGTCTATAATGCCTTAGAAGCTTCCTAAAAACCTCTCTCAAAAAGCTCTATTAGGGTGGGGAATTTAAACAAGTGGTTTTGCACCTATTTGGCTCCCCCTACTGGCTTAACTTGCAATCTCATTACTGATTGGCTGACTTGGCTGCCACTCAAAAAATTTAGCCAATTATTTTAAAGTGGAAGTGCAGTTAGATGCCTGTGATGTAAGCATCAGTTTTTCAGATTGGGCTTTTTTCTGGCTGACATTTCTAAAAGAGGAATTTCTATGAGACTGAGATGTTTAGCATGTTTAGCACTTTTTGTATGTTTATGAATGTGGGTAGACTACCATTATTCAACAAAGACAAGGTAAAAATGGTTTTGCATTCTCTGTCCCCTTTAAACATAGGAACTTTTCTTGGGTTGAAAACCTGCTCCATTCAAAATGCCAACCTTTGACCCTGTGAACTAATTGTTTTACCTATTGATCAAGTTTATTTAATTTTAATGATTTAATTAATTTTAACCATCTTAATGATTCATGTTGTGTTTATATACTATTTTTCACAGAAAATTTGACTTAAATATGTGTCTTTATAGCACCAGGCTGTTGAATGCTTTATTCTGATTGGCAGAGCCGGACAGTAACGGAGTACATTTACTTGAGTACAATACTTAAGTACAATTTTGAGGGATCTGTACTTTACTCGAGTATTATTTTTGAGGAGTACTCATGACTTTACTCAAGTACATTTGAGAGGCAAATATTTTACTCTTTACTCTACTACATTTCTATCCATAACCGTGAGTACCCGTTACTTCTTCTAAAAAAAAGGAAAAAATAAAAATCTCAGAAGCCCTCGATTTGTTGTTTCCCTCGTGATTGGATTGTGCAGGCGCCATTGATTGGGACAGCCTATCAGCTATTACCTTCAGCTTTCCGCCAAAGTCCCAATAGTCAGATTTAGATATGAGAAGAAACCATGGACGAAACAATGGATGAAGACACAGCAGGTCCATCCTGGGAATGTGACAACCCTTGGCTCCATTTCGCCAGACTATTTTCATTTTTTAAACAAGTTAATAATAGTTTTCGCTTTAAGTGTTTGCTGTGTTTACCAAAACAGAGCTTCATCACCGCTTACAAAAAGTCAACCCCTTGAGAGCGGCAGGGATCCAAATGTTGCTGTTGGGAGGGGTCTGGAATGCTTCGTTGTATGCTGTTCACGACACCAGCTACAGCCCTGTGGGACACATAAGCACAGTACTGTAGTGTGAATGACCACTAACAATGGAATCACTTTCCCAACACTATGTTCAAACCTATCTCAGAGTTGTTGGAAGACAAGACACTGACAGTCTATGCTGTTAATGATACGCCTATTCCTTATAACTGTTGCAGTTCCCATACCCATCACTGTTACCAAAACTTCTAATAACACCATCTGCCTGGACTGTCATAGAATGATTGAATACCTGGAACCCATCAAGACTTTATACACAAGTGCAAACAAAAGAAAGTGGGACACCAGCTGAAATGAAGGACAGCACAGAGAGAAAGTTCAGCAAAGAGAGTAGCACACCACTGTCAGGGTTTGATTGATAAGAACCCAAACGCAGAGTTTCATAAACACTAAACAGATATTAATTCCAACAAACAGGGAAAACAAAAACCCATGAGGGGGCAAAACAAGGTGAACCAGATGAACACAACACTAAACTGACAATAAACAGACTAGACTAATGAAACAAAGAGCTTGACAAAACCTCTCTCTCTCTCTCGGAGTGCATGCTGGGAGTAGTTTGAGAGCGGTGGTGGGTGAGACCTGAGCTCTGTGAATATCTTTATATTTCTACATTTTTAGATTTTTTCTGTTCTAATTTCTTGCATGGTTTGAAAGTTTATACTTTAAGCACCTTTGTAGAGACTGTATCAAATGTTCGGCTGTTTATTCCCGACGATGCATTGGAACGAGAATTGTTACGTTTTGACAAATTTGCGAGTGGTTTTAAAACAATCCCTCTGGGCTGCAAACACATGAAGTTGAGTGGGGAATGTGGTGGAAGGGTCATCATATCCTTAGTCATGGCACAAATCTGAGTCTGGGAATTGCTTTTCTTTTTATGTCAGATAAAAAGATTAGTATTTTGAAAATAGAAGAATTTGTAAAAGGTCGTCATGCTCTTGCCAAAGCTGATATTGAAGGGCTCATCTTTTACTTCATAAATGTTTACGCACCAAATCTGGGACATGAAAGAATTATTTTCTTTAATATATTGAATAATGTTTTAAAACAAGATTTTAGTGATGGGAATATTATTATTGGTGGAGACTGGAATTGCACGGAAAAGTTTACTTATGACTGTGTAAATGAGGAACCTCATATGGCGGCTTCTATTCTTTTGTAAAAATTAATGAGGGAAGCTGAATTGTTGGACATGTGGAGAATTAAACACCCAGTAGAGAGATAATATACCTGGGTTAAAATGTCTCATAATCAGGTTAGTGCTGCCCGATTAGACAGAATCTATGTTTCAGAGTCTTTTAATAATAGAGTCATTGATTGTTGTATTTCTCCTGTTGGGATTTTCTGATCATCACCTTGTGTTTATTTTAGTTAATATGACACAGTCTTTAAGAAAATCCTCATATTGGCATTTCAATGCTAAATTGTTGCAGGATTCATCTTTTTGTGAACATTTTGTAACTTTTTGGAATCAGTGGAGAACTAAAAAGGCAGATTTTGAAAACTTAAAGCAGTGGTGAGAAGTTGTCAAAATCCATATTAAAACATACTGTCAACAATATACTGCATACTCTACTGTCATACAAAAGAGAAACAGTTCAAAGACTTGAAAAAGACATTGATTCTATAGAAACTGCAGTGTTACAAAGAAATGACACAATCATGATTAATAATTTGCAGCAGAAAAAGACGCAGTTAAGCTCTTTATTGAATGAAAGGGTGAATGCAGCCCTGGTAAGAGCACGTTTTACATCAGTTGCCGAAATGGATGCCTCAAGTACTTTCTTTTTTAATCTGGAAAGATCAGTGGCACAGCACAAACAACTGATATGTCTGCAGCTTCCTGATGGAAAAATAACCAACAATATTATAGAAATGAGTCTTCACGCTGTTGATTTTTATTCTTGTTTATATAAGGCTGACAAATGTAACTCTGATTGTGCTGAAAAGCTGTGTCAGGATCTGCCAAAAATAGACTCTGAATCAAAGACTACTTTGGAAGCCAACATTTCTTTTCATGAACTCAGTAATGCTGTTGGACAGTTAAAATATGGTCGTTCCCCTAGCATTGATGGACTGACTTCTGAATTTTATAAACATTTTTGGAAGTGCATCGGTATGGACCTCTTTGGAGTATTTTGTGAAAGTTATAGGGATGGATCTTTACCAACTTCATGTCAGCATGCTGTATTGTCTCTCTTACCAAAAAAGGGAGACTTAATGCTCTTAAAGAACTGGAGACCTGTCACCTTGTTAACAACAGAATACAAACTTCTCTCAAAATGTATTGCTAACAGACTTAAGAAATAGCTACATTTGATAATTCATCAAGACCAAACCTACTGTATTCCAAAACGATCAATAATGGAGAATCTTTTCCTGGTGAGAGATGTCTTGGATATTTGCAAAACATGTAATGATGAATTTGGGATATTAACACTAGATCAAGAAAAAGCATTTGATCGTGTAGACCATAAATACCTCTTTAATTTGCTTGAAGGTTTTGGTAAAAAAAAATTATAAAATGGATACAGCTTTTATATAATGGAGCTTCTTGTATTGTTAAGCTTGGTGGTGGTTTAAGTAGGCCTATTTCAGTCTTAAGAGGTATTAGACAAGGTTGTCCCTTATCAGGGCAATTGTACAGCATTGCAATTGAACCTTTTCTTTTTCACATACGAAAAGCTTTACCCGGCCTATCATTACCTACTATGTCTCAGCATTTAAGGATTACGGTTACTGCATATGCTGATGATGTCAAAGTGTCTGTAAATGATCAGAATGATATTAATGTTTTAATGGAGATTAGTGACATGCATGAAAAGGCATCATCAGCTAAAGTAAACTGGGAAAAGACTGATGGCTTTTGGGCAGGTAAAAGAGATGTAAAAAGGTTCCCAAAACTACCCAGTAATTTAGTATGGAACACAAGTGGACTAAAAATATTGGGTGTATTTTTGGGATCTGAGGAGTATCAGAAAAAGAATTGGGAAGGGGTATTGGAGAGAGTGTTCACCCGACTGTCGAAGTAGCGATGGCTGTTGCCACAGATGTCTTATAGGGGGAGAGTTTTAGTTGCCAACAATTTGCTTGCTTCTGCTTTGTGGCACAGATTTATTGTGCTACAGCCACCTGCTGGACTAATTCAAAAAATCCAAAGGAAACTAGTGACATTTTTTTGGTCTGGGCAGCACTGGGTTTGTTCAGCTGTTCTCTTTTTACCAGTTCAAGAAGGGGGGCAAAGTCTAGTTGACATCAAATCGAGACTGATGGCCTTTCGTTTGCAAGCTGCCCAAAGACTACTTTACACCAATGAAATTGCTTGGATAAATACCGCAATTGCTCTGCTAAAAAAGGCAGGAAACATGGGAATTGATAGACACTTGTTCCTTATGGACTTGAATGAAACCATTTTAAAAGATCTGACCCCTTTCTACAGGTCCATGATGGAAGCCTGGAAAGTATTTTGTGTGTCAAGATCAGTGGAAACAAGTGCAGGTTTTTGGCTTTTTGAAGAACCATTGTTTTTAAATCCATTTTTACCCTCTAGACATTTACACTCCACTTTTTTGACATCACGACTGACAGCAGCTGGATGTTTGGACCATCTTCTAAGTATCAGTGTGGACAATCTGAGTGAAAGAACTGGGATAAAATCTACTCGCTTTTGAAACAGCTCGCTGATGAAGTGCTTGGAGAACTGAACTTTGATCAGCAACTTTTCATTAATAATTCTAATCATATTGATGATTGGAAAACTGGATGTGAATATATTTTTCCAACCCTAATGGTAGCTGCTTACTCAAGACAATGGCAGGAGGAGGAAAATCTCATATTGTCCTTTAGTACTCCTCAGCTGGGCAGCTTTGAGTCTGCTGAGATAACGGCATTATATGTGACTTGTGTTAAAGTGATCAATACACGATCCTTTTCTGGAGTGATTTTATCTAGAAGGACTGAATTTTTTAGAGATAATACCTCCCCCAAAGGCTGTTGGCGATCATTGTATAAACGGCCAATTGACAAACGAACAGGCGATTTGCAATGGCGCATAGTCCATGGCGCAATAGCAACAAATAGACATGTGGTGCACCTCAATCCTAATACAACAGTGGGCTGTCAGTTTTGTTCTGAAAGTGAATCTGTTTTTCATTTGTTTGTACAATGTGCACGGCTGGGCAATATGTTTACCATCTTAACTCAATGGGCATCAGCATTAGGTGAAGATTTTTCTTATCAACTGTTTATATATGGACCAAAATATTCAGTCAGTCGCAAAAATGCTTTGGTTTTAATAAATTATGTGTTTGGTATTGCTAAACTGGCTATTTGGAAAACAAGGAAGAATAAGATGCTGGGCAGAGATACATTAGATCCTTTGTTAATGTTTCTGGGGTTGATGAAATCAAGACTCAAGATTGAATATGCCTATTATAAACTTACAGGATGTTTACCAATGTTTGTGAATATATGGGCTGTAAATGAGGTACTTTGCACAGTTGATGAAAATGATGATTTAATGATCAGCTTTTGACTATTTTTTGTGGATGGTTAAATGTTTTAATTTTGATTTGTGAAATGTAAGAGTTTTTGGTCTTGCCTATATGGTATAAATAGAGAAATTAATTCTCTCTCTCTCAGAATGCAGTGTACACTAGTGAATAATGTCTCTGGAGATCGACTAATGGTTGAATTGATATTTGGTCCTGAGTTAAAAAAAGAGGTGATCAAGGCATCAGGATGAGTTACAGTATATAGTAAGATCACAATACACCCATCCCAGTAAGTCATACAAGTGCATACGTGTCATGTTTGTGCATATTTATAAAGACAATCTGAAGCATTTTCATTCACAGTCAAACTTGTAGCCAACTATGCAAAACAAGAAGTCCTAGTTACACAGGTAATAAAGTTTTATGAGAAGTATTTATAAATGCAAACCTGTTTTTCCATAGTTAGGGTCCAACCCATCTAACATAGATGGTCAGTGTTTGGGAAGGGGCCAGTCTGCATGTCTGACTTAGGTTGCACACTCTTTCTGGTTAATCGGTCACACCCATTCACTGTAGAGTTTGTTGAGATTTCAAATGGCAACTCTCATTGCCCTAATGAGGAGAAGGGGAGAGCAGTAGGTGTAAGCAGAGATAGAGAGTGGTAAAACTATGGAGACCCTGTAATGTTCTTATTTATATAACTGAATAAGACATCATGAATCCAACTTGTGCTAGTTTCATCTAGCTGTGTTTATTAACAACGTCACATGAACTCTTACTCTCTCCAGCTATCATACAGTCACTCGAGTACATACAAATGTTAGGGCTCCCCCTATTGGTATCTCCTTTGTTAACACTTATCATTACATCCCCCTTCCAAACAGATATGATTTTAAATATAACTTCTAAATGACTGTCAGTCTAAGTAACAACATTTAATATGTCAAAATTAGAGCAACAAACTACATTCATTTACTCTTAGCAGCAAACTACATTCCTTAGCATTTAGCTTTTTTTAAACGAAAACACATTATAACTTAAACAGTTGAAAATACATTATAACAGCATATTTGGCACAAGTATTCAGCATATTTGGCACAAGTATTAACAATTAATATTATGTTTCTCTTTTTTTACTGTGGCATTTTTAACAACTTTCTGTCACTGCTTCTTAGTTGAAATAATTTCACCCTTGCTCTATGAGCCTCTTAGGAGGTTTCCATGGTCTGGTAGACCTTCTCAGTGTCAGTTATTGTGATATGTGAAGGAGGCTGTGCATCTTGTGTAACACTTTCTTGTTGTTCTGATCCAGTCACCTCAGCTTGATGTTCAATGCCTTGAGCCTTTAACAGACTCCTTCTGTTTCTCCTGAACAATTGTCCATTCTCTGTCTGAACAACAAATGACCTGGGACCTACTTCACTGAGAACTGTTGCTTTCCTGTCCCAGCTGTCAGGACCCTCAATTTTCACAACATCCCTTTCCTGAAGAGGTTCCAGACACCTTGCTGTTTTGTCATAGTTAATTTTCTGTCTGAGTTTGAGTCTCATCCTTTTGTCATTCAGCTTATAGTTGTGTTTGTTATCATTGTTTTGTGGAATGTGTGGAAGTGTAGTACGCAGCTTGCGATGCATTAGTAGCTCAGCAGGAGATGCTCCGCACTCTAAAGTTGCAGCTCTGTAGCTTAGTAAGGCCAGATACGGATCAGTCATACTGTCTCTAGATTTTTTCAAAAGTCTCTTTATGATTTGCACCCCTTTTCAGCCTTTCCATTGGCTTGTGGATACAAGGGACTAGAGGTGATATGTTGAAATCCATATTGCATTGCAAAGTCTCTAAATTCACCACAATCATACTGTGGACCATTATCACTGATGACACATTGTGGAATCCCATGTCTGGCGAAAAAACCTTTCACGTGTGTGATGACAGATTGAGCTGATGTGCTGGACAGCTGTGCAACCTCCGGATAGTTAGAATAGTAGTCAATCACTAGAAGGTAGTCTTTGCCATGCAAATGAAATAAATCCGTGCCTACCATTTGCCATGGTGCAGTGGGTAGGTCTGTTATCAGCATCGGCTCCTTTGTTTGTTTGTAGTGATGTTTGAGACATGTTTCACATTTCTGTATCATCTCCTCAATGTCATTGTTTATGCCAGGCCAGTAAACTGTCTCTCTTTCTCTCCTCTTACATTTTTCCACACCTAGATGTCCCTCGTGGATACGGTGAAGCATATCCTGGCGCAAGGATTGCAGGATGACAATTCTGTTTTGTCTCAGCACCAGCCCATTAGCCATACATAAATCTGCACGCACCGAGTAGTATCTTGGACAGACTCCTTTTGGCCAGTCATTTTGGATGTGGTGGGACACTTTCTGCAGGAAAGGGTCTTTCGCTGTCTCTTGTACGATTCTTTGCAACATGACATCTGATGTTGGGAGTGAAGCAGTCACCATATTTATGAGTTTTTCAGCTTCCTCAGTTGTAGGGCTGACCAACATGTCACTGCTTGGTGCTGGTGCTCGTGACAAAGCATCTGCCAGCACGATGTATTTTCCTGGCGTGTAAATCAGCTCAAAGTCATAGCGTTGTAACGCCATCATCATTTGCTGGATTCTGGGTGACATGTCGTTAAGATTCTTTTTTCTGATTGAAATGAGCGGTTTGTGATCTGTCTCTGTCATGAAGGTTGGTAGTCCATACACATAACTGTGAAACTTTCCACAGCCAAACACAAGACCCAAAGTCTCTTTTTCTATCTGAGCATAGCGTTGCTCGGTCTCCGTCATCGATCTAGACGCATATGCTACAGGTTGCCATTTGTCTCCATTCAATTGGAGCAGTACGGCTCCTAAGCCATCTTTTGAGGCATCTGAGGAGATTTTTGTTGGTTTTGATGGGTCAAAGAATGTGAGGACTGGTTCTGTAGTTACAGTGTCCTTTAATTGTCTCCATTCTTTCTCATGTCGAGCAGTCCACTTAAACACTGTGTTGTGTTTTAGAAATTCTCTGAGACATGCTGTTTTGGAGGAAAGGTTAGGAATGAATTTTCCCAGGAAATGAATCATTCCCATGGCTCTCAAGACACCTTTTTTTGTCAGAGGGGGCAGGCATGTCCAATATGGCTTGCACTTTTGACTGATCAGGTTCCACCACTTCACTTGTGATTTTGTCTCCCAAGAATGTCATTTCTGTTACACCAACAAGGCACTTGTCTCTATTAAGTTTTAGTCTAATTGTTTTTGACTCTCTGTAAGAGTTTCTCCAGTCTTTCATCGTGTTGTTGTTTTGTCTTTCCCCAGACCACCAGGTCATCTATATACACTCTGGTGCCTTCCAGACCTTCTATTATGAACTCCATAGCTCTGTGAAAGATCTCTGGCGCTGATTTAATGCCGAACGGGAGCCGTAATAAGCAGTAACAACCAAAGGGTGTGTTGAAGGTGGTGTATTTGCTGCTTTCTGGGTCCAGCCTCAGCTGCCAAAACCCGTGTGAAGCATCCAGTTTGCTAAAAAACTTAGCACCAGCCATTTCACTCAAAATCTCTTCTCTTTTGGGAATCTGGTAATGTGCTCTTTTGATATTTTCATTTAGATCTTTAGGATCAAGGCAGACTCTTAGAGCACCTGTGTTCTTTTTCTTGACACATGTAATGGAGTTGACCCAGTCTGTGGGCTCTTCCACACAGTCTCTATGACACCCATTTGAGTCATTCTTTCAAGCTCTTTTTTTAAAGCAGTCCTGAGTGGTGCAGGCACTCTCCTTGGGGCATGCACTACAGGCACGGCATCATCCTTGAGCTATATTTTGTACGTGTAAGGTAATGTGCCATGTCCTGTGAAAATCGAAGGAAATTTATTGACAATGTCTGAACTTCCCTCACACTGATGATGTTCCTTTTGTTTGCCTTGTGTGACCATTTTCATGTTGTCAGTGTTTATCTGATAGATCCTTTTTACTAGTCCAAGGTCCTCAGATGCTTTGTCTCCTAAGAGTGACTCATGTCCATCAGGGACAATGACGAACAACATGTTATGCTGTTTGCCTTTTGACGTCACTTTAGGTCTGCATGCACCTTTTGTTTGTATTGGCTGATTATTATAAGCCTTCAGAGGTGACTTTTTCTGTGTAAACGGAGTAATCCATTTATCTTCTGTGACAGTACTTACAGTTTGACCTGTTTTGATTTTTTCTGCAGACTGACAAGTGATGTCTTTATCCTGTGATACCATTTTAATGAAAAATGTGTCACTCATGTTATCACTGTCATCGGTGTCTTCCTGCACCGTGTGAACACCCTGTCTTTTCTTCTTAGAGAGACACATTCTTGCATAATGATTTTGTCCTTTGCATTTTGCACATGTTTTTCCTTATGCAGGACATTGTCTTGGTCTGTGATTTTCACCACATCTTTTGCAAGTGAACATTTCTTTTTCACTGTTTTTAACTCTGTTGTCCTTGTCTTTAAATTTGTTCCGTGGTTTTCCTTTCATTGCCACTGCGTTTTTTGCTACGTCATCTTCACGCGCTGCTCCATGTGCAAACTCTCTGAAATTTAGTACATGTTGTCGTGCTAGCTCATTGGCTTGACATATTTTCATAGCACTGTCCAACGTGAGCTCTGTTTCTCTAAATAATTTCTACCGGAGCTTCTTTTCATTTGTTCCAAACACTATTTGGTCTCTGATCATGGAGTCTCTGAGAGCACCAAAATTACATGTCTGAGCTTTAATCTTTAGGTCGGTCAGAAAAGTATCAAAAGACTCACCCTGGTTCTGTAGGCGTGAGCGAAAGACGTATCTCTCGTACGTTTCATTTGGTTTTGTTAGACAGTGTTCATCAAATTTCTTCAAGACTTCATCAAATTTGTCTTTGTCCTCTGGTTGAGCATACACAAATGTGTTGAAGACCTCTATTGCTTCTGTGCCGACGATGGTAAGCATGCATAGCAATTTTTCTTTCATCTGCCTGTCGATCCACTCCGACAGCCGCAATATACAACAGAAACTGCTGTTTGAACGACCTCCAACTTGCATCTACGTTTCCAGTCAGCTTCAGCGGACCTGGCAGTTTCATTGCATCCATCATGTGTAGCTTTTTGTTCTTGACCCGACTCCTGGTACCATGTAATGTTCTTTTTGATATAACTGAATAAGACATCATGAATCCAACTTGTGCTAGTTTCATCTAGCTGTGTTTATTAAAGGCACACAAGGCAAGTCTGAGTATTATTTCTCTACTAGCTCCCCCTAGTGTCTGGGAGTAAATGCTTTCTATATCTGAGACTACGAGACTGAAGGACACTGGGTCGGATACAGCGAACTTGCAAGTGGGGTATTCTTCCTACAGATGGTAGGGGCGGGCGAGAGAGTCTTCATTCGTCATGTAATGAGTCATATAACCATATACCGACTTCCAAAGATGATTTATTAACATAAAAATGCTGCCTTGTGTCCCTTTAACAACGTCACATGAACTCTTACTCTCTCCAGCTATCATACAGTCACTCGAGTACATACAAATGTTAGGGCTCCCCTTATTGGTATATCCTTTGTTAACACTTATCATTACAGACCCGGAGGTCAGGTCCCAGGAAAAACATCCAGGATTACTTTACTCAATTCCTCAAAAAGGGTATATCATCCAGGCTCAAATAACGTCTTCTATTTCTCTTCTCCTCTTGCAGGAGGAAAGGGGCCAGGCACCAAGGGCAAGCGCGCCCACAGGGGGAAAGGGGAAACAGAGCTCCTTTGTTCCCACGGCCAGGAAGTATATCCTCCTGGGGGCCTTTTGTCCTCCTCCGTGGGGTTTTGTTGACGCGTGGCGCCCTCCTCTTCTCCTGGAGGCAGAAATGCAAACACAAAATAAGTGGGTGGAAAATAGGCCTGGCAAACTCAACCCCTTTTAAGGATCCGGGTTATTGTGAGTCACTCACTAAAGTGATCCGGGTTGTGTGAGTCACTTGAATCACTTGAGTCAGTATTGCTAAATCGCCAAGGAAACTCAGTACAGACCCACTTGTAACCGGCTGATCCACGCGACTCGAGATTCACAGAGCCGGAAACATTGCAGACTCGCAGACCATGGGACTCGCTCTACAGATCCACTAACCGGAGCCGGTTAGTGGATCTAGCGACTGAAGTCTCCTCAACAGCAAATCCACAACAAAAGCCTTTCACTTCTGAGATAACATGCTTATAAGTTTTAGGTTTGGTGTGTATGGTCGACCATTTAAAAAATAGGCCTAATAATAATAGCATAATAATATAGAAAAAACCGGTGTCCTGCTTATGCAGCCCCAAGAGGTGGAGAGACAGTTTGCGCTGATCAGCCGGTTACGGATCAGCCGGTTACGAATTGAAAGATTCTCGAGTCAGAGCAGATCTGCAGGTCTCTCGAGTTTGCAATGTTTCCGGCTCTGAGTGAGAATCTCGGGTCAGTTCTCGCGCAGATCAGCCGGTTACGAGTGGATCTGTAGTGCGAGCGAAGTCTCATCAATAATGTTGAAAGAGGTTTGTGTGTGTGGTGGCGCTGTTTATGGTTTTACATTGAACTGTAGTAGGACTCAACTGATCCGGGTAAATGACACTAGAGACTCGCGACTCATGAGTTAATTTAAAGATCCGGGTTAAAGATCCGAGTGAGTCGCGACTCAAACAGGTCTAGTGGAAAAGTGATAGCGGCTACCTGCAACCTGGTGAGGGTACTATTCCTTGAGTTGAGATTTGAAATGATTTGTCTCTCCACTCCTCTCTACAGGGTGCTTGGTCGACGTCTGCTTTCCCGAAAACTGGAGGTGGACTCCACACGCTGCAGCAGAGCTCCTGAGAATGCAAGTAAAAGGTAAGGTAAGTATTGCTACTAATTCCGACTTGAAAGTAACTTGCTCCTTCTGTCTCCTCTCTCCACAGGCTGCTTGGACAACTCTTCCTCGTCCGTGGACCCGAGGTCCTCACAGCTCGTTACACAGAGCTCCTAAAGTCAAGGCAAAGAACAAGGTAAGTATAACTTTTAACTTGGTTCAAGTGACACTCTGTATCTCACCGAGCGTGCTGTTCTGGGCTTGACGGGACTTTCAAGGCAAGTATAGCTCTTAGCTCGGTTTAGATAACTTTGTGTCTCACTTTCGGGGTGAGTATACCTTTAGCTTTGCTACGGACAGCAGATTATCTCGATCACTGTGTCTGGGTTCTTCAATTTCACAGCCAGGTATTGCACAAGAAAAAACATACGTCACCTTGGCTTCGTTCAAGGGCTAGGGAGGGCAGTCTTTACCAGCTTCCACTGCTACTCGTTGGGCCGAGCATGGCTGGTGTCGTCTTGGGAAAGGGAGGTAGATGGGACCGCAACCCTGTGTCCGTGCAGTCAGACTGATACGCCCACTTTCTGTTCCTTCCACGGGCCGGACAGGTACCTAAATCAGAGTGGCAGGCAGCTGGACTCTCTCCACAGTACAAGACATGCACACAGATGGTTAGACTCGTCCGTAACAGTTTCACCACTCCCCGTTTTACAGTATGGTCTTTCCCCACAATACCTCACTTGATGTACTCACTGGACTTTCTCCTTACTTGGACCCAAGGGCTGAAGTTATGGGTGGGTGAATACAAGATGGTGGTCACCGCCACAGCAGTCCACGTAGCACCCACCAAGATTGGCTTGACCTAGGTGTGAGTACAGACAACAGGAGACACGGCACAGCAAGACTTCAGGTGCACACACGTCAAAAAGCACACTCACCCACTGCAATACACACCCTTTAGTGACTGGTAAGGCCGGTACTCCACACTACGTCAAGACACCCTGAGGGAAACGCTGGGGCTGCTGACACGGGCAGTGGTGTTGTTGCTTCAAGTACCCACACAATGATATGTGTTGCCCTTTTATCCTCTGGCTCAACCACCGGCTTCGTTCTCCACGGTGGGGCCACTAAAACAA
Source organism: Misgurnus anguillicaudatus (assembly GCF_027580225.2). Lineage (NCBI taxonomy): Eukaryota > Metazoa > Chordata > Actinopteri > Cypriniformes > Cobitidae > Misgurnus > Misgurnus anguillicaudatus. The sequence continues at coordinate 14,244,618 of NC_073360.2, read as the reverse complement.
TGAACAATCTCCACACACAGAATTAATCGCCGTTTATTGGTGTCCCAATGAAAGTAAACAACCCGCTGTAATCACAGTTTCCTGAGCGTTCATCTTCCTTCCTCCTTAACTCTCTTTCTCTTCCGACAGCTCTCCGAATGCCCAACAACGCTGTCCTATTTTCGCTGTGAGATCGGTTCTTTACTCCGCCTACAAAACAACATCTACACTGGTAAGAACATGAATCTTCAAAGTTTGTTTTCTTCAAACCTGATCTGTTGGTACATCTCCAACTGCTTCATTCCGTCAGCGAGTCCTCTTTAAATGCTTCTGCCTGTTCGCCTGTCTCCGTAACAGCATATACACAGCCTCACCCACAGTATTCCTTTCCAACTATGACTACTTCCTGTATCTTCCACGCTTCCTTTATACTCATCTGGGTGTGTGAACCGCCCAATCGGCAATCGCCACATCATCCCCCGCACCTGTTACACATTGCCATTGATTTGGTTGCCTGGGGTTACCCGGAAGTGACGGGTGTTTGCACAATTCGGTCATGGTGGAACTTCTCCTCACATCATTGGTTCCACCCTAAAAGTCACTCGTGACACATTCAATATACACATTTCATTCTTTGAGTTCCTGGAAATCAAACCCATGACCTTTGTGATGTTAACACAATTTCAAATGTGTTGAAAACACATTCAATTCCAAATCAAAACATTAACAAAAGTCTTTCTTGTTGTTTTAAACTAAACAAAGAAAATGAATATTAATGTGTTAAAAATAGCAGTGTCAACATTTTTCTCTTTAGACACTTATAAACTGATTTAGACACTTATAAACTGATTTAGACACTTATATAACTTATTTCTTAAGATTTAACATCACTTTAAACTATTAAATTACTAGTATTTAGTTGGATTACCATTGTTGTTGCTATCTGCTGTGCATGTGTCACAAGGTGACGATCTTTTTGGGCGGAACCAAAAGTTGGGAAAGTTTGGTTCCGCCCAGAAGTTTCCGCCCAGACCGGACAGCTGTGAGTATTAACTCCTGTATTAAAGTGAAGTAGAAGACTGACTTGTGATCTTACTAAATACTTCCAGGAGAAGGAGGGCGGCCCTACCCCTGAACTAGCGTGGTAGGTGAGCCAAAGGGACTTTCATTGAGCAGCCACAGCAGCGGAGTAAATAACCAGGCGTCTTTGTGTGTACACCTGAGTGTGGTGGGTGAGCCCTTGTATTTTTAAACCTTTCACGTTGAAGTGGTGCTGTGTATTGCTGTGGGTTGCTGTGCAAGTGCTGTGTGTCTTGTCAGACGTACCCCCGCATCATCCATTTCGTCGAGGGAAGGACGTAGAGGCTAACGGTCCTAGGGAAACTATCTATCATACGCTGTGTGCGGTTCCAAGTGTGAAGTGACGGCGTGGGCCTCTGGAAGCGACCCCCCGTCTGAATATCGGCAGGCTTTGGAGAGTGGCGGTGAAGATCTGGAAGTTGGCAGTGTGTGAGTACAAATACGGGCCGCCGCATTGATACCTTACTTGTGTAACTTCCATTGTTGCAGAGTTAGAGGCGAAGGAGTTCCGCCGCCCCGAGGTCTCTACAAAAGGGAGCCTCTGTCCGGTGTCCGATCGCCCTACTGGTAGCGAGGAGAGGGAAGCGCTCGACCCGGCGAGACGGTGTGACAATTTGCCCCTCTGCCGACCAGCGACTTTGCCGAGCGGGTTTTGCCCCCGGCGCCATCGGGAAACTACTGTCCGTATGATACATCTGTGTACGCCAACCGCTGTACGGCCGCCACCTCGCACATTGTCGAGTCACACCCGATTGACAGAGAAAGGAGAACGAGTTGTGGGAACACTGCACTTACCAAGAGCTGTAGAACAGCGGAGAGGTGAAAAAATATCCAAGCCCAAAACCACCGTGTCTTTGTGTCCCAGCTGCTGCCTGTGGAGAACAGAGAAACGAGAGTGAGCACCAGGAAAACGAGCCGTGGGGAAATTATACCTACCAAGAGCTGTAAACAGCGGAGAGGTGAGAAATATCCAAGCCCAAAATAACCGTGTCTTTGTGTCCCAGCTGCTGCCTGTGGAGAAGAGAGAAACGAGAGTGAGCACCAGGGAAACGAGCTGTGGGAAATTATACCTACCAAGAGCTGTAAACAGCGACGAGGTGAGAAATATCCAAGTCCAAAATAACCGTGTCTTTGTGTCCCAGCTGCTGCCTGTGGAGAAAAGAGAATGAGAGTGAGCACCAGGAAAAACGAGCTGTGGGAAAATTATACTTACCAAGAGCTGTAAACAGCGGAGAGGTGAGAAACATCCAAGTCCAAAGTAACCGTGTCTTTGTGTCCCAGCTGAGAAAAAGAGAACAAGAGTAAACATCAGGAGAACGAACTGTGGAAAATTGTACTTACCACGAGCTGTAAACAGCGACGAGTTGCGGGGCTATCCAAGTCCAAATAACTGTGTCTTTGCGTCTCAGCCACTGCCTGTGGAAAGAGGAAGGAAGGAGAGTGAGCTGAACATAAAGAGTTGTATGAGCCCGAGTAGTGAAGCCCCCGCAGAGTGAAGCACAGGTACGCAGGTAGAAAGAGTCAACCTCCATATATTCATACTATTTTACTTTTGCCTCCAGGAAGGAAGAGGAGGGCGCCACGGATAGCGGGGACCGGCAGGAGCCTGTTCTCTACGACCCCCCCCCCCTTGGTCTCCAGCCCCCCTGGACCCCCGTTGCCCCCCTCCCCTCCATAGGGTATTTAGCCCTATATCCACAATTCCCTATATCCACAATTCCTGTCAATTTTGGGGTTTTGCTTCAGAAACTGCATTTTAACCCTCTGGGGTCGGACCATTTTGGGACACTCTCAGAGGTTCTGACATGCTCTTACATTTGGTCTTTTTCAGTTGCTTTAAAACATAATAATGGCAAGTGTCTCATACCACCGCGTTCAGCACAAACTGGGCTAAAATATTGTATGAGCTACATGTATGTTAATGTTTGTATTTTTGAGAGAAAAATGTTTATGCGTGGTTTTTAAAAAAGCAAAATTTTTAAGTCACTGATATAAGTCCACAAAACCCATACTAAACATGTTTTAACAAGACTTTCCTAAACAGAATCTAGTAGTCTAGAGTTTTTTTCTTCAAAATGATGTGGCAATCACCCTGCCTACTTATTCACATAAAACAATGTATTGATTTAGAAATTGTAAGACACTTTTTGTTTAGAGGGGCTGTATGCGAGAAGGATTGATTGACAGCTAGCAAACAAAGGCTTGCATAATGAGCTGCTTAATGAGCTGCATAATGAGCCTTTAGGCAGGAATCTGAGAGTGAACTACAGTAAAGAATGTGAGGACAAATGTATACATGTTTGTTTGAGGTTTATTAAGTTAACAATATAATCAAAATAGAAATGATGGTCAGTAGGACATTTTAAGTTTATTTGGAAACAAACCCCATTCAAACACTTTGTATAAACTAAGAAACTGATACACAACAGAGCTGTAAACTTCATGTGGCTCATGTTACCATATAACTTTATGTCCAAAAAGGGTTTTTCCACTTCATAGTTTTGTACTGATGAGAGAGATGCAGACCTCTAAGAGAGTTATAAACAGCTGTTAGCATAAATTGTCCACATGAATACCCTTACTTAGTGTCAGTGATATTTACCCATCAGTTATATAAGTAACATTCATATACTATCTTGTACATAAACTTAATCTCAGATAAACATCTGCAGCAATTAATATAAAAAGCTTTTTTTCAGATGACGTCTAGCTTCTGTTTTAAACGTGTTTCTGTAAGCGCGTATGAACTTTAAAAACACATCGCATATGGCGCGTCCATGTGCGCGAGCTCGCGTCTCCGTGTGCAGCGCTCACAGAAACGGTGTCGCGTGTAAAGCACAATGTATGGAATTACCTTGCATGTAAACAACATGGAATCATTTTACAGCAAACCCCGCAGTGCAGCATTACTAAAAGTTGCCATGACAGATACGAAAGTGAATAACTGTGTCTTAACACTGTACAACATGTAACAGATATCCGCCATTATGGGAGGTCACGCGTACTCGTTTGTAAATAAGCATGTAAACATGGAATCATATTACAGCACACACTTAAAAGATACAGCAGTTCAGGCTTACTGAAAGTTTCCATGAAGGATATAAGTGAATAACTGTGTTTAACACTGTTACAGCATGCAACAGTGAAATCCGCCATTGCGTGAGATCGCGTCCGTTTGTAAACAATGCGAAAGTTTTTCAATCCGAAGCGTGCAGTCTGCTAAGGTTGCTTAACGTTACTGTATGTAGGCTGAACTGCACAAGCCATGAGCATAGCCTATTAAGTTACATGATAGCAAATATAAATGGTATAAATTAACTGTTAACGTTACTTACTTCTAATCCAGCCCCGGTGCGTTCTCCATTGTTCTTCTTAGGTAACGTTAAAGATAAATGCTTATAAATGAAGATATTCCTCACATGTTTGTAAAGTTTATCTCCCAAACATGCGGTAAAGTCTTTAAATCTGATAAAACTTTACGCTTTGCTTGTTATGGTTGAACAGCTCGTGTCTTCATTACCATGTCAACAGCCTGAGGGCGTGGCCAAATTAAAGATAATGAAGTCAGCCAGGAAAAACGGTACTCTCTTTACTTCAATGCAGATTACATAAACAGGCAATATTTGTTTTCGAGTATATTTAGCTTGTTTAAAAGTAGACATTTCAGGCTTTCTTTGGATATGTGTATCATGCTTGGGTGACGAGTATTTGCGGAGTTTCAATTGATTTTTGTAACGTGTTTTGAGAGACAGCTGGCGGAGACAGAAATGTCTGGATGCACACCCTGTTTATTTTCTTTATTTGACAAAAACACAAAGATCTCTTGTTATTGTGAATGAACACATATTAAAGAAGACCCTTTACCATTTCAAATGATGTCAAACACGTAAGTGTATGATTATTAATGATGGACTATTTTAAGTTGATTCTGCCATGATAAGAAAAAAACACGTCAAAACGCGGCCCCGCGTTTTTGGACGCCAGGGGGTTAAGTGTCACCCCACAAGTTTTCAATGGGTAGAGATCAAGGTATTTGGCTGGTCACTCCAAAACCTTAATCATTTTTGTCTTTCAATAAATGGGTCAATAACTCAGTAGAGTGTCATTACCAATGGGTCTATTATTTTTCTATTTCACTACTACATCTGTAAATAATTTGCAATGCAGAAATATTACTACTACTAATAACAGTGGTTTATCGGGTTACTGATATTGTATTGCACTTATTTACTCAACTGTATGTAGTACCTGTATGTTCAGTATGTAGTAAACAAAACACTACAAACCTTAGCCCTAATTTATGTAGGCCGTTGTCCCTAAATGCCCTGTTGCCCTTGCTAAAACAGGTTTTTTTTGACAGGTTTTAAAACACAATGAGAGAAAATATCTTTCTGGCATTCTGGTTTTTACCTACATGCTTTTCAGCCATTTTCTGTTTGTAAAAAATAAATATAAAAATTATATTATTAAAGTTTTGTTTTACAGTACATATAATTTTTATAATAATGCATAAAGGACTCCAGGAAAGTTTAACAACCATATGGGAGAATTTGTCATAAAATTAAAAAACATTTAAAAATGTGTCTCATTTTTTGATGATGCTCCCCACAGAAAACAAGAACATGGTGATAAGGAGAAGCTTAATCAAGCTTATTATCCCAGATTCAGTAGGTCATGCTGCAAACTGGGCCCCCAGAATAAAAGAAGAAATACTTTTCCTACAAACCGGTAATCAAATCAACTCAATCAACTTAGGTTTTTATTACACAATGCAGATGAATGTCAGTTTTAAAGTGAATTACACAACTTTAAAATCAGTACTTGACAAGAAGGGGTACTTTTAGTTTTATGTGTGTTCCCTGTGAGTCAAACATTTACATTCAAGCATTTAGCAGACGCTTTTATCCCAAGCGACTTACAAAGAGTGGGAAACAAAACCTTTTAAATTGTTAGTGCAATGCTCTACCAACTGACCTAGAGGGACACAAAGTTAAATAATTGTATATTTACTTACATACAGTTTTACCATATGTTAAAAGAGAATTTTTTGTTCATGCTTCTAGTTTGCCATCAATATTTTTCACAAGTTTTACACCCCAGAGGAATTTTTCTTGGGTTGGAAACCTGCTCCATTCAACATGCCAACCTTTGAATGTGTCTACTTTAAAGGTCATCTAAGTGATTTATGTTGTGTGTTAATATCCTATTTTCCAGAAAAAATTACACTCTAATATTCATCTTTACGATCCACCTGAAGCATCACTTGCATCTACCAAAAAGTCATAGTTGCAGTGGGATTCCCCGGAGGTGAGTTTTAGGGTGTTTTCAAACCTAGTTCGTTTGACCCCTCCAAATGCTCTCGGAGCAGTTCAGGGTGTATATGTGAACAAACCAAGTGATCTCAGACCCCCCTGAAGGACCCAAATTAAATCAAACCACAAAAGAACCCAAAAGCGAACCGTACCCAGATCACCTCCGGAGGTGGTCTGAGTATGGTTCGCCCCTGGGTTCCCCTGTGGTTCGACCTCATTTTGAGATGTAAAAATGGAAAGGTTTCGGTCACTTTGCGTGTCGTTTGGACATTGTATCAAAATAAACAGCTGCACAGAAAGCTGGGAGTTCTTATGAAATTGGGCTACTATATTGTATACACCAAAAGGACTAAGGTCACATTCAGTTAATTCCTTTTCTGATTTACTTTAAGTGTTTGGTTCTTTTAAATGAACTATGTACCCTTAACGTGATGTGTCTGAAAGTCTGTGTTTGACTTCCTTCCAGGTAAATGTTTTCATGTTGTCACCCCCTTTTTTCCATTTTGCAGTGGGCAATTCAACAATTTTCCAAACACATATCATTCCAAAGAGCTACGCTTATGTAAACAGGCTGAGTTTTAAGTGTATATAGATATAGTTTTTGTTCATATCTTAAATTATATAAATTTCCTAGAGATACAACAAAGACTGTTGAAATTAATAAACTAAACTAATCTAATGTTTAAAAACCAAGAAAACCACCAAGCCCACCAAGACAAATGATACAGTATTTAAAAACAACCTAAAGAGAGCTGCATGGATGAGGTTAGCTTCACATGGGTCCCCATTACAAAAATCAGTGTAATTTTTTCATAGGCTTTGCATCACATTTTAAAAATAAGCTCTGCATGTGGTCAACAAAAGTTTATGATATTTACACATTTTGATCATCAAGATAATCTTAACAATGAACACAACTAGTTTGGATAATAGATAAACATAGTTTGGGAATTGTGCTATTTACATCATCTGTCTCACGTTGCTTTTTAGCAACCGCCTTTTTAAAGACATGTAAAACTTTATAAACTTTGTAAAAATTATAAGTTACTTGTGTGTTGTGTGTTTTAAAAAAAACATGTAAATATATCTTAAGCTTTTGTTAACCACAGATCTTATTTAACATTTAACCAAAAACACACTGACGTTGGGACAAGAGAACTGGAAGAGCTGAAATGATAACTCCGGTCCAGGTTTTAGCCTACAAAAAGTTTTCATACATGCAGCTCTCTATTAACCCATATTAATCTATTTTGTCTTATTTTAATCAGATTTCGCCCTGTAATTATTAAAACTCTCTCAGGTGTCTTATTTATCCTGCTTCATAGGATGATCGCTCCACTCTGGGAGATGAGAGATCTTCTGCTCAGTGCTGGGCTCGATCGGCCAACCCCAGGCTTTGAAGAAGGACGACAGATTCATGTTCACCACCTTGGAGAAGGTCTCAGCATACAGATTCATCTTGACTGGATTTTTATTGGGCACTCCAGTCATGACATGATAGGCAGCAAAAACCTTCTTGAAAGCATCCCAGCCAAATTTGCCTTGAAGCTTAAAAAATATGAAGTGTATATGATTATGAATACAGTGATGATTAAATGAAATTATTATTGGTTTTATTTTCTAATTTTCGATTATTTTCATCCATGATATAAAATTAGTTGATCGTCTAAAATTAGTGAAGTTTATTAAAGCTGCCATACATACAGTTCTTGGTTAGAAATAAAGAACAGTTATTGAGCAAGTAGATAAAAAGTGAGCTTATAATAATGTTTTTCAATTAAAGATGTGTAGTACGATTTTTTTGTTGTTGTTTCAAACAGAGCTGAATAGACCAGCAAAAGTTCCGGGTTGCGGCTTTAACAAGCAAAAACAAGAAACATTGTTCTGTATGTTCCTACCTGCATATAAGTCTCCAGTGCTATCCACATGCTCCATTTTTTCAAATCCCTCCCACCTTTGGCATAATCTCTGGCACGAGCCTGGCGACCATCTAGGGCCATGCCTGGGTGAGCAGTAGCCCTGTCGACACCAAGCACCTCCTCATGCACATACACTGACCACAGGTTGCAGGTGCACTCAGTTGTGTGTGGAGGAAACTCCCAAACTCCACGCTGCTGGTTATGACCAAGCTCATGTATAAATCCCCACATACCCTTTTTACGGGCACTTTCTGGATTTATCAGTTCTTGGGCGGAGCTGGACTGAATCATGATGGGATATCCAGCATGCATAAAGCCTGGGGATAAAATGAGGAGTGGGTTTCTAATAGAATAGTATTACTGTACTTTACCCCAAATTATTCACAGTATGTCTTTTTCAGAATATAGAAGAAGATAATTAAAAGTGGCGGCCGGCGCTCAATGCGAAGTTCATCACAACATGTAATCTAGCCCGTCATGTGTGTTTCCTTTTTTCAAAATATGTATTCTGCGCATCTAGAGATCCTGTGTGTATTTTGTGAACGTGAGCGTCTCTTTTATCATAAACGGTTTTGACACGTGCACCAGGCACTTATTTTGACAATGCACATGGTTTACATGACGCAACAAACACATATTTTGAAAACGCAAGCAACACACATGACACTTATTTTGAATTGGCGCCCCTCGGATGAGCAGTCACGAGCCACAACTGATTATTAAATGTTTTTCTATTCAAACAGATTCAATATAATGACAGTAAATTATTGAGCCCCAAACCCAAGAATGTAAGCAAATAGTGGGTGTGGGTTGCTGTTTATTTTTCAAGTACTGTAGGCTACAGTGATAGTATTAAATAAAAACTGCAAAATTTTTTGCAATTTTACAAAAAATCATGGTGGCTGTAATTATATTCGATTAATTCATCTTGCATTGACATCTTACGGCATTTATGCAAGATCTGGAGGCAGAGAAGTAGTCCATGTGACATCAGTGTGTCAGTTAGAATTTGTTGAAACATCAAAAATAAATTTTGGTCCAAAATAACTAAAATTACAACTTTATTCAGCATTGTCTTCTCTTCAGGTGACTGCAGTTACGCAGATGAAGTGTTATCTGGTGTGCCCCAGGTCTTTTTTTGTGCACCTGGGCTTCGTTTACAGTCTGAAAGAGACGCACACTGTAAGTTTGAAAAAAAACCTGCAGTCAAATGACTTTAGTCTCACGCATGGGCTTCACAACAGATGCGGAAGAGAAGACAATGCTGAATAAACTCGCAACTTTTGCTAATTTTGGACCAAAATGTACCTTCGATGCCTCAACACATTCCAACTGACCCACTGATGTCACATGGACCGCATCGATGACGCTTCCATTACCTTTCCTGACATGGACAGCACACCGCGCATAGATTTTCAATAAAGGGTCAACAAGCTCCCAGACCAAATATAAAACATCCTAAACATCTGTGTTCCGAAGATGAATGGAGTTCTTACGAGTTTGCAATGACATGAGGGTGAGTCATTAATGACATTATTTTCATTTTTGGGTGAACTATGCGTTTAGTAGTATCTCATACCGACAGAGATCTGAACATCTGCAACAAATCGCTCCTTGCGGGGAAACTTATGAGGTATTGCTGCCAGGTCAGCTATGCCTCTCATTATTAAATCCCAAAGTTTCGCCACCTCATCAGGATGATCCAGATTCCGTATCACATCTGAATGTAATGTGATGATGAGGTTCTCAAACTCAAGCTCCGCCCAGGGTGCTGGCGCCTGACGGATCCCACCGACCCAGTCAGCTACACTGGTCTCTCCTAAAGGGACAAACCCAGTCAGCTTTCCAAACTATACTACACTATTTTACATGGTTTTGAAACATATTTCACTGATATTCATCTTCTGAATATGAATATTAAGTTTGAAATCTCACTGTGATGTTAATTGTTATTTTTTATTTAACATTCTTACCAGACTTAAAGTATGGAGCCTGTACAGCAGTCTGCACCACAATTTCCACCCCATCCACTTTGGTTTTGGGAGGTGCAACTAGGTAGATGAGCCCTCCCCATAGATTACAGATCTGGACCATTTCATTGTCCAACAAGAAGCGCTCATGGACCACAGGAGCTCGTCTCAAAACATCTGCGGCCCCAATGTTATCTGTGTGACAACCAATCTGGACCTACAGACAGTTGGAAAACATGCTGTCATCACCCTATTAATGTGTGATTAAGTGTAGAATACAAGTTAACAAAAATTGCCAATATACAGCTCTGGCGAAATGAGTCGGAAGATGCAACGTTCCATTTTAAGATATGGGCCGATAATGTGAAAAAACAATGGAATAATATTTTTTTAGCTAATTTCAAAGAACAGACATTCAAAAATAATCTCCCAAAGTTTCGTAGTTTTACTAAATTTGCTGGAACATTGCTTTTCTCAAAACCTCTCGTCACCTCAGAGCATTTCCCGAGTATCCCCTGAAAGTCACTCCAAATATGATTAAACACGTTGCATATAGAGCCAATCAAAAATCTTAGAAATCTAGACAAACGCTGATCATTTGTCAATGGGAAACCCCGGGGCACGCGATTGGTCTAGTCATCTTCCTGTGAGACTCGGAGCACTCTGTATAAACAATTATTTTAAACCAATATTTAACTGTTGGTAACTCCGTTATGAATTTGTTACACTTTTATTGTCAACTAGCCTACACAAAGATATGATTGCATAGGCTAGCATTGTTTGTTTTCTTTTTGTTTGTCTCTCTGCCTCGCACACACGTGTGCGCACACATGCACACACTCTTTCTCTCTCTAGCAAAAATGTAGCACTTCTGTTCAATCTTTCTGATTTTAATAAATATTTGTAAAAGTGCCTTTTAAAATATTTATTCAAATAAATACTTTACAATAATTTGAGCTTCAGCCTGGTTTAACCTGGTTTATTGTAATAGCATTTATATATATTAATGTCATTGGTCAAATTAAGCTGCAAAACAAATAGTTTATCCCTTTAAAAATGCAATGGACTTTAATAGATATTTACAAAAAAACAGGCAAAAAACTTTAAAAGCGATTTTCCCAAGGTTTTCAATTGGAAAAAGAGGGCAGACGATCATAATTCAAATGTCTATATCTTTAAAACCATTCAAGGTATGACTTTGACTAGGATATCATTTGAAAGTTCTCTTCTCTTTAATTTGTTACACAAAATCTCAATTTTGAAATTGGGTCACTGTGACTCATTTTGCTGGATCAGGTCACATATATAGTATTAGACTGGACACATAAAAATAATGTACTTGAGGGTATAAATTCGATCACCTTCCAGTTTTTCCCAATGAGCTCTGGAGGTATTACCATCTGTGTCCTCATACCAGGAGAAAGATACAAGCCTGTGCTTATCCATGCTTCAGAACCTGAAACAAGTGATGTGCTGTTAAATACACGATAACAACTCGTGTGTGTAACAAGTCAATTCTCACCTACTTGCGAATTTAAAAGAAAACTTTTATACCACCAGTGTCAGCACTAATACGAACTCTTGCATCAGTCACAGTGGGCAGGTCAGGTATATCCTTAATGATGTATGGCAGCAGTGCATCAGGGTCAGACATGGTTTTGTAAAGTTCAGTCGCAATTTGGAGCATAAGGTAGTCTTTGGGGGCTTTAATAGGGCACGTACTACACACCTGTGGAACACCAATCTCCTTCACCATGTCCGTAAAATGAGTTACCATTGAACTATAAGAAGCACAGTCATGTGTACGCATACCAAGGTATTTGGTACAGTCATTGCCAAGTTGTTTTAGGGAACCCTCTACATGAGGAGCAAGATTTTGCCCCTTGGTTACATGTTTCCCAAACTGTCTCAGTACATTACGAAAGTGGTACACATCTTTAACGCCCTCCTTGATATCTGGGGCTTTGTATAATCCTCCATTCACAGTGCTGCCCAAAATACTCAGTCCCATCTTGTTAAGAATGCGATTTCCTGGGTATTCAGTCATCACATTGCGGCCATGGTTTGTCTGGGCCCAATGCCAGGCATGACCTCCGATCAGAAGACCACTACCTTCTGCCACAAATTCTTGGATCTTTTTACACTCTGCATCACTGTAGGAAGTGCAGACGTAGACACTGAGATCTTTTCTCAAGTTTGTTAACTGGCAGTTCAGACCGGATTTGGTCAGTATCTTTTGGGCTCCTCCAAGGTTGGGACTGATCCCAATAATGCCTTTACGCCCCTCATCAAGCCAGTTGATAGCATTAATCAGGAAAGTAGACAGAGATTCACGGCCCAGGTAGCCTTCATGGGTTAACACAATTACCCGTCCTTGTCCATAGTAGGCACCGGCAATGAATACTTTTCCTGGTGGAGCGACTGCAATAGGAAATGATAATAATCCATGCACCATCAGCTCAGAAGCCACAGCCCCACCTTGGATGTCAAACTGAGGCACACCTTTCAGCAGGAATTCTAGATCATTCTTAAAATCCTTGACGATTCTGAAAAATAACAATAAAATTGTTACAAGAAAGTTTGAAAAATGTGTTTACTAAAATAAGTAGGTCAAAGCTAAAATGTCTGCTGAACTTACGATACAGCAAGCCAACTAGATGGGATATTTGAAGGAACAGGGAATACGCCACGTTCTCCTTGGTGTTCCGTAAAGTAAATTCCTGCGACGCTGCAAACCTTGTTTCCAGGAAAGTTCAGAAAAACATCCTCCTTTGAATGAGAGTAAGACCAGTGCCATGCTTGGCCAGCAATAATTAAACCGCCCCCAGCTTTGACAAAAGCAATCAAATCCTTTGCACAAGCGTCAACGCTGTAAGCATCTGTGATATATACAGCCAATCCCTCCCGAAAATCTCCAAGCTCGGTGCTGATAGATGAATTGCGGAAGTTTTCAGCTACTCTTCCTAAATTCTTCTGAATCCCTACAATGCTGGCATCACCGGTACATGGCATGAGCCACATCAGGGCATTCTCTATCAGGTTGGGGAAACGGGTCAAGTAGTCTTCGTGTCCCAACACCACCACACGTCCCTGACCGTAACGAGATGCAGCCATCAGAACTTGACCTCTTGGATTCATGGCAAGTGGAAAGGCATCAGAACCGATCAACACAAGATCACTAGGGACCGCTTGTCCTTGAAAGTCAAGCTCACTCAGACCAGTCATAATGGAGCAGTAGTCATCTTCACGCGCCATGATGCTTCAGTTGTTTAGTTGGTCAAAAAGCGTTTTTCTCTCTTAGTTTTGCAGATTGAGTACTTGATTTGTGCAACAAGAGGTTTTCCAATGCCCCAGTCTAAGTTTTCTACGCAAAGACAAAATATATTTTAATTACAGAACAAATATTATTTTTATTACATTTTACTTAAATATAAATATAAAAACTGAATCCATGTGTTAGGGTTATATCACAGTTGTGTTATGTGTTCTTGTTTTGTTCATTGTTCCTGTCTTTTATTATGAAGTTCTGTTTTGTAGTCATGTTTTTTATTCTGAATATCTTCATTGTCATGGTTTTCTCTTGCTTTCCCATTCCCTGATGTGTCATGTTCTGATTGGTTCCCTGTCTGTATATAAGTAGGGTGACCATACGTGCCATTCTTCCCGGACTCATTCCGACCAGGATTTTGTGTTCGTCTCCTGGAAGTCGTATTTGTTGACCGCATACGTCATAGAGGATTATTATTTTTATTACAGAAAAGCAACCGTTACATTTTAAGGTAAGAATGAAACTACGATTGTATATCTTATGTTTTTAACTGAATGGCATATGCGGTCAACAAATACAACTTCCAGAAGACGCACCGAAATCCTGGACGGGATGCGTCAGGGAAGAATGGCACGTATGGTCACCCTAATATAAGCCTTCATGTTTCCCATTGTCCTTTTATGGACATTTGCTTTGGACTTAACAAAATAATTTCTTATTTAATGCTGTGGAGTTACAAAGTGGGAACTTCATTGGAATTTATAGACATTGCTTTATTGCTAATTGCCTCTTCTTTCACTGAAGGAACTGTGGATGAGGAGCCCCATAGTCCTAAAACCCATTCGCACAGACCTTTGGTGCCAGAAAATAACCGTAAAATTGCCAGACAAGCTTCTGTGTGAACGCAAACACGTCCAGTAAATCTTCTGAAATCGTTGCCGGAAAGAGGACCTAGTAAGATACACGGAAAACCCTCTGTGTGAACAAGAAGCTGAAACAGTGGCGTAATGGGCGTGTCGTAGTGAGGACACGCGTCATCACAACAAAAGTTATGTTATGGTTCAGCTCTTTAAACAAGAGATTTACATGCATATAAACATTCACCATGAGAAATGTCGCAAACCAGATTGAAGCAGTTTTCGGGAAATGATAAATGAGACGCATAAACAATGACATGCTTGCCATGGCAACATGAGGTTGGTTCAACTTTTTAAAATAAGGGATTTACATGCAATACAACATTCATGACGAGAAATGACAGCTAACTGGACTGACGTAGATATCAGGTAAGTTAACTTGTCAGTTACTGCACTGATACGGAGATCATTCAGCCGCAAAGAATATCGCGTCACATGCTCATTTAAGCTTATAATAAACAAAAATGCCCGTGCGTCACCCCAACAAGATATATTGTTCAGCTCCTTAAAACGATGAGAAATGTCTGAAAACTGGATTAAAGCAGAGATCAGGGAGCTCCTCAAATATCCACTCTGAAGCGGCGATTAATTACCAGCATAGAACGGCGCGTCATGCGCTCCTTAATAGTCTTATCATAAACGAAAATGCACGCGAGTGGTTTCTGAAGAGAGAAATAATAAATAACATGCAAACTTCAGATGCTGCGCAGAAGATAGTGCAGGACTTTAAACAGGTCAGTGTCTTTCCGGGACCTTACAGATGCCGGCAAATCATTGGCAGTGTGAATGGAAAAACGGATGGAAAAACGGTCCATATCATGTTAACCTGAGCTGATTGCACGGCAGACCAGAACGATTGCCAGGCCACCGGGAAACGTCCCGGTGCTCCAGAGTGCTAGTCCACCCCTGGCTCAGCCAGAGCACACAGGTGAGATGGCTGAAAATACTGAACCCACCGCACCTGAGCCATTTCACAAGGGGCGGCAGTGATTGAGTGGTTCATGTAGGTCGGAAGGTTGGTAGTTCAATCCCCGGCTCCACCTGACCAAGTGCCGATGTGTCCTTGAGCAAGTCACCTAACCCCAGCTGCTCCCGACGAGCTGGATGGTGCCTTGCATGGCTGACCCCAGTGTCGATGTGTCAGTGATGAATGGGTGAATGTGAGGCAATATGTAAAGAGCTTTGATGGCCATTGGTCTATGAAAGCGCTATATAAATGCAGTCCATTTACTATGGCCGCCTCTACATTGCTTCTGAAGAACTTCAGGACCAGGTGGCTGGTTTTGAATCTGGCAGGCACTCCACTTTTGTCAGTGTGGGAGGCTGGTGCTCCTAGTCCAATGGTCTCAGTTTTGTGGTCTCTATGGTGCCTGAAGTATTTCCTTTGTCTTCTGTGCTCCTTGTGTTTGCCATGGCTCTGTGACGTGTTTGGTCTGCTCTCTGCTCTTTTGTTCCACAAGAGTCTTCTGAGCAACCTACCATGCCTGAACCAGTTCCCAAGATGGCCACCACCATGCCTGCACCAGTTCCCAAGATGGCCACGCCATGCTAGAACCAGTTTCCAAGATGGCCACCGCTCCCTTAAGTATTTTGGGGGGAGCTAATAAGGGCTGAGGCCTGTTGCTGCTTCACAGGCTGAAGCCTGCCGCTGCTCCACAGACCTGGCCCATCCACCTACAGTCTTGAAATACTCACAGACTATGAAGTTTTCTGTTTTATAGTCATGTCTTTTATTTTGAAAATCTTCATTGTCATGGTTGTCTCTTGTTTCCCCATTCCTTGATGTGTCATGTTCTGATTGGTTCCCTGTCTGTATATAAGCCTTCATGTTTCCCATTGTCCTTTGTGAAGCTTTGTTTAAATGTATCTGCTGAAGGTGTCATGCCAAGCCACGCTTTGTGGTTGTTCCTGTTTTTGTCAATAAAACTGTACTTGGGTCTACAACTCTCCTCTCAGTGGAATAAAAATTATTTTAACATACTTTCTGATTCTTAATTTTACTTGTCTTAGCATATACCATCATTACTCAAACAAGTTTGGGAATGTTTGTATTATACCATACCACACCCGCAATCAGTACACCCAACAATACACCTTCTGCATTGTTTTTGTTCTTTCTAAAACAAACAAAAGATGTTTTGTGAGATCTGATTAGCTGTGCCCTTTGTGGTGATTTCTAGGTAATCTATGTTTTAAAACATTTGGGCCAAGCTTAAGTATAAGTATTATATGTGTGTGTGTGTGTGTGTGTGTGTGTGTGTGTGTGTATATATATATATATATATATATATATATATATATACATATATATATATATATATATATATAAATCACTGATTCTTGAGAGTCGGGACAAAACAGGTTTTAAAAAACTGTTTTTTAAAATACACACTATATCAATTAAAGTTATATGTTTCTGTAGAGAAAGGTCTTAGCTATTTAACCATGTAAAGGAACAGGTTCTAAATAAAAACACATTTTTAAAAAATAAACATGTTTCCCTTCAGAACTGGATTTGTGTCAACTCCATCAGACACACTAAAAACTCTGATATGATATGTAAAAAAAATACAATATATAAACTTAGGTTGTGATTCCACACTATTCTGAAAACTCAGATTTCTAAATATTAGCATTTTCAAACATTGATTTAACTTCAATATTGTAAAAACAATTTCCTTAAATAAATTAAACATAAGAGATGGTAGATCAGATGGTCCTTTATTACAAAAACAACATAAACTGAAGAAAGAATATATTTTTCCCCAAAAGATTAACAAAAAAATACATCCAACGCTGTTGGAAGATCTGACGGTGTTGACAAAAAACTGATGGTGTTGACAAAATATATGTGTGCATTGCTGATTATTGAACAGCAGAGGTGGAAAGAGTACTGAAAATTTGTATTCAAGTATAAGTACAAGTAGTTGCTAAAATAATACTCGATTACAAGTAAAAGTACTGGTGTTAAAAATGTACTTAAGTAAAAGTACAAAGTACCCCTCTTAAAAACTACTCAAGTACAAATGACTTTTTAGCTGGTGATATTTATTGAATAAACATTAAATCCATTGAATGAAATCAGAAATATGAATAGATTAAAAAGAGGCAATTTGTGTTTTATACGAATAAACACATAGTACAGGAATTCTGTCTGTTTAAAGAATGTTAAATGATTTTAACAGCAGCTATATTATTTAATATTGTTTCTTCATATAATTTTTATCAAGTTATAAAAATGCTCTAATGTTATTATTATTAATGAATTATGATGCAACATAAATAAGCTTGTTGGGTTATTTTATTTAAAAACAGATTTTTTTACATTAACTCATTCCCCACCAGCCATTTTTCGAAAAGTTGCCCGCCAGCATTTTTTATGATTTTCACAAAAGTTTTACAAAATGCCTTCAAGGAAATTTTTCTTCTAAAAATATATAAACATACAAATATATCAAATGAAAGAACCGACCCTCTACTTTCAAACAAACAATAAGAAAAGTGAAAAACCCGTTTCATCCTATTTTTTCCCTGCTTATAAACTCTGAAATATTGGTATTTTTCTTTACAAATACACACAATTGCATTTTTGTGAAGGAATTTAGTTAGAGATCAGATTCAGAACGAATATCAAACATAAAATTAGTAAATAACGTTTTGGCTTCAGTTTATCCATAAATTGGGTAAGTCCGCTATCTAGTGGACAATCGCGGTATTGCACATTAACATAAATTCTTCAGAAACACGTTTTTTATGCAAATGTTTTTTTCTTAATTGACAAGAAGCAAAAGCTGCGGTGTTTACCTGCAGTTTACCTGCAGTTCCACGCCTTCTGAGAAGAGATATTGCTCCAGAAAAAAATAATTTACATTGCTCTTTCCAAGTGTCCACACGATGTGACAAGACATTACTCCCATTAAGTTTAACGTAACATCCATGAGCGCTGATCTTTGACGGAATAATAACTTCAGATTGGGATTCACACACTGATTTACGAGCTAGTGAACTAATGAGACACACGGAGAGTGATTCAAAACAGTGCGTTTGTGTGTGTCCGTGTGTGCCTGCAGTTTTTCCATTCAGAGATGAGCCTGTTTAGAGGACCTTCATTTACTAGGTGGCGGAATGATACGAAAGGTAAAGCGGTTACTGTGCCGTTATCAGTAGAATATTGCACGCCATCAGATTCGAGAACCAGAAAGAACTGTTGTATAATTTCGCATACGTCATCCGACAGATGTGCTCTTCAAACACTACAACTAAAACTACTCATTGTTAGTAGAGTATTCAACTTACTGTAAAGCAAACTATAATAAAGATATTGCACATAAACCGTTTCAAAAAAAGAACAATAAGGGAAACCAGGGGCCCTCCTCCGCCTCTGTTTTCATTTCACATGTGTGTGTTTGGGTGTGTTGGATGTATGATTGACCTGCATCATATATAGACATATATATATACACACTCACCGGCCACTTTATTAGGTACACCAGTCGAACTGAGCATTAATGCAAATTTCTAATCAGCCAATCATATGGTAGCAACTCAATGCATTTATGGATTGTAGACATGGTCAATACGATCTGCTGCAGTTCAAACCGAGTGTCAGAATGGGGAAGAAAGCTTAATTTGATGGACTTTGAGTGTGGCATGGTTGTTGGTGCCAGACGAACTGGTCTGAGTATTTCAGAAACTGCTGATCTACTGGCATTTTCACGCACAACCGTCTCTAGGGTTTACAGAGAATGGTCCAAAAAAAGAGAAAATATCCAGTGAGTGGAAGTTTTGTGTGCACAAATGCCTTGTTGATGCCAAAGGTCAGAAAAGAATGCCCAGTCTGGTTTGAGCTGATAGGAAACAGTAACTCAAATAACCACTTGCTACAACCGAGGTATGCAGAAGAGCGAGCATCTCTGAACGCGCAACACGTCGAACCTTGAGGCGGATGGGCTACAGCAGCAGAAGACCACACTGGGTGTCATTCCTGACAGCAAAGAATAGGAAAATGAGGCTACAGTTCGCACAAGCTCACCAAAATTGGACAATAGAAGATTGGAAAAACGTTGCCTGGTCTGATGAGTATATATATATGTGTATATATATGTTACATGTTACACAATAACAAGCAGACCACTGCCTGCCCATTCTTTACAAGTCAGATGTGTATGGTTAAATAATGTAATGCATGCTATGTGTGCATTTATGTGTAAATAAAACCCTGAAATAACGGTTTAATCCTTCACTATATTCACAAATAATATTATAATCGCACATTAAGAGGTTATTGGTGGATTTGTCAACTCCATCAGCTTACAGGTCAACTCCGTCAGGTTCTATGTCTGTTCATAGTTGACGTCTGACGGAGTTGACATAAGAGCATGTTTTTTCCCTCCAAAACATTTATTGTACACTGCAGCTAGGTAGTTTTTCCTCAGTTGCTAGCTGTCCCAATAACCTCACTAAAATGCTTAAATTCAATCCACTATGGTTTAAAAAAGTATCTTAACAGAAAGATGGTGTTGACATGGTGCAGCTGTGACCATAGGTATATTGACATTTGTCTAAAATATATAAAAAAAGTAGACATAACAGATAATGTTTGGTAGTGCTGCATTCACCACAGTCAGGGAGATGAAAAGGGGTCCTCAAGGATATAGCTGACCTGATTTTCCTGATTTAAATAGCTTTATAAAAAAAATCTGACGGAGTTGACAGAAACTGAGGACACAACTTTAATAGGTAGATTTTTAGGGAAAATATTGTTTGATGTTCACTTGATGCATTGTTTTTTTATATTTATACCCCTTATTTTTTATTGAATATATATGTTTTCACAATTGTAGAGCTTTTTTAAAGTTTTTTGCGATGATTAATACTGTGACCTCTTGCTGAGGACAAGTGCAATAACATGGACCTTCTAACCACAGACCACACATTTAAAAAAAATCCGCCCCCCAAAAAAAAGTTTATTCTAAAAATCAGATATGTATATACAATTCCTTTAGATTTTACTTTGTAATTATGTCAATCATGATTAATTGCTATAAATTAGACTTTTCTAAATGGGACATGTTTTGTCCCGACTCTCAAGATAGTAGCTGGTTTAAGCTGGTCCTCCCAGCCTGGCAAAGCTGGTGGATCAGCTGGTCTTCAAGTCTGATCAGCTAGATCAGCTTAAAAAGTGACCAAAACACAGTTTGCTAGACCAGGTTGCTTCACCAGCAAAACCAGCTAAAACCGAGCTGGGAGACCAGAAAAAACTGCTTGCTAGCTTATGCTGGTCTTAGCTGGATTCTTTAGTAGAGGAAACATAAAAAAATTAACTGTTATTTGAAATACAAACAGAGTGCGCAAACATTTTAGCCTAAATTTAAAATAATAAATCAAATAGTAACAACATTTTTAGTTTAGTTACAATGTAAATGTAGTTAACATTGTTATGATATCTTGTAATTCAGCTGTACTCACCTGTGAATGAAGATGCAGTGTACTCTAGTAAATGACGTCTCTGGATATCGGGTGGAGTTGGGTGATGGTCGAGCGCTTATACTTGATCGAGGTACTGAGTTGAAAAGTACTTAAGACATCAGAGTGAGTTATACAGTAAGATCACACTACACCCATCCCAGTAAGACAAATGCATACGTGTCATGCTTGTGCATGTTTATAAAGACTCATTGAAGCTTTTTTAATTTACAGTAAAACATGTTGCCAACTATGCAAAACAAGAAGTCCTAGTTACACAATAAAAGAATCAGTATCTCACACCTGACAACAGCAGTTATTTTTAATGGGAACTTCAGTATATGATGACTCACATATGAGAAGTATGCAAACCTGTTTTTCCACAGTTAGGGCCCAACCCATCTTCCAAAGATGGTCAGTGTTTTCTATGATTTTGGAAACAAATATAAGTTTCATATGTGCATAATACAGAATTTTTACTGATTCTGTTGAGAGTGCATTGGAGTACATCAGTGTAATATGTAGAGTATGTAGCAAACAAAGACCTTTGGGCCTAGGTTCACAGTTTTTGCTACATACTGTACATATTACATATTTGCAATATAGTGTACTGCAGTGTTGACATTATTAAAACAGATTTCTCTTCACAGGTTTTATAACACAAAGACCTGTGGCCGGTTGCATAAACATAGCCGTGACATTAAGACTGCGTCTTAAGAATGATTCTGACTAACTGGCAATTAGGGCTAATCAGTTTTGTTATTTGGATTTAAATCAGACCAATCTACCTTTCTAGGTAACATACTTAACCCTTAAGAGTTCCTAGGGACGTTTTGTGCCATTTTGATTTTGATTTTTAAACCATCTTGACTGTGATGATTGAATATTGCCCAAACTTGCCAAAGGTTAATCATTTTTGATACATTTTAGAATATTGGTTTCAGTTTTTTAAATTAGCTTAAAATGGCTAAGCTACGCAAAAACCGACTAATGTGTTCCTTCGGACAAAAAATGCCCCATTGAAAACCATTATAACTACCATTTTTGACCCCCATTTATCTTAACATAAACTAATACATACCTTTATGTCAATATATCATTTTGAACTACTGGCCTTGAAGTTTCAATTTTTATACTTGTCCACCAGGTGGCGCTACTTTTTACCATTTCATGCATTCATCAAAATGTCACAATTTTTGCTGTTTTCTGCGGACCGCATAGCTGCTGAAAAGATAAACCTTTAATGTTGAAAATTGGTGTGTGTGTAAAAAAAGTGTGTCTGAGTGGTAAGGGGGTGGGGTGATGTCGGGGTGGGGTCGGTGATGAGTGGGGCAGGGGGGCATATTCAACATATCCAATTTCTTCTCTCTTTTGAAGGGCACATTCTGCGTTATAAACCAAATCAGTAATAAAAACGATTAGAGGCCAGAACCGAAACAAAATCAATCTTCATTTTGTTTCTCGCTCATGTTGTTTATGCAAATACACTGCTATAAGTATAGCAGAAGTAGTGAAAATGGCAAGGCATTACAGCACACATAAGGCTCCTGAAATAATCATGCACTTCAAGAGCGAGGATGTCTCCTCATCTTCCTCCGGGGATTCTGAGGTTGACACGGAGGCCTCAGAGGTAGAAGTAGACCAGCTGGAGTCTAATTCATTAGAGGGATCTTCAGAAGACTTGTCAGAAGGTGAAAGCGGAGAGGAGATTGATGAAGTGGCGGCAGGATGGACGTCAAAAATTGAAAAATCTTCTGGCCTCCCACAAACATGGAGACGCTCCGCTACTTTCCAGCAGCCAGAGATTTGATCCCAGGGCTCACGCACTATGCCACTGCCCGAATCAGCCCTGACTTCAAGCTTTTCATTGATGCTGATGCATGAAATCCTGCAGCATATTGGTTCCATGACAAACCTACATGGGAGACAGTCACAGACTGGAGAGATCTTGATACAGAGAAACTGCAGGCTTATGTGGGGCTGCTCATTCTGACCGGTGTTTACAGATAAAAAATTAATTAGCTCTCAGTCTCTGGAGTGAGAAATCAGGACAGGTCACTATTTGGGCTACGATGTCCCACAAAAGGTTTTACGACATCAGCTGAACACTGTGGTTCGATTAACGTTAACATATTGGCATTTAAAGGGTTAAAATTTCCACAAATTTAATTAATATTTGACATGTTTCAGGAAGAAGTAGTGTTAAAAGATTTAATAGTTTAAAGTGGAAAAAATATTGATGATATTTTTAGAGCAGGTTTTGTCATTTTGGTGTCATTTTGGCCTTAGGATCACAAGTGTGAGTTTTGTATAAAATCTGACCCTGTTCAAAAAATAACAATGCATCAAAATCAATGTTGCTACCAATCTAAAAGACTGCATCGTTTAAAATGAAAAAAATATTCACGTATGATATTTTTAGAGCAGTTTTTGGGAAGGTGTCATTTTGTCGCCTTAGGAACACTTAAGGAAGTTTTTTATAAAATCTGACCCTGTTCAAAAAATAACAATGCATGAAAATCAATGTTGCTACCAATCCTTGACCCATCTCAGGGTATAATAATAATAATAATAATCACATGGTGGTTCAAATGTGTTTTTTGGAAAATATTTAGTTTTTTTGTTTTTTTATGTTAAAAAAACATGGGCTAATGTAAACAAACAGGCATATAATGGGTTAAAATTTCCACAAATTATATTAATATTTGATATGTATGTTTCAGGCAGAAGTAGTTCTAAAAGACTGCATCGTTTAAAATGAAAAAAAATATTGAGGTATGATATTTTTAGAGCCGTTTTTGGGAAGGTGTCATTTTGTGGCCTTAGGAACACTTAAGGAAGTTTTTTTATAAAATCTGACCCTGTTCAAAAAAATAACAATGCATGAAAATCAATGTTGCTACCAATCTTTGACCCATCTCAGGGTATAATAATAAAAATAATAATCACATGGTGGTTCAAATGTGTTTTTTTGGAAAATATTTAGTTTTTTTGTTTTTTCTGTAAAAAAAACATGGGCTAATGTAAACAAACAGGCATATAAAGGGTTAAAATTTTCACAAATTATATTAATATTTGATATGTATGTTTCAGGCAGAAGTAGTTCTAAATAGCATCGTTTAAAATGAAAGAAAATATTGACGTATGATATTTTTAGAGCAGTTTTGGGAAGGTGTCATTTTGTGGCCTTAGGAACACTTAAGGAAGTTTTTTAAAGGAACTCTTGAGGGTTAAAACAGTTATGATCAGTCTTGAAGAATACAAATCATGACTAACTTTTAAGACTAGTCTTAAAGTTTTATGCAACCGGCCACTGGTTTTACAGACAATGCTTATCTAAGGCTAGTACCAGGCCATAGTTAAAATAAGATGTTTAAGCATTTTTTATGAACATGCCTTAGGAAAAGACTTACTTAAGTTATTACTGGTCTGTATCCTGAGACAAATTAATTGCACTGTATTTGAATTTTTAAAAGATAAATATAACAATTATTTTATTAATTGGATGTTCTTTTATTTTTATTATTAAATGTTTTTATGTTACGTGAACTCCGCACTTGCGTCCTGATTCCAGTAACCAGTCGTGACAGAATGATCTGGCCATTCAAGGACGCAGCGAGTTCCAGTAGGAGAGCTTTCCCTGAAATTTCTTCGAGGGGGAGTAGTGGACATTGGGATATGCATTGGGATCTGCGAGCTTCGAAGTCCCGATTTCCCTTGGAGTTGACCAAGAGGGATTGCTCGGAACTCCAGGCCGGGCTCAAGCTAGCTGTCGCCACGCCCGATTCATTCCTGGGGTGGTTGCCGCGACACACGAGCCTGTTCCTGCGAGGGTTAAATCAGTCCAGTTGGTTTCCCTGCTAATCGAGTTGTCTGGTCCGGTTCATGGGAGGTCCACCACCATGCTCGATTTGGGGCTCGGAACGGACACCACGCCCAATTATTTCCCCGGGGTGGTTGGTACCGCGTTTGGGGCCAGTTTCCCCAAGATGGTGGGAGTTGATTCCCGGGATTATCGGATCCTTGTCGGTTCCCAGGAGGGTCGAGTCATCTGGGTTGTCCCCGAGATGGCAGCTCCGTTTTTTCCGGCTTCCTGCCCTGCCGGTTTTGCCCCGGCTTCCGCCGGCTCCGCTGTGGTCTCCGAGCCCTCCGTCCCTCCCCCCAGACTCACCCTCCAGGACTTTTGTTTATGTTTATGTTGTAGTGTCTGGTAGCCACTCTTTAAGGGGGGGTTATGTTGTCACACGGTGACGAATGCAAGGGGTGGAACCAAAATTCGAGAAGATTGGTTCCGCCTGGAGTTGAGTTCCGCCCAGCGGCATGAGTAGATACACCGGAATCTTCGGGAGAACGCCGGGACCAAAATCAAGCTAATTATGCGCAGGTGTGTTTAATAAACGCAGCGATCGAGGATTGGAGGATGTAAGGAAGCGAAGGAGTACAAAAGGGAGAGGAAAATACAAGGTTGGTGCGTGTTGTTGAGTTGAGTTGCTGTTGTCACTTCGGGTTGCTTCATTGCCCATCGGGCTATTGAGTTGCTGAGCTTATTGCTACGGTGGTGAAGAGGATACTGGTGCTGTTGTGGCGAGCAGACGGAGGAATGAATGAGCTGTGAGTAGAAACAGAAGAGAAGAGATCGTTGGCTGAGTATACAGGAAGTTTTGACATTGTGGAAGTGTTGACATGTATCGCTTCATTTGAAATCATTGGATGAAACTGGACTGGAATTATATGCAGCTTCACTGTGCGGGTGCCCCGCAGTCTAATAGAGTGTGACGACTTACCGTGAGTACAAGGAATTTGCTGTGGAATGTGTATATATTGAGAACCTGTCGTTTCATGTGTGTGTGCACCCCCAGTGAACGACGATAGCGGCCCTGTCACGGAGCAAAGTGGAGGGTGAGCCGGTTGTGTATTATTGTCAGAAACGAGAACCCTTGCTACAGCTATATTCGACACCAGCCTTCATTATAACGCCCCGCCGGTTCATAGCTGACTCCGGGAAGATCTTGGCCTGACCTTACTAATTGTCACAAAGTGTGTCGTGGGTGAGTTTTGACTTTGCTGAGTGTTACACTTGATGCTGTGAAGTGTTGTGCTGTGTATCTGTTGTCAGGAGCCACTACAGTGAGTCAGTCGCAAGAGAAGAAAACCGTGCGGTGGGCGAAGTGACAATTATACATCTGCTGTGCAGCGGGTTTGTGTAGAGACGGGTGTGCCATTGAGAGCCCCTGTCGTGGAGTTGGTGCGGTTGGTGGTGGATCACATTGAAGGCCATGACCCTGGTGTGAGTAGAAATTTGAGTGCTGATGTGTATGAAAAGGAAAGCCCAGTGTGTGTAGAAGTACAGTAATTTGTTGTCACAGAGTCTCTTCAAGGGTACGCCCCTGTCCAGATCTCTGAAGATACACCTACGGAGAGGAGAGGGACGCGTTCGGCTCGTCAGTGACAGTTCTTCACCCTCTAGTGGTGACTGAGGACTGGGAGGTAAAAACCACAAGAATCTATCTCCCCACGGTTGGTTTGTGAGTAGATCTTTCCACTGCACCCACACCTTGTGTTACGGTACTGAGCCTTCACAGAAGAAAGTCAACTAAATAATTACCTGTAAAAGTATTCACCACATTTACTGCCACCAGCCCACCTATGAAAGAGAGATAGCCTCAGTTAAAGGTGCCATGTGAATTGTGTTACAGCCCTGAGCCTCTAAAAGAGGAAAACAACCAACCAGTTTACCTGTGAAAATACTCACCATAGCTGTCGCCACCAGTCGCCTGCAAGTAAGAGAGAAAAGTTAAAGTTAAAGGTGCCGTGCGAATTGTGTTACAGCCTGAGCCCCTAAAGGAGGACGGCGTCCAACTAGTCACCTGCAAAAGTACTTACCATAGCTGCTGCCACCCGTCTGTCTGCAAGTAAGAGGGAAAAGTCCAAGTTAAAGGTGCCGTGTGATTTGTGTTACAACCTGAGCCCCTAAAGGAGGAAGACATCCAACCAGTTACCTGTGAAAGTACTTACCATAGCTGCTGCCACCAGTTTACCTGCAAGTAAGAGGAAAAGGTGAAAGTTAAAGGTGCCATGTGATTTGTGTTACAGCCTGAGCCCCTAAAGAAGGAAGACATCCAACCAGTTACCTGTGAAAGTACTTACCATAGCTGCTGCCACCCGTCTGTCTGCAAGTAAGAGGGAAAAGTCCAAGTTAAAGGTGCCATATGCTTTGTGTTCCAGCGAGCCTCTGAAGGAGGAAGGCATCCAAAAAGTTACCTGTCCAGATACTCGTCATATCCATTGCCGCAAATCCACCTGCAAGTAAGAGAGAAAGTTATCATTAAAGGTGCCGTGTGATCTTGTGTTGCAGCCCTAAGCCTGCCCACAGGAGGAACATTATAGACCCGTATCGGAAGGATACCTACTGTGCTCACTGCCCCGAGCCAACAGATTTCTGCCTCCAGGACAGCGGAGGGCGCCACTAATAGAAGAGACCCCAAAAGGCTGCCCCCCCTTTCTTCCCGTTGAACTCGCCTGGAGGCCAGAAGAGGCCCTTATTTTAAATCCCCCCTTTTCCCTTCCCCTGTCCCTTCTTTTTTAAATATTTAATTAAGTTTATTTTAATTATTACTTGTACCTTGTGTGTCTGGTCATTGGGGTGGCTTTGGGAACCCCCTCGAGGGGCGTGACCTCATTAGCATCTGGGTCCGCCCCGACTTGTGACAATGTCACAGTTTGTCCATGTCATGTTTTGTGTCTGTTCCGATTATCATCAGCTGAACACTTATTTACTGATTGCTTACCTTGTTTCAACTGATGTTTATTAGTATGTGTATTTATACCTCTGCCATACTCACTGCCGGATCATTGCCATTACTTCTATGTCTGTTTCTGTTCACTTTGGATGTTCCGGTGTTACTTACCTGCCTGTTGTTTTTTACTCCTCGTGTTTTGTTTCTCGTTTTGTAAATAAATGTTATCCTTTTTGTGTGAACTCTGCATTTCCAGCCTGACTCCTGTAACCAGTTGTGACATTATTTCTAAGACTTGCCAGTCTGTTAAAGAAAGGATTTAAGGTGTTTTTAATCAAAATCTAACTTTAGTGTTGCAAAATCTTATAGTTCATTACAGGCCCGGCTGCAGGATGAAATGACTCAGGGGGCATGTGAAATTGTTGAGGGGGCTTAACTTTATACCATCAATGAATAATACACACTGAGATCTCGCTTTGGAATGACAGATTTTTAAATGTAGCGCTCCATAAAACACTCCATATGCAACTGCACAGGTAACCAGAAACTGACTAACACAATTTAGTAAAATTAGCAAAAAATAATGATAGATCATGAGATATTATTTGATAGACTAGTTACTAGTGACTAGTAAGTGTGGATTAAGGATGTTTAAAATCTCTAGCCTGGTGGACAGGACATGAATGGATCAAATCAGCAGATTTGCAAAGGTTTATTTATCTCCATGTTAAAATTAGCAGGGTAACTGCAGTATACCACATTGCTATGTGATTTCCATATTATAGAGGAGAGTAGGCTATTCAACCGCAATAAACGTCTCATATGGGAATAAATATCCTAACAACATTATTTCTCGAAACTTTGACAAAAATTTTCATTTTCAAAAATTTGACAATTTTTTTTTTCAGAGGAACTGTATTCTTACAGTTATTCAAAGATGCACACATTATTCCGCATATGATTTTAATATTAGACGAGAGTATTCATATAACGGCAATGCACGTCTCATAGCTATGGCAATAAATATCCACATAACATAACAGCATAATAAAATTAATAAACAGACAAGGAAGCAGGATTAATATATAAATTGTATTATTATTACTGGAAAAACGGCAATATTACTGAAATAAACTCTGTAGGCTAAATGCGCCAAACACGCGTTTAACCGCAAGTCTAAAAAAGCAAGTGAATGAAACATTATTATCTCTTAAAACTTTATATGACAAAGTTAATTTAAAGGTAGTTCTTGAAACACATCTTCAGATGCACCTGAACACATCATCAGTGATGTAACCTGAGGTCCTCGAGTGTTTCGGGTCTTTCAACATCAGACACCCTCACCCAGGTGACCCAGCCACGGCTGATCAGACCGCGACTTGTGTTCAGGTAGCACTCGCTTGCCCCCATGGTGCTCCTCTACGAATCCAGAGCCATCTTGAAGCTTTCTCAGCTGCATCGGTGATGTTCTTGATGGCCCTGCTCCTTGTTGTTCCTACAATGCCCAGCGCAGTAAAGGCTTTGTGGAGCGAACGCCCCACAAATCCTCTGCAGCCAACCTCGATAGGCATGCATCTCGCCTTCCAGCCATGTGCTCGGCAGTCTGTGACCAGCTGTTCATATTTGGTCATCTTCCTTTCGTGGGCTTCTGCCAAACAGTCCTCCCATGGCACAGTCAGCTCCATGATGATGATATTCTTGGTGCTCTCTGAGACTAGGATAATATCTGGCCTCATCGTTGTGCTGACAATGTGCTGGGGGAATTTAAGCTGCTTCTCCAAATCTACAGAGAGTTTCCAGTCCTTGGCTGATGCCAGGATCCCTGCTGGTGCCTTTCTCCCTGCTTGTGGCTGTTCTCCTGCCCTAACAAATGCAATTAAGCAATTGGTATTGCTCCCTCGGCCGCCTTTGCTGATCTCTTTGCTGATGGTGTCTGCAATAGATTTCAGCACCTGGTTGTGACGCCAAGTGTACCGACCCTGGCCGAGCGCTGTTGGGCAAGAACTGAGAATGTGCTCCAATGTTCCACGAGCTGGGCACAAATGGCAAGTTGGTGTGTCTGCTTTTCCCCACATACAGAGGTTTGCTGGGCTAGGCAGGACATCATACACTGCTCTAATCAGGAAGGTTATGCGGTGCGGCTCACTTTGCCACAGCTCCGTCCAGGTGACCTTGCGATTCATGGCCTGCTCCCACCTGGTCCAGGCCCCCTGTTGCCCCATTCCAGCTGCTATACTCATCCTTCCTTCCTCCACAGCAGCTCTGACCTCTTCCTGTATTCGGCTGCGTTTCTCCTTCCCCTTCAACTCCTTATGTCGAGGAGGTGTTGGGAACATCCCCAAGCCAGCTCTGCCTTGGGCCACCACTCCCACAAGCTCTTTGTGCCGCAGTCGAGCCTGTGCATCCAGCACAGCGGCTTGGGCGCTCCACTTTCTCCCTGTCTTCACCAGCACTCCTGCCTGGGCCACCTTTGGGTCGTTGGAGTCTCTGTACATCAGCACCTCACGTGCCCGAGTCACTTTAAACTCCTCTTCCAAGGATTTCAGCGGCAACCGGAGCATTGTGGTGTTCCCATAGAGGGCAATGTTACTGAGGCTCCTGAGCAACCCTAACCATCTCCTGAGACAGCTGCTGACCTTTCTTTCCAAGGTCTCCACCGTAGAAATGGGAACCTCATACACCAGTAGTGGCCAGAGTATTCTTGGCAGGATACCATGTTGGTAGATCCATGCTTTAAACTTGCCGGGGAGGCCAGAACGGTCTATTGCTCTTAACCAATAGACCGTTCTGGCCTCCCCGGCAAGTTTAAAGCATGGATCTTAAAGGAAATGTATTCTTACAGTTATTCAAAGATACACACATTATTCCATATATTAATTCCTGTTTAAGAGCACGTTCGTCTCTGGCCTCGCTTTGTTATGTAATGGCTGATTGACAGGCGCGCATCCTCGTCTTTCAAACAGGTATCATTATAACCTTTATAACAATAGAGTAAACTTTATAGTTACTTTCACTGTGTTTGTCTGATATGACTAACACACGTCGGCAAATTATTATTATTTGAAAAATGATTTTTTATTTCTTATTAGCAAATTATTATCTTATTTGAACAGATTTTTATTGCTGCTTCCATAGACATCAGTGTGTATTTTACAAACTAAATGTAGGCTATTGTTTTACCAGTGCTTATGTGTATTTAAATATCTGAAATCTAAAATAAACATTATGAGGTTGAAAACACTGCATTGATATATGACAGCGCTGAGCTCGTCCTTCTGGCTCAGCGTCAACCAACGCGAAAGACGTTTGAATCTGGCAGTAATGTCACATTACTGAACATTCTAAATCCCATATGGGGATAAGGTTAAATTATTATTTAACTCAAAAGGTTGAACATTTTATTTGTAACCATGAATACAAAAATGAAACAGAGGGGGCACAAATCAGATCTGAGGGGGCAATGCCCCCTTTTGCCCCCTCGTGGCGCCGGGCCTGGTTCATTATGTTATGATCTGACACAGGTCTCACAGTGAATAATGGATGCTAAACTGCAGATATTGACTGCAATGACAGACCGGTAATCAAATCAACTCAACTCAAATCAACGGTTTTATTACACATTGCAGATGAATGTCAGTTTTAAAGTGACTGACTTCAATAGGCCTACATAGTATAATTTTAATATCAGTACTTAACCACAAGGGGGAACTATACTTTCATTGTCATGTGTGTTCCCTGGGAGTCAAACCCACAACATTTGCATTGTGCTCTACCAACCGAGCTACAGGGACACAAGGTTAAATAATATTGTTTTACATACAGTTTGCTATTTGTTAAAAGAGTATATTTTGTTTGTGCTACCAGTTTGCCCTCATTATTGCTCTTCAGTTTGACACTCTGTAAACCAGTGGTCTCAAACTCTCGGTCAGCCGTTTTAAATAAAGATTATTGAAGTAAATGTTTTCACCCCCCGACATTTTACAAACACACATTATTCCAAAGGGCTATGCTTATGTGAACAGGGTGAGTATATAATGTCTATATATAGTTCTATATATCTATATATAGTTTTTGTTTTTTTGTTGATCTTAATTTTTCTTCTGTTAAGAGGTTATTTAAATAATTGTGGCTTGAAACAGAGGGACAATTTACCGGCTTGTGCTGCCTCTCTATGGGGAGAGCAATATAATCTGGCACTTTAAACCCCCTTGGTAGGTCACTAGATACAACCAAGACCGTTGAAATGAATAAACTAAACTAATCTAAAGTAAAAAAAAAAACACCAAGCTCACAAAGACAAATTATATAGTATTTATAAGCAACCCAAAGAGCTGTAGGGATGACATATTTTTGTAAGCCAGCCCAAGAGGTAAGCTTCACATGGGTGCCCTCCACAAAAAGTCAGTAAGATTTTTCCATAGGCTTTGGATTATCACAAAACTAAGTTGCATGTGCTCAACAAAAGGTTATAATATTTAGACGTTTTGCCCATCAAGATAATCTTAACAATAAACACAACTAGTTTGGATAATAGATCAATTTAAGTTTGGAAATTGAGCTACACTGCAAAAAATGACTTTCTTACTTAGTATTTTTGTCTTGTTTACAGCAAAAACATCTTTTCTTGATGAGCAAAATGACCTTGGAAAATAAGTCTAGTTTTTAGACAAAACATATAAAATTTAAGAGAATTTGTGGTTAAAAAAGCACCAAAAAACTGCCTTATGAAATAAGACAAATTTTCTTGAATTAATAAACTTATTTCAAGAAAAAAATATTCCCTTTTTGCTTATTTCAGGCACTAATTTACTTACAGTTTATACTTTTCTGTCCAAAACTAGACTTATTTACCAAGGTAATTTTGCTAATCAAAAAATACATCTTAGTTTAAGAATTTTTAGATATCTTTACTGAAAACAAGACAAAAACACTAAGTAAGAAAGTCACTTCTCTGCAATTTCTGTAGTCTCAGGTAGTGACTTAGCAACTGCCCTTATTAAAACGTGTAAAACTTTATAAACTGGGGTATTACTGATGTGTTTTATGTCAAAAAATAAAACGTAAATATATCTTAAGCTTGTGTTAACCACAGATCTTATTTAAGGCGTTTAACCAAAAACACACTGACGTTGGGACAAGAGAACTGGAAGAGCTTACTCGTCTTTCGATTTGGGCATATGAAAATATTGTCATCCTTGCAGCTCTATTAACCCATATCAATCTACTCTTATATCTTATTTTAATCAGATTTCACCCTGTAATTATTAAAACTCTCTCAGGTGTCTTATTTATCCTGCTTCATTGGATGATCGCTCCACTCTGGAAGATGAGAGATCTTCTGCTCAGTGCTGGGCTCGATCGGCCAACCCCAGGCTTTGAAGAAGGACGACAGATTCATTTTCACCACCTTAGAGAAGGTCTCAGCGTACAGATTCATCTTGACTGGATTGTTATTGGGCACTTCAGTCATTTCATGATATGCAGCAAAAACCTTCTTGAAAGCATCCCAGCCAAATTTGTCTTGAAGCTTAAAAAATGAAGTATTATGATTATGAATACAGTGATGATAAAATTAAATGATTTTTTTTCTTATATTCAATTATTTTCTTCTATGATATAAAATGAGTTGTTTGATAAACGTTTATAAAAGCTGCCATCCATAAATTACCAAAATGTAGTGATGTATAGAAAGACATGTTTAACTGGTTAAAACAAACATTGTGCAGTCTGTTCCTACCTGCATATAAGTCTCCAGTGCTGTCCACATGGTCCATTTTTTCAAATCTTTGCCACCTTTGGCATAATCTCTGGCGCGAGCCTGGCGACTATCTAGGGTCATGGCTTGGTGAGCAGTAGCCCTGTCGATACCAAGCACCTCCTCATGCACATACACTGACCACAGGTTGCAGGTGCACTCAGTTGTGTGTGGACGAAACTCCCAGATTCCACGCTGCTGGTTATGACCAAGCTCATGTATAAATCCCCATATACCCTTTTTACGAGCACCCTCTGGATTTATCAGATCTGGGGCGCAGCTGGACTGAATCATGACGGGATATCCAGAATGCATAAAGCCTGGGGATAAAAATGAGAAGTGGGTGTTGTGATGCGTTTGATAGAATACTATAGATGTATTTTACTCAAAACTGTTCACACTATGTCTTCATCAGAATACAGAAGAAGATTATTACATGTTTTTACGTTTAGACAGATTCAATACAATGACAATAAATTATTGAGTCACACCTCCAAGAATGTAAGCAAAGTGTAAATGGGTGTGGCTTGCTGTTCATTGTCTAAGTAGACTACAGTGATGATATAATATCATGGTGGCTGTAATGACACTTTATTAATTCATTTTGCATTGACATTTTACAATGTTGGCATTAACAAGAGTAGTAATTAGAAGGAACTTCCTGTCAAAATATCATTTATAACCCCATGTCAATCATGTTTTGACAGGTGGTGCCCCAACCCTATCAATCAAAAACTGTACACACTGGAAAGTTTAAAATGACGTGTTTATGGGGTTTTTAGGCTGCTGTCCGGATGACCGTCATTTATGATGCGTCAATCAAAGAGTTGTTTTCCTTTTGTGTCTGTTTGTTGTTGCGCAATTGTTTGTCATATTTATTGTTGTGCCAATCAAAAGGGTCAATATTTTTTGGTGCATGTTAAAAGTTGTACATAGGTTTATTTTTTGGTTGTCATTTTTATGGCAGGGGTCTCTGTGTGCTCTCTCCCCCCCACAGCCCATCACTCCTGAGCTTGTAAATGAGTATGTGTTCCTTGATGGTAAAATAAATGTAATTCTGTCTACCTGTGAATCACTTCACAAGCTCTGTGAGTCTTTTCACGATTCGCTCTCTTTTGTTCACACGCAATAAAGCTTGTGCTCACCGGCGATAGAAAACGTGCACCAGGCGTGCACTCATATTGACTACTGCCGTTGTAAAGTGACGCATGCACAGCTGGAGCGATGTAGTTTGACGCAACGTTAGCTCACAGTACACACATCTGGTGGTTTAGAAAGACAACGAAGGTGCAAGTCTAGAAAGTAAAGAGCGACAAGACCATCTCAAATGATCACGCCCTGATCACACCATTCATATTTATAATCTATATAATATATATAAGATCTTATATACAGGTATGTTCCCTGTCTGTTTTGTGCATATTCATGCTTGTTCGTTTTACATGCTTATGTATGCATAGATACTAAATACAATGCATACTATATCTTCAATAGCCTACAAAATAAATAACTGATTAAAAAACAAGATTCTGTCTATAAAGATTTATATTTTGTTATCATTAATGCATTTTCACTTCAAAACTAACTTTAACTTCTTATATTTCTAAAACTGTGATGAGCATTTAGTTAATGAGTGGCAATTTTCTGCAAATTTGTATATTCCAAAAACTATATAAACATAAATCTTATAAACATATATACTTTTACACTTTTATTTTGGTTTTATTATCACCACAAGTTGCTGTGTGTGGTTGATAAATAAAGTGTCTTGTGTTTATGCTCAAGTGGGCTCAGTGATATGTTAATATTGATATTATGGTGTTTTCTGAGTCAAAGAGGGAAAACTCATAGCCTGACGTTGTCATACTCAATTCTAGTCAGAATTTGAGTCTGATACCGCTCCATTGAGCTAAAATTATGAGGCGTGTCTCAACCAAAAAATGCCTCTGCACTCAATTGGATAGACATACGACCAATCAGAGCAACGGAGTGTGTGACTTATGTTGAAATGGCGTCTTTAGCACCGAACTGCTAGTAATTTCGCTACAATGATACTAACATCATTGTAATTATACTAAGTCTGAGTTAGCGAAGGTACATTAACACCTAGGGCCCTATTTTAACGATCTGAAACGCAAGTGCGAAGCGCAGAGCGCAAGTGACTTTGTGGGCGGATCTTGGGCGCTGTTGCTATTTTCACGGCGGGAGAAATAAGTCTTGCGCCGGGCGCAAATCAATAAGGGGTTGGTCTGAAGTAGGTTCATTATTCATAGGTGTGGTTTGGGCGTAACGTCAAATAAACCAATCAGAACGCTATCCAACATTCCCTTTAAATGCAAGGGCGCAAGTTCCATGGCGGGTTGCTATTATTATGACGGATTTACCAGGCGCACGCCCGGAGCGGTTCACAGCCGAGGAGACCGACGTTCTTGTAAGAGCAGTCAAAGACAGAGAAGTTGTTTTGTATGAGGATGGGAGAAACCCGCCCGAATCAGCGTCGCGGTTAAACAGGCGTGAGAGGAAATAGCCGCAATTGTCTCATCAGCTGCGCCAAGCACTACAATGATGTCAGGAGACGGGGGGGATCCCAAGTTGCCAGCATAAATCGGGCACGCCGGGCACACAGGAGGACATCGCTGCGTCCACCCTCACAGCTGAAGGGGTTTGGGGGCTTTGAAATCGGACACAAGAAACGCAAGGTCCAACCCCAAAGTACACTTACAAATCAAGTTCATATACATAAAGGTTTCTTATGAAAACATTTTAATTATTATTTACATAAAATAAACATAATACAGCCACACAACAAACTTATGAAAATATTTTAATCGTTATTTGCATGATAATTGTTTAACGCTGCCACACAAAATAAATAAAAACTATCACCACAATGCTCACCACTATGATTTCCCTTATCTCATGTATTAATATTTTTTATTGTAACAATTTATGATGATTTCCCTTATCTTATATTTTTTATTGTAACAATTTATGATTTGCAAAAATAACTGTTGCATCTGTGTAGATAAGATAAGCAATGCGCGTTGTGCACGCTATACATTATGGTCAAGCATGCGCCCTTAAAATAGCATAATGAACCACGCGCAACGCGCCACTGACTTTAGACTAGTTTTTTTTGGTTAGTAGCGCAATTGTTTTTTGAAACTGCAAAATAGCATAAGAGATGGTTTGCGCCGGAGCACGCCTCCTTTTTTGCGCTGAACCGCCCAGGGAGCGCAAGTTCATTCCCTAGTTTGCCGACAAGCATCTGTGGAGGGAAAAACCCGCTGTGCGCCGGTGCAAAATACGAAATGATACATGCGTCACTGACAAAGTCAATTGCGCTGGGTGCAAGATAGGGCCCCTACTATGTTTACAACATTTCATTTATATCACAACATTAAGTATTTACTAAGTCATACAGTAAGACTGTCTCTTACCATTTGTACGTTAGGTGAACTTCATCCACGACGATAGCTACCCATTATGTTGGCTTGAAAAATATCGGAGCCTAGCATGTCCCTCCACTTATTCAGCAGTCACGATTCCAGGCTTCCGAAAAGAAGCTGGCAACGACCGCTAATTATATCCATCTCGTCGTGCACGCCGAGTTGCATCCCGTGATACCCATTTCAGTTGCTTCTTTAACTTTGTCCTCCATAAGAACCAACTTCTGCCGAATCCCATAGGAAGGACGGCGAAAACATAAACAAATGCCTTGATCGCGTTTCTCTGTTCCTCTTTTTAAATCAATGCTCTGTCGATATCTTTTAGAACAGACTCAATGTCAGAATCCACACATCTGAATTCACCAGCGGCAGCCATTTCATTGTAAACAGATTGAACACACGCGCTCTTTGGTGACGTGGTTGATACGTTACTGTTGATCATCTGTCCATCATCGTATGAAGCCCGCCCTCACAATTTGATTCGTTGGCCGGTTTTGGGACTCGCATAGTAGCTCCTCAACGGAAAAACGCCAGACCGATCTTCCCGTTTTTCAAATTGTGGTGGGCGGGGCTAAGATCGGTTGGCACCCAGGCTAGAAAACTCACTGTTGTATGTCTTGAAAGAAACTAATGCATTTTGTGATGTAGATTACCTAGATATTACACTTTTTTTAAATGAGACTATAAATCGAGGCTAAGGGGGGCCTACAAAACCAAATGAACTGAATTACAGATGTGAAAACACCCATAAATGACGGTCATCTGGACCGCAGCCTAATAAACCCATAAAAACATCACTCAAAACTGTCTAATGTGTACAGTTTTTGAGTGATGGGGTGGGGCACCACCTGTAAAAACATGATTGATAGGGGGTTATAAATCATATTTTGACAGGAAGTTCCTTCTAATTACTACTGACAAGTTACCTGTTGTCAATAGTGATGCACTTCTTAATGTAGCCCAAACAATGCAAGAAAGGTCTCATGATTTTACCCATAAATTACTATCATTAATTATTATTGTCTGTAACTGACCAGATATTTAATAAATTGTTTTTTTGAAGAAAGAAGTCAAATTGGGATTGGAATCATGTGGGAGTAACTAAATCATGTTATGCTCTTTTTGGGTGAATATTTAATAGTATCTCATACCGGCAGAGATCTGAACATCTGCAACAAATCGCTCCTTGCGGGGGAACTTATGAGGTATTGCTGCCAGGTCAGCTATGCCTCTCATTATTGCATCCCAAAGTTTCGCCACCTCATCCGGACGATCCAGCTTCCGTATCACATCTGAATGTAATGTGATGATGAGGTTCTCAAATTCAAGCTCCGCCCAGGGTGCTGGTGCCTGACGGATCCCACCAACCCAGTCGGCTACACTGGTCTCTCCTGAAGGGACAAAGCCAGTCAAATTTCGAAACTTTACTACACTATTTTACATGCTTTTGAAACATATTCATATTTAGAAGATGCATATCAGTGAAATCTTAAAGGATTAGTCCATTTTCTTAAAAGAAAAATCCAGATAATTTACTCACCACCATGTCATCCAAAATGTTGATGTCTTTCTTTGTTCAGTCAAGAAGAAATTATGTTTTTTGAAGAAAACATTGCAGAATTTTTCTAATTTTAATGGACTTTAATAGAACCCAACATTTAATAATTGATTCAGTACTTGACAGTTTTTTTCAACGGAGTTTCAAAGGACTATGAGCAGTCCCGGGCGAGGCGTGGGGGTCTTGTATAGCGAAACGATTGTCATTTTTGACAATAGAGATAACAAATATACACTTTTAAAGCACAACTTCTCGTCGTGTAGATCCGGTCGTGATGCGCCAGCTGACCCCACTACGTCACCGCAATACGTCATCACGTCAAGAGGACGAACGCGAAACTCCGCCCCAGTGTTTACATGTGTTGAGAAAGAGGACCGTTCCTACGTTGTTGTATGCCAACTGATACTAATTAATATCTTTGTGGCAGTTTATTGTTTAAAATGGTCCGCAAATGTGCGTTTTATATATGTTACACGTGACCTCCCTACGTCACTACGCATTTACGTTAGATCGGGCTGGACCGGACCTTGACGAAAAATTGTGGTTTAAAAGTATATATTTTTTATTTTTCTTGTCAAAAATGACAATCGTTTCACTAGATAAGACCCTTATGCCTCGTTTGGGATTGTTTATAGTCCTTTAAAACTCCGTTGAAACAAACCGTTACGTGTTGAGTTAAGTATTAAATGTTGGGTTCTATTAAAGTCCATTAAAATTAGAAAAATTCTGCAATGTTTTCCTCAAAAAACATAATTTCTTCTGGACTGAACAAAGAAAGACATCAATATTTTGGATGACATGGTGGTGAGTAAATTATCTGGATTTTTCTTTTAAGAATATGGAATATTCCTTTAAGTTTCAAAATCTCACTGTGATGTTCATTGTTATATTTAACATTCTTACCAGACTTGAAGAACGGAGCCTGTACTGCAGTCTGCACCACAATTTCCACCCCATCCACTTTGGTTTTAGGAGGTGCAACTAGGTAGATGAGCCCTCCCCATAGATTACAGATCTGAACCATTTCATTGTCCAACAAGAAGCGCTCATGGACCACAGGAGCCCGTTTCAAAACATCTGCAGCCCCAATGTTATCTGTGTGGCAACCAATCTGGACCTACATACAGTTGGAAACATGCTGTCATAATCCTATTATTGTGTGATTAAGTGTTGAATACAAGTTAACAAAAATTGCCAATATATGGTATTAGACTGGACACATCTAAATAATGTACTTGAGAGCATGAATTGGATTACCTTCCAGTTTTTCCCAATGAGCTCTGGAGGTATTACCATCTGTGTCCTCATACCAGGAGAAAGATACAAGCCTGTGCTTATCCATGCTTCAGCACCTAAAACAAGTGATGTGCTGTTAAATATGTGAGAGAATTGAGAGAATTGACTTGTTACACAGCTCTTGTGTGTAACAAGTCAATTCTCTCCTACTTGCGAATTTACAAGAAGAAAACTTTAATACCACCAGTGTCGGCACTAATACGAACTCTTGCATCAGTCACAGTGGGCAGGTTAGGTATATCCTTAATGATGTATGGCAGGAGGGCATCAGGGTCAGACATGGTTTTGTAAAGTTCAGTCGCGATTTGAAGCATAAGGTAGTCTTTGGGGGCTTTAATAGGGTGGGTACTACCCACCTGTGGAACACCAATCTCCTTCACCATGTCGGTAAAATGAGTTACCATTGAATTATAAGAAGCACAGTCATGTGTACGCATACGAAGGTATTTGGTACAGTCATTGCCAAGTTGTTTCAGGGAACCCTCTACATGAGGAGCAAGTTTTTGCCCCTTGGTTACATGCTTCCCAAAGTGTCCCAGTACATTACGAAAGTGGTACACATCTTTAAAACCCTCCTTGATTTCTGCGGCTTTGTATAATCCTCCATTTACAGTGCTGGCCAAAATACTGAGTCCCATCTTGTTAAGAATGCGATTTCCTGGGTATTCAGTCGTCACATTGCGGCCATGGTTTTTATGGGCCCAATTCCAGGCTTGACCTCCGATCAGAAGACCACTACCTTCTGCCACAAATTCTTGGATCTTTTCACACTCTGCATCACTGTAGGAAGTGCAGACATGGACACTGAGATCTTCTCTGAAGTTAGTTAACTGGCAGTTCAGACCGGATTTGCTCAGTATTTTTTGGGCTCCTGTGAGTTTGGGAATGATCCCAATAATGCCTTTACGCCCCTCATCCAGCCAGTTGATTGCATTAATCAGGAAGGTGGACAGAGATTCACGGCCCAGGTAGCTTTCGTGGGTTAAAACAATTACCCGTCCTTGTCCATAGTAGGCGCCGGCAATGAATACTTTTCCAGGTGGAGCTACTGCAATAGGAAATGCTAATGGTCCATGCACCATCAGCTCAGAAGCCACAGCCACGCCTTGGATGTCAAACTGAGGCACACCTTTCAGCAGGAATTCTAGGTCATTCTTAAAATCCTTGACGATTCTGAAAATTAACGATACAATTGTTACAAGAAAGTTTGAAAAATGTGTTTAGTAAAATAAGTATGTCAAAGTTAAAATGTCTGCTGAACTTACGATACAGCAAGCCAACTAGAAGGGATATTTGAAGGCACAGGAATCACGGCAAGTTCTCCCTGGTGTTCTGAAAAGTAAATTCCTGCAACGCTGCAGACCATGTTTCCGGGGAAGTTCAGAAAAACATCCTTCTTTGGATTAGCCTTAGCCCAGCTCCATGCTTGGCCAGCAATAATCAAACCACCCCCAGCTTTGACAAAAGCAATCAAATCCTTTGCACAAGCATCAACGCTGTAAGCATCTGTAATATATACAGCCAATCCCTCCCGAAAATCTCCAAGCTCTGTGGTGATAGACGAATTGCAGAAGTTGTCAGCTACTGGACCTACATTCTTCTGAATCCCTACAATGCTGGCATCACCGGTACATGGCATGAGCCACATCAGGGCATTCTCTATCAGGCTGGGGAAACGGGTCAAATAGTCTTCATGTCCCAACACCACCACACGTCCCTGACCGTAACGAGATGCAGCCATCAGAACTTGACCTCTTGGATTCATGGCAAGTGGAAAGGCATCGGAACCGATCAGCACAAGATCACTAGGGACCGCTTTTCCTTGAAGGTCAAGCTCACTTAGACCAGTCATGATGGAGCAGTAGTCATCTTCACGCGACATGATGCTTTAGTTATCTTTATTTGGTCAAAAGGTGTTTTTCACTCTTAGTTTTGCAGATTGAGTACTTGATTTGTCCAACAGGAGGTTTTCCAATGCCCCAGGCTAAGTTTTCTTCACAAAGACAGAAAATATTTTAAATACAGAACGAATATAATTTTATTACATTTTACTTAAATATAAAAACTGAATCCAGATTTTAGAGTTATGTCACAATTGTGTTATGTGTTTTTGTTTTGTTCATTGTTCATCTCTTTTATTATGAAGTTCTGTGTTTTATAGTAATGTCTTTTATTTAAAAAAACCTAATTTTCATGGTTTTCTATTGTTTCCCCATTCCCTAATGTGTCATGTTCTGATTGATTCCCTGTAGCCTTCATGTTTCCCCATTGTCCTTTTATGGACGTGTGTTGCTTTGGACGTAACGAAATAATTTCTTATTTAATGCCATGAAGTTATGAAGTGGGATCTTTACTGGAAATTATAGACATTGCTTAATTGTTAAGTGGCTCTTCTTTCACTGTGGGAACGATGGATGAGGAGCCCCATAGTCTCACAGTGATTACCACATCTGAATCTCCACACGTCGTGAGTCTCCATGCATCGTGACTGCTCAGCTAGAGCCCACATGTGAGATGGCTAAGAATACCTGAGCCAGTTCACAAGATGGCCGCCTCTATATTGTTTCAGGTGAAATTCAGGACCAGACGGCTGGTTTTGAATCTGGGGTGCGTTTCCTAAACAATGACGTAACTCGCTGCTGAATCAACATAGTACGATGCATAGTTGGAGAAACTAACTACCTTGTCAAGACAGTTTCCCAGAAGCATAGTAACTTTGTCGCACATTCGTCGTTTGAACCATGTTGGTTTAACAACATAGTTGATGATGTCATGTGGGAGGTGAGGTACTAATTGATCTGTGCAAATCGATTTAATGTCAGATTATTGCTGTAAATAACATAAATTGCATTGGAAGACTGATTTTGTTAACGTAATTAAGTTATCTGTTGTTTATTTTCAAGATATTTAATTCATGCACAAGTTCCCTCTTACTCCTCCCAGGGATGAACTTTGTCAGTAACGATGAAACTTACAACAGTAGTTGGCTAACAATGCTTTTGGGAAACGCACCCCTGGCCGACACTCCACTATAGTGTCAGTG
Organism: Misgurnus anguillicaudatus; assembly: GCF_027580225.2. NCBI lineage: Eukaryota > Metazoa > Chordata > Actinopteri > Cypriniformes > Cobitidae > Misgurnus > Misgurnus anguillicaudatus. Next base: position 14,201,870 of record NC_073360.2, on the reverse strand, counting down.
CGGGCGGCTGGTGCTCCTAGTCTGGTGGTCTCCAGTTCTGTGGTCTCTATGTTGCCTGAGGTATGTCCTTTGTCTTCTGTGCTCCCAGTGTTTGCCATGTCTCTGTGATGTGTTTGATCTGCTCTCTACTCTTCAGGGGTCCGTTCTTCATACGTCGCTTAATACATCCGAGATCAAATTACACATCCGAGGTGTTCAGATCTCACTAATTATGAACTCACTTATTCGGTTCTTTGAACACCTCTGCTGTTGATGATTAGTATGGCAGGATTGAAAATGACCGGTTGTTACAATGCCCATTTTTAACCCCTGCAATGCGAGAGCTATTGATGAAAGGTTATTGTGAACTTTTTATAATGCTGCTTTTGTTAACCCATCTAAAGCTAATTTTGTACATAAAATCACCCTACATAATGTAAAATATTATGCGAAAATATTATCTTAATATCTTTAACATTCACATTCAACATATCTTGATATCTTATCACCTCCGCTTAAATAGGTGCAATCTAATCTTGTTTATATGAAATAAACCTGCTCCCAAGCAGGTTTAGGCTGACAGAGAACCAAATAATCCAAGATTAAGCCAAATCATTAACAATCAAATCCAGCTAACTGAGTAATCCACATACGAAGAACGGACCCCTGTTCCACAAGAAGTTTTTTCAAGCCCAGGAACCTGAGTCTATACCATGCCTGAACCACTTTCCAGTTACCATGATTCACGGCCGAGGACCGCTGCTCCGCAACTTGACATACTCACGGACTATGAAGTTCTGTCTTTTATGTTCATGTCTTTTATTTTGAAAATCTTTATTGTCATGGTTGTCTCTTGTTTCCCCATTCACGGATGTGTCATGTTGTGACTGGTTCCCTGTGTGTATATAAGCCTTCATGTTTCCAATTGTCCTTTGTTAAGCTTTGTTTAAATGTATCTGCTGAAGGTGTCATGCCATGCCACGTTTTGTGTTTGTTCCTGTTTTTGTCAACAAAACTGCACTTGGGTCTACAACTCGTCTCTTCTCAGTGGATATATTGTTACACCATTCTTATTAATATGTATTAATATTGAATAAAAATAATTTTACCACACTTTCTAATTCTTAATTTTACTTGTCTTTATGTAAACCATCCTTACTCAAACAGGTGTGGGAATGTTTGTATTATACCATGCCACACCCACAATCAGCACACCCAAAAATACACCCAAAATTGTTCATTACAAAACAAACAAAAGATGGTTTGTGAGATCCGATTAGCTTTGAGACAAAACCATTTTTAGAATTTAAACTGAACATTGACTACATAATAATAATAACAATATTAGTATTTATATGGAGTCAATAAAACACATTTATCATGTCACCTTAGGATATCCAATATTGTCTTATGTTAATGCAGTCTTTGTTATCTTTAAATACTCTAAAGAACACAACACCAAACAGACACTCAAAAAACAAACGGTGCTAAATAGCACTAAAAGTGGTTCACTGGATCATTATCATAGAGGAACAATTTTAAGTGCCGTATAGCACCTATGTAGCACCTGTGTAGAACCATATTGTGCTATATAGAACCATATCCGGTGCTATATCATCCCCAGATGATTATTCATAGGTGCTTTATACGTGCTACATATCATATATAAATATAGGCTGTGCCTATAACCCCTCCAGCCGTTACTTAATTACGATACAGCACTTGCCTCGGGTACCTTAACGGTTACCAAACAATATTAAAGTAAAAAAAAGTATTAGTGCAATTTTCATGAAGTTAAATTAATAAAAACATTCCTTCCACTAGAAAAGATAGTCCCTGACTGTGAACAGCAACGTTCCAATGTGAAATATGCATAAAAGCTCAAATAAAAACAACAAACTGTTCTTAAAGCAACACCAAAGAGTTTTTGCTCTTTGCTCCCCCTACAGGTTAGAAGCGTAATTGTCCATTACCCACTGTCATAAATACTGAGGCATAGCTGGCTCTGATTGGATTGTAGGTCTGCCGTAAAGCAAGTTTTTGTAGTATTCACTCGGACTACAGGACCGCTACCCGACGGTTGGAAACTTCTTTAGTGCGGTTTTGGCCGATAGAGGGCTGCAAAGCGAATGTGAAAGTGCTGTTCACCCTGTTTAGAGTGGATGAACGACTGAAACTGTTTTGGAAACGTTATTTTAAGGTAAAAAAAACTCTTTGGTGTTACTTTAAACTTATACGTGTGGTTGCTAATGGCGCAGTGATAAATAGAACCGTTGGGTGAAGCGAAGTCATAGCCGTGTTTTATCGTGAATAAAGCACAGCTATTGACCAATCAGAATCAAGGATCGGAACTAACCATTTTATAAATATATACACACATGCACACACAAACAACTATATTATAGTGTGCTGATGGTACTATAGAAATACTATTATAAATGGTTATTCCGTGGTATTTTTAGAGTTACCAATGTTAATTTTTGTAAGGGTAGTTCATGTTAATTTATTTTATAGTGTCCTGAAGGCTTTACAAAAATTATATACATTTTCAGACTATAAGTGATTTTGTTTGTTGAATTTATTTAAAATAAAATGTAGTCTCTGAGGACCCTATACTGAAAAATCCAGCTAAGACCAGCACCTGCTAATCTTCCAGTCTGACCAGCTAGACCAGCTTAAAAAGTGACCAAAACACAGCTAGACAACTTTAACTGTTACTTGAAATACAAGCAAAGTGCGCAAACATTTTAGCCTACATTTAAAATAAAAAATCAAATAGTAGCATACGTCCAGCACAACTGTTTCATGCAAGAAAATGGATAAAATCATCTTTTTAAGTTGCAATGTATTTAACATTGTTTTGATATCTTGTAATTCAGCTGTACTCACCTGTGAATGGAGATGCAGTGCTCTCTAGTAAATGACGTCTCTGGATATCAAGTGGAGTTGGGTGATGGTCCAGCGCTTATACTTGGTCGAGGTCCTGAGTTCAAAATTACAGACAAGAAGTGCTCGGGACATCGGAGTGAGTTGTACAGTGGGATCACAGTACGCCCATCCCAGTTAGACAAATGCACACGTAATGCATGTTTATATAGACTTACTGAAGCATTTTAATTCACAGTCAAACATTTGGCCAACTATGCAAAATAAGAAGTCCTAGTTACACAGGAAAATAATCAGGATCTCACACCAGACAATGGCAATTAATTTTTATGGGAACTTCAATATGTGATGACTCACATATGAGAGGTATTTGTAAATGCAAACCTGTTTTTTCACAGTTAGGGCCCAACCCATCTTCTAAGTGTTTGGGATTTTTAATGATTTTGAAAAACAAATATAAGTTTTCATTTGTACATAATTTTTACTGGTTCTGTTTAGGGTTTTCTGCACAGGGGAGTCCATTTTAAGAAGAATGCATTGCAGTGCATTACATATATGTAATATGTACAGTATGTAGCACAAAGACCTTTGGACCTAGGTTCAAAGTTTATGCTACATACTGTATATATTTGCAATATAATGTACTGCATTGTTGACATTTTTCTTCACAGGTTTTATAACACCTGGTTTCACAGACAATGCTTACTTGAGGCCAGTACTAGGCCATAGTTAAATTAAGATGTTTAAAGCACTTTATATAAACATGCCAATGACAGACCAGTAATCAAATCAACTTTTTTTATTACACATTACAGATGAATGTCAGTTTTAAAGTGAATGACTTCAGTAGTACATAGTATACATACAGTTTTAATATCAGTACTTGACCACAAGGGGGAACTATACTTTCATTTTCATGTGTGTTCCCTGGAAGTCAAACCCACAACATTTGCATTGTGCTCTACCAACCGAGCTACAGGTACACAAGGTTAAATACATTTTTTTTACATACAGTTTGAGTATTTTTGTGTATGCTTTCAGTTTGCCCTCAATATTGCTCTTCAGTTTCACAGTCTGTAAACCAGTGGTCAAACTCCCGGCTCGCCATTTGCGGCTCTCCCTCCCCCTCCCTGCGGCCCACGTAAAAAATATAACATATTCCTGCCCACAGAAAGATTTCTATTACTTTGATTATTGATATAAACGTTTAGGCTGCCGTTAAATGAAAGTCAAGGCGCTTCTTTGTTTTTTCAAAAGTTAATGAGAGGTTGTGCGTCTTCAGTTACTACGCAGATTGCTCATCTGCACCATGTGTCAGTCACCCTGCAATCAGTTAATCTGGTCGGGACTTTGAAGTGTTTATCCAAGTAAGACCTGTTACTCGGGGTACGTTAGTTCAAATCACAGCTTCTATTGGCCACACATCATAAGGAGTGCATGCGGGAGCTGCAACACATATTAAACTACGGATGAGGAAAAGCCATCAGGTGCCCAGGTTATGAAAAAAGGAAAGATGAGGAGAAATGTGCAAAAGTTCGCTAATAAGCATATGCTACATATACAGAAATATTGTGTTTCTATGTTGAAATATCTCTGTGGCCCGACGACAAGATGGCCATCTCATAATGGCTCCAAGTTTACAATGCATCCTTTATCCAGAGAATATTTGACTATAATATTCGTCTTTACGATCAGGAAGTTACTGTTGCCATGAGATTCCCCGGATGTGAGTTTTTATGTGATGTGTTTCAAAATATATGTTTGACTTTCTTCCAAGTAAATTTTGTCACTCCCTTTTTCTCATTTTGCTGTGGGCAATTCGACATATTTACCAAACACACTCATCATTCCAAAGGGCTATGCTTATGTGAACAGGGTGAGTTTCTCTCTGTTGTAATGTGTATATAGATACAGTTTTATGTTGATCTTAATTTTTCTTTTGTTAAGAGGTTATTTAATAATCAGGGCTTGAAACAGAGGGAAAATGACTGCCTTGTGCTGCCTTTCTATGGGGAGACCAATGTAAACTGTCACTCTCAATCCCCCCCGGTAGGTCACATGACTGAAAACTATCAATTACCTAGAGATACAACCAAGACTGTTGAAATAAATAAACTAAACTTACCTAAAGTTTAAAAACCAAAAAAAACCCACCAAGCTAGACAAATTACAGTACAGTATTTAAAAAAAAAAAAAAAACCCATAGAGAGCTGCATGGATGACATATGTTTGTAAGCAAATCCAAAAAGTTAGCTTCACATCGGTTCCTTTCCCAAAAAGTCAGTGAGATTTTTTCATACGGTTTGGATTAGCACAAGCTCTGCATGTGCTCAAAAAAAGTTTATGATATTTACACATTTTGTCCATCAAGATAATTTTAACAATGAACATAACTACAGGGATAATGGATCAATTTAAGTTTGGAAATTGTGCTATTTACAATTTATGAGAATTGTGTATTCTTATGTAGCGAATTAGCAACCGCCCTTTTGAAAACAAGTAACTTTATAAACTGGGGTATTACTGGTGTGTTTCATGTCAAAAAATAAAACATGAAAATATATCTTAAGCTTGTGTTAACCACAGATCTTATTTAAGGCGTTTAACCAAAAACACACTGACGTTGGGACAAGAGAACTGGAAGAGCTTAATCGTCTTTCGATTTGGGCATATGAAAATATTGTCATCCTTGCAGCTCTATTAACCCATATCAATCTACTCTTATATCTTATTTTAATCAGATTTCACCCTGCAATTATTAAAGCTTTTTCAGGTGTCTTATTCATACTGCTTCATAGGATGATCGCTCCACTCTGGGAGATGAGAGATCTTCTGTTCAGTGCTGGGCTCGATCGGCCAACCCCAGGCTTTGAAGAAGGACGACAGATTCATGTTCACCACCTTGGAGAAGGTCTCAGCGTACAGATTCATCTTGCCTGGATTGGTTTTGGGCACTCCAGTCATGACATGATAGGCAGCAAAAACCTTCTTAAAAGCATCCCAGCCAAATTTGCCTTGAAGCTAAAAAAAGATGAAGTGTATACGATTTGAATACAGTGATAATCAAATTAAATTATTTTTATTTTATTTTCTTATTTTCAATAATTATCTGATTAATAAAAGTTTATTAAAGCTGCCATCCATACATTTCTTGGTTAGAAATAAAGAACAGTCATTGAGCAAATGTAGAATTAGTATCCAGCAATTTTTGTTTCAAACATAGTTGGCAAGTGGCAAAAGTTATGGGTTGCAGCTTTAACAAGCTCTAACAAAAAATGCATTATAAGTTGTCATAAAAAAATGATGTAGCCAAATTGTACATGATCAAATTGTAGTGATGTATAGAAAAACATGTTTAACTGGTTAAAACTAACATTGTGCAGTCTGTTCCTACCTGCATATAAGTCTCCAGTGCTGTCCACATGGTCCATTTTTTCAAATCTTTGCCACCTTTGGCATAATCTCTGGCGCGAGCCTGGCGACCATTCAGAGACATGCCTTTGTGAGCAATAGCCCTGTCGATACCAAGCACCTCCTCATGCACATACACTGACCACAGGTTGCAGGTGCACTCAGTTGTGTGTGGAGGAAACTCCCAAACTCCACGCTGCTGGTTATGACCAAGCTCATGTATAAGTCCCCACATACCATTTTTACGAGCACCCTCTGGATTTATCAGTTCTTTGGCGGTGCCGGACTGAATCATGATGGGATATCCAGCATGCATAAAGCCTGAGGGGAAAAATGAGAAGTGGGTTTTGTGATGTGTTTGATAGAATACTATAAATGTATTTTACTCAAAACTGTTCACACTATGTCTTCATCATAATATAGAAGAAGATTATTAAATGTTTTTATGTTTAGACAGATTCAATATAATGACAATAAATTATTGAGTCACAACCCCAAGAATATAAGCAAAATGTAAGTGGGTGTGGCTTGCTGTCCATTTCCAAGTAGACTACAGTGATGGTATTTAATAAAAACTGTAAAGGTTCTGCAATTTTACAATAAAATCATGGTGGCTGTAATTACACTTTATTAAATCACCTTGCATTGACATTTTACAACGTTGGCATTGACAAGTTACCTGTTTTCAATAGTGATGTGCTTCTTAATGTAGCCCAAACAATGCAAGAAAGGTCTCATGATTTTACTTGTTAATTACTTGAATTTCAGGTTCCTTTCTTAATTTGCTGTCAATAATTAAAGTCAACTGACCGGATATTCAATAAATTATTTTCTGAAGAATGAAGTCAAATTGGGATTGGAATCATGTGGGAGTAACTAAATCATGTCATGCTCTTTTTGGGTGAATATTTAATAGCATCTCATACCGACAGAGATCTGAACATCTGCAACAAATCGCTCCTTGCGGGGGAACTTATGAGGTATTGCGGCCAGGTCAGCTATGCCTCTCATTATTGCATCCCAATGTTTCGCCACCTCATCAGGATGATCCAGCTTACGTATCACATCTGAATGTAATGTGATGATGAGGTTCTCAAACTCAAGCTCCGCCCAGGGTGCTGGTGCCTGACGGATCCCACCGACCCAGTCAGCTACACTGGTCTCTCCTGAAGGGACAAAGCCAGTCAGCATTCCAAACATTACTACACTATTTTACATAGTTTTGAAACATATTTCACTGATATGCATCTCACTGTGATGTTCATTGTTATTATTCATTGAACATTCTTACCAGACTTGAAGTATGGAGCCTTTACTGCGGTCTGCACCACAATTTCCACCCCATCCACTTTGGTTTTGGCAGGTGCAACTAGGTAGATGAGCCCTCCCCAAAGATTACTGATCTGGACCGTTTCTTTGTCCAAGGAGAATCGCTCATAGACCACAGGAGCTCGTCTCAAAACATCTGAAGCCCCAATGTTATCTGTCTGGCAACCGATCTGGACCTACAGACAGTTGGAAACATGCTGTCATCATCCCAATAAGTGTCTAATACAAGTTAACAAAAATGGGCAATATATGGTATTAGACTGGACAAATCAAAACAATGTACTTGAGGGTATAAATTCGATAACCTTCCAGTTTTTCCCAATGAGCTCTGGAGGTATTACCATCTGTGTTCTCATACCAAGAGAAAGATACAAGCCTGTGCTTATCCATGCTTCAGCGCCTGAAACAAGTGATGTGCTGTTAAATATGCAATAACAACTATTGTGTGTAACAAGTCAATCCTCACCTACTTGCAAATTTAAAAAAAGAAAACCTTCATACCACCAGTGTTGGCACTGATACGAACTCTTGCATTAGTCACAGTGGGCAGGTCAGGTATATCCTTAATGATGTATGGTAGGAGTGCACCAGGGTTAGGCAAGGTTTTGTAAAGTTCAGTCCCAATATGAAGCATCAGGTAGTCTTTGGGAGTTTTAATAGGGCACTTACTACACACCTGTGGAACACCAATCTCCTTCACCATTTCGGTAAAATGAGTTACCATTGAATTATAAGAAGCACAGTCATGTTTACGCATACCAATGTATTTGGTACAATCATTGCCAAGTTGTTTCAGGGAACCCTCTAATTGAGGAGTAAGTTTTTGCCCCTTGGTTACATGCTTCCCGAACTGTCTCAGTACATTACGAAAGTGATACACATCTTTAACGCCCTCCTTGATATCTGGGGCTTTGTATAATCCTCCATTCACAGTGCTGCTCAAAATACTCAGTCCCATCTTGTTAAGAATGCGATTTCCTGGGTATTCAGTCATCACATTGCGGCCATGGTTTTTCTGGGCCCAATTCCAGGCATGACCTCCGATCAGAAGACCACTACCTTCTGCCACAAATTCTTGGATCTTTTCACACTCGGCATCACTGTAGGAAGTGCAGACGTGGACACTGAGATCTTTTTTGAAGTTAGTTAACTGGCAGTTCAGACCGGATTGGCTCAGAATCTTTTGGGCTCCTCCGACTTTGGGATTAATCCCAATAACGCCTTTACGCCCCTCATCCAGCCAGTTGATAGCATTAATTAGGAAAGTGGACAGAGATTCACGGCCCAGGTAGCCTTCGTGGGTAACCACAATTACCCGTCCTTGTCCATAGTAGGCGCCGGCAATGAATACTTTTCCTGGTGGAGCGACTGCAATAGGAAATGCTAATAATCCATGCACCATCAGCTCAGAAGCCACAGCCCCACATTGGATGTCAAACTGAGGCACACCTTTTAGCAGGAAATCTAGATCATTCTTAAAATTCTTGACGATTCTGAAAAATAACAATAGAATAGTTATGAGAAATAGTTTGACAAATGTGTTTACTAAAATAAGTATGTCAAAGCTAAAAGGTTTGCTGAACTTACGATACAGCAAGCCAACTAGAAGGTATTTTAGAAGGCACAGGAATCACGCCAAGTTCTCCCTGGTGTTCCGAAAAGTAAATTCCTGCTACGCTGCACACCTTGTTTCCAGAGAAGTTCAGAAAAACATCCATCTTTGGATTAGCCTTAGCCCAGCTCCATGCTTGGCCAGCAATAATCAAACCACCCCCAGCTTTGACAAAAGCAATCAAATCCTTTGCAGAAGCATCAACGCTGTAAGCATCTGTGATATATACAGCCAATCCCTCCCGAAAATCTCCAAGCTCTGTGCTGATAGCCGAATTGCGGAAGTTTTCAGCTACTGGACCTAAATTCTTCTGAATCCCTACAATGCTGGCATCACCGGTACATGGCATGAGCCACATCAGGGCATTCTCTATCAGGCTGGGGAAACGGGTCAAGTAGTCTTCGTGTCCCAACACCACTACACGTCCCTGACCGTAACGAGAGGCAGCAATCAGAACTTGACCTCTTTGATTCATTGCAAGTGGAAAGGCATCGGAACCGATCAGCACAAGATCACTAGGGACCGCTTTTCCTTGAAGGTCAAGCTCACTTAGACCAGTCATGATGGAGCAGTAGTCATTTTCACGCGCCATGATGAGTTTTTGCAATGGCCTGGGCTTAGTTTTCTACACAAAAACAGAAAATATTTTAATATAGAATTAATAAATTGTTAATTATATACTACTTAAATGTTCAAAAAACTGAATCCAGTCTCAGTAACACGTCTAAATATATTAATGAACAAATAAAAATTCTGTTACCAAAGGCTATAATTCTTTAATTCTTCATTATTTATTTTACTTGTCTTTACCATGCTTACTTAAACAGACCCACCTTTGTTATTTATGTTAAGAAAAGTCAGCACCCTGTCTAACAAGTTAAAGTGTAGGAATGTTTGTATTGTACCATGCCACACCCACAAGCAGCAAACCCCAAAATACACCCTCATTCCCTAACAAACAAAAGAGAACTAAATAGCATTGAGACAAAGACATTTTAGGATTTAAACTGAACAATTGTGGCTACATAATAATAATAATAATAGCCTAATAATCCCTTACGAAAATTAACCATGGTTTTATTGTGGTAAGTGTAGTAACCATGGTTTTTTGGTCAATTGATTACTATGAGCAAAACCATGATTTTACTACACTAACCATGGTTTAACTATGGTTTTTGAAAACCATGGTTGTCAAAACCATGGTTATTTTGTGGTAACCATGGTTTTACTACAGTAACCATGGTTTTTTGGTCATAACTGTAGTAAAACCATGGTTAATTTTCGTAAGGGATAATAATAAATAATAGGCTAACATTAGGATATCCTATTTTGTTAACACAGGCTTTGTCATCTTTAAACACTGTAAAGACAAAATAGTGTGCTGACGAAAGTACTACGGTATGGTTATTCCACGGTATTTTTACTGTTTTTATACATATTTTTATATCAAAATCGAAACGGAAAAACAAACATGTCAAAACTAACTTAACTGCGCTGTCATGTTTTATTTCCGGGATCTTAAAAACTAATAGGCAGTCGAGTTTTAGTTATGATAATTTCGTTTAATTTAAATCGTCAAAAAGGCTTTTATAGAAAAATACCTTAATAACTAAATGTGTTTTTATTATGAATGAACTGACATCGGAACTAAACAACAGGCTCTTTGTTCTACATCGGAATCACGTTCGTGTCGGACCCGAGAAACCCAAACAAACGCAGAGAGGGAAAAAGTTAAAATAATGTAAGTTTTCAGACAATCGGTAAGTGATTTTGTTCTTTTAGTTTGCTGAATTTATTAAAAACAATCGTGTCCCTGCGGAAACACAGAAAAAAAAACGTTTAACTGTAACGTTAAACGTTACTTAATTCACACAGAGTGCGCACACATTTCAGCCTACTTAACATCGACTTCTTATAGTTACGTTGCAATGTATCTTAACATTGTTATGATATTTTTTAATTCAGCTGTACTCACCTGTGAATGGAGATGCAGTGCACGCTAGTAAATGACGTTTCCGGAGATCGGGTGGAGTTGGGTGATGGTCGAGCGCTTATATTTGGTCGAGGTCCTGAGTTTAAAATTACAGACAAAAAGTGCTCAAGGCATCAGGGTGAGTCATGCAGCAAGATCACAGTAAACCAGACAAGTGCATAACGTTACATCTCATGCATGCTTATATAGACGTACTTAAGCATTTATTTTTATTCACAGTCAAACTTGTGGCCAACTATGCAAAACAAGAAGTCCTAGTTACACAGGTAAATAATCAGGATCTTACACCTGACAATAACAATTCATTTTTTAGTGCTTATGAGAAGTATTTAAAAATGCAAGCCTGTTTTTCCACAGCTAGGGCCCAACCCATCTTCCATAGATGGTCAGTGTTTGGGAAGGGGCCAGTCTGCATGTCTGACGTCAGGTTGCAAACTCTTCCTGGTTAACCAGTCACACCCATTCACTGTAGAGTTTGCTGGCATTTCAGACGACAACTCTCAGTCCCCTAAGGGCAAAGGGAGAGCAGTAGATGTAAACATTGATACTGTTGAAACGATGGAGACCCGGAGGTCAGGTCCCAGGAAAAACATCCAGGATTACTTTACTCAATCCCAAAAAAAGGTACATCATCCAGGCTCATGACTTTATATTTACTTATTTGCATTTTGATCTATATAGCCTACATTTCTTATTTTTGAAGTATGTATGTTCCTGGAAATCAGATCCATGACCTGTGTGATGCTACAGAAATGTTTACATATATAACAAATATAAGTTTTTATATTATGCATAAAACACAATTTTCTGATTCTGTTTAGGGTTTTCTGCACTGAGGAGTGTGTTTCAAGAAAAATACATTGCAGTTCATTACATTTTATATAGGTAATATGTACAGTATGTAGCAAAGAAAGAACTTTGAACCTTGGGCCTAGGATCAAAGTTCTTAATTTGCTACATACTGTACATATTACATATTTGCAATGTAATGCACTGCAGGGTAAACGGTATTAAAGTGCACCACCTATTTCATTGCTAAAAAACGATGTTATTATGTGTATTTTATATAATACAAGTGTTTCGCGTAGTTTATGGTTAAAAAAACATTATTATCCGCATACCGTACATTTTTGTAGCTCCAGATATCCCTCTCTTCCTGAAACACACTGATTTGAAAAGCTCTGATTGGTCAGCTAATCTGAAACATTTATAATAATGACATTGTATTTGTGCATGAAAATACTCTAAAGGAAAGTTTAAGAACCATATGGATACATTTGTCATAAAATTAAAAACATAAAGTTACATTTTTTTTGCTATTCGAGCTAAATCCAAATTAAATCCTTGCTTTCTTCGACTTCTGTTATCTAGGTAAGAAAACGTGCACACAGCCCAGAAGATGATCCACCTCACAGAAAACGAGGGCGTGGTGATGATGATGATGATGAGGAGGAGACCTCAGCCGAGGAGAAGCTTAAGCAGTTACAAGCATTAGCCCAGAAAGAAAGCAAGGTCACACCAAACTCACCATCAACAACACCCAATGCTCAATCTTCAACTTGCTCTCAGAGTCACTGGCAACAGATCGGAAGTCTCATGCTCTTTACTGCTGCAGGAGTTTCAGATAGCTCCAAAGTTAGTCAAAGTTCATTTTTAAATGAAGTGTATAAGTTGCTGTTGCATTTATATGTGATGTTTAATGCTACTTTTGTGTAATTTAGATTGCAGGCTTTGACATTGATGGCTGTATTATCACCACAAAGTCTGGGAAAGTATTTCCAACGAGTCCAGATGACTGGAGGTAAGTTTGACTGAAATCTATGTAGAGCTCTTTGTTGTCTCTCATGTGATATTTTTACTCTTTATTTCTTGTCTAGGATTCTCTTTCCAGAAATACAACCAAGACTTGCCAGCCTGTTAAAGAAAGGATTTAAGGTGCTTTTTTAATCAATTATAACTTTAGGATCTCATAATTTGTGCTGGGTGCTGGGGGTTCCAAATCTTTCCCTATGAAATGGGAATGCTCACCTACATCACGCGCAGTGTGATTATTATTAAAATATGATTGAACTCTCAATAAGCCCAGGTTATACGTGTTCATGATTGCCGGAACACACATCCTGAATATTAACAAAACTTCCTAGATCAGATGTATATATGAATGATAGACAGACTCTCTCGAAGCAGTCGGGAGACATCTATGGCAAGCCGTTTTAACTTTTATTAATTGTGTTCTTGATATCAACAATTCAATTTTCACTAGTTAAAATTGTAATTCTTGATATCAGATATTACATTTCTACTAGTAACAATGGTAATTCTTGCTATCAACAATTACATTTCCACTAGTAACAATGGTAATTCTTCATATCAACAATTTAATTCTTCATATCAACAATTCAATTCTTGATATCAACAATTCAATTCTTGATATATGTAATTGTATTTTCACAAGTGAAATATCACCATAGGCTGCCATTCAAATTCAATTCTTGATATTAAGAATTACATTTCCACTAGTAACAATGTTAATTGTTGATATCAGCTATTTAATTCTTGATATCAAGAGTTAAATTATTGATATCAACAATCGAGTTCTTGATATCAAGAATTCAATTGTTACTAGTTAAAATGTTAATTCTTGATATCAATAATTCGATTGTCACTAGTAACAATGTTAATTTCTGTTATCTGAAATTGTATTTCTGATATCAATATCATTTCAGATATCTAAAATGGCTTTCTTACTAGTAACAATCCCATTCATGATATCAGAAATTTAAATTGTCACTAGTGACAATCGAATTCTTGATATCAAGAATTAAAATTTTAACTAGTAACAATTGAATTCTTGATATCAAGAACTCGATTGTTGATATCAAGAATTGAATTGTTGATATCAAGAATTGAATTGTTGATATCAAGAATTGAATTGTTGATATCAAGAATTAACATTGTTACTAGTGGAAATGTAATTCTTGATATCAAGAATTCAATTCTTGATATCAACAATTCAATTCTTGATATCAACAATTCAATTCTTGATATCAACAATTCAATTCTTGATATCAACAATTAACATTGTTACTAGTGAAAATGTAATTCTTGATATCAACAATTGAATTTGAATGGCAACCTATGGCGACATTTCACTAGTGAAAATACAATTACAGATATCAATAACTTAATTGTTGATATCAAGAATTGAATTGTTGATATCAAGAATTGAATTGTTGATATCAAGAATTGAATTCTTGATATCAAGAATTGAATTCTTGATATCAAGAATTAAATTGCTGATATCAAGAATTAACATTGTTACTAGTGGGAATGTAATTGTTGATATCAAGAATTAAATTGCTGATATCAAGAATTAACATTGTTACTAGTGGGAATGTAATTGTTGATATCAAGAATTAAATTGCTGATATCAAGAATTGCCATTGTTACTAGTAGAAATGTAATATCTGATATCAAGAATTACAATTTTAACTAGTGAAAATTGAATTGTTGATATCACAAATTCATATCCTACGAATGAATAAAAGTTAAAACGGCTTGCCATAGACATCGTCAGTTAGCTTCGTGAAATATTTTCTAACATTAGTGTTCAAAACTTCACAAACACAAAACTAACATATTCCAACAATTTCCAGAATCGTAACATGCTTATTTGCGAAAATATAGTTGTTCTTTTCCAGCGGCGTCCGCCATCTTGGTCGAACAGTTTGACCAGCTCGCAAGGTATCCTTGTTAATTTCATCTCCCACTTCGTTTTATGCCTGCATCGGTCCTGACAACATTTTGAGGGTTGATTCTGAGGGGAAAATAGCAGTCCGTTTTGCTCCCTAAAGAAATGGGACGCCCTACACGTGCATGCGCAAAAAACAAGGGTTAGGGCAAAAATGTAGGGGAAGGGGAGGTATTGGAACAGGCCCTTAATCTAATAAAAAATAATATGCTTGGCACAACCATATTTTTATCTACAAAAGTAATTTCAAACTTTCAAATGTATACTTTCAGATTTAAAGATTTTTAGATAATGGGAAATATTTCAGTCAACTGTTTTGACCGCTACTGGAAATAACAGTAAATTAGTATCTGTGTTTATTTATTTTACAAATATTCAGTTAATAAATAAAATACACTTAACTGGTCATTATTGCAGAATACACCTTTTGAGGATAAGAGACCCCTCTGCTTCCTGTAGGGTCAGGCTTTATTTGGTTATATATATTGATCAGATGTTTGCAGTAACTGTCTAGTTGTTGTTGCTTATGTATCTGTTTTAGGTGGTGTTTTTTACCAATCAGATGGGCATTGCTCGAGGCAAACTCAAACCAGAAGTGTTTAAATCAAAAGTCGAGGATATCCTTCAAACACTGCAGCTGCCTGTCCAGGTTTAAGTCATTCAAACATAATGTTTCATTTTCAATGCCAGTTTACAGTACATTGTCAGCATAGACTAATGCTGGCCCCGCCCTTTTTTGCATTGTATCCAAAGCAGCTTATTGTGATGTAGTGATAATTTTTCAAAAAGTGTCTTTGTTAAAGATTATAAAACATTGTCCTTTCTGCAGGTTTTTGTTGCCACAGCTCCGGGTATTTACAGAAAGCCTGTGGTTGGGATGTGGGAACATTTGTGTGAGAAGGTGAATCAATATATATATTCTTGTGTGACTATAAATTTGTACAACAAGAATTTGTATTTAGTCAAACTGCATATATAAAGATGCTGTCGTGTTTTTGCAGGCGAATGGTGGGATCACTATAGACGTGTCACAAAGCTTGTATGTTGGTGGTAAGATATATTGAATCTTTCTTTGCATGGTTGTCTCATGTGGTTGTGATTTACTCCTCACTTAAATGGTTTGATAGTTTATTAAAGCCTGTACCTGGTTTACATCAGTAATGTTTGTCCCTTATTATCCCAGATGCAGCAGGTCGTCCTGCAAACTGGGCCCCGGGAAAAAAGAAGAAAGACTTTTCCTGCAGTGACAGACTGGTAATCAAATGAACTCCCTAAGGTTTTTATTACAAATTGCATGAATTTTGAATGAATGCTAGTTTTAAAAGTGACTGACTTCAATTTACTATTTTAATATCAGTACTTGGCCACAAGGGGGAACTATACTTTCATTTTTATCTGTGTTCCTGTGGAGTCAATCCCTGCATTGTCAGTGCAATTACAGTTTTTCCATTTGTTTAAATAGTATTTTTTGTTTATGCTTCTAGTTTGCCCTCAATATTGGTCTTCAGTTTCATACCCCAGAGGAATTTTTCTTGGGCTGGAAACCTGCTCCATTCAACATGCCAACCTTTGACCCTGTAAACTAATACACTAAGTCACATGTTGATACAGTTTATTAATTTTTTTTAATGTGTCTACTATCTTAGTAATTCATGTTGTGCTTTTATATCCTATTTTCCAGAGAAAATTAGACTCTAATATGCGTCTTTACGATCCACCTGAAGCCTCCCTCACATCTACCAAACAGGAAGTCATTGTTGCAGTGGGATTCCCTGGATGTAAGTGTTTATGCCATGAGTCTCAAAGTCTGTGTTACTTTGACTTCCTTCCAAAATAAAGTTTTAATGATGTCACCCCCCTTTTCCCATTTTGCAGCGGGCAAGTCGACATTTTTCCAAACACACGTCATTCCAAAGGGCTATGTTTATGTGAACAGGGTGAGTGTTTAGTTGTAATGTTTGTATATAGATTTATAGGTCACACACATAAATGTCTGCCTGTTATCCACAGGACACACTCGGTTCCTGGCAGCAGTGCGTGTCAGCTTGCGAGCGCGCTCTTAAAGAAGGCAAAAGTGTAGCTGTAGACAACACTAATCCTGATCTTGAGTCTAGAAAAAGGTGCAAAGCAAAAGCATATACATCATTTTAATTGTTTATATGTTTATCTAAAACAGTCTATGGTATAGTCTGCAATTAATGGGCTTTCTTTTATTTTCACATCACAGATATATCGATGTCAGTCGAAAGGCTGGAGTTCCCTGCCGATGCTTCAATTTTACAGCAACTCTGGAACAAGCAAAGCATAACAATAGGGTATATATCTGTGCTGGCATTCATCTGTAGGATTTAAAGAAAACATCCCATCATGCATTTACTGGGGGATTTAGTGGATACAGTATGTATAATTTGCTCTCATTTTTCTGTCTTTAGTTTCGTGAGATGGCTCCTTCCACCACTAAGCATGTTCATGTAAACGATATGGTTATCCACAGCTACAAGTAAGTGTGTGGCATTAAGCTAAAGGTATTCTAGAGCAGTGTTTCTCAACAGTGGTCCTCAAGGACCCCCTTCCAGAATGTTTTAGATGTCTCCTTAATTAACACACCTGATTTAAATTATTAGCTTGATAGGGAGACATTCTGGAAGGAGGCTGATGAGTTGGTTCAGGTGTTTTAAATGGGGAGATATCTGGGGCTTTCTGGAGGGGGGTCCTTGGGGACAGGGGTTGAGAAACACTGTTCTAGAGGAACTTTAATCAAACTTTTGTGTTAAAGGGATAGTTCACTTTAAAATGAAAATTCTGTCATCATTTACTCATCCTCATGTTTTTCAAAACCTGTATGAATTTATTTTTTCTAATGAACACAAAAAAGATATTTTGAGAAATGATGGTTAACACACAGCAGTAAGTGACCATTGACTTCCATAGTAGGAAAAAATATTTTGGAAGTATTGTGATAAATGACTAAGAAAATATTTTGATAAATGAAGGTAAGCCCACAGGTGATGGTACCCATTAAATTCCATCATATTTTTTTATTCCTACTATAGAAGTTTATGGTCACTTATTGCTGTGTGTTTACAATCATTTCTCAAAATATTTTCTTTTGTGTTTATCAAAAAAAAAAAAAAAAAAAAAATTCATACAGGTTTAGAACAACATGAGGATGAGTAAATGATGACAGAATTTTCATTTTAAAGTGAACTATTCCTTTAAGGGAAAAGTTAAAATGATAATTTTCTCCTCAATAAGTGGTGCAGTTGAGTGTTGCGTTGGTAAGAGTCCAAGCTCATCCCTTTTTCTTGATCTGGATAGGAACAAGTTTGTGCCACCAAGTTTGTCTGAGGGCTTCTCTGAAATCCTGCAGATTAATTTTGTGCCAAGTTTCAGTGACAAGAGATCTGAATTTCTCTTCATGCTGTTCTCTGAAGGCTAAAGAATGAACACTATCATCAACGTAAACAGAAGCTTAAAGGTTAATGACCTGTTGTTTATGCTGCTCATATCCACTAAGTGCATAACAGAACTTCACTATAAAATCAGGAATTATTAATAATACAACTCGCATATTAAAGGTTGTGTTAGACTGCTTGATCCACATAGTTTCAGTAATATTTTTAATGTATCGGTTTTCAGAAGGCTGCTGAAAATGTCTCTGCTATTGATTTTTACTGGAATAAAGAAACATAAAAACAAAAACTGCCCTTTAATGTTTATCGGATAGGAAAATGACTTATGTCACACAATGACTAGTGTTAAAAACCGCATTAATATACAAAAAGGTTTAGACTGTATGGTCAGACTCAGCTTGCTAGCAAGATGCTGTTTTATTTTTTGTATGGTGACTGACGCTGCTTAGAAAACACTTTTGGTATAACTATCACAGGGCAAATGTGAACAACACAGTGTGGTTAATCATAAGACACACCTTACACCTCTTGCAACATTTCTTGAAATATATTGACTACTATCACAGAACGATATCATATAGCACCAGGTGAAGTGTGGTGTAACAGTGCAATCTCTTTCAGACAAGGAAACGAAACATTGCACTCAAAAGCATGCAAACCCATTGTGGTGCTGCTGTATATTTATTATATTTATATACAGACAAATATATTTAGTGTCATTAATAAATTAAATGTAAGTACAGATCATGTCTAAACTTAAAAATATAAACATTTGTCAAATATAGATTTCAAAAGAGCCTCAGATTACACAATAAGTAGCATTTTGGTGAATTGGCATATTGTTTTATAATGTATTTCGCTCATTAGATCTGGGGAAAAAACTTTCATGCGCTTCATAAATTTGTGACTCTCATTATACAACATAAACTTACATTTGATATAGAATAGTTTAATATAATAAAATGTAATAGATGACGACAACTTCCTTATGTTGTGTCATTTTATGTTGTATTGCCATAATACTTGAAAGTAAACAATAACAATAAATAACTCATGAAGCCATTTTGTGCTGGCATGATAAGGGGGACTGCAATGAGAAAAGAAAATGCAAAGAAAATATAAATGATTCTGAAATGTATGTAGCAAAAAGAAATAAAAATACCCAATAAATACATTTTACAATTTAGTCTTTTTCATTCTTTTTCTCTGAACTTTTCTGGGGACTCCCTAGAACCTCATGAATGCAGCCGGACCCCAGTTTGAAAACCTCTGGCATAATGCATTCTCAAACATACTGTCCTCTTCTTCCTCTTTTCCCCATTGCCCAAAAATCACATTGAACGTGCAGATGGGACGTTATTCAAGCGATGATAGTCAGTAGATGTAGATATATGTACATTTTCACTTATATATACCTCACCACCAGTGGTCCAAATATGACAAAAACTCGCAGTAGTGTTTTATGCATTCACTTTATATGGCCTTAAAGCAACACTAAAGAACTCTGGCTCTTTGCTCCCCCTACAGGTTAGAAGCGTAATTGTTCATTACCACTGTCGTAAATACTGCAGCATAGCTGGCTCTGATTGGATTGTAGGTCTGCCGTAAAGCAAGTTTTTGTAGTTTTCACTCGAACTACAGGACCGCTACCCGACAGTTGGAAACTTCTTTAGTGCGGTTTTGGCCGATAGAGGGCTGCAAAGCTAATGTGAAAGTGCCGTTCACCCCGTTTTGTGTGGATGAACCACTGAAACTTTTTTGGAAACGTTATTTTAAGGTAAAAAAAACTCTTTGGTGTTGCTTTAAATTGTTTAATTTAACCTTTATTTTACCAGGTAGGCATGTTGAGAACAATTTCTCATTTAAAACGGCAACCTGGCCAAGAGGATTTAAAAAATACTGAGGATTTTGTCTATCTGCATATTTTAAATGCAGGTAGTCTATATATGTGTGTCTGTATAAACATGTTTGTTTATAATGTTACCGGTTCTTTGTTTGTAAACATACTTACACAAGATGTGTGATATTCAATCTATATTCATGAAAATTTAAGCATCACAAACAAAAAGTAACTCTCAGACAGCCGTTTAAATAAATAATGTGCCAATCAATAAATACTTTTGTCTATTCCAATAACTACCCAATAGTTGAATAGGACTCAATAACTCAAAAATTAAAATGTGTTTTCTAAACATTGTATAATTAGTCTTTAAATACACATACAGTATACCCAAGCATAAAGTTTGCTACATTCATATAACAGTTAAAAAACTACAATATAAAACGTGGTTAGGACTACTATGCTTTTACAATAATAAAACCATTAACCAGGGTTATGGGTTCGAGGCCCAGAGAACGCACATATTGATAACATTGCTTTGCTTATATGCACTTTTAAAGCTGTGCTCACACTACAGGATTTTCTGCATGAATTTCCTCTCATGAGAATCCGAGATAAAATTGGGTGCAGGATCTGCACTGGGTCTGATTATCATGTAATGTGTGAGGTTTACCGATTAAATCTTACATCTCTCCAATTGCTTGCAAGCAAATGAAGGCAGCCCCGTTCATTTCAAACATGTTTGATATTTAGGATAAAAAATCGGGATGATTGTGGTTACGGTCTGAATAATGTGTTTACATTTTTTTTATTGTAATGTTTTTATATTCATAGTTATTTATATGAATAAACATTATAGAAACTTTTATTTAATAAATATATGTGCACTTTAAATAGAAAATTTAATTGGAATCAGAAAACTCTTTCTACAGATGTAAATATTCACTAATGTACAAGAAATAAAGGAAAAAGTTGCCTTTTCTGTACAATGACAGGTCTAATTGAATATTGACAGTGTTGTTTACATTTAAAGACTCTACGTTACATCAGTGGACCTCAGCGTATATTTGAAATTAAAAGAGCATTGCAATGAGCCACGTGATTGGTTGATTGGTGCTTTAGGTCATATACCTGACATCAATTGTAGAAATTAAATGATACATAGTTTTCTCTGCTGCTTCTGAATCTTGTTGATATCTTCATGATGACGAGCATGGTGAGGACCTTCACATGTAAGTATGGCCGAAGGACCCAAGTTCATTCACAATTTTTGGATGATTACTGAGTAGGCCATCTGAATGTTTCCAGGTCGAGTGTGTCGAAGGGAAAGGTCCTCTCAGTTGATGGCAGGTGTGACCAAGTCAGACCACACCTTCAGCTCCAGAGCCGTTCACCCATCATGGAAGGGGAAGAGAGATGCTGAGCTGCAGGAGGACCACCTGAGGTTGGAGGACAGGTACATGCACAAAACCACTCTTACTCCTTACATTTTTCCAGCCCTTTGATGGGGAGGTGTAGCCAAGTCTCAAGTTTGGGTTACCATACATTGTCAAATACATCACTTCACATTTTTTAGGCCTTTAACCTTAGCACCATCCACAGATACAGCACCAGAAGAACCTCTCTCCGTCCACTGCTGCACGGTGAAGGACTTTCGTGACATCTATCACTCCATGGTGGATCCCACGCTACGGATTCCCCTTCATCCCTACAGTCTGGATCTGGGAATGAGGATCAAGCAGCGCTCAACTCTCCCATTTTTGTGAGGAAGAAGAGGCTGATTGATCCATCTGCATCAGAGAGTGGACATCAGTGAAGAGCCTCCACCAAACCGACCCAAGCGAAAGAAGGCCAGGTACTGATTCAATGTGTAAGACACACTTAAAATTACTGCTGTAAATACCGCTGTAAACATGTAGCATAAGCAATGTTTTTCATTATTTTCTATTTTTGATAATCGGTAAGGAATTACTATGGATTTTATTATATTTCTTTTAAATTTGAAATTTCCTATTTCAATTAGTCTGTGATCCTCTTAAAGGGATACTCCACTTTTTTTGAAAATATGCTCATTTTCCAGCTCCCCTTGAGTTAAGTGGTTCAACACTACTCGAATTAAAATTAAACTGAGATCAACAAACCATAGATTAGCTCTAAACTCTGTTTATTTTAATCCTTGTTGGTGCAACCCACCCTGAATCCGGCTCGACGTGACGAGGTCCATACGGTTCTGTTGTCTTTTGACATAACAGTAGGTTAAATCATAACATGAAAACTTTATCGCATGATTTGTGTCATCATGACATACTGTCAAATTATCTAACAGGTGTTTGAAAAAATTATGTAATCGTCCTTGGCTTTTTTCTGGGGTGCATTTTATCCCAGACTGATGAGTTCAGGTGTTTTAAATAAGGAGACATCTAAAACTTTCTGGAAGGGGGTCCTCGAGGACCAGGGTTGAAGAACACTGGTCTAATCAGATTTAATGGATTATGCTAAACTATGCTAAAAGTGCTAGCGCCAGACCCAGAGATCAGCTGAATGGATTCCAAAAAGGTAAAAATCAAGTGTTTAAATTTAAACACAGAATAACAAATCTTAGATTAAAACTTTAACCTGTATTAAACCCTTTATCTGCAATTTATTTTGTCCGCCACGATGAATTTGCCACTGTATTAAACGGCAACAATGTTGACCTTGTCATTCAAAAAGAAAATAAACAGTTAATGCAGGCAAAGGTAATGCAATTTTTGTATTATAAATCACCTACATTGTTAATCTAAAGAGTTTAAAGTAATGGAGCAACAGGATTAAAGATAATCTAATTTTACTGTAAAAAGTTTGGAAGTTTTGATTAAAAATCTCAATTCGATCTTGAAAATTGGCTATTAAAAATTTATATAAACTGATATATTTTCATAAAATGTATGTTGTATAAAATTACTGTAGATGTAGTCTGTATACTAATTGAACACTTCTTTATATCCAACTGTTAAGAGGTAAGAAAAGTTCAAATGTAGTGTAACTGAAATATTGTAAATATCATAAAATGTCTTTATTTCATAAAAATAAAATATAGATGGTGTCACATTGGTCTCAAAGTCCTGCAGTGTTTTTACATTTTGAGTATGATTTCACAAAAATAGGTTCCAGTAAGCTATCATGGCATGTTCCCAAAATTGCCACCAGGGTGGTGTAAAACGCCAATTCACCCTGTGGTCACCCTAGGTACCAAAATACATTTTGCAGTAAGAAATAAGAAAACACGCTTCATGATACAACTAAAATAAGAATGCTGTCTTTAAAAAATCTATTTATTAAATATTTTAATAGATTGTAAAAGGTAAACATAGGTTTAAAGGTTTTAGGCAAAAATACTTTTCCATTTGGTAACTACATTTGCACAGGCTAGGCTATTAACATTTCTACGGCATTTGTTATTTTTAATACATGTAAGCATTGATTTTACTAATACATATTTAAAATTAATAAATTGTATCTATTCACATTAGGTAATGTAGGATAAACATGAACAATTGTATTTAACAGGTGGAGATGAAGGTTGAAAACCTATAGGCTATTTAAAACTGTGTTGTTACTTGTTAGTTCATGTTGCCTTAACTATTGATAATGAACGAGACTTGATGCATTGTAAAGTTTTAACAAGATTTTTAAAATCTGTATAATGTTGTTAAATATGTGAATGTATATATTTCAAATTATACACGAGTACTGTTTTTGACATTTTTTAGCATTACGTTTGGAAAAAGCATCTGTATAAGTAAAAGTCGATTTTTTTTAGGGAATTAACATTTTTGTTTCACAACAACACAAAAACATACAGATATAGTTGCCACACAAACAAAAATGATAATAAATATAAAATTCATGCCTGGAGCAGGCAGGATCTTTGTTGTGTGAACAATGTTGGATATTTTAGATTTCACAGCATCTTTGTCTTCAGACCGAATAGCAAAGAAGATTGTGGCACCATTTTGGATTGTCATGTTAAATGAATGTTGTTCAACTGATCCAGACTCTTGAGGTGAGACCGCAGATGTATTGACTAAAAAAGCATCGCTGAAGTTCAGACGAAGCATTTCATGGTCATTGCTCCATCTGATCTCGTAGGATTTGGCTTAAAAGAAAGAAAAAATGTCAGGAATAATTGATGATGGGCCGTTGAATTATTATTTAATGTTCCTTACCTTATGAGCAGGTTGTTATCACAAAATACAAGATCCTGATCACACTGACAGGGCTTATTTCTGCAATAACAACCTGCTGCCTTTACATTATCCCTTACATACCACTGTTACCACAGACATTGCTAAGAAATTGTTTGGAGGTTGTTTTAAGATATTTATCAATTTTCAAGATTTATCAAAAAATAATACATACTTAACCAATCAGAATAAAGCATTCAACATCCCACTGTTATAAATATAAAAA
This sequence comes from Misgurnus anguillicaudatus, assembly GCF_027580225.2. Classification (NCBI taxonomy): domain Eukaryota; kingdom Metazoa; phylum Chordata; class Actinopteri; order Cypriniformes; family Cobitidae; genus Misgurnus; species Misgurnus anguillicaudatus. Next base: position 14,177,204 of record NC_073360.2, on the reverse strand, counting down.
TAATTCATATGCAGATTGCAGACTACAGTGTTTTTGTATTTTTTATTTCAGCACTAAAGACTAAGTTAAATCATTTCAATTCTCAATTTCTCAAACATTATTATAGCAAAATCTGCTTTACCTGTTCCCAGGTCAAGATCCTCTCCTGGAGCCGTCCAGGTGAGAAATACAGTGTCTTCCTTGATTTCAGCTTTAAGATCTGTGATTTTGTTAGGAGGGTAATTTGGTGGTTTTGTGTCTGAAATGAAAGACACCTCAAAACTTTCTCCAGTGGCTGTTCTGGTAAAGTTTTCTACCACAAGTGGTTGTTCATTAACTGGAGGCGTTGGCAGGTTCGGATTCACTTTATCTAAAAAAAAAAAGGAAACATGTAATTTCCATGCACGTTTCTTTCAAAGCCTGTGTAGCTAATTCTAACAGAGATATACAGGAGTTTATAAAAATTATAAATCAAATCGGTTCACATTATGCTCTGCAGTATTATAAGTTGCATAATTGGGTATATCTGAATTTAAAAGGAGCCATCTACCCACATAATTTGGAGTAAATTGATAAAAATTGTCTTATTTACTATTTTATAATTTGATGATGCAGTTTTGGATCCACCGGCAGGTTCGCAGAGTTAAGGGGGTTTTAAACAAGATGTATACCAATGTGAATTGCAAAAGTTATAAGTTGAAGGCCCGGATAACCCCACTGCTGAAGAAACCCACACTCAATCCTGCTATGCTACAGAACTACAGACCCATTTCTCTTCTTCCCTTCATTGCCAATACTCTTAAACGCGTGGTGTTTGACCAACTCTCCTCTTTCTTCACACAAAATAACCTCCTGGATAGCAATTAATCTGGTTTCAAAAGTGGTCACTGCACTGCTCTCTCAGTCATTGAAGCCCTAAGGCAGGCAAGAGCAGCCTCCAAATAATCTGTGCTGATCTTACTGGATCTATCTGCCGCTTTTGACACAGTCAATCACCACATCCTCCTGTCGACCCTCATGGCTATGGGTATCTCTGACACAGCGTTTCTATGGTTCAAGTCGTATCTCTCCGGTAGGTCATTTAGGGTATCCTGGAAGGTTATGTCTCCGAACCCCAACGTCTCGATACCGGTGTGCCTCAAGGCTCCGTGCTTGGACCACTGCTCTTTTCGATATACATGACATCCCTGGGTTATGTCATTCAAAAACATGGCTTTTCCTACCACTGCTATGCGGATGACACTCAACTCCACTTGTCATTCCACCCTGATGATCCCACGGTTTCTGCCCACATCACAGCATGCCTGAGGGACATCTCACTCTGGATGAAGGATCACCATCTCCAGCATAACCTTGCCAAGATAGAACTGCTTGTCATATCATCTGAACAAAAGATTCATAACAACCTATACATAAAGCTAGGTTACTAGGACGATCACGCCTTCCAGCACAGACAAAAACCAAGGAGTGGTCATTGATGATCAGATTAGCTTCACAGAACATGTTGCTAGCACCGCCTGCTCGGCTTGTGGTGCCATCTCAAAAAGGCAAGAAAACATTATCGCGCACCTTCTCTGGAGCTGTTCCACAACTTTGGAATGATTTGCCGGTCGCAAAACAATTTGCTGACTCTTTAGCTGAATCAGCTAAAAACCCATCTCTTCTGCTATTACCTCACTTACTAAAATAGGACTTATCTTTCTATATTTTCTTTTTTCTTTATCTCTATCTGTACATTCTTACAAAAAATACTAACTACCCCTTGACTATGTATACTGTGTTAGACTTGATGAGACTATTTCCAGTGCACTTATGTATTGCTGTTCTTGTGTTGCTATAATTGCTTCTACTGTTTACCTCATTTGCAAGTCCCTTTGGACAAAAGCATCTGCTAAATGACTAAATGTAAATGTAAGAGGAAAGTAGTGGGACATCTGACCGACAACAACCCGAGACAGAGAGGGTGGCATCCAGGCCCTAACCAACAACAAAGGCTGCCCCCTCCCACATCCTCCTGCAGCAGCACCCTGGAGGAGAAGCTAAACAGCTTCTTTGCCCGGTTCAAGACTACCACTACACACCTGCAGTCACTGCCTCCCCCTGGCTCCGGCACGACACCTCTCTCTCTTCAGGAGCATGAGATGAGGAAGAACCTGAGAGCAGTGAACACTAGGAAAGCTGCTGGTCTCGATGGCATTTCGGGAGAGGTGGTTAAAGGATGTACAGACCAGCTGGCAGGGATCCTCACCAAAATCGTCAGTATCTCCCTTACACATCCCACCGTCCCCACGTGTCTGAATGCCTCTACCATCATTCCCATTCCCAAAAAACTGCCATAGACACTCTTAATGACTACAGACCCATCGCTCTGACGTTTGTAATTATGAAGAGCCTGGAACGATCAGTCTCCCAGCACATCAGAGACTGCCTCCCTCCCTTCTTCGACCCCTACCAGTTTGCCTACAGGGCAAACAGGTCCATGGGGATGCCATCACCCTCACACTCCATACAGCACTGAGCCACCTGGAAAACAAGAGCAGCTATGAGAGGATGCTCTTCGTGGACTACAGCTCAGTGTTTAACACAATCATACCGGACATTCTTTACAGTAAACTGATAGAGCTACAGATCTCCCTCCCCACCTGCAATTGGATTAAAAACTTTCTGTCGAGCCGCCCACAATGCGAGAGACTCGGCCCACGCCACTCCTCCACACTCACACTTAGCACTGGTTTTCCCCAAGGCTGCGCTTTGAGCCCTCTGCTGTATGCACTGTACACCTACGACTGTTCTCCAACTCACCCAACCAACCACATTATAAAATATGCGGACGACTCCACAATGGTTGGATGTATCTATGACGGGGACGAGACTGCATATAGGGCAGAGGTGAAGGATCTGTCGCGCTGGGGCTCAGACAATAACCTGAACATCAGGTTAGAAAAGAGACAAATTCTGGATTTCAGGAAGCACAAACAGGACTACACTCCCCTCCTCATAAATGGAGACCGGGAGGAAATTGTCACCACCTTCAGGTTTCTGGGCAACCACATCTCTGCTGACTACCCCTGGACCTACAACATTAGGGCCCTGATTAAGAAGGCTCAGCAGCAGCTATACTTCCTGCGTTTCCTCAGAAGACCAATCTGGACACAAAGCTGCTGCTGCCTTTCTATCACTCTTCTGTGGTGACATGAAGGCAGTGCAGAGGGTCATTAAAACTGCCCTGCCCAATCAACACTAGCAGGCTGACGAACAGCTTTTTCCTCTGGGCCATACAAACTGCTAAATTCACTCTATTCTACAATATTTTGGTATCTGTAATTTTGAACTTTAAATTTTACATGATTCAGCATACATGCTACTAGGTGTAATAAGCACCACATGACTAATAAGCACCACATGACTGCCATATTGGCCAGCACAACATGAACAACAATTACTGATCGCCCCTTCAAGATCTAAAATTTTCTTATGAGAAGTACTGCCAGTTTTAAGTTAAATAACACTGGTTTACCATTCACCACGCCACTCTTCCCGTGGAGAGTAAACCTGGATTGTCCATCTTTATTCCTCACTCGCACTTTCAAGCTGCTTCTACCCTTCACTAATTTTGTGAAATATCTGGAATAGATCCCATCATCTTTAAAAGCGTCGGCTCCTGCAAGACATAAAGTTAATTTGTTTATTTACATTTTAAGAAGAGTTTGTGCATAGGAAAAGAATGATAGGACTTACCTGCACCATTATCCAGGAGTTGTATTATCTCTGGGGCCCCAGTTTCGGGCTCCAGTGTGGCCCACACCTCAGCATTAACTATAGATCTGTAGTTTTGACTAACTTCAGCAAACACAATCATCGGTTTACTGCCGTCACTAAACTGCTGGTTGACATGGGCTTTGACAATGATAGGAGGAACATCATCACGTGCTGCTTGACTGGTTGAGGTTATAGTCAAAGACTGAGATTGTCCACTCAGAATACTGTACTTCCAGTCACCAGGCTACCCAACACAAGAAAAAGGGGAATCTTTAGGACTTTGGCAAAACACACATTATCTTATGAAAATGATTACTGATATAGGCTACTTAAATAGTTAAAAACGTTTTTAATTGTATTTTAGTAGCACAAATGTTTTCTAGCTGATGGTTTAAACTATAAACTTAAGCCATAAACTCATATACAACGTCAGAAAATTGTCCATATAGCTGTCACTGGGGCAGTTCCCTTTAAATAGGTCCTTATATGTACCATTTGGGAAAAAATAAATTTGGTACCATGGTACATTTTAGGTACTAAATGTACATTTTGAGGTACTAATATAAACTCTTTGAGTTGGTCATATAAACAAGGATTAGGCCTAAATCTGGTTTAAATCAAAGCTTATTTAATAATTCTGTTGCACCAAACTTTAAACCTGTTTTAAAATAATCAGGGTTATATTTAAACTGTCATTACCGGTATCTTTAATCCTGTTGCTCCATTACTTTAAACTCTGTTTTAAATCTCAGTTAGGAATTAACTTTAAACTTGCATATGAGGAGGTTTACATTTTTTTACAATTAAATGTGTGGCTAAATAATCAGAAACAGACACCCAGAGCGTGGTGGCGCTATTCAAAGATGCATTTATTATAACGTCTCAGATTAAGTTTGGCGGCTCAAAAAGATTATTAACAGCACCGGTGAAATCTACCGACGCTCGTATGCGCTTCTCCACAGTCACGCATACTCCAGTCAGAAACTAAAGGGCAGTGAATGAACAGACACACAGCGCGCTTCATGACAAATGCGTCGGCACATCTTGTTCATTATATCACAATATCTGAACTTCGCAATATTTCCTACTTCCTGCTTCGCTACTGTTCAGATGCTTTTACTTGCGCTCTGTGCTTTGCTGTGCTCTGAACTACCAGCAATTCAGCACAGTGCTCAAACTAAACAATTGGGCACTCACACTAAAACTACAAATTCCTGGAACTATATTGATATTTGGAATATTCAACAACTTGGGGAATTTGTCATAGCGGTCTACCAGTCTGCTATCGCCGACAGTTGACAATCCTAAAACAGGACAACACAGCTGCCCACACTCAAACATCATTGTGGTCCTTCTCAACATAAAGCTGGTGAGTCCTGTGAACCTGCCTTTAAACAGGTCATAGTGTGCTCAGAGAAACCTAAAGTAATTGAGGACACAAACCGATGGCATAAACAGGGTGTGAGACCCAAAAGTGACCAAGACATTAGACTGTCACGGGTGTCACAAATTGCTGCATTAGCATCATCTACCCCAGATATGGGTACAACTGGCGTAGCCAATATTGGTATTTTACCACACCCTGTACGGCTTGAAAATAGATTTGAAGCACTTATGAGTTTGGGTGAAGAATCCCCAAATGTTAATGGACACAGAACACATCAGCCAGTAGCTTACAGAGCTAACAGACGCTCAATATCATACAGGCAGCGGCGCTCAACTCAGACAGAAGCCGAGCCAAGCACACTAATAGTGGGTGACTCTGTTATCAGAAACATTAAAAAGCAAGGCTACCCGTACATACGGTTTTCTTCGGGCAACGGTTTCTGATGTTAACAAGGAACTTTGCAACATTCTGATGAAACATAAGTCTGTCAGTCGGATTGTCATACATGTGGGAAAGAATGATATTCGGAAAAAGCAGTCTGCACTCCTTAAGGGGGATTTCAATTAACTTTTTGAAACACTTGCAAAAATGAAAGTTCAATCATTCATCAATGGACCTCTCCCAGCCCGAGGAACAAATATGTTTTCTTGGCTACTAAGTTTAAATTCAGGGCTGCAAAAAACCTGCACCATGAGAGGACTGAATTATATTGACAATTTCAATATCTTCTGGAATCAAAGGCAACTTTTTAACACAGATGGTATCCACCCAAACAAACTAGGTGCTAGGTTGCTTAAAGACAATATCTTTTTCTTCATGCATCATCCATCAGCTGAGTCTGCCAGTCCACTACTAAACGTCCAAAGTGACCACAGGATTTTTCAGGGAAAATGGAGAAACTGGTATTTGCTGGAACAAAGCTCTCCCACTCTATTGCTGCGAGTCCCCAAATATCAAGAAACGGCGGGCTCCTCGACCACCAAAGCCTTCGGGCCCAGCCTGCCCTCCCCCTCCATCTTAGAGAGCACTCCAACCTCTGCCTCAACGTCAATGATCACACCAGCCCTCATCTGCAAACAGCACTGGTAACTGATATGTGTTGGGTCCCAGCTACGAAAGCAGTAACAATCATAAATGTTTTCAGAACAAGCGGGAGCCAAATGTCCCTTTAGCTTTCCCTATTGCTGTCCTGATATGGGATAGAAAGATGAAGGCCCTCTCCAGCCACACGGCAATTCTATCTTATCTACTGCCTATGAGACATCATTCTGAGATTGATACAGGGCTTTATTCAAAGATGCCTTTCAATGCAAGCAAGTGTTACTTGGTGATAACCAGTCTTTTGAATATATGTGTATTTGTGACTTTAAAGCTCCTCTGTGTAGGATCTACTCCCGTCTAGCGGTGAAATTCTGAATATTACTTTCTAGCCCCCCCCCCCCCCCCATTCGGAACGTGTTTTAACTAGTACGGTGGCCGTGTCATGGCAAGGTTAACATGGCTTCCAGTAGCTACAAAGCAAAAGCAATGAAAAAAAAGAACAATTTGCAATGTCCTTTGCCTGTGATCCGTCAAAGCGCACAGATTTATGTTAAACATGGAAAAAGTCTGATTTTCATGATATGTCCGCTTAAAATCACATACAAAAAGCAACCATAAACGTAGCTTAGACACTCCTTTTTCATCGACGCGAGGAAAAATATCCCAGGGGCTGTTACACTTGGTATTAAGATGTGTTTTCGTTGATCGGATCACAAGTGGACGAGAGAGACACATCACGTTTACACCTGGTGTTTAAATCCGTCTCTTTTTGTCCATTTTCGATCGCTTCTCTCCAGATTACTGAGGAGATGGTCTGTGGACGAGTCCCTCTCCTGTCATTTAATCATGAGCGGGAGTAATGACGTGTTTAAATGGACGCGAACTAATATTATGTCAGAGTCCAATGCTTATGTTTTAAGTAAACATGTTACATGTCCGTGTATATTTAAGAGCTTTCTCTGATATTGGTGAAATAAGATCACTCAACTTTCACACGCTTGTAAAACGAAAGACGCGCAGATCAGCGGCGTTAGTTTTATCAATGAAAGGCTAAAAATAGGGCTGTCACCGTGTGTTTGTGCTAGAGGTCAGAAAAGATGAAAAACATTTATCTCAGTACTTCAGATTACATAAATGGGTGGAGAGACGTGTGGCTGTTTGAACACATTAAACCACATGCGTGTTTACACTAACAAGTGTTATGCATAACCATGCTATAATTAGCCAAAGAACGATAAAACTTCCATTTTACAACATAGACTGTATAGACATTACTCCAATATTGACTTTGGTCTTGTTGTTTTTCCTGTCGCGTTGTCGTTTTAAATCCTCTTTTTGCTTCCTTGGCGACTTGTTTTAATGTCCTCGAAAATAGGTCTTCAACAGGCTTTCAAATCTGCCTCAAATCAAAGCATTAGATCGCGGGATCATCACGGTGTGGAGCTGTTGTTGAATCCGAAGGATTCAGTTTACACAGGTCGCATATGCCGGCTGCATACGTCATCAAGCCTGGTTTATTTAAATTAACTGAGCATTACATTCGCAAGTCATAAGCATATTACATCCATTTACAATTACCTAAGAATAATTGTCAGCTTTGTAATTGTTAATATTCTGAAATAAGACTGTCTTGATGACGTATACCGCCTACACATGCAACCCCGGGAGGCCTCAGCTAGCGGCCAGCGTGAGTGTAGTCTGAAAGCGCGAAAGGCGGAGCTTGAATTTCAGGAATGTCCCTCGTCGGCGAATGCATTTCAAAGATGGAGGCACAACATGAATTTAGCCAGTCGAGCGACTCGACCGTATGTATTTTAAATAGCAGATTCTGAAGCAGAATACTTTGATTAGTGGTTGGAAGTAATTACACATGAATGAGCACATGCTTTTGAAAGAAAACATGGGGTTTTGCTAAGAATTAACTCAAAAAAGTACACAGTGTAGCTTTAAAAGGCACACCACGCACTCTATTTACAATTATTTATAGACCTCCCAAATACACCTCAGCATTTGTTGATGAATTCACAGAACTTTTATCAACAATTTCCTCTGAATTTGATTATTTTGGTATTGCTGGAGATTTCAATATTCATATAGACAATGCAGAAAACAATACTCCGATTGAACTGTTAAATGTTTTAAACACTTTTGATCTGACCCAGCACGTGCAAGGTCCTACACACAATGGACACACTCTTGTTCTGCTTATTAGCAAGGGTCTAAACATTTCATCCACTGTTAACAAGGATGAAGCGCTATCTGACCATTTCTGTGTTTACTTTGATTTATTGATCTGTCCTGCCACTGATGCTAGATCTGTCTATGTCAAAAAAAGGTTCATAAATGAAAACACCAGTGAGGTATTTATGAATGCTATATCAATGTTGCCAATATCATCTGACTCTGTTGATGTTCTCTTTGAAAACTTTAACATAAAAGTTAAGAATGCCATTGATGGTATAGTTCCAGTAAAGGTCAGGATGATCACTGGCAGACGTAAAGCACCCTGGAGAAACCCAACAGCAGTACAGCGCATGAAAAGAACATGCAGAAAAGCTGAACGTATGTGGCGGACAACAAAACTAGAAGTACATTATAGCATCTATAAGGACAGTCTTCGTGCTTTCAATGTAGAACTAGGCACAGCTAGACAGACCTTCTTCTCCAATATTATAAACAACAACACAGACAACACTCAAACTCTTTTTGCTACTGTAGAGAGACTAACAAACCCCCCAAATCATGCTGACAACAAATGCAATGAGTTTGCAACCTTTTTCTTTGAGAAGATCAGTAATATCAGAATGGCGATCAATACACGTTGATTATCACATTGTGGGGACCAATTGTCCCCATAAAGATAGGAATACCAGTGTTTTTGTGACCTTGTGGGGACATTTTGATAAAGAGCTGAAATCAACTTAACCATTTATTCTGAGCTGTCTTTCCATGGCTTTCCATCCACTTAACACAATGCAGGTGTTTTTAGTAATAAAATTAGAAAAATTGTCATTGGGAGAAACTTAAACAATACTTAAACAATGCCAATGTCATATGCCAAACCTGAATAAACTGCATAAAATAAACGATAAAAAATAAATTCGTGATGTGCCATCAGTTGTGGTCTTGACCGGTTTTGAAACAAAATTCCGAGTCCTCTTTGTCTGAGACCAAGACGAGACCGAGTAAAAAAGCGGTCGATTCCAAGATGAGACCAAGACCTTTAAAAAGAACTACAACACTAATGAACCCTATTTGCAAAACATTACAGACAGTGATTTGCAAAACACTAAACACAGTTGTATACATCAGACACAGACGTATATGAGGATGTCACTGACAGTCAAATGACCACACCTATGAGCCAATCTATTAATCACAGCCATCAGGTACACAAACACATGATTGCTTAATTGTGGACACACCAATCAGGTTTAAGCACTATAAAAATGCAGCAGGTAGGTTCACCTGCCTTCAACCAAAATGGAAAGAGTCAAAAGAAGAGTGAAGGTGAGCGGAGTACAACGAGGAAGAGAAGAAGGTAGAGTAAGAGACAGAGGAAGACCTGAAGCAGGAGCTGAGAACCACTTTTAGTGCTATATAGCACTGTTTGTTTTTAGAGTGTGTGTAGTGTTTGGTGAACATAGTTGCACTTTCTCTGTGTACTTCATTTACAGGACTTTAGACTTGCTAAACGTGTTTTAGGTTAGCAACAGCAGTGTGTAACTGGTTCAAAAAAACTAAAGTCATATGAAATGTGTGTGTTTCGTATGGTAACAAAATATTGTTTTTATAAAGTTGTCTATAGTTTTGACAAAAGTGTTCCATTTTGCAAATGATTTTGCAAAAGTGTTGTGCTACTTTGGTGTGTTAATTGTGTGTAGTGTTTTAACAAACTGGGCCTTGTTTTCAAAATTGTGCTTAACCAATCGTAAAAAAAAAAAAAATTTAAGTGGTGCAACACAACTCGAATTAAAATTAAACTGACATCAACAAACCATAGATTAGCTCTAAACTTTGCTTAATTTAATCCTTGTTGGTGCAACCCACCCTTTAAGTACAAAGGTAAAGCCTCAGTGACAGATAGGGCCAATTTTGTAACATTTTTTTCCTGACGATGTACAGTAAAAGTCATACCTCGGCAGTTCCTGGAATTTTTAGTGTGATTGTCTTCGCTGTTGTATCTGAAATCATATCACTCAAACTGTAGATGTACCCACTTGGCGACTGTATGTAAGCAGTGGATAAACTACTTTCAAATATGATTAAAAAGCTGGTTTTGTTACCAACAGTCGGATCCACTGATACAGTTCCATTAAACCAGCCAGCTGTTCTTATTCCAGCACTCTCAAGCTGCAACCAAGAAAGAAAATGAGAGCATTAACACACATAATATAAGACTGGATTCACACTGATGCCTGATTTCAATTTTGTGCCCCATGAAAAAAAATCACTTGAAAGTCACTTGAAATATGTAGTGTAAACGTGGGCTTAAACATTGTTTGGAAAACTAATCTCGTTCGAAAAGTGCTTGAGTTTCAGCATGTCCCCCACAACGTCTGATATTCTATATACCGATTTTGACGGGATTAAAGTTCACAGGCTGTGCTGGACTTTAAACTGTGGTTTAAAGAAGGACTTTTATTTTGATATTTGTTTTACTTTTCCATAGTTTTCCTATTGTTTCCTGGTTTAAGAGGAAGTAGGCCATATTACTTTAGTGCTTTAGTTGTACAAGGTACTCCATGTGGTTGCAGTCATCCAGCTTCATCATGCAGCCTTGGCAAGGTTTTAGACGAGCACTGACAAATTGTATCCCCCATGTTGACACGAATGACACCAGACTCCGCCAGTCGGAGATCACCAAAGATGCTATTAAAGAGGTGTGTGAAATTGCAAAAACAATGTCAGACAATGTAACAGGCTCTGGTCCTCTCCCCGCCTACTTAGTAGATTAGTGTTACTTCATGGCTGGATTTCAAAGTGGTGCCCACAGCATAACATAGGGTTGTTAGACAATTGGAAGCATTTCCATGGGAGACCTGACCTGCTAAAGAGAAATGGCCTCCGTCCGTCCCGGGAAGGAAGTGCTATATTCTCTAGAAATCTGACCAATAGTCTTACTTGTGATATTGTCTGACTATCTAGGGCCCAGGTCAGGAAACAGACAGATCGGCTTACCCGTCCATCTGTTAGCTGCCTTGACATGTCAAGATCACATATATCCCAGCACATAGAGTTTATCTTACCAGAGTATTAACACATTTCGACTTTGTCTGTTCCTCGAACAAACAAATACAGAGCACCGTTTACCTCCTTTTGTACAAATCTTATTAATATAAAATTTGAAAACAATACATTAACAGATAAAACTCAAATGTTAAAATTCGGCCGCCTTAATATTAGATCGCTTACCAATAAAGAACCTATTATCAATGAAATATTACAGACCAAAACTTAGATGTGCTCTGCTTAACAGAAACCTGGCTTAAAGCAGATGATTACATTAGTTTAAATGAATCCACCCCACAAGACTATTATTATAAGCACGACGTCGCTTAAAGGGGAAAGAGGGTGGTGTAGCTGCAATCTACAATAAATTATTCAAAGTAAACCATAAATCTGAGCTAAAATTTAATTCATTTGAAAGAATGTTGTGGAACTAACCGATCGTAATAACAAAAAGCTTTCATTCATCTTAGCCACTATCTACAGACCTCCAGGTCACCACACAGACTTTGTTAAAGAAATAGCAGATTTCCTGTCTGAGCTAGTAGTCACTGTAGATAAAGCTCTTATCGTTGTGGACTTTAATATCCACGTTGATACCACAAAAGATGCATTACGACTAGCGTTTATAGATGTTCTAAATGCTCTCGGTATTAAACAAAATGTGTCAGGGCCCACGCATACCCGTAAACACACATTAGACTTAATTCTGTTACTTGGGCTCAATATTAATGACATCAAAATATCACCTCAGAGCGATGCTGTTTCAGACCACAGCATTGTCTCGTACACCATACTCTTAAATAGGATCACACAGTCCACAACATGCTACCGATTAGCCAGAACAATAATTTCCACCACTAAAGATAGCTTTATTAGCACTCTTCCGGACCTGTCCCAGATGAAACATGCATCAGATAACGAAAGAAACGAAGAAAACGAAACTCTCCACAGCAGTCCCAGACGTAGTACTGAAGCGAAATGAAAATTAAGCGGAAGCACGTAGGAGGGTGGAGCCAGGCTAGGAAGCCGTTGCTCCCATTCGGAAAAAGATAATTAAAGAAAAAACGCCAGCTCCATGGTATGACCATCATACTGCAGCCCTTAAAAAGGTAGCTAGAAAAATGGAACAACATTATTGAAGCACAAAGATAAAGGTATGGTGTGCAGCATGGAAAGAAAATGTTCAACACTACAGACAGGCTATAAAAACTGCCAGATCTACCTATCTCAGCAACTTCATTAAAGAAAATCATAATAACCCGCGTTTCCTCTTTAGTACAGTTGCGAAACTGACCAGAAACAAAGAACAAATAGAAACCGATACTAAATTTCAACACAGTAGTAAAGCCTTCATGAACTTCTTTACTAACAAAATTACGGTTATTAGTGAAAACATTGTAGCTAGGCAAGGAGCCACCACTCTACCCAGTAGTACATTTAATACTAGATTACCATACAAACATCTTGAGTCATTTAAGGCTACTACAATAGAGGAGCTCTCTAAATTAGTAACTTCATACAAATCATTGTCCTGTATATTAAACCATTCCCACAAAATTACTAAAAGAGGTATTCCCTGTGGTGTCAGACCCAGTATTAAATATTTTTAACTCATCACTAAAACTATTGCATGTTCCAACAGCCTTCAAACTAGCAGTTATTAGACTGCTCATTAAAAAAACCACACCTTGACCAGGGAGATCTTAATAACTCAAATCTCTCTTTTCTTTCCAAAATATTATAAAAGGTAGTGGCAAGTCAGCTATGTTCATTCTTAGTGAATAATAGTACGTATGAAAAGTTCCAATCAGAATTCAGGCCCCACCATAGCACAGAGACAGCACTGCTTAAAGTTACAAATGACCTTCTTTTAACATCCGATCGTGGTGAAATCTCAATCCTTATATTACTAGACCTTAGTGCAGCCTTTGACACAATAGATCACACAATCTTACTCAATAGACTAGAAAACTATGTTGGCATCAGTGGTCAGGCGCTAGCATGGTTTAGATCATATCTAACCAATCGTTATCATTTTGTTTTGTAAATGAGGCAGGGACATTAGGTAGAATGAGGCAGGGACATAGGGTCCACAAGGTCCGCCATCAGATTAATGGACCACATGATGCTCCCTTTGCCCAAAAATTTGATCTTGGATGGGTTGATGTTGGAGACGTGTGTATTGGAGGTGCTCATTGACCTGCTCATGTAGAAGTTTTTAATTCCTCTATACTTAAGAGTGGTCGCCCCAGTTTCTTTTGGCCATGTGAAAGTCAGTTACTTGTAAAAGAGCAGTATGGCACCAAACTTCAGTTTCAAGATTATCTTGCATCAAAAGTTGTAAGTGCTTCAGCAACATGTTCAAGTGAAAAGCTAGACCAATTAATTTTTGCTCGTACATCCACCGATCACAAGCTTGCACTATCAGTGGATAATGACAGGTCCCTTCGCATAATGGACAAATCGTTATATCAAGATGAATCCAATGGCTGGGTGACTCCTAGAAGAAGGCTTCCAAATAACAACGAGTACAGTGGCCGCTCATGACTGCTGTTCCAAGGGCACAAATTCAAAATATGTGTTCAGAGTGTTATGTGTGTTGCTTGTGTTTTGTCAAAATAAGTGCCTGCTGCACACGCAGGCGTGTATTTGTATGTGGGTGAAGCCTCTGCAGGCCAGCAGAGGAAGCCATGATGGCTCTCATTACCTCATCAGAATAAGGCATTTTTTGCCTTATATATATGACGCTTCCTGTTTCTCTGATTTCGCCATACATTAGTCGCCTCGCCATGGTGTAGCGTTCAACATATCAAAAATCCCTTAGAAATTTAGCAAGTACAATGTCTCAACATTATGTTCACCACATTTGGTGTCAATTGCATGAATTCCCTAGGAGGAGTATTTAAAAGTTCACCGCATGCACTTTTGAAAACAATCCAGAATGCCCGACCTCCTGTTGGGTGGAGCTAATAGGTTTCAGTGCGAAAGTTGTTCGGCTCAATGAGATCTATATACATATTAACTCTTGTACATGTGCGTACATGTTGCCCGCTCTGTGCACCAATGTTTGTTTTTGCATTACAGAGGGTGCTACAGAGCCCTCCTGCCACGGCCGTGTTCCAGCCTTTGCCCGGTCCTAATGACCAATGACTCTGGTGTCTGTGCCAAATTTCAAGAGTTTGCAAGCATGTTAAGGCACCCAAAGTCCCCAAAAGTGTTAAAAAATATATAAAAATAGCTGCAAGCAGTGATGGCGGGCTCTCGCACGTCTTTTTATTGCTATACGGTGCCTCCCAGAAAACAATGCACGGTGCATCAAGTGAGTAAATATCGGTGGACTATTTTATGTCGCTACTGACCCATTTGGCGACTGCAGGTAAAAGTAACCCCTAACATTTTAGATGAACGGGCCACTAGTGAGCCACTCAATAGACACCCCTGTGATGTGTGTGGCAAATTTCAAGTTAATCAAGAGCCTTAAATATGCCTGAAATAAAAGCAAACACTGACGCGATGCCATGGCAACAGCGTTCAAAATATCAAAAATCCGTCCAAGTCCAATGTCTCTGCATTATGTTCACTAAGTCTGGTGACAATCGCATGAATCCCATAGAAGGAGTATTTAAAAGTTGACAGCATGCAACTGTTAGCCTGAAATATGCCTGAAAATAAATATAAAGTTTGACGCAGCATTCGAGATAGCAGAAATCCGTTCGCAACTTAACAAGTGCAAATTCTCAATATCATGTTCACCACGTTTGGTGTGAATTGCATAAATTCCCTAGGAGGAGTATTTAAAAGTTCACCACATGCACTTTAAAAATATAAAAAATTGCCAACTTCCTGATGGGCGGAGCTAATAGGTTTTAAGCGAAAGTTGTTCGGGCCAATGAGATCTAAATGTGTACCAACTTTTGTACATGTGCGTATATGTTTGCATGATCTATGAACAAATATTTGTTTTTGCATTACAGGGGCGCTACTGAGCCCCCCTGCCACATCGGTGTTCCAGCCTTTGCCCGAGCCTAATGTCACACAACTCTGATGTCTGTACCAAATCAAAAGTTTTCGAGCATATTAAGGGACACAAAGTTATAAATTCTTAGAAAAACAATAGGACTTAACACCTTTCGGTGCTCGGGTCCTAAATATGTAAAAAATTTAAACCGCATTAGTGCCCTCTTATGGAACGCACAGTGCATACAGCCGTACGGCTGCAGGCGGCACTGTTGTAAACGACCCCTTAGTGACACACTCGAGATAATGAAATGGGTAATGAAGAATGTTTTACCAAACCTGAACTGGTTCTTTTGTGTAGTCTCCAGTTGGTATTGTAAGTGAAGCAAATGCATCCACTAACATATTGGAGGTTAAATCATCAGTGGCTATGATAAATTTCCCTCCTATTTTCAACATGAAACATATAGCAGAAATTAGCATTGGATAAACTCACACTAACATAAACTAACACTTACAGGATATGTTTTATACTTATTAATGTTGATGAACAACACCTATGACTACTATATGCTTGAGTGAACTTCAAATGTTTGTGCTGTGTCACTTACCAGTCTTGTCTGCCATGTGCTTCAGAGCTTGGGCAGCAGCTGTACCCAAAGCTATCGTGTGTATAATGGCACCACTTTGTATTGCACCTTGAACACAAGTATTGAGGTCATCTGACACCTCACCATCAGTGAGAAATATAATTTCATCTCCTAATACATCCAAATTGTCCGCTTTAAGTACCTGATGGTTTGAAAAAAGAAATGCAGAGCACTGACATTGAACATTTATACTTTACACATCACCAACAATACAAAATGTATATGAATACAACTAACAGGGCACCTCTAAGCCTTTAAAGAGGCCTTTACAGATGTTTGTTGATCCACCTGCTCCGGTTGGCAATGATTTGATCAGCTCCTTTCTTGTGGCCTCATTGTCAATGCGAGTCAATTTTTTAAGAATGTAAGCTTCACTGCTAAAGGTTACGATTCCCACATAGGCTTGATCTTCGATGATGTACTGCAGGAAATGTGTGGCGGCTTGCCACTGTCGAAGAATCCTAGAGCCCTTGAAAATGAATTCAAATTAAATGTGTCAATCAAATTTAATGTTTGGGTTTCAAAGCAGTTTGTCAATTTGATTCTGGTTCATTAATATACAATGCATAAAACAGGAGCGGTCCTAGACCCTTTTTAGGGGGGCTCCAGCCACCTTGTCTGTCATCTTTGCCCCCCTAAAATTAGTCTTTATATTTCTACCAAACTATCAAATATATTTTTCTGAAGTTTTATTTATTTGTATAAACAATTTATTTGAAGATAATAATTAAAATAACGCAAAATGCAAGACATTTAGATGAAAAAGAATGACAAGTTTTGGAAGCATTTGATTAGCTTTGCTGTTCTGTGCATGTGTCGTAACTGCCAGTGGAGTAAAGTCAGAGTGGAGGAAAGCGCGAGCGCCTGTGCTACAGGTCACCCAGAGGCAGCTGCAAACTTAAAATCATTGTTTCATAAAATATCCAGTGTGGAAACTCAGAAGGTATTTTCGCTAATGTTTTAATTTGTATTCTAGCCTGTATGAGTGCAGGCATGTCTGCAAAATATCTAAGAATATTTGGCGTCTTAAATGAGCTAATATTAGTTGTCCCCTGTTTATAATTCAAAATTGCTTTGCAAACTGAAGCCGTGGCGTTTTTAGTTTACCGTCATTACACATTTTGCAATACAAGGTCTATATTTTTGCCTTTTTCTGGTTAACAGTAATACTAGCTGTGAATAATATTATGCTAAGTTTTCAAATGTCCAATTGAAAAATTTGTCATTTTGAGTTTAACCCACGATCCACTGCCATCCCACATAGGCTACGCACGGACACACACACACACACAAACAAACAAACAAACAAACAAACAAACAAGCACACCTGGCATCCCTACTGAAAAATCCAGCTAAGACCAGCATAAACTGGTGAGCTGGTTTTAGCTGGTCTCCAGCTTGGTTTTAGCTGGTTTTGCTGTTGTATGAAGCTGGTCCAGCTGTGTTTTGGTCACTTTTTAAGCTGGTCTAGCTGGACTTAGCTGGTCAGACTGGAACACCAGCTGGCCCACCAGCATGACCAGTTTGTCAGCTGGGAGGACCAGCATAAACCACCTTAATCCAGCTAAAACCAGCTACCATCCCATGCCGGTCTCAGCTGGACCCCCCAGCAGGGATGTAACAAACCCAATGCACTCACACATTTTGTATATGAAACACACAAATAAGATAGACTACAAGCATGCATGATACATCTGGAAAGTAAAACTGACTTATAATGTATAATGAAAAGTACAGTCTGACTCGTATAAATTTAAATTCTCATATAAATTGTTAGTAGGGGTGCGCGGGGCAAAAACTAACACAGGGTTAGTTGTAACATGGACCGTTTACATTGTTGCACATGCTTGAGCGATTTTTTTCCACTATTTATCTTCACGCTGCCAGAACACCGGCACCTGCAAATTTTTGGAAAAGTTTTATGATTTTCCAAAGAGTTATTGAAGAAAGAGTGTTTTCGTGTCATGTAAGTAAAGTTTTCCTCATATTTTTTGGGGGTTTCTGAGTTGGGTGTGTAAGTTACCAAAACCAAAGTTATGTTTTTTGCAGCGATTTTTTCTTTTGCACTGACACCTACACCCTCTGTGCCTACTGCTGTGCTGTTTCCTGAGCCCTCTGCACTCAATCCTGTATTTAGCCCAGTTACGATCAGGCCCTTCCCAAAGGCAGGGCAAAGGAAGAGTGTTGTCAAGGGAAGGAACAAAAACAATTAGCACTATTCTCACAGACACATCAAACAAACTGGCAATAGAAAAAGAAGAGGAGAAAAGAAAGGCAAAAAATACAAGCAAACTGTTTGATAAATGTCTTTTTTGCTCATTTTTTGTTTGTTAAATGTTGTGTGGCTCGTTAAGTTGTTTTAAATAGGCCACAATAGGCTACTAACAATTAAAGGAAATGTGCCTGTCTTATAAATAAAAATAAATTATAATAAAATGAATGGCTAAACTCTGACTTTGATTCTCATTGCCTCAGAATTCGATTTTGAGACTGTAGTCTGGTTTAAACAGACTGTTATTTTTGTCATAATTATGCTGCTTTTTCTCACATATTTAGACATTTGTATCCATTTATAATTGAACTATGATTAGATAAGGGATGAATAATGTAGATACATGTCTATTATAGACAGATATATAAACAATATCCACTTCAAGTATATAGACAAAATAATATTGAAATATTTTGCCTGCAAACTTAATTTTTAGCAAGTGTTACACTAACCCCCTGCCTGTTACAATTAACCTCACCTATGGGGTAAGTTGTAACGTTTGCACTTCTGTTATGTTTGGTGTTATTGTCCAGTAATGGTAAGTACTACAAAAAAAACTTTAAATGTTAATTTGTAGCAGAGAGGTGTGTGTTGCTTGTGTAAAAATATAAATAATCTGACGGAAATATTTTTTGAATGATTCGGGTCTCCACTGCTTTTCTGGTTCTCTCCTCCTCCACCGAAGCATGCACATCCTCCTGCACCAGCCTCTCCCGCTCCCTCCCGCTGGCCAAGTCGTACCGGGTTGCTGTTAGGCTTCCATGTCCGTCTCTGCCTTGCGCTACTGTCCCAAGGATGGCCTTGTGCTTCAGCCGAGTTTCAGCTTGTTGGACTGCCTCTGCTGCCCTCCACTTCCTCCTTGTCCTGACGACAATCCCTGCCCCAGACACTTTCGCATCTCTGGATCCAGAGTACTGCAGATGTTCCCTTGCCCGTGTCACAATGAACTCCTCCCTGACTGAGCTTAAAGGAAGTCTAAGCTTGTTGGTGTTCCCATACAGAGCGATGTTGCTTAGGCTGCGTGGCAGTCCCGGCCATCTGCGTAGATAGCTGCTCACCTTTCGCTCTAAACCAGGGGTTCTCAAAGTCCGGACTCCGGTCCGGATCCGGACCCGATGGGAACTTGATCCGGACCCGCGTCCACTTCATATTACAAGTGCATTAATTTCTATGTGATTGATTAAATGTGTGCATTTGCTACTTAACAAATGCATATTAAACTTGTAAACCATTCGTTTAGGTTTTTTTTTCTTTTTAGATTTAAGAGTATTCCTGGTCCGAAAATAAAACAAATTATTAAAAAATTTCCTGTGTGACGCTGTAGCCATCACACCCAGATATTATGAACAGCTACTTCATGTACTACGGCTTTTGATCACTAAGTCCTTATCAATCTGGAATCACTGTTGGTTTGAGTTGTTTAAAACATGCATTTGAAAAAGCAACACTCGTCAAACATATTCTTTATTATCATGAAAATACCTGAAAATGTTTGAAGAACAGCAATATAAATATATCCTTAGGACATTTCCTGGAGCTGCGTGTGTCTGGTTCTTCGTCTGCAGCGCATATTAAGTTTCTACCCGTGAGCGCCCCCTGGCTTTTCACTGTAATTCATTGAGAAGCATAGCAAGAATCATAAGCCAATTTATAGGCGGTTGAAGCTCATGCGTGCCCATACCATGAGCCTCTACAACCCTCTGAGAATCCATCTTGCTCCTGGCACCGCTGGTACTCTCCTCTTTTGGAATGTGCACTCCCTCAGCATACCTCCATGGCTGGGCAATCCTCCCTCTTCTCCAGATTACCTTCAGGGCCTTCCAGAGTCTGTGTAGAAGCTTTGGGCCGTTCTTATATACCTTGTAAGGCACTCCGCTTGAGCCTGGTGCTGAGCTTGACCTTGCTCTCCTCACCACTTCCTCCACTTAACTCTGGCAGGGCTCCTTCAGGTTGAACTCTACTGTGGGCTAGGGTGGTGTCAGCAGTGCATTGCATGGCCCTAGTGGTTGTTCTCTGTTCGGGTCAGAGTAGGTGGCCTTGAGGTGGTTGTTGATCGTGCCCTTGGGGCAGGTGAGTTGGCCAGTCCTCTTTTGGCCAAGGAGCTGCTTGGTCAACTTGCTGCCCTCTTCTTTGCTCTCTCTTTCCGCCTCCTCTTGTGGTACTCTGCCCTACAAAGGGTCAAAAGTTGTTTCCTCAGGATTACTCTCAGATCTGCTTGGCCAGCTCCCTCTACTTCCCCTGCTGCCTTGTACTGCCTCTTTAGTAGCTTGAGTTCTTCCCTGAGACATTTGATCTTCCTAACTCTGTGGCTTGGAGTGTATGCCGATGGAGTGGGTTTGGGTGTCACAGATCCAAATCGCTCAGCTGCAATGTTCACTATGAGAGTGGTCATCGTTAACAGTCGATGGCCCACATCCCCCTTGGCTGTCACTTCCAGGATCTGTTTCATGTCTTCATCGAACTGGTGCCACTCAGCTCTCTTTGAGGATTGGGTCCACTGTATTTAATATTTCAGGAAATTAATAATGTCTCATAAAAATGAATTAAATATAATATCTCTGTCATTATAAATAGAGTAGACAACTTGGTGAATATTTTTGGCTTTAATTTACTAACGCGAATGAACAATCCCTCTCATAGCACTATAACCCGTTATCATAACACCCATGCAACCCACAGGGAATCACATCTTCTGAGTACACATAAAACTATTATCTCTACTATATTTAGGTTTAATGGTAAGTTATAATGCATTATGGCATATATGACAACACACATGTACACATGTACAAGTCCTCGTGATGAAACCTGCTTGGCGCACCTGCTGTCTCATATGCAAGGATCTGATAAAGCAATATCACAATGTATTACAATTTATTGTTTAGTAGTCCTTAAAATATGTTGGTGGGACACAAAAGAAAGTCTGCTGTCCATAACATCTAAACGGGAACAAACGTGCACATGCAGAGCTGTGATCTTTCAGGCTTTGACGGTTACATAATAAAGTCAAAATGTTCATTGGCGTATATAAATATGTAAAGGTCAGGGACGGATTGGCAGTCTGTGCGTTCTGGAAAAGATCACTTATATGCTGCTACGTGTAAAAAAAAACGAGCAAGAAGAGTCAGCCTACTAGCCGTGATTGGTCCACGGATTCCCGGAATTCGCGAGTCTGAGCATCCACAGCCTGGTCATGATGAGGGACAGACAGAGTTAACTTCACATCAGCAAGAGGTCCTGTAAGTGCCAGTAGTAGCTGGACACGTGCCAATTGCCAATTATAATAAAATATACACGATATAAAAATAAATAAAACTTGCATGAAAATTAACGTAATGCGCAACTACTGTTAAGCCGAAAGTATACTAGGGACGTCCGCATATGCGCGCCGTCCGCATGACGTCATTTTCGTCATGAGGGTCCGCGTGCAGCCCAAAATTTGAGACCGCGCGTACAGTCCGCGTTACAACAGTGCATCCACATGAAAATATTTAGACAGGACACTCCACTACAAACAATTATAAAAAGAAAATAGACAGCATTTGCACGCACACTATCGTTTTTCTTCTTTAACTTTTACTTCTTCCAAGAACAGAAAGCTGTGGAGCATGTTTGTTTGATTACTGACTTTGTTGTCTTGTTGTTTGTTCTAAACTGTGTTTGCAATGGTGGATCAGTTACTTTTCTTCACCTATCCTAATGTTTTAATGTACTGTAAACGTCTCCAAATCAGTGCTGCCCTGAGAGCCTGTTAGACTAATAATTTGAATAAGAAATCATTTGTATTGCGTATAGTGTCGAACGCGGCCATCCGCGTGTAGCCGCGGGGACTATACTCGGAAAGCTGCGCGGACGCGTGCGCGCGCGAGCCGGACGCGGATGCGGAAAAAAGTATACCCGGGCCTTTAGAGACATGTGTGTGTGTGTGTGTGTGTGTGTGTGTGTGTGTGTGTGTGATTTTAGTTAGATGACAGTTGTAGGTTACAGTTTGACAAGAGTTTACAGTTTGACAAAATGTACAATGTTTTGTTTTATTGCGACTGTACACAAATATAAGCAAACACTTTGCAGTTTGAATGATGTCCCATATGAACAAAATGACGGAGTACGTATTGTTTTTAAGTTTCCACTGTTAAATCGCGCCTCTCTCTCTCTCTCTCTCTCTCTCTCTCTCTCTCTCTCTCTCACACACACACACACACACCAAAGCAAAAAAAAATTCCAACCCCATTTAAAACAGTCTGTGGGTGGTCATTCATCGTATTGCATTGGTTTTCATTTCTATCATTGACTTTATTGTATAGGCCTATGAGAGGTTGTAGTGAGCTCACATTTTTTGCTACAATGAAAACTATTGAATTAAACAGGAAAATATCAGGCATGCATTGCTACCAC
This sequence comes from Misgurnus anguillicaudatus, assembly GCF_027580225.2. Taxonomy (NCBI): domain Eukaryota; kingdom Metazoa; phylum Chordata; class Actinopteri; order Cypriniformes; family Cobitidae; genus Misgurnus; species Misgurnus anguillicaudatus. The sequence goes on along the minus strand of NC_073360.2, from coordinate 14,154,532 downwards.
TCGCAAATGTGCTAATATACAAGAAAGGGGGCTAAATAAATGACCAAATTTTAGTTTAAACAAAAAATCCTAGCTTGCACTTTCTGTCTGTCTTCCATCAGAGTGCAGTTTTTCCTTGTCTTTCATATTTGTATTCAGTATTGTGGAATTGGCAAAGACCTGGTGGCTGTTTGTTAAAGCTTTACAGACAAAATTAATTCATTATTTCACAGCCTTATTATACATCATAGTGTAATATGACATTGACAAAATATTAAATAACCTCGTCTGATAGTCTGACAGTATTGTGGCATAGTATCAGGACATCCTTGTGTCTGTTGCGCACGGCTAGGGGCGAATGGCCGGATGATGGGCCTATTTGGGAGAAAGTCCAGGGCTGTTTTTTAGCCCCAGTCCGTCCCTGGTAAAGGTTATGTGTAAAGTGCAAAGTTTAGGAAAAAAAGTGTTTTAGGACGTATAAATCCATTACTGTAAGCTTGACAGTATGGGCCCTATCTTGCACCCAGCGCAATTGACTTTGTCAGTGACGCATGTATCATTTCGTATTTTGCACTGGCGCACAGCGGGTTTTTCCCTCCACAGACGGACGTCGGCAAACTAGGGAATGAACTTGCGCTCCCTGGGCGGTTCAGCGCAAAAAAGGAGGCGTGCTCCGGCGCAAAACATCTCTTATGCTATTTTGCAGTTTCAAAAAACAATTGCGCTACTAACAAAAAAAAAACTAGTCTAAAGTCAGTGGCGTGTTGCGCGTGGTTCATTATGCTATTTTAAGGGCGCATGCTTGACCATAATGTATAGCATGCACAACGCGCATTGCTTATCTAATCTGCAACAGATGCAACAGTTATTTTTGCAAATCATAAATTGTTACAATAAAAAATATAAGATAAGGGAAATCATTAAATCATAAATTGTTACAATAAAAAATATTAATACATGAGATAAGGGAAATCATTGTGGTGAGAGCATTGTGGTGATAGTTTTTATTTATTTTGTGTGGCAGCGTTAAACAATTACCATGCAAATAACGATTAAAATATTTTCATAAGTTTGTTGTGTGGCTGTATTACGTTTATTTTATATAAATAATAATTAAAATGTTTTCATAAGAAACCTTAATGTATATGAACTTGTGTCCGATTTCAAAGCCCCCAAACCCTTTCAGCGGTGAGGGTGGACGCAGCGATGTCCTCCTGTGTGCCCGATTTATGCTGGCAAGCTTGAGATCCCCCCGTCCCCTGACATCATTGTAGTGCTTGGCGCAGCTGATGAGACAATTGCGTCTATTTCCTCTCACACCTGTTTGATCGACTCTGATTTGGGCGGGTTTCTCCTATCCCCATACAAAACAACTTCTCTGTCTTTGACTGCTCTTACAAGAACGTGGGTCTCCTCGGCTGTGAACCGCTCCTGGTGTGCCTGGTAAATCCGTCATAATAATAGTAACCTGCCATGGAACTTGCGCCCTTGCGTTTAAAGGGAATGTTGGATAGCGTTCTGATTGGTTTATTTGAGGTTACACCCAAACCACACCTATGAATAATGAACCTACTTCAGACCAACCCCTTATTGATTTGCGCCCGGCGCAAGACTTATTTCTCCCGCCGGGAAAATAGCAACGGCGCCCAAGATCCGCCCACAAAGTCACTTGCGTTTTGCGCTTCACACGTGCGTTTCAGATCGTTAAAATGGGCCCTATGTGTTAATCAAAAAACAATATGCTACTTAACGTTATATTTATTTATTTAACATTCAATTAATTTTGTTTCTCTGGTCTTATATTATTATCACTTACTGTTTACTTGATTATTAAATTACTTGAGAACTTTTTTACTATTCATTTAATATTAGGCAAGAATTTAAGTTATTCTTGGTCACTTCTGATTGAAGGCAATTCTTTATTCCACCGATTTAATTGTAGTTCGGGGTTCCTCTGACGACTGTTGTTACAGCCAACATTGCAACATATCCCGGTCATATTGTAATCTTGTTATGAACCTCCTGGGAGTGTTTAATTGCTCTTTATCTGGTAGTTGTGGCTGCTGTGACCATAGAGTAAAGCAGAGCACACAGCTGTGACCGGACACAAAAATGGCGGCGACGACCCACAGTGACGTCACGTGGTCCTGATGAATTGTAGGACTGACTCCTTGAAAAAAACTCCTAGGAGAAAAACCCATGGGGAAAGAAAACCAAGACATGGCTGATCCTATAAAAGATTTGCAATAATTTAAAATAAAAGTTACATACTTTCATGCTTCCTGAGACATCAAGGATGAGACAAACGACACGCTTCATTCTCTGTACAACAGTGAAAGATGGTGCTGGTGGAGGAGATTGCAGCGGTTGTAGAGATTGAAGGGCAGCACTGTCCACAGAATCCTCAAATATTACTGTCCATGTAGCTCTGTTACCACATTTCTCATTTTGTAGGTTCTGGGCTGCGGCATTGTGCTCATCTTCTCTGCAAAATGCATTTTCCTGAAAAATATGGTCATATTTCCGGCTTCAGTGCACTGTAAAAAATTTGCTGTAATTATGCAGCTGGTTGCTAGTAACTTACTGTAGGAGATAAAGACTAAACATTTTGTAAATAATTAACTTTGAACAAACTGTTACCAGTAAATAACATAAATGTAAAATCTACAGTAAGTTACTGGCAGCTAGTTACCAGTAATACTGTAATTCTACAGAAATTTTTTACAGTGTGCACATAAAAACTTATATTTGGCATTTTCCAAAAGTTTATCATTACACTGTAATAAAAATTGATGTAGTTAAGCAGCTGTTTGCCAGTAACTCATTGTAGATTTAAAGTTATATTATTTACTGGCAACGGTTTGTTCAATGTTAAATGAACATTAAACATCTTTGTTTTTACAAAATAATAAAATAACAGCAATAATAAGCCAGTGAATAGCATAAATTTAAATCTACAGTAAGTTACTAGTAAACAACTGCCAGTAATACTGTACACTGTGTGCTGCCTTATTTCTATTTTATCATTTCAGACTTTCAAGCCTTTATCGAAATCATTTAGTCAAGATAAATAATAGTAAGTTGAAATGACGTTTAGTTGATTAAACAAAAAAAATGAAGGCAGCAAATAATGTTTTACACAGTTAGTTCTACTGAATTTTTTAACAGTGTACACAGTATGATATCATAGCAATTTAAGTGAAACCTTCAGGTAAAATCTTCATGTATGTGACCCAGAAAATGTTATAAACGTCTTGACTGGGACTCATATTTGTTGTCAAATCATGCATTAATCCACACTCTGTAAATAAATTATTGAGCCTTTTGTGTTTTCATTTTTGTTTGGACTACTATACCCACCTCTGAATGCTGGCCTGCGATGTGTTTGCTACATCTATAAATAAACAAAAAGACAATGCTGGTTATACTTCATAAACAGCAGCAACAATAACAATATTTATATTTGTAATAATGAGTTTATGACCTTCTAGCTTGAGCTTCATTAGAAAAATAAAATGGATTTTCTTCATTGTAATCATCGTAGACCCCCCATCTCAGATGTGCCCATTCATGCACTAAGACCCTTCCTACAAGCAAAAAAAGCTAATGAAACAAGACTGCTGAATAAATGTGTAGTTGTTTTTAATAATACCATGACAAATGTTAACATTAATGACCTCTTGAACTGTAGAAGAGATTGAGATCATCATTTAGGAAAAAGTCTGGGGTGAAATGAATGTACTCATTCTCCGATCCACAATCTTCATACTGCTTTGTGTACGGATCATCACCATATCCTGGATTAGCTTTATCAATTCTTATTCTGGCCTGCGAATGATGCAAAAATTATAAGGTAAATTAAGTGAATTAATATTTTGAACAAATACGACTAAAAAGTTTAATGTTCTGTACCTTCTCATAGGATTCGGTTGTGGCTTTGGTAAAATTCTTCCTGCTCCAATGAGGTGGAACTAATATTGTCACATTTCTGAAATAGACCATGTTGTCCATTGCTTCAAACAGATGCATCGAACCTTCAGTGAACATGTCCTGTCCAGATAAATGAGAAAACTGCCAATCTGCATATGCATTTATATGAAATGAGGACAGACTATAGGCCTACAATAATCATGCTTTAATTGCTCTTTTGAAAATACAAATGAATATTTGTTTCCTGCCGAATAAGTAATTATTAATGAATTAATAAGAGAATAATAAAATAATATGATAACACTTTAAAATACTGTTCAATACTTAATAGAGAGTTTCACAGTTACAAATGCAGAACAAATGGTTAGTTCTGAATTTACTATAAGGAACTAATCAGTAGGTACTTGGATACCGATAATAATGGCAAGTAACAATTAGTTGTCTCACTCTCAGAAAAAAGGTACAAAAAGTACCTTTTAAAAAGGTCCTCACATGTACTTTCATACAGATACATTTGAGGTATCAATACCTCTATGTGTATCTTTGAGGTACCAATATGATACAAATATGTACTTTTTAAAATGGTAAAGGTATTATCTACTTTTGCTTATTAGTTGATGCATCACTAACCATTTGTTCTGCATTGGTTATGTAAGCAATAAGGTACGAGAGTACCTTATTGCTTTTATAAAACGGTTACCACACAATATTAAAGTAAAAAAAATATTAGTGCAACTTTCATGAAGTTAAATTAATAAAAGCATTCCTTCCGCTAGACAAAAATAGTCCCTGACTGCGAAAAACAACATGAAAGTTCAAATAAAAACAACAAACTGTTTTCAGACTTTGTCTCATTATATGTTTATGTGTTGCTAAGGGTGTTGCTAAGGGCGCAGTGATATTAAATAGAACCGTTGGGTGAAGCGGTCATAGCAGTGTTTTATTGCGAATAAAGCACACCTATTGACCAATCAGAATCAAGGATTGGAACTAACCGTTTTATAAAATTATTTATACCACGGGCCTGTTGAATGCTTTATTCTGATTGGTTAAGAAATGTTCCACGAGTGTTACATTATTTTTCTGGAAAACACACACCTGACCTGTCGAATGTCTTAAAATAACCACCAGTGTATATAAGCAGAATAATTGATTCCGGTCCTTTTAATTATTTGACAATAATGCACACCCGCGGTGTAACGGCACTCTACTTCGCGCTGCATTACTGTCACGTCCCAGGAAACAGGTAAGCGGATGCAGGCACAAATTATAAAAAAGTTTATTTTACATATAACACCTAAGACCAAAAACAGTACTTAACATAACAGGCAGGCATAAACAGGAATACTAACACTATGGCAGGTAACAACGACACTATAACAATGATTCGGCTATGAAGAGAAAAAAGACGTGGCAGCGAATGCACGTGCAGTTTGACAACGGAAGTATAGCAAGAATCAGCAGTGAAGCAACACAGACAGGAAAGCTATTTAAAAAAGTTGACTTCATCAACTTTTTCAACACAGCTACCACATCCGTGTACTATAGTGGAGTGGATAGAAGACGTTAGCAGATGACCAAATATAAAGTGGCCAGATACATATATACGTATATTCAGAGCTGGGTAGATTACTTATGAACTGTAATCAGTTACTGATTAAAAATTACATGACAAAATTTGTAGTTAGTAATATAATCTCTTAGATTACACATCGTTGGTAATGTAATCGGACTACTTATGGATTACATTTAGATTACTTTTGACAAATCTTATTTGATTTCAAATATATAAAGAGCGAAAATATATTCAATTATTTTTCACAAACAGCAGTTTTAAAATTAATTTTAAGTAAATAAAAACAAAAACTTCGCAAAAACCATATTAACTTTCACGAAATTCACTGCAACAACCTTGCTAGATCTAAAATTTCACCTCACAAATAAAACTGAAGTGTTTCTTTAAACCACAAGTTTCTTGAAGTGATGTCTATACATCCAGAGAGTGATCAAACGCTGAGTGCTGCTCCATTTTGCATTTTGTCTTGTCGTTGCTATAGATATTATATACGTAGACGCCTCATAGACTGAGGCTGCCTATTGGAGCTGACGTATCTGCGCGGCCGCCATCTTGGATGGGTCCCCAATGCCCCCCCTGAATTTATTTCTACCGAGTAAGGTGAATCCCCAATTACAATAATCATAACTCCCCGAATTTTTACCGTATTTTTAAACGGTTTTGGTTACACGTAAGTAACATTAGTTACGATGACATAATATTATGAATGGTAAAATAACCCAAATTATTGTTCAGTCTTACTTGGGAAAGGTAATCCCATCTGGTATCAATACTGCAGTGGTTATTGCAACCGTAGGATGCCCAAAATACAGGCATTGTTGCTCGCATAAAGTGAGAAGACCCACCCGGTGACGCTGGATTACGTTCCAGTACGCCATGAGGCGTCTACGTATATAATGTCTATGGTCGTTGCATCTTTCCTGTGCGATTCTATACCCTCTCCCCCAGAAAAACTCAAACAATTATGAACCTATAAAATCGGTATGTAAATTTATCATGACAAAAAGGAGATTTACTAAATTGTGAACATCTTACTGCCATAGTGTGAATGTAATCATGTAATCCATAAAAAAGTAACAGTAGTCTGATAACGAGTATTTTAAAATGTAGTTTAATCTAATTACAAGTACTTGATATTTGGAATCTGATTACGTAATCCAGATTACATGTAATCTGTTACTATTAATCTATTATTTTAGTGCAACCAAACGCAACAACCAGACATTTTGATGCTGGGAAACTTTCTGAGTTGCTAACACGTTAGAACCAATGGAGAACAACACCACTTCTGTTTTCAAAATGCGCACACAGTTTATTTGATCACATGCAATGTAAAAGGGTCTATAAATACACAGACTAAATGATACACAGTTGATGATAATAATTAGTGTTTAACGAAATGTCCCGGTGACAACAATCAATGTAGACATACACACGCAAAGCCCAATCACGGTAGAAAACCGTGACACATTACTACCTTGGGTGTGCATTATTTTCAAATTATCAATGTCCCGTCGTCAATTATTCCTTACACAAGTATTACACCTATTATTTTTTATATTTTTAAGTTTAACTAATACATATCAGCCTTTAAAAAGAACAGATAAGGTGCAAAAATCTGTATATTCACCTTTCTTCTCTCAATAAGTGTGTTGTCCTGTGGTACTCCTGAACTGATCGCAACCACAATATCAGTGTATCCATTTCCCTCCAGTTTGATTCCAGTGCAGGAGGATGACAGGAGCATCCACAAGATAATAAATCTTGGGTCCATTGCTGTAGATTTACTATATTTAGCGTATTTTAGGTAAGACTAAAATAAAGATCAGCACAGAAACTTGTTTTTCTTCTTGCAAAGTCAAGAAAGAAATCCAACACATGAGCTTCTGCAGAAGTAAGACACAGTTAAGCAAATACTGTACTTATAGGCCTCAACACCCCTCCCACCCAAGGTGTAAGAGGTTTCAAAATGACGAAGAAAAATCGTAATCATCTACAGAACAGCTGTTTTACATAACTGTATAAACCACACTGTGATATTCTGTATCAAACTAAAAAAAATTGGGCATGGGTATCTGTATTCCTTCATTTCTTCACTTTATTTCTCTTTCCTCTTTTTCTTTTTCTGTTAAGTGATTGATTCTTACCTAAGGCATTTCCCATTTCTTTGAGGCATAATGGGTAACACTTTACAATAAGGTTGTATTGGAGCAACAACAAAATTATCAAAAAACAAAGTGAAACCAAAATGAAGAGATCTTCCAGTGTATACCATGGTTCTCTCATTGTACTAAATGCAGTCATACATTCTTTAAATGTCAAAGAGAAAAATGTGGCTTGGGCAATTTAAAAACCAGGCAAAATTTTGGCCAAAATAGTCACTGAAATGGGTCTTTGTTGTATCCCTCAGATGAAACAGTTCATGAAGATAGGAATGCCACAAATGGTACATTATGCTTTTGTCCCAGCACTGGAAAATGTTACATAATTGGAGCAAAAATGGCTACTGGGGTTCATGGCTAATAAACAAACATACTCCCTCTCAGTGGCTATGTTTACATGCAATTAATTTTGTCAGTCCGACTGAATTTAATCCGATTGCAGGTAGGGCAATATAGTTTACATGTACCCTAAACTGATTAAAATATTCATTTACATGTACATTCTATACTGTATAATCTGAACCGAACGTCTATGCAAGCGCACAGCCAGGGTTGCCAGATTTGTGTATCAAAACCAGCCCAATGGACACTTAAAACTAGCTCAAAAGCATCACAATTACTATTCGCAGCCCAATTACCAATAACTAATAAACAAAATCCTTTCATCTATAACACAAAGATAAAACTTGCTGAAACAATTTTAAAAGTACCCTAAATCCATGGGTGCGGAAAGTGGGGGTGCTTGCACCCTTTGGTGGCAAAGATTTAAGAACAGCTATGACAATAAAATGATAGCTTATAAATACCTCTGATTGTTGTTTGTTTCTGTTCCATGACATTTTGTATGTCATGTTTGGGATGTGTGATGAAGAGAGGAATAATTTTAGTAATTTTAAAATAATTTAATTTCAGTGTTCAAAACATTCTACAAATTAAAGGCGTAAAGTCTCACAAAATTTCCAGCACAACCTGCTCACTGGAAATGAATCTTGACATGGATCAGCAACTTCTTCTTACTTCTTACAGAGTAGCAAGGCTTTGGAGATTTACACACGTGACATGAAAATGGGAATTTGTGAAACTCTGAACAGTTTCTGATCCATGTCGGGATTCATTTCCGGTGGGCGGGTTGTGCTGGAGATTTTGTGAGACTTTGTGCCTTTAATTTGTAGAATGTTTTAGGTGTTTAAACTGTTATGAGGCATTGTTTAAATGTTTAAAGTGTTTTCATAAGTAGTTTCATAAGCTCTTACTTAGGCCAAGTCCACACGGACACGGGTATATTTATAACCGGAGTTTTCCCTAAAAAAAAATCCCGTCCACACGTGCTCGGTTTAAATTAAATATTCATCCACACGATAAGGCAAAAGCACGCTATCAAGCACTGTCAAGAGCATGCCACACCAGCAGGCGGGGATATAACCCACACAGCAAATTGTGTGGTGTTACATTTTCAGTGTAATTCCTAATAGTGTTACAGTGTTAAAATAAAAGTGTACATTTAGTGAAATTAGCACCGGCTTGTGTGAAATGGCGCCCCAAAGTGGTGTTATATTTTGGTGCTTCATTTACAAACGCCTGTGCAGTGTTAATTGTACATACGGGAACTTCACATAATTGAGACAATGCAGTCCGCATTTGAGGATCAAGTCAGTTCGAAAAAATGGCGGCTCTGTCGGTGGACTTATGCAATTGAAAGCGAAGACAAAAACAAGGTAAGATTTAGAATTTTATTTTTTGTTATATTTGATTTCATAAATTGTATTAATATACTGTTTTAACATTTAACGTTACTATAAGCTGTGTCTGTGAGCAAGGTAGCATGCATAATCATTCCTTAGAGTCACATTAAAAGCCCCAGGTGTTGTAATTTTTATTTAATGGCAGCATTTTTTTAAACATACTTTAATGTAAGATGGTTTAACTTATAAACGTATGGTATGGTTTTAACTTTCGCTTTGAATAATATTACACGTTGAAAACGTGCTTTAACTGGCATTTCGAACTGGCAAAACTACAGTAGCAACGAAAACGCGTTATATGTATGGTTCTAAGCTATTTTTTTTATTTAATCTAATTAATTACATTTTTATAAGATTTTTGGCGCGGACATGTACACTGGCTCAGTGCTTATTTTACATACGGGAAGTTTCCGTAGCCACAGTGTTCATTCGTAAACAGGGCTTGAAGCAGAGCAGACGGTTATGCTAGTTGTCCTTTGGCACATGGCGTTCAAGTTAATTAATGGAAGTTTAGGGCAAAGGTAAGAATTACAATCCTGTTTTTGTTTGTTTTAAAAAATATAATGTCGACGGTCAGTCTATTTTATATAGGAGTTTTGTGAGAATTACTGTGGTTGTTGCCTCGTTCTAAACTTTTCATATTCTAATGTGTGATATCAATTTCATTGTCCTCTTGATAATGTACGGTTACAACTTCAATTTATTTGTCAGTTTAAGTAGTAAATGTATATTATAACTATAAAATATGTAATTTTTGAGACTATATGTTATAATGACGCACCAATTAATTTTAAGCCAGTTTAAAACATGCTGTATCTTTTAATTTGATGAATTTTGTTAGTGAAAACTAACATTTAATAGTAACAAAAACGCTTTATGTCTTGTACGTGTATGGCTATTTGCTGTTTTTTAATCGAGCTAATTTAATTTGATTAATTTTGGCGCGGAGATGTACACCGGTTCAGTGTTTATTTTACATACGGGAAGTTTCCGTCCTCACAGTGTTCATTTGTAAACCGGGGCTGAAGCAGAGCAGACGGTTATGAAAGTTAAAGAAAGACTTTACGTTACAATCCTGTTATTTTTGATATTATAAATAATGACAGTCAAAAAGGACTCCTTTGTGATTTTTAGTATGTTTGAAAGTTCCGCTTCCGAGTCTGTAGTAAGTTACGTGTATAACGGTAAAACTGATTAAAAAGTAATTAAAAAGGTATAATTCCAAAGCACTATTTGTGAGTGTGGGTAAATTGGCCATTTTCTTGCACATGTGGAGGTACAATAGTAATGCTTCTAGTCAGGGTAATCGAAATCTTGAAATTTAAGGAACATTAACCATAATTTAACCTTTTTGAAATGCCAGCTTTGAGGTAATTAAAGTCACGTGTAAATGTAATGTGTGTCAACACACAAGTAATTCAGTAGCTCGTCAAAGCAGCATACCACAACCTTTTAGTGTATATGCCTTGTTTCTAATGTTTATTTTTGTTTTAAAGCAAGTAATCGAAGTGACCGACAGAATGCTGTTTAAAGTGCAGTACCAACATCATAAAAAGTACATAAAGCATAATGGATCAGCATATGATGACTTGATTAAGGATGGTAAGTTTTCTTTTGGATTGTGATATTTGACTATTACAATTTTACATTTTATGTGTTTCAGTTTATTACAGATTTTATTAAGTATGTTACATAATGGATGAGCTAAATTTTTATTTAAATGTTTGTTGTATTCACATATTTCTGTTCTGTGCTTTTCTGTTCATTTTGTGTGTTCAGTCAAGCAAAAATTTGGGATCTCTCCAGATCATAACATCTATTTAGCCGACGAGACTGGAACAGAAGTAGATGAAGATGTTTTTGCAGACATTATTGAGCAAAAGCCTGACACTCTTTGGACGATAGTTGATGCTGTGGCTATTACAGGTATAAAAGGCTGTAACAGGTTTTATCAAGTTATATATTAATTCATTGTAAAGTTATTATGTAGTTTGAATTTTCTATTCGATTTTAAGATCCTCCTGCCAACATAACCTCTCCATCTGCAAACGAGACTGAAACGCTGTCACTTCATTCAGTTGCATCTTCATCAGACACACAGCCATCAGACAGCGACGGTCCTTTCCTCTCACCTAAAAGAGCTCGTTCTGTTGACCATTCACAAGAAGCTAAGGAGGTACATTACTTGCTTAAAAATGTGAATGTTGTTTTATTAGGGTCTGTTTACACTTGCTTTTAAGATGTGTTTTCGTCGATCGGATCACAAGCGGACGAGTGAGACGCATTCTGTTTACACCTGGTATTTAAATCTGTCTCTTTTGACCGCTTCTGTCCTAATTACTATAAGGGGATGGTCTGTAGACTGTGGGCGAGTCTCTTTGCTGTCATTTAAACGTGAGCGGAAGTAATGACGGGTTTAAATTGACGTGAACTGTCAATGTCCTCTGCTTGTGTTGTGTGTAAACATACTGCACATGCTGCTATTTAAGAGCAATCGTTGAAATAAGCTTGCACAACACACGCTTTCACGCAATTGAAAAATAAAACTAATAAAAGACGCTGAGAGCGGCTGCTTTAGTTTTGTCAATGAAAGTTTAAAGAGAGTGCTGTACAGTGGGTGTTCGTGCTAGAAGTCAGAAAAGATGTAAAACATTGTGCTCAGTACTAGGGGTGGGAATCGCTTGGACCCTCATGAATCAATTCAGAATCGATTCTTAGGGTCCCGATTCGATTCAGAATCGATTCTTGACGTACTAATTTGCATATCTGTGACGTCATTACGGCACATTTGCTCTCAAAGCCAGACTAATGTTTGCGCTTTTGCTACTAGTCTCTGAACTGTCATATACTGTACTTTAATGCAACTAAGGGAAAAAATGTCATTCTTATATACATATATGTCCTGTTTCTGTTGTAAGACATTAAAAATAGTAATTAAACGTGACATATTAATTCTATATATTAACCGGCATTAACTTCCATGAACTGACAAACGCGAAGTGTCTAATCATCATCATTATACACAGTGATTGGCAGTATTACTGTATTTATATAATGCAGCGCACCCATCGACTGAATAACAAACTATGTGCATATTTTTACAGAAGTATATTCATGTTATATCTAAACAGTCAGCGGATGGTTTAGGGCAGGGGTGTCCAATACGTCGATCGCAAAGGCAATGCCGGTAGATCGCACATAAGTTAACTGCTGCTCCACATGCGAATTTGTCATTATGGTCTTTTAGAGTAATTGTGAAACACGCAGGTCTTTTTGAGTTGCTGCGCCTTATGTCTCAAATGTGTTTTGCCAGGCCACTGCAGCTCAGTCGTTTTTAACTTCCAAAATTCACAAGGATGCGCATTCTTGCCTCATGCAGGAGTTGATCCACATGCACGGTGTGTGTGCATTTAAAGTGTTATTTATCTTCTGCTCTTGTAAGCTCCGCTATGTGCTCGTGCAGTGCGCGCTCTTAAGTTGTCCGTGTGCATCACCGCTCCCCCAGTTGAGTTCCGCCTTTTGGTTCTGATAACGTCACGTTATTATTTTGTAAACTAACATATAAGAATCGATTCTTGACATTTGTGAATTGATTCAGAATCGGCCCACGTCCGAATCGCAATTAATCCAAGAATCGATTTTTTGTCCCACCCCTACTCAGTACCTCAGATTACAAAATGGGCAGAGAGTAGGCGGTCTTGTGTGGCTGTTCGAAAACACGTTCAACCACATGTGCGTTTACACTACAAAAGCAATCAGATGTGTTTTCGACTACATCTGAATGTGGTTGAAAGTGGTCGAAAGTGGATAAGCTTAAAGCACTTTGAACACGTTTACACCTGGCGTTAACATCGTCTATTTGTGATCTGAAAACACATCTTAATACCAAGTGTAAACAACCTACTAGATTAATTTACCATATTTACAAATTATCTTTGTTTTTTTAGCTTGTGAAAAGTGTTTTCGAAAAAAAGCCTGCAGGAGAGAAGATATTTCAGGAATACAGAAAAACAGGGAAAATCACAGATTCCACAAGACGAATTCTTGTTAATGCACTGGTTGGAGACATGATTGATAAACATGGGTAGGGTAAAGGATTTTATTACCTTCTCTCAGTTTAACTTGGTTTGACAATACAGTATGGGGATAACCATTTTAACTGTAGTCAATTGAGCAGTTTTACTGCATATAACAGTGTAGCTTTATTTGTCCACCAAGGTGTATTCCACCTAAGGAGGTCAGGGTTAAATATGCAGTTGGGATTGTGACACTGTTCCCCTCCCTCAAGGATCCTTATTCTAGACAAGGCTATGTGAGTTTTTTTTACTTTTCAAATGAATATTTTTCTTAACTCTTTCCCTGTCAAAGACGTTTTCCCTGTCAATGACGAGTTATCTCGTCAATTAAGGGCAAACCATTCCCTGCCAATGACGAGTTTTTCGGCTATCCATATTTTCGCTATCATCCACTAGATGGCACTCTTACACAACTCCAGAAGGCATTCAACTTTTTTGAAAATCATAAATATGCTGGCAACTTAAAAAAAAACTGTTGGTGGGGAAAGAGTTAAAGGCTCTTTTGTAATATATTTTTTATAAGCTGTTTGTAATTAAGTTGTAACTGCTGTAATTTTAAATTGTTTTGCATTCATTTTAGGAACACTTCTACGATGCAGAAGGTAATTCGGGGTACATAGCCTGGAGACTTAAAACGGTTCAACGTAACAACCGCTGCAGCAGGACCACTACTTCAGAGGCCACTTGTGAAAGAAGGGGACCTGGAACTCAAAGAGCATTTTTTACATCAGAAATGCAGCTGGAGGGAGATCGTTGTCAAGAAGCTATTTCATTTCTGAAACACTGTTTGGATCCAGAGCAAGTGGCTGCAAAGATGAAATCTACCTTTCAGTATCGCCAGAAAATGATCCATGATCCTGAAAAGTCATCCTCTGTTATTTCTTTATTTCCGAGGTTTCTTGACACAAAAGGACTGGTAAGTATTGCATCTATGAGTTGTTGTTGTCTTTGTTTAAAAGGGCTTTTGAGCTGCAATACTTAGTAATTTGACAAATAATTCCATGCTTTTATCCATATACCATTTTAGGTGCTGCAAGACTTTGAGTTATTGTTTGGAGTGGAGACTGCATCTAAGCTTCTGGAGAAGTGGGACTCTTGTCTGAAACAAAAAGTCATTCAAGAAGCCAAAGCCCTGACCCAGTCACTGCATCTGAGTTGTCTGATTCAGTCGGCAGAACTGCAATGCAACACCAGTCATGGAGCTACAGGTAGTTCAGTATGTATGGTAATCAAAGGAGGACAGATAATCATTTCATGTGTACATAAAATACTTCTGTATATAGGTTTGTTATAGTTTTTTTTTTCTGATCATAGATTGGGACAGTGAGATGTCGTCCCTCTTATTGCTGGTGTATCTCCTACCACCACCTTCTAGTGGAAATAAGAAGGTTGTCAAGATCAGTGTGCGTGAAGCTGTAGACCGTGTAGTAAAATTTCATAAGGTATGCTTACTTTTAATGTTATGTAAGAGTGTTGATATGCAATGTGTGGTGATACGTAGGTAATTTTTGTCAGGTATTTAAATAGTGATTTTTTTTTCATAGTTGCAGTAACACTAATGTAAGATGGCAATGTAAGATGTTTTTTTTTTTTGGCTGTTAAATTAAATGAATTAAGTCATATGATATTTAATAAATAGAAATATGTTAATAATATGTCCTTATTGTAATGTATATGCACTCTCTTTGTAATGTCATACTTAAGTTTTTTCAGTTTGTACTTGTTTTTTTTAGTCCTGTTGCAGTTTTGAAGAAGTTCTTGGATCAACACAGACAACACAGCCCTACATCTTGGCAGTTGGGACTTCGAAGAGTAGCATCCATGAGTACTACATTGTGTTGGATGGGCAGCTCATTCCCTGCATGGCTAAGTCCTCTCTCTCAGCCTTTAATGAACTTTTCAAAACTCATTATGTGTTTGGCATTTCATATGATGCTGCTTTGCACAATATGTTTACCTTTCTTCAAACAACCATCTACAACATTGATGTAGGCATTACCCATGAAAGCCCTCGAATCGGAGATCTTCGGGCCAAGGTTCTTAATTAAGTACTGTTGCAAAGTTTTCTTGAGAAGATGTTTAGGTGCTTTGTTTGCAAATTAAGTTCTAGAACAGTTACCGAGTTAATTCGCCATCTCAAGTTTTCTCATGCTTTTTATCCTGGCAGAAGGTTACAGTTGGTATGCGATCAGGATGGGTGTTGTCAAAAATTTGTTACCTTTTCTGGCTTTAGAAAACATATCCAAACAAGGCACAACAGTAGAATATCTGAAATGCTGTCATTAGAACCTCCCTCTAATCCCTCTGTCATGCAGTCATCCAGCATATTTTCAGAAAGTCCAGGAACATCTTTAAGTGCCCATGAGAGAACATCACGAACCCAAGAAATGTGTGCATCACTAATTGCAAAACTGCAGAGTAGTGGAGTAGCTACCAATGTAATTACATCAGTGGCTGAAAATATGGAGGAACTTATTTATGAAATGCACTCGAACATTAAAGAAGGTGTTGTTCAGTTGCTTGAAACTAATGAGCAAAGGGAAGGTGTTGAAGAATATTTTGACAATCTTGAGAATCCCTTCTCTAAATTCACAACAGAGACTCGATGGAAAAAATACTTTTTTGAGACCTGGGGGGTTGTAGAACCAGTTGAAATCCCTTTAGGAGTGAGATATGACACTAGACGAAATACAACTACAGGAACATACGACCAAGTTCCAGTCACTGATAAATTTATTTATGTCCCTTTATTACAGACTTTAAATTTCATGTTCAGAAACGAAGAAATCCATAAACATTTTGTACAGCAAAGTGAGGAAAGAGACATTTTAAGAGAGTTCTGTGATGGCGGCTATTTTAAAGAGCATCCTCTCTTTTCCAAAGAAAACAACTCTCTTCAAATACAACTTTTTTATGATGACTTTGAAACCTCAAATCCTCTGGGCTCCAAACATGGCATCCATAAGGTTGGAAGTATGTATTTTGTCTTGAGAAACCTATCTCCTAAGGTTAACTCGGCCCTTATGAATATTCATCTTTTGGCACTTTTTCACACACAAGATGTCAAGAAGTATGGCTTCAGTGCCATCTTGGAGCCTATTGTGCGTGATATTAAAATTCTTGAGAGCTCTGGAATTAAGTTGCCAGTCTCTGATGAACCAGTACGTGGAACAATAGCTCAGGTAACTGGTGATAATTTGGGAATGCACACACTTTTTGGGTTTTTAGAATCATTTAGTGCAAACTATTTTTGCCGGTTTTGTCTTATTGATAAGCTTTCTTCTCAGAGTATTTTTTGTGATGACCATCCGGACGTAGTATTGCGTGACAAAGTTCTACACGATGAGCACTGTCAAAGCCTTCTTTCTGATGCTGGCCTGCAGTCATCATTTGGTGTCAAAAGACCATGTTTACTCAATGAGCTGCAGTATTTTAATATTTCTGACAATTATGCAGTGGATATCATGCATGACATATTAGAGGGAGTGGCACAGTTGGAGATAAAGTTGCTTTTTGAGTATTTGTCTGACAGCAATGTTGTGTCTTTACAGGCTGCAAGCAATAGAATTTACTCGTTTAACTATGGTTATGTTGAACGTAAAAACCGACCTACTATGCTTAGATTTGAACAAGCTGGAAATGGGGTGGGTCTCAATGCCATCCAGACATTTTGCCTGATTAGAAATTTGCCTCTAATTTTTGGAGATCTGGTTGAACCAGAAAATAAACACTGGAGCTTACTGCTTCTTTTACTACAGATAATAAATATTGTGTTTTCTCCGGTCATCTCGGATGGAATGACTGTTTATCTGAAATATTTGATCTGTGAACACCACACCCTGTTCAAAGAGCTCTATTCAAGAAGTCTTACTCCTAAGCATCACTTCATGGTTCATTATCCCAGATGCATCAGGAAGATAGGGCCACTTGTTCATGTTTGGGGGATGCGTTTCGAAGCAAAACATCGCTTTTTTAAAAAAAGTATTAAAAATTTCAAAAATATTACTAAGTCATTAGCTCTAAAACATCAGATGTCTATTGCATACCACTGGGAATCTCAGCCATTTAAGTGTATTGAGTGTGGACCTGTATCAAGCGTTCAGCTTTGTAGCCTGTTAAACTGTGAATTGATTGCAGAAAAACTGCAAATCGACATTGATTGTTATGTTGATCTTTTTACTTGGATTTCTTGTTTTGGGACAGAATACCGTTCAGGTCTTCTTGTTTGTTCAGATATGAAAGATGATCTTCCTGTCTTCAGTAAGATTACTGATATAATTGGATTTGATGGTCAACATTTTTTGTTGACTTGTGATTTTGAGACTTTATGCTTTGTTGAACATCTACACTCATTTCAAGTCCAAGAGGGGCTTTGTAGGAATGTCTCTATTTTGAATGTGGAAACCTTGCGTTTCTTTAAGCCGTTTGACCTTCAAACATCTTATGGATTTCAGCAAAATGACCTTTATATTGTTCCTATACATGTTTTTATTTAAAGGCCTTCATTTTAGACAGTGCTTTTGTGCTCCGGTCTTGTTTGAATGTACCTTTTTAAGTAAAGTTGTAGACTTTCACAAATCTTAATCCCTCTACAGTTTTATATATGTTGAAAATGTGAAATTGCACACAAAACATGGACAGTCATATAAAATGAATTAACTTTAATGCTTTGTTGAACTAATGTGTTTGTTCCCAGTATTTAGTAAACATGCTGTACTGAATGTATTTGTGAAAACCAGTTACAAACTGATTCTTGGAAAAAAATAAATATTGATTGTTTTAAAAATGTTCATGACCTGTTTATTAATACACTGCAATCATTTTGAGTATGGATATGTTAAAAGTAGCAAACAGTTTAAAAATGTATTAATGTTCATTACTTACGTGGTGTTAAAACAGATTTTAACCTTAATTAATGTGCAGTTTTTAAAATAAATGCGTGGTAGGGATTTTACATTCACTACCTCAGTGTAAAAATAAACTCTAAATGTGTGTTTAATACACTCTTGTGGGGAGTAAAACATAATGTACTCTGGAGTATATTGTACACTCTTGGTGTAAAATAATGTACACTGTTTAAGGGTATATATTCAACACTGTTAAAAGTGTTACTTTAACACCAAGCTGGTGGGACCTATATATACACCTGAAAAGTGTACAATTTACACCAGTGGAGTTAAATGAACACTGGGCAATTTGCTGTGCAAATCGTGTTCCACAATATAGTGAGATAACTGAGCATCTATCTGTATACATGTTAGAAGCCCTGTTAGCACAGTTATTATTAGCAAGATACGTCCGCCATTGCACAGAATCATCAACAAAGCAGTCAGCGGCGCACAATCTTGACGTCAAACACAGTGGATAACAGCGCACACTCTGACGTCGCAAGGCAAAACCCCCGGTTTTACTCTCTACACGATACCACTGTAACCGGGGTTTCTTAAAAAGCTCACCCTGGCCGGGGTTTTCAAATATGCTCGGTTTCAGTGCCCTGATACTGCAGTTTCGTGTGGACAAACGGCTGAACCGCGTGAAAAAACTCACGGTTATAAAAATACCCGTGTCCGTGTGGACTAGGCCTGAGTGTAAGAATGTTAAATTCAAGTGAAATTGTGATTAACGTTGGGTGAGGAACCCTCACCACTTTTATATAGATGTTTTTGGAGATAGGCCTATTTGTAAAATGTTTTACATTTTTAACGTTTGAATTGTTAGGTGGCGGTTCCATGAGCTTTGAGTACCAAAATCTATGTGAAGCTTTACTGAACACTTGGGCGTTTTCCCGTACAGGGTCTAGATCAATCTAGAGGACTAGGCCTTAGTTATATTAGGACATTTAGGTAGTTTTTACAAATGAACCTTATAAAAAACATTACTGGTGTGCATCTTGAGACAAAACAAGGGCATTGATATAGGTTAAGATATGTCGGTGAAAGATGATTTTAAATTAAGACAGCCCAAACATGCTTTTTAGTCTGGAACTAGTATAAGCCCTGTCCAGGAAATCCTCCCTTGGGAAGGTACACTCAGTTACTTACATTTTATTTAAATTTTCAGAAAATATTTGTGACTGTTATTGTATAAAACTTTTTATTAAAAATAATTATTTTCTAATGTCTACTGTTCAATTGTATGCGGACCATTTCTGTATGTTTACAATTTTAAGGTATAACTAATAAATAAAAATGAATAAAATGTTACAAAATAGTTTGAGTGTTTCTTTTTCTATTAGGACAACGGGAAATAAACAATTCAGCATGGTACCTTACCAATATAATTTTACCAATATACATTTTCAGTTTGGGTAACTTAAAATAAGAACGCTACCACAATTTAAAAAACTTAAGACATCTATGGAACCACTGGCCTTTGGTACATTGGAGGAGGAATTGAGAAAAACTACAGAGAAATATAAAGATGAAACACACAAGATAAAACTTAGGAAATTACGGAGAGACACCATGGATTATCGAGATAGCAAGGTCTACCCCTGGCGTCTCCAAGCCGCTACATCTGGTATGAAGCAGAAGAAACGGGTAAATTTTGGCAGTACACGATCATACACTTCTGGCTCTAGCTCTGAATACCCCTCTGATTCCGATCCCGATTTTTTACGGGAGGAAGATACACAACTGGAAGAGACTGCTCCAATTCGGAGAAGTTACCGTACAAGACAAAAAGGAAGACCAGAAGGGGACAACGAGGTAAAGGGCAGAGAAAGAAGAAAGGTGCGGAAGACACAACTGTGATACAGGATGATTCCCCTAATAATCCACAACAACTGGTATTTAATCTCTCTGATATACACTCTAAAAAAATAATCCGTAAAAAAACGGATAATGTCCTGGCAGAAAATTACCGGCACTTTTTCCGTTATGTTTACAGACACTTCCGTTTATTTAAAAACTGAACATTCTGTAGATTTATAGAACACTGTCCGTAGATTTACAGAACATTTTCCGTAACCTTTAGGGTCACTTCAATCTGCCTATGAAACGCAACAATGGTGACAATCAACAACAAAGCTTCATGCCGCAATGCATGCTGGGTACCAGGATTGTAGAAAACTCTCTTAACATTTACTCTCACCATTGTTGAGATTTGTATCCAAAGTATTGATGTCTCTGAAGCAAAAACCACAGCTGAGACATTTTCAGCCATCTTATTCAATACATTGTGTTTTTAGATCAGCATACAGTCTCCCTCTTATACATTTCAGTTCATTATTCTTATTTTATCATTTCATATTTAAATGTTAGACAGTATAACATAAAATCAACTAAGCTTATATAGAAAATTCTTCTGCCTCAAGCAACAAACAAGTTGTAATTGCTACAAGCAAAAACACTGTTGCAATGTTAAAAGAGCAGAGTCAGTTCTGGAAGGTCAAGGGACAAAAGCCTAACTAAAGGAAACACTAATCACCATAGTGGTGACTTCAAGTGAATCTAAAACAAACACAAACTGGAGATTTAATGTGATAAATGTTGTGGTAAATATCCATTTGACTTACACGTCACGTCAGAAAGAAGATTTGTCTACTAAATCACATGTGTTGATGCTGTAATAGTTTAACACTTGTATCTTGTTCTGACAGCATTTGTTTAGAAGTTAAACATCATCCATGTTAGACAATAACTCTGCAAGCAAGTTGTAATTTTAGGTTTCAAACAGAGATGGTGATAGAGAGGCAAAAGTGAAAGATTGCAGCAGGGGTTATTGTACCCATAATGCAACATGTTATAAAAAAAACGGATAAATGCCTGTAAAACATAAATACGGAAAATTCCTTCATATTTACACAGTTCTTTGTCCGTTTTTTTACGGATTTTTTTTAGAGTGTACAACTATCCTCAACAGAGTTACATGTGTTGAACAGAGGCCCCGACGTATGAATACACACGGACTGTAAGACCTAGAAGGGTTTTCTGCCCTCCAGTAAATAATGCTGCCATCACTACCTTCTGCAACCTCGTCGATGAGGATATTGAGAATATGATGTCAGAAACTAAAGGGAAAGATTATGGCATTTATGAACAGAGAAAAAATGACAAGTTTTACCTCTTAGCAAAAGGAAAAACCGCCAACAATCAAGAATGAATGATTATATAGTGTCATTGCTTTTCAATCAAAAAATGTCTTTATAATATAATGGGGGAAAATGCCACGAATAACTAATTAGTGAGAAAAGAAATGAAATCTGATGTTGCACAGAAATCAAAAATGCATCAAAGCCAATGTTTTTACCTAGCTTTGGTATGCCCTAGACTGTGAAAAAGGTAAAAAAAAATCCAGTCCACAATCACTTTTTGTGATATTGAAAATCTGTAATTTTGTGTTTGTTTTTCTATCAAATCAGTGACACCACTTATGAACTTGATTTAAAGAGTTAAAATCATGCACATTTTCTGAGGATTTGGTAGTTTTGATTAGTTCTGAGGTTGATTAACAGATTTATGAAAAAAAAGAAAAAAAATATAAATCTGATACATTTTCACCACCGTTCAATTTAGTGACCGTTTCTGTACCCGAACAACCCGAAACGGTAGTAAATTTGCCCACGGTATATTGTTGTATAGTTTTTGAAAAATTTCAAAGCATTTTCTCAAAATATGTGTCAATATGTTGCTGAAACACAGAGAAAGTTGTGGCCAAATTAAGACATTAAAAAAACCAAAATGCGTAGATGCGGCTTGAAAACAACATGTTAATTCACTGCAAACGGCGAAGCCACCAAGTTTCTATGAGGCGCCTTACCTCCTCGCAATGCCAGGTATGTCCGCGACCTGCGATTGTGCTAATACTACTAATATGAACTGTCAACAAACACTTCCTCATCCCATAATGCACGGCGCAGCTGACGGTGGCAGCTGGTTTAGTGCAAAAATTAGCAGAACTTTTTGCAGTTAGGTTGGTTCGATCTCGGATCGTGTTCTCACCACAAATGAACCACTCCAGAGTTCGTTTGAAAGCGAACCGAGACCACCTCTTCAAGGAGGTCTCGCTCCGATTGTTTGGTCCACTTTTGGTGCAGACCAGTTTGATTGCTGCATTCTCACCTGCCGAAACGAACTGCACCAAGTGATCTATCGAACTCTGGTATGATTTAAACAAACTAAATGAGGTAGGTGTAAAAGCACCCTAAATATGCTGTTCTTGTTGCATTTACAGCGGCTATAACCAGCAGATGACACACTGCGTTTCACATAACTATAAACAGTAAATCTAGTTTCTGTTTATCTAGATTTACTCTGTAATCTAATATCTTACCTTTTGGTATAGTTAGTGTAGTAGAATAAAAACATTATGAAGTAATTTTCACTGCAACTGCAACAGGTTGTGTGTCACCTGAAGTAATTGTACGTAATAGACCTCAGCAATGAGCTTCTCTGCACTTTAAATTCAAATAGATTTGATTGGCTGTCATTGGTTTATAGCTTATCAGTTGGAAATAAATCGCTCAGCAAGTGATCCCAACGATATTGTTGCCTGTATCTTTATCCTTTTAGTTGTGGTGTGAACTTCAGTATTTTCTTCAAAATTAAATGATTCTAAAACAATTTTTTTACACAATGCACAATGACTCTATTAATATGTCTAACTGTACGCTCTGGCTGCACAGTCAACAACACTATAGTTGCATTCATTCTTCTTTGCACAGCATTCCATTTGGCAATTACAAGCTGCACTGCTAGTAAATTAATAACTTGCCCCATTGTGACTACATTCAGTCCTGTCTCCATTTATCATGTGTGCCTTGTTAGGGCCCAACCACCGAGGAGCAGGTTTTTTTTACACTTTGGGTGCCTTAACATCAGCGCTGCCACTCTCATAACGCGCATCACGCGCTGTGCATAGGGGAACAAGTGCTGAGGGGGCACCAAAAATAATAGCCTAATAAAAAAAACTATAATGCCGATAATATTTCATTAGCCTGTAGAAATATTATTAGCCACTTTTTAGACATGTTTATGTAACAAAAAAAGGTGGAACAAGATAATTTAATTGCTCTAGTCTAGAAAGTATGCCCCCCTGTCTTGGATGGTCTGCGCCGATTGATTGTGTGGGCGCCTGACGAAGTTTGACAGACAGTAGGCAACTTTTATGGAAATGGCCCAGAAAAGACAGAAGGAGTCAGGATTTGGGAAAAGAAAGAACAAGAAACTGTGAGATGATGCCATCCATGTTTAATCATGGGAAATGTGCATGTGCTGCTGCTAATCGTAATGCGCAATAATGCGCCTCGAACTTGCTGAAATTAATGTTAACAAACTATGTTGTTATAATTTATAACTAACAATTCCTGTTAAATATATTATCAAAATAATCCAGACATGTTTTTCCCAAATTAAATGTCACTTTGAATAAATTAATAATCATCAAAAATTACAAACAAGAATAGCCAATCTTCTAAAATAAAACAAAGATTTAAAATGTACTTAATTTGTAAACACAGTAGGCTATGTAGAACAGCTAAAACATCTAAAAAATCTAATCTAATCTAATATAAAAGCATAATAAAATGAGGTGCAATAATGCACAGAATTCAACATTAATGTTTGCTTTATATTATTTATAATGACATTTTATATTTATATATCATTTTATTTTTCTATTTACTGAAGAAAAGTTTGCACTTTTAAATGTGTAGTGTGTGTTGGCTATTTTACATGTTTACAAAGCCATTATAAAGGAATTATGCTTAGGGCACCAAAATGGCTAGCAGTGGCACTGCTTAAAGCAACACCAAAGAGGTTTTTTTTACCTTAAAGGAACACGCCCAGATTTTGTGATTTTAACTTGTTCACCTTATCCCCCAGAGTTAGATAAATTTATACATACCTTTCTCATCTCTGTGCATGTTGTAACTCTGTCTGACGCAGCCCCCGCCAGCCTAGCCCAGCACAAAGACCGGAAGTGAATGGCTCCAGCTGGTATACTGCTCCCAATATGTGACAAAATAACGCGAACATTTTCCTATTTATGTGTTGTGATTTGCTAGAGACATCAGAGATCTTTTAACAGTATACATATTGGGAACTATATTCTCAGAAGACGAAGCACTGCGCCCATGTAGCAGTGCTTTGTCTTCAGAGAATATAGTTCTCAGTATATATACTGTTAAAAGATCGCTGTGTCTCATATCACCTTGTTATTTGTACACAGTGTGAGTGTGACATGGATATTTTGGATATCTTGACAGTCGCATGCGGTAGACTTTTAAATACTCCTCCTATGGGATTCTCAGGTGCTGCGAGTAAATCACTCCGCCCAAGTAGCAGTGCCTCTCTACTTATTGGGAGCAGTATGCTAGCTGGAGCCATTTACTTCCAGTGTTTGTGCTAAGCTATGCTAGAGGTGGGTGCTTCAGACAGAGTCACATCATGAAAAAGGAATGTATGGACTCATCTAACTCTGGGGGATACGTGAATAAGCTAAAGGGCCCTATCTTGCACCCAGCGCAATTGACGTTGTCAGTGATGCATGTATCATTCGTATTTTGCACCGGCACACAGCGGGTTTTTCCCTCCACAGACGCACGTCAGCAAACTAGGGAATGAACTTGCGTTCCCCGGGCGGTTCAGCGCAAAAAAAGGAGGCGTGTTCCGGCGCAAATCATACCTGATGGTATTTTGCAGTTTCAAAAAACAATTGTGCCACTGACCAGAAAAAAACTAGTCTAAAGTTAGTGGCGCGTTGCGCGTTGTTCATTATGCTATTTTAAGGGCGCATGCTTGACCATACTGTATAGCATGCACAACGCGCACACACTTTGCTTATCTAATCTACACAGATGCAACAGTTATTTTTGCAAATCATAAATTGTTACAATATAAGGGAAATCATAGTGGTGAGCATTGTGGTGATAGTTTTTATTTATTTTGTGTGGCTGCGTTAAAAAATAATCATGCAAATAACGATTAAAATATTTTCATAAGTTTGTTGTGTGGCTGTATTACGTTTATTTTATGTAAATAATAATTAAAATGTTTTCATAAGAAACCTTAATGTATGTGAACTTGATTTGTAAGTGTACTTTGGGGTTGGACTGCTTGTGTTTCTTGGCTTTCAGCGATGAGGGTGGACGCAGCGATGTCCTCTGCTGGCGTCATGTCCTGTGTAGAGCCAGATCCACCTCCCGTTACACGGCGTGCCCGATTTATGCTGGCAAGCTTTGGATTCCCCCGTCTCTTGACATCATTGTAGCGCTTGCGGCGCAACGTCCTGGGGATGCCAGCTGATGAGACAATTGTGGCTATTTCCTCCCACGCCTGTTTAACCGACGCTGATTTGGGCGGATTTCTCCCATCCCCATACAAAACAACTTCTCTGTCTTTGACTGCTCTTACAAGAACGTCAGTCTCCTCGGCTGTGAACCGCTCCTGGCGTGCACCTGGTAAATCCGTCATAATAATAGCAATGTGCCATGGAACTTGCGCACTTGCGTTTAAAGGGAATGTTGGATGACGTTCTTATTGGTTTATTTGACGTTACGCCCAAACCACACCTATGAATAATGAACCTACTTCAGACCAACCCCTTATTGATTTGCGCCTGGCACACAAGTTATTTCTCCCGCCGGGAAAATAGCAAAAGCGCCCAAGATCCGCCCACAAAGTCACTTGCGTTTCAGATCGTTAAAATAGGGCCCAAAGTCCCATAAAGTTGGCGTGTTCCTTTAAAATATTCTTTTTTATTATAGGGTAACATTGGTAAATGGACTGCATTTATATAGCGCTTTCATAGACCAATGGCCATCCAAAGCGCTTTACATATTGCCTCACATTCACCCATTCACGCACACATTCATACACCGACGGCGGTGTCTGCCATGCAAGGCGCCATCCAGCTCGTCGGGAGCAGCTGGGGTTAGGTGTCTTGCTCAAGGACACCTCGACACTTGGTCGGGTGGAGCCGGGGATTGAACCACCAACCTTCCGATTTGTAGACAACCTACATGAACCACTCGACCACTGCCGCCCCAACATTCACATTTTGGGCTGAAAATATAACAAATAACAAGCAACACAGTGTCACCAAAAACAGACACTTTTGCATTCTTGAACTCATTACCAAAGAAGCACTGTCACAAAGAAGCTGACCCTCCCACTGTGAACAAGAAATATGAACGCCTTAATGCGTGTGTTTGTGCGTTGGCCTTTTCCGTGTTACAAAAGTCCATTGTTGCATTTGAGAAATATAAGTGATGACAGCATTTTTGACCCAAGGTTTGCACGATGGGGCCTCATAAGAAACCAGAACATAATACTTGCCTCAGTGGGAGTGCTATATTTCTAAGTGTTGGTAACACTTTACTTGAATGGGTTTTCTTGACGTACGTGTCATTAACATGAAGGAGATTTTACGACTACAGTCATTAAGTATTATTTGTTCAATTACTGTATGTCATTTTTAATGGAAAGATGACATTGTTTGAGATGTCTTTGTTATGACAACTTGACATAAACCAATACATCATAACTTGTCATGACAACTTGACATTACCAAGACAGCATAACTGACCACTTTTTACCAGTGATACAAACTGTAATTGTAAGTTTGTAATTAAGTGTTAATATTCTGTCAAATAGTTTTATAACAGCGTCATAAATATTCTTCAGTTCACAATAATGGTTTAAGCCATGCAGCTTTGGGTCCATATCGGTGGAAAAACTAATTAAATTAATAAAAAAATGTTTTCTTCTATGTCAAAAAAAGTCAGAACCCTATGTGTGAGGAAGAACACGTTCTGTTAGTTGTCAGTTTTTAATGTATTGTGCACATACATGAAGTTAAGTGTAATCTTTTGACGTGTCTGTTGCATTTTGTTAATGTATTTAAACTTATTTGACAGAGCATTAACATTTAATGACATTTAAATGACAGTTTAATGTAATGTTAACCCATAAAGCTAGTAGTGACAATACTGTGAAAGTCAACAGAGCACATCTCTGTTAAGGCTGTATGATAAGGCCTGTATTTGCTTGAAGGTAGAATTCCATCGAGTTACATTGGCCACTGGAATGCTTTTGCCATTGCCAAAGACTACCTCAAACTTGTCCTTAAATTAATTATTAATTGTGCTGCTATGTAGTAAAGTTGCAAGCTTTGACACTTTGGAGATTGCTTGAGAAAGGCACTTGACCTTCTTTAATGTGACTGTGAGCAAAACAGGACAGCCGTTGCTGGGATTCTATGGGAAAGTTCCTATCCAACGGTTAACCAACCATGTCCTCCTCATCCTCACTATCATCTAAGTGATCGTCTGCCACCACAACTTTAAAAGCTTTTTTCTTATTAGATGCATTATCTGTGATAATAAATTGGACCTTATCAGTTAAATTGTATTCTTCCAATATTTCGTCTTCTGCAGTCAAGGAGGAAAGACTTCAGAGTGTATTCATTAGCTGTGGAGTTACAAACATGAGCTGTTTCTTCCAGGTAAGACCTTAATGTGCGATCTGACCATATGTTAACCTCTACAGAGACAAATTTCTGATCTACCAGACTGGACTTTATACACTCTTTGGTTGATCTGGAGATTGGGATGTACCTCTCATCAATGGTGTGTAGAAAATGCTGGAAATGTTGAGGCATTGATCAATATGCTTGCGTAGCCTACACTTTAGTAAAATGTGCTGGTTTCTTGCCGCGTTCTGGGCTGCTGGTGGGCGAGCCTCAAGCTCTGATAAGCCCCACCCAGTGCATTATATATATTAAATGGGATTTATAGTGCATAATTTCACACGCTTCTATGTTCAAGTGTCCACTTCCAAGGGTCTGTTATCAGATCTGTTGATGAAGCGCATTTTATATTGATGCGTTCTAAAACATTTTAGAAATCATGACAGTATGGCCGTTAGCATGCATGTCCTAAGTACAGTATGTATGCTATGTGTAGTGACCCTATATAAGCACACAGTTAGGATGATATAAAATGACTTACAACGTGAAATAAGATTTTGGATATATTGCCCATTACAAAGTCATTCATTCCTTGTGCAACTTTGTTCGCTTAATCACACCACAAGGTGGCACTGTGGCCTCAATGCTTCAGCACTGGCACTCAGAGATAGATTGCTATGTCTGAAGTGAAACCAGGGGCGTAACTATCGGTAAGCAGGGTAAGCATTGCTTACAGGCCCGGACCAATCAGCGCCCTATCACATATTCGTAACTATCCGCTGTTCCCAGACTTTCTCATGGGTTTTCAATAGGCTTGTTCGACTTCATGCGGCGCCACAAGAACCGGCATCTGGATGACGTCAAAGTTCCGCCAGAGCGATTTAAAACCAAACTCCTCCTTATGGTTTCGCGAATCACTCTCGCGGTAGTTTGACGTCACCCGGC
This sequence comes from Misgurnus anguillicaudatus, assembly GCF_027580225.2. NCBI lineage: Eukaryota > Metazoa > Chordata > Actinopteri > Cypriniformes > Cobitidae > Misgurnus > Misgurnus anguillicaudatus. The sequence goes on along the minus strand of NC_073360.2, from coordinate 14,125,713 downwards.
TGTCAATTCTTATGGAGCATGAAGTCGAACAAGCCATCGCCCAATGAAATCACCGCTTGCGATAGAGCCCAACCAATCACAGCCCAGAGTTTTTGTGCACGTTTGAAATCGGCTGGTTTGTATCTTTTGGTTTCTTAGCACAAACAAGAAACGATAACACTTTAAATACCCAAACATTACACAAGACACCTAAAGCAAAGCACAAAGTGCAGCAGTAAGTAAACACATGATTTTAAACGGTATGGATCGATCCTGCGTATTGTGACACGTGTCCCGAGCTCTCATCACCGTCGCCCTGGAAACCAAGCAGTCACACCTGTACCTGCTCGTTATGGGCTGAGCGGCCACACCTGCGCCCCATCAAGCATCAGCTTTATAAACCTGGCAAACAAACACAGAGGTGAGAGATGTCTCCACAAAACTCGGCTAACCTTTGTTTCTCTTACCCCCGCAGAGAGCAGTGTGTGACCCCCAGTCCCAGCACCAAGGGAGAGCACGGACCCACACAGCACAACGCCTTATATAAATAAATAAATACAGAAGTAAATAAATGTGGAAAAAAATACAATTATATGTAAATAAGTAAATACATGTATAAATACTCATTTATTTTTGTTTTTACACACAAACACACACACACACACACACACACATTCTGGTTTCCATGTTTTGTGGGGACATTCCATAGACGTAATGCATTTTATACCGTACAAACTGTATACTCTATTCCCCTAACCTACCCCATTCCCTAACCCCAAACATCACAGAAACCTTTCTCCTACTTCACATTTTCAAGATACATCATTCTGTTTGATTTATAAGCTTGTTTCCTCATGGGGACATCAAAATGTCCCCACAAGGTCACAAAAACACTGGTATTCCTATCTTTGTGGGGACAATTAGTACCCACAACGTGATAATTACCAGGTACACAGGTACACACAGGTACACACAGGAACACACACACACACACTCATATAGTGGATTTTGTTTCATCTGCTCAACAGGCATGACTGTGATTGGTTGTAATTCTCAACCCTGCAAAAATAATATATAGTAAACTCATGTAAGGTGAACAGATCTAAATTTAATGCTTTTCATTTGAGCAGATGAAACAAAATCCACTTTTACAAGGTATTTGGAAACAAATGTCTGTGTGTGACCACAACCATAGTATAATGAAAAAACTCTTTTTACCCCATTTTCTTAAAATTCCTATTAAACCAAAGCAGTCTCATTAGACACGCTGTTTTGATTCTCTTAGCAATGTGATGTCGTATTGCTAAAGCTCCGCCCACAGCCACTGACTGACAGTCCTGTAATACCATAGTTTCTGCCTTCAGTGAGTTGGACGTTGTCTGATGTTTTTTGCGAAAACAGATATATTTTAACCAAAGCATCTCTTTTGGTAAGGAACGAAGACCAATAGCTTATTTGCATTTAAAGGATCCGTTCTTTCTGTGTTTTTGAAGCTTTTTGTTTTATGAAGTCCCTCCTTCAGAATTACCTAATGAGTTCTGATTGTGTAGTTTGTTTAGTGTGTTGTGATTCGATAGCAGCTTAACTTGCCGTTAGCTTAGCTGGCGACTGACGTATTCCTGGGGCGAAGTTTAGTCAAAAAACTGTTCTAATGACGTCATTAAAGCAGGAAGTAGAGGGCTGTAGTCCAAACCGTCCGTTCGCTGTAGGCTTTGAAAGGCAAATTCTGTTTAAGAAAATATGTTGCCTATTTTTTGTCCTGAAACGTTTCTCTCTAACACTTATTAAACAGACATGAGAAACTGGTTTTAAGAGCTACAACAATAGTAACTAAAAGGTTTTAAGTTAAATTACACAAATGTGTGTGTTTTTATTACAAGTGTTTTAATGCTGGGTTTAAAACTCCTTGAGACATTTTTAATATACAATTAAAATGTGTGTGTCAACTTTCCCCAGTTATCTCTGCAAGACATTTTTATTCAACCTGGAAAACAAGACTCATTAGATGAAAATAATAGGCTCCTAATATCCGATGTCGGACGCAGCTGGCAACACAATCTCCTTCAATGCAATCCTAGCAGCAGCCATATCACCCTGTAGCCCAAGACAGCTTGCCCACTGAAGCTAAGCAGGGCTGAGCCTGGTCAGTACTTGGATGGGAGACCACCTGGGAATGGCTCATGACCCCTGCAAGTACATATTGCTCAACCTTGGGATCGATCGAAAGTGATCAAAGCAGATGGCGCCAACGCTGGTTAACGTACTTAAGTGTTATTTTCAGAAATTGTAAATTTACAGGCCTAGTTTATTAAAATCCACTAATCTGTTGAATGTGTTGTTTATTATTTTCATAGTTTGAGTTGATGTAACTGATGAGATTCATACAGTCAAGTGAAAAAGTGTTGTTTTTTTGGACTGAATTAAGAAAGGTTGTAATGTATCAGTGCACTCTCTTTGTCTGGAAGACTTCTACTTGCTTTGATGTGTTTTATTTTACACTATCCCACCCCTTCTGAAACCCAAGCATACAGGACAGAGACTCCAACACTCTTTAAATACCTTTACAACTTTTATTTTTCACCCAGAATGTGTTTCATTTAAAAAGCAATGCATGAAAACACAAGTAAACAAGATCTGTTTAGTTTAAAGCTCTCTCTCCACAACAAGGTACAGATCTACGAGCGAGAACACGAGACAAGACGAGAGACAAACATTTGCTACCATTTGCAAACATTAATTAAACATGGAGCTGACATACAAAAATCACAAGGACACGCATAAATAACATTAATAATAACCAAAAACACTTAACAGTTAAAAAAACACAAACTTGTACTTAAGATAAAAATAAACAATTGGTTTGTACAGGCAAAAGCCCAATAAAGAACAGGATTATCCAAAGACTCAGGTCACCAATCAACAAATAAAGGCTCAAGCCATTCCTGTCTCTTAAATTTTTTTGTGTGTTTTCTTTGGCAAACTTTTGTTAAACATGAAACAGACAAAGACATACAAACATCACAAAGTCATGAAGCTGACAAAGACAAACAACACGCATGACAAAAACACATATTATCTGAACATGGACAACCATTAAAGGGTATGTAAACTGATTAAGGTTAAAATTAATGAGGTTAGATTGGCCTTGACATTGAACATAGGCCAGAACATGTTTGTATAAATAAAGATACTATAAAGTGCACTAAAACAGCAACATAAATAATAATAAAAAACAAACACAAGAATATTCTTCAGTAAAACTGTAAAGTGCATTTTGTTTACTTTTGAACTGCATAAATCAATAGATTGTACTTGCTGAAGCACTTTAAAACAACAAACAAGCCTCTTTCTCTCTCCTACAGATGGCACAGGAGATGTGGCATCACACAGGTAAGTTATTTACACAGTTCTCCTCTTTTCCAACTCGTACAGCACATTGTCAAACCCAGAGGTGGTGGATTTCCTAGTGGATGGACAGTAGGAAAATATCTTCTGGGTGCTTACAGACACTTTTTCCTTGAAAGGTGTGTACCTCTTCCAATGTCCAACACAATTAGGCACGTTGCAAGCCCCACATGACTGCAAAGACTTGTAAGGCATGAATCCCTTGACTGTTGGTGCTGGAGGTACAAAGCTCCGGGCTGCACGATGGCCCATGAAACAGGATGGAGGGAGCCTGTGGCTGTGCGGGGAGAACCAGCAGTATGGGTGCTGTAGACATAGGGGGTGATCATAGGTGGGCGCAGCAGGCTTTGGCTGGAGGTGGGTGGACGCAGCAGGCCTTGGCCGAGTGGAGGAGGATGATGCCATGGGCTGAACGGGCCGGTTCACAGCAGGCACAGGCTATGGCTCTTCAAAAATAATCTGGAAATATAAAATAAACATGTAATGAGTATTGTAAGGAGTATTGTAATTTCTTAAATAAAGATAGCTCCTCCCCAAAGAGCACAGCATGAGATCACCATGAAGGCTCGGGAAAACAACTCTCTACGATTCACAGCTGACTTCCCACCGAGACCATTTGGTTTTCAGAGATCACACTTTTAGGATGTCATACATTTGTATTCTCATTCTCTCAAAGCAAACTGTATATGAAATGCCACATGCACAAAAAATCTGAAACTGATCTTATTTGTTTTCACTCAATGCAAGTGGTTAATGGTCTCACTCACTCACTACAATGTTAAAGTTTAAGCAAACTTCATTCAATGTTGATAGACACCTCCCATCTTAGGCATAAACCAATCACCCACTGTATGCAAACTAAGGACAGCCCTGAGTTTTACAACAACCAATCATCGGGTCTTTCTGTACTTGGTGTCTTTGATACAGCATCATATATTTTATTTTATTTTTGAGGAATCATTAACCAGATCTTCATCTTTAGCAGGTATGCAATGGTTTTTCGTTTGAGTGTTTCATATTTGAATTGGAATGTAAATTGGCTTCTGAATTATGTTTTTCTTACCTGGTTAATAAATTGTTATGTTTGATTTTATTCTGTGTCTTAATCCCAGTTAGGTAGTGAATAATACATCAGCTGAGGATTTGAGATACGACTAGCACTTGGCGTTAGTTTAAGTGTACTTAGAAGCGTGGAGGCTAACAATATGTGTTTCCATTTAGAGTAACATTTTTTATCTCTTTAAATAGGGTCAGCCTCGAACTCTGATTATTTCAATATTATTCTATCCATTAACTCTGGTTAGAAATAATTATTGTAATAAGTAAGCGTCACCTCTAAGGGGAATAAATAAAGTATGTTTAAAGTTGAGCAAGCATGGAGCGGCCGCTTAAGTGTATAGTCCAACCTCTGGCAGCAACCAATACTGATTCGCTTATGAAAGTTGACCAGTATATTAATTATAAGGCAAATACTAGGATCAAGTGTGACTATGAGAACCGCATAAACGAGTGTAATACCAGAGCTTAATGAGAATAAACAAACATCCATCTAAATTCTGTAAGTGTTAAAAGTAATAATCAATCTGGCTTGTATTATAATATAAACAAGATCTTTATCTTTGGAGTCAGATAAATAAACCTAATTTCATAACGCCAAAACGTCATTTGCAAGCGCCGGACAAGACAGAACGCGCTAGAATCCTCCGCCATGCCGTTGGTTTTCACCATTTGGGCCTACGGATGGATGGGTGATATACCCCTCCCCCACAGTATTGTTATGATGTGTGCGATTTGCTTTCCACAGCCAACAGGTGAAACAAAGTGCTTATGACAACTTACCTCCGCTTCTCACCACGCCCACCCAGCCACGATGAACATGCTGGTACTGGACCTGAGGCCGGTCTGGTGTTGTGAGGGATGTTGGCAGCACAGGAGCTTCCGGGAACGGTGCATCCGACAGCACTTTCGGGTGAGGCATCCACTTCGGCAGTACCGTCGCCCCGTAGTATTTTTCTCCTCCCTGGCAGTGAAAGATGAGATGGACTTGGTATTTAAGTTGGGCAGTGAAATGGCAAGACCGCCGAGGATGGGGACGTCTCGAACTCTGCAATCCTCTTATACTGTCCCTTCAAAGAAGCCGTGACCTGGCTGAGGTGAGCTGTTTGGCTGGTGCTCGGTTCTTCAGCATCTTGGAGGAGGAGGTAGAGGAGGCGACTGTCCTCGGTCACCTGTGCCGCCTGAGCGTACGTCATGCAGCCAAACTTGCTCTTCTGAGCTGCTCTGAATCCATTGTCACTGAAAATGATATTATGAAATTTTGTGTTGGTGTGTTAGATGTTTAATTATCCATTTCATCATAGGTTTCAACTGCTATTGAACTCACCGACCACAGTTGTTATCCACATACACACCCTTTGGAGCAGGAGCGTTGGCCCGGCAAAAGCGGGCGACCAGACCTCTGGCCATGCGTACGTAACACCTCTCGGACCCGGACAGCACCACTGTGGTCAAGAACTGACCCCACTCATTAAGCACGATGGTGACGTACTGCACGGTGCCCTCCCTGGCCGTTGTTGTAGATCTTCCCTTGAGAATCTATAAAAACAAAGCAAAACATTCATTGTGTGGTGTTTATCAACAATCAGTCTGTTCCATATGATCACATTGATCATTAACATCTTTACACTTCTAAAGCATATTTACACATCGAATTTTAACTCCACACTATTGTAACAACATCTCTATGGTCTTAAGACGTGAGCTAGAGTGTCTGATGACGTTTTTGAAGTATTTCCAGGGAATTTCAGGTCATTTCATCGGCGATTGGTAGCTCGTTAATTCATTTCCTATGCATTCGGTTAATATATAGTATATATTATTTAATATAAGCATATTTAAGCTCTACATTTCGAGTCCACACATTAGTAGTACATTTGTCAAGGTCTCAACATGTAAAATGAATAGTCTGGTTTCAGAGATCAAACCTAGCTATTTTGATGTAAACAAGTGGTGCTAGCCTAGTCAATCGGTGGTCTCAGTACGGCGCTAATGAGATATTATCATGTAAAACCTTAAATATCAGGCAAATTACTAAAAAATATATCGCGTTTCATTTATAACTTAGCACATAATTATAACAAACGTACCTGCGAGTAAACAAACACAGTCCATCGGTCCTCAATGACAACGAATCCAAATGTGAATATTTACTAGTCCTGAATAAATTAGATGATGTTTTCCGATCCTCGCTCAATGATTGGTCCGTTGAGCGCCGAGCTCTGCTCAGCTTTGCTCAACAATTGGCTGATCGCTGCTCAGCTCTGCTCAGCTCTGCTCAACCATTGGACGGCTGCCGATCGCTTAGGTACTTGGAGGGGAACTTGCTTTGGGAAAACCAGGTTGCTGCTGGTAGTGGTGTTAGTGAGACCAGCAGGGGGTGCTCACCCTGTGGTCTGTGTGGGTCCTAACACCCCAGTATAGTGAGGGGGACACTATACTGTCAAAAAAGCACCGTCCTTCGGATGAGACGTTGAACCGAGGTCCTGACTCTCTGTGGCCATTAAAAATCCCAGCATGTCCTTCGAAATACTAATTGGCTATATCAATCCCTCATACTAATTGGCTATATCAATCTGTCTCCACTCCACTAATAAGCTGGTGAGTGGTGGGCGTTCTGGCGCAATATGGCTGCCGTCGCATCATCCAGGTGGATGCTGCACATTGGTGGTGGTTGAGGAGATTCCCCCATTCATATGTAAAGCTGAGAAAAGCGCTATAGAAATGTAACAATTTTATTATTATTATAGATCTTCAATGTGTGTTAGCTTCCCAAAACACAATGCATGTAAACACAACACTTCAATAAAGGTTATCTTATACTCAGTCCCGTGTGTGTATCTCTCTTTGCCCAAGCTCCACAGTCTCTCCAACTTCCTCCTCCGCTCCGTTGCACCCACAATAACTGCTGGAAAAAACACACCCTTTCCTGTGTTTCTGATGCCCTATTTAGGTGTCTCATCTTCACCGAATTGCCCAATCAGCAATCGCCATGCTCAACAATGCACCTGTTTCCAATAACGCGCCGATTTAGGTTGGCCGGCGTTCCCAGAAGTGGGCGTTTTTTGCGAATCATGGTCCTAATCTTTCTCACTTTTGGTTCCGCCCTTTCACAGTCACTCCGTGACATACAGAAACTGCCAAACAGTAGTGGAAGGCTTAAATGTAAAAAATGAAAGCATGAGTCAACTGCTTTTCTTGCTCCAGGACCATGCCTCACCACGATAACAAAGGCTTGAGAGCAGTCAAATTCATCATCTAGCAGGACATAAGGTCTTCATCACACCTCCTCCTACAAATATTGAATTATGTTTTATACCATGGGCGTTGGAAGCAAAAAAAATGTGGGAGTAGATTCCATTTTCTTGTATTCTGGTGCCTTGTAATTAAACAATTGCTTTTATAGCCTAAAATCTTTGTTTGCCTTGTGTCACGGCCCGTAGTGCAGGGGGTGAAATAAGTGACATTTTTTGAAGTGAAATGGAGTTTAAATTATATGGACTCTAAATGAAGAAAGTGGAATCGTTTTGAGGAAGCAAAAGTCAAGGCTGTAGCTAAAACACGGAACAGAGTTTAGTTTATTAGGGGCCCTGCATAAGTGGAATGGATTTCACTGATGCCACTCTGAAGAGTGAACAGACATATGCACTAAATTGGAGAAAGTGTCTTGTCCCACCCACATATAATGGTTCCTACCCCCATGTTTTATTCAAGTAGTTTAACGTTAAACTAAATTAATTAAACAAGAAAACATAAAGTAGCTCTAAAGTAGATTAAACTAAACCAGGTAACAAATGAAGTAGTTGGGAGGAATACCTTATTTAGTTTTTTTTTTTTTGCATATGCTTGGCTGTTTATGTTCAGACAGAGAAAAATAAATGTATTTTAGCTAAACCATGTGAATATTATGAGACTAATTTACCTTCAGGTCCTCCTGTAAAAGAAAATGGCTGTAAAGGACCCTGATAGGATGCGTTAAGTGGAGGCTGTTATGAGGATGTATGGATGAACCCAAATGCAGACAACAAGGGGTTAACTCAGGATATTTATTAATGAATAAAACAGAAAACAAAACCCACGAGGGGGCAAAACAATATAAACAGGAAGACTTTGTGAACACTAAACTAGACAGGAAACAGGACTAAACTATGTTACAAAACTGAATACACTTAACAATAAACTAGACAGAACACTTGAAATATAATCCACTAGACTAGACAGCTTTACAGCGTACTCAGATGAATGGGAAACAATGCACAAGCACAGGACAACAAACACAAGGATCTTAAATAGAGGACAACTAATGAGGGCAACAGGAATTAAACAATAACGAGGAGGATGACAAGGGAGCGGGGTAAAAGAGACAAGACACTGGGAACACGTGGTCCAGTAAATCAATACTAATACCACGTGAACCCACACAAAACATGGGTCTGTCATGGTTCTTCCACAAGACTAGATTAAACAAAGGACAGCGGTGGCTGCGCAGACTGAAGGGGCTGCAGCGGTGGCTGCGCAGACTGAAGGGGCTGCAGCGGTGGCTGCGCAGACTGAAGGGGCTGCAGCGGTGGCTGCGCAGACTGAAGGGGCTGCAGCGGTGGCTGCGCAGACTGAAGGGGCTGCAGCGGTGGCTGCGCAGACTGAAGGGGCTGCAGCGGTGGCTGCGCAGACTGAAGGGGCTGCAGCGGTGGCTGCGCAGACTGAGAAGTCAACCCCCTCTTCCTCCTCTTCTTTCTGGGGCGTGGCGCAGACACCGTGGCAGGCGAGGTGAGGACTGTGGTGGGAGCAGCAGGTTCTGAAGATGACCCCTCTGACGGCGACTCCCATGAAACCCTCCTCTCACGTTTTCCATGGAGGCTGATAGGCTGGGCCGGGCTCTCAGGAACTGACGTGGGGAGAGCTGTATCCCCCTGCGTCAGGACTCCCACGACGTGACCCTCTGGAATAGAAGGCAGTGGGGCAGGTGGCGATGCCCTGGTGAAAGCCTGAAGCTCTTCCCGACACAGCCGGTCCACAACTTCATTGAATGGGCGACGAATCAACCCCTCCCGCTCTGGCAAAGGAGGAGGGACATGGAGACCCGCGATGAGGTAGGAATTGAGGAGGTTCTCTGGCAAGAAGAACCTCCTTGACTCCAGAGCCTGGGCGTATTCTCTCAGGGACTCATCTCCCTGGGCAGGAAATGGAGCCTTGCCCATCTTCATATCGGCGGCAGTTGTCTGCCACCACAGCTCGTGGTCAGACAACTGCCGCCTGGCAGGAAAAGCACTGCTGTCTGCTGGGTTCATAGTTGGCTTGTGCATTCTGTTATGAGGATGTATGGATGAACCCAAATGCAGACAACAAGGGGTTAACTCAGGATATTTATTATAAACAAAACAGAAAACAAAACCCACGAGGGCGCAAAACAATATAAACAGGAAGACTTTGTGAACACTAAACTAGACAGTAGGGATGGCTCCCGCGAAACTGACGTTTCGACACTGTGTCGAGATCCCGAAGCTTAAATGTTTCGAAACACTGCTCCGAAATGTGATTCGAAACACCCATGTCACGTGATGAAGTGATTCGAAACACCAAGCGGTGCATTTCACAAGTATTTCGAAAGGTGGCGTACCTGTCGAATCTGCGTCGAATCTTAAACTGACAGGGTAGGAAACAAATCTGACAATACCTCATAGATGCGTTTTTGGCAAGATCAAATACTATAAATTACTGAAAAGAAGTAATTTTTCCTTATAGGTAGGCTATGTAACACTTAGGCTACTTACAAAAAATGCATGCCAGCAACAAGTGTCCCTTGTGTGAGAATGTTTTCAAAGGCTGGAGAAATTATGTTAAAAAGAAGCTGGTTGAGTTTATCAACACAGAACAATTTATATATTTGAATAAAGATCTTTATATGTAAACAATGCGGCATATTATGGCTTGATATATTTTATGAATCTCTTATTATTTATTTGGTATATCTCTATTCCATTTTTTTTATTAAATAGACCCGAATAGCCTAGTTATCGACAATTGTGAGCCTAAAAGCTCATGCAGTTGTCAAACAGATGTTAAAGCAACAACAAAAAGCATTTTATTATAATGACGTAGCGCATGCATTTCCCGGGTTCGATCCTAAGATCTACGCATGAGGGTCGAGAGCACTATCCACTCTCCCATTCTATCACTTGTGTGTCAATCAAACAACATGTGGGATACAATTTGTCAGCGCTCGTCTAAAATCTTGTCAAGGCTGCTTCATGTAAAGACATGCAAACGATCGCTAGGTGTCACTGTGGAGGCGGTTTCGGATTGATGTTTCGAAGCCTCGAAACATACGGCACAATTGATTCAACTGTTTCAGTGTTTCACGAAGCCTCGCTCTGCCCACCACTACTAGACAGGACACAGGACTAAACTATGTTACAAAACTGAATACACTTAACAATAAACGAGACAGAACACTTGAAATATTAACCACTAGACTAGACTTGACAGCTTTACAGCGTACTCACATGAATGGGAAACAATGCACAAGCACAGGACAACAAACACAAGGATCTTAAATAGAGGACAACTAATGAGGGCAACAGGTGACAGGAATTAAACAATAATGAGGAGGATGACAAGGGAGCGGGGTAAAAGAGACAAGACACTGGGAACACGTGGTCCAGTAAATCAATACTAAGACCACGTGAACCCACACAAAACATGGGTCTGTCATGGTTCTGCCACAAGACTAGATTAAACAAAGGACAAGATGGCAGAACCATGACAGGAGGCGTGGCTTGATTAATTGTCTTGGATATAACAACAGCAGTGTTATTTTATTACCATAATTGTTAAAATCCTAAAATTCTCACACTGTGATTTTGCTGTGTAGCACTGTAGCTGCTGACTTTTTTTTGAGCGAAAGCAGACAATTTAGGGGCACAACTTAAATCAGCTTGGAATGCAATTATAAAAATTTTTCTTCAAAATAACTGTATCACTAGCCATGTTTCCATCCACATGTTTTTATCCGAATTAAGTGATATCGAATGAAAAATGCGTTATGGAAACAGTAAAATTCGATTGAATTTCATGAATATCGAATCAAAAGAAATACGTTCGATCTCATCGGATTTTATCTTGATCGATATATGGCTTATCCGATAAATGCTGATGGAAACGTTATTTGCCGAATAAATAATGATTTGCGATTAAGGTTTAGGTCCTTTTATGGTTGCAACCCACACACAAAACAAGAAGAAAAATTTTTAGGTCATTCCGCTCTGGTGGCACAAATGGCGTGTGTCAACAAAGTCAGATGTAAGTGGACAAACGACGAGACGAGATTCATTTTAAATTTAATTTAGCAGAGCAAATAACGAGCTGAAGATCTTTGCCCGAACCCGACGGGTTCGGTCGGATTCGGGCTTCATTTCTAACATCTACACGGGCTCGTGCTCCGCCTTTGCACGGTAAATGAGCGGTCAAGTTCAATGCTGACCACGCTGAAGCCATTTACAGTGGATTTAATAATTTCCTCAACAAAAATGCCTAATCTTGGTGAGTAAAGGTTTTTTAATGTATAACTAAATATTACTTAGTCTTAAATACATAATTTAGACAGAGGATATAGACTAATGTTGGCATTAATGTAAAGAAAGTGCCGAAGCAAATACCACGGAACCTTTATCCTAATTTCGTTCTTCCCAAATAACCATCTTATTCAGAATGTATTATCTTAATTTAATTCGTTAAGAAATAATTGTTTTTATTGGCATGCTGGCCTATAATGTATTGCATATGCCTATTTAGAACGAGATGTTACGATCTTACAGATGACTTATTTTTTTTCTTTGTTTCAACTTCCAAGTGACGTGTAGCCCAGTTAGTCATTAATAAATAATGTTAAAACCTGTGTAAATTACTCATTCTTGATAAAAGCTGTTTGCGTGCGCAAATTTAAATAATGTATGGCTGTAAACGGGTTCGGGCTTTTAAAAAGCTGTCAATCTAAATATACTTTCGGGTTCGATTACAGCTCTATTTTAGATAGCAAAAATCTAAGAAATGCCATAATTTATTAGGAACTCGCGAAGGAAATGTCCAAGGTTATGACAAGATGTCCTCCGGAGTAAATGAGGCGCTCAAACAGCGATACATGTTTCAAAAAAGAGAGTTATCTCGCAACGGTGCCGGAGGGAAAATAAAAGCAAATTCGACCTTGATGAGATGGATCCTCGGCCAAAGAACCCTCGTAGCTTTATTGGCTTATTAACAACTCTAAAGATATTTTTTCGTTCTCATTTACGTTAAGAATTGATCCGGACTATCATTTCACGTTAATGCCTCCATTGTCGTTGGGCATTTACATGCATCTGCATCATCATAGCAATTTGATGTTAACGTAATTTTCTTATTATTATAGCTTGATATGTCGCTATCAGCTCAGCTGGCACATAAGCACTTAAAACTTGTGAAAAGCCGCAAATTTGTCTGGCAAAACTTTGTTCGCAAATGTTTGCTTGAATATTGTGCGATTCAGTGCGAAAATGAATGGAAACACCTTCAAATGTCTCAAATCAATTCGATATACCAATTTGATCGCAAACCAGCATGTGACGTCATCACGCACAGGTTTTTATTCGCTTTAAAGCCGTTGGATGGAAACACACTTTCACCAGCTTTATTCGCATAAGTTTTTTAACCGAACTTCAGATAATTCGATTGACAAGTGGATGGAAACTTAGCTACTGACAAATACTTTGTTACTAAATAGACTTAACTCTATGCATTTGTTGCACATGTCATTATGCACAATTGATTAAACTTTCAAAATAGGACGTTTTTAACCAAAACTGATTAACTGATTAATTTTAGGCATAAGGTATCAAAATATATTTTGTAGTACAAAAATAATATAATTACCTACAGATACAAGTACAATAAGAATGCTGTCTTTAAAAAATCTATTTATTGAAGATTTAAATAGATTGTTAATGGTATACATAGGTTCAAAGGTTTAGGAGAAAAATACTTTGCAATAAGGTTTCATTTGTTGGCATGAATTAAGCTATAATTAACATTTCTACAACATTTATTATTTGTAATACATGTAAGCATTGACTTAACTACTACATAATTGATAAATTGTATCTGTTAACATTAATTTATGTAGGATGACCAAACATGAATAATGAACACATACATTTCCATTTACTAGGATTAACAAAGGTTAAAAACATTTTAAAATTCTATTTAAACTGTGTTGCATATTGTTAGTTCATATTGCCTTAACTAATGATAATAAACAGGTTTGATGTATTGTAAAGTTTAAGCAAGATTTTTTTAAAATGAGTACTCTTTTTGACATTTGTTTGCATTAAAAAAAGCGTCTGTAAATTTGGATTTTATGGAAGTAACGTCTTCGTTTCACAACAACAACAACAAAACATAGAGATATAGTTGCCACACAAACAAAAATGATAATAATTATAAAATTCAGGCCTCGAGCAGGCAGGATCTTTGTGACCTGAACAATGTTGGATATTTTAGATTTCACAGCATCTTTGTCTTCAGACCGAATAGCAAAGTAGATTGTGGCACCATTTTGGATTATCATGTTAAATGAATGTTGTTCAACTGATCCAGACTCTTGAGGTGAGACTGCAGATGTGTTTACTAAAAAAGCATCGCTGAAGTTCAGACGAAGCATTTCATGGTCATTGCTCCATCTGATCTCGTAGGATTTAGCTTTGAAATAAAGAAAAAATGTCAGGAATAATTAATGACAGGCTGTTGAATTAATACTTCATGTTCCCTACCTTATGAGCAGGTTGTTATCGCAAAATAAGCCCCTTCAGTCTGATTCAAGATCCTGATCACACTGACGGGGCTTACATTATTTCTGAAATAACAACCTGCTGCCTATACATTATCCCTTACATACCACTGTTAAAACATTGCTTGATGGTTATTTTAAGATATTTGACAGATTAGATGTGCATTTATCAAAAATAATGCACACTTGTGGAACATTTCTCAACCAATCAGAATAAAGCATTCAACATCCCACTGGTATATAATTCATATGCAGAATGCAGACTACAAGGTTTCTGAATTTTTTCAGCACTAAAGACTAAATTAAATCATTTCAATTCATATTTCTCAAACATTATTATAGCAAAATCTGCTTTACCTGTTCCCAGGTCAAGATCCTCCCCTGGAGCCGTCCAGATGAGAAGTACAGTGTCTTCCTTAATTTCAGCTTTAAGATCTGTGATTTTGTTAGGAGGGTAATTTGGTGTTTTTTTGCCTGAAGTGAAAGACACCTCAAAACTTTCTCCAGTGGCTGTTCTGGTAAAGTTTCCTACCACAAGTGGTTGTTCAACAACTGAAGGCTCTGGCTTCACTTTATCTGAAAAAAAAACAACAACATTTGATTTCCATGCAAGTAACTTTTCTCTCAAAGCCTGTGTAGTTAATTCTAACACACACACACACACACACACACACACACACACACACACACACACACACACACACACACACACACACACACACACACATATAGCGAGTTTATAGAATTTAAAAATCAAACTGTTTCACATTATGCTCTGCAGTAAAGTTTTTGCAGATTTGGGTACAAATACCAATGAAAATTGGATTGATAAAAATTTTATTATTATTTTATAATTCACTCGACACAACAGCGTTGTGGTGGATTTAGCGTGACGTGTGTTTTGATCAGGCTCTAAATCTGATCTCTTACAAAGTTCTTCACAAAAATGGAATTATCTCCGCATTTAGCTGAAAATTTGAGAGGTGATAACTGATAAGAGAACAAATTAAGGTAGGATGAAACGTTTTTTGATGTTGTTGGAAAGCGGATGGACTGTTCTTTCATTTGATATTTTGGGCTCTATCTTACACCCGGCGCAATGCAGCGCAATGCGCGACGCAAGTGTCTTTCGCTAGTTTCCACCCTAATTTTCACGTTTAGCGCCGCGTTGTTTAAATAGCAAATGCATTTGCGCCCCCTTTGCGCCCATGGGCGTTCTGGTCTGAAAAACGAGGTGTGTTCAGGCGCATTGTTGGCGCGTTGCTATTTTGAGGCAACTAAAATAGACTACGCCATTGACCAACAAAAACCTGGTCTAAAGTCTAAAGTCAATGGCGCAATGTGTTTTATGTTATTTAAAGAGCGCATTAGTAAAATGCGCCTATAAACGGGAGGACAACGCGGGTTTGCTTATCACAAAGTACATGAATGCGCAGCAGCACAAAAATGCTTTTAAATATGAAAGATTAAAGGATTGAATGTAAAAGATTATTATTGAGTCTCTTGGACATAATTGAGGACTTATTATGAGACGTTAAGGCGCAAAGAGCTGCTTCACCTGCAGCCTGGTAAGTAAATAAATGCTTTGCTTTGAACAAATGCGTGTTTTTAAATGTTTTTTTTTTAATGCTACCTCACGGATTTATTGTATATGATGTACCTGTGGATATGGTGAGATGAGAAACATTTTTAAGTAATGCTTAAAAAAACTCTTTGCTAAAAAAACGCTGTCCAAAGTGCTGAAACGTGGGGAGAGCCGTTTGTAAATTCTTTATCTCCTGTTTGTTACAAATAAAGTATTTTTAGAGTACAAACCTTATCTTACATACTTGTAAATTATGTTTTGATGATATTGGATAACCATACATTTAAAGCAATTACAAGCCTGCTTTTTACTTCCATGACTAAAAGAAAACGGGTTTTAAAGGTTTTAATAAAAAAATAACAATTTCAATATAAGGGAAAAACAACACAATTATTTAACATTAATCTTAAACTGGGGATCTTCTACCTCCGTTTAGTTTTTCAGTTTACAAAGTCCGTCATCTAAATAGGGATTAGACATAGCGCCAGCGCAACTTGCTTTTAAAGGGAATGAGAGCTGTGACTCTCATTGGTTTACTGCACGTTACGCCCAAAATACTCCCATTACAATAGGACCTACCCTTTTCGACCATGCGCTCGGCGCAAAAACGATTTTTCCCGTCGTTAAATTAGCAAAAGTAGATTCGGACACGCCCATTTAGACGTTGCGTTGTGCGCTTTAGACAATGCGCTTAGATCGTTAAAATAGGGCCCTATATGTTTATTTAAAGAAGATAATTTTTCTGTAAGGCATTCAACTAAAACTGGGTGGCAACTTAAAAAAACGCTGACGGGGAAAGAGTTAATCATGCTTCCAAGCATATTTGATCATCACTTCAACAGTTGCACGATATAAATGTTAATGTATATTTTAGATGAATGTTGATATATAAAAATAAACACCACAGTCTTTAATCATATTTTCATTGCGCCTTTGCTGTGTCTGTGTTGTTTGTGAACTGCGCTCTGTTGCAGCCACACTTGAGTCTGAGGAACTACTTTGTTTGGCGGAAGAGTAATATTTGTACTAATATAATTACAACTTATTTTTGTTTTATTTTATAAAATCCCGCTAACGTTATGCATATGAAGTAACCGTTTTATAAAAGCAAAAATAAACCCCTCGAAGCGTTGGGTTACCAGTGCATTTTATAACAGCCTAACAACGCCCCTTAGCTGTTATAAAATGCACTGGTAACCCACTGCTTCTTGGGGTTTATTGCTTTAGTGACAGTCTTAGTTATCTAGCTTTGGCTGATGTCAGCTGACTTCGCTCGTTAGCAACACGCTAACGTTTTGCGGTGCACCCGGTCCGAAGACATGTGTCATTGACAACAAAAATGTCAGAGCTAACTTCTAATCTGGTCACACTTCAAATATTACAACAAGACTGCCTGTAAAGACGACTTTATTTTCTTATTTTATAAGATGCTGCGATGTTCAGATGACCAGAGCAAGATTTTTATTTGATGATTTTGTTTGTTGAAGGAAAATGATGACTGACTGTAAACTGGGTATGTATTCTGGCATCAGTTATTGTGTCAGTATAAGCACCACATGACTGCCATATTGGCCTCCACACATCGAACAACAATTACTGATCGCCCATTCAAGATCTAAGTTTTCTTATCAGAAGTACTGCCAGTTTTAAGTTAAATAACACTGGTTTACCATTCACAACGTCACTCTTCCCATAGAGAGTAAACCTAGATTGTCCATCTTTATTCCTCACTCGCACTTTCAAGCTGCTTCTACCCTTCACTAACTTTGTGAAATATCTGGAATAAATCCCATCATCTTTGAAAGCGTCAGCTCCTGTAAAACATGAAGTTAATTTGTTTAGGTACTTTTTAAGAAGAGTTTGTGCATAGGAAAAGAATGATGGGTAATTTACCTGCTCCATTATCCAGAAGTTCAATGATTTCTGAGGTCCCCTTTTCAGGCTCCAGTGTGGCCCACACTTCAGCATTAACTACAGGTCTGTAATTCTGACTAACTTCAGCAAACACAATCATGGGTTTACTGCCATCACTAACCTGCTGGTTAACATGAGCTTTGACGTTGATAGGAGGAACATCAGCATCTGCTGCTTGACTGGTTACAGTTATAGTCAAAGACTGAGATCTTCCACTCAGAATACTGTACTTCCAGTCACCAGCCTACCCAAAGAAAGAGAAATCTTTAGGACTTTGGCAAAACGCACATTATCTTATGAAAATGAACAATGATATACTTAAATGGTTAAAAGTTTTTATTTTATTAAAGTAGCACAAATGTTTTCTAGCTTATGGTTTGAACTATAACTGACTCATATACAATGTCAGAAAAATGATCCGTATAGGTTGCTAACATGTACCATTTTGGAAAAAAAAACATTTGGTACCGTACCTGTTTTAGGTACCATGTGTACATTTTACAGTACTAATATGTACCTCTGATGTACTAATTTGAACTCTTTAAAGGGCACCTATTATGCAAAATCCACTTTTACAAGTTGTTCGGACATAATGCCTGTTGGCAGTATGTGAACACAACCACCCTACAATGAAAAAAATCCACCCGCTACTTGTTTTTTAATCCCAAAAAGTCATACCTCGGCAGTTCCTGGAATTTTTTGCGTGATTGTCTTTGCTGTTGTATCTGAAATCATATCTCTCAAACTGTAGATGAACCCACTTGGCGACTGTATGTAAGCAGTAGTTAAACTGCTTTCAAATATGATTAAAAAGCTGGTTTTGTTACCAACAGTCGGATCCACTGACACAGTTCCATTAAACCAGTCCGCTGTTTTTAAACCAGTACTCTCTAGCTGTAACCAACAAAAAAAATTAGCACATTAACACAGTAAATATTACAGTTTTTTTCGATTGCTAAACGACAGTGGGCACAACTGGACTCACATGTGCAAAACTCTAACTACAGTCTGCACAGCAGCAGTTCATGTGGACCAAACTCTAGTTCGTTTTTCATTGGTTAAACACAGTTTTCAAAACTCTACACACTTATCCCATGACTTTAACCACAACCTGCACAACAATGTGGATTCACAGCACTTTGTTCAAATGCTAACACACTGCTGTCAAAACTGTGAACCACACATTCAAAACAGAATTGATTTCAGCCTTGTGCCTTTCAAACACTGCTGACTGCAATTTCATATAAATAAAATTCCAATTTCATATATATGTATTTCATATTTCATGTATCTATCTATATATATATATATATATATATATATATATATATATATATATATATATATATATATATATATATATATATATATATAAAATATTACTTTTTATATAAATATGTTTGGTAGACCTCAGAAAGACAAATTTTGGAAGTGGAACAAGGAAGACGGGTTTGTGGAGGGAGAAGGGTGGCGTGTAGTGGCCTGATGGTAGGAGTGGCAGGATTAGCCCCTCATTTATTTGTTTGAATTACAATATGTACTTTTAGTTTCTACCTTTTTTTCTCATTACTGTAATTCCATAAATGACTAGAGACTATTGAAGCAAACTGCTAATTTTCATTTACCTTAAAGAATTGTTCTGTTCTAAAAATTTCAATAAATCATGTGATAATCAATCAACAAATAAATAATTATTTGAAGAAAACATTACTTTGTATGAAGTCACTGAAATTGTTCAATCTGTAAAGATAAAAAGTTTGTATTTTGTGTACTGGTGTTTGATGTTAGTGTTTTTTCTCTCAGTGTATTGTGAGTGACAGTGTGTGTTATCTCAGTGAGGGTTGTGTATTGTGTTTGGCTGCACTGAGCTGTTTTGAGTCATGTGTTTAGAGTTGTGTTGCTTGAAGTGAGTTTTGCAGGTGATATGTACAGTTTAGCTCAGGTGACTTTTGGTATTGCAGACTGTAGTTAGAGTTCTGCACATGTAGCTCCAGGTGTGCCCACCGTCGTTTAGCAATCGAAAAAAACTGTAAGCTGGAATTACACTGCAGACCTTGATCCCCGATTCCGATTTTGTGCCCCATGAAAGAAACAATCGAAAGGGGGCTTAAAGGGATAGTTCGGCCAAAAACGATATTAAACCCACGACCCACTCACCCCCAAGCTGTCCGAGTTGCATATGTCCATCGTTTTTCAGACAAACACATTTTCGGATATTTTAGAAAATATTTTAGATCTTTCTGTTGATTAAATGTAATGTTACGGGGTCCAGCAATAGTCCACGACCTTCAAGTCCAAAAAAGTGCGTCCATCCTTCACAAATTAAATCCAAACGGCTCCAGGATGATAAACAAAGGTCTTCTGAGGGTAATCCGTGCGGTGTTGTTGTAGAAATATCCATATTTAAAATGTTATTAACGTTATAAACTACCTTCCGGTAGCGCCGCCATTTTAGAGTCATCCGCATTCAGGATGAGCGCTTACGCAGCATACAGCGGTTTCTCTGTTGCTGCCCTGTCCCCCGCCCTCCGAATTTGTCATACGTCACTAAGAAAAGTGCGTACACTACACTAATACTCTCTCCTGAGTCTAAGATGGCGGCGCTACCGGAAGGTAGTTAATAACGTTAATAACATTTTAAATATGGATATTTCTACAACAACACCGCACGGATTACCCTCAGAAGACCTTTGTTTATCATCCTGGAGCCGTTTGGATTTAATTTGTGAAGGATGGACGCACTTTTTTTGGACATGAAGGTCGTGGACTATTGCTGGACCCCGTAACATTACATTTAATCAACAGAAAGATCTAAAATATTTTCTAAAATATCCGAAAATGTGTTTGTCTGAAAAACGATGGACATATGCAACTTGGACAGCTTGGGGGTGAGTAAATAATGGGTTTAATATCGTTTTTGGCCGAACTATCCCTTTAACCTTAAACCAAAAATAACCACACATATTTGACTTCACGCAGTGCTGCTCTTGCAGAATTCTCACACCATTTACTGATCAGTCTCTGTTGTGCTGCATGAAGTCACTTGTGGGCAGTTTTCACCAGTCCCCTAAATGCATAATTATTTTTCCTTATTTACTCTTTATTTTTTATGTCATGAGTGTACACAGATAGATTGAACAATCAATTTAAAATGATTGTAGGAACAGCAGATAACCAACATTCAAGACCCCTCCCCAACTGCTACATTAGGACTTGGTTTTGGTGGGTTAAAACAAACAGGTGTCCAGTTTGATCAAATAAGTGGCTGCTTTGACATTTTTTTATGGCCAACCTCAGGGTCAAAGCAGAGAAGAACAAGATAGTTTTTTTTTTTTTTGGTCCACAGCATTTCACCTTATCATCCATTAAAACATATTCAACCTCATCCGAAACAAGGATGATCATACATTTCTTAAAGGAATATTCAATTTTCTTAAAAGAAAAATCCAGATAATTTACTCACCACCATGTCATCCAAAATGTTGATGTCTTTCTTTGTTCAGTCGAGAAGAAATTATGTTTTTTTGAGGAAAACATTGCAGGATTTTTCTCATTTTAAACGGACTTTAATGGACACCAACACTTAACACTTAACTCAACACATAACAGTTTTTTTCAACAGAGTTTCAAAGGACTATAAACGATCCCAAACGAGGCATAAGGGTCTTATCTAGTGAAACGATTGTCATTTTTGACAAGAAAAATAACAAATATGCTCTTTTAAACCACAACTTTTCGTCTAGGTCCGGTCCAGCGCGACCTAACGTAAATGCGTAGTGACGTATGGAGGTCACGTGTTACATATATACAACACACATTTGCGGACCATTGTAAACAATAAACTGACACAAAGACATTAATTAGTATCAGTTGACATACAACAACGTAGGAACGGTCCTCTTTCAACACATTTGTAAACACTGGGGCGGAGTTTGCGTTCGTCCTCTGTGACCTCTTGACATCATGACATATTGCGTGGGGTCACGCTGGCATATCACGACCGGATCTTAGACGAGAAGTTGTGCTTTGAAAGTGTATATTTGTAATTTTTCTTGTCAAAAATGACAATCGTTTTGCTAGATAAGACCCTTATGCCTCATTTGGGATTGTTTATTGTCCTTTGAAACTCCGTTGAAAAAAACTGTTACGTGTTGAGATAAGTATTAATTGTTGGTGTCTATTAAAGTCCATTAAAATGAGAAAAATCCTGCAATGTTTTCCTCAAAAAACATAATTTCTTCTCGACTGAACAAAGAAAGACATCAACATTTTGAATGACATGGTGGTGAGTAAATTATCTGGATTTTTCTTTTAAGAAAATGGACTATTCCTTTAAGCAAACAGCATGGCTAAACCAAAAGACAACTCTTTACATCCATTCACCAAAAAAATTTACTTAAACCATCAAATTTTTGCAAATTAATACAAAATAAAATCATTTAGTTTCACTGTTAGTCATGTTATAATTTATTTAAAAAAAATAAAAACTGAGTTGTTTGTGTGTCATGTTTGTGTGTCTGGGGTGCACCACAAACAAGTGTGTATGTAGGTCAGTAAAATGGTAAAAACATTTGACCTGAGGCTGAGCTCTAATTGACTGGTTTCGGATCCACCTTGGGGCGTAGGACTGTGCGCCCCAAACCCTCCCACTTATGTTATAAGCGAATCAGAATTGTTTTTTATGATGTCTTTGACCTCATCTGATTGGATCGTTCTGAGAGTCTCATAACCACGTTGTAGATTGCAGTATAACTGTAAGCTACAGTACTGATCAGTTAAAGCAAGTAAAATATCTTGAGATAAAGGAAATATGATTTTATCCTTCCAAATTACATTTTACAAGACGTTCAGTTGAAGAATATATAAAGGATTAAGGAGCTTGGCCAGATTGAGCAGCAGGAAATGATCATGGTCGAGTTTACACTGTGTGCTTTTTCAGGACTTATGGCAAACAGAGTTGGCTAACGTTAGCAGCATGCTACATTATGTAAGTCATCCTGATATTTAATGTTTTCCCTGTTTGCTGTTTCAAAGTCTGTGTGATAGAGCGCATTTGAGCTGCCTTTGCGTTTGATATTTTGTGATTTTGTCACTGCAAGATATTCATTCATCTGCTTCATGTGATGTTAAACAGGTAAAATTATGCACTGTCTCTGTTCATCTGTTCTCTTCACAAATAAATAAATAAACATACCTTGTATGCTTGTCTTGTAAGTTCATGATTAGAAATGAACATGTGAACTAAAACAATTATTATTATTAAAACATGAAATGACGGATATTGATGTCAGAAAAAGTCTAGTCTCAGCCTCAGACGTCACGCCCACAAACTGTTGGCTGAACGTCTGATGTTTTTCGTACACTTTTCTGGAAACCCTGTGAGAATGTTAAAGTCATCTTTGATTGGTTGGAAAAAAACGGATTTCCAGGAGACGCGAGTGTCGCGATTAGTTTCAGTCCCTGGAAAACAAAGCTCTGACGTTCCATTGAGGAAGAGAATCAGTCGTGTTCACGTGGATAATAATGAGCAGTTATCATGATCAGCTAAACATTGGATTCTCAAAAATATGCAAAGTTTGCGGCATCGACTCTCTAAAAGACGTCCAAGAGTTTTGCTTGAGGCAGTTAGTGGAGTTTAAAAGTTTGGTTCTCCTGAATTGCTTGTATGTGTTAAAAAGTGGAGAGATATGCTTCAAACAGACGTTTAACAGGATCGTCTCATTGGTGTGGCTGTTGATGAAGTGCTCAACGTTGTCCTATGGTGAGTAATGTTGTTTATTTAGATACTATTTGGTTGCGGCTGGTTATTTCAATAACTGACTTGTTGCCAGCCGGCTTGTTATTGTGGGGAGTCCGAAACGTGACGCTAGATGAAACAAACTGTGGTTGGTTGTTTGACATGTCGGTCAAACAGCTCGTGGGCGGGCTTTGTCCAGAAAAAGCAGCGAAAAACACCAGACCTTCAGTATTGAAGGTCTGGCTACGCGAGACTAGAAAAAGTCTAACACGACCTCGGGTGTGTGTGTGTGTGTGTGTGTGTGTATGTGAATGATTACCTTGATAAGTTCATTACTGATAATAAACCCACATATACTGTATAATTTATACCCAAATTCACAGATTCCTAGTACATTTATTTCATGCTTTAACAGTTGACTTAAACTGTAACATTTTCAGCATTTTAGCAAAACAATATGATATTCATCACCTGATAAATGTCTATTTATAGTCCTACATTACTACAGTAAAAGTTTGATTTTAAGTTTGTTTGCGCCCCTCCTTCCCAAATTTTTTTTAGCAGCAGCCGCCACTGGCCATGTTTACACTATTTACATTCAGGACAATGCCAATGGTATTTTGGAAATGGTTTGGTAAGTGGAAAATACATAGATGAAATTCTAATGCTAATTAATTTCTCACAGTGAAAAAAGTTGGCCATGTGCTAAGAGACTGAAACAGAGCACCCAACTTCCAAGTCTTCCACTGAGAGAGACAATAACAGATCATCGAAAAACAAACAAAGTTTCTAAATCTCTCCTTGAGATTTTACAGCTCTTCGTTATGAGTTTGACAACAGAGACTCAACTAGATCGAGCACAAGTTCTGAGTTTCTGGTCTGTGCATCCAGAGACTAAGCGGACCTCACCACCAAGGCGCCTTAATGCACGGGCTTACCTGGGCTGAAGCCCAGGGGCCTCCGAAGTTCAGGGGCCTCCCATGTTTGAGTTCATGATGAGCTGAAAATGTCATTTTGTTTTGTAACTTGTCAGGTTTTCTGTCAATCACTCTAATTGCATGTTACATGTCTGCTGATTGGTCCGTTGTAACTTACCGTAAAATAAAATGTCAGACGTAACAGTTAGATTTTTCTATTTCGCGTAATGTAATTAAGTGAGCATTATCACCTTGGCATTCCTGCATGTTAGACTGAGTGTGACAGAGAAACGGGAAATAATCCACCAACAAATGAACCAGTAATTTCTGAAATTTCATAATAAGCACCAGAGGTGCAGGTCTCTCTCTCTCTGCTCGCTCGCTCTCTCTCTCTTTCGCGCGCGTGCTCACTCTCTCTGTGCTCGAGCAGCTGAGACTCTGGCAATGCAGAATTCATCCAACCGTGCGCAAGAAACTGTGCCGCCAAATAAAGAAAAGAGTTCCTGCACATAATGCTGTCAGTTGTTATAAAGTTTAAGTTTACTCGCGTTTATATCAGTGACGCGTGCGCAGCTGGAGCGACGTAGTTTGACGCGATGTTAGCTCACAGTACACACATCTGTTGGTTTAGATTAGAAAAACGACATAGAGACGCAACAGTAAAGGTGCAAGTCTTAGAAAGTAAAGAGCGACAAGACCATCTCAAATGATCATCCCCTGATAGCACCATTTATAATCATCTTATCTTAAGATCTTGTATACAGGTATGTTCCCTGTCTGTTTTGTGCATATTCATGCTTGTTCGTTTTACATGCTTATGTATGCATAAATACTAAATACAATGCATCCTATATCTTCAATAGCCTACAAAATAAATAACTGTTTAAAAAATAAGATTTTGTCTATAAAGACTTATCTTTTGTTATCATTAATGCATTTTCACTTTAAAACTAACTTTAACTTATTATATTTTTTAAACTGTGCTGAGCATTTGGTTAGTGAGTGGCAATGATTTTTCTGCAAATTTGTATATTCCAAAAACTATTTAACCTTAAGCTTATAAACATATATACTTTCACACATTTTGGTTTTATTATCACCACAAGTTGCTGTGTGTGGTTGTTAAAGCGTAACTAAACCCCTGGTCAGAGCCTGACTCCACCCACTGGCAATATTTGAAAAATGCAAGAAAAGTGGGCAGATCCCAACGGAGATAGAGGGGACGAACTAAGCTCGTACCAAGCATGTGGTGAGATCGTAACAAGGGCGTGGTGAGCTTGAACCTGCTTACGTCACGAGTTACTTTTTGGACCCAACATCCAATAGGAAAATTCAACTGCAGTAGCCACCGTTCAACCTGAAGAGGGCAGCACTCAGACGTTTTTACACCATATATTGTAGTGTTGAAACACTTTATATCCAAATGTCAAAAAACTTACTAAAATCAATGAACAGCACTAATAAAGCATCATTCTTACAGATCATTAACTAAAAAAGTTGGTTAAGGGTTTAGTTACTCTTTAAATAAAGTGTCTTGCGTTTGTCACCCGGTGACGATTTCGAGGGGCGGAACCTTTGGTAGGGAAGATTTGTTCCGCCCGCTCGGAGGACGAAGCGAAAACACCGGAACTTCCAGTAAGCGCTGTGAAGCAAAATCAAGCCGAATTCGAAACAGGTGAGAGTAATAAACACAGCGATCAGCGATTGGAGGATACACGGAAGGAGTGGGATATATATAGGAGCTGTAAAGTCAGAGCAGAGAGGTCGTTGTTGGGGATTGTTTTCATTGTGTGTTCTGCTTTGCAGTCCGGTCAGCGCGAGAGTCTGCTGAGGAAGTCGAAGACGGCTGGGATTTCTTGGATGATTTGCTCTGGTGATATTGATGGAGAAGCACTGGTTTGACTCACGCTGGTAAACGGAAGATTTTACAGCTGTTGAAAGTAAGAGCGGGAGACGAGGAAGAGAGAGACAAAGGCTACGAAAACAAACAAAGGAAACAGATCGTCAGTGTTGTGAGTACTCCGTGTTTAAAGTATTGCACCATTGTGAATTGATGCTCCAACGGGTATTTTGAGCCTTAGCGGCGAGGTTGGCCCCACCACGGAGCAAGGTGGTGGGCGAGCCGGAGTCTAGTGTTTCGGAGAGGATTAAAGGACCGCTGCAGCGACGTTTGTATTGCCAGCCACCCATTTATTATTCATCGGCCCAAAAGGCAGCCCGACGGAGAGGGGCTGCGAACCTATTTTTATTCACATAGAAGAGTGAAGAGTGCTGTGGGTGAGTCTGAGACTTTGCTGTGAGATTTACACTTAAAAGAGTGCTGTGATGCTGTGTGGTGGAGACAACAAGAGGCCGTGAGGCTGGCAGCCTATTTATTGTTTATGCTGTGCGTGTGGCCCTTGCATTGGAGATTCGGTGGAGTGCTGGTTCTGTCATCTTCGTATGTGGCCGATTCGGTGGAACGGTGGTGAGATATCTGGGAACAGCAAAGTAATTGTGAGTAAAACAATTACTTACAGAGCGAGTGTGTGCATGTGTACTGTCGTGTATAAGGAAGCTGAGGTTGATACCACCTGTCACGGAGCCTCTACCAAGGTGCGCCCCTTTCCCGGCTCTCGGGAGTTCAAGGAACGAGAGGAAAGGGCGGCGTTCGGCTCGGCGTGGCAGTGTTGGATCTCCCCCCGCTGATAGCTTCAGTGGTGTGTGGGAAGAACGTACCACGGCGCTCCACCATCGCAGAGGTTGGGAAATTATCCACCTACTGATCAAGCGCAGTACCGTAAGTCCACCATCCCCGAATCAGGGCCACTTTTGAAAGCACCCACTAAATGTACGAATTATAAAACTTGTCTGATGCCGTTAAAGGGACCAAAGCCAGTCACCGTGGAACGTTACCAGTGTTGATCTTGTGAGTGGTGTGAGCCCTAGTATTGAGATTAACCCCTGTGTTACAGCTAAGAGCCTACAGTGGGAGAGAGAAAGACCCAGAGCCTGTGACCATGAGAAACTTGCCTGTGTGCGGCCGCTCGTGAGTAGTGTGAGCCCCAGTATTGAGATTAACCCCTGTGTTACAGCTAAGAGCCTACAGTGGGAGAGAGAAAGAACCAGAGCCGGTGACCGTGAGAAACTTACCTGTGTGCGGCCGCTCGTGAGTAGTGTGAGCCCCAGTTTTGAGATTAACCCCTGTGTTACAGCTAGGAGCCTACAGTGGGAGAGAGAAAGACCCAGAGCCTGTGACCGTGAGAAGCTTACCTGTGTGCGGCCACTCGTGAGTAGTGTGAGCCCCAGTATTGAGATTAACCCCTGTGTTACAGCTAAGACCTTACAGTGGGAGAGAGAAGGACCCAGAGCCTGTGACCGTGAAGAACTTACCTGTGTGCGGCCGCTCGTGAGTAGTGTGAGCCCCAGTATTGAGATTAACCCCTGTGTTACAGCTAAGAGCCTACAGTGGGAGAGAGAGAGAACACCCAGAGCCTGCGACCATGAGAAACTTACCTGTGTGGCCGCTCGTGAGTAGCGTGAGCCCCAAGATTTCGAATAAGTTGACTGTTTTATATTCCTTCTGCCTCCAGGAAGAAAAGGAGGGCGCCACGGGATCAACGAACCAAGACAGACGAGTCTTACCCGGTAGCCTATCCCTCGATAGTGTCTTGGGCCTCAGACACTTGGTCCCCTTGGTCCCCTCTCCCCTTCTCTACGTGTCACAGCCCACCTGGAGGGCAGAACAGAGACCTTTTAGTTTTAAACTTCCCCTTCCCCATCTCCCTATTCTTTTTAACTAATTTAAATAAAGATTATATTTTTTTATACTTACCTGTTCTTGTGTTGTTTGGTCATTGGGTTGGTTTTGGGACCTCCTCGAGGTGGAAACTAGGAAGGGGCGTGGCTTAGTTATAGCAGTGGCCAGCCCCGACCTATGACACGTTTATGCTCAAGTAGGCTCAGTGATATGTTAATAACAATATTATGGTGTTTTCTGGGTCAAAGAGGGAAAACTCACTGTTGTATGCCTCGAAAGAAACTAATGCATTTTGTAATGTAGATTACCTAGATAATACACTTAAAAAAGAGACTATAAATCGAGGATATGGGGGGCCTACAAAACCTCTCAGCCCCAGGGCCTCACATTAGGTTAAGGCGGCCCTGCTCACCACGTTTCAAGCTTCTCATCCAGAAAGGCAATGACAGATGTCAGCAACAAGGTTTGCTCTTCTGAGCTTCACCTATACTCCAAGGGACCTTCATCTGCGTGTTGCAGGTCGTGAGGATCCTCTCGGTGCTCCGAGACGAGATCAGCATTTTCACAGCACTGTGTGTTCAAGGCTGTTGAACTGAACCTGATTGTTTCCCCATTGCAGCATGGTAAAGTCTGACACGTGGCCAGAGGCGTCATGCCCATTCAAACTGAGGGGGCACGTGCCCCCTGTTTTTTTTTTAGCTAAATGGATTTTGCATGCAATCTCAAAATCAAAGAAACGTCCATTAATCTTTTATTTTTCTTTTAATCTGTTTAATATGCACAATATTATTCGTTATGTGCTGCATCCTTGTCACTTTTTGGAGATTTTCGCCGTTTTGCTCATGTTACATTACTTTATTGTGGCGCCTGCGGCAGGCGCTGCAGACAACGCAGTCGCAGCCGTCATTGGAGTCTGAGCGCGCTCACGGGCTCTTTGCTGTTGCTGCTGCATTGTGCTATCTGAGGAATTAAAACGTGTAAGAAATGCTCACAACATTTCCAAAATGCAACAGTCTCAACGTTTTATTTGTAAATTTCTAGATTCATCTTGGTATAACGGCAAGTTCGCCAGAGTTCACTGGGGCGCGGAACCACACATGCTCACATATGAGGAAAAAATTTGATGCAATAATGCTTTCCACTAATAATTTTATCTAAAAAAAATTTTAATCATTATTGAACTTTAAACTCAATCACGTGGCTATAGCTTTTGTCATTTTCGTTATTTATTTTAATGGATTTAAAATGACATTAATTTTATAGGATAATGCAGCTGTTGTGCAAAATGCATTCATGATACAATTAAACAAGTAATTTATTAAAACTTAAATAAATAAAACATGCCGTTTCAGATGTAAATATGATACAAATATGTAATTATTCCGAATAAATAGTATTTGATATGAAAGTTAGTCAACACTTTTATTTTGGAGGTTTTTGCATAAAAGCAGGGGTGTTCCGATTGTTAGAAATGTAAGTACCATGGAAAAGTCTGAAAGCTCTATAATATTTCGTTTGATGTCTCTGTATGCACAAATTGCTAGATGTGCACACTGTGCCCCCTTAAAAAAAAAATGTGCATGACGCCCCTGGCCGTGGACGATGTGCCACCACCGGATTGCTCATTCGACCGCACAGAATGTAAATATCACATAACCAAACCTTTTCCTCAAACCTTGGCATTGGTGTTTTGTGTCAGAAACTATTTCAGAAACTAAGATGATTTTCAATATTGCATAACTGATTCATTTAATGTTGATCAGATAATTCTTTAATTATTTGGGTTATGAGAAATAAGGTTTTCATCTTATCAGAAACAGAAAACATTCTGCCATAAATTCAACTAAGTCACTTCAATTTTCTATTCTTTTAATTTTAGTTTCCATCTTTTTCTATTATTTAGTTTTTTAGTATCATGTAGTAGTGTTTTTAGTTTTTTTGTTTATCTTTTGTTAAAAAATTCAATTTATTACCACTGTGTCTTCCTTGTGTGGATAATACAGTTTAAGGGTTCTACAAGCTGGTCCGAATCTCACAAAATCCATATAAATTAAATGTCAAACTCCCTCCAATTTACATATTTCTTATTTGTTGAAAGATCTATTTGGATCATTCTTATTGTTAAAGTTAAAGGGATAGTTCACTTTAAAATTTAAATTCTGTCATCATTTACTCATCCTCATGTTGTTCTAAACCTGTATGAATTAATTTTTTCTGATGAACACAAAAGAAAATATTTTTTTCCTACTATGGAAGTCTATGGTCAATTACTGTTGTGTGTTTGCCATAATTTCTCAGGGTATGTTGTTTTGTGTTCATCGGAAAAAATTCATGCAGGTTTAGAACAACATGAGGATGAGTACATGATGACAGATTTTTCATTTTAAAGTGAACTATCACTTTAAAAAGCTGGTGCCCCGAAGTAGAAGAGGGAGGGGGTCATCTGACACACACACACGCACACACACACACACACACACACACACACACACACACACACACACACACACACACACACACACACACACGCACGCACGCACGCACACACACACACTTGAGGTGAAACCTCTAGCGTGATTGTTGCCCCTGCCTATAATAAAATGGGTAATGAAGAATGTTTTACCAAACCTGAACTGGTTCTTTTGTGTAGTCTCCAGTTGGTATTGTAAGTGAAGCAAATGCATCCACTAACATATTGGAGGTTAAATCATCAGTGGCTATGATAAATTTCCCTCCTATTTTCAACATGAAATATATAGGAGAAATTAGCATTGGATAAACTCACACTTACACAGTATATAAACGGACACTTATAGGATATATATTATATTATTAATGTTGATGAAAAACGCTCGAACTGATTTTGCCAAGTGGTTGATGTCCTCAGGGCAACATATTATGTTAACCCAAGGAAAACATTTTTCTAAATAAAACCTAAACCTACCCCAAACCTCAACCCTAACCATAACCAAACCCTAAAATCAGAGGGACATGATATGTGAAAAACAATGGTCTAGAAACAGCTAATCCTTGTTATAAGCTTAAACTTAAAACAAACTGTAAACTTATTTCTGAAATCTGATTGGTTGATTGAAATGTTGTCCCAGGGTCAACATAATGTTGCCCTGAGGACATTAACCACTTGGCAAAATCAGGAGAGCCGATGAAAAACACTCATGACTACTACTTTATTTGGGTGATCTTTAAATGTTTGTGCTGTGTCACTTACCAGTCTTGTCTGCCATTTGCCTCAGAGCCTGGGCAGCGGATGTACCCAAAGCTATCGTGTGTATAATGGCACCACTTTGTATTGCACTTGGAACACAAGTATTGAGGTTGTCTGATGCCTCACCATCAGTGAGAAAAATGATTTCATCTCCTAATGCATCCAAATTGTCCTCTCTAAGTACCTGATGGTTTTGAAAGAAATACAGATCACTGACATTGAACATTTATACTTTACACATCACCAACAATACAAAATGTATATGAATACAACTAACAGGGCACCTCTAAGCCTTTAAAGAGGCCTTTACAGATGTATGTCCCTCCACCTGCTGTGGTTGGCAATGATTTGATCAGCTCCTTTCTTGTGGTCTCATTTTCAATACGAGTCAATTTTTTAAGAATGGAAGCGTCACTGCTAAAGGTTACGATTCCCACATAGGCTTGATCTTCAATAATGTACTGCAGGAAATGTGTGGCGGCTTGCCGCTGTCGAAGAATCCTAGAGCCCTTGAAATGTGTCAATAAAATGTAATGTTTGGGTTTCAAAATATTTTGTCATTTTGATTCTGGTTCATTAATATACAATGTGATAAAGCATAATCATTTAGACATCTTTACTTATAAATTAAGTGTATAGTGTGTAATTTTTATTTGACTGTTGCTCGTGACCAATGGTAGATAAATGGCGTGTCTCAAAATTATTTTTGCAATTCCATTTTGGTGACTGATTGCACAAAAATTAAAGGATAATTCCGGTATTTAACACTTTGAGTCTCATTTCTGGTTTGTTTTGGATGAACTACAGTGATGGACACAGAAATTTTGACAATTGGTCGTGTCTTGACTTTTCGACTGATTTAGAAGCGTCTCTTGACTGCTTCAGAATGGAAGTCAATAGCCATGCACAAACATGTCATTAAAACAACACTTAACGTTCATTTTCAAAACTGTACTACTCACCGAGTGGTTCGTGGTGTTCGTTGATGATTAAAAACAAATATATTGGCGCAATGTATGATTTCAATCCGTGTTGTTTGCTATAGTGGAACTATTTTTTCAGATACCTCACAACCGCGTATATACTTCCGCTCTATATTTAAGTCTGAAGCATGAATGAACGTAGTCCAACAAACTGTAATAAAACGGTAGTATACTTTCAAAATCAAGTTTATTTATAACACTTACACCATCGAATATGTTTTTTCATCAGCAAAACAATAAAGAAAATATTTTGCAGAAACCCCGGTGCTCCGTCATGCAAGTCAACCGATCCGCACACTTTAAGAGCTAAAGCATATATATCCAATACAACAGTAATCCCCCATAACTCCGTGTGACATATTGACATCTTATGAAGGAAATTGATCAGTTTTTGCAAGAAACTGAACATTATTTACAACACTATTAGCGTGAATGCCAAAGCAGGAAGCGTGCTTTCCGTTTGAGGTGATCTCTTCCACTAGTGCTGTTGGCTCTGGATGTTGGTCTCTCTGCGCCACCTATAGAGCGGGAGCGTGAAGCGCACTTCCTGCTTGGCAAAAGCTCTGCATTGACGCTGTAAAAAAATATATATATTCGAATCTCAAAACTGAAAATCGAATGTCAACCCACGGATCGAATGTCAGCCCTACAAATATTGGAAAAATTTCTTCTGAGAGTAAACAGCCCCTTTTTTGTTTCCCGGCGGCGGAGTGATATATCAGTGAGCATTGCGTCTTCCTAGAGAAGTCAATGGAATTTTACAAAATGCCAAATAAAACACGACAGAAACTGTATTTCGCTACACAACTTGTTTTTAATTATCAACGAACACCACGAACCACTCGGTGAGTAGCACAGTTTTGAAAATGAACGTTAAGTGTTGTTTTAATGACATGTTTGTGCATGGCCATTGACTTCCATTCTGAAGCAGTCAAGAGACGCTTCTAAACGAGTCAAAAACTCAAGACATGATCCATTGTCAAAATTTCTGTGTCCATCACTGTAGTTCATCCAAAACACACCAGAAATGAGACTCAAAGTGTTAAATACCGGAATTATCCTTTAAGCACTTCATCTTTAATGTGTGTTAATACATACTGCCATGCTTCCTGAAACATCAAGGATGAGACAAACGACACGCTTCATTCTCTGTACAACAGTGAAAGATGGTGCTGGTGGAGGAGATTGCATTGGTTTCAGAGATTGAAGGGCAGCACTGTCCACAGAATCCTCAAATATTACTGTCCATGTAGCTCTGTTACCACATTTCTCATTTTGCAAGTTCTGGGCTGCGGCATCGTGCTCATCTTCTCTACAAAATGCAACTTCCTGGAAAATATGGTCATATTTCTGGCTTTATTGCAAATATAAAAACTTCTATTTTGCAGTTTCCGAAACTAATACGTTTATCATTACACTGTAATAAAAACTGATGTAGTTAAAGAAATATTCCATTTTCTTAAAAGAAAAATCCAGATAATTTACTCACCACCATGTCATCCAAAATGTTGATGTCTTTCTTTGTTCAGTCGAGAAGAAATTATGTTTTTTGAGGAAAACATTGCAGGATTTTTCTCATTTTAATGGACTTTAATAGACACCAACAATTAACACTTAACTCAACACGTAACAGTTTTTTTCAACGGAGTTTCAAAGGACTATAAACAATGCCAAACGAGGCATAAGGGTCTTATCTAGCGAAACGATTGTCATTTTTGACAATAAAAATAAAAATATGCTCTTTTAAACCACAACTTTTCGTCTAGGTCCGGTCCAGCGCGACCTAACGTAAATGTGTAGTGACGTAGGGAGGTCACGTGTTACATATATAAAACGCAAATTTGCGGACCATTGTAAACAATAAACTGCCACAAAGACATTAATTAGTATCAGTTGACATACAACAACGTTCTTTCAACACACTTGTAAACACTGGGGTGGAGTTTCGCGTTCGTCTTCTGTGACCTCTTGACGTCATGACGTATTGCTTGGGATCACGCTGGCGCATCACGACCAGATCTAGACGAGAAGTTGTGCTTTAAAAGTGTATATTTGTTATTTTTCTTGTCAAAAATGACAATCGTTTTGCTAAATAAGACACTTATGCCTTGTTTGGGATTGTTTATAGTCCTTTGAAACTCTGTTGAAAAAAACTGTTACGTGTTGAGTTAAGTATTAATTGTTGGTGTCTATTAAAGTCCATTAAAATGAGAAAAATCCTGTAATGTTTTCCTCAAAAAATATAATTTCTTCTCGACTGAACAAAGAAAGACATGGTGGTGAAATATCTGGATTTTTCTTTTAAGAAAATGGACTATTCCTTTAAGCAGCTGTTTACTACTTACTCTAGATTTAAATGTATGTTATTTACTGGCAACAGATTGTTCAAAGTTAAATGAACATTACAGTTTTTTTTTTCGATTGCTAAACGACAGTGGGCACAACTGGAGTCACATGTGCAAAACTCTAACTATACAGTCTGCACAGCAGCAGTTCATGTGGACCAAACTCTAGTTCGTTTTTTCATTGCTTGAACACAGTTTTCAAAACTCTACACACTTATCCCATGACTTTAACCACAACCTGCACAACACTGTGGATTTACAGCACTTTGTTCAAATGCTAACACACTGCTGTCAAAACTGTGAACCCTACATTCAAAACAGAATTGATTTTAGCCTTGTACCTTTCAAACACTGCTGATTGCAATTTCATAGAAATATATAAATATAATTATATATAATATAAATATTACGTAATAAATGTATATATATAAAAATATATATAGGTAGAGCTCAGAAAGATATAAATAAAATATATAAATAAAATTGAATTGAATTGAGCTCAGAAAGACCAATTTTGGAAATGGAACAAGGAAGATGGGTTTGTGGAGGGAGAATGGTGGCAGGGAGTGGCCAGATGCTAGAGAGAGCCAGGATTAGCTCCTAAATTATTTCTTCAAATTACAGTATGTACTTTTAGTTTCTACCTTTTTTCTAATTTCTGCAATTACGTAAATTACTACAGACTATTGAAGCAAACTGCTAATTTTCATTTACCTTAAAGAATTGTTCTGTTCTAAAAATTTCAATAAATCATGTGATAAATAAATAAATAAATATTTGAAGAAAATATTACTTTGTATGAAGTCATTGAAATTGTTCAAACTGTAAAGATAAAAAGTTTGTATTTTGTGTATTGGTGTTTGATGTTAGTGTTTTTACTCTCAGTGTGTTGTGAGTGACAGTGTGTGTTATCTCATTGAGGATTGTGTTTAGTGTTTGGCTGCACTGAGCTGTTTTGAGTCATGGGTTAAGAGTTTTGTTGCTTGAAGTGAGTTTTGCAGGTGATATGTACAGTTTAGCTCACGTGACTGTTGGTAGTACAGACTGTAGTTAGAGTTTTGCACCAGTTGTGCAGTCGTTTAGCAATCGAAAAAAACTGTAAACATGTTTGTCTTTAAAGAATAAAACTATAAAATAACAGCAATGCAAAGCCTTCTGGGAAACAGAATTCAGAATTACAAGTCTATAAGTTGCTACAACAATATTGGTAAATAAATTATGGAGGTTTTTGTGCTTTGATTTACTACGATACCCACCTCTGACTGCTGGCCTGCGATGTGTTTGCTACATCTATAAATAAACAAGACGACAATTCTGGTCATACTTCATAAACAGCAGCAACAATAACAATGTTTATATTTGTAACAATGAGTTAATGGTTTATGACTTTGTAGCCTGTTTGTAATCATCATACACCCCCCATCTCAGATGAGCCCATTCATACACCAAGACCCGTCCTACAAGCAAAAAAGCAAATGAAACAAGACTGCTGAATACCATGTAAGTACCATATAATACCATGATAAATGTTAACATTAAGGACCTCTTGAACCGTAGAAGTGTTTGAGATCATCATTTAGGAAAAAGTCTGGGGTGAAGTGAATGTACTCATTCTCTGATCCACAATCTTCATACTGCTTTGTGTACGGATCATCACCATATCCTGGATTAGCTTTATCAATTCTTATTCCGGCCTGCGTTTGATGCAAAAATTGTGTCAGATTTGTCATAAATTAAGTGATTTAATATTTTGAACAAATACGACTAAAACAGTTTTATGTTCTCTACCTTCTCATAGGATTCTGTTGTGGCTTTGGTTAAATTTTTACTGCTCCAATGAGGTGGAACTAGTATTGTAACATTTCGGAAATAAACCATGTTGTCCATTGCTTCAAACAGATGCATCGAACCTTCAGTGAACATGTCCTGTCCAGACAAATGCAACACAGTATCAAGGCAAGTCGTGTTATAGTAATGACAATTTTGATTAATTTATTCGTGTTTGATAACACAAATTTCCACTGATTTTCCTTTCTCTGGAAATGAATGTCTTTTTTGTCCTTCCCAGCACGAATTTCTATCAATGGCTGTTTGTGTCTGTGGCACGACTTTCTTTATTGTGTCATTTTATATTTTGTTTATATTATAGTTCTTTCCTATTTTTAAATTATTGTCGCTTGGGGTTATAGGGTTAGATTTGGGGTTTGCGTTAGGATGTAATTTTATGCATTGGTTTCTACATGTTTTTCGTCCGCTTTTAAAACTATTTTCGCCTGGAGTTGGGGTTAGAGTTGGGGTTTGGGTTAAAAAGTCGCAGAAAGTGATTCTAACCCAAACTCCAAGTGACAATGGTAAAAAAATAGAAAACAAAGATGAGAAGACAAAATATAAAATGACACGATATTTTCGTTACTATAACACGACTTGCCTTGAGACTGGGTTGGATAAATGAGAAAACACTGCCAATCTGCATA
This sequence comes from Misgurnus anguillicaudatus, assembly GCF_027580225.2. Lineage (NCBI taxonomy): Eukaryota > Metazoa > Chordata > Actinopteri > Cypriniformes > Cobitidae > Misgurnus > Misgurnus anguillicaudatus. The sequence continues at coordinate 14,088,536 of NC_073360.2, read as the reverse complement.
TACATTTATATGAAATGAGGACAGCTAATAATCATGCTTTAATTGATCTTTTGAAAATGCATGCAATGAATATCTGGTTCCTAATTAATAATGAATTAAGAAGAGAATAATAAAATAACATGGTAACACTTTAAAATACCACATTCAGTACAATACAGTATGTATGCAGAACAAATGTTTAGTTCTGAATGAACTATTAAGAAGTTAATCAGTACTTGCATACTGACATTTATGACAAGTAACACTTCTTACACTCTCAAAAACAAATAAAAATAAATAAATAAATAATAATAATACAAGAAGTACCACTGAAAAAAGGTCCTCATATGTAGTATTTTTATATAGATACCTTTGAGGTAATACGAAAGGTGATACAAAAGTGTACTTTTTAAAATGGTACCACCCCAGTGACAACTTTTGTACCTTCTTGTACTTTTTTCTGAGAGTGTACTTACCCCAACATCAGAATGGTATTATCTGTTGCGTATTAGTTAATTTAGAACTAACCATTTGTTCTGCATTGGTTATAATTATATTTAAACTATGGGCCTTTTGAATGCTTTATTCTGATTGGTTGAGAAATGTTCCATAGCTGTTGATTACTTTTTCTGTAAAACGCACACCTAACTTGTCTTAAAATAACCAACAGCAATGTCTGTGGTAACCGTGGACTCTGGTCCTTTTAATTATTTAAAAATAATGCACACCTGCTTTGTGTCGTGCCACACAGCCCATGGCGAGTTTTTCCTTACACAAGTATTACACCTATTACTTTTATTATACTGAACAGAATTTGAAAATGTAACTAATACATAACAGCCTCTAAAAAGAACAGATAAGGTGCAAAAATCTGTATATTCACCTTTATTCTCTCAATGAGTGTGTTGTCCTGTGGTACTCCTGAACTGATTCCAACCACAATATCAGTGTATCCATTTCCCTTCAGTTTGATTCCAGTGCAGGAGGATGACAGGAGCATCCACAAGACAATGAATCTTGAGCCCATTACTGTAGAGTTTGCTGTAGATTATCTATATTTAGAGTATTTTAGGCTAAAATGAAGATCAGCGCAGAGACTCTTTTTTTCCTGCAAAATCAAAAAGACATCCAACACAGAAAGGCTTATAGTAATAAGACACAGTGAAGCATATACTTATAGGCCTCAATACCCCTCCCACCCAAGGTGTAAGAGGTTTTGGGATGACATCGAAAAAATCGTAATCATCTAGACAGAGCAGACAGTTTTACATAATTGTGGTATTTACTTCTGTATAAAAAATTTTGGGGGGCATATGAACAGGTATCTGTATGCCTTAATTTCTTCACTTTTATCTTCTCTTTCCTCTTTTTTTTTGATCCTCTTTTTGCTCTTTTCCTTTGGTGACTGATTATTATCAGTCAGGCATTCCCCATTGAAGCATGGTAACACAATACAATAAGGTCTTATTTGTTAACACCCGTGAATGCATCTGCTAACATTAACTAACAATGAGCAATATAGTTTTAAACTATTTAATTATATTTGTTAATGCCATGCCAATACAATTGTTCATGTGTGTTCATTGTAAATTAACCAATGTTAACATTTGCAATTTAAATAAATAAGTAAATGGTGAAATTAACATGAAGTAAGATATTTATAAATCCTGTAGAAGTACACTGTTTATTCATGATACCTGATGCATAAACTTGTTAACAAATACAACCTTATTAAAACAGGAAATTATTGATATACCAGATACCACACAAAAGCATTCACTTCTACAATTTTTATTTACTTCAATATAACATACAAAAAAGTAGAATCATTCTCTTGAATTTACATAATCAAAGAGTGCTTTGCTAAAAGTTAAACTAACCTCAGGAACCAACCAAACAATTGTAATGAATCGTAACTTTCCCATTTTAACTCCATCTACAGAATTTTCCTTTTACCAAATACAAAGTATTTTAAACCTCTCTTTTAACCACTTTGTTCAGCAACTCCCCAAAAATACGATTATGTGGCCCCCATATAGGTTGTACTTGGGCTACTTGGTGCTTGAGTCACTAATGGGAAATAAATGCATGAGCATTAATTGGAATATGGCTTATTTTGGTTTAGGTTATACAATTACATACAGCTAGTTATAGTACAAAGGTCCATTGAAAGCATTTTTATTGTTATTGTTTTGAAACTGGACTAATTTTAAAATCTTAATCAAAATCTAAAATTGCCAACTCATTTCTCAGAACAATTCATACAAACTGCACAGCATTTATGTTCTGCAAATGCCTGTAATTTGTTCAAAATCCTTAGTTCATCTCTCAAACATTTTAAGGTCAGTGAATATGTCAGTCCCATTAAAATGGCAAGTCTGTGTGTCATTGTTCATGAAAAAGACAGTCAAAATGTTTTACCATGTTGTCAATGACACAATTATATGTTAGTAGGCTACTGTTTTCTGATGTAAACTGTGGACCAAATCACATTTTCACCTTTTTTCCTACAAAACAAATTACACACATTGTGATTTCGAAAAGAAAATCATATTTTACAGTACAAATAAAAAATGACAAAATAAGAAAGGTTCAATGTACACTGTATTCTTACGGATGTCACATTTTTTGTAACACAAATGTCACAGGTCGGAGTGGACCCGAGATATCTAAAGGGTCACGCCCCTTCCTAGTTTCCACCTTGAGGAGGTCCCAAAGCCACCCCAATGACCAGACACACGAGTGAAAGTATACTTAAAATAAATCTTTATTAAATTATTTAAAATCAGGGGGAAAGGGGGAAGGGCAGTTTAAAACTAATTTCTGTTGCGCCTCCAGGCGGGGGCCCACGGGGACTGGGGTCAGGGTCTTTAGACTTTTTCTCCTTATGCCCGTGGCGCACTCCTCTTCTCCTGGAGGCAGATCACAAAGAAAAGGTCGTTATTTAACTGGTTACCAGTCTCACCTAGTGCCGGGGAGGTTCCCACGGCCGATGTTAAATGAGATGCCTAATCCTCTTCCTTTTCCTCTCTTCCAGACCCGTCGTCAAGGCAAACGATGTACGCGGGAGGGCACTTCTCCCGTCTAGGTTCGTGCTGGAAGCAGGAGGTAAGTGATTTTACAATACTGGGACTTTTATTCCTTCTAGGCTCGTGCTGTAAGCAAAGGTAAGTGATTATACAATACTGGGACTTCTCTTCCTTCTAGATTCGTGCTGTGGACAAAGGTAAGTATTTACACATTACGGAGACTTTCCTTCTTTCTAGGTTCATGCTGTAAGCAAAGGTAGGTGATTATACAATACTGGGACTTCTCTTCCTTCTAGGCTCGTGCTGTGGACAAAGGTAAGTAATTTCACAATATTGGGACTCTCCCTCCTCCTAGGGTTATGTTATAAGCAAAGGTAAACGGCAGACCAAGCATCAAGGAGACCCCCACAGGGTGTTTTAACTCACGGCCTCCAAGGGTAGGGGAGAACCAGGCGTAGAGAACAACCACGTGGAGCCGAACGCTTCCCTGGGTCCTCCTTCGCTCCCAGCGTCAAGGATGTGGGACCGGGGCGAACCTTTGAAGAGGCTCCACGCAGAGCTAATTTTCGTCTCGCAGCTGTCAACCCAATGACCCTGCGGCACGACGGAGTCTGAACTGGTCTACTCATGAGGATCGTCCAGATGCTTCCCCGCTGCCTCCTTAATCGTCGGGGCAGAGAACTTCACCACTGCACACCCGAAGGGGTCCCGACTGGCGTACGTCTTTACTCACACCCCACAGACCACAACGGCCTGGATCTCCTCACAACTCCCCGAGTCTTGACCACGGCTTCTGTCAAACAAGACACAGCACAGCACTGCAAGCGAATTAAGCGCACACACACAAGTGAAGACAGGGGCTCACCCACAGCACTACACACACACTTCGTGAGTTAAGGACGAAGTCGGACTCGACCCGGGACCCCGTACGGGTAGTTGACTGGCCTTTCGTGGGGGGTAGGAGTAGATAGAAAAGAGGCACAGGACCTCCTCGTGGCGATTCCGATAATCCCCGGCTCGCCCACGCTCTCCTCCCTCTTCAGTGGGGCCGAAATGAATACAACACAAAACTGGTAATACTTCGTATTTACAATACACCATAAACAGCAATGTTACTCACGGAAATGCTTCCCTTCTAGAATGGCTTCCTCGGCTCGCCCACACCTATCTCTCTCTTCAGTGGGGCCGAAATGATGCTCAGCGCAGACACAGGTAATACTTTGTATTTACACCATAAACAGCAATGTTACTCACAGAAATGCTTTCCTCCTAGGACGACTTCCTCGGCTCGCCCACGCCTATCTCTCTCTGCAGTGGGGCCGTAGTGACACACAGCACAAGGACAGGTAATACTTTGTATTTGCAATACAACATAAACAGCAATACTACTCACGTGGATGTTTCCCTTTTTGGATGGCTTCCGTGGCTCGCCCACGCCTATCTCTCTCTCAGTGGGGCCGTAGTGATATACAGCACAGCTTCGGTGATACTTTGTGTTTGCAATACACACCATCCAGCGGCAATGTCACTCGCTCCCGTTGGGAAATTTAGTCGCAAAACAACCGCCGTCTTCGCTCCACTAGACTAACTCACTCTTAGCGTTCTTTCTTCACCCAGTCCTTCGTCTTTCAATCCTTCGTGGCAACCACAATAGACAGCACGGCACACTATCACCAACGGACCGCAACCAAGCAATACAGTCACAACAAGCGCGCCCTTGTGTCTTCCAAAGTCCCTTTTATGCTCCTTCCCTTCTTCTCGTTCACCAATTGCCAACCGCTGCATTAATACTCCGCACCTGTGTCCCATCTGGCGTGATTTGCAGTTCGCAATACTACCGGAAGTCCGGAGTCTCTAGTAGGTCTTCCGGGCAGAAACCGCCCCGGGCGGAACCAATGTTCTTCAATTTTGGTTCCGCCTATGGCAAGAACTCACACCGTGACACAAAATTTCAAGATTCACTTCACAGCAGACCTACGCACTTGTCTGATTGCCGCAGGTTTTTGGAAAACTATTTAAAGCCATTCTTGCTGCTTTGAACAGAAATTAAACATTGACAGGATGCTCTTTTATATGTCAATGCACTGTAAAAAAGACTTTGCTGCCTTAAAATTTTTTTGTCGAATCAACTCGGATTTACAAGTAATTTCAACTTTCTATTATTTATCTTGACTAGAGATGAGTTGTTATAACTACAGGTGAGTTGTTACAACTTATAAAATTAAGTTGACTTTTCTCAACTATATTTTATAAGTTGTGACAACTCATCTCTGTTGACATAACTTGTAAATCTGAGTTGATTTAACAAAAAAAATTTAAGGCAGCAAAGTATTTTTTACAGTGTGGAATTAATTAGGCATTATTTAAAGACAAAGATCTGAAACTGCTCAGTTGAGCACAAGTTCAAGATCATTTGCGATTTTTTGATTTCCCATCAGAAAAAAAGGGGTATGCGCGTTTTCTGGGATAAATGCTTGTAAGATCAAATGTAGGATGGTTTCTACGCAGCATTTTATAAATAAGGCCCCTGATGTCCTTTATTCTTATTTATAATATTTTTGGAAGTTCTCCCGCTCTCTCTACCTCTCATCTCTTTTTGTGGTTTTGATTTGAGATGACTTCCCAGCGGGCATTTGATGTCAATTTAGCATCGATTTGACATCAAACATCGACGTCAAGGTTACGTCACAGAATAGGTCGGAAATGAAAGTCATTTTGACGTCAAAGTGTTGATGTCAATTTGATGTCAAGATTTTGGCCTCTGCTGATGTCATTTTGATGTCAATTCTACATCTATTTGACATCAGGATGTTACGATGTTGATGTCATTTTAATGCTATTTTGATATCCCAGCCGGCATTTCAACATTGATTCACCATTGAAATTTATCTTTTATGGATAAAAACACACTCTTTCAAACAGTTTCCACGTAGTAGTGCAAAAGTGGAATATTCCAAATCTAGAATAAAATCATAAAATACGAAAACAAAAACATGTTTAAAAGTCATTTTATTTATTACTGCAAATATGAATTTTGTTGTTGGTTTAGTTGACAGTCTTCTTATGGCCACCACCACCCATCCATTCTGGCTCATGCACTAACAATATGATGACAGCATCTAAAGAGGAAAAACAAACCACATGTTGTTATGTCAATGTCAAAAATGCTGTTTTTTTAGCCCATGTATAAAAAAGATATTGCATATTAAGGCAAGATATGTGTTCTTTAATGGTCTGACTAGAAACATAGCATAGCTGTCTGATGAAGGAAGAAAGCTGTTGTGTTTACAAATGTGACAATGAGCTTTAATTAAGATAATCTACGGTGCATTCAGAAAGTATTAAGACCCCTTCACTTTTCAATTTTATGTTGTTGTTGCATGATACTGCAATTGTTTACATTTTTCCTCATAAATTGATTTTTTGAAACGTTTGCAAACATCATTTTTACATTATACATATTTCAGACCCTTTGCAACAATACCTGAAATTTAGCTCAGGTGTCTCCTATTGGTCTTGATGTTTCTACACCTTAAAGTACAAGTTTGGTATTTTACACTTAAAGCCCTGTTTTCAGATTGTTTATGATAAAATAGAACGGTTTTGACTGAATTTGGACATATGATGCTGGCTCGTGAATTTTCGGGTGTTTCTTGTATCACCTCCCACCTCTATAATGTGTATATAGGTGCACAGGAACAATCCTTCCTAAAATGCATTAAACTTTTGTTTACAAAGACGTGAAACTCACCGAGTGGTCAGGGGTGTTCACTGATATGCTCACACAAAAATCGCTGCAAAATTCCAACAGGTTTTATCGTAGTTTTTGTCCAACTCCATTGACTTGTATTAGATGTGGCTGTGAGTTACGGTATTACTCCGCGGCGGGAACTTTGTTTATATTCTTGCAATTGGCAAAGGTGGATTATCGCCACCAACTGGAAGAATGTACAGGTGTGAGGCGTTTGAAAAAAATAGGTCCACAAGTTTACAACGAATGCTAAAACACCTGTTGGAAAGCATCTTTCGCAGCGATTTTTGTGTGAGCATATCAGTGAACACCCCTGACCACTCGAAGAGTTTCACGTCTTTGTAAATGAAAGTTTAATGCATTTTAGGAAGGATTGTTCCTGTGCACCTATATACACATTGTAGAGGTGGGAGGTGAAACAACAAAAACACCTGAAAATTCTCGGGGCAGCCGCATATGTTGAAATTTCAGTCAAAACTCCTCCATTTCATCATAAACAATCTGAAAACAGGGCTTCAAGTGTAAAATACCGAACTTGTCCTTTAAAGGGTTCTGATGAACACAAAGATATTTTGAGGAATGTCTGTAACCAAACTGACAAGAAGCACCATTGACTTCCATAGCAGGATAAAAGAATACTATGGAAGTAAATGGTGCTTCTGAACGGGTTGGTTCCAAACAAATCCAGGTGTTGTAAAGTTTGCTGCATCCTACCCAAAAAAGACCTGAGGCTGTAACTGCTGCTTCAAAAGGTGCGTTAACTAAGTACAGAGTAAAGGGTCTGAATACTTGGGTGATATTGACTTTATATTTTTACCGCCCCAAATTTAGATGCTAAACAAAGCAAACATTGACTGTTTGCCTTATGTGTGGGTCAAACAGCCTCTTGTGCAGTCATGCAGTCACTTACCAATGAAAGCTAAGATGGACTCCAGACCTTCTGGACTGTCTGTGAGAGACTTCAAACTCAAACCAGACCAGCAAGGCATCACGTTGGCAGACACCGCTACCTGATCAAAAATGTTTGATTAGGAGATGTTCTTGTCCTATTTTTAATACACATTTTACAAACTTACCACAGATAATCTTGCAAAACAAAGACTTATGAAACAGCATCTTCCCAAATCTCCTCTTCAGGCTCATCTTGGCTATCATGGCATATAATAAAGTCCTTAAAAAAACATATTTCATTAGTAAAGAAACATACAAAAAACTGGCCCAAGTACAACTAATAAAAATAAAGAATGTTTCCATTTTTTGTCACGGGACACCATTATTATTTACTTACTTTTTGAGGGGTACAGATTTTGGCATCTGGAAAGACACGTGACTTCACCAAGTTGCACAGTGATCTGCCTACAATAAAACACATAATAAAATAAAAAAACAAGTCATAGCCCCTTTTAACATAAATTGTGAAATACAAAACACTGCATCTTAATTATTAGGATAACTAGAATTTGATCTGAATACAATCCAAAACAAGTACAAAATATATTGTAAGGTTCCATTACAACATGGTAGCTTGGTGGTGGATTACAGTGGTTGGTGGTAACTTTAATTGTATAACTCATGGACATAGCCATCATTTTAAAAGTGATGATTAGAGCCATAATACATATGGTAAAGTGCGGCCTGCGGTTGGCTTGAACTGATTTTGCCGGGTGGTTGATGTCCTCAGGGCAACATATTGTGTTGACCCAAGGACAACAATTTTCTAAATAAAACCTAAACCCACCTCAAACCCCAACCCTAACCAAACCCTAAAATCAGATGGACATGATAAGTGAAAAACAATGGTCTAGAAACAGCTAATCCTGGTTGTAAGCTTAAACTTAAAACAAACTTTAAACTTATTTCTGAAATCTGATTGGTTGATTGAAATGTTGTCCCAAGGTCAACATAATGTTGCCCTGAGGACATCAACCACTTGGCAAAATCAGGAGAGCCCTGCGGTTGCGTGCACGTCACAAACTATGAAAAAATATAAAGTACAATCTCCCCCAGCGAGATATCTTCAAGTTTGTGTGAACGCAAACAGCCAGGAGATTCAGAGTTAGAGCGCTATTTGCAACTGATATCAGTGATGAACCGCTAGCTTTCGAGAAGAACAAAGGCAAAATATTCTTTCTTGGTCACTCAAGGTTGTGAAAAAGTATCAATCTGCGCTACCCGTACACCATCAGAACATGTTTTTAGTGCTGCTGGAAACATTATAACCCCAATAAGGTTTCTCACTTTTTGTTTCATGGTTTGAAGTGCTACAATAAACACACACATAGGCGCCAATCCCGTGGGTGCTCAGAAGCTCGGCTCTAGCACCCAGCAAAATGGCAAAGCACATATGCTCAGTTTATTCACATTAAAGGTACGGTTTTCCCTGATCGCAACTTTAGTTAGTGTGTAATCTTGCTGTTTGAGCTAAGGTATTATTTATGCTCTAAGTTCACTGCCAAGCAATATATTCCCCTTTCAAACTGTCATGGAGTGACTTTTATCGGCGGAACGAAAAGGGCGAAGATCCTTCAGCCCGCATGAATTTTAATGAAACACCAGGTCGGTTCCGGCCAACTCCGGGCAAACAAATCGAGGATTAGAAGGATCAGGTGTGTTAAGCAAGTGTGGCGATCGATGATTGGGCTTTGAAGAGGAGAGGAGGCCCATAAAAAGGGCGTGAAAGAAACTGAAGGAGAGCAGTTGTTCCACGAGTTCGCTTTGGGAGCCCGCTGGATTGTTGTGAAAGGGGGCGGGTGAGGGCAAGCCGGAAAAATGAAACGAAGAGTAAAGACGAGCATCTGGATGAAGGAAGCCAATGGCAGATGAAAAGTAGCCTTCAACGAAGGAGTGAAAAGCCACGTTTGTTCCGGCGTTCGCGGAAGAGCGAAGCGGGTGCTCGTTTTCCGTCGATCGCTGTGTGTGAAGCGGAAATCTATGGTGTGTTTGGAGAGACATCTTTTGTGTGGATTTGTAGGCTGGGCGAAATCAAGACAGGAGAATTGGGCTGAAATAAAGACGGAGATAAGTGCTGAACTCATTTATACTGCAGTGATGCGCTGTTGATTCTACTGTGTATGTTGAAGAAATCTTATATGTCGAAAGGATGGAGGAGTCTGCATAAACAAGGCCCTGGATGGTTGGGACATCTGTAAGGAAAAAGGGAAGAAGGAGTTAAAGGAACAGTGCGATACGTTGGAGTTTGTCTTGTTATCACTCTGTCACTTGCAATATTAACCATACTGTCCTCTTAGTTTGTCTTTGTTCCCTGATTGAGTGTGTTAGCCCCCAGCTTGTTGTGAAAATTCATTGACACATTGGAGTCGGCGGAGGAAGGGAAGGGCTCAAGTAGTCGTGGCCTTGACGTTTACATATGGTTGTCTTCTGCCTTAGTCATCGAACGATACAGGACTCTGAACACGGCCCAACGGGTGACCCTGACCTTCATCACCGTGAGTGCGTGGAGTGCGGTGGGTGATTATTTTGTGAGAGTGTACACTTGGATTTTTGGAGTGCTGTGTATTGTCAGTGTTGTCAGCGATCACTTCCCAGGCTGAAGAAAGAGACCCGTTTCCGAAGAGCAGAGTGGTGGCACTGGACAGCTGTCTTTTATTCCTATACGACTGGGACAGATTCAACTCCTCCCACGCCTGTGGTGGCGCCTCGACTGTAGCAAGTAAGGCTGGGCTGTGAACATTGTGTTTGACATCTGCAGAGGGAGAGCTTGTATCTATCTATTTGTGGTGGGGAAAAAGTGTACTTACTGTTGTTGTGTATAACTATACACGTGTCGAGTGTTTCCAGATGTCAATCTATGTCCATATCTTCTGCCTGGTTGTCTGAAAGAAAGTTGAGGTGAAGTGGCTGGCCCCGCTCTTGTAGCACGCTGTACCGTACGACCCCCCCACCTCCATCTACCTACCTCTGTGACCCCATCTAGTGGGTGCGTTTGTCTAAACAACAATCCGCCTCACCCGGTGCCTCCATCTGCCCCTTTCCTGCCTGAAGCTAAGAGGTGGTGTAATCCTCCTTGCATGTTCCTTGAAGTATTGTTATTGTCGAAGAGATTGTGTGTCTTTGCTGCCAGCCTGCAGGTCCGAGCCAAGGGCTCTGTGTCGTCGAGGGATTGTGTTATCCTATGCCCTGAAGTTGACGCCTAAGTGGTCGTCGTAAGTCTGTTCGAGAGAGGAAGACTAGAAGTCGTTGTGTGCCTATACGTCTGCTCCAACCACCAGAGTGTCAAGAAGGATAAGCCTTGTACATCCGCCCATTCCCTTGCCAGTAAGTTCAAGTTGCAAAGCTAATTACCAGTGTACCCACCTGTATACCTCCCTATATGCCTAAAAGCTAAAAGCCCAGTGTATTACCTGTATACTCCCCTGTGTATGCCCAAAGCTACCTACCAGTGTACCCACCTGTATACTCCCCTGTGTACGCCCAAAGCTACTTACCAGTGTACCCACCCGTATACCTCCCTGTACGCCTAAAGCCCAGTGTACTTACCTGTATCTATCCTTCTGAGCTCAGGAAAAGAGGCTAGAAACGTTCACTTGTAGTTCACCTGTGAGACGCAAAGAGAGGAAGCCGGGAAGACTTACATGTAGTTCACGTGGAGACGAAGAGAGAGGGAAAGTCAGGAAGACTTACCTGCAGTCTACGTGAACAGTCAGAAGTGACTCGGATCACTGTTCCCTCAGTTCCAGAAAGCTCACCATTTTTAGAACCCTTCCCCTTTTCCCTGTTTTTAATTAAATAAAGACTGTTACATTTTATTCCTCTTGTCTGTTTGGTCATTGGGGCATTTTGGGACGTCCTCGGGGTGGAAACAGAAGGAGGAGCATGACCCGCGACAGGGGCGCTCCGCTCCCACCTGTGACAAAATCCTACAGCGAACGGCCAGTTTGTACTACAGCCCTCTACTTCCAAGTTGAATGATGAGCTTTGACTAACCTCTGCCCACAGGAACATGTCAGGCGTCAGCTAAGCTCAAATGGCTCTGGCTGCACAATTAATTACACATGATTGTCACGCGCATTTCGTCAGTAAAGCCAGTTCCTTGATAAATAATACTTATATAAGTAATAAATCACCATCAGCTACTTTCATATGAAGCGCCATTTACTACACAGACCCGTAGTTAACTGGCAAAAGGGGAAATCATTGCCGATTATGAATGCGATATTTATTTCCCCTTTTGTCAGTGAACTATGGCTCTGTGTAGTAAATGGCGCTCCATCTGAAAGCAGCTGATGGCGATTTATTACTTATCAAGAAACCAGCTTTACTGACGAGATGCGCGTGGCGGTCACGTGCCATTGGTCGTGCAGCCCTATCTCTGGCTAAGCTAAGCTGCTGTCGAAACACACTAAACAAACTACACAAGCAGAACTCGTTACATAATTCTGAAGGAGGGACTTCATAGAACAAGGAAGACATCAGCCCGCTTTGAGGACAGTGAAAACAGCGCTATACAGTAAATTGTGTGAAAAATATTGTTTTTTACACACAAAACATGAACACAATCAAAAACACAGAAAAAACATTACCTTTAACTTTACAATTCGCATGTAAAATCACACGAAAACATGACTGCACTGCTTTCCACCTCTTCAAAGCTTTTGAGCGCTCCAGAGCACCTGGCGTCCAGTAAAGCTGGAGGTTGTGATGAGCACCCACCGGTGGAAAAAGAAATTGCCGCCTGTGAACACACACGTTTGTTAAGAAACATCATATATGATCTTTGTTTACATTTTTTATTTTCAATATATATATAAAAGAGATATATACCTCCCCCCTCACACAAACACATTATATAAACCACCGCACCACAGTGGTGAATTGGTGCATTACCATGGCGGTGGTAAAATACTGTCACAGCCATAATAAAGATAAGACAGAAAGAAATGCTGTTATGTACACAACCACAAAGATCCATTTTGTCTGTCAATATGAAGCCTCTTTAAAACTTGCATCAACATCCACTCTGAACTATGAATTAACTTCTGTGTCTGTCTATTGAAAACGAAGGGTCTGAAACATGTACTATAGAGGGAAGAGTGACATACAGAAGAAATTAAGTGCTGTGCTGAACAGTCAGTGACCATTGCATACTGAATTATTTTCTTATATTTTCCTAATGACAACGATAAACCAGTACTGAGAAACAAGTAGCAGGTGTTTTTAAAAAGCTCACCTGTGAAGTTTCTTATGTTTGTGTGTCATCACGTTTCTGACCTGACAACCCTTGCTGTCTGTTTCTTGTTCAATCCTGACAACATATAAAAAAGTAAAATTAGTGCAATAGTAAAAGATAATTCTATAAATGATGACCTTTTTCAGAATGTAATGCATACACTTGCATAATGCATTTAAGTATATACTGTAAAATATCAGGGTTAACATGTCACAACATTACCTGATCCAGACAGATGTAATGGCTGTTGATGCATTAAAATCTCAGCATTGACAAGATCACCATCACTATGTTTAATTTGAAGGGCTCTGATAACAAAGACATTACAAAAGATTTATAAAAGTACACTGAAAACAAGAGCACATTTATATATAACTAATATTTTCAAGTTCCATTAAACGTGCTAATTATTCATCAAGAGAAGTAAGCAAAATAACACCATTACACTTCATTTCAATTCAAATAGCACATGCCAAAAACTTACACTGCTTGACTTTTTCTTACAAAGGAGTTAAGAGTCTATTCTCTGCTTTAAATCATGGATACAGCGCGAGCCACCGCAGGTACAAGCATAAGCGTGTGACGTAACGTGTGATTGCCTGATAAATGCAGTTATTGCAAATCCGCGAGCCATAAAACACCAACATATCATCTAACTTTAAGTATAAACACTTAAGCAGTAACACGAAATTAAGCAAGAAGCATTAATTAACTGACCGCACTCATCCAGCTGCCGTGCTGCTCCTCTTTACAAATGACTCTGACAGAGGAGTCTGTGGCGCCTGTAAGACCTCTCGGATAAACTGACTGAACTACGATATCAACGCTTTTCTACCGAACAGTTGTCCAAAAAGCCCTTACATTTATGTGCTTTTCTGAAGCAATAAACAACAATGTGAAGTTGATAACACCCTATATAATATTAATTGATTAATATTCATATTACAATCATATTAATGTAACCGTAGTCCAATTTCGGCGGGAACATCCCGTGGAATAGCGAATCAACCATTATAACGGATACGTTCACAACTTACAGAAAAACACAATTAATTGGCATCGTGCTTTTTGTCATACAACATTTTATGTGTGAATAAAATTATGTTACGCGTTTTAAACATTGACTTATTGACTTGATTTTCCTTACCTCGATGCACTCTCGATGATCACGCAGACAGCCGTTAAACTCTCCAGTATCGTGTAATCTCGCGAGATTTCCTCGCTTCTTTTTTGTCAGGATCAAACATTCCAAACTGACTTGTATGAATGAAACATATAAATGTCTTGATGTTATTTTATTATTAATGGTATTCTTCAAATTTATATTTAAAATGTTATATTTTAGACACTGTGATGAAAATATAATAATAATAATAATAATAAACAATAATAGTTTATTTGCACGTGTTTATTACATTTTTAACTCTCCCCATTACAACTTTCAAGATGTTAAACATGAGTCGCATTGATTTACAATGAATAATAAATATACTTTTTCAGACATTGTTTTGACATAAATTTAACGTCAATTTGACATCTTATTTCCTGACATCAAATCAACATCAATTTAATGTCAATGATATTGACCTGAGATATAGGGACCACAAAAAACATGTCAGTTTGATACCTTTGTTGGGTCTCTTTACAACCAGAAGGAAATAATTACAAAATATAATGAAAATATGCATATTCATGCACGTCATACATGGTGGTCAAAATCTTGACTATTTGTTGATGTCAAATTGACGTCAAGGTGCCCGCTGGGTTAACATGGAGCTGCGTAGACCCATTGATTAACTGAGCGAATGGTGATAAAAACTATTGATGGGTCATGCAAATGAGCTATAAAAACCTGATCATGCTTTTTTTTTATGCGTGAGTACTTGTAAAACGCAGTCTGGAGCTGTTGGTGCACCCCATTGTCTGGTGCCTCAGGGCAATCCCCCAACCACATCTATGGATAATCCCACCCTGGTTTTAAGGTGTAAGGCTATTCAACAGAAACCAGTATAATGTATTTTGATAAAAACGTCATAAGCTATTGAAAATGTAGCAAACATCAGACAATTGTTCATAATCAACTGGATGATTGTACCAAAGCATTTGCAAATTGTCCAAAACAATGAGAATGTTGTGCACAACTAACTTGATAATGTGAAGATTGAACAAAGTGTTTTGAAAAATGAATTTCTAGTCTGAGAAATGCTCCAAAGTGACTGAGAAAAACTGTAACAGCCATTCAAAAACAGCATCAAAATGAGAATACTACTTTTGGCTAAAGTAGAACGATATGGTATAAGAGGCATTGCCCATGATTGGTTGAGAGATTATCTTACTGGCAGAGATCAATATGTGCATATTAACAACTTTGACTCTGAAAGAACAAACATAACGCATGGAGTGCCACAGGGCTCTATACTGGGGCCAAAGCTGTTCGTAATGTACATAAATGATATTCCGAAGGTATTAACAAAGTTAAATTGTATCTTGTTTGCCGATGATACTAGTCTCTATTGCTCTGGACAAAATTTAGATTTTCTTTTGAAGACTGTGGAAAAAGAGCTCTCCAAATTAAAATCTTGCTCTGACCATAACAAACTATCAATGAATTTGAATAAAACTAAATATATTATTTTTGGAAATATACAAATTGAGGAACCAATCAAAATTAAAATTAATTGTGTAGAAATTGAGAGAGTGTGTAATACAAAATTTTGGGGTATTTATGTTGATGATAAACTAAATTGGAAGTTACACATATATTATTTAAAAACAAAAATATGTAAAATTGAATCATTGATAAATCAAAATTCATTATATTTATTATACAATTCGCTCATTCTTCCGTACTTAAATTATTGTGTGGAAATATATTAATCTATTATTAAACCGATTTCTATATTGCAGAAGAAGGCTATTAGAATTGTTAATAGAGTTGGATATTACACCCCAACTAACCCATTGTTTATTAAAATAAATGCATTGAAATTACAGGATTTGGCGGATATAAGCACAGCTGTAATGATGTATAAGGTGTCACGATCAGTACATGGGGAAGACGATGAAAAACCCAAATGCAGACTTAAATAAAGAATACTTTAATACACGCAGAACAAAGAACCAAAACACACACGAGGGGGTAAACCATTACAGGAACAGAACACAAGAACTAAACTAACTGACATCAACACTTGGAAACACTAAATTACATAAACTTACACATGAGACAAGGAACAGGATTAAACACGAGGATCTTGTAGGAAACAGAGAATAATACCAACGCACGGAGGACTGGACAGTAGGGATGGCTGCTGCGAAACTAATGTTTCAACACTTTGTCGAGATCCTGAAGCGTATATGTTTCGAAACACTGCTCCGAAATGTGATTTCGAAACACCCATGTCACGTGATGAAGTGATTCGAAACACCTAAGTCATGTGACTATGGCTAAACAAAGCGGTGTATTTCACAAGTGTTTTGAAAGGTGGCGTACCTGTCGAATCTGCGACGAATCTTAAACTGACAGGGTAGGAAACAAATCTGACAATACATCATAGATGCGTGTTTGCCAAGATCAAATACTTTAAATTACCGAAAAGAAGTAATTTTTCCTCATTTGTATGTAACAGTTAGGCTACTTACAAAAAATTGCATGTCAGCAACAAGTGTCCCTTGTGTCAGAATTTTTTCAAAGGCTGGAGAAATGATATGGAAAAAAGAAGTTGGCTGAGTCTATCAACACAGAACAATTTATATATTTGAAAAAAGATCTTTATATGTAAACAACGTTGGCTTGATATATTTTATGAATCTCTTATTATTTATTTGGTATATCTCTATTCCATTTTTTAAATTAAATAGACCCGAATAGCCTATAGTTATCGACAATTGTGAGCCTAAAAGCTCATGTAGTTGTCATACAGATGTTAAAACAACAACAAAAAATCTACTTTAATATGATGACGCAGCGCATGCATATGCCGGGTTCAATCCTTAGAACTTTGCATGAGAGTCGAGAACACTGTCCACCCTCCCATTCTATCACTTGTGTATCAATCAAACAACATGTGAGATAAAATCTTGCGAATGCTGCTCCATGTAAAGACATGCAAATGACCGCTAGGTGTCACTGTGGAGGCGGTTTCGGATTGATGTTTCGAAGCCCCGAAACATATGGCACAATTGATTCAACTGTTTCAGTGTTTCACGAAGCCTCGCTCTGCCCACCACTACCAGACAGAAGGGTATTAAATAGGGAAATCTAACAACAAACACCTGGAGCTAATCAAACATAAGGGAGCGGGACACAATTCACGAACCCTCAGAGAAACGTGGACAGCGGAAGGGCATGTCACACAACTCTCTCAGGGCAGACACGTACTGTCACAACCTAATCTCTCACAACTCGGATAAGACAAGAAATGGAGAGACCGGGTCATGACATAAGGTCCATAATTTTAAGCTTCCAGTTTGTATTCAGGAGAGGTTTAAGTCAAGAGAGACTCAATATAATTTGAGAGGAATCGGGGTATATCAAAAAAATAAAGTTAGGACCAATACTAAAGCGAGGTGTTTCTCAGTTAGAGGAGTCAGTCTATGGAATAGCCTGGATGACAAAATAAAACAATCTATATCAATAAAGAGTTTTAAAAAAATTAAATTAAAAGTGATTGGTAGTTATATCGCATTACAATGATTTTTATTAATATGTTTTCTGTATGAGCTGTTCATAGTTGGTAATATTCTTATATCTATTTTTTTTCTTTGCTATTTTGTGTTTGTTGCCCCCTGTTGGGTATTTAAAAGTGGTTGTAAATAGGGTTAGGCATCAATAAGTGTTTCAATTCAGCCAAAAACCCTTCAGTCATTGCTGTACAATAAAAATTCTGTTTGTGTGTGATGTTATGTTTGAATGACTGGAGAAAAATAAACTACTACTACTACTACTACTACTACTACTACTACTAGAATATACTCAAAAATATGGAGAAAAGGTTGGGAAACAGTACTATGACATCAATGTATGTAAGGCTAAAATGAAGATCATCACAGAGAGTTTTTCTTGCAGTAAAGAAAAATAATTCGAAACATAAAAGCTTCTGCAGAAGGAAGACGCAGTTAAAGGCCCCAACAGCCATCCCACACAAGGTGTAAGAGGTTATGGTCACTAAAGGTACTATCACATCAGAACTTCCCAATGTAATAAAGCATCATAATTTTTCAATAAGAGCTTGCTATAGTAACAGATGACGAACAGTTGGCTGCAGATTTCGGTTTAATACAGGGTGATTAATCTGCATATGTTTCAAGAACCATAATCTATTGATTCATGTTCATGGACAGGAATTTCCCCTTTTTTGTTTCACTCAGCACGACTTTAATCTAATGTATTGCAATAGTATAATTCTTGCTTGCATTGTGTTTTTTTCTGGCACCCGGGTGCTGTATTTTTTCTGTTCATTTATTACACTTTTAAGTGCTACTTTACTCAACATTTAATCAGGAGTTTTTTTATCCATTTTATTTGCCTATTGCTTAATATTCTGCAGGATAATCACCATTGTAAACCATGGACCTCCTTGACAATTAACAAGATTGCAGAGGTGTGCTACAGCAATTGCTATAAAATGTTGCCGTTTCTTTTCAGAGAAAAACTGATTTTCCATTGGTTTGGTTTGTCAAAATAAGAGTAAATATTACAGGACCCTTGAGCCTTAACGACCACTACTATGGGAAAGGCACTAGGCAAGGCAAGGCAAGTTTATTTGTATAGCACATTTCATACACAGATGTCATTCACTAGCTAAAACTACATGTTGGCCAGCTGTAGGTTAGTATCAAAATCTTTTCTCAACACATGCACTGTAAAAAAAACTTTGCTGCCTTAAAATTTTTTGCTGAATCAAATTAGATTTACAAGTCATGTCAACAGAAATGAGTTGTCACAACTTATAAAATAGTTGAGAAAAGTTAACTTAATTTATTAGTTATAACAACTCACCTGTAGTTATAACAACTCATCTCATAGTCAAGATAAATAATAGTAAGTTGAAATGACTTGTAAATCCGAGATGATTCAACAAAAAATTGAGGCAGCAAAGTATTTTTTTTACAGTGTGAACACTAACGTGTGCTTGATAATTCAACAATACACTGTTATGGCCATCAATTTAGATGGTTTCTACTTGATTGTAAAAAAAATAAAGTCAATATTGGACGCCTGCATTGTCCAGAATCCTCTGCCTCCGTTGCTACTGTATGGAGTCTGAGCCAGTCCCCTTTGGCATTGGATGATTTCTTCTTCGGTACTCGTAATTGACAGGGATTTTCTCATTGCGAGCAAATCCCTGTCCAGGTAAGTCACGATGCCTACAAGTAAAGTTCACATTTGGTTTAAATGATAATTGATGACTTTCTTTGTTATTAGACTGACATTGCCATACCCTTACGACAGTGTTAACTTTTTCAGAGTGCGGCCCCCCTTTTGTACGCCGCATTCCTTCGCGGACCCCCCAAAGAACATTTTTGACAAAAAACGTTCTAAAACTCAACTTTTAATTAAACAAAACATATTATATAATACAACGTAGTGCTGTTGGTGTTATGAAGTGTTAAGAGGAACCCAAAAGCAGACAGCAGGTACTAACGAAACTTTTATTATAATACAAAACTGAAAACAAAACCCACGAGGGGGCAAAACAACATAAAAGGATGCTTAAACTGAAGGAGAGAACACTAAACAGGACCTAAACCATGGGCGAGGCTAGCCCCTTAGCACCCCTAAAAAGGAGCTCAGCACCCCTAAAACTTGGAGCAAGAAATGTATTTATTCTAAAATGTTAGTTCGTCTTTGACAAGGTTAAATAATTTTCAAAACATACTCCTTAGTTTGTGGTTTAAAATGTATATAAGGTAGAAAATGAAAACCTCGCTTAGCAAATGGTGTCACCCTCTTCTTCTACTTATCTGTACCTGCATCGCTACCGACCGTCATTCAGCCCAAAACACACGCCGAGTGAGAATCAGCTTGTGATGCAACTTTTTTGTTCAAATCTTACAAAATGTTTATGTTATGTTTATAATGAGCGAGTACATCACAAATCAATCTTTCAAGCCGTGTTTTTGTCTTATACTGAATCACCATTGTACACGTATAATAAGTGTTTATTTCCGGATTATTTTAGTCCGGCGGATACCCGCGCGCTGCGGAGTAGCACAGTACCTGTGTGACTTGTCCATAGACTTAAACGGAGAGAAGTAGCGCCGGTTACAATGTTCTTCCGCAAGACGCATGCAGTTTTGTGCGTCTCAGTGTAGTTGCATACGTGTGTCTCCGTTGTTAAAGTTTATTGTATGATTTATCGTTAATTTGAGACTTATTTTAACAATCGGGAGTCATGTAAACATGGCGTTTGGAACAGAGTGAAAACAAACTACATATCACTGTGTATACCGGTAAGTTATATGTGAAATCACTAACTGTCTGACTATCAAACTAGACAATATTTTTTTTTTTTAGTTTGTCATTAGTTTGTAGATTAATATGAAGGGGATAACGTTTTTAACCCTTAGTGCAGGAGTCACAAGTGTTTTGTTTTAGACATATAGTAAAGGTAATGGTTCAATTAAAGGACTGTTAAAAGAAAAGCTGCAAATTAACAAACTATTAATAAACCTACCATATATTGTAGGCATAAAAGTTATAAATTAGGAGATTTGTCATTTTGACAAAGGCAAACGATACACTGTATATTCACATAAAACCATACCCACACTGCTGCTGTAACCCACCTTTTGTCCTGCGACTTTAATATGGCATTAATGGCAAAAAAGTGCTAGCTCGCCATTAATTCGAAATAAAAAGGTTAGCAAAAAAATGCATCTCAGAACTCATCAGATTGATGCTTTAAAATGTGTAATTAAAAAAAAATCAAAGGTGGAGCATGCTCCCAGACCCTAGACGGGTAATATTCTTCTCATCGTTTTCACCCCTGACCCGTTTTCATGCCTGAAAGGTCTCCAAAAAAAATCTGGATTTTGGAGTTAGTTAAACCAATGTTAAAATTATAGTTATTTTACAATAGACATATTATTGGTTTCTGTAGGAAAAAAGAGTGGGTTGTGGCAGCGGAGCTCATTGGGTGCTCAGCACCCCTAAAGCTCTAACCCTAGAATCGCCTCTGACCTAAACTACATTATAACACTAAACAGGAATACACTTAACAAAGAACTTGTCAAAACACAAATATAGACTAGACTAGACTAGACTAGACTAGACTAGACTAGACTAGACTAGACTTTAAACAGTGTACTCACAGGATGTAGGAACAATGAACAAGCACAAAGCAACAAACACAAGGACCTTAAATATGGAAGAACTAATGAGGACAACAGGTGACATGGGTTAAACAATAAGGATGAGGATGACAAGGGAGCGGGGTAAAAGTGACAAGACACAGGGAACACGTGGTCCAGTAAAACCAATACTAAGACCACGTGAACCCACACAAAACATGGGTTTGTCATAATCCTGCCACAAGACTAAATAAAACAAAGGACAAGAAGGCAGAATCATGACAGTTGGTTAGTAGCCTTATTTTTTAGGTTTAATTGCACAGAATTAATGTTAAATGAATTTATTTGATAAAATGTCATAAAACTGGGGCCCCCCTGGCACCAGCTCGCGGCCCCCAGTTTGAGAACCACTGCCTTACGAAAATGAACAATGTTTTTTTTTTTTTGTGGAAAAAAAAAGTATGTTTTTTTTTTTTGTGGAAAAAAAAAGTAACCACAGTTTTTTCTTTATTGATTACTATTAGCCAAAATGGTTTTACTACAGTAAACATAGTTTAACTAGAATGTTTTTCAAAACCATGGTTATTTTGTGGTAACCATGTTTTTTTAACTGTAGTAAAACAATGGTAATTTTTGCATACATCTTAGAGCAATGAATTAAAGTCCCACCAATGAACTAATGTTAACTCTAGTTTAAGTTATCAACCTTTAGGGTAACTTAACATGGTCATTACTTTATTGTGTGAGCTCAATATACTGCGCGCTGAGCAGAGGTGCGCTTTCCCGTAGAGTTCGCTCATGAAGTAACCTATATGTGCCCTCGCGAGGATGCACGCAAATATTATGCGTGCATACTTGCACATTTCTCGCTCGCGCATGCTTTATCCGTGCCTTAGATTTGGGTCTGAATAAACGTAACATACTTTCGCACACCTTGTGGCCAGTAGGGGGCCCCCCAAGCCTGCGAGGCCCTACGCAATTGCTTACACTATGCCATGTTTCCTTTTAGTTGTTGCATGTCTTTCACATCCTCAACTCTTTTAAAACCAGGGCCGGAGTGGGGCCACTTTTCAGCCCGGGAGTTTCAGGCCCAAGACCGGCCCACTTATTCCATAGTGTTATTCCAAATTAGCACTTTTTTCAAATTGGATAAATAAAGCAACAGTTCAGCTCTTACTATAGTTTCTATTAATATCATGGTTAAACAAGTAAGGTAAAAGTTAAATAATATTTCACTTAAGATGGGAAGTTAACAAAAATATTCGTCTACACCCTTAAAAAGGCTGTGTATTTTTTTTTTACCCATAATGGGTAAATATTGAATAGAATACATGCTGGGTTAAAAATAACCCAATGTTGGATTGTTGTTATGCAACCATGGATTAATAATAACTCAACAGTTGGGTTAAAACAACCCAGCATTGGGTCAATTTTAACCCAGCAGCGTGTTCTGTCCAATATTTACCCATTATGGGTCAAAAATAATCCAGCCCTTTTAGGAGTCTATTCCACAAGAAAAGGTTGATAAATTATTAGCATTGCTAATGCTATGAGGGCTATGATTAATCAGATGCAAATAGAAATATAAAACCCAGTCCTAATTAAAAAAGAAAACAATTTGACAAAAATATTGAATCCAATATTGGGTTAATAGCATAACAAGTGATTTATAAGCTTTTTTAGGCTGGTCATTTTTGACTGGGAACACAAAATGTGTTATATGGTTCTGAACACAACCTGGGGGTTAAATAATTTTAATTCATATTGTTTTCTCATGGCCTTCTCATTTTCAGCGGGGAACTGGCTTATCTGCTGCTCAGAAGCTGCTTGCATAATATTTGCAAAGTCTATGAATCGCCATGTATACACAAAAGGCTAATATTTTAACACACAAAAAAAATGTTGGCTTGTAAATAGTTTGACAACGGTATTAGCCGAATAATTACGTTGCTAATGCTAATCATTACTAGGCTTATTTCTCTTTAAGTTACCTGTTGTTGTCCTCTTGTAAAATAAATCTGTAAGTTTGGCACATTTGGCAGCATCATCCTCCAATGGATTTTTTCTTCAACCTGTTTTTTACTCCCTCCTCCTCTCAGACGCGTATTGTATTGTTACGGTAGGGCCGGCCCAGCCTACCGGAGAAAAGTTTTCTTGGACGCGTTATGGACCGAACCAACTCTATGGGAGGGGAAAACTCCCTCACATGGTACAACCCATGCAGAGGCTGCGCGCTGCAGTGTCAATGCTAAACGTGTGAAGTGTCATTTGAGAGAAGGTAGACTCACTAATGTGACAAATGTAAAAAAAAACTTGACCGGCCCAAAAGTGAAGCGGCCCACCGGGAATTCTCCCGGTTCTCCCAAAACCCCCCCCCCAGGCCTGTTTAAAACTATCCCTGAAAATGTAACACTGTGATTTTGCTGTTTAGCATTGTAGCCGCTGACTTAATTGTAGGAGGCCAAGCAGAAAATTTAGGGGCTCAACTTAAATTAGCCTGCAATGAAAGTTATTCTTCAAATTAACTGTATTTCTGACAAAAAATTTGATAATATAGACTTAGCTTTTTATGCATTTGTTGAACATGTCATTATGTACAATTAATCACATTTTAAGAATACTAATTTGAACCCAAACTAATATAAATCCCTTGACTAATTCTAGGCATAAGGAAGCAAATGACATTTTGCAGTACAAAAATAATATAATACGCTACCAGTCCAATAAGAATGCTGTCTTTAAAAAATATTTATTGAAGATTTAAATAGATTGTTAAAGGTATACATAGGTTCAAAGGTTTAAGACAAAAAATACTTTGCAATAAGGGTTGTTAGCTACATTTGTTGGCATGAATTAAGCTATAATTAACATTTCTACAACATTTATTATTTTTAATACATGTAAGCATTGACTTTACTACTAGATATTTAAAATTGATAAATTGTATCTGTTAACATTATTTAATGTAGGATGACCAAACATGAATAATCAACAAATATATTTCAATTTACTACGATTAACAATGATGTTACTGTTAGTTCATTGCCCTAACTAATGTTAATGAACAAGACTTGATGCATTGTAAAGTTTCAGCAAGATTTTTAAAATCTGTATGTAAGCAATAAGGTACGAGAGGCTGTGCTGTATCGTGAATAAGTAACGGCTGAAGGGCGGTGTTTTATCGTGAATAAAGCACACCTATTGACCAATCAGAATCAAGGATTGGAACTAACCGTTTTATAAAATGTTGTTAAATATGTGAATACAGGGGGGAAAATAAGTATTTGACACATCAGCACCTTTATCTGCAAGGGGGTTTCCAAGTGGGCCACCGACACAAAATGTCCACCAGATGTAGCCATCAAGACAAACATTGAATAAAAGAGGCCCAAGGAACCATCAAGATTTAAAGATCATTTGTGTGGAAGAATGGGCCAGAATCACTCCTGAGCAATGCAGACAACTGGTCTCTCAATACAAGAGGCATATAGAAGCTGTAATCACCACAAATGCTTTTCTACAAAGTATTAACTAAAGTGTGTTCAATATTTATTCCCTGTGTCATTTCACTTTATTTATTATGACTCAACTTTTATACTTAAATGTTATGATTTCTTTGAATAAATTCTATATTTGGCTTGATGGCAACATCTGGTGGAAACCCTGTGTCAACAGGCCACCTAGAAATCCCCCCACCGACAAAAATGCTGATGTGTCAAATTCCCACTTTCTAATACTTATTAGTAATTGTGGATTTTTAGGGAATTAACATCTTCGTTTTACAACAACACAAAAACATACAGATATAGTTGACACACAAACAGAAATGATAATAATTATAAAATTCAGGCCTGAAGCAGGCAGGACCTTTGTTGCATGAACAATGTTGGATATTTTAGATTTCACAGCATCTTTGTCTTCAGACCGAATAGCAAAGAAGATGGTGGCACCATTTTGGATTATCATGTTAAATGAATGTTGTTCAACTGATCCAGCCTCTTGAGGTGAGACTGCAGACGTGTTGACTAAAGAAGCATCGCTGAAGTTCAGAAGAAGCATTTCATGGTCATTGCTCCATCTGATCTCGTAGGATTTAGCTTGAAAGAAAGAAAATATGTCATGAATGACGGGCCACTGAATGAATACGTAATGTTCCCTACTTTATGAGCAGGTTGTTATCGCAAAAGAAGCCCCTTCAGTCTGATACAAGATCCAGATCACACTGACGGGGCTTACATTATTTCTGCAATAACAACCTGCTGCCATGGCCGTAGCCAGCTATGAGGTCACAGAGGTCCGGACCTTGGTAATTTTTTCATATAAAAAATAAAATTTGAAGATCTCTCCGAATGACTAATTCGTTTTTCAAAACGATTCCGCATATATAATTAAGTTTGGACAGTTTACTGTGTAGTTTAGTGTAAAATGACGAAGATTGGCTTAAGCTGCGACGGCGGGTACATAATTTGCAGTGTTGCCAGATCCCATTGTTAAAAATCCTCTTCAGGCGTAGTGTTTAAGCAATTAATGTGACACTTTGACATTATCTATAAAGTGATGGTTAGGTGTAGGTTAGTATTAGCGATTTCGCTGATTTATTTCTGAAATACAAGGTTTTACAAACTTTTTTTTTAAGGCCAATTATTTGTCCTTGTTTTTAGTACTAATATCTGGCAACATGGAAACTGAAAGTTATCAAATAAGACGCAACATTCAGCGCGAGCAGGGGCCCGTACCATGAAAATGGTTAAACAAACTCAGGGTTACAGGATTAGTTTCAGGTTGACAAAACCAAGCCAATGTGCAGGCCTTGTTGGTAAAAGCTATTTTCATGGTACCCAAAACCCAGGATTTGCACAAACTAATCCTAAACAAAGCTGGCTAACCAACTAAACCAGGTTCATGGTATAGGCCCCAGGTTATTGCTGACAGGATAAAAGCAGTAAGATAAGAGTATAGTAGTCATCATAATTGTGTCTGTAAGATATTAACAGTATCAACAACACTAAATAACACAAAACAGAAAATAACTCTGGTACAAAGATGTAGAAGAACTGGGTTTAAATAAAATATGCCAAATATGTTAAAACACGTAGTGTAAAACGGTAAAGCTAATCTCAACATCTCAACATTATGAATTCTGTTATTTAATTTAATGTAGAAGTTAACCTTTAACAAAGTCTTGCTGAAAACAATAAGAGCACTAAACAAGTTCTTGTATAAAATCTTGTAACGTTTTTGTTATATAATATTGCTTATTAAAATGATTACAAAAATAAACATTGTTGCATGAAAAAGTAATAAATAATCCAGCAGTCCCTGTCCATCCCCCAAAACAGAGAGTGTGTACCCAAAGTGTATAAAGGTTAAGACAGAATATTTAAGATCCCAGTTAAAAATAAAGTATGCTTCAATGTACTTAAACCACTTAAATACTAGCAAATACATTTGTAAGTTATGTAAAGTTATACTACAAATATACTTATTAAAAGTAAAGTTCTACTTGAGCAGTACTTCAGCTTACCTGAAAAAGTAAGAATATCAGTACCAACTAGATTTTTATTGAAATAAATGATGTCTCAAAATAACACATAGATGTTCTTAACTTAATTTTTAGAAGTACCAAAAACAAATGTGATATATAATGAGTGCACAAAAATAGTACATTTACTAAGTGTACTTAAAAAGTGTATTTTATTTATGTGCACTCTTTTCACCTGGAATAGCATTTGCTAAAGTCAGGATAGGCAGGAATTATCAAAAAAACGCCCCCAAAACACATGAACGCGTGACGCTGACCGGCTCTGCGGGAGAAGCATTTACCTGAGACGAGCGGAGAGGAAGGAGCGCGGTGCATAGTAACATCATGTCACAATCACATGTAATAATACACCTAACTTTATCACTATGAATATAAACAAATAGGATGGCTTTTATTACTCACTATTAAGCGAGCATATCGATACTGGTAAAGTTTAAAATATATTTTGTTTAATTCGGTAACAAACAAGCTAGTTATATTTATAAGACAAAGTTAAAAACAGATTGCATTGATACAAGTTTTTTATTACCATCAGTTACACTGTGATGAAGGTGGAAGATTCATAACATCTACAGTGTCGTTTTGCATGTAAGAGTTTTCGTGATGAAAGCATTGTTGACTCTGATGAGGACTACACTGCGGAGACAATACCGCTACTGCATCGTCATCGACTGCATATGCAGGTACTGTGAGTTCTGAATGTTCTTTCTCTGCTGTACTTTTGCTCTTCCTAAATTTCGTGCCTCGTGCATGTTCAAATCAATCGGGTGTGCGCATGTGTGGGCAGATTCTGGAGCAACAGGGGTGGTGCCATAGTCGCGCAAGCCAATCATTTGTTTCGTCCCCAATGGAAATAACTAGCTGTGTTTAAAACAGTCGTGAGAGGTCTAAAGACACTCGAGTTTTATACTCTCTTTTTCAGAGTACTTACATTTTACTTATGCATTGGTATATAAAGACAGTTTAAACAAATTTGTAAAAAAGTGTTTTAGATAATTCCTGCCTATCCCGCCTTTGACTCTTAACACCCCACCCTGGACCTCTGTAATTTTCATACCCTGGCTACGGCCATGCCTGCTGCCTGTACATTATCCCTTACATACCACGGTTAAAACATTGCTTGATGGTTATTTTAAGATATTTGACAGATTAGATGTGCATTTATCAAAAAATAATGCACACTTGTGGAACCTTTCTCAACCAATCAGAATAAAGCATTTAACATCCCACTGTTATAAATATAAAAATAATTCATATTCAGATTGCAGACTACAAAGTTTCTGTATTTTTATTTCAACACTAAAGACTAAGTGAAATCATTTCAAATTTTCTTTCTCAAAGATTATTGTATCAAAATCTACTCTACCTGTTCCCAGGTCAAGATCCTCCCCTGGAGCCGTCCAGGTGAGAAATACAGTGTCTTCCTTGATTTCAGCTTTAAGATCTGTGATTTTGTTAGGAGGGTAATTTGGTGGTTTTGCTCCTGAAACGAAAGACACCTCAAAACTTTCTCCAGTGGCTGTTCTGGTAAAGTTTCCTACCACAAGTGGTTGTTCTTTAACTGGAGGCTTTGGCAGGTTCAGCTTCACTTTATCTGAAAAAAAAGGAAACATTTGATTTCTATGCAAGTAACTTTTCTCTCAAAGCCTGTGTAGCTAATTCTTACAGATATATACAGATATATAAAGGGAGTTTATAGACATTAAAAATCAAATTGGTTCACATTATGCTCTGCAGTATAATTTTATTTTTTTGCAGAATTGGGTATGTCTGATATGGATACCCACGAAATTTGAAGTAAATTAATAAAAAGTTTCTCATTTTACAGAAAACTTTGTGCTCCACGTCTTATATTTTTAAAAAATTGATGATGCAGTTTTGGGGACAAGATGATAGCCAATGTAAATTGCAGAAGTCATAAGCTGTATGGTACATTTGAGATATAAGAACTGAGAAGTTAAGGAAATATTTGTTAAAGCCCTCCAAAATTGTAACATTTTAAGATTTGATCTCTTTCAGGATTTCTTTAAACATGCATTTAGTATACATATACAATACATGCTGAGATGTTCAGATGACCAATGCAAGACTTTTATTTGATGATTTTGTTTGTTGAAGAAAAAGAATGATGACTGACTGTAAACTGAGTCTGTCTACTGTATGTTTACTGTATTCTGGCATCAGTTATTGTGTCATTATAAGCACCACATGACTGCCATATTGCCCTGCGCAACATGAACAACAATTACTGATCGCCCCTTTAAGATCTGAAGTTTTTCAGTTTTAAGTTAAATAACACTGGTTTACCATTCACCACGTCACTCTTCCTGTGGAGAGTAAACCTGGCTTGTCCATCTTTATTCCTCACTCGCACTTTCAAGCTGCTTCTACCCTTCACTAACTTTGTGAAATATCTGGAATAGATCCCGTCATCTTTGAAAGCGTCAGCTCCTGTAAAACATGTTAATTTGTTTATTTACATTTTAAAAAGAGTGTGTGCATAGGAAAAGAATGATGGGTAATTTACCTGCACCATTATCCAGGAGCTGTATTATCTCTGGGGCACCAGTTTCAGGTTCCAGTGTGGCCCACACTTCAGCATTAACTATAGATCTGTAGTTCTGACTAACTTCAGCAAACACAATCATGGGTTTACTGCCGTTACTAACCTGCTGGTTAACATGAGCTTTGACAATGATAGGAGGAACATCAGCATCTGCTGCTTGACTAGTTGAGGTTATAGTCAAAGACTGAGATCTTCCACTCAGAATACTGTACTTCCAGTCACCAGCCTACCCAATACAGAAAGAAAAAGGACATCTTTAAGACTTTTGCAAAACACAAATTGTCTTATGAAATTACCAATGATATGCTTAAATGATTAAAAGTTTTTATTGTATTATAGTAGCACAAATGTTTTTTAGCTGATGGTTCGAACTATATACTTAAGCCATATACAAATGGTCCAAAATTGGTCCTGATAGCTGTCTCTGAGGCACTACACTTTAAATGGATCCTAATATGTGCCATTTGCCGAAAAATACATTTGGTACCAATATGGTGCATTTTAGAGGTACTGTACTAATATGTACATCTGAGGTACTAATATGAACTCTTTAGGTACTCAGTTAAAGCCCAAGTGACAGCCCACACTGTACATTTTTTTCATGAAAACTGTTAAATAACTGGCAGCAGCGGGTTCCAAACAAAAAAGCGGGTTAAATGATTTTTACCCATCCACTGCAAGTCATGAACACACACAGACACAAATACTAGATTGACTTGATTGTAATCCAAAGACTTGATTGTAACCCAGAGGTTGTTGGTTCAATTCCCACAGTTGGAATGAAGTGACCGAAGCGTTTTTAGTGTTGACGTGATAATTGGCCAGTATTTATGTCTGTCGATGACTTGCAGTCACTGTAAAAAGTAATACCTAGCTAACTTATAAAAATTGAGGCAAATGGCTGCATATGATGTTTTAATTTGAATCAACTTGTAGCCTTTTTAAAGTATAATTCACACTGTAATATTACTTAATACAAATGCAACAAAATTAAGTTGAGTCAACTAATAGTTCTAGTATTACTCACGTTAATTTACTTTTCTTGGTACAGATAACTTATGGTTTGTTGTTGTTGTTTCCATAAACATTGATTTAGACTCTATCTTTCTGTGAGATGAGGGCACGGATTGTTTATTCAATCAACGTGCGCATCCAGTTTAGTTTTGGGCAGCTGTAAAGTGCGACATACTTCAGTATGCAGTGTATGCACAAGCACCTGTCTTCTAAACAATGGTAACTACAAAACTCAAATATGAAACAAAAACTCTTCTAAATCTCGAAGATAAATGAACATCAAACACTAATTAAAAACACATAAAATAGCGTTTAAATTTAAATTTCATTGTCCAAATGCAGTCCCATGCAAAGCATGCTGGGAACTACGAGTCTACTGCCTAGTTGATGATAAAATGAAGCTGAATTTACTCAATAAAGTGTTCATTTAGAATTACTCAAATTATTAATCTTTTTATGTTATTTTAACTCAAATTTTGATTAAAAATCCAAGAATACATTTTTTTAATACAGTTTACTCGTTTTATCTTTGTTAAATCTACTAAGGCAAAGAAACACTTTTTACAGTGTGGATGGGTAAAATGCGGAGACAATCATAACTCTTTTTCTTTTATTGATCACTTGATGTTTGATCATAATAATATGGGGAAAATCTGTAAAATAGCCATATTTGGCTGCAAAATTTTTAAAGAAAAAATCTGTAAAATTATTGTTTTTGGACATTATTGGAATTAAGACATTTTACTTTAATTTTACTTTTTTGTTTGGAACCCACTGCTGAAAGTCATTTGACATTTTTTCTGTCAATGTACTGTAAAAGTCATACCTCTGCAGTTCCTGGAATTTTTAGCGTGATTGTCTTCGCTGTTGTATCTGAAATCATATCACTCAAACTGTAGATGTACCCACTTGGTGCCTGTATGTAACCAGTAGGTAAACTGCTTTCAAATATGATTAAAAAGCTGGTTTTGTTACCAACAGTCGGATCCACTGATACAGTTCCATTAAACCAGCCAGCTGTTCTTATTCCAGCACTCTCAAGCTGCAACCAACAAAGAAAATAAGCACATTAATACACATAATATTAGACTGAATTCACACTGCAGACCTTGGGCATTCCGATTTTATGCCCCATGAAAGAAAAAAATTGGAATTGAGTCACTTGAAACATGTAGTGTAAATGTGGCCTTAGACTTTGCTTACACAAAAACAATGTAGTGAAAAATGCAAATAAAGCATTTATATAAAAAACTGATGTATACACGACAGTGCTGTCTAAAAGATTTTGGTTTACACAGATCCGTAAAGACTATTAAATCCCCTGTTTATGTATGCCAGGCAATGTTATCTTGTGAAGTAACACTACAAGCCTGCATGCATATGCATTCATCTACATAGTGATAAATACATTAAGCAGATGGACGATGAGGTAGGTTTACTGCAAGTGACCTTGGACTACACTATAAAGTCTGCATATTTTGTAAACTTAAACTTTGTTTTGTTTATGCCTATACACCAATACACATGCGCATGATGTCACCATTATCCCAGATTCACGTTTACATAGTTTACACAGAGACGACAAGCAGGCCCGGCTGCAGGACTGAGGGGGCACATTACATTTTTAGGGGGCTTAACCTTAAACCAATATAACCACACATATTTCATGATTTTTCTTTTCAGATTTTTGAGCACAGTGTTCCCTAAATATTTAATATCCTTTATTTTCCATTGAATTTCTTCATTAAAACACAGTGTATCTCAAACTAAATGAACTAATATTGCAGATATCATAACTGATAATGGTAAATAAAGATTTTTGAGACCAGTAATTGCTCTCGAGGAACTCGTACGATTTACTGAGTGGTCTCCGCTGTGCCGCATGAAGTCGGTCACTTATGTGCAGTTTTCACCAATCCCGTAAGTGCATAATTATTTTTCCTTATTCTATCTTTATTTTTATGTCATGAGCATACACAGATAGATTGAACAATCAATGGAAAATTATGTAAAAAATCTAACCACAGTAGTGCCCTCTAGGCTGCAGGCGCCACTATTGTAAACGACCCCTTAGTGACCCACTCGAGATAATAAAATGGGTAATGAAGAATGTTTTACCAAACCTGAACTGGTTCTTTTGTGTAGTCTCCAGTTGGTATTGTAAGTGAAGCAAATGCATCCACTAACATATTGGAGGTTAAATCATCAGTGGCTATGATAAATTTCCCTCCTATTTTTAACATGGAATATATAGGAGAAATTAGCATTGGATTAGCACTGGATAACTCACACTTATATAAACGGACACTTACAGGATATATGCTATACTTATTAATGTGATGAACAACACCTATGACTATGTGCTTGGGTCTCTGTGTGAACTTCAAATGTTTGTGCTGTGTCACTTACCAGTCTTGTCTGCCATGTGCCTCAGAGCCTGGGCAGCGGATGTACCCAAAGCTAACAGGTGTATAATGGCACCACTTTGTACTGCATCTGGAACGCAAGTCCCAATGTTGTCTGTCGCCTCACCATCAGTGAGAAATATAATTTCATCTCCTAATACATCCAAATTGTCCGCTTTAAGTACCTGATGGTTTTAAAATAGATACAGATAACGACATTGAGCATTTATACTTTACACATCACCAACAATATAAAATGTATATGAATACAACTAACAGGGCACCTCTAAGCCTTTACTGAGGCCTTTACAGATGTATGTCCACCCGTCTGCTATGGTTGGCAATGAATTTATCAGCTCCTTTCTTGTGGTCTCATTGTCAATACGAGTCAATTTTTTAAGAATGGAAGCTTCAGTGCTAAAGGTTACGATTCCCACATAGGCTTGATCTTCAATGATGTACTGCAGGAAATGTGTGGCGGCTTGCTGCTGTCGAAGAATCCTAGGGCCATTGTAAATAAATATAAATTAAATGTATACTAAATATTTATCATTGCAAAAAATAATGAAATTACATTTTTGTTTTAAATTTAGTTTCACCAAATATTTTAAAATCAACCCAAACTTGAATTGTTCAGAATAAAAACATTTTCAACAGTAAGAACACTATGAAAATGAAATTAAATCCAATTCGAATAATATACATTTTCAACATAATGCAACAACATTAGCAGCGGGACAAAAGAAACAAGTGTTACTTTCGTCCCAACAGGAACTCCTGACATTTAAACCCGATTTAATTTTATTTTGAAAAACTCTGAGAAGACAAACTTCAGGATGTGTTAGAGCACTAAATAACCTTGATCAGTACTGTAACACATGAAACGAAAATATAAATAAATAAATAAATAACACGCTTTAAGAAAAAAATATCGCTTTACGGAGCTATTAAACATTGTATCATTAAAGTTGTCATTATGCCTTATATTGCTATCATATACTGTTGTGTACCATATTTTATCGGAGATACGAGCTTTATGACTTGGGAGCAGGGAGATAGGAGATTATGCTCTCATTGATAAGAATGGTACGGACACAGACGTTGCTGCTGCCAGCAGTGTTTAACAAATACTGCTGTCACATTGAGCCTTTTGACAAGAGACGAGGCTTCAATAGTTAACCAAAGCCGACTGTAGTTGCATACATCTATTTTAAAGGTTTACGATCCATAAGTGATACAATACAAAACATGATGAGCGGACTTTGCTGTCTAATAAGTGGAAATTAATCTTATCTGCTCGCAAACTTACCTTCGTGGCTCACGGGCTTATGGAAGCCCGTTTCCGCCATGTTGTAAAAAAAATTAAATAAAATTTTGACTTTATATCTCAGAATTCTGAGATATAAAGTCACAATTCTGAGATGTTAAATCAGAATTCTGAGATGTAAAGTCAGAATTCTGAGATACAAAGTCAGAATTCTGAGATGTTAAGTCAGAATTCTGAGATATAAAGTCAGAATTCTGAGATACAAAGTCAGAATTCTGTGATATAAAGTCAGAATTCTGAGATATAAAGTCAGAATTCTGAGATATAAAGTCAGAATTCTGATATATAAAGTCAGAATTCTGAGATATAAAGTCAGAATTCTGAGATACAAAGTCACAATTCAAGCACGTCTATTATATTTAAATAAACTTGAGCGCGTCTTTTGAGTGCGCTTGCCGGCCGCGCGTCTATATTTTAAATAAACTTGAGCGCGTCTTTTGAGTGCCCTTGCCGGCCGCGCGTCTATTATATTTTAAATAAACTTGAGCGCGTCTTAATACAAACGGGCTGGCCTCTAAACGTATTTTTTTATCCAAGGCATAGATGAATTCTCTATGAATAGTCATTATTCATCGTTTATTGCAAGAGTAACAAAAATCTATTTGATGCAAAACTCATTAGTTTCAAAAGTATATCCATGATGTTTTCTTTTTTTTAACACAATGTAGGCCTACGTTATTTAGCAATAGACATGATCTAAGTACTAAAAAAAAGATACAGACTATTTCCATTTGTTTCCAATGCATACTTGATAAATCTTGCTTGTGTATTGTATATCAGGGGTTTCCAAACGTTATCAACCCAACAGTTAATCTCAAGACTCACCATTTTTTAGAAATAGAAATATAGAGGAAAGTACAAACACATTTGTTTCCTTTAGTTTTTGAATAAGTTTACTTTAGTAATATATGGTCTTATGGTAGGGCTGCATAATTATGGCAAAAATTATAATTGTTTACTGCATTTGCACGGAATATGAAATTATATATTTGAAAAATACAGTGAATTGCAAGGCTGCAGAGAACAGTGCACTACTGCAGACTTATACTACTGAGGGTTTAAAGATATTCTTTTAATAGTCAGTCGTGAACTAAAGTGGGCCGGTCTAAGGCATGAAACTCCAGGGCTGAAAATGAGTCCCACTCCGGCCCTGGGTCCACCC
The DNA here is from genome assembly GCF_027580225.2 of Misgurnus anguillicaudatus. NCBI lineage: Eukaryota > Metazoa > Chordata > Actinopteri > Cypriniformes > Cobitidae > Misgurnus > Misgurnus anguillicaudatus. Next base: position 14,053,279 of record NC_073360.2, on the reverse strand, counting down.
ATAACACTGTAGTAACTGCCTATCATTCACTCAAAGAAACCCTATTGAATGCATAGCAGTTCTCTGTGAACCACACTGAACAGCCTATCAATATTATAAACCACCTCAAATACCCTAGAAAAGGACTACCAATCACCCAGAATGCTATTGCAACACCATTGCAATCACCAAGAAAACCATAATAATATTCTTGCAACCAATTAAAATACCCAAGCCTAGCAACAACCAAGCAACCACATAGAATACAACATCCTAGCAACCACCCACAATATCCTAGCAACTTCATAGCAATCCACCATAATATTTTAGCAATAGCCTAGCAACCAACCAAAATGCCACAACAACAGCCAGCAACCACCCATAATATCACAGCAATTGCCAGTGTAGCAATTAGCCAGGAAATCAGAGAAATAACATAGCAAGCACACATAATGCCACAACAACAGCCAAGCAACCACCCATAATATCACAGCAATTGCCTTGCAACCCCACGGAACACCAGAGCAACAGCCTAGCAACCACCCATAATACCCTAGCAATAGTGTAGCAATTAGCCAGGAAATCAGAGAAATAGCATAGCAATCACAAAGAATGCCATAGCAACTGCCTAGCAACCCCAAAGAACACTAGAGCAACAGCCTAGCAACCACATTGAATGCCAGAGCAACAGCCTCACAATCACCCATAATATCCTAGCAATTGTCTAGCAATCACATAGAAAACCATAGCTAAACCCTAGCAACCACTTAATAACCATAGCAAAAGCCTAGCAACCACCCATAATACCCAAGCAATGACTTAAAACACACACAGAATGCAACAGAAACAGCCTAGCAACCACACATAATACCTTAGCAACGACTTAAAACACATCATATAGATGAGATATAAAGTCAGAATTTTGAGATGCAAAGTCAGAATTCTGAGATGCAAAGTCAGAATTCTGACATTGTATCTCAGAATTCTGACTTTGTATCTCAGAATTCTGACTTTATATCTCAGAATTCTGACTTTGTATTTCAGAATTCTGACTTTGTATCTCAGAATTATGACTTTGTTTCTCAGAATTCTGACTTTATATCTCAGAATTCTGACTTTGTATCTCAGAATTCTGACTTTATATCTCAGAATTCTGACTTTATATCTCAGAATTCTGACTTTATATCTCAGAATTCTGACTTTATATCTCAGAATTCTGACTTTGTATCTCAGAATTCTGACTTTATATCTCAGAATTCTGACTTTGTATCTCAGAATTCTGACTTTGTATCTCAGAATTTTGAGATACAAAGTCAGAATTTTATTTTATTATTTTTTACAACATGGCGGAAACGGGCTTCCATATCCTTCTGCACAGAAGCATTACAGCTATCGAGTTTTAATAAATGTACTCAAACCTAACTATTTTCACTTGTTAGTGTCTAACAAACAGAATTATTGTATTAATTAACCCTCAAGAGTTCCTTTAAAAAACTTCCTTAAAGGCCACAAAATGACACCTTCACAAAAACTGCTCTAAAAATATCATACGTCAATATTTTTTTTTTTCATTTTAAACTATGCAGTTTTTTATAACTACTTCTTTCTGAAACATACATATGAAATATGAATTAAATTTGTGGAAATTTTAACCCTTTATATGCCTGTTTGTTTACATTAGCCCATGTTTTTTTTAACAGAAAAAAAACCCGAAATATTTTCCAAAAAACACATTTGAACCACCATGTGATTATTATTATTATTATACCCCGAGATGGGTCAAAGATTGGTAGCAACATTGATTTTCATGCATTGTTATTTTTTGAACAAGGTCAGATTTTATAAAAAACTTCCTTAAGTGTTCCTAAGGCCACAAAATGACACCTTCCCAAAAACTGCTCTAAAAATATCATACGTCAATATTTTTTTTTCATTTTAAACGATGCAGTCTTTTAGAACTACTTCTTCCTGAAACATACATATTAAATAATAATGTAATTTGTGGAAATTTTAACCCTTTATATGCATGTTGGTTTACATTAGCCCATGTTTTTTTAACAGAAAAAACAAAAAAACTAAATACCCCCCCCCCCCCCCCCAAAAAAAAAAACATTTGAACTACCATTTGATTATAATTATTATAAGACCCTAGGATGGGTCAAAGATTGGTAGCAACATTGATTTTGATGCATTGTTATTTTTTGAACAGGGTCAGATTTTATACAAAACTCACACTTGTGATCCTAAGGCCAAAATGATCCTAAGGCCAAAATGACATCTTCCCAAAAACTGCTCTTAAAATATCATACATCAATCATTTTTTCCGCTTTAAACTATTAAATCTTTTAACACTACTTCTTCCTGAAACATACATGTCAAATATTAATTATATTTGTGGAAATTTTAACCCTTTAAATGCCAATATGTTAACATAAATCAAACCACAGTGTTCGCCTGATGTCGTGAAACCTTTTGTTGGACACCGTAGCCCAGATAGTCCCCTGTCCTGATTTCTCACTCCAGAGACTAAGGACTGATTCATTTTTAGCTGTAAACACCGGTCAAAATGAGCAGCCCCACATTAGCCTGCAGTTTCTCTGTCTCAAGATCTCTCCAGTCTGTGACTGTCTCCCATGTAGGTTTGTCATGGCCTCAATATGCTGCAGGATTTCATGCATCAGCATCAATGAAAAGCTTGAAGTCAGGGCTGATTCGGGCAGTGGCATAGTTTGTGAGCCCTGGGATCAAATCTCTGGCTGCTGGGAAGTAGCGGAGCGTTTCCATGTTTGTGGGAGACCAGAAGATTTTTCAATATTTGACATCCATCCTGCCGCCACTTCAACCATCTCCTCTCCGCTCTCACCTTGTGACAAGTCTTCTGAAGATCCCTCTAATGAATTAGACTCCAGCTGGTCTACTTCTACCTCTGAGGCCTCCGTGTCGACCTCAGAATCCTCGGAGGAAGATGAGGAGCCATCCTCGCTCTGGAAGTGCATGATTTTAGGAGCCTTATGTGTGCTGTAATGCCTTGCCATTTTCACTACTTCTGCCATACTGTTCATACTTATAGCAGTGTACTTGCATAAACAACATGAGTTAGAAACAAAATGAACATTGATTTTGTTTCGGTTCTGGCCTGTCATCGTTTTTATTACTGAATTAGTTTATAATGCAGAATGTGCCCTTCAAAGAGAGAAGAATTTGGATATGTTGAATACGCACCCTGCCCCACTCAACACCGACCCACCCCCTTACCACTCAGACACACTTTTTTTACACACACACCAATTTTCAACATTAAAGGTTTATCTTTTCAGCAGCTATGCGGTCCGCAGAAAACAGCAACAATTTAGACATTTTGATGAATGCATGAAATGGTAAAAAGTAGCGCCACCTGGTGGACAAGTATAAAAATTAAAACTTCAAGGCCAGTAGTTCAAAATGATATATTGACATTAAGGTATGTATTAGTTTATGTTAAGATAAATGGGGGGGTCAAAAATGGTAGTTATAATGGTTTTCAATGGGGCATTTTTGTCCTTAGGAACACATTAGTCGGTTTTTGCGTAGCTTAGCCATTTTAAGCTAATTTAAAAAACTGAAACCAAAATTCTAAAATGTATCAAAAATGATTAACCTTTGGCAAGTTTGGGCGATATTCAATCATCACAGTCAAGATGGTTTAAAAATCAAAATCAAAATGGCACAAAATGTCCCTAGGAACTCTTAATGGTTTTAAACAGTCATTTTCTCTACAATAAATAAAAACTTTTACTTGTGTTTTACATGCACAACATAATTTAATGGTGGTATCCAAAACATTCAATTTAATTAAAAAATGAATTCAATAAAAACATTGCTACTTGTGTTTTACATGCACAAAATAATTTAATGGTGATATCCAAAACATTCAATTTAATTCAAGTATTATATTAGATACATTTTAAAACTTCAGTGTTTTAAAATGTATGTTATAAAACAGTTAGTTCCAATCCTTGATTCTGATTGGTCAATAGGTGTGCTTTATTCACGATAAAACACTGCTATAACCGCTCCACCCAGCGGTTCTTTTTATCACTGCGCTCTTAGCAACACCATTAGCAACCACACATATCGGTTTGTTGTTTTTATTTGAGCTTTCATGCATCTAACCGGCAGAGGGCGTCAGTAGCCTCTTTCACACAGTAATTCTGGTAAATTACCATGAATTTACCAGAATGAATTTACCAGCAAATACAAAAACGTGCTGTTCACACACGCAGTGGCGTTCCGTTATTTTACCAGTAAGACATCATTCACACATCAGTATCAAAATATCGGTAAATTCGTTGAGAAAGCGGAAGTACCTGTAGCACGTACGCGGCGAGCTCAGTGTTGTATTTGTAAACAATCCACGTCGTTCATATCCATGGTCCGTATTTTGTTGTTTTCACGTCTGTGGTAAACAGTCGCGAAGTTGCTCATGACCAAACAACATTGAATGAGATGACGTCAAACCGAAAATGCGTTTTTAACAACAGTACTGTTTGCACTTTAGCCTTCACAGAGGGCGTGCTAAGGACGTCAGCAATTCGGCGGTAAGCTGTTTTAAACAACTTTGGTGAAGAAATGTGGACGTAAACTTCAGGTGTGCTCAACTTTCAAGCAGCATGTGTGTGTGGAAACGTCAGTAAACAGTGCGGGGGTAAACGCGTCATCTGTATTAAAACGGTATGATTGGCCCGAAGCTGTCAGCACGGTCTGACGTCGTCCGTTCTAAATGCCGGTAATCCTATAATTTTCGTTCAAACACAGCGCTTACCGGTAAATTACTGGTAATCTTACAACCTGTCTTACTGGTAAATTGGGAGCACTGATTTACCGGAAAGGTTCTGTTCACACATGACATGTTAACGGCAATTTAACAGTAAATTACCAGTAAAGACTGTATGTGTGAAAGGGACTATTGACTTCCATTCAAAATCATGTTTTAAATTCACCCGCTTTACAGCGTATAAATCACGAAAGATTATTTTTAGAATATGTGTACATAAATTAACTGTTAATTCTGGTGTTTTTTGCAATGTTTATGCTTTAATCGGGCAGGAAAATGGATTTATAAAAAAACTTTAAGGTGAGTGTGTCTGCTGCGTTCTGTTTATGACACGGGTATAAATAATTTTTTTTTTTCATTCAGCTACACAGTCAGCGTTATTTCTCTAAATAAGTTTAGGTAACTTGTAAGTTTAGATGACATAAAAGCAGCAAATTATTGCATGCACATACAATAAGAAGTATGATTGTTTATTTAGATTTCAGAATAAGCACGTTTATTGTCATTAATACTAAATATGCTGCGGTCTGTCTGCTGATCTGTAATGAAGATGAATGTATAATAACTGATTAAAAACTAAAATGTACAACTTTCAGTAAATAACTATGTACATGCGTAGGACGTTTGTGTTGTAATAATGTACAGGGTAACTTCAGATATAAAAACGAAGACTAGTCAAGTGATGTTTTATCATTAAAATCTGATCGTGTCCATTGATTTAATAGAATGTTTGGGTATACCAACATGGCGGCGCGATGGCTTCACAGTTGTGACGTCATGCGCAATCCAGTCATTTATATATAGATCAGTGATTGAAACACATTTTTTTTCATGATAAGGGACTATTTTTTCTAGCGGAAGGACTGCTTTTTATTGATTTAACTTCATAAAAGTTGCACTAATATTTTTTTTTACTTTAATATTGTGTGGTAACCGTTTTATAAAAGCAATAAGGTACATGAGGCAAGTGTACAGCCTCTCGTACCTTACTGCTTACATAAGCATAGTAATACGTAAATATTCAAAATACATCCATAACTGATATCATAGGTTAACACAGATACAATCATAGTTAAGTCTTTCTTTATTAAGCCCATTACTGAGTGTATTTGTGTTTGTGAGTTTGTGACTGTGTTGATGTCTGAGGTGGTGACTCGGATGGGGCACCAGTCATCGTTAGATATCTCACCAAACATGATGACAAAACCAATGCATAGTGACTAACTAAGTCAACGGCAGGCAATTTGTGTTTTAAATTCACTTCAGAAACGTGAATAGCGTAAAGAAAAATCTAGCAGCCTCAGAAACTATACATTAGACTTTAGCACTACCATTACTTTGAGATAAAAATGTTATACATAATATAAAAACTGTTATTATATAATTCATATAACTGAAACATAAATAACCAGTGTTTGGAGGACATTTACCTCAGTGGACGTGTTGCTCGACGAGGATTTTGTTGCGATTCTCAATCTTGAAGAGAAATATGCAGCGAAGCTCTCCCGCGTAGTGAAGAAGAGGTGGAGTTACGAGGTTTCTCAGACAGTTGAAATGTCCAATGGAGTTAAGAGGTTTGCGCTCAAGCTTTTAACAGACCCACGTGAGGACTGACCAATAGCATCGATTTGTGAAAAAATATGAAATTGACAAAATTTGGACATAAAAGGTTTCCGCCCAACAGCGACGATATGAAGATTTTTGTTTCAAAACGAGATTATTCTGTTTTTTATTTTTGTCAAAACATGTTTATTATTATGTTATCATGTTTTTATTGTGTTTTATTTAGGGATGGCTGACGTGAAACACTCGTTCCGAAGCTTTGCGAGACCCCGAAGCGCAGATGTGTCGAAACACTGATCCGAAGCGCGATTCAAAACACCCATGTCACGTGACTATGACCAAATGAAGCCTCGAAGTGTTTCACCAAGTGTTTCATCAGGTGTGGTCTGCCGAATCAGCGTTTGATTTGCACGGTCGGGAACAGACAACACAATCGCACATCTGTATTAAAGTGAAATAAACGCATATTGACCTTGTGGGTTTTTGTGAGAGGAGTTTTTTAAAGGCTGGAGAAATTATCTGTAAAAAAAGAAGTAGGCTAATTCCTTCCACACACAGCAGATATTTATATGTGACATGGTGGCTTGATATATTTTATTAATTTCTTATTGTTTATGTGGTATTTATCTCTATTCAATTTATTTATTAAATAGACCAGCTTATAGTTATTGACAATGGTGAGCCTAAAAGCTCATGTAGTTGTAAAACAGATGTTAAAACAACAACAACAAAAAATAAGTAACTTCATTGTGACGATGGAAATAGTAACGCGTTTCCAGGGATTCGATCCTAAGTGTTTTTTGCATGAGAGTCGAGTACACTATCCACTCTCCCACCTGATCACTTGTGTTAATCTATCAACATGTGGGATACAATTTGTCAGCGCTCGTCCAAAACCTTGTCATGGTTGCTCTATGGTAATACGTGCGAATGACCACTAGGTGTCACTGTGGACGCGGTTTCGAACCATGTTTCGAAGCCTCGACACAATTGATTCAACTGTTTCAGTGTTTCACAAAGCCTCGCTCTGCCCATCACTAGTTTTATTGTGTTACTTAGCTGTATTTTTTGTGTTTTAAAACTTCTTACACTCTGAGGCTATTTTGGGGATTTTCTCCTGGATTTGGCCTACCCAATTTCAAAAGCTTCCCATACCCACATGCAGAGGTGTACATACAAAAGTTTGGTATCATTTTACAGGAAACCCTTTGAAATTTCATAAAACACTGTTGAAAGTTATAAACATGGTTGTATGTTTTGTCAGTCCTCAAATAAACACAAAAATAAATAGGCGGTTCTGGATGTTTTTTTTCTAAAGTCTGTAAAAGTTTATAACTCTGGCCCTGAGTGGTAACGAAACCTGCAGACAGTTTTGTTCGATTCCAGCAAATATCAGCTTACAGAGAAAAAGGGATTTTTTTCTCTATCACAATCTATGGAAAAGTTATTCTAGTCCAAATGAAGGGAAGAATAATAGCCTTTTTGTATTTAATTTCCGCCTAAAAATATTTGAAGTGTCCCCATTACCACATACTTTAGAATAAATGCAATTTCTTTATATCATTTTACAGAAAACCCTTTGAAGTTACATAAAAAGCTGCTGTATGTGACAAATATTGATATTTATGTTGTTTTTCATATGATGAAACACCAAATTTTATTTTTTTATGTTGTAAACAATGTCTTTGAAAGTGGATAACTCTGGTTCTCTGTGCTCTAGCAGACTGCAGACAGGTTGTAACCAGCAGCAGACAGTAAACACCCAAAAAAGAATGATCTCTTTAGCATGTCGAATTCAAAAGTTATTCTTATTTTACTGAAGGGAATAAAATAATTTTTTTATATAAAAGTACTTTGTTTTGTTTTGCACATACAGTATTGTTCAAAATAATAGCAGTACAATGTGACTAACCAGAATAATCAAGGTTTTTAGTATATTTTTTATTGCTACGTGGCAAACAAGTTACCAGTAGGTTCAGTAGATTCTCAGAAAACAAACAAGACCCAGCATTCATGATATGCACGCTCTTAAGGCTGTGCAATTGGGCAATTAGTTGAAAGGGGTGTGTTCAAAATAATAGCAGTGTCTACCTTTGACTGTACAAACTCAAAACTATTTTGTACAAAAAAAAATTTCTGGGATTTAGCAATCCTGTGAATCACTAAACTAACATTTAGTTGTATGACCACAGTTTTTTAAAACTGCTTGACATCTGTGTGGCATGGAGTCAACCAACTTGTGGCACCTCTCAGCTGTTATTCCACTTCATGATTCTTTAACAACATTCCACAATTCATTCACATTTCTTGGTTTTGCTTCAGAAACAGCATTTTTGATATCACCCCACAAGTTCTCAATTGGATTAAGGTCTGGAGATTGGGCTGGCCACTCCATAACATTAATTTTGTTGGTTTGGAACCAAGACTTTGCCCATTTACTAGTGTGTTTTGGGTCATTGTCTTGTTGAAACAACCATTTCAAGGGCATGTCCTCTTCAGCATAGGGCAACATGACCTCTTCAAGTATTTTAACATATGCAAACTGATCCATGATCCCTGGTATGCGATAAATAGGCCCAACACCATAGTAGGAGAAACATGCCCATATCATGATGCTTGCACCTCCATGCTTCACTGTCTTCACTGTGTACTGTGGCTTGAATTCAGAGTTTGGGGGTCGTCTCACAAACTGCCTGTGGCCCTTGGACCCAAAAAGAACAATTTTACTCTCATCAGTCCACAAAATGTTCCTCCATTTCTCTTTAGGCCAGTTGATGTGTTCTTTGGCAAATTGTAACCTCTTCTGCACATGCCTTTTTTTTACAGAGGGACTTTGCGGGGGATTCTTGAAAATAGATTAGCTTCACACAGACGTCTTCTAAATGTCACAGTACTTACAGGTAACTCCAGACTGTCTTTGATCATCCTGGAGGTGATCATTGGCTGAGCCTTTGCCATTCTGGTTATTCTTCGATCCATTTTGATGGTTGTCTTCCGTTTTCTTCCACGTCTCTCTGGTTTTGCTCTCCATTTTAAGGCATTGGAGATCATTTTAGCTGAACAGCCTATCATTTTTTGCACCTCTTTATAGGTTTTCCCCTCTCCAATCAACTTTTTAATCAAAGTACGCTGTTCTTCTGAACAATGTCTTGAACGACCCATTTTCCTCAGCTTTCAAATGCATGTTCAACAAGTGTTGGCTTCATCCTTAAATAGGGGCCACCTGATTCACACCTGTTTCTTCACAAAATTGATGACCTCAGTGATTGAATGCCACACTGCTATTTTTTTGAACACACCCCTTTCAACTAATTCAACTAATTGCCCAATTGCACAGCCTTAAGAGCGTGCATATCATGAATGCTGGGTCTCATTTGTTTTCTGAGAATCTACTGAACCTACTGGTAACTTGTTTGCCATGTAGCAATAAAAAAATATACTAAAAACCTTGATTATTCTGGTTAGTGTATAATAAATAGCAAGGGATTAATCATGCACACAACCAAAGAAAATGCTGCGAATGGACTCATTTTTTAAAGTAGGACCTAAGATAAAAGATGGTGTAGCATTTGTGGCTATCTGTGCTATCTGAGACAGTTCACGCTTAAGTTTCACATACGTTTACAAAAGACAATTTTTTACCTCATTATTCATTTGACTGTTGTTAGAGATGTGATGATAATAGAACAAAAATACAAAAAGACGTAGCCTTATTCCTGAGAATGAGAGCTTTAAATTGAGATGAGACTTGCCCATGTTTCTCATTATTTAAAAATATGAAATATGTGAATATTAAATGATATTAAAAAAATATGGGGGGGGGGGGTGATAGTGTAAATTAAGTGTAAATAACTTTCTTACAGTAAAATATATGTCAAAGTGATGCATATCTGCAGAAAGTAGAGAGTCTAAGCTTTCAAACATTATCTCATATGTGGTACTGGGTCCATGACAGACCATTATAAATTAAAGGACTGTTTTATATTAAGAAATAATAAATAATTCTGGACCCGGTACAGGGTCCCAGAGTTAATGAAGTTATAGACTTAAATCAAAAGTTTGATTTATATTAATTGGAATGCACACAAAAAAAGATTATCTTGTTTTGGAACCAAACTCTTCATATTATAAAAATGTATGTGAATTAAAAGTTTTAATAATTTAAAATAAAGTTACATACTTTCATGCTTCCTGAGACATCAAGGATGAGACAAACAACACGCTGCTTTCTCTGTACAACATTGAAAGATGGTGCTGGTGGAGGAGATTGCAGCGGTTGCAGAGATTTAAGGGCAGCGCTGTCCACAGAATCCTCAAATATTACTGTCCATGTAGCTCTGTTACCACATTTCTTATTTTGTAGGTTTGAGGCTGCAGCATTGTGCTCATCTTCTCTGCAAAATGCAACTTCCTGGAAAATGTGTTAATATTTCCTTATATTTGCTTCATTGCAAATATAAAAACTTCTATTTTGCATTTTCCAAAAGTAATATGATTATTATTAAAAATGCTGTAGTTATGCAGCTGTTTGTCAGTAATGTATTGTAGATTTAAATGTATGTTATTTACTGGCAATACTTTGTTCAAAGTTTAATAAACATTAAACATTAACAAAGTCTTTGTCTTTACAGAATAAAAATATCAGCATTCTGGGAACAAGAAATCCTCATCAATCTTTTTTGTTTTTCCTTCAGAGTGGTTCCCAGAATGCTTTGCATGTTATTTTTTATTTGTTGTAAAAACGTGTTAATGTTTACTGTACATTTTACTTTGAAGAAACTGTTAAATAACATACATTTAAATCTACAGTAAGTTATTTGCAAAAAGTTGCAAGTATTCCTGTACACTGTAAACAATGTTTTGCTATAAAGTTCACATATTTTAACTTTATTTCATAAGTTATAATAACTCCTCTCTAGTCAAGATAAAAAATAGTAAGTTGAAATGACTTGTAGCTTATAAAAAATTAAGTAAGCAAATGTTTAACAGTGTTTTTCTACAAAAAAATGTAACAGTGTACACATTATATCATAGCAATTTAAGTGTAATGTCTGTGACACTGAAAATGTACTAAACTTCTTGACCATGACTCAGATTTGTTGTTAAATCATGCATGAATCCACACCAGGTACATACATTTTGGAGCCTTTTGTGTTTTAATTTTTGTTTGGACTACTATACCCACCTCTGATTGCTGGCCTGCGATGTGTTTGCTACATCTATAAATAAACAAGAAGACAATTCTGGTCATACTTCATAAACAGCAGCAACAACAATATTTATATTTGTAATGAGTTAATGGTTTATGACCTTGTAGCCTGAACTCCATTAGAAAAATAGAATGGATTTTCTTCATTGTAATCATCAGACGCCCCCCATCTCAGATGAGCCCATTCATGCACCAAGACCCTTCCTACAAGCAAAAAAGGCAAATGAAACAAGACTGCTGAATAAATTTGTAGTTGTTTTTATAATACCATGATAAATCTTAACATTAATGACCTCTTGAACCGTAAAAGTGTTTGAGATCATCATTTAGGAAAAAGTCTGGGGTGAAGTGAATGTACTCATTCTCTGATCCACAATCTTCATACTGCTTTGTGTACGGATCATCACCATATCCTGGATTAGCTTTATCAATTCTTATTCCGGCCTGCGTATGATGCAAAAGTCGTCATGTAAATTAAGTGATTTAACATTTTGTATAAATAAAGTGTTCAATGTTCTGTACCTTCTCATAGGATTCTGTTGTGGCTTTGGTAAAATCCTTACTGCTCCAATGAGGTGGAACTAGTATTGTAACTTTTCTAAAATAGACCATGTTGTCCATTGCTTCAAACAGATGCATTGAACCCTCAGTGAACATGTCCTGTCCAGATAAATGAGAAAATGATAAAACACTGCCAATCTCCTTCTCTCCTTCGTGCTGCATTACCACTTTGGGTGTGCATTATTTTCAAATAATTCAATGGCTCGTTGTCAACTATTCCTTACATAGCCTTTAAAAAGAACAGATAACATACAAAAATCTGTATATTCACCTTTATTCTCTCAATAAGTGTGTTGTTTTGTGGTACTCCTGAACTGATCGCAACCACAATATCAGTGTATCCATTTCCCTCCAGTTTGATTCCAGTGCAGGAGGATGACAGGAGCATCAAGCACAAGACAATGAATCTTGAGTCCATTGCTGTAGATTAACTATACTTAGCGTATTTTAGGTGAGGTTAAAATGAAGATCAGCACAGAAACTTGTTTTTTTCCTTGCAAAGTCAAGATAGACATCCAACACATGAGCTTCTGCAGAAGTAAGACACAGTTAAACAAATACTGTACTTATAGGCCTCAACACCCCTCCCACGTAGAAAAATCTTAATCATCTACAGAGCAGGCTGTTTAACATAATTGTATAAACCACTCTGTGGTATTTACTTCTGTATTAAAATGTAAATTCGGGCATTGGCACGGGTATCTGTATTCTTTCATTTCTTCACTTTATTTCTCTTTCCTCTTTTTCTCTTTCCGTTTAGTGATTGATTCTTACCTCTAAGGCATTTTCCATTTCTTTGAAGTATAACTGGTAACACTTTACAATGAAGTTGTATTTTTTAACAACCATAAATGCATTATCTAACGTGAGCTAACAATGAGCAATATATTTTTACAGCATTTAAATTTTGTTAACGTTAGTGTGTTCATTGTACATAAACCAATGTTAACATTAGTTCCCTTTCAATACGGTTCACTTCGCATTGCGTCAGTTGCTGATGCTATGGAGGAAAGTCCTGTTTACCCCGCGATTGAAGCCTATTGGAACATCTCTGTAAAAAATACAGACCAATGACGTTTGAGTCCGCGCGCGGGATGCACACTTCCTTATATAAGCGTGGGTCAAGTGTCAAGAGCTCATTAATTTTCTCCTTCATCGCGAACCTCTCGCTGCTCCGAAGAAGAAGAAGCCTTACCTCGCCGTCGACACAAGCCCTGCAGCGAAGTCCAGGCCTAGCGTCTTCCCCTGCCGTTTTCCGGCTGAGAACCGAAGATAGCAAAATCCAGGTCTAGCGTCTTCCCCTGCCGCTTTCCGGCTGAGAACCGAAGATAGCCTTCGCTTGCCGTGGTACAAGCCCTGTGCAGCGGACACATGCCTGACGAGGTCTCCCCTGCGGCCGCACGGTAAGATCAATATTTTTAATATAAAGCTATAAGCTAAAAGATTAACTATACTTAGCGTATTTTAGGTGAGGCTAAATAAAGATCAGCACAGAAACTTGTATTACAAGAGCAGGCGCTGTTGTAATAGCGTCCAGCACAGCCTCTCTGCTATGAATTTCCCCCGAGCGCGTCACCGGTCTGGCACCTCCCACGCCGGGACTGCGCTTATATGCATCGGTTGTCCTATCCATGTTTCGTGCTCCCCCTGCTGTTCCTCTCTCACCGGGATGAACACACGGCGAGCCATGAGACTAGATGGTTTCATAGACAAGCACACACGGGCTAACCCCCCCTGTGTTCTGTCACAACGAACCGTTCATGCTTTACACTCACAGAGTCCCTTCGCTCCTCTCACATTCAGTGGCGAGATCTCTGGCACATTCATATGAATCCCCCGAGTGCATCGGGTGATACCGTTCATATGACGCATGGCTGTTCTATCTGTGTTGCTGCTCCCCTCTGCCGTTCCTCTCTTGTTGAGATGAACAAGCGAGGGAACCGTAGAACTAAGATAGATGCATACCACAAGAAAACACAGGCGGGTCTGCCCCTGTTCCCTGTCATGCTCGCGGAGTCCCTCGCTCCTTTCCCCGCAGTGGTGAGGTCTCTTAACAGCTTTTTAGAGTTAGCACGCGATCTTACGGCTCGCTGCCTCTAAATGCAGCTGTCTAGTGTTCAACGACTACAGAGCTTCATGCCCCTCCCCTCCTGGAGCAGCGTGATCTCATTTGTCTGCTCGATAGGGCGGACCCGCCGCTATTGGAGCACTAAGAACACTTATTATAAGAGTTTAACCGGCCTGAGTCTGTCTCACTCCGGTAGAGCTCACTATTCGTCTAAACAGAGCTGCATGCCCCTCCCCTCTTGGAGCGGTGCGATCTCATTCGTCTGCTCGATAGGGCGGAGCCGCTGCTATTGGAGCACTAAAAACACTTATTATAAGAGCTTAACCAGCCTGAGTCTGTCTCACTTCGGGATAGCTCACTATTCGTCTGCCCGGTCATTTCTCCCTGGTTTAGACGGAATCAGAGGCAGAACGAATTTGTTTATAATATACTGAGGCCCGAATACCTCCCTTTATTCAGTCCTGTCCTATATCAGTGCGCTGAATACTGGTACATTCTTATATACCCGGTTTTTCTGCCCCTTTTAATAAACGGCAAAACCGCAGGCCTTTTAATAAACAGCAAAACCGTGGGCCTCATGGCAGACACGGCAGACTTCCTCTCTGTGATGGGTCCAGTCTGACATTAAACCACCTAGACATACTGCTCTGTTCTGTGAGCCGCTCTGGTCACCGTCACTACTGAGGCTCGTGCACCTGAACGGCCGAGCTCTGGTCTTCGCAGCACAGCTGCGTCGACAGAGAACGAACTGTCTGGGAGAGGAAGGGTTAAGTCGCGCCTCGGCTGGACTGCACTGAAATGTTTTCTGTGTGCTGTTTATCCAAAAAACATACTCTGTAATACTGTCGGTTATGCGACCTCACTATAGTGGCGAACGGTATTGAATTCCTCTAAGAGCAATTTCCGTGCTTACTATACTGTGTATTGACACCCCACGGCTGTACGGTGTCTCTAAGCACTTTTTCGCCTTACCGACAAGCAGTCAGTAATACGCACACACGCCCCGCCGTCCATAAATGTATCAACGCTTGCCGAAAAAACCCGGTTTGGCCATATACTGTGTATTGACACCCCACGGCTGTACCGTCTCTCTAACACCTTTCTGCCAAATTCGCTCGCAGCCCACCTCAGTTTTTCCGCTACGATACTGACGGCGTAAACGAGCACGGTCTTACGGCTGTTATTTTCTCTTCCTATAGAGACGGCAGCCTCAGACTTTTTCATGGCTCCAAGCGTTTGAATTGCGCCCTCTCCGGACGGCCACTCAAAGGCTTACAGCCAAGCGGTTTATGACGTTTTTCCACCATATAGCTGACTTATATCAGCGGATCCGAAGACGCTCACACCTCCGCTCCGCTCCGCTCCAATACTCAGAGATATTAGGGGGAATATCAACCTCAAGTGAGCTTGCTATCGCCACAATAAGTTTCGTTTATGACGCTCGGAAAACGAGCTCAAAGCGCGCCCACAGTCAGACGTGCAACATCTCGTTTAAGACGGGCTCACGTACCCCTCTAACAAGCCCCAGAAAGCTGAATATCGTAGCATTCTGTTCATAAGACCACTTCAGTTTGACTAAGCAAAGGTCTCGCCCCGAGCTGGCGGCCGGGAAGCTTATGCTTTAAGTTACACATGGCTGCATGAAGTGCTATCATTACGAGCTCGCCCAGCATCGGCTGTGGGTTGAACACGCCTTATGACGGCAATCAGCCTTCGGCGCGTGGAACGCCCGTTTGTCTCATATCAATCACCTTGTACTGTACATACGGTCCATTAAGGGGATGATTTTAGCACTGCAGCACTCTCGACCGTGTTATTGTGATAATGCGGGCGGGCAAACTACGGTGGTTTCATTATTCACCGAACCAGACTGAGATCTCGCCCCTGTACAAGCTGACGAGTCATCTCCTTTATAAACTTATTGCATCGCTTTATAGGCTATGTTCAATCAGAGTGATACGCATCTCGTGCTTAAACTACCAAGATGCAGACATATTAACCCGTTACGATGGGCGTGCAGAGATTGCATCCGTGGGACACGACCTACATTACGTGCCTTATGACACGTTGACAAGAGCTCCTAGGACCCCTTTCGCAAGGCGTCTTTATGCAAAGTCTGATCTATTCTGTCTAGTGACAGCGAAATGTCTAAACCCCCCGCGAATTGTGGGTGGAACACGTTTCTCCTCACTACAGAGGCTCGTGCACGGCGGCTCTCTCCCCCTACCTATGTGGCGGTGATAACAGCGAACCACGCTTTTACGACCGACCATTCACTTTATTCATAAGCCTGTCATTTCTCAGATGCGGACGGTGCCCGAGGCACAGCGCTCTGGAACTGTCCAAGGTCCTGTATGACAGATACATCTGACATACATCAGACGATCAGCTGTTCATCTGCGTCACAGATCACTCACTGGCGCACCTGTCAATACAGGTTATTTATGGATCGTTGACGTTATCACCTCCCGTGACAATGATGCTCACTCGTGGTTAGTCTACTCCATGTATGGATTAGCTCCTCGGGCATGGTCTTAAAGGTTTCTTATTTGACATTTGTGACACGGCCTGCTGGTCCCCCCGTCCACGTTGTCAGTTTACAGCTTCGACATCCCTGCTTCGCACACTACTGAGATTTGTTGCATTAAAGGTGCACCCATAAGCTTACCTGTATGCACAATATGGTTTTTAATTATATGCGCTTAGAGAAGCTCACATATGCACGCTATAACATTTCGGTATACACTAAAGATGCGCTCGGAAAAGCTCACCTGTATACACGGCTGTGTTATGCTTTGTGACACATACATGTTGTTCATTTGTGTACGTTCACGGTGCGTTGGGTGCCCACCGTTACGTTCATCAATCATATCTGTACACATTCACGGCGCGTTCTGTGCACTGATTTATCTATACGCATTCACGGTGCACTGAAGGGTTCACCCGTGTGCGCACAATTTATTATCAGAACACATGACGGCGCGCTCGAGAATCTTGCCGGCCTGTGCATTATAACACTCTGATTCATCTATATGCATTCACGATGTACTCAAGTGTTCACCTGTACCCGTGCAATTTATAGTCAATACACATTTACAGCACGCTTGGAAAGCTCACCGATCTGTGCACTATAATACTACCTATATGCATCCCGATGCGCTCGAGGGCGCACCTGGGTTCACACTATTGTGGTATCTGTATAATTCCACACTACGAATCTTTCTGCCGCATATTATAGTCAGATCGGCCGTTCGTCAGCTTCTCAGATCACTCACTACGTATGTCTGTTGCTAACAGTGGTTATTTAGATGGATCGTTGAAACCATCGCACTGGATCACACCCCTCTATGAGCTATGTCCTATATGTTAGAGCCCACTCTGTGCGAGTTTGGCTTCATCATGGACTTGGTCTACAGGGGTATCTATATTTGATATCTGCTACGCGGCCGGCTGGTCTTCGCCATCTACGTTTGTCAGATTGTACAGCTTAGACGTCCCTGCCCTACGAGCGCAGGTTCTCTCGGCTCAATCATGCATGCTCATGCGTTTTATTCGCACACCCGTGGCGCGCTCTGTGATCTCGCCGTCTTGTGCTATGTTATGTGCTCCCGGTGCGTTTTAAACCCCACCGTATGCGCGTTAACATTTTATATGGGGCTTACACTTTTGCTTTTAAGCTGTGAATATGCCGGATATAGGGCCACACGCAGTGTCTCTCCGGTAAGGCACTTCAGTCCGTTGTGTATGCACGGCGTGATGGGATTACGTTCCCCCATAGCGTCAGCAACTGAGGCAATGCGAAGTGAACCGTATTGAAAGGGAACGCTTAGGTTACTCACGTAACCCCGGTTCCCTGAAATAACGGGAACGAAGCATTGCGTCTCTGACCGTGCTACAAACGTCTACGCAGCGAGTGTTTTTCGTTTGCGCGCTTCAGTCGAATAATAACGAGCTCGCGACGCTTGACCCACGCTTATATAAGCTCAAACATCACTGGTGTGTATTTTTTACAGACGTTTACCAATAGGCTTCAATCGCGTAGTAAACAGGAGTTTCCCCCATAGCGTCAGCAACTGACGCAATGCTTCGTTCCCGTTATTTCAGGGAACCGGGGTTACGTGAGTAACCTAAGCGATTTTAAAAATGTATTAATAAATTGTGAAATTAACATTAATAAATATTTATAAATCCAAGGCTTTGAACCGGTTCACGGAACGAAAACGAAGACCAGAAACTTTTGATGTTTTGCAAGGAACAGAAACGAAACCAAAAACTTTATAAAAAATATATATGTTCCGGAACAGAAACGTTTATTTAAAATAATGGTAAATGTTTAATAACGTTATTCTTTTCGTTCTTTGACATGATTTCTGTGCAATACTTGGTAAACTGAGAAATTAGAAGCTTGCCACCAGCAAGTAGCCTACTCAAGCCCAAGTCTCTAAGGGGCTGGACACACCAAAGCTTTTACGCCCACGGCTGGCGCATGTTTTCAATTGTTTCCAATGGAAGCTCGGAGTTCTTCAAATAAGCCAGCAGCTAGCGTTTTTCTTCTGCGCTAAAAACCGGCGCCCAGCGGGTTTTTCGCACTCAGCGCTGAGGACCGAGAGTTGAAAAATGTTCAACTTTGGATGAAAAGCTCCACTCCTCAATGTCAGTTCTCACGCAGCCGTCCAATCACAGTGGAGGAGGGGCGGGATAAGTAGCACAGCAACCAACCGTCTCACAGCTGACGTATCAGAGCTACCAAAGCGCTTAGCTGAAGAAAGCTGGCACTCAGCTCAAAAACAACTGGCATTCGGCATTGTCCAAGCGTCTTCGGCCGCGTTTAAAAGTTTTTGTGTACACAACCCCTAATGCTCAATCCTGAGAGGTAAATATTGTAGGCTACCAAGTATCTCAAAATGTTTGTTTTTTAATACTAATTAGTGGTGTAAATGATCGCAGTTGTACCGTACAGATCATGACCCACGGTTCGGCTTGCATGCAATTGCATGCAATCTCTTCATCACAAAGGCTTTTGCACTGTTAGCCTTTAGGCTCATATCATTGAGTTTCTGCTGAAATATATGATGTAATGTATACATATTATGTGGTTCTACGAATGTAATTTTATATTAATGTTTAGTATTATTTTAAAGGTCATGGTGCGATGAGTAAAAAGGTCTCATTTCTATAAGTCTAAGATCAGATGGATTAAGGTTTTAGAACTTTGGATAGAAGATGCATTTCTTGTAGAGGTGGGGTTTTGCCTTAATATTTCTGGCTAGTTTGACCAGTTGCCAAGATACTCCTGGCTAGTTTGACCAGGTGCTCTTTAGTATCACTTGGCACAGGTTAAACTGGATTTTGACCAGGTGTTCTTTAGTATCACTTGGTACAGGTCAAACTGGATTTTGGTAGTTTTCTCAAGCTGTGTATAAAAGGTGGCCTGGCAAAATATTCTGGGAGTCATTCTGTTGCCAGAAGCTCCCACACTTTGTGTGTATTAAAACTTTATGGAGGCATCCTGTAACCTGGAGCTCCCGCACTTTGTGTGTGTATTAAAACATTATGGAAGAAATCTTTAACAAGAATCTTCCTAGATCACTTTGTGTGTCTTTGATTGCCAGGTATGATTTTGACATTGTGCTGATGGATATTTTTGATTGATGAATGATTGATTTAAGTTTAACCTGCCTGGCAAAATAAATTGTTAACATCTATTCATTTTACACCTTGTCAAGTCTTTTATTATATTTTATACATATACCGGAGGGGGGTAAATTAGGAATTACCTCGACTGAAAATATGATTTGAGTTAATATCCACCGTTGTTGATTGGAGGTAATAATGACTCAATCGCAACATAGATGGATCCTCATATTTTATAGTGTGTTTGGATAAACCTCTGACTTTAAGTTAGAGTTAAGGAGAAATGCCTCTACACCCAGCTGTAGGCAGGTTTAAGTCTAAAAAAAGTCTAAAACACTTTTTTTTCCTGTAGCAACAGGATTGGTAGCCATGGTCGCGAGAGAGAGTGATAGACGCGCAAGCCAATCATTTGTTTCGTCCCGAATGGAAATAAGTAGCTGTGTTTAAAACAGTCATGAGAGGTCTACAGTAGGGTTGTGACAATTAATCGGGCAAATGCGGGTTTTCTCAATGAATGAATTTGAATGAATTACGGTGAAACGCAGCCACATCCTAAAGCCAGTGGCGCTCTCACTTAAGCCCTTTTCACACAGAAATTCCATAAAATACACGTAAAATGCATCCTGGATTTTTCCGGAATAGTTAGAGTTTTTGTTCGTTCACACTGCCAAGATTACACGGCATCTGATGGTCCCGGAAAGACACGTGACATGTTGAAAGTCCCGCCCTCTCTTCTACGCAGCGTCTGAAGTTTGCATATTATATATTATTTCTCTCTCCAGAAACAACTCGCGTGCATATTTGTTTATAATAAGACTACAAAGGAGCGCGTGAACGCACAGTTCTATGCTGGTGAATGATCTCAGCTTCAGAGTGGATATTTGATGAGCTCCCTGATTTCTGCTTTGATACAGTTTTCAGACATTTCTCATCGTGATTGTTTATATGCATTTAAAACCCGCATTTTGAGGAGCTGAACAATATATCTCGTTGGAATGACATGCGGGTATTTTCGTTTATTATAGCTCAAATGAGCACGTGACGCGATATTCTTTAATGCTGCTGAATGATCTCCGTTTCAACGCAGTAAGTAAAGAGCTAACTTACCTGATATCTGCTTCAGTCCAGTTTGCTGACATTTCTCGTAGTGAATGTTGTAAATCCCTCATTTTAAAGAGTTGAACCAACTTCATGTTGCCATGACACGCGCGTCCTCACTACAGCACGTGCGTCATTGTTTATGCGTCTCACATATCATTTCCTGATAACTGCTTCAATCTAGTTTGCAACATTTCTCGTGGTGAATGTTTATATGCATGTTATCTCTCGTTGTAAGGAGCTGAACCATAACTTGTGTTGTGATGATGACGCGCGCATCCTCACTTCGACGCGCCCATTACTGCATTTTTGCGGCTTCTTGTTCACACAGAGGGTTACCCGCGTATCTTACTAGGTCCTCTTTCCGGCAACGATCCCAGAAGATTAACGGAACGAGTTTTTGTTCACACAGACGCTTGTCTGGCAATTTTACGGATATTTTCTGGGATCAGAGGTCTGTGTGAATGGGGTTTTAGAAACACCATTTGTGCCACAGAAGAAGTAGCATTACTAACACTATTCCAGGAAATATCTAGAGGAAGATTTATATCGCTGTTCTTCAGATTGTTTCAGGTATTTTCATGATAATAAATTATTGTGTTTGACGAGTGTTGCTTTTTTAAATGCACGTTATAAACGAGTCAAACTTGTAGTGATTTTAGATTGATAAGGACTGATCACAGAGCCGTAGTACATGCACAAGCTGTGCGTGAAACACTGAATCGGAGCCTTACGATTCAGAATCGATTTTAGACAGGTATTTTAATGGGAACACGATGCATCGATGCACATCCCTAGTCTACAGACACTCGAGTTTTTTACTCTCTTTTTCAGAGTACTTACACTTTACTTATGAATTGTTATATAAAGGCAGTTTAAACAAATTTGTAAAAAAGTTTTTTAGATAATTCCTGCCTACCCTGCCTTTAACCGCCCTGCCTGAATTTAATCCAATTGCAGGTTAGGACAATACAGTGTACATGTATCCTAAACATTGCAATCTGACTGAAATGTTTGTTTACATGTATCCGAACCAAACACCTCCGCAAGCGCATAGCCAGAGTTGCCAGATTCACATATCAAAACCATCTGAATGGACACTTTAAACTAGCCAAAAGCATCTCAATGACTATTCAAAGCCCAAATACAAACAAAATACTTTCATCTTTAACCCAAAGAAAAAAATCAACTCGCTAAAACAGTTTAAAATTACCCCAAATCTGGAGTCACAGGAGAATAAAAATGAAGTAACGCAAAACCCAAAGCCCCAGAATTATCAAAAATGCATTATCAAAATTTGAAATTGTGTCCAGGGCCGGCTCTAGGCATGGGCACGGGTGGGCTAAGACCACCCAAGTGTTAAAAGCAATTTAAAGCCGGCTATCCCTGCTGAAAAAAACAGCATACCAGCATATGTTGTGTTTTGGTGCTGGTTTGCTAGTGAACACCAGCTAAACCAGCATCAAACCAGCATCACCACCAGCATTAGCACCAGCTAAACCAGCATCAAACCAGCATTAGCACCAGCTAAACCAGCATTAGCACCAGCATCCCATGCTGGTCATACCAGCATATGTTGTGTTTTGGTGCTAGTATGCTGGTACGGCCTCGTGCCTCTGGCCTAATCACAGCCGTGATGATATAGAGCTATATCACACTCCTACTCGAGCGATATTGCTTAAATATTCACATATATTTGTTTCGTAAGGTTACAGAAAGACAGACAGATTTAGAATGCCGCAACACTTCTGCTACTCACACTTCTCTTTTAAAGTTGCAAATGATTTTACAACTGAAAGAAAACCAGAAAGTGGTAAAGCTAAATTTGTCATTGTTTCTAATAAGGACTGAAGAGAGGGGGCCCTGGCATTTCCTGTTAATACAAATAATACAATAAATACAATAATCTCTTTTTTGTATGAGCTTTACATGTACTTACTGTAATAACATTGACAGCAGAATAGCATTTATGGCAGTATCAGTATATAATCAGTAACGGTGACTTGCTTGCCATCAGCTAGATTACTTCTCTGTTATTGAAACAGGTTCTGCATCTGTGCAGAATAATGAACTTAAATTAACTAATCTTTTAATTGATAATATGACATGAAAATGAACAATAAATTATTGTACAACTATAACAATAGCTAGCTAAAAGACCTAAAATATAACAAAGACTTGAGATTTGACTTGGACTCCACCCCAGATACTTGAACCCCAGAGACTTGATTAGGACTTAAATTTGAGAAACTTGAAACTAGACTTGGACCTTAGAAACTTGTAAACATGCCTGCTGGTCAGCTTCTTTTATTTTCTTTATGAGAAACATCTGGCTGACATTAGCTCAAGAGCAGAACATCGGCCTTCTTCCCTTTAACATCCAAGACGTAGTGGCCAGGCAGAGATGGATATCTTCAGTCAGTCAATTCTATTTCCCAACTCATCAAACGTCTTTTTGAAAATGCAACTGCTACAGGCAAACCTTTCTTGAATATTTAAACATATTTAATGCATATACAGTACTTATATATTTATTAAAACATCTTACATTTATTAATGAATGCTCAAGCTCACTTGTTCCCTAAAACATCCTCCTACTCCTAACCTGATGATCAGTAAAGTTGTCCTTGAAGAACCATGGGAGCCATGGTTAAGAGCAGAGTAAAAATTATTTAAAGTGGACATTTAAGATGTTAAATAAATCTTTTGTGTCCCCAGAGTACATATGTGAAGTTTTAGCTCAAAATATCAAATAGATAATTTATTATAGCATGTAAAATTGCCACTTTGTAGATGTGAGCAAAAATGTGCCATTTTGGGTGTGTCCTTTCAAATGCAAATGAGTTGATCTCTGCACTAAATGGCAGTGTCGTAGTAAGTACAGATTAAGGGGCCATATTATCCCCTTCTGACATCACAAGGGGAGCCACATTTCAATGACCTATTTTTTCCACTTGCTTGCAGAGAATGGTTTACCAAACCTAAGATACTGGGTTGATCTTTTTCACATTTTCTATGTTGATACAACCACCGGGGACCCAATTATAGTACTTAAACAGGGAAAAGTCAGATTTTCAGATTGTCCCATTTAAATGCTACACGAATCACTCTTAGTTAGACATTTTAGATCATTATTAGATCATAAACAACACTATAATTTTGAAAGTTTATATTTTCCACATTTGTATTGATAATTTTTTTGTTTGTATGGTTAATGTGTTGCTTAAATATAAATATTATTAAAAAAAAAACATGCTTTGGACCGATAAACAATGTGTGTTCCACCATTGTTTGGTTCAATATAAACAAAGGATGAAACTAGATAGACAAATCATAAAAAATAAATATATAAAATAAAATTATTTAACCAAATGTTGTGTTCCCCTCCCAGTCTAGGCGTTAAAAAAAGGAAGTAACAAGGGAAATGAAACTTAATTTATGTAAAGTAACATAAAAATGGAAAAGCCAGACGAGAACACACATCTTTCCTCAGCTGCAGAGTGAAAGCAGACAAATTTTAAGAAAAAGGGGAACTAAGAATGTTTAATTGCAATTATAAAAACGATTAATTCTGATCCTTGATTCAGATTGGTTGAGTCATGTTCAAACCCATTGTAAAACATCCAAATTAACCAAACATCTGACCACATTAATATTATTATTACTGCACTGCTGCATGTGTGTGTGTGTGTGTGTGTGGGGGGGGGTGCATCCGCCATTTCATGACCCAAAGAAAATTTCAAAATCTATTGTGAATTTTGACATATAAACTAGTCAACATTTGAAGTGAATCAAAACCTTTCCTAAAAGTTTTATTAAAACCAATACACAATACCTGTTCTAAAGACAACTTTGATGAACTATTTTGATCCTTTTCAAATGTTGACTAGTAATTATAAACTCTATGGGGTGGTTTCCCGGACACGGATTAGACTAGTCCTAGACTTAAACACTTTTAAGAGCTTTCCAAACTGAAAATATCTTAAAATACATCAGTGCCCTTTGTTTTACCTCAAAATGCACACAGGTAATGTTTTTAGTAAGGTATGTTTGTTAAAACTAGTTATATTTCCTAATTAAACTAAGGCCTAGTCCTGGTCCTGGATTAAGCTAATCCTGGTCCGGGAAAGAACCACCCCTATATGTGTGGTAAATAATGAATTCATAAATAAAGCAGAACATTTATAAACAATTAATAGTGGAATAGGCTTTATTTTTTATAGTATTTGCCTGTGGATGATGCCCTCGGGTCGCTCAAATAAATGAGTGCAAATCACACCAAAGTCAAAAAAATTTCACATAGCACAGGAACAAAGTCTTCTTATAGTTGATTGCTTACAATCATTTTACTCCTTCACAACACCACCAGGCTGGTGTAATTACAAAATATTACTTCACAATAAGTAAAACATTTATTAGTAAGTATATTCACTACAAATGAAATGATGTATATATTACCATTACATTACCCAGTTATTACTGATCTGTAAAGGGTTACCGGTAAATCAACACGATTGGTCGAGGAGGATTTCCAGTTCCCAGGATGCTTTGCATGAGCCTGCATTACAAAAGCATTTTTGATATTGTACATTATATTTTTCAGTAAAGAGAAAGACTCAATAGTGTTGAACATTCATTTATGCTGGAGATTTAGAAAAAAATGTTATTTTTTAGTTTTGTGGTTACCATTGTTTAGAAGTGTATGCCTGTGCTTAGACTGTAGGTCAGATATATGTTAGACATCAGTTTGTGCGCCGGTATCACATTTGTTTACATGAGCCGAGTCTTTGCACCCTTCCTCAGTGCGGCAGGTTGATAGCCTACCAGAACCGGAAATAACTTTTTCAGGCTTCTGATCAGACAAAATGGCTTTATGGTTATATCCAGAGGCGGCCTTACCTATGTTTCATCCGTTTCAATTGAACCAAGGGGGGCCCCAGCCCCAGCGCCAGAATGCTTGGGCTATGATTCCTGAACGGGGGAGCTCACAGTGTCAGTGCCAGTGGGCGTTAAGCAATCAGATATCTTTCATTTTAAATCAATTAATTTCCGCTCTTTATTTTCTCTCGGACGTTTCTACGCTGTGTTAACTCCAGGAGGAACCCGAACAGAGCCACTGTACCCGTTTTGCTCTCTTCTGTCCCTGAGGGTCGAGTCATGGGAGTTTTGACTCCAGGCGGTCCGAGGCTCTCCTCCCCCAACCCAGAGAACTTCCCTCCACCAGTCTCTCTCCGGGGAAAGCGAGAGAGGAGGGTTTCATGGGAGTCGGCGTCCGGGGGGGTCCTCATCTGAGTCCGTCTTGCCCGTCACAGTGCCTCTTCTCCCTTCTGCACTCTCTGCCCCACGACCCAGGAGAAAGAAGAGGAAGAAGGGAGCTTCCTGTTCTCTCTCTTCTCCTGGGCCCAGACTGACTCCTCAGCTAACTACAGAAAACCCTGTCTCTGCACCACAGCCACAACTCCTGCTGCCAGCTCAGCCGCCGCAGCTGTCAGAGCCAGCGCAGCTGCCGCAGTTAGAGCCAACGCTAGTTTATGTTTAATGTTTGATCATTGTGTAGTTTCGTGTAGTTTAGTGTATTTAGAGTTTATTCTGTTTTGTTTGCCCCCTCGTGGGTTTTGTTTTTTCTGTTTTTACCCTGTTTTTGTCATTAAAGTCCCGTGTTGTATATCTACGCCTGCATTTGGGTTCTCTCTGTGTCCGATTTCTAACACATGGTAGTTAATTGGTATCATTACCAATTATGGTATCATTTTAGTTATCATATATGTACTCTATAAATACCTGTCATTTACCCTAACTTGCCAGTAAAGACTAAATACTTTAATTGTACATTTATTTGTAAGTACACTAATGTTTCTCTTTAGTTATAGTATACCTACACTATAAGTATGTATCTGTTATTACCCAGTACTTATCTAGAGTTACATAATAACTACTAAGTATGTACCACTGGTAAGTACAGTAATGATCAGTGATGGGACTAACGCGTTACAAAGCTGACAGTGCATATAGAATTAACATGAAAAATCTAAACGGGACAACATACCTTTGTTTAAAAATTGTGCGCAAGTCATAATCCATCCGGTTTGTAAATTATCTTTGCCAAGCAATCCCGTATGACATCAACTTGCATTTGTAGTCCACAAAAGCAATACATCTGAGAAATGTTAATATATATCTTAGATGTTTACATCGGCCTTCATGGAAGAGAACGATCCGTGACTGTTGTTTCCAGTAAAATATTCACACTGCGCAGTATGAGAGTGCGCATTTAGTTTCAGTTTCGGTTTCACTCGCTCCGTATCAGACAAAACAATCCACTCGCTCTGTGTCCGTCGGACAAAACAATCCACGTACTTCGTTTTCTGATTAAATATCAAACAATATATGACCAAACAGCGCACTACCCGCCGCAAGCTTCACAAGCTGTGTCCCAATTCAAGGGCTGCGACCTGCTAAGCAACCTTAAAAGTGAGCACTCGGTCTTTCAAGGTGGAAGCCTCAGAAGTCCGCAAGAGAACTGATGAGACGGTCTAACCTTCGGAGGACCCATAATTGCATCAGCTGCTGCACGCGCACACCGCGCCTGTCAGCAGGACACAGCGGAGACGTTTCTGACTTATTAAAATAAATATGGAATGAAAAAAATAATTTATTTTAGAAAATATGACACAACTGTCTCCAAATTCTTAAAGAGACAGTACACAATTTTAACACATTATATATATAGAATATTTGTCTAAATGGTCTAAATGATATACATAAATAAACTAAGCTTACATATTCAGATAATTTCTAACAAAAATATTCAAAGGCTGAATCTAAAGTAAAATAGGCTTCTACAGTATGTAAAATAGCCCATCTATATCATTTTATTGTTTGACTGTTCAGTACTGTTCATATTTACATTTAAAAAGCAGACATAAAAGTAACTTAAAAGTTACTTTCCCTAGTAACTATTTACTTTTGATATACATTAACTGGTAGAGTAACTCAATTACTTTTAAAAGAAGTAACTAGTAACTGTAACTAATTACTAATTTTCTAATGTTTCCAACACTGGTAATGATACCAGTTAATTACCATGTAGATACCTAAAAGTAAGTACCACACATTTGTCGGTAAGTACAACTTATTTACCATATATGTACAAGGTAAGTACACGTACTGTAAAATAAAGTGCTACCATTATTTTTGTGAAAACCGACATTTCTTTAATTGTGTTACCTGTCGTAGTTAGCCCGTGCGCATTCATTCCGGCCAATTTTCCGCCAAAAATTGAGACAATACCAATTGGAAGTACTCATCCCTATGCCCTATTAATTCCCCTTCGAAGATCAGAGCTGTGCAGAGAGTTGCGCAATTGTGTCTCAATGTGTGACCACTAAAATACACTTGGAGAATAGAGCAATGAAAACATTGTCATTTGTGCCCTTAAAGGGCGTAAAAATTCAGTTTTGAATTCGACCATGCTCTCTCTCATCAGGCTTGGCGGTGCAGGAGCGATTCTAGGTTTTTAGGGGCTGATGTCAATGTTTTTTTTTATAATATGATTGGATTTAATACTAACCTTAATGCAGTAGCCTATTTCATTGTATTAAAAATATGTGTATAACATCTGTGTGCATTTACTGACTGTCTTTTATATATTTTGTGCATGACTGCATTTTCCTCTCTAACGCAACATCCACACCAAGTTCCATTAAATGAACATAATGAACGAGAACTTTAGATAAACAATGGGTGATTTTTTTTTTACTGTGGATAGGGAATCGTCTTGTTTTGCTCCGAAATCACAGTATGTAACTGTTTTTTATAATATATATATACATAGATGCCGTCAGCTCTCGCTCAGATTTCAATTGAGCACGAGGTGACAAAATAGCTGGACAAAGATGAACTTATCAGGGTATTCTCAGCACTCAAACACAGAAGGCTGAATTTCTAAAAGGGGTTTAGGTGAAATCTACGCCCGCCGCAGATGAGCTGTCGACGGTGCTGAAAAAACGTGGAGCCCATCGTTATTTATAAGTTTGGTTCAGTGTCAGTCAGACACTTTTTCTACTTTGCTTTTGTTAAATAATTTAAGTTGAGGGGATGTTTGAACTGTTTTTTTTAGGCAGCCCATAGTTTTAATTAAATAAGATTGGTGTTGTGAATGAGGCACCTGCTCTGTCTCCCAATCGCCACCAGAGGGAGCCATCCCCTGACTATTAGTCTCATTCGGACTGCATTTCCCATAAGCCCACATACCGGGACTGATTGCTCTGCCACCTGTTGCTCATCTCAGACTGCCTATTTAAGCAACTCTAATGCACTACTCCAGCGCGAAGTCTAGATTTGTCCCGGTATCATTTCTGAGCGTTTACCTTGTCTGTTTATTCCTGGTTTGTTACTTTTGATCTGTTTATCTGGACTCTATGATTGTTTGCTGCCTGCCCTGATTATATTGCCTGTTTATTTGACTACGAGATTTGCCTATTCCACGTTGTTTTGTTTGCTGGTGTTGACCCTGTACTGTCTGACTACGAGAGTAAATAAAAACCTGCATATGGATCCTCAGCCTCACCGTGCTTCATTACAGAAGACTTCGCCACCGAGCGATCCAGCGGCCGTCACCCAACTCTCCATGGAGCTTTCTGCTCAAGCTGCTGAGCTTGCTGGACACCAACAACAACTGGCTCGTCTCACTACTCGTCTCACTACTTGTCACCGCTCTCCAGGGTTTGAAAGGATTAGCCACTGCGGCTAATGCAGCACCAGCCACACCCCCACCACCGGCTACCCCCGCTGCTGTGTCGGCTGCTAACCCGCGGCTAGCTTTTCCGGACAAGTTCAACGGAGATCCTGAAAGGGTAAGGGCTTTTTAATGCAATGCTCACTCTTTGTAACTCAACAACCCCCTCTGTACCCTAACAATGCCAGTCGGATTGCATTTGTGTGCACGCTACTCACAGGAAGGGCCTTAGAGTTGGCCACCGCGGTTTGGAGGGACGACGGAACTGCGTTTCCTTCATTTAACCATTTCCTCGCCCAGTTTTGCAGTGTCTTTGAGCATACTGCGGGAGGAGAGAGCGCTTATTGAACATCACGCAAGGAAACAGAACTGCAGCGGATTATGCACTAGCCTTTCATACCCTTGCGGCCCAGGCTGGTTGGGAGGAAAAGCCACTCAAACTGATCTATAGATGAGGATTAAACTGTGAGTTACAAACCGAGCTAGCCTGCCGTAATGAGGGGAGAACGTCTCGGTTACGGATGTAACCCTCGTTCCCTGAAGGAGGGAACCGAGACGTCACGTCGTGACCGACGAATTGGGAACTCGCTTAGAGAGACCAATCTGCTTCGTATACTACTAAAACGCCAATGAACTTGGCATTGAGATATTTGCATAATGCTGGTGCCGCCCCGCCAGGTGCCTATATAAGCAGCAGGTGCAAATATGGAAATTAGCGTCTTTTCGCTGAGAAAGCCGGGAGAATGTGACCGGCCTATAAACAGCAGGGAGCAGCCCTGTGGCGACGGGACGTGACATCTCCGTTCCCTCCTTCAGGGAACGAGGGTTACATCCGTAACCGAGACGTTCCCTTTCAGTTGGTCACTACGACGTCACGTCGTGACAGACGAATTGGGAATCCCTACCAAAACGCCACTGAGGGCTGACCTCTTCCAGTGTCTGCGTAAAGTCCTCCGATTCCACTTAAGGAGAAGGAGAATTAGGTTTTAAGGCAGAAGGTCGGGCACTAGATGTTCCTTTAACCCCACAGTAGTGCCAGCAACTGGAAAGCGCCCTATCTGAGCGGTATAGGAACGCTGCGGAAGCCACCGCCCCGTTAAGGGCTATTGGTGGACGAAAGTCAACCGTAGTTGAGGTATAAAGACAGCCGTGGCTGTGTAAGCAAAGCAGTGCTCTGCAGAGGTAAACATGGGCTAGTAGGATAAACCCCATGGAAAATACTCACAAAGGAACCCGGTGGGACGCAATGTGGAGCCCGAGCCAGACACGTAGGTTCGCGAGGATACAGCTAGTGAAAGGCTGACAGCCAATGCTCCGCAACATAGGCTGCCAAGGCAGCGGAGGAAGACAAATCAAACCATTACGCATTTTTGTCTTGATGGCCTTCCATACTGAAACTCAATTTGGAGCACCAGTCGGAGGCTGCAAGCCGACTTACGAGTCTGCTCTCCGTGCTCTCCCTGGTGAGGAAAAAACACGAGAGGATACAGGCTTGATACGAACACTGTAAAATCTAATGAACGTATTAGGTGTCGCCCAATCAGCAGCTCTGCAGATGTCTGTTAGCAAGTAACCACAAGTGAGAGCCCAAAATGAGGCAACACTCCGTGTTGAGTGCGCTCTCAATAAAAGGGGCAAGAAATACCCTGCAGATTATAAGCCAGGGCGATAGTAACAACTATCCAACGAGACATCCTCTGCTTAGTGACAGCTTTCCCTCTCTGCTGACCACCGTAACAAACAGAGAGCTGATCTGAGGTCCTGAGGCTTTGCGTGTGAACTACGTAGAGTCGCTGTGCGCGTACGGGGCACAACAAAGCCATGGTTGGGTCTGCCTCCTCCGGGGGCAGCGCTTGCAAGCTCACCACCTGATCTTTGAAGGGAGTGGTGGGAACTTTGGGCACGTAGCCTGGTCTGGGTCTCAGTGAGACAGCAGGACCAAACTGAAGGCACGAATCGTCAACAGAGAATGCATGTAAATCCCCTACTCTCTTCACGGAGGCCAATGCTAGCAGGGTCAGAGTTTTCATTGACAAAAACTTCAGACTCGCAGACTGCAAAGGCTCAAATGGGGGACCTGTAGGGCTTCAGCACCATGGACAGGTCTCAGGGAGGAATAGAGGGAGGGCACGAGGGGTTTAGCCTGCGAGCACCTCTTAAAATCTAATAACCAAATCATGCTGGCCAACTGATCTGCCGTTGATAAGTGAGTGATGAGCAGAAATATAGGCAATATCAACTTTAATGGCGGAGGGTGACAGGCTACCATCTAACCTATGTTGAAGATATAAAGCACAATGTAAATGGGGCAATCTCTGGGGTCCTCGCATTGCGAAGAGCACCAGGTGACGAATAAGGTTTCATTAAGCGCGTAAGCCCGTCTTGTGGACGGTGCTCAAACCGTGTCGATGGTGTTAGATACTGCTTGCGATAAATCACCTAAACCTTGCGCGCGCTCAACGACCATACATGGAGATCCCACAGGTCAGGGCTCGAGTGCCAAATGTACCCCTTCCCGCCGAAAGTCCTTCCTCAGGGGAATCTGCCAGGGAGGGCTGTCGCGAGGAGCATTAACTATGAAAACCAATTCCTGGTCGTCCAGTACGGGCGACTAATAAAAGGCTCTCCTCGTCCTTCCTGACTTTGCACAGTGTCTGAGCGATTAAGCTCACTGGAGGGAATGTGTATTTGCGCATGCCCGCGGCCAGCTGTGTGCCAAAGCATCCATGCCGAGGCTGCCCTTGGTTAGTGAATAAAATAGGCGACAGTGGGTATCGTCCGGCGACGCAAACAGATCTATCTACGCACGACGAACTTCTTCCAAATTAGCTGGACCATCTGGGGATGGAGTCGCCATTCGCCGGGGTGCGCAGCTCGGGAAAGCGTGTCTGCCGCTGTATAGAGCGAACCCGGGATGTAAATGGCACGAAGGGACCTCAGATGCTTCTGACTCCAAAGGAGGAGATGACGAGCAAGATGCGACAGGTGACGAGAGCGCAAAAACTGCCTTAACGGTAAATAACGCAACAGTCGCAATGTTGTTGGTGTCGGCTAATACATCCTTCCCTCGCATCTCCATAGCGGAGCGTACAAGTCCCAGATATACAGTGCACCGCTCGCGGCAGTTGGGGTGCTATGCACACCCCTGAGACTGCAAGCCCGTCATACGTGGCTGATCATCCCGTGCTGGGGGCATCGCATGTGCTACAGAATGCCAGGAGACCCCTCAGGGGCATATCTTGCTATCAGAAATGCTGGGTCTACCACGGGGTAAAATTGAAATGACACGCAGGTGTAATGTTAACACAGCCTATGCCAGTGCGCCACGCTCTCCTCGAGACCCGATCGTAAAGCCAACACTGAAGCGGTCTCATATGAAGCAGCTCCAGCGGTGTCACAGCCGCAGCTGCTGCCATATGTCCAGGAGCTTCTGAAATTGTTTCAGAGGGACCGCATACTTCCCTCGAACTAAACCGAGGCAAGTCAGAATTGACTGGGTGCGCGCTCTTGTAAAACACGCCAATAAGTCGATCGAGTCTATTTCCATACTGAGAAAAAGGATCCTCTGCACGGGGCAAAGTACTCTTTCCCAGTTGACCTGATGACTTAAATGAGCGAGATGCCGAAGCATTAAATCTCTGTGTTCGCGCACGTCTGCCAAGAACGAGCTATTATAAGTCGACGTATATATAAGCAGAATGCGAACAACGCTCTCTCTCGGATTTTTTAATGCCGTGACTAGCACTTTCATGGAGACACGGAGAGAGAGAGATAACTCGAATGGTTGTACTTAATAATATGCCCACCCCACGACGCAGAGCGAAAAAACGGTCTAAGGTGAGGGGAGATGGACACATGAAGTACACGTCTTACAGGTCTAAGGCTGCAAACCGATCTGAAAATTGAAATATGTGCCTCGGCGTTATCATCCTAAAGCAGTGGTCTCAAACTCCCGGCCCGCGGGCCATTTGCGGCCCGCCCTCACCCTCTGTGCGGCCCGCGTCACCTTTCAAAAATATAACATAATCTGGCCCGCAGAAAGATTTTTATTCCCTTTGTTTTATATTCATTTGATTTTTGATTTAAACGTTTAAGGGTTCGTTCACATTTCGCGTCTAACAACGCGTTAAAATGAGTCAAAGCATTTTCCACTTTCCAAAGTGCTCGGGAGCGGAAAGCGGAAGTTGCGCTCCGTGGCGTGGGTCACGTCACCCGTTGCTACGCATCCATGAACCGGATAACGGAATGCGTGATCGGATTTTAATTCCTCAACTGAACCTCGCGTCAATCATATCATTGTCAACATGCGATCAGTTAATCTGATCGGGACCTTGTAGTGTTTGTCCAGAGAAGATTTGTTACTTCCGGGTGGATACTCAGCTGCTACTCAGAGAAGATCGAGCTGCGGTGGGCTTAGTTCACATCAAGTCACAGCTTCTAATGGAGACACCGCATATGGAGGCAGAGCCGTTTGTGTACTGCAACACATTTTAAACTACAGATAAGAAAAGAGCCATCAAAGTGCCCAGGTTAAGGAAAGAGAAAAGATGAGGAGAAATGTACAGAAGATAAAAGTATGTATACTGCTATATATAATGAAGTATTATATATTATTATGTAGCTTACTATTCAATACACATAGAGCAATATTATTATTTTTTTCTGTCCAACTAGTCTATGTAACATTGACTACCCATTCAAAAGTTTTAGGATCACTTTCACTTATTAATATTTTTCCACATATGTTAAATATTTCATTAAAACTGAAATAACAAAGAACACAATGAAGTCAATACTATGACTGAAAACAATCCAAATTATATCAAAACAGAAACACTTACTGGTGGTAATTTTTTATAATAGTTTATAAATCTATACAGAAATTAAATTTGTTAGCTTAGTGCAAGGTTTTAATAGGTCATAGT
This sequence comes from Misgurnus anguillicaudatus, assembly GCF_027580225.2. Classification (NCBI taxonomy): domain Eukaryota; kingdom Metazoa; phylum Chordata; class Actinopteri; order Cypriniformes; family Cobitidae; genus Misgurnus; species Misgurnus anguillicaudatus. The sequence goes on along the minus strand of NC_073360.2, from coordinate 14,018,692 downwards.
TATATAAGGTTAAGAAAAGATTTACTTACTTTTATAAAATAATGTGTATTAAAAAGATTAAACCACTGCTTATATATTTTCAAGCATTATTATACATTAAATAATAGAAAATAAACGTGACATTTACAGAAATATAGTGCTTTTTTAACGTTAAAATAGCTTTGCGGCCCCCCGATGAAAGGTCTGTCTTAGAAATGGCCCCAAGCCAGTTTGAGTTTGAGACCCCTGTCCTAAAGGATCACCTTTGTAGAGCCGGTGCGTAAATCAAATCGATCGTAACCCGCCACGTATTTTGGGTACTATGAGATAAAGGCTGGAAAAACCCTATCATCATCTCGGTAAGAGGGACCGGCTCGATACATCCTTCGCCAGCAGGCCATCGACTTTTGCACGCAGTACATGTGCATCAGACGCTTTCACATAGTGAAACGAATGCCCGAGAATTTGGGGTTGTGCCGGTAATTGTATTTTGTAACCGAGGCGGATCGTGCGTAAAACCCTACGAAACGGGCTGGGAACTTAAGCCTACCGAAGTACCCGTGGTGGGGCAGCAAAGCGAGACAGGTGGGACTGCCGGTGCGTCTGCTGTGACAGCATAAACATCTACAGTATTTGTGTGTGTGACACTGACCTGAGCCCGCTGAGGGTGACGGTCGTCTGGTCTCCTCTGCGGAGAGTGCAGACTCCAATGAGGGTGCTGGTGGTCCGGTCTCCTCAGCGGAGAGCTTGGACTCCTCAGGACACCCACTGGCAAAAGAGGAGAGTTAGGGTGAGCTGGTGTGTGCCCGCTCACGGCTCTCTCGATCCTCCGGAGACCTGGAGAGGGAAGAGGAATGCACTCTTATGTGTGGTTAAGTGGGTACCGGCTGAACAGCCGGTGGAACACATGCAAACCAAGGATTTTCCACCCGAACCTCTACCGGGGGAAGGAGCGAATTACTGTCTCCTGACGAGTGATTCTCTGCCACTCCGGGTCGCCCGTCACTGGCCACTTAAACTACTGATTTTCACGGGAAGCGGCTAAGCGGGCAGGGCGAGCTGCTGACGACCGGTTCCCCTGCACTGCCGAGATGGGGTCCGAGGAGGGGAACGGAGGTGGCCGCCACAGGACGCCGACGGCGAGAGGCAGACTGAGGAGCCGGCGTTGGTGGACCAGGGCAGCTCTCTTCCACCGGGGCACGACCTAGGAGATCGCTTCAGTCTGCGCACCGGAGCTGTAAGACTCCCCGGGCTCGCCGAAGAGGCCAGTCTGTGAGACAGGAGCATTCAAGAAGTTGTTCTCGTCTGCGTCTGTCATGTCAGCCAGACACAGCCAAAGGTGGCGATCTTGAACCACTGTGGTGGACATCGCACGACTGAAGGTCGCGGCCTTCCTCGTAAATCTCTAAAGCCTTCGCTTGGTGAACATGCAGCCAAGTTATTGCGTGCAGGGCTGAAGCCGCCTCTCTGCATGCCTGATGGGCAGCGCCCGTAACCGGATGACTGTCTACAAACACGGGAGGGAAGGGTTGGGTGGTCCCTCCAGGAGCGCAGCTGCATCGCAACCCCCCGCTCCACTGAAGGGGTCCCCACCCTTAGCGGCTTCGTTGGTGAGGGAGGTGAGGGGTGAAAGCTGAACGGCCGAGACGGCCGCAAATCACGTCAGCTCTTCGTGCCGTCGGGAAAGAAAGGCACAGGAGGTGAGGACCGAGAGGCCAGAGCAGGTCTGAAGTACCAATCATGTGGGCGGGATGGTTCGGGCGGAGAGGGGTTAACCTCTCCAACTCTACCGTTTCCGCCGCTCGAGCGGGCACGGCCGCCATCTCCGGGACGACTCACCTTGGAGGGAAAAATCCAAGAACACCCCTCTGATGCTGCAGAGAAATACTATGGTGAGTTCAAACATTTTCACATCTCGATCTTAAAGCTGTATTCAGATTGATGTAAGCATTACAGTGCATGAGCATACGTTTCATATGTTAGCACTCATCGATCCGGGAGCTGCAGGAAATTTCATGTCTGAGACGTTCGCCAGAATGAATGATATCTTTTGAATGAAATGTGCCTCTCTTTTGGTAGTGGAGGCGATAGACGGTCGACCATTAGGAGAGGGAATGATTCATTTCATTACTGAGGACATCAGGTTGCAAGTAGGATCACAACACCAAGAATCGATTCAGTTTCACATTATAACCTCTCCTCATCACTCACTCATCCTGGGACTACCATGGTTACAACTACACAACCCTGTTATCTCATGGAGGGACAACCAAATCATTCAGTGGGATGAGTCCTGTAATTTTCATTGCTGTCTTACCAAAACAACTCTTCAAATTAATTCCACAGTTTCCAAACCTAAACCTTCTATTGTTCCCGGGTTACCTGATGTTTACCAGGATTTAGCGGAGGCCTTTAGTAAGGAGAAAGCATCCGTTCTACCACCCCATAGACCTAGTGATTGTAGCATTGAGCTCCTACCTAACTCTACACCACCTAAAGGTTGTATTTTCCCTTTGTCTCAACCTGAATCTGAATCTATGAGGAAATACATAGAGGAGGAACTTGCAAAGGGGTTTATTCGTCAATCTGTATCACCAGCATCGTCAGGATTTTTCTTTGTCAAGAAGAAGGATGGAAGTCTAAGACCATGCATTGATTATCGAGCTCTCAACAAATTAACAGTAAAGTTCTGCTACCCTTTACCCCTCGTACCATCTGCATTAGAACAACTCAGAAAGGCCAAATACTTCACTAAGCGGACCTCCGAAGTGCCTATAACCCCATCCGCATTAAAGAGGGTGACGAGTGGAAGACAGCCTTCTCTACACAATCTGGTCACTATGAATAATTGGTGATGCCCTTCGGCCTTTCTAACAGTCCGTCCGTCTTCCAGTCCTTCATCAACGACGCCTTACGCGACATGCTGGATCGATGGGTAATAGTGTACATTGACGATATCCTCATCCACTCAGAAACCCTCGAGGAGCATATTCACGTGCTGTGCTCAAACGTCTGATTCAGTATCAACTCTATGCCAAGATCGAGAAATGTGAGTTTCACCGCACATCCACATGTTTCCTAGGTTACATCATTTCAGCAGAGGGAGTCGCCATGGATGATTCTAAGGTTCAAGCAGTGCTTAACTGGCCACAGCCCAAAACCATAAAGGAACTTCAACGTTTTATTGGGTTTTGCCAACATCTATCGATGCTTTATCTGAAATTTCAGCATTGTGGCGGCACCTTTAACAGCCATGACAAAGAAAGCCCTTGTTCGTCTCTCTTGGTCTCCAGCAGCCCTAAACGCCTTTCAATGGCTCAAAGAATGCTTCACTTCAGCACCTATTCTTCATCACCCAGATCCATCATTGCCATTCATCATTGAAGTTGACGCTTCCAGTACTGGAACAGGGGGCCATTCTGTCTCAACGACAAGGTAAAGCTAACAAGATGTATCCCTGTGCTTACTTCTCTCGTAAACTCACTCCCGCCGAGCGTAACTACGATGTGGGGAATTGTGAGCTGCTAGCTATGAAGGCAGCATTCGAGGAGTGGCAACACTGGCTAGAGGGGGCACAACATCCATTCACTGTACTAACTGACCATAAGAACCTTGAATATCTCCGTTCAGCTAAACAAATGAACAATCGGCAGGCAAGATGGGCCATGTTCTTCACCAGATTTCACTTTAAAGTAACATATTGACCGGGATCAAAGAACACGAAAGCAGACGCTCTTTCCCGCCTCTACAACGATCCAAACTCACCTTCAGTCAATGAAGCCATCCTACCAGACAGATTAATCCTTGCACCAATCCAATGGGACATCATGACTGAGATCAAACAGGCTAACGCGCTCTCTCCCCCTCCCAATGATTGTCCTCAGCCAAAGACTTTTGTCCCCGAGCCGTTACGTCCCGCCCTACTAGAAAATCCATGCATCACCCAGTGCGGGTCATCCTGGCATCACTAGTACTATTAACATCACCCAGAATAAGTTTTGGTGGCCCTCTATGTCGGATGACATCACTAACTTCGTTAGGAACTGCACTGTTTGCAACACCACCAAGGCATCTCACCAAGTACCAGCCGGTCTGTTACAACCACTTCCCATTCCTCAACGTCCGTGGTCTCATATAGCCATTGACTTTGTTACAGATTTACTTAAATCCAACAACAACACAGTTATTCTCACAGTAATTGATCGATTATCCAAGGCATGTTGTCTCATTCCCCTACCTAAACTACCCACAGCATTTGAAACTGCCGAAACCCTGTGCAACTACGTATTCCGGCTCTACGGTATGCCCGAGGACATCGTTTCCGACAGGGGTCCACAATTCACTTCCAGAGTCTGGTCTGCCTTTTTCAAACAGCTCAACATCAACGTCAGTTTAACCTCTGGTTATCATCCACAAGCCAATGGCCAAACAGAACGGTTAAACCAAGAAATCACCCGCTTTCTACGCTCATACTGTCACCAGAATCAGGCCGACTGGAGTAGGTATCTCATGTGGGCAGAATATGCTCAAAATTCACTCACCAAACCCGCCACTGGTATAACACTATTCAAATGCATACTGGGATTCCAGCCATCACTCTTCCGGTAAACGAATGGTTTCAACGGATTGAGGCAACCTGGGAGGAAGCACACCATCATCTGCAAAGGACTATCAGGAGACAAAAGATTCAGGTGGATCGACATCGCAGAGCTCACCCCGAATATCAACCCGGGCAATGGGTCTGGCTATCCACCCGAGACATCCGCCTTCGATTCCCCTGCAGAAAACTCAGTCTCAGTTATGTGGGTCTTTTCAAAATAATCAGACAAATTAACCCTGTATCATTTTGATTGGCATTACCTTCCACTTACCGTATTTCCCCTACCTTCCATGTTTCCCTGTTAAAACCCGCTGGTGGTACGAGACGGGAGAGAGAGGAGGCAGCCACGTCATCGGGTCCACCGCCCCTGCTGATTGGCGGCGAGGTTAGCAAAATTCTCGATTCCTGACGCCGAGGAGCTAACCTTGAGTGTTTGGTCGATTGGGAGGGGTACGGCCCAGAGGAACGCTCTTGGGTAAGGGCGAGGGACATCCTTGACCCTTCACTCACCGCCGAGTTCCATCAGAACCATCCAGACAAGCCGGCCCCTCGACCTCGTGGAAGACCTCGGTGTCAAACGCATCCTCGCTTCGGGAGCCGCTCGCGTGGGGGGGTCTGTTGTGAATGAGGCACCTGCTCTGTCCACCAGAGGGAGCCATCCCCTGACTATTAGTCTCATTCGGACTGCATTTTCCATAAGCCCACATACCAGGACTGATTGCTCTGCCACCTGTTGCTCATCTCAGACTGCCTATTTAAGCAACTCTAATGCACTACTCCAGCGCAAAGTCTTGCCCCGGCATCATTTCTGAGCGTTTACCTTGTCTGTTTATTCCTGGTTTGTTACTTTTGATCTGTTTATCTGGACTCTACGATTGTTTGCTGCCTGCCCTGATTATATTGCCTGTTTATTTGACTACAAGATTTGCCTATTCCACGTTGTTGTGTTTCCTGGTGTTGACCCTGTACTGTCTGACTACGAGAGTAAATACAAACTTGCATATGGATCCTCAGCCATTACTCAGATTCATTACAGTTGGATCATTTCTGTTGAGCTGCCTGTTCGTGAAGCTGAAAGTGCACGTAATAAAATAATATACCATTGATGCAAACCAACAGGAATCCTTTCTTTTTTTGCTCTGTTATGTTTTATGTGGGTAGGGCCCCTTATTATTAGTTACTGAAACGGGCCACAAGATGCTTAAGGCCGCCTCTGATTATATCACAACCTGTTGGTTTGCTCTTCACAGCATTTTTTTTTTTTTTGCTTATTCATGTTGAAAGAGATTTTTTAAAACATGCTTATATGTAAATTTTCATAAAGTAGCATAAAAATGGAATAACCAGAGGAGAACACACTTGTTTCCTCAGCCACAGAGTGGATGAATTTTAAGAGAAAAGGGAACTAAGAATGTTTAATTGCATAAACCAGATGCTACATATGCACAATTAATCGTAAAAAGATTACAATCTCAAAATCTCAGTCACAGATGATAACATTTTATCTGTAAATTAAACCTTTGACAAAATCATACCAGAAAGTTGAAATCTGCGTTGGCACTCAGTTATAACAGTTATCAGTAAGAAGTAGGTGGGTCATTCTACAGAAAAGGTGGAATTCGGGTGATGGAGATTTGCTTAAATGAACTTCTTTCAACATAACCAAAACTTCTTTAATAGCATTAATTAACTTGTCAAATTTATGAATCCGCAAAACGGGGAGCTTAATCTATTTGTAACTTTTTAATACAGGTTAATTAGGGCTGTCAAAATTAACGCGTTAATAACGCGTTAACGAAAATTCATTTTAACGCCACTAATTTTTATTAACGGAGATTAACGCAATTTCTGTTTGACCCTTGGTCCAGCCCATAGTTGAATGAACAGAGACGCAGACAAATGTGACTCTCTCTAAATGAGTAAAAGGTTTTCATAGAAATAAGAACATTAAGCAAATCATCTATCAAATCCAATGCTCTAAATGCTCGTTGGACATCTGATAGGATCTTTATTTATACGTCTGAGAGGTGTAATACCGTCCTCCTAATGCTTAATCTAATACAAAAATGCGTCTCAATTCATTTTGGTTTCGCTTTTATGCATGACTTATAAAATAGACTGCAGGACTTGCTGGATGTTAAAAGAGTCATTAAGAGAGATAAAGTTCGGTACCTGATTAATGTTAAAGAGTTATTAAGAGCGACAAGACTCAAAAGCGATCTCCTCACGGTGACTGACTGACATCTGAAGCGCGTGCACACAGACGCGCGAGTGCACGACCCGGATATATAGACATCTACACAAAATTACAGTTTTACAAATATCTGTTTTGATAAGAATTCACGCAGGTAGGCTTTATAATCTGTTATGTTTTAAGTAAATGTTTGGTTAACTGTTGGGTAAAAATATCTAATGTGTAACATTATATTAGATCACTTAGATTTTAAACAGTCTGTCTCAATGTCAATCAAACAAAAGGAAAAAACATTGATGATGTTTTTGCTTTGTGTGTGCTAAATCTATTAGTTTTACCAGTGATTTTAAGGTATTGATGTGGTACTATAATGTATGGATGTGGAATTTTTTGTGGTAATTTGACTCTTTCAACTTCTATCACGTGTAGTTCTGTCATATTTTGTTATATTTCAACAAATCATGCATTGTTCTATGTTTTAATAGAGAATGTCAAAATATGAAAAACTATTTTTTAAAAATTTGCTAATTCCGACTCAACTTGCCAGCACATGTCACAAATGATAATATAAAAAGAATATTATAAAACGGCTCGTTCTGGTTCTTCATTCTGATTGGTTGAAACGCGTTCTAAGCCGTGATAAAATACCCCGGTAAACCCACGGTTCAGACCGCATCACAAGTATCACCGCGCCACTGTTGCTGCGTATTGATTTATGAAAATAAACACCACAGTTTTTAATCATTTTTTAATTTTTCTACCTTTGCACAATTATGGCGATATCCAGATAAATGTCAATAAATAAAACATTTCATCAATAAAGAGAAAACGTTCTCTGAAGTTTTTTTTGTCTTATTGATATTTCCGCTATTATCCACTAGAGGGCAATCTTACCCAACTTAAACACTGAGGCATTCACTCGACACAACAGCGTTGTGGTGGATTTATCGTGTGTTTTGATCAGGCTCTGAATCTGATCTCTTACAAAGTTCCTGACAAAAATGGAATTATCTCCGCATTTAGCTGAAAATTTGAGGAGTGATTACTGATAAGACAACAAATGAAGGTAGGATGAAACGTTTTTTGATGTTGTTGGAAAGCGGATGGACTGTTCTTTCATTTGATATCTTATGTTTATTTAAAGAAGATCATTTTTCTGTAAGGCATTCAACTAAAACTGGGTGGCAACTTAAAAAAAAACGCTGACGGGGAAAAAGTTAAGCATGCTTCCAAACATATTTGATCATCACTTCAACAGTTGCACGATATAAATGTTAATGTATAAATTAGATGAATGTTGATTTATAAAATAAACACCACAGTCTTTAATCATATTTTCATTGTGCCTTTGCTGCGTCTGTGTTGTTTGTGAACTGCGCTCTGTTGCAGCCACACTTGATTCTGAGGAACTACTTTGTTTGGCGGAAGAGTAATATTTATACTAGGGCTGTCAAAAGATTAATCGCGATTAATCGCATCCAAAATAAAAGTTTGTGTTTACATAACATATGTGTGTGTACTGTGTCTAAATATTATGTATATATAAATACACACACATTCATGTATATATTTAAGAAATATTTGCATTTAAATACTGTATATACATTTATATAACTTATATTATATATAAATATAAATATTTTATATATAAATATAACACATTTTTCTTAAATATATACATAATTGGGTGTGTTTTTATATATAAATAATAATTATACACCGTACACACACATATGTTATGTTAACACAAACTTTTATTTTGGATGCGATTAATCGCGATTAATCTTTTGACAGCCCTAATTTATACTAATATAATTACAACTTATTTGTGTTTTATTTAAAAAAAAACGGGCTAACGTTATGCATATGAAGTAACCGTTTTATAAACGCAATAAACCCCTCGAAGCGTTGGGTTACCAGTGCATTTTATAACAGCTAAGGGGGTTTAGGCACTCCGCTTCGCGTCGTGCCTAACAACGCCCCTTAGCTGTTATAAAATGCACTGGTAACCCACTGCTTCTTGGGGTTTATTGCTTTATTAAAAACCTGAAAAGTGTTAAATTAGGGTAAATTTAGAATGGATAAAAATGTGCGATTTATTTGCGATTAATCGCAGTTAACTCATGAAATCATGCGATTGATCTAGATTAATTTTTTTAATCTATTGACAGCCCTAATTTTAATTAAGAATCCATGAGTCATTAATTTGTCATTGGTGTTACCTGTGATTTAAACAACATTAATGTTGATACTAAATATTTTTTCTTATTACAGCTTGTGTATTTAGTTAAAGGTTGAGTAGAGGAATGATAACAGCAAGAAAAATAATTGATTATTAATATTTGTTTAATTAAATTCTTCATCTTTACCCAGCATTGTATTAAAAACCAACATTGAATCAAAATTATTTGATTCTCAGTTTGACTTTTTTCTTTAAAACCAACAATCACAAAAATATTCAACCAAAAAGGCTTTGATGCAAAAACTGAAATATCAACAATGTCTTACATCCCATATCAACAACAAATATTACTAGAAAGTACAAGAAAATACATTCATAACACCAAAACTTGGTTTAACACCAATGACACAATGTAACACCAATGACAAAATTAGAATATAATAATAGATAATGATGAAACTTATAGGGCCCTACTTTAACGATCTAAGCGCATTGTCTAAAGCGCACACGTGTCTGAATGCACTTTTGCTAATTTAGCGACGGGAAAAATGGTTTGTGCGCCGAGCGCATGGTCAAAAAGGGTTGGTCCTATTTTTTTAATGATTAATGGGAGTATTTTGGGCGTAACGTGCAATAAACCAATGAGAGTCTCAGCTCTCATCCCTTTTAAAAGCCTGTTGCGCTGACGCTATGTCTTATCCATATTTAGATGACGGACTTTGTAAACTGAAGCGGAGGAAGAAGATCCCCAGTTTAAGAATAATGTTAAATAATTGTGTTGTTTTTCACTTGTATTGAAATTGTTATTTTTTCATTAAAACCTTTAAAACCCGTTTTCGTTTAGTCATGGAAGTAAAAAGTAGGTTTTAATATCTTTAAATGTATGGCTATCTGTCGGGTTGTAGTAGGCCAAGTGGTAAGGAAGGAGCAAGGAAGGCACAAAACGATGGTTTGCTGCTTAGAAAATTGTCCCAAGGTGATTTATTGGTGAGTTTTAAATTAAAACAATAAAGGAAAAAAAACAAAGAAAATTGCTTCAAGCAGCAAAACACTAGTGTTGGTCAAACACTTTCATTCAAGGAGCATAACTCTCTCCACATACGTCTCACAGCAGACCTCTCTGTTCACAGCCTCTTCCAGTAACTCCTCATTTTCACCCGCATCGGCTCCGCGAGCCTGATCACCCACTGTTGAATCAACCTTGGGTTTAACAATCTTTGAAGCTTCTTTAGGAAGATCTTGTTTCTTAGGCGGCATGTTCCATGAAACAGCACCTCAATGCCATATATACACTCCTCCAGAAAATACGGCTGCTTATGACATACAGTAAAGTCTCTGATTAAAGTGATCTTCCATTAGCTTGAAAGGAGTTTTGTTACCATACGTATTGGCCTCCTAATGGCCTGGAAGCGCCGCTGCCACCATATGTCGGGTTGTAGTAGGCCAAGTGGTAAGGAAGGAGCAAGGAAGGCACAAAACGATGGTTTGCTGTTTAGAAAATTGTCCCTAGGTGATTTATTGGTGAGTTTTAAATTAAAACAATAAAGGGAAAAAAACAAAGAAAATTGCTTCAAGCAGCAAAACACTAGTGTTGGTCAAACACTTTCATTCAAGGAGCATAACTCTCTCCACATACGTCTCACAGCAGACCTCTCTGTTCACACCTCAAGCCAAACTGACCGTCCAGGTGCAAACACTCCCCGACTAATTAAACTTTCCCGCCAGCACTGTGGAACAGCCCACACTAGCAGGGACCAAACAATCTTTATCTGAGGATTAAAGTACATGGCATTACCTGAACTAATGCACCATATCCTTTCATCTCAAAAATGACTTAATCAGCATCTCATAAACTTGGACAATACTCAAAATATACATTGACACAACAGGGTCATACACAGAATTATCAACCCCCATCACTAAAATGGTACATTTCATGTCAATGGTAAAGCAGTATTGCAGTATTGAATAAAAGCATCTCATTAGTTAGTAAAGACATTGTTTTTATGCCCACACACTTTCAACATGAACAGTTCAATCACACTATGATCTCATAACACTGTATACATGAGAATGAACTGATGAATGTAGCATAGATTACACATGATATTAAAATCCAAGTGATGTTAAATGATGACAGAGTAATTTAACATTAAAAAACAAGAGGCAACGCAGTGTAAATAAAGGACATGGTAGATTGCACTCTGGTGATGATGTCATCATAAGGATGCGTCATCACATACCCCCCTCCTCAAGACGCCCACTACCCCTAGTGGCGTGACAAGAAGTCAGCAATTACGTTTAAAGTCCCAGCTCTATAAACAACTTTAAACTTGAACGGTTGTAAAGACAAATACCAACGTGTGATCCTTGCGTTACTGTCTCTCATTTTATTTAGCCATTGTAAGGCCCTGTGATCAGATTCAAGCAAAAAGTCTTTGCCAATCAAATAGTACTTTAAAGTGTCTAAAGCCCATTTAATGGCTAAAGCCTCTTTCTCAATTGTTGAGTACTTAGTTTCTCGTGGGAATAACTTTCTGCTAATGTACAGAACAGGATGACGATCAACCCCTTCGCCCTGTAACAAAACAGCTCCCAGTCCAAGTTCAGAAGCATCAGTCTGTACAACGAAAGGAAGGTCAAAGTTTGGGCTTTGTAAAACAGGATCTTTACATAAGCAACTCTTTAGATCTTGAAAAGCATGCTCACACTGTGATGTCCACTTAACTTTGATGGGGCTGCTCTTCCTTGTCAGATCAGTCAGCACTGAGGCTCTGCTAGCAAAGTTAGGAATGAATCTTCTATACCAGCCTGCTAGACCAAGAAAAGAACAAACTCTCCTCTTTGTTGTTGGGGGTGCAGCAGACAAGATAGCATGAATTTTATCCACCTGTGGTCTGATGGAACCACCTCCTACTACATAGCCCAGGTAAGAAACTTCTGGCTTAGCAATGTGGCACTTTTTAGCATTTACTACTAATCCAGCTGACTGTATCCTTCTGAATACCTCTGCCAGATGCTCCACATGCTCTGTCCATGTAGCACTGAAGATGACTATATCATCGATATAAGCTGCTGCAAAACTGTCCAATCCTCTTAGCACCTGATCCATCAAGCGCTGAAAAGTTGCCGCCGCCCCATGAAGGCCAAAGGGCATGTATTTAAAATGGTATAAACCAGAAGGCACTCTAAAAGCAGTAAGTTCTTTAGCTGAATCCACCATAGGAATTTGCCAATAGCCTTTACATAAGTCAAGTGTTGTCAAATACTTTGCCTTACCCAGTCTTTCGATGAGCTCATCAGCTCTCAGCATTGGATAAGGATCAAAGGATGAAACTGCATTCAGTTTGGAAAAGTCAACACAAAATCTTAGTGAGCCGTCCTTTTTAGGTACCAACACCACCGGGCTGCACCATTCACTTTTTGAAGGCTCAATTATATCCAACTCAAGCATTGTTTTTACCTCCTCTTTTAAGACTGGTATCAGGCGAGCAGGAACTCTACAATGTGTTTGTCTGATTGGCTCGTGAGCAAGAAGATGAATATTGTGCTGAACTAAATCAGTTTTTCCAGGGCTGTCACTAAACATACCTTCAGGAATTAAGTTGTAGAATTCTGTACGTTGTTCACAAGTTAGATGGTCTACAGATGGTAATGTAAGTGAATTTTGACTCACAGGAAAATACTGTTCATTCACTTCTTCCTCTTCTTCCACTTTCCTTGCCCACAACTGCTCAGACCATTCTTGTTTTCGGTCATACCAGGGTCTTAGAAGATTAATGTGGAATATTTGAAGTTTCTTTCGACGATCAGGCAATGCAATTTCGTAGTTGGTAGAACTCAATTTACGTGTGACTTCATATGGTCCTTGCCATTTGGCTAATAAGCTGCAATCTGAAGAAGGGAGAAGTAACAAAACTTTCTGACCAGGAATTAAGGATCTCTTCCTGCTTGACTTGTCATACCATTGCTTCTGGTGCTGTTGTGCTTTAGTCATGTTAGTTTCCACCATTTCTGCCAAAGTCTCCATCTTCTCTCTCATTTTGATGACATATGACAGGATGTTTGTCTGTTCAGATGAATTATCTGCTTCCCAGGCTTCCTTCAGAACATCGAGAGGTCCACGTACCTGTCGCCCATACAGCAACTCAAAAGGTGAGAAACCTGTAGATGCCTGTGGAACTTCACGATAGGCAAACATTAAATAAGGTAGCCAGTGGTCCCAATCTGCACCTGTTTCAGACACATACTTGCGTAACATGGATTTCAATGTCTGATTAAACCTTTCTACCATACCATCGGTCTGAGGATGATAAGGCGAGGTCTGAAGAGGAAGTATATGCAACATTGAAAAGATTTGTTTCATCTGTCTAGACGTAAAGTTAGTTCCTTGATCAGTAATTATCTCTTTCGGTAAGCCTACCCGAGAGAAAAGTTGAATCAGGGCATTCACTACCTGTCTAGTCTTCATATTCCTTAAAGGAAATGCTTCTGGATATCTAGTAGCATAGTCTGAAACAACAAGAATGTACCCGTTTCCTGACTTGCTCTTCTGTAAAGGACCAATAATGTCCATAGCAATGCGGGAGAAGGGAACATCAATTATTGGGAGGTTTACTAAAGGGACTCGATCATCTTTCTTAGCTGGCCTCACCATCTGACAGTCTGGGCAAGATTTACAAAAATCTAGCACATCCATATACAACCTTGGCCAGTAAAATCTAGCAGCAATCCTACAGTAAGTTTTATGTTGGGCCAAATGTCCAGCCCATGGAACCGAGTGGCCCAACTGTAAGACTTTTAATCTCATGGATTCAGGCACTACTAATCTTTCTCCTTCAGCACCCTGTAGGTAGAGTCTGTCTTCTCTAATCACAAAGTGATCTTTTAATGACATAGCAACTTCATTACTTGCCTTATCAAATAAAGGTTTAAGTGACTCATCCTGCCTTTGAAGTTCAACAATATCGTGGGGAATATACTCAATGTCATCAGTGTGAGGAATAGGTACGTTTTCCTTCACTTTTGTTCCCTCAACTTTCTGTTGACGTCTCTCACGTCTAGACTTCCTGACTTTTGGGTTTTGATCAAAAGGTAAGTCTTGCAAGAATTGTTTATTAATTTCCACCTGTTTAGCTTGAGCTCTTGTTAACACATTTACCTCGGCTGTCTGTTTGTCACCTTGCAGTAAATCAACAAGCACAGGAACATCCCTGCCTAGGATAACTGGGTAAGGAGACTGCTCTACAATACCGACTGACAAATGGTAAGCCTGCTCAGCTATCTCAATAACCACATCAGTTCTGGGATATTCTCTCTCATCCCCATGGATACAGCGAACTTTTAGACTACCCAGTGGAACTGTGTTTAAACCATCCAAGCATTCATTTCTCACTAGAGTTTGACTAGAACCAGAATCCAAAAGAGCTTTAAAAACCCTGTCTCCTATCTTTATATCAATGATAGTATCGGTATTTAGGTCTAGTTCATGAAGCTCCCTCATTGGTCTTGGTACATAACAAAGACGAGTGTTAGTGACTTTCTGTAAAGAACAATCTGCTCTTTTATGCCCTGGCTGGCCACATCCATGACACACAATAACAGATTTAAACTTCTGTTGGTCTTTCACACTCTGCTGTTTCTTAATGTGCGTATTAAAGTTACCAGAAGAAACATGAGTATCTGAAACTAAATTACTCAGACCATCGCCAAAATCATCAACAGACTTACCGGTTGGTGAACTTTTGTAGGACCGCCATCGCCTTGGCTGATGTACTGATCTTCTGGCGGCCATGAAAGTTTCTGCCATCTCTGCAGCATGCTTTGAAGATGTAGGGTTGTTTTGTTTCACCCATGTCCTAGTATCTGGATTCAGAAGCTTGAGGAATTGCTCTAGAATGATCTGGTCTCCAATTTCCTCTTTCGTGCGATTGCTTGGGTTTATCCATTTCTCATACAAATCCTTCAATCTAGCCTGTAGCTCTCTAGGCGTTTCATCTTCATGCATAGCATAAGCTCTAAAACGTTGCCTATAAGTTTCAGTGCAGATTTCAAATTTGTCCAATATAGCACGTTTAACACAATCATAATCAAGGGAATTGTCTGCATCCATAGCTACATAAGCAGCTCTAGCTTTTCCTGTCAAAAGGGGTAAGAGGTGTAACACCCAGTCTTGCCTTGGCCATCTACATGCATATGCAATACGTTCAAAAGTTGTTAAGTAATGTTCTATGTCTTCATCATTAGACCATGGTACCATCTTAGGCACAGAAAATCGTGGCAGGGAGGTACCCTGCACTCCCAACAAAGAGTCTTGAGATGCCGTCAACGGAGGCATATTAGTAATAGGCTGTGTGTTAAAATCACTTGCTGGAGATAAACTCACCGAGCCACCTGCTGTTGCAGCAGCCGGGACTGTTGCTCCTTCCATTAGCAGTCGTTGTTGTCTGTCCTGGTGCACCTCAGATTGCAAAAGTGAAAACTGATGTTGTAACATACGCCATTTATGTTCCTGACGTTGTGCCTCTCTCTCCAATCGCTCTTCTCTTTGCTCTTGCCTTTGAAGAAATGAATGCAACATTGACTTAAGTGCATCTGGAGCCTCTTCCAGTAACTCCTCATTTTCACCCGCATCGGCTCCGCGATCCTGATCACCCACTGTTGAATCAACCTTGGGTTTAACAATCTTTGAAGCTTCTTTAGGAAGATCTTGTTTCTTAGGCGGCATGTTCCATGAAACAGCACCTCAATGCCATATATACACTCCTCCAGAAAATACGGCTGCTTATGACATACAGTAAAGTCTCTGATTAAAGTGATCTTCCATTAGCTTGAAAGGAGTTTTGTTACCATACGTATTGGCCTCCTAATGGCCTGGAAGCGCCGCTGCCACCATATGTCGGGTTGTAGTAGGCCAAGTGGTAAGGAAGGAGCAAGGAAGGCACAAAACGATGGTTTGCTGTTTAGAAAATTGTCCCTAGGTGATTTATTGGTGAGTTTTAAATTAAAACAATAAAGGGAAAAAAACAAAGAAAATTGCTTCAAGCAGCAAAACACTAGTGTTGGTCAAACACTTTCATTCAAGGAGCATAACTCTCTCCACATACGTCTCACAGCAGACCTCTCTGTTCACACCTCAAGCCAAACTGACCGTCCAGGTGCAAACACTCCCCGACTAATTAAACTTTCCCGCCAGCACTGTGGAACAGCCCACACTAGCAGGGACCAAACAATCTTTATCTGAGGATTAAAGTACATGGCATTACCTGAACTAATGCACCATATCCTTTCATCTCAAAAATGACTTAATCAGCATCTCATAAACTTGGACAATACTCAAAATATACATTGACACAACAGGGTCATACACAGAATTATCAACCCCCATCACTAAAATGGTACATTCCATGTCAATGGTAAAGCAGTATTGCAGTATTGAATAAAAGCATCTCATTAGTTAGTAAAGACATTGTTTTTATGCCCACACACTTTCAACATGAACAGTTCAATCACACTATGATCTCATAACACTGTATACATGAGAATGAACTGATGAATGTAGCATAGATTACACATGATATTAAAATCCAAGTGATGTTAAATGATGACAGAGTAATTTAACATTAAAAAACAAGAGGCAACGCAGTGTAAATAAAGGACATGGTAGATTGCACTCTGGTGATGATGTCATCATAAGGATGCGTCATCACACTATCCAATATCATCAAAAAATAATTTACAAGTATGTAAGAAAAGGTTTGTACTCTAAAAATACTTTATTTGTAACAAACAGGAGATTTTACAAACGGCTCTCCACAAGGTTCAGCACTTGAACAGCGTAAGTTTTTTTAAGCATTAGTTAAAAAATGTTCTCATCTTACCATATCCACAGAGTCATCCATAAATCCGTGAGGTAGCATTAAAAAAAAACATTTATAAACAGATGCATTTGTTTAAAGCAGTGGTTCTCAAACTTTTTCCGCGTGCGTCCCCCCTTGGGTGGGCTGCATTCCTTTGCGGCCCCCCAAAGAAATTTATGACAAAAAAATGTTCTAAAATGTAACATTTTAATTAAACAAAACATATTAAGTTATACAAAGTAGTGCTGTTGGTTAGTAGCCGTATTTTTTAGGTTTAATTACACAGAATTCATGATAAATGAATGTATTTTATAAAATGTCATAAAACTGGGGCCCCGGACCCCAGTTTGAGAACCACTGGTTTAAAGCAAAGCATTTATTTACTTGCCAGGTTGCCTTCTAACGTCTCATAATTAGTCCTCATTTGTGTCCAAGAGACTCAATAATAGACTCAATAATAATCTTTTACATTCAATACTTTGCATTGCGCCGGGTGTAAGATAGAGCCCATAAACTTTCATAAAATTTTCCATCTTGTTTTGTTTTTATGCTTTTATGTTGGAATAGTGGAAAGGAATAGTGCTTAGGAAGTACTCATTAGAGAAGTAACACTAATGACGGTAACACCAATGATGGTAACACCAATGACAATTTACAGAAAAAAACTAATATTTTAACAAAATGCCTTCCATTAAACATGTGCCATTACATCCATCAGAGATGTAACAATCACATACTTATTCAGTATAATGTATTTTTATGTAATGATCTTAACACTCCCAGCTATAAAAAAAAGAGTAACACTAATGATATCCAAAAAATCTTCTCAAAATTCTTAGATATATCTGCAGACCTGCCAACCTTGGAATTTTATTTTTGAGTACAGTAGCATCGCCCGGAAGGAAAAACACAGGTTTTTAACATATAATTTAACACATGCATGTGCACACGCACAGACCTCTTGGTAACTTTTAAGGTAACTTGCTGCACATTGCACTCACTTTTATCCCATCCTGCCATAATCTGCTTTAAAAATAATTATAAATGTGAATAAAAAATTGTTTAACAAAATTAATAACATTATTAATGTTAAATACTGTATTCTCCAAAGTGTAGCATGTCTGCACAAAAACTGTTAAATAGTGATATTACTGTTAAATAGTGGGTGATAGTTCACCCACAAATGACATTCTGTTATCATTTACTCACCCTCATATTATTCCTAACCCTTAATGATTTATTTCTTGAGTGAAACACAAAAAAATACTTATATATATTTTGAGAAAAATTTGTATTTTCTTTGTTTTACCCTGACTAGCAAAAAATACAATGAAGAGCAGTGGGGACCAGACACTGTTTGGTTACAAACACTCTTCAAAATAACTTGTGTATCACACAATGAAGAAACTCATAAAGGTTTGGACGGTCTGTTATGTAAAGTATGACTGAATTAAATTTAAGTTAACTACCCCTTTAATACAGTATTTCAGAGTTAACACTGCTTTAAATTCAACCATAACTGTGACAGTACTGCTGTTTACTGTATGTCTGTCTTTAATTTATTGTAGCTTTGTTTACAGTACATACAGCGTAGGCACCTATCACGTGAGTGCTCAAGACACGAGATATTCTCCATGTATATAACTTTATTTGATGTGGTTTGTATATGACATTTTATTTTATTGACAATTATCAAGAGCGCGTTGTTGCAGAGCGCATTTAATCCGCTTCATTCAGATGTCAGGTGGATTCCCTTCACTGAGAGTGAACTTTCAGTTTTTATTTGACTAAAACTGGATGCTCTGCCCCATGGTAAAATCATGGTACTTTTTCGTAAGCGCTCAATTATAAAAAATGCTAATTTACAAATCAGAAGTAAAATTAGCACAAGCGCACGTTATGAAACGGAGCCCGCGAGACCGTCGACTTCATATGATTAAGCTAAATCATTATTTCAACTTTGCACATCCACCCTAACCAGTTTACCTTAGGGGGTCAGACATCTTGACTCTCAGTTGAAAAAGACTGTCAGAAGCTGCGGGTGGAGGACGGAGATCACGCAGGATTTTGTGGTTCCGTCGTTCGCAGACTCTTGTTACTGATTAGCCATACGACTTGTCAATCATCCCCACTTTCTATGTGGTGGATGAGCCCAGTGCTATGATTGGACATTTTTATTTTTCTGTTGCTTGTTTTGAGTACTACGCGCGGCAGAGGCGTCATCAGGTTTTTGCGTAGTTTAGAGTGACAAATCGTACCACCGTACATTGAGGTCAAAGCTACGCAAAATGCGTCGGGTTGGCAGGTTTGTATCTGTAAGGAACACAAACACAGGATTCCAGAGCAGAGTTCTTTATTATAAGCTCACACAGGAAAAAGTCTCTCAGCCACCAAAAGTCAAATCCCCGATACGGGGCAGGGCACGTAGAGCGCTCCCGTGAGGGAAGGGAAATAATCGCCATGGAATTATTCAGCAAACTGAACCACGGCACCAACCCAAAAGGGACAGCTCACCAGCAGCAACAGTCCAGAGCTGTGATAGAGAGGGGAAACAATGTTAGAGGTTAATCAGCAGAGAAAGCACTGGACAGTGCTCAGTACTGGGCAGCTCGCTGGAGATGTAAAACACAGCAAAGTCACAAAGCGGCTGAGGAAGATGACAATAACAATGTCCTGCTGACAGCGGTAGTAATCCAATGAATCAAAAGTCAACTCAGCTGTGTGCAGCAGTAGAGCAGATAAATAGAGACTCGTAGAATTCCAATATCTCCACAGCAAAGAAGATCTCTAATACATGAGCAGGCTGATAGCAGGGCTGAGAAGATCGTAGCAGCTAGGTGACTGGAAGTCTGCAAAAGCGAGACAGCAGATAACACAGACTAATATATGTGAACAAAACTGAGAATAAACAAGACAGGACAAGATGGCGATATGCATCAGAAGCACCACTAGTACATTCAATGACGGACTCGCAAAGACTGAGGGGAAAGGGAGAGTTATATACTACTGCCGATTGGGAATCAAACAAGCTTCAGGTGATGATGACGTAGTGAGGAAATCACAGCAAACGGGAACACCTGTGAGAGGCACGCACGTGGATCTGTGAGACAAACATACAAGACAACAAAGGAAAACAGACACACAGCAAACCGGTAAGACCGAAATCATGACAATATCATGATATTTTAGACAAATAAGGTAAGACATCTCACAAACCTTTTGCCTTCCTACACTGCACTTCTTTCACTGAAGTCTTTACCCATGAAAAACTTCAAAGAGCTGATGCATTGTTTCAAAATAAAAGTGCTTTGGGTAGGGTAACACCAATAGCCGCTTTTGCACTATCGGGCCTGTGCGAGCCAGGGCTTCAAACGGGCCTCACGAAGCCAATAGCCTCAGACCTCCAGCTGTGTAGCCAAAATCACGACGCGTTTGCATTGTCAAGCCAATAGCGCTGCAGTGCTTCAGAAAACCCTGCCCTTAATACGCCTACCTGGATGTAACGTCACACAACTCCGCCTGTTTTACCGTGAGGAAGTCACTTCAATCTGACAGGAGACGGGAGTGAGATCGCATCATCATACAACAAACATAAAGAACATAACTGAGCCGGCTAAAAATAAAAAATAAAAAAAATAACTGAGGCGGCTGTTTGCACGGTGAAAGCCAAGATGAGAAGATAGAGATGTTTGCTCCATCCGCGGTGTTACTCTTGAAGTTTATGTTGGCTGCACACGAGCGATCTCACGACGAGACAATATAAGATCAATAAGCAATTGTAAACTTTATGAAGTAGGATAATTACAAATAAAGCGTTCATCTACCTAATGTGCCATTATACACAATATTTTAAAGAATATAACGAGTCCTAATTTTACATTTATGTAAAATAATCTTATTTTAAAATACAGGTATGCACGTGTGTCTAAATATGTAAGGTTAAGTTTGTAATTATAGTTCTATGGCGATGTAAACATACTTACACATTATAAGAATCAAAACGTTTGAGAAATCATTAGAAAATTTACTCGTTAAGAATCAACTCTGAATATACACAAGTATTTAAAAAGCTATGTTACAGTGGTTAAGTTAATGATGGTTATATTTACCATTTTGTTGCATCTTACCATTTCTGTGTTTCAGATGTGATCCTTATTAAGCAATCATTTTCAATAAACTGACAAGCAGCCGTAGTAATAATAGCGCGGTACTTTATTTACATATGAAGTTTATATCAGTGCACAAACAGGTGTATTTAAAGACATCTCCTCCGGACGGATCTCAACATCCATGGCTCCTGTCGTCTCATCATCATCATCATCTTCGTTTCATCTCCTGCTCTTGCATCTGTTGCTGTGTCATCTCATATACAAAATAAAAACTCCTGGATGACAAACTGAAAGCTTTGCTTTGGCATTTTTTCTGTAAAACGCACACAAAAGAATAAAGCAGCACATGTGATGTTTTGTATAAAGGGTTTGTAAATACATATACAGTATACCGACATATAAAGTTTGCTACATTCATATAAGAGTTAAATTAATCTCCAAAATACCAGAAAGCATGGCTATGACTAATATAATAAAACCATGGTTACTTTTTCTAAGGGCTGACAAAAAAATTCAACAGAGATGACAATATGACACAAAAAACACAATAAACACCCATGTAAGACACTTATGCAATCGTTATTTGTATTGTATTTTAAGTGTTTTGTATGCAAACGTTATGTAGCATGTTAACTCACCGACTGTAGATACCATCGTGACTCGAATGAACGCTTCTTTAGTACATGGATGATGAACTTTAATTTCTCAGCACTGTTGCACTTTAAACACTTTGTTCTGTGCCCAAAACTTTATAAACTTCTCTCGAACCGGTAGCTGTGTGCGCCGGATCCTTTGCGTGGCGAGTTCGGCGTTGTAACCCGTCTTTGTTTTTTACATATCCAGGTCATTTTCTTCAGTCCGAAGTACAAACATAGCAGGCATCTTCCATTAAACAGTAAATTACTGGTGATCCCGATTATTTTTAAAGTTTTAAATCTGCAGACAGATGGATGCGCATCTTGCCAGAGACTCAGATAAACTCCGCCTTTGACCTTTACCACTCCCCTAGCCCCGAGAAGCCCGCTCTGGCCCAAGGAATTCAGCGGGCCAGAAAAGCCGGGCCTTAAGCCCCAACGAAGCACCAGTGAAGCAGGATCATGCCCCGGAAGTGACAATGCAAACGCCACAGGCCTCGGCAGGCACTGGCACGCCCGCTTGAAGCCCGATAGTGCAAACACGGCTAATGACATAAATTTGGGGGACAAATATTTATTTTATATTATTCATATTAATAGTGTATTTTTACCATTTCAGTGCTGTAATAAATTCATACAGGGTTAAAGGTTAATGTAAATTTGATTTGTTTGATTTTTTTAAAACATGGTTTTAAATAATAAGTACACAGTTCAACTTCCATGTATGATCAAAGGGACAGGGCAATTTTCAGGGCCAGACATTTAAAAAAAGAAAAAAAAAGAAATTAAATAAAGTAACTCTCTCATAATTTTAAGGACAGTCTATATTTATTAAATATATATCATTATGGGATAATTGGGTCAAATTAAATGATTAAGGGGTCTGCAAAAGCAAGGGACAAGCATTTCCACCTTTTTGGTAGAATGAGCGAAACATCTTTTTTATAAATACAAAATATTGATGATCACAGAATATCACAGAAAGATCATAGAAATACTTGTAGTTTGTATATATGCTTAAAATAACAATTGGATATTCATAACATAGTTTTACCACTTGGTGACACAATTGACTGTTAAAAATATATGCCATTGATATTCATCCAAGAGATTTGTTTAAAAAATGTATTCATCCAGTAATGAAACAAGTTAATTATTTATTGGTCAGTCATTTAATCTATCATTTCAACAGACTTGTGGGTGCACAATCTTCTTCTTGTGAAGTTTGGTGCAGTTTGCAAGCCTCTCACTACCACCTATAACAGGAGGGTAAAGTGCACTTCTTACTGTAGATATACTCAGGTTGTGTCCAAATTCCAAGGCTTTGAACCGGTTCACGGAACGAAAACAAGAAACTTTCGATGTTTTGCAAGGAACAGAAAATGAAACCAGAAACTTAAAAAAAAAACACATGTTCCGCGACAGAATCGTTTATTCAAAATAATGGTAACCGGTTCATATCGTTATTTTTTCGTTCTTTGACAAGATTTCTGTGCAATATGACTTGGTGAAGTTCACTTTCGTTCATCGTTGACTCATCTGAGAAATGAGAAGCTTGCCACCAGCAAGTAGCTTACTTAAGCCCAAGTCTCTAGTGCTCCATCATAAGAGGTAAATATTGTAGGCTACCAAGTATCTCAAGATGTTTGTTTTCATAAAAAACATCCATTATGATTAGGGCTTGGTATTGGCAAGGGCCTACCGATACGATACGTATCGCGATACATGGGCCATGATACTATACTTATCACTATACAATAAGTTGCATGTTGCTATACATTGCAATACTTTTTCTTTTTTTATCAAAAATTAAAAAAAAATAGAGCTTTCAAAGAGCTGCAGGTGTTTTTAAATTTTCTGCCATTTTCTCACTCCCTCTAACTTCTGAGACATTGACCGAATGGCCGTTTATGGCAGACATCTGGACAGTGACAACTACAGCAGCAGCAGAGGAGGTCGTTTGACGCACACAGAGGGATTTGATGGTTTTTTTAAAATATCGATAGTAGAGATCGAAATATGGATACACTATCGATACAGCTAAGTATCACGATAGTTAGCTGTATCGGTATTTTTGCACAGCCCTAATTATGATGAGTCTTGTGTTCTACAAAGGTGGGATGGTTTAATATTGTTAGGCAAGACAAACATATAAGTCAGGAAAAGCAATGTTTTGCCATATGCCAATGTCCACAGACTACTGGTTGTTTGGCAAGTTTTTAGGGTCACTGTTAAGGCCAACTAAATTCAATTTAACCTGATAATAGTCAGTTTTACTAGCATTTTCGCAGCAGCCGCTATGAAAACCAGCCATTTTGTTGAATGTTTGCCACTCAACAGGGCGAGGAAGTGGTCACGTGGAAAAGTGACGTTGTTGCATACCTTCTATAACTGACAATAACCTCTATTTTTTATCAGCAAACATTAAATTTAGTTGGACTTGATAGTGACCCTAGCAACTTCTCAACACACCTGTGGTCAGTAGACGTTGGCATGACAATCAAATTAACTTCTCTTTCCTGTGTGTCTTGGCAGTCTGTAAAACGATAGCTCAGAATTCTTGTTAAATCTGCAGTCTATCGCACAACAGCTTTTTCCCATTTAGACGTGTTTCCCCGTGTTTTTGCTGATTTTACACTGTACACTAAACCACTTTTTGCCACTTAGTGGTCATTAATGCAGACACTTTTGTCGAAGGTGACATCACGTGTACTGTAGGTGGCAGTGAGAGGCTAGTTTGCCAACTGCCACCAAACACCACAACAAGAAGAGTGTGGTCATGTTTAGCAAAGGCACTAACACTAATAATGTTTAAAAACGGTTCAATTTCTTGGAAAAACTAATCCAGTGGCTTCACAAGACACCAATATGTCACCAGGAGTCGTGGGGATTACTTTTGTTTTGAATATATCTGCTTTTTGATCTCTCAAGACGAAAACAGTTGACCTACAGTATATGAATCACAGAGCACTGGAATTTCTGTGTAATAACTTTTTACTGTTTAAAGAATGTCATCAACATACCAGATGGCATGAGCCGTAAGGGAGGGGGGAGTTAAGACGATTCTAAGGGCCCATGAACTATTGGGGGCTCCAGCCAAGGACTGTGCCGCACAAGCCACCCCCTTAACTCTTTCCCCGCCATTGACGAGATATTTCGTCAATTAAGAGAAAACGCTTCCCCGCCAATGACGAGAGTTTCCGTCTTTCAGCAATACCGCTTTTATCCACCAGGTGGCGCACTTCCGCAACTTATACAACCCGGAAGTATTGCCCTCTGACAAGCTGCTGCATGTCCGTGTCTGTTTTAAAGATCGCTCTGAATGGGATCTCTATGAAAAGTCCGTCACAAAAATTTAATTATTTCTGCTTTTTGCTCAAAATGTGGTGTTTTTGCAGAAACCTACCCATATTCAAAAGCTGATTACAAAAGAACTACTGAAGGTAGGATGAAACTTTTTTTTTGTTTGAAAGCAGAGGGTCTGTTCTTTCATTTGGTATATTGTATGTTTATATATCTGAAGAAGAACATTTGCTGGAAGGCATTAAACTTTGGTGAAAATCATGAAAAACGCTGGCGCTGTCTGGCAACTTTTTAAAAAAATGCTGGCGGTGAAAGAGTTAAGCTGGGTCTTCTTAGCTCCGCCCGTCTTTACTCTGTGTTTTAGCGCCTTCTTTAATCCATGGTCTCACACTGCAGAGTGAAGTTCACAAGATAGCAAGCAAGGTGTGTGTATTTACTGCTATTTGCTATGATATCTGCATATGTGCACTTCCTTACTATAAATGCAGTTTACATAATGTGACGCTGGAGCAATACAATACAGTTTCCTTTTCACTGTAAAATTTTCGCTCTGTTCACCCCAGTTTAAAAAAACACAAGGTGATTTCTGTTCCCGGTTTTATGTTATGATTCTGACGTGAAGTCAGCCCTTATAAGCTGTTTGAATTAACGTAGCTCGTATAAGATAATTAACATAAACTAGAAATGCTATCAGTTAAACACTCCAATCTTTTGTAACACAATATGCCAAAGAAGGATTTTTATGCAATCGAGAATCGAGTTGATTGTGATTAGACAGAAATGCACTAAGTCCAGTAATGTTTATTAAAGCTTCTCACCTTGCACAGCTTTAAGAAATCAATGGAAATATATGTCGTAATCTACTATAGTTGTCATTCATTTCATTTTAGAGTCCCGTTGATTAAAAAAACAGTCTGAAGACTCATTTACGTTAGGAGTATAGCTGTTTTCTCGATTTTTAAAGTTACAATGTCATTGATGTGTGTAACAGCTCAAGTATACAGTATGTCAGTAGTTGTAGCAGACCACCATTTGTCAAAATATGATTGATTTATGACCCCCCATGACAGGTGGGAGGAACTATCAATCAAACGTTGTACATGCTGTCTAGTTTTGAGAATCGTATTTTATGGTCTTTTAGACAGCGTCTGTCCGGAACTTGTTTTATGACGTGTCAATCAACGCGTTGTTTTTCCTCTGAGCGTGTGTGTTTTTTGTCACGCGAAAGTTGTCATGTTTATTGCTGTCAAAAAAGTTTATTGTTTAGGCTGTCCAGTTTTCTGGACTATCAGGTTTATGACCGGTGCTTCTCTGTCCCCCTTTCACCCCTCCCTTCTCGCCCTGGCGCGTCTCCCAGCGTGTATGTGTGTGTGGGAGGGTGTGTGTGTGTGTGTGTGTGTGTGTGTGTGTGTGTGTGTGGGAGAATGTTTATGACACAAACTTTATAGGGGTGCGACAAGAGATCGTCAGAGAATCAGTTTGTATGGAGAAGAGTTGGTATACACAAACCTGTTGGTACGTATATGCTTTGCTGTGGTCATTCCAACATTTTGTCTGATTATTTAAAAACTAAAAATTCGATCTCTGGTGTTGCAGCGGAATTGCCTAAAACTGTTATTAACTATTTCTGGTAAATCGCAGAGAAGAGCGGCCTGAACAAAAAAGACTGATCAAACAGGCCGGTACCTTGGAACCTCCCGCTGTGTAGGACAAAGAGACGACGAGTGCCTCGAAGCGTGCCGTCCGGTGTGTATTTATTTAATCCTGTTACATGTGTTTTAAACAAGATGCCTTATTTTAATATTTTCTAACATCAGTTGTTATCTGTTTATAGTTTGGATATCGTTAGCAAAGCGACTGATGTGTGCTATTGCAAGATCTATTGCGGATCTCCACGGTACGTTTATACTGCATTAGAAAAAGTTTTAAACAACAATGGTTTATTTAGATATTTTTCTAATAACATGCTTTATCTGTTTACAGTTTAGGATACACACCGCGGCGCTTTGGACGTGTCTTTAAAAAAAGAGAAAAATCAGAGACTTTTGGACTTCTCTGGGGACATTTAAACAAATGTAACAGCTTGGATTTTACATATTTCGGATACTGAAGATCCATGTTTGAACTGTACACAGAGCTTGTCGCTTTTTAAAATCACTGGGGTAAATGGCGTGTTAAATTGTTTTGCTGTTGTTTTAAACTTATGTTCTAAATACCTGTTGGTTTATGTTTTCATCGTTTATATAATCAGTTTTTTATACTCATTTGTAGAGTTTTTTCACTGTTTTAAATATTTTGTTTGTTTTGATATCTTTGTTTTTATACTCGTTATATTTTTTGTTTAGTTTTATAGTGTTTACATTGTTTGATTATTTGAAAATTTTGGTTTACACTGTGATTCTGAACATTGTGGTAAAAAATAAGTAAAATGGCCCAAAAACGTTATTCCGACTTTGGTTGTGACCAGGCGAATAAAATTATAAGGCGCGATGAATCCGCGGCCGATCAATCTGATTTCGCTGATTTAATAAATACAGTGCGTTCCCTTTCACATGCCCCGCCAGACCCGAGTATGGCCTTAGATCAGGAGACTTTAAACATGCATCAAGTTTTTGAGATTCCAGAAGCTGGTTTTATAAATCAGCAGATTGAACCTGGAACTTCAGATACTGGTTTCATCAATAATCAAAATGAACCAGAGGTTCCATGCGATGATATAAACGACCATCAGGTTCTCGATGGAGCAGCTGCAGCCGAGAATGTAGATGTTCAACAGGTTTGTGAGGGGTCGGATGACCCCCATCATAATTCTGAAATGGCTGATATGGGTCTAACGCCCGACGATGTTGAGAGATTTGTAAGAGACGGGGGTGAATTTAATGGTTATACCATCGTTCCTCGTACAAGATTCAACAGTCTGGAAATACGCAGGAATATAAATCTGAGGTCAATAGCTTCTACAGATATGGCCTCGTACGTTGTGTTTTGGATGGTGTTCTGAATGAAATAGTCTCTCTATCTAGAATATTTGCGGGCCAGGGGGGAATAATACATGTATTATTAAGGGGAGAAACTTTAACATCCGACGTAAATGCGCTGCTTACACCCAAAAGCTTCAAGCTAAGATTTCTCGACAGCTTCTCATTTCTTCCAATGCGATTATAGCGTCTCTGCGTTCACAGATCAGCTTGAAAAAATCATGCAAAGCAACACAGACGTGTGTGTTGATGACAATCTGTTGTTAAATGTGTCTATTGTCAGAAACAAAAACGGCGGCGCTCGCAGAAAATTCCGCGATCTAGCACACAATGAGGTAATAAAAAGAAATAGAATGAATCTTTTTTGCCCTACTAATATGTCTGACAAGCTATGCTTCGCACTTTGTCTGGCACACTTTTTGAATCCCCAAAAAACAGACCCAGAATTAGTGCCCATAGCTACTGCCATGCAAAATTCCGCTGGATTTTCAATCCAATACATGATACGATTTAATGACGTCACCTTGTTTGAAAGATTGCTAAACATCAAAATTTTAGTTTTCCACAGATCAAGCACTGGTGCGTTGGAAAAATACATGACAAAAAATAAGCCCCACTACAAGACGGCGTTTCTCTATCTGTCCGATAGTCATTATTTCTTGATAAAAAAATTGAAAGCCTTTATCGGGTGCAAGCACGTCTGTGACTATTGCTACAACGGCTTTTCTAATAAAAGAGATCACAGATGCAGATACGCCTGTGACATATGCAATGCCCGCGACTGCTACAAGCACCCAGCGAAGACGATACACTGTGGTGATTGTTTGAGGTACTGCAAATCAGAATATTGTTATGAAATGCATAAAAAGCCAGCACTGAGTCACAGTTTGCCCAGTGTGACGTGACCAAAAACTGTCCGACATGTAATCGGCGCTATTACATTAGCGGTGACAAGCCAAAGCCGCACAAATGCACGCCGGAGAAGTGCTTGCATTGTGGCATGGAGTTGACACCCGATGGGGCTCATCAGTGCTTTATTCAGCCCTTAAGGCTTGAGACCCCCAGTGAGAAATACATCTTCTATGATTTTGAGACGTGTTACGAGGGTGGTAAGCATGTTGCAAATTTTGTATGTGCCATCACTTTTGCGGGTGAAGAATTCACAGCAGAGGGCACCGATTGTGTCGCACAGCTCGTGCAAAGATTCAGACACCCTAGGTACACCAACTACACGTGGATAGCTCACAATGCTTCTAGCTTTGACAATTTTATACTTTTGGAATATTTCACAAAAGGGGGTCTCCCTCTTAAAATTACGATGCAAGGCTGTAGATTGATATTAATGTTTGACAAAAGCTTCAAGCTAAGATTTCTCGACGGCTTCTCATTTCTTCCAATGCGTCTAGCCAAGACTGCATCTGCCATGAACTTGACCTGTGCAGAGAAGGGCTATTTTCCACACCACTTTAACAGGGTGGAAAATGAAAACTACATAGGTCCATATCCAGACAAAAAAAATGTATGGATATGACACAATGTCAGAGAAGGAAAGGGAACAGTTTGACGAATGGTACAAGACTGTAGAGTGTAAAGTATTTGACTTTAAAAAAAAGCTGGCTCTTTACAGCAAGAATGATGTTGTTTTGTTGAGAGAGGCGTGCATGAAATATCGTGATGAGTTTATACAATGCACAGCACTTGACCCCTTCAGATACACAACTCTGGCATCGTGCTGCATGGCCGTGTACAAGACTCATTATCTGCAGAGAGACACCTTAGCGTTGACGCACACAGGCGCCTACCTGACTAAAAACAAGGCCTATTCAAATGCCTCCAACGAATGGCTTGAATATGTCAGCCATTCGCGCGGCGTCGATGTCCAGCACGCGTTAAATCGTGGCGAGATGTCGTTCGGATCCTACCATGTCGATGGTTATTACGTCATTAACAATATTCATAACAATAATAATGAAAGACACGCTCTGGAATATTTAGGGTGCATGTGGCACTCGCATTCTTGCAAGCTTAATGAATTTGACATTCATCCTTTGACAAAATTGACGCATGCTGTACACAGAAGACAGCATGAGGCGAAAATGGAGGTTTTGGAGAAGGCGTATGGGTTGAATGTCGCGGTGATGTGGGAGTGTGAATGGAACGCTGCTAAGCAGTCTGATCCTGACGTAATCACCTTTATGGCCACTTACACGCACCCCGAGAGACTGAAACCCTGCGACGCTCTATTTGGAGGTCGCACTAACGCGTACAAGCTCTATCATAAAGCCGCTGAAGGTGAGAAAATCAGATATGTTGATTTTACAAGTCTGTACCCCTTCTGTCAGGCCAAGAAGTGTTACCCAATAGGACATCCCCAGATAACTTTAAAGGACTTTGAACCCCTTGAAAATTATTATGGGCTTATCAAAGCTTCAGTTCTGCCCCAAGAAAACTGCTGCACCCCGTGCTCCCATACAGAGCCAATAACAAACTGAATTTCCCTCTCTGCGCAACCTGCTGTGAGGAACAGAATCAGTCTACCCCCTGCAATCACACAGATGAGAAGCGCATGCTTTCAGGGTGTTGGGTCAGCCTCGAGCTGTTAAAGGCTATCGAGAAGGGTTACGTCGTGACAAAAGTGGATGAAGTGTGGCATTTTCCCCAATCCTCAGAGACCTTGTTTTGTAAATATGTCAAAACATTTTTACAATACAAGCAAGAGGCCAGCGGGTACCCCGCACACGTAGTGACAGAGCAGGACAAAGAGGCATACATTGCTGATTACTTTGAGAAAGAGGGGATAAAACTGAATCCTGATAAGATAAGCCTTAACCCTGCGAGGCGATCTATCAACAAGCTGTTGTTGAACAGTTTGTGGGGGAGTTTTTCTATGTGAGATAATCTGCCTAAGACTGTGTTGCTTTCAGATCCGGAAGAGTTTACGAGATACATTTTTGGCATGGCATACGAGATTAAACACTTTTCGTTTGTGTCAGACAAAGTAGCTCTAGTGCAATGGATCCATCCGGATGGCAAAGGCGCGCGCACGCGTGACATAAACATATTTCTCGGCCCCTTTACAACAGCCCACGCGGGTCTAGAATTGTATGACCTTATGGACAAGCTGAATGAGCGTGTACTTTACAGCGATACCGACAGCGTGATTTTCACGTCTAAAGCCGCCGACTGGGATCCTCCGCTGGGGCCGTATCTAGGTAATTTGACTGATGAAATTGGGGATGATGATTTTGCGGTCGAGTCTGTGTCGTGCGGTCCAAAAACATATGCCTACCGCACCGCAAAGGGGCGCACGGTCCTAAAGGCCAAAGACATTGTGCAAAATTATACAAAGTCACAAATTATGACATTAGACACGCTGGTTGATCTTGTCCATGTTAATGAGGGTGATCCTGACAGACACGTGCTAGCCTCTGCTGACAGCATTGTGAGGAATAAAAGACACCTCACGCTCCACAACAAAACAGTTGTGAAGAAGTTTAAACTCGTATACAATAAACAAAGAAAAGCTGACGACCTATCCGTATGGATTTTGATAACGTTTTTGGGCATAAAGGTGTACGGGATGCTAAAGGCCATGACTTTAGGCTACAGCATCCCTTCTCTTTAATTGTAGCAGGACCATCCAACAGTGGGAAATCAATCTTTGTTAAGATGTTGTTGGAAAATGCTGTAAATTTGATTTCTGAAAAGATTGAGAATATTGTAATTATATATGAATGTTGGCAAAAAATGTATGAAGAAATGTCAAAAATGTACACAATTAAATTCATTGAAGGGATACCACAGACTCTGAATGATGGTCATTTGTTTCCTGTTAATAAAACATCTCTGCTAATTCTAGACGATGTCATGCGTGATGCTTCTGGAAACACCGAAGTGGAAAAGGCATTCACTCAGTATGTACACCAAAGAAACTTGAGCGTTATTTATATTGTACAGAATTTATTTTGCCAGGGAAAGTCGAGCAGGACTATAGCTTTGAACACAAATGATCTAATTCTTTTTAAAAAACCCTGAGACACAAATCAGGTCATGGTTCTAGCCAGACAGATGTACCCTGGAGAAACAAAATATTTTATGGAGGCTTACAAAGACGCGACCAGTCAGCCTTTTTCTTTTATTTATGATTGACTATAAAGCCAAAACACCGGAGCTGTATCGTCTCAGAACAGATTTGCTTTCACCGCATCCAGTGGTGTACGTCCGGAAAAGAGAGGGAACATGCAGGAATATGCAGACATATCGACCAAATCAGCTTGAAACTGCATGTCTATCCCGTAAACAATCACTCTGTTTCTTTTGTATTTAAGAGGAGCCTGTCTATGTAATGTGTAGGCATTTTTTTATCAATCATATATTCAGCAGCTGTTGCGACAACATCATAAACATTAAATTGTGGATTCTTTAAAATCATAGCAATGCATAAATCAATTACATATGTAGACATTGTGATTACATCGCCTATGTAAAAATTATCATTACTTTTATACATCAAATCTAGAGTTTTTTTTAATAAAAATACAAGGTTGCTCTTCGGCATTAACACACATCTAAACCATGGTATCCCATGACGTAGCAATATCTCGCAGATCAGACATTTGTTATTTGAGACTGGACACACTTTTGGTGCTGCTTTCACAAGCATCAGGTTTGAAATCAGTGCCAGTTTCAAGAGATATCACGCTACATAAGAGATTAACCAGTTCCTGTTTATAATGGTTTTTAAACATATTTTTAATCAGTCCGGTAAAACACAGGTTCCCCATCTGAAAATCGATGTCAGTTCAATCTCAGCAGATTTTACTCCAGGAGTCCACACAATTGAAGACAAGTTTCTCACAATTCTCATCGACTAGCTCATCTGTAATATCTTTCAGCTTAGCCAACACGTAAGGTTCAGACCTTAATTCACAGAATAGCGTCCACAGCACCTTGGATCCTCGGGGGATGAGATTTCAGGCCGATCTGGTTCAGAGCTTGTACGATGATGTGTTTAAACTCCGGTTTAAACAACATACTGGTGAAATCTTCATAATTAAAGTCAAAGTAATAGGGCGTGGGTTCATAAAGACAGCCGTGTTGTATTTGGCTAGGGTGGTTCACTTTACAGCCATAGCATTCACGCTTCATCTTTGAGCCGACGGCGCTTCCCAGAAAGGATGCAACAATGGCCTTTATTAGCTTAAAGCCAGCGACGGCGATACATCCGTCCACGCCGTCCTCTGATGCTCCGTGCGCGGCTGCGGCGATGTTACAGCTACGCATCTTGCCGGTCCCCGCCATGCTTCCACCGGGGTCAAACATTTTAACCCTTACGGCATTGTATTGGTCACGCATCTTGCACCATCTAAACATTTTGTCAATGTGTGCAAAAACATCTCGAAGCATTGCAGATCGTAGTGGTTGTTGTGCTCATCCTCCGGGATAGGCCATGTATACTCAGAAATCTTTGATGCGTCTCTACAGGTGAAAATGTAGACACAATCATCAAGTTTCTTTTTACACTGGTTGGCGACAACACGATAGTGCATCCCCCGTGGCACGCCGTTCCACTCTCCAACGTACAACGGTAGATCTCAAAATCCTTGCACATCTTTCCAGATACTTTTGTAGAACAAGGACCAGTCTTTAGCAGGGAGAAAAATGCATGGATCGCCGTATGCTTGTTTCTCACCAGATTCCACACTGTAAAGCTTTACAGTGCGCAATTTCTTGTCAAACTCGTAGTACCCCAAAGGCTTGTCAGCCATTAGAAATTCATATTTAACCATGTCTTCTGAAACATGTAAAAACTCTGTCAAACGCACACGATGACCCACTCCCCTCTTGGGTGCAAAAGTCACATCCTCATCCATTTCCATACCAGAAGCCGGAGGGGTATTAAACGCGCCAGCCATTGTTCAATGGTTAAGACATTCACTGAAAACCTATAACCTGTTTTAAACAAGCCTATCTTATAACAGCCATTTATACAACACACACAGGCTGTGAAACAGGGAGGGGCGAGACACGCTGGGGCGAGAAGGGAGGGGTGAAAGGGGGACAGAGAAGCACCGGTCATAAACCGGTCATAAACCTTAACAATAAACTTTTTTTTGACAGCAATAAATATGACAACATTCGCGTGACAAAAAACACACACGCTCAGAGGAAAAACAACGCGTTGATTGACACGTCATAAAACACGCACAGACCGGACAGCCGCTGTTTAAAGACCATAAATTACGATTCTCAAAACTAGACACCATGTACACTGCTTGATTGATAGTCCCTCCCACTTGACAGGGGGTCATAAATCAATAAAATTTTGATAATAAGCGCCCTCTACAACTACTACTAACATCATCAACTATTTTAAAACTATCACTGAAAATGTAATTAAAATGTAAAAAGTTTGATTTTGCTGTTTAACATTGTAGCCCGCTGACTTAATTGTAGGAGGCCAAGCAGAAAATGTAGGGGTTCAACTTAAATCAGCCTGCAATGAAAGTTATTCTTAAAATTAACTGTATTTATGACAAATATTTTGATAATATAATATAGACTTATGTCATTATGTACAGTTGATCAAATTTTGAGAATAGGAATTTGAACCAAAATTAATATAATTCTAGGCATAAGGTACCAAATGACATTTTGCAGTACAAAAATTATATAATACGCTACATGATACCTGTCCAATAAAGATGCTGTCTTTAAAAAATATTTATTGAAGATTTAAATAGATTGTTAAAGGTATACATAGGTTCAAAGGTTTAAGACAAAAATACTTTGCAATAAGGTTTCATTTGTTAACTACATTTGTTAACATGAATTAAGCTATAATTTAAATTTCTATAACATTTATTATTTTTAATACATGTAAGCATTGACTTTACTACTACATATGTCAAATTGATAAATTGTATCTGTTCACATTAGTTAATGTAGTATGACCAAACATGAATAATGAACAAATAAATTTCAATTTACTAAGATTAACAACGGTTAAAAACCTATAGGCTATTTAAAACCATGTTGTTACTGTTAGTTTATGTTGCCTTAGCTAATGTTATTGAACAAGACTTGATGCATTGTAAAGTTTCAGCAAGATTTTTAAAATCTGTATAATGTTGTTAAATATGTGAATATACACAGCAGGGAAAATAAGTATTTGACACATCAGCATTTTTATCAGTAAGGGGACTTCTACGTGGGCTATTGACACAAAATGTCCACCAGATGTAGCCATCAAGCCAAATATTGAAATCATACAAAGAAAGAGAACTTAAGAGCAAAGTTCAGAAAAGAGGCTCAAGGAACCTTTAACATTTAAAGACCATTTGTGTTGAAGAATGGCCAAAATCACTCTTGAGCAATGCAGATGACTCGTCTCTTCATACAAGAGACGTCTAGAAGCTGTAATCACCAACAAAGGCTTTTCTACAAATTATTAAATAAAGTGTGTTCAATACTTCCCTGTGTCATTTCACTTTATTTATTATGACTCAACTTGTATACTTAAATGTTCTGATTTCTTTGTATGAATTCAATATTTGGCTTGATGGCTACATTTGGTGGAAATTTTGTGTCAATAGCCCACTTAGAAATCCCCTTACTGATAAAAATGCTGATGTGTCAAATACTTATTTTCCCCGCTTTATAGACCGTTTCAGCAGTAACAACATAAAGAAGCGTCTGTCGCGGTCCGCACGTAACTTCCAGTTAACGCCGCTAAGAATAAATAACAACAAAGTTCTTTAAACGTAGTTTATTTATATAACAAGCAAGAAAACAACACATAGATTACATAGGAAACCAAAACATTTGTTATTTTCGACTAGGCATTTGTTCACAAGATCAGTTTAGCAACTAGTCAGACCATTAAAAAACCGAAACCGAAAGTAAAGTTCGGATCCAGACGTGTATCACGTGCATTCGATGAAACCATATATATATATATATCATTTTTTTTAGGGAATTAACATCTACGTTTTACAACAACACAAAAACATACAGATATAGTTGACACACAAACAAAAATGATAATAATTATAAAATTCAGGCCTGGTGCAGGCAGGACCTTTGTTGCATGAACAATGTTGGATATTTTAGATTTCACAGCATCTTTGTCTTCCGACCGAATAGCAAAGAAGATGGTCACACCATTTTCAATTATTATGTTAAATGAATGTTGTTCAACTGATCCAGACTCTTGAGGTGAGACTGCAGACGTGTTGACTAAAGAAGCATCGCTGAAGTTCAGACGAAGCATTTCATGGTCATTGCTCCATCTGATTTCGTAGGATTTAGCTTGAAAGAAAGAAAATATGTCATGAATGATGGGCCGTTGAATGAATACGTAATGTTCCCTACTTTATGAGCAGGTTGTTATCGCAAAATAAGCCCCTTCAGTCTGATTCAAGATCCTGATCACACTGACGGGGCTTATTTCTGCAATAACAACCTGCTGCCTATACATTATCCCTTACATACCACGGTTAAAACATTGCTTGATGGTTATTTTAAGATATTTGACAGATTAGATGTGCATTTATAAAAAAATAATTTCTCAACCAATCAAAATAAAGCATTCAACATCCCATTGTTATACATATAAAAGTAATTCATATGCAGATAGCAGACTACAAAGTTTCTGTATTTTTATTTCAGCACTAAAGACTAAGTTTAATCATTTCAAATTTTATTTCTCAAACATTATTATAGCAAAATCTACTCTACCTGTTCCCAGGTCAAGATCCTCCCCTGGAGCCGTCCAGATGAGAAATACAGTGTCTTCCTTGATTTCAGCTTTAAGATCTGTGATTTTGTTAGGAGGGTAATTTGGTGGTTTTGCTCCTGAAACGAAAGACACCTCAAAACTTTCTCCAGTGGCTGTTCTGGTAAAGTTTCCTACCACAAGTGGTTGTTCTTTAACTGGAGGCTTTGGCAGGTTCAGCTTCACTTTATCTGAAAAAAAGGAAACATTTGATTTCTATGCAAGTAACTTTTCTCTCAAAGCCTGTGTAGCTAATTCTTACAGATATATACAGATATATAAAGCGAGTTTATAGACATTAAAAATCAAATTGGTTCACATTATGCTTTGCAGTATAATTAGATTTCTTGCAGAATTGGGTATGTCTGATATGGATACCCACGAAATTTGGATTAAATTGATAAAAAGTTTCTAATTTTACAGGAAACTTTGTGCTGCACGTCTTATATTTAAAAAAAATTGATGATGCAGTTTTGGGGACAAGATGATAGCCAATGTGAATTGCGGAAGTCATAAGCTGTATGGTACATTTGAGATATAAGAACTGAGAAGTTAAGGAAATATTTGTTAAAGCTCTCCAAAATTTTCATATTTTAATATTTGATCTCTTTCAGAATTTCTTTAAAGGGGACAGAGAATGAAAAACCATTTTACCTTGTCTTTGTTGAATAATGGTAGTCTACCCGCATTCACAAACATACAAAAAGTTCTAGACATTCTAAACATCTCAGTCTCATAGAAATTCCTCTTTTAGAAATGTCAGCCAGAAAACCGCCCAATCTGAAAAACTGATGCTTATGACATCACAGGCATCTCCCTGCCCCATCACTTTAAAATAATTGGCTAGATTTTTAGAGTGGCAGCAAAGTCAGCCAATCAGTAATGAGATTGCAAGTTAAGCCAGTAGGGGGAGCCGAATAGGTGCAAAACCACTTGTTTAAATTCCCCCACCCTAATAGAGCTATCTGAGAGAGGTTTTTAGGAAGCTTTTAAGGCATTACAGACCCAAACAAAAACTTTTTTATCTACATGTCACATCACAGAACAAGGATAAATACCCTGTTCAATCATTCTATGTCACCTTTAAACATGCATTTAGTATACATATACAATACAAGCTGAGATGTTCAGATGACCAATGCAAGACTTTTATTTGATGATTTTGTTTGTTGAAGAAAAAGAATGATGACTGACTGTAAACTGAGTCGGTCTACTGTATGTTTACTGTATTCTGGCATCAGTTATTGTGTCAGTATAAGCACCACATGACTGCCATATTGCCCTGCGCAACATGAACAACAATTACTGATCGCCCCTTTAAGATCTGAAGTTTTTCAGTTTTAAGTTAAATAACACTGGTTTACCATTCACCACGTCACTCTTCCTGTGGAGAGTAAACCTGGCTTGTCCATCTTTATTCCTCACTCGCACTTTCAAGCTGCTTCTACCCTTCACTAACTTTGTGAAATATCTGGAATAGATCCCATCATCTTTGAAAGCATCAGCTCCTGTAAAACATGTTAATTTGTTTATTTACATTTTAAAAAGAGTGTATGCATAGGAAAAGAATGATGGGTAATTTACCTGCACCATTATCCAGGAGTTGTATTATCTCTGGGGCCCCAGTTTCAGGTTCCAGTGTGGCCCACACCTCAGCATTAACTATAGATCTGTAATTCTGACTAACTTCAGCAAACACAATCATGGGTTTACTGCCGTTACTAACCTGTTGGTTAACATGAGCTTTGACAATGATAGGAGGAACATCAGCATGTGCTGCTTGACTGGTTGAGGTTATTGTCAAAGACTGAGATTTTCCACTCAGAATACTGTACTTCCAGTCACCAGGCTACCCAATACAAAAAAAAGGGAAATCTTTAGGACTTTGTCAAAACACACATTACCAATGATATACCTTAATGGTTAAAAGTTTTGTATTGTATTATAGCAGCACAAATGTTTTCTGGCTGATGGTTTGAACTATAAACTTAAGTCATATACAATGGTCCAAAAATGGTCCTGATAGATAGGTGTTACTGGGGAAGTATGTGCCATTTGCTGAAAAATAAATTTGGTACCAATATGGTACATTTTAGAGGTACTGTACTAATATGTACATCGGAGGTACTAATATGAACTCTTTAGGTACTCAGGTAAAGCCCCAGTGACAGCCCACATGCGGAGACAATCATAACTATTTTTCTTTTATTGATCACTTGATCACTGTAAAATTATTGTTTTAGGACATTATTGGAATTAAGAAATTTTACTTTAATTTTACAGTTTTTATTTGGAACCCACTGCTGAAAGTCATTTGACATTTTTTTACGATTGTTTTTTTCTGTCAATGTACTGTAAAAGTCATACCTCTGCAGTTCCTGGAATTTTTAGTGTGATTGTCTTTGCTGTTGTATCTGAAATCATATCTCTCAAACTGTAGATGTACCCACTTGGCGACTGTATGTAACCAGTAGGTAAACTGCTTTCAAATATGATTAAAAAGCTGGTTTTGTTACCAACAGTCGAATCCACTGACACAGTTCCATTAAACCAGCCAGCTGTTTTTATTCCAATACTCTCGAGCTGTAACCAACAAAGAAAATAAGCACATTAACACACATAATATTAGACTGGATTCTCACTTAAGACCTTGATGTCCAATTCCGATTTTGTGCCCCATGAAAGAAAAATATCAAAATCGAGTTACTTGAAACAAAAAACTGTATACACAACAACGCTCTCTAAAAGATTTGGGTTTACATGGATCCGCAGACTATTAAATCCTCTGTATTATGTATGCCAGGCCAGTAGATGGCGTTGTTATCTTGTAAAGCAGGGGTCTCCAACGCGGTAGCCCGCACAGTCTCAACTTTAATATTTATTTATTACATATTTTTACATTTGCTTGGCTTGGTTTATGTATGTTTACATTTAAAAAAATAGTAAAACATATCAACAAGTAAAATAAAATAAAACCAACAAGTAAAAAAAACGTTTTGAGTAGATAATCAAAAAGTAGCCCTCCAGATTGTTTTATTCATTGTGGTAGCCCTTGCTCACCAAAAGGTTGGAGACCTCTGTTGTAAAGTAACACTACAAGCCTGCACACATACGCATTCATCATCTACAAAGTGATAAATACATTGAGCAGATAGACGATTATTACTGCAAGTGACCATCCCTATATTTTGTAAACTGTTGGAGAAGCGTTAAAAAGATATAGTATCTTGAGCAGCACAAACGCAGCCCTGTAGGGGCTCTGTTGTTTTGTTTATACTTGTGCATGCCTATAGACTGAAACACATGCGCATAACTAATCTCAAAATACTGATCGGTCACAGCTGTGTCGCATAAGTCAGTCACTTGTGCACATTTTTTACCAGTCCCCAAAATGCATAATTATTTTTCCTTATTCTCTCTTTATCTTTTATGTCAGGAGCGTACACAGATAGATCGAACAATCAATGTAAAATTATATATTAAAATTAAAACACATTAGCACCCTCTCATGACATAATAAAATGGGTTATGAAGAATGTTTTATCAAACCTGAACTGGTTCTTTTGTGTAGTCTCCAGTTGGTATTGTAAGTGAAGCAAATGCATCCACTAACATATTGGAGGTTAAATCATCAGTGGCTATGATAAATTTCCCTCCTATTTTCAACATGAAACATATAGGAGAAATTAGCATTGGATAAACTCACACTTATATAAACTGACACTGACAGGGATATATGTTATACTTATTAATGTGTTGAACAACACCTATGCTTGAGTCTCTGTGTGAACTTTAAATGTTTGTGCTGTGTCACTTACCAGTATTGTCTGCCATTTGCCTCAGAGCCTGGGCAGCGGATGTACCCAAAGCTATCGTGTGTATAATGGCACCACTTCCTATTGCACCTGGAACACAAGTATTGAGGTCGTCCGATGCCTCACCATCAGTGAGAAAAATCATCTCATCTCCTAATGCATCCAAATTGTCCTCTCTAAGTACCTGATGGTTTTGAAAGAGATACAGATCACTGACATTGAACATTTATACTTTACACATCACCAACAATACAGAATGTATATGAATACAACTAACAGGGCACCTCTAAGCCTTTAAAGAGGCCTTTACAGATGTATGTCCCTCCACCTGCTGTGGTTGGCAATGATTTGATCAGCTCCATTCTTGTGGTCTCATTTTCAATACGAGTCAATTTTTTAAGAATGGAAGCTTCACTGCTAAAGGTTACGATTCCAACATAGGCTTGATCTTCAATGATGTACTGCAGGAAATGTGTGGCGGCTTGCCACTGTCGACGAATCCTAGAGCCCTTGAAAATAAATATAAATTAAATGTATACTGTATAAATATTTATCATTTAAAAAAATAACGAATTACATTTTTATTTTAAATTTCAATTTTATCAAATATTTTAAAAGCAACCTGATAGTACAAACCTGAATTGTTGAGAATAAAAACATTTTCAACAGTAAGAACACAATAAAAATGAAATTAAATCAAATAAGAATAATATCATTTTTCATCATAATGCAACAGCATTAGCAGCGGGACAAAGGAAACAAGTGTTACTTTCGTCCCAACAGGATCTCCTCACATTTAAACTCGATTTAGTTTTATTTTGAAAAACTCTGAGAAGTCAAACTTCAGGATGTGTTAGAGCACTAAATAACCTGGGCCGGGTTTCCCAAAAGCATCGTAAGGCTAAGTAGATCGTAAAAACGATCGTACGAATCATCTTAGAATTACGGGCTGTTACCCAAAAGCTTCGTAACTTAAGTTGCCCTTGAAAATCATCGTAGATCTACGAGTGCTCTGGAGTAATCGTTCATTCATAAGTGCATCGTAAGACAACAGAGTCATACAGGACAACCAGCAAATTGCACTCCTGCAATGACGATAATGTAATGTTTTAAATGTTTATTTATTTATTGGGTTCTTCTTAGTTTATTTTATTTTATATTAAATATATAATATAATATATTTAAAATTCAAATGAGAAATCAAATTTAAATGACTAAACATACATTAATAAAGAAGGAAAACGTATTTTGTACAAGTTGGTAAAAGTTTTTTGTATTTTGGTAAAAGTTGGTATAGCAAATTGATAAACGGTTCATACCGATTGCTGCTATAATTCATCTATACATTGTTTTGAAGGGAAATGGCATCTAATTAAAGAAACCAAATAAATATTTACGGTATAATGCAATAATCCATAATAATAAATAAACATAGATAATAAACAACAAATAATAATAATAATAATAATCTAAACTATAATAGAAATGCAGAAGGCATTTCGCAGTGGGACGAGTCCTTACTAAATACAGAAAATAATATTTAATAAATTATTAAAACACTTAAAAAGTCATTGAACAATAATGAAAACATATTATTAAAAATATTAGTGCACATCGGCTGAAGATCATTAGCCTAAACAAGCTTCTGCTACAAATTCGAGTCATTCTATTGGTGACATTTTAGCACTTGACAAATGGATAGCGACTCGTAAGTAGCACTTAAAACCCAGCTGCGAGCGATCGTTTTACGTGCATCTTTGGGAAACGCACGTAAATGAACAACGAATGTTCGTTAAGTAGCTCGTAGAAAGCCCTCTTAAGTGCTAAGTTCAATCGTTATCGGGAAACCCAGCCCTGTAGATTGATCAGTAACACGTAAGAAAAAATGACTTGCTTATTATGGTTAAAAACAGCTTTCTGGACCTACACATGCAAACCGATGACAAAATAACACGGTACTTGTCAGCTCTGTTAAGGGTTGCGTGCTAAAGATGCTGTCAGTTTGGAATCCAAATGTAGTCAGGGCTCGGAGAAAATCACTTTGTTACTTTCTTCCTTTGTTACTTTCACCCCGATTCTCCCCTAATACTGCAACGTATATGTAACGTAACGTAATTATAAGTTAAGCTAATGTCAGCTGACTCCCAAGGGGTAAAAAAAACCTCATATAAGAGAAAAACCCATGGGAAACTAATATTTGTTCCAAAACTAGATTATTCCATTTTTTTTTGTTTATTATTACGTTATCATGTTTTTATTGTGTTTTATTGTGCTACTTAGCTGTATTTTTTGTTATAAAGGCATAAATCAACAGTTCTATTTGTATTAATTGGAATGCAAAAAAAAAAAAAAGAGATTATCTTGTTTTGGAACCAAACTCTTCCTATTATAAAAATGTATCTGAATTAAAAGTTTTAATAATTTAAAATAAAAGTTACGTACTGCCATGCTTCCTGAGACATCAAGGATGAGACAAACAACACGCTTCATTCTCTGTACAACAGTGAAAGATGGTGCTGGTGGAGGAGATTGCAGCGGTTTCAGAGATTGAAGGGCGACACTGTCCACAGAATCCTCAAATATTACTGTCCATGTAGCTCTGTTACCACATTTCTCATTTTGTAGGTTTGGGGATGCAGCGTTGTGCTTATCTTCTCTGCAAAATGCAACTTCCTGGAAAATATGGTCATATTTCCAGGTTTATTGCAGATATAAAAACTTTTTTGCATTTTCAAAAAGTAATATGGTTATCATTAAAAATGCTGTAGTTATGCAGCTGTTTGTCAGTAACTTATTGTAGATTTAAATGTTTTTGTACTGAAACAACAGATTGTTAAAAATTAAATGAACATTAAACATGTTTGTCTTTAAAGAATAAAACTATTAAATAACAGCAATGCAAAGCATTCTGGGAACCAGAAATCCTCATCAATTTTCTGTTTTTCCTTCAGATTGGTTCCCAAAATAATTAGCATGAGGCTGTTATTTTAATTTAATTTTTTGTAAAGACTTGCGAATGTTTAATGTTTATTTCACTTTGAACAAACTGTTGCCAGTAAATCACATACATTTAAATCTACAGTAAGTTATTTGC
This sequence comes from Misgurnus anguillicaudatus, assembly GCF_027580225.2. NCBI lineage: Eukaryota > Metazoa > Chordata > Actinopteri > Cypriniformes > Cobitidae > Misgurnus > Misgurnus anguillicaudatus. Next base: position 13,975,168 of record NC_073360.2, on the reverse strand, counting down.
AAACAGTTGCCAGTATTCCTGTACACTGTAAACAATGTTTTGCTATAAAGTTGACATATTTTAACTATATTTTATAAGTTATAATAACTCCTCTCTAGTCAAGATAAATAATAGTAAGTTGAAATGACTTGTAGCTGATAAAAAAAATGAAAGCAGCAAATTTTTTACAGTGTTTTTCTACTGAATTTTTTAACAGTGTACACATTATGTTATCATAGCAATTTAAATGAAATCTTCAGGTGAAAATCTTTATGTCTGTAACACTAAAAATGTACTAAACTTTTTGACCACGACTCATATTTGTTGTCAAATCATGCATGAACCCGCACTTGGTAAATATATTATGGAGCTTTTTGTGTTTTGATTTTTGTTTGGACTACTATACCCACCTCTGAATGCTGGCCTGCGATGTGTTTGCTACATCTATAAATAAACAAGAAGACAATGCTGGTCATACTTCATAAACAGCAGCAACAATGTTTTATTTGTAATGAGTTAATGGTTTATGACCTTGTAGCCTGAACTCCATTAGAAAAATAGGATGGATTTTCTTCATTGTAATCATCGTAGACCCCCCATCTCAGATGAGCCCATTCATGCACCAAGACCCTTCCTACAAACAAAACAATCCAGCTAATGAAACAAGACTGCTGCATAAATGTGTAGTTGTTTTTATAATACCATGATAAATGTTAACATTAATGACCTCTTGAGCCATAGAAGTGTTTGAGATCATCATTTAGGAAAAAGTCTGGAGTGAAGTGAATGTACTCATTCTCCGATCCACAATCTTCATACTGCTTTGTGTACGGAGCATCACCATATCCTGGATTAGCTTTATCAATTCTTATGCCGGCCTGCGTATGATGCAAAAATTTCATGTAAATTAAGTGATTTAACATTTTGTACAATTACGACTAAAACATGTTTTGTACCTTCTCGTAGGATTCTGTTGTGGCTTTGGTAAAATCCTTACTGCTCCAATGAGGTGGAACTAGTATTGTTACTTTTCCAAAATAGACCATGTTGTCCATTGCTTCAAACAGATGCATCGAACCTTCAGTGAACATGTCCTGTCCAGATAAATGAGAAAACACTTCCAATCTTGTTCTCCGCTTCGTGCTGCATTACCACCTTGGTTGTGCATTATTTTCAAATAATTCAACAGCCCATTTTTCCTTGCACAAGTATTACACCTATTATTTTTATCATACTGAACAGAATTTTAAAATGTAACTAATACATAACAGCCTCTAAAAAGAACAGATAAGGTGCAAAAATCTGTATATTCACCTTTATTCTCTCAATAAGTGTGTTGTCCTGTGGTACCCCTGAACTGATCGCAACCACAATATCAGTGTATCCATTTCCCTCCAGTTTGATTCCAGTGCAGGAGGATGACAGGAGCATCAAGCACAAGACAATGAATCTTGAATCCATTGCTGTAGATTAACTATACTTGCCGTATTTTAGGTGAAGATCAGCACAAATACTGTACTTATAGGCCTCAACACCCCTCCCACCCAAGGTGTAAGAAGTTTCAGAATGACGTAGAAAAATCTTAATCATCTACAGAACAGATCGTTTTACATAATTCGGGCATTGGCACGGGTATCTGTATTCCTCAATTTCTTCACTTTATTTCTCTTTCCTCTTTTTCTCCTTCCGTTTAGTAATTGGCTCTTACCTCTAAGGCATTTCCCATTTCTTTGAAGTATAACTGGTAACACTTTCCAATAAGGTTGTATTTGTTAACTAACATGCGCTAACAATAAGCAATATAGTTTTACAGCATTTAATAATATTTGTTAATATTAGTGGGTTCATTGTACATTAACCAATGTTAACATTAGATTTGAAAAATGTATTAGTAAATTGTGAAATTAACATGAACTAAGCTTTATAAATCCTGTAGAAGTATTGTACACTGTTAGCTAATGCACTAATGCATTGATAACAAATACAACCTTATTAAAACAAAAATGATAGAGATTCATTTCTACAATTTTAATTTATTAAGAATAAGTAACATTTAAAAAAGTGTAGAATCATTCTCCTGAATTTACATATTGTATAATACATTTTGTAAAGAGTGCTTTGCTAAAAGTCAGGGGTGTCCAAAGTCAGTCCTGGAGGGCTGGTGTCCTGCAGAGTTTAGCTAAAACTTCCCTCACCACACCTGCCTCAAAGTATCTAGGCTGTTTCTCAATTCTAAAAACGCAAAGAACGGACTTGCGTTCTCGTGGAGATTGGCGACCTTGGAAGAACGAACTCAGAAGGTCGCAAGAACACAGAACGCACTTGTGAGATTTGAGATGCGTGCGATCTTCCTGTTGGTCACTTGACCTCCCCAGATTTCAGCGTGCAAGTCTTCACTCGATGCATCCTCGATATCAAGAACACATCGGGGTATTTTCATGTGTCCTCTGTACTTGTGTTCTTGAAAATTGGAATTGAACTTCGACGGTTAATAATGACGTAGCAGGACACAAGGATGCAAGATCGCTGAAGAACGCATATTGAGAAACAGCCCTCTGCCTAGTAAGACCTTGATTAGCTGGATAAGGTGTGTTTGATTAGGGTTGGATTAAAACTCTGCAGAGACACCGGCCCTCCAGGAGCATGAGTGGACATCCCTGCTAAAAGTTCAACTAACCTAAGGAACCAACCAAACAACTGTAATGAATCATTTAAAATCGCGAACTAACCCATTTCAACTGCATCTACAGTATTTTCCATTAACCACCCTGTTCATCAACACAATTATGTGGGCCCCATATGGGTTATACATGGGCTACAGGGGTACAGAGTGGACATGGGCTCAAAATGGGCAACATATCTGGGGCTCATTTGGTTCAACCTAGTAGGTCCCATATGGGAAAACCCAGGTTGGCTAGTTGGGTCACTAATGGGAAATAAATGCATGAGTGCTAAATGTAATATGGCTCATTTTGGTTTATCAGGTTATACAATTACATATAGGCTGATTATGGTACAGGCCCATTTAAAGAATTTGGATTTGTATTGTTTTGACACTTGGACTAATTTTAAAATGTTAATCAAAATCTAAAATTTCCAACATAAAATTTTAAGAGAATTAACAAAATGATCAAAAATCAAAGTGAAACCAAAATGAAAAGTACTTCCAGTGGATGCAGTACTACTTCTTTCAATTTCAAAGAGAAACATGTGGCTTGGCAATTATGCAACCAAGCAAACTCTATGTTCAGCATATTTGAAAATGCCCTCTTTTCTTCCTTCTTATCCAGAGGGTCTAATCCACCATAACACAAAGCAGTCATCTCAGAAATTCCTGGCCAGAATAGTCACTAAAATAGGTCTTGAGTTTTTTTGTAAAGGTCCTTCAGATGAAACTATGAAAATACCACAAGTGGTGCATTATGCCCTTGTCCCAGCACTGGAAATGGTTACTTGCTTGCAGTACAAATGGCTACTGGGCTTCATGGCTGCTAAACAAACATGCTGCCATTTAGCGGTTATGTTTACATGTACAGAATTTTGTTAATCCAACCGAATTTTATACGATTGCAGGTTAGGACAATATAGTTTACATGTACCCTAAACATTGCAAACTGATTGAATGTTTGTTTACATGTACACTGAATTTTATATAATCCGAACCAAACGTCTGCACAACCGCACAGCCAGAGTTGCCAGATTTGTGTATCAAAACCATCCCAATGGACACTTACAACTAGCCCAAAAGCATCTCAATGATTATTCACAGCCCAATTACAAACAAAATTCTTTCATCTTTATCCCGAAGAAAAAAATCAACTCTTAAAAATGCTTAAGCAGTTTATTAGTACCCCAAATCTGAAGTCACAGGAGAATAAAAATTAAGTAACACAAAGCCCAAGAATGGTTAAAACAGCAAAAGATTTATGAGCTACACAAATTAGAAAGTGCCTTTAAGGAAATAGTTAAACCATAGAAACATCTATTTCCACAATCAGGGTAATAATAAAGAAGTATTAATTGACTGGAGATGTTGCAAATCTGCCTAAAAGAGGACATGCGTCTATGTCGTTTTAATGCTCAGAAAGGAGAATAATTTAAGTGGACAAAGACTCTCCGAGGATCACAAATAGAGAAATAAGCTGAATCTTGGGATCAGAAAGCTTAAAAAAATAATCAGGAAAAGAGTACCTCCATCACCACAAGTTGACCACCCCAACTTCACTTTCAAATATTTCTCCTCAATGAAGCATGAATTTTTAAAATAAAAGATGAAAAGAAGAAACAATGAAAACTGAACAAAATTATAAATAGAACACTTGTTTTTGACAACTCAAAAGATCAAAGACTTTTTCTATGTACACAAAATATTGTTTAAATATTGTTCACAAGTCTGTCTAAATCTGTGTTAGTGAGCACTTCTACCTTGCTGATTTTATCCATTCACCTGTGTGATATATCAATATGCTAATTAGACAGCATGATTATTTCACAGGTGTACCTTAGGGTGGCCAGTTAGAGAAAAACATTTATTTTATAATGTAATTTCCCTCACACTTTCAATTGTTTTACTTCAATGTAATATGTCAGTGAAACATGTTTTTTTTTTTTGTGTGATTTTTTTATTAAAAAAACAAACATAGATTTGTTGTATTTTTTATAGCTTTCTTTGCTCATATTTACACATACATATATATGCTTTAGGACCAACTTAGTACACGTCATCACAAGTGTGACTAGAGGCAACTTGCTAGATTTTGCCTTATGGTTTGTGCAACGTTGTGATTTAGCATTTAAACAGCTTTCACAAATATCTTTGAAACCGCCAGTCCAATCCAGGCAAAACCACTGTAGGAATTCATATACTGCATCATCAATTTTAATAACATGGTGCCAGACTATGAGGCTGTATCTCCGCAAAGCTTTGACATACTGTAGTTTGTTGTATTGTTTTTGTCTTATTGCTAAATATATATTTTACATGTGTTAATATTTGCCCATACATTTTTCATCCATATATTGCAGAATATTGAAAAATATAAGCACTAGATTCCAGACAGACAGATTTAAAATGCAGCCACACTTCTGCTACTCACACTTCTCCTTTAAAGTTGCAAATGATTTTACAACTGAAAGAAAAACAGAAAGTGGTAAAGCTAAATTTGTCATTGTCCCTGATAAGGGCTGAAGAGAGGGTGCCCTGGCATTAAATAATCCAATAAATACAATAATCTTTTTTTGTATAAGCTTGACATTTACATACTGTAATAACAGCAGAATAACATTTATGGCAGCCCCAACCTTATTGTGGTAAAGAACAGTACAGGTATCAGTATATAATCAGTATAAATGGTGACTTGCTTGCCATCAGCTACTGAAACTGCAGTCTGCGCATAATAATTAAATGAACTAAACCTTTTAATTGATAATATGACATGAAAATTAACAATAACTTATTGTACAACTATGACAATAGCTAGCTGAAAGAACTTAAATAGAACAAAGACTTGAGATTTGACTTGGACTCCACCTCAACGTCACTCTAAACTCACGACTCATGAGGCAGACGGCTCCTGTCTGTAGTTGAGAATCTGACCGACATGACAAGAGATTTACAAGCAGAATTACTTGTGTTCAATATGTAGCTTTTGGCCTGTTGTTTCCAATGAACTTGAACGAGACTTGAACCCCAGAGACTTGATTAAGACTTGGATCTGAGAAACTTGAGAACTAGACTTGTAAACATGTCTGCTGGCCAGCTTCTCTTATTTTTTCTCAAGAGCAGAACATCGGCCTTCTTCCCTTTAACATCCAAGAAGTATTGGCCAGGCAGAGATGGATATCTTCAATCAGTCAACTCTATTTCCCAACTCATCAAACGTCTCTGTTACTGCATGTCAGCCCACTAACAAAGGCTGGGATGACACCTGTTGTTTTAAGGTAAGTTTTTGCTTGTCACACCTGTCAGCTGGAGTGCCCTTGTGCTTCACCAATGGGGACTCCCCACATCACCCAAACTGCCTTACTACACTGCAATGCTCAACTAAGTGACCTACAGAAACACTTGGTATGCAAACTCATATACTGTACTATGTACTGTCTAATAAAAAAACTGAATATTTCAAGGGGCTCTGACTGCAGCACTTGCACTCGCAGACACATGCATTTCCTGGCTGTGATGTCACTTGCATTCACAACCTGGAATCTCTGATGCACTTAGGTCAACTTCGCAACATCACATGCAGTTGACTCATAATGGCGAGTGTTAGAAAACTAGTTCGTTAATTACTGCAGAATGTATTGTTGTCAATATATGCTTCTACATTTTGGTAAAAATTTTCATTTCTGATATTTAAAAATGTTAAGTAATTATACTGGTCTACGAAGAAAATTAGGTATTTAAAAATGATTGTGGTATAAATTTACTTATTTTTTATATTTCTTATGTTATTTTTTCACCTTTTTGCAATGAAATGTAGGTAATAGTGCTGTTGACGTATTTATGTTAATATACTGATGTACTTAATTAAGTGAAATTACAAATAAATTTAGTGTCAATGTAAGCAAATCTGATATCATTCATCTGTCCTGTTCTCGCAGATGCACAAATCCAGTGTCGGCTGATGACTTCTTTTTTGAGGGCGCATGATGCTTTACTTTAAATATAAACAAGTGTCTCACTTGAAACGAAAAAAAAAAATTAATCCTGCGATAAACACAAGGAAAATTATTTTTGTTAAAAACGTGTTTCTTTGCTATGGTAAGTACATTCCAATAATAATTCCAGCCTCCATTGACAACGCGAAAAAACGTTTTCCTTTTTCGCAACTGCAAGTGACGTTGCTGCCAGGAAGTATGTGTCACGCATGTGTCTGAAAGTGCAAGCCTGAGGGCAGTGGTGTGTATACCATTTTGGGGGCCCTATGCAAAGTCCAAGAACCAAGGCCCCCCATGCCCCAGCATTGCCCAAGGTTTTTCAATTGAATTGCACAACAATAATATTCAGTATATAGAATTAAGTGAGATATATATAAACTGGGTTTATTTTGTTTTACACTGCTTACAATAACACTAAATTGATAGTTTGGTATGACAAAAATTATTGGTTTAAAAAAAAGGTTTCGCGCCCCTCTCAGATATATCTTTTGCTTGCAAATGTCTTATAGGATGTACTTAAAACAATGTAATTAATACTGCAACTTCGGTGTCTGACATATTACTAAATAAACTAAATGAGGAAAAAGTGGAAGCATTAGATTATGATTCAGACTGATCTAACAAACTGAACTAACAAACACCAGCAAACAATATTGTAAGTTGGTTATTGCTTGAATTTATGGATGGGAATCACATAACTCTCATGTTCATGTCACAGGTCGGAGCGGACAGGATTCATGTCCAGCCTAAAGAGTGGTTACTGACAACATGGATAAACTGCTCGTAATTGTCATCTCTCTTCAGCCCCGTCCTCTTTCCGCTTCGCTTCCTCGTGATCGCCGGATCAACAGGGCCTTCCGACTCCTTCTTAGAAGGTTTACAGTCTATACGCCCTTGGCATCACACGGCGTTCGGCATTTGGCGTCACACTCTCACCGCATCCCCGCGGCTTCCAGCGTGAGAGGCGGAAACAAGACCGCCCGGAAACGGCTCCCGAGACAACTCTGCTCTACTAAGACTAAGATTTTAGACATGATTTAAACCCCTGCGTGGTGTCTTTATCATGTTTATACCTGTACGATTGTGGAACAAAAGATGCGTGTCACTGATCAAACCAAACCACCAATCACAAGTGTAAAGCCCAAAGTGTTTAAAGTAAACTTGATCATCGAGTGAATGTTGTGCAGTTACGAGAGCATAGAGAGAGTCGAGCGAGTGCTCATTCCAGCACTTGTGTGGCTGCTTTTGTGCGCACTGTGCAGAGGTGCGCTGTCCCGTAGAGTTCGCTCATGAAGTAGCCTATATGTGCCCTCGCAAGAATGCGCGCATATATTATTCTGCGTGCATACTTGCACATCTCTCGCTCGCGCGTACTTTATCCGTGCCTTAGATTTGGGTCTGAATAAACGTTTCGCACACCTTGTGGCCAGTAGGGGGCCCCCCACGCCCGCGAGGCCCTACGCAATTGCGTGGTTTGTGTGGTGGGTAAACACGCCACTGCCTGAGGGTTTGCATTTTTAAGAATGCAAGTGCAACTGCTACAGCCAAACCATTCTTGAATATTTAAACATATTTAATGCTTATACTTATATTTATTAAAACTTCTTACATTTATTAATGAATGCTCAAGCTCACTTGTTTCTATCCCTATAATGTTCAGGTTACTCACGTAACCATGGTTCCCTGAAATAACGGTTAACTTCGCATTGCGTCAGTTGCTGATGCTATGGGAGCGTCAGCAACTGATGCAATGCGAAGTGAACCGTATTGAAAGGGAACATTTACGTAACTCACGTAACCATGAACAAGAATTGCGTCAGTTGCTGACGCTATGGAGTTTCCCCCATAGCGCCAACAACTGACGCAATGCGAAGTGAACCGTATTGAAAGGGAACATCCCCCTACACCTAACCTGATGATCAATAACGGTGTCACAAGGGAAGCCAAATTTCAATTACCTATTTTCCCACTTGCTTGCAGAGAATGGTTTACCAAAACTAAGTTACTGGGTTGATCTTTTACACATTTTCTAGGTTGATAGAAGCACTGGGGAACCGATTATAGCACTTAAACATGAAAAAAATCTTTTCCCTTTAAATGCTACATGAATCACTCTTAGTTAGACATATTTCCAACATACAGTACCCCTTAAACTGTAGTAGATCAGATCATAAACAACACTATAATTTTAAAAGTAAATTTTTCCACATTTGTATTGGTAATTTTTCTGTTTGTATGGTCAATATGTTGCTTAAAGCGGAATTGAACCCTAGACATTTTAACCTGTTATCATGGGTAATTTATGTCCATTTTGCATTTTACATCAGAATAAAAAGAAATTTGCACGATTTCGATTATTACATTGATTGTTAAAGCGGAATTTTCGTAACAGTGTTTGATGGACTCAACTAACCAGAATGCACTGCGCGAAACTGAGTCATTAGCTCCACTCACTAACCAATGCAGTCTTCAGGTTTGTTCGATTTTGTGTGGCACCGCAAGAACCGACAGCCGGATGATATCAAGCTTCCGCGAGAGTGATTTAAAAACAAACTCCTCGGTATGATTTCACAAATCGCTCTCGCGGTACTTTGACGTCACCCGGCTGTTGATTCTTACTGCGCTGCATGAAGTCGAACAAACGTAATAACTTCTTTTACCACTCAACCTGCTCTCAAATCAACTCAAGTCAACTTGAAGTTAGCCGGCAGACGAACCCAACCAAAGAGTAACTCCACTTTTACCGTCTCTGAAGGGGAAATCACAAAAAAGATGACTAGAACGTGTGCAGTATGTGGATGTAAGGAACTGTTTGGTATTTATGGAAGGGGCCACTGGAGGAAAATAGGGGAGGGTCATGTCTTTTTTTTCTTTGTTGAGGGGAGGGTCATCCAACTTTTTTTAGGCTATGGGGAGGGTCACTCAACTTTAGTGTTCATGAAAACATAAAAAATTCAAAGTGGCTTGTTGAGTGCCTATTTTCTATGTAGCTCCAAGTAGCTCCCTCAGTCCCCCCTCCATCGCTAGCAAATGGGTCTGACCCAACTAAAATCGCACCATCCCCAACCCATGATGCACATTGATAATATTATTAAACTCTAAATAGAATTACACTGAAAAATCTTTTAAATACATGCTAAATAAATGTTAAATGAATGAGCTGGTAAAAAAAGTCGCTCTAGAAAAAGTTTGAAAACCATTGAGAAGCAGTGAATAGCGAATGTGTATAGGCAACTCTTTAAATATCTTTTCGGTCCCGGTTATTTGAAATTGTGCAAACGACAACATTTTCAAGGCATTTGAGAAGGCAGGAGTGGATACAAGCTCCCAAATTTACGCTCGTCTGAGAAATGGAATTTTGGATGATGTTCAGCTGCGGCCAGAGGCTGCCTTACCTATGTTTCACCCGTTTCAATTGAAACGGGCCCCGCCGCCAGAACGCTTGAACAGGGGATATGACTACCCAGTCTCCTGAGGATGCGTATAAATAGCACGAAGTGTAAAACTTGTGCAATACATACGCCAAATTCCACTTTGGCGTGCATATGATAGGAAAGTCCTTCCCATTCACTTAAACGGGGCATCTTTTTATGTCGTTTTATTTATTGGTTTCTCAATTTTTTTTGTTTTTTAAACCATTTTCGCTTGGGTTTAGGGTTAGATTTTAGAGTTGCTTAATGAGGTTATTTAATATACAGGTTTCTCCATGTTTTTGTCCATATTTAAGCCATGATCGCTTGGAGTTGGGGTTAGAGTTGGATTTGGGTTAGGATGTCATTTTTATATAACAAAAAGTTGTTCTAACCCTAAACCCAAGCGAAAATGGTAAAAAATAGCAAAAAAATTGAGAAACCAATAAATAAAACAACAAAAAAAGATGCACCGTTTAAGTGAATGGGAAGGACTTGCGTATCATATGCACGCCAAAGTGGAATTTGGCGTATGTATTGCACGAGTTTTACACTTTGTGCTATTTATACGCATCTTCAGGAGACTGGGCTCTCTATTTTGTTTATGTTTTATGTGGGTGGTGCCCCTTATTAGTAATTGAAACGCTTAAGGCCGACTCTGGCTGCGGCAGCATGGGCAGAGCGTGTGTTAGGGCTGGCAGCCTTCAACTGCCACGGACTCCTTGATATGTGATTAAGATTTGATTTTTTTCCACGCAGTAGTAAACTTAATAAACTTTATAGTTAAGTTGATAATAATCTGATAATAATAATAATCTGAAATAAGACAGTATGCTTTATAGTGTATGCAGCCTGTAAATGTGAGGATGCAGCCCTCCGTTTGGGAAACGGCTTCATGAGATAAGCCATTTATTATTATTGGCCGCCATCAGTGTTAAGACCACCTAAACCGAGACCAAGTCATGACCAAGACCAAGACAGGCCGAGAACAAGTCAAGACCAAGACCAGTGCAAGTCACTGCATTAAAACACTTATGATAAAATGTGGAATATGCAAATGATTATGCACTTCTCTCTAAGCAAGTAAAAGTGAACAAACAGTAAAGAGCTGAAATCAACTTAACCATTTAATCTGAACTGTCTTTCCATGGCTTGCCATCCACTTAACACAATGCAGGTGTTTTTAGTAATAAAATTTGAAAAATTGTCATTGGAAGAAACTTAAACAATGCTTAAACAATGCCAGCATCATATGCTAAACCTGAATAAACTGCATAAAATTAATGATAAAAAATAAATTTGGATGTGCCATCAGTTGTGGTCTTGACCGGTCTTGAAATAAAATTCTGAGTCCTCTTTGTCTGAGACAGAGACCAAGACCTTTAAAAACACTAGCCATGCCAAATCACCCATACACTACCTGCTTTATTTTAAAAGTAACATTTCTTTCGGAACGTAGGGACAGATCGCGTGTTGATGTCTTAAATGTAAGAGCACTCGTGAATTGTTTTTAAAGCACGTCAGTCTAAAGTGTTTATAAAGAAAAACAATTAAATTAATGAAATGTGTAATAAAAAAACTGTGTGAATCCTTAGCCTTACCCTGGAGTTGATTCACCCTCCGCGTTCGACAGCTTTTAAAGGTAATAGCTGCAACCTATAATGCTAAAATATACAATGACTGAGGAAGCCTAGTGTCCATACCAACCAAAGGTGTGGAATTTGTTATACCCACTGTGCTTTGTTGAATGGTCTCAATGTTTTATTGTTATATTTCTTGTGAACACTAGTTAACCGGAGATGAGTAGTAACTGCAGGAAGTTTGGCTTTATATTGTGTTTCCACAACCATGTTAGTGAATACATCTACTGAAATGGGAGTGTGATGTGCAAAGTACGCAGAGGCTTGTCGTTTGTCATAGTTGTAAAAAAACAATGACTTTGCCAAGTGCGAACCAGAAATCAATAAATTGTCGGAGAGGGTCATGCATTTTTTCACAATCATTTTGGAGTGTCACAGAGAATTTATTGCAGGAGAAATTATTTACCCAAATGTTGTGTTCCCCTCCCAGTCTAGACATTAAAAAGGAATTAACAAGGGAAATGAAACTTAATTTATATAAAGTAACATAGAACTGGAAAAGCCAGATACGAACACACATCTTTTCACAGCTGCAAAGTGAAAGCAGACAAATTTTAAGAGAAAGGGGAACTAAGAATGTTTAATTGCATTTCTAAAAACGGTTAGTTCTGATCCTTGATTCTGATTTGTTGAGCCATGTTCAAAGCCGTTGTAAAACATCCAAATGAATCAAACATCTGACCACAATAACATTATTATTACTGCACTGCTGCACGTGCGTGTGTGTGTGTGTATGTGGGGGGGTGCATCCGCCAAAGAAATTTGACAAAATCTATTGTGGTTACCACACATATTAAACTCCTAATATGTGTGGTAAATAATAAATGCACAAATAAAGCAGAACATTTATAAACAGTTAATAACACAAGTGGAATAGGCTTTATTCCTCATAGTACTTGCCTGGGGATGATGCCCTTGGAAACCTCAAATAAAAATGAGTGAGTATAAATCACATCAGAATCACACAGTATCATTATTCTTTATGCATTATATATTTAAAATATTTTAATGATCACAAAGGTATTTGACACAAAATTTCAATTGCATAATTTGCAGCTGTGGAGTGTTTGGGGCATTTCTTATGTCTAATCAGGAGATAAGCGCGAAACGTCCTCAAATCCCTATGCATTAACAACAGAGAGTGTCATGGAAATGATCTGTAAAACAAGCACTTACATTTGCATAAGCGTAGTGGAATTTTTATCTGAGGAACCAGTCAAAGGCACCAGTCAACCAGTCAAAAAAAAATTTCACACATGCACAATAGGAACAAAGTCAGTCCCTCTTCTTATAGTTGGTTTTCATAGATGTTCATAGGGCTTGTTCTAAAGTATCTTGAGATGTTAGAGAGGCTGTGTGCATTGCGAGAGGTGGCTACACATCACCCTTTAGCGCACGTATATGAAAGGAGAAGCAGATGAAGGCATGTGCGTTGTGTGAGATATCTGAGGCAGATCACGCGTGGCCTCAAGTTCGCTTTATGTTTTCACTTCAAGTGGTGAAAAAGAAAAGTTTCATAATGCGATTCATGCTGTGTGCACCAAAACGAACTGACATCTCATCGTACAGAAATTCAAGCTCTGAAACAACACTTTAATGTCTATTTGAACACTATTAATGGTCATTTCCACACTGAGTGTTTTCGTCATATGTACTCTTGTGCAAGTGATGACAAATCCTGTAAACCTTACAAACAACACACGTTCACATCTGCTCATTTCCATATCATTTCCTCACAAAAAAAAATAAACAGCATAATGTGACAAAATCTTGCATTATACACAAATCCGTACACTTCACTAACGTGTAGAAAATACATTCAAATAAAAATAGGATTTTATTTTATTTAAATCCTTTTTAAAGAATCTATATACTTATATATACTAAAAATTAAATATTAAAGGATGTTTTTAAAGAAACATGTATAATATACTATAATAAATGTAGAGTTGATTTGCAAAAACAGAAAAGTTCAATATGAAATTCTAAAATGATCATTTTTATCAAGCTCCTGTTTATGATCAGTTTTTTTTATTCGCTTTGGTACTATTTTCACAAGTATGTGGTAAAATCTCACAACTGTTAGTACAAAACTCAAGGCAGATCATCAAATAGTCAGTTTTTTAAAACATGTAATCACATTTTCAATTGACTTTGTATAATTTTGTGTGTTGTACTTTCACTTTTTCACCACACTTAATCATTGTGTCATCAAAGAAATACCTTTCATATGAAGTAACTGTCTTTCACAATGCTTTTGATATGCTTCTCATCTCATATGCGTAAATACATTTGACCAGCACTAAATCCAACTGATCTTAATGGTTAATCACTGAACCATTAGGTAAATCTATATATTTTCATTTCAGCAATATGGATTTTGAGAACTACCGAAATAAAATGTGTGTTTGTACGAACATATAAATTATGTGTAACCACACATGATACTGTAAAATACTCTTTATTGCTAATTGATTTTACACAGTGCACCACAATTGGTCATTACGGTACAGTAGATATACTGTAAAAGTGGGAGTGTAAACACTGGCAATTTCTTACAACACGGAGCAGGACAGACAGCAAGGAATAAGAAGATCTTGTGGACAAGGGATCCGTCAGCGAGGTGAGCATGGGCACCAACAGAGAGGTCAAAGAGGTGGACAAAAATCTACGGCCAAATGCTCAAGACAGGCTTGATCCAAATTACTGTAATGTAATGTAATGTGTGCACTAAATGTTATGTTTTGTTCTCATTTAGTTGCATTATAGAAAGTATAGCTATGTTACAATTATATCTGAAAAATATAAACTACTGTAATTTGCTCAAATGATTGTAGAGGATGTCTTCATTGATCCTTCACTTGATTACATATAGGATAGATATTTTGGAAATTATAGATTATGTAAGTAATGTAAGTGTATTGCCTAATGTGAAACTGTGTAATATGTATTTTATAGTACTGTAGCATATTAATTTCAGCACTTTTAAGGCTGATTTGAAACATGTATCTTGTATTGTAGCAAACATTGGAAAAATTGGATGAACTGATTGTTAAAAGTACTAAACTGAAAGAAGAACATATCGTTGTGTTTTGGTGATTAAACCAAATGTTCTCATTACATATTACAATAATCTTGCATTTGAAACAATGATTATGTGGACTGAAAACATGTGCAACTCACTGAAAGCATTACATCAGGTTTTGAAGAAATGACTAGCTGCGTTACAAGTGTGATCAGTTTGGATTTTTGTACTAAGAGTTTTGAAAATGTACACCTTACTTGTGAAAATAGTACCAAAGCGAATAAAAAAAACTGTAATGGCAATGGAAATAACCTACCCAGTCTCATGTAGATGCGTATAAATAGCACAAAGTGTAAAAATCGTCCAATATCTATGCCATATTCCACTTTGGCATGCATATGATACGCCAGTCCTTTCCATTCACTTAAACGGCGCAGCTTTTTTTGTTGTTTTATTTATTGGTTGTATATATTTTATTCAAATTTTTTTCTTTTTTTAAACCATTTTCCCTTGGGTTTATGGTTAGATTTGAGATTTGCTTAAGGTGGTTATTATACAGGTTTCTCCATGTTTTGGTCCATAAGCAATGGTCGCTTGGAGTTGGGGATAGAATTGTGGTTCTGCTTAGGATCTCATTTTTATATAACAAAAAGTTGTTCTAACCCTAAACCCAAGCAAAAATTGTAAAAATAATTGCCCAAAAAATTGAGAAACCAATAAATAATAATAAAAAAGGATGCGTTGTTTAAGTGAATGGGAAGGACTGGGGTATCATATGCACGCCAAAGTGGAAATTGGCGAAAGTATTGCAAAATTTTTACACTTCTGTGAGACTGGGTTCAAATAACCTATTCATATACTGTTTCACCTTTAGGCTTTCATGTGTAGTCACTTCAGTGCACACTAAACTGGATTTTTTACACCACTGATGATATCGCATGTGAATCCTCTCAACACTTTCAACATTTGGAGGAAGCTTGCTGATTGATGTCCTTTTTATACAAATGCATCTTTTTAGGTAGCAAAGGTCGTTAGCCTTTTCTGGCATCTCTGATGGCCTTCCTGTGTTGCCTTTGGTCGATATTAACCAACATTTAATTTGGACAAAAACAATCCAAGGGTAAAGCCTAAAAAATGTACCAACGTGCAGGAATGTTTAACATGGTGCTGCAAACTGACCTGCTGCAACTAATGTTGTTGCTAATACCGTCACTTTTTATTTGTATGGTTTTACGTTTTATTTAACTACAATTAAGATAATTGGTTACAAATATGGATAAAATATGCAAATAATAATCATTTGAAAAATGTAATTTCTGAAAATCACCACAAAGTTACCCCAGCTTCGGGAACCACTGGTTCAGAGGAGTTACCTAACCTGTGCAAAAATAAAGATGAAAGAAATTAACAAAATTAAACTTCTTCATTAGAATAACCATGGATAAGAATTGTAAAAAAAGCTCCACTGTTGTCTGAGATTTTGGCTTATGATGTCAGAGTGTGCGCTGTTATCTCCTTTGTTAGACGTCAGTTTGCGCGCCGCTATCACATTTGTTTACATGAGCCAAGTCTTTGCACCCTCCATCAGTGCAACATGCTGTTAGCTTACCAGAACTGGTCATATTTTTTTCAGGCTTCTAATCAGACAAACTGGCTTTACGGTTAGCGTTATATCGCAACCTGTTTGGTATGCTCTTCACAGCATTGTTTTTTTTCCCTTGTTCATGTCTACAGAGATTTTTTTTTAAACATGCTTATATGTATGAGATTCATTTTAATTTTAAAAGTAACCATTTACGTGTGGACTAGTCCTAAGTAACATTTACTGGGCTCTCTGCAGTTACTCATACAGAAAGCTTTGAAACCAATAAGAACGATTTATTATACTTTTTAGTTACCCACCTAAGGATAAGATTGTGATTAGACATATTCCCAACATATCCTAATATTGCAGCAGATAAGATAATGAACAATACTGACATTTTAATAGAGATTAAATTTATGCATGTGAGTGAAAATTATTTTCTAATTCACTCATGAGGAAATTAAGTTAGATTCCCGAGAAACTGTTGTTTTCTGATCTGCATTATCTTTGTGAAGACAAATAACAATAATCAAAATACACATCAAAAGGAGAGCGTAAAAAGATTGGAAATTACATTTAGAGAAGTTGTGGTCACAACCACTTGTTGGTTATTTAACCAATTGTTCTGTTCGCCTGCCAGTCTAGGGGTCAGGTGGGGAAGTAGCAACGATAAAGAAACTAAATTTTCATAAAGTAGCATAAAATGGAATAACCAGAGGAGAACACACTTGTTTCCTCAGCCACAGAGTGGAAGCAGATGGATTTTAAGAGAAAAGGGAACTAAGAATTTTTAATTGCAAAAACAAGATGCTACATCTGCACAATTGATCTTAAAATCTCACTCATAGATGATAACCAATTAAACCTTTGACAAAATCATACCAGAACATTCAAATCTGCATTTGGCACTTAGCTCTTTTACACAGTATATTCAAAATATTGATGATAACAGAATATCACATAAAGATCATAGAAATACTTGTATAAGTTTGCATATAAACACTTAATGCTTAAAATAACAATTGGATATTCATTACATAGTTTTACCCCTAGGTGGCACAATTGACTGTTAAAAATATTTGTCATTGATATTCATCCAAGAGATTTATAAAAAAAAAAAGATTCATCCAGTAATGAAACAAGTTTATTATTAATAATTGATCAGTTATTCAATCATTTGAACAGACTTGTGGGAGCACAGTCTTCTTCTTGTGGTGTTTGGTGGCCTTTGCAAGCCTCTTACTACCACCCAGAGCAGTAGGGTAAAAACTTTTCAGATATACTCAGGTTGCATCTAAATACCCACACTTGCGGTCTTGGCAACTCAAGAGCATCTGCACGCAAAAGAAAGTAAGTGCGCAAGACTGTCCCATGTCTTAAAACTGGCAAAGTGCAGTGCCCTTCACCGACACTATGGCCCTGTCCCAAATGGCCCACTTCATGTGAGCTTTCGGTCTCGTGGCCTTAAATTGCGCGTGCTTGCTTAGTCTACGAGTCCGTAGGGTGTCCCATCTGTCATTTTTACAATTTTTACAACAGACGACGGAAGGGAGGAGTTCACACTGACGGGCAACTTCTCTTCCTATTTCCGGCGTGATGCTTGTGTCTGTCCCAAAATACGACTCCGGTGCACCCACGTGGATTCGCATCAAGGGTCCCTTAAGTCTGCACTACATAACATCATCAAAGTGTGGACTCTGAGGAGGACCACAAGTTCGGAGTGTGCCATTTGGGACAGGGCAGTGGTGTAGTCTACGTGATACGCAGGTATACGCCGTATACCCACTAGCAATTGTCAAGGATTTTCATATACCCACTAAAAATAGTGTGAGGATGCGTAACAGGATGATTTTGTGACATTTCAAACTTTTAGTCATAATTTAGATGTGAAGCACCACTACCATTAGCATGCTACACTTTCTACTTTAGCGGGTAAAATGCATATACGTATTAGGCTATATATTTGGTGTGTTTGACTTCCTGCCGAACTGCGTGATCCGATCGGCGTATGAAATCAAATTACTATAGCGGCGCGAAAGTGACTACGAAGCAGACTGGTGTGGCGCCACAAGAACCCACAGGCGAGTGACAGCAAAGTACCGCGAGAGCGATTCCAGTTATGACGTGGAGAAATCTGCTTTGAATCGCTCTCGCTGCTTAGTGCAAATGAAGTCGAACCTGCAGTGTAGCTGCTCACGCGACACTTTAAACAAACAGTCCATATGGAGAAGTGAACGAGTGAAACAGTGCTGCAACATTAAACCCGGAGAGTTAACAACGCACATGTGAGTAAACAACATTTAAACCATCAGTCCAGTTTATTACTTTATCTGGAGGTGTTTATGTCCTGATGGTTTTTAGCTTTCAGCATGTTTGCTTGTGCTTCACAGTGTTAAACTTCCTTTCTCTGTGTTCATTTATCTACGTTCAAGATGTATATGATCTTAAACTTCTGTGAGGAAATTCATGTCTGTTACGTCTGTTCGGTTCAGACTTGCAAATTAAAAATCATTTTCTTCTGTTTGGTTTGGGTGTCTAATATTAGGCTACATGATGGTCTTGTAATAATAATTAACTCTTTCCCCGCCATTGACGAGATATCTTGTCAATCAAGAGAAAACGCTTCCCCGCCAATGATGAGTATTTCTGTCTTTCCGCAATTCCGCAATACCGCAACTTTTTAAAACGGGAAGTATTGCCCTATGGCAAGCTGCTGCATGTCCGTGTCTGTTTTAAATATCGCTCTGAATGGGATCTCTATGAAAAGTCCGTCACAAAAATTTAATAAGTTCTGCTTTTTGCTCAAAATGTGGTGTTTTTGCAGAAACCTACCCATATTCAAAAGCTGATTATAAAAGAACTACTGAAGGTAGGATGAAACTTTTTTTTGTTGTTGTTGTTGTTTGAAAGCAGAGGGTCTGTTCTTTCATTTGGTATATTGTATGTTTATATATTTGAAGAAAAACATTTTCTGGAAGGCATTAAACTTTTGTGAAAATCATGAAAAACGCTGGCGCTGGCTGGCAACTTTTTTAAAAAATGCTGGCGGTGAAATAGTTAAGTAAAAGCCTATTTTCAATTTTAGACAATGCTTGTATTATATGCAAAAAAAAATTAGCTTTTTATATCAATGACTATGCAAATTAGAGTTAATTCATGGTCATCTTAAATTTGTATTCATTAAAAACATTTACACCATTAAATTACACATGGTAATTTTATCAATAGTTGTCAAATAATAGCTATTGAAAGAGTGGATATTTTTTTCTCCTTCAATGCATGTGTTAGCCACGGATTAAAGATTGTAAACAGTTTATTTAATTTTAATTAACAGTTGAGTAACTTTTGGCCCTGAGTTAGATGTTGATTAACACTAAACCAGTCTAAAAATCCATCCAGTTTCCCCAGCTGTAAACCCATTGACTGTTAACATGTTTTTTTTTCTTATAATAAACTGACATGTTGATAACACATTCAGTTTATGTGTTTATGAGTACACTTTCAGAATGCTCTGTTACATAAAGATCCATACTGTATGCATCTGTGAGTGTGGTGGTGCTTATGGGGTGTCGCGCTGGGACGAGTGAGCATAAGGGTGGATGGAAAATCACAGTATACTCACTACAAAAATCTAGACTACACCACTGGGACAGGGCCTATCTCGAATACCGCTAAACGGTGCTTAAGCGTGCGTGACAGAAAAATAATTGAACAGTGTCCCAATGTCAAGTGAGCTAGGGTCCTTACAAGTGCCTGAACCTGTGTACATTGTACATGATATACTGATTCACGACCTCGGGAGCTATGGAACGAATTGAGACACAGGGAAGGTGATTAACAATGAGACAAGTGTCTTATCAAAGGCCATGTGCTACCACAGAAAACATGGGCCTGCCTCAAGGCCAAGAGGGAAAAAATGACAAGAGTGTAGAATTATGACAAAAGGCTTGGACTGTATGGTCAGTCTACAAGTATAAGGTCCCAGAAAGTTATGTTTAATTATTATTATTATTATTTTGTGATGAAGACAAGTGCTTTGAAAACACGTGCATAGAACTGTCACAGGGCAAATATGAACACAGTGTGGTGATTGATAAGACCCACAGCTTAAACCTCTTGCAACATTGCTTGAAATATAGACAATTTCAAGAGATGTAAACAACATTGGTCCAGGAGCACTTCCTGTTTCAGTTTTTTAACACTAGATACACTTTGGGATAAAATAAACCAACAGAACATACAGAACTGAATTAACTGAAGTTAAACAAACATCTTAAAGATAATAATATATGTGAAATACAAAAACGGTCACAAACTGTGACAGGAAGTGTTTCTGGACCAGTGGTGTTTGCCTCATTTGAAATGGTCTATATTGAGCAACACTAAACAACATCATACAGTATATGACAGCATCAGATGGAATACGATGTCACAGTGCAATCGCACACACCCTTCATTTTCCAGACAAGGAAAGAAAGCACACTCATAAAAACATATACATTTTATTATATGTAACCCAGTAAGTAAAGCTAAGTCATTTTTATGATTTTATTGATTTTTTTCAACCTAAAATCAATATTTAAGAAGTTGCAAAACCCTAGGTGTCTGACTTTGACATGTTTTTTGAACATATTTTTTTCTCATGCTCTTATGTTTAGGTTCAGTAATTTCACTTTAATGGGAACCCTACATAAGCTGGTAGCTGGTTTTAGCTGGTTTAAGGTGGTTTACGCTGGTCCTCCCAGCCTGACAAAGCTGTTCATGCTGGTGGGCCAGCTGGTATTCCAGCATGACCAGCTAAGTCCAGCTAGACCAGCTTAAAATGTGTCCAAAACACAGCTAGACCAGCTTGCTACACCAGCAAAACCAGCTTTCTACACCAGCAAAACCAGCTAAAACCAAGCTGGGGACCAGCTAAAACCAGCTCACCAGTTTATGCTGGTCTTAGCTGGATTTTTCAGTAGGGAAGTGAAAGGTTATTAGTCAGTAACTGAATTGTCTTATTTCCACAAACGTCACTTTAGTCATTTCACAAAATTTAAACCATCTAATATAAATTTCTGCCAACTAAGCAGTATTTCTGAACGGCCTGAGTCTGGCATTTAAGAGTTGTAACCCTCAGGCTAAACATAAGTAAAGTGCAAAAACATTTGAGCTTCTTGTGACGGAGTATCTCTGGGCCAAACTCAAGTTTCGGAACGTTTTTTTTTTTCGAACAGAGGTATCCGTTACGATTGATTGACCCCATATTCCTTTTATGGGCCTTTACCACCAGAAATGCACACCTGCCGTTGTTGGGTAAAATATAAACATTTTCTGTGTTAATTTAAACCATTGGTTGGATTTGTCCCTTTTTGACTCAACGACTGGTTAAAAATAACCCAGTATTTTTTTGAGTGTATAGTATTTAGTGTAATATATTTACACAAATTTATATTTACAGTTGTATTTATTTAACCTCCTTATTT
The DNA here is from genome assembly GCF_027580225.2 of Misgurnus anguillicaudatus. Taxonomy (NCBI): domain Eukaryota; kingdom Metazoa; phylum Chordata; class Actinopteri; order Cypriniformes; family Cobitidae; genus Misgurnus; species Misgurnus anguillicaudatus. The sequence continues at coordinate 13,953,404 of NC_073360.2, read as the reverse complement.
AATTTCCCTCCAAACATGATTCTGTATACTAATATTCAAATATCCTGTCCAAGTTCAGATCAAAAAAATATTAAAGAGCAACTAATGTCACATACATTTTTTTACATTTCCTTTTGTGTGTAAGTGTGTATTAGATGAGTTTTGTACAAAATCAATGCATTTGAGGAAGGCAGGATATCTGGAGCTATAAAAATATACAGTAGCCTATGTGGAAAATTATGTATTATACCAAATACACAAAATAAATATGTGCACTTTAAGAAGTGCCTCAGATAACACCATACCTGTCAACATTGGATCTGAAAATAAAAGTCCTACTTTGCAAGGGAATGGGTGGGTATAATTTTCTTTTATTTTTATGGTTATACACCTAGGTCGCAAATGTTGCATTCCTTAACAACTTCTGAGTTAAGCAGTAAAGCTCAAACAGCAGTGTTTCCCAACATATAAAGTTATAAAATTGCACACCCCGACACACACTCAATGCGCACGTCCACATGTGCAAGTTTGTGTACACAGAAAGTTGGCGGATGTGCCGCTAAGCACACATGGCAGTTGTAGCTTTGTGTGTGACTCATCATCCTCCACCCTTCCTCTGGAAGCTTTTCTTCTTCTTTGAACCTATTCTTCTTGTTGTTTTGTTGGCGGGTGTTTTTTAGTGATATGTTACAGAATGCTGCTTGCTTTATCAGAGGTAAATGTAGCAAACATTAAATATGGCCAGTACATGGGATTTTTATAGAAGAAATATGGGAAATTATTTAAACTGGATTATGGCAGGCTGGTAAAATACGAGAGAATCCCGGGGGAAAACGAGAGGGTTGACAGGTAACACCATCATTAACATTAAAAGCCCGGTACACACAAAAAATAATCAGGCTGAATTCGATTTCTCCCTTACGACAATCCTAGGTCCTAAATCGTCTTCATGGTTGAACAGATTATTTTATCAGATTTTCCCTAAGATGTAAAAAGCAGTCCACAGTATTAATGACATTTCTTTATGTCTGTCCTCTGATATGTTTGTTTACTGTAAAGTTCTGTTGGGTCACGAGAGACATCACGAGATTTACGTGAAATTTCCTGTGTTTTCCGGTCGAGACCTGCATTGTTTGTGAAGGGAATTTGAAGATGTATGTGTGCTGTGATGGCCACATAGCAGCACTCCACACTATATGAACAAAACTGGTAAATCGTAGATTTCTTTCATCATGTTTGTGGTCTCTCGTATTTAAAAAGTCTTTTGGTGTGGCCCTTAAGTTTGGTAAAGTGCTTTATGATGTAGTCCACTCATTATACAGTAACATGTCCTAGCGACATGCGATAAAAGGTAAGTTTCTTCTCTTTTCCACATTAATCTGAGATTTTTTGTCCTAACCAGCCGTGATGGCAACACATTACGATTTAGAAACGCTTTTTATTTTTGTGTGATGTCTCTGAACAACACAAACTCAGGTACTTTTTATGTGCTTTACATAATGTTAAAAGCCTCTAATGTGAGTTTGAATATCATTTCTTGAATCAGATCTTGAAAATAAATAAATAGATATAAGAATGTTTAAACTGTCAACATAATGTTGATTTTGTAGCATACTTCCAGTCGCATTGTGTCTGGTATGGACAGTCAAATTGCTCATCCGTCATTGTGTGTAGTTAGGACATGGTGTTACAGTAGCTCTAGGTAAAATGAGCCCTACGAACAGACTTTTCTTTAGCAGTCAAATGTTAGCAATGACATCATTATACAAACAAGCAATTACATTTGATATGCAATAGTTTTATATAACTATAAAATGTTGATGACTACTTCATGTGATTAAATTACCGTAAAAATGTTATTACGTGGACAATTTTACACCTTACATAGTGCTGTAATGTTATTATTGTACTGCCATAAAAGTTTCCTAGTGGAAAGAATGACCTGCTAAAGATTTTACCTGGAGAGTATCATTTATACTTTATAACTTTGTTTAGTATGTGTGATAAAAATGATGTGTAATGATTTGGAAAATTATGATAAATAAACTTATGATTACTACTTTTAAATCACCTTTATTTTATTGCTTTAATATTTCTGTTTTTTGTTTTTTTTAAACAAATTTGTGTGGTTTGCTATGGAGTGGTCAAATTATTTGGAAACACAAATATGTAAAGACAAATATCCAAAGAAACGTTTGGCATTTCTATAGAAGTTTAATCAAATGCCTTTTGCAGTACAGAAATAAGATAATAAGATTGCATGTGTAAGACCAGTACAATGTTGGAAGGCTCTCTTAAAAAACAAAACAACAACAAAAGAAAAACAACAACAATGAATAATTGTATTTGCATTTACTAAGATTAATAAAAGCTGTACAAATATAATGCTCATTGTTCGTTCATATTAGCTAATGCATTAACTAATGACAATGAATGCGACATTATTGTTTTTAACATTTTCAAAATCTGTTCAATATTGATGAACATATTTATTTAAATGATAAATGAGTTTTTAATATTTGTTTTGCCATTGATTGTCTAAGAATGAACATGTTTCTTACGTTTAACTGCCCATACTGTAACACCAACAATCAAACACACAACTATAACTGACACACAAACAGAAACGATAATAACTGTCAAATTCAGGCCTGGATTTGAGGTTCCTGGGGGGTTTGGAGAAGGCAGAATCTTTGATGCTTGAGCAATGTTGGATATTTCAGATTTTACAGCATCTTTGTCTTCAGTCTGAACGGCAAAGAAAAGCGTGGTACCATTATCGATTGTCATATTAAATGAAAGCTGTTCAACTAATCCAGCCTCCTGAGGTGAGACTGCAGATGTGTTGACTAAAGAAGCATCGCTGAAGTTCACACGAAGCATTTCAAGGTCATCGCTCCATCTGATCTCGTAGGATTTAGCTTGAAAGAAAAAAAAATTAATTATGAAAAGTTAATATTTTTGGAATATAAAAACCTTTATAAAACAAGTTTAGAGCTAAATCTGTTTTAGCTGTTCCCTGGTCCAAGTCCTCACCAGGAGCCGTCCAGATGAGAAGTACAGTGTCCTCCTTGATTTCCGCTTTAAGATCTGTGATTTTGTTAGGAGGGTAATTTGGTGGGTTTGTAATAGACACCTGAAAACTTTCTCCAGTGGCTGTTCTGCTAAAGTTTCCTTCCACCAGTGGTTGTTCATTAACTGGAGGCTTTGGAGGATTCAGTTCCACTTCACCTGAAAAAGTTGATTTGGTCTTTATAATTTTTCCTCTTAAAAGTTTAACATATAAATGAAAATTACTTTGTTTTTTGTTTAAACTATCAGAAACGAATCATGTCTGACTGTAAATGCATTTGCACAATGCAATGAACTCATGCCACTAGGTGTCAGTGTAAGCACCAAACATCTGCCATATTGGCCAGCACAACATCCACAATGATTACAGAACACACCTTTACTAACAGTTCAAGTTTTATCATATTATCAAAACTACTGCCAATATAAAGCAGAATAACACTGATACTGACATCACTACTTACCATTCACCACATATCCAGGTATATACAGAGCACCACTCTTTCTGTGGAGAGTTAACCTGGATTGTCCAACTTTATTCCTCACTCGCACTTTCAAGCTGGTTCTACCCTTCACTAACTTTGTGAAATATCTGGAATAGATCCCATCATCTTTGAAAGCGTCAGCTCCTGTAAAACATAAACCATTGATTTATTGAATCTGAAAGTAAAGTGCTCAGATCCAAAAGCCGATAAACGTCACCTCCGACAAAAATAAGATAATGATATTGACCGAATGCTATCTGCACATATCATACATCAAATACTTTCACTTTAAATTTGTTTAATCCTGGCCTCAGGCCATTCAGAAAAACTGGTTTGTTGGCAGAATATGCATGTATACATCAAGGTGCAAGAGTTTTTAAAGAGGTTTACCTAATAGGACAGTAAAGAGTCGGTGGCTGGAAAGTTTTTTTTAGAATTGAGGATTCTTGCATGTACTTAGAGGGTTTTGCATCTAAGCTCTTAAGGGAGTGTGCACAAATAACCCAGCAGCTAGCGGTTTTCTTCTGTGCTGAGAGTTGAAAAATATGAAAAAATTTGAGTTGAAAAACTCTGCTCATCAATAGGGCTGTGACGATTAATCGTGCAAATGCGCGTTTTCTCAATGAATTCATTTGAATGAATTACGGTGAAATGCTGCCACATCCAAAAGCCAGAGGGCGCTCTCGTGCAGAAACGCCATTTGTGCCACAGAAGAAGGAGCATTACAAACTCTATTACAGCAAATGTCTAAAAGAATGTTTATATCGCTGTTCTTTAGATTGTTTTAGGTATTTTCACAATAATAAAAATATTTTGAATGATTATGTTTGACAAGGGTTGCTTTTTTAATTCACATTATAAACTCATAGTGATTTTAGATTGATAAGGACTTTCTACTGATCACAGAGACGTAGTAAACCTTGCGATTCAGAATCGATTTCAGGCAAGTCTTTTTAACGGGGAACGCAATGTATCGTCACAGCCCTACTCGTCAATGTCAGTTCTCACACCGCTGTCCAATCACAGTGGAGGAGGGGCGGGACATTACCACAGCAACCAACCGGCTCACAGCTGAAGTATCACAGCTACCAAAGCGCTCAGCTGAAGAAAGCTTGCACTCAGCTTTCTCCACCCTTTAGCGCGTGCGACCGCGTGTAGATGAAAGAAGAAGCAGATGAGGGCGCGTGTGCGTTGTACGAGATATCGGAGGCAGATCATGCGTGGCTTCAAATTCGGTCTATGTTTTCACTCCAAGAGGTCAAAAAGAATAGTTTCATAATGTGATGCATGCTTTGTTCACTAAACGAGCTGACATCTCTCAGCGTACAGAAATTCAAGATCCAACCTGAAGTAAGTGTCACAGTATTGTCTATTTGAACACTATTAATGGTCATTTCACACACTCTCCGTCTCCGAGTTTTTTTGCCATATGTAGCCTACTCTTGTGCAAAGCGATGACAAAACCTAGTGTAAGTTAAACCATACAAACAGCACGTTCACATCTGCACATTTCCATATCATTTCCCCACAACTAAACAAACTGAACAGCATAATGTAGCGACGTCTTGCATTTATACACAAATCCAGACACCTCACTAAGGTGTAGAAAAAACATTCAAATAAAAACGGGATTGTATTTTATTTAAAACCTTCCTAAAGAATGAATGAATAAAAATAAAATAACAAAGTTTGATTTTAAAGAAACATGTATTATATTATAATTCACGAGTTCGCCCTTACATCTAATCTGATTGCGAAAGGAAACAAATTTTGGCGTGCTGTCCTGGGGGAGGGCTCAGGATCCGGAGTGAAGCTTGAACTCCGAATCCGGGATATGGCCCGAACCCAGAGAACTCCCCCATCCCAAACTGGGATAGAACAGATTAGAGTGGCGAATTGGGGTGGTGGAGGGATATCCGAAAACAATCTCAATAGACTGAGGTAGGTAGGATGTCTGTATATGTAGTGTTTGGCTGATTACCAAATTAGATGCACCTGTGCTTGATTAGTTAATTATCTGATCGTGCTCCTCCCGAACCTTGTTAATAAAACATCATTAAATGTAGAGTTGATTTAAGTTCCATATGAAAAGCTAAAATTATCATTTTTATTAAGCTCCTGTTTATGTTCAGTAATTGCACTTTAATGGCAATGAAAATAACCTATTCATATAAAAACATGATCACAAACAGACACACACATTCATTTTTGTTTACTGTTTGCATGTTAACCGTCAGAAAAATATCTGTGTGTGTGTGTGTGTGTGTGTGTTTGAGATTTTTTCTCAAATGACATGTTATGTGATGTTAATGTACCCATTGCAGAACTGAGATAGGCTCCTTTACTTGTATATAAGCAGAACAATGAGACTTTTAAGCAGAGATTTGTGAAAACCCTTGAGTAGTTTTTTCATCTAATACTTTTTTCTCTTACTCAAGTAAATAATTAGATTTGATACTTTTACCTTTACTTGAGTACATTTTTGTATAAGTACTTGTACTTTTACTTGAGTAGGCTACAGATTTTGGGTACTCTACCCGCCACCTCTGGGGTGCACAACCCCTTATTGTTAAGGGTGAAATTGAGAAAAGGATTATGGGTAATTTACCTGCTCCATTATCCAGAAGTTCAATGATTTCTGAGGTCCCCTTTTCAGGCTCCAGTGTGGCCCACACTTCAGCATTAACTACAGGTCTGTAATTCTGACTAACTTCAGCAAACACAATGGTGGGTTTACTGCCGTCACTGATCTGCTGGTTAACATGAGCTTTGACAATGATAGGAGGAACATTATCATCTGCTGCATAACTGGTTACAGTTATAGTCAACGACTGAGATCTTCCACTCAGAATACTGTACTTCCAGTCACCAGCCTATCCAATAGAAGAAAAAGGACATCTTTAGGACTTTGGCAAAACCATATTGTAATGATAAATGTGTGTTTGCTTAGTGTGTGGGAAAGATTTCTACATTTTAGTTAATGATTGTGCAGAACTTTTGGCCTAAATGCTTTTTATTGCATTATAATAGCACAAATGTTTACAAGCTGATGGTTTGAACTATAAACTCATTACTGACTCATATATTGTAAACGTTGTCATACCTCTGCAGTTCCTGGAATTTTTAGTGTGATTGTCTTTGCTGTTGTATCTGAAGTCATATTTGTCTGACTGTAGATTAACCCACTTGGTGACTGTATGTAAGCAGTGGATAAACTGGTTTCATATATGATTAAAAAGCTGGTTTTGTTACCAACAGTCTGATCCACTGATACAGTTCCATTAAACCAGTCCGCTGTTTTTAAACCAATACTCTCGAGCTGAACCAACAAAGAAAATGGAAACATTAAACACAAAATATTAAAAACAGTCAATAGTAATAAAATGAGTAATGTACAATCATTTGCCAAACCTGAACTGGTTCTTTTGTGTAGTCTCCATCTGATAATGTTAGTGAAGCAAATGCATCCATTAACAGATTGGAGGTTAAATCATCAGTGGCTATGATAAATTTCCCTCCTATTTTTAACATGGAATATATAGAAGAAATTAGCATTGAACAATAAACTCACACTTAAATTGCGGTAATATGATTTACTCAAAGAGATTAACAAAATACAGAGGAATTGACTTCAAATTTTGGATGTGAGAAAAGCTTAATGTCCAACTGTTGATTGCTTTAAATTGTACAAGTGTCACTTACCAGTGCTCTCTGCCATCTGTGTCATAGCTGGATCAGCCTTGTCACCCAAAGCTATCGTGTGTATAATGGCACCACTTTGTATTGCACCTGGAACACAAGTATTGAGGTTGTCCGATGCCTCACCATCAGTCAGAAAAATGATTTCATCTCCTAATGCATCCAAATTGTCAGCTTTAAGTACCTGATGGTTTTAAAAGAGACACAGATCACTGACATTAAACATTTATACTTTACACATCACCAACAATATAAAATGTATATGAATACAACTAACAGGGCACCTCTAAGCCTTTACTGAGGCCTTTACAGATGTATGTCCCTCCACTTGCTGTGGTTGGCAATGATTTGATCAGCTCCTTTCTTGTGGTCTCACTGTCAATACGAGTCAATTTTTTAAGAATGTAAGCGTCACTGCTAAAGGTTACAATTCCAACATAGGCTTGATCTTCAATGATGTACTGCAGGAAATGTGTGGCGGCTTGCCGCTGTCGAAGAATCCTAGCGCCTTGAAAATGAATTCAAATTAAATGTTTGGATTTCAAAATATTTTGTCATTTTGATTCTGGTTCATTAATACACAATGTATAAAATTATAATAATTTAGACATCTTTACTTATTGTATGTCATTATTAAAATGTATGTGAATTAAAAGTTTTTGTAATTTAGAATAAAGTTACATACTTGCATGCTTCCTGAGACATCAAGGATGAGACAAACAACACGCTTCATTCTCTGTACAACATTGAAAGATGGTGCTGGTGGAGGAGATTGCAGCGGTTGCAGAGATTGAAGGGCAACACTGTCCACAGAATCCTTAAATATTACTGTCCATGTAGCTCTGTTACCACATTTCTTATTTTGCATATTTGGGGCTGCGGCATTGTGTTCATCTTCTTTGCAAAATTCAACTATCTGAAAAATATGTTTATATTTATGGCTAAATTGCAAATATAGTGTAAGGTCCAATACTTCTATTGTGCATTTTTCAAATATTTTCTGCTTTTTTATGCTTTTTCATATCATGTTTTATGTGACCCTTAACCACAAAACAGTCATAAGTCGCATGGGTATATTTGTAACAATGGGTCAAAATTATAGTTTTTTTTTATTTATGTAAAATTCATTAGGATAAAAGTGCATCATTTTTGCAATATTTTTTCAAGGTAAGTTTCACATTGAATTTTAAGCAATTCCATCAAAAATATGCACTATATTTTTAAGTAAATACAGTCTTTATTTTTTTCGTTGTATAAAACATTTATTTATCATTACTAATATGTGTGGCTAAGGACAACTTTAAAGGTGATTTTCTCAATTTTGAGTTTTCGCACCCTCAGATTCCAGATATTCAAATAGTTGTATACAGGTGTGCCGCTAGCAATTTTGGGCCCTGTGAAAGAATAGGGGGTCAGGCCCCCACCATACCCATTTCGCACCAAACATACAATCCAACCTACTGTAGCTATTCAAAATCTTTGTCTGTAATTTAATAATACAGAACTACTTATTTTGCTATTGTTATGACCACAATTATCAGTATTTATAGACACCTACAATGTCTGCAGCTAAGATAATTTATTGTGCAATGTAAATTTAATTGAAAAATACAGTACATTAATCGAATTTTCAGAGAAGATGCAACATTCTTAAAGATTAAAGATAAATGTGATCATGCCTGTGAAAACCCAGCTGAAGTATTTCTATGTGATTTACTGTTTCCCACATAAATTCATCCTACATAATGTAAAGAACATTTTGTGAAAATATAAACTTGATATCTTTAATATTGACATGAGTAATGTCATGTCGGCGATTGAAATCATAGTGAAATTAATGCTTGAAATTAAACTGTGATGCTTTTTATTTCACAATAAGATTTGAGACTTTAGTATGATTTTCACAGGCAGTCTCAGTGACATACTGTATACTTGAGCTGTTACACACACCAATAACATTGTAACATTTAAAATGGTGAACAACAACAATGCATCTTTTCTATACATTTACATTATGCCTCAAATAAGACTGGGTCAAAAATGCTTGACCAAAGCTTGTATTATAATTATTATCATTATTTATAAGGTAAAGAACAAGTTTCACACACCAGCAGCTTCAGTAAAGCAAAAATAACGACAGATCATTGAAACCGTGAACTTAAGAAAACAGCTATACTGTTATTAAATGATTCTTCAGACTGTTTTTTAATCAACGGGACTCTAAAATGAAATGAATGACAACTATAGCAGGTAACGACATAGATTTCCATTGATTTCTTAAAGCTGTTGCAAGGTGAGAAGCTTTAATAAACATAACTGGACTAGTTTAGCTTTAGTTGCATTTCAGTTTTATCACAACCAACTCGATTCACAACTGCATAAAAATCCTTTCTTGGCATATTGCGTTACAAAAGATTGGAGTGTTTAATCGATCGCCTTTCTAGTTTATGTTAATTATCTTATACGGGCTACGTTAATTAAAACAGTTTATAAGGGCTGACTTCGCGTCAGAATCATAACACAAAACAGGGAACGTAAATCACCTTGTTTATTTTTAAACTGGGGTGATCAGAACGAAGACTTTACAGCGGAAAGAAAACTGCATTGTAATGCTCCAGCGTCACATTGTGTAAACTGCATTTATAGTAAGGAAGCGCACTTATGCAGATATCATAGCAAATAGCAGTAAATACACACACCTTGCTCTCTTCTGAAGTTCACGCGCACTGTGAGACCGTGGATTGAAGACGGCGCTAACACGCAGAGTAAAGACGGGGCGGAGCTAAGAGGGCTCAGTTAAAGGGGGTTGCGTTTGCGGCACAGTCCTTGGCTGGGGCCCTCAAAAGTTCATGGGCCCTTAGAATCGTCCAACCCCCCCCCCCCCCTTACGGCGCCCCTGGTTGTATATCAATCAAATATTGCCCTATACTAAAAAAAACCACACATCAAGGGAAAGCTTACTAATTCAGCTTTTAACTGATGCATAAATCTACATTTTAAAAATGGCTGGTTTTGTGGTCCAGGGTCTCATATTATAGCAACTTGACTGAAATCTGAGGGTGTACATTTTCATGTTTGTCTAACACTGATGCACTACATTATAAATGTCACTTAACTTCTTGACTAGGATCATCATTGTCATGGTTAGCTAAAATGAATACTTACAGATTCCACGCTTGGTAAATACATTATGGAGCTTTTTGTTTTTTGATATTTGTTTGGAAAAAACTGACAGTTTTTGTCAGGTAGTGAAGTTTGTGGATCAATGAGGCAAGACTGAAGATATCCAGCAGAATAATCATAATACTGGCCTGTAATGTGTTTGCTACATCTATAAATAAATAAAAAGACCATGTTGATTATACTTCCTAAATAATAATAATAATATTTTTTTGTTAATGAGTAAATGGTTTTTCACCTTGTAGCTTCGGCACGACTGGAGAAATAGAATGGCTCGTCTTCATTGTATTCATCATACACCCCCCATCTCAAATGAGCCCATTCATGCACCAAGACCCTTCCTATAAACGAAACAGCCCAGCAGATGAAACAAAAGACTACAGCATAAATGTATATTTACTTTTTATAATTTCATGATATTGTTAATAAAATCCTAATGACCTCTTGAGCCATAAATCTGAATGAGTCCATCATTTAGGATGAAGTCTGGGGTGAAATGAATGTATTGACTCTCCTTTCCACAATCTCCATACTGGTTAGTGTATGGATCATCACCATGTACTGGATTTTGTTTATCAATTCTTATTCCAGCCTGCAGATGCAGTTGTGTCAATAACATCATATGTGAATTAAATCGCTTTTTTGTATAAAAAACAAAAGTTTTAATGTTCTGTACCTTTTCATATGACTCTGTTCTGGCTTTGGTATAATTCTTACTGTTCCAGTGAGGGGGAACTAATATTGTCACATTTCTGAAATAGACCTTTTTCTCCATTGCTTCAAATAGATACAAAGAACCTTCAGTGAACATTTCCTGGTCAAATAAAAAAATATGCATTTATATTAAGTAAGCCCAGCCTATACAATAATCATGCTTTAAATGCACTCTTGAACATACACCTAAAGCACATTTGATTCCTTCTGAAAAAATTAAAATGCATCAGCAAGAAATATTGGCATTTAAAAACAACAGGTGTTTGCTCATTAAAGAGTAAAAAAACTATATATTTACCATGATTTTATCAATGAGTGTGTTGTCTTCTGGTACTGCTGAACTGATCGCAACCACAATATCAGTGTATCCATTTCCCTCAAGTTTAATTCCAATGCAGGTGGATGACAGGAGCATCCACAAGACAATAAGTCTTGAGTCCATTACTGTATAAAGTTATGAACAGCAACTTCAGAGACTCGTTTTATACCACATGAAAACAAAAACTAACCTACGGCAAGAGTGACATTAACCCATAGATAGGAGGAAGATGTACTTTATTAGACTAGATATGTTTGAGTCATAGGGCAGCACCTTGTCTAGTTGCCTGTAATTCCTATAAGTAATAATAAAACATGGTAACCTTTATATTTTAACCTTTTTCAGAACACTCATGTGGAACTCATGTGGTTAGAAGTGTCCATTTAAGACCTGGAAGACAAAAGGTTTTGATTAGGGCAGTCAAGAGAATATATTAATGAACTATTCACATGATATGCTAATTTCATTAATCTAATTAACACATTTTTGTTTAATTAATCTAATATTTACATTTGATCGAACATAAATATTGGCATGAAAATAGAAAAAAACGATACCATAGACGTAATGCATTTTATACTGTACAAACTATTCCCCTTACCTACCCCATTCCCTAACCCCAACCATCACAGAAAACTTTCTGATACTTCACATTTTCAAGAAACATTATTCTGTTTGATTTATAAGCTTGTTTCCTCATGGGGACATCAAAATGTCCCCACAAGGTCACAAAAACACTGGTATTCCTATCTTTGTGGGGACAATTATAATTACCAGGTACACACACACACACACACACACACACACACACACACACAAAACTACTTAAATAGGGTGTGAGCACTTCGTTGAGATATGTTTTACATTTTGTGCTTAATTGGCAATGCCTGAAAGCATGTGAAATGATAAACTTTTGTGACGATACAGCACTGTATCGACTGAATCAAATAGCTTATGATTTTTTTTGCATAACTATAGATTTATTGCCATAACTTTTATTTAATTGTTTTTATCACATAACAGTTTATTCACAATATCAAATATCACATGTAAACAAGTATACAGTATAATAGAATAGACTTTAAGAAATGCAGCTGGTAATTTTGCTTTACACATACCATTATCATGATCTTATCTTGCTCCTGTTCCTGCGGTGTTTGAGGACCCCTTGTGGAAATAAAATTTAACTGCAGACATTTGATGATAGTGAATCAATATTTTAATCTGTTACACTCCCACATGAAAAATACTGCTTTGTTCTAAATAAATTGTAGTAGAATTCCAAGATACTATGTTTTTTTTAACAATACCATAGTGAATATTAAAGTATACTGCAGTGTTTGTTACAGATTCACTTAAAGGATAATTCCGGTATTTAACACTTTGAGTCTCATTTCTGGTTTGTTTTGGATGAACTACAGTGATGGACAAAGACATTTTGACAATGGGTTGTGTCTTGACTTTTCAACTCATTTAGAAGCGTCTCTTGACTGCTTCAGAATGGAAGTCAACGACCATGCACAAACAACACTTAACGTTCATTTTCAAAACTGGTGTTCGTTGATGATTAAAAACAAATATATTGGCGCAATGTATGATTTCAAATTTGTGTTATTTGCTATAGTGGAACTATTTTTTCAGATACCTCACAACTGCGTATATATATACTTCCGCTCTATATTTGAGCATGAATGATATAGTCCAACAAACTGTAATAAAAGGGTAGTATACTTTCAAAATCAAGTTTATTTATAACACTTACACCATCCAATATGTTTTTTTCATCAGCAGAACAATAAAGAAGATATTTTGCAGAAACCCCAGTGCTCCGTCATGCAAGTCAACCGATCCGCACACTTTAAGAGCTAAAGCATATATATCCAATACAACAGTAATCCCCCATAACTCCGTGTGACATATTGACATCTTGTGAAGCAAATCAATCAGTTTTTGCAAGAAACTGAACGTTATTTACAACACTATTAGCGTGAATGCCAAAGCAGGAAGCGCGCTTTCCGTTGAGGAGATCTCTTCCACTGGTGTGCGTTTGGTGGCTGTTGGCTATGGATGTTGGTCTCTCTGCGCCACCTATAGAGCGGGAGCGTGAAGCGCACTTCCTGCTTGGCAAAAGCTCTGCATTAAATATTTATATATATATATTCGAATCTCAAAACTGAAAATGGAATGTCAACCCACGGAACGAATATTCGAATATTCTGGTCCAGCCCTACAAATATGGTCAAAATTTCTTCTGAGAGAAACCGAGCGAAAAAACTACAACCACATTTAAACAGACCATTTTCTGTTTCCCGGCGGTGGAGTGATATATCAGCGAGCAATGAGTCTTCCAAGAGAAGTCAATGGAATTTTACAAAATGCCAAATAAAACACGACAGAAACTGTATTTCGCTACACACACAACTTGTTTTTGGTCATCAACGAGCGCCGCGAGCCACTCGGTGAGTAGCACAGTTTTGAAAATGAATGTTAAGTGTTGTTTTAATGACATGTTTGTGCATGGCCATTGACTTCCATTCTGGGGCAGTCGGGAGACGCTTCTAAACGAGTCAAAAACTCAAGACACGACCCACGTTGAAAATTTCTGTGTCCATCACTGTAGTTCATCCAAAACAAACCAGAAATGAGACTTAAAGTGTTAAATACCGAAATTATCCTTTAAGTTAATATACTAAAGAGTACTGAATGTCTCATAAATAAAGCTATATTTGTCTTGATTATTCAAATGTATTTCAAAACAAAAATATTTGCATACCCTTGGTCCAACGGATAGCACAATCTGGGCTCAACCACCTTAAAATGTGATTACTGCTCCCACAGTTCCCCTATAGCACCATTAGGCTGGAGTACCATCAATCTGATGTCTTTGTGTAAAGGTGGGTGAATCCCAATTCAGGGGCTGCGGCCTTTTAAAGCCGTGGACTTTGAATGCAAGGCTCGATATTTGAAGGCGGCAGCCTCTAAAGGCCACAAAGCAAACTGAAATGAGACGGTCTAGCCTATGGGGGAGTTGCGTCACTTTAATGATATTAATTCACATCACTAAAACATCATTAATAGTAAACAGTCACAAGGACCTTTAATTTGCAAAATATACACTTTTTTGTGTAAGTGATAAGTGTTGTATTTTCTCTGATTTCTAATGTTAAATTAGTCTCTTGCTCCACCTAATGGGTCAATCTGTCCTTGGAGCTGTCGCTGATGTTCTTCTGATACTTTGCATGTTTGCATATTTGTAGAAATATTGATGTATTTTCACATATTTATCACTAAAGTATAAAACTATATACTATATATATATAACTATACTGATCATGCTTTTGTTTTGTTAGCAAATCGACATTTGGAAAATCTTTTCAGTTATTATGGTTTCTTTGACAACTATTTAATTTTCAATGTGTTTCCTTGATGTTACATCTATTAAGAATATATTTGGCAGTGGACATATTCTAACAGGTTAAGGGCTTCTGATGAGTGTCAATGTAATATGGCAAAAACATACATGAGATAAAATAACGTATGTTATTTGTTAACATTTTGTTTACATATTGTGAATGGGTATTTATGAACCCACTGCAGGGCCCCCTCACAAAGTTTTGCTTAGGCCCCCCAGAAGTCTAGAACCGACTTTTAATAATTCGTATTACTATTTGTTACTATATATTATTTGTTACTGTATATTGTCCATGCCATGTTACCAGGTTAAACTGTCATTTTGTTCTTGTACACTTTAAAAAGTATATTTAAAAGTTCTGAGGTCAGAACTATCCAATGAAAGTAATAACTCCCTTCCTAATGAAAGTTTATTTAAATACATTTGCAGTACAGAAATAAGATAATAAGGTTACAGTAGAGGAAAGCTCAATTTACTAAGCATATAAATTTATTGTAAACGTATATTAAATGTAGAATGAACAAATATGAGCAAACAATGAAATGCAAAAGCTACCAAACACCTCCTCTGTCAAAAATGAGATAATGATATTAACCAAATGATCTAGGCACATATTTTACATTTATCAAATACTTTCACCTCAAATCTGCTTAATCCCAGCCTCAGGCCATTTAGAAATACAGGTTTGTTGCAAAGATTTCTCAAAATTTTCAAAATCGTTATAAAATTGATTAATTTTTTCAAATTATGAATAAGTACTGGTTTTGGCATTTGTTTAAACTTGATAGTCTAATATGTCAAATAATAAACATGTTTTTTTTGTTTAACTGCCCATACTGTAACAGCAAAAATCAAACACACAACTATAGTTGACACACAAACAGAAACGATAATAACTATCAAAATCAGGCTTGAATTTGAGGTTCCTGGGAGTTTTGGAGCAGGCAGGATCTTTGATGCTTGAGCAATGTTGGATATTTCAGATTTTACAGCATCTTTGTCTTCAGTCTGAACAGCAAAGAAAAGTGTGGTACCATTTTGGATTGTCATATGAAATGAAAGCTGTTCAACTAATCCAGCCTCCTGAGGTGAGACTGCAGATGTGTTGACTAAAGAATTATCGCTGAAGTTCAGACGAAGCATTTCAAGGTCTTCACTCCATCTGATCTTGTAGGATTCAGCTGAAAAGAAAACAAATGTAATTCATATGAATATTTCTTAATTTTAGAATATTTAAACCTTTATAAAAACAAATTTAGAGTAAAATCTGCTTTAGCTGTTCCCTGGTCCAAGTCCTCACCAGGAGCCGTCCAGATGAGAAGTACAGTGTCCTCCTTGATTTCCGCTTTAAGATCTGTGATTTTGTTAGGAGGGTAATTTGGTGGGTTTGTAATAGACACCTGAAAACTTTCTCCAGTGGCTGTTCTGCTAAAGTTTCCTACCACCAGTGGTTGTTCATTAACTGGAGGCTTTGGAGGATTCAGTTCCACTTTACCTGAAAAAGTTGATTTACATGCAAGAAACCTGTTTTTTATTTTTCCTCTTTAAAAGTTTAACATATAAATGAAAAGTAAATGAATCATGTCTGATTGTAAATGCATTTGCGCAATGCAATGCACTCATGCCACTAAGTGTCAGTGTAAGCACCAAACATCTGCCATATTGGCCAGTACAACATACACAACGATTACAGATCACACCTTTACTAACAGTTCAAGTTTTATCATATTATCAAAACTACTGCCAATATAAAGCAGAATAACACTGATACTGACATCACCACTTCACCATTCACCACATATCCAGGTATATACAGAGCACCACTCTTTCTGTGGAGAGTTAACCTGGATTGTCCAACTTTATTCCTCACTCGCACTTTCAAGCTGGTTCTACCCTTCACTAACTTTGTGAAATATCTGGAATAGATCCCATCATCTTTGAAAGCATCAGCTCCTGTAAAACATAAACCGTTGATTTATTGAATCTGAAAGTGAAGAGCTCAGATGCAAAAGCCGCTAAACGTCACTTCCGACAAAAATAAGATAATGATATTGATCGAATGCTCTCTGCACATATTATACATTCATCAAATCTGTTTAATCCCGGCCTCAAGTCATTGAGAAATACAGAATCTGTTTAGCAAAGTCCTCTAAATGCACAGCAGAAGAACTGGATGACTGACGGCATGCATACATCAATGTTCAAGAGTTTTTAAAAAGGTTTACCTAATAGGATATTAACAAAATTTTAAAGGTTTTTATTTAGAAAGGACAGTGAAGAGTGTCTGGAAACTTTTTTTGTAGAATTGAAGATTCTTGTATGTACTTAAAGCAACACCAAGTAGTTTTTCAACCTTCATAATATATTTCCAAGACCCTTGTACAGTGACTTACAATAGGTTGAATGAGACGTATGCCATAGCCTGACGGGGTCTGTATGCTTTTACTGGCACTACGGAACTTCGGGGTGCGGGTAGTAACCCGAGCACTAAAAGAACTTCAAAATCAGACTGCTTTTCGGCATACCTCACTTCCACCCCCACCCCCATTTTGTCAAGTTCAGACGTCAGAGCCTAACTAGCATTTGTTTGTTCTGTCACACGGGTGTATGTTGTTATCATGTCCGCCGAAGCAGCAACAAAACCCAAGGAGGCAAAGGTTTTGTCTGAGGAGTCTAGGAAGAGAGTGACAAAATTAAAGGCGATGATATAGATTGGTACAGAGTTTGCTCGCTGACGTGAGCTAAAGGAGGCGGAGGGCAGGCTTGTGCACAATTCAGAATTGAATTGAGAATGACTCCTAAATTCCAATTCAATTCTTGAATTTGAATTGAATTTGAATTTATTTCAAAACGGGATCTAGAATTACAATTCCAATTTGAATTAAAGGAAGCAGAATTGCAATTCAATAGAAATTCAAACAAATTCTTATACATATTATACAGTAAGTGAAGTGTTAAAAATCAAGCTTTCAGTATATGTCAGATATGATTGCATTACATATTCTATAAATATATTCGTTTGTACAGATTACATTAACAAGAAATGTTTTCCCCAGCAATTCATTTTAAAAACTCTAGTCACATAACAAATAATTAAGTTTGATTTTTTTGCAATTGTAATTTTATGGAACACGATGTAACATGACTTCATTTCCCAGAATGATTTAATTTTACCAAGTATTTAAAATGGTTGCCAAACAATTTTCCAAAGTAACTTTCCTAACACTGAATGTATGTGAGATTCTTTCTGTTGTGTGACTGTGGAATTTCTTTGAATTGCCATGAATTTAATTCCACTTCCTGTCATTCCAATTCCAATCCTGTAGGGCGGAGTCAATTCAATTAAAATTCCTATTCATGAATTGAAAGGAGGCCAATTCTGAAATTCTGAATTGTGCACAAGCCTGGCGTTGGGCTGCCTGACCGATGCTGACTTAGCCGTCATGCTGTTAGACTAGTAAGTATTGAAGTAATTTGTTGTCTGCCTGACTCTGTTTTTCGGAAGCTATCTGGTCCTCCATTTCTCTTCATGAATCAAGCAAAACTAGTAGATGAGCAAATTATTATTATTATTATTAGCCTATGTTTAAATCGCGTGTACAAGTTTGGTGGGGCTACATTCTGATCTTTCAGCGTTTGAAAAAAAATATATTGTATATAGTGCATGTGTATATATTGTATATTGTATAATGATGTCATATCATTTAATATATAATATGCTGAAATATATGCAGAGTTTCTGGGTTTCGCACGTGTATCCCCTGGAACCATGACAGATTTTACGACAGTAGTAGAAGACAATACTGTTTCCCAACTGTAGGGGGACCCCGCGAGCTAGACTTTCATTGTATTGCTTTAAGAGGGGTTTGTAGTTAAATTTGTAAAATGCCAATGAAATGACTAAACATTGTCAGATGCACTTAGAGGGTTTTGCATCTAAGCTCTTAATTGTTAAGGGTGAAATTGAGAAAAGGATTATGGGAAATTTACCTGCTCCATTATCCAGGAGTTCAATGATTTCTGAGGTCCCAGTTTCGGACTCCAGTGTGGCCCGAACTTCAGCATTAACTACAGGTCTGTAATTCTGACTAACTTCAGCAAACACAATGGTGGGTTTACTGCCGTCACTGATCTGCTGGTTAACATGAGCTTTGACAATGATAGGAGGAACATTATCATCTGCTGCTTGACTGGTTACAGTTATAGTCAACGACTGAGATCTTCCACTCAGAATACTGTACTTCCAGTCACCAGCCTATCCAATACAAGAAGAAAAAAAGAAATCTTTAGGACTTTGACAGAATCATACTGTAATGATAAATGTGTTTTTGCTTAGTGTGTGGGAAAGATTTCAACATTTTAGTTACTAATTATGAAGACATTTTGGCCTAAATGCTTTTTTATTGCATTATAATAGCACACATATTTACAAGCTGATGGTTTGAACTATAAACTCATTACTGACTCATATATTGTGTAGGTTGTTATACCTCTGCAGTTCCTGGAATTTTTAGCGTGATTGTCTTTGCTGTTGTATCTGAAGTCATATCTGTCTGACTGTAGATAAACCCACTTGGTGACTGTATGTAAGCAGTGGGTAAACTGGTTTCATATATGATTAAAAAGCTGGTTTTGTTACCAACAGTCTGATCCACTGATACAGTTCCATTAAACCAGCCAGCTGTTTTTATTCCAATACTCTCGAGCTGTAATCACAATGCAAATGGAAACATTAATATTACACAAAATATTACAGACAGTTAATAATAATAAAATGAGTAATGTACAATCATTTACAAAACCTGAACTGGTTCTTTTGTGTAGTCTCCATCTGATAATGTTAGTGAAGCAAATGCATCCATTAACAAATTGGAGGTTAAATCATCGGTGGCTAGGATAAATTTCCCTCCTATTTTCAACATGGAACATATAGAAGAAATTAGCATTAGATAATAAACTCACACTTAAATTGCGGTAATATGATTTACTCAAAGAGATTAACAAAATACAGAGGAATTGACTTCAAATTTTGGGTGTGAGAAAAGCTGAATTTACAGTTTTTCTCAATTGCTTTGGCTCATTTCTTGAAACAGATGTAGCGAATTTGCGGGAGGAGGGAAATAACGTTATTTGAAACACTATGAACCTCCGACCGAAACACTACGGGGATTCCCAAGGGAATCTTAGATTTTAGCTCAAAAGGGAATATGTATAATTAACTGTAATTAATTATACAAGTTTATCAGGTTTTACCTGGCGTAGCAGAATTAATAATAACAATTAATTAATATGTTCGTCCACCGAAGACATATATCCATAATCGTATATTAACGTCTAAGAAATGTTAATTTCATGGCCTTTAAAATTAACCTTCTCACTGATATACAGTGCTACTCGCAGCGTGTAGCTGGATCAAAAGGCAGAATTAGTGACTTTACTTTCAGGAGCATTGAACACAGAAACAATTCAATTGTGAAAATGCAAACCGGTTTATTAACTATAAAATGAAGTACACATAACGACTAACTAAACATACACACATACAATAACATAAAACATAGATGAGAAAGAAAAGATTGAAAGAGCTAGAGAGAGAGAGTAAAAGATTGGCAAAGCACTATTGCTTAACATCTGCACAAACCATCGGATAATCTCTAAGGATCGCCTTAATTTTCATAAGGGGTAAAGCTTAAACATGAGCGAGTAAAACGAGTTTATACTTGCTTTGGCTCTTTGTGATGCGGTGCGAAGTTTCTTATGCTCGCGATGCGAGCAAGGAGAGAGAGAGAGAATCCAGGTGTGTTCGTTTAAGATGGAAGTCCGTAAGTTGTTTCGTAGGGCGGATTGGTCCGCGTGGGTTTCCGAACTCTAGCGCAAAGTGCAAGCCAGGAAGACTGTCCCGAAGAGTAGGACAGGGCTCAGAGAAAAGATGATAAATCCAAGGGACTCTGGGTGAGTCTCAGCGAGTTTCCAAACTGCGCTGACGGGTTACCTGGGTAACCGGGCGACTGGGCGCTCATGAGTGAACTAAGCCACTGACTGAGATACTGAGCGAATCGTTCGAATTGAGCGATTGAGCGATGATCAACGAGCAAATGAGCTAAATGAGTTGGGCGATAGGCCGTTTTGACCTTTCACACGCCCAGCCCATTTTGGGTGTATGGCCAATGTGTGCGCGGGGAAACAAGCCTTTGTTCTTTCAGACATCACATTTGCATTATGATAAAAGTTTGTTTCCATAACTCTTCAAATCGATACTAAATGACATTGATGCGGCTTATGGTAATATGATACATAGAAATGATTGGGAAATAAAGAGTAGATTAATTTGATACTAGACAAGACATGGGTTTAAGATCACGTTGAATAATAATTTCATACCTAAGATATGAACCATGCTACAGTGAACAAAATCTAACTAAAGTGTTAACACACAGTTACATCACACATACATGATCATGCAGTAAAGGGATATAACATATATATACATTAAAACAGCTCATTGTGATTTTTAAATGTGGTTTCATCACAGACATATAGTCTGTGCCCCCAGCTGTGTCTCTGGCACTCGTCGAACGAACGGCTCTCAGGTTTCTCTGGTGGGATCCCTTTGAACCTCCTTTGAAGACTGCATTTGTTTTAATTGTCGCCCACTTTACAGCCTTGATAGGTGGTAGATATCTGGGTGATTGTGTTATCAGGACACAGGGTTATCTAAAGTCACAATTTTAGGGCTGTTTACGATCCAGATGCCAAATGGCCTCAATCTGACTCCGAGCCATTTGCTACATATCCCCCCTTCATGGCCACCAGGGTCTTGAGAGACTTTGGTGGGCGATGGTTCAATAGGCGATGGTTATACAGGTCATTTGGTCTGGATGGCAGGTGTATCTTAATTTTCTGCAGCGCTTCGGCATGCCTGCAGAGGGGTGATTTCGATGAGGTTGGGCTCTTGCTCGGCTTGTGTGTCTTGCTTCCCACGGTTCCGCTTGAAGGCTCGAGGGACGGCAGCTGTGCACTTGTTCACTGTTTCCTGCATCCCGCTGACTCTTCGGTACAGGATGAAAGTGAGGCCAAGAGTATGGGCGTATCCTACTCCTGTGGAGAGGCACAGTACCGTATCAGCGGCGGTCCAGGCTCTGAAAACAGGGAGGCTGTGCAGAGCTGGCATGCGAGCAAGTGCCTGGAGGGCAGTGTCGATGGGCGTGACATCAATTAGTTGGGTCCCCCCTTCTGCAATCCTCATCTCCAGTTCAGGGTCTAAAGTGAAGTTGTGGTCCCTGAAGAAAGTTGAAAATTCCAGTTCGGTGTGGTACTCCTCACTGGGAAGGTGATAGAGTGCGAGTTCATCGATGTGAAGAATCGCACCTTTTGGAACTTGGATCCACATCGTCTGGTTTGGTGCACTGATGCGGGTGGCTGTGTCGTGTTGGTCGTAGGTCAAAGTGGCCGTGCTGGCTGGGGTGTTGACCAGCCATCGGTCACCTACGATCTCAGCTTGGGTGTTAGTGACCTCGGCTCGTGGTTTAGCTGAGGCAGGACAACGAGAGTCAATCTTCATGGGCCGCAGCCCACAGATGCCGTCAGTGTTGTCCTGAAGGAAAGGTTTGCTGGGGCAGAGATAATTAATGTCTTTAGTGAGGTTGCACATGTGCAGGTTTGGTGCAAGGTACAGCTGTTCATTGCTGTCATGGTAAGCCACCACAGTGGGGGTGCGTATTCTGATGTGAGTGTTTCCCTGCCAGAAGCCAACATTGACAATGTCTTTGAGTCTGTAGATGTTGTGTGACTCGATGATTGGCAGGTTTATCAGAAAAGCAAGTTCGTCTTGTTCAGGGGCTATGCTTAATGGAATTGCGCTACCTAGGGAGTAGGCCAGATGCGCCTGCAGGGTGTTTGTTGGGCCTGCAGTGGCGGAGGGTAAAATGGTCTGTACCAGGCTTAGGGGTACCACGCAGGGTGGAATGGCTGCTGCGGCGGCTCCGAGTAGGGCTCCCAGGAACCGCTTGTGACGCTTGGTTTGTCGGCCAAGACCTGCCTGTGTGACAGTCATCTTCTGAAGTTGGTACAGCATGTGTTTGATGTCAGCCTCTGCGTGAATCATAGCGTTCTGTGCCCATCGTTCTCCTGCCCGATTGGTTTTTGGTGCTGATGCTGTGTAGTGTGCTCTGTAGACCTCACGGGGGTTGAGTCGGACATAGACTTTTTGGCTATGTGTTCTGCAGTTCGTGATCAGGAGTCCAGGTTGCTCTTTAAGGACGATGCCTAAGACGGGACCCGGCGACACGATTTCAGGTTGCGGCCACCCCCCCTGTAGGCTGATGTACAGAACAGTGATCAACAGCAGCATCCTGGTGACAGAGAGGGAGAGAGAGAAAGAACAATAGGCGAGCACTACAGGTCCTTGTTTGGTCAGGACAGTTCTCTTTCTTTTCATTGGCGGCTGTTCCCTAGGTGGCAGAGTTCTAGTGATGAGGCAGTGTGGAGAAGTTTGGTTCGTCCCCCCTTTACTATCATGCCATAATGTTGAGTGTCTCTTGACTTGGTTCTGGTGGACCCATCTGGAAATTGGTTCCTTCTGACTCCTGCCCATCTTGATCTGGGATGCAATGGGGGAGAGTTTGTCCACAATCTCATGAGGTCCTGTCCAGTGTGGCAGAAATTTCTTTGACAGCAGTCGGTGAGCTGTCTGAATTGGCGGGGCGAAACTGTAAGACCAGATCTTGGTTGTTCGAAAAGCGAAGGTCGTTCCCGGATGAAGTTCATCCAGATACTGGTGAGTGGTGTCATTGGGTGCTGGAAAGCATTCTGCCAACTTTGTGAATTGGCAGATGACCGTGAGAAAGTGTTTGTTGCCCCTCGTTGGCCTGGGTAATGGTCCAACCCCGTCTATCTGGAGGTCTGACACTGGAAAGTTGACACCTCTTTTTTGAAGTGGTGCTCCATGGTTTGGCTTAGCCGGTTGGAACTGGCAGCAAACCAGACATTTCTTGATGTGTTCTGCTACATCGTGCTGCATTCCAGGCCAGTATGCCACCTGTTTCGGTGTTTCATAAGTGGCTTTTGTGCGGTGGTGTGCGGCACATGCTGTGTCATGCGCATACATTAGTATGACCCCCCTATGGTCCTGAGGAACCACAAGCGCAGGTGTAGTGCGGTCATCAGGGACATACCCGAGGATGTTGTGTTGTATGCGCAGCAGGTGCCTGACATCGTTGAGACGTTTGCGGGTTGGAGCAGCAGACAGGTCAGAGTTTGTGATAGGGTAGGTGGAGGGGTCTGAGAGGTGGTTTAACGTAGCTTGGGTAGCGATGTTAAAGGCTTGTAGTTTCTGATGATCTGCATCATCCTGCATGGCATCTGCATCTTTTAAATTTTGTTGAACTTGTGTGTCAAGTCCTGGGTATGGCTCTGAGTCTTTGGCTGGATGCAGAGTGCAGAGCAGTGAACTTTTGAAGTTTAGGTCTGAGACGAAGTTCCCGCGGCTGGCTGGGGGGTCGTCCATGACCTGTGTGACCTGGCAGTTTACCTCAGATGATCTGGCTGATTGAAAGGGTAAAGGTTCTCGCACTTGAGCCCAAATTTTTAACTGTTTAAAGTCCATTAAGGGTTCAAAGCGGTCTAGCAGGTCTTTGCCAATGAGGAGAGGGTATGAGTCCATTGGTGAGATGTACACAGGGTGTATAATGCTCATAGGACCGATCGTCAGGTGGATGGGAATCACCTGTTGCAGTTGAACTTCAGTCTGGCTGTAAGACTGCACATTCAGCATACACCTTTGGGGTTTAAGGGTCAAATTTTGGGCCTTAGCTCTGTTCTGGAGTCTGGTGAAAAGCTGGGATGACATCAGCGTTAGGTCAGCTCCGGTGTCGACGAGGGCTTCTAGTTCAACCTCATTTTCCAAGGTGATGGATAGATATAGCTTTTTAGCTTCTCCTCTTTCGATCAGGTTTCCCAGGAGGCTTGGTACTGGGGCTGTGGTATTAATAGGAAGGCAGTTAAGGCTGGTTTCTTGTGACTCTGTAGGGAAGGAGACATTTAACACAGCACTCTCTGGTACTTGCAGGCTTTGGTTGGTTGGTGTTTGAGATAGTGTTTGTATGCCAAAGCCTTTGGTTTGTGGGATGAATAAGGAGTCGGGTTTGTCTTCGTGGTCCTCCTTGTGGGGCCTCTTTTGGATTAACTCCTTCAATATTCTCAGAATCTCTGCTGTCTCAAACGTGTCTGTGTCACTCTGTTTCGGGGGTAGCTCAGACTTAGCCTTGCTCTGTGTGTATCGAGACTGATCTCTCTGTTGACTGTTACCAGTATTTGATCTGCCAGGTGCAGGACGGTTACCTCTAGGTCGTCGGCCAGGTTCCCACGAGCCGCCACCCTTCTGGTTGTCTGATGAGTTTGGCCGGCTCCATGACCTCTCGGCGCGTCCCATTTGGTGCTTGGGACGAGCCCCTACATGGCCGTACCATTCCTGGCTGGCTGTAAAGTCTCTTGACCCTCTTGGCCCTCTGTTGAAAGGTCTTTCACTGTGGCGTTGTCGTGCGCCCTCCAGTGGTAGTTCAGGGTACAGTTCAGAGACAGGGAGAATGACAGGGTTTTTAACAGTCTTTTCAGAGGCCGCTCTTTGTTTACTATAAGCTTTATGGGCCAAGTCCCGCAGCTGCCTGGTTGTCATCGTGCGAGGGCAGGCCATAACCCCTAAGTGTTGGCTTACTGTGAAGTGAAGATTTCGCAGGAAAAGGGTCCTGAAGTTGAAATCCTCCTCCATTCCTGGCTCATTCCGTGAGCCAAAGTAAGCTCGCCTGAGTCTGTTGTAGTAGGCCTGTGGAGTTTCGTTTCGGCTCTGTTTGAGGTCCATCGCCGTAACAAGTCCTTGTTCCGACTCTGGATCCGAAAACTCTTCTATTAAGGCCTTTTGCAGCTGCTCGTAATCCATCTTGACGTTTTCTGGCTGCCGGTCAAGGAAACTCCTCACCTCACGACTGGAAGTAACCCGTAGCAGATACAGTTTGTCTCTTGTGGTTACATTTGGCAGTGTTTGCAAATAAAAGTCAATGTCCTGCAGGTAAGAGTGGATATCATGGCCACCTGCAGGCTCTGGGGTAAATGTTGGGATATTTCTAGCCAGCTTGTCGAGGTCTTTGGGTGCCACGCCGGGCATGTCTGCAGGTGACCTCGGGAAATTCGTCTGTCCCCACCCCCCTATGGTAGTGAGAGGTTCTGGGATGCTGGCTGATGTCTTTAACAGTGGGCTCCCGCCCCCCTTTTCAACAGAAAAGCTTTGGTGGGGGGGTGCAGGCTCACTGGTTGAATGAAAGGGAAAGGTTGCTTTTTCCCTTACTTGTTCAGCTTGCAGTTTATATGCATAAATGAGTTCTCTTTGGGCGGAGTCAAGGTCGTCCCTTGCCTGGTCTCGTTGCTGAGCCAGAGCTCGACCTTCATCTCGAGACGCTCGCAGGTGATTCTCACAGGCCTTCAGCTTGGCATCACGTTCCTTCAGTTCTGCCTTTGCTCTCACCAGAAGATGTTCAGCCTGCTGGAGCTTTCCAGACAGCTCTTCTCTGGCTGTCTTTTCCTGTTGCTCCCTGTGCTCTGTGTCTGTGCGGAGTTTTGACAAGGCCTCTTGGAGTTGTCCAATCTCGTCCTTTAGCCTCCAGTGATCCTCCTCCGTCGATGGATGTTGAATCTCTAATCCCTGTGTCAGCTGATCTAGACGATTCTGCGCGTCCTCCTGATTCCTCCGTGCCTCTGCTGCTTGGAGCTGTAGAGCTGCTGCATCCTCTTCCAGTTGGGCGATTTTCCTTTCGCCCAGTTTAAGCTGGATGATGAGGTTGTGAGCAATGGCACCTGTGATCTTGGCTATATCCTTGTGACTGTAGCTCCTCGTTGGGTCGTGGGCTATGAACTTGTCCAGGGTGCCGTCGAGTTGCTCTCTTTCCAGGTGTTGCAGTTCATTGGCGAGGTTGGGCAGGAGTTCAGATGTCACAGCGCTGAGCCAGGCCTCTAGCTGGTCCCAGTGGTTGACAGGGCTTGGTAATCTGGACATGTTGACACACTGGTAGAAGAGAAAACACAAAGAGCCAATGCGAGTCCGCACAGTTCAGCGAGCTACGGCAATAAAATATATATACGTCGGCTATGCGCTTATTATCAGGGCCTTTCTCCGGCTGCACAGATAATCAGTGTGGTGAAATATGGGAAAAATTTTTAGTAATTTGTCGCTTTGTTAAAACCTATAGGTCGCCTTGGACATTTGGTTATTCGAGCGTATTACTAATGAATTCTCCTAATGGTTTGTGCAGTTTTGCTCTTTCAGCCCAAAAATAAAATGAATCAAAATAATTAAAATTAATTAATTATAATGATAAAAATAAAATAAAACATAAAGCAAGGTTGCTGGAAATGTAATGAAACAGGAAAGGGAAAACAGAGAAAAAAAAACAAATAAATAATAAAAAAAAATAATAATAGAAAAAATAATAATAATAATAAAATAAAACTGAAAATGGGAATTGAGACAGCCAACAGACGAAGTCCTAAGGCTGGGAAAATGAAGAGGATAGGAGGGTGAAAAAGGGGTTTCCTGTTTCAGCTTAGCAGGTTCTCTACCCTAAATTTGATGACAGGGCCTTACAGGGAGAGGGCACTATGGAGTCATGCGAGTTAGGGGAGTGGCTTAGCTAGATTGGCTGGGTTAGACCCAACCTGATAGGGATCTGGTGCCTCTAGTGGCTATAGAGGGGAGAAAAGTGCATCTCTTTTACACCAACACTTGTTGACTATTTAAAACAACCCAGGGTGGAACACAGAGACAAGGCGCTTCCCTGAGCACGCAGCCAAGAGTGCCGGGCCTTCTGCCCTCCCCACCTCGACCGCTCAACAGTCACACCCTTCACACCGCCGGGCCGCACTCAAAGGTGTCACCCACCAACTGGCACTGCCGCTAGGGCTTTTGTGTGTCAGCTGGCAAGGTTAGCGATTGGAGTGCCCGGTGGCAGAGGTTGCACTGTGTCTTGCTGCCTAAGGTGCTAAGGAGGGAGCTACCGCAGCACCCCGACTGTACACACTCGAGTCAGTTCAGCGGGACCGGTCTCTTGTAGAACTCACCGCTGGCGAAGCCTCTGATTCATCTATCAAGTGTTAGCTTTCAAGAGATGCACAGGGGCTTATCCTATTGCACCAGTTAAAACATAAATGAATTCACTGAGAATGGGACTTATGGGGCTGAATTCTATTCACAGTAAAGAATTGATTCAATTAAAATTTAAAATAAATCAAACTGCATTGAATTTAAATTTAAACTTAATTAAAAATAAAATCTCTACAATAGAAAAGAGAACAGGAGAGTAAGGAGTGAGAGAGACCAGCAAAAAAAAAATGAAATAAAATAAAAATAAAATAAATCAAAATGAAAATAAAAATTAAATAAAGAAATAATAAATTAATAAAGCCATAGCAATATTAATTATTATTTATAATTTAAGACCATAACATTCAATATGTAGGAAATAAAACTACAAAGTAGTAGAATAACCTAGTTATTGAAGTAAGGTCAAAAATCCAAGTTTGATTCCTGTCACACACTCCCAAAAGAGTTTATGAGAGGACCAAACGAGCTTTTCCCACTAGATGGCGATATTTCGCCCAACAAACAAAGAAAGCGGAAGTCAGACGTAGAGTAATGGAGAAGAAGAAGTGTTAGATACTCAAGACTGACATCTAGTGTTAGAACTAGGTAGTACGCTTTAAACTGACAAAGATTCGCTTCTATACAGTAATTACATCGGCGGCCGCTGCGTTGCTAAGACGACGGATGTAATTTGCTCGTGTTCAGCCGGTGCCTCTTTTGGCTTACGTTACCGGGACACGAAATAAACAAGAATCCAACGTGCTTTATCATACGTTGTGACTATAAATACTTGATCAAGTTTTTATCTCCTTTAAAATTGAAAAGTCTTACCCTCGGTGCTTACAATTTTAAAAATCCACGTACGTGAATAAAATGGAAAAATACAATAGACAGCTTCTCTAATTGTAAATCATTTCCTGGAGATTTAACAAAAAGGCCTTATCAGATGGGAGTGCTCACTCGACCACCGCTTCGCTCTAAATAAAGGAATTCTACTCTTTATTAGGCGGAATCAGACGGTAATGCAGCGTATTTTTTTTAATACGGTTACCTTAAAGACTGCAGTTAACTATACATAACAGGGGCGCGAGTCTGTTACGTCCTGAAAATGATACAGGAAAATACATTTTCATTCATACAAAGAAAGAACGAAATCAGTTATAGCTGATAGTTCTTTTTCATTCACACAATGCAAAAACACATTTGATTTGTAACTGGTTTGCTCAGACAATAATGTTTAAATCTGCCCGCGCGTTCTCCACCATTATATGTAGCGAATTTGCGGGAGGAGGGAAATAACGTTATTTGAAACACTATGAACCTCCGACCGAAACACTACGGGGATTCCCAAGGGAATCTTAGATTTTAGTTCAAAAGGGAATATAATTAACTGTAATTAATTATACAAGTTTATCAGGTTTTACCTGGCGTAGCAGAATTAATAATAACAATTAATTAATATGTTCGTCCACCGAAGACATATATCCATAATCGTATATTAACGTCTAAGAAATGTTAATTTCATGGCCTTTAAAATTAACCTTCTCACTGATATACAGTGCTACTCGCAGCGTGTAGCTGGATCAAAAGGCAGAATTAGTGACTTTACTTTCAGGAGCATTGAACACAGAAACAATTCAATTGTGAAAATGCAAACCGGTTTATTAACTATAAAATGAAGTACACATAACGACTAACTAAACATACACACATACAATAACATAAAACATAGATGAGAAAGAAAAGATTGAAAGAGCTAGAGAGAGAGAGTAAAAGATTGGCAAAGCACTATTGCTTAACATCTGCACAAACCATCGGATAATCTCTAAGGATCGCCTTAATTTTCATAAGGGGTAAAGCTTAAACATGAGCGAGTAAAACGAGTTTATACTTGCTTTGGCTCTTTGTGATGCGGTGCGAAGTTTCTTATGCTCGCGATGCGAGCAAGGAGAGAGAGAGAGAATCCAGGTGTGTTCGTTTAAGATGGAAGTCCGTAAGTTGTTTCGTAGGGCGGATTGGTCCGCGTGGTTTTCCGAACTCTAGCGCAAAGGGCAAGCCAGGAAGACTGTCCCGAAGAGTAGGACAGGGCTCAGAGAAAAGATGATAAATCCAAGGGACTCTGGGTGAGTCTCAGCGAGTTTCCAAACTGCGCTGACGGGTTACCTGGGTAACCGGGCGACTGGGCGCTCATGAGTGAACTAAGCCACTGACTGAGATACTGAGCGAATCGTTCGAATTGAGCGATTGAGCGATGATCAACGAGCAAATGAGCTAAATGAGTTGGGCGATAGGCCGTTTTGAGCTTTCACACGCCCAGCCCATTTTGGGTGTACGGCCAATGTGTGCGAGGTTTAACAAGCCTTTTTTCTTTCAGACAACACATTTGCATTATGATAAAAGTTTGTTTCCATAACTCTTCAAATCGATACTAAATGACATTGATGCGGCTTATGGTAATATGATACATAGAAATGATTGGGAAATAAAGAGTAGATTAATTTGATACTAGACAAGACATGGGTTTAAGATCACGTTGAATAATACTTTCATACCTAAGATATGAACCATGCTACAGTGAACAAAATCTAACTAAAGTGTTAACACACAGTTACATCACACATACATGATCATGCAGTAAAGGGATATAACATATATATACATTAAAACAGCTCATTGTGATTTTTAAATGTGGTTTCATCACAGACATATAGTCTGTGCCCCCAGCTGTGTCTCTGGCACTCGTCGAACGAACGGCGCTCAGGTTTCTCTGGTGGGATCCCTTTGAACCTCCTTTGAAGACTGCATTTGTTTTAATTGTCGCCCACTTTACAGCCTTGATAGGTGGTAGATATCTGGGTGATTGTGTTATCAGGACACAGGGTTATCTAAAGTCACAATTTTAGGGCTGTTTACGATCCAGATGCCAAATGGCCTCAATCTGACTCCGAGCCATTTGCTACACAGAAATTACATTTTCAAAACAACATGGACAAACCTCCAAACCACTTGGCAATTGTTCAAAACAGAATTCAATTTCTCATTCATTTCATCAAACTGCAAATGTCTAAGTGTCACAGGTCAGAGCGGACCACCCCATCTGTTTCCACCCTGAGGAGGTCCCAAAACACCTCAATGACCAAACAGACGAGAGGTATAAAATTTAACAAATTTATAAAATATTAAAAACAAGGAAAAGGGAGGTTTAAATATAAAAAAAGAGTTTTCTGGCGCCATCTCCTCGCCTCGCACATGGGCTGGCAGGTCTTCGGGCCTTCGTCTCTCGGACTCATACGGGGGGCATTCAGATAGGTACACGGGGCTTTTAGCTTCAGGCGTACAGGTGAGTACCTTTAACTTTAGGCAGACAGGTGAGTACACGGACCTTTAGCTTTGGGCATACAGGTGGATACACTGGGCTTTAGCTCTGGGGATACAGGTGAGTACACTGGGCTTTTAGGGGCGTTTAAGCACAAGCTGGGATCTGGAAGCACTCAACAGGTAAACACCAGAGGCGATTCTAGGGTCTATGGGGGCCCCAAGCAGAAAATTCCCTGTGTGCAAGAAGTGTGCAAAACTTCTATACAATGTCTTTTGCTTAACCCACTATTCTACAGTGCAACAGTTACTGCGAAAGATACATATATACAAGTGTAATCTTCATCATACCTAACATTATTAACATGTTTGGATGCATAAATAGCATAACATGTTGGGAAATAATGACAGCAGAGAAATATTTTCTAAATTATACAATGATAGCAATGATTCATAACTTATTTTTACAAGAATATTTTACAAGAATATTTTAAGAAACCAGTCATTTTATGAAGCTAAACTAAATAATCTTAGTCATAGTTACTGCTAACTAAGTTAGTGTCCTAGAGTTAAATATTAGTAAACTAAATATTAATTTCATACATCTAAAAATACAGAACAGTATAACACATACATCTGTTGATTTTCTCAGCAACTATGCAATTCTATAGACTTGACAAAAGGTTTTCCTGAGATTTGTTTGATAATGTTTGAGACCTGACAGGGTGAGGATGTAGTTTGTCTTACCTCCCTTAATCTCATTATCTCTCCGTTCTTCTTTCCTTTCCCTGCTTTGCACAAAACATTTCTGATGTACATCTTCAGAAGCCAATAGTGATCGAGTCAAAATAAGATTAGCATTGTTATTTAGAAACTTCCTTTAGTCTCGTCATGTTTTCATAAGCTAACTCACTCGCGTGGTGTCTTTTGATTGCGGTTGTGCGCGAATGAACGCAAAGACGCGCACGGACATGAATACGTGCATGCACGCGTGATTGCGACTGCTTTGTCGCTTTTACAAGCATAAAATTAGGTAACTAAATTGCATATAGATCCGTTTTTGCCGCGATTGTCTTTGTAAAGGATTGCAATAGTTAACTGATAAAATTTAAACTTGAGATTTACACCGGGGCACAAAAGATTTACATTCGGGCACGTGCCTGACTGGAGCTGGACCGGACACATTTAACTACATGTGCGTAAGAGAGATGCTCACTTTAGCGCCTTTTTGTGGTTAAATTGTTTTAAATCACTTGAGTGATAAACTTTTCCTATTTAAATTTGCGTATTAATCTGGGAATCACATGCGAGCCTAACCATGGGTCGTGCGACAGCTCTACTGAACGATACAACGTCACCAATTCGCTACGTTCATTTTCGAAACTAGCAAGTTATCCACCTGGGTTGGATTTTGACTAGGCTAAGCCATGTCAATCAACATTCCATCCAATCGGAATTTTGATAGGCAGTCATGTTGAGTATCTATTTTCATCTACCGGGTGTAGCTGGCCATCCGAGAAACAAACTCGGGGGCCCTCTAGTGGCTCGGGGCTCCAAGCAGTTGCCTGCCTTGCCTGTTGACAAGGTACGCCTCTGGTAAACACAAACTCTCTCTCTTCTGACACCAGGCACAATAATCGAATCAGTCCTAGTTTATACAGCCACAGCGCCACCACCAGACGGGAGGGAGGTAGAACTGGTCCTTCGGTCATGTACGTGTATGGAAACCGTTGTCCAATGCCACCACTCGGCTCTTCATACGCAGGGCTCTTTCCTCAGCCTAGGATATGACCACTGACAAACACTGATGACAGCATAGCACTACACTTCTCCACATGTACTCACTTCAATAAAATCACCCACCACAATCCTTACACTCACAGTGAATTAGGGTCAGTGTCATGGCTTCGGCTAGGGTTCAGAGACCTGGATAAGTGAACGACAGAGGCAGGAGGGCAGCACGTGAAAGCGTAGAAGCCACGATCCTAGGACTCCTCCTTCTTCTCCTCCGTTAACTCCCACGCACAACAGTGACTCAAACAGACTGGGTGGTGAATAAACACTTGATGCTCACTCTTCGTCCCAGTTATCCGAAGCTTTTGTCCAACAAATTGCTTCACTGTCCTCCATCTCCGCTTCCTCTCCTTAGATCCACTTTATATGCCCTTTCAACATATCCAGCTCCTCATCTTCTTGGACCGCCTTTATTTTGATTTGATCTCTAAAAATGAGAGAGGTCTCGTACCACAACCACAATATGTCATTGTATGGAACAATGTGAATTTCCACTGTGGCCCGCTCATCAGGGTCTGGTTCACAACTCATCAAAGGATGATCATAGTGTTCCTACCACCTTACTCTTCTTTCCTCATTCCTAATGAGTAGTTTTTCTCCCCTTGGAGGTGAAGAGTGTATGTGCATCAAGCTCAATATCAGAGGTTCCTGCTCCATGCAATGGACACAGTGTGTTAGGATATTACAGGAGATCAGTGTAGGTGATGGTTGCGACATGCACGCTGTTTCTTCCCTCGTTGCATCGCAAGGGAGAATAAACGCTGTGATGTGGAAGAGAATCTATGGCCAGACAGACAGCAGACATGAGGGTGTGGCCATGAGGGTGAGGAAAGCTACCAGTGAAGAACTGTTAGTTGTGAAACTTCAGCTTTATTTACAGCATTGTAGGCTGCATATAAGTTTCATTGTTTTTTTGTTTGTGTGTTTATATTACAGCATATTATGCTGTATACATTGTATTTTTTACTCTGATGTATGGAAGTTACTTTATGTGTGTGAATGATAATGGTTACAATTTCCTTGGCAGTATGAGTGCAATATGTGATGTCAAACCTTGGAGGCTACTCTTACCCTAAAATCCTAATTCTTTTTTTTTTCAGTTTTATACGCAATTGTGTTTTGTTAGCTAGACAAAAAACAGTACAGTAACCATTGTCAATGAAGGACTGGGCTAAGACTGAAAGGTGGACAGGAGGGATATTTCAATGGTCCTCTGCCATAGTGACAAAACATCTAAACATTTTGACTTGCAGTGCTCACACAATGCCACAGGGACGAAGCATTTTGGGGGCACTGACTGTTTAAATGAGAAAGAAATTTAGTTTTGACAAATGAGTGAACTGTTTTGGGAGAGGTATGAGCTTTTGCAAGTGAGCTCTGGGGCCCTATTTTAACGATCTGAAACGCAAGTGCGAAGCGCAAAGCGCAAGTGACTTTGTGGGCGGATCTTGGGCGCTGTTGCTATTTTCCCGGCGGGAAAAATAACTTTTGTGCCAGGCGCAAATCAATAAGGGGTTGGTCGGAAGTAGGTTCATTATTCATAGGTGTGGTTTGGGCGTAACGTCAAATAAACCAATCAGAACGCTATCCAACATTCCTTTTAAACGCAAGGGCGCAAGTTCCATGGCGGGTTGCTATTATTATGACGGATTTGCCAGGAGCGGTTTACAGCCGAGGAGACCCACGTTCTTGTAAGAGCAGTCAAAGACAGAGAAGTTGTTTTGTATGGGGATGGGAGAAACCCACCCAACTCAGTGTAGGTTAAACAGGCGTGAGAGAAAATAGCCACAATTGTCTCATCAGCTGGCATCCCCATCATTGCGCCAAGCGCTACAATGATGTCAGGAGACGGGGGAATCCCAAGCTTGCCAGCATAAATCGGGCACGCCGTGTAACGGGAGGTGGATCTGCCTCTACACAGGACCTGACGCCAGCAGAGGACATCGCTGCGTCCACCCTCACCGCTGGTAGTTTAGGGAGTTTGAAATCAGACCCAAGAAACGCAAGCAAGGTCCAACCCCAAAGTACACTTACAAATCAAGTTCATATACATTAAAGGAATAGTCTACCCATTTTCAACATTAAAATATGTTACCACCTCAACTAAGAACCGCTGACACATCCCTCTGTCGTCTGTGTGCGTGCACGTGGGCGCTGGAGCGCGCTGCGATGCTTCGGTGGCATTTGGCTTGGCCCCATTCATTCAATGGTGCCATTTGGAGATGGAGTTGGAGGTGACCGGGCACATCGGCGTTTTTCCTGTTTGAGACGAGTAGTTGTGCGAGCAAGTTTGGTGGTACAAAATAAAACGTATCGCTTTCTAAGCGGATTTAAGAGAGGAACTATATTTTATGGCGTAATAGCACTTTTGGGAGTACTTCGACTCGCCTGAAAAGTCCGCTCCCCTTCTCACTCTCATTATGGGAGAGGAAGGGTGTTACTGCGTAATAGTGCTATTACGCCATACAATATAGTTCCTCTTTTAAATCCGCTTAGAAAAACGCTACGTTTTATTTTGTACCACCAAACTTGCTCGTATAACTACTCGTCTTAAATAGGAAAAACGTTGATGTGTTTGGTCACTTCTAACTTTATATCTAAATGGTTGAATGAATGGGGCTAAGCTAAATGCTATCGAAGCGTCGCAGCGCGCTCCAGCGCTTACGTGCACGCACACAGATGATAGAGGGATGTATCAACAATTCTTAGTTAAGGTAATAACATATTTTAATATTGAAAATGAGTAGACTATTCCTTTAAGGTTTCTTATGAAAACATTTAAATTATTATTTACATAAAATAAACGTAATACAGCCAACTTATGAAAATATTTTAATCGTTATTTGCATGAGAATTTTTTAACGCAGCCACACAATAAATAAAAACTATCACCACAATGCTCACCACAATGATTTCCCTTATCTCATGTGTTCATATTTTTTATTGTAAAAATTTATGATTTGCAAAAATAAATGTGGCCTCTGTGTAGATTAGATAATCAAAGTGTGTGCGCGTTGTGCACGCTATTATGGTCAAGCATGTGCCCTAGAATTAGCATAATGAACCACGCGCAACGCGCCACTGACTTTAGACTAGTTTTTTTTTTTTGGTCAGTGGCGCAATTGTTTTTTGATACTGCAAAATAGCATCAGGGATGATTTGGGCCGGAACACGCCTCCTTTTTTGCGCTGAACCGCCCAGGGAGGACAAGTTCATTCCCTAGTTTGCCGACGTGCGTCTGGGGAGGGAAAAACCTGCTGTGTGCCGGTGCAAAATATGAATGATACATGCGTCACTGACAAAGTCAATTGCGCTGGGTGCAAGATAGGGCCCATAGTGTTGTGCTGAACTGTAAGAATCTTTTGCCAAATGATCTTAGAGTTTTGAAAACGTAATTTCTGTTTCAAGAAATGAGCCAAAGCAATTGAGAAAAAACTGTAAGACTTAAATGTCCAAAAATGTCCAACTGTTGATTGCTTTAAATTGTGCGATTGTCACTTACCAGTGCTCTCAGCCATTTGTGTCAGAGCTGGATCAGCATCTTTACCCAAAGCTAACAGGTGTATAATGGCACCACTTTGTACTGCATCTGGAACGCAAGTTTTGAGGTCGTCCGATGCCTCACCATCAGTGAGAAAAATTATTTCATCTCCTAGTGCATCCAAATTGTCCGCTTTAAGTACCTGATGGTTTTAAAAGAGATACAGATTACTGATATTAAACATTTATACTTTACACATCACCAACAACACAAAATGTATATGAATACAACTAATAGGGCACCTCTAAGCCTTTAAAGAGTCCTGTACAGATGTATGTCCCTCCACCTGCTGTGGTTGGCAATGATTTGATCAGCTCCTTTCTTGTGATATCATTGTCAATTAGCGTCAAATTTTTAAGAATGTAAGCTTCACCGCTAAAGGTTACGATTCCAACATAAGCTTGATCTTCAATGATGTACTGCAGGAAATGTGTGGCAGCTTGCTGCTGTCGAAGAATCCTTGAGCCCTTGAAAATTAATTGAAAACAAATGAGTATCAAAATTATTCTGAAGCACTGATATACAATATGTGACCCACCCTTGTCTAGCGATCACAATGCTTCATATAGTAATGAAATATTTAACCCTCAAGTGCTGTTATTTAAAACTGCACTAATCTGCTGTAAGTAAACAAATCTGGACACTTTGTGATTCCCTTTATATTTTACAGATATGTGATAAAACTATCATCTTTAATTTTTAACAAATGTAAAAACTTTTAAGTTATGTATTTATTTGGTGATTTATTGTTATACTATACTATACTATGCAAGACCCAAAGCTGTTCGACCAATCAAATTGTCAGGGCGGGCTTTATATGATGATCAACAGTAACGTGATCAATGGTAACATAATCAACCACGTCACCAAAGAGCGCGTGTGTTGAATCTGTGTACGATGAAATGGCTGCCGCTGTAGAATTCAGATGTATGGATTCTAACATTGAGTCTGTTCTAAAAGATATCGACAGAGCATTGATTTTGAAAGAGGAACAGAGAAACGCGATCAAGGCATTTGTTGATCGGAAAGATGTTTTTACCGTCCTTTCTACGGGATTCTGCAAAAGTTGGTCGCACTTATGGAGGACCAAGTTAAATAAGCAACTGAAATCTGTATCACGGCGATGCAACTCGGCGTGCACAACGAGAAGGATATAATTAGCGGTCGTTGCCAGATTCTTTTCGGAACCCTGGAATCGTGGCTGCTGAATAAGTGGAGGGACATGCTAGGCTCTGATATTTTTCAAGCAAACATAATGGGTATCGTTGTGGATGAAGTTCAACTAATGTACAAATGGTAAGAGATAGTCTTACTGTATGACTTAGTAAATACTTAATGTTGTGATATAAATTAAATGTTGTAAACATAGTAGGTATTGATGTACGTTCGCTTACTCAGACTTAGTATAATCACAATGTTAGTGTCATTGTAGCAAAATAACTAGCAGTTCGGTCAGGCTGCAAAAGACGTAATTTCAACATACGTCACACACTCCGTTGCTCTGATTGGTCATAGGTCTATCCAATTGAGTGCAGAGGCATTTTTCGGTTGAGACACGCCTCATAATCATAGCCCAATGGAGCGGTATCAGACTCAAATTCTGACTAGAATTGAGTATGACAATGTCAGGCTAATACATGTATGAATTATCATGTTAAGCTAGTAACGTAATAGCTGCATCTACTGGTATGTTAAACATCAGCACCCAGCACTGGCTCTGTTTGTACAATTAACCATGCAACAACTACTTGGCATTTTGACTTACGGACACCACTATCCTACAACACAACAACTGCCTCTCGGTTGCGTGCACAAGCAGTTCTGACGTAGCCAACAAATCCATGTATAGCACGAGATACACAGGATTTCAGTTTTAAAAATAGCCAGAAACAAAAAAAATAAAAATGAAACAATAATAAAAAAAGGGTTTAACATATGAAGAGTTTGGTTCCAAAACGCGATAAACGCCATTTTTGAAAAAAATGAGTTACTGCCAAAATCAGCATTATATCAGGTCAGCAGTTAAAAGTAAATTCTTAATTTTACGCAAAATCCAATATCCGCCGTGTTATTCTGTCATCTTTTCTCCCTTTTTTCCCAAAATGCGATAAACGCCACTCCCCCTTTTTTACAGAACGCAATAAATCCCACAGCGCACCATTCACGCAATGTAAACAAACATGGCGGCGCGCTGAGTACATGGAGTCCTAGTTTTCCTCATCTACTTTGTACTTTGTGATCAACAAACAAAACAAAATAATACTTTAATTGCATTGATAAACCTGTGATGGTTTTCTGTGATGGGAAAGAAACGTAAGCCATCAACATGTAATAATTTCCCTGAGAGGCACTCGGGAGACGGGTGCTTGTTCTCCCAACAGCATCAAGCTTCTAACACATTAACCCCAGAGGATCTTATGAAAAACTTTCCATAATTTTACTCAAAGTCAACGAAAATCGAGCAGGACCAAAAACATTTTACAGCTGATCGCTGTGAAAGACGTTAAGCGAAGACGTCAAGTATAACCGCAATGACAGGGTTCTTAATATGACAAAGTAAGTGTTTTGATTAATAACATTAATGTTTATATTTTTAATTAGTGTGTACAACTAGTCAACTAAATGAATATAACATGGCAAAGATGAATGCACATTTATATAGGCTATTGATTCAATAGATTTATAGCATTTTGAATAAAAACTTGTCATGGATTTATTGCATTTTGTGGAAAAAATAATCCGTTTTTATAATAAATCTTTGAAAATCAACTTATGGATTTGAATTTTTTATGTTTTTATAACCTAAAGATGCTGTGTGAAAGTTTGCAACAGAAAATAGTTGTTTTCATCTTGTCACTTTCTTGGTATAGAAAACACGTTTTTACCAAAATTTGTCAAAATGGATTTATTGCGTTTTGGAACCAAACTCTTCATATATTTTTACTATGAATATTGGTATTACCAGTGGTTGTAAAGTATGGTTGCAGTGATTTTACTCGATTTTTATACATCACTTTGAAGGTTTTTTAATAGAGAATCTGAAAATTACAATACCTTTTTATCTTTAATAATAACATTTCTAAATTATCATTATTTTTAATAATCACTATTTTTACAGTTCTGGTTGGTTTGGTTTGATAGAGCAAAAATGAAAATTTTTAATGTGTGTTTCTACATACTTGCATGCTTCCAGAGACATCAAGGATGAGACAAACGACACGATGTTTTCTCTGTACAACATTGAAAGATGGTGCTGGTGCAGGAGATTGCAGTGGTTGCAAAGAATGAAGTGCAGCACTGTCCACAGAATCCTCAAATATTACTGTCCATGTAGCTCTGTTACCACATTTATCATTTTGCATATTTGGGGCTGCGGCATTGTGCTCATCTTCTCTGCAAAATTCAACTACCTAAAAAATATGTTTAAGTTTATGGCTAAATTGCAGATATAAGATTCAAAACTTTCATTGCGCATTTTTTAAATATGTTTCTGCTTTTTAATGCTTTTTCATTTCATGTTATATGTGAATAATGTGACCCTTAACCACAAAACCAGTCATAATTCGCAATATTTGTATAGCCACCAATACATTGTATGGGTCAAAATTATAGTTTTTTTAAATGTAAAAATAATTGGGATATTAAGAAAAGATCTCATTCCATGAAGATATTTTGTACAGTACATTTCCTACAGTAAATATATAAAAAATTTATTTATCATTAGTAATATGTGTTGCTAAGGACTTTATTTGGACAACTTTAAAGGTGATTTTCTCAATATTTAGATTTTTTGCACCCTCAGATTCCAGATTTTCAAATTGTTGTATCTCAACCAAATATTGTCCTATCCCAATAAACAAAACATATCAATTGAAAGCTTACTAATTCAGCTTTTAAATGATGCATAAATCTACATTTAAAAAAATGCTGGTTCAGGGTCTCATATTATAGCAACTTGACTGAAATCTGAGGGTGTATATTTTCATGTTGGTCTGACACTGATGCACTACATTATAAATGTCACTTAACTTCTTGACTAGGATCATCATTGTCATGGTTAGCTAAAATGAGTACTTACAGAATCCATGCTCGGTGAATACATTATGGGGCTTTTTGTTTTTTGATTATGGTCTGGAAAAAACTGACAGTTTTTGTCAGGTAGTGAAGTTTGTGGATCATTGTGGCAAGGCTGAAGATATCCAGCGGAGAAATCATTATGCTGGCCTGTAATGTGTTTGCTACATCTATAAATAAATAAGAAGACCATGTTGATTGTACTTCCTAAATAATAATAATAAAATAATAATAATAATAAAAAGAAGAAGAAGTATACATTTTTTGTTAATGAGTAAATGTTTTTTCACCTTGTAGCTTCGACACGATTGGAGAAATAGAATGGCTTGTCTTCATTGTATTCATCATACACCCCCCATCTCAAATGAGCCCACTCATGCACCAAGACCCTTCCTATAAATGAAACAGCCCAGCAGATGAAACAAAAAACTACACACTGTCAGAAAAAAAGGTACAAAGTTGTTCCTTTTTTCTGTCACTGGGATGGTACCCTAAAAGGTACCTTTTTGTACCTTTATGGGTATAAAACACATTAAAATGTTGTACCTTATGGGGTACAATATTATACACTAAGGACCAATTGTGTACCTTAAGGAACAATTTTGTACCAGTTAAATTTTAGGGGTACAAAATAGATCCTTAAGGAACAGTAATGTACCCCAAAAGGTACAACATTGTATTATGTTTATATACCTGTAAAGGAACAAAACGATACCTAAGGGTATCACCACGACAAAAAAATGTACAGATTTGTACCTTTTTTCTGACAGTGCAGCATATATGTATATTTACTTTTTATAATTTCATGATATTGATAATGAAATACTAATGACCTCTTGAGCCATAAGTCTGAATGTGTCCATCATTTAGGATAAAGTCTGGGGTGAAGTGAATGTATTGACTCTCCTTTCCACAATCTTCATACTGGTTAGTGTATGGATCATCACCATGTACTGGATTTTTTTTATCAATTCTTATTCCAGCCTGTAGATGCAGTTGTGTCAAAAACATGTGAATGAAATCGCTGTTTTGTATTAAAAGACAAGTGTTTTAATGTTCGTTACCTTTTCATATGACTCTGTTCTGGCTTTGGTATATTCTTTACTGTTCCAGTGAGGTGGAACTAATATTGTCACATGTCTGAAATAGACCTTTTTCTCCATTGCTTCAAATAGATACAAAGAACCTTCAGAGAACATTTCCTGTCCAAATAAAAATAAATATGCATTTATATTAAGTAAGCACAGCCTATACAATAATCATGCTTTAAATGCCCTGTGAATAAAATAAAATGCATAAGTAAGAAAATATTTAAACATACATATTGGCATCTAAAAACAACAGATGTTGCTCATTAAAGAGTGAAACACCTATATATTTACCACAATTTTATTAATGAGTGTGTTGTCCTCTGGTACTGCTGAACTGATCGCAACCACAATATCAGTGTATCCATTTCCCTCAAGTTTAATTCCAGTGCAGGTGGATGTCAGGAGCATCCACAAGATAATGAGACTTGAGTCCATTACTGTATAAAGTTATGAACAAGCAACTTCAG
Source organism: Misgurnus anguillicaudatus (assembly GCF_027580225.2). NCBI lineage: Eukaryota > Metazoa > Chordata > Actinopteri > Cypriniformes > Cobitidae > Misgurnus > Misgurnus anguillicaudatus. The sequence goes on along the minus strand of NC_073360.2, from coordinate 13,911,136 downwards.
CGACTCGTTTTATACCACATGAAAACAAAAACTAACCTACGGCAAGAGTGACATTAACCCACAGATAGGAGGAAGCTGTCCTTTATTGGAGTAGATTTGTTTGAGTCATAGGGGAGCAGCTTGTGTAGTTGCTTGTAATTCCTTACTTAAATCATAGTAAATAAGTTTCCTGACTTGACTTGGTAACCTTTATATTTTATCATTTATACTTTAACTTTGATCAGAACACGGTAGCCACGTTTACATGTATACTTTTTTGCCATTCTGATTTAAATAATTCAGATTTAAAGATTCGATATGGTGTATAGACGGTTTCATCGGACACACATGCGTATACACGTCTGGTTGGAACTTTACTTCCGGTTTCTATTTGTTTGATGGTCTGACTAGATGCTAAACTGAACTCTTGAACAAATACCTCGTTGAAAATAACAAATGTTTTGGTTTCCTAGGTAATCTACGTGTGGTTTATTTTGCTTGTTATATAAATAAACTACTTTAAAAAGACTTGTTGTTATTTATTCTTAGTGGAGTTTACCGGAAGTACGTGTGTTCCACGAAAGCCGTTTATTTATGTTGTAACTGATGTCTATAGATGGTTTCATTGAATGCACATGTGGTGACGCGTTTACACGTCTGAGCGGAACTTTACTTCCTGTCTCTGTTGGTTTAATGGTCTGACTAGTTGTTAAACTGAACTCTGGAACAAATAACTCGTTGAAAATAACAAATGTTTTGGTTTGCTAAAGACGAGGGAAGACGGTGATCATGGTTTGCCGCTATTTGATGGGAGGTTTGGCAGCGGATCTGTAGTTAAGATTGTGTCACAGGTCGAGAAGCGGACTGCCCCTGTCGCGGGTCACGCTCCTCCTGTTTCCTCCCTGAGGAGGTCCCAAAACACCCCAATGACCAGACAGACAAAGGAATAAAAATTTACACGTTTTATTAAATGTTAAAAAGCATGTGGGGGGGATTAAATACTTAAGAAAAGAGGTCTCTGTCCTTGGGCTCTCATAGTGGGGCTTTAGGTGCTCTGGACTCTTTGCTCCGCGCGTACGGTGTGCATACAGGAGGGCACTGGGTCTTTACTTGGGCATACAAGTGAGCATACAAGGGGCAGCTGGATCTTCACTTGGGCATATGGGTGGGTATACGACACAATATGCTGGCTTTAGCTTTGGGGCATATGGTGAGTATAAAGAAGGGCAAATTAGGGCTTCACTTGGGCATACGGGTGGGTATACGACACAATATGCTGGCTTTAGCTTTGGGGCATACGGTGAGTATATAGAAGGGCAAACTGTGGCTTCACTTGGGCATACGGGTGGGTATTACGACACATTAGGCTGGCTTTAGCGTTGGGCGTACAGTGACTATACAGGAGGGGCAACCGGGTCTTTACTTGGTGTTGCTGGCTCACCACCATCACGTGGGGGGAAAGAAGTCAGGATGTCACCAACGGCATCTAGATGAAGATGGTTGCTTCGCCAGCCTCTATGCTCACTTCCTTCGCAGGACTCTGTCCGGCCTAAACGATGGCTGCTGACGACATGGACACAGCAAATTCCAAGTGGACACACACAGCAAAGGAAAAGACTCACCCACTGCACTCCACACACTCTTGTGACAATTGCATAAATTATATAGTACACATTTTACACAGTACACTGTAAAAAAAATCAGTAGAAATTACATTGTTATTGCAGCTGGGTTGCCGGTAATTTACCGTAGATCCAAATCCATGTCATTTACCGGCAAGAGTTTGCTCAAAGTAAATTTGAAATATTAACAAGTCTTTATCTTTACAGAATAAAACCATACAATAATGGCCTCATGCAAAGCATTCTGGGAACCAGAAATCATCATCAACCTATTTCTTGTTTTTGCTTCAGATTTTTTTCCTAGAATGTTTTGCTTGATGCAGTTTTTTTTTTAGTTTCACTCTGTAAAGACAAAGACTTGTAAATGTTTAATGTTCATTTAACTGTGAACAAAATGTTGCCAGTAAAAAACATAAATTAAAATCTACGGTAATTTACCGGCAACCCAGCTGCAATTTCTACGGATTTTTTTACAGTGTAATGTTAGCTCAGTGTAATTTTTTGATACACTTAAGCTATGATTTGAACTTAGGTAATCTACGTGGTGTTTATTATCAGAAATAAACTACTCTAAAAGAACTTTGTTGTTATTGGTTCTTTGTGAAGTTTACCGGAAGTTACTTGTGTTCCAAAAAAGCCATTTGTTTATGTTGTTACTGCTGAAATCGTAACATGCCAGCGCTTTCAATCGGAAGAACAACTTTCAACAATGCGCACATTGCCTGATCTGTTTGTCGTCTTTAATTCCTGTCAGTGTAGGGGTCCATTATTTATAATGCGTGCTATTTATGTAAAGTGTTGCTGTTATTTAAGCAACAGTGTGAACTTGTAGGCATACTACTACTTGAAGGTATGAAGAAAGATGAACGCAGGATGCTGACCTTTTTGGTGGCTGTGCATCTCTAAAGCCCTTTTCACACAGATATTCCGTAACATACCCGGGACAGGCATCCTGGAATTTTCCGGGACCGTTTGATATTTTATTCATTCACACTGACATGATTACCTGGTCCCGGAAAGACACGTGACCTGTTCAAAGTCCCGCCCTCTCTTCTACGCAGCGTCTGAAGTTTGCATATTATTTATTTTTTCTCTCTCGAGAAACAACTCGCGTGCATTTTTGTTTATGATAAGACTACAAAGGATCGCGTGAACGCACAGTTCTATTCTGGTGAATGATCTCAGCTTCAGAGTGGATATTTGACGAGCTCCCTGATTTCGGCTTTCATACAGTTTTCAGACATTTCTCATCGTGATTGTTTATATGCATTTAAAACCCGCATTTTGAGGAGCTGCACGATATATCTTGTTGGGATGACGTGCGGGTATTTTCGTTATTATAGCTCAAATGAGGACGTGACGCGATATTCTTTTATGCAGCTGAATGATCTCCGTTTCAACGCAGTAAGTAACGAGCTAACTTACCTGATATCTGCTTCAGTCCAGTTTGCTGACATTTCTCGTCGTGAATGTTGTAAATCCCTCATTTTAAAGAGTTGAACCAACTTCATGTTGCCATGACACGCGCGTCCTCACTACGGCATGTGCGTCATTGTTTATGCGTCTCATTTATAATTTCCTGATAACTGCTTCAATCTAGTTTGCAACATTTCTCGTGGTGAATGTTTGCATGCATGTTATCTCTCGTTGTAAGGAGCTGAACCATAACTTGTGTCGTGATGATGACGCGCGCGTCCTCACTTCGACACGCCCATAACGGCATTCTTGCGGCTTCTTGTTCACACAGAGGGTTACCCGCGTATCTTACTAGGTCCTGTTTCCGGCAACGATCCCAGTAGATTAACGGAACGAGTTTTTGTTCGCACAGACGCTTGTCTGGCAATTTTACGGGTATTTTCTGGGACCAGAGGTCTGTGTGAATGGGGTTTAAGGAGCATCTCAATACTACCCTCACTCCTCTTAAAAGCAGAAGTGTTTGGATGAAGGTCCATAGTAAGGACTGGAGGGAGCAAGTTGTATTGCTGGAATTTAGTAACCTGGAATGGAAACTAAACTTTCGCATAAGTCGCCGGTCATTCACGCGTTTGTGTGGACTGGTAGAGAAATTTATGGCACCAGAGAAAGAGACCGTAATAAATCCAATTCCTCTAATTATGCGTGTCGAGGTTGTTTTATACAAACTCAGAAGCGGTGAGGAATATCGTGTTCTGGCAAATCAATTTGGTGTTCACAAGAGCACAGTTAAAAAGTTTGTGTATATCTTTTGCAATGGAATTATGAATGGGCCAATAAGAAATCTGACACAAATGCCAGGTGAAGAGGAGGCATCAGAAATCGCACAGAGATTTCAGGAAGCTCATTTTAACCCTTAAGTAATAGGTCTTATCCCTATCCTTTTTCACCAATAGAAAAGGCTGGCCTTTATATGTTCTGCAGACTGTAGTCGATGACAGATGCTGGTAAGACATTACTTAACGCAGTTGATAAGGAACAGGTGTGACTAAAAATAATTCAAGTTTGAATAATGGAAAAATGCAGTGTTTTTTTTAAGAGTGTACCCAAGACAAATTGTGGCTAGATCACTGTAAACGCTCCAGTTGTCTTGCATGATTTAAGAAATCATGACTTAACATGTATAATGTTGTATTTAGACCAAGAAATGCATTTCATAATACTTTAGTGGCCTATAAAATGTCATGCGAAATACACACCAGACTGAGGAATACATTTTCTTTCTCTGGCTAATGAAAGGCTATGTCAACTCCCCTAATTTGTCCTCAGCCCAAGAGTCATTCAATGTGTACCTTAGCTCAGTCCGAGTGAGCATTGAAATGGCTTTAGATGGAGGCTTCTTAAGAGGAGTGACTTCTATTTCAAGTTCATACCAGCTATGATTGCTACATGTTGCGCTTACAAAATTTTTGCCAAAAGGAAGTTGATTTTTGTAACATCAATTGGGTGGAGGGACTTAATGACCCCACAATACACTTAATCTTAGCCAAGACAGGCAGCGCTACCAGGAAACTGCTACTGGCAACACTGCGAGGGAGGCTCTTAATGGCCAAGCACTTTCCGTTTCTTAAAGGGCTCCTATTTTAACATATGTACTGTATGAAACACAAAACATCTAACACTAAGGCACATGTTTATTGAAATTCAAAATATTCCAGAATCTTAAGTCAGGCATATTCCATACAAAAACTGACACTGCTGTGTAGTGCAATAACATCATGGCACATCTTAAATGACATTTGAAAGATTTCATATAAATATTATATTTTAGTTTTTGTTACGGAGTGACTTATATGGGCAAAACGAAAATGGTGTAAATAGTTCCGCCCGGACTGATTTTTATGTAACACTCATGAGAGGTTAATGAAGAGATGCACATCAGTTGTGAGAGTGGAGCACATGGATCGGTGATTGGGTCACACAGGTGGAGGATGGAGTGTAAAGCCATCATTTGAGGAGAACACAGGAGAACAGTGACACAGAGAGAGGAGCGGGGTGACCTCGAGTGGAGAGCCGGAAACGGCCGGCATGGAGGAAAGAGAGAGGAGAGGAATTACTTCGACATCAAAGGACTTATGAGAGAGGAAGGACGGACGTGTACGTACCCATTGGGACTGAGCTAAGTGCTGTGTTACTGTCCATATTGTCTTTGGAGAAGTTTATTCCAGCAGATACTGCGGGTGAGACGGAGCGGCGGAGGTGATTGGAGAGACGGATGTATGGTGTTTATTAAGTATTGGGCGAAGTGGACTTGAGGATTGGGCGTGGACACGGACAGGTTTGAGTGTAAGGATTACCTTCATTGAAGTGTCGTATTGGCCTATGTTATGTCCTGTGAAGAGATCGGATGCATTGAAGAGCTGCCGGAAGTACAGTGCAAGGAGGCAGGAACGAGGATATTGTACTGCCGGCCGTGTTCACGTGGATTATCTGGAAGGAAAAGGAGAAGATCTAGTATCAACGGAATTGTGAGTACGCTGAATTGTCGTCGTATCAGTGTGTTACTTACCAGTGTGGAATCTCAGTGCACCTCTTGTGAATTGTGAGCAGTGTGTAAGTGGCCCCACCACGGAGAGGATTGGTGGGCAAGCCGGAACCAGCTAAGGAGGGAATACATTACATTGTCGTGGCTGTGATGTCTATACCTGGCCATCCGCTGCATCAGTGTCTTCGACTAATCAGGACGAACGTGGTGTGCTGACCCTAGTTCACTGGAGTGTGTGGAGTGCAGTGGGTGAGTCTTTCCTTTGATGTGTGTACACCTGAATATTGCAGCGTTGTGCCGTGTCCCTGTTGTCAGCATTCACTCCCTAGGCCGGGAAGGAAACCCTGTTGAGAGAACGTGTACTGGTGCTGGTGGATGACCACTTTTTCTATACATGCCCGCTTGTATCCCTTGTATACTCACCGGTATGCCCCAAAGTAAAGGTCCAGTGTGCCCTTCTGTATACTCATCTGTATGCCCAAAGCTAAGAGCCAGCGTATTACCTTTGTATACTCAACTGTATGCCTGGCTTATGATCTGGCTTTTAAAGAAGATGAGAGCTGAGACTCTCATTGGTTTATTGCAAATTATGCCCAAAACACACCCATTACTCATTACAAGAATAGGAAGAACCCTTTTAGACTGTGCACCAGGCGCATAGACCATTTTTCCCATCCTTAAATTAGCAAAAGAGGATTCAGACACACCCTTTTAGACTGTGTGCCGTGCACTTTAGACCATCCACTTAGATTGGTAAAATAGGGCTCCTTTATGTTGACATAGCTTTAGTTTAGTAGCAGAATAAATTGCAAAATAACTGTCATTGAAACAAGACCTAACAGATTTTGCAATAGTAGAATGTGCTAATAGTTAAGACAGAAGTAAGGGAAGATTATCTTAATATTGTGAGGGTTTGACAATGAACAAGAAAACCCAAGCGCAGACGATGTCGGGGAAAGTGAACACTGAACATTTATTAACATGAAGCCCACGAGGGGGCAACTCAACATTAAACATGATATACAAAATACTAACATGACATTACCGACTAGACTTAGATATAAAACTAAACTGAAATCAAACATGAACTCAACAAAGTACATCAAGTCGGTACACAATGAACCAGCACAAGACAAGAGACAAGAGGAGATTAAATAGGGAAAAACTAAACAAGATAACGAGGGCAACACAGGTGAATAGGATAAAGTGATAATGAATAATTAACAAGGAGAACAAAGGGGGCGGGGACTAAGAACAAGACACAAGGCACAAAGGCCATGAGCCTCCACATGAAACAAGACACTGTCAGAACCTTGCCATCACGATAAAACATAAATATACAACAAGACCTTTATGGCAGAGTTCTGACAGTACCCTCCCCCTAAGGAGCGGCTACCAGACGCTCCTCAGGGGAACACACAAGACAAAACCAATACACTAAACCAGTGGTTTTCAATTCCAGTCCTCGGGCCCCCCCTCCCAGAATGTTTTAGATGTCTCCTTATATGAAACACCTGATTTCACTCATCGGCTTCTTAATTAACACACTAACGAGCTGATGATCGGAATCAGGTGTTTTTATATATGGAGACATCTAAAATGTTCTGGGAGGGGGGGCCCGAGGACTGGAATTGAAAACCACTGCACTAAACAAAACAGACAAGAGTCCATGGAAACACACAAAACAAAGTCCATGGCAAAAAGTCTGTAGACACAGCTACGCAGGGACGAGTCGACCGCGTGAGCTGTGTGGGACGGGACAACTGTGCTGGCTAGGCGGCTCCGGCCACGCTGAACGCGCAAGCTTCGGCGGCTCCGGTCGCGCAGGACGCGCTGGCTTCGGCGGCTCCGGTCGCGCAGGACGCGCTGGCTTCGGCAGCTCCGGCCGCACTGAACGCGCTGGCTTGGGCGGCTCCGGCCGCGCTGAACTGCGCTGGCTGGGCGGCTCCGGCTGCGCTGGACGCGCTGGCTTGGGCGGCTCCGGCCGTGCTGGAGGCGCTGGCTTGGGTGGCTCCGGCCGAGTTTGTCATAGAAGCAAAAGAGCTCAAAAATAAATCCATGATCATATTTATTATCGGTAGATATTTTTTGCCTCGCTTCAAATGCGCTAAACGCGCTGACTTCCCCACATCGCTGCTGGGTTCAGTTGTGGCTGGTTCATTCTGTTAGGGTTTGACAATGAACAAGAGAACCCAAGCGCAGACGATGTCGGGGAAAGTGAACACTGAACATTTATTAACATGAAACACAGAAAACAAAAGCCCACGAGGGGGCAACTCAACATTAAACATGATATACAAAATACTAACATGACATTACTGACAAGACTTAGATATAAAACTAAACTGAAATCAAACATGAACTCAACAAAGTACAACAAGTCGGTACACAATGAACCAGCACAAGACAAGAGACAATAGGAGATTAAATAGGGAAAAACTAAACAAGATAACGAGGGCAATACAGGTGAATGGGATAAACTGATAATGAATAATTAACAGGGAGAACAAGGGGGCGGGGACTAAGAACAAGACACCAGAGGCACATGACCCAATAAACAAGGCCATGAGCCTCCACATGAAACAAGAGATTGATGGAACCCTGCCATCACGATAAAACATAAATATAAAACAAGACCTTTATGGCAGAGTCCTGACAGTAAATTTTTTTCATGGTTCTGCCTTCTTGTCCTTTGTTTAATCTAGTCTTGTGGCAGAATCATGACAGACCCATGTTTTGTGTGGGTTCACGTGGTCTCAGTATTGGTTTACTAGACCATGTGTTCCCTGTGTCTTGTCTCTTTTACCCCGCTCCCTTGTTAGCCTCATCTTTATTGTTTAACTCCTGTCACCTGTTGCCCTCATCAGGTCCTTGTGTTTGTTGTTTGAATATCTAAATCTAAGAGCATGCTAATTCAGCCTTATGCATCAGAATGTGTGTGACGAACATTATTTCAAAATATAAACTTTGCTTCTGTGTTACTCCAATGCCATGTATTTGGCATATATAATCTCAAAACAATTTATTTTCCTTACAGTAGCCTTAATTGTAACAATAGTGTTCCTCTACAGTGCTTAAATTTTATTTGTTGACATGACTCGCAACAGACAATGGGTCTCATTCACTAATAATTGCGTACGTTTTTCTTATTTAGAAGCACACCTGAACTTCTCAAGAAAAAACTTTCCGCCTTATTCACAACACGTGCATACTTACATGAGTTTGTTCTTATACTTGTTCTTACATAAGTAAATTTGGTGTGCACAAAGTTGGTAATTTGCATAAAACATGCCCTAACCAGCTACATATAACGGATTTTATGCAGTCCACAGAAAATTTTAGAGGAGTTTGTCATAGAAGCAAAAGAGCTCAAAAAGAAATCCATGATCATATTTATTATCGGTAGTTATTTTTTGCGTTGCGTTCGATTTGTTCGTGAAAACATCTGTACGCACATGAATGAAATGAGATCCATTGACTGTATGCAATACACTTTCAGCAGGTAAGTATTCTATATGGAAATTCATAAATAAAACAGACAGTGAATACATGCTCATATTACCAGTTTGTTGTTAAATAATCTCTATCACATATGCAGTAAAAAATAAAAGATCCCTATGGTTGAAAAAAAGTTTTTAATACAAGTATGTACATGTACTGTTCCAAATAAGTAAACTGTAAGGAAAATAAATAGTTTTAAGATAAAAGGTAATATTTGGCATTGGATCAACAAAGAATCAAAGTTTATGGATGGTTTCCCGGACAGAGATTAGACTAGTCCTGGACTAAAATAAATGTAAGAGCTGTTCAAACTAAAAACAACTCAATCTAAAAAATACATCAGTGCCCTTTGTTTTTGTCACGATTTGTGGACAGAACCCAGTCGCAGGCAGCAGGTAAACAGAAAATACTTTATTTAATAAGGAAACAAAAACCCATGAGGGGGTAAAACAGGCAAACAAAGACAATAAGAGACTGGACTAAACACTAAACTAGACCAAACTTGACTTTTAACTGACTCAAGTTTACATGGACCAAACTTTGACATGAATACTCACAAAATGAACCGGCATAAGACAGCAAACACAAGGTCATTAAACAAGAGGGGAACAGGTGACATGAATCAAACAATAACAAGGTGATTAATGAGGAGACAAGGGGGTGGGGTCAGGAGAAGAGACACGCAAGCACACAGCCTAAACAAAAGGCCATGTGCTAGTACACAAAACATGGGTCTGTCATGATCCTGCCTCAAAACTAGAGTAGAACAAGGACAAGAGGGCAGAATCATGACAGAACCCTCCCCTTAAGGAGCGGCTTCCACACAAGACAGGGGGCGCTGCAGCCGGCAGCGGAGATGAGACAAGGGGCACTGCAGCCGGCAGCGGAGCCAAGACAGGGGGCACTGCGGCAGGCTGCGGAGCCGAGACAGGGGGCGCTGCGGCGGGCTGTGGAGCCGAGACAGGGAGCGTTGCGGCGGGCTGTGGAGCCGAGACAGGGGGCACTGTGTCCGGCAGCGGAGCCAAGACAGAGGGCACTGCAGCGGGCTGGGAAAGAGGTGTTGCAGCACCCTTCCTTCTCCTCCTCTTCTTCCTAGGCAGAGTCACAGGACTTGTGACCGGTAGGGGGATTCAGTGGCGGCCGTCAATGGGTCCGGAAGGACCACCAAAGGCAAGGCTGGCTCTGACGAGGAGGCGTCTGAAGCAGACTCACATGACACCCTTCTCCTTTGTTTGCCGCAAAGGCTGACAGCTGCAGCAGGGGTCTCGGAAGTCGAAATGGGGGGAGCAGGGCCCTCCATAGTCACGACGGCCAGGATGCGATCCTCCGGGAGAGGAGGCAACCGGGGACGTGAGGAGCCAGAAGAGCCAGGGAGAGCTTGGGAGTCAGATCGACATGGGTGAGGGGCTACCTGTCTCCTGAAGTCCTCCTGACCCAGATGGTCCACCAACTTCTGGAATGGTTCGCGGATCAGTCTCTCCCGCTCCAGCAGAGGTGGAGGGTCGTTAAGGGCCTGCAATGAGGTATGAATTGAGGAGGATCTCAGGCAAGAAAAACCTCCTTGCCTCCAGGTCCCGGGCATACTCCCTCAATGACTTATCTCCCTGGGGAGGGAATGGAGCCTTTCCCATCTTCATGACAGCTGTAGTCGACTGCCACCATTGTTCATGGTCTGCCAACTCCAGCTTGGCGGGAAGAGACATGCTGTCTGCTGGGTTCTTTAGCTGGCCGGTTCGTTCTGTCACGATTTGTGGACAGAACCCAGTCGCAGGCAGCAGGTAAACAGAAAATACTTTATTTAATAAGGAAACAAAAACCCACGAGGGGGTAAAACAGGCAAACAAAGACAATAAGAGACTGGACAGGACTAAACACTAAACTAGACCAAACTTGACTTTTAACTGACTCAAGTTAACATGGACCAAACTTTGACATGAATACTCACAAAACGAACCGGCACAAGACAGCAAACACAAGGTCATTAAACAAAAGGGGAACAGGTGACATGAATCAAACAATAACAAGGTGATTAACGAGGAGACAAGGGGGCGGGGTCAGGAGACCAGACACGCAAGCACACAGCCTAAACAAAAGGCCATGTGCTAGTACACAAAACATGGGTCTGTCATGATCCTGCCCCAAAACTAGAGTAGAACAAGGACAAGAGGGCAGAATCAGTTTTGCCTCAAAAGGCACACAAGTAATGTTTTTAGTCAGGCATGTTTGTTATATTTCATAATTAAATAAGGCCTTGTCCTTTCCGAGAAACCACCCCTATATTTTTGTAATAATGTTGGTCACACACATTCTGATGAATAAGGGTGATTTAGCATGATTTAAGATTTAGATATTGAGATAATACTTGCCTTACTTCTATCTTAACTGTTAGCACATTCTACTATTGCGAAATCTGTTATTTCTACAACACTTTTGCGATTCATTCTGTACAAAACATGCCGTACAGTATGTTATCTATTAAACTTCTTGCTAATGTTAACAGTTTATGCACTGCTCACTGTAAATTCCAACAAGTTAACCTTTTTAAATTAATTAACAATTGCCTTATAAAACAAGCAAAATAAAATATGAACAGTACGTTGTTGAAACCCCAATTCTAAATAAAGTTATGTGATGTAAATTTAAGAATGCAATGATTTGCGAACCTTTTTTCTACTTGTTCCTAATGTCTATTTTCATCCAACATAAAATGATGCATTTAAACGATCATGGCAAATATTCATATAAGATTAATTTGTGATTAAAAAGTTTATCACTTTAAGTTGGTTCGTCAGTCTTAATTTCTCATTTTTGTCAGTTCCAAGTGAAACTATTTTTGCACCTGGCATCAAGACAGAGTTGTATTTTTGCATCAGGACAGAGTTAATGAGGCATCCAGCAGTGTCCTTCATGCCAATCAGAGACAAGGTCACTTATAAGCACACATACACTTTCTTTTACAGTACGTGTACTTATCTTGTAGATATATGGTAAACATGTACAGACAAATGTGTGGTTCTTACTTTTGAGTATCTACATCAGGGATGGGCAACTTCAGTCCTGGAGGGCCGGTGTCCTGCAGAGTTTAGCTCCAACATAATTAAACACACCTGAAGCAGCCAATTAAGGTCTAACTAGGCATACTATAAACTTTTAGGCAGGTGTGCTGAGGCAAGTTGGAGCTAAACTCTGCAGGACACCGGCCCTCCAGGACCGAAGTTGCCCATCCCTGATCTACATGGTAATTAAATGGTATTATTACTTAGCAGTGGTACATTCTTGGTAGTTATTATGTAACTCTAGATAATACTGGGAAATAACAGATACATACTTATAGTGTAGGTATACAGTAACTAACAAGAAACACTTACAAATTTATGTACAATATAAGTTATAGACAACAGTGCATCATATTTTATGTTTTTACTAGTTAATATAATTCACAGTGGCGTATGTATAATAGCTTAGGTGGCAGGTTCTATGTATTAACTGTGTAATATGCAGCACTTGAAGCACATTGAAGAAATGCAGCTTGTTTTTTTAAACACAACATTATCATTATATTATCTTATCTTGCTTCTTTTTATCAATACATTGCTAAAAAATTAGTTCCTGTGGTGTTTGAGGACCCCTTGTGGACTTCAGATTTAACTGCAGACATTTGATAAAAGTGAATCATGTCTATTTCAATCTGTTACACTCCCACATGAAAAATACTGTTCTGTTCGTAGTAAATTGTAGTAGAATTCCTAGATACTATGGTGTTTTTAACAATACCATAGTGAATATTAAAGTATACACTGTAAAAAAAATTCCGTAGAAATTACAATGTTATTGCAGCTGGGTTGCCGGTAATTTGCCGTGGATTTGAATTTGTGTTGTTTACCGGCAAGAGTTTGTTCAAGGTTGAATAAATTTTGAATATTACCAAGTCTTTGTCTTTACAGAATGGAACTGTACAATTACAGCCTCATGCAAAGCATTCTGGGAACCAGAAATCATCATCAAACTTTTTCTGTTTTTTGCTTCAGATTTTGTTTCCCAGAATGTTTTGCTTGATGCAGTTTTTTTAGTTTTACTCTGTAAAGACAAAGACTTGTAAATGTTAAATGTTCATTTAACTTTGAACAAAATGTTGCCAATAAATAACATAAATTTAAATCTACGGTAAGTTACCGGCAACCCAGCTGCAATTTCTACGGATTTTTTTACAGTGTACTGCAGTGTTGAACAGGCTTGTGCAGAATTCAGAATTGAATTGAGAATGACTCCTAAATTCCAATTCAATTCTTGAATTTGAATTGAATTTGAATTTATTTCAAAACGGGATCTAGAATTACAATTCGAATTTGAATTTAAGGAAGCAGAATTGCAATTCAATAGAAATTAAAAGAAATTCTTATACATATACAGTAAGTGAAGTGTTAAAAATGAAGCTTTCAGTATATGTCAGATATGATTGCATTACATATTCTATAAATATATTCGTTTGTACAGATTACATTTACAGGAAATGTTTTCCCCCAGCAAATTAATGTTAAAAACTCTAGTCACATAACAAATAATTAAGTTAGATTTTTTTGCAATTGCAATTTTATGGAACATGATGTAACATGACTTCATTTCCCAGAATGCTTTAATTTTACCAAGTATTTAAAATGGTTGCCAAACAATTTTCCAAAGTAATTTTCCTAACACTGAATGTATGTGAGATTCTTTCTGTTGTGTGACTGTGAAATTTCTTTGAATTGCCATGAATTTAATTCCTCCTGTTATTCCAATTCAAATTCAACTTCCAGTAGGGCGGAGTCAATTCAATTCAAATTCCAATTTATGAATTGAATGGAGGCCAATTCTGAAATTCTGAATTGTGCACAAGCCTGGTGTTGAAACATATTCACTTTAGTTAATATGCTATAGAATCATGCTATGCTAACTTTTTGTGTGTAATTTAAACGTTATCGCGCATGAAGATCTTAAAAACTATGCAACACAATTCCTGTCAAAGATTCATCCACAGAGTATTTCCTCATCAAAGAACATTTTTTTTTAATGTGTTTAATAAAGTTTAGAAGAGCTGTCGGTAGCTTTGTGGTGATAACATTGATATTGAGAGACAGCAGTGTAGCTTTTTTTCAGCAGGGAAGTTTCTAGGCATAGGCAAATAGGCGGTTGCCTAGGGTGCCATCAGGTGCAGGGGGCGACAAAGAGCAGAAATTTAATTCTGACTGCTGCTTCACTGACAGTGACTTTTACTTAACTTGAATAAGTGAAAATGAGCACTGCAACCTGTCACGACTGGGATGCAGGAGTGAGGAAGTTAGGACACATGTGCAAAGTTCAGATGAATAAATAACATTTATTAACCAACAGAAACAAAACACGAGGAGTAAAACAACAGGCAGGTAAGTAACACAGGAACACTCAAACAGCGACCAACAGGAACAGACGTGGAACAGCGACAATGATCCGGCAATGAGTGTGACACAAACACTGGTATAAATACACAAAGACTAATGACACACAGGTGGAATGAATGATGTGATAATTAACAAGTGTCCAGGTGATGACAATATAGAACAGACACAAAACATGACACGGATCACCTTGACACAACCATAAAAGATAAACTCTGAATGTTGTGTTGAACACACAATTGACAGCAAAATATTTCACAAGTATCAGACAGAAGGTGGTATGTGTGATTTGCCCAAAAGTATTTTTCAAGACCACTGCTTTCCTCTGTTTTTAAAACATATTTTAATCTGTAATAATGATCAAGCAATGCAGAAAATGTAAATTAACCATGATTAAACTATAGTAAACATCGTAAATTTGTGGTTACTTACTACAAATAATACTGTGTTCTCACCAAAATAATTTGGATTTTTTTGTAGTAAAACTATGGTAATACAAATGATAATTAATATGCTAAAATCATGGTTACTACTACAATAAAGCCATGGTGTCCCTTTTGATGATAACTGTAAATATGGCTCACAATGGATATGATATAAGAGTTGTGTCTTACTATGCTAAATATATTATTTTATTACATTACATTATAATGTTTACTTTAGAACTGTAAATATGTCTGGCACTTGAGCAGTAGTTTTTTCCAAAATATGAAATTGTGTTCCTAAAGGCAGAGTAAAGATACATGTCTATTTATAACATATAGTAATATTGATTGTTGATTTGGAATAAATAAAGCTAAATTTGTTTGGTTTTTCAAATGTATTTCAAAACAAAAATATTTGCCTACCCCTGTCCAATGGGAAGCACAACCTTGGCACAGCCACCCTAAAATGTGATTGCTGCCCCACAGTTCCCTTATAGCACCATTAGGCTGGAGTACTGTGATGTCTATTATGCCAATGGATCAGAGGGCTATCAGTTAATGCCTGATCATTAATTACACGTAAAGTTTGCATTTTCAGCACTCAACACCTAGATCAAAGTGTTCAACGGTCAATTTAAAAAATGCTTCAGTAAAAAGCACACATTTTTTTCTTATAAAACTTGAATAGACCAAATTGGTAAATTTTTAACTGCTTTGTTGAATTTAATGCATTTATGATTTGAGTGTTACATCATAATATTTTGACATGATTTGTGTTTTTTATGTAATAGTGCATGTAAATTGTATGAACTTGTTCACTGAAAGAAATAAAACTGCCCCTAGTAAACACATTTAGGCTTCAAAATTCATAAAAGTTGTGTTTGTCTGAAGATTGTCTTGTTGGACCAAACGTGTAAGTGCCAGAAACTTTTGTTTATCCAAGACCTTTCTGAGCCCCCATAGACAGCAACGCAACTCACAACTTTCACAACGAATCGTTCCATCATCCATGTGACTACATTATAATTAGTTTTGGTTTTCCTTTCCCACAATGTTTTATGCAGGACCGTAAACTGAAAAAAAATGGACATAGTGTCTGTGACAAATTACTGAAATGTTAGTACAAATTAATAGCAAACACAAAGTTTATGTATAGCCTAATTGTTTTGTTATGTGAATGCCCAAGGATCCGTAACTGTATTCTGGTACTGTAAATGTATATGTATAAACTGATCACCATCACAATATCAGTGAATCCATTTCCCTCAAGTTTAATTTCAATGTAGGTGGATGACAGCATCCACAAGACAATGAATCTTGAGTGCATTACTGTATAAAGTTATGAACAGCAACTTCAGAAACCCATTTTAAACCAAATGAAGAAAAGAATTAACCTAAAGTTGAATAGGGAAATTAACCCACTGATAAAAGGGAACTGCCCTTTTTTGTTTATTAGTATTATAGTGGTAATAATAGTATTATTGGGCAGCACTTTGCACTATAGTTGCTTGTAATTCATTAAAAAACTGTTTCCTTATGACTTGGTAACCTTGTATTTTAAAGAACATTATAGTTGTTATTGTGGTTAGTAATTCCAAAGAGACCACTTATAGACATCTTAAATTCTTAAAAATTTTGTATCTATTACTGAATGTTGACTAATGATCAAAATACGCAAAACATTTAATAAAACATGCAGGGCAAAATGCTTAGTATAATATGGCAAGCCAGTGTTCGTGTAATTGTTTTGTTAAAAAAAAACATAACAGTTTATTCACCAAGTTTTGGAAAGGTTAACAGCTGGGGTAAATATTTCTGACTCTGCTGTGCAAACGTAAAATTATGCTACTTTAGTGTCCAAGGGACTTTTTTTATTACTGTATATTATTTTTGTACTTATGTTTTGTTAATACATATTTATTCACACTTTACTGTTAAAATACCCTCTTCCTTGTTACATTGAGGAAAACTTGTTTAATCTAGTCATTTTTTCTTTAATTGCATAACAATTGCTCCAGTAAAGTGGTAAATCATTATTATACAAAACCGAGGCCCCGTTTCACAGACAAGGCATTTGTTAAATTAGGATTTTAAAATCGCTTTTATGTAATGCAACTTAGAATAAAACATTACTGGTGTGCATCTTGAGACATTATAGCCACTGATGTATATTAAGATTATGTTAGGGAAAATTGTGTTCAGTTAAAATGTGTTCATTTGACTTATACATTGTCTGTGAAAGGAGGCTAAATGATGTTTTTTTTGAAAATGTAAATATTTCAATAATGGTTAGGTTCATGGTTGGGAATATACAGTTTGTAAAAGTCACTTTCCATAGTGTACTTGACCAAAGAAAGTAGTTTTGATTTCGGATTCTGACTTACTCCGATACAGCAGGTGGCAATGATGAGTATCCAAATGTGAATTATTCAACCAAAAGCCGGTGCAAAAATAGCATTGGGAGGCAAAGCTAATAGATGTTAATCTGAATATTTAACTCTGTATTCCAGCAGGGGGCGCATGAAGGCCACAGAATACACATTTCACAAACACACACGTTCAAAATATGAACTAATCGAAATAATCTACAGATGTTTATACACTAATATACCTGAATAATTAGGTTAATTCCAAGAATTTATGTATGTCATATACGACATAAGCAAAATTTAATCTAAATAATGTACTATTTAAAAAAAGAGTCTTAGTAACCACAAACAGCAGTGAGTGGTCCATCCCGATGAGCGCTGAGAAAAGTAACACGGGTCACAAGTCAAACGTGTACTGCTTCAGTAGCTTTCTGTATGCTCGTTTTAGTTTACAATTGAATGTATACAGGAAATATTACAATCTATACAAAATAAATCGTTAACACGCCGCGAAGTGTTAAAATAAAAAATATATAAAATCGTCTCATCGCATCTGACCAATAAGAGATAACATCCGGACCACAAGGTTCCGCCCATGTTCATTCCATTTTAAGCCAACTGACATTCTTCCAGTTTATTTTTTAATAGAGAAAAAGACTCACTATGAGGTAAACAGATGTTCTCAGTGTCTAGATAACGTTCAACATCTTTCACATCCAATATCCATCTAAATTATAAGTGCGAACATAAGTTGAGAATTACACCTAAGTTCACATAGCAAGCGCACCTTATCACGCGCGCATAGAAGCGTCCTCGCGCACACTGGGCGTGTTTACATTATTTTGCGCGATATTTTACGCGACCTGTCATTTGGCGAATTGACTGCAGTTGTGTCGATGTGGAGGCGTTTGAGATGAACCCTTTCTTCACTACAGTACATACGTAAGGCCTACAGCTTAACAGGTCTGTGTTGACTCATTTTTACTATATATAAAATTGTCGTTTAATGTTCAAAGATTTCTATTCATTCGTTTAGTAAAAGTATGGGTGTGAATCTGTGGTGGGTTGCCAGTGAATCGTTTCGATTCACGATTCATTGGCTTTCAAAGTCCAATCGAAAACAAGCAGTCATTTCACAGCGAATCGGTTCAGTATCTTTTATTCATACGATTCTTCCAAAATAAATACTTAACCAAAAAAAAAAATAAAATAAAATAAAGACTTGACAAACTGCCCCAAATTGTGTATTGCACCATTTATGCTACTTGTAATAAAACCATGCTGGAAAAACATTAGGAAGGAAATAAATTGTCATTTATTTCATCATCATCATTTTTTATTTCAGACCCACTGGTCCATATAAAAAAAGAGAAATTATTTAATTTATTGGTTAAAAATAGTAATTGTTTTGGTGGAAACTATGATGATTTGGTTGGGCCTATGTTGGTAATTTCTTGGGTCCTATTGGTGGATGTTATCTGGTGGATGGGAACCAATAAAACAGCATTAAATCCTACTGGAATTTGGAACATTCCATAAATGATTATTGTATGGTTTTAATGGTAATCTGCTAATTTGTCTTTCAACTTCTTTTCACAGTCCTGCACCCAATGGGTTGCTTGTTTAGGAGGCTCATACAAGGAGGACATCATGAATCTGAATGAGAAGAAGCCCAACAAGTGGTGGACTGAACCTGACACGTTCACCATGTTGGCACTCATAGAGCGGATGGGTCTGGTCCACGAGCTGGATAAGAAGCGCCAGCGCAACGAGTCCCTCTTCCGTCGTCTCCGGCTGAGCCTCGCAAAACGCGGCATCCACTTCACCGTCACCCAGATCCGAAACCGCTGGAAAAGCCTTAAACACAAATACAGAAAGATCAAACTGGCGAGCTACCGAAGTCCCACGGCCCGCCTGTCTGCCATTGAGTCTTTCCGATATTTCCACATGCTGGATCACATGTTGGTGCGCAGACCCAATGCCGAAAACGAGGATGAGCTCGCAGACGATCACGTTGGACGATCGCTCGCTGACTTGGATCACCACACAGATAGTATTGTTACCTTTTCTTTATTGTCGATGACTCTTTGCATTAATTAATGGCACTTTTACTTTCTGTTGTTTCCAACCTGTATGACTTTTTTTCATCCGTGAAACACAAAATCAAGTGCTGTTCTTTTTCAGAAAGGGTAGAGACTCCCTTGCAGTTTAAAAATAACCACAGAAATCGCCTAAGTAGTTCTTACACAATATTAATTTAATATATATTTTCTTTATACGTTGCACTATATTCCATGCAAAAATTAAGTCACTGAATTCAGTCTTGTTACCGATTGCAAAGCCTTCAGAGAATAAAGACTTCTGAACATTTTGGGGTGGTATCCCGGACAGGTATTATCTTAAAACAGGACTAGGCTTAGACTTAGTTTAATTAGGAAATATAACTCGTTTTAACAAACATGTCTTACTAAATACACTACTTGTGTGCATTTTGAGGCAAAACAAAAGGCACTGATGTATTTTAAGATATGTCCGTGCCAGTTGTTTTCAGTTTGGACAGCTCTTACGTTTATTTTAGTCTATTCCTGTCCGAGAAACCACCCCTTAAAATGTAATGCAAATGGTATAGACAAGGTCTGGCGATATTAAAATCTCTATATATTGGGCCAGTGACGGTGTACAATAAATATATTGGTATTTCCTGCGAAGTGGAATAAATGTTTACATGCAAGTCAAAGCCTCGTGTGAGATGTCATAATCACGTTTATTAAAGTAGGACATGATGAGAATAATATTTAAAGACAGGGTGTTCCTTCCTGCTTAAAAATATACAGCTGCTTGATGTGCGTGATTGTGTAAACAATATATGCATGGTCATGGTGAACTACTTTGTTAGCTTGTTTTTCAGCATGTTAACAAGACTTCCATTGAGTCCTACTTGTATGTCATCACAATCTCTAGAGCTGCACCTAATACACCTACACCAAGTCTGCATGCCTGAATGATTTGTAAAGATTTTGCAATCACTTTGCTCTGTTTCATGCTTTTTCAGATTCATGGCTTGAAAGCGTCATCCCTAAATCTGATCATGAGAACATGGCGTCTAATTTGGAAACCGATGTGGAGGAGAGTGGGAATCCAGAAGATTTGGCTAACTCTGAACCTCCGAGCTGGGCCGTGGGACCAGATGAAGTTATGACTCTTGGCTTGTCAGGAGAATATCTCTATGCAGTGAAGAATTTACCACCATCTCTATGCAATCCCAACAGTACAGAAAGTACAGTAGAGCCCGCTGACTGCAGCCAGGATGATTATCCAGGTAATACACTGGTTAAGTTCTGTCTTGTAAACAAAATGGATGTACCTCATGTAATTTAGCAGAACTGATTTTGTAGGGATGTGCAAAAAAATCGCCTACGATTCTCAGACGTGTTTCATCAGTAAAGCCAGTTCCTTGATTAGTAGTGAATCGCAGTAACCTGCTTTCAGATGGAGCAGCATTTACTCAGGGCCGGCGCTACGTATAGGCAGAGTAGGCAAATGCCTAGGGCCTCAAGCTTGGAGGAGGGCCTCCATAACTGCTCCACGCAAATCCATGTTCGTGGGGAGCTGACTATCAAAATAGTCAAGTTAAAAAAGTTTGTATTTAAAGTCAAACAGCAAACAAAACTGTAGTTACTTAAAGTAAACTGTCTGTATATCTTGTAAGTCTTCTTAAATTTTAATTTAGATTTTAAATCGTGAAAACATGATGCATATTTATTGATAAAAAAAAACTATTTAATTATTCTGCTTAGTAGTTTGTCTATTAAACTTTCAGTGGCAGCTGATTTGTATGGATATTTAAGGTATAAAAAGGTATTAAAATACATATGAATATATCCATAGTCTAATAGATAACTTTATATTGGTTTAGTACAGTGTTTCTCAAACTTTTTCAGCCCAAGGACCACTTTATCTTACTTTTTTTTTCAGAGGACCACCTAACATCTCACTCTAACACGCCCCCACAAAACAACATATAGGAAGGATAAGCTAAATTTAAGTTTAATATGCAACTGTTTTAACTAATTTTTTAAACACACATGCAATGTCATTTTCAGAAATTATTATATGAATTTTATTTCGTTTGAAAAAGTAAATGTGACATGAGTTGCAGCTTAATATGAACAACAAACTGCACATGGGAAAAAACCTGCAATTAAACATACTGTAAGGTAGCCTAATGTCATTCCAAAGAGCCCTTAGTTTAAAACTGAGGTGGTGGGTATATGAAGTCTATGGTTGTAACTATGGTAACAATAAAATGCTGAAAAAAATGTTTCCCCTTAATGTCCAAAATCACAGAAATTACAGGAATTTCACATGAAACAAAAACGAGTACATTACAAAACTAATAGATCTGTGGATTTTAGCTGCTTTCAGTTGACGCTTGATCTTTTCTTTTGACTCCCCTTTGGTTTAGCCACCGAACCAGTGTTTTGTTAAAACAGAATGGCAAGAACTGATATCACAGTTTCACAAGTGCATTAAAATCTACTTAAATAAGTGACGATTGAATAAACACTTGCCTAGTTTAGGTCATCTTTTGGCGGACCGCAGACCACACTTTGAGAATAACTGGTTTAGTAAGAGGGGAGTTCCTCTTCATACCCAGCTTATATAAAAAAAGTTTTCTAGGAGGTGTTCATCAGTAATTTTTTACAGTTAGGGTTTCTTTTTAATTTTACTCTTTGGAGAAAGCAAAACTTTTATTCTGTGTTATCCCAAAAAGGTGGTGTTTTAAATAAATTACTGCATCCACAAAAACAACAAATTTGACCTGCCTTAAATGTTTAAGACATGTATTTTTGCGTAATTTCTAAATACATTTTTACATAAATTTAATCAATTTGTTAACTTGAAAAAAAAAACAGAAAAGTAATGGGTGAAAACATGTTTTATCACTGTAGTGCTTAAATGATTTCTTACAAAGTAGAAAAAACACTTTCTCACATTATTCTGAAAATGATGGGGTGTGAGGGGCCTCCAACATAAATTTGACATGTAAGGGTCTTCTCACTCTACGCTAGCACCAGAGTCAATCGGAGTCAAAGGAGAGCGAACAACTATGCCCGTATTTTGTGCAGCCTACAGTCACAAGTAAGATTGAACAATAATTTAGGTTATTTTACCATTTATAATATTATGTCATCGTAACTAATGTTTCTTATGTGTAACAAAATCCGGGGAGTTATGATTAAAACTTATATATTATAGTTGGGGATACACCTTCCTCAGTAGAAATAAATGCGGGGAGGGGCTCATTGGGGACTCGTCCAAGATGGCGGCCGCACTGATACATCATTGAAAATGCTATCGGATCGTTACATGGGTTCAAGTACATGTTGATACCAATGTCAACGGCGTAGGTCCTATGCAGAACTATAATGAGCGCTTTAGTTTGTTTGTTAGTACTGTTGGGGGATGTATGTAGTCTCCCCTTAAAATTGAGTTTCAGAAAAAGCCATTGACTATAATAATAACCCTACAAAGATTATTAGGAAAGAAAACTTTACAGTCTGAGCCATAATTGAAGACTATTGTAACCAAGCTCTACTTTACATTTCTCAGCAGGAACTTCGCAGGACACTAGCAGCCTCATTCTACAGCAGCTCACCGTCTTAAACCACCAGCTTGGAGAACAGTTGGCAGAACAAAAAGCCTTCCATTGCACCATGCTGGGAATGATGGATCGCCAGATACAGGTCCTGGAGCAGCTCTCCAACTTCACCAGAAACCACCAACCTAAACCCGAATCCACTGCGACGGACTCCTCCATCAGTCAGAAAGTACATGAAGCCCTGCTGCGCATCCTGGGGCAAATGGAGCAGACTCAAACACAAACACTTCAGCCATGTTCGGCCCTTTCCCCCATGCCAAAGACAGAACCTTCACCTTCCTCCTGGAAGGTCTCTGTTTTGGAAGTTCACAAGAGGTCACCCTCGGTTGAGGTGGAGTTAGGCAATGAGACGCCGCAAACTACAGAGGAGGGCAAACACAGCCCCTCTAGTCCACCTTCTTTAGAGCTTTCATCTTTAACCAAGAACAATGTTTTGCAGAATGGATTGTGTAATCACAATTGAATGCTGCTTGTTTGGGACTCTTTATGCTTTTATCAATAGGAACAGGTAACAGATGTTTTAATAGTTCATGTCTAAAGATCTTTGCACACTGAGTCTGAAATTTAGGTTAAAATATAAATACGACTTCATGTTGTGTCAATCATGTTTGCAAACTGCCTCCAAACTTTTGTCCGTTATGAAAAATCGGATCAGGCGTTAAATTTTCTCTATTTTTCGCATTCGTAGCAAGCATTTTGAGAGGTGTTTGTACAATTCAAAGCCACAGTACAAGCAAACACCAAAATCCAGAATACCATCTGACAAGCTGATCCAGACAAACAAAGTTCAGAATACAAAGAGACAGAATATCAAGACAGATTGAAAAGTAAAAGTGACATGATTGTCAAGTACGGTAGCTCATACTCAAAATGTGACCTTTGCATTTAACTTATCCCAGTAAGTAGGGAACACATGCACTGCAACATCAAAATGGCATTGGCAAGGGTGACCATACGTGCCATTTACCCTAGACACGTCCTGGCCATGTTTTTTAGGTGCACCCTAGCTCTGAAGGTCGCATTTGTCGACTGCATACGTCATTGAGGTACTTACATTTCAAAATTAAGATTTATTTCTCTTAAGACATACAATCATTGTAGTTTTATTCTTACCTTGAAATGTAACGGTTGCTTTTCTGAAATTGAATATAAAATTTTAAACCTCGATGAAGTATGCGGCAGACCGATGCAACCTCCAGAGGACGCACCCGTGTTACTCTAGAATTGGCAATAAGGTGCTTTTCTCAGGGGCTCAGATTCGAACCGGTGACTTTCGGGTACCAAAGATGATACAGTTTTGTGCTCAAGTTAAATAAACAGTAATTTTTGCTAATGTCAGTCATCTTTTCATAGTGAATATTGCTAGCGTTATGAAGAATCCATTTTCAGGGTTCCCACGGGTCCTTGAAATCCTTGAAAGTTTGTGAATCTGGGAGAAAAAAATTCAAGGCCCTGGGAAGTTTTTGAAAAATACATGCATAGATTCAGATCATTGAAAGTGCTTGAATCTGTTTTATGCAAGAAGTTTTCTGGGAAAAATCCATATTCCCTGTGTGGTGTAGGATAATATTATAAAAATTCTAGCCTTTTAAGCACACGTGCTAAACTGTTCCCATTAAATACTTATATTTTCTGTATGCAAATGTTGATTCATACCAAAATGCTTTTTTGCATAGTTGTGTTTGACACATGAAAATGTCTCGGGTTACGTAGTAACTGTTGTTCTCTGAGAAGGGAACGAGGCGCTGCGTCTCCCTTGCCATACTTCCTGCGAACGCCGTCTTTAGCAATATTTCAGATAGCGTTATACTTACTGGCTCCCGCGTCACCCTGTCTTTGTCGATAAGCTTCACCATTGGTTGAATTTGATATACACATTCAGACGCACTTACCCTTGGAGGCGTCCCCAAAGTGTCACCGCAGTGACGCAGCGTGAGTTCCCTCGAAAGGGAACTATAGCAATGTATCTTAAAAGGTAACACAATGCTTGCTCTCACTTGAGTTATTTTTCTGCAATGGATTAATTAATACGCATCAGAGTCAGTGTGCAAGGTTTCTGTGTGTGACGAATTTGTAGGACTTTTTGGACTTCAGTGTGCAAAGATCTTAAAGATGCAACATCTGAAACATCAGAATCTATTGTTGATTTTTGTCAAACTGTTGACATCTACATTTAGCATTTTTTCAGTTTTCGTAGGAAAGTATTCAACGTTCTGATGTTTTAATCAGTGATACTTTTGGGAAATATAACAGTAGACTTATTTATTGTTTTGTTTGCTAAGTAACAGTTGATCTGAATCTTAGATGACAAGTAACTTTGATGTTTAGGAATTGCAGTTCAGACAAAGAAAGCTGTTTGTCTGTAATCTGGAGAAAAAAATATAGCGATCATTGTTAAGATTGAAGTCGCAAAGCTGTGTAAAAGTTGAAATTCTTCCGATTAGGTTTGGGATTGTTTTTCTCCAGAGACACACTAATGTACAAGTTTATGACTGATTTTAAACTGTAACTTATGTGGTTTAGTATTAACTTTATTAGCCTGTTAATTTGATAAATCAGTAATTGCTTGCCTCTGATCATAAACTAATAGTCCTCTTAATATTTGGCATAATGTTGTTAAGATGCTCTTTTTCCTCTAAAAGCAGGATAGTCCAGGGTTGTTTTAAATGGGGTTCAACACAACGGCATATGGCATAATTTGTTTATTTTCCTCACTATTTGGTGAATTGCTCTAATGTGGGATATTTTTCAGTTTCAGACTTTAATGTACTTCTTATTTGCTCCACCATATTGTGACTGAACATATGAGAGGTCATTTTAGTTTTTTTTCTGATGCCATAGTTTCACTGGCATTTGTGTATTTTGGGGGACCTACAAACACTAGACCTTAGGTGTCCCACATTAGGCGGTGTCCCACTTTACAGCAATTCACCCTAAGTATGATTCAGTTTTCCAAACAAAACACCCACCAAATCTGAGCTTTGAAAAGTAACTTATGCAGTATATTATTTTAAATGCAGCTGCTATGTTTTGTGTTTGAATGATAAAGTTGTATCAATGAAAAGTTGATTTTGATGCTTCCCATTTACAATTGTATGAATATGTGACCGTGTCTGTGTGATCCAGGTTATAGTCTCATAATCAAATGATGGGATTTGGAGCATAAAAATTTGATTTCACATTGATTTCAGTCTTTGACATGACCTTACTTAGTCAATATTAAAGATATCAAAGTTATATTTTCACAGAATGTTCTTTACATTGTTTTGATACCGTTTTCTATATAAAATCATCTTACACAATCTCAAAAATGAACTTTAGCGGGGTTTTCACAGACTGAGTCACATATCATACCACCATTCTACAAAAGTCAGGTGGTCTTTAGTCTGGCTTAAGAAGTTGTCTTGATTCCCTGTATGTTGTAGCTTGTAGTATAAGCTCCTTACACATGCTGTAGGTAGATATCAATCTATTGATATTTTTACGAGGGTAAAGAGATTTGTTACAACCCCCCCAAAAAAACTGTATAGCAAGTAGCATGAGCCTTACTATGTGGTGAATTGTCCCATAAGCTTTCAACAGAGAGGGCATAGGAATCATCGGGCTCTCTGTTATGCCTAATTACAAACACAAAGGGTGTGTTTGCAGTGGCATACCATTCGAGCTATTTTTTCAGTACAAAGCAGTTCTGAAGGCTAGACATGTAATACCAGAAAGACCTATTATATTATGCAGTACACAGCAATATACAGACTATATACAGCAAATGCATTCAACATATTTTTGCTACTTCATTTTTAGGATGAAGTGTAAATAGGAAGTAATATCATATATATTTCCCCAATATATTTCCTCTATTAATTCCAAAAGAAAATACATTACCAATTTGTAATGCAACACATTTTACAGATAGCCTAATAATTACATCCAATTCTTACTAGTTTTAAAAAGCATACAAAACTATTGTATGCATTTTTATGCACAATTAAAGAGAGTTTTAATAAAAGTAGGCACTAAACAGTAGGCCTATATTTGGTGTTCTAGTTTGCCAAATCCAAAGGAAGTCGAAAGCGAGATTGTGTGCAGTTGTACTCCGCAGCAGTAGGTGGCAGTATTCGCATTTTCTATCAGCGCTATAACCAGAAGACTGGTTTTGTCTGTTTATCTGGTTCTTTATAAATGTATTTATATTTCATTTCTAAAGCTACGTGCAAGCAGTAAGTATTTAAAAATGTGTGGTTATACTGATGCCTTGATATTTTTAGCGGCAACATAATTGAGCGAGTTTAAACAGTTCTGTCATTGAAGCTAGTCTAGCATTATCGTTAGCACCTAATTTAATCTAACGTATTCAGTTGAAGAATGATTAACGTTATATGACTGCAATCATTTTTTTAAAAAAGAAAGTTTTATTTGTGTTTTAAATCACTTATAAGTAATATATAACAAATCCAGGTTATGTGGCTTTGAATAGCATGCTAGCTAGCATC
This sequence comes from Misgurnus anguillicaudatus, assembly GCF_027580225.2. Taxonomy (NCBI): domain Eukaryota; kingdom Metazoa; phylum Chordata; class Actinopteri; order Cypriniformes; family Cobitidae; genus Misgurnus; species Misgurnus anguillicaudatus. The sequence goes on along the minus strand of NC_073360.2, from coordinate 13,883,716 downwards.
AGTTCTGATAGTACAGTGTAAACATTACAGTAACATCATTAGATGAATGCACATCTCATATAACTTAAAGGTCTATCTTATCACATCTATCATATCAATGTAGTCTGTAAAATAATATATGCTGTAAAATTATGAATGTATGAAGATGAATGTAAAGGAAACAGTGTTCTTTATGCCATTATTGTGTTTTGTATCATTGGGAAAACTGTAAACGTTATTGTGGAAACCATTACGTCTTTGTTTTGTCTTTTAGATATGGCAGATGATGTTTTGTTTGAATTTCTCCACATGGAGATTGTGTCTCATGTTTACAAAGAACAGGCGACCCGGGGGGACATTGATAAGGTAAGGCTTTGTCTTTAACTGTATGTAGTCTACATGAGATTAAACACGAGTGCATGATATTAAAAGGATAGTTTACCCAAAAAGTAACATTCTGTCATTATTTACTCACCCTCATGTTCTTTATTTTGTTAAATACCAGACAGTATATTTGACAAATGATTTTAAGCACAAAGTTGACACTGCAGTACACATTGGCTATGTTTACATGCATAGAATTAAATCTGATTAAAGGTTACGACAATACAGTTTACATGCACCTAAACATTGCAATCTGATTGAAATGTTTGTTTACATGTACATTCTGTATAATTCAAACCATCGAATCCAAGTTTTATCCCATTAAATGCTTACAAAAGTCAATTCAGATATACAGATTCAGTGGTTTATCATAATTGAGCTTTCTGAGCTTTGTATTGCTCATCGATATATTATATTTAGGTGTAATTGTGTTTTGCATCATTTTCATTCCTAAGGAAAGAGTGACATGTGTATCTACTCTGGAGGCAATGGGCTTCAGAGTTGGACAAGGTCTGATCGAAAGGTGATTTTCCGCTTTTTTATTTTTTTTTTATTCTTTACATGCACTGTTTGAATCACTTGAATGTAAAATATTAATCCCAATTACTATAGATTTACCATTAGCATGCTGTTTGTATTTTCGAGGTATACAAAAGATTGCCCCAGTTTTAAAGATGACTTGGACGTTATGAAGTTCCTCTGTAAAGACTTCTGGAGCACCATCTTCAAAAAACAAATCGACAACTTGAGGACCAACCATCAGGTCTGACATTTCAACCAATGCGGTGTTTTACAAGTGGTAAAACATGTGTAGCATTTTGTTTGGTATTATTATCACTTCTTCTCTCTCTCTCTCTCTCTTTTTGTTCCAGGGCACATTTGTCTTACAAGATAATAAATTTACATTGCTGACACAGTTGTCCAATGGAAAGCAATACCTTGAAGAAGCCCCTAAAGTAAGAATCTGTCGTATTGTATTTTAATTATATTTTATAATTTATTAGATCATAATGATTTAGATACTAGCAGTGACTCTCTGTTTGTTTTTCTTCTCTGTAGTATTTGGCCTTTTCTTGTGGTATGATCCGTGGAGCTCTGTCGAATCTGGGCTTGGAGGGTGTTGTGACCGCAGAAGTATCTGTAATGCCATCATGTAAGTTTGTGTCAATTTTAACATGCATTAACAAATAAGATGTTTGGATGGTGTTTATAAACCAAGATATTTGGACTGCATCGTTGAAAATCTTTTTCATTTGTTTGTAGGCAAATTCCAGGTTGTAGTTCAGAAAAGTTAAGATGACGTAGCAGCCGGCATGTTACAACCAGTGAACATCCAGGTTTGAGCAAAACTTTATGAATGTGACTTACATGGATTTACATTCTAAATGTTTACATCAGAACGGTCGTTTGTAATGTTATGTTTGATATAATGCTGTTTGCATTTTAGTAAGAGCGTTACATCTATTCACTGTTGTGATTCATGCATATACAACTGTTTTGATGTTCTAAGCCAAAAAAAAAAGAAAAATACTTTTGATAATAATAGAAACATTCATAACATCATGTTCTACCTCTACCTTACAGTTAATGAATAATAATGAAAGGAAAGTTTCATAAAAGTGACTTTTCTTAGCTGAAATTCTTTTGATAAATGTAAAGTTACTTTACATTTTATAGACACTTTGTGTGGTTAAAACTTTAGGAATGTTTGATGTTAAACGTTGTATAACATCAAATGTTGTATAGTTTTATTAAAAATGTAAGATATTTTCACAACTTCGTATGACAAACTAACAAATACTTATCAGAGGTGCAAAGACAATTTAAGTATGTGTCATATATATCAGAGTGTTTTTCTTTGGCAAACTTTTATTTCACTACATTCTGATGCATAATATTGTACTTTATACTTCACTACATTACATAATGTAACATTGTTTTTACCTATAATACTGTAGTTAAGTATTAAGTAAAATTTATACGAAATGTAGTGCAGTAAAAAGTATGATTTTATGCTTTAGATTTAGTGAAGGAAAAGTACTCATAAAGTACAGATACTTGAAAAATGTGCTTGAATAAATAAAAAATTCTTGAGTACTTTACACCTCTGTTAATGATACAGAGGAAATAATTCGATTTAGCTAAAACATCAAACAGCTCTTTTCATTTTTAAAAATTGTAGCGTTTTTGATCAAGGTGTATTTGGTGATTTTTTTTTATTTATTAGTAAAATGTAGTTTCTTCTGTACACCAGAAGAGGGCAGCATTTGTCAGTCACGTGCAGGTCAAATTCTGCTATTCTAGAGTAAAAAAACTGAGCAGAAAACTGAGTCTGGGATCTCTTTTAGCTCTGTTAATCAAAGCTTTTATGTTTTTTTTTTTTTTTTTGTGCAGGTACAGTTTTGAAATGTTTAAAATCGGATAATTGAACTGCTTGTTTACTGTATATTGTGTTTGCTTGTTGTTTAATGCACATTTCTGGATAAATATTAAAAAAATGATTGATTTAAAACAAACATTTTTAGTTTAGAGCTTTATTGATCCCCTTGGGGCAATTAATTTAAGATTACATGGTGTCTCGCAACACATAAACATATACATTTAAACACACACAAACCACAAAAACCACACGTTTGTTTGGCTTTTAGCAATAAATTTACAAAACGGTGAAAAGAGAAGTGAAACAGAAAAAGTTGGGCAGTGAAAAAATATCGATGTACAGCACTTTATACTGTACTACTATGTAGTATTGTACTACTGCATTTATGTAGTGTCAAGTTAAATTCATTTTATAATGTGCAATGATGTATCAGTGGTGTATAAAGACTTTACATAATGAACTGTATTGTTTTATTACCTTAAAAAGGGCCGTTTTGTCTATATACACCACTGATCCCCTTGGAACATGGAAATCTCCGCCATGTTCTACAGAGGGCCTTTCTACGTTGTCTGAGACGTCAAAATGTTTGTCATGTGACACCTACCGTATAGCTTCTCATGCGTTTCGAAATTGAGGTTGGCTGCAATTCGCAATCTTACTGCTAGATGCCGCTAAAACACCCATACTGTACCTTTAAATTACTAAATACAAAATTAGCAAAGTTTTTGTTCATACTTTTAACGTTTTTTCTGCATAGTTCTCATTCTTTATCCAGTCTTTAACTATAAAAAGTTTCATATATTTGTTTAATCATATTTTTCAGGTTAAATACAGAAACATTAGAAACAAATCAAAATACAGACACATTAAAGGGACACTCCACTTTTTCGAAAATATTCTCATTTTCCAGCTCCCCTAGAGTTAAACATTTAATATTTGCCATTTTGGAATCCATTCAGCCGATCTCCGGGTCTGGCTGTACCACTTTTAGCATAGCTTAGCAAAATCCATTGAATCTGATTAGACCATTAGCATCACGCCAAAAAACAACCAAAGAGTTTCGATATTTTTCCCACCCAAAACTTGACTCTTCTGTAGCCACATCGTGCACCAAGACAGATAGAAAACCAAAAGTTGCGATTTTCTAAGCCGATACTCTCATTCTGGCGCAATAATCAAGGACTTTGCTGCTGAATCAAGTCCCCTGCTATTGAAAGTAACCAAGGGGACTATTTTCGGGCAGTGTGTTATATCATTGGGCCTCCTGCAGCCATGTTACAGCAGCAAAGTCCTTGATTATTACGCCAGTTTGAGAGTACAGTTCCCAACCATATCGGCCTAGAAAATCACAACTTTTAATTTTCCATCAGTCTTAGTACACATGTAACAACAGAAGAGTCAAGTTTTAAATGGGAAAAATATCGAAACTCTTTGGTTATTTTTAGCGTGATGCTAATGGACTAATCAGATTCAATAGATTACGCTAAGCTATGCTAAAAGTGGTACTGCCAGACCCGGAGATCAGCTGAATGGATTCCAAAACGGTAAAAATCAAATGTTTAACTCTAGGGGAGCTGGAAAATGAGAATATTTTTAAAAAAGAACACGAAAAAAGATAATTTAAGTAATGTTTGTAACCAAAATGATCATAATGCCCATTCACTTCCATGTAAGGAAAAAAGAATACATCAAAACAAAGAAATGTATACAGGTTTGTAACAACAGGAGAGTGAGTAAATTCAAGTTTTATGCCAAATGACTCATCCGTGAATACGTATTGCACGAATCTCTAATGAAAGCTGCATGGTGATGACATAAAACACCACATGCTCTTTTTCTGTTCTGTTATTTTGTAACTCATTTGTAGTTTCCCCACAAATTCGGTGTGTAAGGTCGTGCTCTCTTCTCCCCTTGATTATTTGTTCCAAAAACTTTCTTCGGCTGCTATAAGAAACAAACAAAAAACGTGGCAGGCTTAAATGGAAGGCCCGCATAAAGAACTTTAGGAAGGCTTCCCCAGTGAGAGCCCATTCATGAGCTCTCTTTTGTGGAGCGGCTTTCCTTTGCTGCCGGCGGAGGTAAATAAACGCCCTCATCCAAGAGCGCCAGCTGTCTCTCTTCTCCCGAGATGTCATGAAAGGGTTAGTGACAAGAGCCTCAGCCCAACTTCAAACACTACAGAGTTTCTCTCAGGTTCAACTTACGTTGGACCTTCTGTTGTTTTGGAGATTTGTTCGCCTTTTCTAGGCCAGACGTGCATGTAGTCCCATTGTGATAAAGTGGTCATGTGTCAAATGAAAGTGCTTAACACGAAATATGCTCCTCATGTATCCTCATGGTGTATGATTGTTTAATTGTTCAGTTAATCATTTTAATAAATGCGTGTTTTAAATCCGGGTCTTTGTATTGTCACATTGTCTCAAGGAAGAAGGATTCCCGTGCTACCAATGAGCCCATCTGCCAGTCGCATGTGAAACTGCTTTCAAATGCATTTCATTCCGCATTCCTTTGGCCAACTTGCATTCATCGCAAATCAATACACCAAAAATGATAAACTACACCAAGACAATACAATCCACCCACTCGTGTGGCTTTCTCCGCGCCCACCGTGCCTGTATCCTGCCCTCCTGTGCACTGCTCAAGCACTGCTGGTGGTTTGGGTGGGGGGAAGCATGCAGTGGGACTATGGGAACTCGAATCACTGAGATGAGATGCAGCTGGTTCATGAATGCAACAAGAGGAACAGAAAATCCCACCATAACACTGTGGGTTTAAGTGTACGACTTACTGAAATGCCTTTCATTAAACCTTATTTAGTGTACTGGGCTGGAGTTGTGGGACACTGGACACTCAAAAAATTCTGGGTTGGGACAAATACAGACATTTCGAGATCAATTTAATCCAACTTTAGCTTTGTTTACCAATGGATTAAAACAACTCAGCATTGTTTGGAGTCTAAGATCAACAATAGAGTCAGAAAACAAAAGTTATTTGGTAACCTTTATAAGGGCCGTTTCCCGGACACGGTTAGATTAAGCCACGGCTTTTAGTTATATTAGGACATTTAAGTCGTTTTTTACAAAAATTATCTTTTAGAGACAAAACAATGGCACTGATATACGTTCAAATACGTCATGGCAAGATGTTTTTAAGTTAAGGCAGCTCAAACATGCATTTTAGTCTGGGACTAGGATAGGCCCTATTTGTGAAACTGCCCCATACAGTTTATAGAGTAATGGATTTATATACATATTCTGTCAAATAAATACTATTTTGAGTCTGACATCGCATATTTTGACTGGCATTGCACGTGTTACAATGTTTTTGTTCAAGTGGTGTTTCAGTGTTTCATATAAGCAGTGCAAAGGGTTATGGGTTTGATCCTATGAAACACACACAAAAAATTGTACTTTGTAATGCACCGTAAGTCACTAGATAAATGCATCATCCAAATGTGTAAATGTTACTTTTGTTTTTTTGTGTCCATACTACACCATTTGTTCTTCAAGAGTCACAAATGTAGTTTGGACACCAGAGCTCTGTTGATTGACAGGAAAAATACGTTACAAATAAGTCACGGAGAACGGGAAAAATCCCAGACGTGGACTCTGGGTTAAGGGGTGGGTGGGAAAGATGCATTTAAAAGTGGCAAACAATAACTTTTAATTTGCCACTCTTATTTCAAAAGGGAGCCAGGCAGCAGTGTCTTTGTGAAAGAGAGAGAAAGTGGAGCACAATGCCTGGATATCTGTGGAGTCTGCGCTGAAAGGATTACATTGTTGAAAAGTAAAAGAAATAGCTAAAGACCTGTACCTAATCACTTCCCTTGGTAATTCCTTTGCGTGATTAAAAGAGGGGGACAAACCTTAGAGGGATATCAAGAGGATTTGAGAATTGGTTCGGGGGAAGGAGGCGGTCCTAGGACTTTGCTTTGAGGTTCATTATATAGATGGTTGCAGGCAATGGAAAACCATTTATGCCTTGCCTTCAATATTTTAAACACGTTTTACCACAATTTGTGACAATTAGAGATGTAGTCCAATAAGTTTTACTTTTGTGTACTTTCAATGAAATTCATAAAGAGGTGGCTAATTCGATCAATTTGTATGACCACATACCTATGTATTTGTACGATTTGCTTCTGCCCTTGTGATGTTGGGGTTACAGATAAGGTGAGGTGTGGGGTATCATTATCGTTTTAAATAATACAGTTTTTTACAGACGCTAGGACACATTTCTCAGTACTTGGGTCACTTTTGCAAAACTCTTTACACACTGAGTACAACAGAAGTCTATGTGGGCTAAAGTGAGGATCAATTATAATTGCTTTGGCACAAAATGCATTCAGTGTCTACATCCCTCAATTTTCATGAATTCTTTTCTCACTCAGACACAACAACTGACAAAACTCTTTATACATAAAGGCCAATTTGCACATGCTTACATACTGTTTTCAAAACTGTTAAACTTATGTTCAAAACAATAACATAATACAAAACTGAATAAAACAGCAATTTGCTACATTTCTACAGCAATATTTTAATAAAATATATTTTAAATCTTAAAATTAAATGCTATAAAACAATTGGACTAGCCACAGCAGAGTAGATTAGCATTACTATTGTATCTATCTGTATAAGTGGATGATGTGTATAAAAATTATGCTATTTTGGAATTACGCAATGCAAAAAAGTAAAAGTAAATAAACAACATTAAATATTGAAGAATTCTGCATCATGTCTGATTCATTCCAGTAACATCTTTTGTAGTGAATTAAAAACAGAGAAAATTGTATAATGCTATATGTTGTTAGTGTTTTTTAGGTCATTGTTTTGTGGGTGACAAAGTGTGTTTGTCGGCTGTCAACGTTTGCTAGTGTTCTGGAAGAATGAGTTGATTTGAGACCTGAATAAAGTGTTTTGGTAGTTCTGAATGTGAAATGAACTGCTTTGCCAAACTGAAAGTTGGTTAGGAGAAGTGTGTGAAGAGTTTTGCAAAAGTGACCTAAGTATTGAGAAATGTATCCTAGCGTCTGTAAAAACACTGTAAATGTTTGTTGTTATGCGATTCACTTTGTACGAATTCATACGAATTAACCAACTCATAAAATACGTAAAAAAATTGTGAGATCTTTGTGGTAATTTGGTGTCTGTCATTCTGCCTACAAAACTATGAAACACTTTTCCTTTAGACACAAATGTTATGTTTTAGTGGAATGTATGTACAGTATATCCAGCCTAATTTCATGGATAATTCGTACATATATTACGAGTTGGATAATTCGTATGAATTCATACGAAGAAAATCTAAAAAATTTATTGTTATGATTATTATTAAAAAAAAGATGAAACCCCACCTTTAACCCCAACATCAGAGGGGCAAAAACAAATTGTACAAAAATATGAATTTGGTCGTACAAATTAATACGAATTAACCTTATTTATTAACCCACCCTGATTAAGGTCCAATGTTGAAGTGACTGATGTAAAAACTGCTCAAAATACATTAGCATTACATCTCTACAAAATATATATTTTTTTAACTCATGGTTGAGTAAAATAGGCAAATTTTCTAGGTTAATTTAAACTGAGAACCATTTAGGTTTGTCCATATTTCAACATCCCAGCATATACCCAGAGTGTATAAACAGTGACTACTAGTAGTATTAAAAAAAATGCTGTAGTTAGTTAGATTTAAATGTATGTTATTTAATGGCAATGGTTTGTTCAAAGTTAAATGAACATTAAACATTAACAAGTCTTTTTCTTAACAGAATAAAACTATAAAATAACAGCCTCATGCAAAGCATTCTGGGACCCAGAAATCCTCATCAACCTTTTTTTTTGTTTTCTTCCTTCAGATTTTGGTTTCCTGAATGCTTTGCATGAGGCTGTTATTTTATAGTTTTATTCTGTAAAGATAAAGACTTGTTAATATTTAATGTTTATTTAACTTTAAACAAACTGTTGCAAGTATAGACGGTTTCAGGAGTAACAACATAAACAAGCGGCTGTCGTGGTCCACGTAACTTCCGGTAAACTCCGCTAAGAATAAATAACAACAAAGTACTTTAAGAGTAGTTTATTTATTTATTATTATTTAACAAGCAAAACAACAACACATAGATTACCTAGAAAACCAAAACATTTGTTATTTTCGACGAGGCATTTGTTCAAGAGATCAGTTTAGCAACTAGTCAGACCATTAAAAAAAACGAAACCGGTTTGGATCCAGACGTGTATCGCGTCAGCGCGTGTTGCGTCCGATGAAACCGTCTATATTTTTATCTACAGTAAGTTACTGGCAAACAGCTGCCAGTATTTGTTTAGTTTAGATTAGTTTAGATTAGTTTAGATTTAGTTTAGATTTAGTTTAGTTTAGTTTAGTTTAGTTTAGTTTAGTTTAGTTTAGTTTAGTTTAGTTTAGTTTAGTTTAGTACAGCAATACACAGAATATACATGCAAGCATCTTCTTCTGCTGTAAATCATAAAGTTTTCGAAATAGTCCATGTACTAGACCATACAAAATAAAAAATATGGACAAACCTAACCGTTTTAGATGAAAAATATGGACAAACCTAACCGTTTTAGATGAAAAATATGGACAAACATAACAATTTTTTTGCACATGCAATAGTGGTATGGGGTTGTGTGTGGTTGCAAGGATGTTGCTTTGTGGCTGCTAAGGTATTGTGCTAAGTGTTTTAGCACATATTATGCAATAAAGTTACACCATACATGTGATCAGAACAGAAACAAATTGAACAAAAACATTGCATTTGTACAGTTTATGTGCAGTTGTTACATATAGCAAATATTACAATTCATTGCTGAAAAATGTTGCAGCATTATCGCTAACATTTTTTGTATTTTTTCATCTTTGCTTTGTTGTCATTTTTGTTGCAACATTAAGTTGTTCTGGAACTCTGGAATGACTTATAATATTGACCCTTCTCCATTTATTACCCCCCCCCCCCAAATTACCACCGAATCCAAAGCAGGCTACATTATCCAGACCTGGTGTTGATTCCTTCTTGAAGACACTCAACAATCAAGATTGCAAGGTTGCAGGCAATGGAAAACCATTTATGCCTTGCCTTCAATATTTTAAACCCGTTTTACAATTTTTTTTTTTAGTTGTGACAATTAGAGATGTAGTCCAATAAGTTTTACTTTTGTGTACTTTCAATGCAATCTACTTTAGTTTAGTTTAGTTTAGTTTAGGAGAAATTCATTATTTATTTACTGATAATAAATTTATTGTATGGGTTTGCATACAAAAAAGCATTCACATGCACAAAACCAAGTAAGATGATTAAATGTAGAGGCACGTCAAACGTATCAAACTTAATTTAAAAGACTTCATGTGGCGTGTGACATTTTATTTTGGTCAGAAGTGTACAATGTTCAATACAAACCATCAAACTAAGCTTAATTTACTATTGTTTATCCTGACGGTGTTTATCTAATAAAATGCTGTCTGTGATAATCCCTTCATTGGAAGTCACTAAGCCCCGTACTCTTTCCCAGCTGATTCACTTTATGTAACCACTGTTGGGGTCCAACAGAATCCCTTCTCAAAAAAAAGGAACGTCCTTTTTGTCCATCTCCATCTTTCCCCCCTCACCCATCTGCCCTCTCCACCCTCCGTCATCCCATTTGGTTTCTCCATGGTGATGGAACATTTGTGCAGTGATGGACGGTGGGATAGATGGACCCTTTGCTTCTCGCTGACTCTTCTGTGAACGTTACGCATTGCAGCGGACCTTTTGTCCGAGAGTCTCGCTACGTTCTCTGGTTCTAATTGAATCAACAGGATTGCTGTTACGAAGATCACGGAGGCAAGAGGGTCTCCTGGAGGGCAATGGAAAGGTCGGGACCTCTGATCTCAGCGCAGTACCTGCTGGGCATTGCACACTAGTGTCAAACCTTGGACGCTGGGATGAATTAGTACCATGTAAGTAATGAATCCCAGCTGGAGCACAGAGTTTGGAGAGACTGTGGGCCGGTCATTATTTTGTCTTTAACAGGAAACTGCTCGCCTTATAGGACGATTGCACAGCTGTTCGTCACAATTTCTGAAGGCAGTTAAAAGTGTCAAATAATTTGTTTTTAAAATGCAAGTATTTGTCGACCCAGTAGCTGCTGTAAATCACAAGAAGCACATCTCAGACTATAAACTCAAGGCTGAACTGAATGCCTGTGGGATATGAATCTTTTTATCTCTAGTATCAACCCCAAAGCTCATATGCTCAGCATTTATAGGAGGGGCGACAATGTTGACGTCCACCTCCCTTCACAAACCCCTCAGGAGTTGCAAATCAGATAGATATCTTGATTATTTGTTGAGTGTCTTCAAGAAGGAATCAACAACAGGTCTGGATAATGTAGCCTGCTTTGGGTTCTGGGGTCATTTGGGGCGGGTAATAAATGGAGGAGGGTCAATTTTATAAGTTGTTCCAGAGTTCCAGAGCAACTTAATGTTGCAACAAAAATGACAACAAATCTTGCTAATAATGCTGTAACATTTTTCAGCATTTTTTTTTTTGTTCAATTTGTTTGCGTTTTAATCACATGCATGGTGTAACTTTATTGCATAATATGTGCTAAAACACTCAGAATACCTTAGCAGCCACAAAGCAACGTCATTGCAACCACACACAACCCCATATAGCACTATTGCATGTGCAAAAAAATAAGCATCTAAAAAATGTTGTATGCTGGTTAGGTCAAAAATGAAAATGATCTGCATTCATTCAAACAAACGGTTAGGTTTGTCCATATTTTTCATTTTTTTATGGTCTATATGGACTATTTCCAAAACGTTATGATTTACAGCTGAAGAAGCACTTCATGCAACTTTTTGGATTTGGATGCTTGCATGTATATTTTGTGTATTGCTGTACACTGCAAAGTTTATTTATTGTATAGCATATCTGTACACTGCAAAAAAAGAAAAAAAGAAAATATGTCTAATTTTTAAACAAAAATATAAGATTTACACAAATGTGTGCTTAAAACAAGCAAAAGAGATCTGCCAATGGAATAAGAAAAATTTTCTTAAATTAAGTGTTTATGAAAAAAGTAAACTTATTTAATTGGCAGATTTTTTGCTTGTTTAAGCAGTAATTAAAAAAAAGCTCTAATTTACTTATAATTTATATTTTTTGTCTAAAAATAGACTTGTTTTCCTAGGTCATTTTGCTCATCATTTTGCATTTTAATTTAATAATTTTTTAGATATTTTTACTGAAAACAAGACAAAAATACTAAGTAAGAAAGTAATTTATTGTAGTGTACTTTTTTGTACATTTTGTATTGTTAGGTTATGTTTGGCTGCTATCTTTGTTGTAGAACTTTTATAACTGTTGCATTCCTTTAAACTCAGCACATGTGGTACAGTTTTGCAAGAAAGAGATTACTATGCACAGCACATGCATGTTGAACAAGTCAGCTGTTTTTCTGTGAATACTACTAAATAATGCATCAACAATTGTGTCTCTCCTTAAGGCCTGACCCACAGTTATGTCCCATCCTTTCTTAGTGAGCGAGATCTCTTCTGGAAGACTGCAGTGTTCCCTTTGTTCACTGTGTGGAAAAATACAATGTAGGTGCTCAGGCATGCTATGAGAGGCAGATCCCCAGGGCTGCCCCGAATCTCATTAGAGGACTTTCCGAGGTTTATTATGATTGGACGCCCCTGTGAAAGGAAAGCAAGAGTCCTAAGAGTACGGGGTAAGCATGAGTGTTTGTGTGTGGGGATAGAGTTAGACCCATTCCCATCCAGGAAGCAGATGTTGTGTGATGCCAAACTAACTGTGGGCAATCCTCGGAGACATCTTTTAAATGTTGCAATTCTTCGTTAACTTAATGCATGGAGCATGGGGCTGATATTTCTTTCCCTGTTTAATATGAATTCATATAAGTGTACTTGTCTGTGGTTTTTAAAGTGATGGTCATAAAGGTGACCAGCAGGGGGAGGCTTTGAAAACAAATCTGCTTGTGGCGTGGAGAGATCGGGCCCTCGGCAGGGAGCGGGACACAATACGCAGCGTGAAGACACTTCCTGTGGGGTGAAGAATGGAAAATAAAAGTAACTTGAGAAATGAAGATGAAAAGCAAGTGATTTCATATCTTTGTAGCTTGCGAGGAAGGTGTAGCTCTGTTTTTTATTGGTTTAGGTATAATATATATACAGTTAAGCATAGCTGCTGGCATACTCAGTCAGGAGTTATGATCAGATTTGGTTTAAGGATTTGACTATATAGAGGAAGTCGGTGTAAGTTGTGCCAAATTTGTGTCTATAAAACGTATTCCACCATATATGTAAGAAGAGCAAATCATAAATATTTTAGAAATGTGCAATGTCAAAAATTTTCATAGATGTCAGGATACACAATATTTATGTCAAGCAAAGTTACTTGCCAACAAATACAATAAATCCATCTAAATCTATAAAATTTTGATTTATATCAGACCTGAATTGCTAAGCGAGGCACTTTTTTTCCAAAATGATGGGGCATTTTATTTTATTGCATTTCTTAAAGGCAACATGGTGGCGTTTTTAAACTTTTTATTTTATAATTTGAAAAAATCAGGAAAGCTTTTGCATTTCTGTGACAGAATATTTGGTAGTTTACTAATCTTAAAATGTAAATTCTTTAAGTAATAAGATGTGGTATTTAAAAACTAGAACATTAAGATTCTTACAATTTTATGTTTTATATTAACACCTTATTTAGATTTTTAAAATACATTTAATTTGCCAAGCTTATCAAGATATATGTATATATATATATATATATATATATATATATATATATATATATATATATATATATATATATATATATATATATATATATATATATATATATATATATATATATATATATATATATTGTGTTACTTTAAATTTAAAAATTAAGTCAAACAGTTTCAACTTATTTTTATAAGTTAAGTTAACCTATTACATGTCAAAACTTAAAGGGACACTCCACTTTTTTTCTGGCGCTAGCACTTTTAGCATAGCTTGGCATAATCCATTGAATCTGATTAGACCATTAGCATTGCGCTCAAAAATAACCAAAGAGTTTCGATATTTTTATTATTTAAAACTTGATTTTTCTGTAGTTACATCGTGTACTAAGATCCAACAGAAAATTAAAAGTTGTGATTTTCTAGGCAGATATGGCCAGGAACTATACTCTCAAACTGTGACTTTGCTGCCGTAACATGGCTGCAGCAGGTGTAGTTATATCCCGCACTGCCCGAAAATAGTCCCCTTGGATACTTTCAATAGCAGGGGACTATTTTCGGGCACTGCGTAATATCATTGCGCCTCCTGCAGCCATGTTACGGCAGCAAAGTCCTTAATTATTACGCAAGAATGATAGTATAGTTCCTAACCATATCTGCCCAGAAAATCGCAACTTTTAATTTTCTTTCGGTCTTAGTACACGATGCAACTACAGAAGAGTCAAGTTTTAAATAAGAAAAATATTGAAACTCTTTGGTTACTTCTGAGCATGATGCCAATGGTCTAATCAGATTCAATGGATTGTGCTAAAGCTATGCTAAAAGTGCTAGCGCCAGACCCGAAGATCAGCTGAATGGATTCCAAAACGATAAGAATTAAATGTTTAACTCTAGGGGAGCTGGAAAATGAGCATATTGTCAAAAAAGTGAAATATCACTTTAAAATAATAGGTTGAATTGCTTGCAAAGTTCATGCTATAGTTTAAGCATGTGCTTTCATTTAAGGCCTTGAGCAGATAATCTTACAAAATGTGACTTAGACTGATATATATATATATATTGTCCTTCCTTTAATAAACACTACAGTTTTCCATTTGTTCAAGAGTCTTGCTTTGCCAACAGTGATTATTCACTGACTGTACAGTGTAAACACCTTTAAAAAGACAAATAGCCTAAGGCTTAAATGCAGCAACTCATCCGTAAAGTCTGACAGTTAAGAGCGGCTGCTATTATTTCACAGTGTCCTCACTGTATAGATCACTGCATCTGTATGATTGTGTGTTTTGGGAAGGCTCGACTGCCTCTTAAGTTCACTTGTTTTCTTTAGCGTAACTGGACACCTTTTTCCTCCAGGACTGTTTTTGAGTAAACTAGCCCATATCTTCTCCACAGATGCTCTTACTGTGGCGATCACAAAGTATTGTTACACAAACACACAACTCTTGAACATGGACAATGAATATACTGTGAAATATGAAAGTGTAACATAAGGTATCTGACATGTAAAAAGTCCATGTAAATGTGTCCACACACACGCACACACTACTTGGGAAAACCGAAGAGGTCGTCAGTGTGTTTTAAGTGCTGATTGTTGTGGTTTGTGGTGCTGCATCATCAGTTCCTGTTTTAGTGTCAGAATCTGTGTATGATGGATTGATGCTACACCAAAAGGGTAAGATTGAACACTAGAGGCTAACATGATCGTATGGGAAACTGTGCCTATTTGTGAACCTACTTGTGAAATCCAGATAAAATCATGTTTTTGTGATTTACATAAAATCATCCTAAATAATGTAAAGAACATTTTGTGAAAATATAACCTTGATATATTTAATATTGACTGAGTAAGGTCATGTCAAAGATTTAATTCAATGTAAAATCAAACTTTAATGCTAATTGTACGATCGGACTTAAGCCTGAACCCCATTTACACAGCACTTTGGTCCCATAAAATTGGTAGAGAGGCTTCTGTGTGAACACAAACACATCTTGTAAATGTTCTGGGATTGACCCATAAAGAGGAGCCAGTAACGTTGCCGTAACATACACGGAAAGCATGCTGTGTGAACAAGACACAATGCCATAAGGGGTGTGCCGTATGTGCGTCTGCAAAATGGACTGAAGCAGGGATC
The DNA here is from genome assembly GCF_027580225.2 of Misgurnus anguillicaudatus. NCBI lineage: Eukaryota > Metazoa > Chordata > Actinopteri > Cypriniformes > Cobitidae > Misgurnus > Misgurnus anguillicaudatus. The sequence continues at coordinate 13,868,084 of NC_073360.2, read as the reverse complement.
AGGGAGCTCGATATTTCACCAGCATGACAGAACAGTGCATCATGTGCTCCTTATGATAATGTCACAAACTAAAATGCGAGAAAGAAATCACGGATAATTAGCAAACTTCAGACGCTGTGGACAACCTAATCTCACAAATTTCCGTGTTATAGTCACGGAATATTTTGCTTATTTATCCGTGTCATTGTCACGGTTCTCTGCATTTTTCCGTGTCTGTACCACAGACTTTCTTTTCCGTGTCAGCTTCACGTATTATGATGACATAAGATGACATCCAAACCCAACTCTAACCCTAACGTCAGGCGACAATTGTTTAAAAATTCGGAAAAAAATAGTATAAACCCCAAATCTAACCCCAAACCCACACGAAAATGGTTTAAAAATAGGAAAAACATTGAGCAACCAACACGTGAAACTGACACGGAAAAGAAAGTCTGTGGAACGGAAACGGAAAAATGCGGAGATCCTTGACAATGGCATAGATAATTGAGCAAAATATTCAGTGACAATAACACGGAACTTTGTGAGATCATGTTGGCGATAAAGCAACCAAATGCAGGACTTTAAATATGTCACGTGTCTTTAAGGGATCTTTACAGTATATGTGTGAACATACGCACAGATTCTGGAAAATGATTGGCAGTAAGAATGAACCAAAAATTAAACGATCCCGGACAAATCCCAGACGCATTTTTAATCTCTGTGTGAAAACGTGTTTAGCAACGTTCTCATTAAAATATTTAAACGGATTAGCAACATTAGTTACAAATTGGCATAAGATTGAAGAGACATCTGACATGTTTTCTTGTAAATGAGCATTTTTTATCAGACTCCTAATGCATTCTGCCACCAATAGAATAGAATGGAAATCTTTATGTCTCATAAAAAAAGTGCACATGCATACAAAACCACAAGACAAAAACATTTAGGTTGAACGATAAACAAAGTGCAGTTAATAATATCAGATATTGCACAGATCCTTTATTTTAACATGAACAATATTTCAAATGGGATTTAATATTTGGACTGCTGTTGGGTAGAAACGGTTTGTTCTGGTTTTGATGGCTCTGGTATACCGTCTACCTGACGGCAGCAGAGTAAAAGAGTGACCTGGATAAGATATGGATGAGCAGTGTTTCTAAATGTCCTGAAGCTGGGATTTAGCAGATTTAAGTATTCGATGAAAGCATATATGTGCCGAGAGCATTCGGTTAATATTATTATCAAATTTTTGACGGAGGTGCATGCCGTTTAGCTGCTTTTGCATCTGAGCTCATATGGAAATGAAAGTGTAAAAAGTACAGTTGCCAATAAACGCTAAAAACAACAAACCTGCCAACAACATGCTTAAAAAAAATGCACATGTCCCATGTCCTCCTCAAGTGCATGTTGGGCTGGTGTTAGAGGAAGTCTGTCAAGTACCAGTAATTAAAATAATGAAATAATAATAAAAAAAAAATTATATCCTTGTTTAACTTATATAGTTATATATTTATAGATAAGAACAATGAGCACTACAGATACTAAAATTACAACGATGGCTTCAGTATGTGTATATCCCTAATATCTCAGAAATAACATACATGATAAATGTGTTCATAGGAAGAGCATAAATGAACATTTCACAAGAAAATTTATTTTAAACCGGTGCAGTTTTTGTTCCTCTCTGCAGCACCAAAGGGGATTTTTGAAATTTGCAAGTTGTTATACTTCATATGAAACTGGACAGTAAATGCTATACAGCTCCAAAAAGGTATACATCAAAAGTCAACAAAGATATTTGTGCACAGTAAAAAGGATAGTTCACCCAAAAATGAAAACTTTGTCATTTACTCACCATCTTGTTGTTTTAAACCTGTATGACAACAGAAAATATTTTGATAACAAAAGCACATGGTTCCTATTGACTTCCATAGTAAGAAAAGCCAATACTATGGCAGTCAGTGGGTACCATCATGTGTAAATGTTGCTTTTAAAGCAACAAGTATGTGAAATAGATTTGCCGTAGTCTTGTTGACGTGGTAGAAGTCGCGTTTCACATTGTTAGCTGAGGACACTGTGGATTCTGTTGATGCACTGGAGTGTGCAGTTTCAACCTTTGACACTTTAAAGTGACAGGGACATTTCAGATGGTGGTCTGCCTGCTTTCACTCCGAAACCCCCACTGTGACCTCACACTGTGGGGCAATGCAGAGGGGTGTGTACTTCAGCACCTGCAAATGAAATTAAAACAGATTAATAGTGCTGAGAACCAACATACACATGACCTCCACATGCAAATGTGGAGCCTGCATGGAGGATAATGAGATATTTTAGGCCGCAATGATGACTTTTCTGAATGCATGTTCCTAAAACTCTTAAAATGTATTATTTTGTACATGAATTCAATTTTGAGGCATCAGATTGTGTCGGGAAACATTACGCTTCTATAGAAGTCATAAAAGACAGATCATTTTCATCTGCACATAAAGTGGATAAAACCACTGAACGCTCTTTTGTCACTCACGCCCGTGTGCGTTTCCCATGCGTTTCTACTGCTTTTGACGCATTTGCATAAGAAAAGGCCTGAGAGGCGGGTGTGAAATATTCTTTTCATGCTTTGCTAAAGGATGGATGCCTCCCTGTCAAGGCAAAGCTATCTCGTGGTTTAGGTTTGTTTTGAGATCGCAGCATGCATGGGCCAAGGTTTTATGTCTTGTAATGGTTACGCATTAAAAGTTTGATTGACATCGTTCTTGGGGCGTTTACAGATCATTTGCGATGTCATACGGTGCACGTTAATGGATTTGGGTCATATGATAACACACTTGTTAAGTTTCTATGCTTTGCTTAGAAAGGAATTTTAAAATGACAGAATGTTTTCTTACTATTACTTTTCTTTTATTGTTCACTTTTTAACAAGAGCAAGTTAGTGTGAGTTGTTTTTTGGTTGATGTTAAAGCAATAATTTACCCCAAAATTAAATATCTGTCATCATTTACTCCTTCTTACACTGAAAAAAATTATTCATTTAATTTACTAAATTTTTTTAAGGTAAGTGGTTGCAATCAATGTATTTAAGCTACATTTAAACAAAAAAGATTAGTAGAGTAAAATAAATTAAAAAACTTTTTTTAAAATGTAGCTTAAATAAATTGATTGCAACCACTTACCTTAAAAAATTTGAGTAAATTGAATGAATAATTTTTTTTCAGTGTTTATTGTTGCTTTATCTATTAAATGTTGGGTTGTTTAAACCCCCATGCACTGTAAAAAATGCAGCATTTTTGTCAAATAACCATATTTTATGTTACTTTAACTTAACAAATAAATTTCAACTTCTTTTTATAAGTTAAGTCAACCTATCATTGGTCAAAACTTAAAATAGTAGGTTGACTTGCAAAACCAAGTTGTTTAAACTTTTTACAGTGCATCGTTGGGTCAATGAACAAATCCAACTGTTGGGTTATAAGTAAACCTGCATTATTTCAACCCAAATGTTGGCTTGTTTCATCCCATGGTTGGGTAACAAGAACCGAGCATAGGGTTTTTTATTTATCAGTCCTTCCAAAAAAAGAGTTTTTTTTTTGTGATTGTTGCGTGCAAAAATCCTTGACCTTGCGGCACCTTTTCTTAAAAAATGCTATGAAGTATGCAGGATATTTATGCAATTTTATGCAATGAAATTGCGAGAACTTGTAATAATTGCGGGAACTTGCAAAAACTGCGGGAACTTGCAAAAACTGTTTGCAGCTTTTGCAGCTTTTCAATGATGTTCACGTCACATTATCACGTCACTTCATAACGTTCCCATGGCAAAAGGGGACATGGCTGCGCTTGTGTGAGGTAAATGCAACATTTTTCAACTTTTTGCTAAGATATATGTGATTTTTGCATCAAAAATGCGGGGTTTATGAATTAAAGCAATCCCTGCATATTTTGTGCACGGAAATCTGCAATTTATGCTGCGAAAGTGCGTTGTATTTGAAAAATGCGACCCACGCATAAATATTGCGGACTTTGGCTGATTATGCGATCGCATAATCGCGTTTTTCTGGAGGGACTGATTTATTATAACCCATCATTGGGTTTGAAACAACCTAGCCTTTTTTTAAAGTGTGGTTTGTTTCAACCCATATTTAGATAAAACATGGGCAAAGGCGACTGTTGGTTTAAATTAACTTAAAAAGTTAATATTTCACCCAAATATGGGTTGAAACAACACAGCATACAGTAGTTTTTTTAAACATATATGCATTGGATTTGTTCATGTTTTACCCAGTTATGGGCTGAAACAAACCAGCAATTTTAGTGCTTGCAAGCCCATACTTTTCCTCTCTGAACACAAAATGTCTTTTTCATTTAATGAAAGTGAATGGGACCGGAGCTGTCAAGCTGTCAAATGACAAAGGAAGGATCATAAAAGTGGTCCAAATGACTTGTGAGCTATATATCCACTGGTTTTAAAGTCACATAGACTGAACAGACTGAGTGACTGGATTCTTATTTTTGGATGTACTGTCCCTTTAAGATGCATTCCTGCACATGCATCTTACACACAGCGGTTTGCTGAATAATTTTCTTTTTGGTCATTCGGGATGAGCGACGGACCGGGTGGGGGTGTTTTTCGGGGTGATGTTCCTTTTTGCCCCCTGACACTGTTGTGATTAAGGATTAGAGAATAGAGGGTCTTCGGCCATCTCCCCCCATCCCTAAACAATCACCCCCTCCCTGGCTCCCACCCCCTTTTACCACTCCTCGATACCCCTGGGGGTGGGGGGAGGGGGCAGTGGAGGCTTTTTAGCCCAAGAACTTTTTACTCATTATTATGTTTTAAAGTCTTCTACTCAATCAGTGGTGCAGGAGGGTAACACCCCCACCTCCCCAAGGCTCACCACCACCCCTCTTCCCTAACCACACACCCTGCTAACAACATTGCATCAAACGTTGAAGTCCCTTAATGCTTCTCCCAAGTACCCAAAACAAACTGACCAGATGTCTGTTTATCTCACACTAATGACCCCAAGACAACAGGTTTAGTGTTGTGGACCACAAGGTATTTAGTTTTCAATCAACTGAACCCAGGGACTTTCTAATGAGTAGTGAAGACTTTGACTTTTTTCTTAGTAAGGAATGCTAATGAACGTCAAATAAATGCAATTTGGTGAGACGCCTGATACTTTGAAAAGATCACTGACATCATCGAACCATTACATCACTGTGTCTAAAGCACTTGTTGATTTTTTCCATATTAGAGCTTTAATGAGATGCCCAGCTCCTCTTGACCTCCTTATAAAAGTAACCTTCTAATTATATGTTGTAGTCTTGCAGGAACGTCGACAATGGGTATTAGACAGAGTAGCTTTTCTGTTTGCTTGTCTTCTACACTGAGATTAAGTTACAGCGGCATGATGGAAATTAGACTTAAGTTAGCTGCCTCAACAAGAGTCCTTGTGTCTCAACAAGCCTTTCATATGGTTTGTTGGAAACTGCTTCTTGCCCATTTCGGTCTTTTCTGTTTCTTGTTAACAAAGGAGGAAATCCTACTAGTGCCGAGCTCGACGTGGTGAGGGAGTAAAATTACATTCTTTAATATGCACTAACAAGCTATACATCAAAAAACCTCAAGAAGGAAACGTTATTAAATTAAAGTTAGTTTGGAGGGTGGAATGGATAAAGATTTGCTTTTGATTAGCATTGTGGTTACTATGGATGAAGAATGCACGCTCAAAATAATGTACACTACACTTTGCATGCTCAAGAATACCACACTAGTGAAAAGTTTGAATTAGTTTCAAACAATAAAAAAACTTTTGCCTATACTTGAGATTAATTTTACAGAATTGTGTCTATGTATGAATTTCTTTATTATATATTTGGAATGCATATAAGAAACAGCTAGTAAGTGAATGCCCTACATCCTTTATTGTTGCTTAAAAACCAGCTTGTTGTTTATGCAAATTTTAAAACAAAAGGTGGCCACATGAAAAAAAACATAACACTTTATTAGGGATGGGATGATTACTGGTTTCACGATTACCCACGATAAAATAATTATTAAAGTATTATTGTTTAAAATTTTATTATCATTACAACCTTGTTTGATTATCGTGATTTTTAAAACTCGCGGAAAATCCTGTCCAGCCAGAATCAGTTTGACGCAGGCGCACACATGCAAAATAGTTTTTTTGCACAAGAAGGCATTTAAGGAATAATGTATTGTATTTATTCACGGTAAATTTATTAGACAGATTTATTTATTTTTTTACCACAGAAATAATTTCAGGGACATGAAATATTAAATTGTGATTTTCAACTTTAAAAAAATGTTTTCAGTGTGTGTATCAGTTCTTTTTAAACATTTCCATCTCATTTTAACAAAACCATGATAATATTGATAACCGTGATAACTTTGGTCACTATAATCATGATATGAAATTTTCATACTGTGCCATCCCTACACTTAATTAGTATTTAGTATTTACTAAAATAAAATGTAGTATAGTGTAGTACAGTGGTTTTCAAACTGGGGGCCGGGGCCCCTATCTGGGCCATGAAATTGTGCCAGGGGGGCCCCAGTTTTATGACATTTTATGAAATACATTAATTTATCTTGAATTCTGTGTAATTAAACCTAAAAAAAAAGTTGTATAATTTAATGTTTTTTTTAATTAAAATGTTGAGTTTTAGAACAGTTTTTTGCCACAAATTTTCTTTTGGGGGCCGCGAAGGAATGCACCGTACACATGGGGGGCCATACGCTGAAAAAGTTTGGGAACCACTGGTGTAGTATACTATATTTACTTTGTTAATGTATACTACAGAATTTTGTATTATTAGCTGTTGAACAACTGCAGTGAATACTATAGTAAACTTTAATACTTACTATATAGTAATGTTCACAAACACTATAGTAGCCTATCTAGGGATTTTTAGCAAATTATCATAATAAATGCTTTAGTATACTACAGTATAATTTCTCGTGGGTACTTAGAAACAAGAAACAGCCAGTTCCCTTTAAAAGTTTACTAAATATTGCTTAGGATAGGAACTGTAGGCCTACATCGAACTTCACAGCATCTACCCTAGTTGTTAAAAAACCAATGGCACCCACAGATATAGTTAAGGCTGTTCCCATAGTGCGCTTCAGCACACCGAACCGTCACGTCTCCTTTCACAGTGGGATCAACTGATCAGTGTCTGCGGTCACCAGGAAAAGGGATATAAAATTACTTTAATGTCAACCTTTTCACCAGAGGGTGACACTTTCAGCGCCTTTGCTACGTCATATCAAAGCAACTCAGAGGGTCGTCGTCTCCAGTTCTGACAGCAACAGGGTGGCGTGATCAAGGCTTATCAGATGATCTAAAATATAGCTAAAAACCTTGTCCTGTTTAAGTTAAAGTCTGTGTAGAAACATATTTCAGTCTTGCCTGCACAAAACATTTTACATTTTTGCTTTTGGTAAAATTACAGTTCACTTTCAAACACTTCTTGAACTTATGTGACAACATGCCCTTATGGCTGGTGCATACTGTGAGGGGTAAGTTGCCATTAAATAGAGCATGAATGGATTCACGAAACAGCACAACTGTGAAATACACATCTAAACATTTTCTTTTGAGTAACATATATTGTTTATATAATTACAATATTTTGTTAAACTTTGATACTCTTATATTTGTGACAGCCTGCACCGAAATTACTATAAAAAAACTTGTCATAAACAAGTTTTACCACATATATCATGGTTAAGTTATGTTTACTGTATTAAGAACATACATTTCTGGTTGCCATGGATGTAAAAAAATAAAATAAAAAATAAAACTATAGTTAGGCCTAATACTATAATGATGAATTTTGTATTTGACTTAAAACCTTGCAGACACTAAGATGAAGCCCACATACAGTGTTTTAATGTGAATGCATAATATATATATATAAACATTTCATGTATAGATTTGTAAAGGCTTGCTAGCTACTCAAAAGCGCGCTTGTGGTCATAGTGGGCGGAGCTTATCGAGAGCTGGAGGCGTGGTCGCCGTACAGTGCAGCGTTAAAACCACGTGTTGCTGCGGGAAGCGTAGAGTTCACCAAAACTACGAGGGTGTTGTGTGGGATCGCCAAATAACACGTTTTACAGGACTATGCCATCCTACGCGCTAAATCAGTTTATTGACCTGGATGACGTCTTGTGCAAGGTACATTTACTTTTGAATGTGCGAATATGTCAGTGTAATAGTTGAAATCGATGCGACATGTGCTTGATCGTAGTTTACAATCCGACTAGAAACGTGAACGGATCAATGATTTTAACACATTTTTTAATACGAAAATGCACGCTATTAGATTCCTACATTTCAAAGTGTTAAAAGTTTCTTTGGGCTGAGTGATCAGATGTAAACTGCTAGCAACTTCTCAGTAACGTGGGCCACGAGTAAGCGCCTTTTTGTATGCAATCGGTTAACTTATATCGTTGTGGTTTGCATGCATGGAGATAAAAGAAAAAGTTATTGATGTACTAAAGGCTTATGGTCGTGTTGTTATTTGAAATCCAAATATTTTAGTTTCGCTTTTTTAAACGTAAACAACCTGGCTGCACAGCGCCCAAATAAAACTTGAGCGCGCAGCGCGTGACTTTGCCAATAGTTGACATCAGATGAGTTTATTTACGTGTCTGCTTTTATCATATCACTTTTATAAAAGCTCATTTTAACAATTTTCGCCCCAAATCATCGTCTTTAATCAATTTGTATTAATTTAAAAAGCTGCATCAGATGAGTTTATTTACGTGTCTGCTTTTATCATATCACTTTTATAAAAGCTCATTTTAACAATTTTCGCACAAAATTATCATCTTTAATCCATTTGTATTAATTTAAAAAGCTGCATTTACTGTTAATGTAAACTACGAAACGTTTGTATTCTCTCCAGGTGTTTAACACAAGATTTTTTTTCTTTTTCCTTAGCACCTTTTAAATCTTGATCTCCGAGAGCCAGCTAAGATCTCCCCACATGCAGCTGCTGTCGGATACAGAAAGCCTGAAAGTCCCTGCACGCTTTCATCCGGTTCTGGACTTTCTTTGGACAGCATGGATAGCGGATGCATAAACTCCGGCTACTGGGGCTCCCAGAAAATCTCATCGCAGTCAAAGTGGAGCAAGGTTCCCTTTTGGTCCGAGCGCTCCGTTAGCATGGTGGAGGGGAACGCTGGAAGTCTGGGTTGGTCCTCCTCTGATCCCAATAATTTCAAACAGCCATTGGCTACGTCAGGTGCAGCGTCTCTCTCCAGCTCCACTTCATCAATCTCCGTCACTTCGTCCCGCTACAAGACCGAACTGTGCCGCACCTTTGCCGAAAGGGGCGTGTGCAAATACGGTAGCAAATGTCAGTTTGCCCACGGGCACGAAGAACTGCGAGACCTCAGCCGGCACCCTAAATATAAGACGGAGCCCTGCCGCACTTTCCACTCCATCGGCTTCTGTCCCTACGGCATTCGGTGCCATTTTGTTCACAATGCCGAAGACGACGACGCACATGCCCGCTCCCAAACTTCAAATCCAACAGTCCAGCGGCCTCCACTCCTCAAACAGAGCTTCAGCTTTTCTGGGTTTCCAACATCTTCCCAACCCCTTGATGCCCCCCTCACCTCGGCCTCCTTTCTCCGAGCACCTTCTGTTTCCACTCCGACGTCAACCACCATCTCCGACCTCCTCTCCTTGGCCTTCCCAGATATAGACCCCAACACCCTTCTAGACCAGGCCAGGGAATTCAACCCTCAGTTTTTGCCCTCTCCTGACTCTGGGTGCTCCCTCTCTGGACTCTCTCCCACCCAGCTGCTTTCATCCCAGTCCGAAAGCTGCTCGAGACAAAGCCCGACCGGCGACGCACCTCTAGGCCTCCGTAGTCTCTCTCACACTTCGCTCTCGGACCACGAGGGCGGCAGCTGCAGTTCGTCCAGCAGCATGAGCGGCTCAGAGTCCTCCTTCGGACATGACGGCAACGGGCGCAGGCTCCCCATCTTCAGCCAGCTGTCGGTGCCTGATGATGTCATCTACAGTGAGGGTAGCAACTCCAGCACGAGCTTCTTCCTCTAAACTCCCTCGAACCCTAAAGGGACTGAACTGTATACTGTGTTATACCTACTGTATTATATGACCAATACTTGACATTTTAGTTAAGCTCAGAGTGTGATTTAAGTATTTTGCAGTTATACTTTAAGTGGGTGGGGAGGTTGTACCCTTTTAAGCACAGAGATTGCCTGGTTTGTTTTTGATGACCGCTGCAGGGGTGGGAAATTCATTTAGTTTGTAACACAAATTCTGGCATTCCAATGTTTTTGTTTTTTTAAAGAAAGGATTCTTAACCGTTATGACTTTTAAAGATGCATTTAGCAATCAACTATTTACAAAAAGATTTATTGTACCAAAAGTAGCCAAAGAGAGGTTGTAAGACTTTCTTGGAGTTTTTTATTTTATTTACTGTACTCTAATGCGGAGACCAAACTTTTTCACTGCCTTTTATAAGTCGACTGTTTCTAAACAACATTGCCGAGGTTAGAATATATCTATATTTTTATTAGTGATGTTAGTCGGCAATATCATCAAGTTCCTGCTCTTTTTCTATACGATTGTTTGTTTGATTTGCCTTACGTTTCAGAAGATGTTTTAAGCAGACCTTCACAAGTGCACAGTTTGAGCTTTATTTCGAGTCGGTTGCCTTCTGATAATGTTGCGTAGTTTTTGATGGGTAGTTGGTTGAGTTTAGACAAATCCAATTATTACTAAATGTGCCATTAGTGACCACCTTAGTTATTTTTATAGCTGGTTCTGATGGGTCCCTTTTTGCATCCAGTTGTCTGAGATGCCCCTGTTGGCTTTGTTACATGAAGAGTTTCAAGTAACTTAATTTCATTTTTTATTTATTTTATTGTATTTATAGAAAGCGTGTTTTTTGATAACGTTTGTATTAAGTTTAATATATTGGTTTTTCTCCTTGCTGCCCTCATTTTGTACTGAAAATAAACCCTGTTGATAAACAATTTTCTGTTTCTTTGTCTTTTCTTGACAGTTTCACTTTAATGAAAAACAAAAAATATGACATTTTTGAGAAACACACCAGTACTTGTACGTCTTTAAAATTTACATTCTGCATATTTACCCTTATATAAGATACTTTAGGATTCGCATCGTGCTGTGAATGTGTTCATACCTTTGTTATTCTGGCCCTGTGTTTTGGGGGGAGAAGTGGGCAGATCACATTTAGTATGGAAATGAGAAGCTATTCAGGCTTAATTTAGTTTAAATCCCATTTGTCCATTAATCCTTATGTTAACTGGTTTGCTGATGCTGAACATAGAGAGACCCATGGGAATAAAATAGCACTTTATTATAATTAATAGTCTTGTGGCTCCGTATTCTCAAGCTGCATAATTTTCTAATGTTGTCCGTTCAGATTGGCGGTGTTATTAAGAGTTGAAACTGAATCCGGCTAAAGCTTTTGACAGGTAAGTAACAAGAACCTGATTCAGTCCACTATTCACTTGTCACCGAAAACAATGCCGTGGGGAGGTGTCCTTTGAGAGAGGCGAACCAGGGAAAGGGTTAAAACTGTCTTACTGTTCCCTATTGTGTGCTGGGAAGATTCTCCCACATCGCCTAGTGAGTTTTTACAAAGCCAGGCACATTCTCACACAGGGCCCGGATCATATGGAATCCCGAGCAGATGGCCACATTCACTGAGACTGTGGGTCAAACATATGCTCTCCAGGCTTTTGTATAGAAAGGAATCTGTGAGCGGAAAGGAGAGAGCTGGGGGTTGGGAACCGAGACTTACTGTAAGACAATGAGAGACAGGGTTTTGCTTTTGTTATCTGATGGATGAAAACATTTTTGGATAGTGCTCTGATAAAGGAGTGGTGCATCCATCTTTTGTTGACATGGCCTGTTTATGCTTGGATCCTATTGGGATGGTTCCCTGAAATGCTTACACATGCTTTAGGAGTCATGTGTTTGTTAATTTCAGGTTTTAAACTTGTAAAAAATACTTTGCTGCCTTCAATTTTTTGCTGAATCAACTCGGATTTACAAATCATTTTAACTTATTTATCTTGACTAGAGATGAGTTGTTATAACTACAGGTGAGTTGTTATAACTTATAAAATTAAGTTGGTTTTTCTCAACTATATTTTATAAGTTGTGACAACTCATCTCTGTTGACATGACTTGTAAATCTGAGTTGATTTAACAAAATATTTTAAGGCAGCAAAGTATTTTTTACAGTAGGATTTGTTTTGAATCTCACACTTTATTGTGGTACCGGGGCTAGTTGTCGCATTGGTTGTATTGCAGTGCAAAAATTGCTCTTTTTCTAACAAAATTGTACTTAATTTCTTAAATTAATCATTCAATATTGTCATGTTTTTATTTACTAGATGTTGGTTGAATAAGATTCATCAATTTATCAATGAAACCACAATATGATAGTTAAAGGTAAACTTTTAGTCTAAAGTTGCTGTTTTCTTAGCACAATGGTACTGTATTTGTCATAAATGTCAGGTTAAGGGAAATTATTTTTATATGATGTAATTTTCATTAACAACAGTTACCTTTTCCATTTTCATATTTTTTATTATGATAAATGCATTTCTGTAAAGCCATTAAATAGAATAAACACATTGAAAATATGTCATGAAATGAAATATGAAGTCCATATGTTTTTTGTTTTTTGTTTTTTAATAATGAAAACTATACTACCACTTATGCATTTGACAGACACGTTTATTCAGACAATTCAATAGAAATAATTCATTAGTTTTTGTGGTCCTAGGATTGAACCTGTGACCTTTGTGCCGTGCACTACCAAGTGAGCTACTTTTTAATACTGTCAGAACACAGCAGGCTCCCATTGTGACAACATGCCCCACAATATGTGTTAAATACACTCTATCCAGAATCAATGTTGTTGAACATTTACATTTTATTTCTTAACAAGGCTTCGATACTGTTTAAATCATCTTTTCTTATTTTTTTTGTTGCTCTAATTATTAAAGTGAGTGAAACTATCCATCCTCCCTTTTGTGGTACCATGGACCCATAAACAATGCGCATATTTATCTCCAAACCATTTAAATCACTTATTAACTGACCTTACAAAAAGTTCAAACCATGTATACAAATCCTCATTTTAAATGTATACAAACAATCAACCACTAGATGTCAGTAGAGTTATAAAAATACACCTTTGATGTGCAAAGCCACACACTTGTATTTCATTATGACAGCTCTAGCAGTAGGTTTGAACTAAAAAATGTCATATAGTGCCTTTCCCACAAACCACTGGTTTCACAGACAAGCCTTAAGGCTAGTCTTAGTCCTAAAACACGTTTGAGTTGTCTCAACTGATTATAACTTGCACTAACAGATCTTAAAATATGCAACTGCCATTGATTTGTCTGTATATACACACACCAGTAACGTCTTTTTGTAATGCATTTTTACAAAAAAAGCTTAAACGTCTTAATTTAACCAAGGCCTAGTCCTGGCTTTAGATAAGCATTGTCTGTAAAACCAGGCCTGTAGTGAACCACAAGACAAATGAAACCGCAAGTAGGCTCAATTTATCATATGTTTTTTATTTATATTAAATGAAAAATAATTAAGTTTATTACTGTAAAATATAGTCACAGTGGGTCACTCAAAATAATTTTTTGTACCAGTGTCATGCATTGCGGTGTATTACATACACTCTCAGAAATAAAGGTACAAACGTTGTCACTGGTATAGTATCCTTTCAAAAAGGTATACCTTTGTACCCAAAAAGTGCATATTAGTACTTCAAATGTATATATTGGCAGTTCAAAGATACATATTTGTACCTAAATGGTACATATTAAGACAACTTTGTACCTTTATTTTTCACAGAAGGCATCCCATCAACAAAAAGCTGCTTGTATTTGTGAAATAATTGGTATGATTAATTAAAAAATTTAAACAAGGGCCAGTATACCACTTTTTACTATTCTTTAATTAAATTAATTTGACTTTACAGCAAACAAACCCCTTCCTCAGTTACATACAGGACAAGTAGGCCTAGCTCAACTGTATGGAGAGCATTGTGTTAAAACACGCTTTTAAAAATACCTTATTGTTTAAGGTACTTTTACGCATGTGGCATCTGTATAATAATGATGTAGACATTTAGCGTGGGGTAGCAATTCCCCTTTTTGTGGAAATTAAAGCAAAATCTCATAAAAAGCTTGCATTAATATGTCACAATTGGGCAGTTTTACTTCCTGTTCCTCCTTGCTTAATTTCCTCCCATGTAGCAGCAGTTCCTCACAAAAGAGGAAGCGTGGCCTGTTTACCGTGGTACTGACATTTGATCATCACAAGACATTTTAATTACTTGTCGATCTTTATTCTTAAATTTGATCTGAGAATAGATCTGATGTGGGAGTTTTTTATTCTTGAACCTCAAGGTACATGACGGTACAAAAGCTGTCATTGGGGCGGCGACTTTTTTGAAAAAGAACACTTTGTACCTAAATGTACATATTGGTACCTCTAGGGTACATGCTGGTTGCTAAATGGTACATATTGGTACATACCTTTTTACAGGTACCGTCCCATTGACAAATAAAGTTTTTTTGTTTGTTTTTTTGAGATTGTTATTCAAACCCTTTAAAGATGTGTGGTTTGTTCAAAGCACCTGATGGAGGTTTATATTTTGCATTCACGTGTATGCAAGTGGAATATCCAAGGAATAACTTGAAATGTGAGAGAATGTGATAATCGCATTTCAGGTTTCAGCACATGCCGCTCATGTTAAACATATGTTTTGTTAACTTGCCATTTTTATGGTGTTGTTTGAAACAACAAGGGTGGACACGCATTTTTCACTTATGGTGTCGTTTTTGGAAGCCGACCAGTTATTTCAGCTGTCGATCTTAGAGAGCAGGGAAAAGACATTTTTCATCACAGTACTTAAAAACTATTTATGAATAGGTCCAAGGACTTACAAAACGGTTGGGAAGTTTAAAAGTTACCCACTAGGCCGATTGAGTAACTCCTCTAAACAAACTGAATGTCTCTTTGAATGTTTCCAAACCTCTCTGGAGGTTTTTTGGAGAGGTTTAAACATCTCCTTCCCATCTGAAGTCTAAAATGAATGGAATGCACAATAGCTCCTTTTACTGCAGACATTCTGTTTCAATTGTTTAGCTAAAGGCGATTCATGCTTCTTTTAAAAATGACACACAGTAGCGTACACCACTAGAAACTGTATTTTTACAAAAGATGCAGACCTCAATGCCTTAACCCCCCAGAGAAAACTAAAGTCTGCATCTGTAGCCGTTGAGGTTTTATGTGTTTGCCGTGTGGTACGGCGAAGTGAAGTGAGACATGGTTGAAGAAATAAAGCAATGGAGGGAGGCAGAAAATGGGTGGAGATCCGAACTGTTTTCACAGTCACTCCAGGCTGAATGAGAGTCTTTGTGATTGTGTCACCGGTTCACATCCCACATGTGTTTCAAACCCAGCAGCCAGCACTGCTGAAGAGAGAGCTGACATCAGGGGATAGGTCCTCTAACCTCTGCTTGTTTTTAAAGCAACCAGTGCTTGGCTTCCAACTTGGCTACGTGTGTGGATTCGTCCCAGTGCCCCGGGCTTTGAAAAACCACTTGAAAATTGCTCAATTTTGTTCCCGATTCACTAAGGGGAAACTTGTTTTGCAAAATTTGTAGCTGTCACGTGCAAGTCAAAACACAGCCCGTTCAACCAGCTCTCACAAAATGAATGATGGCCTGCATGTGTTTGTGTCTGCACGGACTGAGCTTGATGGGCTGGCCAGATGTTTACGGTGAGCAAAAAAAGAGAACTTGTTTGAGGTTTGTCCAGATTGTTGAACTGAGGTGGGTCATGACCCAAAAGTGGATCACAGGTCAGCCATGATTGCTTCACACACAGTAGGGACAAAGAGATCTGGATCAAAATAATAAACATATGTATAAATGAACAAATACTTCATGGTCAAAAACCTGTCACTGGGGCTGTAGGGCACCATTGAACCTAAAGAGTTCAGTTTAGGACCTTTTAAAAGGGTACCGTCCCAGTGACAGCGTGGGTAACTATTTTACGAGGTGTATGAATTCATATAACGTGAATCACACAAAAACATCCCTTTATCGTGAAAAAAGCAAAAATGAAAAATATAGCTGGGCCCTCGCACGTTTTTTTATTGCTACACGGTTCCTCGAGAAAACTGCACGGTGGGCAAGTGCATCAAGTGGGTATATATCGGTGGACTCTTTTATGTTGTTACTGACCCATTTGGGGACTGTAGGTAAAAGAAACCCCACATTGTAGACAAACGGGGGCGCTAGTGAGCCACTTAAGAGACACCTTTGTCTGACCTTATGGTTCACACTTAACAGCCGACAACTCTGATGTGTGTGCCAAATTTTAAGTTAATCTAAGCACGCCAAACGCATTAAATATGCCTGAAATTAAAGTAAATTTGACGCGTTGCCATGGCAACAGGGTTCGAGATATCAATAATCTGTTTGCAATTTAGCAAGTGCAATGTCTCGACATCATGTTGGCCAAGTCTGGTCTCAATCACATGAATTCTCTAGGAGGAGTATTTAAAAGTTTATCGCATACAACGAAAATATCCACTTTTAAAACCAACAGACTTCCTGGCGCCTGCTGGTGGCGCTATGCCCAAAACTCATAATAGGCATATTGATACGATCGGAATCCTTGGCCGAACATACACACCACATGTCATCACAATAAGAAATTTTTTGCCTTAAGCGGGTCGTACACTGGGCGCGCAAGCTCAGCGTCGCGCCCACGTTGAGTAGTGTCTAGGACAACTCGGAGGTATCGTAAACAGGAAGTGTACATTAAATAGCGCAAGCTTCGTCAGATAGCATCTACTTCAAAATCCCAAATATACGTTAGCAGCCAATGTTAATCATTGATGATTTAGGACAAATGTGATGTTATTTAATGTTAAACTATGTGAGTGGCGCTCTGTGGGGTGACAGGGATTTGAACAACTTCCTAAGTCATAGCTGGGCGGCCTGTCGGCGCCGATGCGCGTATACTCATAGAAAGCAATGTGTTCGTTTTTTTTGGAACGGCGCTGCGCCAAGCTGCGCGTCCTGTGTGCGACTCCCTTTAGATATAAGACGCTTCCTGTTTCTCTGATTTCGGGATAATTTGTCATGTCGCCATGGCAACAGCGTTCGAGATATCAAAAATCCATTCGCAATTTAGCAAGTGCAATGTCTCGCATGAATCCCCTAGGAGGACTATTTAAAAGTTCAAGGCATCCAAATGTTCAAAAATCAGCATAAAATCCAAAATGGCCAACTTCATGTTGGGCTGAGCTAATGACAGTAAATTTGAAAGTTGTTTGTTTTGATGATAGCAATATACTTACGTTTCAGGATTGTAGGTAAAACTAATTGCAAATTTTAGATGAAAGAGGGCGCTAGAGACTCGTTATAGAGCTACGCCTGTGTCTGAGCTTTAGCCAACGCTTAACGTCCGACAACACTGATGTGTGTGGTCTGCCGTGTGTTGTTTGTGTTATTTTAAGCACGCCAAAAGCCTTAAATGTCACTGAAAATAAAAGTAAAGTTTGACGCGTTGCCATGGGAACAGTGTTCGAAATGTCAAAAATCCCTTCGCAATTTAGCATCTACAATGTCTCGGCATCATGGACACAACTTTTGGTGTCAATCGCATGAATTTCATAGGAGGAGTATTTAAAAGTTCACAGCATGTAACTGTCAGCCTTAAATATGCCAGAAAATGAAAGTAAAGTTTGACACATTGCCATGGGAATAGCATTCGAGATATCAAAAATCCCTTTTGCAATTTAGCATCTACAATGTCTCGGCATCATAGACACAACTTTTGGTGTCAATCGCATGAATCCCATAGGAGGAGTATTTAAAAGTTCACAGCATGTAACTGTCAGCCTTAAATATGCTGGAAAATGAAAGTAAAGTTTGACACATTGCCATGGAAACAGCATTCGAGATATCAAAAATACCTTTCGCAATTTAGCATCTACAATGTCTTAGCATCATGTTGACCACTTCTGTAGTTAATCACAAGAATCCTTTAGGAGGAGTATTTAAAAGTTCATTGCATGCAACTGTCAAAAAAATCCACCTTTGTGATTGACCCAGTTCCTGGTGCCTTAAGGTGGTGCTATACCCGGGAGTCACAATAGGCACATTGATGAGATCGGAATCTTCGACCGAACATACACCCCACATGGCATCACAATAAGACATTTTTTGCCTTTGATATTAGACACTTCCTGTTTCTCTGATTTTACCATAAATTACCATAACCATTGGCCAGGACACTCCCGTATAAAAGATTTTAATCTCAGTGAGTTTTATTTCCTGCTTAAATAAAGGTAAAATGTTAAATTGTGAATTGTCATGAGATTGTGTGGGTTGCTTCATTTATCTTTTAAACCTGTTGCAGGCTTGAACCAAAATATTCTGAAATATACTGAACACTGGGTAACAAATAAAAACAAGGCAAAGTCATAATTTGAATAGCTGAGGCCAATTCTTGTGGCACTTTTTCTGAGTGTTCTGGTTCATTTGGTTAACGTGAAAATGTAGATAAAATAGTGCTTGCATCTCAGGTATATTTTTGTTACTGACACAATATCCTGTATGAGAGTTATTTTGCAGCGACGTTGGAAGTGAAAACCACATGCCATAGCAACAATGAGACAAAAATAGACATTTTAAAATAAAAAAAGAAGCTTCCAAAATAACTTTAGGCTTCCACAAACATATGCACACATCTAATCGGTGTCACAGACAACATAAAAAATGATTCAAGAGAAAATTGACTTGCTTCTCTGCTGCTACCTACTAGTTTTTTTTTTGTTATGACTAGCGGACTGTCTGTGTAAACAAAGTAAAAATCAATAAACTAAAGGAAGTATAGTGTGACCTCACACCTGATGTGAAAGCAGACGTCACTCAAGAGTCACACTGCGGCAAGGGAAAGCACTCTTGAATACAAAGCCAGAACAGAAATACCACAACGATGGCTGATGATCGTATTATGAAACTTTTCTCATGAGAACATGTACATTTGAAAGCGTAACCTGACAAATAATGGAAGTCTTACCTAGACCAGTTTTGGCTAAGGTTAACAAGCTAGGCCACATGAATGTGATTGCGAAAATGGACAAGCAAAGTTATTTTTACAAAAAAATGTGAGAATCGTGGCTGACCATTTTCAAAACGTTGTTACTAATGCAATGCCATGCACATTTTATGTATAGCTCACGTATATTTATCCTCGTACTTGCAGTGCTCAGCTGTCAAACTTCCTGTCTGAATGGTTTATAGCGAACAGAATCTATGCAACACAAAACACGAGTTTCCATTTAAGATCCTGTTATTGTTTTCTCTCAAGTATGTTTCTTTCCTAAGACGGTTTCCTCTCAAGGTGGTCAAATACAGCGGCCGCTAAAATGGAATAGCTTTGCACTTCTGGGGTGGAAAAAAAGGCAAGCAGTTGTTATATAAGTGGTAACAGTCAAACCACTACTGAAAACCATAATGGAACCAACCGTGTCAGGTGGTCTAAATCAGAGGTGCTTTTGTTTCAACATCAGCGATGGCTTGACTGGATAAAGGTATTTTAGAAATGGCCTGTCGCCCCTGTATTTCCAGTGGTCTTACTGTTTTGTTCCACTCAGAAGTTCTTTATTTAGAGTCAATGCTCCACAGTTCGCAATTTCCCCTTTTGCTTTTGTAATGTTGTTCAAACTTCAAGGTCCAGCTTTAAAGCAGAATGATTTTAGCAAAGTCATGCATGAGTCATGCATCTATCTATCTTCCTATCTGCCTATCTACCTATCTATCTATCTATCTATCTATCTATCTATCTATCTATCTATCTATCTATCTATCTATCTATCTATCTATCTATCTATCTATCTGCCTATCTACCTATCTATCTATCTGGCTATCTATCTATCTATCTGGTATAAATGTCATTCTTCTGATGAACACAAAATAAGATGTTTGTAATAAAGCAGGAAGCAGAAGCACCATTCATTTCCATAGTAGGAAAACACTATGCAAGTCCAAAACGGTTTGGTAACAAACGTTGCTTAAAATATCTTCCTTTGTTCCAGCAGAACAAATAAACTTATACAGGTTTGAAACAACTTGAGGGTGAGTAAATTATGACATAATTATTATTTATAAACTATCTCTTTAAGACATGGGTTTTTAAACTTTTTGGTGCGTGGCCCCCCTCTTTTGTGGGGTGCATCCCTTTGCCGCCCTTCTCAAAGAAATCCATGACATAAAACAATCTCAGACTTAAAATTTGAATTGAACAAAGCAAATGATACAGTGTAGTGTTGTTGGTTAGTAGCCTTATATTTTTGATGTTTAATTGCACAGAATTTATGATAAATTAATGTATTTTATAAAATGTCATAAAACTGGGGTCCCTGGCACCATCTTGCACCCCCCAGTTTGAGAACCACTGCTTTAAAGGGATAGTTCACCCAAAAATGAAAATTGTGTCTTAATTTTCTCACCCTCATTTTGTTACAAACCTGTATACATTTCTGTGTTCTGAGGAAGATATTTTGAGAAAGGTTTGTAACTAAACTGTTTGGGCACCCCATTTACTTCCATAGTATTATTTTTTCCTACTATTTTTTCTCAAAATATCTTCCTTTGTGTTCATCAGAATAAACAAATTTATGTGGGTTTGTAACAACATGAGAGTAAGTAAATGATGAGAGAATTTTAATTTTTGGGTGAACTATCCCTTTAAGACAGCAGAGGTTTGTTAAGAAGCAATTAACATCTACAAAAACATGCATTGTCAGTCTTCTAATGCACAATTTGTAGTTTCTATTTTTTTTATTTATGATCCACGCTATCTTCTAACTGTCTCACAACACCACAGCAGCAGCATGTGAAGATATTTTTCTTGCTATATCTAAAGCAAACATGTTTAAAAGTGAATTTAACTCAAAGTAGTCTAAAACATAAACTCATAACACCATATAACCTCATCTCTCAAAACTCTTTGTTATTCATTTCATGTCAGGTAATTTCCACAATATTTTTCTAAAGCACGGTGTAGGAATTTGCCCCACCTGCAAAAACCGCCTCTTTGTGTGATGGAGAGGGCGCTCACAAAAAGTGACTCTTTCAAGCTCCACTGACATTCATACTTCCCTCTCAAAAATCACACACCTGTTTAAATATCCAGCCACGCTGGCCACAAAGGCCAATTGTTCACCGCCATACACTTGCAATGTCATGTGCAGTTTTTCAGAATACCCAAGTGGAAACTTATTTTAGACTCAACATAAACATCACTTTAATTGCTTGTTTGAAGTCTGACCATCTGGCCATATGCTGAGTCCGGTTTCATGTATCATGCTGAAAGCTGCTTCACATGCTCCCTAAAAAATGATGCCTCAGCAAAAATGGATAGAGCACGTGTTTGAAATAAAACGTAGAAGCGTCTGACGAATGCTTAAATGTAAAGGTTTGAGTCAAGAGATTCTGTCTGTTATGTGACTTGTGATTAAGTAGTAACATAAGTAATTCATCAAATGACTGTAAATGTCATAAATGACTCATTAACTAATTACAGGCCAGAGTTTGTACCAGGATTTCATAAATGAGAATAATGACTTTGCACATCTGATGTTTCACCTTTGATAAAGTATACAGCAGTCATAATAATACATGTGATTTACAGTAATTTACACAATTACCAGTTTCTAAAGTATTATTCACATATTAATCATACTGCATTTGGATTGTTTCATCCAGAACCAACCGTTGGATGATAAATTAACCTATGATGGGTTGTCATTCAACCAAGGGTTAAAACACCCTAGCAATTGGATTGAAAACACCCCAGCATAGGTTTTTATTGTAACCCATGCAGTGTGCAATTCTGTCCAACACAGTGACAGCAGTGGTCGTTCACCCCTCACTCAAGTGGCCCCTTAATTATTTACAAAAAATTCACCCCCCTCACAGTTGTCATGAAGGCCAAAATTAGCTATATAGACCAAAAACAATTTTTGTACGAGGCTGTAAACATATTATTTTCTACTGTAAAGTTGGGCATTTTTAACATGGTGGTCTATGGGAATTGACTCCCTTTTGGAGCCAGCCTCTAGTGGCCAGTGGACGAATTGCAGTTTAAGTCAATTCCGTATTGGCTTCATCAGAGAGATCGGAAGGTTGCCCCTCGTTTAAAACCGTAAACATTTTTTAGTGTTTGCAGAGCTTTGGTTTATATATATTCCTATTTTGTAAGCACACATTTACAGTAACCTCTTTTGAAGCCGAAGTATAGTCCATTTTTTACGCGTATGCATTATCAGAACAGTGCACACATACTGTATACTGTATACTGTGCATGCGCCTATTGGAGAATGTAGTATGTAGCCCAGAAGATGCGTTGCATTTTGCTGCAATGCTCATGCGTCAAACGTCTGTTTAAACGGGAAAACGTCTGTGGCGTTACGTAAAAAAGGACTATAGACGGTTTCAGCAGTAACAAGATCAACAAGCGGCTTTCGTGTAACAGACGTAACTTCCGGCTAAGAATAATTAACAAACAAAGTCCTTTTAAAGTAGTTTATTCATATCAACTACAACACGTAGATTACCTAGGAAACCAAAACATTGGTTATTTTCGACAAGGTACTTGTTCAACAATTCAGTTTAGCAACTAGTCAGACCATTAAAAAAAAAAAAAAATGAAGTATACGCTTAATCGCACCACCGCATGTGCGTCTATAGACCGTTTCATCGGGCGCTCGTGCGGTGACTCGATAACATCTGGTCTGGACTTTACTTCCGGTTTCGGTTTGTTTAATGGTCTGACTAGTTGCTGAAACTGAACTCTTAAACAAATACTTCGTCGAAAATAACAAATGTTTTGGGTTCCTATGTAATCTACGTGTTGTTTATTTTGATTGTTATATAAATAAACTACTTTAAAAGGACTTGTTATTTATTCTTCGCAGAGTTTACCGCAAGTTACGTGATGACCACGAAAGCCGCGTGTTTATGTTGTTACTGCTGAAACCGTCTATACTCCGGGCTTTAGAGATAATACATTTTTTTACAACAATAGTTACATGTAAAATCCATGCATGTTGAAAATACGGCTGTAAGTAGTGTAAATGTAACAGAGTCAGTTTGGTTATAGGGTTATTTCGCGAATGATAGCCGTATTGTGGTGCGATAACCGTATTGTGGTGCTGTTAAACCATTGTTTTTCTTCTGCTTGAATCCTAATATGGGAATGAAAAAAGACAGACAGTTCAGCAAGCAACAGATGTAGATTTTGGCTGTTGCGTTATCTTTCACAAGGGAACTTAAAACAGGAAGGAGAAACAAAACTTCTGCATGAGACAGAAGACAATGTGCGTTCTTATATATTTAGACCTGCTAACCATTGTTTGTCCTTTTACTCAGAGTACGTGATGTACAGTTCGACATGTGCTATAAATTGTTAAATAAACTTTGTGCTGAGAAAACATGCAAGCAAAATAATGTGTGATTCTGTCATGCGATTTAATGCGAAAAGTTATACATTTTAAAACACTAGTCATACCGATTTCGTAGGAGGATATATTTACAAAGGTGTGAGATTCACGAGACTTAGGTTTGGAGTGTTAGCGAAAATTTCTGTAACCTTAACTCAAGTAACTTTCTAAACTCGTGCACTTTTTCTCCTCACTTCCGTTATTCGGCATAGCTATTGTGTTTTGTCATTGTTGAAACGTACATTTGGTCCTAAAACCTCTATAGATTCTTAATAAATATCCTATATATATGGTATATTAAAAAATGTAAGCAAAATTTTAAATTGTACGGATGTCATTGCATTACATAACAAATTATCAATACAAACATGCAGTAGTATGCTTTTATCCAACAGGTTCAAGGCTCCAGGTCATTTGTTTAGCGCACTGGGTGTCCTAGCAGAACCAAATGTGCAGTTTATCACATGTTTAACCCATATTTGACAAAAACAAAGTGTTCAAAACATTTAATCCTCATATACAAGGTTATATTTGTAATGCTCTGTGTTTTAAGTGTTATCTTTAAATGAATGCCAGTGGTTTTGCTACCTAATGCAGTAACATTCATATTTGGTTTAAATGTCCAAAGGCTTTCGGGCCCGCTGTACATTTATAGATATATTCAATGATCATTTTCCCTAAATCAAGATATTATTTAATCTATCAGTCATAAGCGGTCATCCTTGCAAAAAAGGGAACTGTAAACAGTGAAGAAGATGCTTTGTGCGGCCTTGATATGGTTTCTGAAACAGGCACAAGAGGGAAATGAAGGAAAATGGGGAAATAGTTGCCTGCTGACGTCAAACACCCAGTAGTGGAAGTGACTTCCATATATGGACATGCACTCTCCCTGGTACATTCCAAACTCCAGCAGCGCTCGTCCCAGCAGCAGCCCTTGGGAGGAGAGGTCTTGCTTGGTTGTGACGCAAAAGCACAGACAGTGAGAGGAAATATGAGAGAAAAAATTCACCTCTTAATCCTCACTTTTACTTTTAGCTCCTGGGCATGTCAGGACGGTGTATTATTACCTAAATATTTACATGTTTCGTACTATTTAATGGCCATATAAACGTTTTCTTCTACGGTATGGAAATGTTAGACAAACAACGACGTGAAGACTGATAGCCTTGGTAGGTTGCATACGCCGGCTGTTAGTGTAAAAAGCAGCTTTCTCAGAAACCTTGAGGTATTTTGTTATTTTGTCCTAACGACAGGATACTCCAAATGCCATATAAAATACAAACGCTCCCATATGAATGTACTCAACTGCCTCAGTAACTTTTCCTAAAATAGGCGTGTGTTTCAGGAAGTTTTTTTTGTAACATTTGAAATGGAAACACTCCCTTCGGTGAAAATAGTTTTGCACAGATGCGAGTGATTTAGCAACGGCCGACTGTGATTTAAGCAATCTCTCGCTCGCTTCTCATATTTTTGACCGCATGTGTTCATGCGCTCCTTGCATGGGATCCGACCTCGTATTGTTCTTGGCAGGCAGATCCTTGACAAGCTTAGACAGCAACTTGCACAGGCAGAATAGAAGCCAGATGCGTTTCCATGACGCTGAACACGTCTGCGCCGAGCCGAGTTGTGCAATTCCCTTAATGCTACTCGAAGCAGAAAAAGACATTTTCACAACTGGAACCTTGACCCAAAAGAAAGTTTATAGCAAACCATGAAATCACGTGGATAACGTGAAACTTTCTTATGACTTCCTGCGTACAAAATATTTAAACAGAGACTTTGGCAGTACAGTTTAACTCGAGATCAATTATGTCTCTACTCGCATCAGATTATTTTCATAGTAATCATATGACGCAATGGAACTTATAAAATCTAATAAATGGAGCATAATAGCGTACTGTGTTACTGCATTGAAAGTTCATTTTATTTATTCATTAACACAAATGTAATCCAACAGGCTGGTTAAACATTAGACACATCTATGATCCAGGGTGTTACTGGCATTGTGCATTGTAGTGTATCTTAAAACAGGTTTGTAAACAGAGCGTTAAAAGGGGGTTAAAGTATAAAGGACTATATGGTCGGTTAACCATTAATGCATGGGGTGGAGGGGTAACTTACCAGAAACAAACCTCATGCATATGTTTTGTTTTGAACAATGGCTTACACATTTCTGACCCTGCCTGTAAAAACTCACCCTTTTACTGTCTTCTACA
Organism: Misgurnus anguillicaudatus; assembly: GCF_027580225.2. Taxonomy (NCBI): domain Eukaryota; kingdom Metazoa; phylum Chordata; class Actinopteri; order Cypriniformes; family Cobitidae; genus Misgurnus; species Misgurnus anguillicaudatus. The sequence continues at coordinate 13,842,288 of NC_073360.2, read as the reverse complement.
CAAAACGATCCTATACATATAATGTAAAGAACAATTTGTAAAAATACAATCTTGATCTTTTTAATATTGAGGAGTAAGTCAATCAAACTTTGGTGCTCCTAATCTCATAATTTAGATTTCACAGACAGGGTTACATTTAGTTCAGTTAAACAATAGCCTACAGTTTTTTTAATAGCTAATATGTTTTTAAACATATTGAATCCCCCTTTTTATTGGACAGGATGTGGTATAGACACGATGGTGTAGAGAGGAAGTTATGAACAAACCAATGGTTGGTATTGATATTTTAGGTTTTCATAGTAACCCATATGATAGCTCTTTGTTTGTTCTCTGTTTCCTTATCTGCGTGTCTTGATCTGCCTCAGTAGTTTTTATTTAATGTTGTTCTAAGGAATACGTTAAATGTTTAAAATATTCAGTGTCGCTGTCTTATCTGGCCTTGTGGTTTCTATTCATTGTGCACTTTAATTTATTTTAAGTAAAAGACTGTGTTCAAGAGGCGACTTAATATAGTATGTGGCCTTTGTAGCTGTTTACTTCCTCTTTGACTGAACTTTCTTTATCATTAAAAACGAGCTGAAAAAGCAATAGAATAATGTAAAGAATAATGTAAATGCACAGTATGTACACTGTCAAAGGATCCCAGGCTGTCACTGAGACAGTAAAAGGTCCTAAATATGTATATTTGTACCTTTGATGTACTAATATGAACTCTTTAAGCCCATATTATAGGTTTTTCGCATGGCAAAATATAGTTTATTTGATTGGCACGTGTACACAGACATTCGACGCATGTGCATCTCCTGGGTTACATACTACATTCCCCTACGAGGACCCTGTACACCCCCACTTAGGTGCAAAGGTGTACTTTTTAAAAGGGTATTGCCCCAAGCATTTTTAACCATTTCTTTCTGACAGTGTAGGGAATAATGTAAAGTCAATCGGCCGTTACAGAATTGAACCAGCTTGATTAACAGACAACACACTTATGCAATAATGACCAAATGTTTGTAAACAAAGATACTTTATCCAAGATGCATCACTGCTATTGCTATGAATTGGGGGGTTGCAACCATAGATATACATAATAAAGGCTAAATGTCTTAAGGCGAAGTCTCTATAACGTCATCACCGGCAGCCATCTTGTCACGGGCAAGCTTTCTGGCGTGCTCTACGGTACCTGATGTAAGGTGAGTGATTTGCACGAACAAATACTCTTATCTCACTGAAATCTTGATGAATTTACAAATGGTTTGGTTTCTTACAAACGTTATTAACGTGGCTATAATTCTGCATGCTTGAACATGTTTCATGAACATTATTCATAAGTATGCAGTGTCATAAGTACATCAGTAAACAATTAGAAAATCGGTAGAGAATTTTGCAAGTTATGGTTATTTAAAAAGTGCATGCACCATTAAAACAATGTTATGAGTGAGCGAGCTGCCTGTGACAAGATGGCCGCCAGGTGCGGACGTCGACCTCCATTGGCCAGCAGCGCTGATGAGACATCTAGCATTTATTCATAGATATGTACACTAGATGTCGCCTTGGCTACGGCAATTCATTGGAAAGTAATCGTCAAATAGAGCTGCCATCTTGAAACAGGGGAGCCCTGCATCAGCGCCATTGTAGGCAATGGTGTGACGGAAATAAAATCACCATAAATTGCCAAGAATGCGATTTTCTAGGTTTTCTTTTGGTTCGTTTCAACAGTCAGACATGTATTTAGCCAGAAAAAATTACTTAAATTAATCTACTTTTTCTAACTATAATGCATAGTGCTAGTAGCCCTAACATCCGTACGCAGCACAAAAGTCCGGCATCGTCCATGAATTCGAAGTACAGACGGAGATAGCAGCTTTACCTAGCTACTTCCTATGACAAGATGGCGGCGGTTTTGACGCATGTTTAGAACCCCAAGTGTATATATCTATGGCATTTATTATGTATATCTATGGTTGCAACAGTCTATTCCATTCTAGTCCCGCCTTCCAGTAAAAAGAGCCAATCATCAACCGTTAAAGAATCATGCTGTAGCAAAACTTAGAGGCGCTGCAGACATGCCGGCGCAGTGATGCAACTCCCTTAAAAATACTTTGCTGTATACAAAAATAGATTTTATTACATTTATTTTGTTATATCAGACATTATACCAAAATATTTGTTCCTAAAATGTTGACCAATCAGAATCAAACCTTTGATGAGCTTTGCGATAAGATAAAGTTATTTTTTGTCACTAGTTAGACATCTTAAGCACGTTGCAAAGATAATCACATACAACTATTATGATTTTTATAACATGTTGATCAAATGTGGTATTTTATGAAATTCCTTATTAATACATTCTAAGGTGCTGAAATAATCTTCTTATACTGAAAGCTGTGAAAGTACACAAGCATTAGCAAACAGTGAGGTAATCACAATCCACACACACAGTTATTGCAATTTTCAGGCTGGCTTTACTGTGCTGTTTAACAGCTGCCGCTGTTTACTGTGTCAAGCGCACCAAGAGCACCCTAAACCACGCTGAAAAGGACAGGCTAAAGACAAGCCATTTGTGTGTTCATGGTTATTTGCTTTACTGGACTGCCACTGTTGTTATGGTTACACATCCTGTACGTGTTCAGCCACAAGAGGAACAAAATGAAGTTAATTTAACTCTTTAATGTGACAGTGGCCGCCTTGCGACACATATTAACCGCAGTAACTTATGCATGCACAAAAACAGATCCAAGATTTCCAAACACTTGTTTGAGGTGGGATGACAAAGAAGTTTTCTTGCTGATTTAATCAGATTTTTCTGGAGCTAAACACTTAGTTCCTTATTGACAAACAGTGTCGTGATGGTATTTAAAGTGACATATCTCACGTGACACAGCGATGTTGAATTTAAGATGTGCTGCTCGCTATGTGGTGTAAACAGGATTAAAATAATAACCAAAAGAAAATTACAACCATGTGAATTTTTCTACTTGGTTTAGAAAGGCCTTAGGGCCCAGCCTGCCATTTTTGTATGTTTTGTATACATGTTAAGTATATGTGGTCCACTCAACAACTGAATGTTATTTCATATTTGTGACCCTGTCTGTGAAATCCTGGGAAATCTCTTATTCTAATAATGAGATTAGGATTTGATTTCACATTGTTTTTAATGTCTAAAGGGGGTCGCACACTGGACACGCAGCGCCGCGCAGTTCTTAAAAAATCGAACACATTGCTTTCTATGAGTATACGCACACCGGCGCTGACAGGTGGCGCCTGTCCGCGCCACCCAGCTACGACTCAGGATGTTGCTCAAATCCCTCACATAGTTTAACATTAAATGACATCATATTTGTCCCAAATCATTAACGATTAACATTGGCTGCTAACTTTTTTTTTTGCATTTTGAAGTAGACGCTATCTGACGAAGCTCATTCTATTTAATGTGCACTTCCGGATTACGATACCTCCAAGTTGTCCTAGACGCGACTCGACATGGTGCGACGCTGAGCTGCGCGCCCGGTGTGCGACCCCCTTACAATTACTTTATTTAGTCAATATTAAATATATTAAAGTTATATTTTCACAGAATTCTTTATGTAGGATGAATTTATGCAGAAAACAGTAAATCACAAAAAATTGACTTTCGCTGGGTTTTTACAGGCACAGGGTCACATACTGTATGTTAGAACATGTTGAATGTTCAAATGCAGAAATAGCCCTGCAGAAATAAACATCTTACAAACAGCCTAAACAAGTTGCAGATTGCACAGTCTGGTTTTAGTATGCTGGGATTACAAGGGTTTGACTTCTTTGCTGGTCAAGCTGGTCAAACTGGAAGACCAGTTAACCTACCAGCCGAACAGCAATTTGACCAGTCTTGCAAACCAAACTTCAGCTTTTTTAGCTATAACGTTGTCAAAACTGCTCTAAAACCAGCCTGCAAAAATCCAACCAATCAACATGCTGTTTTTTCACTAGGAAATACTCCTGTGTATTTTAAAGCTTTTTATTATTTATTGTCCTTGCAAGTGTTCCTAAATTGTCCTTAAAAGTATTTACCAACACTGTTCATGAAACCTCTCCAGCATTACATATTCAGATGTTTCCTTTATTTCATCTGATCAATTCATAATTTAAAAGGCACCTAGAAATGGGTGTGTCAGATAAAGTGTACTGTTCGGAACTGGGGTTTCCAGGAATTGGGTAAGAAAACAAAAGTGAGTCAAGTTGAATTTTTACATAGGTAATGTTGCCAAATTTTAAAGGTTATTCAGACTGCAGCAGGTTTATACAATAACAGACCTGATATATGTATATAAACAGTAAATCATAAACTCAGTTATTGCAAAGCGTAGACAAAATATGTTGTGCTTACATGTATTTGTTGTAATTCCAAACTGATTTTATAGAAAGGTAAAACAGCATTTGGTATGCATGGTTCTCTTTTTAAAGTGTTTCTGTCACTGACAATATTATGGATCATATTTAAATTCAATTGAGATTGACGTTTGAATCAGTATATCATGATTGTAGTGTCTTTGCACAGGCTTATTGACAGGTTCAAAGGTTAAACACGGACGGTTAAACATTAAGGGCAGTTTCCCAGACAGGCTTTAGATTAATACTGGACTAGGCCTTAGTTAGGACATTTAAGTGGTTTTACAAACATACCTTACAAAAAACAATACTGGTGTAAATCTTGAGACAAAACAATGGCACTTGATATATGTTAAGATGTGCAGTACAAGATGTTTTTAAAGTAAGGCAGCTCAAACATGCATTTTAGTCTGGGACAAGGATAAGCCCTGTGAGGGAAACCGCCCTTAAATGTTATCTAAAGAGAAAGAGCTGCCTAACACTGATATTTACCTTATGCATATGTACAAAAACACAATGCACCATGAAGTTAAAACAACTCACTTTTGTAAGCTAGTTCAACCTACTATTTTAAGTTTTGACTTGTATTGACATAACTTATAAAACATGTTGAAATTATTCAACTTAAAGTAACATAAAAATATATGTTGATTTGACATTTTTTTACAGTGCAAGTTTAGGTCACAGAGGGTCCAGTTGTTGTTGCAATGTTATACTCCTTTGGGTTATGTAATATTCACATTGCTTAAATCTGCTCCAAGGAGTATGTTCAAGGAAGTCACAATGCATAGGCTTATGTAATGCCTGACACTGTCATACGTGTCTTTATAATGCTTGATAAGATCATACTGCACTCAATTTAACTGCCCAACCCACAGATCAAGACCTGACAACATCATTTGCAACACTGTGCAGAGATTATAATCTTAACAAAGAGCTATTGGTTGTTCCAGACATATGGGTAGCCATCACATGGGTGGATCAGATCTTAAAGTTGCTGTGTAAAATATCTTTTCTGCGTGCCAAACATGACCTTAATTCTGATCCTAATATTTACACAACAGTACTGTATGTTTTTAGAAAGGTGATGAACTGATTATGAAATGAAGGAGAGCATTGGGGCAATGAGCATGCAGGGATATTTTTGTAATGTTATGGTGCCATTGGTGTACAACACACACGCACACACAGTAACAATAATAGTAATAATAAACAATCATAAAGACGGTTTCAGTTGCTTTTCCACAATTTGCATTTATTACATTATTTTGGTCAACTGAAATTGTTTTCAGTTTGTGTCAACCTTAAATGTTTTTAAGACCTTGACACATGTTGATAAATAAGTAAAAAATACATTGTTATAACTTCAATAAATACTTAATAAATATATTAGTTAGGTCTATACAATTAAAAAAAATTGCAAACGAAGCAATCTAATCTATAGAAATACTGTACTGTTACAGTCCCTGATGAAAGACAAGCTTCCTTTAGAAAGGACCCAACCAGGGTTGTCAAAACATTACACAACCTAACACGTCTTGTCCAATATAAATATACAGTTTAAAGTTTGTTTCTTAGGATTCTTGTACAAACAGGTACCTAACATTATAATGCTTTGGTTAAGATGCTACATGGAAACATTCTCCCAATATAGATTTGTAAAGTGCATTTCTTTGTGAGTGAATGTAAGGTCATTTTCTCAAGTTTATCACATTGTTGGTTGATACTTTCCATTTATATTAGATATTAAATGGTGGTGTGGCCATAAGCTCTGCTTAGGCCACTAGCATAGGTTATGATATTTTTTTAAGGCACTTTTCTGCCAACGCTAGCAGAGTTGAAAAGGAAGACACAGAAAAATACACAAAATAATACACCGTTATAAAAACAATATGGCCTACTTAGCTTTGGAGGGCAGCTTCGTATGAAAATAATCTCCTTTAGCACATACATACATACATAATAAATTAACAGTATTAAGACTCGAATAAATCATTTGCATCGGACAGGAATCATAATAAAAGAGTTTTAGTCAGAGACGGACATCCGGGCAAACACGGACAGGCGCTTCCCGGTCGCCGCGTCGAAGGTTGGGGACTCGGATCCACTCGAGCTGCCGGTGCTGCTGTAACTCTCGCGGTCTGACAGCGAGTCCTCTGAAGAAAAGCGCTGCAGGCCGGGCCCCACGAAGGATTTGTTGCGGTCTTCATTCACGTGAAGGCCGTTCCCAGTGTTTCGGAAGTTATCTCCGTGTCCACAGACGCACCGAGACTGAGGCTCGGTCGTGAAGGGCGCACCGTTGATATCTCCGCTACTGTAACGGCTGAAAGAAAACATGTCGCGGGAAGAGTCAGTGAATACCGGGGATAAGATATCAGCGGGCGGGGGAGAGACAGACGGCGCACGGGTGAAGTTCAGGATATCGTATGGAGGTGATGTACTGCGAGGTCCGGAGAAACCGGCGAAGCTGACACTTTGGCGAAGGAGACGCGGGTTCTGGTCGCCGGACCCGCTCTTGTCCTCGTGGATGAAGTGACAGCGGGCTCCGTACGGACAGTATCCAAACTGGTAGAAAGTGCGACATGCCTGCGTCTTGTATTTTGGGTGACGGTACAGACCGCGCAGCTCGTTCTCGCCGTGGGCAAACTGACACTTGGTGCCGTATTTGCAATTTCCGTGCTCCTGAAAGCTACGGCACAGTTCGGTTTTGTACCGGGTTGATGGCAGGGTTGTCAGAGGAGGAAATCCGGGTGGTGGAGGGACATCATTGGGCTTCAGTTTGTTGTAGGTAGACAGACAGCTGTCGGTCAGACTCATGGATCGGTCCGGTTTGAGGGAATACTGTGGTTTACCGGGCGCTCTGTCGCTCCAGGTGTCACCGGACCAGCCAATGAAGTCGTCGGTGAGCCGTTCGGAGCTGATGCTCTTCGGAGGAAAAGGACGGGATAGAGGAAACGCTTCATCTAAACCCAAATTGATCAGATTCTGGAAAGAAATAATGAAAATAAATGAGTAAGTTACACCTTAACTGTTAAAACACAACAGATGAGCTTGGTGTGCCACGTAGATGGAATCAGTCGGGTCCAGAAGCAAAACTAAGTTTTTTACGCATTTATATGCATGTAAACAAATAAAGCTCAATTCGGATTGAACCTACCTTTAAAAGACTTTCACCCAATGTATCGGACATAGTGAAGTGTTGTTTAGCGCCCAGAAACGTTGCTATCAAACTGTCGTATTATCGCAAGAGCGATGCTGTTTTTCAAAATTGTGCTCGTGCTGTTTTTATACATTCAGAGCGAGAGGGAGGCGGGGCCTTATTCCCGTACACTGCGTCCACCCCACTCGTAAAGCAAAGCCTGAGTATTTTTAACCAGTGGCAGAAAAAATGTTTCAGTTTCACCAACAGCCAAAACAAGAGGGTAATGATTAATTTACAGTAACCTGTCGATAACTGTCCCGACAGACGTTTCCCATGGCCTGTCGATCACAACGTTTGGTTGAGAACGATACTCTTTTGTTTTCCATTTTGTTTTTCTTGTCAAATTATTGTGAGAAAAATAAAATTGGGGAAATGTTGTATCAAAAATAGTAGGCTAATAATAACAGTTTGAAATAATTATTAAAAATGATGCACATTTAAATTAAATTAATTCTTCTGTAGAGGGTTATGAATGTAATTTTGTGAGATATTAAAAAAATGTAATATAACAAAAGTGTAAGTCACAATACTGTACTTAAGATCGTCTGTCAGCTGGGTCCTGGTTTCATTTTTGAGGTATCAGTCTGACTCATGTTGTTATTGGATCCATTTGCCTCCTGTGGCCAAACGGTGAATTTACAGTGTTAAAATAGCAAAAAAAGTACCTAATACTATGAATTTATCACCTTTACTGCCTTGATTGTTTGTAAAGTTGAAGTAATAATTAATAATAAATATATATAAATATAAATTATATCACCTTTACTGCTGTATAGAAGACTTTATACTACATCTAGCTTTGGATTATTATTAGGCTATTTATCATCATCACTATTAATATGTTATTGTTGAATATGACGATGATGATATAATAATAAAAAATAATACTTTAAAATAATTTTAAAATCTTTTCTAAAACATGTAACGTCCGTGTGCAAGCATCTTAAATGGTTTAGAGAAACCCAAAAGTGATTCATCCGTCACCTGCAGATGAATTGCTGATTCCTACGGAAATTTCAGACTAACAAATGTTGCCTTCAGTGTTAGCAATGTTAGGTCACATTGGCCATGGTCAACAGCATCATAACTACCAAGTTGTATTGCCACATTGACAGATGCAGCTAAAAACAGGCGAGCGCGCTCATGTTCACTTAAAAATAGCCACCTCTCTCCATGTCTTTGTCCAATTCGACTGGGCATGGATGTTAAAAAGGGTTCATGAGACTTGGACATTTTCACTTGTGTCACACATTTCTTTAGGCATCTTGGCACTCCCGTTTTCCTCACTGGCAGCGTTCCCGCATAAATGGAAACTCTCCCTCATCAGTGGTTTGGTTTGCTTGCTCATACTCACATGTAGTGTATTCAAACAAATGCATAGATGGTCACCCAGATGGTTTTAGCTTTCTTTTCACATAATCGGGCGGGGATTCTGGTGAGCAATGGCAGCTTACCTTAATATGAGGGGATTTCCTCAGATGAGCCATTATCGCTTTTTTCGGATCCATTAAATCAGTGTAAACTTGTACATTTTTATTTGAGTGTACGTTTTGTAGCTTCTATCTTGTGTTGGGCCTACCCAGTCTCACAAACTTTCGTGATATAGTCACGTATTTTTTTTTTTTTTTAATTCTTGCTATTGTCACTTTATGTATTGGTTTATACTATTTTTTCTGATTAATTTTTTAATATGTCGCCTGGCATTAGGGTTAGAGTTGGGTTTGGTTAGGGATTTCATTTTATGTAAATCTAACCCAAAACCGAAGCGACAATGGTAAGAAAATGACAAAACAATTGAGTAACCAATACGTGATAATCACACGAAACAGGAATTCGTTATACGATCACGAAAAAACGTGAATAAAAGAATAAAAAATACGTGATAACAAAATTTTGTGAGACTGGGCTGGTTGGGCATAATGAATAAAATACTACTGAATTTATTTAATTAATGTAATGTAATATAAAACAATTTAAGTTATGATGGCTATCCATAACAATATGAGGCATGTTACTCCATTAGAACATGACAGTAGATGTCCTTACATCTTACTAATGCTTTGCTTATTATAGTCTGCTCTTTCACTTTTCTTATAGCCTGCACACTACACTATGGTATAGATAATGCTGCTGTCTACATTCACTTCCACTTCTACAGAGAAACAAGGTGTTATATTCACTTTTCTTTCTGTGTATTGCAGTGTATTGTGACTCAGCAGGACCAAAACAGTGTGCTTGGGCCAAAGATCATTTAGCCAACCTCTATGAGGAAAGTACCTTTTTGGTTTTGTATATAATTTCCTCACTTTTGCTCAAAACACTGCTTTTATACCTCATTTCAGTTTTACTTTTAGAAGAAAAAGGCAAAATCTGTTATTTAAGAGGGATATTTATATTTGGAAATGTAAATATATGGCATAATTTATCTCCTTCCTAAATGTCCACTTGGCACTAACATTTTCTGATTAAACCTTGCATAACACCAACTGGATTACACACAGCAAAATCATTAGTGTTAAATGTACACTGCTGGTTTATAGACCTGGTGGTACCCATACATCAAAAATAATATATTTATTATATATAAAATTTCAAATTTGTCTGGACATGAATGTTAAAATATGCAATATATGAGCAACCAAGATGTAGAGACCCGATATATTAAAGTTTTTTTTTCCAGTTTTCAAAGCTGCAACTGCAACTGTAAAGTGCAAGTGTTTGCATTTGTCTCCTCTGCTCTGATTTCACTCAGAGTCTTTAGATTTTACACATCCCTCTGAAACACATTTCCACAGTGTGAAATATTCACCAAGGAACAAACTTAGCTTTATCCACCAAATACCGCCTTCCTCTGTGCTATAACTGTGTTTATGCAGGCCATATGTTTACACACACAAACACTCACGCACACACCCGAAGCTAGTCATAGTCGCTAGGACAGTTAAACTACTATGAGTCTTCAGATTAAAATCTCTCACCTCTTTTAAATGCCTTTTTGATTCACAACATGAGCAACTAAACCATACCATCTGCCATTTTATCCGAACTACAACAGCACCAAGAACGCAAAATCTCCTGCTGTTCTGGATTTGTTTTACGGAGCGAGGCTTGGCACGGAGTTTGCATTTTAAAGCTGTCACATTCCTGCCATAGCGGACTCAGCTGGCATACATGTACACACAACAAATAAAGATAGTTCCCATCCAGAAATAGGATATATCGAAACACATGAAATGTATACTCGTGTACAGAATGAATTTCAAAATAAGAAATGTGACATACACCCAGAATAAAAAAAAGTACTCCAAGTATCATTGGGACGTACCCTTTCAAAAATTACCTTTCAGTAAAGGTACATATTGGTACCAAATTTGTGTCTGTACCCAATAGTACCTAATAGGAAATTTTTAAAGGTGATACCTACATATTCCGACAATTCTTTCGAACAGTGCACATGTACATATATGCCTTTTCTGTGTGGGAGAGATCTGAACATGAATAATAAACCTCTTATAAAGATGCCATTAAAGTATGAGTTGTTCAGCTTAAAGTCGGAATTCTTCCAATTGTTTATGTAAGGAATAATTGACGACGGGCCATTGAATTATAAGAAAATAATGCACACCCAAGGTGGTAATGCGGCATGAGTGCAGTTATATCACGGGAATCTGCATTATTTTCAATTATACCACGGGTCTGTTGAATGCTGTATTCTGATTGGCTGAGAAATGTTCCGTGGGCATGCATTAATTTCTGATAACTGCACACCTAACTTGTCAAAAGTCTTAAAAAAAGGCACCAGAACAATGTTTGTGGTAACCGTGGTATAAGAGGAATAATATAATTCAATGGCCCATCGTCAATTATTCCTTACATAATTCAAAGGACCGGAGTCAATTATTCCACTCATACCACGGTTACCACAAACATTGCTCTGGTGCCTATTTTTAAGACATTTGACAAGTTAGGTGTGCAGTTATCGAAAAATAATGCATACCCGTGGAACATTTCTTAACCAATCAGAATACAGCATTCAACAGATGCGTGGTATAATTGGATTTAAAACTGCATGCCTTTTCTCAGTGGAATTTTTTTTTTTTTTTTTGAGGAATTGTTGTAGAGGCCTACTGGAAGTGACAAAAGAGTTAATTGAATCTCATATTTCAGGTAAAATAATCTTTTAACAGACATTCTGAAGTTATTGGGAGTAAAGCGCAATTTAAGTCATGGGTAGCATTAGTTGTGATTAATACAATGAGCCTGACTTGTTTTTCAGATTTACCTTTCAGTGACTAAGCCCTAATTCAAGTTGTGATTCAAGTCGGTCATTACAAAATAGTGGCATGTGTTGCATCTTCCCTGTGGGAATATTTGGGCCTGGAGCTCACAGACGAGCGCGGTATGATTATCAAGACTGGGTGCAGAATCTCCCATTGTAGAGCGAGATCCTACATTTAACCAGCAGTTGTGTCTGTCAGTCTCTCTCTCTCTCTCTCTCTCTCTCTCTCTCTCTCTCTCTCTATCTATCTCTCAATCTTAAATTTGTATGAAGAATTGCTAAATAAAATCCAAGAGGAAGTTTATTGTAATTGTTGACACTAGAGAGCAATTTTACTTTCTAATGCACTTTTCAGAATAAAGGTGCATAGAAAAAACATTTCTGGCTAAATGACTCCATAAAGAACCTTTAGCATCTGAAGAACCTTTAAAAGAGATTATTTTTGGTAAAAAAAGCTCTAGATAAAGGGTAAAAAGAAATGTTTTTTGACTAAATGGTTCTTCAAGGAACCAAAAATAGTGGCATTGCAATAAAGAACCATTTATGCACCTTTATTTTTAAGAATGCACTTTTTTGAGACGTTAGATAATAAAATGATTATTCGTATTTTTCTGGATGATTTTTCCTTCAGTCCCAAAGGGAGTGGACTGTAATATAATTACCCAGGAATCAGCTCACTATAGAAACTGAGCGAACGGATATGAAGAGCTTCCTGTTTAAACGTGTAAAATGGGCGTAAGATGCATAAAGAAGCACTGAAGTCTTGTGCAACTGCAAAAAGTTCCCTTAGTCTTGCTCTACGAATTTACAGGGGAGAAAGACCCAAAAGTTGTGAAACCCGAAAGAGTGGATTGTTCGTGAAAATGTCAAAATATCCTTGCTCGTAAATTGCAGGCTAAACCTATTTCCCTAAGGGGTTGATCGTACATACAGTAGTAAATTTAGAAATCAAAGTAAATATTAAATCAAAACAGTGAAACATTTGCTGTAATATAAGCAGCTGGTTGCCAGTAACTTACTGTAGATTTAAATGTTATTTTTTTCTGTTTTTTCGTTCAGATATTGTTTCCCAGAATGCTTTGAATGATGTTGTTATTTTAGTTTTATTCTGTAAATACAAAGACTTATTAATGTTTAGTGTTCATTTAACTTTGAAAAAACTATTGCCAGTAAATTACATACATTTAAATCTACAGTAAGTTACTGGCAAACAGGTGCCAGTATTACTGTAATTTCTACAGAATTTTTTTTACAGTGTGCATACTATAAATATACACACACACGCACACATTTTCATAGAAAATAAACCTGAAAAAAAATACGGGAATAATGAAGCGATGGATTGGGATAAGGGAGAATTTCAGTGGGTGTGGCAGTCTTGTGTGCGTCACTCGCTGCCTCTCACTATCAGTGATGTGTGAGCTTTATCTCTGCACCATCCCGTCTGTCAACATTCCCCTGCTCTCTGATAACACATCGACCCTCCCGGCAGACTCCTTTAAAGGAAAAGTATGCACCTAATGAAGGAAACATACCAAACTATTATGCGTGCAGATGTTAAACGTGCTTAAACACGATTCCACATAACCTACATTCAGCTACAGGTGAAAACTGCCACTCAGCATCTGATTAAAAATGACTTTAGTGCAGTAGTGTAGGGTTATTACATGCAACCACATGCTTTCTCTCTACACATGCTGTTTTGTTTGTCTTTTGTGTTCATAGAAACAAAAAACTGAGTAGAATCAGAGGGTGTGTTAAATTAGGGATGACAGTATGCAAACAACATCAGGTATGATGCACAGCATAGGACCCATTGGTGTCCATAAGGTCACAGAAGCCAATGTGCCATCAGATTTTGAAAGTAGTTTTTTATAGTTTAATTATGCTTAATAGTATAGCGTTTTTGTTGAATTGTTTGATAGGGCTTATCTGTATGCATATTTGAGCTGCCTTCATTTAAAAACATCTTGCCCAGACGTATCTAAACATACACTCACCTAAAGGATTATTAGGAACACCATACTAATACTGTGTTTGACCTCTTTCGCCTTCAGAGCGGTCTTAATTCTATGTGGCATTGATTCAACAAGGTGCTGAAAGCATTCTTTAGAAATGTTGGCCCATATTGATAGGATAGCATCTTGCAGTTGATGGGGATTTGTGGGATGCACATCCAGGGCACGATGCTCCCGTTCCACCGCATCCCAAAGATGCTCTATTGGGTTGAGATCTGGTGACTGTGGGGGCCATTTTAGTACAGTGAACATGTTCAAGAAACCAATTTGAAATGATTCAAGCTTTGTGACATGATGGATGGGTACATGGTGGTCATAAAGGGATGGACATGGTCAGAAACAATGCTCAGGTAGGCCGTGGCATTTAAATGATACCCAATTGGCACTGAGGGGCCTAAAGTGTGTCAAGAAAACATTCCCCACAACATTACACCATTGCATTAATGAGAAATTGAACAGGTGTTCCTAATCATTCTTTAGGTGAGTGTATATCAGTGCCATTGCTTGTCTCAAGATGCACACCAGTATTGTTGTATGTTGACTGTTTGTAAAAACTACTTAAATGTCCAAATATAACTAGCTTATCCCAAACCCTGTCCGGGAAACCACCCCTAAATGTACAGGATTTGGATGCAGATTGAGTTTGAGTAGAAGAGAGTGACTTTTTTATTATGTTTTAAAAATGCGTTGCATTGCCAAACCAGTTGCATATAGTGTAGCAAAGATTTAAGTATACTTTAGTGTTTACTACAGTTTGTCAGTTCACTACAAAAAATGATGACCGTAAAATCAGTTTCTCTTTTGCTGGGAAGATTCGTCAACGCGTATCTTGGAAAACATCTTTTTGGTTGCTAGGTATTACACAATCACAGCAGTAAAGGCAACTTCAAACATGCAGAAGTCTCATTATGCTGAATAAGCTTTAATGTGCAAGATATAGAAGCTCGTTTACCGAATATTTATGTTCCTCCTTTACAAAGAGGAAGTGCATGGGTTAACCATCTTAAATCTGCCTAGTGTGTCATTCTCCCTCATTTATTCTCTGTACATGCCACCATTGTACTATTGACACCTGTGTGATTATAAGCTAAATATTTATATGGAAAAACAACAACAGGTATATTTTTTCTCACTGTCCGCCACTAAATCTCTGCAAGAGCAAACACACCTTTTCTGTTTGAGGAAGGACAACTATTTATTTTTATTAATAAGAAGTAAACTTTGATGCTCCAAATCTCATAATTAGATTATGAGACTTTAGCCTGAATTTCACAGATGGGGTCACAGCCAAAGTTAATACTTAAAAAACAGACTTAAAAGTATTTTTGTTCACTTTAAATGATCGTTATTTGGCTGCACAAATATTTGTTTAAACCAAACCGTGGAGTAGACCACTGGTAAATAAAAAACTTTCCATTCATTTGTTAAAGTCATTGACACAAGCCGTACCGAGAAACAGATGTACCTGTTGCCTTTCAAAACCGTCAACTTTCAGTGAAACTTTGCTCTGTGTACTCGAGTGCACATGATAGCTTATCGCATTTATGCCGTAATCATGCATGTGACTGTTTGCCTGTGATGCTGAAGAGCAAACACATCGTCTGTGAGAGAGAGAGAGAGAGAGACATGTGCCCGCTCCTGTGTAAACGTTAAGCTAAGTGTCAGATTTAACGTTTGGAGTTGCTTGCTCTGCTAAGGCCGAGAGCAGCTCGGCCCAAGGGATCTCACTTCAAACGGCCCATGTGGTTTGAGTTTTCACCAAAATGTCCAAGGCTCCATGAATGGACCCTTTCTCAAAGCTGGGCTTGATTCATCTGCTTGAGCGGCACGCAGGTGGTGTGTGAACTGTGTGCTCATACCTGAGGAAATCCTTCATAAACCTGACTTGTGGTTTAATAGCCATCAGTATAACTGCACCGTCTCAATGACAAGGTTTCGTGTGAGCAAATGCTTTAGGGTCAGCGTGGGCTTCAGACGTAAATCGAAGTACTGCTGAGTAGGTAACTGTGGGTTTGGATGTGTTTAATTGGCTCCATCTGCACATCCCTGCTGAAAAAACAATAGAAACCATCACATAAATTCTATTGGTTTCCATTAAAAAAAGCTTTCACCATTACAAAAAAAGAAATTTGTAGTTTTAGTGTGTTTTAGTCCAGTAGGATTCAAAGGTCCCACCAATAGACCCCAACACAGACCTACAAAGACCATTATAGTTTCCATTACAACCAATACAATATTACCATTAAATCCAATACAATTTTCTGTAATGGTTTGAATTTTTTTATAGCAGGGATGTGTTTTAATATATGTGATTGAGTCATTACCTATAAACAAAGCTAAGAAACGGCTTTATGCGATTTCAAAAGGCCATTCGGGCGTGATAGGTTGATGTAACCTTTATTTTTTTTAACAAGGCTGTGTCCTCAGAATGTAAGTAGGGCAGATCAACGTTTATTTATTTTACAGGAGCAACTTCTAATGGATTCCTAGTACTGACTTTCAAAGTTTCTTTACATATGACAGAGAGTGATGTATGTCTTTTTGGGAAGTCCCTTTACTTACTGTTACTGTACAGAATGATGCTATTATACATACATGTTGAGTAAAATCTCATTTACCAGCAGTGAAGGACTTGTGTGTATCGTTGTAATCTTACGGTAAATGATTCATGCCTCTCCGACTCTTTACAAACAAATGTTTTTTTTTTTTTATGTTACTACAAGGGTTTGAACCAAGAACCTCATCTATATGTGGATTTAAGAATGAAATATATAAATATATATTTTAATTTGTATTAAACATTTCTTTTTAATCTTCTCTTTTAAAATTACATCATATCTTCCATGAGAGATCCACAGCATTCCTGGGTGTGTCTGTCATTGCGTAAGAGCTTCATTAACTTAAATGTACCGGCATGCCATTGTGACATATAACAGGTGTAACCGGTTTCTTTGCCAGCCAAGGAAGTTGGTACTTGAGGAAATGTCAATTTTCCATTATCACAGAGTCACACATGACTCAAAATAACTTTTTTTCGATGCTTATTTTGTAAATTTCCATTTAGGAAAAAAGTATACAATTAATTATATAATAACCTGTTGACAAGAAATAGTAAAAATTACATGTTGTAAATGCATTTTTCCATGAGCTCAGCACCCTTATTTACAGTTTTGTAATGATACAGGTGTTAGTTAAAAATCTGTCATCAGCCTCAGGGGATAAACTAAAAAAGCTTTAATTACTGTACATTTAAAAATCATTACGTAGTATTTGTAATTGCAGATGACTTAAAGTTGATCAAGTTTTTTTATTTGGCATGTTGATGCACTTGATCAAGTCGGGTTCCTCGACCCCTGGTGGTCCGCAATCCATTGCCAGGCTGTTCGCAAAATAACAAATTATACAACTTTTTTTTAAAGCATAATTAAGGTAAGGAACCATTAATGTTGATTTGAAATATTTTATTTGCTCATTCTTTACAAATGCAGACCTTCCGCGAGAAAAACCTGTTTACTTTTGGTTTAAAGATAAGTCAAGACGTTCAGATGTCACAAACACTTTATTTGGTTTGTAAATATAATGTCATATATGTTATTAAAAGACATATTTATATTTAATTTTTGTGTAATATTAAACTGTACCTGTCAGATTACAGCATCTGGGTAACCGTGTGTTAAACAGTTGTTATGTATAATAGGAGTAATTGACGACGGGCTGTTGAATTATTGGGAAAATAATGCACACCCAAAGTGGTAATGCATTATACTGCGGGTGTGCATTATTTTAAAATAATTCAAAGGACAGGAGTCCATTATTCCTCTTATACCATGGTTCCCACAAACATTGCTCTGATGCCTATTTTTAAAACATTTAAAGGTGCAGTGTGTAATTTTTAGAAGGATCTCTTGACAGAAATGCAAAATAATATACAAAACTATATTATCAGGCGTGTATAAAGACCTTTTTATAATGAACCATTATGTTTTTATTACCTTAGAATGAGACGTTTTTATCTACATACACAGAGGGTTCCTTTACGTGGAAGTCGCATTTTGTGCCGCCATGTTTCTATAGAAGCCCTTAACAGACAAACTTTTTTTACTAAGTTATCTCCGTTGATAACATGTTTTTTACAGTGGCGGCTACCATACTTTCAAAAGCGAGGGGTGAGCAGTGGATTGAGCCGTTCGTTGCGATTCGCAACCTCACCCCTAGATGCCGCTAAAATTTACACACTGCACCTTTAACAGGTTAAGGGGCCAGTCACACCAAAAGCGCTTTAAACGCTTGCAAACGCAAGGCGCGACGCACTGCCTTTTTTTAAAAAAGAGCAGTGCGACGCGGCTTTTAATATTGCTAAGCAACCACCGAGTCAGCTGTCTTGTCAATCAAATATTGAAACGTGAGTGCTCTTTTGCTGTTAACTGTCATATTAGCAGAAACTTTAAAAAGAGGGCGCTTGCTCTGACCTTGTTTGAGGGTGAGAGGTGCACAAACACGCAGAAGAGAGTGAGCGAGTGGAGTCCGGTTCTTCAAAGCAACTGTAAACTTCCCTCACCACAACGTAAGGCCCGCCTCTCCCCTCATTCGATTGGACAATGGAAAGACGCGAATGACGTCGGGCGCTTCTCCGCTCTCAGCGCTCCTTCAAAAACGCGTGCGCGCCAGACGGCAAAAACAGCAAGGCGCTCGGCGCGCATAAACAGCGCTCAAACGCGCCCAGCCCATAGAATATCATTCAAAAAAGGCGCCTGCAACTGCCATAAACACTTTTGGTGTGACTGGCCCCTAAGTGTGCGGTTTACAGAAAAATAAAACAGGTGTCAAATTTCACAAAAAAATCATAAACAACTCACTTCACTTCAAAAAACCTTTTATTCCCGCAACGTTTGGTGTTTTTGAGAAGATTAAGAACAAAATTTGCACATAAGTGGTATTACCATCATTCAAGCTATTATAAAATTAAGATTTTTTCCATAAAGGGCTCTCTGGCTTCAGAAAATTTGGGAATCTCTGTACTAAGGGATTGTTGGCAGGTAAAGGTGGGTATTAATTTGCGGCTTTTTACCGCCACCTGCTTCCAAAGGTGTGTGTGGTCACCATTCATTAAAACCAAACAGAGGGGGCCTTTACTACAGCTGGGTGTTATTTAATATTTGTGCATTTTGTCCAAAACTGTGATTTATTTTACATTCACTGAAAAAATCTAGCCAGTAATGCAAGAAGTGAAGTAGAGTAAAAATCTTTTTCAGTTTTTTGACTAAATGAAGGAAAAATAACATCATTTTATTATTATGCACATGAATAAAACGATCATTTTGAACTGATTAATAACTATAAAACACTGTCCAGTCCTAACCTCTACCGCAGTAAGTATACATTCACAATGAGCAAGAGAAAATTAATGCCATGTCACCAACGGTAATGTTTTGATTAGTGGCCACGACAGGTGGAGTCCTGTGCAGTGTGCCTTGTGGCTTGAGGATGATCTATGTTTTGTGTCATGTGGAGGTGAGTCAGAATCCTGGTTGCACATCAGCACACAATGACTCATTCACTAGCCTGCACTCAAAGGAATGTGTTTAATATAGACAACAGCTGCACGGTTCATCTGCAGCAGTGCATGTCAGTGGGAGAATCCCTCTCTATTGCTTTCTTTTACTCATTATTTCTGAGTTTATTTCGGACTGATTTTAATCAATCTTTTGTTTGTGTAATTTAACATCATGTGTTGTCATTCTGACTCAGTGGGTAATTTTTAACCGGTTAATCTTGGAGTAACACAATGATTCTTTTATTTTATCATTTAAATCTTCAAACTGATTTGGTGTTTTATAATGAGATAGACACTGCTAACCCCTTCTTAATGGTATGAAAGGTGAACAAATTAGCCTGTAGAGACACCTTCGTTACAAGTTAAACGTTTTTTTTAAGATTGGAATAAAATAGATTCTTTAAAAAATAGATTGTTGTGTAATGGTGTTTATATATATTTTTTGTCTTACTGTATTATATTGTTTATAT
The DNA here is from genome assembly GCF_027580225.2 of Misgurnus anguillicaudatus. Lineage (NCBI taxonomy): Eukaryota > Metazoa > Chordata > Actinopteri > Cypriniformes > Cobitidae > Misgurnus > Misgurnus anguillicaudatus. The sequence goes on along the minus strand of NC_073360.2, from coordinate 13,822,400 downwards.
CAGGGCTTAGAACCAGATTTTTTCCCAACTGTTTCGTTCCAAACAGAAACAGTATTTTAACGTTTCCGGTTTTCAATTCAACCCTACAAAAAATAAGAACAAAAAATAAAGTTCCAGAACCAGTTAATAATGTTCCATGTCAGCTGTGGGACATATAAATAAGTAGGCTGATCATTAGGACATTAAACTTAAATGATTAGTTTACACAATTTTCCTCAAATCTTGTTGGCTACATTATGTAAGCAACATAGCTGTAATTCTGACATTTGTCAGCATTATACATGAATTAAGACAAGGACAATTTCTGCCATGTCATTTATTGGCAAATAACTTGTTTTTATTAGAAAAAGAATAGTGTGGTATTTCGAGATAATTTAGTTTGTATGTGTCCTGTCAAGAACAGAAAGATTGTTCGCTTGCTTTTTGAAATGCGTTTCTCTGTGTATGCACTTTTGAGTGCACTTAAACACGCGCACACCCATAGACGTAGGACGAATTCCAAACGGCGCTTCGGGAAGATGCAGCATAAACAGTCACTCCACATAAAGTGAAAAAAAAAATATTGTTTTTCAGTGCTTTATTCCCCAAATGTATTTTAAGGGAAATGTATTTTTAGGCATAATCACGTTTGATTGGAGATGGACCGGACACATTCAACCGCCTGTGCGTCTGTGCGTACAGAAAATGGCTCACTTTAGCGCCTTTTTGTGGTTAAATTGTAAATTTAAATTTGCGTATTAATCCGCGAATCGCATGCGAGCCGAACCGTGGGTCGTGATCTGTACGGACACGGAACAACTGCGATCCCCACTAATTATTATTAAAAAACAAACATTTTGAGATACTTGGTAGCCTACAATATTTACCTCTTATGATTGAACATTAGAGACTTGGGTTCGAGTAAGCTAATTGCTGGTGGCAAGCTTCTCATTTCTCTGATGAGTCAACGACGGCCGGAAGTGAACTTCACCAAGTCATATTGCACAGTAATCTTGTCAAAGAACGAAAAAATAACGGTATTAACGGTTACCATTATTTTAAATAAACGATTCTGTTCCGGAACATATATATTTTGAAAGTTTCTGGTTTCATTTCTGTTTCTTGCAAAACATCAAAAGGTTCTAGTTTTCGTTTTTGTTCCTTGAACCGGTCCAAAGCCTTGGTTTATATTTTTATATATATAAAGATTTTGGTTCCAAAATGAGATAACTCCGCTTTTAAGTTTTTTGTTTATTATTATGTTATCATGTTTTAATTGTGTTTTATTGTGCTACTTAGCTGTATTTTTTAATTATGAAGGCTTAAATCAAAACAGACCAATTGCAGCTTTATTGATATTAATCGGGATGAACAATCAAAAAACAAGATTTAAAACAAGTGTTATCTCGTTTTGGAACCAAATTCTTCATATATATTTGTTCAAATAAATGATTAATTGAATAACTCATTTCGAAGTAATCTGAGCTCAACAAGGTGTGCATCATCATCAAATGACCCACTTTGTGTTGATATGAATCACCTTTGTTTTAAAATGTATTTGTCATAGTTTCATTTCCCAAAATGTAAACAGTATCCAATTTGAATAGTACCTTTAATCTAAGGACAACTGTTGGGACTGATGCTTAATGTTCCCTGGTGGGAAGACAAATGCAGTAGCTGTAAATGTTTCAATGTTTAGTGGAAGTATTAAACAAGCTATCCTTCCTGTTTGTTGAAAAAACTGTCAACTGGCAGGACCTAATGTACGCTCTTAAATGCTGGGTTATTTTCAACCCAGCGTTGGGTCAAAACTGGGAAAAACACAGCCTTTTGGGTTAAAATGACCCAGAAAATGTTGTGGGTTCGAACCCAAGCAACATAAATACTGTATAGACAATTTAACTGTTTGTACACAATGATGACGTGGCAGCGTATGCTCGCGCAGTTTGGCAACGGAAGTATGGCAAGAATCAGCAGTGAAGCAACACAGACAGAGAAAGTGTTTTTAAAAAGTTGACTTTTCCAAAACAGTTACCAAAGCCGTGTACCATAGTAGAGTGGATAGAAGACCTTTACAGATGGCCAAATATAAAGTGGCCAGATACACATATACGTATATACGTATATTATATTAGTGCAACCAAACGCAACAACCAAACATTTTTGATGCTGGGAAATCGTTTTGATAAACTTCTAACACGTTTAGGGGAATAAAACCACTTCTGTTGCCAAGATGCGTGCGCAGGGTATTTGATCACATGCGTTGTAAAAGGGTCTATACCATGTAATGCACTGTAAGTCACTTGGATTACAAAAAACACCAAAAGCAAAATGTAAATGTAATGTATACCTAAAAACAATATACGGTATGCTTCAATATCTCACTGTATCCCTATATAATAATTGTAGTTTATTCTTTAAAGTTTGTGATCATGCTTTTTGTTTAGTTTATTCTTAACAGATTCGGATGAGTGGGAAAATGAGTGGGAAAATCTTATGGAATGAGTGAAAGACATATGAATCTGGTTTTGAAAACCCACTAGTGTAGTCAGGAATGCATTTCACATTTCTTTCACAGTTTATCATCTGGAATCTGTCAGGGAAATATGGTCTGTGTGAGTGAGCAGGATAAGATTATGGGGGAATAGATCACATTTACGATGCTAGTAACTGCCCAAAGCATTTTACACACTGCTACGAGTAAGTGATGGGCATTTCTGTTGAACTATGTCGATCCTGAGTCACCCCTGGGGCATAGAGATGATCTGCGATAGAAAGATTTAAACTCCCAAAGTCATGGAGTTTGTTGTTGTTTAACTACTGATAAACCAGCTACGAAATAAAATAGTTTTTGTTTACTCAGACGTAACAGTTTATCGGCCCCAGGCGCTTCTTTAAACGTGTTTTGAACGCACTCATGCTGTGATTAATTACTTGTTTTATCCAAGCATTATTCGAGCCAATACAGCTGCTTTTTCACTAAAAGCAAAGATTCAATTCAGAGGTCTTTGAGGGATTTAAATCTCCTATGAAATATTAAAGCGGTTGTGCAAGCGGTTGGTTTTCCATCTGCAAGCACAGGATTGCACAACAGGACGTTTTCCATAATTAAGAACGCATTGTTCCAGATGCTCCGCATATCCAAGGAATTTCCTAGGAAGTTCATCAGCCAAACCTACGTTTACCTTCATGGAAAATTCAATTGAATCGAAAGCTTTAATAAACACCTACATCAAACTTTATTTAGATCACACCAGAACTGCGGCACTTGAGAAGAAATTCCAAGGAAGTAACTGAAGGTAGAACATTTTTACAAGGAAGAACACAAGGAATTTTTTCCAATCACATTTTGTGTCTATAGCTGAAATCTTTGTGTAAAGACCTCAGCCTGGCTAATATCTTAATCTCCTAAGACCTGAGCTTTGATTTGTCTTTTTCAGATTTCTTCCAGATATTTTGGTGTAAGGAAGAACCAATAAATATAATAACCAAATATTTTTCATTGAACATGAAGCAGTGTCATTGTCCACATTTGTGTACAACAGGTTCCAGTTACACAGAATGAAGTATTATAGTGCAAAGTGATGTCCACGTATGTCTTAGGAGGTTAAAGCAGATTTTTGTGATACCACACTCTTGAACCTGATTACGTTACATCATAGTTTGCCTGTGACTGTTTTTGCCAAGCTTGTGCCAAAGTCGTGTTTTATAAGCAAACATAGCACACTGGTTCTAAAAAGCCTAACGTCCACAATGTTGTAAACAACCATGCAATGGATCTCTGTGTACCATTGTGTAATATTTGACTTTACAGGTAATAGCCATATATTCTGACTCACTCTTCATTAACACACCACTCCCCCGTGACAGCAACATAATACGGTTTCATCAATAAATGGTGCAAAAACATCATAATGTCGTAAATGCATGCAATTGACTGAAATTAGTCATTGCATGTTTTGTACATAAAATAAATGTTCACACTTTATTTATTTACATATTATTTATAGTTTATTGTTAATACACTATTAGTTAGCATATTATTTATTTAATTAAAACATATTTACTAATTATTTCTTAAATACTAAAATTTAAACACCACCAGTTGTTTGTTTTTAGTTCCCTCATTGTTTTTGAGTCTTTATTTATGACAACCTTTTGTTGTCATGGTGCAATCTCTGGCTATATCCTGTTTCTCAACATTCCTCTACAGGTTTTCTATGATCCAGTTTTGTGTAGATACTCTCTTACAGACATATTTTACTTTTAGAAAACAAACCGCAAAAGTTGATTATCTTTTTAATGCGTAATAATTAAAAAGTTCATTGGGTTTTGAAATTCCAGAGTCAGCACGAATCACAGTTAGCATATAGCATATATAACATAGGGCAGTGTCGTAATGTCATTAAAAGTTCATCGTTTCTGAGAAAACAAATACTGCGAGGACAGTAAACAGACAGACGTTTCGACTGTTGTTTCTGAGGATTGGTCGTGCTGAGTTGTAAAGTCTATATCAGTCAGCGTACATTGAATGTGCCAAACCACAATGACAAAGAGTCACATGAGCAGAACGAGGAAGCACATGCCAGAATTACTCACTTCACATCTGTGTTTCACTGCACAGCAAAATATACTCATCTGTGTATCTACAGACAGCCGACCAGAGCCACTTTATTATTTTATTACCTTATTACTCAGTGTTTTAATGTTTATGGTCTATTAAATTATACTGACATGTTGTGTGCGACCTGTGGTCAATAGCACGTTTGAGGAAATGTTTCTGTTTTTTTGGTAATGTGACTGTGCACATGATGAGTGGCATTGGTCTTGCGCCAACGTTGGACTTTTTATACTGGTGCTGCGGTCAAAGCCATCGCAAATATTTGCCAAGTCATATTTTGTTGAGGTCTTTTAAAGCGGCATGCAATTAAAAATAATGCTTAAAGCACATCAGGCGACAACATCTCACAATCATGGAAGTTTTGGTAGTATTTTGGTACGGTGACCATACGTCCTCTTTTTCCCAGACATGTCCTCTTTTTGGATCTTAAAAACGTGTCTAGCCTGCATTTCTAAATCGCACAAAATGTCCTGGATTAGGATCTTGTTTTGTTGTCGCCCTTCATTGTGTGCATTTCGAGATTGCTTTGACTTTGTTAAGGTCACGCCATCTTGCACGCTGCTTTCGATCATGTATGCAAACATGCATCTCAATCATTACCCCAAGCACTTCTGTATATGCAAATGGTGGCGGGTTTCAGCTCTGGCCCATCTTTTAATCGGCATAATTTAGGAATACTTTATAAACCATATTATGTTTGGTCATAAAAAATAGAAAACTGGATGTGGCATTAAATGAAAATACATTCATGTACAGAATGTATATATATATATATATATATATATATATATATATATATATATATATATATATATATATATATATATATTTTTTTTAATAATAGTGAATCACCCCCAAATAGTTCAGTCCATTGTTCAATATTTCTCGTAGTATGGTTATATTTTGTTGTCTGGTTACATTCTGTTACTGAGGTTTTTAACTGAACATGAAAATGCAAATAGTAAAAGTTTGTAAAAGTTAGGGTTTTTCCTTGACATGGAAGAAAGTGCATGTTTGCGTGTGCGCTTGTGTGCGTGTGTGATTAAACAGTAAAGAAGAAATTGAGTAGTCACGTATTTGGGTCAGTCAATGTCAATACACAAAAGTCAATGTGCACAAATGTTATACCAATCTTTTTTAATATAGTGCAAAACTGCAACAAGGCAGGAATTATAAAATCCAGTATTCAAACTATTATTTTTTTATCATACATAATGTGTGCTAGATAGCACTAATAGCTCATAACCATAGAGGAACCATTTTTAGTGCTATATAGCACCTATGAAGAACCATCCGGGGGTGATATAGCACCACTACAGCACCAGATATGGTTCTATTAAGCACAATAGAAACACAGGTGCTCTATGGCACTTAAAATGGTTCCCCTATGATTACGAGCAGGTGAACCACTTTTAGTGCTATTTAGATCAGTTTGTTTTACCCTCATTGGGGGCTTAGCCTCCCTAATGTTAAAATCCTAGATGCGCCCCTGGTAAATTAACTGACTATTTTGTGTGCCCATGCAGGTAAAACAAAAGATGCTGTTACAGATGCCCATGTGCCTCGTGCCCGCACTGTCCTCTTTTTTGAAAACGTGAGTATGGTCATTCTAATTTTGGTGTTTCCAAAAGATGTCAGGCATAAGGAATGTATGATATTAAAATTACTTAAGAGTTTCATAAACAATTTATTTTCAAAGGCTTTCAAACAGGTTTCCAGAACACACCCTTGTCTGCCATTGGCTGAGAAACAGATAATCCCACCCCAAAGTCATGCCACTGGCTTAGTCAATGTTGCTATGATGAGATGATTGAGATTCTTAAACAAACAGAACAATGTTTTGATAGCAGCACAGTGTTTATATTATTTTGGGTAATAAACACACCAATGTTGTATCTGTAGTTCATATTAAGATGAGATTGATCATGTTTTTTTTTTGTGTTTTTTTACAGTTTTGATGGATCACGTATTAAGTACATTCGATTCTGGGAACTGATCTATTTAAACTATTGTGATGTCAAGACCGGATAAGCAGGTTAATTCACCAATACACTGCACTAATACATGACCTCATCCTTTTAACCTTTATGTATGCTCTTAAAAAATGGCACGTCCGATAACAAACAAAACATATTTTTTTACTTAATAAATTAAGATAAATAATTTCAATCTGTTATGTGAATTCATCTCTTGTAAAAAAATAAATAAATAGTAGCTTTAGTTGACTTGCATAACCAATTTGATTAAACTTGCATGCACCATTACATCATTGTTTCATACAATGTGGAAATCTGGTAAGGCGCAGACAAATCCTTAGTAATTTCGGGCGAGGCATGAACTCCATTGTCATTTTCCAGCAGTGTTCCCCTCATCCAGTGATGTTGTTGAATCAGCAGGTGGTTTTAATTTAGCAATAATGCTTTCATAATACTTATTTAGTTTTTTAAGACCCATTACACCCTTGTTTTTTTTAAATGTAGAGCGTCTGGGGCTACACTATGAAAAAATGCTTGGTTATTTTCAACCCTGGGTCGGGTCAAAAAGGGACAAACGTAGCTGTTGGGTTGGGTTTGTCGGTTTTGACCCAACGTTGGGTTGAAAATGATCCAGCGTTTTTTAAGAGTGTAGTTGTCACACACATGTCAAAGTAATTTTGCAGTGGCTATTAATAGTAAAGACTATGTCATTGTTAACACCACCAGTTCTAAATAATATTTTAACCTAGTTTAAAAAAAGTGTGGGGGTGTGGGGGAGTGGAGGGTGGAGGTAAATGTCAAGACAAAACCAACAAAGTGTTATTATATAACTGTGTCCTTATTTTAACCATCTCTTTTCATTTACTCATTGTTTCACATTATTTGTATATTTCCCATAGCAACACTTGCCACATGAATAATAATACACATGTTTGAGTTTCCTTTATGTTTAAAGCCTGTTGCCACATCATTCAATTGTATGGGCGTTATTGAATTGTTTCTGTACATAAAGGGGGACATTTGTATTTCTAAAATCCATATTTATTTTAATGATATGTAAAATAATGTAAAATTTGGGCTGTCAGTGAAAATTGAATAGATGTCTAACCATAGCCTAAAAATAAATAAAATAAAATAAATAAAACCTTATGTATTCACTATTTGTATGATATTCGGAATATCATACATCTCACAAGTTATTTTGGCAAAAAACAACATCAAATTCAAGTTTATTATTCCTAGAATAAAAGCTGGACTATATTGGGTCTAGTTAACCTAGGCAGTGAAATAACTCCTTTTCCAAGTTGTCTGTTCCATTTATTTGTTAATCTACAGACTATTTCAGCTTTTGAGTTAATAAGTAATTCAAAGTGAAACAGGAAAGGACATCATCCTATTGCAAAGTCCACGGTCATGCCTGATTCACTAGATTACTGAATGGGGCAATGACTCCTTGTGGTTTGGTTGTAGCAAAGGTTTTAAAACAAGAAATGAATGATCATGCTACTGTATGTCTTTAAGAGCTTACAAAACACTTCTAAAATCAACTACACCACTGTAAATACTGCATTTTAGCAGTAAACCTATTGTTAAAATAAATTTGTATGTAGAAAAAACTAATAGGTCTATTTAAAAAAAACATATTCTGAGCATGCATGTTGCCTCTTACAAATTTTCAGGCTCATAGTTTAATAGACCCATCTGGTCGCCAACGGTCACTGTAGCTTATGTTGTTGAAAGTCGCCAGCTCTCCACTAAAAAGAACAAGATTGTGTTGCTTTGTTGTTGCATGCCGCTGTTCGTCACGCGTCACAGGACGTGTTCGGTGCGTCTGCCGTAAATGTTCATCACGCGTCGTAAATGTTCATCACGCATCACGTCAAAGTGCGTGTTCAGTGCGTCCAGTGTAAATGTTCTTCACGCATCACGTCAAAGTGCGTGTTCGGTGCGTCCAGCATAAATGTTCGTCACGCATCACGTCAAAGTGCGTGTTCGGTGCGTCCGGCGTAAATGTTCATCACGCATCGTAAATGTTTATCAGGCATCACGTCAAAGTGCGTGTTCGGTGCGTCTGGCGTAAATATTCGTCACACATTACGTAAAAGTACATGTTCGGTGCGTCCAGCGTAAATGTTCATCACGCATCACGTCAAAGTGCGTGTTCGGTGCGTCCGGCGTAAATGTTCGTCACGCATTACGTCAAAGTGCGTGTTCGGTGCGTCTGGCGTAAATGTTCATCATGCGTTGTAAATGTTCATCACACATCACGTCAAAGTACGTGTTCAGTGCGTCCGGCATAAATGTTTGTCACGCATCACGTCAAAGTGCGTGTTTGGCGCGTCCGGCGTAAATGTTCATCACGTGTCGTAAATGTTCATCACGCATCACGTCAAAGTGCGTTCAGTGCATCCGGCATAGATTTTCATCGTGTGTCATGTCGAAATATGTGTTCAGTGCGTCTGGCGTAAATGTTCATCACGCGTCGTAAATGTTCATCACGCATCACGTTAAAGTGCGTGTTCGGTGTGTCCGGCGTAAATGTTCGTCACGCATCACTTCAAAGAATGTGTTCAGTGCGTCCAGCGTAACTGTTCGTCACGCATTACGTCAAAGTATGTGTTCGGTGTGTCCGGCGTAACTGTTCGTCATGCATCATGTCAAAATGCGTGTTCGGTGCGTCCGCCGTTAATGTTCATCGCGCGTCATGTCAAAGTACGTGTTCGGTGCGTCCCGCATAAATGTTCACCGCACGTGATGTCGAAATATGTGTTTGGTGCTTCCCGCATAAATGTTAATTGCGCTTCATATCGAAATATGTGTTCGGTGCGTCCCACGTAAATGTTCATTGCGCGTCATATCGAAATACGTGTTCGGTGCGTCCTCCATAAATGTTCATCACGCGTCATGTCAAAATACGTGTTCAGTGGGTCTGGCGTAAATGTTCATCACGCGTCATGTTGAAATACGTGTTCGGTGCGTCTGGCATAAATGTTCATCGCGCGTCATGTTGAAATACGTGTTCGGTGCGTCCACCGTAAATGTTCATAGCACGTCATGTCAAAATACTTGTTTGGTACGTCCGCCATAAATGTGCATCGTGCGTCATGTCAAAATATGTGCCTGCTGCAGATGCTTTGAAGGGGTTTCTGATAAAAGAGATGATCATGTTTGCCAGATACTCGCTTAATCTCATGTGTAATTAGATTTTAGTGTTAAGTGAATGTCTTGCGAGTATTTTGTGAATGTGAGCATTTTTTATGATAAACCCTGCAGCAGGCACGTATTTTGACATGACGCATGATGCACATGGTTTACATTACGCAACAAACATTATCAAAATATCTTATATAAAAACACAGTTTTAAAACAACATGAGGGTGAGTGAATAATGACATGAGTTCTAATTTTTGGCCAAACTTTCCCTTTAAGTCTCATAGGGGTGGTTTCCCGGACTGGAATTATCTTAAGCCAGGACTATAGGCCTTAGTTTAATTAGGAAATATAACTAGTTTTAACAAACATGCCTTACTAAAAACATTACTTGTGTTCGTTCTAAGGCAAAACAAAGGGCACTGATGTATTTTAAGATATGTCAGTGCAACTTGTTTTTAATTTGGACAGCTCTTGCATTTATTTTAGTCTAGGACTAGGGTAAGCCTAGTCCGGGAAACCGCCCCATTATCTGGGTTTTCACATGCAGGCAGGGGCACAAATATGTGTACAGTATATCTTCTTTTTGTGGTTAATAATTGTAGTTTTGACTAAAGTCTTAAATGCACCACTTTAGTGTTCTACTAAATATAAAAATATTACTGCAAAGTGTTATCCTGTCAGGGGCTTTTTTTGTCTTAAAATAACCGAAAGAGGAAATGTCTCTGTGTAGTGCGTGTTACCTCATAGAAAAAAAAAAACAATACCACTCAGCAATGCCAAGTATTATATGTTATATGAATGATCTTGTATGAATAAAATTGAACCAGGAAACAAACCAAGTGTCACATATCATAATATATGATCATTTAAGGTTTTAAACCTTATTCCAAGTAATGACATTGTCTCACTGTGTCATATCAGGGTTTCTTTGTTCAAAGTCACATCTCAAATTGAGCATTAAATATCAAGTTCTTCAAAGCTTTACCCTCCTACAAGAATGATGCTAATACTACTGTGCTAAATGGCTTGTGAGGTTTATTGTATTTTATTAGGTCTTATCAATTTGTTAGTTATATTTTAATAATTCCTTTGATGTCAGTGTTTGAAGTAGGCCTGTCTAAATAAAGCAGCATTTATTAGTCTGGATGTTAATATAGGCAGTCATGAGCTCCTATTTGTAGGGCTGTCAAAAGATTAATTGTGATTAATCGCATCCAAAATAAAGGTTTGTGTTTACATAACATATGTGTGTGTACTGTATGTAAATATTATGTATATATAACACACATTCATGTATATATTTAAGAAATATTTGCATTTATATACTGATTTATATAATTTATATTATGTATTTTATATATAAATATAACCAATTTTTCTTAAATATATACATGATTGTGTGTGTTTTTATATATAAATTATAATTATACACAGCACACATACATATTTTATGTAAACGCAAACTTTTATTCTATATGCGATTATTCATGATTAATCTTTATACAGCCCTAATTATTTGTTAATATTGAGCATCTGGTTCTATTTGTATTATTAGTAAAGCTTGTATTTTTTTTCACTGGGTCAAATTTTTGGTCATGCATTAAAAAAGCCCAACTAAAGTATTTTTTTGTGTGATTTACTGTTTTCTACATAAAATCATTCAACATAATGTAAAGAACATTCAGTAAAAATATAACATTGATATCTTTAATACTGAGTAAGGTCATGTCAAAGATTGAAATTATTGTGAAATCAATTATTGAAATCAAACTTTGATGCTCCTAATATCATCATTAGAGCCTGGATTTCACAGACAGGGTCACATCTAAGTGAAAAGCTACATTAAACAGCACCTCATACTCTGAAATATATCTTAGAAACAAGTTTGGCAGGAAAACATATGCACATGTCAGTATACCAGAATGCCAATGACAATTTGGTCAACAATGTTATTTTATTATATAATTCTATGTAGTAATTTACGAATAATATTAAAAAGTATTATAATGAATTTTATTTTTACGAAACGTTATAGCACGTAAAAATGGCAATTGCGACATAACCAACATTTGATAGAAAGGAAGCCAATGTCTTTTCATGGCTGTGCTATGTTTCGTTCTTGACCCACCCACGTCACGGTCTCCCCGTCACAGAGGTGTGAAAATCAGTCCGTACACAAAGCGCTGACCACAGCATCCTGCACCCATTGTAGTGCATTGGCTGCAGAGTGTATAAACCATGCAGAGGAGGCAATGCACGTCTCAGGCACTCAAAATAACACGAGCAGTGGGTGTGATACTTTCCCCTTGGCCGCACATTTTAATGCCCTTCTACATGACATCAAGACGTTTATATAGCAGATCACAGTCAGTGAAAAATATCTCATCCACCTGTCTTGAGGAAAGCAAACCGAGTGTTATGTGCCACTTGTTGAAAAGGGTAAATACGATGGAAATAAATAAAAACTTTTTCTTGACTACTGTAGGAGTAATGGTCAAGAAACTTCCCATCTGGGTGTCAATGGGTGGGCAGTCATATCATCCTATGCCTTGTGATGTGGGATGAATGGTACACTCTTATTATTAGGCCTAATGAAGAATTGATCTACACATTTAGTATATGTGTTCTCATTGTGACTTGTTTTGAAAGGATGTTTTGGCCTGTTTGCAGAAATATTACACACTTCCCCCTGACAAATGCACGTACATAAAAACAAGATTTTGTGAACATGGGAATGCTTTCTTGGAAAAATAAATAGTCAAAAGGCAAATACAATGCCCGGTGCCAGGGTTTGAGCTTGGGGTGTTTCATAACCATTTATTTTTTCTGGATTTACGTGGCCCATGCACATTTTTCATGGTCAAACAAAACAGAGCGACCCCAAAAGAGGTTAATGGCCTCTAAATCCACTCAAAAAACAATCTCTGTCAGCATGTTCAAACAGAAATAGATGGGCAGGCCACACTTTTATATACTTTAAATAGATAGTTCACCCTAATGTTGTTTTAAACCTGTACGAGTTTCTTTATTCTGTTGAACACAAAAGAAAATATTTTGATAAATTATGGTACTGTAGCCACACAGTTGATGGTACCCATTGACTTCTATATAGTACTATAGAAGTCAATGGGTACCATCAACTGAGTGGTTCCCATCATTTATCAAAATATGAAGAGTTTCGTTGCAAAACGAGATAACCACCGTTTTTTTAATTGTTCAGAAATCGCGTTTTTTGGTTGTGCATTCCAATAAATTTCAATGCAACTGCAGTTGGTTTGTTTTGATTTAAAACCTTCATAACTTAAAAAATACAGCTAAGTAGCACCATAAAACAAAATAATTACATGATAACATAAAAATAAACATGTTTTGACAAAAATGTTAAAAAATGGATTTATCTCGTTTTGCAACGAAACTCTTCATATCTACTTTTGTGTTTAACAGAATATAGAAACTCATGTTTAGCGCAACATAAGGGTGATGAAATTATAACCGAATTTAATTTTTGGGTAAACTATCCCTTTAATGACTAGTAGAGTATTTAGATCAGGACTGTGTGTATGATTTGGTGCTTAAAAACTTTGTAGTCTCATCGTTTTACCCATGACTAAACACGAAAGACAAAATAAGGAAGTATATCTGGAATCAATTTTTAATGTTCCTCTGTTATTAAAAAATTGTCTATCTGTTCAAAATCTTGTCTTATATCAAACTTTTTCTGGAAATAACTATAATAATGAACTCATTGCAACAGGAACTGTGTGAAAGTTTCTTTCATCCAAATTAAAACACACACTGCAACTTCTAATTTTTGTCTGGCAATTCCTTTTTGGTTAAGAAGACGGTCACCTACTGGAATTAAAGATGTTGAAATGGCCTTTTTAAAAGACAAAATCAGATTATTTATCCACAGAGCAGATGGAAATTTGGTGGATGTCAGTAAATCAGTTTGAGATGAAATGCAGAAGACATGAGACCATAACGCCTCTGGTGAATCTGTGCTATAGGGCCCATTTTCTTTTCCGGCCCCAATGTTTGGGGTGCATGGCTTTACCTCAGACCTAAACAATTTCAAGAATTTTACAATGGGATTACAAAGATGCAAATTTGTAAGACTGTCAGTACAAGACAGACAATATAAACAAATCATTCAGTGACAGTGAAACCCTACTGAAAAATCCAGCTAAGACCAGCACAAGCTGGTAGCTGATCCTAGCTGGTTCAAGGTGGTTTACACTGGTCCTCCCAGCCTGACAAAGCCGGTCATGCTGGTGGGCCAGCTGGCCTTCCAGCCTGACCAGCTAAGTCCAGCTAGACCAGCTTAAAAAGTGACCAAAACACAGCTAGTCCAGCTTGCTACACCAGCAAAACCAGCTTGCTACACCAGCAAAACCAGCTTCCTACACCAGCAAAACCAGCTAAAACCAAGCTGGGGACCAGCTAAAACCAGCTCACCAGCTTATGCTGGTCTTAGCTGGATTTTTCAGTAGGGAACTCTAATTTCTAAAATGCTTTTTTTGTGTTATGCTTTTGACACATTATGTGTCATTTTGTCTTATAATAAAACACAAGTTGTGTTAAAGTAACACAAAATGTTGTACCACGAGATGTGTGTATTCTGGGACAACACATTCAGTTTGTTGTCCCTAAACTAACACTGATTGTGTTAGATTTCTCTGATTTCTTATGGGGCGTGCACACCAAAGCTTTTAAACATTGCTGAAAACGCCAGACGAACACAGACTGCCAGCTTTGGTTACTGTGATACTTCTGCTTTGTTTATCAGTCGTTGTACGATGCGCCGGTTGATTGTTGTGATATTTGTCCCGCCCCTCCTCCACTGTGATTGGATGGCCGTGTGAGAAGTGACAGTGACGTGCAGAGCATTTCACCCAAAGTTGAATAATTTTAAACTCGGTCGGAAAAAAGGCTGAGTGGCGGGCGGCTTTTAGCGCAAAAAAACCCACTGGCTGTTGGCTTTTTTGAAAAACGCCAAGCTTCCATTGGAAACATTTGAAAACATTGTCATACTGTACACTGACCCAACAGAAAGGAAATATCAAATTAAATGTTATTCATGTCCCAGCAGCGTCTCATACACAGCAATGAAATGCTAATCTCACACGTGTCTTCTTTAGGTTTCAGAAGACATCTCAAGTAAAAGTGACGTGATTGTCAAGTTTGGTAGATTGAAATGTGACCTCTGCATTTAATCCACCCCATTGTGTAGTGCATGAACACACACATACACCCAGAGCAGTGGGAAGCTGTAACTGCTGTGCCCAGAGAACAAGCAATTGGGGGAAACGTGCCTTGCTCAAGGCCACCTCGGTCGCAATCTGCCGGCCATGAGACCTGACAGTAGGTGTGTTCAACTTCATGCAACCCCGATAGCAAGAGCAATTTCAGAAATCATTTGGAGCATAATCTCAAATCGACTCTCAAATCGCTCTTGTGGTACTTTGTATCATTCACCTTTCTGTCTGCACAGTGCTGCATTAACCCTCAGTTCCTTGGCTGTAAAAATGACCCCAGAAATTAAAAGAGTGATTACAAAAAATATATACATTTTTAATGATACAAATAATAAATATTTTTTATTTACTTCCCATCTATACAATAATGTTGTGTTTTGGGAGAAATGAAGTACTTTGTACCTGTTTACCACTAAATTCCTCAACTACACCATTAGCTTGCCTTTAAAATATAAAATTTTTATGAAAAGTTACCATAAATTATGATCTAAATTTGATTTAAATTGTTTTTACATTTTGATGTAGATTTTATGTGTTAAGTTTGGTCATCTGGTGTTTAGAAAAAACAAAACATAAAAGAATTACAGTTTAGAAAAGACCCATTCACTTCACTGGATGTGGCCAACTGCTCAAATCACTACTTTAGTGATACATTTTGTGAATTTCTGTATATATAAACATTAGAAAGGACATTAAAAATAAATATTTTTTCAAATAGTAGATTTTTTGTAGTTTTTGATGCATTTTGAAATGTATGTTTTAACAAAATGCCACAGATATTTGACTGAATGTAAGTGTGTGTGTGCGTGCATGTGTGTCTTTATGTGTTTGTTTTTTATGTGTGTGTGTAAGTTTTACTGTGACATTGTGTGTGAGTCTGTGTGTGTGTTTGTGCGTGAACACGCGTGTGTGTGCACATGTGCATGTGTGCGTACACACCTGTGTGAGCATTAGAGCCCACCAATTTACATCTTTGTTTTGCATCTGTGGCTGTTTTTTTGCCAAATTTTGTAAAAAATGCTCTCTGTGGCAGTCATACCTTTGTGTGTTTGTGTGTGTGTGCGATTAAGCATGTCTTTTCTATATTGCATCTGTGCTTTAGTACCAGGCCTACTTTTCTGTGTTTAAATTTTCGGATTTATTCTAGATTCTTTTTTTAGAAAAAAAAAATATATATATATATATATATTATATACAATATATATATATTGCATTTCCCATTCATGTTCAGTTCACAGGGCTCTTTTGGTATTTTTTTTAAACATCTTTAAAAAAACGACAGAATCAAGCCCAGTTTTTATATGAATATTGACAGATAGTCTAGAAAAGTCACAACATCTTATTCCACTGAGATGAAGGGAACCATGTTTTTTAACTAAAGAAAAGTGGCTTGGGGTAAGATTGACCCCAAGGGATTAAAGGGATAGTCCAACCAAATATCAAAAGACCCCATGATTAACTCACTCTCAAGCAATCCAAGAAACACATGTCCATCATCTTTCAGACGAACACATTTGGAGTTATTTTGCTAATATGTCCTTGCTCTTCCAAGCTTTATAATGGTAGAAAACCAGAATCAGGGAACCATATTTCAAACTTTATAACTAGATTCCGTTAACAGCGCCATCTTGGATTCGATTCACACAAGAGTTTAAGCATACACAGTAAAAAAAACAGTTCAAACTACTTGGTTTTGCAAGTCAATTCAATCTACTATTTTAAGTTTAAGCTTAAAAAAGTTGACATAACTTATAAAATGTAAGTCCAAAGTCTTAAGTTAAAGTAACAAAAATTCTGCGTATTTTTACAGTGTAGTGAACGTTCATTGTTATGGGTACGTTTCGCAGTGACTTTCCTGAATTGCATAAGTCCAAGATGGGTCGTTACCGGAAGCTAGTCATTATAGTTTATAAAGTTAAAAATATAGATTTTTCCTTACAATATCCCATCAATTACCCGCAGAAGACCTTTATTAACTCATTGGAGCCATATGGATTACTGGATGCACATTTTTGGGCTTCAAAGTCAAAAGTTGTTTCCTGATCCCTGTTTTCTACTATTACGAAAGAAAGAAAGAACATTTACTAAAATAACTTCCAAGGTGCTCGTCATGTTGTTCGGATTGCTTAAGGTTGAGTACATCATGGAGTCATTTTGATATTTGGCTGGAGTATTTCTTTAAGTTGAACACACTCAATGTCTCAAACTGTGCTCATATTTTACAAAATAGCAAAGTCATTAATTAAACATAAAAAACTAAATTCTGATCAATTTGTTCTAAAACGATTCTATGACATCAATATTTATTTTATACCTCTGTACTTAGATGTCTAGTAATTTTTCTGGGTGAGATCAGACAATGAAATGCCTTCACAAATATTGCAAAACCGATAAACAAATCTCAAAGCAAAGCTAGTAAGTTTGCTTGAGTGTTCCAGAGATAATAAAACACAGCGTATGAGTTTTATTTGTTTAATATAAATCTATCATTTACAGGAAATCTCTTTTGTGCCATTTTTCCTTGTGTTCCTTTTATTGGCGGATGGAGTGTTTGGTTGGAAACTGCGGTTTTAGTCTACGGCCCGCATTCCCACATGTGTAGAAATCCCACAGGTCTGCCAGGCATGTACAAATGTCAAGGCAGGCCATAAGGATAATGGGGCGGGATGTTTTCAAATGGGTTATTGTGAACAGGAAATGAGCGAATCCGATTTCAGAAAACATTAAGCTTTCAGTAAAATGATCTCAAGGGCATATCTGTCTGTTCAAAGGAAATCCAGTCACGGAAAGATATTGAAAGGTTTAAGATGTAAACAGCATTTGCACTCATAGATCGTACAGAAATATTATAATGTTAATTCTCAATGCTCTGTAATAATCGGAAATCTGACTTTTTTACTTAAAGTCGTTTCTAAATTCTTTGTACATGCCACTAGACGTATTCATTCACATTTAAAGTGTCTTTGAAAAGTTACCACAGCTCAGCTCTGTATGCCATAAGCAAAAATACCTCAAATGTCAAGAGTTGTTAAACAGCATGGTTGAGTCATTTTAGTATTCAGTATCGTGCAGACAGATAAAAAGGGGCATTGTACATGTCTGCCCCCATGGAAGGGACTTTGTGCTGAGCGGATGTCTGCGACGCGAGTGAATCACACTGTCCCCCATTCCACAGAACACATCGTCCTAAAAAGGGCGCATGTGTTAAAGTCTTAAGCACTTTAAAATGTAATAAATGACGCAAATAGGCCAGACATTTAGATTTTATAAATAAAGCATTTTTATGTCCAAGTTTGTTTATACAGTAGCACTGGGAAAGCGACTTGTGGCGTATTAAATGTCACACAAAGCTATTTATTGTGTGCTTATGTGTATGTTTATGTTTATGTGTTTGTTTGATCACATGACCTTTGTGTTGCTAACACAATGCTCGACCAATGACGATAAAGAACACTATTTTATAATAGTATAAGCATTGCTGTAAATCAATGGTAACATCAAGAATTTTAAATGTAACAGTTTAAAAAACATTCACACTGTACTGTATATTCACACATATCAGTCATATGTGAAGTATATGTATATATTTCAGTGTCTTAAACCATTTGGCCTACAAACGTGTCAGTAGTCAAAAAGTTTTTCTTTTACGCTTTCATCTTTTCACAGCACAGATTTCAAACCTTAAAGTTACACTTTAACCTTGATCCATTTAAAGATTTCGTATTCTGGTCTTTCTGATTGACGACCTTTATCGTACAGTGTGAATGAGCGTACAGGTGACCCAGATCATATTTTCCAGTGGCTCTGAGCAGGGGTTCTTTGTTCCACGTGGGGGCTTGTTTTTAGATCTAAAAATAACCACAACACTGAGTGCTTTCCATCCAAGTGTCTGGCCAATCAGTCTGACTTTAAGATGTGCAGATACAAAGTCGAAATCCCCAAAAATCTGAAGATACGTCACAATTGATAAAACCTTACATGAAAGATGTGTCTTTACTAGCTTTTCTATACTATTATATTCAGTAATCACCTGAAACGTATTAATATTGCCGTGTTTTCAGTATTACTCAAAGGTAACGCTTTTAGACCGTCTGAATCATCGCCTGTGTATGAGCGTATTTCTCATAGTGTGATACAAGTCAGAGTGAAAGTACAGTCAAATAAGCACCAGACCTCAATGAATATTGATCTTAACTGTTACTTTGAAAAAGTTTGATATGTGCCGCTTTCCTGACACTGTTAATATATTAATGTGATGTATGTTTCACGTTTAGTTAAAAAAAACCACACACACATTAGACATATGTTACTGTTTATTTTTTAGCCGTTCGGGTTTAGTCATGCATGTTTGCCTGATGTATTGGCTGTTTGTGTTCCCATAGCCATAGCTAAATATAACTAACTAGAAATGTCTGAAATTTTTTTTTCCAAAAATATTTATTCACACCTGTCCACAGTATCACGAAATGGTATTAATTAATATGTTAATATTTCTTTAATATTGTAGCAGATATACAGTAGCTACTGTGCAAAAGTCTTAGGCCACCACCACCAGACTCATTGTTTTAGAAGTTTTAATGTCCATCCATATTTATTTTTCAATCTATTTTATTAAGATACAAACAGAAAATACAGGAAATATGTAAAAAAAAATAATAAAAGAAATTTTCAGGACTAAATGTCTTCTTTAGGCATCGTCTGTGTTTAGTGTGACCTCTCTTGGCACTAAACACATCTTGGGCGTTTTTGGGCAGAATGAAGTAAAAAGACAACCTGATCTCACAAAATACTTGAAATAGTCACGCATTATTTTGCTCAGTTTTGTGTGACATTGTCACGTATTTCCACCATATTACGTGCCCCTGACACGACTTTCTTTTCCGTGACAGTTTCACGTATTGGTTACTCAACTGTTTTTCCTATTTTCTTACAATTGTCGCTTCAGTTTGGGGTTAGAACAACTTTCTGTTACATAAAATGACATCCTTACCCAAACCCAACTCTAACCCTAACGTCAGGCGACGATGGTGCTAAAAGCATACGATTTTTTTTTATAAACCAATACATTAAGTGACATCGTAACGCAAACACCAAATCTAACCCCAAACCGAAGCAACAATTGTTTAAAAATAGGAAAAACACTTGAGTAACCAATACGTGAAACTGTCACGGAAAAGAAAGTCGTGTCAGGGGCACGTAATATGGTGGAAATACGTGACAATGTCACGCAAAACTGAGCAAAATAATGCGTGACTATTTCACGTATTTTGTGAGATCAGGTAGTAAAAAGACTAATTTCTTTAAAATTAGAAATTAGGATTTAATTTTATTTAGGTGTAAGAGATCCTGCAGTTCACACCAGATGCGAGTTCAACGATTCGCCTCAAACGCGTCTTCGGCCAAGTTGAAAATATTCAACTCGAGTGAAAAATTCGCATGACACAAAGTTAAATCCCGCGAGTAATCAAGAGCGAGTAGCGCGATGCCCCGCGTTTGGTCGGTACATAGCATAAGACTTTTGCACAGTACTGTAGTTTTATAGAAATTTGCCATTTGCAAAAGACTAACCCATCAATACATTGCGTAAAACTAAAGACCACAAGTCTAGCAAAAGTCTACATTCCAGTGAAAATAGTCAAACTACCCTACTGAAAAATCCAGCTAAGACCAGCATAAGCTGGTGAGCTGGTTTTAGCTGGTCTCCAGCTTGATTTTAGCTAGTTTTGCTGGTGTAGGAGGTTTGCTGGTGTAGCAAGCTGGTCTAGCTGTGTTTTGGTCACTTTTTAAGCTGGTCTACCTGGACTTACCTGGTCAGGCTGGAAGCTGATCCACCAGCATGACCAGCTTTGTCAGGCTGGGAGGACCAGCGTAAACCATCTTAAACCAGCTAAAACCAGCTACCAGCTGGATTTTTCAGGGTAGAGCCATTTCAACGCCATTATACATTTTAAAGCCTGTCACAGGTCTCAAAAGAGTAAAGAAACATATTTTTTAAGGCCTGAGAAACAAACATTAAAATCTATATTCAGCTGTATTGTTCTAACTCCAACATTTTTCAAATTCCCCTCAGAAACCAAAATAATCAGTGAAACGAAAGAGCGGGTGCTTTATTTTTGATTTTAACTTCACCTCTTTGGCTTGGTGTGTAATATTGACATTGGAACAGGTTTTGTCATTACAGGTGCTTATAGTCACACGTTGTAACTGGCATGACTGGAAATCAGGTGGTAAAATTGTGATATTATTACCCACCCCTCCAGGTTAGCATACCCAGATCTGGACGTTGTTCTGGGCGAGGTCCTTCCTTGCCATGTGGCCTATGATTTTAGAAAGAAGGTCTACATTATGTTTGAAATGTTTTGTTAATGCTATATGTCACATTAAAAGTTCAAAGCAATTTTTTTTTATAAAAAACTGCAGCTGGAAGGATTTGCGCATTTGCACAGGGGCGTAAGACCGTTACTGGAAGTTACCGCACAGTACCACTTCAATACATCAAAGAGAACTTTATGTAGGAAAACAAGTGTAATATATATATTTTGTTTTTAATTGTGACCTTATTTACACAACAATATAAAGTTATAAAGAAGAACACTAATCATATATATGTATGTATACAGCTAGTGTAAATGCACATTTTAGTGGTGAATTGAAAAAAAAAAACACCTTACATTCAAAACCTCACAACAACGATTTCCATTCAAGCTTACAGGAGCACAGGTGTGCAGATGTGCTAAGAGGAAACAAATACCACAGCTCGTGCAGACGCAGGTCGTTCGTCTAGTTTACGAAAAGAAAAACGAAATATTTGTGCTTTTGTTAAATCCACCAGAATTTAAATAGACTAAGTATTAAAATTTAGACTAAAGATTTACTACAGCTTTAAGGTTAAAACCTCAATGTTGTTATGAACGGGTTTTTTTTTCACGTTGGCGCTCATAAAAGCAACAACTGCAGCGCGTCATCAATGGCACATTTTGTGGTTATATGTAACCCTACGCTGTGTTTGTGAATATAGGCGCTCAACTGAAGAAGATGTGAAAATTGAAGCCGAACATACAGTAGTTGCAGGAAATGACTCAATTACTTGTATTTGCATGCATCTTTTCCCTTGCAATACTGTTTATGAAAGAGTTCATGTAAACTGCTCCCACATGTTTATATATAAATATATAATCATATAGAATATATGAATTCTGTATATAGTCATATATTTATAAAACATTATTTATGTATAATTATATTAAAATAATGATATAATAATAATAAAAATATCAACAACAGCAATAATAATAGCAATTTTGTGATTGACCATAAAATCAAATTATGTCAAATATTTTCTTTTTATGATAATATTTGACTGTTGTCATTGACAACTAACATCCCACAATGTGTCAATTTTAATTTTTCTTGTACTTCATCTCAACTCAAATCAATACCTCACATCCATTAATTTAATACTATTTTTTTGGTACATGTCATGCATTTTGTGCAAAATAAACCCGTTCAATGTGATATATAGACCTCTCAGCCTGTGGTACTGATCCTGTGTCAGGTTTATTTGTGATAAGACCACTTGACTCTACTTTAGCCATCATATATTGTTTGATGATACAAAAACAGCATTGCTGGTCATCTCTTTTGCGAGACAAAGCTGCATTTTATTTAATTAGCATTTATTTAATCTGACACATGCTTCCTACATAGTCAACTGTGCAGGGCAGTCTCGGTTCGCTTTAAGCAAAATCCCACACGAGTCTTTACGCAACCTATAGGTTCCACCACACTCATGTTACCGTAAGGAACCAGGAAAGAAATGACGGGTGGCTGCCGCAGTATATCTCTGTATGTAAATTGGTTTGTGAAAGTTTGCGGTGCGACCAGCTGAAGGGCCTCGAAGCGGTTGTGATATACGTTCCCTGTTTTTGAACACACAGGGAATATCTGCATTTTCTTAAGCTATGAGTCATGCGGGGCACCTTTAACTCTTTAAACACTTCCTGGCAGTTGGACGAGGGGCAAACCCTGCCGGCGACAGATTATGAATCACGAAAATTGTCACAACGTAAAATTCACAGAGTGACATTTTTACCCTAAGCAGCGCAGATCAGGAAGTTTGCATGTCGGTAAGCGGGAATCCATTTCCTTTGATTGTAAATGCAAGGATCGGTTTATCTTGAATTTGCATATAGCGTTGATTTACTATTTGTGTTTATCTCATGTCTGCATTCTCCTGTAAAAATTCAGGTAACGGGGGATAAATTTACATTCATGAAAGCCACTTGGGGAGAAACAGCAGGAAGTGGAACTGCAGCTGTAGCGCCATCTAGAGATTAATACATATAACTGTTTCATATTAAGTGATACTTCACTCTGTGCAGTTGTGAAAAGAGAAAAAATAACCAATGTGGTTTGCTGGTCTTAGCTGGTTTCAGCTGGTTTTAGCTGGTCTAGCCTGGTTAAGTTGGTCATCAGTTGGTTAAAGTGGTCTTTACAAATACCCAAAACTCCTCTAAATCAGTAAACCCAATGTGATCAGTCTGACCAAGCAGGGGGCCTAGCTAAGATCAAAGTGTTTTGGGCATTTTAATTTGTATTCATTTCCAAAAATATTTAAAACAAAATGACTAAACAAATTCAGGCGTTCAAGGCCATAGGAAATAAAATAAAGTACAATAATGTGTACATTAAAAAAAATAATATAAATAAAAAATTAAGGGCTAGTTTCCCAGACAGTCTATAGTCCAAAATGCTTGTTTGTGTTGGGGTTATCTGAAATCAACTTGCACTGACATATCTTCAAATATATACATGCCATTGTTTCGTCTCAAGATGCAAACCAGTATGGTTTTTATAAGGTATGTTAAATGCAAAACTACGTAAATGTTCCAAGTCCTGAATCTAAACCGAGTCTGGGAAACCGCCTCTGTGAGCCCTTTGACAGCTCAGCTATATTTCCAAGCAGTATTACGCAAAATGGTTACATCTAAATATACATTTCTATGACAGATAGTAAAATTATGGGAAACTCGTATGGTGACCAGACTGTTACTCAATTCAATTTCAAAACATCACTATTAGATCAATGGCAAATACGCTATTAGAAAATTCAAAAATGTGTAGGCATTCTGTACATTTTGCATTTTTGCCCACTATGGTGAGATTTGTGAGAAACAGGATCCAGTATGGCATTGTTCTGTGGGATCGTTTGATTTCCCCAATCTGTTTTACCGTATCAGCAATTCTGCAGATATCTGTCATCACAGTTTAATGAATTTCTGTATGTTAAACCCACTTGAATATGATAGTATGATAGTCCTATTTAACATTCTATAGTTCACATAAAATATTTATTTTGTGTTTTACAGAATACATTTGTATGGGTTTGAAATAGCATAAGGGGAAGTATTTATATGGTTTCTAAATAAAATAATCCTATATAAAGCTTAATATTAACTGTAAGGCCATGTGAAAGATTGAAATCACTGAAACATAATCTCATTATTATTATTATATGGATTTCACAGACAGGGTCACATACAGTATATCCAGTAATGGATATTCATAACAAACCATGGCAGTTTTCGTGTTTTCTCTGGTTTTTCCAGTCACTGCACAGTGCAACTTTTAATCTCTATCTGCTCATAACTTCTGCTTACTGGGTCTGTAGCATCATCAGTGACGCAAAGTCACAAACCATCCAAGCCGTGGATGTGATGACATTTTACATTTTCATTTCAGCTTGTGTCGCAAGGAGCTGCGACGCATCTGCGCGCTGTCATTTACCATACATTCATGCCCACATTTACCAAACACTCATGCCCACAGCAGTTTACACAGAGTCTCTGTTTCTCTTTCCTCCATAACCAAATCAGCTAAACCATTGTAACGTTTTGTAAATGTCTACGCCTTCTCGTCTCTGATAAGCATGTTTAATTTTTAATGGTTATTGTTTGTGGCGTGGGTGATAGTGATTCATTTGGTAATCAGGAAGTTAAACCATAAATGACTTCTGCTGAATGCTTCCAATGTACAAAGCAATAGCCATGTTGGAAAACGTTAACCAGTAAATGAGATTTGATAATAGTCTTCCGTACCGCTGTGGTTTTAATGTTGTCAATCTGTGCTTGTTTATGTGAGTTCACCTGCATCCGTACACGAATGACGTGAGGGCGTGAAGCTATGCAGGGCTGATTTTCCAGGAAATAAGAGCAGATACATCACGTTTCATTGTGACTCACTCGTCCACTTTACTGCTATGAATTAGTCGTGTTGACTGCTGATCTAGATCTTTTTAAATACAAAATTAAGCTGGTATCTAAATTCAAGTTGACAGTCAGTATTTTCAACACTGTTACAGAGTTTAACGGTAACAGAATTTACACTGATTAAAACTTATTTGCTTAAAGCTTATTATTCAATTGTAATAATTGCGCAGGTTGATCTTAATTCCATTCGAATCGGCCATATCTGCAATTCGTAAAGTAAAAATTTCATCGCAAATGACCTACCATATTTCGCCGAACACAGAAGCCCTGTGATAATATCAATGGAAATCTGCATCTCTGTAATTTGACCAGGATTAGTTGAACAGTATATAATTTTTTAAAGTAACACCAAAGAGTTTTTTTACCTTAAAATAACGTTTCCAAAAAAGTTTCAGTCGTTCATCCGTTCGAAACAGGATGCAGCCCTCTATCGGCCAAAACCGCACTAAAGAAGTTTCCAACCGTTGGGTCACGGTCCTGTAGTTCGAGTGAAAACTACAAAAACTTGCTTTACGGCAGACCTACAATCCAATCAGAGCCAGCTATGCTGCAGTATTTACGACAGTGGTAATGAACAATTACGCTTCTAACCTGTAGGGGGAGCAAAGAGCAAAAACTCTTTAGTGTTGCTTTAAGGTTTTTGTTACCTATACGACTTTTATCTAGACATACAGAGACACATTCCTCCACATCCTCATTTTTATGGCTTTCCTTGTGCAACTTGAGGGGTTTGTAATACAGTATATTTTTACATCTTTTTACATATTTTTACGTCTAATCCTAGTCCATGTTTCATGATTAATATTCATAATGTGCAGAACTTTCATTGGATGAGATCTCTTTGTAGGCGGAGCTGTCAGCTGCGACATTGCAGAACTGTTTCTAAAATAAATCCTCTGACACTGGTTATGAAAAAAACTATGATTAACATGGAAAAGGTACTTTTTACCGCGTGTTGTTGTTGCGTTGCATGTTGTAAGGACACAGTGTGTTACACAAAGCCTTGACATCATATACAGAAGGTATCGCTAATCCTGTGTGAATGGGCCACACAAAATACAAAGGGGGGTGATTTATAAATCACACAAGGTTCCCTGATAGCTTTTACTAATCCAGTGTCATGATTTTCAGCTATATGAGACACTTTAATATAAAAATATTATTTTTATGGCCTGTAAAATCTTGTGATCCATGAGAATGACGACCGAATTATTAAAATAATAAAAATATGTGACGCTGCCTGCAGGGTTGCCAGGTATTCGCAGAAAAGGGGGTCATCCTTCTGTAAAAATTGTATGCCGGGGGTAAAATATCACATTATGGGGTCACTTCAACCCACTGATATATAAAACAGCATGCGGCAACAGTGTTGAAGTATAGCGCAATTCCATGTGAAACCCGCAGATTTGGCAACCCTGCCCACTTGTGAAAGTCATTTTTTGGTCATTTAATGTTTTTGTTTTACATAATTTGGTGAAAAATCACCTTGATACTGACTGAGGAAGACCATGTCAAAGATTTGATGAGTTTTGTTCTCACATATAACAAAATTACGCTTTTTATTGAATTAATATATAACAGTTTTGTTTAAAGCTTCACAAATAATAGTTTGACATCACACAATACCTGGAGGACAAGCTGCATCATTTCTGTTTAAGATCCCTGTCTTAGGCAAATCAGAGGCACTTGTAAATTCACAACAACTGCGTTTTGATCTGATGCGCTTTCACGTTACCTGATATGATCAATAGTAAAACTGAGGATTTAGTTGCCCATATCATTTAAATCCTAATTGCCTCTTAGATCAAGTGAATGAGGCAATGTTAGATAAGACAGGTATAAGGCATTGTATATAATGTTTTTATAGGAAAAGCCAGACTGTAGCTTTATGTGTTGTTTTATGGGCCTGTCTGGTAAAAGGACGCAGTACCAGAGCAAAGCTGTAGAGGACAGTAATGCTCTTTCTTTATTTCCTTTGGAAAAATGTTTGCATGTGAGAATTCCATTGCAGAAATATTCCACAGAAAGAAAGTTTCTTTTTTTTTGACTTGATGCAATTCAAGAATATTCACAGCCATACGGTACATGTATGCACATGTATATACTCTAGTATATGTCATACACTGCATGCTGGGTTGTATTTATTAATCCACGGCTGGATAAAATATGGACCCAACTGTTGGTTTTAATTAAACTAGAAAATGTCCATATTGGACTCAACCATGTGTTGAAACAACCCAGCATTTAATTTTTTACAGTCCAGCAGCACATAAAGAGCAGATGTTTCAAAGGAACAGCACATATTGAAAGCAATGACCTTCAAAATGAACTAATCATCCAGTTTTTGTTTTTAATTTACAAGGAAAAAAATCTCATCCACAGAATTTTAATGAGATTGTACCCCCCACTCCCCTATTTAAAGAGATCAACTAGCGTCAACTAAAGTATATGATTTCTAACCTAACTAAGGTCTGTACTAGTACTCAAAACCAGTCTCGACTGCATTTGTACTTGTTCTTGTCTTGATTTTAGACTAATAGGACTCGGATATCATTTCAGAACAATCAAAAACCAAAACTGTGGGGATTTTACTAAATTGCTGGTGGATGATTGCATCATGCAAAAAAAGGACTTGTGCAAGATCATATTTTTTCACAAATATGAGCATGATTGAAAATGTCATATAGACTTCATTAAAATAAACAAGAAGTTGATATTAAGTGATTTACATTTCAAGCACACATTTAAAAAAAATATTTGCTCTTTTTTAAATGCATATTTTGCTTAAAGATTTCTATAACGCTCATCTCTGCAGTTACTGTTATTTTAATTTTACTTTGAATGTTATGGATCTAGGTCAAGCCCTGCCTTGATTTTTGTCTCGGAGTATACAACAAAAGTAGTAAGAATTAAAAGCATGCTGGCCAGTTTCCACATTTCCAAATATTTAATAAAGTTATTTTGCACACCTTTAATACATTTGAAACATGTACAGCATGAAAACCTGGCGATTTGATGATTTCATGATGGATATTTCAGCTATGTGGACGATTCTGCAGCACACCTTGACTTATTGTCAGTTTGACAGCATTGCAGTGGAGGACTGTCCATCATCATGCAAAACATGCACATTTTACCATTCCCTCTGTCACAGTTGGCTTATCCTGTGAGTGTAATAAATAATAATATTATAATAGAAATATAGAATAAATAGATGCTTTATTGTAGTATTTTGTATAAAAATCCATCAAGTAGTATGTGTTCCTTCAACTTCTGGCTGTATTATTTCCTAAGGGTTTTGCAGAATGCAATTACAGTAAGCAAACAAACATAATTTGAGATGCATGCATGCAAATGATACGGCACTGTAAAAAAATTCAACATTTTTGTCAAATCAACATATATTTTATGTTACTTCAACTAAATTAAACAATTGAAACTTCTTTATATTATAAGTTAAACCAATAAGCCCCAAGAAGCAGTGGTAGACACGAAGCGGAGTGCCTAAAACCCCCTTAGCTGTTATAAAATGCACTGTAACCCCACTGCTTTGCGGGGCTTATTGCGTTTATAAAATGGTTACTTCATATGCATAACGTTAGCAGGATTTCATAACAAATAACACAAATAAGCTGTAATTATATTCGTACAAATATTACTCTTCCGCCAAACAAAGTAGGTTCCCCAGAATCAAGTGTGGCTGCAACACAGCGTAGTTCCCAACCAACACAGACGCAGCAAAGACACAATGAAAATATGATTTTAACTGTGGTGGTGTTTATTTTCATAAATCAACATTCATCAAATTTATATTAACATTTATATCGTGCAACTGTTGAAGTGATGATCAAATATGCGTGGAAGCATGCTTATCTCTTTCCCCGTCACCGTAAAAAAATAAGTTGCCACCCAGTTTTAGTTTAAAGGCTTCCAGAAAAATAATCTTCTTTAAATAAACATATAATACATCAAATGAAAGAACAGATGCTCTGCTTTAAAAAATAAAAAGTTTTATCCTACCTTCATTTGTTCTCTTATCACCTCTCAAATTTTGGATGCCGGTAATTCCATTTTTGTGAAGAACTTTTGTAAGAGATCAGATTCAAAGCCATCAAAACTTACACACAGTGTTTTTATTGTTGAGTGAATGCGTTGGGTGAGATCGCCACCCAGTGGATAATATCGGAAATACGAATTTAATTTATATACTCCTCAAGGGAGCATTTTCTCTTTATTGAGGAGATGACTCAACAATATTTATTGGCATTTATCTGAATATCGCCATTAATTGCAATTATAGACAAATTAAAAATATGATTAAAGACTGTGGTGTTTATTTTCATAAATCAGTACGCAGCAACAGTGGCGCAGTGATACTTATGTAATGCGATCTGAACCGTGGGGTTACCAGGGTATTTTATCACGGCTTAAAATGCATTTTAACCAATCAGAATGAAGAACCAGAATGGGCAGTTTTTTAAAAATCTTTTTTTAAGTCAAAACTCAAAATAGTAGGTTAAATTGACTTGCAAAACCAAGTTGTTTTAACTTCATGCTGTATTTTTTTACAGTGTCTGGTAGAAATGCATATGCCCTTTAGAAAAAATAGCATTGACATGGTGGGAAAGCTCTAGTTTTTCAATGCAGCATTAAAATGTGCTTTTATTTGAATTACACGAATAGCCAAATAGCCATTCATTAAAGTTGTACCAACATTTTAGCCAATTACACTGTTGGCCATATGCTGTGTAAATGATCAAATTATTCAGCTATTGAAAAATTAGTAAAGTTTATTTTATTATTAAATGTACACATGGTCAAGAAGCATGTCAAACAAGCAAACTAAAAGTAAAGGTGGTTCACAATGCCGTAGAAGAACCTTTTCTGTCTAAATGTCTCTTTTTAACATCTAAAGAACCTTTATTTTTCCCAAAAGGTTCTTTAAGGTAAAAAAAGTTTTTTTTCAGATCATACAAATGTATAAAAGAAATGGTTATTTAAAGAACCTTTGAATAAATGGTTCTTCTTTAAGAGTGTGTGTGTTATAGTGTGATTTAACTGTTGATGACGATTACAAAGTAATACAGAAAATCACACAATGAGTCAAATGCAGTTGAGATTTGAGAATGGTTTGTATGTGTCAGTGACCTACATGAGTGTACTGTATGTGTGAAATGTTTACAATGGAAGTTCTTTCACCTATAATGAAATCTTTCAAGAGCAGGTGTGCAGAACAAGGATAAAACATCAACAAATCACACTATTTTAGCCAGAAACATACTCAGCTTAAGTGCTCATTTGGAAACGCATCTGTTTTACCCGAGCAGCCGGTGCTTTTGGCATTTAAACTAGTTTAGGTTCTCTGAATCACTTCATCAATAAATTCAACAATGATGCCATTCAACATGTACAAGATCTGAATATTGCGGATGTTTTTGCGGTTTTGATTCATTCTTTGTGATAAAAAACCTCTGCACTCAACAGTGAGGATGATTCCATTAACACGGCTAATGAATGCATCCGATCTGGATGCCGAGGAAATGTTGAGGGTAAATTATTTCAACAAGAATCTCACAATGCAAATAAACAGGAAGGCATTGTGCGTGCTATTCAAACATTTGTGCTTTGCTGGGTGCTAAATATATGTATTTAGTTATGCATACCACAGCTTTTCCATATTTTGGATGATTGAAAGCTCTTAAAAACTAAACTTTCACTAAGGCTTATTTAGTGAGTACTATCACTTTAAAAGCCTTGACCTAATAGCAGTCTTGCTTCTGGATGTAGTTTATGATCTCGCCACTGCATTGAAAATATGAGAAGGTTTCAGCATACGCTCAAAGCTTGACCTGTATTTTGTTCTCAAAGGCTAATACTGCCATCTGTTGGCCATACAGTATGTTTGTAGGCTAATAGGATACAAATGGTATAAATAATTAATAAATAACATCATTTGAAATTATGCAAGCT
The DNA here is from genome assembly GCF_027580225.2 of Misgurnus anguillicaudatus. Classification (NCBI taxonomy): domain Eukaryota; kingdom Metazoa; phylum Chordata; class Actinopteri; order Cypriniformes; family Cobitidae; genus Misgurnus; species Misgurnus anguillicaudatus. The sequence goes on along the minus strand of NC_073360.2, from coordinate 13,791,178 downwards.
CTCAAAAAGTGTAAACATAATAAATATAATGAAAAATTACAGGTCCCAACTGATAAGATACAATATTAATAATAATAATAATAACAATAATACTAATAATAATAATAATAATAACAATAATACTACTACTACTACTACTACTACTAATAATAATAATAAATAACAACAGTAATAAAATCATAATAATAATAATAATAATAATGATGATAAAAATATAATAACTATATTAATAATAATAATAATAATAATAATAATGATGATGATGATGATAATGATAATGATAATGATAATGATAATGATAATGATGATAATAATAATAATAATAATAATAATAATCATGGAGATTTACTACAGGCTACAAGTTGGCATTTAGGAAAATATAAAAATGATTCCTGAACTATTTCTGAAATAATAAAGTATTTATTCCGAGTGCAATTCTTGCAACCAAGGCCAATGTACAAAGGTGCACTGAAGGCCACTAAGACTATGGCCTTGTAAGTCTATAAAAGTGTTATGACCTTCGGTATTTCTTTCTTTTTTCTACATGCTTGCCATTGGAGAAACCCAAAGAATAATTTAATTCCTCAAGCTCTAGCTCAATGTTTACACGGTGAGGAAGAACTTATAGAATGAACTAATGTAGCCTCCTATAGAAATCTTATAGCCTGATGATTGCTGTGTGTGGCTGAATAATGCCAAGCTATATCAGTTCATGGGTTCAGCTACATCCAGTTCTGCAAAACATTTTGCTATCATGATGTTCGTATTTCAGAATAGTACTGCAGCTGCTTAATAGGTTTATTGTACGGAGACAAGATAAAGTCAAATGGCAGATCGCCAAATCGTAACATCATTTAGCCATACTGAGAGGCACAAAATTAATGTTTTGGAATTCACTTGAATTGAACACTTACACTACATTTTCAATAATAAATGGTGCTAAATAGCACTAAAAGTCGTTTATTATCTCATAATCACATGGGGACCACTTTAAAAAGGGCTTTTCATACTACGCTTGACTTGGGTTATATTTGTTGTAAACCCAACTTTTAATGCTGGGTAAAGGAGCGCTTCACACTTATAATTTAGAAGCGGGGTTATCCCAGAAATCAACATAGGGTTAATAAACAATGCCCCGAAGCACTGTTAGCACCACTGTTGCTTTCTGCAATTTTTCCAGAAACTTCTCTTTAAAAGACAATAAGTAGGATTTACCCCCATCTAGTGGTGAAATTGTATTTCGCATTCAAACGAACAGTGCTCTCTAGCGCCTCGCTTTTCCAAATGCGCGTTGCAACTAGCCATTATGTACTCACTGATCTCCTTGTCCGTTTCAGCTGGTTTACGTGTTCTGAACAAAAACGCGTTGTGGAAACACGTTGTCAGGCTAGTGCTTTTTGTCCCTCTCTGCTATTATAGTTTATCAGTATTGCGGACGAAATGAAAGCCTCCTTGGACTTACCCGTTAAAGGAACACGCCCACATTTTGGGAATTTAGCTTATTCATCTTATTCCCCAGAGTTAGATAAGTCCATACATACCTTTCTCATCTCCGTGCTGCTGTAACTCTGTCTGACGCAGCTCCCGTTAGCTTAGCATAGCACAAAGACTGAAAGTGAATGGCTCCAGCTAGCGTGCTGCTCTCAATGATGACAGAGTAATGCAAACATTTTCCTGTTTATGTGTTGTGATTTGTTTAGTCACATCGTGTACAAATACAAAGGTCATATGAGACACAGCCATCTTTTAACAGTACTGGGAACTATATCCTCAGAAGGCGAAGCACTGCTACTTGGGCGGAGTAATTTGCTTGCAGCACCTGAGAAGCCCCCTGGTGAGGAGCAGAGAGTTGTGCAAATCACTCCACCCAAGTGAAAGATGGCTGTGTATCATATGACCTTGTTATTTGTACACACTGTGACAATACAAATCACAATATTAAAATAGGAAAATGTTCGCGTTGTTTTGTCGCTTGTTGGGAGCGGTTTGCTGGCTGGAGCCGTTCACTTCCAGCCTTTGTGCTAAGCTAAGCTAGCGGGGGCTGCCAGAGTTACAGCATGCACGGGTATTAGAAGGGATGTATGGACTTATCTAACTCTGGGGTATACGGTGAATAAGCTTAATTCCCAAAATGTGGGCGTGTTCCTTTAAGTAAAGAGAAGAAATTCTAAGCTTACAAAGAAAAGTCAGATCACTGGCAGAGGTCATTTGACACCAATGAGGACATATTTATAAATAAAGACATTGATTTTGATTAATAAAACACTTAAAACCCTACTTATTGTCCCTTTAAGGTTGATGTGTTAAGGGGGTCGCACAGTGGACGAGAAGCGCCATGTCGCATCACATCTAGGACAACTCGGAGGTATTGTACACCGGAAGTGCACATTAAATAGCCCGAATTTAGTCAGATAGCGTCTACTTCACGATGCAAAATATATGTTAGCAGCCAATCTTAATCATTAACGATTTGGGACAAATATGATGTTATTTAGTGTTAAACTGTAGCGCTCTGTGGCGCGACACGGATTTGTCCAGAGTCACAGTGGTCAGCCGCCACAGCCTCCACCGGAGTGCGTACATTCATAGAAAATAATAATGTATTCTGTTTTTAGATTCATGGCGCAACACAGTGCTGTGCTTCTCGTCCAGTGTGCGACACCCTTTAGAAGCAGGAAAAATGGGCAAGCGTATAGGATCTGAGCAACTTTGACAAGGGCCAAATTGTGATGGCTAGACGACTGGGTCAAAGCATTTCCAGAACTGCAGCTCTTGTGAGGTGTTCCTGGTCTGCAGTCAGTACCTACACTGTAAAAAATAAATTGTTGGCTCAATGAATAATTTTTTAGTAACTAGTTCCACAGAAATTTTACGTTCACTCAATTTCTGTCTCCAAAGTGTTACCTGGATTGATGTTTTTTAGTTGGCCCAAATTTGACTCAAATATAAAAAAGTATGTTGGCTCAATTAGCTTTATAGTTCATTCAACTAAAATGTTTTAATCAGTTGAATCTTTAAAAACTTACAGCAAAGACTCTGTCAATTAAAATTTAAGCATTCACTCAATGTTTGATGTGTTACTTCAATTAATATTTATTATTTGGGATTTTTTAATAACATTTTTAAATTATTTATCAAATAATTTATGCTGGTGTTGTAAACAAAATAATTAACTTCAGTCACATAAAAACAAAAGCTTTTTATTCACTTATTCACTTATCATACAGACTGAACATACAGAATTAAGTCTTCTTTAAATAGAGGGCATAAAACAGTCCAAAAAGACTCCAAAGTCAGTCAGAACATCTCCAGGGCCATTTAGGAGAATTTCCTCAGCCAGTCCAAGCGGAGACTGTCTCGCTATGTCTCGGGTCTGCCTCTCACATTATCTGCGCTCTGGTTTGATAAACAGAGGAATATAAACACACACACACACACATACATAAATAACATGTTTAATATAATAAAGTTTGACGGTGAAAGACTTTAGTCCCTAAATAACGTTAATGTTAGGCCAAATTTCCCTCAGACATCACACATAATTAAACACTATTGGGCGGTTTTCTCGGACAGGGCTTTTCACTGACTAAAATAACTTACTGACATCTCTTAACATATGAGTGCTATTGTTTTGTCTCAAAATGCACGCCAGTATTGTATTATATAAGGTTTGTTTGTAGAAATGTCCCAATTATAATAAAGACCGAGTTCTAAACTCTGTCCGGTAAACCAACCCTATATCCAGGCTTTTTATCTTAACTAAAATAGCTCCACTTTACTTCGGTCACATAACATAACACACTTCTAATATATCTTTACAAAAATATCATTACAAAAACGTCGAGTATTTGCGTCTTTGCCAATTAATATATTCTAAAATTAACATTTAATTACAAACACTTACCTGACGTGAACTTGAGGAAACGGCTGACTTGTGTGCTTCCTTCTGTGAATCAGTAAGTGATTCCAGCTGTTGCGTGCGGATTGATTTCAGATGAAATGACCTGTGATCCAGATCCTTCCGAGTTAAAACATTTTAAATTCAAAATACACAGACGCACGCGCATACATACATACGCGCGAGCACGCGCGCGCACACACACGCACGCACACGGGTACACACACGGGTATATTTAGAAGTTTTAAGATTGTTATGATATTGGGACTATTTCTCCACTCGCTCCTTCAGCTCTAAAGTTCAGATTCGCAGGCAGTACGCAGCCCAGTTATAACAAATGTGAAAGATATGAAAGATCATTCAACAGCGATATCATTTAAGTGCAATCCTAGAATATGATTTAAAACATACCGGTAAACCTTTTATTATTAAGTATAAGAAATTAAAATGAATTAAATCGCATGTTTAAACGCCACAGAGATATCAGAGCCAGCAGTCGATTTCTGTTGGGCTTGCCGAGGCGAGGCTGCGCTGGGCGGGGTGTGAGGGCTTAAGTGTCTGTGATTTTCTGGAGCTTATCTGGAGCTCTTCTCCGTCCGAAAGTGTCCGAGCACATTTTTAAATAGACGCTATCTATATTAACCGACCGCATATTTAAACTTTAAGCACATACATTCACGCCTGAACAACTCTTACAATTAAATTTTGTTACCAAATAACAGTAATATTATGAGCATTTTGTTGTCAGGAAACATAGCTGTCATAAGTCCACATATTGACCAGATTTGTCTTAATTAGTTCAGTCAACATAGCCATTCTGAATGTTGACTGAATTTGAAAATAACCATTCACTTAATGTTTTAAACACAGATTTATCTAGACTTAAAGTAATGTGTCTACTCAACTAAACCCAAACAAGAAAATTGGTTTAACTTATATTTTTTTTGCCCTTCCAACATTTCATTAATTGGATTTTTTACAGTGTATCAAAAGTGGTGCAAAGAAGGAAAAGCAGTGAACCGGCAACAGGGTCATGGGCGACCAAGAAGTCTCATTGATGCACGTGGGGAGCAAAGGCTGGCCTGTGTGATCCAATACAATTGCTTACATGATAGTATATCAAAAATTACCAAAATTACAATTCAAGGTTTTTTTGGATAGAAGTGGGTTACCCTTAGCCTGGTTAGCCAGACCTACATCAAGATGTAAGGTCTGGCAACTCTTCACACAAACGGCTCAATGCAAGGGGCGGGATATAAGGTTGTCCCTCAAAATGCCTCTGTACGCAATAGGATAGCGCTATGACCAATCAGAGCAACGAAGAAGGTGACGTATGAGTCCCCTGCGTTTCCCCACCAGTGGAGCTAATTAGTATATCAAACTTTTACCGTAACCAGTCGGCAAAACTCCAAACACATCTTTCTTGCTTAAAAAGGACTTCAGTAGGGCAATTTGCTCTTCTCTCAAAGAAAAACATAAGTCTAAGTCCTCCAGAGTTGCGGCCAAAGCCGATTCAAAAGAAAGCTGTTCGCCAGCAGCAGCAGCCATTCTTTGTTTTCAAGTAGGAACCGTCGCAGGCAGCTCTGTCGTCATCATGTTAAGCCCGCCCCACAGACGCTACACACGATGTGATTGGCCTGACCAAATTTTGGTTTTTGCAGCTGTTAAGTGTATTGTGAGTGCCTAGACTAAACCCTGGCAGCAAATATATTTTGCGGCCGCTAGGGTGCGTCTAGATTTCTAGGCTAGGTTACCCTTATGCTACGCACACACTAAACGTTACTCGCTCTAGACAAAGAACTTATATTGTACAAAATATATTTCACACCTAGTGGAGTTGGTAACTAATAAAAATAATAAATAAGTAAAGTAGCATTAAATAGAATTACATAATAAAGCAAGAAAAAAACTACCTCAAATGTGTATCTATTTAATGATTGGATTCCACAACTGATAACAACAACAACACAACACATACATAAAAGACAATAGAGCATTTACTGTAGGTGTTTGGTGTGTATGCCCCATTAGTCAGACTATATTGGGTCTATATTTAACCTTCACGATGAAATGACAGTTGCCCTACAAAGCCAAAGCGCAGTAACTACGCATTTGGTCAAAATTGAGTTAGGGGTTGAAATGGGCTTTGTGAGATCTGTTGTGTCTTGTGACAAAGTCTCCTGGTTCAATTTTGTCCCAATTTTGTGTGCCAAAATTGCAGTAACATGTTTGACTGGCTGGTGTAAAAAAACTTTAAAGGGCATTTTTCTCGATTTCAGTGTTTGAATAGTTACTGCACTTAGCGTTTGGAGGTCAGTATAGCTTGTTGGGGCATTGCAACCAGGGACATAAGAAACCAAAGTTTTTTTTTTAAATGCTCTTCTATGTTTAAAAAAAGTGCATGTGCATGTACTGTAATAATGTTTTTTTTATATATTAGTAATATAATTATTTCAACATAAATATTAAGACACAAGATGGTGCAAAAAAATACACTGTGCACAGTATGAATGACCTGCACAAGTTTAAAGGAATATTCCATTTTCTTAAAAGAAAAATCCAGATAATTTACTTTTTCTCATTTTAATGGACTTTAATAGAGCCCAACATTTAATACTTAACTCAACACTTAACAGTTTTTTTCAACGGAGTTTCAAAGGACTATAAACGATCCCAAAAGAGGCATAAGGGTCTTATCTAGCGAAACGATTGTCATTTTTGACAAGAAAAATAGAAACTATCCACTTTTAAACCACAACTTCTCGTCTAAATCGGGTCGTGATGCGCCAGCGTGACCCCAATACGATATGACGTCAAGAGGTCACAGAGGACGAACGTGAAACTCCGCCCCAGTGTTTACAAATGTGTTGAAAGAGGACCGTTCCTACGTTGTTGTATGTCAAATGATACTATTTAATGTCTTTGTGTCAGTTTATTGTTTACAATGGTCCGCAAATTTGCGTTTTATATATGTAACACGTGACCTCCCACGTCACTACGCATTTACGTTAGGTTGCACTGGACCGGACATAGACGAAAAGTTGTGGTTTAAAAGAGCATATTTTTTATTTTTCTTGTCAAAGATGACAATCGTTTCGCTAGATAAGACACTTATGCCTCGTTTGGGATCGTTTATAGACCTTTGAAACTCTGTTGAAAAAAACTGTTAAGTGTTGAGTTAAGTATTAAATGTTGGGCTCTATTAAAGTCCATTAAAATGAGAAAAATCCTGCAATGTTTTCCTCAAAAAAACATAATTTCTTCTCGACTGAACAAAGAAAGACATCAACATTTTGGATGACATGGTGATGAGTAAATTATCTGGATTTTTCTTTTAAGAAAATGGAATATTCCTTTAAATCTGAACAGAGTTTCACTGCTCCCAATGACTGTTGAACCTCTGCCTTTGGACAACTGAGTTTTCTTTATTTGGGTTTATGTAATCTTGTTATGTTATTCTAGGAAGGTCCCAATGTTCTGAGAGCAACATGTTTTATTTGCTTATATTGTGTACATAGTTGCAATGTTTGCAATACCCAATATCTGTTTCTGTTTCAACACAATGTGGATATAAAACCGTGGAGGTAACTGGACTCCAGAGATCGCAGAAGCCTGAAGATTTATCTAAATACCATGTGGCAAGTTATAACCAATACTTTATAGCCTTGATTCACATATTTCTGGTTATTTTACAAATAATAGTTCTTTCATCAACCTTAATGAGCAAAACCTCACGCATCCCACAGCACTGCCTGTGAAAGCGTGCAGACGTCCACAGGCATGGTGGGTGACTTTTGGCAATGGCTTCATCCATCTGTGAAGGGGTATGCAAGCAGGGAGCCCACTGTTGAGATTCTTCTCTGGCAAACACGTTTCTGGGTCTCCCTCCGAACAGATGGACTTCCTAGGAAACTTAGACGCCTTTCAACACCATCCATCTCTATAACAACCATGCGAACCAATCAAAAGTGCTAATTTACACCCACCATAACACTTGGAAAGCCAAGCAACCATTACAGAATTTCTACCATTAATATTTGAGTCTTGAAAGGGAGTATGGCTAATGTCAGGGTGTTCTCACTGTACACTCGTAAAGCAGATACACAAGGAAAAATAGGCTGCATATCAGTCTGAGGCAAATGTACCGTGGCCTGGAAAGGCAAAAATAAATTACAATGGTAAATTAGTTATTTACAAGATTAAAAACAAATTTACAATTTTTTTTAACAAATGTACAAGTTTTTTTAACAAATTTACAATTTTTTTTAAACAAATGTACAAGTTTTTTTTTTTACTAATTTACAAGTTTTTTAAACAAATTTACAAGAAGTGAACAAATTTACAATGAGTGAACAAATTTACAAGTTTTTTTAACAAATTTACAATGAGCGAACAAAAGTACAAGTTTTTTAACAAATTTACAAGTGTTTAAACAAATTTACACTGAGCGAACAAAATTACAAGTTTTAAAACAAATTTAAGTTTTTTACGGAAAGGGTAGGTACATTACGCTGACGTCATGCATCTGAGCCTCTGATGGGAAGAAACCCGGAAGTATCACCGTGAATCTCATGAGAGTTGCGAATGCGATGTTGTGTATTAGGCTGTACATCCTTAACGGAAAGAGAGTGATAATCGATTCCCGAGTGACTCAAATGGATATTGGACCTTATTTTCAGGTAAGTAAAATAGTTTAAGTTAGCTAACGCTAGCTTTCCAAGTTGCACACTTTTTGGATGGCAGTTATCAAAATAATTCACTGACTTTCTCATTATATTACAGACAACAGGAATGGGGGCTCCAAACTTTTTAATAAGTACTGCATTGTTCGTTCGCTTCCGGTGTTACATAGACTGACATGGGGCAGCGTGACGAGTTTGTTTACATGGTGCTGTAAGCTCCAACCCAGGAGGACACTACAGATGAATCAAGGGTGCGTTAACTTGTTCGATGATATGATCTGAATAATTTTTAAAAGGTTAGGATTTTATACTTCCGGGTTTCTTCCCACCGGAGGCTCGGATGCGTGACATCAGCGTATTGTGCCTATCCTTTCCGTAAAAAACGTAAATTTGTTTTAAAACTTGTAATTTTATTTACTCATTGTAAATTTGTAAAAAACTTGTTATTTTGTTCCCTCATTGTAAATTTGTTTAAACACTTGTAAATTTGTTCACTCATTGTAAATTTGTTAAAAACTTGTTAATTTGTTTAAAAAACGTGTACATTTGTTCACTCATTGTAAATTTGTTAATAAACTTGTACATTTATTCACTCATTGTAAATTTATTCACTCATTGTAAATTTGTTAAAAAACTTGTAAATTTGTTAAAAAAACTTGTAAATAAGTAATTTACCATTGTAATTTATTTTTGCACCCCGAGGCCACCGTACAAATGACACACCCATTATCAACCACCTCAATTAAAATGGCTATGAAAGAATCAGTTTTGGACAGCAAGAAAGAGATCAACCTATACAGACAACAAATAAATCTGGATTTCCTTGTCAAGACTATCTGATTAACAGGTCTTTGTTGTCTTGTCCAATGAGCAAAATTGCTCATAGTTTGCTCTTTCACAGCTCAGGGTATTCGATTGACTTTCATGTAGGTATCAATCAACCTAGTCTCAGATGTTTATCCTTAATTTAGCCTTGGAGAAATAAAAAAATAAAAACAAATGTTAATATTGAAATCTGTAGACTCTGCAAATCTGAACTCAATTGCTGAGACCTCAGTCTGAGCTCTGATAATGACATTTGTGAGACTTCTGGGACTTTTTCTTAAAATAAACATCTGAGGTGCAGAAGACTTAAAATAATAGTTTACACAGAATATTATAGACAGAAATAAAAAATAGGTTCTTGCTTGTCTTGTGACTCTGTCATATGGCGACTAGTTAGGAGACTCGCAAGGACATTTACTGAAATAACTTCAAATTTGCTTGTCTAAAAGATGATGGACATATGTTTCTCAGATTGCTTCGAGTAGCCTAAATCATGGGATAATTTTAATATTTGGCTGGAGTATCCATATAAGGTGAGTAAATTATGGGCAAATGTAATTTTTGGGTGAACTATTCTTTTAAGCAGAACATTTTTGTTTTTTTATTTAATCTCATTGATGTCTACGAGAAATGGCTGAATATTAAAGACATCTCATCAGTGAGTTTATATTTCCTAGACAAAATCTAATTTGTGTTGTGACAAACAAAGACAACAGGGGGTGAGTTAATAAAGCCAGACTTTTATATACTGTATGGGGTGAACTATTCCTTTTAATTAAAAGCCTATTAAAATAAAACCTTATTTTCAGCATGACCACCAGCTCTTCTGGACTGGTTTATGACTGGGTCTTTAATCAAACCTCAATTATTCCAGACCGAATGACAGGAAGTGATCATTTTCATAATGTTCCTAATTACAAGAGTCCATATAAACCAAATGACCCCATAAAAAAAAAAAAAAAAAAAAAAATCTTAACCAAACCAATTCTTTCAATAATCAGTCAGTCCCTCCAACCATATGTAATAATATTCCCCATCCCAAAGGTCACACGCATGACATAACACAATCACTGAGCAGTCCATCAATAGATGTTAATGAGCCATTTAATATCAAGAAACTCCCTCTGAATTGAAAACTATGGTCTCGTATGTCTCATAAAGAGGGATACTGGAAAGTACAGCCATGATATTACACTGGGATTGTAATCACCAGGGCCAGGACTGGCTTAATCTTGTGTGACTTACACAAAATGAGGTATTGAAGTGGACACAAGTAGATGTGCCGCTTGCTTGGGTTTTATTGCTATTCAATCAGACCTCCAAGAAATACTGTTTCAAAGATTATTAGACTGTAATCTTGGCAAAACCGCTCCATTTCTAATGAAATCAGCATATGAATGTGTATTCAGTGCCACTCTGGACTTTATGCTAAAGCTTACAACAGACTTCAGTCAGGGTGGACGGCATATTTAAGTTCTACAAGTATACAAGTTTTATTAGTCTGCATTCATTTCTATTATTTCACGACTCGATGATTGGCCAGTCGTGACATTTGCAGGTTTGTTATTCTTAGATAATAACCCCTCAAAACGAATAATACCCTGTAGCCGGATGCTGTAAATCAGTTTAACAGGTACAGTTTAATATTTCACAAAAACTAAATATAAAAATGTATTTTAATAACATATATGACATTAAATATTTTTCTCTGTGTGAAGGCAAAACCTATTCAATGTGTTGAACTCTTGTACTTAAAGGATTAGTCAATTTTCTCAAAAAAAAAAAAAAAAAAAAAATCCAGATAATTTACTCACCACCATGTCATCCAAAATGTTGATGTCTTTCTTTGTTCAGTCGAGAAAAAATTATGTTTTTTGAGGAAAACATTCCAGGATTTTTCTCATTTTAATGGACTTTAATGGACCCCAACACATAACAGTTTTAATGCAGTTTAAAATTTCAGCTTCAACACAGCTTCGGAGGACTCTAAATGATCCCAAACGAGGCATGGCGGTCTTATCTAGCGAAACGATTGTCATTTTTGACAAGAAAAATAAAAAATATGCACTTTTAATCCACAACAAGCGTGGAAAGGTCACGTGTTACATATAAAACGCACATTTGCGGACCATTTTAAACAATAAACTGACACAAAGACATTAATTAGTATCATTCAACATACAACATGTCAGAAGGGTCCTCTTTCTCCACACTTGTAAACGCTGGGGTGTAGTTTCGCATACGTCATCCGTGACCTCTTGACATGATGACGTATTACGTGATCGGTCGCGCTGGGGCGCCACATGACCGGAGATAGCCGAGAAGTTGTGGTTTAAAAGTGCATATTTTTTATTTTTCTTGTCAAAAATCATCATTTTGCTAGATAAGACCCTTATGCCTCATTTGGGATCGTTTAGAGTCCTTTGAAACTGCAATTTAATACTGCATTATGTGTTGGGGTCCATTAAAGTCCATTCAAATGAGAAAAACCCTGGCATGTTTTCCTTAAAAAACATCATTTCTTCTCGACTGAACAAAGAAAGACATCAACATTTTGGATGACATGGTGTTTTTTTTTTAAGAAAATGGACTAATCTTTTAATGTTTCGACTGACAAAACATTAAACATGCGTCTCTGAAACATTTTCAGTGGATCAAAACTTTCTAAAAAACAGCTGTAAAAGCAATAATCTGTAACTAATAAAACTATTGACATGAGGTTGTTCAATTGGTTTGTAGTGTCTCAGGGCCAAATTCAATTTAGTGTCTACCCTTCATTGGGATCATTGCAAACTTCTAGTGCAAGGTTGCTGTTGTAACCTCTGATGGGTGTTCACATGGCATTTTAATGACTTTAGTACTGCCTATAGGCACGCCAAAGATAATGCTGTCCTCCAGATCAAATTTACAACTGAAAAGTAAAGTCAGACACCTCACAAGAGCCCTGGCTGCTATGCAATAAAGTTGTAAGGCAGATGAGCGCTCGCAGTAAATGTCTTTGTTTGAACTGGAAGTAGAGGAACTAATGTATTAAAATCCATCCATTTGTGAATGGTAATTGCATAAGAAAGGTTTGCCTCTTCTAATTTGACCCCTTGGCTAATCCGTGTGCTGCTCTGAATAGCAGAGATGTCCATTAGCTTTCATCTGTGACCTCTCTTAGCATTTGGAGTGGGAATTTACTGAGACTGAATCATAAATGCTGTCTGTTTTTTTCCCCTAATGTTTACATCTTGTGTCGGCCCACCTTCTCCTACATTTAGACCTTTTAGTGCTTTGAGGAAGACGAAAGTAGAGAAAGTAAAGCATTAGAGACAGCACCTAAGAGAGGCTGAATGTCCTCCTCCCTGTTCATTGTGCAATAAATCACTGTGTATCATATGGCCTTCACTGTGAGTGATAGGAATGCTATAAATGGCTCTACTCTGCAGGACATTTTAATGGCACTTTTTACATTTACATTTACATGTGTCTTCCTGGCAGATGCTTTCTTACAGTAGTGATATGTTAGAAAGAGCTTGTGGCGGTTACTCTTGCGGGCTGCATGAGGTGCAAATCAAATGCTTTATTATGGACTCATCTATTGCTTATGTGAATTACGTTTCTTATAAATGCTTTACAAAATCATTCAATTTAGATAATTCTAACTCTTTTCCTTTTAAATAAAATACACCTATTCCAACTTTGAACGCCTGATATGGCCTTACGTGATTCCATTATGGTTACATATTGCCACGAGGTTGCCCGCTGTATGATACTATTAATGAAAAAGTTGTTTTAAAAACTTCTTTACAATGAAGAGAGAAAATATGATATGGTGCCGTGTACAAAATACAAAATAGACCTCGGTGTGTCATGTGACCTTTTATTGCATTTGACTAAGAATAAATTAATAAGGTGCCAAAATGAAATTTTTTTAAAAAGCTGTCACTGGAATTAGACACTGTAGATACGGCATCTACCAGCAGACGCTTACCAGCCAATCATAAGCCTTAAAGGTACACTATGTAATATTTGCATTAAAATATCCCAAAAACTATTAGCACAATGTTATATTTTTTAATTTGTGTGCCTCCGGTATCCCACGTATTAAACAATGTTTGAATCCCTTCATAGGGTCGCTTGTCTATGGTGTCATATCTGGTTTATCCATGTTTTTTGTTGTTGCTCCCATAGAAACCATAGGTGTGTTTGACTTTATGTGGCATTATACAATCTGCCTAGTATTAAGAGTATCACAAGTCAATTTGATGTCATAGGCTGATCTATTTGTTTTTGATCTACGATTTGTCCTGTCCGATCAATTCCTATCAACATTGAAGGTGAAGACTACAACTCCCATCCTTCCACGCTCTTTCACGGCATTATCAAGATGTGGCCGTTGTTGTTGTTTAGGAACCTCTAGTGGCAAAAATTACATAAATTATTGTGCCTTTAGTCTTATGATGTACTGTAAACATTTTGCACAACATTAAAAGCTTTGTTGACACTTGAAGATATATTTGTAATGACACAATAAAGTGGAGGAGGCAAGCGCAGACGATCAACACAGATTTATTAATAATGATGGTAAATATAATGAAACAACAGAGTGAATGACTGAGTCCAGGATGTTGGCAATGGTGATCGAAGGTCTACGGTGGCGTGAAGAGTGTTGAAATCGTGAAGTCGGTGATGAGTGTGATGATGGCCAGTGGATAGAACCAGGAACAAACCAAACACTCACACGGAGACGACAACACGAACACAAATCCAACACGACGACGAGAGACGATAATCCAAGTGATTGCAGCAACATGAAATGAGGATCTGACAACAGGGAGAGAACTGGGTGAGTATATGTAGCTGATGGGTGATGAGGATCAGCTGGAGCGAGACAATCATACACAGGTGACAACACTTAATCAAACGAGCACATGGCAGAGGTGAGTGAACAAACAAACATACACACACACATGACACGGAGGAAACAGAGGATTTCCTACCGTGACAGTACCCCCTCCCCTAGGAACGCCCCTTGGCGTTCCCAGCCTGCTTTACCTGAAGATTGTAATCATCAATAAGGCGGTGATCCAGTATGTCCCGAGCAGGAACCCACCTTCTCTCCTCCGGACCGTAACCTTCCCAATCCACCAAGTACTGAAAACCGCGTCCCCTCCGTCTAGAGTCCAGAATACGATTGACCGAATACGTGGTTTCCCCATTAACGATACGAGGCGGGGGGGGGGACCGGGGCAGGCGGATTAAGACGGGAAAAAATCACCGGTTTAATTTTGGACACATGAAAGACGGGGTGAACCCTCCTGTACGCAGGAGGAAGGCTAAGACGCACTGTTACCGGATTAATGATTTTGGTAACAGAAAACGGGCCAATAAATTTGGGCGCAAGCTTATTCGAAACGGAACGCATCGGAATGTTCTGGGTTGAAAGCCACACTCTTTGACCGACGACGTAACGGGGAGGCTTCGACCGGTGGCGATCGGCCTTAGCCTTGGTGCGCGACCTTGCCTGGAGTAGAGCTCTACGAGCTCTGGTCCAGGTGCGGTGACACCTCTGGACTAGTGCGTTTGCGGAGGGGACCGACACCTCGGATTCAGTACTAACAAAATTAGGTGGTTGGTACCCTAAACTACACTTAAATGGAGACATGCCCGTAGATGACACTGGCAGAGAATTGTGTGCGTACTCCACAATTGAGAGTTGTTGAAACCAGGATGAAGGATTGTTGGATGCCAAACACCGCAATGCCCTTTCGACATCCTGATTGGCTCGCTCGGTTTGACCATTGCTCTGGGGATGGAACCCGGAAGAAAGACTAACAGTCGCTCCTAACAATTTACAAAACTCTCGCCAAAATTTGGACACAAATTGGGGACCCCTGTCAGAAACCACGTCTGTCGGAAGGCCATGTATACGGAAGACGTGGTCAATGACAGTTACCGCTGTTTCCTTGGCTGATGGCAATTTGGGCAAGGGGATGAAATGAGCCGCCTTCGAGAACTGGTCCACTACGGTTAAAATCACCGTATTACCCTTGGAGGGTGGGAGGGCGGTAATAAAATCTAGCGAGATGTGGGACCAGGGTCTCGAAGGGACAGACAGCGGTAAGAGTAACCCATCTGGAGGTCGATTGGAAGTCTTACCAACAGCACAAACCGAGCAAGCCAAGACGAAGTCGTGGACATCACGAGCCATACCAGGCCACCAAAATCGTTGCTTGACTAGAAATCTAGTTCTACTAACCCCTGGGTGACAAGCAACACTGGAACAATGACCCCACTGGAGAACGTCTGACCGTAACCCCTCCGGCACAAATAAACGGTTCGGTGGGCAACGAGCCGGGGGCGTTACCCCTTCTAAGGCAGTCAACACCTTCGATTCGACCTCCCATCTGAGCGCGGAGATAATGATGGTCTCCGGTAAAATGGGCTCGGGAGTAGCAGTACGATCGGAACGCTCAAAAAGACGGGATAAAGCATCGGGTTTGATGTTTTTGGAACCCGGCCGGTAAGAAAGTGTAAAATCGAAACGACCGAAAAACAATGCCCACCGAGCCTGCCTGGAGTTAAGTCTTTTAGCAGTTCTAATGTATTCGAGATTCTTATGGTCCGTCCATAAAATGAAAGGTACACCCGACCCTTCAAGCCAGTGACGCCACTCCTCCAGTGCTAATTTGACGGCCAACAACTCCCGATTGCCAATGTCATAGTTAACTTCCGCAGGAGATAAACGATGAGAATAATACGCGCAAGGATGAACCTTTCCGTCTGAGGATGCGCGCTGGGATAACACTGCTCCTACCCCCACCTCTGACGCGTCGACCTCCACTATGAATTGACGTGAGCGATCAGGGGTGACAAGAATAGGAGCTGAAACAAAGCACCTTTTCAGTTTGGCAAACGCAGCCTCAGCTGCATCTGACCACCTGAACGTCAAACTAGGGGAGGTCAAAGCGGTCAGAGGTGCGGCTAGTTGGCTGAAATTGCGAATGAAACGCCGATAAAAATTGGCGAACCCCAGAAATCTCTGCAGGGCCTTGCGAGACTCTGGGGATGGCCAATCTACCACAGCCTTAACCTTCTCAGGATCCATGCGAACACCCTCAGTCAAAATGATGTGTCCTAGAAAAGAAACAGACTGTGCATGAAAAACGCATTTCTCCGCCTTGACAAACAATCCATTCTCTAGCAACCGCAGAAGCACTCGTCGTACGTGTTGCACGTGTTCCTGGAGAGACGAAGAAAAAATCAATATGTCATCCAGGTAAACATATATGAACTGATCGACCATGTCTCGCAACACGTCATTAACGAGTGCTTGGAAGACTGCCGGCGAGTTAGATAGACCGAAAGGCATCACGCAGTACTCAAAATGGCCACGAGGGGTGTTAAAAGCAGTCTTCCATTCGTCCCCCTCCCTAATGCGGACCAAATGATAAGCGTTACGTAAGTCCAATTTAGTGAAAACGGCCGCTCCCTGCAACCTCTCAAAAGCTGAAGACATAAGCGGCAAAGGATAAGTATTCTTTACCGTTATGTTGTTCAACCCTCGGTAGTCAATACAAGGTCGCAGAGATCCGTCCTTCTTTCCCACAAAAAATAACCCCGCCCCCGCTGGAGAAGAGGAAGGCTGAATGAACCCCGTTGCTAGAGAACTGGATATATATTTCTCCATGGCCGCCGTCTCTGGAATAGACAAGGAATATAACTTGCCCTTAGGCGGAGAGGTACCTGGCAATAACTCTATCGCACAGTCATAGGGACGATGAGGAGGAAGAGAATCAGCCCGCGACTTACTGAACACCTCCTTCAGGTCGTGGTACTCCGCGGGCACGTTAGTCAAATCCACTGCTTCCCCCTGAAACACAGACTCAGAAACATTAACACCAGCAGACAAAAGACAAGACAAATGACACTCCTCGCTCCAGCTAACCACAGATCCGAGACGCCAATCGATCCTGGGGTTGTGTTTATGGAGCCAAGTGTGACCGAGAACAATGGGAGTCTGAGGTGAGTCTGTGATGAGGAATGAAATCTTCTCCGTATGGTTACCAGATGTGATGAGTGAAACAGGAATGGTGGTCTGAGTGATGACTGGAAACTTGTGTCCATCAAGTGCAAAAGGTGCAATGGGGTGTTTGAGAGAGGTGAGAGGAATCTTGGTCTTACATGCGAAATTAAAGTCCATGAAACTGCCCTCGGCCCCAGAATCCACCAAAGCGTGCTGATCCAGTGTGTGAGTAGACCACCGTAGTCTCACCGGAAGGAGTGTCGATGTAGATGAGGTCTTCCTGGCAGAGATCCCACCCGATAGTAGCCTCAGATTTACTATCGGGCTTGATCTTTTACTGGGCAGCGCTGGATGTGATGTTCTGGACTGCCACAGTATAAACACAGTCCATGGGATCTCCGCCTGTTCCTCTCCTCCCGGGAGAGCCGAGCTCGCCCCACCTGCATGGGTTCCAGATCTCCAGGTGGGCTGACCGCAACCTCTGGCCGCCGACGCTGAACCTCGGGACTGGTTGTGCGAGTGGTTCTCCCCCTCCGTCTGGCGGCTTGGTCTAGCCGGTTGTCAATACGGATAGTAAGATCGATTAACCCATTGAGTGAAGATGGAAGTTCCACAGCTCGAATCTCCTGTTGGATGCGGTCAGCCAACCCATGCAGGAAATGATCCCACTGCGCCTCTCTTCCTGACGTAGGTCCGCTAACAGTCTGGCCGCCTCTCTCCCGGCGACGGAGCGGTCGAAGACCCGTTTCATCTCCTCCGAAAGGGCGTGGAACGAAGTACAGCAGCTGTCGTGGTTCTCCCACACCGCCGTCCCCCAGAGGGCAGCCTTCCCCGTGAGCAAGGAGAGCACGAACGCCACTTTCACTTCCTCGGTGGTGAACGTGCGGGGCTGCAATGCGAAATGCAAAGAACAATGAGAGAGAAATGATAGACAAAATTTCGGCTCACCCGCATACTTCTCCGGAATCGGAAGGCGTGGTTCGGACTGGGGAATACCCCCGGTGGCGATCGGCGGTGTGGGTGGCGTGGGGGGCGCAATGGGTGGCGATGGATGTTGTTGTTGAGCCTGAAGGGCGAGCTCGGAAACCTTCGTCACCATTGCTTGGAAGGCTCGACCCATCTCATCTATCGCCTTGTCCTGGCGATCCATATGACCCACAGCTCTCTGTAAAAACTCTTCTAGATGAGATGGGGAGCGATCGCCTGCTGCCTCCATGATGGTCAGATCCTTCTGTAATGACACAATAAAGTGGAGGAGGCAAGCGCAGACGATCAACACAGATTTATTAATAATGATGGTAAATATAATGAAACAACAGAGTGAATGACTGAGTCCAGGATGTTGGCAATGGTGATCGAAGGTCTACGGTGGCGTGAAGAGTGTTGAAATCGTGAAGTCGGTGATGAGTGTGATGATGGCCAGTGGATAGAACCAGGAACAAACCAAACACTCACACGGAGACGACAACACGAACACAAATCCAACACGACGACGAGAGACGATAATCCAAGTGATTGCAGCAACATGAAATGAGGATCTGACAACAGGGAGAGAACTGGGTGAGTATATGTAGCTGATGGGTGATGAGGATCAGCTGGAGCGAGACAATCATACACAGGTGACAACACTTAATCAAACGAGCACATGGCAGAGGTGAGTGAACAAACAAACATACACACACACATGACACGGAGGAAACAGAGGATTTCCTACCGTGACAATATTGTTATAAAAAGCAAAAGATTGAGGAAACTATTCCAGACTTTAAACAGCCGTAGAAAGGCAGTTAATTTAGTTTTTGTTGGAAAATTAGTTATTAAAACAATAAGCCCCGCGAAGCAGTGTGTTACCAGTGCAATTTATAATGGCTAAGGGGCGTTGTTAAAACCTCCTTAGCTTGTTATAAAATGCACTGTAATACCACTGCTTCACGGGGCTTATTGTTTTTATAAAACGGTTACTTCATATGCATAGCAGGATTTCATAATATAAAACACAAATAAGTTGTAATTATATTAGTACAAATATTACTCATCCACCAAACAAAGTAGTTCCTCAGAATCAAGTGTGTTTGCAACAGAGCGCAGTTCCCAAGAAACACAGACGCAGCAAATACACAATGAAAATATGATTAAAGACTGTGGTGTTTATTTTTATAAATCAGTATGTAGCAACAGTGGCACAGTGATACTTATGTAATGCAGTCCGAAATGTGGGGTTACCGGGGTATTTTATCACGGCTTAGAATGTGTTTCAACCAATCAAAATGAAGGGCCATAACGGGCCATTTTATAATGATATTTTTGGGACATTCAAGATTTCCTTTATCATGTGGATAAGTATCTCGAGTCAATTTCGTTGTTTTTTCGAGAAAATAATTATCAAGAAGAAAATAACTATAGTCACTAAAAGTTTAAAGGGGACATATCATTAAAATCTTTGTTCCATGTTTAACTCTTTCACCGCCATTGACGAGATATCTCGTCAATTAAGAGAAAACGCTTCCCCGCCAATGACGAGATTTTCCGTCTTTCCGCAATACCGCAACTTTTTAAACCCGGAAGTATTGCCCTATGGCAAGCAGCTGCATGTCCGTGTCTGTTTTAAAGATCGCTCTGAATGGGATCTCTATGAAAAGTCAGTCACAAAAATGGAATTATCTCTGCTTTTTACTCAAAATGTGGTGTTTTTGCAGAAACCTACCCATATTCAAAAGCTGATTACAAAAGAACCACTAAAGGTAGGATGAAACGTTTTTTTTTTTTTTTTGAAAGCAGAGGGTCTGTTCTTTCATTTGGTATATTGTATGTTTATATATTTAAAAAAGAACATTTTCTGGAAGGCATTAAACTTTGGTGAAAATCATGAAAAACGCTGGCGCTGGCTGGCAACTTTTTATCAACCTACAAAATATGAAAAGGATCAACCCAGTAACTTAGTTTTGGTAAACCATTCTTTGCAAACATGTGAAAAAATAAGTAATTGAAATTTGGCTCCCCTGTGATGTCAGAAGGGGATAAAACCGCCCCTTAATCTGCACTATCCAACCAGAACACTAACATTTAGTGCAGAGATCAGCTCATTTGCATTTAAAAGGACACACCCAAAAACGCACATTTTTGCTCACACCTACAAAGTGGCAGTTTTAACATGCGATAATAAAGTATCTATATAACATTTTGAGCTAAAATTTCACATATGTACTCTGGAGACACCAAAGATTTATTTCATATATCTTAAAAAAGTCTTTTGAAATGTCCCATTTAAACTAAAAAGTCATTTTATTTTAGTTCCACACTAACGAGTTAAAGTCGGCACGAAATAGAAGTAGCGATGTCTTATTTTCCCAGTCGTGATGTACTGCACTGTATATCCAAATGATTCTTGGATCGTTTAAAGTTGAGTCATGTTGCTATTTGCTAATCGTTGCAATCATTCCTGAGCCCCGCCCTCGCGTCATTCCTCATGAAATTGAATTTCATTGTGACTTTAAGGTCTTTTGCCTTGGAGGCGGGCATATACCACGATTAACTGATCTTTACTGTCCCTACTGTCACCACTTTATTTGTGATGCTTGCAAAAGAGTTGAAGAACTGACCAAACACCTGGCCGTAAGTGTACACCGTTTATTCATAGATAAATGATACCTCAAACTGCGCTGCATGTTGAGAAAAGGCATGCTATTACTTTTCTTAGCGATTATACTTGGGTCCATACAAAAGTTACCATCATCATTTGTCTCAACCCCAAGTTGCAAAGATACGCAGTGCAGATGAATTTTTAATGGCCAGCATCATTCAGGCACGCAATCGATATTGCGTGCAAAATCAAACTGTTTCGGAAAGCTCTTTAGCACCACAGATCTGGACGGCTGCCCTTAATTTCTCCTTTCCTTTGTTCTCACTACAGTACTTTAGTGTTGTACATCTTTAGTTTAATCAATGTCACGCTGCTTTATTGTATTGAGCTGTAGCATCTTCATACATCTTAGACGGTTTACTGCTTGAAGGTGAGATTATACTGTATGTGCATAATGAACAGGTTTGGCTGTATAGCCCAAAAAGGATAAAAGAGTTACAAAGGTTCCTTAGGAAAATATCCATGCATCCATCTTCCAACATCTAGAAAATATTTCCAAGAGTGTTTTTTTTTTGAAAATCTATTTGATTTTTTTGTGATTAACTGTTTTCTACATAATGTAAAGACATTTCTTTGAAAATACAACCTTGATATTTCAAATAGTGACTAAGTAAGATCATGTGAAAGATTGAAATTAATGTGAAATCAAACCTTGATGCTTCTATTATCATCCTCAGTAGATAATAAAACTTTAGCCTGCATTTCACAGACAGGGTCACATACAATAAAGACATGAGGACATCATGCGCTGATATTGGGCGATGGCTCTCTGTTCCAATTTCTTTTTCATCTTCTTCACAATAGACTAAGTAAACCGTACCTGTGGACCTTATATGTGCACAGGGCCACTGTCATTTTAGGAAAGATAAAGACCCACCCAACAAAGATTCAGGGTGCATGGTAACATTAATATATGTTGTCATTTCATTAAAAAGAGATATAAATAAAATGAGTATGATATGAATCAATACAGTATAAATAAATCCTACAGTTATTTGTGGAGTTTGTTTTTTCACGGATGGTGTTCATTGATATTATTATCTTGTAACAGCAAACGGGAAATGAGATACAGGAGAGTCTTTCAAAGCTGTTACTTCCCTCCGGTAAACCAATCTATGGAGTGCGTAATTCCAAGATGACAAGAAAATGATTTTAGCGCCCCTTTCGCCATGACGCAGTACAAGGTCACCTTATTAGCATGGCGTGAATAACAGACAGCCTGCTGTGGGTTCGGGACAGTTTATCCCATGTTTTGTGCCTGACATTTCTCTGACATTTTTGTGGCAGGTGAGTGCCACTAAAGGCTCTTTAAAATGGATATGATATGGTAGTCAGGTTTGCTGATATGACAACAGTTTACTATGGGGAAATGTGTTGCTTCTTCAGTGCACTACTGTACATCTAGAAGAAAAGAAAGGAAAATAGATGATTTTACAGTTTAGGATCCCCGATGTACTTTACATGGCTTGGGGATTTAATGTAGTTATTTTTCTTCAAGAACGCATGTAGCACCATCTGGCAGAAGAGTTTTGGATTTGTGAAATCTTTAAGGGATTAAAACAACAAAAGACTCTGACAAACTGATCAAATAAATAAATATATAAACAATCATAAAACGTTTAAGGATTAAATAATGAATTTTCTAAACAGCATTCATTTTCAACACAAGGACAAGGTCAGTTGTAATATATGTATTGATTATTTTTTAACGTTGCATTAATTTTTAAAGAGACTCCTATTTACAACTAATGTCTTTTGCTGTGACCTGTTTTAGCTTTCTTATGAATTAATCATGCATTGATCAATTGCTTTGGTTGTGTGAGTGAAATTATCAAAGCCAGCTGGATATTTATTGTACTTAAATTGAACCTGCAGTTTAATGGTGGCCTCTAAGCCACAAAACCAGCATAATATTTTACATCATATACAGAACAACCTGTATCTCTTGGGAAAACATGACTCATTTAAAATAGTGGCAAATTTGGTATAAACTTGTAATATGCGAATTGTACAAAAATGCACTATCAAAAAAAGGGAAAGCTTCACCCTCAAATCCAGCATCACATGGGCAAATGTTTAAAAACTAGTCATAATGGTTGGTTTTTAAATTGAGAGGTATGCATCATCTGAAACTGGCGTGTCCAATTCCACTTTTGCTAATTTAACGACGGGAAAAATGGTTTATGCGCCAGAGTCTAAAAGGGTTGTTCCTATTCCCCTAATGAGTAATGGGTGTGTTTTGGGCTTAATGTGCAATAAACCAATGAGAGTCTCAGCTCTCATCCCCTTCAAAAGCAAGTGGTGCCTGGCGCTATGTCTAATCCCTATTTAGATCACGGACTTTGTAAACTGAAAAACTAAGCAGAGGAAGAAGACCACCAGTTTGAGATAAAATTTACACCTTCTAACATCTCATAATCGGTCATCATTTATGTCCAAGAGACTCAATAATAATGTTTTACATTTCAATCATTTAATCTTTCATATTTAAAAGCATGTTTGTGCTGCTGTGCATAAGCAAACCCGCGTTGTCGTCCCATTTATAGGCGCATATTAATAATGCGCTCATTAAATAACAAAATAATATTGCGCCATTGACTTTAGACTTTAGACCAGGTTTTATAGCATAGTCTATTTTAGTTGCCTCAAAATTAGCAACACGCCAACAATGCACCTGAACACACCTCGTTTTCAGACCAGAACGCCAAATGCATTTGCTATTTAAACAACGTAGCGCTAAACGCGAAAATGATAATTGCACTAGGTTGAAACTAGCAAAAGACACTTGCATCGCGTATTGCGCGGGGTGTGTGATAGAACCCTTAATTTGCCAGAGATACGATAACTATTTGAAAATCTAAATATTTAAGGGTGTAAAAAATCTAAATATTGAGAAAAGTTGTCCAAATGAAGTTCTTAGCAACTCATATTATTATTGATAAATGACTTTTTGATATAGTTGTGAAATGTACAAAATATCTTAGAACATGATCTTTATTTAATATCCTAAAGATATTTGGCATAAAAATTATAATTTTGACCCAAATAATGTATTCAGGACACTCCAACAAATAAACATAAAGGTGTCGTAGAATGTAAAACTGTACCTAGGCATAGATGAATAATACAAGTTCTGTACCATGGTAATCACATACCGTGAGCCTCAAACATGATTGTTTCCGCCTTCTGATGTAAACCTTGTACATACAAAAGACCGCTGGAAACATGATATCATGATGAGATATACACCCCAACATTAAATTAATTAAAATGTTGTTACAATGCTAAAAACAAAGTTGTGACTGCTGAGTTAGCCCTTTATGCTAGTTAATGCTATACAGTGTGAAACAGTGTTGGGCGCTTCCTGATTTTTTTGCATGTTTGTCACACTTTAATGTTTCAGATCATGAGACAAATTTTAATATTAATCAAAGAGATCACAAGTAAACACAACATGCCGTTTTTAAATGAAGGTTTTTATTATGAAGGGAAAACAAAATCCAAACCCACATGTGTGAAAAAGTGCTTACCACAGCTGTTCACTATCAAGAAATCACTTAAATAAATCCTGCCTGACAAAGTGAAGCAGACCAAAAGATCCTCAAAAGCTACACATCATGTTAAGATCCAAAGATATTCAGGAACAAATGAGAAAGAAATTAAGATCCATCAATCTGGAAAAGGTTATAAAGCCATTTCTAAAGCTTTGAGACTCCAGCGAACCACAGTGAGATCCATTATCCCCAGATGGCGAAAACATGGAACAGTGTTGAACCTTCCCTGGAGTGGCCAGACAACCAAAATTATCCCAAGAGCGCAGCAACGATTCATCCAAGATCCAACAACATCCAAATAACTAGGCTTCACTTGCCTCAGTTAAGGTCAGTGTTCATGACTCCACCATAAGAAAAAGACTGGGCAGAAATGGCCTGCATGGCAGAGTTCCAAGACAAAAACCTGACTTTTTGGAAGGTGTGTGTCACGACTGGGAAACAGGAAGTAGGACGCATACGCAGAGTTCACAATGAATAAAACATTTAATAATAAATAAGAAACAAAACACGAGTAGCATACAACGAACCGGTAAGTCAAAACGGGAACATCCAACACAGGAACAGACAGGGAAGTAATGACAATGATCCAGCGGTGAGCAAACAGAAGACAGGGGTATATATACAGACAGACTAAATGACAAACAGGTGTAATGAGGCAGGTAATTAATCAATGAATGTCCAGGTGACAACAATCGGAACAGAGACAAGACATGACACGGATAAACCGTGACAGTGTGTCAGTGATGCGCAAGTCAATATATAAACAACCAGCACCCTACCGACGTTTTCAACTAACCCGCCCGCAACTCAGACCGCACAAAATATACGAATATCATTACAAATATTTTTGGATGACTCGGCACCCGCTCACTTCGGATTAACCCGCACATCACTGGTGTGTATCTCATTACGTCTGGCGTAAAAGTAACAACACATTTCAGAAAAAGAACATACCAACAGTAAAATATGGTGATGGTAGTGTGATGGTTTGGGGCTGTTTTGCTGCTTCAGGACCTGGAGACTTATGTGATAAATGAAAACATGAATTCTGCTATCTACCAAAAAATCCTGTAGGACAATCCTGACTGTCCATCTGTTTGTGACCTCAAGCTGAAGTGAACTTGGGTTCTGCAGCAGGGCAATGATCCAAAACACACCAGCAAGTCCACCTCTGAATGGCTGAAGGAAAATGAAATGAAGACTTTGGAGTGGCCTAGTCAAGGTCCTGACCTCAATCCTATTAAGGTACTGTGGCATGACCTAAAAAGGTGGTTCATGCTTAAAAACCCTCAAATGTGTGTGAATTTACAACAATTCTGCAACAATATGTGGGCCAAAATCCTCCACAGCATTGTAACAGACTTATTGCAAGTTATTACAAACGCTTGATTGCAGTTAAGGGTGGCCCAACCAGTTATTAGGTTTAGGGGGCAAACACTTCACACAGGGCCATGTGTGTTTGGATTTTTTTCCCCTTCATAATAAAAATCTTCATTTAAAAACTGCATGTTGTGGTTGCTTGTGTTATCTGTGATTAATATTTAAATTTGTTTCATGATCTGAATCATTTAATGCGACAAACATGCAAAATAAATCAGGAAGGGGGCCAACACTTTTTCACACAACTGTATGCTAGCATAGGCTGAAGTTTTTGCAGGTCCACACTGAAAAAACAAAAACCGCTTAGATACAACTAGTGATTATTTCTCAAATTCTGTATCTTCATCTGATACAGGGTCAAACATAAGGTCTGTTTACACACACAAACACATGCGCACACACGCACACAGATCTACTGAAGGAGCAGCTTGTGTAACATCTAATCAGAGCAGAGCTCCACATTATTATTCATGAACCTTTTAAATAAGGGAATAATAGACCATTTCATTCTGGGGTAGATCCTAGGGTTGTAAATGGACATGTAAAACCGTTTCTGGATCATTTTTTGCGCTTAATTAAGCCACATACCTTCTATGTAGATATCAGAGAACAATTTAACACATAATTTGAATGCATTCTCTGGCACCTTTAAAGGGTGTTATTTTTAAACTGACACATTGAAATGTTGACACAAGCAAAAACCAGGCTATAATTTATCATTGTAAAATGACAAAGACTAATCACAGTAGCAAGTGCTTAGGATTTAATTATTTAATGCTAAACTCCTCTTTATGCGTCACAAATGTTTTTATTACCTACAAACTGTTGAAACAGTTTTTTGCTAAACTCAATAGGAATTCGTTTACAAATCGGAGAGAAAGACAGAAGCCTGGGGGGTATTGCACAAAAGTAGAATTAAGAAAGCCAGGATAACAGAAAAGGCCCAGCTTGACCTAGTTTAATCAGCCCATCCTGGCTAAGTCTGTTGCACGATTGCTAAGCCAGGATGAGAACGTGCAGCTATGTCAAGCCAGGTGTAGCTAGCTAGGATAAGTGCACGTTCACGGAATTCTTAAACAGACCACGGGATCGATCACAGAATCACTGATGCAAAAATTGATAAAACTCATAAAAATTCATCATGAAACTGCAAACACTTAACTACTACTATGTGTATCTACAGTATTTGATGCAAAAAAAGTGTGCATTATCTTAAAAAAGCTATTTATTTCCTATAACAATTTATATTTGGTGAAACTAAACAGAAATCATTGAATTATTATAAGATTTATGTACAGGATTTGACCAAATGAAGAATTTTTTTTAAGGAAAATATTAGGAAAAGGCAACAATAAAAATGCCACTGCTAAAAAGCAAACATGCTAAAAAGCCCTCAATATGGGATCCTTCAGTGCATACAAGTGGATTTCAACCCCACCCCCAAACTAAAGCTTCCAAAAATACTACATTTACTGTGAGCTTCATAAAGTTTTCAAACAGTTGTGTTCATTGACATGCTATAAAACACTGAATAGTATATTCTGGATTGTTGGTGAATAGCCACCATGTTCAAACAAGGCTGGTTTGGACTGGAATATTGGGAAGTAAGATGGTAAGTCCCTTGAGGGGGCCAAAAGGACATCTGGAAGATATGTAGATGGGCATGGGAAAAATGAATCATGTCTTCTGAAATTAATTTACTTTCATGCAGGATACTTCATTATTGCATGCTCCAAAAAAGCAGCACTGACTATTTTCATATGGGCATGAAATAAGAAAAAAATTAAGGTACAGTATGAATACTATCCTCTGACCTCTCTATAGAGCATCAATATATGAAAGATCTGTGAGGTGGACAGCACTATAATTCATATTCAAACATAAACTCTGGGATGTAATACTAGCATCTTCAAGTGAAATAAAGACAGAAACTATAGACTTACAAGTTTAATGAATGGGAGAGTTAAAGTCATGTCAAAAATATGCTCATATATGAATATGTAACCTATATGTTAAATATATTATTTGATTTACAATGTGTTTTTAATTATGTGTCCATGCAGCAGATTTGACAGATATGTTTTGTGGATCATTTTAACACACTGAATTTTGATAAAGTGCATTTTGCATAATAATTTGGAAAAGCATAATTTGCATATTTTTTAAGTAATAAAGTATCTTTTGACATTTTAAATATGTCAAATTATGTATTTAATTAGAATAACATGCACACTGTCATATAACTATTGAGATTAAAATACAATTTGTAAACTTACTAACTTTATTAAATAAAATAGCATGTGCATAATAATTTGGACCATTCATCACAATTTTAACATTAAAGATATCTGGCACAGGGGTGGGTGCAGTCCACTGCATCCAATGACAACAGGGAAAGCTGTAACAGAAAATAATGCATGTTCTACTACCGTAATGTAACACTTTATGGACTAATCTGTTTATGTTACTTGCAATCTTGTAGAAGTGATTTCAGTGCTAGACTGACATTTCTTCACCTGAGAATCTGTACCTCTCAGTCAGATATTTCTCATGCCTTAATGCTAGTCTACATATGTACTTAATTAAAACCGCCTTTCAACTTCATCTGCCATTTCTTATTTCAACAACTGTATTAATAAATATATTCATCAAACCCCTGACAGCAGTCTTCATAATAACACTAAAATAACAGTATGCATACTTAGATAAATTACAGTATATCTAGTATTTTAATGCAGGATCATGAAGTGACTAAAACACATGAACATCTACTAGGATTGAAAGAGGAACTAGCCGATTAATCTGAAATGGTATAGTCTGCTATACCATGCTGCAGATGTTTTATGAGTCTGTGGTGTTTAGCATAATTTTTTATGCAGTGGTCTGTTGGGGAATTGGTATGAAGGTGGTGGACAGAAATAAACTGGACAAATTAATAAGAGGGGCTGGCTCTGTACATGGTAGCCTATAGAGCTGGACTCTGTTCATGTTGTGGCTGAAAGAAGAATAGTGTCAAAACTAAATTCAATTCTGAGCAATCCCTTTCACCCACTACATCGGATGCTGGCCGACCAGAGAAGTCCTAACCCTAACTGAGCATTTTAGAAGATCCTTTACACCTGTGGTCATTAGGCTTTATAACTTTTCTTTGTAAGTGCTAGGACAATTCATTTAATTCAATTAATTTTTTTTACATTTCTTATCTATTAATTTTTAAATCATTGATGGGCATATAATTATGTTTTTATTTCTTTTCTTTTTTTTCATTTCTTTCTTTTCTATAATTTTAACATAAAAGCAATGTCCCCCCGGGATTAATAAAGTTCTTTGAATTGAATTAATCACTAGGATTCATCTTAGCCTGGTTGTTAGCCTGCTCTGGAGCAGGCTAGCTGCAAAGAGTAAATCTCCATAGTAACTTCATCAAGATGAATTTAGCCTCCCTTCATGCAACCGAGTCAGGGCTAAATTCAGCCAGGATAACTGGAAAATCCCAGCTTAATCCCTTATCTTGCTTTTGTGCAATACCCCTCTGGTTTCCATAACAAATGTGTGCAAAACTTTAGCAAAATTTTGTAAATGTCAATTAAAACCATTTATGTTTTTAAAGGGGACAGAGAATGAAAAACCATTTTTACCTTGTTTTTGTTGAATAATGGTAGTCTACCCACATTCATAAACATGCTAAACATCTCAGTCTCATAGAAATTCCTCTTTTAGAAATGTCAGCCAGAAAACGGCCCAATCTGAAAAACTGATGCTTATGACATCACAGGCATCTAACTGCCCCTCCACTTTAAAATAATTGGCTACATTTTATGAGTGGCAGCAAAGTCAGCCAATCAGTAATGAGATTGCAAGTTAAGCCAGTAGGGGGAGCCAAATAGGTGCAAAACCAGTTGTTTAAATCCCCCACCCTAATAGAGCTATCTGAGAGAGGTTTTTAGGAAGCTTCTAAGGCATTACAGACACAAACTATTTTTTTTGTCTACATGTCACATCACAGAACAAGGATAAATACTCTATTCAATCATTCTATGTCACCTTTAATTAACCAGTGTTATGTGAAAAAACGTCTTTTATCTCATGATAAATCATGGCGACTGATGTCAGTCAAGTTTACATATACACTGCACTGGGGATTATTTTTTGCCTGGGAGTGACCATCCATTGGAGGTTATAGATTATTTCTGCATCAGATTACCTAGAAATGCAAAAACTGCTTCTATTGCAGTTTTGCGATATATTTCTTTATCATAGTTTTCATTGCCTGTTAAAACACCTACAGCTAAAAAAGTACCTACAGTGAGTTTTTGCAAATTTGATTTGTTTCCAATAGGCATATTTTTTATTTTAGTTTGCACCATTTAAAGGTTAATGCAAACACCACAACAGGCACAACTAGTGAGTGAGAGAGGGAGAGTAATAGGTGGAGAAAGACGTCTGTTCTTCCTCCTCTGGCCAGACTGAAAATGCGAGTCATGCTATTTGAAAAGAATCCATTTCCAATGGCTGTGTGCTAAATTGAAGGTGAGTGCACAAAGGTGATTTTCGTGACATGGGAAAGAGAAGACCGCTTGTTTCCACTGCGACCACAGAGAGTGAGTTCAGCGCCGCTAGCGACTCATCTATAACTGCTCAATGTCAACCATGAAATTGAATAAAAAGTAATATAATTTATAAATGAACCCCTTATTTCTGCCTAATGCGCCAACTGCCTTTGTCACAGACAGGATGAATAACACAGGTTCGCTGCGAGTATGAGTTCAGTCTTTCAGGTTATTTAACATTAATGATTTATATAGGTTGATTTTCAGCTTGCGGGTATGGGGATAGATCAGCAAATAAATAAAATCCTTACACGTCATTCTGAACCCACATGCTCTATTATTAAATATTTACTTATTTATTTTATCTTTAAAGGGAAAGTTTACCGCAAAAATGAAAATTCTGTCAGTGAGCATTAGTACACGTTAACGATATGCAAAAGGTACATCCACCAAAATAAACGATGATGCGAGTTATCGTCTCCAATGTAAATCTCTTTTCTTGGACTTCCACAAACACACGGATTGTAGGCAACAGTTTACTTCCTGGGATTGGTGATGTAGACAAGACCGACATTATCATAATTCCTCCCGTATAGGACTCAGCCTGTAAGTTAACCCCTGTTAGCATTGCATTGTGAGCGAATCTTTCAAACATGGTAAGGCGCATCACATTTCCGGCTGACGTCACACTGTAAAAAATAAATTGTTGGCTCAATGAATTATTTTTTAGTAACTAGTTCCACAGAAATTTTACGTTCACTGAATTTGTTACCTGGATTGTTGTTTTTTAGTTGGCCCAAACTTGACTCAAATATAAAAATGTATGTTTGCTCAACTAGCTTTATAGTTCATTCAACTAAAATGTTTTAATCAGTTGAATCTTTAAAAACTTACAGCAAAGACTCTGTCAATTAAAATTTAAGGATTTACTCAATGTTTTATGTGTTAATTCAATTAATATTTATTATTTGGGATTTTTTAATAACATTTTTTAATTATTTATCAAAAAATGTATGCTAATGTTGTTAACAAAATAATTAACTTTAGTCACATAAAAACAAATGCTTTTAATTCACTTATTCACTTATCATACAGACTGAACATACAGAATGTTCTGTAAATAGAGGGCATAAAACCGTCCAAAAAGCACTCCAAAGTCAGTCAGAACATCTGCTGGGCCATTTAGGAGAACTTCAGGCCGTACCAGAGGAGACAGTCTCCCATGTATCCCTCTGGTCTGCCTCTCACATCATCACCACTCTGGTTTGATAAACAGAGGAATATAAACACACACATACACATACATAAATACATGTTTAATAAAGCTTTACGGCAGGGCCGGCCCGAGGCATAAGCAAACTAAGCGGCTGCAAAAAGGGTATTATTCCTCCCTTCAGTTGGAGTAAAATAACTTTTTGTATTGTAAGCTGGCAATTGTTGGAATCAAACAAAACTGTAGGGAGCTGAGGCACTCAGGGCCAGAGTTATACACTTTCAAATAAAAACTTTAGAAAAAAAACATCAAAAAGCGCCTATTATTTTTGTGTTTATTAGAGGACTGACATCACATACAACCATGTTTAGCACTTTCAACAGTGTTTTATGTAATTTCAAAGGGTTTCCTGTAAAATGATACCAAACATTTGTATGTAAACCTCTGCATGTGGGTATGGGAAGCTTTTGAAATTGGGTAGGCCAAGTCCAGGCAAAAATCGCCAAAATAGCTTCAGGGTGGAAGAAGTTAAATAACTTATACAAGTAATATAAATGAATGAATGAATACGAATGAATAAATGAATAATTCAAGACAAGAAAATTCAGATTTGCAGACATCTGCTGTGTGTCTATACTGCTAGCAGTTGAGTCATGCGCAATATAGACACCTTGCGTGAACTGACAATTTGCGCAGGTGCCGGTCACTGTAATAAATAATAAGCCATGCCACAAAAAAGGAGGTATCCCTCTGGTGTCGAAAAGAGAAAGTAGAAAAGGACAGAGGAGGAGAAAAAAGGGCAAGATAAAGGTATGTTTGCACGATTATTAACAGTATATTTAATTTGTGCAGCAGCAGTGGTGTGACAGATCGCAGTTGATGCGTGATTGACCCACAGTTCAGCTCGCATGCGATTTGCGGATTAATAGGGAAAGTTTAGCATTTAAACGTGTTTGAAAGGCTTGCAAATGTTAACATTTCAAGTGATTTTAAACAATTTAACCCGCAAAAAGACGCTAAAGTGAGCAGGTTTATGTTAAATGTGTCCGGTCCAGCTCTAGTCAGAGAGGTGATCCTCACTACGCCCATCAGAGAAACACTTGATGTTTAAACTTTAGAGAGAGTTACGCTACTGTGCGTCATATTGTAGCCCATTAGCATAAATTTGAGGGATAGAGCACTTTAAAACAACGCAAGGTTTTTATGCTGCGCCGTTTGTAATTCGTCCTCCATCTGTGTGCGTGCGCGCTTAAGTGCACTCGGTAGTGCACACATGTAAAGACGCGTTTCAGCAAAGCAAAAAAAAGCAAGCGAACATAACATCTTTCTCTTCTTGACAGGGCACATACAAACAAAATGATCTCCACAGTACTCTTTTTCCAATAAAACATTTGTTTATATATTAAGTTTATATGTATAGATTAGGCAGAAAGCACAGGTCCGTGCTTCTCTTAAAGAGACAGTAACCTCAATTAACCTACTTAAAGGGGTCATATTATGAGATTTTTTTTAAGATGTAAAATAAATCTTTGGTGTCCCCAAAGTGCTTATGTGAAGTTTTAGCTCCAAATACTCCACAGATAATTTATTATAGCATGTTAAAATTGCTAATTTGTAGTCTTGAGCAAAAATGTGCCGTTTTTGGGTGTGTTGTTTAAAATACAAATGAGCTGATGAAATGCAAACACTGATCACTATTATGGTGGTTTGTTGTAATTGAAACTCAATTGTGCTGAAACTCAATTGTGTTTTCTTTCTCTCTGTGCTATGGCAGTGCTGTGGTTGGATATTGCAGATAAAGGGGGCGGTATTATTGTAATTCGCTTCAGTACCTACCTCACAAAACAGGCGAAATCTGAACGACCTAATTTTTCACACGCTTGCAGAAAATGGCTTACCCAAACAAAGTTACTGGGTTGATCTTTATTACATTTTCTAGGTTGATAGAAGCACTGGGGACCCAACTATAGCAGTTAAACATAAAAAAAGTCAGATTTTCACGCTATGACCCGTTTAAATTTGTGTCTTTAATGTTAATCAAGCAATCCAAGACAAAGAGAAAATCACTTCTGTAGCTCTAAAAAATAATAATTATATTTAATTCATACAATAAAGACAGTGTTATAATTTATTTGATTGGATTTCTGAACCTAATGCTAATTTTAGACCTTACTTAATGTGCAAATTTGTTCTTTTTATAAATATTTGTAATTTCTTTATTTTTTAATAAAAAATGGTGGGAGGGGGGCCCCCAAACAAATTCTGCTTAGGGCCCCTAAGGGGCTCGGGCCGGCACTGCTTTACGGTGAAAGACTTTATTCCCTAAAATAACGTTAGGCCAAATTTCCCTTAGAAATCACACATAATTAAACATTAATGGGCGGTTTTCTCGGACAGGGCTTATCACTGAATAAAATACTGACATCTCTTAACATATTAGTGCCATTGTTTTGTCTCAAAATGCACGCCAGTATTGTATTTTATAAGGTTTGTTTGTAAAAATGTCCCAATTATAATAAAGACAGAGTTCTAAACCCTGTCCGGTAAACCAACCCTATATCCAGGCTATCTTAACTAAAATAGCTCCACTTTACTTTGGACACATAACATAACACACCCTTAAATATATCTTTACAAAAATATCATTACAAAAACGTCAAGTATTTGCGTCTTTGCCGATTAATATATTCTAAAATTAACATTTAATTACAACCACTTACCTGACGTGAACTTGACGAAACGGCTGATGACTTGTGTTGTGTGAATCAGTGAGTGAATCCGGCTGTTGCGTGCGGATTGATCTCAGATGAAATTACCTGTGATCCAGATCCTTCCGACATTTTCAATTCAACAAACACACATACATACATACATACAAACATACATGCACACACGTGAGTGCACACACACAGGTACACACACAGGTATATTTAGAAGTTTTATTTAAGATTGTTATGATATTGGGACTATTTCTCCACCCGCTCCTTCAGCTCTGAAGTTCAAATTCGCAGGCAGTACGCAGCCCAGTTATAACAAATGTGAAAGATATGAAATATCATTCAACAGCGATATCAATTAAGTGCAATCCTAAAATATGATTTAAAACATAATCCTTTTATTATTAAGTATAAGAAATTAAAATAAATTAAATCACATGTTTAAGCACCACAGAGATATCAGAGCCAGCAGTCTGATGGGCTTGCCGAGGCGAGGCTGCGCTGGGCGGGGTGTGAGCGCTTAAGTGTCTGTGATTTTCTGGAGCTCATCTTGAGCTCTTCTCCGAAAGTGTCCGAGCACATTTTTAAATAGACGCTATCTTTATTAACCGACCGCATATTTAAACTTAAAGCACATACATTCACGCCTGAACAACTCTTACAATTACATTTTGTGACTAAATAACGGTATTATTATGAGCATTTTGTTGTTAGCAAATAGCTGTCATAAGTCCACATATTGACCAGATTTGTCTTCATTAGTTCAATCAACACAATCCATTCTGAATGTTGACTGAATTTGAAAATAACCATTATGTTTTAAACACAGATTTATGTAGACTTAAAATAATATGTCTTCTCAACTAAGCCCAAACAAGAAAATTGGTTTAACTTATATATTTTTGCCCGTCCAACATTTCATTAATTGGATTTTTTACAGTGCAGAGGTATTCAGGCCAATCACAACGTACAGATTAGCTGACCAATCAGGGACACAGAGCTTTTAAATCGATGAGTTTTTTACATGAATCAGTGCGTTTTAGGAAGAGGTAGAAATCTGGAGCTACAAAAATGTACGGTATGTGGAAAATAATGTGTTTTTAACCATAAACCATGTGAACACATTGTATTATACCAAATACACAAAATAACATTATTTTTTAGCAATGAAATAGGTGCCCTTTAATGAAAGTTCAGACAAAAAAGCGCTGTAGAAATATCATAAAAAAGACTTGTGACTCAAAGTCTCTTGAAGTCATACGATAGCTCTGAGCAGAGTTGGTGAATTACTGTTCTTTGTTCTCCAGTTTCTCATAACTAAACATTTCATGTCAAACCTTCAGTTTTGGGTGAGGTATCTCTTTAAAAACACACAGTAGTAGAGGCGAAAAGACTGCAACAATAAAAATGCATTTCAGCGTGTTAATGCTTTATATTTGTTCTGTTTGTACCATCAATGAAACCTAATGTGCAGTTTCAGTTTAACAGGGTTAGTTTAGGAAGTCTTTAGGGATGAGGCATCAGCCACAGTCTGTCTGTATTTTCCTGTTATTCTGTTGTACATTGCTTATTTCGTTCCTCTGGGTTTAGATCAGTTCAAATGCTTAGTTTACGATTGCACAACCCACACATGCATTGACAAAACCATTTATCACACCTGCTAATGCTGTTGAATCTGATTGTTGATACGAAGATTGATACAAAGTTGTGCATTGTAGGGAAAATCCTTCTGCAGTATTACATAATCTGTACATATACAGCTATGTTGTTTTTGAATAAAAACGCATAAGAAAGCAGATGACATTGTGCCCTACCCTACCACGCTCACAACACTACTATGATCATAAACTCCCACACTGCATTACAGAATAACATTCCTTTCAAAATCTTCATCAAAGTCCTTTTAGTAAAAAAGACATCCTCAAGGCCAAATTCAGAGGTATCTTTTTAAGGTAAGCAAAAGGAGGCAGATACGGGAGCAACACACTTACTTACAAACTTTACACTTCGTTTTATCTCTTTTGTGAAGCATGACAACCTTGGATTGCATCCCATGATTGCTACAAGATCAAACTACAAGATGGTATAAGAGGTGTTTTTCGCCATACACAAACAAAACTACGGTGAAGTGGCTTTATGTGCTGTCTGTCACTTTAATTTAGTGTCAGCTGTGACTGCGTTCCTCTGAATGTCTTTCAACTGCTTATGCAGATGGCATTTAAAGAGAGGCAAACACAGGTATGTTTTTTTCGTCTAAAGCATTCACTTGGGATGTATTTTGTGTCAAGCTATCCCAGCATTCACACTGTGATTCAAGGTCATTTGATAGCAATGAAAATCAAATAAATAATCTGCTGGGTTTCATAAGGTTTTGAGATGCCACGACATGCATTTCACAATATAAAATGCTTTTAAATGTTTGCATACAATGCATTTAAGGTTCACATTTTTTATGTGTGTTTCCTGGGAATCAAAACTTACAGAAGCTATGATTTTTGTGTTTCAGGATCTCTGTAGCTCAACTGGTAGAGCATTGCGTTAACTGCACAAAAGGTCATGGATTTGATCCCAGGGAACACACACACTGACAAAATGTACTAGTCATAATTCACTGTAAGTTACTTTGGATAAAAGCATCTGCAGAGTATACAAATCTAGCCCGAGCATTGCATTATCAGCACAAATGTACATAAACTTCATAAAACGCAACAGAACATTTGAAGAGACAAACGTTTGTTTTACCGTATTTTCCGGACTATAAGTCACACTTTTTTCTCTTTGAGATACTAATATGCATATCTGAGATACTAATATGCATCTCATAGATACTAATATGCATCTCATAGATAATAATATGCATCCCATAGATACTGATATGCATCTTTGATGTTCTAATATGCATCTTCGATGTTCTAATATGCATCTCATAGATACTAATATGCATCTTTGATGTTCTAATATGCATCTTTGATGTTTGAATATGCATCTTTGAGATACTAATATGCATCTTTGATGTTCTAATATGCATCTGTGATGATCTAATGTTCATCTCTGAGATACTAATATTCCTCTCTGAGATACTAATAATGTTCTAATATTCATCTCCGAGACACTTAAATGCATCTTTGATGTTCTAATATTCATCTATGAGATACAAATATACACATTTGAGATACTAATATGTTTGGCTGGTCCTGCGACTAATAGTCAGGTGCGACTTATATGTCAAAATGTATTCATACTGACTAAACTGAACCAAAAGAAAACCATTACCGTCTACAGCCGCAAGAGGGCGCTATATGTTGCTCCTGTAGCCTAACTCTGAAAAAAACTGTTACTACTGAAACATTAACTTAAAGACAACGGAGAAAGACTTAAAGGGGGGGTTTAATGGTATTTCAAGCATTCTGACTTATTAACACAGTTATAGAGTTGTTTCCTCATGCTAAACGTAGGCAAAGTGTCAAAACAGCAGTTGGACGTGTTACAGAGTATTTCTGTGCCGAATGCACTTCGCCAGGGTTCATACAAGTTTCGGCAAGTTTTTTTCGATTACAGTTCTAACTGACGTTTCAGGGGTTTTCGATACGTATCACTTCTTTGTATGGGCTTCCACCGGAAAACTTCCCCCGGAAAACCCCGCCCACCCGTCAATCAGCGGGAGACGCTAGAGCTGCTAACAGCTTATCACGCCACTCAGCTTTGTTTAATTTCAAAAGTCAACAATTGCACGAAAGAAGAAGTGTGTTTTTGGATGTAAGGAGAAGACATCCAGCCTTATGGAAACAATGGATATAGTTTATTATCCGGAGTAGCAGCGGAGTTTTGCGTGTGTGTTTGATGCAGTGGATTTTCCCAACTGGGTCATGACGAGTTGCACGCGGTAAGTAAGACTTCTGTCTTATGTTGGAAATAGTCGCGTGCATATTATATAAATGACACGAACATGTAGTGAATCATAAGTTAAAACAGTGTTGTATAGTGTTGCATGACTCGTACTCGCTCCTCCTGCGAAAGTAACTCCTCCTTCTTCATTTTTTCGTACGTTATCGGAAAGATTCGGTAAAGCTAACCTTTCTTTTATAAATCTGATTAAACTAAAGACTCTTCAGAGATATAAAGGATGTCATACTACTCTATAGGTACTCCAGATTAACATCAGAAATGCAGAAACAGCGTGTGTTACATGAGCTTTAACAAACAAAATGCCCCCAATAATAATAATAATTTTCTAAATAAATGCGACTTATAGTCCAGTGCGACTTATGTTTTTTCCTCTTCATGACACATTTTTGACTGATGCGACTTATACTCCAAAGCAACTTATAGTCCGGAAAATACGGTAGTTTCAATATAAACACACATTGCTAGACAGGAAGAGACTACGATCTACTTAATATATCTATGTAATATTCCTCCAAAAATGTATGCACGGATATATAAGAGATTAATGAAAGTGTTGTCCATTTTATACTTGCGTGTTAAAATAAACAACAGAGATGTTGGTTTTGCTGGTTGTTGATAAGATACAGCTGTGAGTGATCACAACGGGCTTAAGCAGTCACGTCACAGGAAAATAAGTGTCCACAATGTGAAGTGAGCTATAGTTTCTTTACCACTGCCTGAACCTGTGTACACGATATACTGATTAACAACCTCTGGAGCTTGAGAGCGGATTGAGACACACCCAGGTCTTCCGTTTTCCCGTTTTAAGTAATGAACACGTACTGCCACCTGCTGGTACGCAAAGTTCTCCCCTCACACAGGTGCAGATGGGACATGATACTTGGCCGCCATCCGTATGGTGTGACAGGGCCTTTTTGGACAAAGACACAAGCAGCACACATACAAATTGAGGCGACCTCACAGTCTACATGACTTTGTTTCCATCACTTTGGTGTGTCCCTACATGTAATCAAACATGCAAACTTTGAGTAAACACAGCTGAGATGTAGCTGGTTTACGCTAATGGTTGCTACTCAAGTCTTTTGTCGCAATACTAGGAATGCAACATGTCATATACAACCTCTCTACTAACTTTCCTTAACTCTTTCCCCGCCATTGACAAGTTATCTTGTCAATTAAGAGAGAACATTTTTATAAAAACGTGTTCCCGATAAATGTTTATGTTAATCTGCAATACCGCGATTATCCACTAGATTACCCAATTTATGAAAAAAAAACTGAAGCCAAAATGTTATTTACTAATTTTAAACTTTGTGTATGTTTTGATAATCGTTCTGAATCTGATCTCTAACAACATTCCTTTATAAAAATGCAATTATTTTAGCTTTTTGCTAAAAAATATTTTTTAAAGAAAATACCCATATTTAAGTATTTTAAATCCCGTTTTGTTTGTTTGTTTATTGTTTGTTTGAAAGCAGAGGGTCTGTTTTTTCATTTGATATATTTGTATTTTTATATATTTTTTGAAAAATCTTCCTGAAAGGCATTTTGTGAAACTTTTGTGAAAAACACACAAAGAAAATGCTGGCGGGGAATGAGTTAAACATCTATTAGTACCAAATTATAGTTCCTAAAATAAGACACTCCTGAATCAATAATTCTGAGTGCAACTGTACACTAATATTTGGACATGTGCTTTTTACATTATGTCAGCTGCCAAATTATAAAAAAATAATTTTTTTAGAGAACAAGAAGAACACTGAATGCAAGTTAATGACCAATTATGTGAAACTCAAAGTAAGATTAGTTTTCAGCGATCCTCTCCAGCGATTCTTCACACGTTTAAGTGATTCAGACATTGTAAAAAGAGCACAACGACAGACAGTGGGGGATAAAAGCGTTATTGCACAAGAAAGGTAGGTGTCACACAAATCCTTGAAAGCTGTAATAGCTATCATCTTGACTCTTATGGTGATGTAATATAAGACCAGGTGCATTTGGAGACACTACACAAAACTTATGCAAAGTGCAAATAAGAGGACTTTCTCTGGTAGCTTATTTTAAACAATTAAAGTACAGCAAGCACCAACACTCAAAGTGTCCTAAGTTAACACACGCTGAGCTTCTGGCAGCTTTGAACGTCTATAATATTCTGTCACACTCAGCCTGACAGGATTGTGTCAAGCGGATACCTTTCTAAACTGGATTTATCCTGAATTAACCTC
Organism: Misgurnus anguillicaudatus; assembly: GCF_027580225.2. Classification (NCBI taxonomy): domain Eukaryota; kingdom Metazoa; phylum Chordata; class Actinopteri; order Cypriniformes; family Cobitidae; genus Misgurnus; species Misgurnus anguillicaudatus. Next base: position 13,750,577 of record NC_073360.2, on the reverse strand, counting down.
TTTGGAAGCTTATCCTCTAAACATTTCTATGGAGAGCAGCTATGGCATTGTTTAGTAAATCAGCACCTGGCAAATGCTGGAATTTCAGAAGGCATCAGATATGTTGTTAATCTGATTTAATTCAGTTGAGGGTGGAAGAAAGATCAAATTGAACTCAGGATTTGTATGGGGGCGATGTAAAGCTATAGATTTCCTCACAATGATATAAGATGTAACTGTGTATTTTACAGCTCCTGTTTTTGTCATCTTTATCTTATGATTCAATGGGCACACAGGACCAATATTTTTGGCAGCAGATCTGCACCAAAGTCATTCCAGCTCATGTAGTCACTTATTCATTCGAACCTCCATTCTGACTGCAAACATGACACACAAATGTTGTGGGCTGTTGTTGAGTTCTATTGACAGATTTTTAAAAACTTTTTAGTCAGGGGAAAGGAAAAATGTGAAGCTGTTATTTCGTTTGAATTCAAGCACTTACATGAATTCATCTTTTCAAAAATGTCAGAAATAATATGATTTAATCATAACATTCATGTGTTTGGATTTTTGTGTGTTCAAAGCCCTTGTAACCTTGTACTTATTATGCGAAAGTTTCCAGGCTTGTCGACATCAAAACATGGGTTTGAAATACTGAATATTGTACAGACATATAAAATGTGTAATGTACTGTAAAGTTATATGAAGTCTTATGGCTATACTTTTTAAGTGGGTGTATAGCTTTATACACTTTTACAAAAAAGTCAAAATATGTTTTGTCACTGGGATGGTTGCCTTTAAAATGGTCATATAAACGTACTATTATTTGAACATTTGAGATACTAATATGCATCTTTGAGATACTAATATGCATATGTGATGGTCTAATATGCAACTGTTGTACTTATGTGCATCTGGAAGATACTGATATGCATACTAATATGCATCTTTGAGATACTAATAAGCATCTTCTTTGAGATACTAATATGCATCTTGGCGATACTAATTTGCATTTCTAAGATACTTATATGCATCTCTGAGATACGAATATGCATCTTTGAAATACTAATATGCATCTTTGATGTTCTAATATTCATCTCTGAGATACAAATATACATCTTTGAGATACTAATATGCATCTTTGATGTTCTAATATTCATCTCTGAGATATCAATATGCATCTTTGATGTTTTAATATTCATCTATGATATACTAATATTTATCTCTGAGATATCAATATGCATCTTTGATTTTCTAATATTCATCTATGATATACTAATATTCATCTCTGAGATACTAATAATGTTCTAATATTCATCTCTGAGATAAGAATATGCATCTTTGAAATACTAATATGCATCTTTGATGTTCTAATGTTGATTTCTAAGATACTAACATGCATCTCTGAGATACTTACAGTGGCAAGAAAAAGTATGTGAACCCCTAGGAATAAACTGGTTCCCTTTCAGTCGGTCACTACGACGTCACGTCGTGACCGACGAATTGGGAACTTGCTTAGAGAGACCAATCTGCTTCGTACTCTACTAAAATGCCAATGAACTTGGCATTGAGATATTTGCATAATGCTGGCGCCGCCCCGCCAGGTGTGCATATAAGCCGCAGGTGCAAATGTGGAAATTAGCTGTCGTCGTGACGTCTCCGTTCCCTTCCTTCAGGGAACGAGGGTTACATACGTAACCGAGACGTTTTCTACTGTGATTTGCCATAAAATGTTATCTGATCCTCATCTAGGTCACAACAATAGACAAACACAATGTGCATAAGGTGACAACACACAAATAATTCTAGTTTCTTGTGTCTTTTTTGAGAACCCCCATTAAACATTCATAGTGCTGGAGGAAAATGTAAGTGATATTTAACAGCTTGTTGAGCCTCATTTGGCAGCAAAATACTTCAAGCAAGCGCTTTCAGTAGTTCTGAATCAGACCTGCGCATCGCTCAGAAGCAATTTTTGCTCATTCCCGCTTTAACTCAGACACATTTGTAGGATGTCTGGTGTGAACCGCTCTCTTGAGGTCATTCCACAGGTTAAGGTCTGGGCTTTGACTAGGCCACTCCAAATCAGTCTGTAATGGATTTACTACAATGCTTAAGGTCATTGTCCTGTTGCATCAACTAACTTCTACTGAGCTTCAACTGGTGGACAGCCATCCTGACATTATCCTGTAGGATTTTTTTAAACTTAATAATTCATTTTACCCTCGATGATGGCAAGTGGTCCAGGCCATGAGGCACCAAAGCAAGCCCAAATCATGATGTTCCCTCCACCATACTTCACTGTTGGGATGATGTTTTAAAGTGTTGGTAAGCTTTGACCATTTTGCGCCATAACATTTTTCCCAAAAAAAATCAACATTTGTTTCATCAATCCATAAAATATTTTCCCAGTAGCACTGGGGTTTGCCAAGGTGCTCTTTTGTTAATATTCATCTTTGAGATACAAATATTAATCTCTGAGATATTAATATTCATCTCTGATATACTAATAATGTTTTAATATTCATCTCTGAGACACTTATATGCATCTTTGATGTTCTAATATTCATCTATGAGATACAAATATGCATTTCTGAGATATTAATATGCATATCTGAGATACTAATATGCATCTTTGAGATACTAATATTCATCGTTGATGTTCTAATATGCATCTTTGAGATACTAATATGCATCTTTGATGTCCTAATATGCATCTTTGAGATACTAATATACATCTTTGATGTTCTAATATTCATCTATGAGATACAAATATGGATTTCTGAGATACTAATATGCATTTCTGAGATACTAATATGCATCTTTGAGATAATAATATGCATCTTTGAGATACTAATATGCATCTTTATTAGATACTAATAAAGGTTAAATATTCATCTCTGAGACACTTATATGCATCTTTGATGGTCTAATATTCATCTATGAGATACAAATATGCATTTCTGAGATACTAATATGCATCTTTGAGATACTAGTATGCATCTTTATTAGTATCTGTGAGATACTATTATGCATCTTTGATATTCTAATATGCATCTTTGATGTTCTAATATTCATCTCTGAGATACGAATATGCATCTTTGAAATACTAATATGCATCTATAATGTTATAATATTAATATCTGAGATACTAATATGCATCTCTGAGATACGAATATGCATCTCTGAGATACGAATATGCATCTTTGAAATACTAATATGCATCTATGAAGTTATAATATTAATCTCTGAGATACTAATATGCATATCTGAGATACTAATATGCATATCTGAGATATTAATATGTATCTTTGAGATACTTATATGCATCTTTATTAGTATCTTTGAGATACTAATATGCATCTTTGATGTTCTAATATGCATATTCAAGATACTTATATGCTAAGATACTAATATGCATCTTTGAGGTCTAATATGCATCTTTGAGATACTAATATGCATCTTGGAGGTTCTAATAAGCGCTGTGTGGTACTAATATGAATTATGCAAATCTGTATTATTGAAAAGACAGCAGTGATACAGTAAACATTTTGACCATTTTTCTGACTCTGTAGGTTGTGTCCCAAAGAACACCCTTAGCCCTCTCAGTCCTGCTTGGAGTCTTTACATAATAATAATGATTTTGTAGAGTCTGCACCAGTGCAGGTTTGTCTAAAGTGAGCACAGACTTGACACCCTTCTTACACTTACATTTATAAACGAGGCATCCCAAAATATGCACGTTTGTCGGCCATAGACTTCCATTGTTTGTGTGATAATTCATTTGTAAATTACATTATGCTACAATTTCTGTCATGATCATCAAAATCAAAGCGTTTCCAAAAGAGTTTCTGAACATTCAAGCAAAACTGACACTGAATCATTCTTGTTTTATTTTTTTTTCAGTAAACCTGCAGTGTTGTATCAAAAATCTCTCTTAAGCTGTCTCTATTTTTACCTTCTTTTCTAAAACATTATATTTTAATTCCATGCCTTAACGCCTCCAATCCCACCGCTGTCAGTTTCAACATTAAGGCAGGACAGTGGAACTGATCTCATAACAAGGTTACTGAACTTCTCAGCTATAACAGCTCCACAATTTCTGGCAATTAAAATTTTGCTGTAGCCAAGACTACAGTGTTTTCACATATATTTTTTTCTGAGCAAATGCTTAAAATAGAACACTTACAAGAAATGTCTAAAAGAAAATATTATGCAGATATCTAAGAGTAAAATTGTATTATTTGAAAGATGTTAATTAAAGGAATAGTAAACCAACAAATGTGAAAATTCTCTCATAATTTAATCGAGTAGATTATGACAGAATTTCCATATTTGGGTGAACTTTTGCTTTAATGAGGTTTCAATTAGTTTTAGCCTATATGACTTCAAAAACCTAATGCTTCAAATATACAGTATGTCCAATGAGACAAAAATCATGGTATTCCCGGAAAGCAACTTCACGATGGTGAAAAATCACACGTGAATTGTATGTATGTGTTTATATTATGCATGAGCTTGTGCGGCTGTCACTCAGGATTATTATCAGGGTTGCTTTGCATTAGACATTGTGTGGATGATGCCTTAATAAAAGGACAGTTCAGTGCCATGGATGGGTGCAGGGAGGTTGGGGTGCTAGATTGACAATCTGCCAAACAGTGGAGACAGATTTAGGGCAGGATATAACAGATTATAATACAGTGCAAACGCTTTTATATAACACACACATGCTTAGGAAATACATATACAAATGCACAAGCATCCCAGTAATAACAATGTGTGTGATATAAAAAGACTGAATCCACTGGATGTTTATGCTCATTGAACATAACTAATTCTTTAGAATGTAAATTTTTATGCATTTGGCAGATGCTTTAATCCAAATTGACGTACAGAGCATTCAAGCCTTAGAAATCGAACTCGTGACCTTTATGTTGCTAATGCAGTGCTTATACGAATGAGCTACAGGAGCTCTATTAATTTCATTAACTTTATAACAAAATGAATAAAAGTGATTTGCATGAAACCATTGGTGTCATAAGGAAAAAGATACACAGTGAAAACCCGTATAAAGTTTTTTTTTAATATTTACTGTTTTCTACATTAAATCATCCTACATAATGTCAAGAACATTCTGTGAAATATCAAAGATTGAAATGAAAGCGAAATTTAAGTGAAAATTAAACTTCGCTATCTTGATTTTGAGACTTCACCCTGGTTTTCACAGGCAGGGTCACATATAATTAACAATAATTATTATTTAATTTCAGCACAGTACGTGAGATTCATACTTATTTCCCCTATTTATCTTGCTTCAATTTGTTTGTGTTTTCTTAATATACTGGTGCCACAATGTTGAAAAAATATAGTTCACTTCTTTTTCTATACCTCTTTGTTAAAGCTCTATCTCTTTCATTACTGATGAATGCATTCAAAATTAATTTTAAAAGAAGATAAAAGATAAATCGGCAGAATTTCATGGACACACAGTACATATGAAATAGATCATGCCCATTTGAGAGGTTACATCAGAAGTCCTCAAATAATTTAATTGGGTCTTTGGGATTTTTAATTTGAAAAGAGACTGAGATACCTGTGTGGCAGGCAACACGGCAAAAACAATACATCACTATAAACTTCACAGACAGAAACATATTAAATTTTACATGTTGTTGAAACACTTTGACTGATGTCAATTTAAGTGTGCTTGTCATATTAACAAAACGAATTTAACGACACGAGGACTGTCTGCTTGATAACATCTTTGTCAGTGGTTCTGATGAATGGGAAGGCATAATGTTTTTAAGAAAAATGTGCCTGTGCAATGAGCAAAAGTGAAGTATCTCAAGACTCCAGATTAGATAAACACATAGATAAGATTTACATAGAAGTTGGTTGTTCATCATCAAATTATACTATTATTGTAGCCTTGATCTGCTGATTTACATTTGCATATAATTTAAAGAAACAGTGTTCCCAAAAAATAAAATTCACAATACATTTTTAAAAATTATTATTCAGCTCCTGACACACAATTATAGTTTATAGTAACTAAAAATCATCATCAAAACGCCCTAAAACCCAATCAATACAAGTTTAGAACAGGATATATTTATCTCTTTAAACCCTAAATTTATTGGTTTATCTAAAACAAATATAAGTTGTCCAAGACAAGTACAAGCCCCTTTTTCGAAAATATGGGTTATATATTGTGGTATAATTTTGCAATGATTACATGCATTGGCATATGATTTTTTTATATAAAAAAAATGTTTAGTATGTAATATTTAAAATGCAGCATTCAAAGCAGTCACAATCACATTTTTGAGTATACCAAGGTCAAACGACCAATTTTTATTACAAACAGTAGCAAAAGCAATCAACATCTGCTGAAAATCTCATATCCATGTATACTACACTCGATCAAAAACTGCCACCAAAAGAAGCTTTGATTGTGAAATAGCTTTAACTCATGTGTCTTGTGACGATTTCATAATTACGTCAGCTTTGAATGTGAAATGCTATTGGCTCTCGTGAATGATTTCGTCATGCTCTGTTTTTGCTTGAATGAGATCTGACTGCGTAGTTGCATTCATGGATTTCTTCATATAAAGTGATTTTATGGGTTCATTTCACAAGATTTGCAACACAAGTTGTTTGCAAAACTTTTATACTGTTGTTTTGGTCAATATTTGCACTAAATATCCGTAATTGTACTTTCATTCTACCCATGATTGAATTTACTTGTGTGTTGTGTTTTATACAGTTGAAAAGTGTTTGGGTTTAGAGTAGGGCTGAGGTTTAGATGCTCCAAAATATGTTTAAAGTAGGGCTGTCAAAAGATTAATCGCGATTAATCGCATTCAAAATAAAAGTCTGTGTTTACATAACATATGTGTGTGTACTGTGTGTAAATATTATGTATATATAAATACACACACATTCAGGTATATATTTAAGAAATATTTGCATTTAAATACTGTATATACATTTATATAATTTATATTATATATGAATATAAATAATTTATATATAAATATAACCAATTTTTCTTAAATATATTTATAATTTGGTGTGTTTTTATATATAAATAATAATAATACACCGTACACATGTCACAAGCCCGGGGCTGGCTACTAATGGTTAGGCCACGCCCCTTTTCAATTTCCACCTCGAGGAGGTCCCCAAAACCAACCCAATGACCAAACAACAACGAGGAACAGGTAAGTATAAAAATATTCTTTATTTATTTAAATATTTAAAAAGTACTGGGGATTGGGGAAAGGGGAAATTAAAACTAATGTTTGGCTCTGCCCTCCAGGGGGGCCACGAGCAAGTGAGTGACAGGGGGTGGGGGTTTTCGTCGGGGAACGGGCTCCCGCCTCTGGTTCCCTCTGCCCGTGGCGCGCTCCTCTTCCTTCCTGGAGGCAGAATAAATCAAGATCAGTGTTGGTATAGACTTGTTCTTATCCGTGTACCTGTAGCTCACTCGAGGCGGTTCACCGCCTATCTCGCTGGTCGACTCACTCTCCTTCCCTGTTCTCTCTTTCTCCACAGACTACAGCCGGGGCACAAGGACACGATGGACCGACCTCCAAGGGTTCTCTCACCTCTTCACCGACTACGGTTTTTGGTAAGTATGGGCTTTCCTTCCTTGCTCGTTCCTTCAACACTCACACTGGTTCTCTCTACTCCTCCACAGACGACTGCTGGGACACAAAGGCACAGTGAATCGGCTTCCAATGGTTTCTCTCACCTCGTCGCTGACTACAGCTTCTGGTACGTTGGGCTTTCCTGAAATGGCTTGGTACCTCAGCGGTCACGCTGGCTTTCTCTCTCTCTCCACAGATGACTGCTGGGACACAAAGGCACAGTGAATCGATTTCCACTGGTTTCTCTCACCTCATCGCTGACTACAGCTTTGGGTAGGTATGGCTCTCTTCACAGTTCGTTATCTCGACATTCACGCTGTCTCTCTCTCTCTCCACAGAATGTCTGCTGACCACCGCTTCGAGGTAGGTATGGCTCTCTGCACAGCCTTCACGACACACTCCTCTTCCTGTTGATTTGGCAGTTTTAACAGGTTATGTTTCATTTAACAGGGTGGCGGACTTACGATGGCTGGCTACGCGATGCGTCGACTGGACAGTGGTTTCCTAGGTGGCGCCGGGGGCCAAAAACCCTCTCGGCGAGCTCGTTGGTCTACAGAGGGGCGAGAACGTCACGCCGGCACACCGGGTCGAGCGCTGCCCTTTCCTCGAGACCCGTTGGTCGATCGAAAACTGGACCGGGGCGCCCTTTCGTCGAGACCTCGGGGCGGCGGATCTCCTTCGCCTCAAGCTCTGTGATGATCAACAGACACAGGTAAGGTAGCAATATTATAGGTAATACTCACACACCGTCAATAGCACAGTTCTTCACCGCCACTCCTAAACTCAAGTCCGCCGAGCGTTTGGCTGGGGAAATACTTCGAGATGCCACTCCGTGATTTTAAGACTGAAACACACTCACAGCATAATCATGTACAGGTCTTACTCTAGGACCGTTCTTTCCTCTTCGTCGTCTCAGGAGCGAGTGACTGGAGGCGGGGGTACGTCAGACAAGACAACAGCAACCCCACTGCAATACACAGCATTACACAGCACCACTTCAAGTGAAAATTTCTACATCCAAGACTCACCCACCACTCAGTGCACACAATAGACGCCCGTCTTCCTTTACTTCGCTCTGGACAAGAATATGGAGATGGTAACACAGCCTAGTATTTGTTTTCGTCACTGGAGTTGTTTCCACACAAAGACCCTTCGGCTCACCCACCGCGCTGGCTCAGGGGCAGGGCCGTCCACTCTCTTTCAGAACACTCAGAGAGACATACAGGTCAGATACATACACAACACTTTCATAAAGTTCCGCTACTCACAACTGCTGTACTTTCTCCGTCCTAGGTTGCCTTCACGCTGTAATAATTCCAGATGCACAGACAGGGCGTTTTCCAGCCACCAACAACACTTTTCCACAGACGTATACTCACAACGGTGCGTCTTGCCTTCGTTTCTTTCATCCAAGGTCAGTATTCGTTTAATCCTTCTACCTATAAGGTCTTCGGTATCTTCCTCAATGTAAGTCTATAATCCAAACGAGAGAGAGAGTAATACAGCAATCCAGAATAGCGTACCCGGTGAGCCCAACTCAGCACTCGATACACACCACCAACAGGGATAATAAGCACCCAGACTGTGGTTCAAACTGCTCTAAAATACTCTCCTGAGTGTCGTCCTCGTCCAATCACCCGGCGCTCCTCTTAATAACTCTCAGCTGTATGTAATTCGGCTGATTACAGCGTTCGCGACGCTACCGGATGTCCGGTGTCTTCTCTTACCGGCCCGGGCGGAAACATCCGGGCGGAACCAAACTTGCCCAATTTTTGGTTCCGCCTAAAAGATCGTCACTCCTGTGACATCCTCCCCCGCCAATGCATTCTAGTCCCTGGAATGCCTCGGCGTTGTCCACTCACCGTACCGGGCAGGGGGGCGTCCTCGGCTCTCCCGTTGGGAGCGTCTCACGGGTGACTCGGGTTCGACTGGCTCGGGTACTACCTCTGGTTGCATCTGGGCCGCCGGGGGTTCAACCGGCTCAGGTACCAACTCAGGCGGTATCTGGGCCACTGGGGGTTCAGCTGGCTCGGGTGCTATTTCTGGCTGCCCCTGGGCGGCCGGGGGTAGCGCCGCCACGGGTCGACCTGGTACCACAGCCCATCCTTCCATCCAGGGGGCCGCCGGTACTGGCTCTGTGGGCCCCTCTATCACAGCCTCGGGGTAATTCGGACAGGGGCGGAGCATGTTCCGATGTACTACGCGTTCGGGGCCAGGTTTTCCCTCGGGCCGGATGGTGTACACCGGTTGTCCCGGTCTCTGCTGCTTGCACACCACATACGGGATAGCCTCCCAGCGGTCGCTTAGCTTTCCCTTTCCTTGCCGCCGGTTATCCCTCACCAGGACCCTCTCACCTTGTAACAGGGGGGCATCTCGAGCAGTCCGATCATACAAACGTTTTTTCCTTTCTCCTGCCATCTGTATCTTCCTAGAAACTTGTTCGTACGCAAAGTGTAAGCGCTGGTGATGGCGCCCCACCCACTCCGTCACACTCACTTCTTCCCGGTCTGCTGCCACTCCCAGGACCAGGTCAGTGGGCATCCGTACGTGCCTGCCGAACATCAGGTAAGTAGGGGCATACCCCGTCGTGCTATGAACACTGTTGTTATATGCTTGCAAAAGGTTTGGTAAAGCACTCACCCAATCGCTCTGCTGTCGTTGATCTAAAGTCCCCAGTAGCCCCAATAGGGTCTGATTGAACCTCTCACAGCTTCCGTTCCCCTGGGGATGATACGACGTGGTGTGGGTTTTGGTACATCCATACAACTGGCATAACTCACGGATTACCTTGGATTCAAAATTTGCCCCCTGGTCGGAGTGCAGAAACTCGGGACATCCAAATGTCTGGAACACATTTCGCCATAGAGCTGTGGCGGTGGTGTTGGCTGTCTGATCGAGCGTCGGGACTGCCCAGGCGTATTTGGTAAATAGGTCAGTGATTACCAGAATATTTTGATATCGGTCCTGAGGGCGGCCCAGCGTCAGGAAGTCCATTGCCATTATGTGGAGGGGGGCTTTCGCGTGAATGGGTACCATCGGTGCTCGGGCCTCTCGTCTGGATTTAAACAGCATGCACCGGGGGCAAGCTTGAATTAAGTTGTGCACAGACGCCTCCAATCCCGGCCAATAGAAGAATCTACGCAGTAGGGATACGGTCCTCTCCTGTCCCTGGTGTCCCAACTGGTCATGATAGACTGAGACCAGTGCGTTTACCTGGTTGGCAGGCACCACGATCTGGCACACTTCCTCGCCCACTTTCGGATCGCGGGTCTTCCTACAGAGCACCCCCTCCTGTAGCTCCAGCTTCTCCCACTGTCCCAGTAACTTCTTCCCAGTCTCTGTCTGGGCTAGCCTTTCCGCCGGCGTGGGCCGTCGGCCCTGCTCTACCCACGTCTTCACCTGACTCACGTCCCGGTCCTGGGCCTGCCTCTCTATCCAACGGCGGGGGTCCCACCCCCAGCTCCCTGGTGCAGCTTCCTGCTGGCCTCCTGGCGCCTCCACGGCCCCTATCATGTAGCCCTCCTCACGGCTATTCTCCCTTCGATACCCCTGGCGTCTGGGGCTCTTTCCCTCGGGCAGTCTTGAGAGGACGTCTGCGTTCGTATGCTCTCGTCCAGGCCGATACTGCAGCTTGTAATCGAAGTTGGCCAGCTGAGCCACCCATCGCTGCTCCACGGCCCCCAGCTTCGCCGTCTGTAAATGTACTAGAGGGTTGTTATCGGTGATGACTGTTACCTTAGCTCCCCAAAGGTAGTCCTTGAATTTTTCGCTCAAGGCCCACTTCAGGGCCAGCAGTTCCAGCTTGAAGGAGCTGTAGTTCGCGTCGTTCCTCTCTGCCGGGTGGAGACTCCGGCTCGCATAAGCGATTACCCGCTCCGTTCCTTCTTGCCGTTGGGCCAATACTGCCCCCAGTCCCAGGTTGCTCGCGTCTGTATATAAGACAAAAGGTTCAGAAAAGTCAGCATACGCCAAGATGGGGGCCTGTAGCAACTCCTGCTTCAGCCTCTGAAAAGCCATCTCACAATCATTGTCCCAGTTAATAGAGGGCGATCCACGGCCCCGGCTTCGTCCCGTGCCAACCAGCAACTGGTTAAGGGGCTTAGCAATCTTCGAGAAATCCCTAATAAATCGCCTATAATATCCCACGAACCCCAGAAAGGATCGTACTTGCCTCACAGTCTTAGGCGCGTCCCAATCCTTCACTGCAGAGACTTTCTCGGGGTCCACGGCCACCCCCGCTGCGCTGACCACATGGCCCAGGAACTTCACTTCCCGCCGCAGCAAGTGGCATTTGTCCGGCTGCAACTTCAGCCCGTACCTTTCCATTGCTCGGAAGACTTCCTCTAGGTGCCGGAGGTGGGAATCGAAATCTGGGGAATACACAATCACATCATCCAAATATACCAACACTGACTCCATCAACTGACCTCCAAGACAGCGTTGCATCAAGCGTTGGAAGGTGGCCGGAGCGTTGCAGAGCCCGAAAGGCATCCGGTCCCATTCAAACAGTCCGAACGGGGTCGTGAAGGCGGTCTTCTCCCGGTCCGCCTCGGCTACTTGCACCTGCCAATATCCACTGGCCAGATCTAAGGTGGAATACCAGGCCGACTGCGTGAGGCTAGCAAGGGAGTCTTCGATTCGTGGTAAGGGGAAGGCGTCTTTCTTAGTTACCAAGTTCAGCTTGCGATAGTCCACACAGAACCTCCAAGCTCCTGTCTTCTTTTGTACGAGCACGATGGGGGCCGCCCAGGGACTACTACTCTCTCGAACAATGCCCCGGCCCAACATGCCCTGCAGGAGTGTACGTACTTCCGCATACAAGGTAGGTGGGATCGGTCGATATCTCTCCCTACTTGGCACTGCATCCCCAGTGGGGATGTGGTGTTCCACCACCCTGGTGCACCCGTAGTCCTCGTCGTGCCTCGCAAACACATGTTGCCACTTCTGAAGGAGTGCCTGCAGTTTCTCTGCCTGTACCTGTCCCAGGTCGTCCCCTTGCAGTGACTCACCCGCTAGGTGTTTTGGCACACCTCTCCCCTGGTTACTCGCTGGGGCATCCATTTGGGTCAGGGCCACCTCAATCACAGTGGGGCACACCTGACGAAAACTGACGTCCCTCTCTTCCCTCACCTGGTGGGGTGTGACCATCGTCAGCCGAGCCAGTCGTTGATGCCGGTATAACTGTACTGCATAGGGGTGCTCGTTTCGTACCCTTCCCGGGATTCTCCCCCGGTGGACCGCCGCTAGTCCCCGTGCTACCTCCACTTGTGGGCAATCTGTATGTGGCTCTACCAACACCCACTCCTCTGGGCTCGCTTCCCGAAGGGGCACTCTTGCCCATACGATAGCCTCACTCCTAGGGGGAATAGACAAAGCAAAACGACACATTACTCTTCCCACTTCCTCCCGATCTCTACGAACCTGGTTCAGTTGGACCCGACGGCAGTCGGCCATTACACGCTCCCACTTGGGTCTCTCAGTAGGTGAGATCCTCGGACCAGGCCTAGCCTGGAATATCTCCTCCCAGCATTCGGAGAGGACATTCATGCCCAATAGGGCTCGGTGGGCGCCCAAACACCTATCTTCAACAATGATCACACCTTTTTGGGGGACGACTACCCCATGCACCTCAAGATCCGTCAGGCGATAGCCAATGTAGGGGATTTCTAGGCCATTAGCGCCCTTCAACGTCAGCCAGGGGGCCTCCGCGCCTTGTGTTCCTCCCTGTCCGAATATCTCCTTGGAGAGGCTTTCTGCGAACATCGTTACCTGTGAGCCCGTGTCTACCAGGCACTGAATCCACTTGCCACACACTTTTACTTCTGCCACCGGGCTATGCCCGACCATCTGTTGCCTAGAGCTGTCCCTGCTTCCCGGGTCTTCTCGAGGGGTCCCGGCCACAAGACCCACTGTGGCCGGTCGTCCTAAAAACCCCCTTCAGATGCCCTGCGGGGCCCACACTGACGGCTATAATGTCCTGGCTCACCACACCAGTTGCAGATCGGCCGTCCCTGCTCATCCCATTCAAAACGGGGCCGAATATAGCGGTTTGGGCGTCCAGGTGGCTCTCGGCTCCTCTCCGAGTATACTCGCTCTCGGGGTGCCGGCCTTGGTTCCTCCCGCGCCCTACCTTGGCGCAACTCTCCCAACAGAGTTTCCGATAATTCTGACATCTGCTCCCGGACATCCTTCAAGAGTTCTGCTTTCAGAGCCTGCTTCCAATCCGTGCGTTCTGGTTGTGTTGGCACGCTCTCATTTACAGCCACGCATACTGGGGTCTCACTTACTTCAACCTCATCGCCCTCCAGAGCTAGCGCCTCCTTCCTTAGATCTTCAAATGTGAGGTCGGGGTCTCTCCGAAACTGGACCCTCAGGCTTTGTCTCACGGGGCCCTCTTTCATCCCCAGAAGGAACTGGTCGCGCAACAAAGTCTCTCCGTCGCCCAGCCCATGATCGCGGCGGGTCTGGAGCCGGGTGAACTGCTCACGCAGTCTCAGGGCAAACGCCCTAATGGGTTGTCGGGGGCCTTGTTTAATATTAAAAAATTGGGAACGGAGGATGGCTACAGGGGTGTGGTCACCATATTGCTCGGTGAGAAACTGGAATATAGTTTGGGCATTGGTTCGGACAGCTTCAGGGGCGGCCTGTACTTCTCGCCGCGCTTCTCCCTCTAGGGAGTTCAGCACGAACTGGAGCCGCTGGGCTACACTAAGGCCTTGTAGGTCGGCTAGATACTCTAACTGGGCCTTCCATTCCGTTAGCCGTACTCCCGACTCTGTCCCTCCATACTTTTGGACCCAAGGGCTGCCCATAAAGACAGGCACCGCACGGGGTTGGGCTGCGGGCCCCGCGTTGTCGGTCATTGGGCTAGTCTGGTTACTCAACTCGAGGTGGAACCCTGCCGACTACGCCAAAATCTGTCACAAAAATCTGGACACAAAGGCACAGTGAATCGATTTCCAATGGTTTCTCTCACCTCGTCGCTGACTACAGCTTCTGGTACGTTGGGCTTTCCTGAACGGCTTGATATCTCAGCGGTCACGCTGACTTCCTCTCTCTCTCCACAGATGACTGCTGGGACACAAAGGCACAATGAATCGGTTTCCACTGGTTTCTCTCACCTCATCGCTGACTACAGCTTTGGGTAGGTATGGCTCTCTTCACAGTTCGTTATCTCGACATTCACGCTGTCTCTCTCTCTCTCCACAGAATGTCTGCTGACCACCGCTTCGAGGTAGGTATGGCTCTCTGCACAGCCTTCACGACACACTCCTCTTCCTGTTGATTTGGCAGTTTTAACAGGTTATGTTTCATTTAACAGGGTGGCGGACTTACGATGGCTGGCTACGCGATGCGTCGACTGGACAGTGGTTTCCTAGGTGGCGCCGGGGGCCAAAAACCCTCTCGGCGAGCTCGTTGGTCTACAGAGGGGCGAGAACGTCACGCCGGCACACCGGGTCGAGCGCTGCCCTTTCCTCGAGACCCGTTGGTCGATCGAAAACTGGACCGGGGCGCCCTTTCGTCGAGACCTCGGGGCGGCGGATCTCCTTCGCCTCAAGCTCTGTGATGATCAACAGACACAGGTAAGGTAGCAATATTATAGGTAATACTCACACACCGTCAATAGCACAGTTCTTCACCGCCACTCCTAAACTCAAGTCCGCCGAGCGTTTGGCTGGGGAAATACTTCGAGATGCCACTCCGTGATTTTAAGACTGAAACACACTCACAGCATAATCATGTACAGGTCTTACTCTAGGACCGTTCTTTCCTCTTCGTCGTCTCAGGAGCGAGTGACTGGAGGCGGGGGTACGTCAGACAAGACAACAGCAACCCCACTGCAATACACAGCATTACACAGCACCACTTCAAGTGAAAATTTCTACATCCAAGACTCACCCACCACTCAGTGCACACAATAGACGCCCGTCTTCCTTTACTTC
Source organism: Misgurnus anguillicaudatus (assembly GCF_027580225.2). Taxonomy (NCBI): domain Eukaryota; kingdom Metazoa; phylum Chordata; class Actinopteri; order Cypriniformes; family Cobitidae; genus Misgurnus; species Misgurnus anguillicaudatus. The sequence goes on along the minus strand of NC_073360.2, from coordinate 13,735,006 downwards.
GCTCTGGACGAGAATATGGAGATGGTAACACAGCCTAGTATTTGTTTTCGTCACTGGAGTTGTTTCCACACAAAGACCCTTCGGCTCACCCACCGCGCTGGCTCAGGGATAGGGCCGTCCACTCTCTTTCGGAACACTCAGAGAGACATACAGGTCAGATACATGCACAACACTTTCATAAGAAGGTTCCGTTACTCACAACTGCTGTACTTTCTCCGTCCTAGGTTGCCTTCACGCTGTAATAATTCCAGATGCACAGACAGGGCGTTTTCCAGCCACCAACAACACTTTTCCACAGACGTATACTCACAACGGTGGGTCTTTCCTTCGTTTCTTTCATCCAAGGTCAGTATTCGTTTAATCCTTCTACCTATAAGGTCTTCAGTATCTTCCTCAATGTAAGTCTATAATCCAAACGAGAGAGAGAGCAATACAGCAATCCAGAATAGCGTACCCGGTGAGCCCAACTCAGCACTCGATACACACCACCAACAGGGATAATAAGCACCCAGACTGTGGTTCAAACTGCTCTAAAATACTCTCCTGAGTGTCGTCCTCGTCCAATCACCCGGCGCTCCTCTTAATAACCCCCAGCTGTATGTAATTCGGCTGATTACAGCGTCCGCGACGCTATCGGATGTCCGGTGTTTTCTCTTACCGGCCCGGGCGGAAACATCCGGGCGGAACCAAACTTGCCCAATTTTTGGTTCCGCCTAAAAGATCGTCACTCCTGTGACATCCTCCCCCGCCAATGCATTCTAGTCCCTGGAATGCCTCGGTGTTGTCCACTCACCGTACCGGGTAGGGGGGCGTCCTCGACTCTCCCGTTGGGAACGTCTCACGGGTGAATCGGGTTCGACTGGCTCGGGTACTACCTCTGGTTGCATCTGGGCCGCCGGGGGTTCAACCGGCTCAGGTACCAACTCAGGCGGTATCTGGGCCACTGGGGGTTCAGCTGGCTCGGGTGCTATTTCTGGCTGCCTCTGGGCGGCCGGGGGTAGCGCCGCCACAGGTCGACCTGGTACCACAGCCCATCCTTCCATCCAGGGGGCCGCCGGTACTGGCTCTGTGGGCCCCTCTATCACAGCCTCGGGGTAATTCGGACAGGGGCGGAGCATGTTCCGATGTACTACGCGTTCGGGGCCAGGTTTTCCCTCGGGCCGGATGGTGTACACCGGTTGTCCCGGTCTCTGCTGCTTGCACACCACATACGGGATAGCCTCCCAGCGGTCGCTTAGCTTTCCCTTTCCTTGCCGCCGGTTATCCCTCACCAGGACCCTCTCACCTGGTAACAGGGGGGCATCTCGAGCAGTCCGATCATACAAACGTTTTTTCCTTTCTCCTGCCATCTGTATCTTCCTAGAAACTTGTTCGTACGCAAAGTGTAAGCGCTGGTGATGGCGCCCCACCCACTCCGTCACACTCACTTCTTCCCGGTCTGCTGCCACTCCCAGGACCAGGTCAGTGGGCATCCGTACGTGCCTGCCGAACATCAGGTAAGTAGGGGCATACCCCGTCGTGCTATGAACACTGTTGTTATATGCTTGCAAAAGGTTTGGTAAAGCACTCACCCAATCGCTCTGCTGTCGTTGATCTAAAGTCCCCAGTAGCCCCAATAGGGTCTGATTGAACCTCTCACAGCTTCCGTTCCCCTGGGGATGATACGACGTGGTGTGGGTTTTGGTACATCCATACAACTGGCATAACTCACGGATTACCTTGGATTCAAAATTTGCCCCCTGGTCGGAGTGCAGAAACTCGGGACATCCAAATGTCTGGAACACATTTCGCCATAGAGCTGTGGCGGTGGTGTTGGCTGTCTGATCGAGCGTCGGGACTGCCCAGGCGTATTTGGTAAATAGGTCAGTGATTACCAGAATATTTTGATATCGGTCCTGAGGGCGGCCCAGCGTCAGGAAGTCCATTGCCATTATGTGGAGGGGGGCTTTCGCGTGAATGGGTACCATCGGTGCTCGGGCCTCTCGTCTGGATTTAAACAGCATGCACCGGGGGCAAGCTTGAATTAAGTTGTGCACAGACGCCTCCAATCCCGGCCAATAGAAGAATCTACGCAGTAGGGATACGGTCCTCTCCTGTCCCTGGTGTCCCAACTGGTCATGATAGACTGAGACCAGTGCGCTTACCTGGTTGGCAGGCACCACGATCTGGCACACTTCCTCGCCCACTTTCGGATCGCGGGTCTTCCTACAGAGCACCCCCTCCTGTAGCTCCAGCTTCTCCCACTGTCCCAGTAACTTCTTCCCAGTCTCTGTCTGGGCTAGCCTTTCCGCCGGCGTGGGCCGTCGGCCCGGCGCTACCCACGTCTTCACCTGACACACCTCCCGGTCCTGGGCCTGCCTCTCTCTCCAACGGCGGGGGTCCCACCCCCAGCTCCCTGGTGCAGCTTCCTGCTGGCCTCCTGGCGCCTCCACGGCCCCTATCATGTAGCCCTCCTCACGGCTATTCTCCCTTCGATACCCCCGGTGTCTGGGGCTCTTTCCCTCGGGCAGTCTTGAGAGGACGTCTGCGTTCGTATGCTCTCGTCCAGGCCGATACTGCAGCTTGTAATCGAAGTTGGCCAGCTGAGCCACCCATCGCTGCTCCACGGCCCCCAGCTTCGCCGTCTGTAAATGTACTAGAGGGTTGTTATCGGTGATGACTGTTACCTTAGCTCCCCAAAGGTAGTCCTTGAATTTTTCGCTCAAGGCCCACTTCAGGGCCAGCAGTTCCAGCTTGAAGGAGCTGTAGTTCGCGTCGTTCCTCTCTGCCGGGTGGAGACTCCGGCTCGCATAAGCGATTACCCGCTCCGTTCCTTCTTGCCGTTGGGCCAATACTGCCCCCAGTCCCAGGTTGCTCGCGTCTGTATATAAGACAAAAGGTTCAGAAAAGTCAGCATACGCCAAGATGGGGGCCTGTAGCAACTCCTGCTTCAGCCTCTGAAAAGCCATCTCACAATCATTGTCCCAGTTAATAGAGGGCGATCCACGGCCCCGGCTTCGTCCCGTGCCAACCAGCAACTGGTTAAGGGGCTTAGCAATCTTCGAGAAATCCCTAATAAATCGCCTATAATATCCCACGAACCCCAGAAAGGATCGTACTTGCCTCACAGTCTTAGGCGCGTCCCAATCCTTCACTGCAGAGACTTTCTCGGGGTCCACGGCCACCCCCGCTGCGCTGACCACATGGCCCAGGAACTTCACTTCCCGCCGCAGCAAGTGGCATTTGTCCGGCTGCAACTTCAGCCCGTACCTTTCCATTGCTCGGAAGACTTCCTCTAGGTGCCGGAGGTGGGAATCGAAATCTGGGGAATACACAATCACATCATCCAAATATACCAACACTGACTCCATCAACTGACCTCCAAGACAGCGTTGCATCAAGCGTTGGAAGGTGGCCGGAGCGTTGCAGAGCCCGAAAGGCATCCGGTCCCATTCAAACAGTCCGAACGGGGTCGTGAAGGCGGTCTTCTCCCGGTCCGCCTCGGCTACTTGCACCTGCCAATATCCACTGGCCAGATCTAAGGTGGAATACCAGGCCGACTGCGTGAGGCTAGCAAGGGAGTCTTCGATTCGTGGTAAGGGGAAGGCGTCTTTCTTAGTTACCAAGTTCAGCTTGCGATAGTCCACACAGAACCTCCAAGCTCCTGTCTTCTTTTGTACGAGCACGATGGGGGCCGCCCAGGGACTACTACTCTCTCGAACAATGCCCCGGCCCAACATGCCCTGCAGGAGTGTACGTACTTCCGCATACAAGGTAGGTGGGATCGGTCGATATCTCTCCCTACTTGGCACTGCATCCCCAGTGGGGATGTGGTGTTCCACCACCCTGGTGCACCCGTAGTCCTCGTCGTGCCTCGCAAACACATGTTGCCACTTCTGAAGGAGTGCCTGCAGTTTCTCTGCCTGTACCTGTCCCAGGTCGTCCCCTTGCAGTGACTCACCCGCTAGGTGTTTTGGCACACCTCTCCCCTGGTTACTCGCTGGGGCATCCATTTGGGTCAGGGCCACCTCAATCACAGTGGGGCACACCTGACGAAAACTGACGTCCCTCTCTTCCCTCACCTGGTGGGGTGTGACCATCGTCAGCCGAGCCAGTCGTTGATGCCGGTATAACTGTACTGCATAGGGGTGCTCGTTTCGTACCCTTCCCGGGATTCTCCCCCGGTGGACCGCCGCTAGTCCCCGTGCTACCTCCACTTGTGGGCAATCTGTATGTGGCTCTACCAACACCCACTCCTCTGGGCTCGCTTCCCGAAGGGGCACTCTTGCCCATACGATAGCCTCACTCCTAGGGGGAATAGACAAAGCAAAACGACACATTACTCTTCCCACTTCCTCCCGATCTCTACGAACCTGGTTCAGTTGGACCCGACGGCAGTCGGCCATTACACGCTCCCACTTGGGTCTCTCAGTAGGTGAGATCCTCGGACCAGGCCTAGCCTGGAATATCTCCTCCCAGCATTCGGAGAGGACATTCATGCCCAATAGGGCTCGGTGGGCGCCCAAACACCTATCTTCAACAATGATCACACCTTTTTGGGGGACGACTACCCCATGCACCTCAAGATCCGTCAGGCGATAGCCAATGTAGGGGATTTCTAGGCCATTAGCACCCTTCAACGTCAGCCAGGGGGCCTCCGCGCCTTGTGTTCCTCCCTGTCCGAATATCTCCTTGGAGAGGCTTTCTGCGAACATCGTTACCTGTGAGCCCGTGTCTACCAGGCACTGAATCCACTTGCCACACACTTTTACTTCTGCCACCGGGCTATGCCCGACCATCTGTTGCCTAGAGCTGTCCCTGCTTCCCGGGTCTTCTCGAGGGGTCCCGGCCACACGACCCACTGTGGCCGGTCGTCCTAAAAACCCCCCTCAGATGCCCTGCGGGGCCCACACTGACGGCTATAATGTCCTGGCTCACCACACCGGTTGCAGATCGGCCGTCCCTGCTCATCCCATTCAAAACGGGGCCGAATATAGCGGTTTGGGCGTCCAGGTGGCTCTCGGCTCCTCTCCGAGTATACTCGCTCTCGGGGTGCCGGCCTTGGTTCCTCCCGCGCCCTACCTTGGCGCAGCTCTCCCAACAGAGTTTTAGATAATTCTGACATCTGCTCTCGGACATCCTTCAAGAGTTCTGCTTTCAGAGCCTGCTTCCAATCCGTGCGTTCTGGTTGTGTTGGCACGCTCTCATTTACAGCCACGCATACTGGGGTCTCACTTACTTCAACCTCATCGCCCTCCAGAGCTAGCGCCTCCTTCCTTAGATCTTCAAATGTGAGGTCGGGGTCTCTCCGAAACTGGACCCTCAGGCTTTGTCTCACGGGGCCCTCTTTCATCCCCAGAAGGAACTGGTCGCGCAACAAAGTCTCTCCGTCGCCCAGCCCATGATCGCGGCGGGTCTGGAGCCGGGTGAACTGCTCACGCAGTCTCAGGGCAAACGCCCTAATGGGTTGTCGGGGGCCTTGTTTAATATTAAAAAATTGGGAACGGAGGACGGCTACAGGGGTGTGGTCACCATATTGCTCGGTGAGAAACTGGAATATAGTTTGGGCATTGGTTCGGACAGCTTCAGGGGCGGCCTGTACTTCTCGCCGCGCTTCTCCCTCTAGGGAGTTCAGCACGAACTGGAGCCGCTGGGCTACACTAAGGCCTTGTAGGTCGGCTAGATACTCTAACTGGGCCTTCCATTCCGTTAGCCGTACTCCCGACTCTGTCCCTCCATACTTTTGGACCCAAGGGCTGCCCATAAAGACAGGCACCGCACGGGGTTGGGCTGCGGGCCCCGCGTTGTCGGTCATTGGGCTAGTCTGGTTACTCAACTCGAGGTGGAACCCTGCCGACTACGCCAAAATCTGTCACAAAAATCTGGACACAAAGGCACAGTGAATCGATTTCCAATGGTTTCTCTCACCTCGTCGCTGACTACAGCTTCTGGTACGTTGGGCTTTCCTGAACGGCTTGATATCTCAGCGGTCACGCTGACTTCCTCTCTCTCTCCACAGATGACTGCTGGGACACAAAGGCACAATGAATCGGTTTCCACTGGTTTCTCTCACCTCATCGCTGACTACAGCTTTGGGTAGGTATGGCTCTCTTCACAGTTCGTTATCTCGACATTCACGCTGTCTCTCTCTCTCTCCACAGAATGTCTGCTGACCACCGCTTCGAGGTAGGTATGGCTCTCTGCACAGCCTTCACGACACACTCCTCTTCCTGTTGATTTGGCAGTTTTAACAGGTTATGTTTCATTTAACAGGGTGGCGGACTTACGATGGCTGGCTACGCGATGCGTCGACTGGACAGTGGTTTCCTAGGTGGCGCCGGGGGCCAAAAACCCTCTCGGCGAGCTCGTTGGTCTACAGAGGGGCGAGAACGTCACGCCGGCACACCGGGTCGAGCGCTGCCCTTTCCTCAAGACCCGTTGGTCGATCGAAAACTGGACCGGGGCGCCCTTTCGTCGAGACCTCGGGGCGGCGGATCTCCTTCGCCTCAAGCTCTGTGATGATCAACAGACACAGGTAAGGTAGCAATATTATAGGTAATACTCACACACCGTCAATAGCACAGTTCATCACCGCCACTCCTAAACTCAAGTCCGCCGAGCGTTTGGCTGGGGAAATACTTCGAGATGCCACTCCGTGATTTTAAGACTGAAACACACTCACAGCATAATCATGTACAGGTCTTACTCTAGGACCGTTCTTTCCTCTTCGTCGTCTCAGGAGCGAGTGACTGGAGGCGGGGGTACGTCAGACAAGACAACAGCAATCCCACTGCAATACACAGCATTACACAGCACCACTTCAAGTGAAAATTTCTACATACAAAACTCACCCACCACTCAGTGCACACAATAGACGCCCGTCTTCCTTTACTTCGCTCTGGACGAGAATATGGAGATGGTAACACAGCCTAGTATTTGTTTTCGTCGCTGGAGTTGGTTTCCTCACAAAGACCCTTCGGCTCACCCACCACACTAGCTCAGGGGTAGGGCCTTCCACTCTCTTTCGGAACACTCAGAGAGACATACAGGTCAGATCCATGCACAACACTTTCACAAGAAGGTTCTGTTACTCACAACTGCTGTAATTTCTTCGTCCTAGGTTGCCTTCACGCTGTAGTAATTCCAGATGCACAGACAGGGCGTTTTCCAGCCACCAACAACACTTTTCCACAGACGTATACTCACAACGGTGCGTCTTGCCTTCGTTTCTTTCATCCAAGGTCAGTATTCGTTTAATCCTTCTACCTATAAGGTCTTCAGTATCTTCCTCAATGTAAGTCTATAATCCAAACGAGAGAGAGAGCAATACAGCAATCCAGAATAGCGTACCCGGTGAGCCCAACTCAGCACTCGATACACACCACCAACAGGGATAATAAGCACCCAGACTGTGGTTCAAACTGCTCTAAAATACTCTCCTGAGTGTCGTCCTCGTCCAATCACCCGGCGCTCCTCTTAATAACTCTCAGCTGTATGTAATTCGGCTGATTACAGCGTTCGCGACGCTACCGGATGTCCGGTGTCTTCTCTTACCGGCCCGGGCGGAAACATCCGGGCGGAACCAAACTTGCCCAATTTTTGGTTCCGCCTAAAAGATCGTCACTCCTGTGACACACACACATATGTTATGTTAACACAAACTTTTATTTTTGATGAGATTAATCGCGATTAATCTTTTGACAGCCCTACTTTAAAGCCATAAATGTTTATAAAACAATTTCTAACTTTACAAATGCTGATCTTATCTGAAGCATATGCCTTGAAATGTAACCACACAAGCTGCTGACAGCTAGAGGGTAAACGTAACTATAGGTCACAATAAGTTGCTTGCACAAATGACCTAAGAGGCCTTTTATTTTGAAGGACAGTCTCAAAAATACACATACTCTGCTGAAAGGACCAGCATGGTCATCAGTATATGTTGTGTTTTGGATGAATGGGATGCTAGTTTGCAACAAACTGCACACTTGTCTAAATTTGGTCTTTTCAATATGATATACGTAAACATTTACTCAAATGATATAGAAATTACAGTAAAATTGTCATTGCTTCCAGAACTAGTGGCACATTTCTCACCAATTTAGATTTCTCAGCAAAATTACCAGGCCAAAATACCAAAAACGATTTCTCTGTCAGCCGGCTCAGATGCTTTAAAGTTTAGATTGCTCTGGTGATGACAGAAATAGACCAATGAAAGTAAAAAGTGAATTAAATGTGAAGACCAGAACTTTTGTTTAAATGTATCAGGTTCCATGGTCACATCGTCACAGAGATAACATATAATTTTTTTTCTTTATCTTTATGCCTGATGTGAAAACCAGCTACTGTAGGCTATCCAGATCATGCTACATGCATGATCCTCAACATATGAGGCTAAATATATTCAAAAATATCGAAAGGGTTATGAGGTATAGTACGTCCCAAGAAGCAATTTTGTGTTTAAAAGACATCCATAGTTGTCCAAACACAGCCCGTCTAGGCTAAAACAATGCAAAATTACAGTGAAAATTTAATAGACGTCCATCCATAGCCCAAAAATAAATGAAATGAAATAGATACATAAATGAAATCACTGTAGACCTTGATGATGGAATATCATACATCTAATAAGTTATTTTGGCAAAAATGACATGTAACCAAATCCAATTTTATTTTGGTTAGATGTGGGTTACTCATAGCTGGACTATATTGGGTCTTTAGTTAAACTAAATTGTGAAATGATATCACAATTTAGCTTGCTGGGGTTGCCTTCTGTAAAACATAAATTGCTTGGTAAAACAGTTTTGAAAATTTTAAGATGGAAATATTTATAAAGATAGAAATCAATATCTCTTACGGACGTGTGATCCAAGAGTTTCAGTTATGCCCTAAGGACAGAGCTGACACAATCCAGCTGAGAAATATGAGGCTGTTTCTGCTTATTTCCACTTCATCTGATGAACGACGCACTACTTGTTTACACATTCAGCAAATTGTGCCTCATATGTCGCAACATAGTCTGAAGGGAGAGACAATTTATCCTGGTACTGTATATTTGTGCTTGTTTGTAGATGGTCCTTTAACTTTTACCCTGCACCTTTGAAAAATCCTTCATTCTGTCTTACTGGTGTCATGGTTTTGCTGCCATGGAAACACAAATCGGTTTAGCACTAACAAAAAACAAACAGTCTCAAACTGACGCCCAAGGACATAGAATATGCATTATATGTAGATAAAGCCTTGAAAATATATATGGATACCAGCATAAGAAAATAACTGACAAAATAAGATTTCTTTTTAGGCTGATTCTGAAAACGAACTTGGAATATATTAAATCTTAGATTTATATCATAAAAATTGTAGTGTAACCATGTTTGTATAGATTTAAACATTATTATACTACGGGTCCATTGAATGCTTGAATCTGATTGGCTGATGAACGTTCTGAGGTGTGAAATTATTTTCTGGGAAACACACGGCGAACGTAGTTCCAGGCAGCTCTCTTGACCGCATTACAGTTCCATATCACTTCACATAATTAACTGTAATAACGGACTAACAAAAACAACATGACAGACGATTTTCCGAGGCAATAACAGCACTGTTTAGAGACGCACAGATGTATCTCTCTCGCTCACCCTCTCTCTCTCTCTGTGTATCTGTCGCTCTCACTCTCTTTCTAATAACTTCATTAATAACTGAATTAGAATGCTATTAACGGCTCAACCCTCCATTGCCAGCTTTAAAATGACGTTTTGGAACAACCAAAAGAGCCGTTGTATGAGACGCGGAAGAAATAGTCCTACTCACAATAGCGATTTAAGTACAAAACCCGGACAGATCCCTTTAAATATATCATGTGATCGATGTCTTGAGGTGTGGTAACCATAGTGTAAGCGGAATAATTGACTCCGGGCCATTGAATTATTAAAAAATAACCTCGGGTGTGCATTATTTTTCTAATAATTCAATGGCCCGTCATCAATTATGCCTTACTTAATCAACTCTATCCTCTGCAGGGCTGTTTGTCAAATGATGCTATTAATGTGATGGATAGATATTTTCTCGACTTAAAAAAATAAGATCAGAAGAATTTCTGCTAAAAGATACAAATAGTTTAAAAGGGATTATTTAAACACAACATATAAATGCGATGTAAAAGTGTTTAGGGCTGTGCACAGGGGGGTGGCCCGGTGGCTAGAGCCACTACCTTCTGCCTTCATCGGCTGAGGTGCCCTTTTCATCAACCGCCCCTTAAAGTGTTCTGTTAATGCTTTGCTAACGATCCACTGATTCCACTAATCCACTTTGTCTTTTCTTATGTCAAGACCTAACTTTGATCGACAAAAGGATCCAACGTTGATTCGACGTTAAGATCCAACGCTACGTCAAATCCAATGTTGATCTAATGTCAAGATCCAATGTTGATCTGACGTCAAAATCCAACGTTGATCCTACATCAAATCCAACGTTGATCTAATGTCAAGATCCAACACTGATCCGACGTAAAGATCCGACGTTGATTCGACGTCAAATCCAACGTTGATCCGACGTAAAGATCCAACGTTGATCCGACGTAAAGATCCAACGTTGATCTGACGTCAAGATCCAACGTTTATCCGACGTCAAGTTCCAACGTTGATCCGACGTCAAGATCCAACGTTGATCTTACGTCAAGATCCAACGTTGATCCGACGTCAAGATCCAACGTTGATCTTACGTCAAGATCCAACGTTGATCCGACGTCAAATCCAACGTTGATCCGACGTCAAGTTCCAACGTTGATCCGACGTCAAGATCCAACATTGATCCGACGTCAAGTTGTGACGCCAATTGGGATGTATTTAACCTATTCTGGGTTGTATTATTCCATTGTTGAGTCAAATATAAACATTTTTCTGGGTTAATTTAACCCAACAACTGGGTTTGTTCCTTTTTTACCCAATGCTGGGTCTAAAATCACCCCACAGGGTTAATACATTTTTGTATTAAATTTGTATGTTTTTAAATAATTTCTTTATAACTTTAAATCATTTATGGTGCAGAAAACACAGATGCATTAGGTTTTATAGAAGGAAAGAAAATGATTGACATTTAAAAAATAATTGTGTATGGTTTGAACCAACACATATTGTAGCTCCAAATATAACCTGAATAAGCAGCTCCGCATTTGTAATTAGCTTTGAGTCCCAGTGCAGTGAATTTGACATGTTTGATTATATATTGCAGTCAAACAGCAGGAGCTTGAGGCCGTCCTGTTTGATCCCAGCCACACTGAAGGCTGTCAGTAGTAAAATGGTAAAACTCCAGGGGTGAATGTAATAAGGTCATAAACTCTGTTGTTGGCAAGCATTGTCTTTCCAACTGTGTCTATTTGTAAATCAGCTGTACTAGTTTGACTTTGGCATTTATTGTGGGTTTGTTTCAGTCTGGAGAAATATTTTATTCGAGAGAAAGTGGTGGTACTGTATAAAGATCTGATCTAAATAGCTCAACTATGACAAATGAATGCAATACAGTAAATATTTTTCTTCATATTTATAATAAATTGCTTATGACACAGGTTTTCTAAGAATAGTGGCACATTAAAAAATGGACACACAGCAGATCTCAGATAAGAAACCTAAATCTTTTCATTTCTAAGTTGGGATGAAAATAGGCAAACTCAAAAACCCTAAACTACATCAATGACAGTTAACTTTCACTGGAGTCTGCATAAACAATGTCCTGTTTCTCAATATGAATTCAGTGACAACACAGAAGAAACACATGGATATTTCATATTATTACATTAAAATGTAATCATTATTAAACATCGGCTGTCAGTTAAGTTAAATAAGAGATTTTGACCTAATAATTAATTACAATAGTTCAGGATTTGAACGTGTGACATTTTTATGGAAAGTCGCAACAACAGAAGGACAAATGTGTCTCTATCCAAACGTACTCCTTAAGTGGAAATATACAGCATATCAATATTTGTATTGGCTTTTATATCTGAAAGGGGGAAACTAAATTCTGTTATACTTTTTGTTTTATATCTTTGTTGTGTGTACAGAACTTTAGGATACACTAGATATAGGGGTGGGCGATATGACCAAAATCTTCTATCACGATAGGATTTATTTTATATCATGATAACGATATGTATCACGGTAACTTAAATACGTGTACAAACCATACGTTTTTGTGACCAAGCACACAGAACCGAGACGTGGGCGCATAACCTCGATAGATAAAATAAAATCTCTACCGGTTGCAGATGTATTTGACTTCCTTTCTTCAGTCGAATGAATAATTTTGTATTAAAATTATTAAAATGCAATCATAACTAACTTCTTATATGGGGCTGAACATCATGAAGCTCCAAAAAGCTTCCAGTGGGTTAATATATGTCTTAAGTGAAACGATACTTTGTGAGATGCTACATATTAAAATAAACATACAAATCAGTGCAGTAAGTCTAATATGGCGGCATGTCAGTAACGTCAATCGAGATGGGTCTAGCGTTTTCATGACTAGCTGTCATATGAAGAACTAATGAGATTCAATATCACATACAACCAGGATTGAGGGTGAGTATAGATTGAGAGAATTTTCATATTTGGGTGAACTATTCCTTTAATGTCACAGTATTGATAATGCCATAGGGCAAGAAAAACATTGACATAGAAATGAGTCAGTATTAGAGGAAAATGTTCAGCTGCCAAACCACCACAATGCCAAAAAACACAATTTGATCATGTACATTACTGTAAGTTTCAATGACCCGTGCTATAAATACATATATACGGACTGTCATTCCTGCCAAACACATTTTAAATAAAATAGATGTAAACTTGCAAACAAATGAGATTTTGGTATTTTGTTTTTACTAGGTCTGTGAGATAAAATCAGTTTGACTCATCTTTCTCTGAAAGCTTTTTTCTTTAACTTATAAAAACAAGTTAAAAAATGTTTGAAGTTATGTCAACTTCAACAGGTCAAAACTTAAAAAATAGGTTGAATTTACTTGCAAAACCAATAATGCATTTTTTTACAGTGTACAGTTACCAGGGCTTATATCAAAAGGTCTCTGTACATTACAGATGTGACACTCAGCATTATATCTTTGTAAATATAAATTAGCTAAATATCTGTCTTGATGATTAATGCTCTTAAAGTATAGTTACTATTAAGATTGCATATACAGTACATGTCATGTAGGCCTGTGACATTTTTTTCTAACTGGGCGTTCACACCAGACATGGTAGAGGCGGCAAGCGTGAGTGATTTACATGGTAAGTCAATGCAAAGACACGAATAGGCATCCTGCGGCGTGGAAACGCGCAAGTTGAAAATTCTGAACTTTGACGGATTTCCACACTGTTAACCAATCAGGATCTTGCTGTAGTAGTGACGTGATTACAGGAAGCGAGCGGAGTCTCAACTGAGTCGCAGAAGCCCCTCCCATGGCGTAATTTCGCGTGAATGGCTCGAATGACTAGAATTTTATGCACAAATGAAGCGAGTAAACTCATAATGTTCAAGCGTCCAACTACGCACAAATAGCGTTTTTTTTGCCGCCTCTACGGTGGCTGGTGTGAATGCACCATAATACTACAATGAATGTAGTTGCAATTCAAATTAATAAAACAAAATCTATTTTGAAAACTACAAGTACACGCAATGTGCAGAAAGTGATACAAAATACTAACGATCTACTATGTACACTATTTATCTTGTAGATATAATATTTCCATATACTGTCATTAAAATACGCCCTTACATAAACCCCACAATTTTTGCATATTCACAATGGATGTTAAACAATAACTTACACATTTTGTGTAATGACAAACTAAGTCTAAGTAACTTAGAGCACGTTTATACAAATAAAAAAACCCATTATTAAACAGGTTCAAAGTTACGGACTTGTGAACTAACCCCCCATTGATTTTACTTTTCTTTCTAGATCTACAGTATAGTGAATCTTGCTGTAACTGCGAGGACAAAAATAGCTGATAGTATTCCGAGTATAATTTGTCTGAGGTGCGTATGAGAGTTATTTCAAAGTAAAAGTGAGGCATGGGATTACTGTTCTGGGAAGCTATAATGAGAACAATTCAACAAAAATGAAGCCAATTTTTATTTACAGATCACTTTCACAAAACTTGCACAGTTTGTAGCCTACTGATGTTATTATTCAAACAATCAATGAGTATTCAGTATTTAGAAATGTGAATTCAAAGTATGGGTGCTGAGTCAAAACATTTACATAAAAGTTGAAGTAACCTGCCATAAACATACCAGTGTAAAAGTAAAATATTACCATGTTACAATTTTTCGAGCTCAATGTTAAAGGGGACATTGGTGTCCTCAGAGTACATATGTGAAGATTTAGCTCAAAATAACATATAAATAATTTATTATAGCATGTTAAGATTGCCACTTTGTAGGTGTGATCAAAAATGTGCCGTTTTTAAATGAAAATGAGCTGATCGCTTCACTAAATGGCAGTGCCGTGGTTGGATGGGGCGGTATTATCCCCTTCTGACATCACAAGGGGAGCCACATTTCAATTAGCTATTTTTTCACATGCTTGCAGAGAATGGTTTACCAAAAATCAGTTACTGGGTTGATCTTTTTCACATTTTCTAGGATGATAGAAGCACTGGGGACCCAATTATAGCACTTAAACATGGAAAAAGTCTGATTTCATTATATGTCCCCATTTAAAGGCATAGTTCACTCAAAAATCAAAATGATGTCATTTACTTGTTCTAAATCTGTATAAATTTCTTTGTTCTGCTGAACACAAATAACGATATTTCGAGCAATGTTTGTAACCAAAATTTTTTGAGCACCATTGACTTTCATAGTATTTGAATGGTGCTTTCCTGCTTGATGGCAAATATCTTCCTTTGTGTTCAGCAGAACAAAGTAATTTGTCGAACTACCCCTTTCAGATGTTTACATTTTAAAATAGTTTACACACAAAATTTGGTTTACACATCCACAAAACATTTGTAAGATGAACGGATTATTCATGTGCTTTAAACATCTTGTATTTGAAGATCAAATTTAACCATAAATTACAGACATAACCAACAATGAAATTTCTAGTGTTCCTTATTAGTGCTAGTAAAAAGTAATCTATCTCTATATGACCTGCATATGGTCTGTGTTTATGACATTAAATAAATTATGTGCATCTGGTCTTTTACAGAAAGAAGGTAAACCAAAAAAGCAATTTACAATCTCATTGTCTGATTATTGCAAAGCATCTGAAAGTTACAGTGCTGTGAGCTCAAAAAAAATGTAATATACCTAAATAATTAATTTCATAGAAACGAAGAAAGTAATGTTTATATGGGCAATTTTAAAGAAGTACTGTGCCGTATATTATAACAGTCATGATGAGTAAACAACAGGAAGCAATCCTCTTACTTCAAAGGCACTCAATGACCTCTTGTCAAACCGTCCAAAGAAAAACACAGCTTTTGCTTGAGATATTCCGGGTACACTCCCAAAAACAATAACACCTGCTGCCCGCATGACGTTTGAAGTTCAACATTTGACATTTTGACTCGATCAGACCTTCTAAAATGCTGAATGGTCAAAGAAGCACCTCTTCAAAACCAGATCTGTTACAGAACTCCCACATTTGGAGACTTACTCAGAGTTCAAGGTAAAATCCATGTGTTTTTGAGGCTAACAGTAAACTCAGTCTTTCATCCATCTGCATCTTTTATCTTTCCTTTCAAACATGTTTTGAGCCTCTACGGATATTGAAGTGTACTTCACCAGCTGTTTCCACCCATCCACCACCATCATCAAACAAGACTTCAGGGGCCAAACCTGTTGGATATCTGAGATGAATATGAAAATATATCATCACATGTTTTACACGCAGAATGTATTTTTTATATATTTATTTTTAATATATATATACCCTGAAACAATAAGGATTTGAGAGGTATCTAGTGCTCTATCACCTTGAGAGTCTGCAACCCATGAAGGAACATTTAGAAGCCATTAGATTTCCCATTTTCCCGTCATGTCCCTTTGGCAGGTTGATCACCGCAGGCATGTTTTCTAAACTCACGGTACACAGACATTTCAAGTCACTGGAGCCTGTCAGACGTTCAGCCAGACTTACTCAAAAATTACATCAGGAGGTGTAGCTGTAAGAGAAAGAAAATATAGGAAATGTAGAGATTGTGGAGACAGCAATATGGTTTAAGCGTTATAATGAGATTCGGCTAATCCTTTTTTTGCTTTCACACTGCAATGTCATCAAGCCAACCTCATAATTTCCACCTCAGAAACATACATTTAGACGTTATATTTTGTGATATATCTATCTTCAAACATTCACTTGAGCACATACAACCTATGTCACAAGACTGCATGTTGTTATTAAGTAATGTCCTTCATTAACCTAAAATAAATGGTCAGATTGAAGCCTTTTCAACTATATCCCTCAGTGGGATAATTCAAGGGTGGTTTATCTAATGTCATGAGACTTCAGTGTTGTGAGAAACAGCTTATTATTGAGTCTAGACCTTTGCGATAAGCCCAGTTTGAGTAATGATACATCCACACGCACTTCATCACACAGTTCATTAACTGTACACTACCAGTCACACATCTGAACACACTTGACTGACTTTGTTTCTTTAAAAACTTTTTTATCTAACGGTTGCAATTACATGCTTGACTTTATAAATATTTATATAACTTTTGGCAAGGTTTGCTTTTTATTTTTTATTTATTTATTGATTTACAGAGCATTACTGTAATATAAAACATCACAGGATGCACCTAAAGAAGTTTGCTGAGAGTGCGGACGGCTTTTCAATAAAAATACGTACAATATTTCAGCTCAGCTGGTATAGCACTGCTTTCGCAGCACAAAGGCTGTGGATTCGAATTCCCAGGAAACACATGTGTGAATCTCATTTCAAAAAAGCGTCCGTCAAATGCATGCATATAAATATAACAGTAGTATAAACATATGTGCAATAAATGAATCTAAAATATAACATTTTAAAGAAAACTATTTAATAGTAATTCTCATGCTGACCAAAATGGTCAAAATATGTACCTCAGCTATCACTGGGGCGGTTCCCTAAAGAGTCCATATTAGTACATCAGAGGTACATATTGGTACTAAATTTATATACACCCACCTAAAGGATTATTAGGAACACTATACTAATATTGTGTTTGACCCCCTTTCGCCTTCAGAACTGCCTTAATTCTACATGGCATTGATTCAACAAGGTGCTGAAAGCATTCTTTAGCAATGTTGGCCCATATTGATAGGATAGCATCTTGCAGTTGATGGAGATTTGTGGGATGCACATCCAGGGCACAAAGCTCCCGTTCCACCACATCCCAAAGATGCTCTATTGGGTTGAGATTTGGTGACTGTGTGGGCGATTTTAGTACAGTGAACTCATTGTCATGTTCAACAAACCAATTTGAAATGATTCGAGTTTTGTGACATGGTGCATTATCCTGCTGGAAGTAGCCATCAGAGGATGGGTACATGGTGGTCATAAAGAGACGGACATGGTCAAAAACAATGCTCAGGTAGGCCGTGGCATTTAAACCATGCCCAATTGGCACTTAGGGGCCTAAAGTGTGCCAAAAAAAACATCCCCACGCCATTACACCACCACCACCAGCCTGCACAGTGGCAACAAGGCATGATGGATCCATGTTCTCATTCTGTTTACGCCAAATTCTGACTCTACCATCTGAATGTCTCAACAGAAATCGAGACTCATCAGACCAGGCAACATTTTTCCAGTCTTCAACTGTCCAACTTTGGTGAGCTCCTGCAAATTGTAGCCTCTTTTTCCTATTTGTAGTGTAGATGAGTGGTACCCGTTGAGGTCTTCTGCCGTTATAGCCCATCTGCCTCAAGGTTGTGCGTGTTGTGGCTTCACAAATGCTTTGCTTGCATACCTCGGCTGTAACAAATGGTAATTTCAGTCAAAGTTGCTCTTCTATCAGCTTGAATCAGTCGGCCCATTCCCCTCTGACCTCCAGCATCAACAAGGCATTTTCGCCCACAGGATTGCCGCATATTTAAAATGTGGATAATGGTAACATTGGTGTTTCATCAGACAAACGCATGTTTTGGTTTGCTAAAAATGAGGGAAGATGACGAGCATGGATTACAACTGTGCGGAGATGTTTGGCAGCCAGGCAAAAATTCAAGAACCTGTAGCTAACACTGTATAGATTCATTTTACACAGTTACTTAGTGTAATAGTTGACACGCATTAGATATGATATATTAACATTTATTCAGAAATAAACTACTGTAACAAAAACCCTCTGTTATTTATTGTATATTGAAGTCTACTGGAAGTTGCATCCGCAAAGTTGTTGGTAAATGTTGTCTGTCTATATCAGAATCCCTCAAAGCTTTAAAGCAACACTATGTAGTTTCCATGTAAAAATGACTTACAGCTCCCCCATGTGGTTGAAAAGCGCAACAGTGCCTGGTATCACTCTTCTGCAGGCAGGGGGAGGGGCGGGGCTGTGTTTCCTACCCTCCACCGCCACTTTCAGAGTGTGCTTGTAGCAGCTAGGAGGCTGCTCAGGTTGCAGCAACAATACAATTTGTCCAGTTAAAAGTTGTTCTATCACTGAAATAATTTTAGAGACATTATTTAAAGGTAAAAACTACATAGTGTTGCTTTAAGTATTTCCGTTTCATATGTGAATCAGACAAAAATAACTAAAACAAAGTGAGACTTTGATCTCATTTTTATCAGTGTTATCATTTCACACGCACTATTCATTTAGCACAAAGAAACCAATTTGTCTAGTAAGTGTAAGACGTGACTTCCAGCTATTACAGACAAAAGAAGAAAAAAATGACATGCAGCTCCTGTCTCTTTTTTCCACATTATATCCCAACATGTCTTTACATCAGCCTGTCTCACTAAAGACCACACTGCCAGTGACAGTAACATGATTTCATTCAATTTTAATGTAAGCTTGGTGACTTCCAAAGACGTGAGCGTGTGCAACCACTGGCAACAGGGCTTTAGTTTTTCAGAGGGAATGGGAGAGGTAACCCTGCAATCATCAAAACTATGTAACAATTAAAACCACCCAATATTTAATAACAACATGTGACACTTCAGCCCCCTCAGTGTTCAAACCAAATCTATACCTACACTGTAAAAAAAATCTGTAGAAATTACAGTATTATTGGGTATTACTGGCAAATAGCTGCCAGTAACTTACTGTAGATTTTACATTTATGTTATTTACTGACAACAGTTTGTTTAAAGGTAGCCCCTTATGGAACGGCTGAAATTCCACAAGGGGGCGTATTTGTTCCTCAGACATAGCACAATAAACGTGACATCCGAATATATTCATTATAAATCGTGAATGAAAAGTGAGATTCCAACGAATGTCCGTTAGTGAACTAATTGTATACACTATTTATATCGTAATTCGGTTAGAAATGTCAAGATTGTGAGATGAACAAATCGTTTTGGATTAAAAGGCTTGGATATTCAATTTCCTTGGACTTTTGGGGATTTATGAACAGTTTGTTTTGGACAATTTCACCGAAGCGGATAAAGGGAAGATTTTGAAGGTAAGTACAGTAAATATCCTAAATCGGCGCCGCCCGGTTCAAGTAACTTACAACTAGATTACAGTGTTATGACTGCTAAAAATCATATTATGCTTTGTGTGTGCGCTTAATGGAATCCCGAAAGTCTAAGCTTTCCAACGATGTGCCACATGACCGTATATTTTGAAGATTTAATGCTTCAAAGTTACAATGAAGTAATGCAGCCTCACGTGCAAGGGAGGGGGTGTACGGTGTATGGCACAGTGTTCCTTATCAGGTTAAATAAACATGAAACATTTGAAGAGTTTCGTTGCAAAACGAGATAACCACCGTTTTATTAATTGTTCAGAAATTTCGTTTTTTGGTTGTGCATTCCAATTAATTTCAATGCAACTTCAGTTGGTTTGTTTTGATTTAAACCTTCATAACTTAAAAAATACAGCTAAGTAGCACCATAAAACAAAATAATAACATAATAATAAACATCTTTTGACAAAAAATGTTAAAAAATGGATTTATCTCGTTTTGCAACGAAACTCTTCATTTTCAGTCTTTATCTTCTACAGTAAGTTACTGGCAACCAGCTGCAAAATTACAGCTATTTTCTTACAGTGTATGAATGTTGTCAGCGTATGAGTGTCCAGCAAAACGACTGGCTAATAAAGTGACTTTCTGCAGTCATGTCAATAGCAGTTTACTTATTTTATATATTTCTTTGATCATGATATGATGTTATAAAATATTGCAATGATTGACATTTCATGTTGATATGATTTATTATGCAATAGCTCAATGTATAGTTTTCTCCAAAATGTTGGACTTAGTTAAAACCAATTTGTACCCATCTGTTGAAACAGAATGACACGAATCATCGTTTTAGCTGTAGTGATGCATGCATAACCTGACCTTAGGCAACCACTATAACGCCTAACCAACCACTACACCACGTGGCGAGATGCAGATACAAGGTTTTAATATAGACAGATGGTTGATGGCACACACAACTAGGGTAATGAAGCTTGGTCAGAGATCTGGAGCATTCACTATCCCCTGACATTACTGACGCTCAGGTGAGAGATACAGCAAGAAGCAATTATCATAATTATTCTCCCTTTAAGAGTCTAGTTAAGAGGGCGGATCAACGATTAATCACACTTATTTATATGCTTGAGTGATTTAATGGTTTATTAATCATACTGGAAGCTAAAATGTGAATTTTCTGTATGATCGTGCCACTTCTGTTGGACTCCACAGGTATTCTGGCAGTGTTGGTTTTCCAGTATTCTGACCTCGGGTTTCTTCCGGACTAAGCACCTGCGTCTTGCCCATTTTCATCTCCCCGGAGGCCATCCGCCAGTGCCTGTTACTGGTTCCGTTGTCACATTAATGTGAAGTGGTTTTTGGATGCTGGCAGAGTCACAGATGTGTCAGATCAATGCAGCCAACAGAAAAGAAACCTTCTTAAAAATGGATCAATGTATACAGCAGTGTAAATCTGCACGTTTCACCTTTGCTTTAAATTCACGTATAAAAACCGCACTTATTAATGTTTTCAGGGTTTCTAATATTTGTTGCCTAATACGTCCAGCTCTATATGCACAGACAGCTAGAAGGAAGTTTTTGCACATGGATTTTCTTGTGGGTACCAAAATATGTTTGTAGCAATACCTACTTAATGGTGTGCGGTTGGGGCGGTACGACATGTCTGTCTGGCCAAAAGCAGATGGGGAGAGCTCAGAAAAGTTTTGCAATATAATGCAGGGATGACATATTTTTGTAGGCAAAACCTGAAAGCGAGTTCCTGTTGCATCGTCCCGAAGTCAATAGGCTTGAATGGGGTTTTGTATCTTGGGTTAACATAAGCACAAGATATGTTCATGTTTTATTCTATGACATATAACACATCAGTAATACCCAACTCATGATTTTCATAGCTATAAAGTGTTTCTTAAAGGGTGGTTGCTAACAAGTTGCTATATGGGTCTATAGACATCATGCATGAAGATCTCAAAAACAATGCAACATGTGCACAATTCCCAACAAACATTCATCCTAAAGTATTTCCTTATCAGGAAACATGTTTTTAAATGTGTTTAATGACGTTTGAAAGAGCTGTCTGAAGCTTGGTGGTGATGACATTGATGACTTGGTGATCTAGTTTGCTTGTAGCCTAAAGGTCAAAGTATGGTCCATTTTTTAAGCCTACACGTAAAGTAACTTTTGTTTTACCCAGAGCTTTTTTTTTGCAATAATCCAAAAGTCTATGGGAAAAGTAAATGGGCGTTTTGGCCAAGGAACCAGTGTCCCACTAACTTTTGTGTTGGCCTACAAAAATGTATCATCCCTGCGGCACTCTATTCCGTTTGATGCTGCTAGTGGCTCTGGGTGACTCCCAATTTAAAGGCTACGTCCTCTGAAGGTCAATGACGTCACCACTCTGCAACGAAGACTATCTCAATTCGGAGGCTCTGTCCAAAGCCTTTAGATGTGGCCTCAAAATGACCTCCCTTTATTTCCTGTAAAATAAAGGATCCTTCACACATTTGATATAGCAAATGAAAGGTCCTTGTCACTGTTTTACTTTTATAAATGATGTTTTAATGATGTGAATTAATGTTATTGCTGTAATAGTGTGCATGTCGCTTTTTACTTTTGTATATTTCTAAGTTTGGTAAATTTGATATAATGTTGGATAGTTTAATCTGCATCAATGCATCATATTTTTAAAATAAAAAAATAAAAAAATCGGGCTCCATATTTATTATTTAAAGTCTGAAACGCCAGGTTCGGTGAACAGCAGGTGATGCAACTCTAGGCTAGACCATCTCATTTGAGTTCGCCTCATGGATTTCCTACTCAGTCTCATGTAGATGCGTATAAATAGCATGAAGTGTGAAAACCGTGCAATACATATGCCAAATTCCACTTTGGCTTGCATATGATACGCCAGTCCTTCCCATTCACTTAAACGGCACATCTGTTTTTGTCGTTGTATTTATTGGTTTCTCAATTTTTTTTCTGTTTTTTAAACCATTTTCGCTTGGGTTTAGGGTGAGATTTCAGATTTGCTGATGGAGGTTATTTAATATACAGGTTTCTCCATGTTTTTGTCTATATTTAAGCCATAGTCGCTTAGAGTTGGGGTTAGAATTGGGGTTTGGGTTAGGATGTAATTTTTATATAACAAAAAGTTGTTCTAACCCTAAACCCAAGCAAAAATGTTTTAAAAAACAGAAAAAAAATTGAGAAACCAATAAATAAAACGACAAAAAAAGATGCATCGTTTAAGTGAATGGGAAGGACTGGCGTATCATATGCATGTGTCAGAGGCCGGGGCGGACCACAGATTGTAGCAAGCCATGCCCCTTCCTAGTTTCCACCTCGAGGAGGTCCCAAAGCCACCCCAATGACCAGACACAAGGAATGAATAATATTAAAATGAACTTTATTAAATATTTTAAATTTGGGGAAGGGGAAAAGGGGCAATTAAAACAAGAACTCCTTCGCGCCTCCAGGCGGAGTTTCCACGGGACAGGGGGACGGGCTCCTTCAGGTTTGGTCCCTTGAACCCGTGGCGTGCTCCTCTTCTCGAGGCAAATCACAAGAAAAGGTATTTAGTGTGCCGTCCACCAATCTTACTCTGTGCCGGGGGTACTCCAACGACTGATGTCGACAAGGATGCTAATCTTCTGCTCAGGCTCTTGGTGGAGGGTCTAATGAATGCTATCCCGCCGGTGGAGGTGAGTATTACACAAGCAGGGGCATTTTCTTCCTTCCTCCAGTTCGTACTGCAAACAGAGATGATTAGTACACAAGACTGGGATTTCGCGTCTTTCCTCAGGCTCGTGCTGTAAGCAGAGGTAAGTGTTATACAGGACCGGGACTTTACTTCCTTTCCTCAGGTTCGGGCTGTAAGCAGAGGTAAATATTACAAGACTGGGACTTTACTCCTTTTCCTCAGGTTCGTGCCGTAAGCCAAGGTAAGTATTACAAAACTGGGACTTTCCTTCTTTCCTAATGTCCCTCAACACAACGGTCTTTCCACATGAACTTTACTCTGGGGCAGTGGACTTAATAAGATGGAGATTTAACTCAATGTGCTTCGACTTACGGCCTCAAAGAGGGCAGGAGGGGGAGACGTCAAGTGTGGATGTGTAGAGCCGAACGCTTCCCTTGTTCTTCCACTCACAGTACTGGAGACACAGAACAGGGGCGGACCTTTGAAGAGGCTCCACACAAGGACAGTTATTTCATGCAGACGTCAGCCCAACGACCCTTCGTCAAAACCACAATTCGTGAAATAGTTTACTCACTTCGGTAAACAGATGCTTCACCACCGCCCGTTCGTTCGTCAAGAAAAGATCCGTCGCTTTACCCTCAGGAAATCCTAATCTGCAAATTTCTTTAACCCACACTCCACCGACCTCAAAGGCTGGAATCTCCTCACGACTCCTCCGGCCTCGAAGTGGCTTCTGTCAACATGAGCACATAGCACGACACTGCAAGCTTTTAGGTGTACACACACAAAGACAAAGACTCACCCACGGCACTACACACACACTTAGCGAAATACGGACTGAGCCAGAACTCGACCCGGGCCCGCCGTGCGGTTGGTTGGGTGATTTTCTTGGTGGAGTGGGAGAAGTGAACAGGAGATGGACACAGGACCCCCTGTAGTTATTACTGGTGCTCCTCGGCTCACCCACGTTTCCCTCCTCAGTGGGGGCGCTACGCTTCGTGATCAACTCACAACACAAGAGCAGGTAATACACTTTGAGTTTACAATACGGAATACAGGCTTCAATGTCACTCACGTGCATTTTATACTTCCAGTGTTCCTCCCCGGCTCGCCCACGTCTCTCTCTCTCTCTCTCCAGTGGGGCCGCAACGCTACGTGGTAAACTCACAACACAAGATCAGGTAATACACTTTGAATTCACAATACGTAATACAGGCTTCAATACCACTCACGTGTGTGGTATACTTCCAGTGTTCCTCCCCGGCTCGCCCACGCTCCTCTCTCTCCAGTGGGGCCCCAACGCTACGTGGTAAACTCACAACACAAGATCAGGTAATACACTCTGCTTAATTCTTCCCAATAGTTCAGTTCGTTTACTCACACTCTCGGAGGCTTCTCGGCTATTTCTGGTCCTGTTCACAGCTGGAGTTCCGCTGTTAATGGTCTTTGCCATTCGCTACGGTAAGTGCTCTCCCAGTATTCCTTAACTCAAAAATGTTGTGTCAGTACATTCACATCAAAACAGCAACTGTCTTCAGCTTACTTGACCCAGTAACTCGCTTTAGCGATGCTTCTTCACCCAGTTAATCCAACTCCAATTCCTCTGTTTACCAGATTCGCCAGGCCTCCGTGGCAACAACACAGCAACACAACACCGCAATACAACCTTCGTTCGTATTTCCAGAGTTCCTTTTATACTCCTTCCTTCCTCCTCTTCAGCCAATCACTAACTGCTGTATTAATTTTACGCACCTGTGTCCCATCAGGCTGGATTTGCTCTTGGAAAAACTACAGGAAGTTCCGGTGTTTCGGGTAAGTCGTCCGGGCGGAAACCATCTTCGGGCGGAACTAACCTTCCCAACTTTTAGTTCCGCCTATGCAAAAGTCACACTGTGACACATGCCAAAGTGGAATTTGGCGTATGTATTGCACAATTTTTACACTTCGTGCTATTTATACGCAATTCCATGAGACTGGGTTGGGATTTCGAAAGCTATATCCTTCAAAGACTGAGTCCACGCCTTAAAAGTCCACATCTTTCAAAGAATCCAGCTTTCAAATTGGGATGCAGAAATTACACAGCCTACAACTAGGGTTTGGTGCTTACATCGTTGTTATTTACCTATCATTCTCATCTGTTTTTAGGGATTTATGTTTTAGCAATGTTTAGGGTTTGGGATAGGCTCTTCTACAGAAATGTTGTTCCAGGATCAACAAACTATGCTGATCTAGGAACATCTTTTCCAGCAGAATTACGCACTTTTCTGTAAACTCACACCCAAAATCTCTCTCAGCAGCAAACTCAATGGAGTAAGTTCTGGCAGTTCTTTACCAATCTTATTTATCTTCAACTAAAGTTTGAGATCATTAATACCTGTGATAATGCATCCTGCAATTTAGTAGTCTGTACAATTAACGTTAACGCTGTTGTCAAAACGCCCTCAAACTCTCTTGGTTTATCCCTGAGGGTGTATCTGTATGTCAGTTAGTAATAAAGAGACCTCTCTTCTGATGGTTATTAGGATCTTAATTTACTGGTCTGAATTATGCATTCAGGTAATGTAATTATCTCCTGTGACTCTAACAATGAGTGTTTGTGAGCATTGAAAAGACTTTTTAGGAATACAAAGGGACTTTTGTATTCCTGCAAGCAAACATTTAAAACTCAAGTGAGTTAGGCAAAAAACAGAATTAGAAATTTTATGCAACTAAATAGCAACACATTGTCCTTACTAATCTTAAAAAAATCTAATTCATTTTTACTGCAAAAACACTAAACGGCAAGACTATTCTAGAGGCATTCAAACAGGAATTAAAAAAGTTTGTTAGGAAAAAGACTATGGGGCGGTTTCCCGGACAGGGATTAGACTAGTCCTAGACTTAAACACTTTTAAGAGCTCTCCAAACTGAAAACAACTTGCACTGACATATCTTAAAATACCTCAGTGCCCTTTGTTTTACCTCAAAATGCACACAAGTAATGTTTTTAGTAAGGCATGTTTGTTAAAACTAGTTATATTTCTTAATTAAACTAAGGCCTAGTCTTGGATTAAGCTAATCCTGGTCCGGGAAACCACCGCCAAAAGTTTTGAACAAAAGTGAACCTTTTGTTTACAATTCAATTTATATAAATGCATTTTGTAAATCACAAAGTGTGTTACTGTATGGTTATGAACAAGAAAAATATGGCTACCGAGTAAACTGACTTGGCTTTAAAGGTGCAGTGTGTAACAGTCAGAAGGATCTAATGACATAAATGCAATATTATATACATAACTATATTATCAGTGTTGTATAAAGACTTTACTGTACTGTTATGTGTTTATTACCTAAGAATGAGTTGTTTTTATCTACATACACCGCGGGTCCCCTTACATGGAAGTCACAATTTTGTGCCGCCATGTTTCTACAGTAGCCCTAAATGGACAAACTGCTCTACAGAGCTAATTTTTCACTATTGTATTTTGTCTTAAACAACATGTTTGTCCTTTGGCAGCTACCGTAGCTTCTTTATGCGTTTCAGTGAACGGTGGACTGAGCCATTGGTTGCAATTCACAATCTCACTGCTAGATGCCCTAAAATCTACACACTGCACCTTTAAAGAAATTTAATTCAAGCAAATTGAACATTGAAGCATATTACTTTGATCTACAGTATATTTGTTGTAGCACCCTCTAGCTGGCACAAAACAGCAGTGTTAATTGCTTGTGAGTATTTGACCGCATTTATCAATCAAAATGCAAGTTTGTTTATACGTAATATATAAACTATCAATATTTAATTTGCTAGATTTGCACTTACATTATAGACGGTTTCATTGGACGCGCGTTGCAATGACGCGATACACGTCTGGTCCCAACTTTACTTCCGGTTTCAGTTTTTTTAATGGTCTGACTAGTTTCTGAAACTAAACTTTGTTGTTATTTTTTCTTAGCGGAGTTTACCGGAAGTTACGTGTTAACCACGAACGTCGCTTGTTTATGTTGTTACTGCTGAAACCGTCTATACATCTAACAGACACTTTTGAAGGATTTCCTGGAATCAAACCCATAACCTTTTTGCTGCTACTTCAATGCCCTAACAACTTAGCTACAAGAATGGCCAAATATCATCCAGATTAAATCCCACAGGAATAAGTTTCTGTGGCATCACCTGCTGATGACAAATGACCTGTTGTATGGGTTGGAGGATATGTTTGTATATTCATGGTTTTTAAAATGTTTCTTTTAAAGCTCTTTATGGCTGACAACTTAAAACCTTTTTTGACACAACAATTATGCATTAGGTGAGCAGGTTGTCTGTGATGTATCAGGACACATTAGCATTTATGCTACACTACAGATGTGATGTGTGCATAAGCGTCTCTAACACCTCTGAATGCAGTTTGAGTGAACAGATTTCAAAATGTTTTGGACGCAGTTAACACCAAAAAGCTGTCAGCATGATCACTTTTCCAAAGACTGATGTTAATACAAGGTGTAAATGGCACCTTAGCTAGAAAGATAATGACCTGAAATTGTTTTGGTAAGTATATAAAGTGACACATTTGTAAATTCTTGTACTGCAATGAAAAACAGATCCATATAGATCATTTTAATGCTCACTTTACATTTATAAACAGATCAACGCTTTCTTTCTTTGAATTAGTGCCATTAAGTGATGGTAAGCTGACGGCTTTTTCTAATTCTGTTTTCGTAGAAAAATACACAAAATGCATAATAACAGCATTTTTATTTTTTGGGTAAACAGTTCCTTTAAGTCCACTAATGCATCATCTGTTTGAAGGGAGCTCAGACCTCTCTGGTCTGGGTCTTGTATTCATTCCTCATACGCTGCATTTTGTTGTTCTCTTCGCTTGAGAGATTGAATAGTTACACTGTAGCTGGTCCAGACAGAGGCTCATCTGTGAACCCAGGCAGGCCAAAAATAATACAGAGCCCTTTTGCCCTTTTTTAAAGGCTACTTTTAATTATTTTCAATATATGGCAACTAAATAAATAAAAAAGAAGAAGGTGCTCTGAATCAATGCAAAAAAGCTCTGAACACATCTTCTAATGGTTGAACCACATGCTTAATTCAACATGTCAGCTCCCCCCCAAAAAGAAAAAAGCAATCACATGAATAATAAAAGGCATCAATAGAAATGCCCTCTGGTCCAGAAGGCACCAACTTATCTCCAACCTCCCGTTTCTCTATTTACGGCTGCAGATGCACAAGGTTACATAGTGTTTCTTGAAATTCGTGACAGTGACAAGACGTCACAGCATGTCTTCCTAGAAAAGCTTTGAATAGGCATTGTAAAAATGCTTTGTGAACACAAAAATGACTAATTTAAACTACTATTTGATAAGAAAATAAAATCCATTTGTACAATTAGCAAACATGCACACACACACACACACACACACTTAATAATTCTGGAGACATGCCATTGATTACCCAATCCCATAATTTTTATGGATATGGCTTAGACAATTCATTTTAAGCACTCAGATTTGTGTTTGCTAAGTTACTATTAATTTAGTGACACGTTTAGGGGCGGAGTGGGACCAAAAAAATCTACTGGGAATTTCGGTTGTCCCTTGGTGGTCAAAAAAATGCTAAAAAAAATGTACTATTAACGTCATAGAACCCTTGCAAAATTATTTTATATATATTAACTCATTCCCCGCCATTGACGAGTTATCTCGTCAATTATGAGTTAATATTTAAAGGCACACCATGAAACTTTTTGGCCACTAGGGGGTGCTAGACATGTATTTTTCACTTCTAGCGCCCCTAGAGCCCACAAGCGCCACAGCACTGTCGCAAAGGAAAGGAACTGGCCAACCTTAAAACTAAACTAAAAACTAAACATTTAAAACGCTAAACGATCAACATTTTGAGACAACAGGGAGAAACGCAGTCATGTTACAACTTTCTGATGAGGAACTCGTCGTGGCAGAAGCCATGTCTCAATCTTAAGGTTGCAGCCTCCAGATGTCGTATTTCTAAGCTGTATACGTCATCAAGACTGTCTTATTTCACAATATTAACAATTACAAAGCTGACTATTATACTTAGTTAATCGTAAATTGTTGCAGTATGCTTATGACTTGCGAATGTATTGCTCAGTTTACCTTAATAAACCAGGCTTGATGACGTATGCAGCCTGCATATTTGACCTCTGGAGGCTGCAGCCTTCCAATTCAGAAACGACCAGACGTATTTCCTTGCCTTTTTCCAAACAAATATTGTTGCATCGTCTCTCTCTCTCCCTCGCCACCAGGATTTTCCGCAATGGCGCTCGTTTTTCCTCTCTTTTGTGTGAAAATTGTCGCTCCAAATCCAAGTAAACCGATGTGGTCCAAGCAGACCTAAAGGCTGCCGCTTTGTAATACGTCACGCGAGTGACCGCGGAACGCAGCAAATGAGGAAGAGAGAAGAGAGAAAAGCTCGGATCTGATTGGTGAATGAATAGGGTTTGGTTTTACACTGTGTGAGTTTGAGCAAGTTTGACTGCTATTGCATCCTGGATTGTAATGTAAATATCATAGACACAGTAAAAGAAAGGTAAATACGCGAACACCGCATGTGAATACAGGGAACTATATGCAAGATAATCGCCGTCATTTATAAAGAACATCGCATTTATGTATGAATCAAGAGTTTATATTAAAAAATTGCCTTAAAGGGGAATCGAACCCGGGTCGCCCGTGTCATAGGTCTGTGGCTCTAAAGACTGTGCCACAGAGTCACATAATAGAAGCTGCTCTCTACATTCCTTAAGTAAGCCTCCAGCAAAATTCACGTTAAAAACAAATTGTGTGGAGGAAGTGACGTATGCCGTAAAGCAGTCGAATTTTGTAGTTTTTTTTGTGCTCTGGTTACTACCAGAAACCCTAAGTTTTAAAATACGAGTAAAAGTGATACAGACCCCGTCAGGCTATGGTAGACATGTCATTCAACCTATTTAAAGTCGATGTACTATCACAAGGGTCTTGAAAATTTATTATGAAGGTTGAAAAATTACATGGTGTCACTTTAACTAATAAATATGCCTTTCTGGACGAATTTCAAAGTGAAAGTGTAATACCGCTTTTATACACTGGAATTTATCAAAAACGGAAGTTAAAAAGATTTAATGATTTATTTTAACTGCCTTTATGTTTGATAGTCATTCTGAGTCTGATATCTAACATAAATTCCTTTACAAAAACGCAATTTTTTAAGCTTTTTGCTCAAAATGTTGTATTTTTGAAGAGAAATATCCATATTTCAGTGGTTAAATTAAGTGGAAAAAGTAAATATATAATGAAACGTTTTTTCCCCATTTTGTTTGTTTGTTTGTTTGTTTATTGTTTGTTTGAAAGCAAAGGGTGTGTTCTTTAATTTTATATAATTTGTATGTTTATATATTTATAGAAGATAATTTTTCCTGCAAGGAATTTTGTGAAACTTTTGTTAAAATCACAAAAATGCAGGTGGGCAACTTTTCTCAAAAAGGCTGGCGGTGAATGAGTTAAGAAAGCCACCGCTACTGGTCACATCGATGAAATTACTACCTTGACAACGCCACTTTAGGTTTTGTTCTACAGTATGCGATTTATTAGTTAATACCCTGCCATCTGCAATCTCACCACTAGATGCCACTACACAAATGCATGTTGGCAGTTATAAGAGAAAAAATATATGTCAATTTGTCATCACTCCCACAGACGCTGTATTAGAAATCCTCACTGCAGCATTAACTAGTTTTTGGTACATTTATAAAAAAGTTAATATAACATAAAGTATAGTGTTATACATGTAAATGCAATCTTTTTAAAAATGAAAATATATTAAAAAAAAAACATTTTCAGGATTTATGTGGATGATGATTGTTGAAACTTGTCATCATCACCCTGTTGAAAGTGGTCAAATTTCATGGTGACACGACACCTTGTCCATTAGCTTCTGCTAGTGTTAAGGGACACTCCACTTTTTTGAAAATTTGCTAATTTTCCAGCTCCCCTTGAGTTAAACATTTAATTCTTACCGTTTTGGAATCCATTCAGCTGATCTCCAGGTCTGCTAAAAGTTGCCAGCCAGCGCCAGCGTTTTTCATGATTTTCACCAAAGTTTAATGCCTTCCAGAAAATGTTCTCCTTTAAATATATAAACACACAATATACCAAATGAAAGAACAGACCCTCTGCTTTCAAAAAAAAAAAAAAAACGTTTTATCCTACCTTAAGTGGTTCTTTTGTAATCAGCTTTTGAATATGGGTAGGTTTCTGCAAAAACACCACATTTTGAGCAAAAAGCAGAGATAATTCCATTTATGTGACAGACTTTTCATAGAGATCCCATTCAGAGCGATCTTTAAAACAGACACGGACATGCAGCCGCTTGCCATAGGGCAATACTTCCGGATTTAAAAAGTTGCGGAAGGGCGCCACCTTGTGGATAATAGCGGTATTGCGGAAAGACGGAAAATCTCGTCATTGGCGGGGAAGCGTTTTCTCTTAATTGACGAGATATCTCGTCAATGGCTGTGAAAGAGTTAAATTGTCTCATATTAACCACAGCTACTTTCAAATTTCACAAGCTTTTGGCTGGCTGGCTGGTAGCTGGTGCAAATTCCCATCTGTGCCTAGCTTTGACAACATGTGCTTCAGTTTATTTCACCTGTAGTATCTTTGCCCATTGATGCCCAGAACATGTCTGTTATTTTGGAGCATTTCACTGCCTCCTCCATAATTTTTTCCCTTTTGAGTTTGACCTTCTCAGCGCCACCTTTCAGTTTTCTTTTTGGCCTTTTCATCATTTAATCACTCACACGGGCGTTAGACTTCCAAAACGTGGGGGGAAAGAGGTGTTCTGCTGCTATAACAATCAAAGGCCGACAGGTTATGCCTTTTGGGGAGGAGCCGCTCACTGATCCCCCTATATTTTTGAAAATCCTAGATATGGTTGGACCTGCCGAATGGGTCGAGCACTTTTATATACTATTTTGAGCAGAGAGGCTGCACAGTCTGACCAGCGGGAAGCAGCCGCACATCAAAAGTTTAGACTCTCCCGATTGCCACACCACTACTGCACATGTTAATGTGTTTTTCTAAACCTGTATGACTTTTTCTTGTTGTGGATTTGTTAATGACAGAATGATTGACTTTAGTCACCATCTTCACTCGTCATCTATTCTAGGGGTGGGACAATACCCCTATTCCCTATTCCCTCCGCGATACAAGAATTGATACGCTGGCATCAAATATCGATAAATTAATGAATAAACAAGATGCCCTAAATAGATTTCTCAGCGTCATAACTTAATGGCTCCTCAGGGTGGCGCTAAACACATGAATGATTGTATGAGGGAAATGTGAACAAAGGTTAACTAGTCTGAACGAGATTAGGTTAGGATGGTGGATGCATGTAAAACAGGAGATGCCTCAGCCACGTTTAAGTCTAAATACTTTTACAAAAAACATTTTATGTTGTTAAATGTGTCAATTTACAAAGAAAAGCTATAAGCAAAAAAAAAGTAATTTGAAATGTTACACATTGCTAACATGTTGTTAATTTACCTCAGGACTTTAGACTGCATCCAAATGAGACAGAGTATGCGCGAGCATAGGACTACAGTGCTACTAGTAAAAAATGTAGTCTGGAGCCCTGTACCTAAAGAAAAAATGTTTTTCACCTAATCTTTTCCTGGACATTTTTTTATAGTTTGGCAATCAATACACAGTTTATCAGAGAATCACTGCATCGTGATACTATTGTTGCCGTGAGCCATGTATCGTGTACCGAATCATATCGTTAGGTACCCTACGATTCCCACCCCTAATCTAATCTATACATGGAAACACTAGTGTGGTCCACGGAAGGAAAAGGCTCACAAGGGTTTGGAATAACACAAAACTGACTAAATTACAACATTTTCATTTTGTGTGCACAATACCTTTAAATAAAGCATCTGCACCGTGCCTCCTAAAAGAATCAATGCTAATATTCCTTAAAGCTCACATAACACACGCTGTTTCTGCATTTCTGATGTAAATCTGGAGTACCTATAGAGTAGTATGACATCCTTTATATCTCGAAGAGTCTTTAGTTTAATTAAATTTATAAAAGAAAGATTAGCTTTACAGAATCTTTCCGATAACGTACGAAAAAATGAAGAAGAGGAGTTACTACCGCAGGAGGAGCGAGTACGAGTCATGCAACACTATACAAGACTGTTTAACTTATGATTCACTACATGTTCGTGTCATTTATATAATATGCACGCGACTATTTCCAACATAGCACAGAAGTCTTTCTTAACATATGCAACTCATGACCCGGTCTTTTCAATGAAATCCAGTGCATCAAACACACACGCAAAACTCCGCTGCTAATAAACTATATCCATTGTTTCCATAAGGGTGACTTTTTTCTCCTTACATCCAAGAACACACTTATTCTTTCGTGCCATTGTTGAGTTTTGAAATTAAACAAAACTTGTCGCGTGATGTGATGTTTGCAAGTTCTAGCGTCTCCCGCTGATTGACAGGTGGGCGGGGTTTTCCGGGGGAAGTGCCCATAAAAATAACTGATACGTATAGAAACCCCTAAAACATCAGCTGGACCCGTAATCGAAAAAAAAACTTTCCGAAACTTGTACGAAACCTGGCGAAGTGCATTCGGCACAGAAATACTCTGTAACACGCTCAACTGCTTTTTTGACACTTTTCCTACGTTTAGCATGAGGAAACAACTCTATAACTGTGTTAAAAAGTCAGAATGCTTGAAATACCATTGAATCCCCCCTTTAATAAACGTGAACCTATTGTATGTTCAGGTGTAACATTTGGCCTGCTGTAGAGTCAAGACCGATGGATCTGTGGGTTTGCTCATAATTATTATGCTGCTATGGAAGTGTTGATGGACAGCTTGTAGGTGTGAAAGATCATGTTTCAGTAACAAAGCTCATTGATCATTACGACATGGAGGTTAGCACACGGCAGAATTTTAATTTATGGCCTCCCTCGCTGCGTCCTGAAACAGTGCATTGCATGATTTTTTGTACACACAGTTGTATGAGCATAAGGAATACTTTCCTGTTATCTTTGTAGGCACACTCTTCATCTGCCTAAACCTTATGGGACTGTTTCCCGGAAAGGGCTTCTAATAGTCCCAGACTGAAATGCATGTTTGAGCCGTCTTAATTTTACAACACCTTGTACTTAACATATATCAGTGCTGTTTTTTTGTTTCAAGATGCACACCTGTAATGCTTGTAAAACTACTTTAATGTCCTAATATAACTAAGGCCTAGTCCTGGATTAATCGAAACCCTGTCTCCGTTAAGTGGTAACATCCAACAAAACCACAACACAACCCTAAAATGACTGTAAATCAGATTTCAAAACTCATAAAGACTGCGCCTTCTTCATTTCTTAACTGATTAAATCTTTCTCCTGCTGGACTAAAGGACTTAGAAACATTAAACAGGGTCATGAAACATACATCAAGCTTCCAGACAGAGGTGTCTGTGTGAAAGACGAAGACTCTTCGAAACCCAGCAGCTCGCGCAACATCTATAATTCATGTGTGAAATGATATAAAGGATGCACAATATGTCTCAGCTTCCAATTGCTCTCATCAGTGATCATGGAGCACAAATAGCCGCCGCTGTGTCTTTGACTGGGCTCGCTGTTAAAACAACTGAGGATTAAACCCCGACCCCAGATCTGATCGATGACAAGAAAAATACAACTTTTATGAGTCTAAATGAGAGATCCCTTCAGGCCTGTTTATATTTGCATGTCTGTGATTGCATTTCTCCTTCAGAATCGTGACCTGTATGCTTATTTTGCAGTATGCACAGCCAGACATGCTTGTTTAGCCAATGCTTGTTTAATTAGAAAATAAAATGTTATGCATGTCTTGTTATTAAGGAAAAATAGCAATGGGTGTACATTTAATCAGCTTGTGTTTCCTGCTAATCAAACCCTCAACATTTACGCTGCTACCATAATGCTCTGATAAAGCCCGGTTTAGCAAAAAAAGATGTAAATTTACCTTAATTTCCTGCACTGTGTGTTTGCTATTCTAAATTTAGGCTACAATAGT
This sequence comes from Misgurnus anguillicaudatus, assembly GCF_027580225.2. Lineage (NCBI taxonomy): Eukaryota > Metazoa > Chordata > Actinopteri > Cypriniformes > Cobitidae > Misgurnus > Misgurnus anguillicaudatus. The sequence continues at coordinate 13,699,612 of NC_073360.2, read as the reverse complement.
CGTGCGATCTAAACATACACATACGAGGGGTGATCTAAAGTTCAGAGAATATGTATGATAAACAACGATAACCTCTAAAAGTAATAGTAAAATGCAATAAAAGTAAATAGATGTGGTTCAGATAATATAATAACATAAGAATGTACAAAACATAATAATGTTAAAATACTTGATTGTTGCGGTTTTATTTTCATTGCCTCTCTTTAAACCCATTTATCTTAAAATCCTGTTGCTGAAAATCACAGTGATCAGCCAACTTCAGATAAGCATAACTTTTGCTTTAGTCTATAAAATAAAGATTTGAAAAGGGCTTGATCCCAGCTTTTATATGTTATCAAAACCTAAAATTTGTTACATTTTCACCATATGATGTGTTTCCCAGAGGCGCCATGATTTTTAAATCTTGTATTGTGAGCATGTTCAGATTTTTGAGAAAATCTATCAAGATTCTCCTTATGTTTGTGCTGCAACTAGATTTCATAAATGTCCAGGATTTTAAAAATCCTGTAGTGTGATCCCGACATAACTGAGCTACGGGAACATTGCAGTTTGTTTTTTATGTAGTACTGCCCTGAATAAGCTATTTATATTATGAACTAAGGTTTACATATGAGGAGCTCAGATGCAAAAAAACTGCTAAATGCCACCTCCATCAAAAAAAAAAAAAAAATTCCCGGCCTCAGACCATTCAGAAATATTGGTTTGTTGGCAATATCCGCCTAATTTCGGCAAAGCCCTCTAAGTGTACGGAAGATGAATTGGATGAACGACGGCATGGACTACCCAGTCCCACGAGGTTTCGTGATATAGTCACGTAATTTTTTTTATTCTTTTTCGTGATATTATCGCGAATTTCCACGTTTTTTTGTGATCATATAACGAATTCTTGTTTTCGTGTGATTATTACGTATTGGTTACTTAACTGCTTTTTCCTATTTTTAAACTATTGTCGCTTCGGTTTAGAGTTAGATTTGGTGCTTGCATTAGAATGTCACTTTATATATTGGTTTATACTATTTTTTCTGATTTTTTTTTACATGTCACCTGGCGTTATGCAGTTGGGTTTGGGTAGGGATGTCATTTAAGTAAATCTACCCCTAAAAAAAGTGACAATGGTAAGAAAATAGGACAAAACAGTTGAGTAACCAATACGTGATAATCACACGAAAACAAGAATTCGTTTTACAATCATGAAAAAACGCGGAAATTCGTGATAATATCAAGAAAAAAGACTCAAAAAATTACGTTATTATATAACGAAATTTCGTGAGACTGGACGTTACGTGGACACAGTGCCCCCTAATGTGCGATTAAGTTTCATTTTTACATTCTGACATCATTTGCAACGTTTCTAGTTGCATCTTTAGTGATTTTTGCAACCATATATATATTGTATATTATATATAACCATATATAAGCTTGCATGCAATTTTTGGAGCAAAAGACAGTCAACTTTGTTAAATACCAATGAAATGACTAAAGTGACATTTGTGAAAATAAGGCATTTTAGTTACTGACCAATAACCTTTTTATTGCCATTAAAGTAAATTGACTGAACCTTAACATATAAGAGCCTGATAAAAAGCTAATTTACAAGAAAACATGTCAGACGTATAGTCCAGAACCCACAATATCTATTTGTAAAAATAATCCATATGCTTGACTCCTAATACTGTTTGATGTTAACTGGACAATCAATAGTTTACATTCCATCGGATTAAAATCCTTCCGATTAATAAATCCTATCAAAGCGTTTACATGAACACCTAGTAATGTGATTAGATTGATGTGCGTGTTTATATGACACACGATTTAAATCAGATTTGATCATTTGACGTGCGCACATTGCACAAATATAGTTTCACGCTGTTTCAAGATTTGCTTTGTGCCTCACTGATTATAAAGCAGCAGCAAAAACACCCATTCACGTGTGCCCAAAAAGCGTATTTTACTTCACGCAGTGCTGCAGAGACTGAGTGCGAGTCCAAACACATGCGTTTGTGGATCAGAGTATAAATCATGGACTGACTGGACAACGCTGTTTTCCCACTTTATGGGGAATTGGAAGGATAATAGGAACAAGATTAACAAGACAATCACTTCTTGAGACTTCCTTCAACAAAACAAACTCGAGTTATTTGCGTCACATGTCATTACACCAATTCTACGTCATTGCACGTGTGCATATGCTCCACACTCCCGTCCTGTAGGTGGCGGAAATGCACCTTTCAGTGGGTTTGCCAACCACCATTAAAAAAAGAAAAGAAGATAGCACATGCGCAGAGCATCCCAGTTTCAGTTATCCATCTGATCAAGTTTTACAAAAGCGAATTACAAAAGGTATAAACCACCCCTAACAGCGGATTCGATTTTTAATCAGAATGGCACTTTTTAGTCCGATTGAGGTGTTTACATGGAGCATTTTTATTCAGATTGATCATTTAAACGGATAACAAATGTCCATGTAAACACAGCTAATGACTGTTTATATGCATTGTGATTTTTATGAGTCCCTTGTTTGTCCTGAGCCATTAAACTGTCTGCTGGTTTTCAGAAAAATCCTCTTGATTCTGAACAATCTTTGCTTTTCCAGTATTCTGCATATTTGACCCCTTTCTAACAGTGACTGTATAATGCTGAGATTTATCTTTTCACAATGAAGACAACTGAGAGACTCATAAATGTAAAATTACAGAGAAAAACTGTATTTTGTATTACGAAAAATTTCTGTATTTATTGTCCCCGTTATTTTATGGTATTTTTTCGGCACCCCGTCAGGTGCCATAATTTTACAGTTTTTTTACGGAATTTTTTACAGTGTATAGCAGTAGGCTACTGAATAGAAAAAAAAAATCAATTTTAATGATTTATAAAATCATTTTGTGTAAGTTATTATGTAAATGTACACTTAAGACCCCAAATACATTTAGATATCTAGCAAACATCTTGGAATTTGTAAAGGAAATATATTTGCTACTGCTGTTTCATGCAATCAGTTTTACTTATCAGGCATAGACAGCAATTGACTTCTGAAAAAGTGTATCAGAGCGACAGATTGAACTTCACAGTGTGGAGTATGTCAGTTTTGTCTCTTGTAATCTGACAAAGTGTGTGTGATAATGATATTTTGTTTCCGATCTTTCCTCTCACTGCATGATTGCCATTGGAATTTCAATTCTTTTATTCTCCTCCGGCATTATTAAATCACCAGTGACAGGTCTGAACAGAAATAACCTTTAAGATCTTTTTGTCTGGCATATAATATGTATTAAGGACGAATATGGGTGACTTCGGGTTCTTCAATTAATCCTCTTGATCTGAATCACTGTTCTTTTCTGGCTATTCTCAACCATTCTGCGTATCAGTCTGTTTTAATATGGTTAGGGAATGAAACTGCAAGAAGGTAAAACTGTGCTATTAACCCATAATTAATGTAGTAAAAATAAATATTTTATATTATACAGGTTGAGGAATTATAGGTATTGACTTCTATAGGCGTATATATATTTTGCTCTTTGTGTTGTGTCCTCAGCTGGACAACAACCTATAAAGGTCAGAACTTCTGCGCAGCATCATTTGCAAGATAAATTGTATTTTAATGCCTTTTAAATGGTTTATGTATCATCATTTAATTGGTTTACATGCAAAGGCTAGCATGTCCATCGGTAATACTTTTCTCACAAAGAAAATAGCAATATTGCTCTATTTATGGCAAATCATGGCAAATGTTGATATTTCGGCCTGAAATAATATAAAATATTCAGACAGGTCGATGAAGAGCCTGCACGCTTAAAACATTGCACTTCTATGAGAGTACATTATTATTATTATTTCGTTTAGTTGGAGCTATGCTATGCCGACTTTATATACAATAGCTGTCCACCGTATACAAGTATCCAACCATGCAATACATAAAAACTGAGGCATTTATTGAAGAAAATATAAGCATTGGACACATAGGATACATGACAATGATGCCTCTATTCCCTTTAATGTAGGCCTCTTCCAGTCCACTCTTATTGGCTGTCAGGTTTCATCAATGCAAACCATTCATGTTATATTAACAATGCTTGATACTTTCCAGACAGCCCACTTTGAGCTTATGTTTCTTAAGTTGTTTTGTCATTGCTTGAAAGAATAACAATTTATTTATATGTCTAATTTAAAATTAAACAAACACTGTGTCTACTGGTCGCAAGCCAGATCCAATGGACAGAATTACTGTTTATAATGTCTATCTGTCTGTCTGCATTTTGGCAGGTTTGCTTTAAAAGGAGAAATCTCATTATTCTCTTATTATTGTTTATTTGCACTGCGCACTATTAGTATGCATGATGGAGTGGGAAGCTTTTGGTTTGACAATCTTAGCAGCTCCTTGTTATTTTTGTCTTGTTGCCATGCACATCACATAACGTGTCAATTATAGCAGGGCTAATTATTCCCATTAGCATTTTGTGATCTCAGTCAAGGACACCTTCATTTAAAAACGCATAGAGCCATCCGTGGGGTCAGAGGTTACCACACTGCTGCCTTACTTCGCTATCACCTCAATAAATAATGCTATGATGTTAAACGCTTAAGGAATAGATGAATGGGAAGAAAAATGCTATAGATTCAGTACTAAACCAGTTTATTTTTAAGCTGTACCTATTACCTAGCTATACCTATTTACAAATAGGTAAATTTAAACAACATTAAAAATGAATTATTAAATTTAAATTATATTAATGGTTTGGAGATTAAAGGTGAATAAGTACCACATTACATACAGTAACCAACACTGGGTTGAAAATAACTAGCATTTTTTAGAGTGTACATCACAATAACCAGACAAACTTTACCGCTTGGTTTGTCTTATCCTTTAACAAAGTATTACATTTACTTCAATTGTAATTACTTATGTTACCTTTGTTACACAAAACTAGGGACATTTCTATTGGATTTTACTGCATGCAGCTTTATTACCATCAATGTCCTTAATTAGGTGTCTTGCATGAGCAAAACAATAAACACAGGCAGTAATTCCAAGGTACACAAGCAGTGATAAAGAAAAAAAGCACAAAGCTTGTCTGTAAGTTGTTTGGTATGCTATGCCATTGTAAAGCCTGCATTAGCATTCATCAAAGAAACAATAATCATCTAATGCTATCAAACTCTTAATATAACTAAATGTAAAATCCTTCAGTTTCATGTAGTTTTCCACTTTATGATTAACCATGTAAATCAATTGGGGTTCTTAGATATTTTATTATTTCATTTCATGCCTGGCTTATTTATATTATTTCACATTTGTGCTGTAATTTGTTAAAGCATTTCAACATGAGCTCACTATACAATCTCAGAATAAAGATACAAAGGCTGTCACGAGGGTGGTACCATTTCAAAAGTAAAACTAAAGGGAGCATATTAGTACCTCAAAGGCACATATCTTAAATAGTACATAGGATCTTTTTTAAAAGAGTAGCTTTTGAGACAGAGACAAGTGTATTTGTATGAGGTCTGTCTGTTTTATTTTATATCCATAAAGTCTATGCTTATCTCTGTTGATTAGACAGGACCGTCGCTGATGGGGTGAAAGGTGGTGAGAATTATAGGGACCCCCACTGCCCAGAGGGCCCCACAAAATCCACAAGTTATAATAAAGTGGCCCCCATTCTGTTAATATTATGTAGTTTTTATTAGTAATATGCCTAAGGATTTAATAAAAACACAGAAAAACGCAATTTGGTGAATACAGTTTTCAAATATCTCATTCTCCCATCTGAAAAAAGTTTTTAAAGTAGGTTAAACTATTTTAATTAGTTTTTCTAAGTTATGTCAACTTATCAAAAGTAAAAACTTAAAAAGTAGGTTGAATTTACATAATTAAGTTGTTTAAAGTTCATGTTGCATTTTTTTACATTGTACAAATAAAAAATATATTGAAACAATATTTTTGTCTGTAGATGCAGGGATATCTCATTGAAACTTAAAGAAATATTTCAAAGAAGAAACCTGGTCAATTCTGTATACACAGAAAAGTTTTTTTTCAATATCTGTGCCGGTGTCGTGAGCAATTCGGGCCCCCCGAGCAATTCGGTCTCCCCTAGGACCCCGATTGGTATCTAGCACTAATGCCTGCTCAAAAAGTTGTCTTTGCATTATCTCGTCTGCATACGCGGCTAGCAAGATAATTATGTTGTACAAAATAGAAGCATAAATTTAAAAAATAAATAAAAGTTAACTTAAAAAATAATATGATAAACTAATATTCATGTTGCAGACACGTCAGTACTTTTGTGTCATCATCTGCTTTACAAAAACAATACTTTTATTTTTTGTAAATTATTAACATACCTCACGGAATATATTTTTTAATAGTAAAAGTGTAATAATCATGACTTATAATTATAATTTAAATGTGTGATTCAATGTAGTAATCATGTTTTGTATAAGTAATTAATGAGTAAGTATAAGTAGACAGTCAAAAGTGGAAATGGTACAGTATAATAATCTAAATAATAAAATGACACAAGCAATGTGTAGATCTCCCACCTATAGCCTCATTTATATACTACTATATGAAACATATCATTTAAAAGACATCAATTGTAAGTTTAACAACGTTCTAACTACATAAATCATAACGCGATTTTGTAGGAATTGTAATAAGGCGCTAAGAAAACTACCCATGAGGAGTTTTTTCAGCCAGTGGAATCACGCGGGGTCCTAGGGGAGACCGAATTGCCCGGGGGGACCGAATTGCTCATGACACCGGACTGTTCGCATACAAGGTTAAAAACAGAAAATAATATTATTTATTCAATTTTATTCTAAGTGTTGTTTATAAAAAAGTAAACTTTAATTATATTTTTTTCGGAGTGTTGTCTACTTGTGTGTGTGTAAATGAAAAGTTTGTAAAAAGTAATCTTTAATTTGTTTATTTTTGCATTAGTTGTATGTTACACACAACCCACTCCCTTCCTTAGATTTGTGACATTAAAGCGGAAACTTCGCTTTTACTCCGAGCAGGTGGAAGTCATCATCTTATGATGGAGCACCGGCAAATTTTCGCCTCAGTAAATTGGTTTTCACCTTCACTCATCTTTAACCTCTGTAGTTCTCCAAAAAGCAGACGTTAAAGTTAATCTCTAAAATATTCCACTGTTATAACCGACCGTTTACTTTTTTATCATCCGTTAATTCCATTTCTCTAAATATTGAGGACTGTGGCCTTTCAATTATTGGGCCCCGAAGCTTGCATATTGAAACGACATCAAAGTCTCTACCACTGCGTTCATAGTGTTTGTAATTAGCATATTTAAACTAAGATTTCATAACATAGAGAGGGGTGCAGTGAATATCTGTGTAGTTTAATGCAAGATGTTATCAGTGCTCAACTGGCCGTGCTCGCAGAGCAAGAGTACAAAGTGAGGGGGTATTCCTTTGAAAACCCAGCAGTGGGTAAGTTATTTTTGAGACGGGCTGTTTAGCCAAAAGGGAATGCGATGGTATAGGTGTCATCTAAGATTATCTAGTAGCAGCACTTGAATGCACAGAGGATGCTTTAATGACAGTAAACATAATTTTTGTGCATACCTTCAAAATGTATTCAAGTGCAAAGGGCTCCTCTTGTGTCATATCATTGCTTTTATCGGTTACCTCAGCACATACATTTTCTTATAGTACATCCAACAAGATTAAATAAAATAAGCTGCTTGAAAGGTGACCGTGCAACTTTTCACTAGCCCTAAAGTATTTTCCCACAGATTTTTAAAAGTAATTAAAGCTCCCGTTCTTTTTGTGTATTTAACGCATGATTATGTTTACAGTGCGCAATATAACACATGTAAAAACGTGGTATTTTTCACACAATTTACCTATCTGTATAGCGCTGTTTTCACTGTCCTCAAAACGGGCTGATGTCTTTCTTGTTCTATGAAGGCACTCCTTCAGAAATACATATCGAGTTCTGAGCTTGTTTAGTGTGTTGTGTTTAGATAGCAGCTTAGCTTGCCGTTAACTTAGCTGGTGACTGACACATTCCTATGGGCATAGCTTAGTCAAAAAACTGGTCTAGTGATGTCATTAAAGCAGGAAGTAGAGGGCTGTAGTCCAAACCGGCTGTTCGTTGTAGGCTTTGAAAGGCAAATTCTGTTAAAGAAAATAAATCGCCTGGCAGTGAACTTTGAGCTTCATTATCATTTTACAGGTATTATTTATGCTATTATAACAAGATTTCACACTAACTAGGGCCCATATTATGCTAAATCCATTTTACACAGTGTTTGGACATAAATGTGCGTGGTCAGTGTGTGAACATAACCACAATACAATAAAAAGAAAAAAAATCCACCCAATCCTCCAATTTTTATATATCCTCCATTATACCCTAGCGGTCTCATTAGACATGCTGTTGCAATGTTACATCACACTGATAAAGTCCTGCCCACGCCAACTGACTGACTGGTTAACTTACCCAAAAGTGTGTTTGTAGGCACATTGTACAGTAGCACTAATGCACGATACTATTGTCCCAGACTATATTCACACAAATCAGATCTATTTTTTTCCCACAAAGCAAGAGCTCATTTGCATTTAAAGGTACACACATGAAACACCACTTTTTTGGTCCCGTCCCAAATAGGGGCATTTTGGACATTCTATAACAAATCTGTGGAGTATTTTGAGCTGAAACTTCAGACACATTTTAGGCACGCCCGAGACACGGTATCTTGTAAAAATAGGCATAATATTGTCCCTTTTAAATAGTATCTCAACTATAAACACATGTGCAGAGGTGTATAATACTTAAGTATTTTAGTTACATTTTCCAAGCATCTATGCATTATCAGAGTGTTTGTCTTGGGAAAAAATTTACTTTACTTAAAAATGTTCACTACATTCTTAAGCATAAAATCATACTGTGTATTCATTATATATTGCATATTAAAATTGATTAAATGCCTAATTACATAAAAATTGTGTACTTTTACTTTCTTGAGTAAAAGTAAGATTTTTTTTTTTACTTAAGTAAAAGTACAAAAATTACTAGATGTTTAATGCACTTAAATATTAAATATAAACCAAATGCATAATGACAGCCTTCATAGGTTAAAATAAGCATTACGTCTTGGGAGTGTTGGAAATATTGAATGTGCTTCTACCGTAGTCAGCAAATACAGTATGAATCATTAAAGCATGCAAGTCTTCATTTATTAGGAAATAGGATTGCGTTAGTGACACTTTGCATAATAATAAATTGTCCCTCATGTAGCTCAAAAGTAATTGTTGTTTAATAGACTGATGAAGCATTAGAAAATGAGCCGAATTCTCATAATTAAGTGGTGTCCTTTAAAAACAGTAAGCCTGGAGCTGACTGGCACCACCAGATGTTATTCTGGGTCACAGTGCTGATAGAAAAAGCCTCATCTGAACAGTGGTGACCTTGGATATGTTCATCTTCCAATAGTTTTAAAAGCATCGCAGGTGTGTTCTCATTGGAACGCACCAACAGAGATTTAACGTTCTTTGCTTCAAAAGCAATCCCAGATGCCTTTAAATATTCAGCACACACACGTCTTTTCATTACTGCAGATAGGATGTGGTGATATTTGCTTGATTCCCCAAGCTTGCTTCTATCAACGATCTCCATACATCTACAAAAACTCTAAGGATGTGTTTGCATTATAAAGATGTCAGCTCAAGATTATAGATTATTCCAGATCTGTTGTGCTTTGTGAAACAATGTTGACATTCTGGCCGTTCACTCGAGGTCTTCTCAGACTTTGATTTACCTCAGATGTCCCTCCGTCCATGCTCATCTACATTACTGCTAAGGTTCTCTTGCACAGCACACGGATGTGACTCAAATGCTAAATGCTTTTCTGTTCGTCGCCAGATGCAAATTGGCACTTCTCGTGGGAGGTGCTGGAACAAAAGTCGCTTTCAGGTTAATAACATATTATCATTGTCAAAGTTGTTTGATTCTTCCTCCACATTATTTGTTTTTTTTCCTGGTTCCTTTAAAGTATATTTAAAGATTTTTTCTTGTCTTTGAAGTAGCTCTATCGCAAATTCATATGCGTCAGCATGCATGCAATGGTTAATCCACTTAAAGGTTTAAATTCAAGTCAAGTGAAATTTCCTTATTTAAACATGAACTCTTGTGTACCCATCCCATCTCAAGTCTGCCTTCCATGTTTCAATACCCCAGATATTAAATGGTGGATCATGTTTAAACAAGGCTCTGTGTTTTAAGGCAATGTGACTCCAGAAGGGTTTATTTGGTGCTGCTGGGACAATTTGAGTTCCCTCCCTTATGAAAGGAAAATATATTTACCAATATATTACTTGAAATATATTGTAATATATTGCAATATATTATTTTACTCTCCATTTTCCAATATATTATACATTGGCAATACATGGAGTAATATATTGATGGTACATATATTCTATATATGTGTAATATATTGCAGTATATTGCAAAATATTCAAATTATTGCCACTTTCAATATATTGTAAATGGATAAAATATATGTGTTTATATATTTAAAAATATATGCAATATTATATTTATAAATATCTGCAATATTGTATTTTGATTTATATGCGAAAATGTATTAACAATATATGTAGAGATATAGTTTCACGTATATGTTTACTATATGGTAGAATATATTTCAAATATATGTAAAATTATATGGAAATATACATGAAATATATGTAGATATGTGTTCGATATATTGTGGAATACATTTTAAATATATGTAAAATAAGATGGGAAATATATGTGCATATATGGGAATATGTATTAAAAATATATGTACAGATATAGTGTCACATGTATGTTTACTATATGGTAGAATATATTTCAAATATATGTACAACTATATGGAAATATATATGTAGATATGTGTTTAATATATTGTGGAATACATTTTGCATATATTTAAAATTAGATGGAAATATATGTACATATTTATTTTAAATGTATGCACAATATGTGTACATATATGAGAACATGCACATACAATGTATGAATATATTTGGGATATATACAGTATATGTACATGAAACATCTAAAATATATAAATACGTAAATATGCAACCTGCAATATACAAACATTTACACCACATATTAACACAGACTGATGGGTAATCTATCAAAAGCCACCTTTATTTTCTTTTAATCAGGCACAGATACTAAACCCAATTTGAGGTACAGAGCTCTATAGGCCTATTAAAACCACAAGAGGTTTTGCATATGGTCAGTCAAAGGAAATGTGATTGGCTTTACATTACATTACATAAATGTGTTGCATTGCATTTACATAAATTACATTTTAAAAGAGTGCCATTAAACAAAAAAAATATACAAAATATAAATTAAAGCAACTTAAATTACCAATGTACATTTCAAAATTTCAGCAGTGCCATTATACAATATAAAGACAATATCAATAAAGACAATATCAATAAACAAAATGCACAGACAATAATGAACAAATAAATAATAAACAAACTTTCAAGAAGTTTTGGGAACCGTGAAAAAGGAAAAAAAAAAAAAAAAAAAAAAAATTTTTGCCAAAAGAACAGTCCATTATCCTGGTTAGGAGTCCACCTTGGTTCTTTACTGATGTAAACCACTTACATACCCATGCTTTTGCTCTTCACCTGGTGTCTTAATGCCATTAGCTCGCAGATTCTACTGTTGATAGATTTTCTGACATCAGCTTCCTTGGCCTAATAGGAAACTGTTTTAAAACAGCATCTGTGGAGCAGAACAACAAGTTATTCACAAAAATCTCTCAGAGATGCAATAAAAACTGAAAAGCACCAGCTCTGAAAACTTATATACCTTCTAAAACTTGAAGTTTCCTTGGAGCCTGCTGACATCAGCCTTCTTCTTCTTCTTCTTGAGTTTTACTGGCAGTTGGCAAACCTACTGATTAGGAGTGTGGGTCAGGATCATAGGTCACGACCTATCTATCAGCCTTCTTGTTGCTGGTGTCTGTTACGCATCCTATATATATATATATATATATATATATATATATATATATATATATATATATATATATATATATATATAAAATATAGTGCCCTTTTTGTTCTTGATTGCAATATATTTTGTATCATATATAAATGTATGTTTCATGCATATATTGCAATATATCAAGGCATATAAAGACAAACTATTACATGTAAAAAATACAGTGCCCTTTCTGTTCTTGATTGCAATATATTTTGTCTCATAAATACATGTATGTTTCATGCATATATTGCAATATATCAAAGCATATAAAGACAAACTATTACATGTAAAAAATATAGTGCCCTTTTTGTTCTTGAATGCAATATATTTTGTCTCATATATACATGTATGGTCTATGCATATATTGCAATATATCAAAGCATATAAAGACAAACTATTACATGTAAAAAATATAGAGCCTTTTTGTTCTTGAATGCAATATATTTTGTCTCATATATACATGTATGGTCTATGCATATATTGCAATATATCAAAGCATAGGCTATGAAGACAAACTATTACATGTAAAAAATATAGTGCCCTTTTTGTTTTTGATTGCAATATATTTTGTATCATATATACATCTATGTTTCATGCATATATTTCAATATATTGGAAAATATAAATATTAAATCCCATATATGGGAATATGTTGCCTAATATATTACATGATATTTTCCAATATCCTGCAATATATTTTTGTTTCGTAAGGGCTGTAACTCTGTTTTTCAACTTTTTGTACTTGTCACTCTTATATGGTGCTGTTCAGTTCTGTGATTTTCATACAGGATTACGTCCAGAATCTGGGAATCTAAGAAATGCATTTTCAAAGTATTGAATGGAGTTCTTTGGAACTGAACAAAAATGCGTTACAGACTACCTTGATGAGTCCTGTTATGCAGTGCTATTTGAACTCAGTGTCAATTAGAAAATTAATTATTTGTCTGTGTTGTAGCTTACGAAGATATGTCCATACAAAACTATACCTACAGTATGAATATATGCCCAAGTCTCAGAAACTTTTACTTTTTAGGAGGACCATGAACATTGAACTACAAATCAGACATGATAATTTCAAAATAAAAGTCATGAACATGAAACAATAATAGGCTACATTACAAATACTACTTTGACTGACTTAATTTCTCAAGATAATCAAAGGCTCTAACAGGAAAATAAATGGATAATTCCCACTGTTAATAATGGTTATAAACAACCATAATGCACTAGTAATCATGCACATCTGCCTCTATTATTTGTCCTCTATTGTCTTGAAATGTTTAGTCCAATCCACAAACATATACCTCTTTTTCTCAAAAATGAATTGTCCTCATCCGTCACCATGGCAGCGACTGCGTTCATGCACTCATCTTACAATAACTGATGTCACAGAGTGATTTATGGGCCTGTTGATTTAGGTTGACTTGGACATGATTGCAATTTTTCTTCTTCCCAGCTGTTAATATCAACAAGCTTTAGGTTTACTCTATATTTTTCCGTTTCATGTAGAGCCAAAAATCAGATTTGGTCAGCGAACCATTTTTTAGGTTCCAACATGATTTTTTGTGACAATCGTCCACCCTCAACCGTGTCACAAATTTATGGTGCATTGTCAAGTTGTAATTGCCATAATTGCGAGTTTTCAAATTGTAAAAGTTGTTCGCTTTAAACTCGTATTTACAAGCTAGAAACGCAAGATTTTACAAGAGCTATGGGCTTGACAGTCTCGGTGTGATGCAAAGTATAAAGCTCAACAGTACATCTACATTTCTTTAAATATGAAAAGAATATGAAAAAAATGAATCGTGCAGGCAACAAATGAAGAGTTTGGTTCCAAAACGCGATAAACGGCATTTTTGAAAAAATTTAGTTACTGCCAAAATCTGTATTATATCAGGTCAGTATTTAAAAGTAAATTCTTAATTTTACGCAAAATCCAATATCCGCAGTGTTATTCTGTCATTTTTTCTCCCTTTTTTCCCATAACGCAATAAACGCCAGTCCTCCTTTTCTACAGAACGCAATAAATCCACTCCACATATTACAGCGCACCATTCACGCAATTTAAACAAACAATGACGGTGCGTTGAGTACACGGTTTTCCTCATCTACTATGTACTTCGTGATCAACAAACAAACAAAAGCAAAATAATACTTTAATGGCATTGATAAATCTGTGGTTGTTTTCTGTGACGGGAAAGATTGTAAGTCATCAACATCCAATAACTTACGCGAAAGACACTCGGGAGACGGGTGCTTGTTCTCCCGACAGCATCTGTGAAGTTTATGTGATTCTTACACATTGACCTCAGGGGATCTTATGAAAAACTTTCCATTATTTTACTCAAAGTCAACGAAAATCGATCAGGACCAAAACATTTAACAGCGGATCGCTTTTAAAAATGTTAAGCGACAGCGTCAAGTATAACTGCAGCAATGACATTGTCATTAATATGACAAAGTAAGTGTTTTGATTAATGACAATAATGTTTATTTTTATCAGTGTATACCACTGTTCAACTAAATAAATATATCATGGCAAAGATGAATGCACATTTATACATTCATTGAATAGATTTATAGCATTTTGAAAAAAAAACTTGTCATGCAATTTGTGGAAAAAATAATTCGTTTTTATAATAAATCTTTGAAAATCAAGTTATGGATTTTTTATGTTTTTTATGTTTTTATAACCTAAAGATGCTGTGTGAAAGTTTGTAACAGAAAATAGTGGTTTTCATCTTGTCACTTTCTTGGTATAGAAAACAAGTTTTTACCGAAATTTGTCAAAATGGATTTATTGCGTTTTGGAACCAAACTCTTCAAATAATAATAATTATTATTCTAATTAGTCAATTTAATTACAATTTACATCAGATTGTGTGTTCGTCGGATGCCATGCCAATTTTCAAACGGTTTGGTTTGTTATAAACGTCAGAGATGTACCTATGACACTGCATACTTAATGAATAATTTTCATGAATCATATTAAAGCATCCAGAATTATAGCCACGTTAATAATGTTTGTATGAAACCAAACCGTTTGAAAATCGGTAGAAATTTGAGCAAGTTATGGTCATTTAAAAGTACCTGCACCATTAAACTCAATGCTACGAGTGAGCGAGCGCCCTGTGGTAAGATGGCCGCCAGGCGATGACGTTAGAGACTCCGCCGTAACACATCTAGCCTTTATACATATCTATGGCAACAATAGCCAAAAATACATTGTATGGGTCGAAATTATTGATTTTTCAATTTTTTTTTATTGATATTCATTAAGATAATTTCCTAAGATCATGTTCCATGATGATATTTTGTACATTTTCTACTGTAAATATATAAAACAACAATTTATCATTAGTGTGTGTTGCTAAGAACTTAATTTGGACACCTTTAAATGTGATTTCATCAATATTTAGATTTTTACAGCCTTTTTTTTTTACAGATTTCAGATTTTCAAATAGTTGTCTCAGCCAAATATTGTCCAACCCTTACAAACCATACATCAATGGAAAGCTTATTTATTCAAAATATTTACCTGACTGATTTTGTGGTCCAGGGTCACAATTTTCTTAGAACAAACTACCAAGACAAATTCCTGGCCGTTACATGAGATTTCTGATGTAAAATCTAAAAAGAAAAAAAACTTTACTTGACTTAAAATGGCTATAAAATTGTGATTTAAAGGAGACATTTCACAAGACTTTTTTCAGATGTCAAATAAATATCCACAGAGTACTTATGTGAAGTTTTAGCTCAAAATACCACATCAATAATTTATTATAGCATGTTAAAATTGCCACTTTGTAGGTGTGTGCAAAAATGTGCCGTTTTGGGTGTGTCCTGTAAAATGCAAATGAGCTGATCTCTGTACTAAATGACAGTAGTTGGATAGTGCAAATTAAGGGGCGGTATTATCCCCTTCTGACATCACAAGGGGAGCCAAATTTCAATTAGCTATTTTTTTCACATGCTTGCAGAGAATGGTTTACCAAAACTAAGTTACTGGATTGAACTTCTTTATATGTTCTAGGTTGATAGAAGCACTGGGTATTATAGTACTTAATCATGGGAAAAGTCCGATTTGAATAATATGTCCCCTTTAAATGGCTGTATAAGTTGTGATAAACAACATTTTATCAAGTTTTTCTGAGGATGACATGTTTGAGAATCCCCTCTATAAATAAAAACGCTGATCATAGACCTCATCTGTACTTTCCATCTGGCCAGCATTTGTATGCTGAAATTCACATGCAGGCTTCACCAGTATACTTTTAAGCCAGAACATATCAGCTTGGGTTTTGATCACATTTTGATGTAAACAGTGGCATAATCACTGGTCGATTTCCAACAGCTGCACTACGCCAGTAACACCAAAGGGCCAAATTTCAGACCACAAACCTTAATGTTCTCATTGCATATGCAAAAGCACAAAAACATGATGTGATGGTATGCTTGCCAAATTTTGTCCATCACTGTATGAGCAAGACAAAAAAAATAAAAAGCAGCATGAAAGTTTTTTTAAATGCCTTTAAATTCTTGTGCGCTTGTTTTTGCCTTCTGTTGACGCTATTCAGTGGCAAATGGGCTCTGTTTTCATCAATTCCCTCTCCAACCCTACAGAAACCCTGAATACCAATCAGTCGCTACCACAAACACCCCGCTAAGGGGTCAAAATCCTCCTTTGACGAGGCAAATGAAAATATGCAAATGAATTCAAACAGCAGAAAGAAGCGAGTCAGCGCCAAGCGGCACCTGTGCCCATTATTCTTCTTCGAATGAGAGTTCTAGACTCTTGAGCATTAGTCCTTAGCCTCATCCCAGTCCTTTACAATGACTGGATTAAATTTAAATAGTGAGATGTTGTAGGATAAACCTTGATCATACTGAAAAACCTAAAAAACATGTAGCTTTATGCCCTTAGGCTTTTATTGAATATTAAGCCTTTAGCAGAAGCACAAGGCTTAATTCTGCACAAAATAAAAAAAAAAACATTGTCAGGAAATACGACTGTCTTAACAACAGACTAGCTTGATCTTAGAAGTTTTTTTTTATGAGGTGATATTGGCAAACCATCAACAACATGTTGTTAATGAATTTGACACTGCATGGGAAACAAACAATTACAAAAAATTACAATTATATTTCTCTTTAGATTCTATCTTAGATACCATTGTACTATATATGAGGAGTTCCAATGCAAAACTAGGATGACATTTTGCATCTTTTGCAAGCGCAGATATGTTATTTTGAATGTAGAATGTAGCACGTTGGAAAAAAGGAGAAAATTGGGGAGGTCGTGCCCCTAAGTGCGTCTGACATGTTTAGCAGTTTTATCAGGCTTTTATGTTTAGGTTCAGTAATTTCACTTTAATGGCAATGAAAAGGTTATTAGTCAGTAATCAAAATAGCTTATTTTCACAGATGTCTTTTCCCATATGGCAAAAATATATTTTTTAATATATTTCAAAATATACAAAAAATGGCCAAAAAATATGTTGGGTGAAATATATTGCAAAATTTACAAAAAATAAATTGGTGAAAAATATTTTTGTAAACACATTCCAAAATATATTTTAAAAGTAAAAACTTTTAAAGCATTAAAAATATATTTAGCCCTCCATATATTTACCTCACATTGCAAGCACACCCGTCGCTATGGGCGGGCCATAGGGGGCCGGGCCCGCCTTCAAAGACGCCTGTGCCCCCCCAGTATTTAAAAAAATACTGTAATTTTAAATGATCATAGTTGCTAATTTTGTGTTGCATTAATGTTGTATTCTTTATAATTAAAACATTAAAAATATAAAAAACAATGGTGTGATTTTGTTTGATTGATGGGAATCTAGCTACACTGCAACAGCCTATCACGAGGCTACGTACGACACCTACGTGACGTAGCCTATGTCAGTGTAGCCGCTCAACAGTTACCGCACTTTTTTTAAACTGGATGAGTTTTCGCTTAGCTATACTGCTTTAAGATGGATATTATCCGCAAATGGTTAAAAAGGAACAAGGACCTCACTCACAAGTTTAATTCCGAGTGGATACTTTATTAATGAGGAGGTTCTGCTCGGAGAAACGCCGCCTGCCGCTGTACTGACAGGAGGGAAGGGAGAGACGACAGCGCTGCCTCCACTGAAGTACAGTAGGTTCAAAGTCTGCGTGCGTGTGTGTGTGTGTGTGTGTGTGTGTGTGTGTGTGTGTGTGTGTGCGCACGTGTCTCATGGCAATGCATATCCCTCTGTTGTCTGCTTTAAAATGCAATGTTTGAGAGATGCCTCTGGTGTTACATGTAATATGTTGTATAGATTTATGGATATTCGTAAAATTGCTTCTATGTGTAATGTGGTGTAGGCTATCTGGTCATATTGCTGATGGTTATGTTTAACGTGATGATTACGTGCTGCGCGAATAGAGTATATATTATTATAAGTATACGTACTGTAGGCTAATAATAAGTGTGCCCACCCATGCATTTCATATGCCCCCCTTAAGAGTGAGGTCTGGCGACGGGTCTGATTGCAAGAAAAACTTGTTTATGTTACGAACCTGTAAACATAACGGTTTTAAAAAGGTTAAAATCAAATATATTTTAAACTTCAAAAATATACTTTATAAAATTAAATTGTATTTAGCATATATTTAAAATATATTTAAGCAAAAAAAGCCATATGGGATGTAAAATTTGAAATTTATTTGTTTGCCGTTGAAATACATTTTGAAATATATGTTAATATATTAAAACTAAATATATATAGTTAAAACTAAATATATTTCCAAATTCAAAAATATATTCAAGTGAGCATAACATTCTAAAAAATGTATTTAGCATATATTTAAAATATATTTTTGGCCAAAGAAATGAATTTTTTAAATTAAAGCCCCGTCCTTGCTTTCGCACAATGCGCATATCACAGCTGTGATATGAAACATGGGAGAAAGTCAGAATGTATCATCCAATTAATCGTTTATGAACTTGCATGTGCAGAGAGCACTTGACGGAAGTGGCGTTTAGCAGCTTTTGCATCCGAAGTCCTCATTTGTATTCTGTATGAAAATATCCTGTGTTTTTTATTTGAATTTAAACATGCCGCGCTGAGAAAATGCGATGTTTTAATACATTTGACTTAAAACTGAATTAATAGATTCTCTCAAGACAAAAATAGTATGGACACTGCTGTACACATTGGTTGTATAGCTCTACTTTTACCATATACTCTATCAGCAATTGTCTCATTTGTGTCTTTTTTAAGACATTTCTGGAGCGATGTTGAATCTGGGGAGATTAGGTGACCATCAGGAAGATCGCACACAAATCATTTTCACAAGTGCCTTCTGTGTTCTCGTGAAGTTCTGAGTTCGTTCTTCAAAGGTCGCCTGGCAAGACCGATCTCCATGGGTACACAAGTCATTGGTTCTTGGAATTGAGAAACAGCCACTAAAAATTCTTCCCTGGAATATTTTTTATCCCTTAAAACAGCGTCACATTTGGATGTTGTTTGGGTGTAGCTGCCATATCTGCAAATTATGACTTTAGAGTGAATGACTTTTGAATACCAGCTGGGGCCCTGATATATATATAAATAAATGAATAAATATAAAAGCGTACATTTGTTGGGAACACGTATTGGGAAAAGTGTTTGCGGTTTATGACTGTGAATGTTTCACTGTCATGATTCATTACCTTTCTCATATTAATCTTTTCCAGAATTATTTCTGAAATCAACTTGGCTCATAAAAACCAATGTCACCCCCCCCCACCCTTACTAAATCTGAGTATGAGACATGAAAATATGTATTAATATCGTCATTCTTCCATGCATGAATACATAGAGGCATGTGTTCATTTCAACACAATGACAACATCTGCTCGATGAGCCAATAGACTCTCAGGATTAATCTGAACTCTTATTATGAACATTTATGAGCTGTTGAAGTGTCTTTTTGAACATACAGAAGGTCCTATTGTAGATCTTAAGAAACTCTATATACCTAAATTCGACCTAGGTTGCTGTATTATGTGTGTTATTGTGCATATTGTTTTGCTACAAACTAAGCAAACCTAATGTTCAGTTTCTCTTTGGCAGTCTGGCACAAATAAAACACTCACTTTCAATAGGCCGTTATTAAGATCTTTACAGTTCTTACTTATTTCAATGGCTCTAAATACTGTAGCCTTCTTGTGTAATACTTTTGAGCTTTATGCAGTCCAATCACATAACACGAGCCATTATAGACGCACACAGAAAGCACCTTTCACTAATGACTTGTAAAGCCCTGCAATTGGGCATTGCAATTTAAAATGACACAGAGGCACAAGGTCAAAGAACTGCAATTATTCATCATGTAGTGCTGTTAGACTAATGAAGTCTGCTCTGTCAAAAAAAGACTTCTGTCTTCTGTAATGCATGTTTGCAGAATCACCGCTCTATAATATCAAGTTCTACTTTGATAAAATCAAATACAGGAGAGGGAGCCAATTAGATGACCGCTTTATTCTTCGCATTACGAATTTATAAAGATGAAAGCACCCAAAATAACATCCGATAACCTAATTTACAGATTTGACTGATTTTTGGTTTGTTGCTCGCTTTGAACTTTATTTTAACCTACATGGGGTGGGCCAAACTCCAACACCCGCAGTTGTTGAATGTGCTAAATTGATGAATGTGCTGCTGATTTTTGGAACGCAGATCCGTCCTCTGTCGTGGATGGCTGAGTCTGCACAGGTGCAGTTGTGCCCATATGGCCTGATTTAAATAAGACAATATGTTCAGAGTTATAACTAAAATGCTGTGATTTACAAGCTGGTCACGATTTATCATGTTGACTTTACTGTTGGGGATGTTTAGGGTTGTGACACCATTTTGATGGCAAAGTTTATTACGATAATGACGCTGAAATTAGTCATAACAGGTTCTAGTCAAGATGAATAAATGAATGCATTATCCCATTAAAGGTAAAGTGTGTTAAAACAGAAATCTGTAACTTTTCACAAACACAAACACAAGTTGTTGAGCAAGCACATAAAAATCAGTGTTGAAAACCTTACTAGGATTTGCAATGCTTATCTCATAACAATTATTTAGAATTTGAGTTATCAGGTCTGATTTAGCAGAAAATGTCAGTTTTATGTCATTTGATGGGACATATCATGAAAATCAGACTTTTTCCATGTTTAAGTGCTATAATTGGGTCCCCAGTGCTTCTATAAACCTAGAAAATGTGAAAAAGAACAACCCAGTAACTTAGTTTTGTTAAACCATTCTCTACAAACATGTGGAAAAAATAGGTCATTGACATTTTGCTCCCCTTGTGATGTCAGAAGGGGATAATGCCGCCCCTTATTCTGAACTATCCAACCACAGCACTCCCATTTAGAGCAGAGATCAGCTCATTTGCATGTTAAATGACACACCCAAAGCGGCACATTTTTTGCACACACCTACAAAGTGACAATTTTAACAATTATACAATTATAATTAAAATTAACAATTATAATAAATTATCTGTATAGTATTTTGAGCTAAAACTTCACATATGTACTCTGGGGACACCAGAGATTTATTTTACATCTTAAAAAAGTCTTGTGAAATGTCCCCTTTAACCTTCAAAACATGTAAAGATAGGTGAATAAAGTAACCTGCAATTTTATGTTTCAAAGAGAGATGGCAATAGAGAGGCAGAAGTAATGTATGGCAACCTTAACAAAGTAGATATCGCTGCAATCAGGAGATCTGCAGGTGGATTGTGGGTCGTGCGTTTCCTCCAACGTGCACTGGCCCCTTCGCAAGGGGGTGTCAATTCTGATGCCTGATGCCTGTTCGATTGCCCTTAAAAGCACTGCAATTTGACAAGTGAAATTAAAACACACAAAAATTACAATTTATATATAACAAGAAGTGTAGAAGTTGTTTTGAAGTGCAAAATATTAAGCAATGTTGTTATACTGTAGTACACCAACTGTAGTGCAGCAGAACTACAGTACTGTATGTAAATACAAATATCATGAATATTAATATACAGAATAATTACTATAGGGTGATATAAACAAACAAACATTACGGTTTCCACTTTCCGTCGTGCTGCATTACCACATTGGGTGTGCGTTTATTTCTTATAATTCAACGGCTTGTCATCAATTATTCATTACATAATCACCATATACAAAAATGAAGAACACTTTATTTTGATAGTCCACTTTAGACATTCTACTAACTATAAATAACTTTGCAACTACATGTCAACTAACTTTCAATAATTTGCAACTATACGTCAACTAACTGTCATTAGAGTATTAGTAGACTGTAAGGGTTTAAATCTTCAGCTCATTAGTGGAGACTGCAAGACCTGAACTGCGTGTGTAAGGTAACTGAATGAGGTGTGTCACAGGGGGGAGGCATGCAGGGTGTGCGGTGCTGGTGGTCCTCCAGGACAGGTTTGAAAACCCCTGTTCTAGACAGTTGAATGTGTGTTGAGATATCATCACAATCAAGTGTTAGTAGATATTAAGCTATGGAAAGAAATTAGACTCAATATTATTAACAAATACATGCACAGTTATCTGTGAACTGGATGCATGTTACAAATGTATTTTACTATCCACGAACAAATGTCTTTAGATTTGAATATGTGAAATTCAGAATTTGAATGAACGTGTATCGATTTGTACAAATGTACAAACACACATGTTCCACCGTGCATTCAAACATCACAATTCACGCGTGCAAAAAGGGAGATGTGCATTTGTGGATCAGGTGACACGCGTGCATTAATCCCGTTCTGTTCATTTGTATATTGAGACTTTCATTTCGCTGTTTAAAGCATTTTATGAGCCAAATACAAACAACTATCAATGAATGAACTAAACAGATGTCTTTGATTTTGTGTCTGCGAATTTTAATATTTACGTGAATGTGCATCGATTTGTACAAAAAGAGACATATTTGTGAATTCAGTTGGCACATTTCGTATCATTATTTCACAATTTGTGCACGCAAAAAAGAGGATGTGCACCCGTGGATCAGGCGACGCGCGTGCATTAATCCTGTTCTGTTCATACGAGTTTTGAGACTTAAGTTGCATGGTTTGCATTGAAAGATCCACGAGCACAGATGTGCTATGAAAAGAGTCAACACTAGGTGTCAGTCTAACGGAGTTTCACACATGGCGGTGAATTCTGTTTTCTGTGTTTCCCTTTAGTCTGGTGTTTTTATAGCATTACGTTTATTATCTATATATATTAAATGTTTTAATGGCTTGGCTACTGAGATGTGTTTGTGTGCATGTATGTAATGTATCTTTATTGTCCTTTAATGGAAAGTCAATTATTTTACAGTATAATTTACTTCATTTTAAAAAGTAATACTTTCATGTATTAAACTATACCATTTATTAAATATTTCATAATTTTCATATTTTCTATTATTTCTTTTTACCTTATATATATAGCCTACGTGTTTGTTCTACAATTATTTTTTTACATGCATACAAATTAATATGCCCCAGCCTGTTTATATATAAATAACACTTCACATCATGGGTGTGTGCTATATTTATGTATTTATTAAGAATGTCCACATAATAATTATTAAAACAATTTTATTAAAACAGGTTATAAAAATACCACAATAGAAAACTGGGGAAAGTATGAAATATTTAATAAACTGTATTATAGAATACATTAAATTATTGTTTTTTTTTAGTATAAATCATTCAAATTTTTAGTCTTTATAAATATATAAAAACATACCGTGATAAAAACGCTACACTAAAGGGAAGGGAACAGACTTTGACAGAACACCTGAAATCAGTTGCTTTGCTTAGGACCTACTAATTAACGCAATCCTGTATTACCGCACTGACAAGCCAACCGCATGAATGCAACCACGGCACTTTTTACATTAAATTAATGAAACTAGCTATGACCTTCTTGTTTTTCACATCATACATGTATAATGAAGGCCAAATAAATTGGTAAGAGGTAATTTCGTTAAATCACAGGCTACAGCCAGGGCTGGATTGTCAATATTGGGCGAGTGCCCCAGGCAATAGGGGGGCACCAAGGTCTCCAGACTGCGGCCAAAATGTTTTTACAAGTACTCGAGCATGTGCGGGCACTACGGAATGCACGATCGGGTTTTAACCGCTCAATTGCATGACGTGTAATCGCGTATATCGTTTTATGTCACCATGCGCTCGGTTGATTTTACCGATGGATCTACGCAGCCCTGGTCAAGTTAACACATCGCACTCAGAACCGCGCCGGTTAAACATTACAGCGATGAGAGATAAAGAGAGCCGGACAACTTTTAGCCTACATTAACACTAAAAACATTAGACGAGAATAAAGGTCTACATCAATGCCCAAGGAAAACTAGATAAAAGATGAGAAACGTGTAAAGGATACAAGCATGTAAACTGCTGCCCTGCCACTCATCTCATTAAAGTATGCTATCTAGATATAACTTATTGTAGCCTATATGTAGCCTATCTTATGCCTATAGTTAAGGGGGTTGTATGAATCTTTGATTCATAACTTCCTATTCTGAAAGTTTCATTAATTGTGCATAATGATGGCATGTGCAGCAACTGCATAGTTAAGTCTATTTAGTATTTTTCAGTAATGCAGTTATTTTGGGAAAATGTCAAAATATTGCATTGCAGGCTTATTTAAGGTGTGCCCTAAATTTTCTGCTAGCGCTCCTAAAATTTTCAGTCAGGGGCTACATTGCTCCTAATAACAAAAACGTTAGTCTGGAGCCCTGAATGACTAGTTTAAAATAATAAATAAATAAATAAATAAAATATATTGGGGGGGGGACTTCACTGTGTTAATCCGGGCCTGGCTACAGTCAATGCGTGAGAAAGTGAAACTGAGATAATAGAATGATAGCGTCGTCTGCAGATTGTCTGCAGATGCAGTATTAAAGATTAAAATAACTTTAACTGATCAACACAAATATAAAATGCCATAATATAATTGACGTTTTTTACCAGTATTTAAACCTTTATAGTTTTTTCTTTGTGTATCTGCAACATCCGCCCGTGGATGAGGAAGCTGCAGCCAATGTCGTTGGCTTTTTTCTTTGTTGTGAACTGACTGAACACTTGACTCTTACCTGGGCATTTAGATATTCAAGTTTTCATTATTAATTTCTGGGTGAAACATTTTAAGCATGATGATCATCTGTCGACTCGACAGTTTCAGCACGTCCTTGCGGAGAGACTTTAACGTCTTTTTGTCCGCTCCCCATGAGCTGAACGATTTTATTTTGTACTTTTTTACTTGCATATATTTTCAACATATATTCAAGAAACACACATGATATAATGCAAGTTGTTATAGATAGAATAAGCTTGTTCTGAAATGATGACAAAATCTAAATGACTGAAAATGATCTTAAAATGATCCATCTTAATTTAGCCAAAATACTGATTCATTCGTTTTCATACTTTATAGATACACATTAATTTATCTAATCAACCTATTATCATCAAATGCGTATGAATAGCAATCAGTGTGATTATCGTGCAATGCATAGCCTACGCCAAATTCCAATTTTGCGTGCATATAGTCCTTCCCGTTCACTTAAATGGCGCATCGTTTGGTGTCGTTGTTTTTTTTGTCTGTTTTTTAAACCATTGCCGATTGGGTTTGGATATAATTTTATTTTACAAAAACTTACTCTAACCCCAAACCCAAGAGACAATGGTAAAAAACAAATGAGAAACCAATTATTAAAAAACACGAATAGATGAGCCATAATGGAACAGGAAGGACTTGCGTATCATATTCACTCAAAATGTATATTGCACGATAATTACACTGCGTGTTATTTGTACGCATTTCATGAGAATACTAATATATTATTGAAAATGGCCTAAATGAATATGCAGTGCTTGTGTATTGCATTCGTTTTGTACATTTACAGCGCAGTGTTCTGTATACCGATGCTCTGAAAATTTGCACTTAACAAGCCTGAACCATGTTCTTTAATTTATTTATGTATTTTTGTTTAAATGTAGCTGTAGTATAGCTTGTGTTGATGATGTTTCTTCTCATAAGGGTTAAGACATAGCACCCAACTTCTAGTGTACCTCGTTGTTCTGGATTTAAATTATATTTTTAGTAAATAAAGGCCGTAAAATTGCATACAGCGCCACGCAAAATCACCGCAAGGGAAAGTCCGACACCGCTACAAAACTAGTTCAGTGACATTATTTGTAATTTAATCAGTAATTTGATTTAGGAGCTTAATAAAAAAACGTTACCGTGTGTTTAATGTACTGTCACTCAGATCAGGATCCTTAAGTATTACTGCCTTTCCTGATCTGGGTGACAGTAGCCTACATTAAATTTTTATTAGATTATACTAATCCAATAAACAGTCGGGATATATAAATCCAAGTAATAGGCAAAGAAACGCTCAGCAACGTTCACCATGGCAAAGCAAGACTTCGCACCGAACAGGTTTGGTGAGATCTAAATGAAGATCTAAATGAAATAAATAAAGTCCACCAAATGAAGAACAGACGACGCGCGCAATCAGTCTCAGGTACGGGCCGATGGGAAATTTAGTAAATATTAATATTCGGGCGAGTAATCCCTCTGACGACCCAAAGACGAAGCCTGAGGAGCGCTTTAACAACAGGCAACAGACTTTTTACAATTTATATCATACTAATTATGTACGTTTATAAATCATGTTTTCGTTCATAACTTATGAATCGATCAGCAGTTCAGCACTTGAAAGTGTGTATAAGTACTTTGTTAATACAATATTCTATAAGTGCTTAAATATAGGCTATTATTCACATAACCTTAAATAACGTATAATCTGATCTAGGATCTTAATTAAATTTAGACTCCTATATCAGATTACACATTGTTTGGCGTTGGGGATACCAGCATAGGTCCTAAGCAAAGCAACTGATTTCAGCTGTTCTGTCAAAGTCTGTTCCCTTCCCTTTAGTGTAGCGTTTTTATCACGGTATGTTTTTATATATTTATAAAGACTAAAGATTTGAATGGTTTATACAAAAAAAAAATAATAATAATAATTTAACGTATTCTATAATACAGTTTATTAAATAATTCATAATTTCCCCAGTTTTCTATTTTGGTATTTTTTATAACCTGTTTTAATAAAAATTGTTTTAATAATTATTATGTGGACATTCTTAATAAATATAGCACAAACCCATGATGTGAAGTGTTATTTATATATAAACAGGCTGGGGAATATTAATTTGTATGCATGTAACACAATAATTGTAGAACAAACACGTAGGCTATATATAAGGTAAAAAGAAATAATAGAAAATATGAAAATTATGAAATATTTAATAAATGGTATAGTTTAATACATGAAAGTATTACTTTTTAAAATGAAGTGAATTATACTGTAAAAATAATTGACTTTCCATTAAAGGACAATAAAGATACATTACATACATGCACACAAACACATCTCAGTAGCCAAGCCATTAAAACATTTAATATATATAGATAATAAACGTAATGCTATAAAAACACCAGACTAAAGGGAAACACAGAAAACAGAATTCACCGCCATGTGTGAAACTCCGTTAGACTGACACCTAGTGTTGACTCTTTTCATAGCACATCTGTGCTCGTGGATCTTTCAATGCAAACCATGCAACTTAAGTCTCAAAACTCGTATGAACAGAACAGGATTAATGCACGCGCGTCGCCTGATCCGCAGATGCGCGTCCTCTTTTTTGCGTGCTCAGATTGTGAAATAATGATACGAAATATGCCAACTGAATTCACAAATATGTCTCTGTTTGTACAAATCGATGCACATTCACGTAAATATTAAAATTCGCAGACACAAAATCAAAGACATCTTTTTAGTTCATTCATTGATAGTTGTTTGTATTTGGCTCATAAAATGCTTTAAACGGCGAAATGAAAGTCTCAATATACAAATGAACAGAACGGGATTAATGCACGCGTGTCATCTGATCCACAAATGCACATCTCCCTTTTTGCACGCGCAAATTATGATATTTGAATACACAATAAAACATGTGTATTTGTACATTTGTACAAATCGATACACGTTCATTCAAATTCTGAATTTCACATATTCAAATCTAAAGACATTTGTTCGTGGATAGTAAATACATTTGTAACATGCATCCAGTTCACAGATAAATGTGCATGTATTTGTTAATAATATTGAGTCTAATTTCTTTCCATATTAAGCAGACAGTTACTAATTATCTAAAGATTGGTAGTTGATAAGTAGTTGATAAGTTGATAAGTGCAAAGTTACTTATAATTAGTAAAATGTCTAAAGTGGACTATCGAAATAAAGTGTCACCCAAAAATGTGCCTACATTTGACAAAGCAATGCAGGTAAATAGGATAAACAAAATAACTAAGGCATATCACACAACTTCCCAGTTAATGACTTTTCCCCTGAAATTTAAATATGCAGATTAGCATGTTTTGGTTAATTTTAGAAAAAAATTATGCAAAAAGATGAAAGGTAGTACGCTTAAAACAAACACACTAACTGTATTTTGAAAGTTTTTTTCATTAGATTAAACAAAATAAACCAACGTATTAAAACTTCATGAATAAAGGGTCCTTAGTAACTTCATAATTTTGATAGTTAATGCTAAGGAAGAACAAGTCTTTGTATGAATTGTTATTTTGGATAAATCTGTGGAGTATGAAACAATTTTCAATTTGTAAGGATGTCTTTAAGGAGTTTTTCAACTTTTTTAAAAATCTATTACATGTATAACAAATATTACATATTATAAAAAATAGACGGTTTCATCGGACGGACGTGATACACGTCTGGATCCGAACCTTACTTCCGGTTTCGTTTTTTTAATGGTCTGACTAGTTGCTAAACTGATCTCTTGAACAAATGCCTCGTCGAAAATAACAAATGTTTTGGTTTCCTATGTAATCTATGTGTTGTTTTTTTGGTTGTTATATAAATAAACTACGTTTAAAGTACTTTGTGGTTATTTATAATTAGGGGAGTTTACCGGAAGTTACGTGTGAACCGCGACAGCCGCTTGTTTATGTTATTACTGCTGAAACCGTCTATAATAATGAGAAGTGCCCTTTGTCAAAGACAAGAGATGAAAAATAATCACCTTGGTTTAAACAGGTCAGAGTAGTAAGTTGAAATATCCTGAACACCTGAAAACTCCGCTCCACTTCTCACTCTCATAATGGGAGAGGGAGAGTGTTACTGCGCCGAGTCGAGTACTCCCAAAAGTGCTATTCCGCCATAAAATATAGTTACCCTTTTAAATCCGATTAGAAAAGCGCTATGTTTTATTTTGTGCCGCCAGGCTTGCTCGTGTGGCTGCTCGTCTTGAATGGGGGGAACGTTGATGTGTTTGGTCACTTCTGGCTTTGTCTCTGGGTGGTACCATTGAATGAATGGGGCTAAGCTACATGCCATCGAAGTGTCGCAGCGCGCCCCAGCACTTACGTGCATGCACTAAGATGATAAAGGTATGTATCAACTCTTCTTAGTTAAGGTAATAACATAGTTTAATATGGAAAATGGATAGACTATTCCTTTAACAGCATCATATTTACCATATATGTACAAGGTCAGTACACGTACTGTAAAATAAAGTGCTACCTTAAATTTTTTTAACAGTTTCATTTAAAAATGTATCATTGCTAAGTTACAGAACATGTGATTTGGCAGACTGAACTGTAATACATACATTCTCTACCACATAGCAGCTGCTGCTATTTGAATATGCTTATAATAGATACAGGACAGACTGCTGCTGATTTGCTCACAATTGCACATAATGATTAAATTTAACTGGAAAAGCTTCAATTGAATTTCCTCAAAAAATGACACCTTTGCTGAAATGTTTCATAAGCTCCTTAAAACAGATTACAAGAAATGTTGACAGCCTTTATATTTAAATGACATCAGGTCAGGGGCGGCGTTTGCGTATGGCAGGGTATGGCAGTTGCCATACCCTAGCATTCAGACAAAACACCAGAAATCAACAGGATAAAATGATGCTCATTAAGGATCATTTTAAATATTTTCAGTAGAACATATCTGAACATTGGTAAATCACTAATATGGATAATTTACACGTGTGTTCGCCTTCATGCTGTAATACAGGAACCGACATGCGGATGACATCAACGTGCCGCGAGAGCTGTTTGAAAGCAAACTCTTCCGATGATTTCTCGCCTCACCCTCGCGGAACTTTGATGTCATCAGCCTGTCGTTCTTGCAGCGCAGCTTGAAGTCCCTGCAGGAGGTCTCATGAAGAACGCTGCTGTTATAATCTTTATTTTCGCTAGTAAAATCCTTTTTTTGTTTTAACATTCAAACAGACTCGTTCTCCCCCACACTCGCGCTATGCTGCATACATTATTCCAGAAGTAATATGATTTGTTCTCTGTGGATAAATAAACAGGTTCTCTTCCACTGGGAAATTGTAGCGCAGTCGAAGTGAATTGTATTAATTATTTTCGCGCATTTTTGAATATGGCCACTTGTGCAATAAAAACTGCACGACGACAAAAGGTAAGACTTGTTTTTGCATTAAGCCCTGTTTTACTAAGAGTTTTATTTAGTGTTTTAGTCTTATTTGGTTAAATACGTGTGCTCTATCACATCATTTAAAAGTCTTTATTGTGTTTTTATAAGTGTTTATTGGCGGTTGTCATGCCAAGTTTGTGAAGGGTATGTTTTGATATTATCTTGTTTTAGTTTATCTGTTGCTGGAGTTGCACTTAGTTAAGAATTACAACATTTGAAAAGCATTTTAAACAACCATGATTTCTATTTTTGTTTTTATTTGTATTGCCTCCGTATTGTTGTCAGTAAGTGCACATCCGTGCAATCATAGTATGATTTTATACAGGTTGGTGGAGTATGTACACATATAATGTGGTTTCATAGATTAGTTATTTGAATGGCCTTCTTATACGAAGAATTTTTGCCATACCCTAGGTTTTCGTGAAACGCCGCCACTGCATCAGGTAGATCACATTTTTTTCCCTCAACGTTCTTTTTATTGAAGACAAAGATTGCTTCTTTAAACCTCCCATTTAACAGGCCCCGTGGCTATTGCCACAAAAAATACCACAATTAATTGAAAGCAATTTAGCTACCACTGCAAGAACTAAATCTAAGTTACTGTGAAGGTCAGAATGAGAACAAAAACTAGCCTTGCCATGTCTGTTTCTGCAGTGAGAAAGATTGGCTTGTTTTTTGTGCCAATGAAGTCCCCATTTCAAAAACACATTAAATTTCTCCCTTAAGCTGTGCAATTCACACTGCTCACAGGTTAGTGCTGGGTGATAATTCAATAGCAATAATTTTCGAGCTATATTTTTTTTCGGCAGTTTGAAGTGATCGATAATGTTTGCGTAATGCTGCGCAGACATTTTGCACTGCAATTCCAGATGCCGCACGTGGTCTTGGTTTACAATCACAGTGTCACTCACTCACTTAGACTTGGAAGAGTGGAGTAAGAAACATTGGCGACAATAGCTGGGTTTCCATCAAAATGTGAAGCAAATCTTTTTAAAATTCGCAAAAAACAAACAAATGCGAATTAGCTGCATTTTCATCAGGTTGTTTGAGCGAGTGGTATTCGTAACCCAGTAACCAATATTGAACGAAACTAGGCACGCTTGGAAAATGGCGAGAGCACTGCATGTAGTCACGATGGGTCAAGTTATTCATTGATTAGCAGTGCAGCTTATAGGGGCGGTTTCCCGGACCAGGATTAGCTTAATCCAGGACTAGGCCTTAGTTTAATTAGGAAATATAACTAGTTTTAAACAACATGCCTTACTAAAAACATTACCTGTGTGCATCTTGAAGTAAAACAAAGGGCCCTGATGTATTTTAAGATCTGTAAGTGAAAGTTGTTTTCAGTTTGGAGAGCTCTTAAAAGTGTTTAACTCTAGGACTAGTCTAATCCCGGTCCGGGAAACCGCCCCCTTATTGCCAAACTAAATGCAGTGCACAGAAAAAGAAATACAGCATTTTTGATGCAGGCACTAGCAGCAAGAGCATCAAGACAACATTGTGATATTGATTTTACTTGTAATATGTAATCTGTATTTAAATCTGTATTCTACTTCAATTGATCACTTGTTTGGAAATTA
Source organism: Misgurnus anguillicaudatus (assembly GCF_027580225.2). Lineage (NCBI taxonomy): Eukaryota > Metazoa > Chordata > Actinopteri > Cypriniformes > Cobitidae > Misgurnus > Misgurnus anguillicaudatus. Next base: position 13,667,432 of record NC_073360.2, on the reverse strand, counting down.
TTTATCATGATCTAAATAAAAAGTATTTTAAAACCATAATTATAAAACGGCCCATTCTGGTTCTTCATTCTGATTGGTTGAAACGGGTTCTAAGCCATGATAAAATACCCTGGTAACCCCACCGTTCAGACCGCATTACACGAGTATCACTGCGCCACTGTTGCTGCGTACTGATTTATGAAAATTAAAAAATATATTAATCTTAATTTGCTTTTGTACAGCACCTTGGACAGCGCCACGCTGTAATTTGTGTGCTTTATAAATAAATAAACTAAAATAAAATAAAATAAACACCACAGTCTTTAATCATGTTTATAATTTTTCTACAATTGCACAATTAATGGCGATATCCAGATAAATGTCAATAAATTTGTTGAGTCATCTCGTCGATAAAGAGAACACGTTCTCTGAGGAGTTTCTAACTCAAATTCATTCGTCCGCTATTATCCACTAGATGGCGATCTTACCCAACTTAAACACTGACGCATTCACTCAACACTGAAACACTGTGTCACAAAAATTGAATTATCTTCGCTTTTAGATGAAAATTTGAGAGGTGATAAGAGAACAAATGAAGGTAGGATGAAATGTTTTTTTTTTTTTTTTTTAAAGCGGAGGGTCTGTTCTTTCATTTGATATATTTTATGTTTATTTAAAGAAGATAATTTTCTGGAAGCCTTTAAGCTAAAGCTGGGTGGCAACTTAAAAAAAAACTCTGACGGGGAAAGAGTTAACGTTAAGCATGCTTCCATGCATATGTAATTATAACTTCAACAGTTGCACGATATAAATGTTAATGTATAAATTAAATTAGATGAATGTTGATTTATAAAATAAACACCACAGTCTTAAATCATATTTTCATTGTGTCATTGCTGTGTCTGTGTTGTTTGGAAACTGTGCTCTGTTGCAGACACACTTAATTCTGAGGAACTGCTTTGTTTGGCCGAAGAGTAATATTTGTACTAATATAATTACAACTTATTTGTGTTTTATTTTATGAAATCCTGCTAACGTTAGGCATATGAAGTAACGTTTTATAAAAGCAATAAACCCCACAAAGCAGTGGGGTTACAGTGCTTCGCGTCGTGCCTAACAACGCCCCTTAGCTGTTATAAAATGCACTGGTAACCCACTGCTTCTTGGGGCTTATTGCTTTATTATCTGTCTTTTTTAAAGCAAAAATGTGCCTTTAAAGATTTGTCATTCGTTGTGATAATTATCGACATCGACCCACAAACAGCTGTGCTATAATCAAGTTACATGTAACTAAAAATAATGTAAAACATTTTCAGTTCATACAATGACCATAACAGTGTTGACTGTGCTTACGTATGAGATACAACTTAAAAAAGAGACAATAGTTGTGTCCCAATTCAAGGGCTGCGACCTTATAAGCATGCGACCTTAAAAGGCGAGCACTCTGTCTTTCAAGGTGGCAACCTCAGAAGTTCGCGAAGAGAACTTAAATGAGACAGTCTAACCTTCGGAGGACCCATAATTGGCGTCACCTGCTGCTCGCGCCCAGCACGCCTGTCAGCAGGACACAACGGAGACGTTACTCTCTTAAAGTAATAGTCTACTCATTTTCAATATTAAAATATGTTATTACCTTAACTAAGAATTGTTGATACATCCCTCTATCATCTGTGTGCGTGCACGTAAGCGCTGGAGCGTGCTGCAACGCTTCGATAGCATTTAGCTTAGCCCCATTCATTCAATGGTACCATTTAGAGTTAAAGTTAGAAGTGACCAAACACATCATCGTTTTTCCTATTTAAGACGAGTAGTTATACGAGCAAGTTTGGTGGTACAAAATAAAACGTAGCGCTTTTCTAAGCGGATTTAAAAGAGGAGCTACATTTTATGGCGTAATAGCACTTTTGGGAGTACTTCGACTTGGCGCAGTAACACCCTCCCTCTCCCATTATGAGAGTGAGAAGGGGAGCGGACTTTTCAGGCGAGTCGAAGTACTCCCAAAAGTGCTATTATGCCATAAAATATAGTTCCTCTTTTAAATCCTTATCTTTTTAAGATTTCCTTACATTAACATCCAGCCTGAGAATTTGTTACTATTTTACGAGGCTAATTCGTGTAAATCTGTACAATGTGAATTGTGCAAGAAGGTAAGATTATCATAACAACAAAAGACGCCAAGTCTAATGTCATTGGGTCGAAAGCAGATCATACTACTGTAAAACACATGACTGAGATTGTACAAATTCATACAAATTTCCTTCTTTATAACATACTTGTGAATTGCAGTGAGGATGTAAACATCCGACCATTCTTTATGTTTTACACTTCAGTTTAAATGATCTACGGTGGTATACTTAACTGAAGAGAAAGGTGTTGATTGTAAGCCCGCCCACAGCAAAAACAAATAGTTAAGGGCATCCAGTAAAGCCCCGAAATTAATTAAGATCTGGCTACTAAATCTACTATAAGTAAACAAGCTTGAGCCTCATGACAGATTCATTAGAGAACCAAAGAGAAAGGTCAGCATATGATAAGACTTTAAATATATCACTTTTGATTTAGATTCAACGATTAAGATCAGATTTTTGGATGTAATCCATTTGGCAGATGCTTGACAACAACTTCTTGGCTAAACTTAGACTGAAATGACAAATAAAACGTCTCCCTGTCCCCTAGACATCTCAAAACAGAACTGAGCTCGAGCCATGCTATGATTTCATTACAAGGACATATTCTGTTTACTCCAAAGCACCTCGGTAAAGATTTATTGCTCCTGAATTTAGAAATAATATAGACAGCTGTAATGAGCAATGTCCCGGGGTTTATCTCTTAGCTAAACCTCTACCGCAAGATGTTATCTATTTTTAATTACGTCTATATCAGGTTATGCTCCATATAGGGGATACCCAAGGGTGTTGTAACACAAGAAATGCCACTAGTTTAACCAATCAGAAATAAGCTCACATTACAATAATATATAAGCACCACCCCTTAGGTGACAGCAGTTTGAAATCTTTGTGTTAAAATTAAAGTTAAATATCACTTTTATAATTTGATATTTGTATGATTTAATATAACTCATGCTTGTATTTGAGTTGTTTTGGGTTGAACTGTAACTCTGAAGTGTATTGAACAAATTCTGTAAGGAATTGTAAACAGTAGCTGTGTTTCCATTACCCTTTAAATTGCGCAGATTGACCTTATCAATTGAAAATACGGTCAATGGAAACACATACATTTCATAAAAACTCCCATATATCATCTGATACAAGCGAGTCACATAAAATATCCCAGAAACACCTCACGTGTCTGCTTTCAAGTATAAGAGGATTTCCTTGCCAATAATGTTTTGATAACACTCCCACATCTCTTTTAATTTAAAATAATGTATTATTACCTTCAAGTAACAAGTAGGTGCTTTTCTTGGCATTAATGTTTGGATAATACTCTTACATCTCCTTCGGTTTAAAATAATGCCTAGTGCGGTGGATGTAATATTAGTAAACCTACCAACATCAGTCAATGTGATGTTTGTAATGAGTTATCGTGAGAGAGAAAAACTCAATTTTAGTTGCATATCATTGATTCATGTAAAAGTCGTAATTTTGCAATAGTCTTTTGTCGAAGTTTTTTAAAAATAGTGCTAACATTTTGTGTTGGGGCCTCCATTTGTTTTATGTGCCATTGGTGGATTTTTTTATGATCTTGACAGTGTCTTGGTCTCACAGGGCTAGACACATCAATCACAGGTCCTTTAGACATTCATGGCTTGAGGGTCTTCACCATCAGTCTGTCCTTGTCACACGGAGCTATGCGCCTGTAAACACTTATAGGGGCTGCCAAAAACATCACTAACATTTTTTGTTGTCAACTTGTCCCCGTTGACACTCATTGCATTTGAGAACTTGGTCAACTTTGGTACGCCAAAATCACTTTTCATCTAGAAAAATGAAGATACATTGTACCCTAAATTACAATAAGTATGAAGATGCACAACAAGGTGACGGATCAATGCAGGATCAGCACGGGCTGGTGCAATAAATGTAAACATTAAATAAAAAAATCGACTTATAGGTCTAAGATTATTCCTCTGTACTGTATGTGACTTATAGTATATGCTTTGTGGCTGGAAACATGTAATATGACAGCAAGAAATATGGCTTAAATGTACAATTTTATTTATTGCATTTTGTTCAACTCACTACAAATTGGCTCATGTTTTAACAGCAATTTCTGCAAATCAATCGTGTCTGTATATCCATTATGTCTATATGGAGTCTATATTTAGTAACTTGGTTGTAATATAATCTCTTTAATGCCACAATTGTTTTTCCTAGACAGAAATAGAGATCAAATGAAAACCTTTGCTCTCCCACTCTTACTAGTGAGATTTATCTCCTTAGAAACAAACACCTCAACAATGTGCTCCCTCAGACCCGGCTCAGTTCACACCCAAAAGGGAGTAATAATACTACATGTACATTACCAGTGACCAGAAATGCTTGTTTTTATATTATTATATCATACTGTTACTGTAAGTTTTATTATATTACTTTGTGTTGTATTGTTTTATATTACTTCGAAGCTACAGTATAAGGAAGCATTTGCATTCTTTACTTTTTCATTTAAAACATAATAAAGTTGTCTAAAAACACAAAATAACTATTATGAACATTAACGTAGAATCAGTTAATGTCTCATATATTTTGTTTACTTTGCTTATCAATAAATCAATAAATTTCGTTTGGTAACATGTTTTCAACATATTTAAACTTTTAGGAGCGGTTTTCCAGGCCAGGCTTAGGTCTAGTCCAAGACTAAAATGCTTATTTGAGCTATTTTAACCACAATGAAAAAAGTGAAAGTTGGATTAACTTACTTCAATTTATAACGCCTAAAATTTTTAAGTGAATAATTTAAAGGGCCATTTCACTTTTTTTGAAAATATGCTCATTTCCAGCTCCCCTAGAGTTAAACATTTGATTCTTGCCATTTTGGAATCCATTCAGCTGAACTCCCGATCTGGCGTTAACACTTTTAGCATAGCTTAGCATAATCCATTGAATCTGATTAGACCATTAGCATCACGCTAAAAATATCCAGAGAGTATCAATATTTTTCCTATTTAAAACTGAACTCTCTGTAGTTACATTGTGTACTAAGACAGACAGAAAATTAAAAGTTGCGCTTTTCTAGGCAGATATGGTTAGGACTATACTCTTATTCTGGCGTAATAATCAAGGACTTTGCTTATGTAACATGGCTGCAGCAGGCATAGTGATGTTACGCATTGCCATAAAATAGTCCCATGCCATTGGAAGTAACCAAGGGGACTATATTTTCAGGCACTGCATAATTTCACTTCGCCTCCTACAGTCCAATCAGATTAATGGTTTGTGCTAAGCTATGCTAAAAGTGGTAGCGCCAGACCCAGAGATCAGCTGAATAGATTCCAAAACGGTAAGAATCAAATGTTTAACTGGGGAGCTGGAAAATGAGCATATTTTCAAAAAAAGTGGAATGTCCCTTTAATACCTTACAGTCCACGTGACGTCATCACTCCGCGCCTTTATAATGGGGTTGGAATAGCTGTACAAACATTTCACGTGATTGCGTGATGCGGACATGTTCCCAAAATGTCATTTCATGACGCAGCGTGGAGTTCCCTTGAAAGGGAACTGCATTCCTTTTCCCACCTTTTGTTTCTCATTAGGATTTCAAGACAAAGTTGATTCTTAAATAAAATATAGCTGAGATCTCTATCCAACCCCTGGGACATGAAAGAGCAACCATGAGCAATAACATTGTCCCCAGGAAGAGGGACTACACAAAACAGCACTGGCTGCAAAGCTGCTGAATATCACAGTGTATATGGAGCAGAATGCAGAAATGCTTTTACAGCGTAGATCATAGATATTCTGCTACAAAGATGAATGATCTCAGCCCAGTGCAAATCAGTTCTTATTTGTTTAGCTCGCATATAGCCCCTTCAAAAGCTCTGTTTGACCCGAGATGCGTCTCTTTCTGTCCCAAATATTTATGTAAGACATTACTTGTAAGTCTGTAATCAATATTAGCCTGCTTATTTATCCCTCGGCCAAACATTTATTTAACGCCCTTTGCAAACAACTCAATCTGGGACAATTTAATGTGCGGCCAGTTCTTGAGCTGCAGAACAAGAAGGAATTTTTCAAGTGCTTGCAGAAGGATATTGAGCACAGTTTGTTCCATTTCTTATGTGAATATTATTTAAAAAAATAAGTTTAAATGAGATTATGTTTAGGATTTAATATATTTATTGTGGTTTTTAATTGTTTTGCCGTTGGAAAAGATGAAATTGCTTTTTAAAATCTTAGCACATCAAATACAAAAGGTCACATTGTATTAGATTTGAACTCATGAAATAGACTTTCTATACTCTTTTAAATTCATCTCAAGTATTTCCTGAAAGGATGCTTCTCAGCAGTGTTTTATTATAAAAAATTATGTACTTGGAGAGTATAAAAACATCTTTTTGATCATAAAAATTATGCTGAATTTATAAAGTATGTAAATAATATAGCTACACATATATTATCATTGAAGCAACTGTGCTAGGCAAATTGCAAGTGAGGTTTTTTTTTAATTCTCATTAACAGCGTAGTCTTCCATAATACTCATACATATTTTCAAAACTGCAAAAATATATGCAAAATGCATAGAAGATTAACTATGCATTAGACAAAATGCATAGTCTATGTTTAAACAAGTTTCTTTATCTGCATAAATAAAACCTCTAAATTAGCATTTTTAAACAGTTTCTATTCATCTGTGATTCAACAACATACACTTTCAGACTTGTTTTCTCTAACACTTCAGTAAACATGACAGACCATCAAATTGCGACACAGAGGGCATCCAGGGATTATATCTGAATTCAGAGGCTCTAATTCTGCTGCAGTCTGTCCACATCAAAGAACTGACTCCAGAACAAAGTCTTTGTTTCACAAGCTCCTGTGTGAATCTTCACAGCCAGGCACTAGACTGATTTGTACTGTAATTAAGGGGGCATTACTGACTGCATAATTGACTGTTAAAACAGGGGTTTGTCAGGGATACCTGCCCTCAGTGAAGTCTTCGACGTTAAAGCAAGAAAAGAACTGGGTGTCTTTGCAGACCTCTCCAAAATACTCACACAGGGCACATCAGCATACTCTTGAAAAATGCAGAACAGGGATAAAAATGGTAGCGGACAGAAATCGAGAAAGGCATTTGCATGTTTTAGCATTAGTTATATGTTCACAAATAAATATTCACTAGTTTGTAGTCCTTTTAAACAGAATATTGATTAAAGTTGCATTCTAAAACCTATAGAGTATCATCAATAACTATTGACTATAAACGGTTTCAGCAGTAACAACATAAGCAAGCGGCTGTCGTGGTCTGCACGTAACTTCCGGTAAACTCCACTAAGGCATTGAGGCATTTGTTCAAGAGATCAGTTTAGCAACAAGTCAGACCATTAAAAAAAAACGAAACCAGAAGTAAAGTTTGTATTCAGACATGTATCGCATCAGCACACATGCGTCCGATGAAACCGTCTATAGACTGTTGCCTTTTGAGGCTACAGTACATTTACACATTAACAATGTAGTAAAAAACTGAAAAGTTTCTCCTTTGCGTTTTTGGAAAAAAATCAGGTACACACAACAATGCTGTCAAATGATCTGCATTTACATGAATCTGAAAACAACAAATAAAAATCTGTATTAAGTGTGCCAGGCCAGTATGGGGATGTTACTGTGTAAAGAAATACCATGCCTGCGCACATTCTGCGTTCTTCCAAAGGGCGATAAATCCAACCAATGAGTAAACAATTCATTATTGATGACAGTAAGTGTTTTCTATTGATAGTTTTTAGAATTAAATTGAATGTATTTAAAGTATTTATATACAAAGTATAGGCTGCACAATGCTTAGAGACAGAGTTGGTCTATCAAGACTAAAAAATTTTAAGTACACATGTCAATACATTTTAAAACAGAGTGCATATATATTCTTTTTATTTGAATTGCTAAACCATATTCCTTCTTTAACCAGTTAAACACGAGCCTTTTCTACTATTTTGGTTTTACTTTTTTAAAACATTTTCTGTGAAAAGCATTGCTTGCATGCAGTGATGGTGACTTGTCCCTTTCAACCAATCACAGCTGCAATTTATTCGGCTAAGGTTTTGGTGGTTAAAATACAAAATTTTTTAAAGTGCACTTACTTTAAATTTGCAATGCAAAGTTGAGCCCATTTTCACTGTATTTTTTAAATCTCAATGTTACATTTGTATGCTCTCTGAATGAAGTCTGAATCTTTTATCTGTTTTAAAATGTGCTGAACATTTTTCTTTGTGAAGTTTTCTCTAAACCTTGAAAGTGCTTTAAAAATGTAAGGTATTGCAGGTTATTGCTTAGGACTTAGGTTTTAAATCTACCTAGGAATAGAAGCAGATGATTATAAACAAAAAATAACTATGTAAGTTTTGAACATATTTGTTTCAAACTTCATCAAGTAAGAGATAATGTACAGCTTATTATTACACATCTGTAATAAGTGCATTAATCTGCTTAAAGCAACATCAAAGAGTTTTTTTTTTAACTTAAAATAACGTTTCCAAAAAAGTTTCAGTCATTCATCCACTCGAAACAGGGTGAACGGCACTTTCACATTCGCTTTGCAGCCCTCTATCGGCCAAAACCGTACTAAAGAAGTTTCCAACCGTCGGGTCGCAGTCCTGTAGTTCGAGTGAAAACTACAAAAACTTGCTTTACGGCAGACCTACATTTCAATCAGAGCCAGCTATGCTGCAGTCAGTCCCGGCGCCATGGGCGGGCTTTAGGGGGCCGGGCCCGCCCTGTGAGTCACCAGTGCCCGCCCTGGACGAGCCTGCGGTCTACCTTCACCTGTTCATCAGCTCCATGTTTTAATCAATAGGCTACTGTTATTAATTAAAAGTTATTGTTATGGACATATATAGCTCCTGAATAAAAAATAAAATGTGTTTGGTCTGATTTTAACAAATATTGATTTTAAACGTATTTGATTGGTTGTCAATAGTGAGCGCGGAAATGTTGGGTTGTTTGCTAAGCGCGCCCCACGTAAGACACGATTTGTAGTGAGACTGACACGTTATGGTTCTGCTGTTATCTTTCAACTATTTTCGCTGCGGAAACAACAAAAACACAGTCAACATTGCGTCTAAAATGTAAGTGGCTTAATGTTAATGACTTGTTTGTTGTTGTCATGAAATCAGTCACATTTTCAACTGTGATGTGATGCTGCTTAACTGTATCATGTTATTAAAAACTCCACATTTTTACCGCAGTATGTTTAAACCACTTTGTTAACACACTTTGTGTTTGCTGCGCTTATTTGTTTAACTTTGCGTTATTACATTATGCACTTTCTGTCGCCATTGAGACTAAAGGATGCAGAATCATTATCGTGTTTTGGTGATTGTTATTGCCGTTTTTAATCAGACTAGGCTACTTGTTCGGTCGGGCAAGTAAAATTCTCTTTCACTTGGCCTTTTAAAAAAATTAACTTGTCTCTGATATTAAGCGGACAAGCGTTGATGTCGAGCCCTGCGACGTGTTTTATTTGCGTTTAGACTGCTTCAGTAGGCTGGTCCAATCTTTACGACTTCTCCGTTGTATTTCGTTAATGGAGAGGTATGTTAGTTCTTCCTCGCTTTGTGTCCATTTAATTCATAATTAATGATATTATGCATTGCAATGAGGTTGATCTCATTTGTGCCCCCCCTGAAAAATGAAATGCCCGTCCGTGAATTTGTGTCTGGCGCCGGGTCTGGCTGCAGTATTTACGACAGTGGTAATGAACAATTACGCTTTTAACCTGTAGGGGGAGCAAAGAGCAAAAAGTCTTTAGTGTTGCTTTAATACATACTTACTTGCCATGTGAGTAAATATGTGACCCTGGACAATCCAGTCATATGGGTCATTAATAAAAAAAGCCTTTCATTGATGCGTGGTTTGTAAGGACAATATTTTGCCAATATACAACCATTTTAAAATCTGAAATCTGAGGGTGCAACATAATCAAAATATTAAGAAAATCACCTTTGTTGTCAGCAACATATATTAAAAGTCCTCAGCAACACATATTACCAATGATAAATACATATTTAGTAAATTTCCTACCATTAATATATTGAATATCTACATGGAACACAATCTTTACTTAATATACTGTACTAATTATTTTTGACGTAAAAATTAATGTTGGCTACTGCTACAAATATACCCGTGCTACTTATGACTGGTTTTGTTCTCCAGGGACAAATATATTAACACAAAATATTGATTTAAAATATTTTATTAGCTAATTTTTTTTGTAACAAATGCAAACTTTCCAACAGAAAACCCATTTTTGGGTGACTTTAAGCAAAGACGTGCATGTATATAATTTTTTTGACAAAAATAAACTGCACCTGCCAGGATGACTGCAGTATACTCGGATGAGGCTGTGTTTCAGTGGTTGTTCTCTTTGCTTATTACATGGCTCTCTGGAATGCTTGATTCTGATTGGTCAGTTGAGACATTTGCAGGTTCGTTCTTTTCAAATAATAACCGCTCAAAAGTAATAACGCATAGCCGGTACTACTTGTATGTTTTAAATCCCTCCGCGCCAACAAAGATTACTGTTTGGTGCCATCTTGTGACAAACACTGGACAACCACAATTAAGAATGGAACATTTTGACATTAATTTTAACATGTACAGAAAAAAACAAAACGTTTAAACAGTGGATAGAAGAACGAAAAACGACAAGACACAGAGAGCTTACTGCGACTGAACTTGACAAAATAGAGCATGACAGCTTCGAAGCCAACACACAAAAAAATACAGAATGGGCATTAAAACTTCTCAAAGACTGGCTAAAAGAGAAAAAAATGGAGACAGACAAGTATGAAGCAGAGGATCTTAATAAGGTATTACGATCATTTTATGCATCTGTGCAAAGTTTCGCGGAAGGATAAAAATGTTAATTTACAACCAATAAAATGTTTCAAATTCATAATCATGTCCAGTTTTTTTTCTTATGTAGCAAGTAGCCGTGTAATAAACATTTGTTATGTAAGGGATAATGTAGAGGCAGCCTGTATTTATCGCGAAATAAGCAATACATTATCCCTTACATAACAAACCTTAGATTTTTACCCCTGACCAATCAGAATAAAGCATTAGGAGGACTGTGTAATGACATCTAAAAGAGTGTATAATTCAATAATAACAATGATAAACGATTATTTATCTTTTTAATAAAGCTCATTATAATAAACCTCTAATAAACCCCAGCCATGAACAGGAACCAATTACAAATCATTTAATTAACCACATTTTCTATGTTGTTGTAATACTGATAAGAACTTTAAAGCAATGTAACTCTGTATGTTTGTGTATGAGAGAGGGATAGATTCAATGAACCCAGTTGCCTAAAACCCCATAACATTCACTGTATGCCGAGCTTTAGCAAGGTACCAGCAGAATGCCCCACGAAATAATGAAAACCAGCCTTAAGAATATCTATAAAAACAACTCAAGATGAAAAGCACCGCTATGGCTTTGTTTAATAAAGCAATATCACATGATAAAAAATACGTTATGGTCAGATGTGTTTTATTTCATACACCTCCTTCATTATTTGTCTGTAACTTCTCTTCTTTGCAGTTACTGTAATAAAATGCAAAACTGTAAAAGTATTGCAAAACTTGGATGTAATTAAGCGATAGGCAGACGCCACGGGTGACCAATGCTTTTAATTATGCTTTAAAAATACTAATAATCTCCTCAGAGCTTAAACTTTACTGGAAAGACACAACCTCTTTTTTTGGTTCTCCTCTAGGTAGATAGTTTTGCTGAGTGGGTCAGTGCTTTATGATGCTTAGGTTCGCTCGCTCAATGAATTCATACTTTTAATCACTTGAGGATTATAATTATTTCAGAGCTTGCATGTATAGACACCATGCTCTGAACTCTGCAAACCGGCAGGCGTCTAAACACATAATCCATTAAAATGGTACGTTGTGATATGCCTCAGTGAAGTCAGCATCCCAAGAATAGATCTCGTTGTCCTTGGTGTCGATGTGAACTGCCGCAGTACTGTGGTTTGTCATGCCGCTCATCACACCAAACACATCCGGCAGCTTGTTAAACTCCGACACATACGATCAGAGATCTACTCAACATCTCACCCAGTCTATTCTCAAAGGTGAGCAAGGAAATTTTTTTTTTTTTGAATATTCCTTCTCAGTGTCTGAAATGCTTTTTATGTACTGAACATAAACATTGATAATTATGTGTTTTTATATGATGTATATAAATCGCTTTGAGTTGCAGAGCTTCATAGCTTAACGTACATGTATTGTTGCTATAAGGTCATCTATAGGCCTTCTATAAACATCGCTTTTAACAGAGACACGCATTTAAAATTTAATACAGAATGTGGACCAACTATTTAATATGTTTACAGCTATTACACAAACAGACCAAAAATGCTGGGTTATTTTTGACCCAGCAATGGGCCAAGAAGGATAACCACAACCCTTCGTTGGGTTGTAATTCAACATACAGTATGCTGATTTGTTTTAACTCATTTGGTTGGGTTCGTCCTTTTTTGCTGGGTTGAAAATAGTTCAGCATTTTTCATGTAAACTTAAGGATATTGGCTAAGTTTTGCTCCAATTTTCTGTTTCAAATTTGAGTTTGGTTTGTTAAAGGTGCAGTGTGTAAATTTTAGCGGCATCTAGTGGTGAGGTTTCAAATTGCAACGAGCGGCACAGTCCACTGCTCATTCCTTGCTTTTGAGATGCATAGAGAAGCTACGGTAGCCACCACAGGACAAACACGTCATCATCAGAGAAAATTTAGTAAGCAAAGTTTGTCCATTAAGGGCTTCTGTAGAAACATGCCGGCACAAAATTGGCGACTTCCATGTAAGCGGACCCGCAGTGTATATAGATAAAAACGGCTCATTTTAAGATAATAAAAACATAATGGTTCATTATGAAAGGTCTTTATACACCACTAAAAATATAGTTATGTAGATTATATTGCATTTCTGTCAAGAGATTATTCTTAAAGTTACACACTGCACCTTTAAATCTTTGATATGTCATCCAAGAGATTTTTCTCAAGATACTGTAGATGCAGGAGGAAGTTAACATTTGCCCTCAATTTAATTGTATTGATTTCTAATAATAATTGAAATATTTGAGAGATTTCTCACACTTTGGAGACTGGACTAGAGTCTCAGGGCCTTTAAACAGATGGATATTTCATGCATTTTCTCTTCTCTTCGGACAAGATTGGATATAACTTTGTATGGAAGTGTTGGATTTACAGGAAAAGTTGCACGTTATACTTACCCGGCAAGATATTGATGGAGCAATGCCTTTTTCCCAAAAAAGCATTTACATCACTGTCAGGTGTACTCTGACATATCCCCAATATTATCTGTCCTCAACATAAAGTAAAAAAGTAAAAAAAAAACTGCAAAACACGAAAAGTGTTTATTGTCAAGACATTAGAGCTATTATACACTTCTAAATATATGAGGCTTTTATACAAGAGGGTTTTGGGGAATTTTAATGCCTGCTAATATTATTGTACACAATGTGAATTATTAAGGGCCCTGCAATTACCATTTTTATTATCCAAAGTGTGTGAAAATGCTTTCTGGGTTTCATTTATCTTGTGTATAGTTATATTTATATTACAAATATATAATCTCATATCATTCTCTTATTGCATTTAGTTATGCTGTAACAATATTTTTTGTTATGTCAATGCAGATTACGTAGAATATGCTCAGACTGTGAGTAACAAATAATAGTTTGTTTTGTGTCATTTGTCTCTAATAAATTCTGATAAGTAGAAAGATTAACACAAATCACACAAAATAGAATGGAGCAGTTTGTTAATGTTTTTTTTTTACTGTTAGATAACAGTGCTGTTGGGAAACATGCTGTGAAGACAGTGATAAATGCTACTAATGTATTTTGTGCTTAGGGAAACCCAACCAATGTTACTAGCCTAAGTAATTCCAGTTATAATTTTTTTAAACAGTGTGTATTTTTATGTATATTGCTTATCCCTGTGCATTTTCATTTACAGTAACAAAGTTTTTTTTTTAATTCTCTGTGACAGCCATTTCAGTTCCTGGTTCTCAGGGGTGTGTTTCCCGAACAACGACAACTGAACCACCATAATACGATGCATAGTTGGAGAAACTAACTAGCTAGTCATGACTGATTTGCGAAAACATAGTAACATGGTCACACATCTGTCATTTGAACCATACTGATGATGTCACGTAAGTGGAGTACTAATTCATCTGTTCAGATTGATTTAATGTCCGATTATTGCTGTAAATAACATTCACTGGCTTTTATTTATGAAACATTCATAATATACAAGTAAACAGACCTTTCCGAAGACTCTCCTCTTGATTCACAAATACTTCGTAAACGTCAGATTTGAGTGAAATGTGAAATGTGTGTATGTTAATGAATTACATTCACAATTAGCATAATCCCCACCTATGCACTACAGCTACGCAAATTACGTTTTTAGGAAAGTTGTAATCCTTTGGACTTGATCCTCTGGTTTGGCTACATTATATTGAATCAATGCATAAGAGACAAATAAGCTACATGCCTATCAGTAAATTAATCATTTTAACTATGTCCACCATAGCATTTTAAGCCATCTGAAGTAATACCTGGTGCTCTTCTAAAAAAACGACCAGTATGGTGGACAGAGCTTGTGTAAACTTTGGGGTTCGTAATATCAATAACCCAGAAAGATGCTCACTTTTAGTCAATCTAGCTGTTAATATAACTTGTATATTAACCCTAATATATGTAGTGATCCTGTAACTGAAATGGCTGAGCAATGCCTCATGAAAGGTATATGCACTGTAAGTCACTTTGAATAAAAATGTGCCAGTTGCATTAGCGTAAATTAATTACATTAGCTCCCCAATAACTTTTTTGACATTTTATGACCATTAATTGACTCCACAAAGGATCTCTCAGGATTGAGGCATGTTCTGTATCACCAGTTTACAGCTAAGGGCTACTCTATGTTCTGATCCCGCCTGCTGTCACAACCTTCAGCCAGTAGGTTACACGCCACCACTCTTGGATTCCCACAGTCCAGACTTTCAGACCATATCGGCTCTGGCCATGAGCACCGAACACATGGACGTGGGCTGTGATGAGGTTGCTCACCATCTGTGGAGGTGCCACGCTAAAGTGGAGCCCTCACTTCTGGCAGTGGTGATGTGCAAATAGGGTTGTCCCTGACAGATGGATCAAAAAAGGGATATGACATTGCCTTGGGATGCTGCTTTACCCCCCAATAAGAGCTGCTGTTGTTCTCAGTGGCAAAGCTGGTGTGAGGCAGTCAGATGGTATCAATGTACACTGAAGTATATGACTTTCCATGCAAAGCATATCAAGTGTTCCTATAACACATATTGATTGATTGATTGATTGATATACATCAATACATTGATCAATAAGCAAAGGCCATGGGTTCCTTCCCCAGGGAACAGGCAAATTGATGAAAAATGTATAGATTGAATACACTGTAAGTTGCATTGGAAAACAGCAACTTCCAAAAGCATACATTTAAATATGATTTAAATGTTGATGTTCAATGAGGCTATAGTCAGAAATGGGAGCTTTATCCCTAGTTCTATCAGGAAGACTCTTAAGGGCCTTTCAAATAGTATGCGGCAGTAAATGTCTAGTTCATTTTCAATAGGAGACATGCTCCATCACGGTTTCTAATGAATGTCCCAGCATCAATAACACAAAATTTATAATGTGCATCAAAGGATGCTAGAAGGACTCTGGAGTGTGTGCCCTTCTAATTGTAATAGTGGAGCTTGTATCACCACACGTTTTTCCCTTAACAGCTCAAAAAAAGCTTGAATTTCCCACTCTGTAGCTAAAAGCAATGCTTACAAACGAGTCTCTAGTTGCTAGAAACCTGTATTAAAAAATAAAGTCACTAAATACATATCATGCAACTATAAAGCATTAACTCTTTCCCCACCATTGACGAGTTATCTCGTCAATTAAGAGAAAACATTTCCCTGCCAATGATGCTTCCCTGATGAGTTACAGTAATCTGTAATTCCACTGTTATCTAAAAGATGGCACTAAATTACACAATATATAAAAACTGAAGCAAAAACAAATTTTTCAACATTTAAAACTCTGTGTATGTTTTGATAACCATTCTGAATCTGATCTCTGACAAAATTTCTTTACAAAAATTAAATTACTTCAGCTTTTTGCTCAATATTTGGTACAGAACAAATGAAGATTTTTTTACCGTTTTGTTTGTTTGTTTGAAAGCAGAAATGTTTACATATTTATAGAAGAACATTTTCCTCGAAGGCATTTTGTGAAACTTTTGTAAAAATCACAAAAAAATGCTGGCGGGCAACTTTTTTAAAAAGGTTGGCAGGGAATGAGTTAAGATTTTGTAAACACAAACATCATGATTTTCTGTAAAAAAATGTATTGTAAAAAGTGAAAAAGTCAAAAATTGTGATATTATAAAGGCATTACTAACTTAAATCTCATTCTCATTTGGTTCATGGTCTTAACTCTAATGGTTCTTTGTTGATTCTGAATAGTTGAGGATAAACCTCAGAGACAAAAAAAAGAGGAGAGCCATGAAGAAAAGTCAGGAGCAGACACTGAGAACGTCTGGGAATACTTTCATGTAATGACATACCTTGTGCCTCATGTGAGAGAAAGACCAACAAGCAGTAACATGGCATTAAGTGAAGAAGAACAGGAAGTTACTCTCACACTTGAGCCAGCACAATGCCGATAGAAGTGATCTTAGTACAACAGGAGAGGATTCACTTGCTGAGAATGAAAAAGAGAATGGCTCAAAAATCCCTGAGCAATGTTCACAAGTTCAAGGAGACTGCAAGAAACAACAGGAAAATCAATTTGAGTCACGTTTACTTGAAAAGCTGGAGGAAATCTCCAAGCATCTTAAAAAAAGTGTTGAGTTATTCCTTATGTGAGATACAAAAATCTACTGCTCGCATAGAAATCATGGGGCTCTTTGCGTGACATTCAGTTTAAAGAGCAGAATTAACTTCTATTGCATTTAAAATATCTGTGGTATGTTTAATGTTGGTAGCCAAACTGTTGCTTTAGCTCTTCGTTACCTGTTACAGTATTTAACATGTTCTGAATTTGTTTTACGAGTTTACCTCACTGACAATTAGGTGGGACTGCTGATATGCGTGGTTGGCGTGCTGTCCCGGGGCGGTGGTTCCGAGCCGGAGAAATACCCCCGAGTTTGAACGCTCGTCCCTTGACCGGGGAAGGAGACGGTCCCCCGGTGCTGAGCTAAATGTACGTAGTGAGGTGAAGGGGTGGAGGTGGGTTGCGATAATTCAGGAGAATGAGGGTAAGGAGTCTTAAATGAACAGTATGTAGGATTGTGGCCAAAACTGGTATTGCAATAACAAAACTTGTGGCTAAAACTGGTACTGCAATCTCACAACTGGTGGCCAATACACAAAATGACAACATAAACATCAGTTGAGGGCTGCAACTCCACTTTTTAAATGACAATATCCTGGCCAGACCACTGTTGTATGTGATATAAGTATTTGAAATAAAAATTATTTCTTAATGTCTAGTGACATATCAGGGTCATTTTATGATTAATTGATATACATTTCTTACATACTGTTCCTTTAATTATTAATAGAGCTGGTGCTGAGTTGTTATGGTGATTAGTGATCGAGAGCCAGACGTGTTCATTGCCTTGTTTATAAAACATGATTTCCTACACTTTTTCTTTTAAACATACAGACATTGCTAAATTTGCAAAGTGTTTGTAATTCAACTTACTAATATATGCATTTTTTTAAAGAGTAATCAAACCAAAAAGTTACTGCATTTATGTGACAGGTAAAAAAGTCTTTATTTGGCTTCCTTATGTTGGTTTCTGTTTTTGTTTTTCTTAAGGGTGTCTTTCTCATGAAGTAGGTCAAAAAGTTCTGAAATAAGCCTAAAGTAGGTCTTGAACCTGAGGGGGTCATTGTAAAGTTTTGTACTAAATGATGCTAAAAATCTGCTCCATTAAGGAGTACTACATGCATCCATTTTGTCCTCCTCTTTTTCTCCTCTTGTGCATGGGGACACAAATGAGAAGATGCTAGATGACATAGGCAAATAATTACAATAAGAATACTTGGGCCAAAAAAAATATATAGTATTACATAAAGATAGTTATACAATTAATAAAATGACACAAACACAATTTTCTCATTGGCTATGTTTACATGCACAAAATGTTGTCAATCCGACTGAATTTAATACGATTGAAGGTTCCGACAATACAGGTTACATGCGCCCTAAACATTGCAATCTTAATTAAATGGGTGTTTACATGTACATTCTCTATAATTCGAATCGAAGTCTGTATCAGCGCACAGCCAGGGTTGCCAGCTTCGCGTATCAAAACCAGCCCAATGGACATTCAAAACTAGCCCAAAAGCATCCCGGTGACTGTTCACAGACCAAATACCAATAACTAATGAACGAATCCTTTCATCTTTAACCCGCAGGAAAAACAACCAGCAGAGACGGATCTAAACTCGAAAAGGACTTGACAACGCCACCCAGCGCACAGCATCTCTTTTCGAGTCCACGCTTTATCTCTGAATGAGTTGGAGAAAGTTGTTCTTGAGAAGTTTTCAGATATAGGCAATGAAAACTATTTTCAGAAGGCAAGACGCTATTTTATTGTTTTATGTAGCATAATGTTATGAAAGTACACATGAATGCTGCAGAATGTACAGTCTGTGTTTACATGCATACTTTTCTCCTGCTGATCGATCACAGGTCGAAGTTCACCAAAACCCCTTTCAAAACGGTCAAAGTTTGCATCTGATCGACCTCATCCGTATTGATTAAGGTGTTTACATGAAGGATTTTCAATATGATTCAGCCATCGATACGTTAACAAACTGAGTATTTGGTTGCATGTATACGTACCTATTGTGATTTATTTACAAATGTGACCTTGCTGACTGCAACCATATCAATGTCCATTCTGCCACCAGTCCAGCAGCACCACCCAGACTGCACAAAACACATCCACTATATAAGAAAAGCGGCAAAATTAAACTATCGCCTCAAAATCATTTCACCTGCGCTCAAAATCCAACAACTCTTTTAAATGACCCACCACATCATACACATAATGTCACGGTACGTGTAAAACCGGATAATGGAAAAATAACAGAAGACGAACCCAAACGCAAGATATACAAAAATAAACTATTTATTAAACTGAAACTGAAAACACCCACGAGGGGGTAAAAACAGAGGTAAACATAAACACTGTGTAGGAACACAAAAATAAACAGAATACGAGAAATACTCGGATAACACTGGAGACAAGAACACTGTATCAACAGACATCAAACAACGCACGCACACCACACAGAGAACACAAGGGCATTATAAAGACACCACATCAATGGGGAACAGGTGAACATAAATAATCACTTAAGACATGATTACATAAGGGAGTAGGGTAAAAGTGACAAGACACTGGGAATACGTGTTACACAGATATGATGTGAATACACACGTATTCCCACATAAAACAATGCTGCCCTGGTCCTGCCCTCTGGATAATAACCAAGGTCAGGCAAGACCATGACAGCCACAAAACACTGGGAACACGTGTCACACAGATATGATGTGAACACACGTGTTCCCACGTACACACACTGCTGCCCTGACCTTGCCCACACAACATAGACCTGATCTATACTAAGGTCTGGCAAGATCACGACAGCAACAAGACACCGGGAACATGTGGCAGCCACACACAGAATGTGATCCCACATGTCCCCACACAGAACATGATACTGCCACGGTCCTGTCAGATGCACTCAGACCTGATCTAGCACGGATGTCTGACAGGACCATGACAGTACCCCCCACTTAAAAGACGGATACAAGACGTCACAAACAAAAACAAACAAAAACATTAAACACGAGGAACGAAAGACTGAACAACAGAAGACAACCATGACAACATTACAACAAACAACAAAGGTAAACAGACATACGTGACAAACGGGTTGGGGTGATTTAACAAAAACAATATATGATGAAGGGGTGGTGGGGCAAAAACAGGGGAAACAAAATGTCCATGGGGCACATGAGTCTTAGGGTCCCGCGGCTGAAAAGCCGACCGGTGACGTGTCTCCGGCTGCACCGGCGGGTGACGTGTCTCCGGCTGCACCGGCGGGTGACGTGTCTCCGGCTGCACCGGCGGGTGACGTGTCTCCGGCTGCACCGGCGGGTGACGTGTCTCCGGCTGCACCGGCGGGTGACGTGTCTCCGGCTGCACCGGCGGGTGACGTGTCTCCGGCTGCACCGGCGGGTGACGTGTCTCCGGCTGCACCGGCGGGTGACGTGTCTCCGGCTGCACCGGCGGGCGACGTGTCTCCGGCTGCACCGGCGGGCGACGTGTCTCCGGCTGCACCGGCGGGCGACGAGTCTCCGGCTGTACCGGCGGGCGACGAGTCTCCGGCTGCACCGGCGGATGACGTGTCTCCGGCTGCACCGGCGGGCGACGTGTCTCCGGCTGCACCGGCGGATGACGTGTCTCCGGCTGCACCGGCGGATGACGTGTCTCCGGCTGCACCGGTGGATGACGGGTCTCTGGCTGCGCCGGTTCCGAGGCCCTCTTCGTCCTTCTCCTCCTCCCTCTCGACGCAGGGAGAGCAGGTCCGAGACTGGCCCCGGGAGTAGTCTCTAACACCGGGGAGACAGGAGTAGACCTCTCCAGCCGGGTAGCCCCGGTCCTAATGGCCCTCAAGCCGGCCTGCGTCTGGCGGGATCCAGCAGGTCCGGTTGGCCGCCGCCTGGCGTGAACTTCGGGTCCGCATACGAGTGGGTCATAGAATTCGTAACCCGACTCGTATGCGGGACGTGAACCCCTTCCCCGTACTGCCAGGCGGCTACCGGCAAACATCTCGCTGGGTTCTGTTGGGTGCGTGCGTTATGTCACGGTACGTGTAAACCCGGATAATGAAAAATAACAGAAGACGAACCCAAACGCAAGATGTACAAAAATAAACTATTTATTAAACTGAAACTGAAAACACCCACGAGGGGGTAAAAACAGAGGTAAACATAAACACTGTGTAGGAACACAAAAATAAACAGAATACGAGAAATACTCGGATAACACTGGAGACAAGAACACTGTATCAACAGACATCAAACAACGCACGCACACCACACAGAGAACACAAGGGCATTATAAAGACACCACATCAATGGGGAACAGGTGAACATAATTAATCACTTAAGACATGATTACATAAGGGAGTAGGGTAAAAGTGACAAGACACTGGGAATACGTGTTACACAGATATGATGTGAATACACACGTATTCCCACATAAAACAATGCTGCCCTGGTCCTGCCCTCTGGATAATAACCAAGGTCAGGCAAGACCATGACAGCCACAAAACACTGGGAACACGTGTCACACAGATATGATGTGAACACACGTGTTCCCACGTACACACACTGCTGCCCTGACCTTGCCCACAGAACATAGACCTGATCTATACTAAGGTCTGGCAAGATCACGACAGCAACAAGACACCGGGAACATGTGGCAGCCACACACAGAATGTGATCCCACATGTCCCCACACAGAACATGATACTGCCACGGTCCTGTCAGATGCACTCAGACCTGATCTAGCACGGATGTCTGACAGGACCATGACACATAAGGCATAAGTATAGTTCATTCACTTTTTATGCAAATGCAAGGTTCAGCATGCAGTGCGCATTCCGCAAATGTTGTCATCAGAATAGTATGTGCATACGGTACACTTTTTTTACACACGTACTTTGTACATGCATGTCGCACATGTGCTTTCAATTTTCTTGCAGAAATTAGTTAATCCACAAGGTGGCAACTGTGCCCTGGGGGTGTTGATTCACAGGGTAGTTGATGGAAAGACTGCATAAACAAAACGGACCAGAACAAGTGCAAGCTACATCGACAATGAAGAGTACAGGGGCGCAAGTAACGATTTTCTCAGAGCCTTGAATACATTTGCATTCCAAACTATGACAGCATCTTTAACACGCAACCCTTCACAGAGCTGACAAATATTGCATTATTTCATTACCGTTTTGCACGTGAAGGTCCAGAAAGCTGTTTTCAACCAAAGTAAAATCCTAAAGCGGTCATTTTTTTTAATAACGCGTTGTGTTTTTGGTTTTACGTGTTACTGTATGTAGTGCTCTAACACAGTGGTTCCCAAACTTTTTCAGCGTGTGGCCCCCCTTGTGTACGGTTCATTCCTTCGCGGCCCCCCAAAGAAAATTTGTGACAAAAAACTGTTCTAAAACTCAACATTTTAATAAAAAAAAAAAAACATTAAATTATACAAAAAGTATAGTGCTTTTGGTTAGCCAATTTTTTTTAGATTTAATTACACAGAATTCATGATAAATTTATGTATTTCATAAAATGTCATAAAACTGGGAGCCCCCTGGCACCATCTCGCGGCCCCCCTGGGAGCTCTGGCCCCCTGTTTAAAAACCACTGCTCTAACAGATCCTAAAATTTGACTTTTCTGTTTTTTAAAATAAAAGTAAATCAGGTTAAATGTCAATAGTTCCTGGTGGGACTTTTGTCTCGCCCCTAATACTGTTGCATTATGTTGAAAATGTATATTATGCTTTAATTTAATTTTAATAGTGTTCAAACTGTTGAATTTTTATTTTTATTTTCAACAATTCAAGTTTGTACTGTTGGGTTGCTTTTGAAACATAATGAAACTTGAAATGAAAATGTAATTTAATTAAATTCTTTTTTTTTGCAAAGATAAACAACAAAATATATATATTTTTTGCAGTTACATATTGCCAAGGTCATAATCATGTTTATTTATTAAAAACAAGTGTAACACAAAAATCTATCTTGTTTTTTTTTTTGTTACTTTTGACTCACCTGTGTGTTACTTTTGTTCCAGCTGACAGGGTCAAATGCAACAATTACATATGTTTGAAGTGAAATTTTACTGAAGTCGTTTTACATTTGTTCAAAATTTCACCTGATATTGATAGACCACACAGTTATTGACTACAGCAAAAAATATATCTCTGTCTAATATGTTTTCTGAAAAAAATGGTACTTCGCCCCTGCTCTCCCCTATATGAGAGATTGTGCAAAGAGGTCAGGAAGTAGCCCGAAAGAGATTTTAATTTATGGCTCCTTTAGATCTGTTCCTTATGGACCCCTGTAGGCCAGGAGAGGTATTGCATGCGTCCAATGCCAATGCACGCAGTCATGTCAAAATAAATATTCTTCGCAAGGCTTTGAATTTGACTGTAAAAAATAAACAATACGTTCAGCTACTCATCTTCATCTACCACCTCATCCTCATGTCCTCCTCATCCACCACATCATCCTCATCTACTTAGACAGACAGGCAGATAGGAAGAGCAGTTGGATGTGGTTTCTGCTTTATTAGAATGAGAGACTGTATCAACCCTCTTCAGATCAATGGTAAGCTGGTTGCTCTTGGGAAGAGAACAATCTGGAAATATTGTATTACAGCCAGACAGAGAGATGAAGAGTAAGATACATTCGTGCGGTTGGCCTCAATATTGCATTATCCTGTGTCACATGATAAATCCCATAGGCTACTATTTAAATCTATAGGATTGTGCACTGTGCATTGTCCACTTGAACTGCAGAAGAAAAAAAACATGTTTTTACTGTTGCTATGACCTATGAAGGACATATTTTCATCATTTCAGGACAAGACATAAGAGTTTTAATAAATACTGTAATTTACAGCATTATTTAAACCTTTAACCATTTCATTCTTTTCTATTGAATTGCATACATTTCCTTTTTTGCTGTGGTATTTTTGGTTTACTTGATCACAAAAAGTGTTATTTTATTGTGCCATTTCATTCATTTAGAAAGAAAATGCTTTCTCAGCTAGCTTTAGCAAGATGTCCTCTATTTTTCCATCTATTTAATAACATTGCCAGTTAAGAAGACACCCAGTACTGATGAAAAACAACCACAACAATACTTCACATTAAGTATGACCAGTGTAAGTTGTGTACACATAAAGCTGTATTTTGGTCTTATCTCACCATACATTTTTGCTTCTAAAAAGCACCCAAGAGCCCAACAGAACGATCTTTTACCTCCACAGTGAATGCAACTACATTAAGTGTCTTCGTATTTTTGTCCAGCCCTGTAATATAAGTATAAATGTGGCTTGCTGACAAAACAGGAATGTACAACCTCTTGCAAACAGTGCCTGCTATATAGCATTTTTTTTTTAAAGAAACAAGGTCGCAACCAACTAAACAGAAATAAAAGACAGTTTGCATCCGTCATGTTCTATAACAGACTCATCAGATGTGATTGAGACAAGTTGAAGGTCTGACGTTGCAGTTCTGCTAAGAAAAGACTGGAATATGACAACTTGTGTGTCATCTCAAACAGACTAATACATTCGCAGCTCCAATTAGGAGAGTCTTGGGGGCGTGTGGACTCTGCGGTGCCATAATATGTAGTTTACAGTCATTCTTAGAGGCTTGAACATTTCTTTCTCACTTCATTAGTGCTTAAGATGCTCTATAGAGATGTCTGACCTACACTGTAAAACCCGACAAGTTCAGAGTACTCAAAAATTTTGTTGAAACTGATTACATAATTTTTTTTAAGTAAGCCAACATCAAAAATTTTAAGTAAAGATAACTTAAAAAATTTCAGTTAACCCAAATTTAAAAGTTTACGCTTCATTTTATTAATTCTTCAAGTACAATATACATAAAACTACTGTTTATTATAAGGACTGTTTACGATAAATATTTTTTGTATACCGTACTTAAAACCTCTTTTTACCATTAAATTTTGTTCACAAGTCACAGAAATAGATCATGTGACTCATGAAAATGTAATACCACTGAAAGTGTGTTGAGACTGAACTCAGTGCAGACTTTCACACAGTCATCATAGTTTATATGAAAAACCAACATGTATCCGATCTACAGCCTGAGCACAGGCACTACACTTCTGAACAATGGTAAGCACAAAACTAAAAAATAGCAAACTCTTCTAAATCTCCAACATAAATAAATGTTTAACACCATTTAGTCTTTCTCTTTACTAAAAAACACATAAAATAGCACTTAATTTCAAAAAATGCTCTCGTATTGCAGGCTCATGCAAAGCATGCTGGGAACTGGAACCTCCTCAACCAATCGTGTTGATTTAACTTTAAACTGAAGTAAATTTGCAGTGCCAGACTCTTTCTTAGCTAACCTGGCAAATTGAACTGATCACAATCACCAAAAGTTTGTACTTATTTGCAGTGTTTGTTACAATGAGGCTGTGGTATTGAAATGACTCCGTTTGGAAGTAATAAATAATTTTTTTGAGTTCTTTGACTCATTTTATTTGAGTTTGTGGAACTTAAAATGGCGAACTTGTTGAAAACACATAAAAATTTTAAGCTCAATAAACTTTTTCACAGTATTGAGTTCAGTTCACTCATTTTAAATGAGTACATTGTACTGTTCGGGTTTACAGTGTATTTAATACTATTTAATTTTATCAATGCCACAATAATAGGGAATAAAAATAAAAAAAATACACAATTTTAATAATATTTTAATAATATTTTTCAGGATACAATAACGCCCTACAAAGGCAAAAAGCCTTAACTCGCTAGAGTGTGGTGTAAACTTTTTGTGACTTTTAGGGCCAGATTTACTAAACAGGAGAAATTAGCACAAGAGCGCAATAAAAAAAAAACACAGATGGGAGTGGGAATATCTGCGGGTTATTTACTAAAAAGGTGCAAAATAAATAACACAGGCACAACATTATGATTTCCATAATGACCAACGCCATCTACTAAGAGCAGCACACATTAGTTCAGGGATTGCAAATAAGCAGAGCTGATGAGGTGCGGGTGACCCACTAACACCTGATGTGCTTGAGTTCAGCACCATGGACATCTCAGCTTAAAAGTTTGAAGAGTTCAAGCATTACCAACTTGGGCGTGCATTATTTTCTTATAATTTAAAGGCCCATCATCAACCGTGGTATAAGCGGAATAATTGACTCCGAATTCTTGTATTTGGCCGCTCGGTTTTGGAAGGCAGACACCCCGCTTTCAATTAACGCTGTTTGAAGTCGCTCGTGCCCCACAAAGACGGGTCATTTATATTTCCACGGGTTATGTTTAAGCTGGTGGCACCAACCTCTGGGACCGTGTCACATGTAGCACTGCTTGCTCCAGGTGGTGGCGAGAGACTCCAAAAGGAAGTCAATTCCCATAGACCCCCAAGTTAAAATGCCATCTTTAGAGCGTAAAACATATGAAGAGTTTCGTTGCAAAACGAGATAACCACCGTTTTTTTAATTGTTCAGAAATCTCGTTTTTTGGTTGTGCATTCCAATTAATGTCAATGCAACTGCAGTTGGTTTGTTTTGATTTAAACCTTCATAACTTAAAAAATACAGCTAAGTAGCACCATCAAACTAAATAATAACATGATAACATAATAATAAACATGTTTTGACAAAAATGTTAAAAAATGGATTTATCTCGTTTTGCAACGAAACTCTTCATATGTTTACAGCCTGGTACAAAATTAGTTTTTGGTCTATATAGCCAATTTTGCCCTTCATGACAACTGTGAACTCATCCATTTAAATTATATTGACCCTTAAAGTTCTGCATAATTAAGGGTGTGGCCACTTGAGTGACGGGTGAACTGCTACTGTTGTCATTAGTGTCGAGCTAGGTGTGCGAGGTTTCAGCAACCAGTCACCTCAGCTTCACCCACATCCTGCCTCTTTACCCACTTTTGGTTATCGCCGAGTGATTTGTGGTGACAAGCGACCAAGATGGCGACGGCAGAAACCACCTAATTTAAGCTTCAAAAACGCTCTTCACAAACCTATAGGTGAGGTCACGGACACTTCATTTATATTTTTTACAGTCTATGGTTTAAATCCAACCCAAAATACTAGAATGCAAAAACTACAGACATCTTGTGAAAATGCTTTATTTGTTAAAGGGACAGTTTACCTAAAATAAAAATTCTGTCATAATTTGTTCACCCTTGTGACGTTCTAAACCCACCCGACTTACTTTCCAATGTGGGACACAGGAGATTTGTTGAAGACTTGCTGTTCACTTACATCATGCAGTATATAATACTCCAGCTTTCAAGATTTGAAAAAGACAAAGGAAGCATAACAATATCTGAAAAATGATCCTTACGACTCATGCTACAGTATATTCCAAATCTTGCGATAGCTTCCTGTCCGAAACAGAAGAGGAGGTTAACAGTTTCTTAAAGAAAAAATGTGTTTATCTTATTATAAGCTATATAATAGTGACCCTCATGAATCTTATTTTAGAGTAAATAGTATCTTTTTAATGGAAAAGCATTCCTACGGAGATGGCTTAGGTGTGAATTATACTGATTAATAGCAGACATGCATTTTTATATACACCTGTTGTGAAATCTGCATAAGAACCTATTCTATACAAATTAGTGCATACAGCCCTTATCTACTTATTAAACTAAATCATATGATTTGATGGGTGTTGTATTGTATTCAGTCTCAGCACGTTTAGATGGTTCACAGAAGAAGGTGTCCATCAATTTTCAATACTGACCTTTTACTCGGCCTATGTAAATGATTAGGATACATGGAAAACGGCGTAAAGCCTGAATAACCTGCTTCTGTTGATATCCTATCTGAATAATGTGTGCCACACAAGGATGACTACCATGCATGCAATTAGGATGCGATGGACTTGCTTGGCAGTTAATCATCTATTCCTAGCGAGGATAAGACAAATTAGTATGCATGAGCAAGGAAAAGATAGCAACGATGAATACGGAAAACATCTCTTCTTAATTGAGAAATTGTGAGACAGAACTGCAGGCCACCCATCAACAAAATTGAAGAATGTGATTGAAGAACACAAATCAAAATGAAGTTTGTCTCTATTAAACCACATTCACACAGCGCTTGGGTCCCAGAAAATATCCGTAAAATTGGCAGAGAGGCTTCTGTGTGAACACAAACACGTCCTGTAAATGTTCTTGAATCACTCACGTAAAGTGGACCTGTAATATTGCCGTAACATTAATAAAAAGCATTCTGTGTAAACAAGATGCAGAAACAATGCCCTAAGGGGCTTGCCATAATAAAGACGCGCATGTCATCGCAACCAGAAGTTATGGTTTACTCTTTGACACTGGGATTTAAACGCAGATCAACATTTACAACAAGAAATTGGACTGAAAAAGATTCTTTTCATAACCTAAAATGCACATGCGTTGTTTCTCTCGAGAGAGAAATCACGGATATTTAGCAAACTTCGGACGCTGTGGAAAAATCTACCAAGTGCAGGAATTTAAATATTTCAGAAGTCTTTATGGGATCTTTATGATATGTGTGAGTGCATGCACAGATTCCAAAAAAATCATTGGCAGTGTGAATGAAACAAAAATCAAACAATTACGGACGCATTTTACATTGTATTTTCCGTAATATATGTGTAAAAAAGACTTTAGTTTGCCAAGAAAGTAAGTAAGTAAATAAAAATGCTTAACAGATAAACATTTATACACAAAAGATCATCACAAGCAGGGCTTAGTTATTAACTAGTGCTGGGCAAAGATTAATCGCGATTAATAGCATACAAAATAAAAGTGATTTTTTGCATAATATATGAGTATGTGCTGTGTGTAATTATTATGTATAAATAAATACACACACATTCATGTATGTATTTAAGAAACATTTACATGTTTATATATATATTTATTTATATTTTTATATATTCTATATTAAAAATAAATGAAAAAAAAAAAATTATATATAAGTAAAACAATTCTGAAATGAATATATGAATGTGTGTGTGGTTAAATATACACAATAATTAGACACAGTACACGCACATATATTATGCAAAAAATCACTTTTATTTTGTATGCAATTAATCGCGATTAATCTTTGCCCAGCACTATTATTAACAAATGGAAATAAAAACCATTAAAATCAATTAAATAATATGAACCATGGAAAAAATATAGCAAAATACAGTGTCAAAAATATAGTTAAATAATCAAATTGCTTTTTAGGTCAAAATGTCTGCCTATAGTATAAAAAATGCAAGTCTGCCTAAACACATCAGGAGTGACGAAAACCTTAAATGGGAATTCACAGAATGAATCCAGAGTACACCACATATTTGTATGTGTGCTCGATAATATCTTTTCATTAATATTTTGAATAAAATTCTGTTTACTGCCTACTTTCCATAGGCAGAAAATGCATGGTGAATAAATCACAACTTAAAATGAACCTTCAGGTAAGTAAGATTTAGGGGGCGTGTACACCAAGGCATTTCTGCCTGTGCCCGACATATGTTTTCAGTAGTTAAAATGGATGCATTGTGTTAAAAAAAAACAAAAACACTAGTAGTTTTGTTTCCAACGAGCACCGGCGCTAAGCGCCCAGAGTTGAAAAGTGTTCAACTTTGGGTGAAATGGTCATCTTGTCAATGTCACGTTTTCATCCAATCACAGTGGAGGAGGAGTGGGACAAATACCACAAAAACCAACCAGCGCATCGTACAACAACTGATAAATAAAAGAGAGGTACAGTATCATAGCAAACAAAGCACTAAGGTAAGTGCCCACAGTTCAGCCACGTTTAAATGTTTTAGTGTACAAGCCTGTAAGAATTACAATATTCATGCTGCAGGTCTATCCTATGAATAAAACAAAGCTTTTTGTGGTTAAAAGTCATGCACACAATTAATGCAACATTTAGGTAAATTTAGTTTAGGTTTCTCTTTTATAATTCATGAACACAAAACCTGGATATTCCCCACAATTCCAGAAAAAAGCACCACAATATTATCTGTAACATTTATAGTGACAGAAACCTTATCTGCTAATCCTGTCTTTATTAATAACAAGATTTTAAGTCAGCTGTTCTGTAGGAGTGATATCTATAAATACTGATGGAACAGAGAAAGAGGCGGATGGGAAGGATTGACTGGTTTAAATGCCACACGGGAATCACCGGAGAAGAGACTTGAGTCTAGCAATACCCTGCAAACTAGAAATCTAAGCAGCAATCTTCATAATGCCAGAAAGCTGTATTCAGTAAACGAGACTGATAGCTTGTAGATAACATACATTTGTTCTAATGGGATTGAAATGTAATCAGAAGATCTTGAGGTCCGGGTAAAGCTTCAAGACATTGGAAGTTCCAGTAGATGAGAAATAATCCCACCGAGAAACACTGCTGACCCCGAGGCCTACGTATAATAATGAGCCACAATTACGAGACAAGATTGTGACAGCTGGTGCTAAATAATTTGGCAGGTGAGGGTCTCTTGGATATATAAGATCTTTAGAGAGTTGGCAAGTGGACTTTCATCTACTGTTCAGCTTGAGGCAAAGCATGACTTTCTTCATGCATCCAGACAGAAGTGTACACAGTTTTAATCTTGCATTAGTCTCATACAGTGGTGGTCCGTGCGTTTCCCACCTAGGCCTTTAGTGGTATGTGTCCTATCTGAATGAATACATCTCGTAATACCATAATTATGACGGCAATAAAAACACATTAACGGTTTAATTGCAAAGTAAAATGGAAATGACTGTATTTTACACCTCAAGGAATAACAGTCGAATTTTACTTTATTAAAAAAGACACTGCAAAATGCGACGCAGCAAATATTATACAGAAACCTGTTTGAAAGGTATTTGAAATGAAGTTAAGCTCTTTTTTTCTAAAAAAAATAGCATAAATGGTTCTTGATAAAGCTTACAAAGTGTTTTGAAGAATCAAAAGTATTACTTTGTTGACTTTCTATTATTCAAAAGATAATGCAAAGAGTTTTTTAAAGGTTTACTATTAAAAAGTGATATTCACATAATTTACATTTTGCAAATATTATTTGCTTACTAAATAAAATGCATTACTCACCAAATTAGCTTGTGGATTATTTGTGAACAAAATCCATCTTCCTTTCTTTCCCCGAGAAGAGTTCAAGCAATCTTTTTCTATCACTGTGGAGGCTAATGGTGAAAGTCAAAACTGTCTAGTAGTATTTCTGGCATAAAAGTTTTAATTCGTTGTAGGGTTAAGAATGTCCATTCAACCGAAGCAGTGGACACCGCCAAACATGTCAATGTGTACAGCTATCTGTCTGTCACATGCTCTCACACATGTTTTTATGCTGAAGGGAATCAAGAATTTCAAATGGATTTTTTACTTCAAAATCAATCATGGCATAAATCACAGTCAGTTTTGTTTATAGCCGGGACAGATAAAATAAAGTTCTGTGACTCAGTGTTAAGCTGGAGAATGTTCGCGGGAACATTTTTCCAGTATGTTTGAAACGTCAATTCAATCAAATGATGCAAAAACGCTGACATTATTGTCAGCCAACAAGTTGGCAGAGACTTTAAGGCTGAATGCCGCCACCTAGTGTACTGGATGAATTAATTTTACAGATCTGAAAAGATTATAGGCTTTTGACAAAAACATTCTGGGCATGAGCCCCAGAAGCCACACCCTCGCTCTGCCCCTGGGCCTAGGCAGATTTCTTTGACCATGACAACACATGATGTCAGCCGCTGGGATGGGATTTATTTAATACACATTATTGAAAAATATATTAAATATAAATCAGTGATTCAGATAGTTTTGGGGGCAGCAGAGAAGGCCCTCATGGCCCACCACGGGTCTCAAAAAATAGATGGAGTTCAGTGATGTGCGGGTCAATGTATAAACAACCCGCACCCAACCGACGTTTCCAACTAGCCCGCCCGCAACTCTTGTACCCCCAAAAAATTTATAATAAATATTGTACCCGACCCGCTCCCTGGCCCGCATTATTTAAAAGTAGTAATTGTTTAAAATTGTTAATTTGAATATTTATTTCAAACGACCTGACCGACCGCGACCCGAATTTTATTAAAAATATTTTTGGATGACTCGTAACCGCAGGTAACCGCGCTCATTTTGTATCAACCCGCGCATCACTGATGGAGTTACATACAATACATTTTACTCTGAATCTCATAGTCTACTCATCTGCTTATTTTATTTTTCTAATAAAAATTTATCTTGATCTGCTGGGATCTGATCTTTTGGTCATGCTAAAAAATTATATAAAGAAAGCCTTCAATTGTGGTACAGTACATGACAACTATTTTCAATTGAAAGTAGCTAAATAAGTCTGGTTTGGAGAGTCGCTAAATGTTGCTCCTGTATAAAATGTCATGTGCTAATTAACTTGACATCCTAACATCATATTTGCATCATCATATGAAAAACGGATTGTCCTTGGAAACCATGTTCTGTATGTTGCACTTTCAGAGTAGTACTGGTGACACAGCTATCCAAAAAGTCGCTAGATCTGAAAGCTAGTCACAAGGGCCTGATGTCACTAAATCCAGAAACAAAATCATCAAATTGGCAGAACTGTATGGTGGTGAGATTTGGTGGTTACTTCCCCTTTAAGTGGGCGGTTCTCTAGTGAATCATACTTTTCAGTCGAAAGCTATGTGAGACTATGTTAAGTGGGTAGTGTGATGACAGCTGTTTATATTTCTGCTGTGTCCAGGATGAAGTGTGGATGAATATTCCATGACCGAATAATGAAAGGATGAAGGCTTTTTGGTATCTTAGCTCTGCTGCCAGAAATTGGCTGACAGATCCAATTACTCCAGGATGCTCTTGTGTGGCGACTTGGTGGACAAATACAACCTCCACAAATCTTCTGGGATAAGACTGAGGGCTAGACACAAGATAACAGACAGAAGAATGCATTGACAGTTTTTTGTAAATCAGCATGGATTGGAACAGATGTGGAGGTGGGGAAATAAAAAAAATGTGATGGTGCTGTATGAAAGATATAACATATAGAACAAATGACTGGATTGGGTTTGACATATGTGAATTTAGACTATTAGACCATTAGACTATTCTTATAAAAGAGTATATCATTGTATGCAGTTTGCATTTCTATAGTAGAGATATACAAGAATAAGTACTGTAGTACTGTAAATTATGATACACAACTTTACACCACAAAGTCCCATAACCCCTCTGCAGCTCAGAGGAGTTTAGTTGTAAGCAGTTTGTTATCACTTGAGATAAAGGTTTTGTACGGGCCATCTGTTCTTGCACATGTTGCAGGTGAGCAGGGTTGCTGACATGTCATCCTACCCATTAGATTGTGCTACCCTTTCATTGTTGCACTTGCGGGGTAGGTTTGGGGTTATGTTATGTTTTCTATGGGAGGTAGCAAAATCTGACAAGGTACGGTAGCACAAATCGTCAGGCACTGTCGATCTTCCCCTATTGTTGCCCTTACTTTCAGAGGATGTAATCTTGCCTCAAGGCAGTACAGTGTCTGTGGCCATACTATCCAGCTCAACCGCCATACATACATCTGTAGATGTTTCTGTCAAACTGTATTGGGTCAAGACAGAATATTTGAGTTTTCAAAGTTTGGTGTAGACATGCCAGTTCTCAATGGGCTCAATTATGTTGGCAGGTGACATACATGGAAACTGGTCCTGTCCCCTAGACCTGGACCTCATTACATATCACATTTCCATAGAGACAGAGCGCAGCGCATCATAACCTGAAAACCACGCCCACCGGGGGGAAAACAATCCAACCGTCTCCATTGACTTTGTATTGCGAGAGGCCGCCTCCTTGTCATTTCTGGCTTATAACAAAAAACTGAATAATGCCTAAAAGCTGCTGTGTGACTAATTGTACAGCTAACAAGCCAAAGAACCCAAAAATAAGTTTTTATAAGCTGTCGAGCCGTAAAACCCAGCCTTTAAGGAGAAAAAAGCGGATCACAGACTACTTTTCCACCCAAGGGCCCCGTTCTACTAATAGGAGTACTATGAAAAGTTGCCTGTTTCCACTTTTGTGTCTTTAAACGCTCATTTTTTGGCGTTGAGAGTTTATTAAAATGTATTTACAGATAAAACTTAAAAACAGACTAATGCATAAAAGCTGCTGTGTGACAAGATGTACAGCTAATAGGCAAAAAAAAAAAACAGAAATAAGTTTTTATAAGCTGTCGGCCCCCCCAAAAAACGAGCGGTTAAAGACACAAAAGTGGAAACAGGCAACTTTTCATATTACTCCTATTAATAGAACTGCGTCCACTAGGGGGAAACATAGTCGGCGATTCACTTTTTTCTCCTTAAAGGCTGGGTTTTACAGCTCGACAGCTTATAAAAACTTATTTCTGGGTTTTTGGCTTGTTGGCTGTACATTTTGTCACACAGCAGCTTTTAGGCATTATTCAGTTTTTTGTTATAAGCCAGAAATGACAAGGAGGCGGCCTCTCACAATTCAAAGTCAATGGAGACTTTTGGATTGTTTCCCCCCTCGGTGGGCGTGGTTTTCAATTTGCATAACTGCGCTCTGTCTCTATTGAAATGGTGCTGGTGCTTATATCGGTAGATCTGTGATTCTCTTTCTCTACAGCGAAATAAAACATCCCACATTTATTCTAATACACAGACAAATGCTCCTCTGATTATAATGTAACCAGTCAATGCCTTTAATGTTCATTATGAAAGCATTCACGGTTTTGATTTTGGCCAGTTGATCATGGCATTTTTGCACTATTCCTACCCGATTGAGATTTATTGTTTTGTAATACTTTCTTTGTGAGGACATTATTGCCCCCCACATCCCACCCCACCCGAACACTCACCTAACATTTAACGTTTTATGGGCTGAAATCGTCTTTTCTGGGGAGGGAATGCATGGAATGGTTTGAGATCAGGCCTGGCACCATTGGCGCAGAAGAGGCAAGAGTGGTTCTGATGCTTCTGTCTTTGCATAAGTCACCCCCTCCCTTTTTCCATCCCACCAGTTTGTTTGTTCGAAAGCGTAATCACACAGAAGCTGCTGTGCACCTGTGTGTTACTCCACTGTAACTACAAGAGCTTTGGATGTAAATTACCTGCAGTGTTCTAAATGCCATGACAAGCAACGCATTTCCTACTGCAGTGGAAAAAACGTATGAAGTCTTTTACCCTGGTGAATGCGCCAATATCTGGGTAATGGGTGCAATTTCATAACGGAAATGTCAGGAAATCACTGCATACAAGGAAAGCCGAAGTCATGGCCGGCATTTCACTTGTCCTCACACATTACCTGATGTGTGCACCCTTGAAATGTCTCAGCACGAATCGTCAATTGATAAATCCTTGACGGAAATGATATTTGCAAGCAATATTAAATCTTCCTGTTTGGAGGACAAATTTGATGTCAGTTGAGGCATTTTACTGCAGGCAAAGCCTGGTGGTTGTTTTACGCAGAACGTTAAACAACGATGAAAGCCTTTAGCTTTCTATAAACAAGCGAAGAAAATACAAGTGGGCACAAATGTTTGGTCTCCAAATCTTCAATTACCCACAAGAAAACCTAACTAATGACCATGTGTCACTTTCTGTCGCTTTGTACAGCGTTTGAACACATTTGCCGAATTAATGAGGTGGCCAGGCACCTGTGATAAATTTTTTATGGTGCTTCGTGGAGTGAGTCCATCTCAGTGACAAATTTAAGGGGTTGTGTTAAATGACCCTTACCCTTTCAATCACAGGCTGTTGTGAGCCTTTTCCACCTACCTACTTACCCACTGACTCTTGGTGGAGAAAGATACAAGCCAGATTAAAGAAAGTTTTATAAAAACTTAAAGATGTCTGCATCATGGATGAGCTGGTGAGATTTACTGTAATGTGCTTGCTGATGTTAGAGTGCAGGATAAATCAACACTGTTGACTTAGGACCTTAACTATAAAATATATAAGAGAAATTACAGAACAATTCAACCCCTACAGCTGGTGCATAATGGCTTTTTAATGTGTTTACCAAAATTACTATTGTGCTGTTATTAGCTCAACATGATTTACCCACGTAGATCATATTCCTGTGTGAACATTTTTGTTGGTATTAAAACAACACTGTTAATAACCGATCAGATTTCAGGGATAGGGATTGCATTTACATTTTACAATTTTGTTTTAATGCAGTGGTTCCCGAGCTTTTTCACTTTAAGGCCCCCTAGTTGCCCACAACAATATTTGGGGCCCCCCACTCACTCAATTTTTTCCACATAAAATTAAATAGAACTTAGAATGACTAGACAGATGTATATTTGCTACTAAAATGGCCAAAAAAATAAACATCTTGATTTTTGCTTGTTTTAGCTTATTTTATTGCTTGTTTTGTCACATTTTTAATAATTTTAAGTCATCTTGAGTAGGGTTGCATAACAAATAATCGCAACTAATTGTTTGCTGAATAAAACGTTTTTTTGTTTACTTCATATATATGTGTGTGTACTGTGTTTAATAATTATGCATATACATACACACACATGCATATATAATTAAAAAAAAAGTGTTTTTGTATTCTGCAAACGATTAGTTGTGATTAGTTGTTATGCAGCCCTAATCTTGAGGCCCCCTTAGAAATCTGCTGAGGCCACCCTGTGGGCAAATTTGTTGGGTTAGGGGCACGGTTTGTGTTTTAACTGTTAATCCCAGATCATCTTCTTTTTTTAATTATTTATTTATTTTAGGGCTATCAAAAGATTAATCACGGTCAATTGCATTAAAATAGAAGTTTGTTTTTGCAAAATATATGTATGTTCACTGTGTATAATTATTTCATATATATAAATAAACGTATTTGGGAAACCATTACGTTTGTGTGTGTGTGTGTGTAGGGGGTGTATATACAGTATATAATCAAATTTTTATATATTTTTATTATATATATATATATATATATATATATATATATATATATATATATATATATATATACACACACATATATAAAAATTTTATGTATACATGTATATGTGTATTTATATATACACATAATAATTACACACAATTTGCAAATATATTATGCAAACAAACTTTTATTTTGTATACGATTAATTGCGATTAATCTTTTGACAGCCCTAATTTATTTATTAAAATATAAATTTACCTTTTCTTAACAATTCTGCTTTACCTATAGAATATTTTTGTTAGGTTCGGGTTGCTGTCAATCTTAAAGAATATAACACAACTCTTTGAAAAATTTAGCATGCCAACTGTACTTCTTTTTTACAAGAATAAAGTATGGCCTCCCGTCTTGCTACCACTTTGCACATAAAGTTCAAGGGAATTTGCCTGAAAGTATGTTTGTGCATTTGTACTTCACAAGCCACTCGCTGTATAATATATTATAAGAAAAATTTCTGTTTAAATCAAAAAGCCTCATGAATTTTTAAAAGCAGCAGTTTACATTCCTTGCATTCTCGTACATGTTCTTTGTTTAACTCCTATAAAAATATTTCTTAGGTTTTGCCTTTACAATTTAGATATACTGCAATTGTACTGCAGTAATTAAGTAAGGTACAAGAGCCTGTGCTGCATCTTGAATAAGTAACAGCTGAAGGGTGTAGGCATGACACGAAGCGGAGTCCCTCCACCCCTTCAGCTGTGACTAAATCGCAATACAGCACTAGCCTTGAGTACAATGTTGTGTTTAGTAAATGGTTACCACACAGTCCAAATATTAAAGCAGAAATATGTATCAACTAGGGGTGGGACGGTTCACATTTCTCACGGTTATTATTTATTATTTATTTATTATTACACAAGCAAAAACAAAATGCATTTCCAAATCAGTTTTTCACTAGATGAGCAGATTAAAACACTTTTTTTGTAACACGGAGCTTTCCATTTTGCAATCCAAAATAAGTAACTTCCAGTTGCCTTGGAAGTCGAAATGTCAAGTTCAGAATCTTTGTATGTTATTGTGTATTTGTGTGTTCATTATCAGTTTTGATGCATGTTTCATAGTAGACTTAACTGCTGCTAAGGTACATATACGAAGAGGTGCTGGGCAGTGATTCGGGGTTTTTAAACCGCATCGTCTACAGCAGAAGGGCTGTACGATTTTGGCAATAAAAACATTTAGCGCGTCTGCTAGTATTATTATACAATACGGAGTGTAGTGGTTGTGTAAATGGTTTTCGCAATAACTGCACTCTGCAAAAGTGTCACGTATTATCGTAGCCCGTGTAATTTGCGCCGAGCAATGTCTTCAGTCACAGTTTTTTTCTTCACAATTTGACCATTGCTGCTGTGTGCAGCCAGAAAGTAAAATTATATGATATTACAGTTTGTCACGTGCTGTCTCATCAAGTGATTGACATACACTGTACAGTTAAACAGCTCAGCTCTACACTACTGTAGCTGTGATAAAAGTGAGCGAGAAGTTTCATCGGACACACGTGCGATAATGCGCTTATGCGTCTGGTCCGAACTTTACTTCCGGTTTCTGTTTGTTTAATGGTTTGACTAGTGGCTAAACTGAACTCTTGAACAAATACCTCGTCGACAATAACAAATGTTTTGGTTTCCTAGATATTCTACATGTTGTTTATTTTGCTTGTTATATAAATAAACTACTTTAAAATGACTTTGTTGTTATTTATTCTTAGCGAAGTCTATCGGAAATTACGTGTACGTGTTCCACGAAAGTCGCTTATTTATGTTGTTTCTGCTCAAACCGTCTATACAGTCATGCAGGGCTTAGCGGAACTTCCGCATAAACTATAAAACATTCATTATAAATGCGTTGATGAACCGCAGATTATATACGTACCGACTCAAAGGAGGTGAACCGAACGGTTTGGATTTTTCCAGAGAACCGTCCCACCCCTAGTATCAACGCAAGAACTTTCAAGAAGTAAATTTCCTAAAAGCCTTCCTTCCGCTGGAAAAAAATAGTTCCTGATTGACGGTGAACAGCAACAGAATGTTATGTTTATGTTGCCAAGTGTGGTTGCTAAGGGTGCTGCGCTGCAATACACAGAATTGTTGGGTGCAGCGTTCTTAGCTGTGTTTAACTCTTTCCCCGCCATTGCCAATGACGAGAATGTCCGACTTTCCGCAATACCGCTATTATCCATATAGCATTTCCACAACTTTTACAACCCGGAAGTATTAAAAGAGAAAGAAACTTTTTTTGTTTTGTTGTATGTCTATTTATTTAAAGAAGAACATTTTCTGGAAGGCATTAAACTTTTGTGAAAATCATGAAAACTTGCTAGCAACTTTTTTTTAAAACGCTGACGGGGAAAGAGTTAATCATAAAAAACCCAGCTATTGACAATTTAGAGTCAAGGACTTTAACTAAGCTGGCAACAGGCGTGCACACCAACGTGTTTAAATGCAGCTTAAAATGGCAGCTGTTGACGCTTGCAATAGAAGTGCTTTGGTTGCTGATGATACTTCTGTTCTGTTTATCAGTCATTGTATGATGTACAACTTGGTTGTTGTGGTATTTCTCCCACCCCTCCTCCACTGTGATTGGACAGCTGAGTGAAAGTGACATTGTCGAGCTGAGCGTTTCACTCCAAAGTTTATTTTTATTTTTTACTTTTTTACTTGGGCGTGGAAAAATCATTGAGCGCCTGTCAGCTGCTGGCGTTTTTGAAAAGCGTGACGGTTCCATTGGAAAAACTGAAAACATACGCCGGCCACAGGCGTAAACACCCCCTAACTGTTTTATAAATTATATTTAAAAAACTTTGGTACTAATCTAACATAAGTTAAACCAAATTATCTTGAGCAGAGAAGAACCCTGTGGTTTAATTCCCATCAACAACAAAACTGGACAACGGGCTATGCTAGTAGGAGCATATTGTGTTACCATGAATGCTTTTATCATAAATTTCAATTTATGCCTTTTCCAATACTGTCAGCAAGAGACATGTGAGGCATAGATCAAGGATTCACAATCAAGGGCACTTGCTAAAGAGGCTTGTCTGACTAATTGTACTGTTGTACAATCCAAATATTATGTTTTTGTTAAGCCAGATCCAGTAGCTTTGTGTTGCCTGGAAGCTAAATAGACTTGTTCATTATGCTGGGCTGAAAGGCTCACTTTAAAGGACAGAGGAGTAGATCGGTTTGGCTGAGTGTCAGAAAAAAACAGCTTTGTAAAAGCTTTGGCAAGGGGTGCCTTTAATTAGACAATTTTGCTTACATTTTATGCTAACATAGTCAAGACTGCTAGCTAAGCACTTCCGTTCATCACTTTATCTATGGGCACATTCTATATATATGTGTGTGTGTGTGTGTGTCTTTAAAAGAAATGTGGCTTTGTTATATATTTTGTATTTAATACAATACACCAGTGCCTCAAATATAATTTCTTTTCTTTAATAACTGAATATAAGTTCTAGGTAGCATTACGTTAGTTACACCCAAAGAAAAAGTAACACTTTCTAATACATATCTGGTACGGATGAAATTTAATTTCAACAACCCTTTCCTCCCACAGAAAAATATATATTACATGCCTGTGACTTTAACAGCTGTCTGACTCCAGATTAAATTGTATGAAATGGAGTACACTTCTTACCCACTCGCCGCCACTGTAGTATTTGATAAAGCATCCAGGCAGTGAACTATATCCTGACTATGCCGCATTTCCTGTTTTTCGGAAGTGGAGATGGAGAGGTGGGGAGAGTAGAGGAAGTGACTGATCCATCCTCATTCATCACAAAGATGCTGAACTGTTGTTCAGTGCCGTCACCGAGCATGTTTGCTTTCTGTGCACAAGACATTTATGAATGAGACCCCCTCTGCCCACCTACCGATGCTAAGCAAATAGATTGTCAATGTACACTGGATAAAATTAGACGAGGCCATCAATAATGTGCTCAGTGCATGCAGACAGGCTCAAAACCCATCTATGATGTCAGCTGTTAGACATCATCGACAGAGGTTTTGTACAACCTGTAAGGTACCACCCACAAGCCCAACGACAGATACAAGTGGAGTGGGCGAAGGGGACTCGTGTTCGCTCCTTCCTCAGCGCTTCTAGAAGAATAATTCCATATCATGATTAAATTAATTTCTTTGATCTCTGTGTTTAAATTAAAATCTGACTCCAATTTATAAAATATCAATATTATTCTGATGCTGATCATAATTTATATTTATCATTATTATGTTTTCATTCTCTTAATTATTTAAATATACATAGAGAATAAGTTATAATCCTGAAGGTGCTAAGGCAGTTCCATACAGCTGGGCGTAGAGGCATTCTCCTTCTTACTTAAATTAAAAGTAGAGGTTTCTCCAAAACACATTGAAAATAAGAGGATCCATCTATAGTTTAGGTTGAGGCATTTCTCCATCCAACCTATAAAGTGAGGCAATTATACACATCATATTTTCAATAGAGGCAATTTTCCTATTCTAGGCCCCCTTCGGTATCTTTCTCTTAAATACTTAGAATACAAGAAAAGACTTGACAAGTTTCAAACTGAGTAAAGATTAACAATTTATTTTGCCAGGCAGGTTACACTTAAATCAATAATTTGGTTATTCAAATCAATCAATTACAAATATATCAAAACATTCACTAAAAGATCAGCATAGAAAAATGAACGTTTCACAAGATTCAAATCATACCTGGCAATTAAAGACACACAAAGTGGTCTAGGAAGATTCTTGTTAAAGATGTCTTCCATAATGTTGAATACACACACCCAAAGTGTGGGGAAGATTCTTGCTAAAGAATGCTTCCATAATGTCTGAATACACACACCCAAAGTGTGGGGAAGATTCTTGCTAAAGAATGCTTCCCAGAGTCTCTTGCCAAGCCACCTTATATACACAGAATGAGACAAAGAATAATAAAATCTCAAAACAGGATTTGGTTGGTCGGTTCTCGTGACCTGAAGGAGCACCAAATGGGACTGTTAACCATCTGTGATCTAGATCTCCTCATGAGTTGACACCCATCCCAAGAG
The DNA here is from genome assembly GCF_027580225.2 of Misgurnus anguillicaudatus. Classification (NCBI taxonomy): domain Eukaryota; kingdom Metazoa; phylum Chordata; class Actinopteri; order Cypriniformes; family Cobitidae; genus Misgurnus; species Misgurnus anguillicaudatus. The sequence continues at coordinate 13,625,406 of NC_073360.2, read as the reverse complement.
TACAGATTATGTCTTAAGTTTTAAACTTTGATATACTTTCTCTTAGCATTATAGAAATTAGACCTTTTTAACCATCGCACCATGACCTTTAAAACAACACCAAACATGAAGATGAAACCTTTGTAGCATCACAACATATGATATATCCAATGTTACATGTGTTTAGTATATTTCCAGTACCCAAAACCTTAATGGAGAAGAGAGAGGGGGTGAAATACAGATCAGTTCCTGTGTATCCGTGACCCCTGTGGAGAGAGACAACAGTTCTCTCAAAAATAGACACAGAATGTGTTTTTTATTGTTTTATGGTCCAGCTCCAAAACCAAAACTTGTCCACCTGTCCTACATCTCCTCCCCTGACCATTGGGAAACTGTCAGAGTACCCAAGGGGTCATTTTGGGTGGACTTCTTGGGTCTCCATACGTCCTTTGTAAATGTAACAGTCTTTTCAAGATGAACACCTGTAATGTTAAACAATGCCTGCAGATATCAAAGCAGGAACTTAACTGTGCTGAACAGGTGTCTGTGATGGACAGAATCTCTGTAGTTCTCGTAGTTAGATAATCTCCCAAATGGATCTGGTTGAAATTTGTTGTACAAAGTCCATTGTGTCAGCCAAACGCATGTGCTCTGTTCATGGAAGCTGTCTCCTCTCAACATTTAGAAGCATCTGTCTCTAATGGGGTCCTCCCCTGGATATTTTCCTGACCTTTTGAAAAGTCCTCGGTTACCTATTGGCAGACGGTATTTTTTTGATAGAAAAGTCAGACCTCCGTAGGTGAAGGACTTCCTCACACTGAGAATGCACCACTGTATGAGAGGGAATTAGAATATAATACACATGACCATGAAATGAATGAACACTGATGAACTTGACTTTCCTTGGAAGGATATAGTTGTGAATGATTACAATAACACATGACATTATTAGATGTTTCATGATATTGGTGCGAATGGTAAATAAGGTCTCATTTCCTTTTTCAAAATAATTTGTCCCAAAAGGTGATCTCATTACCAAACTCTTCACTACTATGCATATTGAACATAGAGTGGAATTTTGATATAATCTGTGTATTTTAAAGGGAGAGTGGCAAAAGTTATTTTAACTAGCATATTTACCAGTGGTATACATCATTAAAGCATATAATAACAATACCATTCAAATATAATACAAATAAATGTAAATTATATGTATATAAAATACAGATATTTATACTAAAGTATATATAATATGATATATTTATAATTTTAATAATAATAGAATTATTCAAAACCTTGAAATGCAAGTTAACCATGTATATCTAAGAATTCAATTAAGTACTTAAAACATACCCAGACAACTTAAACTTAAATCAAGTAATTTCTGAATTTCTTATTTATCCATTGTCAATAATTCTTTGTATGTTGTCAAATAATTCTGTACATATATGTTGGTTTAGTCACATTCAATGGTAAGGTGTCTGATTTATGTGATTGATCAGTAGAAGTGCCAGCACTTCAAATATAACCATTTTGTAAAGTTTGAAATGCCTAGACATGTCTGCAGCCATGCCAGCCATTTCATTCTTCACTTACTTATTTTAAGTCTTATGTAATCAATTAATAGTTCGTATTTTACCTGTATTTGTACAATCAGAGACAAAACAATTGATGTGTGACTATAACCATACATATGTTCCATGCACACTGAAATGTTTCATGTAGTTCAAGAGAAAATTGACCCAATAGTTTATTATTACCATGAAATTAAAATCATAAGTTGACCTTTAATTTTCTCTCCTATGTGTGAGATGCTAAATGGGTTTGCATGTATGACAAACTTTAGAGTTTGGATTGTAAGTCATTAATCATACATATGTGTGATGTTTTAAGCCTGGATAGTTTTAAAGCTTATACCAGGTTGCAGTGTTGTTGTAATGGTGAAAATATGTGCATTATATGTTCATGCCTGGAAGTGGGTGGATTCTAACCTAAAGTAATCTGTGTTGCACAATTTTAGTTCCGATGCTACATCGGGAGGTCATATAATGAATATAGTAGTTTATTACTCTGAGATGTGTATGACCCCTCAAAGCATTATCACACCCACCTCCTGCATTTTAGGTTTGTGCCTGAATTTGGGCTCAGACATGTCTCTAGTGTCAGGACTCTTAAGGAGTCATAGTAATCCACCTGAAAGGAAAAAAGTTAAGATAACAAACAAAGAAACATTAATTTCTAAAATTTTGGGCAATTTGCATTAAGATATGGCATCATCTTTAGTTTAAAATGATGTCACTATCACACAGCTATCAATGACAGCAATGCATTAGGGTGTAAATTCTTCCTGGTAAGAAGATTTGTATCATTACTTTCTGCAAATTAATTTCAGAGGCCAGATTAAGTTGGGAATTTTCTGTTATATTTGACTATGTTGTTTCAGTATAGTCTGAGTGTGTATAACACCATAAACTGCACTTGCATTTAAACTGTGAGCATAAGAAGTCCCAGTTTTGCTGGGGAAATTTTTTGGATTAACTTTTTAATCTTAAACTTAAATGGCTTTACTCTGAGTTGTTCTCAGTACCGTCAGCTCACATGTTTAACTGCTGTGATGTCTGGTTATGGTACACACTATTAAACTTTTCAATCTCTGTGACCTGTAGGACTGTAATTTTTGATGATTTAACATTTCCCACAGTTTTAACCAACTATAAAAGTACATTGACTGATCAGATTCAGTTTAAATTGATGTTTCAAACTTATAAAAGAGTTGTTTGGTTTGCTATCTTGTGCCATGATATTATCAGTGTTCCTGCAAAGCAAAAAACAAAGCCAAACAACAACAAACAAACAACACTAAACAACAACAAACAACAATAAACAACAAAACGAACCACAAGCAAAAGCATACACATACCCCCGTTTTGGCACGAGATAGTGGACCAAATAAATCTGAATCTAAATATTCCCTGGGCCTTTTTGTGGGTCTTAATCATGTAAGTTTGAAATGCATGTAATGCATCATTTTTCACCATATTAGGCCTGTCTGGCCATTATAATATAATATATATTATAATGTAATTATAATATAAATTACATTATATTAAAAATAATATTAATTAAAATAAATGTTATAACTGGTCTGAAGGGCTTCTAGAATGATGGTACTTTTGCAAAATTGAGAGCACATTTCTGTGAATTGACCCTGCAGTAGCAGCTGCATTAACATGTCCACTAACAGCAACAGTTCTTTGTTGTTTTTAGGATGCAATGCACCGCAGCACATGCTGGGTACAGAGCTTAACTCATTGCTCAGCTGGGGTTTTTTTGTGACCCTCTGGAATTGGGCACAATTTTCTCATGTTTTAGCTGAGGTCTCATTAACTCTTCTTTAGATGTGATTCTATTTGAATATGAAAAGTAATCAATGAATAGGACGTAAGGCACAAATTTTGCTTTAGATTTTGAAGTCATAAACTTTTAACCTGAAGATACAGATACAGAAGTGTAAAAAGACTTTTAGCTCTGACTGATTCAATTTAAACAGGTATTCTGTATTCCTGCTGTGACTTTAGGACTCAGCTATAATATGTATTTTTATGACTTTCACAATCTTTAGACAATTAGATAACAAATTGCTCAATAACAATTTCCACAATCTCATAGAGAAAAAACTAAGCCTAGAACTTTAAACACTGATGACTACACTGTACTGTATATCATGTTGTTAATTGTGGCCTTAAATCACTTTGATTGATTCACAGAAAACAATGATGTATTTTATTTGTTACAACCAAGCTAACATATTTCCCTTGAAACAAGGAGAAACAGCAGATCTTTTCTGAGAGGGGGTTTAAGCCCTTTGATCTCAGTGGTGATTCTTTCTCAGTGAGATAAGATCACATGTGTTTTATTGACCATTTTAGCAGTTTCATCATTATCTTGCTGTGCATCAGTCAAAGCTTTCACTCAATTTACCTTATTTACACAATGATAAATTCTGCATTAATAAAGGAATTGCAACAAAACTTCCTGGTTCCATTCTATCTACACTTATCTCCCTATTTGCTTAATATCCAACATTTAGTTCCACTCTGCATGCACTGTACCTCTAACCCCAACAATGCTGCCTTCAATCATTTATACACTTCCATCTCTCCTTCATTCTCCATAATTACAATTACATCATTAACTCATCATGTATAGTATGTAAACTATAGTTTGCTGCATTTAATGATCCTATAAAAATGAATACAAACATTTGCTCTTGTCATATCGTGTAAGCCCAAAATTCACTTCTCATAATGCAAACACTTTAACGTACACTGTAGTTTAAATGTATACAACATCCCTTTAATTAAGTTAATTCTTGCTCTGAAGGAGTTTGTTCCTTTAAATGTTGCACATGTGCTGTGAACAACATAAAATCTCATACAGGGAGTTTAAATGTAGTTATTACTGTATTAATTCAATGCTTACCCTTATTTGAGAACCAGAATAAAATTTGGAAGATGTTACTCCATTTTAAGTTTATCTTTCGTTGCTTTAACAATCAAAAGATCTTTAATTTGCTAACAAAGGGAATTTATTCTCATCTACACTGCTGTTGTCATGCTGTGTATTTCCATTAACAGAGTTATCATCGCCTGTTTTGCGCAGGTTTGTTTACATACGTGGACGCATCGACTTGGGCACGGAGTTTTCTCATCTCATCCGACTGGACTTTTATTATTCACGGATATTCCCTAATACTTTACGGGTTTCCGATATAATTGCGAGATCGTTCCACGAAGCAAATAGATAATCGCCACAGTGATGTTCCACTTTTAGACTCAAATTTACGACTTTGTGTAATGTACCACGATAACATTTAGTCATTAGTCCATCTAATATTCACTCCTACTGAGTGTAAACACAGGAGATGATGTTTGATTCGAAGCGCGAGGAAATATATTATTTCCTTATCCGCAATGTTATTATTTCGCTGACAGCTGTGTTGTTATTCAAATTTTCATGCCTAATCCGGATTTCTCCGGACTTTCAATGGGAGTTTACCGTCCCATTCTACAACATACGGGTGCGATTATGCTCACCCTCAACATTTCTAATAGGCAAATAAAATCAACTTACCACCACAGCTGCAGACCGAAAAGTAGACGTTTAAACCTCCTATTTTGCGATGAATGGAATACTCTGTTATGGTTGAAATGTCGCGCTGGAAAACTTCCTGGAGTACCACGTCACTTGTTCGGGTGTACTACGTCATCACGTCCCGTGGTATACGTCATCACGTCGGGGTCACCAAGCTGTAAGGTACCACCCACAAGCCCAACGACAGATACAAGTGGAGTGGGCGAAGGGGACTCGTGTTCGCTCCTTCCTCAGCGCTTCTAGAAGAATAATTCCATATCATGATTAAATTAATTTCTTTGATCTCTGTGTTTAAATTAAAATCTGACTCCAATTTATAAAATATCAATATTATTCTGATGCTGATCATAATTTATATTTATCATTATTATGTTTTCATTCTCTTAATTATTTAAATATACATAGAGAATAAGTTATAATCCTGAAGGTGCTAAGGCAGTTCCATACAGCTGGGCGTAGAGGCATTCTCCTTCTTACTTAAATTAAAAGTAGAGGTTTCTCCAAAACACATTGAAAATAAGAGGATCCATCTATAGTTTAGGTTGAGGCATTTCTCCATCCAACCTATAAAGTGAGGCAATTATACACATCATATTTTCAATAGAGGCAATTTTCCTATTCTAGGCCCCCTTCGGTATCTTTCTCTTAAATACTTAGAATACAAGAAAAGACTTGACAAGTTTCAAACTGAGTAAAGATTAACAATTTATTTTGCCAGGCAGGTTACACTTAAATCAATAATTTGGTTATTCAAATCAATCAATTACAAATATATCAAAACATTCACTAAAAGATCAGCATAGAAAAATGAACGTTTCACAAGATTCAAATCATACCTGGCAATTAAAGACACACAAAGTGGTCTAGGAAGATTCTTGTTAAAGATGTCTTCCATAATGTTGAATACACACACCCAAAGTGTGGGGAAGATTCTTGCTAAAGAATGCTTCCATAATGTCTGAATACACACACCCAAAGTGTGGGGAAGATTCTTGCTAAAGAATGCTTCCCAGAGTCTCTTGCCAAGCCACCTTATATACACAGAATGAGACAAAGAATAATAAAATCTCAAAACAGGATTTGGTTGGTCGGTTCTCGTGACCTGAAGGAGCACCAAATGGGACTGTTAACCATCTGTGATCTAGATCTCCTCATGAGTTGACACCCATCACAGGAGTACAGATTATGTCTTAAGTTTTAAACTTTGATATACTTTCTCTTAGCATTATAGAAATTAGACCTTTTTAACCATCGCACCATGACCTTTAAAACAACACCAAACATGAAGATGAAACCTTTGTAGCATCACAACATATGATATATCCAATGTTACATGTGTTTAGTATATTTCCAGTACCCAAAACCTTAAAGGAGAAGAGAGAGGGGGTGAAATACAGATCAGTTCCTGTGTATCCGTGACCCCTGTGGAGAGAGACAACAGTTCTCTCAAAAATAGACACAGAATGTGTTTTTTATTGTTTTATGGTCCAGCTCCAAAACCAAAACTTGTCCACCTGTCCTACAAACCCTAAATAACTTGTTTAGATTGAATTACTTCAATTGTATCCAGGTGTTTGTTTCCCTGATTGTTATTATGTGTATGGGATTCAAGAACTGTTTTTTTTATAATACAGGAACCAAGTGATATTGTGCAGAGACATGGTGCACAGTATAGGAGAGATAAAGAAGAGGTTTAAATGGAATTAGATTAGGGTATGTTTAGACAGGTTCTAGCCATTTTGCCGGCCTAGGCGAAACTCCTATTGTTTAGGATGGCTGTGCCCAGGTTGTGACAAATTTTGCTTTATTTGTTCCAAATCAACACAATTATTATTGTAGTTATACATTATGCAGTTATACAGAAAAAAATCTCATATTTTGGAAAAAAAACTGTACCTCTGTTCTTGTGCATATCATATTTACATTTCTTAGGTAAAAATCACAAAGTAATATATTTAGTATAGTAAGACACACCTCTCATTTCATATACATTGTGAGCCATATTTACAGTTATCATCATAAGGAAAATAAACCATGTCTTTATTTTAGTAGTAACCATAATTTTAGCAGGTTAAATTTCATTTGTATAGTTTTACTACAAATAAAATACTGTTATAATTATTGTGAGAACATAGTAAATTTGTGGTCACTTCCTTCAAATAAAACTACGCTTGCTATAGTTTAATCATGCTTCATATTCTTAAGGGCAAATCATCACAAGTGCATTGCTTGATAATTATTACAGATCAATTTTTATGAAAAAAATGTGTGAAAAACAAAGGAAAGCAGGTTTTAGTCTTGAAATACTGCAATACTTCTGGGCAAATCACACATACAACTTCTGTCTGATACTGGTGAACTATTTTGCTGTCCATTTTTTATAAAAAAATTTAACATTCATAGTTTATCTGTAATTTTGTTGCAGTGCTCATTTTTCACTCATTCACGTCAGCGAAGCAGCAGTCAAAAATCTATATCCGCTCCATGGCGCCCCATGCTGCTGGTGGCGCCTTAGGTGACCGCCTAGTTCGCCTATTCCTAGAAACACACCTGCATTTACATGACAACAATGCACTAAAACTGAAAAGTTTGTATTTCATGTACAAATGACAACGCTATTAAAATGACTCTTGTTTACGCTGTGCTATGCATGCCAGGCACATTTTTACAAAGAAGGGATAATGATGTCGTCTTAAAAACGTTTTATGTATTTTTAGGTCCCTGAAATGAATAAAAAGCAGACAAACTAGTCAAGCTACTAGTTACCCATTGTGACCCATTCCCATACTAAATTAGCTTGTATGCTAACACATTTTTTTTTAACTGTATAATATTAGAATGGATTTATTTTGTTGGGATTGGAGCATGTGATTTCTTAAATGCAGATATCTAAACTAAGTATTCAAATGGGGTTTCAGGGTGTCTTTGATTTACATCTGCTTTCACTTTTCGAAGCGTCTCTTTTGGCGCACTCATATTTTATCATGATCAATGATTTGTAAGGTTGTGTTCTATTACTTAATAAAGAAAAAGCAGCATTTTGATATACACATTTGAAAGATTCGGTTGCGACAATGTTCAGCTTCCCTAATTCATTTTCTAGGCACTCTGAACAGCGTTGTATTGGCAGGGCGAGAAATCACACGAGTTGCCATAATTCGTCTACACAAACCTCATCTACAATAAATGTGATTTCTCTCAAGACATCTGTTAAAAACAAACAATAAAAAGATCTTTATATAAAATGTTGGGCCTCCCAGGCAACGCTGAGCTGTACATTAGGAGAACTCTGAATTTGCATTTTGCTCACATTATGAAGAGTCGTTCTGTTGTGTTGATGACATATTTTACATATTAAACAACCCACTCCGAAACACAATATCTACTTATTTTACGATGCTCACAGGCCTGATAAATACACAGAAGTTGAGGGGTTACATAGAGGTTAACTCGTGCTTATAATGATCTCTCGCATTTCAACCATAAACTGACGAGTTAAGAAAGCTGAGCCATTGCCTTTTAGCAAAACGTGTTATTTTTATTCTTACTAGACAAAGTTTCCTAATTACGTTTCACTCGATGACCAGGAAAGTGCAGATAATCTAGTGTGTCTCCTCAGGCCACACTTTCGTGGCTCGTAAAAGCAGCGGAGAGATTTTGTCATTCTCATAACGTATTAAGTAAGACAGGGCTCCTGCACAATTTCCAGCGGGAAATTTTCGTAGGTCACTGAGTCACATCAACCTCAACATGACTTCTGCGGCAGGATAAGAGGTCTCGGCTAGTCAGAATCATTCTCGCTGTGCTTTGAAATCACGGTACCATTAAAGCAGGAGAAAATGAGGCCAAAACAAAATGGTTGCCTCCCAGGTGGTGCATTCAGACTCATTGACGCTCATTGAGGCGAGACTCTCTTAACACGTTTTACAGCTATTTGCCGTGTTGCTAAGCGAATGTGCCACATGCATGCATGTATAAACTGTGAAATGACAGGTAAACAGTGAATAACAGACAAAAAACTATAGCTGTGTGTGGATTCCCTACTGAAAAATCCAGCTAAGACCAGCATAAGCTGGTGAGCTGGTTTTAGCTGGTCCCCAGCTTGGTTTTAGCTGGTTTTGCTGGTGTAGGAAGCTGGTTTTGCTGGTGTAGCAAGCTGGTCTAGCTGTGTTTTGGTCGCATTTTAAGCTGGTCTAGCTGGACTTAGCTGGTCATGCTGGAATACCAGCTGGCCCACCAGCATGACCAGCTTTGTCAGGCTGGGAGGACCAGCATAAACCACCTTAATCCAGCTACAACCAGCCAAAACCAGCCACCAGCTTATGCTGGTTTTAGCTGGATTTTTCAGTAGGGTTATGCAGTCTAAATATTTGTTATGAATGCGATTAAAGAACACCTGTCGAACTGTCCAGACATCAATTAGAAAAAATAACAGGAAAAACGTATTGTACTTACCTACTTCACCTACTTCTTTTTTTATTTGATTGGCCAGTGAGTCTCGTCTTCTTTGATTTGATGTAAGGTGTGTAGCATGAAACGAAGGCAGGATCTAAATGCGGAAATTTAATTTAATAAAACAAAGAAGTACAAACAAGAATCTGTAGCATGGCATGACAAGGCAATAAAACAGACATGGCAACTACACTTTACATTAACAAAAACCAACAAGAGACAAAGGAAACGAGGGATTATAAAGGGACAGATGACCGTAAAGCAGAGGCAGGCCTCGGCCATGGAGCACTTGCCGGCCTGGACCATGGAGCAATGGTGGCCTTGTCTGAGGGGCAATGGTGGGCCTGGACAGTGAATCAGAGGTGGGCCTCGGCTGTGGAGCCATGGCGAACCTGGACCGTGGAGCAGAGGTGGGCATCGGCCATTGAGCAGCGGTGGGCCAGGGCAGTGGAGCAACAGAGGGCCTCGGCCATTATGATCCTCCCCCAAAAAATTCTTAAGGGAGCCATCTTGAGAACTGCTTCAGGCATGGTGTCGGCCATCTTGGGAACTGGTTTAGGCATGGCCATGGCCATCTTAGGAACTGGTTCAGGTATGGCGGTGGCCATCTTGGGAACTGGTGCAGGCTGCTGTTGTAACGTCTATAGGGAAGTTATGCGAAATTGACATGTTTCCATTGGGCGCATTTTCAATTTGAGCAATTTGAAGGGTAGTGGAATTGCATCTAGTGTTTCCCAACCCTGTTCATGGTGGCACACCAACACTACACATTTTCCAACTATTCTTATTCGAAAACACCCTAATAATCCACTTATCAGCTCATTAGTAGAGATATCAAGATGAGAAATAATGGGGACTCTTTTAACTCTCATTGGCCCCGTTTATCTTAAACACTACCTTAAACCTTTAACACATTCAACATTTGTGCCTTTCAGTGGAAAATCTCAGTGGTGAGACTACGGGGGTTCTGTGCAGCAGCATGATATAAATACGGTCTCATTGTTGTCTTGGATAAGTAAAAGGAAATGGCCCTGGTGTATTTATGAGCATCAACACATTCAAATGTATGCCATTGTTATTAAGGTTTTCACAAAGCAGTGATGTTCTTTTGGGAATTAATCACTCCTGTGGCCCAGGTTGATTTGATTACAGACTCTTTATATGTGGTTATGGAAGATAGCACCATAAGGATGTTGATTGTTACTATTGAAAGAGCTACAAGAAAGTCTTGTGTACATCCGAGTCTTTGTAATGAGATGATCTCCCTAACGTTAAATATATTGGATCAGCTCAGCATGATTATTCAAGTGCTGACAAAATCAGGCGAGATAGGCCTATATGCTATCTAAGTGTTTAGATAACATATAGGCCTTTTTGGTCTTTTATAATATCTATGAAATCAGTGTTTGAAACGTATTACAGATTATTCGGGATACAGAAAGTTTAGTTGTGCCACTTTTCAATGCAAAAAATAATCACAGTAGCTAAGCACCTGCAATGCAGTTTAACCCAACACTAAATGTGTTGAAGAAAATGGTGCATTACATTTAAAAGAATAAACATACTTTTTGCAGAAAGATGTCACTTATGTAAATTCATTTCTATAAAATTGATCATGCATATGCCTTGCGTATTTAAAGGCTTTCTATAAGTGCCAGTTGAAAGCATGTGGGATTTTATATGAAATAAATGTGTCTGCATTTTCTAGCCATTGTGTCAGTATAACATGATGGTCCAATGAACAGTGTTAACCAGGCTGATAACCAAACCTGTGGTTTGCAGGTGCATGCTTTTAACATAAAAATAAAAAAACATGCCGGATCATCATAGTCTGCTGCATCATTCACAATCTAATGCTTGGCCTACAAACAGGAGCACTGCACTGCAAATTGGGCTCAGCACAGATGTTTGGGGTGTTGTGTTATCTGATCAGCATAATTCCTTTAGTGATCAGGATGCTGAAACAACACAGTACATGAAAATAAACAATTCCATACATGGACACGATTCGTTTAAAGTAATTGGGAATCCTGAATGTAATAAAAAAATTGGTAACACTTTACAATAAGGTGTTATTAGTAAACATTATTAAGTGCATTAACCATGAACAATATAGTTTTTCAGCATTTATTAATTTTGTTAATGTTAATTTATGTCTAAACTGTAAGCATGACTTGGAAGTGGTGTGGAATCCAATTGCAGAAGTTTATTACAACATACAAGGCAAACACATTCAAAACAACAGGCAATATAATGTAGTCAAAGAGCAGGCAGATAGAAAAAAGATACAGTTCAAACAGGCAACAAGACAAAAGAGTGATAAAAAAAAACAGTAATCCGATGAATAGGGTACAATGGTCAAAACATGTCTATGGATCTACACTTTGAATTTTCACCTAAAACAGTACACCATCCAGGAACTCATTTAGGAGGATACTCATTTAAACACTATGATTTGGGACATATTAATTCTAATTTCAAATACTATTTATTATACAACAGTTCTTTTTGGTTCTCGAATCTGACTGGCTAAAGCCGAAGGCATACTAGCGCCGTCCGTGTATGCGTGCTGTACGCACCACGTCATTTTCGTCATCAGGAGGGTTTGAGACCCAAAATTTGAGACCACACGGTAAGTGCGTGCACAGTCCCTGTACAACAGCGCATATGCGCGTGAAAATATTAAAACAGGACACTCCACTACAAACAATTATACAAAGGAAATAGACAGAATTGGCACACACACTATCGTTTTTACTTCTTTAATTTTTACTTCTTCCAAGAACAGAACGCTGTGGAGCATGTTCGTCAATATAATGTTTGATTTCTGTTCTTTGGTGTCTTGTTGTTTGTTTTAAACTGTTTACAATGGTGGATCGGCTACTTTTCTTCACCTATCCTAATGTTTTAATGTACTGTAAATGTCGCCAAATCAGTGCTGCCCTGACGGCCTGGTAGAGTAATACTTTGAATAAGAAATCATTTGTATTGCGTATAGTGTCGAACGCGGCCATCCGTGTGTAGCCGCGGGGAGTATACTTGGAAAGCTGCGGACGCGGAAAAAAGGTATACCCTGACCTTAAGAGCTCTTCCCAGGCGTGCGATATTCTACTGATAACATAACAATAACCACTTCACCATTTGTATCATTCCGCCACCTACTGGTCATTTTAGTATTAGTAAGTGGGGCTTCTTTAAACGTGAGGCATTCGCTCATCTCTGACTATGCACTGACACACACAGACGCCCTGTTTTTAAACACTCCCCGTGTGTCTCAATAAGTTCCCTAGCTGGTGAATCAGTCTGTGAATCCCAATCGGAAGTGATTATCCCGTTATTTAAATACACCACAAAAAGTATTGTAAATGGGCTTAGGTTTGACAAGTAGATACATGTAAAACCTTAAGCTTACCATGAAATGTGTCACAAGCCGAATGTCGAGTAAAATTAAATGTATATGATATGTTAACAGCGTGACTTGATAGTTACCTTTAAAAATATTAGCGTGATGAGCTTCAGGTGCCACTTGAGGTTGGTGGTATTCTTCCCACCTGGTTTGTGGCCACATTTACCGTCGTCTCCCAATATGCATTCCGATTTTCTGTCTGATGGATTATACTGAAAATATGTCCATAAATCATCTCGTCGTTTCCTTTTATTGGCGTCACCGCTATGGTCCTTCGAACTCACCACAGCCGCAGGTGTGTTGTTGTTGTTGTTTGAAATCTGGTGCGGGGCATGGCGGCAGCCGGGTGGTGGGCGTGAGCGTAAATGAGACTGTGTTGACCCAAAACAAGGAAGCGTTAGCATTGCTGATACTTTTTAGCTAAACACAGACAGATTACACGCAAAATAGGCAGAAATGACATACATTATGAACGTCAGACTTAACATAATCATTTTCGTTCCGTCTCGTCTCGTCAACGAAAACTCGAAAGCGTCTCGTCATGTTTTCGTCACCTTAGAGACAGTTTTAGCTAGTCATCGTCGCATTAGCGTCATAAAAAATAGGCGCGTCAACGAAATCATTTCGTTATCGTCATCGTTGACGAAAACAACACTGGACTAAATCTCATGAAAATCTCTCTGACAATTATGAAAAACTGTTTTATGTAGTACTGACAAGAACAAAGACCAGTAATAAAGCGAGTGCTCCTACCGCAAGATTAAATGGAAAAGCAATAGTATATAAATATAATTTTATTAACTTTTACCCCGCGCCAAATAGTTTCATGACACCAAATACTGTTGGTTTGATCTCGTTTTTGACCATCAAACAGATAGGGCTAGAGCCAGTTAATGCCTGTCAGAGATGTAGCCCAGATCAGGCTCTGGTCAGCAGCATGAGTGAACACTGACGTCCCCTGGTGTGTCTGGATCTCTGGGTCCGAATCTTTCTGAGCAAGTGTTCAAATAGGCGCTATCTTTACTAATCGACTGTATTTGGATATTATAAATATATATTCTCGACTTAACTAATCTTTAAACTACACTTTGTGACCAAGAAACACTAATATTAAGAAACGGCTATTCGGTCTATTGAGTTATTATGAGATTCAAAACAGCTGAAAGGGTTACCTGTCATTCTGGCCTTCAAATCTGTGGCTGATGAAAGTAGTTGTTGTTTTCTAGTTTTCTGTTTCTCAAATGTGTGCCATCGAACTGTTGTATAAAATGTTGACACAATTATGTCAAAAGTTTGTTTAATATTAATTAATTTTATCAATTTTATTTATTTACTTGTAGATAGTTTACAATCTTTTTTTGACAGAGAGTACACAGAAAATAAGAGAACATCATCATATTCAAAACATTCAAATTATTTTTTCAGTGCATAAAATTTTAAAATAATCTATGCGGTTTTCTTTTTGTTTCCTAGTTTTGTGATGTAATGCTAAAAAGTTTTTAAAGTAATTTTTCCAAGAAAAATATGTTTTGCTTGTTTCAATGGGGTGTGTGACCAAAATAAACTGAGAAGCACTGGATTCATTTATTACTGTGAGATATGACATAATATGGAAGTACACTGCACACCAAAGGCCATGGTCATTATTTTAGCATGTGTTAACCTTTTGCTATTGAATTTCACTGCTGAAGCTAATTTACTGTTCTGTTAATCTTCTGTTCCTCAACCCTTTTTAAAGCTCACATATGACAAAAGATCTTAAGAGTGCATTACTGTATAAAATACTGTAAATTAATGGTCAAAGGAATTCTGATGGTGACCAACAACTGGTAAACTCTGTAAAGATCCAATCATTTAAAAACACAATGTTACTAAGGATGTCTGATCCCACTTTTTCATTTCCGATCCAATTCCGATACCAGAATTCCGTTATGTTACCTCTTCTCATTAAGGTCAAGAAAAGTACCCAAAAGCATGTTAAAGTATCATAAAAGCAGCCTTTATGAATCATGTGTTATATTTCAAGTGCTCAGAAGCCATATGACAGAATGTGGAACAGACTGAAAAAAGATTCTCATCCACCATATATTTAAATCTTACACAGTAATGATACAAGTGAGAACGTCTGGCAGCCCATAAGAGGAATGCAGGAGAGGAAAATAAATGTTCAAATTTAATTGGTACTTGTGGGTACTATCAATGTGGCAGATTTAGTGTGAGTATTTGAACAAGGTTTGAGATTCACGTGTCCACTCTCAATATACTACAACAGTGCACGGCTTGTATTTGGAAACACATTCAATAACGAAGTCAGGAAAGCATGTATTAAATATTTCCCTGTTCCTCCTGTTTTTTTTACAAGGAATTACAGCTGTCAAAATCTGTTACAGTCAAAATAAATATTAGCAACTTAATTAAAGTTAATTTATACTTACGCAGTTACCAAGCATTTCTTTAAAAGCATGACAAGATACACAAGATGTTGGTGATATTTACAATCACACGTTAGCTAATGAGACTGTAGCTAGCTCTAATAAATGTGTTTACTTGACAACTGTATCATCTGTTCATTAAAGTTCAAAGTTAATTGTTACCTGCCGTCTTCCTTGTCTCTCGTGACAACAACAGTATACGGAAAGTTTGTACATTTTTGTATGATTTGTATTGACCCCTGTGATGTTGGGGTTATGGGTAGAGTCTCGTTATTGTTTTTTATAATAATCGTACATTTTTGCACAATTAACTTTGAACAATTTCATAGGAATTAGCCATCTTATAAAAATATTTAGGAGATCAGGCTGGTTGTTTTGTGGTGTTTATGGTGGCCAAAATGCATAAAAAGTGTTAATTTGAAAATGTTTAATGTGTAAACGCACCCTGAAGGTTGCTTAGGTCTGAATTGTAAAAAATATGTGAAAGCCTAGCCTGTCTTTTTTAAAGTTTTTCAAAACACATTTTCATATAAACACAACTTTGGACAACAGGCCCACATTAACTCATTCCCTGCCAGACATTTTTTGAAAAGTTGCCCACTAGCATTTTTTTGTGATTTTCACAAAATGCCTTCCAGGAAAATTTTCTTCTAAAAATATGTGACCCGTCACAGAAACCAGTGACACAAGTCGGCAGCACAACTTTCGAGATAATGAGAAATTTTTGTTTATTATAAAGTATCTGTTAGTTGAGATCACGAAAAAGCCTCTCCATGTTTGAGATAGCAGTTTTTGTATATTTAAAAGTGTACATTTTGCGGTTGAAATCGGCTTGTTTTTCCGGAGATTTCAGCGTGCAGCAGGGGGGCGTCATTGTCTGTGTGTATTTACATACTGGATAAGCGGATTTTGTTTGTTTTGTTTTTGCCCCCGCCCCCAAAGGGAACAGCGTGTCTCTTTAATAGGGATAGTTCACCCAAAAATGAAAATAATGTCATAAATGACATCCTTATGTCGTTCTAAACTCGTTAGACCTCCGTTCATCTTCGGAACACAGTTTAAGATGTTTTATTGTTAGATTTAGTCCGAGAGCTTTCTGTCCCTCTATTGAAAATCTATGTACGGTTTCCATGTCCAATAAGGTAATAAAACATCATCAAAATAGTCCATGTGACATCAGTGGGTCCGTTAGAATGTGTTGAACCATTGAAAATAAATTTTGGTCCAAAAATAGCAAGGATTACGACTTTATTAAGCATTATCTTCTCTTCCGGTTCTGTTGTGAACCGCGTGAAGTCACGTGACTGTAGTGAGCGAGTGATTGGTTACACCCCTAAAGGACGTCACGTTTTTGATGGTGCTGTTTGGATTATCTTTTATACTACCTCCCTACTTTTAAATACAAACTTTGAAGGTGGGTTCATGTGTTTACCGGAACATAAAGTGTAATCTCATATACAGTGTTACGACGTAAATAGTCCTCAGTGTCACGGTTAGTCCGTGTCATGTTTTGTGTCTGTTCTAATTATTATCACCTGGACATTCATTAATTAACTGATTCATCCCACCTGTTTGTTATCACTTAGTCTGTGTATTTATACCTCTGTTTGTGCAACACTCACTGCCGGATCATTGTTGCAACTTCCACGTTTGTACCTGATCTTCATGTAACCTGTTCGTTGTTTTATTCCCATGTTTTATTTCATGTTTTACCATTAAATGTCCATTTGTTATGTGAACTCTGCACTTGCGTCCTTACTCCTGTTCCCAGTCGTGACACTCAGATTGTATATTATATTCTATTACCAGACGTTCATGCTAAATCTGATGTAAACAATAGACTATATATCTATATTTCACGGATTATACGCATTTGTGGACAAAAATGGTCATTGGATGATTCACACATCTGAACCAGACTGGATTCAACTTGTGATCAACACAAAGGTAAAAAGTCTGTGTTTAATTTGCATGTTGTCATCTGGACTTCTGTCACAAAATACTACATATGATGCTAGAACATCTGTATCTCAAAACGGCTTTACAGGGGGTATGGCTTAGCTAAATGAGATGTAAATGAGCCCTATTGTCACTCCCAGCAGGGGGAAAGTGTAACTTTCAGTCCCTATTTTCTCGGTTTGAGTTTTCCTGTGTTTTTACATTAAAACGGCCACAACAAATTTAATCAGAATTCCATCTAACAGATCGTTGGAAAGCTTAGAAACTGCACTTTCAGAATCTGTGAATAACTCAAAATGCCCCAGATCCGAATTGTGTCCATACTTTCCGTGACTGGTCACATTTATAAATGCGGTATTACAGATTGACATAAATCCTGCTCAGGAGCAGTTTTTTATGCAAATGTTTTCTCTTAATTGATGAGAACTCCCCAATGGTGGGGAAAAAGTTTAACTGTAAAAATAATATGTTGGTTAAACTTAAAAAGTAAGTGTTTGTGCTGCCTTAAAAATGTGAGTTAATTTAACTTATAATAGGTTTATTGAGGCAAAATCTGTAGTTAATATATAGTACTCTAAATATGTGTTCCCCATACTGAAGTGTTACCAAAGATACACTGCCAGACTATATTCAAATTCATGACTTTGACATGACTTCCTTTTGCTGTGTTTTAAACCTTAAATCTAAAGCACAATATAATGCACCCCTGTCACCTCCACGTCACGATTCCCTCTTCATGCCAGAAATAAAGAATGAATCCATGATAACTCTCAGTGGGACACTGACCCTCATCTTGGAACCTGCCAGGTTTTGTGTTTTGTTGAACTGCCTATCTGACTTGGCCAGACGCTTTCCGGAGTATTCCACAGAGATGAGTAATCTGAGCGAAAGACGTGCCTGTTATACGTTTGCTCACATTTATACTTTCTGCGCAGGTGTCTGACACAACGGATAACAATAGGGAATTGGATAAACTAGGCTTGGCGTACAAGAACTGACCAGAATAAAAGATGCCTCCCTAAAATATACTGAGTCTGAGGTGTCTGTATTGTGTCTCCTTCATATTCCAGATCTTTGTCATATCCTACAGTACATCCACTGATTTTATATCACTTTTGCTGATAAAAGAGAAGAGAAATTAATGCAGCTTCAGTCTGAGCAATACATTTATCATTCTGGAAAGCACTACGCCTTTCAAACTATTTAAAATAACCAGCACTTATATTTGAAACAGACTTGCTGTATAGACTAAGCAACTACAGTACAGTACATGAAATGCAGATTACAGATTATTCAAAATGCTACAAGGTGTGACGTAAAGGGACACTCCACTTTTTTTAAATATACTCATTTTCCCCAAGAGTTAAACATTTGATTCTTACCGTTTTGTAATCCATTCAGCTGATCTCCGGGTCTGGCGCTAGCACTTTTAGCATAGCTTAGCACAATCCATTGCATCTGATTAGACCATTAGCATTGCGCTCAAAAGTAAGCAAATAGTTTCAATATTTTTCCTATTTAAACCTTGACTCTTTTGTAGTTACATTGTGTACTTAGACCAACAGAAAATTAAAAATTGTGATTTTAATCATGCATATTTTAAGAAAATGCTGAATGTTTTTGATTATATTAGATTTTGAGCTTGTTATATCAATGTTGTCATTTTACAATGTTGGGCCTGAAGGGTAGTTAAATTTGCCTGTGCACCTTGCACATTACATGAATTAGTTGTACTTCTAAACTGTTAAAAATCTACTTTTTTTTAATAATTTGTAGCAACAAAATATAATTTTGATTTTAAATGTCTTTGATACTATATTGAGTTTAAATTAAAGTTTTAAGGTTATTAAATAAGTTTTTAGGAAATTAATTATACATTTGAGAATTAAAAAGTATTTAGCAATATTTAAAACATATCTGCACCTTATTATTTATAAAATATACTTAGCTGGTCCTGTTTTCTTGTCTGGGCTTTGTTTGCCCAAGTATCTGTTTGCTGCATGAGGGCCAGGTATGGGATGGGGGGTACAAGTGTTATTAGCATTATACGCTAAATACAGGACAATAAGCTCCCCAAACAGTATTGTGTGAGTTCTGTGGAATGGTTGAAGTATTTGAAATGTATACGTGTGATTGAAATTGATTTGCATCAAGATTAATAAGCATGGAAATAATCAGTGTGTTTTTAATTTCAGAATGCTACCAGAAAGGACTGTATTATCTACAATGCATATGATGTCATTTATATCATCTAAATTTGGGAAAAAGTGATTTGACATGGGACTCTGATATGACTTATGAGGAGAAATGTGGCGATGCCTCTGAACTGAAAAATATAAATAATACAATCTATGTCTGCTATGTCATGATTATGTGGACATGACACCAATTAAACCAACCCATTCAAGAACACAGACCTTGCCCCATGACAGGTATTACTGTCTGAAAAGTCAGTCTCAATACTGATATTTCTGTTATTGACAGTCACTAATGATGCATACATCACTGGAATACCTCTGAAGGTTTGCATCAGAAGACATGATTATGGCTCTGACAGATAACACCAATAAGTAAAATTTCCAAAAGAAAGGAGTTTTCATAAACAACAAAATGGGATTACTATTGTTGAACATATCTGGAAACACAGCTAAACACAAGGTGCGTTCCATTCGGCAGGGTCCCTGCGGAGTGTTCACTGCTCCCTACTCCCTGAGCACGGTATATCAGTTGAAGTGGACTTCACGGACAATAACCGCTCATTTGGAACGGCCTGCAAACGTCATCAAAGAAGTCAACGACGGGGTCGTGCAGATTGATATAACATAAATTTATATAGGACTACATTTCATATTTTAATTTTTATTTACTATCACATTTAAAATATGTACACTATACAATAAAAAAACATTGAGTACTACGTAATGAAAAACGTATGTTTATTATACAATTTAATTGACTACTGCTGCTATTTCTTGACTATTAACATAATTGAAGCCCTGGTGTAACTGTCATGCAAATATGAAAGTAAACGTTTATTTGGTTAATTATGTGTATATATGTGTTTTTAAACGATTGTCATATAATTGCATAGCGGTCTGACCGTTCCGACTGGTGATCACGTGATGCGCGCAATGACAGTTGGGTGATTATCGCTCTCCACTTCCTGTGAAGTGATGTATCTATGTTCCCTGATTCCCTATGCCGTGCGCAGTGCCCTTCGAACTGAACATGTTCGCTCCCTTCGGATTGGAATCTCACTTAAGATGGCGGAATACCCTGTGAAGTCCACTTCGCAGTCCACTTACGGTCGAATGGAACGCACCTATAGTAAATACCAGTTTTCTTTATTGTAAGTACAATCTGAGCATATTTTTATAATAAATAGTTTTTCATAAAAAATATGGTTTGTCTGGTAATTATGTATTGCGTGATTATGTATATGGATATATACGCTACTGTTATTGGGCTACATAAGCAGTACACACTGCCAATGAACTCTTAGATGTTATTTACATTTGTTAAGACAGTGAGTGAAATCACTAAAATTCTGCTATACCAAACATTTCCATAAAAACTTACTAAAATGTCAAAAATGTGAAATGACTCATACAACATATAAAAGGTGAAACATTTTTTCAAAGTTTTTTTCTATATTTGGGTCTTACAGGGTTAAATGCGTTCGGGTTTGAAAATGTTATCTTGTTGTTGTCCTCTGGTAGCCTTGTGACTCAAATGGTTTGTCCTTATCTGAAGGACGACTGGGTAAAGACCAGTCACTGTTTTCATAAGGAAAATCTGATTTAATTTACAGCAAGGTCTGGTCACACTGGCCTCTATTCTTTAATCCTGTCCTTTTAAAACTATGCCACTGAGACCCCACAGGCCGCACTCTAAAGTCACTCATAATCAATCTCCATATCAGTTTCAAAGCTATATGGCAAAAATAAATCTGTTTTCGTCCATATGTCCCAAACAAGGCCCATTGTTTACCAAATAGGCAATGGTAACTGAGGTATTACAGTAGTTAGTCTTCCTACAGTATTCATCTCAATTGAATACCGGGATATACTCAATTTAAAATCTGCCAGCTTTTTATGTGCTTGGTTTCACATTCAAGTCTTTTTCAGTCGTCACTGAAGCATAAATGCCATGTGCATCCTGAGGTGTGACATCGCAGGCAGCAGACATGGAAAATGTTGATTTTTTTCCACATTGCTTAAACAAAAAATAAAAACAGACACAGATGTCTATAATACTATATATATGATATCTGCTGTGACTAAATGTCCCATAGTCAAAAAATGTACAGTGCTTAACAAATTTATTAGACCAACTTTCTCAGAAGTCTGAAATTAGCCAAGTATAACTTTTGACCATTAAAAAGAATTGCAAGTAAATAACTATAATTTAGCAATTTTTTTTGTAAAACACCAATAATTTAATTTTAACATTAAAAATACTAGTGTGACTAAAGACAGTGTTTTCCACAGATCTAAATATATACTTGTGGTGGTAGCCAGTTAAAAGGCAATCATTACCCACTGACCAAAAAATAGTCTACTATATGTGTGACCAGTAACTAGTAATGTGTGACACAACACAATCCTTTGGTTTATTGAACATTTTTCTCATTATATTTCATAAATCAAACAACCTCAAACTCTTTGCCATGAACAAAGCTGACACTGTCTGTCAAAGCACCACAAAAACACTTTACTGGTTTTGCACTGATATATAAAGTAATACTTGGGGAGATGATCCATTTGAAAGGATTTATTAACATTGCGAGATGTGTAGAAAGATTACCAAACTCTATTGAATACAATAATATGTAGTATATTAATGATAGACAGTGCAGGTCTAGAGATTATAAATGTGACGGTGTTGGTTTATGGCTTTCTTCACTTTCTGAGTAAAAAAGTGCCTTTCTCTTTCTATTCCTCTCTTGCAGATTAAAAGTGCTTCATTCACTCATTATTTCAGATTCAAATGACACCTTGCTGTCCCAGTGATGGGATACATTACAGCTTTGCATTTTTTTATATCTTCAGCTTTGCTCTTTCAGTGCAATGGGCTGACATTAGCATTACTTTTTGCTACCATCTCTGTGCTCTCTGAGCAAACTTTTTAGATATAAAAGACTTGAATTGAATTGGACAGTTCATAAACAATAACATTATACAAAATGGGAGAAAGAAAGTTCAGCCCCTGGTCATGACTTTTAAAACAAGAGCCAGTTGTTATCGCCATAGAAACCGGAGGCGCGCTTGCACACTGACTGACTCTGATCACGGTCGTTCTCCGATCGACTGGGGTTTTACACACTATGGTCATGAAACCCTGGACCCGAAGTAATTAAACTGGGACCCGACTGACCATTTAAGATATCGATCCCGAACCGTACGGGTCCCAGGTCCTCCATGAAGACCTCTAATGCATACTCTGCTCAAGTTCATAAACATGGAAGGATACAATGTGACACGGTGCTCACTTCGCATATCACACAAATGACATTATTAAAGAGTGTCATTATCACGGAAGACCAAAAAAAAAAAACACTGATGCCAGATATACTTGGCCGGTTGTTAAAATACATGGGCGGCCTGCAAAAGAAAAGTCAATGTGGGAAACACTGAAAGAGCTTTTACTGTACATACTGATGGATTAACCATTACAGAAACATAAAAAAATAAGATTTTGGCATTAACCAATACTGATAGTTTAGGGCAGCTATGACACGAACCTTAGATTCTGTGGTAATCTAATAAGTTGTACTAATCAATTCAATTAGATTTTTGTATAGCACTTTTTACAGTTTGCACGGTTGCAAAGAAGGCACAAAATACTGTATGTACCACTGCTGTGTCCTTGTCCTCTGTCCTAGTTGTGACTTGAGATTTTTAAATACACAGTTCTCTAACATTCCCCATAAGATTAAACTGAACCCATCCCATTAAACCGTAATGAGGCTGTCACTCAAGAGCTGTCCAATGAGAGGACAAGAAGTTAACGGCAGATAGAGAGGAAGATTGAGTCTGAACTGAATCTAGTGGCAACTTCTCATTATTGAGGGCAGTGAGTGTCAGGGGAGGCAGTCGATGGCAAGCTGTTTCCAAGATACCACCCTCATGCCAACCTGCCTGTCACTACCACCACGAATGTGGTATGTCTTTCTTGGTAAGCTCTGACAGGACTCTCTCTCTCTGTCTCTTCTCTCTCGCAAAACATCATGTCTAATTCCAGAAAAACACAACAGCTCTTTCATGTGATACATTATAGTAGTGCTGGGACATTTTTGTGGTCAGGAACACCAAGATCACGGGTTTGATTCCCAATGAATGCACTAACTGCTAAAATGTTTGGATCTGTTAGCATGTGCCAAATGCACAGATGTAATTGTAACTTACTAGTGGAGTAGGTTCAAATGGGTTGTGTAGCAGTTCATTTGCTCAGAAAACCATTCAGATGAAGATGTGTGACTTTGTGCATTATCAAACACTAAAGCATAATACAATCAATAAGTTGCATTAGAGGAATAGTACATTAAGAATACTGTATACTGCTATGTCATACCTGCAGCAACATCTAGGTGGGCAGCAATGATCATTTTGTGTCATCAATCATCAGTTTGACACCACATTTATTATAGAATGGCTCATGCCTTTATTTCATTTCCTTCTTATTGATTTATGTGAAAGTTTGCTTAACCTTCCACTGCAAAATCGGGTGCCAAACCCATTTGCTTTACTCTGCAGGCAAGTCCGGGATCACTGCCCCATACATGATAAAGAGGTTAGTGTTGTGCTTCAGGCACCTAGGGGGCCCCATCTCAAATAATCAAAACACAAACATTGTTCTACAATTATTCTTAAAGCAACACTATGTAGTATTTTTGCCACCACAAAATAACCTTGGTTTTGACAAAAACTGTAGTAAAACCATGGTTTTGCTAATAGTAATCAATACACCAAAAAAGCGTTTTCTCAGAGAAGGGAACGAGACGCTGCGTCTCCCTTGACATACTTCCTGAGTCCCTGTTACCCCGTCTTCAGCAATATTCCAGATAGCGAGGGCGTTTTTCAGGTCGCTTTTTATAATTCCTGGCTCCCGCATCACCCTGCCAGTAACGTTAAGCCCCACCATTGGTTGAATTTGATATACACATTCAGACGCAGTCATGCCTAGAGACGTTCCCAAAGAATCACTACTCAAAAGGGAACTGCACATTTACTACAAAAAAGTGGTATAAATTTGTACGGGTAGGCACTTATTTGCATCTCTCTACACAGTAAACACGAGTATTACATGCATGGATCAGTGTATTAGTTGTGTGTGTGTGTGTGTGTGTGCGTGCAAGAGAGAGAGAGAGAGAGAGAGAGAGAGCGATAGAGAGAGAGATTAATCAGTAACTTCTCCTTCTTCTTTGACTAATGATGCTGTCAGTGCTATCCTGTGCTTGGCCTCTGCTTGCTCATCCTCAAACACAGGTTATGCACTGCGGAGCACAAGGTTCTGCCCCGTCTTCCTTCTCTCACCTGACTCTCCTAGAAAGAAATGAATGCACCTCAGCTCTTGAAGCCTCTTCTGTGGCAGCTCTTCAATCTGATGCTCACCTGCTGGGCCTGTGGAGGCCCATCCACTTGTAATTACTGCAGCAGACGTCCATCTTTTTTTCTGGGCAAATTCTTCTTCACCAGTGCTACACAAGCTACTGTACAGGCAACTTACACAGAGATATATAGCCTAGATACCATGTTGAAAATAGACACTATAATTAAACTACTCAAATATAAATGTATGAGTTTTAATAGCAAAGCTGTAATTTCAAACATTGTGACTGAATTCAACTTTAGTATAATCTCGCATGTTTCCTTAGTTTAGAATACACACTAAGATATCACAATCATGATTTCATGTTGTCTGAATTAGTCAGTATCTGTGTCCCAATTCGAAGGCTGTGACCTTCTAAGGACAGACCTGAGAATGCAAGCACTTGGTCTTGGAATGTGGCAGCATCCGAAGTCTGCAAAGAGAATTGAAATGAGACAGTCTAGACTTCAGATCCATAATTTGTGTAACCTGCTGTACACGCCCACCACACCTGTAAGCGGGACACAGCGAAGACGTTTCTGACTTATTAATATAAAAATATGGAATCAGAAAATATTTACTTTATTTAAAAAAATATGATGAAGATTAAACTTACCAACCGTATATCAAATTAATCAACCTTACGCAAATATACGCAACATACACAGAATAATATAATTACAAAACATAGTAATAAGCAGCGTTGGGGAAAGTTACTTTTAAAAGTTATGCATTATAATATTGCGTTACTTAGTTACTTTTCATGGAAAGTAATGCTTACATTACGTTTAAGTTACTTTCGTATTACTTGTTCTTACTTGGCTGAGGCTTGATCTCTTTCAGGCCTTGCGGGTGTTTTTTATGATTGCAAAAATGTCAAGCTCTGGCCTGCCATCTCCGTTTCTGACTCCAACTGTTCCCGCTCAGGCGCACAGAGTGCGTAATTCTACGTTAATATGTTAAGTTTAATTCAGTACATTATTTTAGTTTTTAATTGAATTAATTAAACTGAAAAGTAACTCGCATAACTTTTTAAAAAAAGGAAATCAAATATTAATGTTTACATTTATAAAGTAATGCGTTACTTTACTCGTTACTTCAGAAAAGTAATATTATTACTTAATGCGCATTACTTGACAAGAAACAGTGACAAGAAACTTTTTTCTGGTAAATACACAATTTTTAAATAAAGGTTTAAAATGTTTATTTTAAAATATCCAGCTATTATATTCAGCCGTTACAGGTGCGCAATGAATCTTGGGATAGCCTAGGCTGTGAAGGATCCATTCGTTCTATCCTTAGCAACGCAAAGAATTAAGGATGCATTTTAAGGATCAAGAGTAGATTATGTCTGATAACAAGCAAAATAAATAACAAAAAATTACCTTAGTACAGATATCAACCATTGCAGTTGGCTAAAGTTACTGTGTAAAATTAATATATAACATATTAACTACAGATCGGCTGCCAAACTTCTCTTTGCACTGTGGTGATACATAGTCATTATCTCCCCCCATCTTTAGAAAACCAATTTTTTATTTTAGACAATGTATGTGTTCCAGAAGTCACTTTAGCCACTAGCCCAGTGGCCTTCACTATTTTTTCATGAGAGCCACAATGATAGGTCAGAGTCAATAGGAGAGGCCCCTTTACCGCAAAGTATCAAAAGTTAATAGCATGTCTGCTAATCAATCTGTTGCAATGCAATAAATACGAGGGTAAATCATTCTTTAAATTTGTAACTGAGACAAGATGGTTTCCCTTAATGACAAAACACGATTTTTATGCTAAGCATTCTTATAATATGCGTATGCAGTGCCCCCTGTACCACTAGGGGGCCACCTTTCTCTTAATTTTATGCGGCACTGCACAGAACGATTGGCGAGTGACATTACTTTGCCGCGGGAGCAATTAAAAAGCATAACAAACATTCTGATCCCATGGTACTTTGATGTTATATGACAATTACTCTGTGCAAGCGCTACATACGATTGAACCAGCTTATCGCCGTGCGTCTTGATATAATGGGTATTGTTTTCTAACAAAGTTAGTGTCTGGAGCAGAAAAGACAGAAAAAGCGCATGCCTGCATGATCACCGTATTATTAACTGCCATGCAGGCCACAATTAAAGCTGGCCGAGCCGCATGAGCTGGCAAAACATTGCAAGGATGTCATCTTTCCTCTGTATCTGTACCATTATAGTTGTTTTGTGGACATTGATATTGTCCTTAATTTAAGACAATTTTTAAAACTTTTTTTAAGTTGGTATTGTTCTTGGTGTAACCAGCCATTTACGTCCCCAAACTATTTTCTGCGCTTTCTGTCCATGCCATTATCCGCACTGCGTCCACTTAGTCAGCAATTAAGAAAATCTTGCGGTTTTGTGGTGTTTCCTCAAACTGATGCAGCGTGTTTCG
Organism: Misgurnus anguillicaudatus; assembly: GCF_027580225.2. NCBI lineage: Eukaryota > Metazoa > Chordata > Actinopteri > Cypriniformes > Cobitidae > Misgurnus > Misgurnus anguillicaudatus. The sequence goes on along the minus strand of NC_073360.2, from coordinate 13,598,016 downwards.
TGAATCGCTTGAGCTTAGAGTGACAGGACCTTAAAGTTCCTGTCAGTTCCCCAGCCAATTATTGACCTGCACAGTTCTGCTCTTCAGAACAATGATACACCAAAGAACAGAAGCTCTTGTACGTCTCACCATCTGAACATCTGATCTAATGGGGGTTCGAAAAAAGATGCATCTGACCAGAATAAAGAACAGACGAGACAGACATTCAGAAGACATTAAATCTAAAGTGGGGCCATGAGAGCCAATTGGCTTCTCAATAATATATCACAGTTTTGGTCATGAGGCATGAATTTCACATTTCGAACCTTAGTATGACTCTAATCTCCATTGCTTCAAGTGATCCATGGCAAATACAGTAGATTCAAGCTTCATTGGCATGGTGAAAAAATCTTTACAATGCCATAGAAACATTAAATAAACATTTTTACAACAAATACAGTAAAAGATGTAATGAGATGTCGGCGCTTATACCTGGTTTCACTTAGAGCATCTTTTTAAGCTACTTACTATAAATAAAGATCACCATTCAATATAAGAGTCGCTAATATGTGCTATAAAACAAAAACCTTTGCCAGATCTGCTAGGGAGTGTAAGGAATAAGAGCAAAACATATGTATGTGCGCAACAAAGCAGCAAATGAATCTCAGGATGCTGCCAGAGATTTAAAATGCCAGTCAGGTCCAATTTCTAAGCTTTCTTATATTGGTAAGGAGTCTCCAACCACAGGTCTAAATTCATGCAAGGTCAAAAAACACAGACATTTTCTCAAAATATAAATTTAATATGACCAGAGATCCCCAAATGATTCGTAAACACTGATAAGACAGTAAACTAGACATTCAGAACACTCAGGAGAAAATAAACACATAATTTAATAATCATACTTACAGGTTGTGGTTAGGAAATGCATGTTGTTCCAAATAAAGTGGGTACTGAACCATCTTTCATGGCCAAATGTTTAGCGAATCCCGCCTTGAACTCGTCAAGATTGGAGAACTTATTGTCAGTAAAATGACAGAAACACCTCAAAAGGGTTTTATTGTAACATTACCCTACTGAAAGATCCAGCATAAGCATAAGCTGGTGAGCTGGTTTTAGATGGTCTCACAGCTTGATTTTAGCTGGTATTACTGGTGTATCAAACTGGTCTAGCTGTGTTTTGTTCACTTTTTAAGCTTTGCCTGGCTGGGAGGACCAGCTTAGACCAGCTACTGCCACCTTAAACCAGGTAAAACCAGCTACCAGCGCGCTGGTCTTTGCTTGATTTTTCAATAGGATACTGCCGTATTGTATCAGGGAAAAGTAATTGTAACCACTGAATCTTCACATCTTCATCCTTTGGTAGTGAAAACAACACAAACTTGCATTTACAGCTCAAAACATGCTCACAAAATCAGGGTTTTTGTTTCTCGCAGGCAAAATTTCTTGTAGGTGGAGATTATGCAAAGCATTGCCTTCATACGTAGACAGACAACAGGCGGGAGATTCGAAATTAATATGAATCGCTATCGTGGTCAAGGACTTTCTACTTTCTAACTTTTTTTATAATGCACTTTTTAGGTAAACAACTTTGCTTACATTGATGGACAGCTACTGTACATGAAACACTGCAATAAAGGTAATTTTCGCTAATGAATCTGACTGGAACTTTAAGCAAAAGAGAGAGAGAGAGGTAGGCTACTGTAGAGAGAGAGAGAGAGAGAGAGGCCAAATTTCTGCATTGTATTTTGTGTTTTTGTTATTGCACACTAGTTACATGGAGCAAAATTACCTCTGGGTTTAATTTCAAACTGCTTTGATGCTTTTGCTACGGATGAACAGCAAAATGTTTAATGTAAAGGAAGGTAGTGTTGCAAACTGTATCCTTTCAATTAAAGATGTTTATCGAGTTCAACAACTCTATTTTAAAACAATCTGGCTTGCCACAGCTGCCAATAGAAAGTGCAAGTCCATAAATATTTCTTCAGAATTCGGCTCCAACCGTGATCAACCGCATCTGAACGGTCTAAAAAAGGTCTTTAGGTTTATTGAAAATTGCATGCAGGTGCATTTGATTTGAGCCGATGCTGAACACCAGGGGAATTGGAAGGCCTCTGTTTTGGTGGGTATATGCAAGGAATACTTCATATATTGATGTGACCCTGCCTGGAAAAAGTCATTTCTAAATGACAAAAAGCATAAATTTCATAAAATCATCCTACATAATGTAAACATTATATGAAAATATATACCCTTGACATCTTTAACATTTACTGCGTAAGGTTATGTCAAAGATTTAAATCAATCAATTTTACACCCTTACAAACATTAACCATGTTTTTTTTTTTGGTGTATTGATTACTATTAGCAAAGCCATGGTTTTACTACAGTAACAATGGTTTAACCATGGTTTGGTTTGGTTTACATTCACATGATGAATTTTAAGGAAAACAAGAAAATACAAAAAGGTTCAGCAGAGGTAAACAAACTCTTATTTGTTTTTTGGGGAACATTTCAAGAACACCACTGAGAGTTTACCATTTAAAACAATTAAGGGTAATTTGGTTTGCACATCAGCAACCTGGTTACAATGCTCACTCCTTAGAGAATGCAGAGAGCTTTATTGGTGTATGGAGCAAGAACAAAACTCTCACATTTTAACTGCAAGAACAGCAATTTTGTTGAGTGGAAAATAGTAAAGCTTATTCTGTTCTGGATGTCACCCTGATTTTTTTTCTTTTTTTGGGGGGGGGGGTGCTGTGTTGTATTGAAGTCCAAATGAGTCAACAGAAGGGGGATGTTGTTTACAGGTCTACAATTTCACAGAGTGACAGCGCGGTCCCCAAACTGTTCCCGGTGTCCAAAACGATTGCGGTTCTGTTGGCTCTTTCGCCTACTTCTCCTGGACTATCATTATTTTGGAAGTTGACACGTTGTATGTGAAAGGCAAATTTAGAATGTAGACAATCTGTCTAAACATGTCTGTTCCCAGCGAGATTGGCTTGTTTTTGTTTTTGCCGGGGACTAAGGAGACTTTGGTATTCCCGGGCCTTGGTTTCCTGTGAAATAAACTGAAAGTGAGAGCCCTCGTCTCCACCACTCAGGCGCGATGTGTTCCTTGAGGCGTATAGCTCATCTGAATGATCAAACACATGGCACTTTTGTTCCCGTCTTGCAACGAGTCAGCTCAACTAGTATTCATCTGATAGAGTTACATTTCCATGCATGGTCACCCAAGGGCAAAATGAACACATTGTTTTGTGGTGTAAATGAACATGTCAGAATTATGCATGATTATTTGTTTCTGTGTTTTTACTTTTAGTATTCTATCAAACATGTTCTCATGATTGGAAGATTTGTATTTTAATTATGACCCATGACTCTTATGAACATTCGCACTTCTTTACTGGTCTAAGTTGCTCTTTCATTGCCCAAGAGACTTTAGTTTTCAATCTTTTAAGTCTTGGAGTGTGTTATTTTATGTTAGGCCTACTTATTTTTTTTTTTCGTTATATGTTTAGGGTGTATACTGTAATATTCAAAATAAAAAAAAAGATCTTTCAGACCAACAATTCAATCTGAAATAAACTGTACCACAACTCTTGTTTTTTTCAAATTGCTCTACAAACTAGGGGTGCTCCAATAAATATACACTTATAATACGTGGACGATTACATTCTGAATCGCACAGCCGATCTTATTCACAGCTATTTCATGTACTACGGCTTTAATCAGTACGTCCTTATCGATCTGAAATCACTGTTAGTTTGATTCTTTTAAAACATGCATTTGAAAAATGAACACTCGTCAAATATAATCATTATACATAGTCTTTATTATCATAATACCTGAAAAGGTTTGAAGAACAGCAATATAAATATATCCTTGAGACATTTCCTGGAGCTGCATGTGTATGGTTCTTCGATTGCAGCACATAATGAGTTTATGCACTAGAGCGCCCTCTGGCTTTTGTATGTAGTGTCATTTCACCGTAATTCATTGAGAAGCATAGCAAGCATCAGCGGCCGATGGATCCCTACTAAAAACTCATTTAACTAATATTAAGCTACTATGTTTCAGCTACTGCGCATGTACACAGGCTGGTAACTGCCTCAAGTGACTCTGCATAGTGCATCTCCCTAGAGAAATGCCAGTCTTTATCAACTGATGATTGGTTCTTTTAATTGGAAGATGTGATTTCCGTCTCTATAGCCACTATGAAGGCATTCTGATGTTGCATTGTCCCCGATTCATAGTAATAGCAGTGCACAAATCTTGTTATATCCAATATTTTTGAAACTCCCCAGCTTTTGTGGTCGAAACAACCCAGCACTGGTTAAATTACAGCCAAACTGGTTGGGTACATTCTCTTTTGAAAGGGACAAACCTGAGTTGTCCCTGGATTGAAAATATCCACACATTTTTTATAGTTGTAGCCTCTTAGTTTATTAGTATTTGTGTTGTTTTCAATAAATTAGTTATGGCATAAGATCATGTATTCACAGAAATGATACAAATGTTTGTGACCATTATGTTAAGAAACCTTAAATCTTTCCGGGCCAGCATTTCTGCAGTTCTTTTTTGAAATATATAAACATACAATACATCAAATGAAAGAACAGACCCTCTGCTTTCAAACAAAAAACCTGTTTCAACCTATCTTCATTTGTTCTCTTTTTATCACCTCTCAAATATGGGGAGGTTTCTTCAAAAAGACTAAATTTTGAGCAAAAAAAACTAAAATATTTGCGTGGTTGTTCAGGACTTTTAATCGAGATCAGATTCAGACCAATGATCAAAACATACACAGAGTCGGAACCGTTTGCCCTAAGGGGATACTTCCAGGTTTTATAAGTTGGGTGGATAATAGAGGAAATACGGATTGCTGGAAAAACTTGTCAATGGCAGGGAAAGAGTTAGGGTGCACTCACATTATCCAAACCAAACCATGCCCCAGCACGATTGTTCCCCCTCCCTAGTCCCCTAGAAGCACGCACTCACACTGTACTTTCATCTATCCAAGAGCGAGCTTTCATTATTTGGATGTAATTGTTTTAAACAAAGCAGGAAGTAAAGTGCTCTCTTAACACTGGAACCCATCATAATGTTAAGTCTGTGTTTTTTATTCGGAGTCGTTTGGTGCGTGATGACACACAGCCCTCTTACATGTCTATCATATTGCTTAGTTGATCTGTCACGTGTGTTGCGCGGACATTCACACATCGGAAAGTTTGTAAATCATTCGCTGTCAGCCTTTTTTTTATTGCCAGCCAGCATTTTTTTGTGATTTTCACAAAACTTCAAGGAATTTTTTCTTCTAAAAATATATAAACATACAAATATATCAAATGAAAGAACAGACCCTCTGTTTTCAAACAAACAAAACAGGAAAAATCGTTCCATCCTATCTATATTTTTTCTCTGCTTAAAAACTCTTAAATATGGGTATTTTCTTCAAAAATAAAAAATACAAAAAGCTGAAATAATTGCATTTTTGTAAACGGATTTTGTTAGAGATCAGACTCAAAACGATTATCAAAACATAAACACAGTGTAAAATTAATAAACAATTTTTTGCTTCAGTTTTTTTATAAATTAGGGAAGTAGTGGATAATCGCGGTATTACAGATAACCCTAAAACCTAATCAGGAACACGTTTTTTATGCAAATGTTATCTCTTAAATGACGAGATATCTCGTCAGTGGCGGGGAAAGATTTAAGGCGGCTGATGATGGTGAGTGGTCGTGCAATTGACGTCTCTCCTTGTGAATTGCGCTCAGGCACGATTGCGCTTACACTATAGCCTTCTGCGCCTGAGCCCACATGAACCGCGCTCCAACCCACCTCTGCATGCTAGCCAGGGCGCGAAAAAACCAAACTGCACCCGGGCACAGTACAAAGCGAACACACTAGTCAAACGAACCAGGCATTGGGTGTCAAACGTGCCCGAGCGCGGTTTGGATAGTGTAAGTGCGCCCTTAATGGTATAAAATACCATACAATTTTTTTTCAGAATTAAATCTGTTTTTTAATCATGCATCACTTTCTTTATTTAAAAAATAGACTAACAATGCTGTTGTTTTTTTTCAACCCAGCATTGGGTCAAATGGGGTCGTGCACCAATATAAGTGCGCCCTTATAATCCTGGGCTGGGTTCGTCCCTTTTTCATCCAACACTGGGTTGAAAATAATTTTTTAGTGTAATAAATTATCTTTATCAAGCTTAATTATCAAGCATTACCTTTCGGATCTAACAGGTTGAAAGTTCTTATTGTTTTGGACTGGTCTGGTCTCAAGGGTCACTGCCTGTAACAGACAGACCTGTTTGATTTATTTGACGCAACGCTTATAATGTGGGAGTGATTTTATGCAACTTAATAATAATAACCTCATTTGCCAAACCTACAGAAGAGCTGGCCTTGACACCAACATTTATTTCTTTATTCTCATTTATTACGCCGTTGCTAAGAAACAGTCTATCTGATTGCTCCAAGATGGCACGGTGTCTTTATTTCATTCTGAGGTCATTGAAGACGCACGCTCCTGCTCATCACCGATGTTCTTCATCACATGTCTGTTGCATTTGAAAAGGCTGATTTATGTAGGTCTAATGCTGTATATTAAGATGACGGCTATTCTGATCACGGGCAAAAATAACTCGTGAATCAGACTCATACAGAAACAACAGACTGCCGTTTAAAAATAGGACTCAGATATGGTGGTACTTAGCGGAAGCAAGACGACCCAGCGTGTGGGAACTGTATATATCATCTGTGTGCTGGTGTCTTTCTATATAAAGTATCTTCTGGGAGAATTTATGAAATTATATTGGACTTCGAGGAAGGCGACACGGGGTGATCTGCCAAAACTGTGTTTTTATGTTTGTGTACCACTGAGAGGAGTTTTAGAAATGCAGACTTTTTCTTCAATAATAAAAAAAAAACTAGGTCCAGATCCTACTTGATTATAAACCATCACTGATAACCCGAGGACAAGAGGTTGTGAGTAAACAGAGCCAGCAGAAATAATAAAGAGCAAAGACAAACTGCTCGAGTTCACGCAGGTCCTGTGGGTCACCGATAAAGCTGATACCACCCAGAGTTCAAGGAAATTTCAGGATGCTTTTATTTCATCGTGACCCGTGTGACACTTAAACAGTTAGGTTGGTAGAGTCTATAACATTCACGGTCTGACTTTTTCTCCAGCCTCTTTTAAGGGAGTCTTATAATGTGTCGTCTCGTATCCACCAGTTTGCTGCACGTTGCTGCGTTTTCACAGGAAATTATATCAATCTCTGCAAATCACTCTTTTAATCCAGGATAAAACAGTTTCTGGATAATCCATTGCTTCTTTTAGCATTTCTCACTTGATCTTTTTATCCTCAGGCACTTCATAAATTTTCATCTCTTATCGTTTTACCGATCATTACACAGTGCTACACAGAAACATATTGAATTGGAATTTACAATAGGAAAATCAAAGCTGTGTTGTTTTTTTAACCAAAGAAAACAGTTTGAAATGACTCGGGGGTGGTATTTCAATGCAAGTTTAGGCCACACACACACAAATGGCCCATCCATTAAGCCCGTAAGTGTATTTTAAAGCCAAGCTTTAATCTGGCTGATGCATAATATGAATCTAAAAACTAAACTGTGTAAAAGAAAGTCCGCTACAAAACACCTGCAGCTTATGCGCCAGACCGTGAGGAAAATCTCAGCTTGCATTCTCTCAAGAGTAAAAGCTTTCCTCTCTGTTTCACTAACACCTTGCGCTTGTCCTTTTGGTTAAAATGGACCAAAGAATTTTCGCGCTGTGGGTGGAATCATTCATGGGTCTGATAGCTTTGAGAGAGAGAGTTTGATTGATAGCCGTTGTCCTCCATCCTCTGCTACCCCTGCTGAGCAACACCTCGCCCCTATCTCTCCCTCTCCATCTCTTCTCGGTTCTCTCCTCAATCAGACGTGCACACACGCAGAGCAGGTTTGGTTATATGGAGTTAGGGCAGAGGCAAATCATACACGCAATCGCATGACCTATATGGTATGATCTAGAAATAAATACACAACAACAACACAAGTATACAACAATTTACACATACATGATTTGAACAACAAATCTATCAAACATTCATAATGGCAGCCAGACAGACTAAGATTTCATTATAATCTAAAAAGAAAAATATTTCTTCAGATTTCTTCGATTTTAGTGATGAAAGTCACTAAAATCGAAGAAATGGGCAGAATGATTTTTACATCATTTTAAAGAAAATACTCTAGACTGCTAGATTCTGTTTAGGAAAGTCTTGTTAAAACATGTTTAGTATGGGTTTTGTGGACTTACATCAATGACCAACCCAGTCTCACCCCATGTCGTCAATATTTGACGACACTTGACCATTCGTCAATATGTGACGCGGAGGGTATACCTTTCGCGTCATTTTTTGACGAACTGGGGACTTCAATACTATTATGTCCGTTGCATTCTCTTCTCCTATTTTCTTACCATTTTCGCGTCGGTTTAGGGTTAGATTTACATAATGACATCCCTACCCAAACCTAACTCTAACCCCAACGCCAGGTGACAACTGTTTCTAACCCCAACGCCAGGTGACAACTGTTTAATTTCGCGTACACTGTTTAATTTCGCGTACACTGTTTAATTTTGCGTAATCTAACCCTAAACCGACGCGAAAATGGTAAGAAAATAGAAGAAGAGAATGCAACGGACGTAATAGTATTGAAGTCCCCAGTTCGTCAAAAAATGACGCGAAAGTTATACCCTCCGCGTCACATATTGACGAATGGTCAAGTGTCGTCAAATATTGACGACATGGGGTGAGACTGTGTTACAATGACTTAAAAATGGAGCTTTTTCAAAAACCATGCATAAACATTTTTCTCTCAGAAATACAGACATGTACATACATGTAGCTCATATAATATTGTAGCCCAGTTTGTGCTGAACGCAGTGTTATGAGACTTTTGCCATTATTATGTTTCAAAGCAACTGAAAAAAGACCAAATGTAAGAGCATGTCAGAACCTCTGCCAGTGTCCCAAAATGGTTGGACCCCAGAGGGTTAATATCGTCTTTTGTACCTTATCCATACAAGCCTGTCTGATCCAGAAAATGCAGATGACCAAGCTGATTGATGAACTTTACCAGAGCGGCTTGAGGAGGACGTAACAGATTGGTAAAGTAAGGATACTAAAACATAAAACCATGTCTGCATTTGTGATTGTAGAAACGAAAAACAACAAGCGCTACTCTGCTAAAAAATTGCGTTTGGATCATGGTTTAGTCAGTAGTAAATTATTTAAATATGAAAACATAGACTACTTACAAGCTGTATTTTAGAAGGAATTATGATAATGTCGGTCTTCTCTACATCATCCGGCCCAGGAAGTAAACTGTTGCCTACAATCCGTGTGTTTGTTGTAGCCCAAGAAGAGAGATTTATGTTGGAAACGATAACTCGCGTCATTGTTGACTTTGGGATTTGTACCTTTTGTATATTGTTAATGTGTAGTAACACACACACACACCAAAGGAAATGTAAAATTGTGAATCAGGTAATTGGTGCTCTTTAAAAAACATCTTTTACGTTTGGGCAAGTTGTAACTTGATAACAATGTTGTCACTAAGCTAACATGGAGAAGATGAAATATCAGTTCACAATGCATACAAGCTTCCCAATGTGGAGACACAAACTTTAAGTTTATACTGAAGCAGAGGGGACATCCAACCTCCTCAAAGTCTGAAAAGTGTCAGAGATGATCTGCTACAAATGCGCATGCTGTATCCTCTCTGTGGCACCATGGTTGCATTTGATGATCTCCTCTGCTGTGCAAGGTACATGAGGAGAGAAAAATAAGAGGAGAGAAGATTCGCAGGCAATGTTTCCTGCTTAGTCTAACTGCAATTTGTCCTCAGAGAGGCTATATTGAGAGGCAAAGACATTGTACTTTTACAAAAACAAATGACAAAATCAATAAAATCAGCTTTACCAAATCGGTAGTACATTGAAGTTTTTGTACCTCATTTAGAAGGCCAATTACCAAAGCTTTACTGATGGTGCTACGTTGTTGTTGTTGCACAAAGTGATCAACAAGGATTTATTTTGATTCAACATGAAGTAAGATCTATATAACCGCTCCACTGACTAATGCTTTACATTGACTTCTACACAATCAAACAGTTTTACATTAGTCTAGTAGTAAACTCTTTTCTAAACACAATGAGCTGTTTACTGGCTACATAACAATTATGAGACCTCATATGTGACCTATTGATTTCAATAAAACATTGATATTTAGTTCTGTTCATGTTAGTCTGCAGAGTTCAATTATAATCTTAATCCAACTCATCAAAATATTGACTTAAAAATAACAGGCAGGTGTGCTTCATTAAGGTTGGAAATAAACTCTTATACTGTAGATGTAAGGTTGGATTTTACCTGCATAAATCACCTTTTTATTGTGCTGTTGCTATCAGTCGGAAAAATATAAAGATTATAAAATATAAAGAAAAGTTTTAGTTTTTTAGAAGCATATGGCATAAAGGGAGTGAGCAGCATGTTTATTTTAATATTGAAGAAATAGGTTACTAAAACATCTTGTCCAGCATATGCTAAGTAATTTTAGTTGTAAATTAAGTCTCATTTATTAGCATTATTGCATTAGCTAACAATAATCATTGTGCATTAACTTATGTTGAAGATGCATTAAAATGTCTTGAAATGCACGCCTTTGGGTGCATCCCAATTCAAAGGCTGGATCTATTAAAGGACGTAAAGAACGCAAGGACTCTGCCTTCGATTGACATCGCCTCTACGATGCGAACTGAAATGAGATAGTCTAACCTATGGAGGGAGTATCGACACTGGTTGTTCCCTCCATCGCATGTATCTCTAGTAGCCTACTAGGACACAGCAGCAGGGAGGTTTCAGATGTTTAAGAGAATATGACGCATTGATCTAGATCAGGGGTGGGGAACCCTGACGGCATTTTACAGAAACTTTTTATCTTAGGTCTTAAGATAATATTTTAATAGGATTTTTGCTAACTCATTTTACAGAAGCAAATCTTAAGTTAATTTAGGATGCTCATCTTATTTTACCAAATCTTGTCTCATCTCTAGAATTGCTTAATCATGTTCGGCCATCAACTCCTGGATCTGTTACTAAGCAACAAACAATGCGTGAGCTGCTGCTGTACAATAAACAAAATAATTGTGCTTATTATTTAAATGGGCCAGAAAAAATAAATTTTATTCATTATAATCATAATCTGTTTTTTTATTGTTTAGCATCAATGCGCTGCACATCATCTATGAGTTACCATTACATTTAAACTTTTAGCAAATGTGACTTACAAAAATGAGAACTTTTCTTCGTAAGGTGCTAGGATACTAATGTACATTTCAACATTTGATAGAGACATGAGAAGAAATAGAAGCAGAGTCAAGTGTGTACTGTATTCATTATGGTCACATCCAGTGTTCACAGATAAGATAATGTTTCTGGTGAGAAACATTGAATGTGAATAATGGGAGTGACGTAGTGGCTATTTGTGAAGATAAAAGATAAACTTTGCTGTTTTACATCCTCCACATTGTTAAAAATGTAATGTCATTCTTCTGCAGGTCTAATCATAATGTGATTGTTACAGCTGGCTTTCATTTAAGTTTTCATTTAGGACACCTGTGAAGTTACCCTAAAGTTAAGACCGTTTATATGTTTTGTAAAGTTAAGATGCTTCTGTAATACCACTTTCCTATCCTATTTCCTATGCAGTTAAGATAAGAGTGCACTTAGGAATGTATTCTGTAATAGCTTTTGTCCTAAATGAGGTCCTAACTAAAATTACCAACCAAAAAGAAAATATCTTAAAGATACAATCTTTCTGTAATACGCCCCCTGGGTCCTAGAGGGCCACTGGTCCATAGAGCTTATAGTTCCAATCCTAATCAAACACACCTGCATTTTATTTCCAAGTAATCCTAAAGACTTTGATTTGATTTTTCAGGTGTGTTTAATTAACTAAACTCGGCAGGACAATGGTCCCCCAGGACCAGGATTCCCCACCTCGGATCTAAGGGGCTGTCCACACGGAGACGCGTATCACTGCATACGTATAAATTTGTTATCTTATTGGCGTTTCATCCACACGGATCCGGCGTTTTGGGAGACTGAATCCGCTATTTTTTGAAACCGGGTCCTAAAGTGGATAAATCTGAAACCGACATCCTTGCGGTTTCGTCTGTACAGCTAATCCGTATATTTTGTGAAGCGAAAACGTCATCACGTCACGTGTCGGAAGCGTCACACGTAACAGCAACAACAATAACGGCTGACTACGTGATTGTGTTCGTGCTACAGAAGCTACTAAATCCTACTAGCTTTATTACAGCAAAATCTATTGCTTCTATGCAATTGTGGTGAGCAACAGGCGATAATGGACAACACCATACGTTGGTTATGCGCATGCTCAAAGTCTTCTTCTCCGTGTATAGTGTATATCTGTGGCAGAATTACAGCGCCCCATACTGGTCCGGCATATATACTACACCGCTTTCAGTCGGTTTCAGTGGTTTCGTATTTACGGATTCTTTTTTTAGAGCAAGGAAAAAAAATGATCGGATAGGGAATGCAGGGCTTCGTGTGGATATAGCCTAAATTAAACTACCCAATAGTATATAGTAGCTGAGAACTGGGGCGAAAGTATTGCGAGACTTAAGTAACAAAGCGATTTTCTCCGAGCCCTGATAACATTTGGATTCCAAACTATGACAGCATTTTTAGCACGTAACCCTTGACAGAGCTGACAAATATTGCGTTATTTTGTCACCGTTTTGCGCATGTAGGTCCAGAAAGCTGTTTTCAACCATGGTTGCTAAAGTGGTCTTTTTTTATAACATTTTGTGTTTTTTTTTCTGTTTCGTGTGTTACAATATTGTTAATCTACAGGTTATTTAGTGCTCCAACACATCCTGAAGTTTGACTTCTCAGAGTTTTTCAAAATAAAAGTAAATTGGGTTTAAATGTCAGGAGTTCCTGTCAGGACGAAAGTAATATTTGTTACTTTTGTCCCGCTGCTAATTCTGTTGCATTATGTTAAACATTTATATTATTATAATTTCCTTTTGAAACATTTGACGAAAACTGAAATTTAAAATGAAAATGTAATTTTATTATTTTTTGCAAAGATAAATGACAAAATATGTTTGCAGTTACATATTAACAAGGTCATAGTAATGTATATTTAATAAAAACAAGTGTAACACAAAAATCTATCTTGTTCAGTTGTGTTACTTTTGACGTAACCGTGTGTTACTGTCTTCCTGGATGTAAGGGTCAAAAGTAAAAAATCACTACTTATGTTTAAAGTGAAATTATACTGAAGTAATTTTACATTATTTCAAAATTGCACCAGGTATTGATAGACCAAACTTGTAAGTTAATGACCACAGCAAAAATATATCTTTGTTTTTCTGAAAAAAAATTTGTACATCCGCCCTTGCTCTCCTCTATATCAAATATACCAACCATAGCAATATGCAAAAGTGAAACGTAACATATGGTATTGCAGCAAAAGTATATATTAATTTTAAACCACATTTATATAGAAGAAAAGTTTTCAAGGACCTTTAATCTGCAAGCTACACATTTATTTAATTCTGGTTATGAATGTTTATTTTGAAATATCCAGCTGTTACAAGCGAGCATTGAATCTCTGGATAGCCAAGGCATTTTACAGAAAACAAAAGATGCATTTGGAGGCCAAATCTGGAGGCATTTAAAGGAACCTTCGAATTGGGACAGCCTTCGTCGTGCCATTGTGATGTCATTGGCCTTCGAATGATGCAGAATTTGAATTGGAATGCACCCTTTACCCTCACAGCCTGAAATCTGATGCAGAATAGTGCCATAAAAATCTTTAATCTGTATATTAGTAAGGCTGTGCAAAAATACAGCTAACTATCGTGATACATTTTTCCACGATAGTGTATCGGTATTTCCATCTCTACTATCGATATTTAAAAACAAAAAAATCAAAGCCGACGTGTGGACGCACTTTGGTTTAAGAAAAAAAATCAGCTCTCTTTTTTAACATTTTTGATAAAAAAAGAACAAGTATTGCAATGTATCGCTGCGCGCAACGTATTGTAACGTATCGTGATACTTTGTATCATGCCCCCAATGTATCGCGATACGCATTGTACCGTGAGGCCCTTGCCAATACCCAGCCCTATATATTAGTGGACGTAAGTTTACTTTGAATGCTTGCATTTGATTAAATATATCCTTAAAGCGACAGATTAATTTTTGATGTAAATTAGTATGTTTAGATTCAAATGTAGGCTTTTTTAATTAACACGTGTCAGAATTGTTTATTTTTCATTCATGTTAATGAATTAAACCATAGTGTAAATTGTTCCAGTTAAAAGTTGTAATCTTCTGATAACAAAATTAATAAGTAGTACAGATATCAAAAAAGTACCTGTAGCTCAAATGGTAGCAAGCAGCACTAACAATGGCAAGGTTATTATTGGGTCAAATCACAGCGGTCACACGCAGTAATAATGAGGTACTTTCATTCGCACGGTAAGTTGCTTTGGCTAAACCTGTCTGTCAAATGAATAAATGTTACTGCCCAACGCATCTTGCTCACCATCACTGTGTTGTTAAATGGCCTTTTGTCATTCCACTCAGGTGAAAACAGCAAGCACGGGGTGGAGCTGCTAATAGCACAGTTACACTGCAGTGCTCCAGATAGATGACTATCTTTAAACCTTCATTGAGCGAATGTACAACAGGAAAAACACAGTACTCCCCGCAATCCGGAGTCACGGCCATTACGTGATTTAGATGAATAGATCTGGTTCTGACAAAGTGAGTATAAATGACCTCCAGCATGTCGTCTATAAGACAACTAGCTGTAATCTGTAAAGAGAGAGCAGAGCGTTCATCTGCAGCCCCTCTTCAAATGATCTCCACAAGCCTATGGAGAAGACTGCAAGCTCTTATATTTTTCCTTGCTTGATTACACTTTTGATTTCTCCACTAGCCAAGTCCTGCTGGGGTGTAGATTTGTAAAGGTTTCCACGCCCGGGTTCTCCCCAGGGTGAGGGGTCCTATCATAATGGAGCTACCTTTCAAAGTCATAAAGTTATTTGATTTGGCCAGTGTTCCATATAATGTGCAATTTCACAAAAATGGGGTTCAGTTTGTTCAGCTTTTACATAGAGCTCACAGATGTATATTATTTTACTACATGTTTTATCAGGAATGGTTCTTGTTTACAGAAACAACTCAAAACACATCTTTAGTACAGTCTTTGATCTGTAATTGACAAGCACAGATGAAAAAGCTGCCAAATGTCACCTTCATCAAAAATGAAATCATGATACTACCTGGATGCTCTCTGCACTAGTTTAATACTTTTGCTTCAAATGCAGACATACTGGGTTTTTGGCAGAATACATTAAAAGTGTGATGAAAAATCATTTATGAGAAAACATGTCAGACGCACTTACACGGTTTTGCATCGGAGTTCTTCAATTGTCATTGTGATCAGTAGCTTGGTTTACATTAACTCTTTCCCCGCCAGGGTTTTTAAAAAAAGTTGCCAGCCAGCGCCAGCATTTTTCATGATTTTCACAAAAGTTTAATGCCTTCCAGACAGAAAATGTAATTCTTTAAATATATAAACAAACAATATATCAAATGAAAAAACAGACCCCTACCTTTTTTTGTAATCAGCTCTTGAATATGGGTAGGTTTCTTCCAAAACACCCAATTTTGAGCAAAAAGCTGAGATAATTCCATTTTGTGAAGGACTTTTTATAGAGATCAGATGCAGAGCGATCTTTAAAACATACACGGAGTTCTTTCTCTTTCACGTCAGGCGCTACTTCCGGATTGTTTAAGTTGCGGAAGTTGTATAAGTTGCGCCACCTGGTAGCGGTATTGCGGAAAGCCGGAAATTCTCTTCATTGGCAGGGAAGCATTTTCTCTTAATTGATGACTTATCTCGTCAATGGCGGCGAAAGAGTTAAAGATTTGCGCAAAACTTTAACAATATTTTCTTAATGTCGACAAAAAACTATTGCGCTTTTTCACGTTGTAACAGTGGTTTCATTAACCAATGTTATGTGACTAAAATGTCATTTTCTTCTCTCAGGATAAGTCATTCCTTAAGTCTGTTTGACTTCCAACATGATCTCACGGTTATAGTCACGAAAAATGTGATTAATGTATTTGTGTCCATGGCACGAAATTCATCTTTTTTCGTGCCTTGAGCAAGAATGTCTTTGTTGTGTCACTAGCACGAATTTCTATAAATAGTTTTTCATGTCCGTGGCACAACTTTCCTTTTCGTGTCATTTTATGCATTGTTTTCTTGTTTTTTTCATTCTCGCTTGGGGCTGGGATTAGATTTGGGGTTTGGCTTAGGATGTACTTCTATGCATTAGTTTCTACATGTTTTTCTTCCACTTTTAAACCTATTCTCGCCTGGAGTTGGGATTAGAGTTGGGGTCAGATTTGGGTTAGGATGTACTTTTATGTATTGGGTTCTACATGGTTTTTTTCCGATTTAAAACTATTCTCGCCTGGAGTTGGGATTAGAGTTGGGGTTAGATTTGGGGTTTGGATGTACTTTTATGTATTGGTTTCTACATGTTTTTCTTCTGCTTTAAAAACTATTCTTGCCTGGAGTTAGGGTTAGATTTGGGATTTAGGTTAGGATGTCTAAAAATGTAACAAAAAGTGATTCTAACCCCAACCCCAAGTGACAATGGTAAGAAAATAGGAAAAAACTATGAGAAAACAATACATAAAATGAAAAGAAAAAGAAAGTCGTGCAACGGACACGAAAAACTCTGAGCTAAACTCTGCAGAGACACCAGCCCTCCAGGACCAGGATTGGTGACCACTGGTCTATGGGTTTCTCCTACCTTAATTAAAGAAATTTGTGTAAAATCCATTGCAGTTTGCGATATTTTCCTTTTTCAAATTGCCTGAAAAACCACCTCACCCATTTGTACCCAAAACTTTTTTGCAACATATAGGAGTTTATGTGAAATTGTCGTGTTTTCACTGGGCGCATTTTCAATTTGCGATTTCAATTTGCGCAATTTGAAGAGTAATGGAAACACATCTACTGTTATTATATTTTTAATATATTTTTAATGAAGTTTTATTGCTATTTTTCATACTGTAGGGCTTTGAATATACTGTACAGTAAGAAAGGTATGTTACAAAAAAATAATAAAATTGATGATGATTATTATTATTTTTATTTTTTTATTGGTTTACTTATTATTTATTTTTAAACAGACTATATTTAAAGAGTTTGGTTCCAAAACGCGATAAACGCCATAAAAAAAAAACAGTTACCACCAAATCAGTATTGTATCAGGTGAGTATTAAAAAGTAAATCCTTTTTAATCTGATATCCGGCATGTTATTATGTCATCTTTTTTTCTTTTTTCCAAACCGCGACAAACGCCAGTCCTCCTTCTCTGCAGAATGCAATAAATCTGCTTGACCAATCACAGCGCACCATTCCACGCATTGTAAAACAACAATGACGGCGCTTTAATTACACAAGAAATCCTAGTTTTCCTCAATTACTTTGTACTTTGTGATTAACAAACAAACAAAAACAAAATAATAATTTTGATGGCATTGATAAACCTGTGGTGGTTTTCTCTGGCGGAGAAGAGACATGATAATCAAATAATTTACGTGAGAGGCACTCGGGCGAATGAAAAATGTCGGCTGTTGCTTGTTCTGCCGACAGCATCAAGCTTCTGTCATGCTAACACATTGACCCCGGGGGATCTTATGAAAAACTTTCCATTATTTTACACGAAGTCAACGAAAATCGAGCAGAAAACATTTTACAGCTGATCCCTGTCAAAAAAAAAGAAAATGGCGGCTACGTCCCAATGATGACAGCAGCAATGACAGTACTCTTAATATGACTCTTAATAAGTGTTTTGATTAATGACATTAATGTTTATTTTTTTAATCTGTGTATACCACTGTTCAACTAAATGAATATAATATGGCTAATGAATGAATATAACATGGCAATGCACATTTATGTATTGATCATAAATGCACATGTATATATTGATTCAATAGATTTATAGCATTTTGAAAAAAAAAACGACATGGATTTATTGCATTTTGTGGAAAAAAGTATCAGTTTGTATAATAAATATTTGAAAATCAAATTATGGATTATAATTTTTTTTGTTTTTATAACCTAAAGAAGCAAAAGTTTGTAACAGAAAATAGTGGTTTTCATCTTGTCACTGTCTTGGTTACACAAGTCAAGATGTTTTTAGTATTCTTTAATCCATACTTCTGTGTAATGAAAACACCTCCATAGCAGGTGATCATTAACAGACAGATACAACAAATAACCGTTTTATTCGATGTTACAGATCTCAATTGATTTATAAGACAATTTCATGTTTTTTTCAACGTCTCACTCACTTGACTGTAATTTATGCTACAATGTTTTCCGTGCCTCAAGTCAATTAACTTCCAACGTTGTCATTAACTCCCTGCATTGCAATGGCTGATAGGTTCCACTTCACCAGCTAAACCATATGCTACTATTAAGTCAAACAAATCTCATCACAATCGCAAGATTTATTTAACATGACAAAACTTAATTAGCACACATGAGAGATTCACGAGAACGGTGGCTACAGAAGACCATAGAAGACCAGGCCAGATACAATTACTCAGAGATTGGAAGTACTCCATTGAGAATAGGCTTGTGCACAGCCAATTGGATTCAGAGCACTTTAAATAATATTGAAACGAGGTCATTAGGGAGTAAATGCACACCCCACAATGCTTCTGAGGGCAATTTCTCATAGTGTTTATTACAAGCCCAATGGTCAATGAGCAATGATTTAACAAACGCTATAACAAACTGCTTCTCCTGGTGTTTATGGATACATTAATTATTACAATGAGATATTAAAAACTTTATCCTAAGTACTTTTTATTAGATAACCAATAAGGTTACAAATCAAAGACTTCTTACAAACAAGTAAAAAATAAACAGATTGAACTGTAGCGCTCTCTCTCCTAAAAATCATTAATTCAGAGCAAATGATTGGTTTAATAATACATTTACAGCAATATAATTGATATTCTGAGGCAGAATGTGGCTAAAATGCTGATTAACTGGCTTTATAAATCGCAGAATCAAAACACAACAGCCAAAACACAAAACAACCATAAAGGATAATTGCTAAAATATTTCAAAGTTGACACGATCCTACGCCAAGCCATTATTGGATATCAGCAGCACTCAAACATACATTCTTAAAATGAATGTCTTAAAATAACACATCTTGTGGCTAGTTTTAACACATCTTTTGTTGTCCCTTTTATTTATTTGAACACAAAATTAAAGGCGGAGTGCACAATGTTTAAAAAACAGTGTTAATATTTGAAATCACCTAAACAAGCACGTCAATAGAATCTGGACCTTCTTGTAGACCCGCCCAACATATATGCAACCTCGGCAAGGCTATTGGTTAGTAGACACGCCTCTTACTGCTGATTGGGTATAAATGTGTTTTGGTAGTCGTCCCAACTCCCAACTCCCTTTTCCAAAGCGTTTTTCAAACATTGTGCGCTCCGCCTTTAACATGAAATGACACACAAGGATAACACAAAACAATTTGTTGAAAATGAACACCTCCTTTCTCAGAGTGTACAGTATGTTTGCATACTTATTCACATTAAGAAAATACAAAGTGAATACACAATGCTATGCATTTAACAAAACTTCTTATGTTCAGAAAACAACAGGTACACAACAAAACAAGTACACTAACATATATTGTGTTTTGTCCACGATAAGAAGACCAAGGGAAAGATCAAGACAGAAAACAGAAGAAGATTAATGCCACATTTCGTTTATGTTCTTAGAACGCTTATCAAAACTTTGATGTTGTTTTTAGAAAAATCCAACACAATAGAGGGTATGCATTGACGTCACTTTTTCACGTGACCACGCCGGAACTCGCCCCCGTTGAGTGGCAAACCTTCAACAAAATGTCTGGCTTTCATAGCGGCTGCGGCGCAAATGCTAGTAAAACTGACTATTATTAGCTGTATTTAGTTGGACTTGATAGCAGATGTGGACAATATTTAGTTACATTAGTTTTGACTGTGTTTTCGCCGATATCACAATGTACTCAAATGCTGCCGCTCTGTCTTTTGCCACTCAGTGACCGTAAACGCAGTCCCTCTCGCCGACGGTGACGTCATATACATACCATCTATTGGTTTTAATATTTTAATATTAAATGAACAATATTACTATA
The DNA here is from genome assembly GCF_027580225.2 of Misgurnus anguillicaudatus. NCBI lineage: Eukaryota > Metazoa > Chordata > Actinopteri > Cypriniformes > Cobitidae > Misgurnus > Misgurnus anguillicaudatus. The sequence goes on along the minus strand of NC_073360.2, from coordinate 13,577,671 downwards.
ATTAGTAATGAAATGTTGATGAAGGCATGTTGAATTATAAAAAAAAATGCATAATAGACACAAAGCAGAGTGCTGAAACAACAAGGGTGTAAAAACAACAAAGTAAATTATTCAGCTTATACCCCGGTTACAACAAACATTGCTCTGGTAATTATTTTAGGACATTTGACAGGTCAGGTGTGCGTTTTACAAAAAAGAATCAATTCATCCATGATTGCTAAAAAACGTTATTTTGTGTATTTTGTATACAACGTGTTTGTGTGGTTTATTTTTTAAAAACACATTAATTTCCACATACTGTACATTTTTGTAGCTCCAGATATCCATGTTTTCCTGAAACGCACTGATTTTGTACAAAGCTTATCAATCTGAAAAGCGTTGTGTCCCTGATTGGCCAGCTAATCTGTACTAGGGTTGGGAACCGAGAACCGTTTTTTAAAAGAAACCGGAACCGCATGTAATTCTCAAGTTTCGGTTCTGATGCGATGCACATGCAAATTGCTGGGAGGGATCAGTCACTTTAAATAGCCATGTCTTACCTCATGAAAATTAATTACGTTGAGCCACTGTTTATAGTCACTCAACGCAACCAAATTAGCACAGCTTACCACAGAAAACACTCGCGCTGCTGAGGTAAGCTTTGTATACCTCATGTTAAACATGTCTAAAAGTCAAAAGTGTGGATTCTAGGGCTGTTGACGATGCGTGTGGTGTGCACTTCACAAACTATGAAAAAGTAGGCCTACAATCTCACCCAGCGAGATGTCTTTAAGTTCGCGTGAAAGCAAACGGACATAAGACTCAAGAGTTAATGCGCTATAAACCGATATCAGTGATGACCCGCTGGCTTTGGGGCGGAACAATGAGGTAAGATGTTCTCTCTTGGTCAAGGTTGCGAAAAAGTATCAATCTGCACTACCAGTATAGCAACATGCGTTTTCAGCACTGTGCAGACATTATAACCCCAAAAAGGTTCCTCATTTAAAGCGTGTGTTGTTTCGGATGAAAGTGATAAAATAAACATGCACATAGCCGAGCCGATCGCGTGGTTGCTCCGGGGCTCGAGCAGCACCCACCGAAATGGCCATACACATTATGCACATAAAGTGAATGCGCCGTTTTCCTCCAAAGCGCGTAGACGCTCCAAAGCATCTGTCGTTGCTAAGTAACCTAAGCATTGCTTTATGTTGTGACGAGCAGCCTCCGGCTGAAAAGAAGTCGTAGCAAATGAACATGCATGTTTTTTAAGAAACGTATATCCTCATTCATTTTATATTTCAAAATATATGTATGCATTAAATATAAGCCTATATGCATCAATGCACGCATGCACATACAAAAATCATTACTTGTACAGCAGCCTTTGCAGGATATATGACAAAATACTTGCTCCAGCATATATAAATCTCAAATCATATGTTTGAGAACTACTGCTGCTAACATGCTTCACCAGGTAGGGTCTTACGAGGAATACAACAGGAATAAATGATATAGTGACTGAAAAAGTGAAAATATTATTCACTTTACATTTAAAATATTTTATTAGTGATTAATAAACACAAATTGAATTGTTTAAGTATTGTGCATTATTTTTGTTATATGGAACTGGAATCGGAACCGGGAATCGTTTTTATCGATACCTAACCCTAAACTGTACATTGTGGACATTGTGATTGGTCTGAATACCTCCGATGTCAGACGGAAACGTGACCCCCCTTACCACGTTTTAAAGATTCAGTTGCTGACAGGAGTTAACTTACAGGCTGTGAGTCAAAACGGGAGGAATTATGATAATGTCGGCCTTGTCTACATCACCAATCCCAGGAAGTGAACTGTTGCCTACAATCTGTATGTTTGTTGTAGTCCAAGAAAAGAGATTTACGTTGGAGATAATAACTCGCGCCATCGTTTACTTTGGGGTTTGTACCTTTTGCATATCGGTAAAGTCAAAGTCATTTAGCTGATTTACTGTTTTCTACATAAAATCATCTTACATAATGTAAAGAAGATACTGTGATGTTGATATTTTTAATATTGACTTAGTAAGGTCATGTTAATGATTGAAAACCATGTGAATTCAAACTTTGATTCTCCTATTCTCATCATAAAATACTTAAACGTGGATTTCACAGACAGGATAACATATATGTACATACAGTATATAAAGTAAACGAATGTTCCTAACATTGCTATACTGCAGATGTCAGTATGGGAATGATGAAATCTCTCACTCTCAGTTCACACACATCAAATACACCTGTGACCATTTTTTTCTTTTGAGAAGCAACCATGCCTGCTTTTACTCTAGACCTATTTCAAGGTAATTATTTTCAGCTTCTCTTTAAATATAATGCAAGCAGGCCTCTTCTTTCACCTCTTTGTAGCAATATTGCTTTCACAGGGCCTGAAGAACGAGTGCTACCGCAGAAATGGCCCATTGTATGCCAAGGCTAATTACACCTGAGTCTTGCTAAAACACTGTGGGTCCTGAGTAATGTTTATGACACAAGAGGAGATGGAGAGGAGGTTTCTCCATTAAGACCGCACTTGCACGGGTCCACTGACCTCAGTTTCAAGAGCCTTACCATTCGTGTGCTAATGTTTTGCTCATGTTGGTGAATAGAGCAGCTTCACCATTTCCATTAAAGACATGAACATTTTATATTTTGATGTACTGTAGGACTATACATTGTGGGTAAAGATATTATTAGATTTCAAGGTGCAGATTAAGCAGCAACATGCAGTGCCTAATATTGATTCATTAATGAACCAAAGATAGAAATAAAGTACATGGATATGCAGGCTATTAGATAAAAAGATCCTAAGTGGCAAACAAATAAAACTACAGGACGTTTTAAATACTTGTTTGTTGCCTGTTTGTGCATCCTTTTTTTCATTTGTGTACAAATAATTGGTAAAAGATTATTAACTTTTCTTAAAATATTGTTAATATTGTAAATTGCAGCCGGTCAGCTACTACTAGAGCTGGGGCCGTATTCACAAAGAATTTTAACGCTAAAAGTAGCTCCTAACTGGCGAATTTAGGAGCAACTCCTAAAAATAATGGGCGTGTCACTCCTAACTTTAGAACTCCTAATTTTTTTCACTAAAAGTAATTCATGAAGCATTTTAGCCCTAAAAGTAGCACCTAAGTCTGGGACAGCTTAAAAGAAGTCGAGAGGACTCCTAACTCACTAAGGGGCGGTTTCCTGAACAGGGATTAGCTTAATCCAGGACTAGGCCTTGGTTTAATTAGGAAAAATAACTAGTTTTAACAAACATGCTTTACTAAAAACATTACACTGAAAAAAATGATTCATTGAATTTAATAAATTTTTTTATGGTAAGTGGTTGCAATCAATTTATTTAAGCTACATTTAAACAAAAAAGATTAGTAACGTAAAATAAAATATAAAACTTTTGTTTAAATGTAGCTTAAATAAATTTATTGCAACCACTTACCTTAAAAAAAATTGATTAAATTCAATGAATCATTTTTTTCAGTGTACCTGTGTGCATTTTGAGGCAAAACAAAGGGCCCTGATGTATTTTAAGATATGTCAGTTCAAGTTGTTTTCAGTTTGGACAGCTCTTAAAAATGTTTTAGTCTAGGACTAGTCTAATCCCTGTCCGGGAAACCGCCCGTAAGACCTAAAAATCGTAAAATGGCTTAGGTGCTGATTAACACGTATATGAACTCAAAAGCATTGCCTAGACTTAAAAGCACACTTGAATGTAAGCATATTGTTTATGACATTGTTTCATAATTCATTACATTCATGACAAGCAGGAAGTTTTTAGAATTACATGAAACAATAATGATATTATATATTTAATATTGTACGCCAACCTGTTGCCATGCTTGCCCGTTTAAAGGCTGCAATCTCAACCCTTGACTGCGATTGTAATGCGTACCTCCGCCTCTCGCAGTCGTCCGGGGTCCGTGACACAAGCGGAACGCTGCATTGATCTGCAAACAAATCCTCTCCCCAGTGATGCGCGGGTTGATTCGAACGGTTACAAGTCATCCAAAAATATTTTTTATGATAGTCAGGTCGGGCGGGTCGTTTGAAATAAAGATGGCAGTTAACTATTTTAAGATAACTATTTAATATCCGAGTTGCGGGCGGGTTAGTTGAAAACGTTGGTAGGGTGCCGGTTGTTTTGTACATTGACCCACGCATCACTGTCTCCCACGTCTCATGCTTAGTTTTGCTTGATATCTTAGTGCCGAATTTTCCTTTTATTACGTAACTTTTTTGATGTTGTAATTCCATGATTTGCTGCGTCTGTGTTATGTTCCGCATGACAGCCCTGTCATCTAACAACCAATCACTGTGGTCATTGCGAGGCAGCTCGTGCATAAGAATTGACGTCATCCGTAGCAACGAAGACTCACTCTTAGTTTAGGAGTTATCATTTTTCCTTATTAAAAATAGGCCTGAAAGGCTTTGTGAATAACTTTTAAGAGAAAACTCCTGGCTAAAATCTTTTAGTGCGATTTAGGAGTACTCTTAGTGGTAAGATAAAATTCTTTGTGAATACAGCCCCAGGCTGTATAGACAGATATTTAACATTTAACTTATTCAACCTAATTTCAGCAAAAGTTGTACCAATTTTCTGTTAATAATGTTTCATTTCATTGGTACATGATATTTCATTGGTATTTTTTTATAAAATGTCTGGGCCCGTATTCATAAAGAACCTTAATGCAAAAAGTAGCTCCTAGTGACGCAATTCTAAGAAAATTCTTAGAAATGTGGGCGTTTACTCTTAAAATTAAAGAAAAAAATCCTATTTAAAAAAAGTAATTCAGAAAGCATCTTAACCCTTAAAAGAGGTCTTAAGGTCAAAATTGTTAGGAGCACGGACGAGGACTTTTTAGAGACTTAAGAGTTTTTTTAGCAACCGGGAAAGTGGACAAAACACGAAAAGGGAGACAAATAAGGTTGCACACAATGCATGAAAGTAAGTTAATAACATGCAACACGTTAGATTTTTGTGTCACACGTAGCAACAGGGTCAACCCCGCCTCCTCACTAAGATAAAAGTTTTTGTCTTTTCCTTACTCAGAGTTACTCTCAGATCAGTCCTGAATAGCTCTTAAGCTAAGACTCCTACGTAAAAGTTTTTAAGCTAAATTAGGAGTTTTCTGAGAGGACTCTTAGAATCTTTATGAATACGGGCCCTGTTTTATATTGCTTTTAGTGATGTGAACAGTGCACATGCGAAGCTCAAGTGTTAAAGGACAAGTTCGGTATTTTACACTTAAAGCCCTGTTTTCAGATTGTTTATGATGAAATAGAACGGTTTTGACTGAAATTTGGACATATGATGCTGGACCAAGAATTTGCGGGAGTTTGTGTTTCACCTCCCACCTCTATAATGGCTGTATAGGTGCACTGGAACAATCCTTCCTAAAATGCACTAAACTTTCGTTTACAAAGACGTGAAACTCACCGAGTGGTCAGGGGTGTTCACTGATATGCTCACACAAAAATCGCTGCGAAAGATGCTTTCCAACAGGTTTTATCGTAGTTTTTGTCCAACTCCATTGACTTGTATTAGATGTGCTGTGAGGTACGTTATTACTCCGCTGCCGGAAACTTTGTTTGTATTCTTGCAATTGGCAAAGGCAGATTATCACCACCAACTGGGCTGGAGTGTCTATTATTCAAGCTCTCAACGGAAGAATATACGATGTGAGGCGTTTGGAAAAATAGGTCCACAAGTTTACAAAGAATGCTAAAACACCTGTTGGAAAGCATCTTTTGCAGCGATTTTTGTGTTTTTGGATGTCTGGTGTTGACCACCGTAAATATTCACAACTTTACGTTGTATATCTAAACTTTATCTGAAACAATACAATTTTACTTTTGGGAGACATGTAGCCCCTTTTTCCTACACTACAAAAAAGCTGTTGTGTCAACCCATAGTTGGGCAAAAAATGGACAAACCCAACCACTGGTTTAAATTAATTTACAAAACCTCCATATCTGACCCAAACAATGGTTTAAAACAACACAACATTTTTTAGGTTTATACATATAATACAGTAGAAATTGGTGAAAATAACGTGAAAATACATTTTATTTACTATATATTTCAAACTACACTCTTAAAAATATAAGTGCTTCATGATGCCATAGAAGAGGTATTTTTGGCTGAATGATCCCACAAAGAACCTAAATAAAAGTTCTTTGTAGTGAATAAAGGTTCTTTAGGTTATAAAAAGGTATGAAAGAAATTGTTTTGTGTGGCATCACCTTTATGTTTAAGAGTGTAGACTGATCTTTTTAAGCATATTTCTGGCTTTTGTATTAGTCTTATTAAAAAGAAACATAACACTACCACATATTTCCATATTTATAATGAAGATAATGGAACTGACTGTACTGTTAAAGTAGCTTACTTTTGAATAATAATTATGTAAGTGCATTAGTACCAGCAATTCAGAAATGAAACAATGTAGTGATTGAATACAAAAGGTATACTCAAGAAGTCTTATTTTTATGTGCGGGTTGGTCTAAGTGGATCTTTTACAAAGCAAAGCACACAATGTTGGATGTTGCAAGTCTCAATTAGTGTTGCATTCGAAATTTGCTATTTGCATCCAAACCACATTCACACTTTATAGCAGGATATATTTCATCCACCACAACAAACCCAGCCTTTTCCTTTGACTGCTGTTTAAATCTAATTCAGGATTTCTACAACAATATTGTACTTGTCATCATCACTCATGATACCAAATATAACGTCTAAAATAAAAATCTTTTCGAGGTGCAGTCACGTTGCACTGTGCTGCATTAATGCTGGAACTACAGTAGTAGTTTTAAGGAATGTGATCTAATAAATGGAAACAATAAGCTTAATTTTTTTGTAGCAAAGAAAAACTTTTCTTTGCTATAGCCGAGTGAGTGAACCAAAAGTGAGTTTTTATTAAAAAAAATTTTTTGCCCTTTCTATGTGCTAAGTAAAGGTAAATATATGTATTTTATAAAATGTCACAAATCTGGGGCTCCTCTGGGACCATCTTGTTCCCCCCAAGGGGGACCCATCCCCTCTTTGAGAACGACTGGTCTAATACTTTGCAACTCACACCGGACATAAGTGAACCATTTGAATAGGTATATATTATGTAAATAAAATGCTGACAGCCTAATATTATTTCAGTAGTACTAAATGTGAACCGCAAACATTTAGCTTTATGCGAGTTATTGTAAGGTCTGTGCTTAAAAGGAGGTTTTGAGCATCAAGTTAAAAAAAAACAATGAGTTAATTTTTATGGCACTTACTCTCAAGAGTACAGAACGTGTCGTTGGCGTGACTGCGCAAAAGTATGCAAATGAGAACTCTTTACAAATCCCTCCAACATAACCTTAGTATAGCAACAAAGCCCAGCACTCTAGACATGCTCTTAACCTGTTAACCTTTTTTTGTTTTCTGAACCCCCCCCACAAAAAATGTCATAGCTAAACTAAAATAGATACAGTTTATGAAGTCTTTGCACTAAAAGCATAAGTTTGGTCTCATTTGAAAGCAGACACTTGGAAGTTTATTAAGAGGTGAACATTAGTTACTGTCATAATGAAAAAAGTTGTTATAGAGAGCTTAAATTATACTTGTTTATTAACTCCACCAAACATTTATGAAATATTGTTATGAAAAACTAAATAAAAATGGCCTTGGAGCAATCTAGAAATGCTCTGCAGTTAAAGCCACAGGTCTGACCATGTTCTGTTTTAAATCTGAAGATGATACCTCTAAAACTACCTCTAAAATTTTATTAAATGTTTTTTAGACCCATGTCATGTAAATTTATTTAGAGAAAACAGCAAAAATCCTAAGCTAATGTTTGTTTATTTATATCTCAAAACATCCTTTCAGTTTATTGTCCTATTGCTCCGTGTTTTAAACAGACTCATTAAATAAGCATCCGGATGAGTCATTAACAACTTTTAATCCTGGATATGGCTGTCTAAATGTTTATTTTATTATTATTATTAATAATTACTCATACATTCTATTTAGTGTTTTATTTCCTCCTTTTGTCTCAATTCACTTTCTTTTTATTAAATTCCTTTCTTACAAAAAGAAACTTACCTTAAAGAAGCTTTACCAGTCGAAATTATTCCTAGAAACATATATCTCATATCTCCAGACAGCAGATGTTTACAGAACAGCTAGTACGTTAGCTTAGCATACCATCAAAACACGACAAATAAAAGCATTTATAATAAAACTCACTTTATAACATCAAAAGTCGAGTGCTTAAACAATCATGCGTGATCTGATGTGGCTTTGGATCATAAAATAAGACCGAAAATAAACAGTTTTATGCTATTTATGCTGTTAGCTTAGCATAGCATTATAATATATAGTACTGTTATGAAAATACCAGACATAGCGTTAAAAATACAGACAAACCATATATAATCTTAATCGTGTTTATTGTCTCCATGGTTTTAAAACATCAAAACATCTTTATTTGCATGTTATTATAAAAACAGTGATCGCTCGTTGCAGGTCACTGTTCAAGTTCACGTCTGACTGACAGCTGCTGCTGAGCTCTGACGTCTGATTATTTCCCAGAAAGTTTCATATTGAGACTTTAGCGCCCTCCGGCTTCACGTATGAATGAAACAAACTGAGTGGGAATGACTGCAGACTCAAACTTGCTCATATCGCCATTTTTGGAATAAAAATGGGTGAAATATTACCCCCCCCTGCAGAAATTTGAAGTAAACATATAAAATTTAAGTAATATTTCTCCAAATATGCATACTTTGAATTAAAAGCCCCGATGGATGTTGTTTTATCGAGTGCTTTCATGACGATCAAGGAGGAGTATTTTTATCAATGAGTGCGGCTGAGGGTTATATTTCAAATTAAAGGTATGTACCGTTTTTCATTTTCATAACGTCTGACAAAAATGAAGAAATTACTGTTACTAGGATTCTCAGATTAAAATAAAGGTCAAAAACTAAATCTTAAATCAAAACACTTTTTAATGATGTATAGTTGTTTAATGTAAGTACATTTAAACTAACAGTAATTTAAATTATGTAAATAAATAGCTCTTCAGTACATCCACGTCCTCGCGCAGGTTATCAAGTTAAAGCTCTCACACCATTTTAACCGTGGAAACAGACAGATTAAATATATACACTCCTACTTCTCTACAGGCCTGCTGTCCTGCTCCTGTGAACTGGCTGGCTCCCAGCAGTGCACTAAAAGCTCCAAACGCTGTTTAAAATGCAGACGAGATCAGAAGAGCAATTAGGCCGATTAGCACTGCTAATGTTAGATGCCACATAGTTGAAGCTGTTCTGTACAAGTAGTCTCTGTCAAGTGTGACAATCCCATCTTCTCAATTAATCACCCCTGGGCTAAAGTCTCATTGAGTTGAGTGCTATTTTTAGAAAAAGCTGAGGATTATATTACACATCATTTGACATCCAAAGCTGTGGTACTGTACTGAAAATAGTTTATTATTAATCTCAGACAACTAACTATTAACTCTTTCCCCGCAATTGACGAGTAATCTCGTCAAATAAGAGAAAACATTTGCATTAAAAAAAAACGTGTTTCTGAAGAGTTTTTATGTTAATCTGCAATACCGCGCTTACCCTATTTAGGAAAACCTTTATTTACCTATTTCAAACTCTATGTATGTTTTAATAATCATTCTGAATCTGAAAAAATGCAATTATTTATTTATTTATTTATTTTTTGCTAAAAAATATATTTAAAAAACATAAGCAGAGAAAAAAAAAATATGTATAGGATGAAACGTTTTTTCCCCGTTTTGTTTGCCTGTTTGTTTGTAAGCAGAGGGTCTGTTCTTTCATTTGATATATTTGTATGTTTATGTTCATACACTGTCAAAAAAAATCCGTAGAAATTGCAGCTGGATTGCCGGTAAATTACCGTAGATATAAATTTGTGTTTTTGATTGGCAACATTTTGTTCAAAGTTAAATGAAGATTGAACATTTACAAGTCTTTGTCTTTATAGAGTAAAACTAAAAAAACAGCATCAAGCAAAACATTCTGGGAAACAAAATCTGAAGCAAAAAACAGAAAAAGGTTGATGATGACTTCTGGTTCCCAGAATGCTTCGCATGAGGCTGTTATTGTATAGTTTTATTCTGTAAAGATAAATACTTGTCAATATTCAAAATTCATCCAACTTTGAACAAATTCTTCCCAGTAAATAACACAAATGTAAATCCACGGCAACGCAGCTGCAATAACATTGTAATTTCTACGGAATTTTTTTACAGTGTAGAAGAAAATTATCCTGGAAGGCATTTTGTGAAACTTTTGTGAAAATCACAAAAAAATGCCGGCTGACAACTTTTCAAAAAATGGCTGGCGGGGAATGAGTTAAAGCCGTACACTATAAAAAAATTCCGTAGAAATTATAATGTTATTGCAGCTGGGTTGCCGGTAATTTACCGTATATTTAAATGTATGTTATTTACTGGCGAGAGTTTGTTCAAAGTTAAATCAATTTTAAATATTAACAAGTCTTTATCTTTACAGAATAAAACTATACAGCCTCATGCAAAGCATTCTGGGAACCAGAAATCATCATCAACCTTTTTCTGTTTTTTGCTTCAGATTTTGTTTTCCGGAATGTTTTGCTTGATGCTGTTTTTTAGTTTTACTCTGTAAAGACAAAGACTTGTTAATGTTTAATGTTCATTTAACTTTGAACAAAATGTTGGCAGTAAATAACATAAATTTAAATCTACGGTAAATTACCGACAACCCAGCTGCAATTTCTACGGAATTTTTTACAGTGTAATCCATATTTTTTTGGTAAAACATAAACAAAAGCCAGTTATAGAGCAAGTATATAAAAAAGTAGGGTTAAAACCATCTCCTTACCTTACCACGATTCACAACGATGATCTTATAAAACTGATTTATTAGTTGAGATGTCAGGTCTGATTTTATGGGAAATATCAGTTTGACGTGATTTAACTTAAAGGTAAAGTAAGTGCGTAAAGTAAACTGCAATTTTATTTTTCAAACAGAGATGGCGATAGAGAGGCACAAGTTATGGATCACAGCTTTAAAGGTGCTTTGTGTAGATTTTAGCGGCATCTAGTGGCAGTGACAGCCAATTACTTTTCTTCCGAGGGGCGCAAATTCAAAATATGTGTTCAGAGTGTCATGTGTGTTGCTCGTCATGTGAAAATATGCTTGTTACATCATGTGAACCAATTGCATCATGTCAAAATGCATGCCTGCTGCACATGCTTCTAAAGGGTTTATGATAAAATAGATGCTCACGTTCACAAAATACTCGCATGACACTAAAATCTGATTACACATGAGATGAAGCAAGTAACTGGCATGTGTCTCTTTTATCCTTAACACTTTCAAAGCATCTGCTGCAGACACGTACTGTATTTTGACATGTCAAGTGATGCACATGGGTTCACATGACGTGCCAAACACATATTTTGACATGACGAGCCACACACATTACGGGCTAATTACATGTTGTGATGAGCTTTGCATCGTGCACCCTAGAAAAAAAGTCACCGGCCGCTATTGTCTTGTGGTGAGATTGTAAATTGCAACCAACAGCTTAGTCCTCCGTTTCAAAATGCATAGAGAAGCTACGGTAGTCCCACGGGACAAGCATGTCATCATCTGAAAGAACATAGTGATAAAACACACTGTGTAAGCAGTTTGTCCATTTAGGGCTAATGTAGATACATGCCGGTGCAAAATGGCGACTTCCACCCTGTGTAAACAGTGAACGTTGGATTAACTTAATTACTTTAATTAAAATAGAATTTTTTGCAAATTGAATTTTCTCACTTTGAGTGAAAAATACAAGTCTTATTTATTTAGACGTTACCATTTTAAGTCATTTTTTTTAAGTAGATCCAACTTTTTGCAGTGCCTGAAATGGAACCAGTATATGTAGATAAAAAACAGCTAATTCTAAGGTAATAAAACATTCAGTGGTGTATAAACCCCTTACATAATAAAGTATTATGTTTTATTACCTTAGAATTAGCTGTAACTTTTTGGAGCATCTATCCAGAATGCAGTTATATTATGTTGCATTCTGGATAGATGCTCCAAAAAGTTACACAGTGCACATTTAGAAAAATAAGCTGCTAAATCGGGTGATGCTAAAACATCGGATAAAGCAAAAAAAAAAAAAAAAAACATCGGATAAAGCAAAAAAAAAAAAAAAAAAAAAACAATGACTTGCACAAAGCTGAAATATATTGTGTGTTATAGTGTAATATTTTAGTTTATGCAACAGTTAGTTGCGGTTCTCAGAACTAATTGGATGAGAGGCAACCCAGGACTAATGATACTGTATATGACCAGAAAAGCACTGGGATGTCTATTTAATATTATGAATTAGCATCACAAGCAAAAGCGCTATATAGCCATACTTCAACTTGTCTGTGATTAAACAGCGCTTATGGGGTCATTTGTCTTGTAACAATAGCAAAATTACTTTTGTTGCCAAAAAGCCATTATATGTACAGTCTATAAAAGCCCCATTGTCACACTTGCAATAAAAGTGTTAAAGAGCACCTATTTCATTGCTAAAAACAATGTTATTTGTGTATTTGGTATAATAGAATGTGTCCGTGTGGTTTATGGTTAAAAACACATTATTTTCCACATACTGTACATTTTTGTAGCTCCAGATTTCACTCTCTTCCTGAAACGCAGAGATTTGAAAAGCTCTGTGTCCCTGATTGGCCAGCTAACATGTACGTTGTGATTGGCCTGAATACCTCTGATGTCAGCCAGAAACGTGATGCTCCTTACCATGTTTGAAAGGTTCGATTTCTAAAAGGAGTTAACTTACAGGCTGTGAGTCCAAAAAGGGAGGAGTTATGATAATGTCTGTCTTGTCTACATCACCAATCCCAGGAAGTAAACTGTTACCTACAATCTGTGTGTTTGTTGTACACTGAAAAAAATGATTCATTGAATTTAATAAATTTTCTAAGGTAAGTGGTTGCAATCAATTTATTTAAGCTACATTTAAAAAAATATATATATTTTATTTTACGTTACTAATCTTTTTGTTTAAATGTAGCTTAAATAAATTGATTGCAACCACTTACCTTAAAAAAATTCATTAAATGCAATTAATCATTTTTTTCAGCGTAGTCCAAGAAAAGAGATTTATGTTGGAGACGATAACTTTTTATCGTTTACTTTGGGGTATGTATCTTTTGCATATCATTAACATGTACTAATACACACTTACACACCAAAGGAAATGTAAAATCATGAATTGGACAATAGGTGCTCTTTAACACAAACACCAGGGGTGTGGCCAGTAAGCATCCCACCCACTTTGATCAACAGGCCCACCCAATTATTATACACATATTGTAATTTTGTTGCTTTAATATGATTACAAAGATGACTATATCATCAAAAATTTTAAATAAAGAAAACTTGGTTTTAGATGGTGCTTGAAGAGTTTGATTGAAATCTGTGTTGACATCTTGTAATTGACCCCATCATTGGGAACTTGACTGACACATTTTGGCACATTTAGGCTTGTGTGAAAGTCATTTTTGGAGATTTACTGTTTTCAAAAACCATCCTATATGAGCATTCTGTGAAAATTCAATTTTGATATCTTTAATATTGACTGCGTAAGTTCATGTCAATGAATAAAATCATAGTGAAATTAATGGCTGAAATCAAACTTTGATGCTCGTTCACCTCAGAATTTGATTTTGCGACTTCAGTCTGGTTTTCACAGGCAGGGTCACATATTAAACATTGGTGTTTTTTGTCACATTGCCGTTTCTGCTATTTTGTAAAAGCAATAAGCCACTGGAGGTTGTGCGTTTCATTGTACATAAAAACACCTGTGGTTAAATCCCACCCGGCTTCTCATGGTTTATTACTTTAATAGAAAAGCTAAAAACATCATAGTTTCATAGTTTGATGGATTTGGGCATTTCACAATTTCCTCCATTTCACGTCATGCCATTCATTGGATTTGTTTTGATCCACGTGAAGCAAACAACACTGCCAAAATGTTTTATTATTTAATTATACATGTACATTTTAATAAATAACAAAGCAAGGTTTCTTGTGATGACAATGTCTGTCTCATGAAAGCTTGCTGAGTGTGTAGGCTGTCTATGTCACTTGTTTTTGGCTGCGGTGAACATGCTGACCACTTTTAAAGCATAAGACACCCAGCTGGTAGAACTCCAAAGGCTAACATTTGTTTAAGAGTCCACTGACGCAAATACGGAGGATTTCATAATGTTGGCATTGTAGTATGTTTATTTCTTAAGCTGTATAAATAAATCTAATAACTCTATTTATGATATGCCAGTTCTCAGTACTCATAAAAATAATATTGGCATTATAGGAACACTAATAAAAAAAAATAGGCTCATTTTCCAACTCCCCTAGAGTTAAACATGAGTTTTACCATTTTGGAATCTATTCAGCTGATCTCCAGGTCTGGCGGTACCACTTTTAGCATAGCTTAGCATAATCCATTGAATCTGATTAGACCATTAGCATTGCACTCAAAAATGACCAAAGAGTAATTTGAGAGAATATTTTTCCTATTTAAAACTTGACTCTTCTGTAGTAACATTGGCCCTCATTTATCATTCTTGCGTAGAAACGGGCGTATGTTGGCGTAAGATTATGCTTACACTCCTCTCACCGCCTGATTTATGAAACTGTGCGTACCATTGATATTCAGGTGTACGCAATATCTGCCCTTCATAAATGCCGAGGCTGAAAACGATCGTAATTAGAATAACACGCCCATATAAATTCAAGTCTCCACCTCCCCCACGCCCTCATTTTACGACATTGACACATGGAAGACGGCAAAGAAGACAAACCGGGGAAGTGGAAAGAAACAAAATTGTTTTATTTGGGAGTTTAAAGAGCGGGATTAAAGACACATTAATAATTGCATGACATTTTGTAATATTTGTATTATTATTTTTATTATTAATGACGCTTAATTGATATTTAGAAGAATAATTATTTATTATTATTATTATTATTATTATTATTATTATTATTATTATTATTATTATTATTATTATTATTATTATTATTATTTACTGTTGCCTACATCTAAATTATGTCTGCTTAATGGTTCGATTACGTTTTTTTAAAATAATATTTTAAAATTATGTAGTAACTTTTATAGTGTGTTTTTCTGTATTTACATACAGTTGTTTGTTAGCTAAGATCCAGTTTGATACGGAGCTCCGGATATAATTCAAATTAACAATTTGTTTCCACGACATCCACATGTTTTACTAGGCTAATTCATAATTTGAAGTAATAATAATTGTAATAGTAATGACGAAATATTATAATAATTAATCCCAAGGAACAAACTGTTGAATATTGGGAACGAATTTTATATTTATGGCCATACTTTAGACTAAATAAGAAAAAGAAGTGTCCATAATGGAGCATAAAAGATAATTCGTGGCCATAATTTTGTCCGCATGTCATCATGTATTGCATGATCGGATTTATGGCTCCATTCAACACAAACATTTTACTTTACCTATTCATGTGTAGCTATTTATTTATCATCAAATGGTATGTAACTAGCTTACCTTTTGATGCATTATTACCATGTTTTCGTAGCACACCCTTGTGCTTTCTTGCAATGTGCCGCTTCAGATTCCAGGATGAATATTTGCTAACTTTTACAGTCTCTCCGCACTTCCTTTTAATGTTTTCTTCCTGTCCAATCTTAACTTTGATTTTTACTTTACATCAAAGGGCGTTCTGGGTTCAACGAGCGGTGCTGAGCGAGCGGACTTTTTAGAAAGGCGCTTTGATGGTAATATTACCGCACCGCTCAAGGCTCCGCTCCGCTCCGCTAACATGCTTTGCCCTGAAACGTCAGGTAAAGCGCCCAGGCTCTCAACTGAAGGAATACATATGCATACAAATCAAATGCTTTGGTAAAGTCTTTCAAATTAAACATTGAAGTCCATGTTGCATAAAAATAAACACTGATGTTTGTAATTATTATGTTTTTTTTTTACAGTGGTTCATAATATATCATATATTTTAGTTTGTCAGTGCGTTTTGTGGTGTTAGGAAGTGTTTGCGTATTTCTGCACTAACTCAAAATGTGCGTACACCACCTCCCGAGCAGGCGTAGGATTTGAGCGTACCGTACGCCAACGTCCATATTGATAATTCTCAAAGTCACCGTGGTTTTGGGTGTACGCCAGGTGTACGCTGGAATTTTGGTGTACGCACTTTTGATAAATGAGGGCCATTGTGTACTAAGATCGAGAGAAAATTAAAAGTTGCCGATATGTCTGGGAAATATACTCTCATTCTGGCTTAATAATAGTCACGACTGCAACTCCCAACTAGCTGGGGACTATTTTTAGGTGCTGCGTAATATCATTGCGCTTTTAATTTTCCTTCGGCCTTAGTACAGGATGTAACTACAGAAGAGTCAAGTTTTAAATAGAAAAATATTAAAAATCTTTGGTCATTGAGTGCAATGCTAATGGTCTAATCAGATTCAATGAATTATGCTAAGCTATGCTAAAAGTGGTACCGCCAGACTCAGAGATCGGCTGAATGTATTCAAAAACTGTAAAAATCATATATTTACCTTTAGGGAAGCTGGAAAATGAGCCTATTTTTTTTAAAGTGGAGTGTCCCTTTAAACTCTGAAATACTTGAGTTGGATTTACTCATGCAGCACGTAGCTGTGTAATAAGAGGCTAAAGATCTAGAGATGTGATGTCGGGGTCCTGGTCACCTGTTCAGGGTTCATTTTGTGATGAGTTTTCCAGATGGCTGTGTAGATTTGCTTCCATTCAGTGAAGTGAAAGTTAGCATTTAAAGGGTTCAGGATTTAGATTTTGGCATCATGTTCTTTCACACCTGACTCTGTGAGCTATTTCTGTCTTACAGACATGTCATCGTATGCCATAGCATTACAATTATTTTTCACTGAAGACCTCTTATTTGCCACATGCTTTTGGCCATGTAGTACTGTTCAAAATATGTACGCCAGCTGTCACTGGGGCAGTACCCTTTAAAAAGGTCCTAATATGTGCCAATATGTATACATTGGGTACCAGTATGTATCTTTGGAATAGTATGTACCTCTGAGGAGCATTGAAAGGGTACAAATAAAAAAAATCTGACAGTGCATGTATCAACGAATAAACTCATATTACAATTTTCTTTTTTATCCAACTTTCTGTTTTTTCTTTGTTTAAATGAAATAGGTTGTAAATGTATGGCGCCTACCAGTTAAATACATTAAAGCCTATAGATAATATTAATTGGCTTTGGGCTCATCCTTCATAAGGATGAAATGTTAGGTCTTTGAGGAAAGTGCCATTAACTTAAAAGGTCAAACCAGCCTCTGAAACCGTATACGTCAAATTCCTCAGCTGTTTCATTTAGTATTTAAATCTACTGGAACTAATGTGTAATTAAAGGAACACAGGATTTTTGCCATAAGCCTGAGGATGATATGTTGAAAACCACTGCGGTGGAAATCCAAATGAATTTGTCAATGACATTTAACAAGTACAGTATGTAGAAAATATTTTGCAGCATTGGCATGTGTTTCATGTTTTTAATTTTGTAACTTGGCTTCTGCACGCACTGTTTATTTGATTATTTGATGATGTTTACCCAACTACATTTTGTCTTCGTGTATTTGTTTTAAGGCCAATGCCAGATTTAATTTGCATATTTATAGTGAATGTGTGAATTCCTTTACTGAAAGAAAGACTAAGCATAGAAGAAGCAGAAAAAAAATGTAACCCCAGATTACTTATTTTTCAGATTCAGTCAGGCATTTTTTACTGGACTTTGGATTTCCTAAGACATTTCTCTTCTCAGTGGATGGCTGGCATGGTATTTAGACTCAAGCTGAGATTTTTCTAGAGACTCTTCACACTAGAAATCCGACCAAATCCACTTGACCTTCAGGGGTCAGCCAGAACTGTTACCCTGCCGCTTGCCACAAACCTTGTGGTCACCTTGATTGTGCTGACAGTGAAATATTTGTAGATAGCTGGACTTCGCCTAGCAGTTATTTAAGGTTTGTGTCGTGCCTGGCACATAGTGAGTTTAAAGTTCATGCAAAGACTACAGATATTAACAAGAATGCAGTGATATTACTGTAAACGGAGTCACGTAGTACAGCTGCTTTGGGGCAAAGGAAACACAGTAACCAAGCACATTTAGACACATTGGTCTTCCTCCATTCAAATAGACAATAGTTTTTTCTCATATGACTGAAATAGCTGACTGGAAGCATTGCAGATCTGGCCACGAACTGTGTAAAGACTTAAAGGGTTAGTCCATTTTCTTTAAAAAAAAAAAATCCAGATAATTTACTCACCACCATATCATCCAAAATGTTGATGTCTTTTTTATTCAGTCGAGAAGAAATTATGTTTTTTGAGGAAAACATTCCAGGATTTTTCTCATTTTAATGGACTTTAATGGACCCCAACACATAACAGTT
This sequence comes from Misgurnus anguillicaudatus, assembly GCF_027580225.2. NCBI lineage: Eukaryota > Metazoa > Chordata > Actinopteri > Cypriniformes > Cobitidae > Misgurnus > Misgurnus anguillicaudatus. The sequence goes on along the minus strand of NC_073360.2, from coordinate 13,559,137 downwards.
TTATTGCAGTTTAAAAGTGCAGCTTCTAAACGATCTCAAACGAGGCACAAGGGTCTTATCTAATGAAACGATTGTCATTTTTGACAAGAAAAATAAAAAATATGCACTTTTAAACCATAACTTCTTGTCTATCTCCGGTCCTGTTCCCCCCCAGCGCGACCTCACATAAAATATCATCATGTCAAGAGGTCACGGGTGACTTATCGAAACTACCCCCCAGTGTTTACAAGTGTGGAGAAAGAGGACCGTTCCGACGTTGTTGTATGTGGAATGATACTAATTAATGTCTTCGTGTCAGTTTATTGTTTAGAAATGGTCCGCAAATGTGCGTTTCATAAATGTAACACGTGACCTTTCCACGGCATTACGCAATTACGTGAGGTCGCGTTGGCGCATCAAAGGACTGGAGATAGACGAGAAGTCGTGGTTTAAAAGTGCATATTTTTTATTTTTCTTGTCAAAAATGACAATCGCTAGATAAGACCCTTATGCCTTGTTTGGGATCATTTAGAGTCCTTTGAAACTCCGTTGAAACTGAAATTTTAAACTGCATTTAAACTGTTAAGTTTTGGGGTCCATTAAAGTCCATTAAAATGAGAAAAATCCTGGAATGTTTTCCTCAAAAAACATAATTTCTTCTCGACTGAACAAAGAAAGATATCAACATTTTGGATGACATGGTGGTGAGTAAATAATCTGGATTTTTTTTTTTTTAAGAAAATTGACTAATCCTGGATTTCATTTACTAACCTACACTCATGTGTTTGTGTGTAAAGCTTGCCTGTTTATGCAGAAATTATGATTCATCAACCTCCAAAACCAAGGTCTATCAGTGGTTTTGGATTAACTATGTTATATTCAGGTTAAATTACAACAAGTATTATTTATAAATAACAAAAATAATTGTATAGAGCTTGATCTGTGAGAGGTTCTGAATTCAAATGAAGTCTGTTTAGACATACACACAGCTGTAAAGTAAGGATCACAAATGAAAGGTATGATCACGTGCAATCTAGACCTATTTAAAAAAGTGTTGCATTTGAACATATATCCTTTGAATAATATGTAACTAAATAATTAATATATAATAATTTATGATAAAAGAAAATGATTTGGGAAGCTACAGTTGGATCAAAGAAAGTTCTCACTTGCTATAGGCCAACAAGATTGAAGAAGCACTACAGCAGATATAATCACACAGTTATAATTAAACTCAACAGAGATAAACTGCCATCCACTTCAATGAAAAGTAACTTATCTGCTAAAATTATGAAGAATTAATTCTGGCTCGATTTTAACTTGATTATTTGCTAAATTCGAGTGCCTGCGTAATTCAATTAAACATTCCTGTGAACATAATAATCAGCCAGATATTTTTGTCAATGCCTAAAACGTTTGCCAACACAAAGAGCGCTAATGTCATCATTCTCCTATACAGCATACAGAAGGCATATGCTATGTGAACAAATGCGATTGAATAGTTCATGATTATCATATTGCCGGGGCCGCAGGTGACACAACTCAATACAATACATACATTTACATATGACACTTGTGTTGATAAATGTGCGCAGAGGAAGAAATGTGTCGCAATTTTTCACTCAGGCTTGAAATCAGAGAGCACTCCTGTTTCAGCTTGCTGCTGTTCCCGGTTTCCAATTAGTTGGATTTCTAAGTCCTATTTTGATGGACAATGTAGACTTTGTTTACATGGACAGATTTTATCAATTTGAATCAAATTCAATTCGATTACAGATTTCTACAGATACCTTGTATGTGACAGGGAACTCTGCATGTGATAAAAACATTAATTTACATTTGCATCACATGTACCTTATTATGAGCAACATTTCTGCATGCATGAAAAACAGGGTTTATTGTCAGTGTTACAGAAATTGCAAGATACTTAGAAGTTTGTTTATTTATGAAAATAAATTATGAACTGCATGCTTATATTGATTTTTCAGGGTTTTAAGATATTTATTGTAACTGTTGAAGTAAAATATTTATAGAAATGTAACCAGTCCTCGAACTTCTCTGGTCTGGCATGAGAGTCGCTCTAAGGAGGCTAAAGGCCATGGGCTTTAATGTCTGTTGTTAAAGCACTTGTTGGGGAGTGAGGTTTACAAATTTTATAATCATAATATTTTATAGAAAAATGCAATGCACAACATACTCTCAATAAAACAATACATAAATAACAATTTTCTTGGACAAGACATCAAACTAAGAAAATAGTCAGTTTGATGACAGACTTTTGACCTCTTTTTTGCTTTCTGGGAGTTCCCCTCGATTCCAACGACGGTAGCTTCTGCTGTCTCATTCTCAATAGTAATATATCTTGGATTTGTTTTGTGACAGCCCTGTAAAATACGTGATATGCTGCTTGGAATCCTTTTATTCCACTGGGGATAAAAAATAATTCATCTGAAGCAGGGATATAAAGACCAGAGAGGGGGATAATCCCCCACCCCCCAGCAAATAACACCCTGCTTATACTTATGAGCAGTGGTGTAGTGGTGCCTGGAGAAGTGGGTATACTCTTAAGATATGCCCCAATTTTTTTAAGTAGAAGTGGGTATACCCCTTGCCATCAAATAAAGAAGTGGGTATACTCCGTATACCTGCGTATACCCTGCACTACACCACTGCTTCAGATGCTGTCCACTGTAAGTGCATCTGACATTTTCTCATAAATGAGTATTTTTTTCAGGCTCTTATGTTTAGGTTTAGTAGTTTCACTTTAATAGCAATGAAAAGGTTATTAGTCAGCAATTGTAATGGTATTTGTTGCAAAACCCTCTAAGTGCATGCAAGCTTATTTGTCCAAAATCTACACTTTTGTGTTAGACACTTTTGTTTTTTGTAAACAGTTGCAAAATCACTAAGGATGCAATTAAAAACATTTGCAAATAATGAAGGTCATAATGTAAAAATAAAGCAACTGAACCACGCATTAGGTGGCGCTGCGGCACATGTCACTGACACATTCGAGTTATATTCTGGACCAAGTGCTCACAAGGGACACGCGCTTGAATGTGATCCATGGTCGTTTCATGTGCCTTCAATCATCCAATTCATCTTTCGTGCACATAGAGGACTTTGCTAAAAAATTGAACAGATTCTGCCAACAAAAGCAGTATTTCTAAATGGCCTGAGGCCGGGAATATGAGCATTCGGTCAATATCATTATCTCATTGTGATCGACGTGGCCTGCTTTTGCATTTGAGCTCCGCATACAGTATGCACTACTATGCAAAAAAGCTCCTACCCTTACTTATGTTCTTCTATTGCCCTATATGTTAGGTTGCTGCACAGCATTTCAAACCAGTTTGGTATTTATGAAAGCATTGTGTTTATGTATTCTGCAAAATAATGTCCTGCATTTTACATGTGCACAAGCTATTTTCGAATGTGATTTTGAATTTGAAGGTTAGATCCAATTAAATCAGGTAATTTAAGGTGAAATATGTTTTACACTTTAGTTTTTAACTGACTGGTTTATTTTATCTACCAACAGTGATATACATGCCTAACATTACTTTTTGATTTAGATTTACTAGATGTAATTTTAAATACACAACCGACATGTACAGTAGTGTGAAAAAGTAGTGTGTTGGCCCCATTCCTGATTTTATTATTATTATTTATTTTTTTTGCATGTTTGCCACACTTTAATGTTTCAGATCATGAAAAAACTTAAATATTAATCAAAGATAACACAAGTAAATACAACATGCATTTTTTAAATGACAGTTTTTATTATGAAGAGAAAACAAAAACCAAACACACATGGCCCTATGTTAAAAAAGTGCTTGCCCTCTAAACCTAATACATGGTTGGGCCACCCTTAGCACCAACTGCAATCAAGTTTAACGTGCAACGAGTCCGTTAAAGGGCTGTGGAGGAATTTTTGCCCACTCATCTTTGCAGAATTGTTGTTATTCAGCCACATTGGAAAGTTTTCGCCATTTGTGGATAATGGCTCTCACTGTGGTTCACTTTAGAAACGGGTCAGGTTGGGTCAGGTCGTGTCTACTCTCTTCACTTTGGCTTGGTAAGCTTTTCCATTGAGTTAAGTATCACTTTAGAGTGGGAGGGATTATAGGTGTGTTGCTATATTTGCGCTGTGAAAGCGAGTGTTGTTTCCCATACATTAATTTATTTGTCAGTCCACCCCAAAATCAAAATTGAGCACCACAAATAGATGTTTGCACATCGTGTTTGTCACTACCTCTGTCTCACGTGACAGTTTCTGTACAAACCCTCATGGTATCAGTCAACACGCTCCGCTAAGTTGCAAAAACGCAGTGCATACATGCTAACTTGGGAATCGCGGATGTACCTGTAAGGAAAACACTGGTATGGTGTTCCTGATTCTCAATCTGTGGATGTTTTTCACCGATAAAAGGAAGTTAACTTACAACAAAGCACGATGACAACGGGTTTGCTCGAGACAGCAAAAGCATGAAGGTAAAGCTAATGACGAAGGTTTAGCAATGACGCTGGTATCAGACCAATCAGTGATCTACAATTTCACATTTTAGTATCAGCTCAGCTCGCTTCGAAGCCCAATCAGTTTATTGTTTGATGAAATGAAACATTAAACTGTGACAAACAGGCAAAAAAATATAATAATAATCATGAAAGGGGCCAACACTTTTTCACACCACTGTAATTATGCATTTTGTTTTATAACATTCTTGTAGAAAATACATTTTAAACTGCTCTCTTGTCTTGCTAAGTTCATAACTAGCATGCACCCTACAATTAAAAACTCTTTACATAATTATGCAAAATTACAGGTTGATTGGAGAGGACACACAATAAAGCCGAAAGCCTGGGTTTGTGACAAGGCATTGGATCATTACCAGACACCCATTTTATATAACTGACAGTGAGAGGAACCATCTCATTAGATACAATATATTGTTCTGATTCACTAGTAATACTGTGTGTTGCGTTGGCCACTGAGCAGTTAAGGAACTATTGCTATTCAAAGGTATTGAAAACGTAAGAAACCACAATAGAAAGGTGATTGCTGCCAACTCAATGAAAACTCTTTCAAGTTTCTTGGCTTGTTGTACACTGGACACTGGATAGATTGGTGTGATAAGTGATTATTGTCTATGACCTTCACAGACCCCAATGAAATGCTTTGACAAATCCAGGGAGGTCTATAATACCCTGATAGATATCTGGCAATCCCATTCATATCAGTGGCAGTTGTTCAGTTCTGGACAAAGTTTTCACGAGCCAATCACATAAGCTGTAAATGCCATGTGACTCATCACTCTAAGCCACATGAGAATGACATATTAACATGCTGGCTGCACCGATTGGCTGATGGCACCAGTGTAATGTTATTGTGACCCTACCTGTGAAATCCAGACTAAGTATCATAATCTAATGAAAAGATTATGAGCATCAATCTTTGTTTCACCGATTGATTTTACATTGATTTCAATCTTTGACTCAGTCAGTATTTAATATAAAGGTTATCCCTTACATTATGCAGGATGATTTTATGTAGAAAACAGTTAACAAATGACTTTAGTTATGGGTTTTCACTGTGTAATGGTAACCCAATAGTCATGCTTCTTGATTTAAATTTTTTCGGGACAAATGTAAGTATTATCGTTCCTGTGTTTAGACACGTTTCCTATTGAAACATGATGCTGGGTTGGCACATATTAAACAGCTTTTTCCTTTTCTTTCTTTTTAAAGGCCAGTAGCTTTTCTGCACATCACAGCTTGGCAAAACCACACTTGACAGTTTGTAAAATGAATGAAGGCAGTGACACATTCAATAGTGAAGGATTTGTTGATGTGACCTTCACTTATACCTGAATATACCTACCAGAACCAGAGGGTGCTGAGGAAGAAAATAAACGTATGTAAAGCCATATCATTTAAAGCCAAGATCTGAAGATCTCATGAAGACACCCTATCAAATGATTTGCTTATATGAGAGTTTGTATCTCTGAGCTATGCATGCTATTGCAGCATTAGATGTAAGCGGTAAAATTTATAGTTAAGGCCTGTGAGCCATCATTATTCAAGACACGATTTTATTGTACAAAGTTTGTAAACACCATTTTCCAGGAAGAGAAATATTGCATTTTTGAAATCCAAATAGTTTCTTTTGTACGTTTTTAAAGCATAGCATAGTCTTAATTTGCATTTTCTTTACAACCCAAATGTTACTTTGGACATCAAGGGCGACCCACAGTGCCGAAATTGTCAATCGATAATTCAATGCTCAAAACACATTGGTTGGCACAAATTATGCTTAACGTTTAATACAGTCTGGCTTTTATTCGCTTTTTACTTTGCATAGTGTTGTTCAAGGTTTTTGAATATAAAGACATGTCACTAGGCATCTGAATAATTTTTCTGTAGCTCAACTAGCAGAGCATCACGCTAGAAACACCCGGGTCATGGGTTCGATTCCAAGGGAATGCACATAGTAATGAAATGCATGACCTGAATGCACTGTGAGTCATTTCAGATAAAAGCATCTGCCAAATACAAAAACAACAATTATTATGATATCTATTCATGGTATTATGATTTAGATGTTTTAATACTTGAGAAGCATTGTTTGTGTCTCGTGTCCACGGCTCTATCAGAGCAAAACTGATTCCCACAAGACGATGAATACTGCACATCAAGTATTGTAGATGAGATGAACAATACTCATATTTTATTGAATTTTTAATAACCCTTGATGAGATTCCATGAATGTCAAAGTGCATCAATAAAGCTCCACTAATACTAAATATTTAATGGAATTAACAAAGCTTGAGAGAAAATGGAAAGCTTTTACCATTTTAAAAGCAAAGTGAAGCAGGTGAGTCTGGACATTTGAAAGTCCCTTTTTGAAGTTTCGGTGCAAAAAGCCTCCTAAAACCACCCAAAGACGAATACATTTTGAAACCTTTACCATTGTTATTGGCCAGCAGAAATGTTTGTTGTCATAATACTTCATGTTATCTCATTATCTCGATTTGTACACTAAACGCAACACTTTTCTCAACACTTTTGTTTGTAGACAGCATGATTATTGCACAGGTGTGCCTTAGGCTGGCCACAATAAAAGGCCACTCTAAAATGTGCATTGTACATAGAAAAACTCTTAGATTTTTGAGTTTAGCTCGTGAAAAATGGGGGCAAAAACAAGTGTTTATAATTTTGTTCCGTGAAGATTTGAGGTATAATTTCAACAGTTAATAAAGCAAAGCAAATGCTTCTGTTGTCCTTGCGAGCAGATGGAGAGATGCGTTCTCAGGATTTCTTGATTAACATCATTGAATTTTACACCCTTACATCCTTTTTGTAAAATAAACTGCTATCTTTGGGGGTGGTTGAATGCCAGGGATTAATTTATAGATAATTAATCCTTGACAGACGTAAATGTGACATATGCGCCATTCCAAGATGTTTCATTCTTCTGGGGCCTCATTAGAATCACATCACCTTTAGTTTGTGTGAACAGAAAGCGTGATGATAGGTTTTGTTTTTCACACAGTAAGACTGCAAGATTACCTCGCTTTTAATAACCTGTTGTTGTCTTTCTGAAATGAATGTGAAGGTAAACATCTCAGCAGTGGTCCACTCAGGTCTTGATGGATAATTTTTGTTGTTTAAAATGTGTGATTCCTCTTGGCAAACTTGGCAAAAAGTCGGAATCAGCATATAAAAAAAAAGTTATTGCTATTTTCTTCAAATATGATGTATGATTTGTTGGAATTTGAAAACAAGTGACAGTGCTACAGTTGTTTGAAGTTAATAGAGGAAAAATCGAGTAAAAGGATCTAAAACAAAATCACTGCAACCATACCTTAAATTCACTGGTAAAACAAATTGATTTGGCACACACAAAGTCAAAAACAATATCTGTATAAAAATATATGTTCAACTTTGTACTTTATTTATTGGCTTATTAATTCTGCTTTTATATTTTTACAGTACAGAATATATACAACAAAAACTGATCAGTGTAACGCTTCACAATTCAATTTTCACACCGTAAATGCAAAAACAAAAAATGAAACTAAACGTTAATTTTTTTATTTTTATGGATAACCTCATCAATGGATTATTGTAATTTTCTCTCCTTTTCTTAAGTTTTACTTTTACTACATTGTAATTTAAGCAATGAAAATGAACAAGTTAAAACTAGGCGATTTTCTTTTTTTTCTTTTTTTTCTTTGCTGTGGGTCGTACATTAGTGGGGGTATGACGCACACTCTTTCAGTGACATTTTACCATCAGAGCTGGGTAGATTACTTATGAATTGTAATCAGTTACTGATTACGAATTACATGACAAAATTTGTAGTCAGTAATATAATCTCTTAGATTACACATTATTGGTAACCTAATCTGAGTACATTTAGATTACATTTAGATTACTTTTGAAAAATCTTATTTCATTTCAAATATATAAAGAGGAAAAAATATATTTAATTATTTTCACCAACAAGAGCCTTTTAAACTTATTTTAAAGTGCAATGTATGGACAGTTAATAGTTCACAATACTAACGCTGATTGAAACATAAATTTTAAACATACTTACTTAATTTTAAGTAAATATAAACAAAAACAGCAACATTGCAAAAACCAAAATATTGAATTTTATAAAATTCACTGCAACAACACTTCTAGGTCTAAACTTTCACCTCACAAATTAATAAAAGTAAAGTATTTCTTTAGACCGCAAGTTTCTTTAAAAAGGAAATGGTGTCTAAACATCCAGTGATCAAACGCTGAATGCTGCCTCATTTGGCATCTTGTCTCATTGTTGCTTCTCTCCTGTGGGATTCCACACCCCTCCCCCGGAAAATCTTGATCAATCATTTATCAACTTAATCAACTTATATAAACGGTAGATACATTTATAATGAAAAATGTAAAAAATAAATAAATAGGTGATTTACTAAATTGTGAACATCTTACTGCCATAATGTGAATAATATGTAATCATGTAATCCATAAAAAAGTAACACTGATAACGAGTATTTTAAAATGTAGTCTAATCTAATTACAAGCACTTGATTTTTTGGAATCTGATTACGTAATCCAGATGACATGTAATCCATTACTACCCAGCTCTTACTGTAATGATAGTAATAAGCGCAAATATGAATTGTCCGCGGCCAGTCAGTATGCGATTAATCCAAATCACTCATTTAAAACATGTCCAGTAACAGTGTTACGATTATTTAGAAGAACGATGAAGACGATCAAATGCAATTATTTTGCTATGACGTATTTAATGTACCTTGACTGTTATTTGGTATTTTGGCCAAAGAATGAGATAGAAAGTCATGTACTGTATCACGTCAAGTGTGTAATACATTAAAGGTAGGGTATCACATTTTGAAAAATGTTAACGGTTAGCGACTAACAATGAAATCATGATCCCACCCTAAATTCAAATTGCCATCAAAAGTCACGCCTCTTTCAAAACACAAGGAACACGCATGGATCAAACGGTCACATATCATGTCTCATTCACCAGTGAGAAAACTTTGCAGTACAAAATTAATAACCTCACCAAAATAACCAACATAAACAACTAATCCGTTTGCTAATCCGTAAACGAACACAAATTTCATAAGCAACACAGTGTTTCATCAAAGTAGAATATCTGAATCCATCTAAATACAAACATATCGCGTAGCTACCTTACCAAAATAAACAACCCTTTCAGACCCTTTGCCTCCTGCAGCTGTTTGCATCTCGTGGTAAAGCAGTAAAGTTACCGATGTTCATTTGGGGTTTTGCTCTTTGCTGATCCAGGCAGTTTTTTCTGTTATGGTTATAAAAGATGTCTTTCGTTTTGTGGCTCCTGTGCAGGTTGTCAAATCATCAGGAAAGCTTGCCATTCTCCCTCTGTCCCTCTGTTTACAGACGGGATTTGAGGGCATGTGAGGGCACCAATGACATATGGTGTCTGCGTGAACAAGCTGCGCGGTGGCATTCAAATTATGCTTACAGATGAGGGACAAAATAGGCAACGTCTGTTCGGACTGAGATCAGCCGATCCGGAAAGGAAAGTTCAAAGGAAAACATAATGTAGACCGGTTAATTCATTAATATTAGCATTGCATTGTTTTATAAGTCTTAATATTTATTGCCATACGCCATTTTTGGCTTTTGGGCGCACGTAAACTTTTAGTAAGGATCCTATGCACATATAAATGAGACCCCTGGACTGCTTATTAGTTGATGTTTATGATAGTTCTTAATGTTTTAAATTAAAAAGCACATAATTATCTTATCACGTCTCCCTCTGGTGCATAAGAAGCAACAATATAATATTTTGCATAAAAACAAAAAAATAATTGGTTTATATATTTTTCATAATTTGTACTTGTTTTCAAATAACTCATAATGTGTTGAATGAGAAAGAAACTGCTGAAAGGATGAAGTGCCAGATTCACCTGATGAGCGTGTTGTGTTACCATAGAAACTCCAACATTATAATAGTCAATTAAAAATAGTTGTTAAAAAAAACTCACACCAGGGGTACAGTTGGGACATTTTCACAATGTTAAAAACACAAATTCTTGGTCTATTTTATGTACAAACACTCGACTGACTTACTGTACATGTACTGTATGCCTCTGTGCTTTTATAGTTGCACATTGAGACCCGTCAACTTCGAGCAACAATACGACATAATTAAATATATACTATATATCTGGCAACTTCTTTATTTTTTCCTCCCACTGGGATAGCCATGGCAGGTGTAGTAGACATAACATAACTGTTTTCAATCATGTTTTGTGCGTGCTCCCACAACATTGTTTTCTAACAGACGGCTATCGATGTGAGACATGTGAGACATATTTTTTTCTTTTGAATTGTTTTATTATTTTCCATCATGATATTTAAAAAGCCTGGAGCTGATAAACACAACACAAAAAGCAAACTGAGACATAGAGACAGAGCGCCGTTATGCAAATTTGAAAACCACGCCCACCGGGGGGGAAATCAATCCAACCGTCTCCATTGAGTTTGTATTGCGAGAAGCCGCCTCCTTGTCATTTCTGGCTTATAACAAAAAACTGAATAATGCCTAAAAGCTGCTGTGTGACGATATGTGCAGCTAGCAAGCCAAAGAACCCAGAAATAAGTTTTTATAAGCTGTCGAGCCGTAAAACCCAGCCTTTAAGGAGAATAAAGTGGATCGCCGACTACGTTTCCCCCTAGTGGACGCAGTTCTACTAATAGAAGTACTATGAAAAGTTGCCTGTATCCATTTTTGTGTCTTTAAACGCTCGTTTTTTGGGGTCGACAGCTTATAAAAACTTATTTACAGAATAAACTTAAAAACAGAATAATACCTAAAAGCTGCTGTGTGATAAGGTGTACATCTAACATGCCAAAAAAATAAATAAATAATTTTTTATAAGCTGTCGACTTCAAAAAACGAGCGTTTAGACACAGAAATGGAAACAGGCAACTTTTTATAGTACTCCTATTAGTAAAACTGCGTCCAATAGGGGGAAACGTAATCGGCGATCCACTTTATTCTCCTTAAAGACTGGGTTTTACGGCTCGACAGCTTATAAAAACTTATTTCTGTGTTCTTTGGCTTGTTAGCTGTACATATTGTCCCAAAGCAGCTTTTAGGCATTATTCAGTTTTTTGTTATAAGCCAGAAATGACAAGGAGGCGGCCTTTTGCAATACAAAGTCAATGGAGACTGTTGGATTGCTTTCCCCCCCGGTGGGCGTGGTTTTCAGGTTGTGACGCGCTGCGCTCTGTCTCTATGCGCTGTCAGAGACTAGTGCCACCTGACAGTTCAGCACCTTTAATGTTTTATTTATTTAGGAAATTGTCATTCAGCATGGTCACAGAATGGTTTTTTGAGAAGTCTATGGATTTAAGAAGCATTAGTGGACACAACCAAGGCTGAAAATTAAACATGACATTCTGCTGAAGGAAAATGTCTTTCAGATAAGATCAGAGATTATACAGCTGGCATCTCAGAGCGAGAAAATCTGACAGGATGTATTTAGCAAAAGACTTAATTTTACTTTCTCATCTCTCTCTCTCTCTCTCTCTCTCTCTCTCTCTCTCTCTCTCTCTCACTTTGTGTATGATTTAAAATGCTGTATTAATCTCTCCGTCCATCTGTAATACTTTCCACTGTAATGACAGATGGAAAGGAACTTTTAATAGTGAAGCTGGTGTTTTCAACTCACGTCGTCCAGTGGTCTGGATTTGTTTTGGCCCGACAGAGAACAGAGTTCCAGTACAGTCCAACACTTCATGAAGGTTCAGAGAGTGACATTTAGATGTCAATTTGATGTGCTTATGTTGTAACATACTCATTTCAAGAAATGAATCACCTCAAAACAGTGAATTGTTCCACCATGAAAAAAGGCCACAAGCATTTCTCAGGTCTTCTTTCAGCTACTTATGCTTGTGTGATGAAAATCCCCTCAATCCAACAGTCCTTTTGAGGCTTGTTAGCGCGCGTCTATTGATTTCTTCGCCTTTGCCAAATCTTCTTTCACGATAATGGTTTCAAGTGTCGAGTGTCATAAGTACGGCTCGCTAAACAAGCTGGCGCTATTTCTGCAAAGCGGTTTCGACAAGCAGCTTGACAGTAAAGTTTAACAAACATGATGTGTCTTGTGGCACCATGGTCTTATTAATTTACCTAATTATTATAATTGAGGTTAAATGGCTGTAATAGAGTTATGAAAGTAATTTGCATTTCAGTACCAATCAAACACATTAAGCAACAAAAAGGACATGTTGATGCTTTACTTTTAAATCATACAAATAAGATAAAATGCAGCAGATATTTTAGATTTGAACATTAATATTTACAGCTCCCATTCTTTTAGCTCTAAAATGATTTTGCAGAAATATCGTTTCTAGCTGTTTGTTTGCAGTTTATATGCATGGAGCTGACATTTGTATACACTTTGGGTCAAAAGGAACAAACTCAACCTGTTTGGTTAAATTAAACTAGAAAATAATTTGAAATGACCCAACCCAGCATTTTGGATTGAAACAACTCAAATTGAATTCAATCTGAGTACTGGGCATAGCTTAATCTAAATTAATCTCATATAAAATAAAAGTATTTTTTGCATAACATATGAGTTTGTGCTGTGTGTAATTATTATGTATATATAATGCACACACATTCATGTTTGTATTTAAGAAACATTTATACATGTATATATAATTATTTATATTTTTATATATTCTATATTCTATATAAATAAAAAAATGATATATAAATAAAACATTTCTTAAATGTATATATATATATATATATATGTACGTGTGTTTGTTTAAATAATATTTACACACAGCCCAAACTCATATATTATGCAAAAATTACTTTTATTAATCTAGATTAATCTATGCCCAGCCCTAATTAAAACCCAACGGGTCAGGTTTGTCCCGTTTTGACCCAACACTGGGTTGAAAAATCCACATTTTTAGAAAGCAGTTAACTTAACCAGCAGGGGTTAACTGGAACTACAGGGAGTGCAGAATTATTGGGCAGGTTGTATTTTTGGGGAGTGCTTTTGTTGTTGTACAGCTGCAGTGCTCTTGGTCAATTCAGGGTGTTGACAGACCCTCAAACCTGAACATTTGGGTGGTGGGGGTGAAATTTTGGCTTTATTGGGAGAATGTTTCTATGTACATCATTATAAGGCAACTATTAGTGTGCAGAATTATTAGGCAACCAAATGAAAAACAAAGATTCCACCATCTCACTTGTTTTTTTTTTCAACTGTTAAAGTGAGAATAATAAACAAACTCTACATTTACAAAAAAATTAATAAAACAATAAAAAAAAATATATATATATATAGACTCAGTGACCAATATAGCCACCCTTCTTTTCGATAACAGTCACAAGACTTCCATTCACGGATTCAGTCAGTTTCTTGATCTGGTCTGAAACAACATTTTGTGCAGACGCAACCACAGCCTCCCAGACACCGCCCAGAGAGGTGCACGGCCCACCTTCACTGCAAATGTCCTGTTTAAGAAGGGATCAAAAGGTCTCAATAGGGTTTAACTCAGGTGAAGAAGGGGGCCATGGCATTAGTTTTTCATCTCTAAGGCCTTTACTGGCCAGCCATGCAGTGGAGTACTTTGATGCATGTGATGGAGCGTTGTCTTGCAAAATAATCAGTTTTCTTGAAAGATGAACTTTTTCCTGTACCACTGCTTGAAGAAAGTGTCTTATACATTACAGGCAGGCAGGCACAGACAGGTATTATTAAACATGAGCTTGTTGGACCTTTTTGGGTTGAAAATGGAAATAAAAAACAACTCTCAGACCTACTGCCAATTTTTAGAAGACACTTTCTTCAAGCAGTGGTACAGGAAAAAATCTACATCTTTCAATAAGACTTTTTTATGCAAGACAACGCTCCATCACATGCATCAAAGTACTCCACTGCATGACTGGCCAGTAAAGGCCTTAAAGATGAAAAACTAATGACATGGCCCCCTTCTTCACCTGACTTAAACCCTATTGAGAACTTTTGATCCCTTCTTAAGCAGGACATTTACAGTGAAGGTAAACAGTACACCTCTCTGAACAGTGTCTGGGAGGCTGTGGTTGCGTCTGCACAAAATGTTGGTTCAGATCAGATCAAGAAACTGACTGAATCCGTGAATGGAAGTCTTGTGACTGTTATCGAAAAGAAGGGTGGCTATATTGGTCACTGAGTCTATATATATATTTATTACACGGCTCTCTGGAATGCTTGATTCTGATTGGTCAGTTGAGACATTTGCAGGTTCGTTCTTTTCGAATAATAACCGCTCCAAAATAATAACGCATAGCCGGCACTACTTGCACGAGTAATATCGCTCCGCGCCAATAAAGATCAATAAAGATTACTGTCTGTGTGGCGCCATCTTGTGACAAACACTCGACAACCACGACAAGACACAGAGAGCTTACTGAGACTGAACTTGACAAAATAGAGCATGACTACGAAGCCATCACACACAAAAATACAGAATGGGGATTAAAACTTCTCAAAGAGAAAAAATGGAGACAAGTATGAAGCAGAGGATCTTTATAAGGTATTACGATCATTTTATGCATCTGTGCAAAGTTTCGCGGAAGGATAAAAATGTTAATTTAAAACAAATATGCCAATAAAATGTTTCAAATTCATATTCATGTCCAGTTTTTTTTCTTATGTGGCAAGTAGCCGTGTAATAAGCGGGATAATGTAGAGGCAGCCGGTGGTTGTTGGGAGATAGGCCCCTTCAGTGTGATACGAGACCCTCCGCTTTGCGTCGGGTCCTGATCACACTGTCGGGGCTTATTTCCCAGTGACTACCGGCTGCCTCTACATTATCCCTTACATATATATATATATATATATATATATATATATATATATATATATATATATACATATATATATATATATATATATATATATATATATACACAGTATATATATATATATATATATATATATATATATATATATATATATATATATATAGTTTTTTTTTGTAAATGTAGAGTTTGTTTATTATTCTCACTTTAACAGGTGAAAAAAAAATAAGTGAGATGGTAAAATCTTTGTTTTTCATTTAGATGCCTAATAATTCTGCACACTAATAGTTATCTTATAATGATGTACATAGAAATATTCTCTTAAGAAAGCCAAAATTTCACTTTTACTACTTAAATGTTCAGGTTTGAGGGTTTGTTAACATTTTGAATTGACCAAAAGCACTGTAGTTGTACAATAACAAAAGTAATCCTCAAAAATACAACTTGCCTAATAATTCTGCGCTCCCTGTAATGCAACCAGCCAAACCTTGACTGCTTTATTTACTTTAGATGTCAATTTCAAACCGGTTCTTGAATTAAAAGGGAACTTTTTATGAAAAATCAATTTATTTTATTTTATTTGTAATTGTCTACACCCAAACTGGCTCTTCATGATGCATTGTGCAAGGTTTGACCGTTGAATGTTTCAAACGGAGAACTTGAAACATAACACGCAGAGACTTAAACCCCATTCACACAGACCTTTGGTCCCAGAAAATACCCATACAATTGCTAGACAGACTACTGTGTAAACGCAAACACGTCCCGTTAATGCTCTGGGATTGCTCCGGAAAGAGGGCCTAGTAACATACACGGAAAACCCTCTGTGTGAACAAGAAGCAGTTATCAGGAAATGATAAATTAGATGCAAAAACAATGATGCGTGTGTCATGGCAACATGAAGTTGGTTCAACTCTTTACTTTAAAATGAGGGATTTACAACATTCACAATGAGAAATGTCAGCAAACTGTACTGAAGCAGATATCAGGTAAGTTAGCTCGTCACTTACTGCGCTGAAGCGGAGATCATTCAGCATCATAAAAGAATATCGCGTCACATGCTCATTTGAGCTTATAATAAACAAAAATGCCAGAGCGTCATCCCAACAAGATATATCGTTCAGCTCCTCTAAACGGGGGTTTTAAATGCATATTAACAATCATGATGAGACATGTCTGAAAACTGTATTAAAGCAGAGATCAGGGAGCTCGTCAAATATCCACTCTGAAGCTGAGATCATTCACCAGCATAGAACGGCACGTCACACGCTCCTTTATATAATCTTAACATAAACAAAAATGCACGCGAGTGGTTTCTGGAGAGAGAAATAATAAATAATATGCACATTTTAGACACTAGAAGATAGGACTTTAAACAGGTCATGTGTCTTTCCGGGACCTTGCAGATGCCGGCAAATCATTGGCAGTGTGAATGAATAAAAAATCAAACGATCCCGGAAAAATCCAGGATGCATTTTCTGTGTATTTTCCGAAATTGAATGCTATTATACATTTTTGTGTGAGGGCTCCAAATAATCAACACTGGTAGGAATCTGAATAATTTCCACTACTGCAAAATTTTATTTGAGTTTGGAACAACATAAGGGTTCATAATGAAACAATTTTTAATTTTGGTTTAACTTTTTTAATGTCGTTTTCTTGGCATTGAGCCATTAGGATTTGCTGTGTTACGCTCTTTATTTGTATTGAGCACACAGAACAGAGGCTCATGAAATCCTGTTTGTAAAATGCACTGTAGCACTCTTTCCTGTCTCTAATAAGAAGTGGTCTGTCTTTACAGCTGTGCCGTTCCATTAGGCCTTCTACTTAGAAACCACAGTTGGGCACGGGCAGAAATAAGCTTTCTTAAATTCTTTGATATTTACACTCTCCTTAGTTTCACCATCTCAAAACAGCATAATTTTCCCTTGCTGCCACCGTCCATGTGGTAAATTTGACAACCTCCTCTTCATATTCTGGAGTCCGATGACAGCTATGATTGCCCACGGGTTGAAATTGCAAAAAACAATCCCACAGGTGCTGGTTTAAAGACAGCCAGACTGTTAAAGAAACACAATGAATAAGCATTCAAACATGCTTTCTGGTTAGGTTTTTGGGGTTTATTCTGCTATGAGTCGTTTTGTTTATATATTCTCAAGCATTTATTACTTGTGCATCTAAATAATTAGTAAAATCACTTTTTTTCACAAAATACTTAAGATGTCCATTAACAAACATGCATTTATAACTATTTAGTATTCATTTACGTTAAAAAAAAGTTCATTTGGTGAACTTGTTGAATCGTGGCTAAATTTAAACTACCTTGGTTCAATTTACATTTGAACAGTTTGGTTCCAAAACTATATAACTAAAAAAAATCACATTTTTTGATTCTGCATAATATAAATCAAACTGCAGCTAAGTAGCACAATAAAACACAATAAATCATGATAACATAGTAATAAACATGTTTTGACAAATATTTTAAAAAGTTGTCATTTTGCATACAGTTGCAAAGCAGCCAATATACAGAATGCATGATATTTTTACTATACATAAAATAACAAATTATAACATGTACATAAGAAATACTAACTGAAAATAACTTGTTGTTTGTGTATAATCAGACCAGTGCATATACACTTAATTTGATCTATTTATCAGACATTTTAATCCAAAGCAACTTACAAATGAGAGGACATTTAACATTTAGTTTTTTGAGCTAACAATGCAGTCTAGAACACCATTTTACTAGTAGGACAAGTTGAAGCTTGAGAGAGACGCAAGAGAGAGTGGCAACACTGTTATCGGAGCTCCGTCGAGTTCATCATCCAAATCCTATTTTCTTACTATCTTGTTACTATCTATATAATATAACTTACTAGTTCATCTTAGGAATACTTTAGCGTGACGATTATTCAACAGTATTTATAACTAAATCGATTTATCACTGGTAAACACTTAGTGTTAGCATATAGCCCGCTAGCATTAACAAACGTGCCGGCTGAAGTTTGTTTACCGTTTCCTCACTGTTTGTTTACTGTAAATCTGCCTTCCTTTTCGGTCTAATGGCGGACTCATCCGATGTATGCTTTTCAGACCTTTCCTCACCAGAGCGGGAAGCTGTGGAGGAGTTGTGGCCCGGCATTCGCAACAGACGGTACAGCGTGCCTCACATCACCCTGGCTCCAGACACCCGGAGACGACCGAGGCAGCCAGGGAGCGAGCACCGGTCTCGATGCAGCTTCACGGACCGCGTTCAGGCGAACAGAGACGCCATCGCCCAAAATGAAAACGGTAAGACTCCGCTTGTCATTGTAACCTGCACTGTTTGCCACATGTACAGTTTAGCTTCTTCCGTCAGCACAGAGGGTTTTACATGTGTTAAGTGTATTGAAGTAGTAAGGCTGACGGATAAGGTTGCAGAACTAGAAGCGCACATCCGAACGCTCGTTGAGGACAGTAAGACCGCTAATGCTAATGTTAATGTTTCAAACACTGTTTCGGGTGCGCCTACGGTAACGCGTAGTACACATAGCTCGGTTCCGGCAACTGAGTTAACACGGCCGACTAACTGGGTGACTGTCAGGTGGCGTAGTCATATTCGATGCCCATCGAAGTCCCCCCTAGTAATTTCTAACAGATTCGAAATTCTAAACAATACACCGGCTGAGACATCTGTTAAAGGTGCCCTTGTTATTGGAGACTCGATACTTAAGAACGTGAACATTGAGGCACCAGCCACCATAGTTGACTGTATACCGGGAGCCAGATCGTCAGACATTAGATCCAAACTTAAAGTACTGGCTAATGCTAAGCGTAAGTTTTCTAAAATTGTTATTCATGCCGGCGCAAATGACACCAGACTCCGCCAGTCAGAGATCACCAAAGATACTATTAAAGAGGTGTGTGAAATTGCAAAAACAATGTCAGATAATGTAATTTGCTCTGGTCCCCTCCCCGCCTACCGGGGTGATGAAACTTATAGCAGATTAGTGTCTCTTCACCACTGGATGTCAAAATGGTGCCCTCAGCATAACGTAGGGTTTATAGATAATTGGAAACTATTCAGGGGGAGACCTGACCTGCTAAAGAGAGATGGCCTTCATCCGTCATCGGAAGGAAATGCTATACTCTCTAGAAATCTGACCAATACTCTAAATTCTAATACAGTCTGACTAGCCAGGGCCCAGGTCAGGAAGCAGATAGATCGGCCTACCCGTCCATCTGTTAGTTGCTCTGACATGTCAAGATCACATATATCCCAGAACTTAGAGTCTATCTTACCAGAGTATCAACACATTTCAACTGTGTGCGTTCCTCGAACAAACGAATACAGAGCACCGTTTACCTCGTCTCGTACAAATCTTACTGACATAAAATTAGAAAACAATACGTTTACAGATGAACCTCGAATGTTAAAATTCGGCCTTCTTAACATTAGATCGCTTACCAATAAAGAACCCATTGTTAATGAAATAATTACTGACCAAAACTTAGATGCACTCTCTTTAACAGAAACCTGGCTTAAAGCAGATGATTACATTAGTTTAAACGAATCCACCCCACAAGACTACTATTATAAACATGAACCGCGTTTAAAGGGGAGAGGGGGTGGTGTAGCTACAATTTACAAAAAATTTTTTAAAGTAAACCATAAATCCGAACTAAAATTTAATTCATTTGAAATAATGGTATTAAATATGGAAATAACTGATCGTAACCATAAACAGCTCTCTTTTGTCCTTGCTACAATCTATAGACCTCCGGGCCATCATGTAGATTTTCTTAAAGAAATATCAAATTTCCTGTCTGACCTCGTAGTCACTGTAGATAAAGCTCTTATCGTTGGTGACTTTAATATACATGTTGATAACCCAACAGATACATTAGGATTAGCATTTATGGATATTCTAAATTCTCTCAATATAAGACAAAACGTGACAGGGCCCACGCATACTCATAGGCACACATTAGACTTAATTCTGTCACTCGGGCTCAATATTAATGAAATCGAGATATCACCTCAGAGCGATGCAGTTTCAGACCATTGCCTTGTCTCATACACGGTACTTCTAGATATGATCACTCGATCCACAATACGCTACCGACTAGCCAGAACAATAATTTCCACCACTAAAGATAACTTTATTAGCACTCTTCCAGACCTGTCCCAAATGAAACATGTAGCAGATAACCCTGAAGATCTAGATATTGTAATAGAAAACCTGAACAGTATTTGTTCTAACACGTTGAATGCCGTAGCTCCAATTCGAAAAAAGAGAAACAAACAAAAAACGCCAGCTCCATGGTACGACCATCATACCGCTGCCCTTAAAAAGGCTGCTAGAAAAATGGAAATAAATTATAGAAGCACAAACTTAGAGGTATGGCGTGCAGCATGGAAAGAGAGTGTTAAACACTACAGACAGGCTATAAAAATCGCCAGATCTACGTATCTCAGCAATCTTATTAAAGAAAATCATAATAACCCACGCTTCCTCTTTAGCACAGTTGCGAAACTGACTAGAAATAAAGAACAAACAGAACCCACTAATAAACTTCCACACAATAGTAACGACTTCATGAACTTCTTTACTAAGAAAATTATGATTATTAGGGAAAACATTGTAGGTACCCAAGCAGCCACCACTCTACCCAGTAATACATTTAACGCTTGCCTACCATACGAACATCTTGAGTCATTTAAACCTACTACAATAGAAGAGCTCTCTAAATTAGTAGCGTCATCCAAATCATCGTCCTGTATATTGGACCCTGTTCCCACAAAATTACTCAAAGAGGTATTCCCTATAGTGTCTAACCCAGTACTAAATGTCTTTAACTCATCATTAGAATTAGGCTACGTACCAACAGCTTTCAAACTAGCAGTTATTAGACCGCTCATTAAAAAACCAAACCTTGACCAGGGAGATCTAAATAACTTTAGACCAATCTCAAATCTCCCTTTTCTTTCCAAAATATTAGAAAAGGTAGTGGCAAGCCAGCTACGCACACTCCCAGCAAATACCAGGGCGTATGAAAAGTTCCAACCAGGATTCAGGCCCCACCATAGCACAGAGACAGCGCTGCTTAGAGTTACAAATGACCTTCTCCTAACATCCGACCGTGGTGAAATATCACTCCTTATATTATTAGACCTTAGTGCAGCCTTTGACACAATAGATCACACAATCTTACTTAATAGGCTAGAAAACTATGTTGGCATCAGTGGTCAGGCGCTAGCTTGGTTCAGATCGTATCTAACCAATCGCTATCACTTTGTTTATGTAAATGAGGAGGAGTCACATCACTCCCTGGTTAAATACGGCGTACCGCAGGGATCAGTTTTAGGTCCTATCCTGTTCTCGTTATATATGTTACCTCTGGGAGATATTATCAGAAATCATAACATACAGTTTCACTGCTATGCAGATGACACACAGCTTTACATCTCCTCGCATCCTAGCGAAACACAAAATTTTTCAAAGCTATCAGACTGCATCAGCGATATAAGTGACTGGATGTCACATAATTTTCTTATGCTAAACTCCAATAAGACAGAGATACTTGTTATCGAACCGAATCGCTACAAATATAATATGACAGATTACAAGTTGCCCATAGATGGCTGCACTGTGGTGCCAACCTCCACGGTTAAGAATTTAGGTGTGATGTTCGACAGCAGTTTATCCTTCGACAGCCATATCTCCAATGTCTGCCGCACGGCATTCTTCCACCTTAGAAATATCTCAAAAATACGCCATATGTTGTCTGCATCAGATGCAGAGAAGCTTATCCACGCTTTTATGACCTCTAGAATAGACTATTGTAACTCGTTACTCGGAGGATGCCATGCAAAACAGGTCAACAAGCTTCAGCTAGTTCAAAACGCTTCTGCAAGAGTTCTTACTCGAACTAAGAAGTATGACCGCATAAGCCCAATTCTGGCATCTTTACACTGGCTACCAGTTAAATATCGTATACAATTTAAAATATTACTAATCACCTACAAAGCCTTAAATGGCCTAGCACCCTCATATCTTAGAGAATTATTATCAGAATACAATCCATCACGTGCATTGCGGTCACAAAATTCTGGCCTCTTAATTATCCCTAAAATATCAAAAATGTCTAAAGGTGGCAGATCCTTTTCCTACTTAGCCCCTAAGCTATGGAATGATTTACCAACCGACGTCCGAAAATCAGAGACAGTAGATAACTTTAAATCTAGACTTAAAACTTTTCTCTTTAACAAGGCTTTCAAATAGTTGTTTTAACAATGGTACTTATCTCCTAATAGCTAGCTTGTACAACCTAATAAATAAATAAATTGATGAATAAATTAAAACCTTTTTTTCGTCAACACTTCAAGCATGGTAAATCTCATTAATACTCTTTAGTAATATGCTGAAACTTTGAATTGGTTTTCGATTGAGTCTTAACTGCCAAATATGGCCGGCTTGCAATTTTGGCCTTTTCCCATGACCTTAAAATAGTATGTCATACAGAACCGTTTGCCACTGTATGTTAGTATTAACAACGGCAGTGGGGCCTCTGGCCTTAGTCAAACGAGTTCTGTTTCCGTTTCTAAAATCATCAACTATATGTAATACACTTAACCAGCAATAGTTAGCCTGTCCGGAACCGAGCTGACTAAAACCACATTACTGTGTGACACTTGTTTTCTATGTGAACGGCCCCTACGCTAATAAGATTTTGTTTCTCTCTCCCTGTCTCGTCCTTGATCCCGAGGACGAGACAAACAGATCCAGTTCCGGTACATGTGAAAGTCGGCACACAACTGATCTACTAGCTGTTCTTCAACGTGATGTCCAGCTGATGCCTGACCAAAGACCACCGACAGAACCCGTTTAATCTCCGCTTAATCTCCGCTCAATCTCCTTCCGTTTCAATGTGTATATATATATATATATATATATATATATATATATATATATAACTCCCAAGGGTTTTTTACTCCTATGACTTTTTTTAATACCCCGGCTAAAATTCCGGGGTTTTTTTCTCCTAGGGGGTTTTTCAACCCGGGGAGGCAGCCTTTTTGGGCTTAACTTCTATACGGTACATTAGTAATACGTTTGTTTATAATGTTGATTTATAGCCGTAGCAAATTTAACTGCTTGTGCTACCGTTTATTATGTTGTGTTATCTGTCGATTTTCTGTGCTTTTCACTGCATCTATTATGTAAAGCTGCTTTGATACAATTACCAAATTGTGAAAAGCGCTATATAAATAAAATTGAATTGAATTGAATTGAAAAGCTAGAAAGATTAACAGCACTTGTTATAAACAGATATGTACTCAGTGCTAGAAGTTTTTGCGACCCTGGACTACAAAACCAGTCATAAGGGAAAAAATTTATTTTAGTTTTTTTTTTACCATTAATGTATGGTTTGTTAGGATAGGACAATATTTGGTCAATATACATACAACTATTTGAAAATTTGGAATCTAAGGGTGCAAAACATCAAAATATTGAGACAATTCCCTTTAAGCCTTGTTTATACTCGCCGCGTCCACGCGGGCGCATGGCAAAAATGACGTCAATGCGAAGTGGCCGGTCGTGCCCCATTTCGCGTGGAAGTGTGCACAACATTTTTTGTAAATGTACGCGCGGCTCCGGATCCGAAAATGACCGAACTTGAGGCAATTCTGTCCGAGCAGGCAAGCCTGTGACGTATCTCTTTGATCAATCCAAGCAAAACAATGTATATATTTATCTGACACTCTAGAAGTAAAGTATGGACACTTTGCAGTTTAAAACACAAATTCTTTTACATGATTCACAATGTTTGGCTTATATTTGTATTGAATGAACCACTGGACGAGGAATAAAATACAAACCTGTCTGTGCTGTTTGTTTAGTAAAAATGAAATGATAAAGTTTAATAAAGACTTATTTAAAAGATTGTTGTTTTATTCATGTTCTCATATTTATATATCAAGCTCTGATGTTACAAGCACTAGGGTTGGGGTGTTCCAGCAGACAATGACTTCTATTCTCTTTTTTGTGTTTGTTTTTGACTTAATTGCTTGCATCGCCCCCTGGTGGTTCAAAAAATAGTGCAACAGCGAGCGCGTCAACTATAAACGCCTTGTCTGTTTGGTGAGACGTGCGCGTGATCCGTGAAGGCTTGCGTTGTAGACCAAAGCGCGAGTATAAACAAAGCTTTAAAGTTGTCCAAATATAGTACTTAGCAACATATATTACTAAGGATAAATACATTGTTAATATATTTATATATATTTAAAATTAATAAGTTTGACCCATACAATTTATTGCTGGCTATTGTTACAAATATACCTGTGCGACTGAAGCTATGTTGGTGCATGCGGCAAAAATTACGTCAATGCGGAGTGGGTGGTCGTGCGCCTTGGGTGCGCGAGACCCCATGTCGCGTGGAGGTGTGTGTGGCATTTTTTGTAACTGTGTGGGCGCTCTGAATCCGTAAATCACAGAATTCGAGGCAATTCTGTATGAACAGGCAAGCCTGTGACGTATCTCTTTGATCGATCCAAGCAAAACAATGTACTATATGTTTATCTGACACTCTGGGAGTATGGAAGTATGGACACTTTGCAGTTTAAAACACGAATTATTTTACATGATTCAGAATTATTGGCTTATATGTGTATTGAATGAACCACTGGACGAGGAATAAAATACAAACCTTAATATGTCTGTACTGTTTGTTTAGTAAAAACGTTAATGAAATGATAATGTTTAATAAAGACATATTTATTAAGAGAGTGTTGTTTTCATATTTATACATCAAGCTCTGATGTTACAAGCACCAGGGTTGTTCCAGCGGACGACTTCTTCTATCATCTTCTTTGTGTTTGTTTTTGACTTGATTGCTCGTGTCACCCCCTGGCGGTTCAAAAAATAGTGCAACAGCGAGCGTCAACTTTAAACGCCTCATCCGTTTGGTGAGATGCGCATGCAGTCCGCGGAGGCTTGCATTGCGGACCAAAGCGCGAGTATAAACAAAGCTTTATGTTGCCCAGGATCACATTTAAAAGTTACATAAAAGCTATAGTGCAATTCAATATTTTTATGAAGTGTACGTAAGTGATACTTACTGTAAAATGAATTTGCCTTGCTCACCTACCAGTAATACTCATTTGTACTAAACATGCTTTGTTCCAAATGATCTGTTAAAATGATATGAAGAAATGAAGAGCTCCTTCCGTTTGACATTTTCTTGTAAATGAGCCTTTTTTTATCAAGCTCGTATGTTGAGGTTCAGTAATTTGACTTGAATGACAATGAAAAGGTTATTAGTCAGTTATGGAAATTAAGTTCGGGAGGAACATGATCATGAAATCCAACCTATTAGCACGAAGAGGTCTCTATATAGAGCCGTCCCGTGACGGTTTTTTGCAACATCCCTCTTCCACCCCATTGCCTTACCCTCTGCTTCTACATCTATCCCAATTAAAAAGGGGGGAATACTCTGGGTTCGGGCTAATATTCCGAGCTTGGAGCCCTCCCCTTGGACGGCATGCTAAATATGCTTTATCTTATTAACCTATTGATTACATGTTAATGCGAACTTGTGATATTTGTTATTTACACACATTTCACTTTAGTCATTTCATTTTTGCAAAAAAAAAAAAAAAATCCACTAAAATCCCATAAACATTTCAAAATCACTAAAGATGCAACTAGAAATAAATTAAAAGTCTGTAAAATTGAAAAAAAAAACATGAACACATTAGGGGGAGCTGTGAAGCATGTCACTGCCACATTGGGGTTGTATCCAGGTCCAAGTATTCACAAGGGACTTAAGTTTGAATGTGATTCACAGTCGTTTCACATTTGTCTTCAGTGCACTTAGAGGACTTTTCAGAAAAATTGATGTGGCGTTTAACGATTCTGCCAAGAAACCATATTTCTGAATGACTGAGGAAGGGATTAACTGGATTTGAAGCGTAGCTTCAACCCTTGGGAGCGGTTTCCCGGACAGGGATTAGCTTAAGCAAGGACTAGACCTGAGTTTAATTGGGAAATATAACTAGTTACAAACATGCCTTACTAAAAACATTACTTATGTGCAATTTGAGGCAAAACAAAGGGCACTGATGTATTTTAAGATATGTCAGTGCAAGTTGTTTTGAGTTTAGACAGCTCTTACATTTGTTTTAGTCTAGGACTAGTCTAATCCCTGTCCGGGAAACCACCCCTTGAAGTATTTGATGAACATAATACGTGCCAAGAGCAGTCAGCTAATATCTCATTTTTTAAATTATGTGTTGTTTAGTGGCTTTTACACCTGACCTCTTCAGTTTAAAAAATGTCCCTTTGTTAATTTTCTTACACTTGGTTTCAGGACTGCCTTTCACAGCACAACCAGTTTAAAATTCAAAAACCACCGCTGTAAATCATCATCAAGTTTGACTTCAACCATGTCTATTTTTAACATCGATCAAAGGATGTTCAAAACATGAATTTGTTTTTGGCTTTTACGCTTGCATGTCACTCTTTGTCACTCTCGTCTCTGTCCCTGACATATCTAATATTTTTGAATATGCTAAATGCTGTCAGAATCACTTGAGAGGAAGAGCCATATTGAAATGGATGCTGTAAACCAGCCTGACATCTAAAATGAGATGGAGAGAGAGTGTTCGATCATTTTCTCACTCTAAAATAAATTGTCTGGCTGGCTGAAATTAGAGATGGATTAGGTTCTGCTGTTTATGATCTCAACCTTGATTGTTTCCAACTTCTGCATTAGGGTAATATCCATCAAACTGAAGCGCTTGATAGATAATTCTGATATTTTTTGTGCATGCATAGCATGCAGATGAGAAAGTGAGCCGATTTGGGATATCTTAAGAGCATGTGTGCGTGTCTTGCAGGGGTTCAACTTAATGAGCAAAGAGCAAACTGAACAGCTGCTGAAGGTTCATTTCATGTCATATTATAATATATAACTATAGAAGCCCTTTTAATGATCACAGAAGGACTAGTGTAAGCTATATAGCTAGAAGAGTTTAAAGTATTTTATGCAAGATAATTGTGCAAAAAAATATGTGTACTCTGAATAAGTGATTTCCTTTCGATGGGAAAAGCTGCAGTATGAATGGATCAATTAATATGCCATTATGCCCTCTAATATTTAATATGCATATTGAGCACATTTTTCCTCTCTACTTATCTTATTAGGTTCACTACTACTTTTTGCATGTTTCAGACCACAGGTAGGACATACAACCCATTCACACAACTTAACACACAATTTATTATTTGTAATGTACCTGATGAGTCCAGTCGGGCCTCAAACCCGGGTCCTCACGTTGAAAGTCACCTCCACTATCCACTGATCCATCCAGCCGTTGGATGGGAGGAGCTAACAACTTAAGCTATTTGTGTGTTACTGAAGTAGGCGCTGTTTAGCTTGTATTTTACAGTGTTCGTTTTATTATTCCTCCTGTTTTTATTTTATGCAGGGGTACACAGTGCAAATTTAACCCTTTGTGCATTGTTCAAATTTAATACATCCACTAAATTAAACATCTGTAAAAATGTATCAGATTATTTTTTCACTTTTTTTGCATAAATTTGTTAGTCAGTACTGATCAAAACTATCAAATTTTTACAAAATTCCATGATTTTAACTCTTTAATTGCCAAGTTCATAAGTGGATTTGGGGAAAATCTAAATGACAAATTTTCAATACAAAAAGTGATTGTAGACTGGATTTTTTTTAACCTTTTTCGCAGTCTTGGGCATGTCAAATATAAAGTAAAAACATTGGCTTTTGATTATTGTTTTCTTCCTCATTTATTGTTAGTGGCTGTTTTTGCCCCATTGACTTCCATTATAACCACATTTTTTGATTGCATAGCAATGACACCTTGTTATCATGCATTTTTGAATGTTGGTGGTTTTTACTTTTGCAAAGAGGTCAAATTTGTCATTTTTACTGTTGATCACCATGTGGCACCATTAACCCTTTAGTAGACCTGTGCTGTGCAGAGCTTAATTTCTAGCTTGTACATTGAGTAAAATGGGGGTGGTTTCCCGGACAGGGATTATCTTAATCCAGGACTAGGCCTTAGTTTAATTAGGAAATATAACTAGTTTTAACAAACATGCCTTACTAAAAACATTACCTGTATGCATTTTGAGGCAAGACAAAGGGCCCTGATGTATTTTAAGATATGTCAGTGCAAGTTGTTTTCAGTTTGGACAGCTCTTAAAAATGTTTTAGTCTAGGACTAGTCTAATCCCTGTCCGGGAAACCGCCCCATGGAGTATAACTCCATAATAAAAGTATAGTATTGTGTGTGTATTTGTGTGCATACGTGCGTGCGAGTGTGTTTTAAAATCATCCTGATCCAGTAATAGGCTACTTTATGACTTTATGATCTGGTAAATTGACACAATCACATGAATTTTTGCAGTGTTTATCGCATATTAAGACAGAAAAGAGACTGCTTTCATCTCTAATGAATATAACCATATAATAAACATGTTTTCTGCAGGTTGATTTAGCCTAAATATTATAACTAAACTATAGTGCACAATAGTAGGCCAATGTAGTATAGTATGGTTAAAAATAAGTTTGAAAAGTTTAGCATACTATAGTATAAAGCATATAGTGGGGATTGTCAGTGGAATGTACACACTCAGAAACCTAGTGACAGCTTTTCTTCTGAGACTGCAGTTTACTAAAATATTTTTTCGCATGGTTTATTATATTTTGATTATAGTGAGACAATGATACATTTGTGGTTAATATGGTTTAACTACAAAACCCTGGGTATTCATAATCTGACATTTCACACTGTGCATTCCTAAACCCTACCCCTACGATCACTAACCATGGTTTTACTACAGTTAAAACCAAAAAACCATGGTTCCTGTATTAAAACCATGGTTCTCTCTAAACCCCACTTTTAACCTAGGTTAAGGAGCATTTCACACTTGTAATTTAGAAGCAGGGTTATCCCTGAAATTAACCCAGGGTTATGAAACACTCCTCGGAAGCACGGTTAGCCCTGTTTTTGTGGGATTAACCCCGCATTGCGGTGCCAAATGCATGCAGTTTGAAACTAGGCAGGGTTATAATGTTATGACCCTAATAATTTTTAAACAATATATTTACAGACCTTTATAGGCTATGTTGTTTTAGAAATCTAGACATAAAACATATTGATATCATATGGTTGGAGCATACAGTATCGTGTAAAAATCCATCTTATATGGTTGTAAAATACAAACCCATATAAGAATTCATACATATACATATTTTAAATATATGTATTTAAATACATTTTAATATGAGTATTCCATATAGGTTTAAAACATATATCTTCATATATCAAGAGTATCTATATATGTTATATTATTATATGTATTTATATAAATTTTAATATGAGTATTTCATATAGGTTTAAAACATATCTCATATATCAAGAGTATTTATATATGTGATATTCATATATGTATTTATATACATTTTAATATGAGTATTTCATATAGGTTTAAAACATATATCTTCATATATCAAGAGGATCTATATATGTGATATTAATATATGTATTTATATACATTTTAATATGAGTTTTTCATATATGTTTTAAACCTATATATTCATATATCCAGAGAATCTATATATGTGATATTAATATATTGCATATATATGTAACATATATGCCAAGATCGGTTTTGATATAGGGACATATATGTCATATATTACATTTCCGTATGGGTATGTTTTAAATGCTCCAGAAAACACAACAATCCTGTTTTTCTGTATATAAGTGTTCAGATGCAAAACCCTCTAAGTGCATCTGATGTTTGTTTGTAAATGGGCATTTGTTTTATCAGACTCTTACTATGTTTAGATTCAGTAATTTCAGTAATAACTAAATGAAAAGGTTATTAGTCAGTAATTGAATTTTTTTACAAAGTCATTTTATTGATATTTAACAAATCTGACGGTCCTTCGCTGCAAAACCCTCTAAGTGCATACAGACTTTTTTTGGCAAAAACATCCACTTCTAAAATCCACTTTTCTGGGCAAGACATGTTAAACTCAGCAAATATGCAACTAGAAACATTGCGAATGATGAAAGTCAGAATTCAAAATGTAAAAATGAGAAAACTGAACCACACTTTAGGGAGCACTGTGATGCATGTGCTTGCCACATCCGGGCTGTATCCAGGCCCAAGTACTCACAAGGGACCCAAGTTAAAATGTAATCCAGTCGTTTCCCAATCCAACTCATTTCTCTCCTGTCACTCTTATTGTCCTTCATGAATAAAAGTAAAAACATTTGATCAATATTTTAATATATTCTGTGAAACTTTGGTTGCAATGCGTCTCTCAAACTGATAAGCCTCAGAAAATAAACAATTAACATTGACAGGTTTGTTTATTGTGAATGAAGTCTTTTATTAAATACAAAAGCAAATCAAAATTTTTGATGCTCTAAGGGCTCTATCTTACACCCGGCGCAATGCACCCCTCTTTTGCTAGTTTCCACCCTGCGCAATTATAATTTTCACGTTTAGCGCCACGTTGTTTAAATAGCAAATGCATTTGCGCCCACTTTTGCGTCCATGGGCGTTCTGGTCTGAAAACGAGGTGTTCAGGCGCATTGTTGGTGCGTTGCTATTTTGAGGCAACTAAAATAGACTGCGCCATTGACCAACAAAAACCTGCTCTAAAGTCTAAAGTCAATGGTACTATAAACGAAATGCCTATAAACGAGACGACAACGCGGGTTTGCTTTATCACATAGTACATGAATGCGCAGCAGCACAAAAACGCTTTTAAATATAAAAGATTAAAGGATTGAATGTAAAAGATTATTACTGAGTCTCTTGGACATAAATGAGGAACGATTATGAGACGTTAGAAGGCGTAAAGAGCTGCTTCACCTGCAGCCTGGTAAGTAAATAAATGCTTTGCTTTAAACAAATGGATCTGTTTTTAAATTGTTGTTTTTTTTAAAAGCTACCTCAATTATTGTATATGATGACTCTGTACCTGTGGATATGGTCTTGGAATGCGTCTTTTGCAGCGATTTTTGTGTGAGGATATCAGTGAACATCCCTGACCACTCGGCGAGTTTCACATCTTTGTAAATGAAAGTTTAATGCATTTTAGGAAGGATTGTTCCAGTGCACCTATACACACATTCTAGAGGTGGGAGATGAAACAACAAATACCCGAAAATTCTCGGGGCAGCCGCGGATATGTTGAAATTTCAGTCAAAATCGTTGTATTTCATCATAAACAATATGAAAACAGGGCTTTAAGTGTAAAATACCGAACTTGTCCTTTAAATTAGCAAAAGTGGCATCGGACACACCCATTTAGACGTTGCGCTGTGCGCTTTAGACAATAGATCTAGATCGTTAGATCGTTAAAATAGGGCCCTTAAACTCTAAAGTCATATAAGTTAATGGTTGATCCCAAACACTGGGATATTGGATGTCTTGATGTAACATTCTCTAAACATTTCTGCTGTCCTTACACTATAAATACATCCAAATCATACAATGATACTATGTGTGCTGCTCCAGCTTGAATAACTTGTACTATTGAAGGAGTTCACCTGAGTATTACAGCGCTAACATTTTAAGTATTTCCAACAGTCGCCATTTATTGCAGGTCCTCACAGCTGTCTGGCTCTAAAATGGAAGTTTTGGTGTTGATTGTTATATGAGGCTTTTTGATGGTTTGTGACTAAGGCTATTTCACTCTTATATACTAGGATACCAGCTGCAACTCTTTTCCCATAACGCACAGTAGTTAACATTTATCACAAGCCTTTATTGGTAAGAAACCTTTTTATGTGCTAAGGGGTTTTGCACACCAAAACTTTTAAACTTTTTATGCCAGCTGTTTTTTCAGCCGAGTGCTCTTTTGCTGTGATACTTGAGCTGTAAGCCAGTTGGTTGTTGTGATATTTGTCCCGCCCCTCCTCAACTGTGATTGGATGGCTGTGTGAGAACTGACTTGGTATCTTTTTCAACTTTTGACTCTCAGGGCAGAGCGCGGAAAAACCGCAGAGCGCCGGCTTATTTGAAAAACGCAGAGTTTCAATTAAAATCAATTAAAAACATGCGCCGGCCGTGGGTGTAAAAGCTTTGGTGTGCACGCCAAATCTTATTGTACTATACTTATATTATGACATTTTTATGTTATACTTCCCCTCCAATTACAAAGGCGAATTTGGTTGTAAAAGCACATCTCAAATTATTAAAATATTACTGATTTGATACCAAATCGATCAGAGACCCCATTGATTCCCATACTATTTGTTGTTCCTACTATGGAAGTCTGTAACATTCTTCAAATATCTTTCTTTGTGTTCATCAGAACAAAGAAATGTATACAGGTTTGTAACAACAGGAGAGTGATTAAATAATGACAGACTTTGGAGAAATATCTCTTTAACATGGGTCTGTTTCTTTAGCTGCCAAGTATGCTTAAATGGGACATTTCACAAGACTTTTTTAAGATGTCATATACATCTTTGGTGTCTCCAGAGTACATATGTGAAGTTCTAGCTCAAAATACCATATAGATAATTTATTATAGCATGTTAAAATTGCCGCTTTTTAGGTGTGAGCAAAAATGTGCCATTTTGGGTGTGTCATTTAACATGCAAATGAGGTGATCTCTGCACTAAATGGCAGTGGCATGGTTGGATAGTGCAGATTAAGGGGCAGTATTATCCCCTTCTGACATCACAAGGGGAGCCCAATTTCAATTACCAATTTTTTCACATGCTTGCACAGAATGGTTTAACAAAACTAAGTTACTGAGTTGATCTTTTTCATGTTTTCTAGGTTGATAAAAGCACTGGGGACCCAATTATAGCACTTAAACATAGAAAAAGTCAGATTTTCATGATATTTCCCATTTAAAGTAAAAGTGGGACCAAACAGGTTAAAACTATTTCATCAAAATACACTATCTAATCACAGCACTCATCTACTGTGCAAACTTTGATTATTCTTCATGGATTTTGAAGATTCAATTTTCAATTCAGTCACAAGTTTTTATTATTTAACAAGATTGTCCCAATTGACCCAACATCATAGCAATGATTCAAATCTTGTTATGACTCTAGAGGCGACAGTGTAGGCGTCACCAATTAATCTTAACAGAGATAACCGATAAATATGATAACATTAGCCAGTGGGAGAAAAGTATTGGATGTCCAAAATAGTTTTCAAATCTTCAAATCTTATTTTCACAAAATGGAATGATCACAAGTCAACTTTGATAAGCCTCATATCTTTAACTGATACAGTAGCCTATGTGATTGAAGACATTTTGCGTGTTACATTTGCCCAAGTCTCCTCTAGCTAATGTTGTCAGGCCACAGTGACCCCACCACAGTCCTATGATTGAAGTTGTTTAAAAACCCAGCCTACCTAGACAGCATTTTAATGCACCGTAGTCGTGCTCCCAATATTTTTCTAGTTCCTGGAACACGGCTTTATTCAAAGGACCGTCATTAATAATTACACTGGATGTCATTGATATAACTGTAAAACATATCATGTATGTGTCACAAGACTTGACTTTATTTAATATGACATAGAGTAATCTTACGCTTCTTGCAGGTGCTGATCCTCAAATCATCAGGGTTTTAAGGATGAAGGCTGATTTGCAGTGTGAGCAGGTACTAAATCAGGAAACATGGCCCATATACATTTAAAGTACCTTAAATTATTCTCCAC
This sequence comes from Misgurnus anguillicaudatus, assembly GCF_027580225.2. Classification (NCBI taxonomy): domain Eukaryota; kingdom Metazoa; phylum Chordata; class Actinopteri; order Cypriniformes; family Cobitidae; genus Misgurnus; species Misgurnus anguillicaudatus. The sequence continues at coordinate 13,525,039 of NC_073360.2, read as the reverse complement.
CTGTCTGGCTTTCCTCTTCTGTTTGAAGTAGAAAGAGCAAAGATGAGAGCATTTCTAAATCAACATTACAGCCACGCTTCAATGTGAATGATATGTCAAATACCAGCTGTTTTTTCTCAGGAATTTTGTTTTGGAGTAATATAAAGTTCATATTAAAAACAAATTTAAAAAAATATTTTTTGGTTTTATCTAAAGCAAATTAAATACATTCAGGGTTAAAAATTATGTCATCAATAAGTTATGATAACATGTTTTTTTTTTGTTTTTTTTCTTTACTTTAACTTAATAAGTTAAGCAACTCATGTTTTACTTATTTTTTATAAGTAACAGCAACTCACCAGTAGTCAATATAAAAAATTGTATACTGAAATGACATGTGCAGCCACTTTAAATTTTAGACAGCATTTTTTACGTGTGCAATGTATATCTTTCCTGTGAATCGAACCCATGATTTCAGCATTGCTAAAATCACCTAAGTCAATCATGGGTCAGTGACGTGACATTATTTATTTTGTGTTTGTATGGTTCAATTAAATGTAAAAGGGTTAAAATTTCAAAATAAATTTGCAGGTAACTTGCATACATTCTCTTTTTGAGAACAAAGTCTAAAATTTCTGGTTTTATTTAATTTTGGAAGAATATTTGGGGAATAATTGTAAAAATGTCAATGTGGTGTAACCGGTCTGTTTCAGTTGGGGTAACTAGTATTTTTTTATGAAAATGTAAATATATTCATAAAAATTTTAAATAAAATATATAGTGTAATTTTGTGTGATTTTTTTACATACATTTTTACATCATTTGTCAACGATTATGATGAAAACCACAAATGTCCATTTTGCCGATTTTGAGATTTTTAGACGGATTGAATGTCCAGGTTATTTTCCGTATACAGTATGCTTCACATATCTAAATGGCCAATGAAAAGTTGTGAAATCATGTCATCTGATTTTCACGTATATCCATTTGGTGTCAAAGCTGTCAAGCACGCCGCTTATCTCCTGCCCTGTGGAAGCATCTCGCCGATCTCGTGAAGTTTCATCGAAGCTCAGCACTGGATAGCCGAATAAACATAGCCTGGTGAGACAATGACTTTCCTTCATCGAGGTAAACGTTTCCCCCCAGACGCCAGACGTACGTCAAGGAGTGACAAAATTATGGTAGGACTGTGCAAACAAAGTATCTGTCTAGAATTACTATGTGTATTGATTCATTGTCCCTTCATAGTTTGCAAGCGACATTTAATAAATTTATAATTAATATTAAATAAACTAAGCGTATGTTAATGATCGGAAGAACGCGTATCGACCACCGTTACTGTAAAATATCCACGTATGTCCATTTAAACTAAATTTTGGTCAAATGTGGATTATATCATTACACTAGCAAGAATATGGTTATATGTTAAGATGCCGTACCAAGTATGACAACGCTACATTCAACTACTTTCGATATACAGTGTTTTTTTTTCACTTCCTGAAAAGTAACCGTTTTGGACATACGGGAGTTTCATCGGGCAGCGACGATATGTCCGGACAAATATTACAAAAACCTATTAAAATTTACATTTAGAAATAACTAGTAAAATGTATTTTTGTATATTTTAAAATGATTTTTTTATGATTACGCTTTGCCATCAAGGCGGATAACATATTTAATATTTCTTATTCTTTGGTGCAATTGGCGGTTACACCATTTGACATTTTCAGGTCCATTCAGTCTTAACTTTCATAAAAATATTGCAAATGTAATATTTTATTGCATAAAATCAACATAAATACATGTGCATTGAAGTATACCAAATGCATGCTTTTAAAACAATGTTTTTTTAAGATTATTGAATTTCTCATCTTGCCAAACTGTTTTTGTCAATGACCCCACATACTACTTGAGCTAAAGTAATAATAACCTTATCTAGAGCATTGTATATAAATGTTGATGTATAATTCTGACAAAAAAATTAGGATGCATGTTTCAATGCCCATTTTGTACATATGCAGGATTATCAGGATTAAAAAAAAACACTTGGCATGAATATAGAGCCACGGAAAAAATTTAAGATACCACTTCAAGATTAAGTTAAGTTTTTCTAAATGTACTATTTATGGAAAATTATGATTTTTTTCCTTCTGCCAACTAGAAAGAAGATTTCTGCCAACAAATAATGTTTTCATTAGCATTTATTTACTGAAAATTTAAATGTGGAAAACAATAACAAAAAATACAGTGTTTTCTGATCTTGAATACTGCAGAGATTTTTTTATTATTATTTTTACATGTATTTTAATAATTTTTTAATTACATCTTTAATGTGTCTTTGTATCCACTCTTTTTTTTACTTTGCTGTTGGGTGACTTTTATTGATGTTTGCTTTGGTTGGAATTAAACAGATACTGGACAGAAATGGTTGTAGAGTATAGAAATGATGATTAGGCAAAACTCTCTCTTAAATTTTTCTGCGGCTATATGTACACCTTAAATGCGTATGTACACTTTAAGGGTGAAATGTACCGACAATTTTATTTTGTTTGATTTCTTTTCTGCGATAGAGTAACAGTATTGTAATGCCTTGCAAATTTCCAAACAAGCATTACATTTGAACCCTGAAGTGAACAGCTTGGCGCTATTAAGCAATCTACACAGTGTGAAATAACCACCTCTGAACAAAGCGGAGCATTTATAATGTATGATTACTGTACTTTCCTTATTCATATGGCTGTTTCATATTGTATTCATATTGCCCTTTGTAAATTTAATTGGATTCACCTCTAGTAATCCTAACGAACGCCTTTTCTGACTTTCTGGTCTCCCCGCTCATAGGATTTTCACATGTCTGAGTCCCACACCATGCTCATGTCCTTCATTCACTTATCCTCAAATGTGTGTTAAAACACAACAGCCCTAGGACAGATTAAGAACCGCTTAACTGCGCTCTTCTTGCACTAAAGTGCCATAATGAGGCCCTCGCAGACAAAAGCCGTTCTATTTCCATAGACGTCTAACCTTTGAATCTTGGCTCAAAGGGTTGATATTATTTATCTTTTACCGAGGTGTTTTTGTGTATCCCTAAGTGTCTTTGTTTTCATTTCCTTCTGTGTTCTGACCCTGTCCTCATGGGCTTTGCGATGCCTTGACCTGATCCGAGATCAGGTCTTGGCTTTCGGGGCAGTGGGGCGTGAAATTAAGAGTCACAACAATGTAACCGAAAGGTGTGTGGCTATGTTATATCTCTACAGATGAGCCCCTGATAATTCATAGCATCACAGCATGCCTGTCCGATTCTAATGAAGCACAAAATGACAATTGCAATGTGGTAGATACACCATAGGGTTTGAATCTGAGTTGAAGAAAAATAACATTAAGATGATTTATGTCACAATAAAACTAAATGGATTGTACAAACAGTTTTACCACGTTCACAGTTTCAAACACTTCAGTCACCGTTCTCTTATGGATTTGTTGTTTTTCATGCCTGTTTACTGTTTGTCGTGCAGGGACCCCGCTGTCATCATTTGTTAATCTCACAAAGGTCTGGTTAGGATATCTTCTCATGAATATTTGGCCGGGTGTGCAAGTAAACAAATACAAATGTCTACAGAGTAGGTCACGGCTGAAGCAGAAAAATGGTGCCAAACCAACCAAAACAGAGTCTGCACTCCTTCAAAAAAATGACCTTCAAAAATGTGACCCCATATGAATTGCATGTATCATCACGAAATGATGTATCATTATTGATTAAATGTAATGCGTGAACTTTTTGCATGATCCTTTTCTCCATTTCTGCATATCCAATTTGTATATATGATTTTATTTAAAGCAACTAAAAGTGCATTTAAAGTATATTCAGTATGTGTGGGACTAAACCCATTAATTTTGCACTGTTATCAAATAAAACAGTTGTTTCAACTTAATAAAGTAAGTTACCTGGTTAAAAGTTTGAGCTAACTCAACATGATATTGATTTAACTCACAATTTAAAGGCAACCAGGTAACTTACGTTTTTAGTTGAACCGACAAATCCTTTTTTACAGTGTACTGAGTGACAAAACTGTGGATTATCACACAGATTAAACCAGTGGCGGATGCAGAACGTGACATATGGGTGGGCATGGATTAAGTCCGGGTGGGCCTGAATCTATGGGTGTCACTTTTGAATAAGAAACTATAAAAAGTCTATAAAATTCGTCAAAACTTCAGAACACTAATTTAAACAGCATACACACACCCGAACTGCACGTCACATTTTTGACATTATTGATACTTTAAATTGTAATGCAACGTGACATTTATTAAGCCTTTTTGGTAAAAAAAAAATTGGGCTCTCATAGCCTACAAAAAAGAACCTGCACACAGTGACAGGAAATATAAATGAACCCAAAAAAACCTTATACTTTTTTAAATAACCTATTAAAGTGTTTAAATAAATACGGCTACTAAATGCTTAAAATGAAGCTTCTAACATCATATTCTCTTCATGCAAATCACTAAAAATATATTTTCGTTCTCACATATTTAAGTTAACTTACTAAATAAAGAAAGAAAAAGGGAATTGCTAGAATAATGTTAAATGGGGTTAAACGAAATGACAAATAAATAAACATTTAATATACTTTTTGATGAGCACAAGAGCAAGCCTACTCGTGAAGAGCGGAGCCGAGGAGCGCGCATATCAGACGTGAACGAAAGGAATAATGGATTTAATGCTTTCACTTCATTGACAGTTTCACTTGTTAGTGAGGATAGTAATGGCTAACAAGATGACGCCGAATTACATACAATATAATTACCTAACTAAATCTGAGAGAATGCAAACACATTACAATATTTTTTCCTCCGCCCGACGGCCAAGGCGCATCATTTTTTTTTAGCCCGACAGGAATTCGCCATAGCCCGTAATGGACGCCGGGCAAGCGATTTTGCAAGGTTTGTTTTGTAGAAAGACTTTCTTTAAAGTGAATTTCGTTTTGTATAAATTGTATCTTAATATTAATCAATGTTTGATCAAACAATTGCCTCGATTTAATAAATAAGAAGCAAACCAAGAACGTCTGTGGTGTGGATTGAAGTGAACCCACTATATTTCCGCAGCCTACGTCTTTCTGCTTTAATGCATTTCTTAAATTAATGTCTCAATTACACAGTAGGCTTATAGGTTGTTATGATAGGCTATTTGTTGCTTAAAAGCAATAGGCTATATTGTATAAAGTGTAGCAATAAACGTGGCGTGACTTATAGTGCTGCTATATCGCTATATCAAACAACATCACTATGATCAGATGTTTTCTTTCTATTTTTTACCCCGCTGTCATATTTGTTGTGTGTTTATGTTATTGAGAGGAAAGCGCGCAGCACATATTTGTAACGTGTTGTTATTCAAAATACGTTTTCTACTTGCTTGCAAAAAAAGTTGTCAAAGTGATCATGGCTGAAAGCTGCTCGGGAATATTTCATTATAACGCAACATTCAACTGCTTTAATAGTTTTTAAATAGTTATCAGGCTTACTTATAATTTTACTGTTTTTAACATAACATGCAATAGATAAATTACACCACATAAAGTAGTATACATGTCTAACTATACAGAGTAGTATTTTTTACATTTCTGATTGGGCGGGCCAGCTGTCAACCCGCCCATAGCTCCGCGCCTGGATTAAACCCAACAATGCAAGGAAAACGTTTTGTGGCGTCACCTGCTGATGGTAGGGTTTTAATTTTATTAAACGCTTCTGTGAGTCATATTCGAGGCTATGTTGCAAAAAGCAAGCTTGATAAGCCGTGATAAAATACCCCGGTAAACCCACGGTTCAGATCGTATTACAGAAGTATCACTGCGCAAGTGTTGTTGCGTACTGATTTATAAAAAATTAACACCACAGTCTTTAATCATATTTTTAATTTGTATACAATTACACAGTTATGATGATATCCAGATAAATGTCAATAAATATTGTGGAGTCATCTCATCAGTAAAGATAATACTCTCCCTGAGGAGTTTCTAAGTCAAATTCATATTTCCGCTATCCACTGGGTGGCAGTCTTACCCAATTAAACACTGACGCATTCACTCAACACTAAAACGTTTTATGTTTAGATAATTTTTCTGCAAGGCATTAAACTAAAACTGGGTGGCAACTTTAAAAAACGCTGACGGGGAAAGAGTTAAGCATGCCTCCAATTTGATCAACCGTTGCACGATATAAATCTTAATGTATGAATTAGAAGAATGTTGGTTTATAAAATAAACACCACAGTCTTAAATCATATTTTCATTGTGTCTTTGCTGCGTCTGTGTTGATTGGGAACTGCGTTCTGTTGCAGCCACACTTGATTCTGAGGAACTACTTTGTTTGGCGGTAGAGTAATATTTGTACCAATATAATTACAACTTATTTGTGTTTTATTTCACGAAATCCTGCTAACATTATGCATATGAAGTAACTGTTTTATAAAAGCAATAATCCCCGCAAAGCAGTGGGGTTACAGTGCATTTTATAACAGCTAAGGGGGTTTTAGTCACTCCGCTTCTCATCATGCCTAACAACGGCCCTTAGCTGTTATAAAATGCACTGTAACCCCACTGCTTCGCGGGGCTTATTGCTTTATTTTAACCTAGCCACATAAAGTAACATTCATGTGCATAAAGTGCAGACTTGCAACACCCATCCATCTATATCAGTGCCAATTCCAGTCCTCACCCCCCTCCCCTCCCAGAACGTTTTAGATGTCTCCTTAGGCTATGTTTACACGTGGACGGCTATTTTCATAAACGGACATTTCAACCTCTCCGGTTTTAAAAATAATATCGTGCACACATGTCAGTTTTCAGAAAAGTGTTTATTTACACGTTCCCGTGCATATTTGCCGTCAAGAGACGCTCAAGCCCACGTAAGCCAATCACCGGCAGCGCTGGTGGTGACGTGAACTGGTTCTTCATGTTGGAGGGAGGAGTTGTTGCAGTAGGTGATTGATGACGTCAACGTACCGCGAGAGCGAATTGAGGAATCACACGTAGAGGTCTAATTTCGAATCGCTCTCGCGGTACTTTGACATCATCCGTCCGTCGGTTCTTGCAGCGCCGCATGAAGTCAAACCCGCGTAAAATTGCTGACCTCCGAGCACTCGTCTCTGCTCCTCGACATAATGGAGCCGCTGTATTTGCAAATACAAACACACGAAACGAGTTTGCACGAACATAAATGTGATAAATGTGGAAGCATTCAGAGTAGCAGTCACATGTAAACATAGGTTGCACTTTTGACGTAGGTGCCAGCTCTGGCGCATACTCTGTGACGTTGCCTGCTTAAACATCCGTTTGTCTCACTTTACATGCAACCGTGCAACCGAAGATTTTCAAGATCTCCACTCTGGCCGGAGTTTTTAGAAACAATCGGTTTCAGGGGCGAGTTCTCCGTTTGCGTGTAAACGAGGGGCACAAACGAAGGTAAATCTCTCAGTTTTTAAAAATAACCATGTACGTGTAAACAGAGCCTTATATGAAACACTTGATTTCACTCATCAGGCTCATTAATTAACACACCAATGAGCTGATGAACTGAATCAGGTGTTTTTATATATAGAGACATCTAAAATGTTCTGGGAGGGGGGCCCGGGACTGGAAATAAGAAACACTGATCTATATGAAAAAAATACAATTCCTCATAATGTGACTAATGATCTAATAATATATTTGATGAAAGAACTGACATAATTAAACATATAATTAGACATTTAATGTAATTTGGAGATATAATTAAACTACAATGCTTATTTCTTAATCAAAATTGAATCACGTTTATAATCACATTTATACAATTCATTAATTTATATATTTCAACAGCTCCACCTGATGCTATTTTAAGTCTTTCTATCAGTCACACTCATTCTGTGAGTGAGATTGTTAAAGACATAACATGGCATATGTTGCAGCTGTGAGATATCATAAGCATAATGCATCTGAATGTGCACCTATAGCTGCCTGGTTTCTAAGGTTTTGGACACCGTTATCAAAAATAATAACACATTTTACCTACAAAATTATTTTAATTATTTGCTCAGATTCAGTTACCCAATTCATCTGAAATGATGTCACGCAAAAGAACATTTGATGCATATGGCGCACATATTCAGCAGATTCAGTTGTCCTCTGATTGGTTAAATTATACAGGATTTCCAGACTGATCTTATGGAAAATCATGTTATAGTCACACAAAATTTTATTAACTCTTTCGCTGCCATTGACCAGATATCTCGTCAATCAAGAGAAAACGCTTCCCTGCCAATGACGAGGATTTCCGTCTTTCCGCAACTTTTTAAACCCGGAAGTATTGCCCCATGGCAAGCGGCTGCATGTCTGTGTCTGTTTTAAAGATCTCTCTGAATGGGATCTCTATGAAAAGTCTGTTACAAAAATGGAATTATCTCTGCTTTTTGCTCAAAATGTGGTGTTTTTGCAGAAACCTACCCATGTTCAAAAGCTGATTACAAAAGAACTACTGAAGGTAGGATGAAAGATTTTTTTTTTTAAAGATGATGGTCTGTTCTTTCATTTGATATATTGAATGTTTATATATTTAAAGAAGAACATTTTCTGGAATGCATTAAACTTTTGTGAAAATCATGAAAAACGCTGGCGCAGGCTGGCAACTTTTTTTTAAAAATGCTGGCGACGAAAGAGTTAATTTATTCGTGTCCATGGCACGAAATTCAGCTTTTTTTCGTGCCTTAAGCAAAAATTTATTTTTTGTGTCAGCCACACAAATTTCTATAAATAGTTTTTCGTGTTCATTGCACAACTTTCTTTTTCGTTTCATGTTATGTATTGTTTTCTCATAGTTTTTTTTTCCTATTTTCTTACCATTGTCGCTTAGTAATAGAATCACTTTCTGTTACATTTTTAGACATCCTAACCCAAACCCCAACTGTAACCCCAACCCCATGCGACAATGATTTAAAAGTAGGGGGGGGGGTGAGAAAACAATACATGAAATAGAAAGCCGTGCAATGGGCAAGAAAAGACATTTGTGCTCAAGGCACGAAAAAAGCTGACTAATAGAGATATTTTTACGTGTTTGCCATCTTTGTTCTAAACTTTATATACGTTCGTGGTGGTAATGATGGTTGCACACTGGTCTGTAATTGCAGTACAATGTGAAACGTGATTGGTTGCTTTACGTGTCAGTCATATGGCCTCTTGGGCGGTTCTTGGCCATTCAAAGAACTGGTATGAAGGTCTGTCTATGTGAAACTACTAAAATGATAAAAGATTGTACGAACCAGTGGCGGCTCGTGACTTCTCATCTGAGGGGCGCAAATTCAAAATAAGTGTTCCGAGTGTCATGTGTGTGGTTCCCTTTTCCAAAATATGTGTCCTGGGTGTCGAGAGATCCTGTGTGCATCACATGTTTTGTCAAAATAAGTGCCTGCTGTAGACGCGTCAAAAACGTTTATGATTAAGGGACACTCACGATACACGCAAGACACTCCCTTAACAATAAACTCTGATTACGCATGAGATAATGCGAGTATCTGGCAAACGCGAGAGTCTCTTTTATCATAAACCCTTTAGATGCGTCTGCAGCAGGTACTTATTTTGGCATGACACGTGATGCACACACAATCTCTCAAAACGCAGAACAAATATTTTGAAATTACGAACCACACACGACACACTAAATACATGTTGTGACGAACTTCGCATCGAGCGCCCTCAAAAAAAGAAGGCACCAGCCGCCACTGGTACCAACCAAATAACCAAATAGGATGACACTACGAGTCTTTTGTTCAAGAACATGCATAAATATGCTTAAAAAATAATATCCTGTAGGACTTCCTACACCTACTCTCCGCATGTCCATGTCACCATTCCAATCAAAAAAGAAAACAAGAACAGAATGCAAACAGACTTCAAAATGTCCTACAAGTTTATTTACATCACACCATATGGCACTACTGTGTTCCCATATTCTACACTGGATATTTCCATGGATATAAAGAAATCCACAGGGGCAATGGAGCTACCTATGCGTGGCTATATGTATTCTTACAAACACTCATATGTACATGTACATACTCACTAATGACACCAACTTACTTCTGCAGACTTGATATGATAAACAAATAACAAGCAAGCAAACAAAAATATAGACAAACATAAGAAGCCATCATCACATATTTGCTTATGTTTTTTATTCTGCATACCGTATCAATATCATGAAAGATGCATTAGCTAGCTATGGGAATTCAGCATCATGGCTATTTACTTGTTTAGATATGGATGGGAATTCCATCACATTAAACACAGAGGTTGATGCGATGCCTAGATTCCCAACTGTACTGTGGTTTATAAAGTTTTACTTATTGTAAAATATCCATGGGCGATCCAAAAAGAGGGATACAACATCCCAGTGATGCTGACTAATTAATGATAAAGAGTGCACAAAGACGGCATATCACTCAATGCTTCACTTCAAATGATTTATTTGGGTTTCCATCTGGATTAGAGAGATGTGAGGGAAGATTTATGATCATAAGAGTCATGCGAGAGAGAGAGAGTAAATTTACATACAATCAATAAACCTTTTATTAGGTTGGCTCCTCTCCATAAAATTTCACATTAGATGTTGTAAAAATACAGTATATTTCCTGTTAGACTTATATAATCCAACTATGAAATTAAACCATGTTTGCATCATCCTATTTACAGCTATAGCTACACTGGTGCATCGGAGACAATCAGTAATAAAAAGTGACTGTATTTTTGGTTTTGTGTTGCTTGCTTAGACACAAAATCCCTTCCAACCATGGTCATGCTGACGGTCATTCACCATCAAGATCCAAAAATACAAACACGGTTATTTATATAAATTTCTGCATCTAACGCCTTTGTGCTGCAAGTCCTTGTGAAGAGAACAACACCATAAAATCATTTCTATACACCTGCAAGACCTGAGATCTATCGCAGGCGAAATTGAGCTGCACAGCAAGGTGGTTATCGCACGCCTAAAATAAATTAAAATGCTTTCAAGGTACTTACAGGATCAATATTCACTTGCACACCTGATGTATACTGACCATATGCGATGGAAGAGATGTAGATCTGTGGTTATGTCATTTCATGTATATGAATGATTTGCCTCAATCATGAATCCTTCATTTATAACATAAATAAAATTGCAGACAAATAGTTTTTGCAGAAATGCTGATAACATTCCCACAAACACCAGTCAGATGTTTTAAATAGGAAGACAATAACTACACTTCAGTTTCACATTTATGCATTTGTAGACACATTTATCCAACATGATTTGTATTTAGCATACTCTATGTGCATACACATGTAGTATTCTGTCGGCATGTCTTTTCACTTGCAAACAAATCCATGACCTTGGCGTTGTTACTGTAGCACAACCAACTAAGCTACATCCTTTTAGGTGGAAAAGCTCTACTTACAGTATCTTTACGACAGATTTTTACAGCACTCGCTTCTAATGGTTTTCCTCCTCCTGGGTGTTGGTTTCCTACCAGCATTGTACTCCAATAAACCACCTTTATCTGTACAAGACGATGCCTGCTGGGTTATACTTTGCCAGCTACACAAGATCTGTAGAGAAAGCTCCTATTCTTTAGAGCAGGGCTAGTTAACTGGCCAAATGCAGCCCTCCAAACATCTTTATTCGGCTTGTCGGTCATCTTTGTCTGATTTGATATCAGCTTGTTACTTTTACCTTTCAACTGTACATGACAAATGACGGCCAAAAAACCGAAACTATCGGATTCAATTTGAGCTTTGGATGCATAAAAACTAAACTTCTGCGACACCACATGTCACACGCTGACCAGAAGTGATGTATTTCAGTGTTTTCCCATCAAAACATTGTGTGCAAGGTGGAAATTATTAATTAGTTTTTGTTTCAATTTATCAGTAACACTTGAAATCTTAAAAAATAATTGATTACTGATAAGTAAATTATTATCTATGAATATATTTCGTCACTGCCCGATGAAACGTATGTCCAAAACGGTTACTTTTCAGGAAGTGAAAAAAACACTGTATTTCAAAAGCAGTTTAATGTAAAGATGTCGTACCGAGTATGACAACGCTACATGTAACCATATTCTTGCCAGTGTAATGATATAATCCACATTTGACCAAAATTAAGTTTAAATGGACATACGTGCATATTTTACAGTAACGGAGCTCGATACGCGTTCTTCCGATCATTAATTAGAATGGCCAAGTTGCGTTTTTTGCGCATATTTACAGATGAATACACTCAGTTTATTAAATAGCCTACGTCTTAGTTTATTAATTAAATACGCTTAGTTTAGTTAATATTAATTATACATTTTATAAATTTCTCTTGCAAACTATGAAGGGACAATGAATCAATACACTTACATGGTATTGGTTAGACTGAATGACGACCTCAAGTACTCTGCTGTTCCATTTGCAATATTACCGGACTCGCGTCCTCCCGTCCTCGGGAGTTCGTTCTTCCGAGACCGGCGAGATGCTTCCACCAGGCGGGAAATAAGCGCCGTGATTGACAGCTTTGACACCAAATGGATATACGTGAAAATCAGATGACATGATTTCACAACTTTTCATTGGCCATTTAGATATGTGAAGCATACTGTATACGGAAATGAACCTGGACATTCATTCTGTCGAAAAATCTCAAAATCAGCAAAATGGACATACGTGGTTTTCATCGGACAGCGACGATATGTAGATTTAAGGCTGGAATTAGCTTTTCTCTCATGTTGACATGGATTTATGATTAAACTGACATTTCATTAGGACTGCCAGTAGGGGGCGAACTCCGACAGTCGTGTCCGAATGTGGTGTCTAACCGAAAGGCAGTTTAACCTATATTTTTTAAATATTAAAAAAGAAAACATGAAGTGCAATTTAAGTAATTAGAAAAAAGACTATGTGTTGTGAATACTTGAAATGTAACAATTTATAAAGGCTAAACAGTTATAAACAAAAGGAAAAGTTAATGTGCATCTTCAAATGAATATTAGAAGCATCTTGGTATTGTTTTAAAGAAGACACTCTAAAGTTTTTCACTAAAGTGTCTGGAGTTGAAAAAATGAAATAAAAATATTATAGCTGTTTACATTTATTGTAATAAATAAAAAATAATTTAATAAAGTATGTATTTTATACATAAAATAATAAAAATCAAAATGTTTCACTTAAAATTTTAAGAAATAAGTCTCAAGTAGTTTAAAGTTTAAAGTCCCAAATTTAAAGTTCACAAAAATGAGGTTTGTGTGACCCTTTTAGTGATTTTACCAACAACAGCCACTAGGTGTCAACGATTTGCTGCATACTCTTGTCACAAATTAATAAATTATTGTCACTGCATTATTATTACTGCTAAAACATTTAGTAATATGAGCTTTCCAATGATATATAGTTTGTCAATTTTTTTTAAAGATTTATAATAGGATATAGTTTTATGAATATATAATAATTAATATGTATTCTTATGGGGGGGGGTGTCATGTAACAAATAACCTGTCACTACATTATTTCTATCATCAGATGACTGTGAAATATGAAAACTACATTCTCAGAGCCTTCCAATGATATATAGTTTGTTAAGATTTTTTAGATTTAAAATGGGGTATTATTGTAGATATAATAACAACATGGCTCTCACTATGTCATTCCCAAAATCCTGATGAGTAATGAAAACTACACTTTTAGAGCTTTCAAATGATATATAGTTTGTCATGATTAGATAAGAATTTACATGCAAAACACTGAAGTAAGCGTAGGCGTCTCGCTAGGGGGAAAGTGACATTTAGCAGGATATAAATGTTTTGAGGCACACTCTCTTCAAAAATGAATCAATTACTCTCCCTACATAATTTAGTTCATAAAATACTGTTGAAATTTGTATTCTAGAGGCTTAGACCTTTCCAACGATATATAGTTTGTCATGATAGAGTAAAATCTCCATCAAAAATATTGAAGTAAACTTAGGTGTCCAGTATATGAGATGGGCAACAGTTAAGAAATATATATAACTGGAAAAAAGGTGTAAATAACAAAATGTTATTTTTTGCTAAGTACTTAATCTACTCCAGGCGTTACTACCCAATTACTCTATGCTTTACCAATGCTTTATAAACTATTTTTGGGTTGAATTTCCCAGCAAAAAAATGTAGCATAATATACAATTACAGTTCTATTCAATTACCCATACATTACTCATACTGTGATATAAGGTTTTGCTCACCCCCACTGCAGAAATGCAATAATTTTATTTGAAACCGTTGAATCAGATCACTAAAATGAGGTTTGCTTTTCATATTATCATCTCAATTCCTGAGTCTAGGAAATGACCTCATATTACATACAATATCAATATGATTTAACCATGGTATGGTATAGGTTATGCAATATAGATATGTATATGCTTTCAATGCCTCTACATTACAGCTGATAGGGTGAAACTTGTGAAGAAATATCACACTGGGTCAAATAAGAAAATATTCCAAGGTTGTAAATGTGTTAGACCACGGCTGAAAGCCTGTGTTTGGTTGCACCCCAGCCTGCACATCTGGTGTTGCTTTGCCTCACAACACGATAGCAATGCATTGCATAAATGTTCTATTAGTAGTGCCGTTTACAGGGAAGGGCAAAAGCTTTTCATAAGCACAATGTGTGCATTTTTTTTTATTTTTTGTCAACCAAACTAAAACAATCAGTAATTGTTGGTGTTGGTGACAATTACTACATGGTTGCCTGAGTTGTGCAACATAATTGTTTACTCTACAGTAGCCTAGTTTTTCTCCACCCTCTTGTCTTTCTCTGTTCATCTGAGAGGGATTGTGTTTAGAGGTCAACATTTATGTTTGGGCAGCACAGTTGCATCAGTCGGGGATCACTAAACCATCTGGCATTTGCCAGGCTACATAGGGCTGTGGGTGCAAAGCATTTCAACAGTAAAGCTTTTGAGATATATGGATTAGTACCTGCGCCACGGCACTATCCCTCCCCTCAGATCACCATAAATGTTGAAGGAGATTTTAAAGATAAAATGTGCTATATAAAAATCACATTTGCCTATTGTATTGTCTTCATAGAGTGATTAATAACCTAAAATAGCAATATTCGGAAATTTTTACCACAACTTCTCATCTTGAACCAGTCGTGTGACGCGCCAGCATATGCGAAACTACGTCCCAGTGTTTACAAGTGTGGAGAAAGAGGACCGTTCTGAGGTTGTTGCATGTGGAATGACGCTAATTAATGTCTTTGTGTCAGTTTATTGTTTAAAATGGCCCACAAATGTGCGTTTCATATATGTGACGCGTGACCTTTCAACATGCTTACGAAATTACGTGAGGTCACGCCGGGCGCGTCACATGACTGGCGCAAGACGAGAAGTTTTGGTTTAACCTGATAAGGATCACTGTGCCGTACACGGCACACCCCCTCCCTTGCACGTGAGGATGAATAAACATCATTGTAACTTTGAAGCATTAAATCTTCAAAATATACGGTCATGCGGCACATCGTTTGTCAGGATTCCATTAAGCGCACACACAAAGCATTTAAAGCAGTTATAAAACTGTAATGTAGTTGTTAGTTACTTGAACCAGGCGACACCGATTTAAGATATTTACTTACCTTCAAAATCTTCCCTTTATCCCCTTTGGTGAAATTGTCCAAAACAAATTGTTTATAAATCCCCAAAAGTCCAAGGAAATGGAATATCCAAGCCTTTTAATCCAAAACGATTTGTTCGCCTCACAATCTTGACTTTTCTGACCGAATTACGATATAAATACTGTAAACAATTAGTTCACTACCGAACATTCATTTAACTCTCACTTTTCATTCACGATTTATAATAATATATTCGGGTGTCACGTTTGTGCAACGTCTGAGGAACAAATACGCCCCCTGTGGAAGTTTTGTCGTTTCATAAGGCTAAAAGTGCATATGTTTTCTTTTTCTTGCCATAAATGACAATCCTTTTGAAAGATAAGACCCTTATCGTTTGGAATCGTTTAGAGTCGTTTGAAATTGCCTTGAAACTGTAAACTGTTGGGGTCCAATAAAGTCTATTAAAATGAGAAAAATTCTGGAATGTTTTCCTCAAAAACCTCAATATCTTCTTGACTGAATAAAGAAAGACATCAAAAATTTTGAATGACATGGGGGTTAGTAAATTATCTGGATTTTTTATAAGCATTTTACAAATAAGCAGTAAGATTGTAGTAAGATTGTACAGAGCTCTGTTTGTTGCTCGCTATAGCTGCAGTTCCCTTTCAGTCGGTCACTACGACGTCACGTCGTGACCGACGAATTGGGAACCGCTTCGCGGGTGACCTATCTACTTCGAGAACTATCAAAAACGCCAATAAACTTGGCATGCAGGTATTTGCATAATGCCGGCGCCGCCCCGCCAGGTGCGTATATAAGGCGCAGGTGCATAATACCAAATCAGCTTTATTGCTTCGAAGCCGGCAGACATCTGCTCTCGAGAAGCTGTTGACTGATCTTCGTAGATCCTGTGCTGTGTGGGAAGAAAATATCTCAGCTTGCTGAAGTTGGTTGGGCAACGACACCTCAGCTGAGGCTCGCAGTGTTTTTTCCACCCTTTCTCTCTCTCTCTGTCTCTTTAATTTAGGACTTGAGTTCGAGTGAGTGCGTTTGCCTCTCCCTGTGTGTTTCACCAGCTCGCACAAAAGAGTGATTTCCCTAAAAGAGCAGCACGTTTGAGCTTTGTGTCTTTTTAAAGACAGCCACTCATTCGTGTCACGGTCGGGGTCGTCTTTTTAAAGATGGATTTCCGTCCGTGCTCCGTTTCTGGATGCGGTGTGTTCATCGCCCCCCAGGATGGCCACAAGCGTTGTCTCTCGTGTCTGGGGCTCCAGCACGCAGAGGCAGCGTTGCGTGATAGTTCATGCCCCGTCTGCGAGGGCATGACTATAGCGGATTTGCGGAGACGGGTGTCGTTCCTCCGGCAACGGCCCCCGCCTTCCCAGTCTGGTGCTGCTAAGGGCGCAGCTACCAGATTGGCGAAGGATGATCTCCGTATAACGGTGCTGGGTCGGTCTGCTGGTTCGTCCAGTAGCTCCCAGCGCCCTGATCCGTTGCCAGCGGAGGTCCCGATGGAGACGAGCGGCCCGTGTTCTACGGTGTCCTCGCGCTCTGTCGAGCCTCCACCTGACGCGATGTCCACCGTAACGTCGGAGGGGGGGTTGTCAGCCTCGGACGTTGATCCGGATCCGCTCCCGCCTTCGGGCCAGGTTGCGGCTTCTGCGTTCGACCCTGAGATGGCAACCATGCTCGCTCGGGCGGCGGAGGCGGTCGGCTTGGAGTGGACTAAACCTCCCCCACCTGAACCGTCCCGCCTCGATGATTGGTTCTTCGGGGGTGCCAGGGCTTCTCAGTCCTCGCCCCCGGTGCCTTTCTTCCCCAAGGTGCATGAAGAGCTGACGCGGTCGTGGAAAACCCCGTTTTCCGCCCGGAACCGGCCGTATCAGCCTTCACCTCTCACCTCTCTCGAGGGTGGAGATGCCAAGGGGTACACTGGTATCCCGTCAGTGGAGCGCCCGGTCGCGATGCAGTTGTGTCCGGCCGGTGTCGCTTCCTCCTGGCGGGACCAGCCTACTCTCCCCTCACGGGCCTGTAAGCAGTCTTCGGCGCTGTCCGGTGCTGCTTACTAGGCTTGTGGGGAGGCAGCCTCTGCCCTGCATGCCATGGCATTGCTGCAGGTTCATCAGGCTAAGGCTCTGAGGGATCTGCACGCGGGAGGTCACGACTCGGCGGAGTTCTCTGAACTACGTGCGGCTACAGATCTGGCGCTTCGTGCGACCAAGGTCACCGCACGCGCCGTCGGGCGTGCGATGTCTACCCTGGTAGTCCAGGAACGCCATCTCTGGCTGTGTCTGGCGGACATGAAGGACGCTGATAAAACCCGGCTCCTGAATGCTCCTGTTTCCCAGACCGGCCTGTTCGGCGAGACGGTCGAGGAGTTTGCCCAGCAATTCTCCGCGGCCAAAAAGCAGACTGAGGCCATCGCTCAGATCATGCCACGTCGGAAGCGTCCTGCGCCTGCCCCATCCACGTCGGCGCCTCAGCCTGCTCCTCGCCGAGGGCGTCCTGCGGCGGCCGCCTCCGTTCCTCCCCGGGGCTCTTCTAAGAAGCGAGGAACCGGCCGTCAGCAGCCCGCCCCGCCCGCTCAGCCCGCTGCAAAGGGTGGTAAAAGAAGATCAAAGCGGCCCTGAGACGGGCGACCTAGAGATGGAGGGGATCGCTCTTCGGGAGATGGTGAAGGCACCACTCCCCCCACCGGAGGAGGGCCGGTTGGGGAATCTTTTGTTTCATTTTTCTGTTCCGCCGACTTTTCAGTCGGCACCCACAAATCCACAAAAAGAGCGAATTCCACTTCCATCTCTAGGTCTTCAGATGAGCGCCGGAGATACGAGAGGGCTCATAACCCCCCCTCGTTCTCCGACTCATCAGAGGAGAACGAGAGCGATGCACGGGCTCATAACCCCACCGCGCTCTCAGCTGGTAGGAGACAGCTACGGGCTCATAACCCATCGTCTCCCTCCTCCTTCGCCAGAGGGTGCATCGAGTGGTATGAGGTGTCTTCAGCAGAGCCTCCCTTACTCAACCACCCAGCAACGGACTCAGGTGAGTGTTATCACACACAACACTGCTGTCGGTGCGGCCGTTACGCACACACCGGCGATCACCTCCGTTGCGCCCGCCGCGGGTACACCGATCGTGCCTTTAGTCCCTCTCGCACGGTATCTGGGGGCGTGGGAACAGCTTCCCAGCCCGTCGCGTTGGCTTTTACGCACGATTCGTCTCGGCTATGCGATCCACTTTGCCCGGCGTCCCCCCAAATTCTCCGGCGGTCGTTTCACTACGGTGAGAGCTGCCGATGCGCACGTCCTCCGTGCGGAGATCGCTGTCTTATTGGCGAAAGACGCGATCCAGCCGGTCCCTCCAGCCGAGATGAGGTCGGGGTTTTACAGCCCTTACTTTATTGTACCCAAGAAAAGCGGCGGCTTGCGACCGATCTTGGACCTGCGTTCGCTGAACCGTGCACTTCACAGAATGCCGTTCAAAATGCTGACGCCCAAACGCATATTTCCATGCATTCGTCCAAACGATTGGTTCGCATCTATCGACCTGAAGGACGCGTACTTTCACGTATCGATTCTCCCCGACACAGGCCGTTTCTCCGCTTTGCGTTCGAGGGGCGAGCATACCAGTACAAAGTCCTCCCATTCGGGCTCTCTCTGTCGCCCCGTGTATTCACCAAAGTAGTGGAGGGGGCTTTAAAACCCCTGAGAGAGAGAGGTGTGCGCATTCTCGCGTATCTGGACGATTGGCTAATAATAGCTCAAACTCGTCAGACGCTGTGCGATCACAGAGATTTAACTTTAAAACACCTCGCTCGTTTGGGTCTTCGGGTCAACTGGGAAAAGAGCAAGCTTTGCCCCGTGCAGAGAATCTCTTTTCTCGGTATGGAACTGGACTCGATCGATTTGACAGCTCGTCTAACAGAAGCGCGTGTACAGTCGATTCTGACTTGCCTGAATACATTCAAGAGCAAGAGCGCGGTCCCGCTGAAACAATTTCAGAAGCTTTTGGGGCATATGGCAGCAGCCGCAGCTGTAACTCCGCTCGGACTGCTTCATATGCGACCGCTTCAGCATTGGCTTCACGATCGAGTCCCGAGGAGAGCGTGGCTGCGCGGCATTCACCGTGTTATCATTACACCTGCGTGTCGTCACACTTTCACTCCGTGGTCAGACCGTGCGTTTCTCCGAGCCGGTGTGCCTCTGAGACAGGTCTCCAGGCACGCGATAGTATGCACAGATGCGTCAGACACGGGGTGGGGGGCCACGTACGATGGGCTTGCGGCTTCGGGGGTCTGGACGGCACCCCAGCTGCATTGGCACATAAACTGCCGGGAAATGTGGGCTGTATATCTTGCGCTCGTCCGTTTCAGCAACGAGTTACGGGGCAAAGATGTATTAGTTCGAACAGACAACACTGCGACCGTGGCGTACATCAATCGTCAAGGCGGTTTACGCTCGCGTCACCTGTCGCATCTCGCCCATCACCTCCTCACATGGAGTCAGAAGAATTTGAGGTCTCTTCGTGCCATTTACATCCCGGGCACGCTCAATGTAGAGGCGGATGCGCTCTCTCGGGCTGCGCGTCCTGGCGAATGGCGACTCCACCCCATTGCGGTTCAGCAAATTTGGAGACGTTTCGGCAAAGCGCAGATAGATCTGTTTGCTTCCCCAGAGACGACCCATTGTCGCCTGTTCTATTCACTAGCCGACGACTCGCTCGGCGTGGATGCATTGGCACACAGCTGGCCGCGAAACATGCGCAAATACGCGTTCCCTCCGGTGAGCCTCATTGCGCAAACCTTATGCAAAATCCGGGAGGACGAGGAGAGCGTGCTGTTGGTGGCACCGTATTGGACAACCAGGAGTTGGTTTCCAGAACTCTCTCTCCTCGCGACAGCCCCTCCGTGGAAGATTCCCCTGAGGAAGGACCTTCTTTCTCAACAAGAGGGCACATTATGGCACCCGCGCCCCGACCTGTGGAACCTCCATGTGTGGTCTCTGGACGGGGCGCGGAGGATATGAGTGATTTACCGCAAGAGGTATCTAACACTATCGCTGCTGCGCGAGCGCCGTCTACGAGACAGGCTTACGCGCTTAAATGGAACCTGTTTGTCGACTGGTGTTCTTCCCGAAGTGAAAACCCCCGAGAATGCCCGATTAGTGTTGTGCTTTTATATCTCCAGCGTCGTTTGGAGAATAGGCTGTCACCATCCACTATTAAAGTCGATATCGCTGCGATATCAGCTCACCATTCACCCGTAAACGGTAGAACAGTGGGTCAGCACGACCTGGTCATTAGATTTCTCAGAGGCGCTCGAAGACTGAATCCTTCGCGTCCCCCCTCTATTCCTCCTTGGGACCTGTCCTTGGTGCTGAAATCACTCCAGGAAGCCCCATTCGAGCCTCTGCATAGTGTGAGTGTTAAGTTTCTTACGATGAAAACTTTAACTCTCCTTGCTTTGGCTTCTGTTAAGAGGATAGGGGATATTCATGCATTTTCGGTCGATGAATCGTGCCTTCAGTTCGGGCCGGCTGCATCCAGCGTAACACTGAGACCCCGGCCCGGCTTTGTGCCCAAAGTTCCCACCACTCCTTTTAGAGATCAAGTGGTGAATCTCCAAGCACTGCCTTTGGAGGAGGCAGAACCAGCCATGGCTTTGTTATGTCCTGTTCGTGCACTACGTGTGTATATAGACAGGACGCAAAGTTTCAGGACCTCAGACCAGCTCTTTGTTTGTTACGGTGGTCAGCAGAAAGGAAAAGCTGTCACCAAGCAGAGGATGTCCCATTGGATTGTGGATACTATAGCCCTTGCATATCAAAAGCAGAATGTGCCTTGTCCATTTAATTTACGTGCCCACTCTACACGCAGTGTGGCATCATCTTGGGCACTGGCTCGCGGTTCCTCGCTAACAGATATTTGTAGAGCTGCAGGCTGGGCGACACCTAATACGTTCACAAGATTCTATAGTGTTCGTGTCGAACCGGTTTCCACTCGGGTTCTTTCTACTAACTAGTTAAGAATGCCGAGGGTCGGCTCGTGTGTCGGCTTGGAGCCTCTATTTTGGTGCTGCACATTTGCACCATTATGGAAGGCCATCGGGGCAAAAACGTCTAAAAAACTGTTTTTGCCTCTCCTCCACCGCCCTGATAGCTGGTGTTGCGGAGCATCCGTTGTCAACCTATCACTGATGTATTCTCTGTAAACCTGTGTAGGCTAGGCGTCCACATTTGTCCCCTACGTGGGGTTCATTTGTGTGTATAGTCCGTGGGGTTCTAATCCTCCACGTTTTTCCTTAGCAGAGCCTGCTCTGCACCTCTCAACATACCATGTATTGTTAGAGACTTTATTTGAGCAACCTGTCGGTTGTTTCATATGTTTTTATGTCATCCATTTAACCTTCTTAGGGGATGGCTTCCGCAGTGTTCTAGCTCCGCTCAGTTTAGACGCTTCTCCCAGTTCGCTGCTTCACTATCGTGGGTTAAGGAACAGGTAGTGACCGGCCTTCTGCATTTCGCCTTAGATTCCGCCCCCTATGTGGAGGGCGGAGGGCTTTTGCAGGCACTGGAAGGGTTCAGCTGCAGTGGCGTTTTGGTAGGGATTCCCAATTCGTCGGTCACGACGTGACGTCGTAGTGACCGACTGAAAGGGAACGTCTCGGTTACGTATGTAACCCTCGTTCCCTGAAGGAAGGGAACGGAGACGTCACGTCCCGTCGCCACAGTTTGCTGTTCCATTGCTGTTCAGGCCGGGCACTGTTGCTCGGCTTCTCAGCAATAATATAGCTGATTTGGTATTATGCACCTGCGCCTTATATACGCACCTGGCGGGGCGGCGCCGGCATTATGCAAATACCTGCATGCCAAGTTCATTGGCGTTTTTGATAGTTCTCGAAGTAGATAGGTCACCCGCGAAGCGGTTCCCAATTCGTCGGTCACGACGTGACGTCTCCGTTCCCTTCCTTCAGGGAACGAGGGTTACATACGTAACCGAGACGTTTTTGTGGTTGTATTACCGAGCTATATAACGCATTAAAACTTAAGAAATGTACCAAAGCTAGATGTATTTTCTAGCTGGTAGAATTGTGTGCATACATGTGATCGCCCCCCTCGGAATTTCAGACGCCCCCTCATCAGCGCTCGGTTGGCGCCGGCACTGCGTACATGTAAAAAGTACTTTGCCCTTTAGTCAACAATTTTATCCTAGGTGACTTACTGTACATTCAACTTATACATTTTACGCATGGGAATCAAATTCTTTAATTTTTGCAGTTTCGAACACAATGTTCTGAGAATTGAGCTGCAAGAACAAGTAAATATATTTTTAGAAAGAATCTGTGATTACATAAGAGGATTGTATGAGAGGACATGGATAAACCCTTATGGAAACAATGGGCTTTTAAAACAAATAAAGATGCTTTGAGAGCATCAAACTGGGCATTGCTGAGGAAATTGAGAAAGGACAAAGCATCCCCTGAAGTAATGATTACTGTCTTTATGTCTTTGGTCTTTAGTACCTCAAACAGACTTCCGTCCCTTGAAAAGTGTCTGGAAAAATGACATTTCATGTAAGCTCTGACATCAAAGTACTACAACCGAATGTCTTTATAGCTTTTAAAATCCTTTTCATAAATGGCAGCAAAATGGCACGACTGGGTGATTTTGTCAACGATGTGCATGATTTCCAAGTTTAAAGATTGGTGGGGCAGGAACATTGGAAACATTTCTCAAACTTTGCGGATTTGCATTGGCGAGGAAAAATTAAAAATTGCCTTTCCATTGCACACGACAAATGATGGCTGATAAACTGAAAGTTGTTCATTTCAAATATAAGCTTTGGAAGCATTAAAAAATTGAACTTGGACTGCATGCGATCCACCGACTGGAAGTGATGTCGTATTTCTGTGTATTCCAATCAAAACACAGTGTGCAAGGTGAAAGTTATTTATGTGTCATATATGCATAACTGTTTATTGTTTAATTAATTTGCATTTATTTTTTCATTCCACTATGGTCAACATTCACAGGAAGAAGGCTTTTATGGTGCTATGAGCTTGCCTTTCATGTTGCCGTGGGTTTATGTTCAAACTAGTCTTCGCCACTAGGTTGCATCTAAATTTGTCGTGTGAAGTGCAAATGCGGCTTAATTTGGATATTAGGGAGCATGTATGTGTCAGATGCATTGCTTGCTTGCCATTGTATCATGTCTGCCAAAATAAGTCTGTCAAAGACTGTTATGTGTTTACCAATATATACTCTGGGTGGGTAGTAATAGTGTTTTACTATGCATGGCATACTGTACATTGTACACAAACAACTGTGCATTGTACCGCCTAAATATTCATCCCTGTACGATCAGATGGATTTTAAGAAGGTCTTGTTATTCAGCACCACAGATTGAGTCTGCCCTTCAGTACACTGAAACTATCAGCTGAACAGCATCCAATAGGGTAGTTAAGTTCATGCTGACAACAACAGGCCTTGCTAGTAGGGGACTGTGGCTGCTTCAGCATTTAGCACACGTTGCTCTATACCAACAGCTTTAGCATCCCTCGAACCATCAATGACTAAATTAAAGAGAAAAATTGCAACATTAAAAAACTTGAAAGGTGTTTATTGCAAGAGGTTTGGATGAGAAAGCACTCGTGAAGGAGTTTTAATGCAAACATAATGATTTGATTTTACAGCGGTTCTCATTAGCTACAACGAATATAATAAACTTGATGCTGTATAGGAAAAAACATGAATGCTTTTGGATTTTGGCTAGAAACCAAACTTGTTTGCTCCAGACTGCAAATCTGAAGACTGGTGCAGTGTGAGTCTTATATGTAAAACAAAAGCTGTTCTGACAAGATGTTCCCTCTAAGGATTCAGACTGTTCAGACAGATTACTAATACGGCAGAGAGCACCTCACACGCACCTGTCCTCTCTCGCTGATCCTGTGTTTTCGAATGATTGATATTTATGACTCCCTGAGGCAAAGTTGCGGTGTCGATTTTTTGTCGGAGTGATTTGCAAAGGCTGCCCCACACTGTGAACTGCGTCACAACACTGAAACTTTCCTAAACTTGCATAAACAAAGTTAAACTCATTACACAACAGAACAATACACTGATAATGTCATGAAATAGTGGGGCTTGATGTTTACAACCAAAAAATACAGTGATTGCATGGATATTTTCACAGTATATGTGGATTATGGCTGCCATTAGGAGACAACTACAGTACCTTTTAAAGCTTTAAAGAGCCACACAGATCCAAAATCGAAAATTACCTGTATTGCAGTGTGTCATGTAGCTGTCCATCAATGTAAACAATGTGCAAAGTAGTTGAACCAAAAAGTGCACGATTAATAAAGTTATTGGCTTCTAAAGTAGAGAGTCGACTCTGAATCACTGAAACGAGTCGTTATATGGATTGAATCTCCTGCCTGACTTTATCCACGTAATACCAACACTTTGCATAATAATCTCCGCCTACAGCCTTGCCCGGGAGAAATGAAAATTATGACCTGCCCACAGCTAGTTAGTGTGTAAACATCATATCACACTGTGTTTTCAGTTTGTGTTGTTTTCACTACCAAAGGATGAAGATATATGAAGAATATGTGGTTAAAAATACCTTTTCAAGGAGGGATATACTCAACGTTTGGCTGTGAAGAATCAGTGGTTAAAATTACTTTTTCATGGAGGGATTTACTAAACATTTGGCGATGAAAGATGGTTCAGTACCCACTATATGTCTATCGTCGTTTTTACTGCTTGGATTAATGATGAATGATGTCGTTGTTTAAACTCTTAATATACTGTCAGAGAGTCACGTTAGCAAGCGGCTAACGCATGCTGGACTTACGGATTTGCTATGACCCGGCTAGCTTACATAAATGCTTAAATGATTGTAAAACGTTAGTTTCTATCATCGTTTTTATTGCTTGGATTAATGATGAATGATGCCGTTGTTTAAACTCTTAATATACTGTCAGAGAGTCATGTTAGCAAGCGGCTAACGCATGCTGGACTTACGGATTTGCTATGACCCGGTTAGCTTACATAAATGCTTAAATGAGTGTAAAACGTTAGTTTCTATCATCGTTTTTAATTGCTTGGATTAATTATGAATGATGTTGTTGTTTAAACTCTTAATATACTGTCAGAGAGTCACGTTAGCAAGCGGCTAACGCATGCTGGACTTACAGTTTTGCTATGACCCGGCTAGCTTACATAAATGCTTAAAAATGATTGTAAAACGTTAGTTTCTATCATCGTTTTTATTGTTTGGATTAATGATGAATGATGTCGTTGTTTAAACTCTTAATATACTGTCAGAGAGTCACGTTAGCAAGCGGCTAACGCATGCTGGACTTACGGATTTGCTGTGACCCGGCTAGCTTACATAAATGCTTAAATGATTGTAAAACGTTAGTTTCTATCATCGTTTTTATTGCTTGGATTAATGATGAATGATGCCGTTGTTTAAACTCTTAATATACTGTCAGAGAGTCATGTTAGCAAGCGGCTAACGCATGCTGGACTTACGGATTTGCTATGACCCGGTTAGCTTACATAAATGCTTAAATGAGTGTAAAACGTTAGTTTCTATCATCGTTTTTATTGCTTGGATTAATTATGAATGATGTTGTTGTTTAAACTCTTAATATACTGTCAGAGAGTCACGTTAGCAAGCGGCTAACGCATGCTGGACTTACGGATTTGCTATGACCCGGTTAGCTTACATAAGTGTTTAAATGATTGTAAAATGTTAGTTTCTATCATCGTTTTTATTGCTTGGATTAATTATGATGAATGATATGTATTGATGTTGGTAATGTCTTCTCAGTAAATCATGTTAGCACGAGGTCAATACATGTTCCACTATTGTTGGTCTTATCTTATATATTAAGAGACAGTGTTAACAGGCTCGTGTCGTCTTGATCTCATTGTTTAATAAAAAGCCAAATTCATCTGTTCGTAAAAAAAAAGAGTAGGCTACTGAAATGTGGGGTTTAGGCAGACTGAGTCGTTGAACGGCTTCACACGAATCGTTTGGGGATCCCTGAGAAATTGGGTAATTTTAAATTTATATTTTGAGAAAATTACAGTGTTTTTTGACCTTGCATGCATTTAAACCTGTTGTCCGGGACTTATAAACAGTGATAGGACGCTTAAAATTGGCATCTCACTGGCTCTTTAAAAGCCAGGTCACTGAAAAAAAATGCCGTGTTAAAGGCGGAGTCCATGATGTTTGAAAGCCAATGTTGATATTTGAAATCACCTAAACAAACACGCCCCTACCCCAATAGAATCTGGACCTTCTGTTGATAGACCCGCCCCACACATACGCAACCCGGCATTTGATTTGATTTGATCGGCTATAAGTGTGTTTTGGTAGTCGACCCGTCTTCTTTTCCAACGCGTTTTTCAAACATCGTGGACTCCGCCTTTAATGACATGTACACTGTATGTTTATAAAACGATTATTTCCAGTCCTTCATTCTGATTGGTCAATGGCTGTGTTTTATATACAATAAACAAAAAATGATTCTGTGTGTTACTGTGCAGCAGCACCCTTAGCAACGTAAACCTTGTTGCTTACATATACATCCCATTATATGTATGTAATCATCTATTTATTTAACCAACCCTATTTATTTTTGTTTAAATAACCAAAACATTAATCTATAAGCATTATTAGATTATCTACACTTGCTGTCAATAATTAATTAGAAGTAATTGATTTGCCAAATTAGTCAAATGTATAGTAAACTGACCTCACAAAAAAGCATGTGACAACCCACATCATGTTACATTTATTATTATGTTTAATCAAGATTTCATTCCTTTGCACTTTCTTGTCTGTCTGTCAGTTATGTTTATTATTTATAAGGTGCAGTAAATGTTTCACGTGTACCTGTCTTGCTGTCTTTTTGATTCAGTGATCGGACGTATGGACACCTGCTTTGTTTCTAAAGCGCCTCTGTGCATTTCAGACTTACCCTTTAGCCTTCTTTTCACTCAGACTCCTATCGACTTTCCTACTCCTTTTTTATCAGCCGCCAATCGCTTTTAATGTCTCTAAGGAGAGCTGCTGCAAGCATTCTGTCTCTCTTTCTCCATTTTGTGTGACTTTACATCCCTTTTTCTTTATTCTTTTGGGATATCTTGAGGTTAAGTGACATTCCCAAAGTCCCCAGTTATTTACCGCAGGTCATATTAGGTGCACCCCCAATAACCATACTTTGCCAAAATGGAGCTCAAGATAAATTGTTACAATAAGGAGATACAATATAAACTACATGTAATTTTCACCACTGTAAGTAATAAAACAGTAAAAGAACATGTAATCTTCACCTATACTGCTGATTGAAATCTATGCAATTGGATTAAAAAAATATTTTCATGGATGATGTAATGAAATTAAGTTGTACTATTACATGTGGTAAGACTGAAAAAACAACAAAGTTTCTGTATTTTTTAATATTACACATTGTTTTGCCATGAGGTGTGTTTGACTTCATGTGGCGCTATGCAGACAGATCTGTGTATAACATCAAAGTATTGTGAGAGCTTTCGTGTAATTGCACTTCCAATACTTTGATGTTATGCCGATTGGTCTGCACAATGTCGCATGTAATCAAGCATAACTATGACTTTTACAGCAGTGAAAGAGGAACGTGGACATGACTTCACTGACAGGCAACGCAATGAGAAGTGACGTTTATGTTTGGGATAATGTAAGTACACAACGAACAAGATGTATAACACTGTGCTGGTGGTTTTTGGATATTGTAAGTAGGCCTAAGGGATAATGTATAGGCAGCAGGTTGTTATCGCAGAAATAAGCCCCAACATTGTGATCAGGACCTGTCACGAAGCGGAGGGTCTTGTATAACACTAAAGGAGCTTATTTCACGATAAGAACCGGATGCCTGTACATTATTCTGCTTATTAGATAGATAAATATGGTGAATGGACTGCATTTATATAGCACTTTTAACAAACCTATGGCCATCCAAAGCGCTTAACAATTAGCATCACATTCACCCATTCACTCACACATCCACACACCGAATGCTATTTACTTCATAAGTAAGGTAATGAACATTACATATTGATTTGAAATAGTTTATTTGCTCATTTTTAAGGAATGCAGACCTTCTGCGAGGAAAACCTGTTTACTTACAAGACGTTCAAATGTCACAAACACACTATTTGGTTTAATTATTTGTAGATATAATGTCATTTCTGTTATGTACTCTCACCCAAAGGATTATTAGGAACACCTGTTCAATTTCTCATTGATGCAATTATCTAATCAACCAGTTGCTTCAATGCATTTAGGGGTGTGGTCTTGGTCAAGACAATCTCCTGAACTTCAAACTGAATGTCAGAATAAGAAAGAAAGGAGAATGAGCCGACTGATTCAAGCTGATAGAAGAGCAACTTTAACTAAAATAACCACTCGTTACAACCGAGGTATGCAGCAAAGCATTTGTGAAGCCACAACACAGACAACCTTTAGGCGGATGGTCTACAACAGCTGAAGACCCCAACGGGTACCACTCATCTCCACTACAAATAAGAAAAAGAGGCTACAATTTGCACAAGCTCACCAAAATTGGACAGTTGAAGATGTGAAAAATGTTGCCTGGTCTGACGAGGCTCGATTTGTGTTGAGACACCCAGATTTGGCATAAACAGAATGAGAACATGGATCCATCATGCCTTGTTACCACTGTGCAGGCTGGTGGTGTAATGATGTGGGGGATGCTTTCTTGGCACACTTTAGGCCCCTTAGTGCCAATTGGGCATCGTTTAAATGCCACGGCCTACCTTAGTATTTTTTCTGACCATGTCCATCCCTTTATCACCACCATTTACCCATCCTCGGTTGGCTACTTCCAGCAGGATAATGCACCATGTCACAAAGCTGGTTTCAAATTGGTTTCTTGAACATGATAATAAGTTTACTGTACTAAAATGGCCCCCACAGTCACCAGATCTCAACCCAATAGAGCATCTTTGGGATGTGGTGTAATCTTCATGCACTGAATGTGCATCCCACAAATCTCCATCAACTGCAAGATGCTATCCTATCAATATGGGCCAACATTTCTAAAGAATGCTTTCAGCACCTTGTTAAATCAATGCCACGTAGAATTAAGGCAGTTCTGAAGGCGAAAGGTGGTCAAACACAGTATTAGTATGGTGTTCCTAATAATCTTTAGGTGAGTGTATATATAAATATAAATAAAAAATATATATTATAATATTAAACTGTAGGCATACCAGTCAAAATGGTTAATTTGGGAATAACAAACCAAATGTCGTGACTGGCCAATCAGGATCAAGTATTCCAATTAGCCGTGTAATAATGCACATTAAAATCTTACACATTGTTTCTTTAAATAATAATAATAATTATTATTATTATTAGTTGTAGTAGTAGTAGTAGTAGTAGTAGTAGTAGTGGGAGTAGTAGTAGTAGCAGTTGTAGATTTAGTAGTAGTAGCAGTAGTAGTAGTAGTAGTAGTAGTAGTAGTAGCAGTAGCAGTTGTAGATTTAGTAGTAGTAGCAGTAGCATTAGCAGCTGCAGTAGTAGTAAGAGTAGTAGTAGCAATAGTAGAAATTGTCACCAAATTTTTACTGCCAAAAATGTCAAACTTAAGAGAGTAGTAACAACAAAACTACAGTACAACACAGAATGGAAATAACTCTCACAGGTTTTGGTTTTCCAGATGATGAAAAAAAATTCTAAATTCAAAATTAGAAACTACAGTGTATTATATAGTAGTAAGTAATACCCTTATAGCTATAACTTTCGTTCAAGCATATTTTTACAACACCCCATTGTGCCCTTCACAAGTTTACCTGTAGCCAATTTGTCATCATTATACAAAGCAAGGTTGACGAGTTAAATTATATTCAAAACAAGATACAGATGACTTTGAATAAACTGTGAAGAAAAAAGCTTTGTTTTTGAGAGAGAAATCTTGCAAACAGTTTCTTAGGAAACAGGAATCCTCTATAATAGAAGCTGACTGGAGGTCTTGTGCGCTGTCCTTGGTGCTGAAATGACAATTGCGCAAAGAAACCAATCAAAGCGCGCGCTTGCACGACTTTCCCCTTTGCTCGTGTTGTAATATTGCTGTATAATTTGGTTTAATTATAAAACGGGCACACACAAGGTGAATGGAGAGCAGATGCACGTGGTAGATATTCGTTTAATTTACCGTCTTTATGATGGGCAGGTCTTATGCTTTTACTTTGAACCCATAGGCTGCACACTTACACTCCTGTAGTTTATCCAAACACCTACTTTACTCACCACATATACAAACATTTATATGATAGCACTGATGTGTCTTTTATTCTCACAACAACCTCAAAGTCACAAGTTTCACAACCAAGTGAAATGTATATTGAACGAAACCCTGATTTCATGTATGTATGTAGAGCAAGAGCGTTTCATGCGGATTGGGAGTGAACGGTGAAGATCTCCCTCTATAACGCCCACTCTTCACCACGGTCCAAGACGAGCAGACGCTTCGTGCGTATCTGTCTCCTAACTCACCAATCTATCAGGATGATATTGCGAAAGGGTCGCTTTTCCGGGATCTACACCTTTTACGGATTGTATTTGCACCCTCAGTACCTCATGGATATGTATTCTTTATTATTAGGCGAAACTGAAAAGCCAAGGAAACTCGGTATCTGATTCATCGCACCTGGGAAGGGTCGAGCACAAGAATGGAAACTATTTCTGCAAAGCGCGGGCGAGCAAAAGTAAAGGCATAGGTACCCGAATCGCTTTGGGAGAAGAAATGAAAATATCTTGTTTTTAAGCGCACCTGTGAGGAAAAGACATTGCGGACCGTACTGATTCGAGTCTGCTATCGCGACAGTCCGCTACCGGAGTTTGAACCCATTGCGCTTTGAGCTGCTCTTTACCTCGGCCATTATATTGCTTTAATTAGAGGGATCCCACCCTATCCCCGTCAAACCGGCACCAGCTGTCACTTCACACCCGAGGAAAAAAGGGATCGTAAAGGAAATAAAGGTAACCTTTTCTTATTAAGGACTCTCCAGGAGAAAGGCATGCTTGAATTAATTGGAAAAGCAGATTTGGCTGCAACTATTTCTCATTTTCTTTACATCAGAGCATGCACGTGGATGGTTTGGTTTTAGGTTGATTATTTTAAAGAGAAGTGGTGATTGTTATTGTATACTGTTGTAATTTGTTAAGAGATGCAATGATAGGGTTTCTCTTGGTGCTGAGTAATGGTCAGCAATGCACCAGAGCGACGATTCTCCTAAAGCCATCATGAATTTGATAGCTCACTTTCTCACGGAGATCTTTATTTGTAAAAGCAGATACACATCAGTATCATCGCGTTCGTATTCATCTTGCAAAGGGGCAAAGACTTCGTGTACTGTTCCGGGAGGTCTAAAGTAAAGATTTTGAATTATGTATGAAATATGTATGGGGAAAATGCGCGGTGTTCTTTGCGATAACGATGTCCTGTCCGTGGACAAAATAAAAATTCAGTTTTACAAGCCTCATCAACACACACACATACATAGGCATATATCCATATTTTTATGCAACTTTACATTGCATTTAAATGCAAAATGACCAAAAGTGGATGTCTCGTGCGCATCACCATCTTGCACATATCTGACACGAGATGTGTTTGAACTATTGCACGTCGTTCAGTTGTATTCTAACACAGATTTTGTAGCTTTCAAATTATACATTGACACATTCTGGTTTAAAAAGAAAAAAATTACATCCTTGCTCTGAAGCAGAAAGAATTTCATGGTTTTGTATCCATCTTATTATGATATATCCCAAATAGGTGCCAGGTATCGATTAATGTCAAACGTCGAAGGAGGAGTTTTGAATGTCAAGTTGCAAAACTCATTATGTATTATTCTTGGCCACAGGTAGGGGGCCATGGTGGGCCTGAAGATGCTGTAGTGCAGGTTCTTTAGCTCCTGTAGCCAGAATGCATGTCAGGTGCTGTAAATATTTCATTACCATAATAATTTGATCCTCATGTCACCGCAAGCAACAGATGTCTTATTTTCTTTAATCCTTTTTAACATGATCATCATTTTAACATACTTATTGACCTAATCCTATGATCCAAGATAAGATTTCAACCATGTGAGGTTAACTTGGATGTGACAAGTTATTCCAATCCTTCAGCCAGACTGGATCAATTTTAATCCTATTCAGTTAGCCAAAATACACGAATCAATAATGCACTTTTCCCAAACCAACCACATACACTTTAAGAGTTTTTTTTACTTCATGGTTATATGATAATGGATAGATGTTTGGTGGCTAACAACAGCAGGCCTACATAATGTCAGTATGGACCAGTTCAAAAGATGTAAACAACACTGGTCCAGAAGCACTTCCTGTTTCCGTTTTTTAACACTAGATAAACGTTGGGATAAAATAAACCAACAGAACATATAAACCTGAATTAACTGAAGTTAAACAAACATCTTAAAGATAATAATATATGTAAAATAAAAAAATAACTGTCACAAACTGTAACAGGAAGTGTTTCTGGACCAGTGTTGTTTACATCATTTGAACTGGTCTATATATCAAATATCAGCCTGACCTCACGAGAAGAAGTTAATCGTGCAAAATCGTACGATTATCATAAAAAACAATAATGAAATCCCACCCCTAACCTCAACGTCACAGGCTTCAAGGCAAATTGTACAAAAATGTACGAATGTGATCGTACGAATTAGCCACCTCGTAAAATATGTACGAATTGCCATGATAGCGTTGCAAATATACGACTGTAGCATCTATGCTTCCATGTGGCATGTTGTACAAATATGTAAAGCTGTATTTGGTACCAGCATGTCCTAATAACAGGCACATGGCATGACCATCTGTTTAAGAAGTCATCATTTAACTGTGAGAACTGGGCTGGCAGAACAGTCTGGTCTCACTGCATCTGCTAGGGCGACCACAGCGAGACTATTTTTTCTCTCATCTCTGTCTGCATCTCATCTGCTGCATGATGTTGCATCTTACAGAACCGGCTTCGTATTTGATTGATTTGCAAGATCTTTCGGTGTTTAATTTAGCATTTAGGAGCCTACACTGGCTGTAAAATGATCCGCCAAAACGCACAGGGGAGGAGCATGTGGTTATAAGCTTATAACAAACATTGATTTGACATTTTAATAGACTTTACTTTTCATGTTGTAAGCTTGCTTTCTGCACAATAGTGTCCAAAAGTCTTCTAAACATTAAATAAATAAACATAACCCACTTGACTTGGTTTAATGCCAAAATCTTAGTTAGAAACATTAAGCAAACACATAAAAAAAACTAAATATACAACATACAGTAGCAGAGGAACATGCTGCTTATAAACATGGAACAAGATCTTTACATAATATCCTAATGATTTTTGGCAAAAAAGAAAAGTAGATAATTTTGACCCATGCAACTGTTGGCTATTGCTACAAACATACCAGAGCGACTTAAGACTTGTTGTCCAGGGTCACATTTGATGATACATAATCATCATTTAGACTGTAATGATACTGTAATAAAAATAAACTAAAAGACATTTTTAAAAAGTATTGGCTGGTACTGTAGAAGTGGTAAAAAAAAGTAGTCCATATGAATCTATCCATAAGGAATAATAGACAACGGGGTGTGGATTTTTTTTTTTTTTTCCGAAAATAATGCACACCCAAGGTGGTAATGAGGCATTTTTGTATTGTGCATTATTTTTTAAATAATTAAAAGGACCGAAGTAAATTATTATGCTTATACCACGGTTACCTAAGACATTTCTCTGGTGGTTATTTTAAGACATTTGACAGGTTAGGTGTGCGTTTTATCAAAAAAATAAATAAATAAAAGAATACCCATTTCCCGTTGTATAATTTGCTACCCAGTCTCACGTGGTTTCATGATATAGTCACGTAATTTTTATATTATTTTTTCGTGATATTATCAAGAATTCCTGTTTTCGAGTGATTATCACATATTGGTTACTCAACTGCTTTTTTTCCTATTTTTAAACCATTGTCGCTTCGGTTTAGGGTTAGATTTGGTGCTTGCATTAGAATGTCACTATATATATATAGGTTTATACTATTTTTTCCGATTTATTTTTTTATAGGTCGCCTGGCATTAGGGTTAGAGTTGGGTTTTGGTAAAGATGTAATTTTATGTAAATCTAACCCTAAACACAAGCGACAATCGTAGAAAGTAGGACAAAACAGTTGAGTAACCAAAACGTGATAATCACACGAAAACAGGAATTTGTTATACGATCACGGAAAAACGTGGATATTCGTGATAATATCATAAAAAAAGAATACAAAAATTACGTGACTATATAACGAAATTTTGTAAGACTGGGCTGATAATTTGCTATAACTTTGGCCATTGTTATACAAAAATAGTAAATCTTGCAGTGGCGGTTGGTGACTTCTTTTTTCGAGGGTGCTCGATGCGAAGTTCATCACAACATGTATGTAGCCCTTCATGCGTGTGGTTCCTAATTTTAAAATATGTGTTCGGCGTGTGGAGTGAACCTATGTGCATCCAGCGTCTTGTCAAAATAACTGCCTGCTGCAGACGCGTCTAAAGGGTTTATGATAAAAGATTTTTGCATAATCTCAGAAGTATCTGCGTGTATTTTGTGAACGTGAGCAACTCTTTTATCATAAACGGTTTTGACGCGTGTGCAGCAGGCACTTATTTTGACAAAACACGTGATGGACATGGTTCACATGACGCAACAAACACATATTTTGAAAACACGAGCAACACACATAACACTCCAAACACATATTTTGATTTTGCACCCCTTGGAAGAGCAGTCACGACCGGCCACTGAAATCTTCTAACTGTTCCTTTAACAATGGTTTTCATAATTTTCTATTTTTCCATTATATTGTACATATTCTTTTTATCAGCTGTATGATAGCCTCTCACACCTATAACCAGATAAATATATATCATCAAATGAAAGAGTTAGGCGTATTTTCTGGTTTAAAGAAAATATGTTGGTAAGTGTGATTAAACTTTCGTTTGTTGCATAACTCCATAAGGCGCAGTACGTTTGAGTGAAATATTTCCATATTTTTCCCTCGATCGCCTTCTGCCATCTATCACATGCCATTCAGCACACCAAATATGCATACGAGGCCTTATTCTGACTGCGTGTCGCCTAAGATTTAACACTCCATCCCAGGCACCTCAAATACACTGTCATATTTTTCAGCATGCGCTACGACCGCAGTGCATTCTCCAATCTCCAGAGAGAAAAAGAGAGAGGGCTCGCAAGGAGCAGGGAGGTGCTCAGAAATGATTGCAATGGAAGTAAAGAGAGAGAGAGAGAGAGAGAGAGAGAGAGAGAGAGAGAGAGAGAGAGAGAGAGAGAGAGAGAGAGAGAGAGAGAGAGAGGAAGTTCCTTTCTCTCTCCTCGGGGTGCAGAGTCCTGTATTAAAGAGAGGCAGTGATGAGTGGGGTCCGCAATTACCCTCAGGCCTCCGTCACGCCACAGCTGCTGCGGCTTGCAGCTAATTGCAGCGATGTATTAGCCAGAGTGTTGCTATCTTCTATTACCTATTACTCTTCCTCCGCCCACTCTCTGGTGCTGATGGCGGCTGGCCGCTACTCTAAATGAACTCCCGCCACTTGCTCAACAACAGACTTTAGCCAATGGAGCCTAAATCGGCAGACGTGTAATTTTCCAGTTGATCCGGTTTGGAATCCAACGAATGCACAACACAAGCAAGCAAGATGTTGGGAAAGGTTTGAGTTTGGGGGGGCAGTGAAGGAGAGGGAAGGGGTCCAGCCTCCTCTGCCATAATGTTTGTAAAATCACACCTCAGTAAAATCAATGGCCCTCAGGAGGTCCTAAAGCTTGTATGTTGCTATGTTAAAAGGTATTTATAACCAAACTTTGAAGGGAAATCTAATGTCTAAACATCTTCAAAAGGGCCTATAAAGGGTGGTGACATTGTGCAGGTCCTTAAATTTGTCTTTAAACTGCTGAGGTTGCCGAACTGGTAATTTCACAATTTTAAACATACTGTAAGTGTCAGAACCTAAAACTTTCTATTTAAACAAAAAGGCCATTAGTTGTTTAAAAAGTTACAAGAAAGTATGCATGAAAAATGAAAAACCTGAAGTTCATGTAAGTGGACCTCAAGGGGCAAACAAAAAGTTAAGTATAACCACTTTCAACCAAGATAAATTAAATGAGAAGCAAAGTGGTGTTTATAGAGAGAATGTACACTAGTATCTAAATATAAGTACATGGTCATTTGGGACTTCTTTTAAAGGTCACGTCCTTTCTGATCCCATTTTTTAAACCCTAGTTAGTGTGTAATGTTGCTATAATAGCATAAATAATAGCTTTAAAATGATAAAGCTCAAAGTTCACTGCTAGGCGATATATTTTCATTAACAGAATTCACCTTTAAAGGCGGAGTCCACGATGTTTGAAAAACGCTTTGGAAAAGGAGACGGGCCGACTACCAAAACACACTTATAGCCAATCAGCAGTAAGGAGCGTGTCTACTAACCGACATCCTTGCCGGGTTGCGTATGTGTGGGGCGGGTCTATCAACAGAAGGTCCAGATTCTATTGGGGTAGGGGCGTGTTTGTTTAGGTGATTTAAAATATCAACATTAGCTTTCAAACATCGTGGACTCCGCCTTTAAAGCCTACAGCTTAACAGCCCAGTCACACAAAATGACGTACCTGTAGTCACGTAATTTTTTTATTCTTTTTCGTGTCACAAATTTCTGTTTATGCGTCATTGTCAGGTGGTGGTTACTCAACTGTTTTGTCCTGTTACCTTTGTCGCTTCGGTTTAGGGTTAGATTTACATAAAATGACGTCCTTACCCAAACCCAAATATAACCCTAACGCCAGGGGACAATGTTTTAAAATTTAGAAAATATAAAAAATAAATCAGACATTTTTTTATAAACCAATACTTAAAGTGACATCCTAACTCAAACACTAACGCAAATCTAACCTTATGACCCAATGACACATAAACAGAAATTCGTGATACGATCACGGAAAACGCGGAAATTCGTGACAGTATCACGAAAAAGAATCAAAAAATTACATGACTATAGGTATGTCTTACTGGTAAAATGTCTTACTGGTAAAAAGATGGAACAGCACTGCATGTGTTTACTTAAACCCCCTTAGCTGTTATCAAATGCACTGTAACCCCACTGCTTTGCGGGGCTTATTGCTTTTATAAAACGGTTACTTCATATCCATAACGTTACCAGGATTTCATAAAATAAAACACAAATAAGTTGTAATTATATTAGTACAAATATTACTCTAACGCCAAACAAAGTAGTTCCTCAGAATCAAATGTGGCTGCAACGCAGCGCAGTTCACAACCAACACAGACGCAGCAATGACACAATGAAAATATGATTTAAGACTGTGGTGTTTATTTTATAAATCAACATTCATCTAATTTATACATTAACATTTATATCGTGCAACTGTTGAAGTGATAATTAAATATGCTTGGAAGCATGCTTATTTTAGTTTAATGCCTTAAAGAAAAATTATCTTCTTTAAATAAACATAAAATATCAAATGAAAGAACAGACCATCCGCTTTCAAACAACAACAACAAAAAAACTTTCATGCTACCTACATTTGTTCTCTTATCACCTCTCAATTTTTCAGCTAAAAGCGGAGATAATTCCATTTTTGGAACACAACAGTGTTTTAGTGTTGAGTGAATGCATCATCGTTTAAGTTGGGTAAGATCGCCACCCAGTGGATAGCGGAAATGTGAATTTGAGGTAGAAACTCCTCAGGGTGCGTTTTCTCTTTATTGATTAGATGACTCAACAATATTAATTGACATTTATCTGGATATCGCCATAATTGTGCAATTGTACACAAATTAAAAATATGATTAAAGACTGTGGTGTTTATTTTCATAAATCAATACGCAGCAACAGTGGCGCACTGATACTTATGTAATGCGGTCTGAACCATGAGGTTACCGGGGTATATTATCACGAATGAAGAACCAGAACTGCCCGTTTTATAAAGCAGATTTTTTGTATTAACTGGTAAATTAATTCTGGTAAATTCTTTTTAATTTAACAAAATTACTTTGTGAAAGAGGCTATTGGCACTAATTTCATTTATTGCAGGATATACAATTAAATTCACAAATGACTTTATTCCAAAATGCAGAGCCAAAACAGTTTTTGAAGGTTTTCAGCTGTTTTCCACAAAAATTCCAAAATAACTAAAAATAAGTAATAATTATGCGAAATTTAACCCAGACATCATGTAAAACTGGCCCTCATTAAAGATCACATCTAGAATTCAGTATGTTCTTTACTATTATGTCTCTTTGTATAATAAAGGTGTGCTTAAGTGCACTTTATATATTTGTCCTGCACACCAAGCACCGTCCATTGCACTCAAAGCACCGTCCATTGATCTATGGTTACAGGCAGTCAAACCACAGCCAAAGCCTTTACTAATCCATTCTAGGGTTCCTGCGGAGAAACAGATCCAGCGCTGTGGGACACCATCACTTCCTATTTGGCCTTTCAAGGATGACCGAACCCCACTGTCTGACTTCTTCTTTCCCCGGCTGAGTGAAAATCAGTGAAGCTGAGACCTTTATGACAGAGACTTTGTAGTCTGACTGACATCTGGCCTGGTTAAGTCCGAGCAAATATACAGCCTTCTTCATGTGACTTGATAGGCAATTAAGTGTCCATGAATACATAAATACTGCACATTTTTATTTATTTATTTATTTATATACTTATTTTGAGAAGTTGTGTCTTACTTGGTGCCTCAGATAAGAAAAGACACTGTAAAAGAAAAAAAAGTGTAATTCTTGTAAGTTAGAATAAAGACTAAAATATCAATACACAGAGTTTATTTTTATCATAAGCAAACATGGTCATTGTTAAAGTTTCCTGCCTTGACGAATGGTGCTGTAAAGACATGAGTTTTTCGAGACTACTGTAGGTTCCTTTATGAAAGTACCGTAAGTTGTTGGCTCTTTAATTTATTAATATTTCTATAGCGCTTATTACAGTGTGTATTGTTGCAAAGCAGCTTTATGGAAACCATTTTAGCACCAAACTGTAGCTTAAAGAAAAAACAGACGCAAACTCTCTTCGGTTCATCATTTTCATGTGACATGACACTATTATAGGTACAACTGGAAATCTGGAAAGCAAGGTGGTCTTTCACTGTCCGCCAGCCAAAATGCTGGACAGTCAGATACAATAACCGATGTAATGACATATCTAAGTTTGTCATCTACAGAGTCTCATCAGAATGTGAAGATTATGGATTCATGTTATTAGACATGTCTCCGTCCCCAGGGAGGGTGTGGCAATACCAAAATCCACACGATTTTGCAGCAAACATTTCCTTATCACCTATTATTATTACACAACTTTGTTTTTCTCTCTTTCTTTAGAGGTGATCCAAATATTTGAGAGATAAAAAATTATACATTTTTAAAATGATTAAAAATTAAGTATTTTATACAAAATATGGTATTGCCTATTAACTTCTTCCCCGCCCTTGACAAGTTAACTAGTCAATTAAGAGAAAACGCTTCCCTGCCAATGACGAGTATTTCCGGCAATCCAGAATACTGCTATAATCCACCAGGTGGCGCTCTTCCACAACTTATTAAACCCGAAAGTATCGACCTAGGGCAAACAGATGCATGTCAATGTATGTTTTGAGGATCTTTATCAAAAGACCTTCACAAAAATTTAATTAAAAGCTTTTTGCTCAAAAATTTGTGTTTTTTAAGAAACCTACACATATTTGAAAGATGATAACTATTGATAAGGTGGGATGAAAGTTTTTTTTTTTTTTTTGAAAGCAGAGGGTCTGGGCCCAATTGCATAAAGCACCTTAAGTGTAATTTTCCCTTAAGTTCACCCTTATATTTCCCTTAAACTTAAGGGTGTTGCAGAAAAAAAACCCTTACATTTTTTTTCTGTAGCATCTCCATAGCAACAATAGTATTTTATAACAACAAACCTGGGTCGCAAAACACTTAACGATTATCCTTACCTAAGAGAACCGTTTAAGGGATTATATGCAATACCCTTAAATTGTTCTCTTAAAGTAGGTAAGGGGAATTTACCGCTTAAGTGCCATGCTTAAGGGAAAAACTTAAGGTGCTTTATGCAACCGGGCCCTGTTCTTTCATTTGATATATTCTGCCCTAAAAAGCGAAAGCGCAGTAACTACGCATTTGGTCAAAATTGAGTTAAGGGTAAAAATGGGCTTTGTGAGATCTGTTCTGTCTTGTGACAAAGTCTCCTGGTTAAATTTTGTCCCATTTCAGAGAAATGTGTGTGCCAAAATTGCAGTTACATGTTTGATTGGCTGGTGTAAAAAACTTTAAAGCCATTTTTCTCAGTTTCAGTGTTTGCGTAGATACTGCACTTAGCCTTTGGAGGGCAGTATTGTATGTTTATATATTTAAAGAAGAAAAATTTCTGGAGAGCATTAAACTTTTGTGAAAATCATGAAAAATGCTGGCACTGGCTGGCAACTTTTTTTTTTGAAAACGCTGGGAGGGAAACAATATTTTTTTTAAGCAATAAAAGTCATAGTGACATTTTTTTCTTATAAAATAAACTTGGGGAAATCATTCCCCTGAAAATATATTTGGTAAAATAGTAGTCATCAGCTAACATTTAGCCATTTATTATGCAAACTTTAATTATGAAAAAATATAGCCTACTGTATTTTCATAAAAAATAAACAATATGATCCATGCAATTATTACTTTAGTTAACTATAAAATGATTAAATTATTGAAAATAAATTCATATATTGAATTCTTTGTTAGTTGAATGATTAATGAATTAATTAATTTTAATTACTTTAGTACATGTATGGTCATTTTGGAATTTTTGGCTTTTATTACTCTATATTAGATTCTACATTAAGTTACGTATTTATGCATCTTTTATTAATACATTAAAACTATTTGTTTTGGAAATTATATCCACAATCCATTATTAAATTTCAACCTAAAGAAAGAACAGATTAGGAATGATTTGGACGGTGTGAGCGATCTTACAGTAGATTGGAAAAATTGAGGTGTTCAATCACCATGCCAAAAAGGAAACTGTTTTATCAATCTGAGGCTTTTGTGCCACAGTTAGTCTTAAAGAAACAGTCATTCAAGTTAGACCTTACTTCACCCTTTCTAGTTTGCACTGGCTTGAACCAAAGAAATCTTGCCTTTTCATCTCCTTATCCGTATGAAACCCAGACAAAAAGGTGAATTCTCCAGCTCTTCTTTTATCGGTTTCATAAGAGTATGAGCCATAGGCTGCCCCTGCAGCAGAGAGGGTTTAAATGCTTTGAAATAATAGGATTTTAATCTATAGAGTGGAGTTTCCTGTATCACGGTATATGGCATTTTTTTACCTCCCCCATATTTGGCCACAAACCCATGTTTTTTTTTTATCACTGATAAATACTTCAGCCAATCTCAGTTTAATGTCCAATTAAATTGACATGCCCAAATTGACATCTTGATGGTGGTAAAAAAACTGTCTATGCAGTATTTAAAAGCATACATATTCTTGTTTATGGGGTCTACTATGTCAACATCTGCTTTTACCACTGATGTTAGTTTGGGGCAAAGTTTTCTGTTCGATTTCACTCTTGGCATTTTTAAGACCCATTCAAATGCCCGGAAACAGTGGTGGAGCAATGCCAGGTCGCAGTCGCCAGAACCAGCCTGCAAGCTGTCAAACTGCATCATCCAAAACCGCGTACTTCCTTTAGGGAATCAGGCATTAAAACGATTTGAAAACACAGTTTATTCTCAATTATTTCCTTCGAAATGCATTTGTTTTCTACTGACTAGGATCCACCCTTGTTGCTCAGTGAGGCGTAAACTTGCTACCTGTCACCTGTCATACACAGTGAGACATTGCAAACCCAAAATACAGTGCCTTAAAATAGATTTTAACATCTTTTTTTATCCGCAGTGTTTTACCAGCCGACGTGTAACAGCAGAGAGAACTGTGTTTATCAATGGTGTCTCTAGACACACTCTCTGGATGCACGGTGATGGACTCAATCCTCCATGACCCTTGACTAAAATGTCTCTCTCTCTCTCTCTCTCTTTGCTCTGTACTGTATAAATAGAAAGTTCTCAGCGGCCATCTGCATGCGCTCAGTCACAAGTGCAGGAGGTCAGATTATGGGATCCATACAGACACCAGGCAGGAGGGTCCTGGGTCTCATCAAGTCCTTCCTTTGTTCATGTGCATACAGATGTGTCGCAACCAGTGCAGATATGGAAAGTGACAGAGCTGTGATAATGTGACTTTTCTCATGTTCGACTGTTGAATTTAAAATGAGGTAGAGAACAGGATGGAAAATTAGATTCTGAATGGGAATTTCAGGAAGCGGTGCTGAAATCAAATTTGAGAGATTATACACTCATGAAAACAATATGAAACAGTTTTAGAAGATAGAAATTCTAGATATAAAAGGTAACACTTAACAGTAAGTTTGTATTGGTTAACACTAGTTTACTTTATTAGTTTTAACACGAGTTAACATGAACAAACAATATTGCTTCAGAATTTAGCAATTTGAATTACAAAATTGTTATTTTCAGCGATAGCTAATACAGTACATTGCGTTGGGGATGCGCCTACAGGAAAATGTTGTATGTAGCCCAAAAGATGCATTGCATTTTATCGTAATGCACATGTGCCGAATATCTGTGTACATTAGTGATAGACCTATATATCGGCCGGCCGATATATCTGGCCGATATTTGCGAGTTTTATGTGTATCTGCATTTTTCCGGCATAATTTACAGACAGAGTGCTGGAAGCTTCAAGCGATTGCAGGTCACGTGACTAAAAACAAGCAACCTTTCCATAACAACATTGAAAGCTCGGCTTAACAGCTGATCATAGCTGAACAAAGTGGGTTTTTTTCATCTCTATGGGGCGGTTTCCCGGACAGGGATTAGACTAGTCCTAGACTAAAATAAATGTAAGAACTGTGCAAACTAATAACATCTCTTTTTAACAACATGCCATTTTTTTACATAATTTTTATGATGTAAATTGAGTGAGCAAAACCAGTATCGGCTCCAAATGTCGGCTCAAGAAAATCGACAGCCTGTATCTGTTACGGTGAAGTGCCTTATATGGTTTGTTTCCTGTCATGACGTTGTGTGTGTGCGCCGGGTCGCGTTGTTGAGCGCGGAGCCCGGTAAATAAAGACGCAGTTTAACACAGCTCCTGTCTGTTTAATGTCTAAAAAAGCAAACATGGTGTCAGAAGTGGACGCTAGATCCTAAACATGGCTGCAAACAGCATTCCTGCCCCCGAGGGCATGCGGATGTCGGGTGACATTTCCAAAAATTGGGATAATTTCAGAGCCGAATTCGAAGACTATGAACTGGCCACGGGGTTGATTGAGAAGCCCAAAGAGGTGAGAGCGGCAGCACTGCGACGATTACTGGGCAATGAATGTCGGCATATCTACAGTCATAATATTGTGTTGAGCGAGGAACAAACAAAAGATCCGAAAGCCATACTTGATGCCCTAGGAGACTATTTCAAGCCCGCAAAAAATGTAATTTATGAAAGATATCTGTTCGGGTGTTGCAAGCAGGAAGTGGATGAGCCTATAGACAGCTTCCTCACGAGGCTGCGGGAACGGGCATCAACCTGCGAATACCGACAGCTCAAAGATGAAATGATCCGCGATAGACTTGTCCTGGGCATTGCCAATGAAAACACTAGGCGACGCCTGCTGCGTGAACGTGAACTGACTTTGTCACAGTCCGTGGAGATATGCCGGCTGGCAGAAGCAACGGAACAACGTGTGAAAACAATCGACAACACAATCACTGACACTGTGAATATTGCACAAGCACAGAGACTGAAACGCCAGGATGGGGAAATAAACAATGAGCAAAAGTTCAGGATTGTGGGTTGCAAGTATTGTGGGGGCGGTCACAAGAAAGGCAGAGAGCAGTGCCCCGCATACGGAAA
This sequence comes from Misgurnus anguillicaudatus, assembly GCF_027580225.2. Classification (NCBI taxonomy): domain Eukaryota; kingdom Metazoa; phylum Chordata; class Actinopteri; order Cypriniformes; family Cobitidae; genus Misgurnus; species Misgurnus anguillicaudatus. The sequence goes on along the minus strand of NC_073360.2, from coordinate 13,480,313 downwards.
GACGTGTCGATCTTGTGGTGTATTAAATAATTTCGCAAAGGTGTGTAGAGCCAGACAGAGACCAGACCGGTCTGGCAGAGTTAATGCAATAACGGACGAGACTCAGGATGAACAAGCACCATACAGCGAGGGACGACTTTTCGCTGCTGAGGAGCACAGTGACACGGTAAAGTCCCCAGGTCCAAGATGGTTTGTTAACTTGACGCTTAACAAAAGAAAGCAGGCCTGTCAGCTAGACTCTGGAGCGACTTGTAATGTTATGAGCCGTATAATCAAAGAGAAACTGGATCCAGAAAGCCCCCTGCAACCAAGTACAACCAGACTGAAACTGTATTCGGGCGCCACAATGTTTTCTCTCGGGCGATTTCATACAGAATGCACAGTGAATGGCACTAAACACAAGCTTGTTTTTGAGGTGGTCGAAGCCGACCAAGAGCCGTTACTCTCGGGTGACACTTGTGAACGGCTAGGACTTATGAAATTTACCATACCAGATGAGCTTCACAGAATGGTCGTATGCACAGACACGCCTCTCACGAAGCAACAATTAACCAGCAATTTCAAGGATGTGTTTAATGACCCAGTCGAGTCAGTACCAGGAGATGTTCGGTTTGTGCTCGACAGCAGCGTGTCACCTGTGCAATGCGCGCCGCGTAACGTGCCGGTAGCTTTGAAGGCCAGAGTGAAAGAACAGCTTGACAAATACATGAGAGACGGACACATCACAACAATTACCGAACCGACACCTTGGATCAGCAACATGGTAGTAATAGCCAAGCCAGACAAAGTAAGAATATGCATTGACCCAAAACACCTGAACCAAGCCCTTCAAAGATCACACTATCACATGCCGACCCTGGAAGACATCCTTTATAAACTGCCTAAAGCACGTCTTTTTACGCTAGTGGACGTTCGCGATGCATTCCTACACTGTAAACTGGATGATGAAAGCAGTTTCATGACAACTTTCTGGACACCATGGGGGCGAATGAGATGGTGTAAACTGCCATTCGGCGTTTCGGTGGCACCAGAAATCTATCAGCGTAAGCAACACGAACTGTTGATGGGACTCCGGGGCATAGAACCCATAGCGGATGACATACTGGTCGTCGGCTGTGGTGACTCGGATTTGGAAGCCGAGTTAGATCACGACAAAAATCTCCGAGCTCTAATGGAGCGATGCAGAGCCGTGAAGCTCCGATTGAGTGAAAAAAAATTGCAATTCAAACTGAAAGCAGTGCATTTTCACGGACACATATTGTCAGCGGAAGGACTACGCATTGACCCTGAAAAAACGAAAGCAGTTCTAGCGATGACGACACCACAGGATGTGAAGGCAGTACAGCGGTTTATTGGATTTGTAACATACCTGGCCAAGTTTCTCCCGCGGCTGTCAGATGTGTGTGAGCCGCTACGCAGGCTCCTGGACAAAGACGTAGCTTGGCATTGGCTCCCGAAACATGACGAGGCAGTACGAGAAATAAAACGCATGATTGCAGACACGCCCGTGCTGAGGTATTATGACATTGACAAACCAGTGACAATACAAAGTGATGCCAGCAAGAACGGCTTGGGCTGCTGTCTGCTTCAGCAAGGACAACCGGTTGCTTTCGCCTCTCGTGCACTCACTCGTACTGAACAAAACTACGCTCAAATCGAGAAAGAGTGTTTGAGCATTGTGTTCGCATGTCAGAGGTTTCATCACTATCTGTACGGCAGGGAGACAATCACGGCGGAAACTGACCATAAGCCCCTCGTGACAATTTTTAAAAAATCTCTCTTAAGTGCCCCCAAACGCCTCCAAGGCATGATGTTGCAGCTTCAAAACTACAACCTAAATGTGACATATAAGCCAGGCCCCGAGATGTACATAAGCGACACACTGAGCAGAGCAGCACTCGACGGGCAGGGGACAAATGAGCCTGGACCACGACAATGTACTGTGAGTACCATGGACAGCGCTCAGGTCGCGTTTTCAGTCATAGACCAAGCTCAACACCTCAATGTGACCGACTCCAGTTTGCAGCAAATTGTAACCGAAACAAAAGCCGATGACGCATTGCAGGCGCTCGCAAAAATCGTTCTGACTGGCTGGCCAGAGCGCAAAGATGAAGTCTTACTCTCAGTGCGTGAGTATTGGCCATTCAGAGATGAACTGAATATTCAAAATGGGGTGCTTTACAGAGGTCAATGTGTTATCATACCGAAGGCAATGAGAGCAGCGATGCTGAATCGCATTCACGCCACTCATATTGGAGGTGAGGCCTGCTACAGACAGGCGAGGGAAACGCTGTTCTGGCCTACGATGAAATGGGAGATAAAAGACTTTGTGGCTAATTGCCCCGCATGTAATGAGTATGCGCACAATCAGCAAAAGGAAACGATGATGTCACATGATATCCCCGTGCGCCCCTGGCAAATTGTGAGTATGGACCTGTATGCTTACGGTGGCAAAGAATTTCTTATTATGGTGGACCACTACTCAGATTACTGGGAAATAGATCAGCTGCCAGATCTCACAGGAGACACAGTGATTACACGCTGTAAGGTTCAGTTTGCACGTTACGGGCAGCCAGATAAGGTGATCACTGACAACGGGCCGCAATTCGCGTGTGAACAGTTCAGGAAATTCGCAGCACAGTGGGGATTTATCCATGTCACATCTTCGCCTCAGCACCCAAAAGCTAACGGAAAAGCTGAATCAGCCGTTAAGATCGTGAAATCGCTCTGTAAGAGGGCAAGACTCGATGGAACAGATCCCTGGCTTTCAATTCTTCACTGGCGGAACACGCCCACGGATGGGTTAGACAGCAGTCCTGCACAGCGACTGATGTCCCGCAGACTTCGGACGGGACTTCCCACAGCTAACAGTTTGCTTTTCCCCAAGGTCATAGAAGGAGTTTCGGAGAAACTGAGATGGAAAAGGCGCATGTCGAAATTCCACTATGACGCGAGAGCAAAAGACCTCCCTGAGCTTAATGTCGGCGAACACATAAGAATGAAACCTCTGCCTGGAGATCGCACGGGCCGGTGGCGGAGAGGTCAGTGTCTGGGAAAGGTAAACCCACGATCTTATGTGGTGGATGTGGAGGGCACATTATACAGGCGCAATCGAGTGGATTTGCGAAGGGCTGAGCGCTCAGTCATGTTTGACCACCAAAAGGCAGCGACGCAGGAGAGCAATCAAAAGGGCCCAGTGAGTAGTTACGAGGAAACAACAATCAGAGAGGATGACACATCGGACATCAAAGAATGTGAGCCAGAGCAACTTCAGGAGCGAAGGCTGGAAGTTCCGTATATGCCCACACGGCTGGGTACCCCGATCATTACCCGCAGCGGCCGTCAGTCACGGCCACCACAGAGACTTGATTTATAAAGTCGGTCTCATATAGTAACACAAAAATAAAACAAGGAACTAAGTTAGTTAATGTTGCACAGGATGAGTTGGGCTGGTAATATCATTTGCATGTTTTGGGGTTGTTATGTTAATAGTGGGATTTTAGTTAAGTTTGTGTCAATTCTTTAAAGAAAGGGAGATGTTACGGTGAAGTGCCTTATATGGTTTGTTTCCTGTCATGACGTTGTGTGTGTGCGCCGGGTCGCGTTGTTGAGCGCGGAGCCCGGTAAATAAAGACGCAGTTTAACACAGCTCCTGTCTGTTTAATGTCTAAAAAAGCAAACAGTATCGGTCATCGGCTAAGGCTGATGAAACAAAAATCGTTATCAGCATCGGCACAGAATAATCCATATCGGTCGATCCCTAGTGTACATGTACGGGTCAAATAAACTATAATTTACAAGGCTATGCGTTCGACCCTACGCGTACGTTAGCATACACATAAAAACAGACACTACTCCAGTCTTTCGGGGTGGTTCACATTTCATGTATTTCAAATGTAGAGGCGCAGCAAGCATGCTCAAATGGATCCAGGGATGTTGGCGTCACACCCAGTTGAAAATACCTCAACTTTTCAGAATGTCGCATTTGAAAATGCGTTGGAAAGTAGAAGAACAGCATTACTGTCAAGTTTTCAGCGCTGTTTTAGATGTGAAATGTGAACCACCCCTTAGTGCTGCTAATGTCTTCAAAATGGATACGTTGTCAGCCATGTCCAAGATATAAAATCGGCATTTGAGCTTTTCATTACACCATAAATTGAAAAGGAAATACTTGAAATGACAAACTTAGAGGGAAGGAGGGTGTATGGGGACACATTGTAAAGACTGATGTGATTGACTTGCAAACCTACATTTGGTTGCTCATTTTGGCAGGAGTGTACAAGTTTGTTTTTCCTGGGAACAAATTTGTGTTATTCGTGTTATATCCTTATCCAATTTTAGGTCAATCAGTCAGATTTTATGATAATTTGCAAATTTGCCCTTGAGCAATAGGTATTTTGGATGTATAAGGGGTGGGGAGTGAGGGGTGGTGGTTGGATAGTTAATTTAAAGGGGTTTTAAGTAGTCAACAAAGATATAAATTACCAGATACAAACATTTTAGTAAAAAATATCATGTTCTGTAGGTGTATAATGCTGGTGTCAAATTGACCCCAGTGGGTAAAAAAAAGTTATCAGATTTTAGGGTAACAGAAGGGTTAAACTGTTAAATTCCAATGCTAAGCTGAAGAAATTTCTTAAATTCAGGTGTGGTTAGCATGTGAGGGCATTTTATGGGATTTTTGGGTACTGTATTTGTCAGCAGATTTGCGCTCCATCAAAAGAAACACATAAAATGCGGTCCAATGTCAAATGATGGGGTATTAAGTAGAGGAGAGATGTGGGAGGTGAATACAGTGAGGTGACGTGAGCGAGAGACAGCTGCCAGATGTTCTTCAATCATATTCTGTCTGGCCTGGTTACTTAATGCTGATCACATGATTTAATGCTAGATTAAGCACATGCTTGACAGCTAAAATGGCCCCTCTCATAGCCAAGAGCTTTCTAATATCACTCAGAGGGAATTCACTCGCTCAGCCCCATTCATGCATTGTTTTAGCATCCAATTTATTAAAGGAATGATGCATATTCAGGAACAACACACACTATTTACGCTGTACATTATATGCTTTTTTGTTAGTCTCATCTGACACATTAAATTGTATTGTAAAGCATCTCTTGACCAGTTTTGTACAGGCCCCACCCAGTTCAATTTCACTTATTGTTAATAATAGAACCAGCACAAAAAGAAATTATAGCAAAAATGGTACTGTAAATATGATTAGAAAAATCTTTGATCTTGCTCTTCCAACTTCCACTCCCTGCATCCATGTTGCCTAGTAACGAACATGCTTGCAGCGCGATCATGTAATTTAACCAGAAACAACAAAATCAACTTTCTGACTGCATGTTAGGTTGCATTTAAAGGTGCAATGTGTAACTTTAAGAAGGATCTCTTGACAGAAATGCAATATAATATACATAACAATATCATCAGTGGTGTATACAGATCTTACAAAAAGTATTGTTTTATTATCTTAGAATGAGCCGTTTCTATCTACATACACCGCGGGTCCCCTGGAAGTCGCCGCCATATTTCTACAGTAGCCCTAAACAGACCAACTGTTTTACAGAGAGGGTTTTGGCTGCGTCCGAAAGCTTAGGCAGCTGACTTGTCATGAGGCAATAACCTTTATCACACAGTAATTCCGGTAAATTACCATGAATTTACCAGAATGAATTTAACAGTAAATACAAAAATGTGCTGTTCACACACGCAGTGACGTTGTCTTTTTACCAGTAAGTTACGTGGCGTGCGGCGAGCTCAGTGTTGTATATGTAAACAATTCACATCCTTCATATCCATGGTCCGTATTTTGTTGTTTTCACATCTGTGGCAAACGCTGATGGTTGGGAAGTTGCTCGTGACCAAACAAAATTGAATTAAGCAACGCCAAACCAAAACTGGGTCTGAAACATCAGTACTATTTGCACATCAGACTTCACAGAGGGCGTAAGGACGTCGGCAATTCTGCGAATAGATGGTAAGCTGTTTTAAACAACTTTGGTGAAGAAATGTAGACATTAACTTGAGGTGTTCTGGAAACGTCCGTAAACAGTGCGGGGGTAAACGGCATCTGTATCAAAACGTTATGATTGGACCAAAGCTGTCAGCGTCTTCCGTTCTAAATGCTGGTAATCTATATTTTTGGTTCACTAATAGCGCTTACCGGTAAATTACTGGTAATCTTACAACCTCTCTTACGGGTAAATTGGCAGCACTGATCTACCAGAAAGGTTCTGTTCACACATGACCTGTTAACGGCAATTTACCAGTAAATTACCAGTAAAGGCTGTATGTGTGAAAGGGACTAATTACTTTGGAGACATGAGGGTAGCTTCGGAAAAACGCATTCGGACAGCCTTCATAGGCAACGTAATGGAATTCTGTTTGAAATACAAACAGAAATCGCATTTGTGATAACTAATCCCATATTTGAAAACTAGAATACTAATACATTCACTAGAAATGCAATTAAAAGGGTGTAAAAAAGTGAAAATATAACTTTATTTACACTAAATCTGAAATCCAGACAGTTTCTTGGCCGCCATTTAGTTTTTTCAAACTCGACCAGGCTCGACCAATCACATTCCCTGCGTATGCCCACGCGTAGAATTGTAGGACAGGACAATGAAGGTATCTCAGGAGACAGGAAGTAAACCTAACATTGGATTCGAATGAAATTGATGCTTTTATGCCTTGTAATGCTGCCTCCGAAGCAGTGGCGGCGTTTCACGAAAACCTAGGGTATGGCAAAAATTCTTCGTACAAGAAGGCCATTCAAATAACTAATCTATGAAACCACATTATATGTGTACATACTCCACCAACCTTTACAAAATCATACTACGATTGCACGGATGTGCACTTACTGACAACAATACGGAGGCAAATAAAAACAAAAATAGAAATCATGCATGGTTGTTAAAAATGCTTTTCAAATGTTGTAATTCTTAACTAAGTGCAACTACAGCAACAGATAAACTAAAACAATATCAAAACATACCCTTCACAAACTTGTCATGACAACCGCCAATAAACACCTATAAAAACAACGATTAAATGATGTGATAGAGCACACGTATTTAACCAAATAAGACTAAAACACTAAATAAAACTCTTAGTAAAACAGGGCTAAATGCAAAAACAAGTCTTACCTTTTGTCGTCGTGTAGTTTTTATTCCACAAGTGGCCATATTCAAAAATGCGCGCAAATAATTAATACAATTCACTTCGACTGCGCTACGATTTCCCAGTGGAAGAGAACCTGTTTATTTATTCACAGAGAACAAATCATATTACTTCTGGAATAATATATGCAGCATAGCGCGAGTGTGGGGGAGAACGAGTCTGTTTGAATGTTAAAACAAAAAAAGGATTTTACTAGCGAAAATAAAGATTATAACAGCAGCGTTCTTCATGAGACCTCCTGCAGGGACTTCAAGCTGCGCTGCAAGAACGACAGGCTGATGACATCAAAGTACCGCGAGGGTGAGGCGAGAAATCATCGGAAGAGTTTGCTTTCAAACAGCTCTCGCGGCACGTTGATGTCATCCGCATGTCGGTTCCTGTATTACAGCATGAAGGCGAACACACGTGTAAATTATCCATATTAGTGATTTACCAATGTTCAGATATGTTCTACTGAAAATATTTAAAATGATCTTTAATGAGCATCATTATATCCTGTTGATTTCTGGTGTTTTGTCTGAATGCTAGGGTATGGCAACCGCCATACCCTGCCATACGCAAACGCCGCCCCTGCTCCGAAGTAGGCCTGTGAAAATTAATCGTGCAAATGTGCATTTTCTCAATGAATGAGTTTTAATGAATTACGGTGAATGCCACCATATCCAAAAGCCAGAGGGCGCTCTCATGCAGAAACGCCATTTGTGACACAGAAGAAGTATCATAACAAACTCTATTACAGGAAATATCTAGAGGCACATTTATATCGCTGTTCTTCAGATTGTTTTAGGTGTTTTCATGATAATAGAGAATATTTTTAATGATTGTGTTTGACGAGTGTTGCTTTTTTAAATGCACATTACAATAGACTACAACAGATTGATAAGGACTAACCTACTGACCAAAAACGATTACGATTCAGAATCGATTTTAGACAGCTATTTTTATCGATGCACAGCCTTACTCCGAAGACAGCAATTTAGAGCTTTCGGACACAGCTGTGGTCTGATGTTTGTCCTGTGGCAGCTACCATAGTTTCTCATTGCGTTCGCGTTTTTGTTTAGATAGAGGATGAGGTAGGTTTATTACTACAAGTGAACCTGCACTAAACTACAACTTTGTCAGAGAAGCATTAATAAACCACTGTTGCTTTGTTTTTAATTGCGCATGCCTAGACTGAATTTTAACATGTGCACATGACATCACCACGGACATGACAGTTTACAACACGTCTTCAAAAGATAGCATTTTTAGGACCCTAAAAACACTGTTGTTGTGTAAATGAACAGCAAAGCGATATAAAAACATTCCCGTTTACAGTTGAAATCGCTGTCATGTAAACGGCCCCTTATGTTTGTACTGATTGTTTTGTTGCCAAGCGTTGAATGAAATTAATTGTCCTTTGTGATCCCAAGTCAAATCACGCAGTTCCTTGTTAAATAATTGCCACTAGTCAGACATGGCATTTACAAGAAGGAAACAATTCGAAAGTGTCTGTATATTAACAAAGATTTACACAGAACATCATTCGCAGAGATGAGAGGTGACTTTACTGCACGAATCGCGGTGATCGTGAATAGATCTTGTAGTCACTTCAAAAAGGCATCAGAGTAAATGCGCTGCCCAAATCTGTACAGATTTGTGTGTGCCTGTTAGGTCCGGACAAAGGTTTTATGTCTGAGTTTGCAAACAACTGACACAAGGTATAATTTTCTCACTGCGGGAGCTTTGTTTTGAGTTACCACTCAGCTCTGTAGGGTCACATCTGCTTTGAGAAAGCCACGGTGTGGATCCATATGAGATGATCATGTATTATTTTTAGTGCAGCCACTAGTTTGTTAGTATAGTACGGGGAGTAATATGAAGCAATGCATAATATATGTTAATGTAGATAGGATTGCAAAGGCAGCTGCTTTTATTCAAACATTCCTTCAACTTAAAAAGTAATCTAATTTGTAGCATTATCCCTATTGCCGTTATATCGTATGAAGGTGCTGTAGGAAAATTCACATTTGCCATTTTGTATTATGCCAATTCTGTATAAATTAAGTACGCACTTAGATCTTGGCTTCGCTCAGCTTTCGAGCCTCATTGCTAAAATTGTAATATCAATGAGGCAACTAACTGTTTTCAGATCTGCGTGTTTATCAGCTCACTAGGTGCGTGCCTCCAGTTCTCTTCATTTGCAATTGGATGGATGATAATGGGTGGGTTGCTTGGTAACTACAATTTGTGTGGCATCTCCCAAAGAACACCTCGCAGTCATTAAGTCATTTATTCTGGGCACAAACAGTTTGGATTCCCTGTTCTCACTCTCACATGGAGCTGGCAATGAAGTGTGAGAGGCTAGTCATGTGACCAGCTTGTGCATAGAGTGAAATGTCTGTGATGGTGGAAATGATAGGCAGGAACTATACTACGATACGTTGCATTGTGGCCCTCATTTTGTCTGATATTAAAGAGAGATTTAGGTCATTCATTACTGGTCCACTGAAAGTCGGGACCTCAACCCCATCGGGCAAATTTGGGGTGAGTTGGAAAATAAACTGTACCTGTACATTCAAGGTAAAGCTTTTGGCTTGAGTTGCTCAAATTCTGAGGAGATATATTTACATTTATATGTGCTGCGGCTCACTTCATCTGATATTGGTTGTGCCCAGAGCAACAATCATTTTGAAATTAACTATTAATTTTGCATGATGCATAACAATATATGGCAACACATATATTTAGTTTTTGACACTAAGCATATTCATTGAATTTGTCATGGCATTATGAAGAATTTGAGCAGCGGTGCTTTTGAATAAAAGAAAAAACGACACGATTGTGTTATGAAACAGTTGCTCACGCAGTTCACCTGTTATGTGCTTTATAAGGTTTTGTGTGCAAGTGCAAAATGTGTCTCCTACACAGCGAGCAATCCTTAACAATTTCCTTTCAAGACTGAAAGTCCTTGTAGTGTATGTAGGAGGTGTTGAGATTTCCATCATCATTTTGCTACTACAAATTCTGTGCTACTGCCTGTACCACACACAATATGGCCATTGGAAGAGTTTTTGGATGGAGAAGCTACAATCTAGGAAAGGATGTGTTCATTTTTGGTGTCATTTTGTGTCGATTTTGAATTAAAATAAAACACAAGTTGTGTTAAAAGTAACACAAAATGTGTTGTATCAATAATAATACAGAGATGTGTGGATTCTGGGACAACACATTTAGTTAACACTAGTTTAACACTAATTTGTTGTTTTTAACACATCTATTCTAAGAGTGTATTAAATAATAAACCTTAGCATGGCAAGCTACTTTCAAAGTATTTAAAGGGATACTCAAGCAAAATATCGAAATTACCCCATGATGGGTTAATAAAGGTCTTCTGTTGGTAATCAATGCGAATTGTAAGTGAAAAATCCATATTTCAAACTTTATAAACTATAACAAGCTTCCAGCTGAGATGCCATCTTGACGATTCACAAGATAGTCCAAGATGGCCTTGTTACTAAGTTTGTAGTTTTACGCAGCGGACGAATATAGTCCTCTTGGTAACTTTCAATAGCTGGGGACTATTTTCAGGCGCTGCGTAATATAACTATGCCTGCTGCAGCCATGTTACGGCAGCAAAGTCCTTGATTATAATGCCAGAATGAGAGAGTATAGTTCCTAGCCATATCTGCCAAGATATCAAAATTATCAAAATTACACCATAATCGGTTAATAAAGGTCTTCTGTTGGTAATCAATGTGAATTGTAAGTGAAAAATCCATATTTCAAACTTTATAAACTATAATAACTAGCTTCCAGTTGAGATGCCATCTTGACGATTCACAAGATAGTCCAAGATGGCCTTGTTACTAAGTTTGTAGTTTTACGCAGCGCCCGAATATAGTCCCCTTGGTAACTTTCAATAGCTGGGGACTATTTTCAGGCGCTGCGTAATATAACTATGCCTGCTGCAGCCATGTTACTGCAGCAACGTCCTTGATTATTACGCCAGAATGAGAGTATAGTTCCTAGCCATATTTGCCAAGATATCAAAATTATCAAAATTACCCCATAATCAGCTAATAAAGGTCTTCTGTTGGTAATCAATGTGAATTGTAAGTGAAAAATCCATATTTCAAACTTTATAAACTAACTAGCTTCCAGTTGAGATGCCATCTTGACGATTCACAAGATAGTCCAAGATGGCCTTGTTACTAAGTTTGTAGTTTTACGCAGCGCCCGAATATAGTCCCCTTGGTAACTTTCAATAGCTGGGGACTATTTTCAGGCGCTGCGTAATATAACTATGCCTGCTGCAGCCATGTTACGGCAGCAAAGTCCTTGATTATTACGCCAGAATGAGAGTATAGTTCCTAGCCATATCTGCCAAGAAATTGGCAACTTTTAATTTTTAATTTTAATTGGTCTTAGTACACGATGTAACTACAGAAGAGTCATGTTTTGAATAGGAAAAATATCGAAACTATTTGGTCATTTTTGAGCGTGATGCTAATGGTCTAATCAGATTCAATGGATTGTGCTAAGCTATGCTAAAAGTGGTAGTGGCAGACCCGGAGATCAGCTGAATGGATTCCAAAACTGTAAAAATCAAATGTTTAACTCTAGGGGAGCTCTTTAACTAAAAAAGTGGAGTGTCCCTTTACAGTTAGAAGTTGTTCCCTGTTTTTTATTGTTATAAAGCTTGGAAGAGCAAGCACCCAAACTCCCAATGTGTTTGTCTGAAAACGATAAAAATATGCATCTCAGATGGTTTGAGTGTGAATACATCAGGGGGTAATTTTCGCTTTAAGTTAGGACAATATATTTGTATGTATTATTTTACTGCTAAAGCAGTACTTCCACAAAATTTGTGTTCCTGCACCCTAATTGGTAACAGATTGTGTTCAATCCCAAGGATCACACATACTACTAATAAAATATATAGATTGAATGCACTGTACACTCTAAAAATGGCTGGGTTATTTTTGACCCATAATGGGTAAATATTGGACGCGTGTTGGGTAAAAAATGACCCTGTGCTGGGTTAAAAATGACCCAATGTTGGGTTGTGTTGTTATGCAACCGTGGGGTATAATAACCCAGCAGCTGGGTTAAAATAACCCAGTATTTGGTAAATTTTTAACCCAGCACGTGTTCTGTCCAATATTTATCCATTATGGGTCAAAAATAACGCTTTAGATAAAAGTGTCCATATAAATGTAAAAACAAAGATGATTTTTTATTAGGATGACAGCGTAAGATTTGTGACCACATGCACAAATTAATGCAAAAATAAAAAAATAAATAATAATAATATAAATGAGTTGTTAACAAAGTATTGAACAGAAGAAAAAGAAGACACATACTGTAAACTTCTAAAAGGGGACTGATTATATGATTTGTGAAGCATTTATTTATCAACTGTTTGAATGGATTGATCAACAAATCTGTACTTTTCAACAATGTGAGAATGTTTTAGTAGTGCAGTGTGTTTGTTTATTGCATCAGGCTGCTCAGCTCTAAACTCTGCATACAACAAAAAACAGCAATATTTTGTCGAGCTATGATACATAATGAATATTGTGGCTCATCAGTGGAAAAGCTATTTGGAAAACCGATGAGCTACTGTCACGCTGCTGAAAAACAGTTGTATGCTTGTAGTGTCAATACTTTTTTTTTACTTTTAGTTTCAAAGACTGTACTCATCTTTCTCATGTTATTACACCATACAGAAGAACATTTCTGTTAGTCTTTTATTGCTCTGCACATCTCTCCTAATGTGGGAGGTGACATTTCACAAATGCATTCCCCTTTAAACTCGCAAAAAGTTGCAAACTGCTTTACCTTCACGGTGCGCACTGCTACTGTTGTCACGGTTGGATTTCAAAGATTCCCCAGGGCTCCTAGCCTTGAAGAAATGCAGGATTGACTGTTTCCATTGGCTGATCAAAGGACCGGGATGTTGTGACAAGAGTGTCTGAGTATGACAGCTCTTGGATCACAGACCCTCAAGACCTGTATTCCCTCAACACCATAGCAATCACAAGAACCACTGTGAGCTGTTGCCACTGCTACCTGAATGACTGACACCATCTGATGTCTGTCTGCTTACCGAGTGGATGGGAAACTGTCACGTTTGGACTAACATATGTCTTTGTGCTATCTGGTTTCGTCATGTTTTATCTAAGTTGCACTCCTCTGTGGAAGTTGGTGCGGCCAATTGTACCATTTCCAGGTTTCCATGTCTTAAAAAAGCAAAAACAAGCAGCATGCAGATTCCCTCCTGTTACGTTCAAGATTATGTGCCTTTTATCCTATACATTATTGAAGGCAGGCACTATATTGTTCATGAAGTTTTGACGATATCACTCTTGCATGTGGAAAACAGGACGGCCGCCGTTGCGTCAAAGCTTGTATGTCAAAATCATGATCACACACGAAACTGAGACGGGCTCCTATTTTTGGAGGAGGAACTGAAATTACAGATGAGAAAATGAGGACTTGTACCAAGAACAGAGAAGATCACTTGGAGATTTGGTGGCCCTCATTACTTCCCAGTTTCAAGGCACCCATAATCATGCATAATGAAGAGGAAGATGCTCCCTGCAGAGAGCAACCGCGGATGTACTGACAGCAGGGCATGGCTTGTAGTAAAAGAGAGTCAATGATTGAATATCTGATCAGTAATACTAGGATCACTTCTGAAGATAAAAAAGGTACCTTATGTTGAACTAGAGGCTGAGCTGAACTTCTTACATGCCCATTTGAAAAGTAGTACACTTTCATAATGTACTTAAAGTGCTGTATTTTCAAGCACTAATTTTGTACTAAAGAAGACAATTTAGTATAGCCTGACGTTGTCATACTCAATTCTAGTCAGAATTTGAGTCTGATACCGCTCCATTGAGCTATAATTATGAGGCGTGTCTCAACCGAAAAATGCCTCTGCACTCAATTGGATAGACCTACGACCAATCAGAGCAACGGAGTGTGTGACGTATGTTGAAATTACGTCTTTGCAGCCTGACCGAACTGCTAGTTATTTCGATACAATGACACTAACATTGTGATTATACTGAGTTAGCGAATGTACATCAACACCTATTATGTTTACAACATTTCGTTTATATCACAACATGAAGTATTTACTAAGTCATAGAGTAAGACTATCTCTTACCATTTGTACGTTAGGTGAACTTCATCCACGACGATACCCAGTACGTTGGCTTGAAAATATCGGAGCCTAGCATGTCCCTCCATTTATTCAGCAACCACGATTCCGGGCTTCCGAAAAGAAGTTGGCAACGACCGCTAATTATATCCATCTCGTCGTGCATGCTGAGTTGAATCGCCGTGATAACGTTAGCCATTTCAGTTGCGACCAACTTTTGCCGAATAGGAAGGACGGCAAAAACATCAACAAATGCCCTGCTCGCGTTTCTCTGTTCCTCTTTTAAAATCAATGCTCTGTTGATATCTTTTAGAACAGACTCAATGTCAGAATCCACACATCTGAACTCTACAGCGGCAGCCATTCAACACACGCGCTCTTTGGTGCCGTGGTTCATTATATTACTGTTGATTATCTGTCCATCATCGTATAAAGCCCGCCCTGACAATTTGATTGGTTCGACCAGCGTTTGTCCTAGCATAGTAGCTCCTCAACGCAGAAACCCCAGACCGATCTTCCCGTTTTCAAAATCTTGTGGGCGGGGCTAAGATCGGCTGGCACCCAAGCTAAATTTAGTATATTAAAATGTTACTATCTAAGTTAGGGGTGGGCATTCTTGGTCCTGGAGGGCCACTGTCCTGCAAAGTTTAGCTCCAACCTTAATCAAACACACCTGCAAAATCTAATCAAAGGCTGTAGGATGACTTGGGCTGCGTTCCACTCCAGTTTTAGACATGCAACTAAACTTCCCCAAACACTTCCCCTCGGGGGAATCCCTGTCGCCATTTTGAAGTGCGTTCCACTTTGCCAAGTGAACAAGGGAAGTTTATATGGACAGACCCTTGCTCCCTCGATTTTTACAGAGGGAGCAAGTCTACTTCATATGTACACTTCAGGCAGCTCCATATATCACAGTGCAACACCATTGTGACGTCACTTCAGCAGCTCGCGCTTTGCGCAGTTCAAATGATGGAGGGGGCAGTCTCCACTTTCCATGTGATCAAGGGCTTAGGGCGATCCATTTGATTCCATTTCAAGTGTTCCAGCAGTAGTGGGCACTCGTAAAACGTGAGCAATGATGCACATCGGAGTGAACCAGACTAAGGGAAGTTGACGAGGGAAGGTCATAAAAAATGAACTGGAACGCAGGGCCAGAAATGGCATTCAGGTCTGTTTGATTATGGTTGGAGCTAAACTTTGCAATATAGTGACCTTACAGGAACAGGAATGTCCACCCCTGATCTAATTGTACTTATTTGTGCTATTTTGAGACACCATGAATATGAATTAATGCACTTTTAACATACTATCTCTGTATAAAAAAATGTATTAAGTTAACATGTCTATTAAACTTGAACCCAACTTTCCCACAAAGGAAAGGGTTCAAGTTTATTTTAGTGGAACCTAAATAAATTTTTTAAATACATCTTTGGCACATTTTAGTTCATATTCATGGTGTCTCAAAATAGCACTTATATGTAAACTTAGATGTTCTTAAAGCGACCATTTTTTCTGTGTTTTCGAAGATTTGGTTGTGTTTACAGTGCGCAATATAACATGTTCATTTTTTGTGTGTGAAAAATGCAGTATTTACTTATCTCTATACAGCTGTTTTCACCCCCCTAAAACGGGCTGATGTCTTCCTCGTTCTATGAGGTCCTACCTTTAGAAATATGTAATGAGTTTTGATTGTGTAGCTTGTTTAGTGTGTCATGATTCAACCAATAGCTTAACTTAGCTGGCGACTTGTGTATTCCTGTGGGCGGAGGTTAGTCAAAAACTAGTAATATTTTATATTATATCCAGGAAGCAGAGGGCTGTAGTCCAAACCGGACATTCTCTGTAGTCCTTAAAAAGCGAATTCTGTTAAAGAAAATATATCGCCTGGCATTGAACTTTGAGTTTTATAATTTTGCAGGCATTATTTAAGTTCTAACAAAAAACATTACACACCAACTTAAGTCACGAAAAACATCCACTTTAAGATTATGTTAAAGGTGACATAGAATGATTGAACGGAGTATTTATCCTTGTTCTGTGATGTGACATGTAGACACTTTTTTTGGGGAGGGGGTCTGTAATGCCTTAGAAGCTTCCTAAAAACCTCTCTCAGATAGCTCTATTAGGGTGGGGGATTTTAAACAAGTGGTTTTGCACCTATTTGGCTCCCCCTACTGGCTTAACTTGCAATCTCATTACTCATTGGCTGTCTTTGCTGCCACTCAAAAAATATAGCCAATTATTTTAAAGTGGAGGGGCAGTTAGATGCCTGTGATGTCATAAGCATCAGTTTTTCAGATTGGGCTGTTTTCTGGCTGACATTTCTAAAACAGGAATTTCTATGAGACTGAGATGTTTAGCATGTTTAGCACTTTTTGTATGTTTGTGAATGTGGGTAGACTACCATTATTCAACGAAAACAAGGTAAAAATGGTTTTTCATTCTCTGTCCCCTTTAAGTAGTACCAAAGAAGTTTTTTTTTGTATATTAAAGTGCTCCTATGATCCGATTCACGTTTCATATTTTCTTTGGTGTGTAAGTGTGTATTAGTACATGTTAACAATATGCAAAAGGCACAAACCCCAAAGTTAACAATGGCGCAAGTTATCATCTCTAACATAAATCTTGGATTTTCTTGGACTACAACAAACAAACAGATTGTAGGCAACAGTTTACTTACTGGGCTTGTTTACGTAGAAAAGAACAACATTATCATAATTACTCCTCTTTCAAACATGGTAAGGAGGGTCACATTTCCAGCTGACATCAGAGGTATTCAGACCAATTACAACGTACAGATTAGCTGGCCAATCGGGGACACAGTGCTTTTCAAATCGGTGAGTTTTGTTCAAATCAATGCGTTTGAGGAAAACACGGATATCTGGAGCTACAAAAATGTATTACTATTTTGAAATATTTCTAATTTTGAAAACCCAGCTAAACCCAGCTCTTTTTTTGTGATTTTTTGTTTTCTAGATAAAATAATGTAAAGAACATTCTGTGAAAAAATAATTTGATATTCTAAATATAAGGTCATGTCAACGATTCATTTTAATTTGAAATCAATGATTGAAATCAAACTTCGATGCTCCAAATCTCATAATTGGCTAAACTGACTTATTCAGCTATATGAGTACAACTATAATGCTGTTTTTTCCCCCAAGGAGAAAACATAAAAATGAGATTCCATTGGGGTTATAAATGGTCCAGTAAATTTACGGAGTCTTGTCCCTGAGGATTACCTGCCGGCCAACAACAGGACAAAACTCGCATTCAGTTAAAGCCCTTTTGATGGGAGCAAGGGCAAGAAGTGGGCGGAAACCCTCCGAGACCTGCTACCCTATGAATTAAAAATCACTCTTGCTTACTAAGCCCATGAACAAAGGGAAAATAAAAAATGATTTCTGTTTGTTTTTCAGTTGCGTGCAATCACTTTGTTGAAGCAATAAGGTGATAATTAGAGAGATTTGTTTAAAAGCATAATTGACTTGCTTTCAAGCGCCATCAGTGGGTTTTGTTGAAAGGCTTTTACGGAAGTACAGGGACCTTAATGATCTTTCAAGGGCAAGCCGATGACAAATCCCCATTTAGGAATGCTCTCGGGGAAAGTGGCCCGCATCAGGCAAACACGTGCTTTTCATGGATTCGCTTTAGATATTCTCACCGTCATCCTGCACCGTTCGAAAGAATATAATTACATCCACGGGCGAATCTGTTCATGAGATGAGATGTCCTTGGATATCTCTCCAGTTTCCATGAGGTTTCCTCATCAGACATATGTGACGTGCTTCTTTGAGGAAGCTCATTTTACCGCATGCAATAAATGAAATATTTTATGCTCACTTCATCGCATATCATCTCAGATTTTATGATCAGGTTGCTGTAATCCTACACTTCTACATGTCTCTTTCAGTCAGAGCAAATACAAAAGAACATGTCAATTTAGTGCTTAGCCCCTTCGGGGATAACTCACAAGGACACACAGGGTCAGTTACTACTAAATGCTAACCAGTTACTCCCCCCCCCCACACACACACACACACACACAAAAGACCTCAGATAACATTGATGAATAATGATGCTGGTCCTGAATGTGACAGAAACCAGCTTTATATTTCTGTTAGCTTATTGGTTAATCTGTCCTCTGGGGGTATATTATAGAAAATAATTATATAATATCATATACAGTATAATTATATGGGATGTTGTTTTCAACAAATGCTCAGTGAAAGCTGAAGCTTAACCTTCAGAAAATATTGATTGTCAACCTCAGAAGGTCAAACTAAATTTTATATGAGCCGTTTTACTTTTCTATTCATTTTATATGAGGATAAAGACCACTTCCACAATTTGTGTTTCTGGTGAAGCGTGAAGCTGGCAACGTCATGGTTATGGGTTTGATTTCAAGAACGCGTGAATTAAGATTCATCAATACATGTTTTATGATTAAATGGCTTTACATGTGCAGGGGTACCATTTATAGTAAATCTCAGGTGCTAAAACTACAGACAGTCACAACATATTACAGAAATGTGTTTTCATCTTGATTCAACAGAGCTAAACCATATCATGTGACCTGTTTAGCCATACAGAGACTTTACAAATCTCTTTTTTATTAGAAAGGTCAAACATCAATGTTTCTACTAGAAATCTGGGTGACTTTGGTACTGGTACACTGTGCAACGCCAAGGTTATTGGTCCCATTCACAGAAAAGCCTGAAAAAGCCAGGATAAAAGCATCTGCAAAATGCATTTATGTAATGTGTTGGTATGTATAGAAAAAGCATAGATCATATCTGTATCATAGCAATGGATATTTTAGTGTAGACCATAGACTGCAAAAAAGATGGACCTTGTGTCCATCACGTCACCCGTGGGTTTCTGAAGATCGTTTTTGAAGCTTAAAGTAGGCGATGCATGCCGTCGCCATCTTAGCGCATCATTCGCAGTTATCCGAAAATTGGTAAAGAGGCGGGACATGGTTGAAACTGAGTTGGCTGGTTACTGAAACCACGCCCCCCTAGCTCGATTCTAGGGACAGCAGTGGCTGTTCAACCATCACTCAAAGCGGCAACGCCCTTAATTATTCAGAACTTTAAGGCTTAATATAATTTAAACGGATGAGTTACAAAATAATTCACCCCCTCACAGTTGTCATGAAGGGCAAAATTAGCTATATAGAGCAAAAACACTTTTTTTGTACCAGGCTGTTAACATATTATTTTCTACTGAAAAGTTGGCCATTTTAACATGGAGGTCAATGGGAATTGACTCTCTTTTGGAGCCAGTCGATAAATGCAGTTTAAATCACTTCCGTATTGGCTTCATCAGAGAGATGGGAAGGTTGCTCCTCGGTCAAGACCTTAGGTGTAATACTGTATCATCAACAAATGAGGTTGCAGGGTCAACATGACAAGCAAGTGTATCAGTTTTATAATCTTTGTATTGCGATCAAAATGGCAACATTACTAAAAACGTTCAGGTTATAAAATGAGCTTGGAAATAAAGAATCAGCTTGAAAAAAACTCAACATTCATAAAGTATGTAAAAGGATTTGGTTTGTATGAGGCAGGTAGAAGATTTATTGCATAAGCGTTGCGTGGTTTGTATGTTTTGTAACCAGTATACAAGAGAATAGCTGGTCAGTATTACTCATCAAAAAGAAAGGCAAGTTTATTGTGAGACATCTTAAGAATGATTCTGTGGATGTGCTTTACATGCACCCACAACAGCTGTTATTCATTCTGTAATTTGTCTGTCACAGATTTCTAAGGGACCTTTAGTAACTGAAACGTTTTAAGACAGGATGTCAAGAATCTATTGACATATTTATAGCTGTAAAAAGAAAAACACTGACATTAAAATGAAAAAATAACACATGCGTAGTCGTTATGGAAATGTACAATAGCATTATGTGCAATTACTTTACAAACATCATAGGTAATTTCTGATGCATTAACAACTGACAGGAAAAGTATCTGTCGGAATTGAATTGCCTTTCAACCAAGAAAATAAAAAATAGCAAACATTACTTTGATTACATAACATTAGTAACTTTTAAAATAAAAGTAATAATTTTAAAATAAACCCCATGAAATTACTTTATCTCCTTTTTTAGGAGATGGTTAATTTGTATTTTCCTGTGGTATCTGGTTGGCAATAAGCCTCAATTACTACATTGACAACTAAAAAGTCCCTAAGCCGAAGAATAGTCGAGTTTTTACGTGTACACAAACAGCTGGATTTTTGAAACCCTGTGTACATTGTATGCGTATAGGTCATGAATGCCACATGAGAATTTACACTGTCTCACGGCAAGTCGTGTTATAGTAACAAAAATTTTGATTCATTTATTCGTGTTTGATGACACGAATTTCCACTGTTTTTCGTGTCTCTGGAATGTCTTTTTCGTCCTTCCCATCACGAATTTCTATCAATGGCTGTTCGTGTCTGTGGCACGACTTTCTTTATCGTGTAATTTTATATTTTGTTTTCTCATCGTTCTTTCCTATTTTAAAATCATTGTCGCTTGGGGTTAGGGTTAGATTCGGGTTTTGCATTAGGATGTAATTTTATGCATTGGTTTCTACATGTTTTTTGTCCGCTTTTAAAACTATTCTCGCCTGCAGTTGAGTTGAGGTTTGGGTTAGGAAGTTGCAGAAAGTGATTCTAACCCAAACCCCAAGCGACAATGGTCAAAAAAATATAAAATAACGAGAAAACAAAATATAAAATGACACGATAAAGAAAGTTGTGCCACAGACACAAACAGCCATTGATAGAAATTCGTGCTGGGGAGGACGAAAAAGACATTAGGCTCCAGAGACACGAATTTCCGCTGTTTTTCGTGTCTCTGGAGACTAATGTCTTTTTCGTAAATTCGTGTCATCAAACACGAATAAATTAATCAAAATTTTCGCTACTATAACACGACTTACGGTGAGACTGGATTGGAATTTAGTGTGTAACTCAGGAGATGCGTTGCATTTTGTCGCAGTGTGCATGCGTCGAATGTCTGTGTACACATACAAGTCAAATAAATTATATTTGCAAGGCTTTGTTCAAATTATTTTTATTTATTTGTTTGTTTGTTACTTTTGCTTTATATGCTGCTGTATTTAATCCAGAATTCTTCTTTAACCATGAAGCATTTAAATGTAAATTCTATATATTTGATAAATCATATCATTTGGGAAAATGTATACATACATAAATATACATACATATATCAGGCAAAAGCTCTGTTCTTAATAATTCAATCCTTTTAATAAATACAATAACTGTAGCTATTTTTAGAGGAAAATCTTCAAATTTGAACATTCTGTGCTAAAATACTGACACTGCTGTGTAGTGAACCGTTATTGTTTATCCATTATCTACAACATATCAAAAGATATTTCCAACAGATTTCTCTCTAGAGGCCAGAAACCGGGTATCTAAAGGGTTAGTGCGGTTGAATGCCCAGCTAAAGCAGTGTTCAGAGACAGATGTTAGAAGTCACAGGGGAAAATATGAGGTACTGCAATCCAATCCAAAAATGAATCCCTATATGCTTCTTCTTTATTTCTGCATAAAGCCCAGGTAAAAAGACCCATGGGCCATCACTTAGAAGCCTTAACTGCCAGTTAAACAAATAAGTGGTCAGCTGTGGCACACATCAGTTGATTAAATGTCTCTCGTGGAGTTTAAAAGTATTACCTTTGTGCTGATTCGCTCATCCATATTGGGGTCTAGTCTAATCCCTATGCGGGAAACCGCCCCAATGAGAGTTACATAAGAGGTGTTTTTCTTTTAATGAGCTGATAAATTATACATGAGGCAGGAGAGGTAATAATACACCAGAGGTTAAGCAAACATGTCCAGTCAGATTTGCAAAACGGCCTGCAATGTGCAAAACAAAACTTTCTGGAGGGTGCACAACCTAACAGTCACATTTATGCATTTATACATTATTGGGCAGACAGTTTTACCCAAAGCAACATATACAAAATCAGCCTTTGACACATCAGCATTTTTATCAGTAAGGGGATTTCTAAGTGGGCTATTAACACAAAATTTCCACTTATTTTTTCCACAAATATTGAATTCATACAAAGAAATCAGAACATTTAAGTATACAAGTTGAGTCATAATAAATAAAGTGAAATGACACAGTGAATAAGTATTGAACACATGAAGAGAACAAGGTGCAAAATGGCATAGAAAGCCAGGAGATCACCTGAAATCTGTCAGTATTGAAAAAGAAACCCTGCCCCCTATCAGTACTAATTGATATCAGCTGCTTAAGTCCTAATTGATGGCCTAGCTTCTTATTACCCAGGAGGCACACAGGAAAGACTTCATGATGGGTAAAAGCAAAGAACTTTCTCAAGATCTTCGTAATCTTATTGTTAAAAAGCATGTAGATGGGAATGGTTATATGTGCATTTCCAGAATGCTGAATGTTCCTGTGAGCACTGTGGGGGCCATTTTCCAGAAATGGAAAGAGCATCACTTCACCATAAACCAGCCACGATCAGGTGCTCCATGTAAGATCCCTGTCTAAGAAGTCCAAAGAATAATCGGGAGAGTTCGCCAAGAGCCGAGAACCACTCGGACAGAAGATCAGGAAGATCAGCAGGTTCTGTTGTTTCGAAGAAAACTATAAGCAATGCACTGAACCGCCATGGCATCCATGCATGCTCCCCATGCAAGACTCCATTGCTGAACAAAAAGCATGTTGAGGCTCGGTTAAAGTTTGTGAAAGAGCATTTGGAGAAGCCTGTGGATTATTGGGAGAGTATAGCATGGTCAGATGAAAGCAAAATTTAACTTTTTGGCATTCTACACACCATGTTTGGAGAAGAAATGGCACTGACCATCACCCCAAGAACACCATACCAACAGTTAAGTTTGGGGTGGAAGCATCATGGTTTGGGGCTGCTTTTCAGCAAGGGGTACTGTCAGACTTCATATTATTGATAGCAGGATGAATGGAGAAATGTACCGGGACATTCTGGATAAAAATCTGCCATCTACCAGAAAATGAAAATACAAGGCCAAGGAAACAATGAAGTGGTTTCAAAGAAAGAAAATCAAGTTGCTTGAATGGCCCACTGAATCACCTGACCTAAATCCCATAGAAAATCTATAAAGAGAACTGAAGATCAAAGTTCATAAAACAGGCCCATGGAACATTCAAGATTTAAAGACCATTTGTATGGAAGAATAGGCCAGAATCACTCTTGAGCAATGCAGACGACTGGTCTCTCCATACAAGAAGGCTTTTCTACAAAGTGTTAAATAAAGTGTGTTCAATACTTACTCCCTGTGTCATTTCACTTTATTTATTATGACTCAACTTGTATACATAAATGTTCTGATTTCTTTGTATGAATTCAATATTTGGCTTGATGGCTACATCTGGTGAAAATTTGCACACTGAAAAACAATTGACTAAACATTATTTATTAAAAATGAATAGGCCCCCATTAATTAAGGTGGTACATATTAGGGCAGGTTTAAAATGTACTATCTCTGTGACAACGTTTGAACCTTTTTTCTGAGAGTGTGTGTGCAGTTTCATTTTTGCTTTTCAAGTTTTTGAATGGTTCACTTCACAAGAATTGATAGCAATCATGTAAATACTTATATTTATGAGTGATATCAGGTTGGTCTTACGTGTTTCTGTAGCTGAGTTGGTGTCATAAGTTTAATTCTTAGGGAACGCACATATTGATTAAAAAAATGTATAGCTTGAATACAATGCAATTTGTTCCGGATGAAAGCTAATGCCAAATGCAAAATGGTACACAAAAAGCTGATTGTTTAATATTGAAAGTAAAATTTAGATTATATAAATTATTATTATTCGGTTAATAATGAATAATCAGATTTTAATTTGTTAAAAAAACAAGAGATATTTTTATATTCCAGACATATGGCAGAATACTGTATTTATTCATGCAGTTCAAAGAGTGAGTTTACTTAATTAACCTGCATTATCACCACAGACTTTTCCACAACTAGGGGAACGTGTCTGTTGAATATGATATTGAATTGAAAGCAAGGTTCAGGTGTTTGTGATATGTAGATACATTTATAATGCACTTCAGTCGAATCAACATCCTGAGGTGGTTGTTTAATCCACTCCAGACATTTTGCTGAATTTTTCATAAGACACGACAGGTAAATCACAGACCCCGAGAACAGCAGCTCTAAATAAGCCTGTGTCCCAATCATTTGTGATGAGGAACTAAATTAAAGGCTTCATCTTTACCCAGGAAACTGACAGGCAGAAATAGATTAAGTGAATCTGCTCAATAGAAGAGTCAATAGCCCGGCCAACACAGGAAATATTTTACGAGCACATTTTGAAAATGTCATGACTTAGTACTTGGCAATGTAACTGCAATGTCACAGTCTTGAATTTTATTATCTTCTTTCAACAATTTTTAACTTACCAATTTGCAACATCATTTTTATGGTCGCTGTTTCAAGCAAACCACAAAATCAATTACATTTATTTGCAAAAGTTGGTAATTCTGTTTCTGCATCCCGATTTGCCCATTTACAATGCCATAAAAATACTAAAATGTTTTTTGTAATTGGAAAGTAAATACATTTTGAGGAGTAGCGAAAGAGCAAGTGTTGGGATATACTAACGCACAATAAAGTGAACAACAAACAAACTGCATTCATTATTCCCCTAACGCTGGGTCCTATGGGAATCTGAACAAGGATGTTTCACTCACAATCAAAAAATACACTTCTTTGGTGACATTGTTTATGTAGTGATCTAAAAACCAAAATGACAAATCTTTCTCAGGCAAGTCTGTGAAGTTCTGTGACCTGAATTAAGTGCATTGATGGGCGTGCTCTTACTCTCACTCTGGGGTGCGTTTCCCGAAAGCATCGTTAGCCAACTACTGTCGTAAGTTTCGTAATTACTGACAAAGTCGTTCAAAGATTTGGTGTTTCCCGAAACCATAGTTCAAACAAACATTCGTAAGCTGCATCGCAAACTTGTGTGATTTGAACGACAGCTCTTCACCTGTCGTTAGAAGCATAGTTCCTTTTTATTATAATAAATCTATAATAATGTAGACTTATGATGATCATTCTTTTGAACAAAATAAGCAAAAAACATGTAGTACAATGTATATCCATCATTCTAAATATATTAAAATTTTCTTTTACATCTTTAAGTTTGTAAACAGAATTAAAGCGCTGCATTTGAAAACTGCACATGTGCACAGTCATACGAGCTTTAAGACCCTGGGGAATCTCTATGAGGAGGGACGTAAGAGGGAACTTGCGCATGAATTAAATATCTT
This sequence comes from Misgurnus anguillicaudatus, assembly GCF_027580225.2. Taxonomy (NCBI): domain Eukaryota; kingdom Metazoa; phylum Chordata; class Actinopteri; order Cypriniformes; family Cobitidae; genus Misgurnus; species Misgurnus anguillicaudatus. Next base: position 13,454,657 of record NC_073360.2, on the reverse strand, counting down.
AAAAATAAACAACAGATAACTAAATCACGATAACAAGATCAGTCTTCCAATGCAATATATGTTATGTACAGCAATAATCTGACATTAAATCAATTCGCACAGATTAATTAGTACTTTACCTCCCACGTGACATCATCAACTATGTTGTTAAACCAACATGGTTCAAACAACGAATGTGCGACAAAGTTACTATGCTTTCGGGAAACAGTCGTGACAAGGTAGTTTGTATCTTCAACTATTTATCGTACTATGTTGGTTCAGCAGCGAGTTACGTCATTGTTTGGGAAACGCACCCCTGGTGGATGTTTGCGCTATTCTGTGATACATGCCCATATAAGGACTTCCACCCTTTATGACTTCATAAAGGGCCATACTCAAAATCAAAACTTTCCAAAACTCATATGAACCCTAGTAGAGTATGTCCGGCACAGAATTATGTGTAGCTTGTTTTCCGAAACGTTATAAACGTGTTACAGTGTTAATAAGTCACAATGCATGAAATAGCATTAGTTATTGCCTTTACGCTGTAAACTGTGGGTAATATTTGATGTACACATTGAATTTTTACTGGAAAAGTAAAGCAGCCAGGTACTTTAAGGATACGTAGTTCAACATTTCAACTTTTAGTTCTATTTAGTACAAACATTATGAGAATTGTGATGCAGGGTGTGACTCACATTGTTTTAATTAATTCAGCTGATATACAGTACAGCGAATGAGATTCAATAGAATCAATGACGCATGCTCACAGATCTGGGCAAGTCTGTGCTTAAAGCAGGCACTAGACATCACAAACTGACTGCACCAGACTAAAAATAGCACTCGAACACTGCAGAAGCTGTTATAAAGGGCAAACAGAAAAAAACATGAAATGCGGTATAAACTTTATTCCCATTGGCTTTCAACGTCATCAGGGGAGATTATCACGTTTATTCACAATTGCCTATCCAACCCTTTAATTTGCCACAGCGATAAGAAATTCAAGACTATAGTTTAAAAACGGTATACTATTCTTTGGAAAAAAGAGAAAATACCCTCTTTTTTGCAAAGTGAAGGGCTGTTATTTGGTATTGTCCAAGATTATTTAGGATATTACTTGGGTGTTTTTTTCCATTTTTAAGATATGGCTGAGCTGATCAAATAAACCGGTAATAGGGTTTCATTTATAGCAGACAGTCGGTCTTTAAGTGGAGGTTTTCTACTGTATATCTGCAGGCAGCAATGTAGGAGGATGTTAAAACTGTCATGGCTAAGTGGTGTCTTGGGTATTCCGGCTATAAAGTAGAGTATTAGGTTAGGGGTAAAGAGTTTTAACACAACACAGGAAACATGAAGATGGTTTGGTACACGCAAAAGCTAAATCCATTAGATTAAAAGTATGGTTTGTCTATGTGGAATAAGCCTCTGCAGAATCTTTAATACCGAGAAACTGGCATGATATTGATGTCACATCTAGTCACATCATGCAGATTTTAGTTCAAAAGGAGCCCTTGGAGAGGAGCCATAGAGTAGTCTTCCTGTTTTGTCTCAATAGTTGAAGATTTAATGTGTGTTGAAAGATCCATGTCAAACCAGATAAAGAGGGAAACTAAGTTATTGGCTTTTTTGATGGATTGAAAATGGTGGTACTTTATACAATGATTTCATTGGCTGTTTAACTGGTAGAAGTAACAAACTTTATCCTGTCATCCTGCATTCAATATCATTTTCTAGTGTGAGTGTGTCAGTTCAATTGTTATTGTTGTTATTGCGGTGCATTGTGGGTTTGCACACAATAATGTCCACTACGATTTCAGACACCACTAAAAATAGATGTTCCCTCAAATAATGCACCATTTACGGATATAGGGAGCTAGATCTGATGCATGAAAAATTAAAGCAGAAACATTAGACTGAATAAATCCTGTTTAGTGAATCAAGGGATTTGAATGAAGTCTTGTAGGTAGGATGTTACTAGGGTGTTTTGCCTGTTGCTAGGGTACTGCTATGTGGTTGCTAAGGTATTCAGGGTGTTTGGGCATTGTTGTGACTTACCTAGTTCTCCCTAAACCAAACTGTCTGTCACGGGGGGGACGTTGTATCTTCAAGACCTAAACTAACTCTTTTCTCTCAAGCAGGTATTGTTTAGAAATAGTGAGAACTTGTAGTATTGGCACCTTTTGTAGTATTGCCTCCCTATGACCCCTACTGAAAAATCCAGCTAAGACCAGCATAAGCTGGTAGCTGGTTTTAGCTGGTTTAAGGTGGTTTACGCTGGTCCTCCCAGCCTGACAAAGTTAACGTCTGGTCTGGGATGAAGAGTAGACATATGGATGCATATCACATTTAATTTTGTCAAGGGACCCTTTGTTAAACTTCTGACGCTATAGTCAAATGATTAAAAATAGTGTGTTTGTGACATTTGAACATCTTGTTTTATCTTAAAACTGAAAGTAAACAGGTTATCCTCGCAGAAGGTCTGCATTTGTTAAAAATTAGTAAATAAAATATTTCAAATCAATATTTAATGGTCCTAACCTTAATAATGAAGTATAAAGCCATGTAATAAGCTTGATAATGTATACACACAGCTGGGTGTTATTGTGCAATAAGCCCCTTCCACTTCACGTCAGGTCCTGATCACACTGTCGCGGCTTATGTAAGCAATAAGGTACGAGAGGCTGTGCTGTATCGTGAATAAGTAACGGCTGAAGGGCGTTGTTAGGCACGACGCGAAGCCTAAGGTGCCTACCTTATTGCTTTTATAAAACGGTTACCACACAATATTAAAGTAAAAAAAATATTAGTGCAACTTTCAGGAAGTTAAATCAATAAAAGCATTCCTTCCGCTAGAAAAAATAGTCCCTGACTGCGAACAACAACATGAAAGCTCAAATAAAAACAACAAACTGTTCTCAGACTTTGTCTCATTATATGTTTATCTGTTGCTAAGGGCGCAGTGATATTAAATAGAACCGTTGGGTGAAGCGGTCATAGCAGTGTTTTATTGTGAATAAAGCACACCTATTGACCAATCAGAATCAAGGATTGGAACTAACCGTTTTATAATTCTTCAATAACAACTGGCTGCCTATACATTATCCCTTACTTATAAACACAGATCACTTGACAGGTCAAGAACACAATCTAGTTAACATTTAAATATAAAATTGTTGCATAGACATGTAACGGAAAAATCAGATCGTTTTTTTTATAATGTACTTATAAAACCAATATTAAAGGGATAGTTCGGCCAAAAACGATATTAAACCCATGATTTACTCACCCCCAAGCTGTCCGAGTTGCATATGTCCATTGTTTTTCAGACAAACACATTTTCGGATATTTTAGAAAATATTTTAGATATTTCTGTTCATTAAATGTTATGTTACGGGGTCCAGCCATAGTCCACGACCTTCAATTCCAAAAAAGTGCGTCCAACCTTCACAAATTAAATCCAAACGGCTCCAGGATGATAAACAAAGGTCTTCTGTGGGCAATCCGTGCGGTGTTTTTGTAGAAATATCCATATTTAAAATGTTATTAACTTTATAAACTAGCTTCCGGTAGCGCCGCCATTTTGGAGTGATGCGCATTCAGGATGAGAGCTTACGCAGCGTACAGAGTTTCTCTGCTGCTGCTCGGTGCCCCCGCCCTCCGAATTTGTCATACGTCACTAAGAAAAGTGCGTACACTACGCTAATCCTCTCTCCTGAGTCTAAGATGGCGGCGCTACCGGAAGCTAGTTTATAAAGTTAATAACATTTTAAATATGGATATTTCTACAAAAACACCGCACGGATTACCCACAGAAGACCTTTGTTTATCATCCTGGAGCCGTTTGGATTTAATTTGTGATGGATGGACGCACTTTTTTGGACTTGAAGGTCGTGGACTATTGCTGGACCCCGTAACATAACATTTAATGAACAGAAATATCTAAAATATTTTCTAAAATAGCCGAAAATGTGTTTGTCTGAAAAACGATGGACATATGCAACTCGGACAGCTTGGGGGTGAGTAAATCATGGGTTTAATATCGTTTTTGGCCGAACTATCCCTTTAAAGAAAAGTCAGATAGATACCATTTCTGGTTGTCATTGATAAATATCAGTGGCAATGTTTTGTAACGCGCTGAAGCAGTTACATCGATGAAAAATTTGTCATCAGTGACCCAATGTACCAGGGTCCTTACCAGGACCCAAACCCATATACATTTTATACTGATTCATAGGAACTAGCTGACTGAGACACACTAAATTACTAGGTCATTATTTGCTAGATGGATGCTAGATACATAAATAGAACTACAGTTTTTAAATAACATTGGAAAATGTATAAAGCTGTACCAAAAATGTCACATAAACTATGTCACTTGAGTCAACAAAAAGCAGCTACTGAAAGCATTTGTGTCACTGTCAATTGTAAAATAAGGTCAGGCCCACTAAGCACTGCGGTGCTGTTTCTCTTACTTTTACAAGTACTTTGGGACCATTTTAAAAACGTTTTGAACAAAAGCAAAATGTCTGGCAATCGACTAGATTTCACCCAGATGAACTGTTAGGCTAACTGCAGAGAAAACTAATTAAACGTGTCATTGCACACAATCGAAATACTACATACTGTAATATAGTTGGATGTAAGTTATGGCAATAGGCAATTCATAATCTTTCATTTATCACTCTCTTTCCTCAACAGAGACGATAATAACTGTAAAAAGAGCGTAATTTAAAATAAAACAATAAAAAACTGTCAGTTTTCCTGACAGCAGTGCAAGCCTAAAGCTGAGATTGTTTTCCGATGCGCCTGAAGAGACTTTCCTGCTCTTTCTCTCGGTTGCGACAATGTCGAAATAATGAAATAAATTACTAACACGATCCCATGCGGCAATGCCTCAGGAAGAGGTGCGTGGATAATGTGTTTCCCGTCTTTTGGCGTCTCTATCCCCCCTCCTGCTATTCATCTGCTCCTAGTGGAGCATGCTAAACTGAGAATGAGGTTATGCTGGTTTATAGTAGAACCACGTTCGCCCTCAGAGATGTTTTTTACTCCGCTCTGTATATCTGACTTCATTCCTTCACCACCACCCAAAAATAAAAAGTGCTATTATTTCTGGGGCAAGTTGCTAAAGGGGTGAATTCATAATTCAAGCTGTACTGACTTTTCGGTTGACATGTTGAAACTGCCATTTCAATGTTTTTCTGGAACACTGAGCTGGTGTACTGTAGCAGACATTTCACTGATATGACTAAACTACAGTACAGTGTTATGATTTAATCATCTGGATGCACACAGATCTGCCATAACATTATGACCACCTGCCTAATATTGTGTAGGTCCCCCTTTTGCCACCAAAACAGCTTTGACTCGTTGAGGCATGTAGAAATAAAAGTACAAATGTGGTCACTGGGGCGGTACTTTTTAAAAAGGTCCCAATATGGTACAGATATGTACATTTGAGTAACAAATATGTACTTCTAAAGTACCAATGTGTATATTTTAGGTACCAATATGCACCTTTTAGGTACAAAAGTGTACTTTTTAAAAAGGTACCACCCCAGTGACAACTTTTGTACGTTTATGTACCTTTTTTTTTGAGAGTCCACTAGACCTCTGAAGGTGTGCTGTGGCACCTAGATGTTAGCAGCAGATCCTTTAAGTCCTGTAAGTTGCGAGGTGGGGCCTCCATGGATTGGACTTGTTTGTCCAGCACATCCCACAGATGATTGGATTGAGATCTGGGGAATTTTGAGGCCAAGTCAACATCTTGAACTCGTCGTTGTGTTTCTCAAACCATTCCTGAACCATTTTTGCTTTGTGGCAGGGCGCATTATCCTGCTGAAAGAGGCCAAGGCCATCAGGGAATACTGTTTCCATGAAAAGGGAGCATATGGTCTGCAGCAATGCCTTATTCTGCCCATGACCGTGTTGCCGGTTCACTGCTTTTTCTTTCTTGGACGACTTTTGATAGGTACTGACCACTGCAGACCGGGTACACCCACAAGAGCTGCAGTTTTGGAAATGCTCTGACCCAGTCGTCTAGCCATCACAATGTGACCCTTGTCAAAGTCTCTTAGATCCTTAAGCTTGCCCATTTTTCCAACTTTGAGGACAAAATCTTCACTTGCTATTTAACTAACCCACCCACTGACAGGTGCCATGATAACGAGATTATCAGTGTTATTCACTTCACCTGTCAGTGGTCATATTGTTATGGCTGATCCGTGTATGTTAAAATGCAAGGGGTTAGGGTTTCACCCAAACGCTAACAGTTTAATGTCTCTTTTTTAAGTAACCATCAAGTCATTCCAAATCCATGTGGTTATATCTGTTCACCACAAAAGTTTGAAGCACCATTTTTTTTTTTATAATAATGTCATAAATATGTATATAAAATACAATCTGAAGTTATATGATTCCCAGCAAGCAATTTTGACGAAAACTAAAAAATTTGGGTTGTCAGTGAAAGTATATGTTGGATTTACACCAAATGCAAATAGAATGTAAAATTTGCATCTATCGCGACTATTTTTCCGCGTGAACATTTTGGATGCAATCACGCTTCTAGAGCAAAACAGAGCAGTTAAAAAGCGTAAACGCGAAATATCAGCCGTTCCTTCATGTTGCATGAGTGACTCCGGGCAGGCCTGCCGCCACAGCAGCAAGCAGGCTCCTGATTTGTTATGGCGGCACAAATTGATGTCAAAGTTCTAATTTTTTGGGTGTCAGACAACATGATCTCACAAAGTTCCGTGGGATAGTCACTGAATTTTTTGCTAATTTTTCCGTGGCATTCTCACGGATCTCTGCATTTTTCCGTGGCATTCTCACAGATTGGTTACTCAACTGCTTTTTCCTATTTTCAAACCATTGTCGCTTCGGTTTAGGGTTAGATTTGGTGTTTGTGTTAGTATGTCACTTTATCTATTGGTTTATACTATTTTTTTCTGATGTATTCTTTTATATTTTCTAAACTTTAAATAATTGTCGCCTGGCGTTAGGGTTAGAGTTGGGTTTGGGTGGGGATGTCATTTTATGTGAATCTAACTCTAAACCCAAGCAACAATGGTAAGAAAATAGGACAAAACTTTTGAGTAACGATCCATGAGAAGGCCACGGAAAAGAAAGTCCATGGCAGGGCCACTGAAAATGGGGAGACCCGTGAGAATGCCACGAAAAAACGAGCAAAAATTTGAGATTAGGTTGCATCAGACGCTAATTCTACTGCGCTAAACACCTCATTCATGCCGTGAGACCTCCAGACTCGCGTAAACGCGTCTTTACATTAACTTAACATTGAAATCATTTGTGTCAAACGCTCTATTCGTGTTTGGTGTAAACGCAGCACCATAGCCCATGAATAGACAATGTATATGTAAACATGTTAAAGAACATGCAAAAGAGCAAACACCTTGAACAGCTGTTGACTTTGGTTACATGGTGGAATATTGTACATCATGCTAGTTATTTTGGCAAAAATGGCATGTGACCAAATTCAAGATTATTTAGGGCAGAAGTGGGTTACTCATAACCGGACTGTATTGGGTCTATAGTCAGCGTCTTGGTTATTGCTTGCTGGGTTGTTTCAAAAATATTTACAGAGGATTAAGAGATTTGTCAGGTTTCTTAGGCAATGACATCACTATAGTCCGCTTAGTCATTCAAAAAGCCTGCAGAAAATCCGTGAAAAGCTATGCTGTTATAACTCTTTTAATGTCTGTAGAACCTGTAAATGCAACACAAGATTTTAATTTCACAGTTTCTCTGTTAACGGCATAAATGTAGACTTACTTTTACTTCTGTTTGTGACATTTATTATTTACACACGAAAACATGCACACGAACAAAACTGCGAAAAGGCCGGATATGGCATTTACATATAACGTGAAATCTGGGTAATGGGCAAAAATCTATCTGTTCTGATCTAGCTTTAGCCATTTATGATCTTTCCCCAATAAAGATAACTTTTTATTATTTTATTTTTTAAATCTTACACATTTACATGACCTTAAACGTTCATAAATAATTTATCATAAATAAACCTTTTAGGTAACAGTTGGACGTAAAAAAAAAGTTAAATGCTGTTTCATTTGCATGTGGTTACAGACTGGATGGAAAAATAAAGACTTACACTCTGATCTCATGGAAAGTCACACTAAATTTTATTAATTTATTTGTGTCCATTGCACAAAATTCAGCTTTTTTTCGTGCCTTGAGCACAAAGGTCTTTTTCGTGACACTCTATAAATATATTATATTTTTTATAAATAGTTTTTGTGTCCGTTGCACAACTTTCTTTTTTGTTTCATTTTATGTATTGTTTTCTCTATGTTTTTTTTTCCTATGTTCTTACCATTGTCACTTGGGGTTGGGGTTAGTATCACTTTCTGTTACATTGTACACATCCAAATCCCAACTCTAACCCCAACTCCAGACGAGAATAGTTTAAAAAGTGGAAGAAAAATATGTAGAAACCACTACATAAAAGTGCATCCGAAACCCCAAACGACAATGATTTAAAATAAGGGAAAAGATGAGAAAACAATGCATTAAATGTCACGAAAAAGACAAAAAGCTGCATTTCGTGCCATGGACACAAATAAATTAATCAAATTTTGCATGCATAACATGACTTTCTGTGAGATCATACTGCGGATTTATAAATAAATACATATAGGTTGTAAGCAGTTTTAATATATGATATCTCGATAAGAGATAAAATGCATGCTTCGTGAATCGCAATAGCTGACAGATTAGTTGGTTAAATTTTTAAACAATATTTTTTCCCACACATCGCTGTGTGAAGAGAATGATGAAAGGTCTATGTGGGATATATTTTCTCCTCTTCTGTCTTGAGGGTCTCTGTGCGGTGACCCTTAATATCTCATATCCTTTGAGTGACAAAAGAAAAACCCTTTGCCATCACAGTCCATAATGTCTGTGTCTCTTCTCTGCTTCTGTGGTATCCTGGATGCTTTTCCCTCTAACATCAGCTGGTTTCATCTTTCAGACATGTTATATAAAATGAGACGTTAGGAGGTTGTTGGAAATGTTTAGAGGCCTTTTTGAAATCTACACTGTGTTAAATGGGTCGTCGTTTTAAAAACGTGCTTAATGTGGTAAGATCTAAATGAAGATAATGTACAGCCAGGCGGTCTGGCACAAAATAAACCACAACTGACTTCCTTATTTAGCAATAAAGACTTGCTTACTTTATGTTGTCCTGCTTACATTACATAAACACTTGATAAAAAACACATACAGTATACATACAAATGGATTATTGACTATAGCTTCCACCTGGCTCTAGCTTTATTTTTGGGGGGTTATAAGTATGTTCACTCAACACTGCACTTTATTTTACAATGCAAAACTATGGCAAAAATGATTTACATTATTCACTGTATAACTACAGTGTATAGTGCTGGACCTCTGTACTACTTTTTTGTATGTTTCCACAGCCATTTTTGACAGCCTGACAAGGATGGCTGTCCACCTGTACATGTACGGCAAAGGTTTGAGTATGATCTTAATTCCTGCGGCTGTCATTCATTCTGTCTGTTTTTTGCTAGTTTCTCAGGCTTTTTCACTGCGTCCACTCTCAATCTTGACTAGAAGCACAGCTTCGATTATGGAAGCAGAGCACTTATGCTTATAATAGGTGATGTTGAAGAGTTAAGTAGTGTTTTTGCAATGCAATTCAATGCCTTAAAAAACTCTACCGTTTTTACGTCTACCGTAAAAAGCTTTTTCTGTTACCACAACATAAAAAATTATATGTGCTGTCAGAGCCTAAACTATAATTCATTTCTTGTGCAAAGGTAGTCGATCAGATCAGATCTTTCGGTTTTCAGAAAGTGCCTATTGTTCTTAGTATGTGCGATAATCAGACAGTCGATGGGTGTGCTGTCGGACTCAACAAAACTTATTTGAGTTTCATGTCTAATGTAAAGTTATGTTTCCTCTTCATTATTTTACTAAAAAAGCCAGAATTCAACCAACAGTGAAGATCTGAGCTTGTTACAGCATGAAAAGTATAATTTTGTGGATTTTGCAACCCCTTCACTGCGGTATCACACCATTATATACTTCTCGGGTGACTATTTAGCCATTATCAGAGAAACGTCTTTGCGTGGCCACACGCTGTCTCATTAGCATTTACACGTTGATCCCTGCACTTTTAAGCTCTCGTGCCGGATCTTCGTACAACTGTGCTGTTCTGCGGTGGTATGTGATAAAGGGATTTGTGAATGATGGCTTCTAATAGGAGAGACCATTAGGAGTGTGCTGTGGTCTCCTCACAGCAATGATGAGGGGCTTGATGGAGGGGGGGTTCATTTAACAGTCTCTCTCCAAGCCTCCATTAGCATGACGACTCGCAGCCTGTCTTTACAGTACAGTTACAAACATTGACGCTTTTCCCTGTTATTATAAAGTGCATTTATACAGAATAAACTACACAGAATGATAAATTATGCATGCATACACATGGATCTTGCAATATGGTTCATAAAATTTGTGCAAGCTGATGCTAAAAACTATTCCTATTTCTGTGAATTCCAAAGTTGGAGTTTGGTGAACTATGACCTTCAAATTCATATCACATAAAGATGTGTGACCAATAGATGATTGATATGTCTCTTTAGGTGGAAGAGACACTGAAAATAACAGTGTTACACAATCCTGTTTTGTACAATGAAAACAAAAGCAATAATAATTTAAAATTCATGGTGTGAATACATAAACAACACTTACTGTAGGCGCGTGGTATCATATCCAATAGAAATTTTGCACACTGAAAGCCTATCCTGACTGTAGCATTAGTCTATTATTCCTATTTTCGTAATGTTCCACATATACAGTATGTGTCTACTTTTAAATAGTATAGATTTATACATTAACAATGACTTAAAATAGTAAGATTCAATAATAGTATTTGAAATAGTAAAAAATCAATGAAAGGATGACTGAAAGAACATGAAGTATGACTCCGGGCCAGATCCACACTGGATCCGTCTGCTGCCTGGGTATATGAATAAAACATTTTTATTTACAAACAAAAAATAAATCTAACGTTGAGTCCCGAAGTGGCATTTGTGTTTGTTTTGAAAACATTTTTAGTTAACTTTACATAGCATAACAGGAAAAATGGATTTCAGGGGAATAGAGAGGTGTAGAGGAAGCAAGCCTTTAGCAGTATGTGCTTAGTAAAACGGGAGATAGAAAATAGAAAAACGAATGCCACCAGCATTTAAGCATTTCTACACAAACATTCGCTGAGTCATCCGTAAGCCCATCGCAGTCGACTGTGAGGTGATTTCGCTCCGGTTCTCCCCTGGTATTATGAAACGTGACCACCTGCTGGCTTGCTGCCTTTAGCCTTATTCCCCACGCTACATAAGGACTTGTTTATTTTTCCTACAGTGGAACTGTTTTTACGAAACACGTTTTACAATTACTGTGTGCCAAGGGATAAGGCTAAACTCAAAGACATGGGCAGGCAGTCACAACTCCAGCTAAATATAGAGTAAATGATTAGCTGCGCGAGGAGGGAGCTTGGGCTCGGATAGTGGAGGAAAGCAGCTGCTCAATTACAAGAAGAAACGCTCTCCTCTGAGGTTTAGAAAAAGAAGAAAACACAAAACCTTACAGATACTAAGAAGTCTCTCTACAATGAATTTGAAGACATTCGCAGTCTTTACAAAGTAAATGCTTAATATGTTTATAATACCGAGCTGCAGTTTATAGCTCTAAAACCTAGAATAGACTTAACAAAAAGCTTTCATACAAAGCGACTTGCAATGTTTTTTATTTTATTTTAATTAGGGGTGCACGGTTAAATGCCGATATACACTAATAATCATGGGCGATAACTATTCTAAATCGCATAGCCGATATTATTCACAGCGATTTCACGTACTACAGCTTTTGATCAGTAAGTCCTTATCGATCTGAAATCACTGTTAGTTTGAGTCGTTTAAAACATGCATTTGAAAAAGCAACACTTGTCAAACATAAATATTAAACATTTTCTTTATTATCATGAAAATACCTGAAAAGGTTTGAAGAACAATAATAATATTATTAAGCCATTTCCTGGAGCTACATAGCCATAGATATGTATAACAAAGGCTAGGTGTCTCGCCTGCGCTGCTGGCCAATTCAGTGAAACGTCCGCATTTGGCGGCCATCTTACCACAGGCGGCTCGCTTACTCGTAGCATTCAGTTTTAATGGTGCAGGTAATTTTAAATGACCATAATTTGCTTAATTTTCTACCGATTTTCAAACGATTTGGTTTGTTATAAATGTCAGAAATGTACCTATGACACTGCATACTTATACAAAAAAAAAATCATGAAAACATGATTAAAGCATCCAGAATTATAGCTACGTTAATAACGTTTGTAAGAAACCAAACCGTTTGAAAATTAGTAAATTTTTTTGCAAGTTATGGTCATTTAAAAGGACCTCCACCATTAAAACTCAATGCTATGAGTGAGCGAGCTGCCTGTGGTAAGATGGCCGCCAGGTGATGATGTTAGAGACTCCGCCGTAACACATCTAGCCTTTATATATATCTATGGTTATAGCTGCGTGTGTATGGTTCTTCGTCTGCCGCGCATATTGAGTTTCTACACGAGAGCGCCCTCTGGCTTTTGGATGTAGCGGCATGCACCGTAATTCATTGAGAAGCATAGCAAACATCATCGGTATATTGGTGCACCCCTAATTTTAATCAGTATTTGTGTTTTCTGGAAATCAAACCCACAATCTTTGTTTGTTAGTGGTAAAATTAGGTCTATGGTAAATATGTTTGGTTGTTCAAAATCAATTACACACAGTCCTGCCTCAAACATGGATTTTAAAGAGCTAAATTTTTTTTTTTTACATCATTTGCTATCAACCTACAGAAACCTACAACCACCACAAGTATTTGAGTTCATGGGCTTCACGAATAGTATGACTACATCTACACTGTCAGAAAAAAGGTGCAAAAGTTGTCATTTGGGATGTTATCTTTAAAACGGTCCTAATATGTAATATTTTGGTCCAGATATGTACCTTTGAGCTACCAGTATGTACTAATGTGTACCCACTGACCACTTTTGTACCTTCTTGTACCATTTGTTAAAAGTGTACTTATACATAAACATTTGAGAAATGACTGTGTGTACTTATTCTGTAACAGAATTTACATGATTGAGGAGATCAGATGCAAAAGCCCCTAAACGCCACATCTGTCAAAAATGAGATATTAACCGAATGCTCTCGACACAATTATATGTTTATCAATACCTTCAAGTCTGCTTAATCCTGTCTTTAGGCCATTCAGAACTACCGGTTTGTTAGCACAATCTATTAGAGGAGACATTTTATGAGACTGTTTAGATGTAAAATAAGTCCCCAGAGTACAGATTAAGGAGCCTGAATGACCCATTTTTTCCACATGCTTGCAGAGAATGGTTTGCAAAACTAAGTTACTGGGTTGTCATTTTTTACATTTTCTAGGTTGATAGAAGAACTGGGGACCCATTTATAGCACGTAAACATGGAAAAGTCAGATAAGAATCTTATAAAATGCTTGGTTATAAGAAAACATGTCAGATGCACTTATATGGTTTTGCATCTGAGCTCTTCATATAGGCTAATTAACCACACACCATATTTGTCTCATAATGTAAATATAACACCACTATTCTTAAAACCCATTAAGAATTCTTCAGACAACCTGATGTCATACAGTACCTTAATAGCTCTATTGAAATGTAGGTAAAATGTTCTCTTATGTAAGCCTTTTTTCTTCTATCCACTTATATCCCATTAAAACCTCTCCGATAAGAACCAAGCTATCTTATCTGACCAACGTTATGCGTATTACATGCCTCTTATCAACCACAGCCCGCCTGCTGCCTGGAACCCAAATAAATGAGAAAGAGTATAGCAATAACAATGGACTTTTCAAATGCTGAGTTGAGCATTATGAGTGCTTTTATCGTGGCCTATTTGAAAGTGCTGCTGTAAGTTAAGGCAGAACTTTTGTGTTAAGAACATTATCCTAAACTATGCCGAGAATACTAAACTGTAAAAAATTATTTGCTGCCTTAAATTTTTTTGTTGAATCAACTCAACAGATTTACAAGTCATGTCAACTTACTATCATTTATCTTGACAAGGGATGTGTTGATACAACTTATATATTATGTCATTTCAGTTACTGCCTGTATGCCCCTCTTACACTTATATTTGTTTTAATATATTGAATATAATATTAAAGGGGCAGTGAATCAAAAACATCAATTTTAACTTGATATTTTGTTATATAAGAGGTCATCATACTTAAATAAACATCCTGCAAGCTTCAGATTTTAAAACGTCCTTGTTACTGAAATATAAGTTTTTGGCACCAAAGCAAGAAAACGGTCGGTTCAGGAATGTGCCGAAATGTGACGTCAGATTGGAATTTAAACACCTCCTTCTGCAGTGTCTCAACAATCAGTAAACATGTCTTTAAAGATTGCCAAATGTAACCAAAATGACTTTTAAATAATTTTTTAAGGAGAGACTTTTATTTTGACGTGGTGATCTGTGACTGTGATTAAAAGCACCATTAATATTGGATCTGACAGGAATAGCACAGCAATATTATGTGAGTAAAACATTTTAGTAAGTTACTACGTTTCACTATTGCTTTGTTAGAGATTGCTTGATATGTCCTGATTGTAACATAATGTGTTTAAATATGTATGTTTGACTGTTTTAAAGCAACACTTTGTAGTTTCCATGTAAAAATGACTTACAGCTCCGCCGTGTGGTTAAAAAACGCAACAGTGCCTGGTATCAGACACTCTTCTGTAGGCAGGGGGAGGGGCAGGGCTGTGTTTCCTACCCTCCACCACCACTTTCAGAGTGTGCTTGTAGCAGCTAGGAGGTTGCTCAGGTTGCAGCAACTGTACAATTTGTCCAGTTAAAAGTTGTTCTATCACTGAAATAATTTTAGAGACATTATTTAAAGGTAAAAAAAACTACATAGTGTTGCTTTAATTTACTAAAAATTTTAAAGGATAAATAAAGCAACACTCTGATGCCCGCTTACTGTGTTGCATACAGTAATTTAGGCAAGTTGCGTTTGAAAGGTCCAACACTCAAGAAAGCTTTTTATGATATTACTGTTTGTAACGTTACGTGTATGTAAGAGCAACCTCACAAGCACAATAGAAATTAGCCGCAGTTTAGTTTCTGATGCGCGCTTATTGTGTATACGGTAATTTAGTCACGGCAAAGTTTTGTTTCTACTTTACGATACGTATTGTCATTTATCTGTATCACCTTTAGCACCCAGAATCTTTTGTGGCTCAAACATAATGTTTTTAAAACATTTCCCCACATGTAATGACGGGAAATGAAACTATCCAATCGTAGAAGTGAGCGTTTACTACCAGGTCTTCAATGCTGCCCGCCCCTTCAAACGAACCATTTCTCCAGTTGCAGTTTTTATTGCAATTTGCCAACTGAAAGAAAACTGCATGTATAGTGAAGAAGTGTTTTTAGGGCGCATCCTAATTCGAAGGCTTCGACTTTGAAGGCAGGACTAGGTCTGTGACCATTTCTTACCATTCGCAGAACATTTTGGCCTGATGGTAAAAAAGTGCTGTATCGGTACAATTTTCCAGGTGGATTTGACAAAGAAAGCTAGTTTTCTGTCTGTCATGCATTATCATGTATAAAACTTGTATATGTACAAAAGTAATTGCTACCTACAGCCATTGTGATTGCTTTCAAAAGTAGTGTGCAGAGTTCAGAGCATGCATGTGTGCAAACACACACAATAACAGCAGATGACACAACTACACGCACACTTACACACACTCTCTTCCCCACCTACCGCTGTATTGACCCAGCATCTAATGGACTAGTTTGGAGGGAGGACCATGTCTCCACAAGTCTCTTAAAGAAGACAGAACTTCCCAAGTCATAGTGGACCAATTCAGATGAGGCTTAAAGTGTGGGTGGGCGCTGACAAACCCTAAATATCTAAGTCAAACAGGGATCATTATCTCGGCTTAATGCACTCTCGGCTTGGTGCTCTCCCACCATTATTTCCTTGGAGAGACTTGAGTGCCATGTTTACTCGCCAATTACCGCTATTTTCTGTCGTTGGAGGACGAATCCTCTCAATTATAGATTTTCTCACATTTCATAAAGGGAGAAATGTAAATGCAGTGTGCCTGGATGCAGACCATAAAGCATTCTGCTTAAATCAAAGCAGCCTGGCATCACAAACCGAGCCCACGTCCCTACTGAGGGATTCCGTGCGATTTCTAGAATGCACGTCGGTTGGGCGTAAGTTTGGAAGAGTTAGAATAAGCATTGCTAAGTGGGCTGAACAGAGACACTAAACTGAGATTTTTATTTAAAAAAAGAGCAACTTTTGGCGTAAACAATTTCATATTCAAGAAGGATGTTAAGATATGGCAAGACATGACAACCACTGAGTTTTATAGGACCAACATGCTAGGAATCGTCATTGTCGACGAAGTCCATTTAACTTATAAATGGTAAGTGGTTTATAAATATCATATTGTCATTATCCCATACTGTGGTTGTCACAGTGCCAAATGTGTTGCTTTTCAATATCAATATACAATATACAATATATTTCAGCTACGTGCACACGAACCGATAAAAGTTCTTTACGTTTGATTTGATGCCGCTCTACGTATGTCATCTGGTATAATTGAAATGATTGGCTATGAGCTACGTACAGAAGCATTTGATAGACATTAGTAGCGCCCAATAAACGGCTCTGGGCATTTGTAAACCACGGTTGGTTTGCGGATCATCCAATAATAGTTTTATTTATTTATTTTATTTAATAATAAAAGATAATGCATTTCAAACTTAACCAGTCATATTAATAAGTACATATGCATATAAATAAATGTATATAATACGTAGGCTATAGAAGTATTATACTTCATACAATAATAGTTAGATCATCCAATAGTTTTCTTTATTTAATGTAGCCTACTTATAAAAGACAATGAATTTCAAACTGAAGTTACTGAACCAATCATATTTTTAGTAATATAAGTACATATGCATATACATTTATATAATACTTATAGAAGTAGTTTTTTTTTAACACAGTGCCTCGCCCTCGACCAATCTGACTCCTTCACGCGACTGACTGCTGTAACTTTCATTCTCTTAATCTACTCTATAAAACAAAAAAAAGGACAAAAAGCTCATATTGTCCTTGTGCATATAGACGAATTAGATAAATTTATACTTTTAATTCACACTTGAGCTATAGCCTACCGAGGTTGTGGAGGCTCAACACCAGCGGAGGGTTTAACTGGGGCCAGCACTCCCGTGCCTTATCAGTGCATATCTTAATGCGCGCCTACAGTTTATATAAAAAAACAAAGATGCTGCAGCCAATGAGAAGCCGGCGGGGGCTGGCTGCAGGATGACTCAAACTCCTCGCGCATGTTTTATCAGACAATAACTACTCAAGATTTTGCATAAGTATAATTTTTGGGGAAATTAGAGCAGGATTCTGGATTAAGATTTTGCTTCAGTATAATTTTCGGGACAATTAGAGCAAAATTTGGGATTCGGGACAGCAGCTTAGATTTCGGGACTGTCCCGCATTTTTCGGGACGTCTGGTCACCCTACCTTTAAGTGTGATTCATGGCTCGCCTTGGGTACTGATCACACTGTTGGGGCTTATTTCTGAGTTAACAACCTGTTGCCTATACATTATCCCTTACCATAAACACTTCCCTATCCATAGAAAATATTACCACAGTAGCCAATAGCCAAGTGGGCTGTCTGTAGACATATTGCACAATAGTGGTGTGGGTGACCCAAGTTGATCCTTTACCTGTACTCCTCTCTCTGACCATGTATAATTTCCTTCATTTGTCAAGGCCAAAATATTCGTATAACAAGAATGTAATATAATGAGTCAATCATGAAGACATGGTCATCCTATGGTTACTAATGTTCCTTATTCATGTATATCAGCTGACGTCACTCACTTGTCTTCTGCCATTTTGAGTACCTGAAGTGGTTGCAAAAGAAGCTATGCCTTCAATATGTTGTGAGCATCAAAATCGCTATTTTACAACAACAAGAAGGCTTGACATGATACTTTGCTTGAAGTATCACCTCTGTCTCTACATGTGAACTCGAGCATTGAGAACATTGTTTGTGTACACAGATTATAATAAAATAAAGGTTTTGAACAACTGACTTTGGTTGTTTTGGCGTCCGCTCGCCACCATCTTGCCAGTCAAGATTTATTGATCTCCGAATGTGGCGTAAGGAGGTAGGAGAGTAAAGATGGATAGCTCCTAAAGCATAGTTCTATATAAATGCACGGATAATTCGTTGTTTTGTCGCAAGTGAAAAACAATATTGACCTTCTAGTTGAAAAAGCAGCCTCATATGAGATTCATTCATTCATTCGCATTCCGAAATCGATTCTTTATGTCTGGCAAAGATGGCGAGCGGACACCTTAACAGACAAAGTCAGTTGTTCAAAACCTTTCTTTTTAGTAAACTCTGTGTACACAAACAATGTTCTCAATGCTCGAGTTTGAGCAAAGTTTCATGTTGTGTCAAGCCTTCTTAGTGTTGTAAAAATAGTGGTAGTTCGGTAGCAGTGGATAGGGGCTGGAAGAACGCATCAGGGAACGAGTAGGCATCACACCCTAACCAAGATATTTTTTTAAAGTAGCGTTTCTTTTCATCACAGTTGAGGTGCGAAATGTTGTCTTTCGTAGCCATTTTCCGTATCCGTAAAAATCATAGACAGTAAAAGATAAGAAATCCGTAAATCGTAGCAAGCTAGCCAATGCTTGTCATTAGCCTACTGGTACTCGGTAGGTACTCAAGATGGCGGCAGGCAACTGAAATGACGGAAAAGGTCACATGACTGATATTCATGAATAGTCAACATGGGGAACCATCAAAATGACACCAGTGTTACTGTAAACCCAAAAGTAACTTTTCAAACAGCGTCCGCTCGAATGTAAAGAGAAACTAACAGGAAAAAATGTTCCTCGTCTCCAAAACAGCCGAGTACAGCAGTTAATAAACAGATAAGTGCTGCGTGAGTAATGGAACGATCAAACAGCGCTGTGACACCTCACTGGAATATTAGACTCACATCTTTGGATGCTGAGCCTCGACAAAACTGGCGGATAACACAGAGTCACTTAAACCAGGCCAAAAGTGAGTCAGAGGTTTGACAAAGCATCGTCTGTTCTCCCCAGGCAGCTGGGCTCATTCTGACGACGCACTGGGGAAGAGCAGCCATGTACATAGACACTAATCTGAGCCCTGTATCATACTACGGAGGGGAAGGAGTGTGAGAAAAGGAGTGAGAGAGAGAGAGAGAGAGAGAGAGAGAGAGAGCTTTGTCATCTAAAGCTGGTATGTTGAGAGGATACAGCAGCTTTAGAGTCAGCATGTAGTCTTACTCCTGGAGACATTACTTTTGGAGATAAGATCAATGATGAACATGTTTTTGCTTGTATGAATACAACATGACTGCAGATTTTCCCAACGGCTATGACACAGCACAATAGAAGTAGTTTTGCAGGAACAATACTGTATGTGCAGATGACTGCTTATGCGCACAATCACATGATATCTGAATAAGAGGATTTTGTGGGCTTGGCTTTCGTCCCAGTAAGGGACATAACTGTCTAATTAAGAACTTCTAATGAGGTTTAAAGAGTGGAAAGATCATGAGAGTTAAGGGAAAAAGAGAGGCTTAAATGAATCAAACGTGTGTAAAAAGAAAATCCATAAGACACAATAGAAAATGGCTTTTTTATTTATTTCTGCTCACAAACCAGACAGTGTTTTAAAACAACTCTCAATTTTGAAACGATTTGGACTTGTTTACCATGCACATGCATACTGTACACATGCTGGGTGAAGTTTACATACACACAAAAACACATGTCCAGATAATATTCAAGATAAAATAAATAAATAAAGATATATATTTTGCATTGAAATCATTAGGACTTTTATTGTGACATTATTTTTGTGATAACTGAAAAGTTTAACCCGTTAAGCCGACAATCCTACTGTACAACCTGAGCCTAGGGTGGACCTGATTTGTATTTTTTGTTGTTGTTTATCATGTATATTTTGTCCAAGAACAGTGTTGGAATGCTTGATTCTGATTGGCAGGTCGCGACATTTGCAGGTTTGTTATTCCCAGATAGCAACCGCTTAAAACTAAAAACACTCAGTAACGCGGATGCTGCAAATCATTTTGACAGTACAGTTTAATATTACATTTTTTTAAGAATATGTATTTTAATAACATACACTCACCTAAAGGATTATTAGGAACACCTGTTCAATTTCTCATTAATGCAATTATTTAATCAACCAATCACATGACAGTTGCTTCAATGCATTTAGGGGTGTGGTCCTGGTCAAGACAATCTCCTGAACTCCAAACTGAATGTCAGAATGGGAAAGAAAGGTGATTTAAGCAATTTTGAGCGTGGCATGGTTGTTGCTGCCAGACGAGCCTGTCTGAGTATTTCACAATCTGCTCAGTTACTGGGATTTTCACGCACAACCATTTCTAGGGTTTACAAAGAATGGTGTGAAAAGGGAAAAACATCCAGTATGCGGCAGTCCAAGAATAATAGTAATGGCAAAAACCTGCAAAAAAATGTGTTTGTATTTAATGATTCTCAAAAGTTTGTTACAGTATTTTTACAGTACAGTATATGTCACAAAAAAATGATGCCTACTTTTAGGGACACTACACTATTCCTCTGGGTCAAAAAGGGTAAAACCCAGCTGTTGCGTTAAATTATCGCAGAAAATGATTTGATCCAACAATGAGTTTAAAAAAACTCATTATTTTCGTTTAAAAAGGTTAAAGGTCATGTTTAGTTAGTGTGTAATGTTGCTGTAATAGCATAAATAATACCTGCAAAATGATAAAGCTCAAAGTTCACTGCCAGGCGATATATATTTTCTTTAACTAAAGTCTCCTTTCAAAGCCTACAGCGAACGGCCGGTTTGGACTACAACCCTCTACTTCCTAAAGCTAAGCTGCTGTCGAATCACAACACACTAAATAAACTACACAATCAGAACTCGTACGTATTTCTGAAGGAGGGACTTCAAAGAACAAAGAAAATATCAGCCCGTTTTTGGGACAGTGAAAACAGCGCTATACAGATAAATGCATATATGGTAAATTGTGTGAAAAATACTGTGTTTTTTTACACACAAAACATGAACACATGTTATATGTGCACTGTAAACACAATCAAAGCTTTAGGAAAACACAGGAAGAATGGGACCTTTAAATTACACCCCATCGGGTTGAGTTCAACCCTTTTTGACCCAACGCTGGGCTGAAAATAAACCAGCATTTTTAGAGTGTATGATTTATGCATAAGGGCCAGAAACATATTTCTTTTCTGTGAAATCTGACCTTGACATGTCCTTGAGGTCTTGTGCCTGACAAACAAAATTTGCAATGTAATCAAAATTTTCCACAGAAGTCCCACTGTAAGACCTCCCTAAAACAAGTGGTGCACGCAAAAGAAAAGCATCGTGTAAGCTTTAGTTTGTGGCACAGATTTAAGAAATAAAAAGAACAAAGTGTAATTGTGCTTTAGTCCGGGGGGAGAAATATAACCCCAATCGCTACAGGCATTAAAAAAGGCTTAAAATAATAACTAGGATTTGTTTCCAAACAGAATAGAGCTAAATATATTGTGCACGGCAGCTATTATCAAGAGTGATGTGGGAAGTCGAAACGGCACGACACTTCTGGGTTGTTATTAATGTCCTTCTTCTTGTTGCTTTCGATTAATCTTTTGTTTTACGAGTTTAAAAAAATACTGCATATGTGCTGTCAAGCTCCTGTTTTCTTTTTGAAAAGGCAATGACCTTCTTGTCCCAACAGGCTAAGAATGGAGACAGACATTCTTTGTTTCTCATGTAAATGGTTCTCCTTTCACAGGTGGATGGAGATCCAAAATCGGCAGTGCTGTCAGTCTTGGCTCTGAACGCCAGATACTCTCATGTTACTGGACCGATGCCCCCCGTCTTCGCTCCACGCCAACCTGTCCACATGTAGCAGCTCGAGCCTACATCTATCTTCAGCTCAGACGCCGCCGGTGGAGCCTTCATGAGCATCTCCAGCCATTCTTCGCTTCTCAGATAGAGGTACGGATCGAATATCACTGCAGTCACCATCCACCTGATCGATTTTATTGGTCTGTAAGATTAGCACAACTGAAATTGTTGTTGATCGTCTAAATAGTAAAAACTAAATCAGATTGAATTAGTTGCGTTGATGTGATACACAAACATCATACACAATGCACAGTATTCATCACTTTGAAAACAAATTAATCGAAACAAATTAATTCCTCGCAAAATGATGAGAACAGTCGGTTCTAAAGATCACATTTGGAAACTGAATCAGAAATGGGTTGCAATGCGAGAAAAGCTTTACATTCTTCAGGATTATTCTTTTTTATATGCTTTGTTTATAATTTACATATTTCTCAGGGTATCCGAAGATGATTTTGTGGTTCAGAGCGCATCAATGTCAAGCATTGTTTTCTTGGCGTCTAATCATCTAGAAATGGTGCGTTTACATAATCAAGTTGTAAGGCACACCAGCTCTCCACACATGATTCAATTTAGATTTGACTCAGCGCATAATGTTGTTTACGATTTGCAATATCATGGACAAAAAGACAAGGAATTGCTGTTAGACTCTACTTTGCCATTAGAATAGTGGGAAAAGCTAATAAAAAAACATCCTACCCAGCTCATATTCTTATATAACGGTTTTTATCTTTTATATTTGCGTGTTGCAAAAGAGGCATGTGTAATATTAATCTGGAACTGTTGGCTAATTTTCATATTTTTTATTACATATTATTTCACAGCTGTTTCTTTGCCACAGTCATTAGTCATAGCTTATATTTAGAGACACAAATATTAATATCTTAGCTGTTATAGTCTTAAAAGGAGATACAGTATAATAAACAGCACAGATCTGAAACTTTCTGCCCGGCACAACCAAGACGTTGCACCTGGTACATCAAGGTCACAGCTATAGTCAGAGGTCATCTAAAGGGAAAACTTGATGCTGCAGTCAGGAAGTATACATGTCCTGCCACGCTCTAGCGCACATCATGCCTGGTTTAATTTGAGGTCCTTTAAAGAACCAATACACTAGAGGGTTTTTCATAGCTGGCTCATGAGGCCTGTTGGGTAACAGACAGCATTTCAATAGCAGCAGACTGTAAATGTCGCATCTATAGACCATAACAGCATTTATTTTTGGATTGAAATGACCTGAATGCCACAGACGCACATAAAGAGGATGTGACATTACCTGAAAGTTGCTCTATTTATGTCCCTCCATGGAGAGATGATGATGTAAGAGGTTTTCAAGACAAGAGGTGACTTTAAAGCAGTGTTTCTCAAACTTTTTCAGCCCAAGGACCACTTTATCTTTCAATTTTTTTCTGAGGACCACCTAACAGAATCTTACTCTAACACGCCCCCAAAAAACAACAAAATAGGAAGGATAAGCTAAATTTACGTTTAATATGCAACTGTTTCAAGTCAAAAACTACTTTTTTAAACACAAATGCAATGCTATGTTCAGAAATTACTATATGAATTTTATTTCATTTAAAAAAGTAAATGTGAAATGAGTTACAGCTTAATATGAACAACAAACTGCACATGTGAAAAAAAAATGCAATTAAACATATTATAACAGCCTAGGTCCCACTTAATGTCATTCCAATGAGCCCTTAGTTTAAAACTGAGGTGGTGGGTATATGAAGTATATGGTTGTAACTATGGTAACAATAAAATGCTAAAAAAATTTTCCCCTTAATGTCCAAAATCACTGAAATTACAGGGATTTTACACATGAAACAAAAACTAGTACATTACAAACCTAATATATCTGTGGATTTCAGTTGACGTTTGATCCTTCTTTTGACTCCTCTTTGGTTTAGGCACCGATCCATTTTTACGTTATTAAAACAGAATGGCAAGAACTGATATCACAGTTTTGCAAGTGAATTAAAAATCTACTTAAATAAGTGACAATTGTATAAACACTTGCCTAGTTTAGGTCATCTTTTGGTGGACCACTGGGGAGGTTTGGCAGACCACTAGTGGTCCGCGGACCACACTTTGAGAATTACTGCTTTAAAGGGACACTCCACTTTTTTTGAAAATATACTCATTTTTCAGCTCCCCTAGAGTTAAACATTTGATTTTTACCATTTTGGAATCCATTCAGCTGGTCTGGCGCTACCACTTTTAGCATAGCTTAGCATAATTCATTGAATCTGATTAGACCATTAGCATTGCGCTAAAAAAATAACCAAAGCGCTTCGATATTTTTCCTATTTAAAGGACAAGTTCTGTATTTTACACTTAAAGCCCTGTTTTCAGATTGTTTATGATGAAATAGAATGGTTTTGACTGAAATTTGGACATATGATGCTGGCCCACAAATTTCTGGTTCTGTTGTATCAGCCCCCACCTCTACAATGGCTGCATAGGTGCACTGGAACAATCCTTAAACTTTCGTTTACAAAGATGTGAAACTCACAGAGTGGTCAGGGGTGTTCACTGATATGCTCACGCAAAAATTGCTGCAAAATATGCTTTCCAACAGGTGTTTTAGCATTCGTTGTAAACTTGTGGACCTATTTTTCCAAACGCCTCACACCCGTATATACTTCCATTGAGAGCTTGAATAATAGACACTCCAGCCCAGTTGGTGGCGATAATCCGCCTTTGCAAGAATACAAACAACGTTCCCGGCGCAGAGTAATACCGTACCTCACAGCACATCTAATACAAGTCAATGGAGTTGGACAAAACTACGATAAAACCATTGTAGAGGTGGGAGGTGATACAACAAACAGCTGAAAATTCTCGGGCAAGCATCATATCTCCAAATTTCAGTCAAAACCGTTCTATTTCATCATAAACAATCTGAAAACAGGGCTTTAAGTCTAAAATACCGAACTTGTCCTTTAAAACTTAACTCTGTAGTTACATTGTGTACTAAGGCTGCTGCGTAATATCATTGTGCCTCCTGCAGCCATGTTACGGCAGCAAAGTTCTTGATTATTTCCCCAGAATGAGAGTATAGTTCCTAGTCATATCTGCCTAGAAAATCGCAACTTTTAATTTTCTGTCGGTCTTAGTACACAATCTAACTACAGAAGAGTCAAGTTTTAAACAGGAAAAATAGATTCTCCAATTGACTGACATATGTACAGTGGGTTCAAGGTTAAAAACTAGCTAACCTGCACATCAGGGCTATGTAGCAATGCAGCGAATGAATAGCAGGGGTATAAAGAGCTGTCTATGTTAACCAGCAGTAATGTGTCAAGACCACATCTGCCAGCCTGACCTTATTCAGCATGTAGCTCTTCACACGTTCCTCCTGTCGCTATAGAGGAGGGCAATGACGGCATCTGGAGAGCGTGGGTGGTAAACCATTTCATGGTCATTCGGCCTATACGGCTGGAAACGGACTGATATTATATCGTTCACAGAGTGAGAAGGGTTATCTCAGAAAAGAGCAGCCCGCAAATCAAACCCGGCCAAGTTTATTTTCCTGAGGGCATCCATGTGCCACAGCACTAATTAAGGCAAATATCAGCAGAACGCCCAGCAGAGTTTAATCATTCAAGAGCAGAAGATTTGCATCCGCTGGTTACGTATTCCTTATGTTGAATCTTGCTATCAAAATGGTATGCAATGAAGAGCGAAACCACAAGAACGCAGACTGAATGTAGAAGAGAGGATGTCGGTGGGATTAATACATGTCTTCAAATTGAATATTTGCTTTAGATACACAATTAATGTTATCTTTTCCCCACCAATGACGAGTTACCTCGTGCCTTAAGAGAAAATGCTTGCTTGCCAATAATGAGTTTTTCCGTCAATCCTTATCTCCGCTATTATAGGAAGTATTCCCTCAGGGCAAACAGTTCAAACTCTGTGTATGTTTGCTCTGAATCAGATATCTATCAAAATTCCTTCACAAAAATACAATTATCTCAGCTTTTTGGCCAATTTTTTTTTTTTTTTAAGAAACCTATCCATATATGAGCGGTGATAAAAAGAGAACAAATGAAGGTAGTATGAAATGTTTTTTTTTTTTTTTTTTTTTTGTTGAAAGCAGAAAGTCTGTTCTTTCATTTGATATATTATGTTTATATTTAAAGAAGGACATTTTCTGGAAGGCATTATATTTTTGTGAAAATCATAAAAATGCTGGCGCTAGCAAGCAACTTTAAAAAAAAAGCTGGCGGGGAAAGAGTTAAAGTAAGGGTTGTTTATTTGCTTATCATTAAATATACACCAGTTGCTGGCCTAGAGTCTATAGCTATCCATTTTTATTCGAGATGGCATCAATTTGTTTGTCTTTTTCGTTTGAGTTTCTTGCATATTGTCTGTACTACTTTAAAGTCACAATAAAATTTAAATCAACAAACTTTTTGGATATTGTGCTTTTTTACAAATCAATGTGCCCTCATAACAAATATGCAAATCTCCTCTGCTCCTCGAAACTCACTACGCACAACCGGCGCAACGTCATAGAATGTCTCTAAACAGGTTCACCTCCACTTTTGGCGGAAAACAAACTAGACCTCCCATTGACTTCCATACAAAATAGCGGAATAAAGCAACGTTCGTACACACAGGCGTAAATAACTTATGAAATCACTCAGATTAAACATGTGGAGTAATTATCTGTCCACCCTGCCTGCCATAGAGCGTGAAATATACATTAACACACTTAATTTGGTCATTATAAAAACATGTCTCTTTCATTCTCACAGCGTCAAGTTTGTGTAACAACGCTCCCTATTGGCCAGAGGTGTCTTACCTGGACATTTACTCGTACCTCATCGAGTCAACAGGGAAGACAGTAAACGATTTTACTTCGTATTTGAAAGTTACTTTGTATTTATATTATGTCTTTATATTTAGAGTAATGAGTGCACTTTTCCGTCGAGTCATACAACTAACTAGCTTAGCGATATTTCCAGCAATCACTGGATAGCGTTGTTACACAAATTTGACGCTGGGAGAATGAAAGGGACATGTTTTTATATTGACCAAATTAAATGTGTTAATGTATCTTTCGTGCTCTATGGCAGACAGGGTGGACAGATAATTACTCAACATGTTTAATCTGAGTGATTTCATAAGTTATATACGCCTGCCAGCTGTGTACAAACGTTGCTTTGTTCCGCTATTTTGTATGGAAGTCAATGGGAAGTCTGGTTTGTTTTCCCCCCAAAAGGGGCGTTGACGAAATTTACAGTCAAGTTCCCGGATGTGCCGGTAGTCCGTATCTCTTTTCTTACTTCCTGTCACTGGGTATGGCAGGTGGGCGGGGCCCAGTACAAGATTGCAGTGTTTAGCAAATAGCAACATGACCCAACTTCAAACGATCCAATAAATTCTTGATGGACGAACTTAAGTCCAGCCCCAACTTTTGGTTCATTTTACACTAAATTTTTTTTTTCATTGAATTTAATATTTTTTTTTTTTAAGGTAAGTGGTTGCAATCAATTTATTTAAGCTACATTAAACAGAAGTTTTATATTTTATGTTACTTTACTAATCAACCAAACAATTTTTTTTGCCTTTATTTAGACAGTATAAGCGTAGACAGGAAAGAGATAGGGAAGCAGGACCTCAGAGACGGGAAACCTTGGGTCGCCATGAGCAAACTGGTGCTATGTGTCAGTACACTAACCACTGGGCTATTGGTGCCGACAACTGCTTTATATTTTATAATAAGTCCCAAACTGCAAATTGTAAAGAGCTAAACCAAGAGAACATACTGCAGACTGAACTCAGAACAGAGTATTTTGGAATGGCAGAATCGCTAAGCATCTTAAAATGGATTATTTACTTGCGGTTTGGAGTTTGACTTCAAGACCTTGAAAAATGAATCACACAAACTGGGTCGGATTAAATTATCGCAGCCTTTATGATGAAACAGTCGAGTTGATATAATTACCATTCGGTATAGACGCTTCATGTTTGAGCACACTTATATAAGTAATCAATCATAACAATGGTTTGCTTCTTGCAGTGATTTTCTCACTATGCAAAGTCCTTGAACTCATTCGACAGTGATTTCAAAATGAAATTTGAATAGAGAATAGGTTTTGAATGAGATGCAATAATATAATTCACACTAGTTTGGAACAGGTGTACACAGCTTTAGTCCGTTGTGTATGTGCAAGTTACAAAAAAAATCTGTAATAGAATTTATATTAATAGTGTCATTTTGTGAGTTGTTGATATACCTACAGTGTTATCTTCAAGCAGGAGAGTAACCACCATGAGATATTGAGGGAAAACCATTGATATTCAATGTAATGGATGTTTTGGTTTTTCTTTTCTGGTGATTAATCATAAACGTTTTCATTTGGTTCTTCCAATCATGAATGTTTGGTTGTATTAATGAAGATAAGTTTTTTTTTTGACAAAGACTTTTGAAAAGTTATGTCTTATTCATGTCATTATTGTGTTATCTCACAGTCTGAGCATATGCTAGTGCTGCAAACTGACAAAATTATCTTTTTACAAAAATTTACAATTCTGTTGACCTTCTTTTCCAATAAACTTTTACAAAATACCAAAATTCACCCAAAAATGAAAATTCTGTCATCATTTTCTCACCTGTATAAACCTGTATAAATTTCTTTGAACACGAAGAAGAAATTTTAAGGAATGTTCGTAATAATCAAACCATTTGTGAGCCCCATTCACTTCCATAGTTTTTTTTTCTTACTATGGAAAGGAATGGGCCCATCAACATTCATTAAAGTATCTTCCTTTGGGTTCATTAGAACAAAGAAATTGATACGTGTTTGTAACAACATGAGAGTGAGTAAATGATGACAGAATTTTCATTTTTGGGTGAACTATCCCTTTAAGGAACACTCTTGCACTAGAAGCACCATATTTGGCTAAATGGTTCCATAAAGAACCTTTTTTTAAATCAGTTTATTGAACTTTTACAAAAATATCAGGATACACATACAGGAAAATCCTGAAAAAATATTTTACCCCCAGAGAGCAAAATGAAAAAGACAACTGTATTAAAGTATAATTAAACAAACTAAATAAAACATAAAAATATTTGTAATAAAATAGTTATAATAAAAAACCGTAATGCATATTGTAAAACAAAGAACATCAAGCCTAATGTCTTGAGTATAGAATATATATTGGAGCGTTAAAGTTTGGACAATTGGACCGTTTATCAAATAAATAAAACCGTTCAGCTTTAAATACATACATAAGTAACCACAGATATTTAAAGAACCTTCAACACAGTGGCGGCTCATGACTCCTAATCCGAGGTGCGCTAATTCAAAATAAGTGTTTAGAGTATCATGTGTGTGGTTCCCTTTTCCAAAATATGTGTCCTGCGTGTCAAGAGATCCTTTGTGCATCACGTGTTTTGTCAAAATAAGTGCCTGCTGCACACGCGTCAGAACCGTTTATGATAAAAGAGACGCTCATGTTCACAACATAATACGCAAGACACTCCCTTAACAGTTAACTAAGATTACGCATGAGATTATGCGAGTATCTGGCAAACGCAATCAAACACGTCTGCAGCAGGCACTTATTTTGACAGGACACGTGATGCACACACAATCTCTCAAAGTGCATATTTTGAGAGATTACGAACCACACACGACAAGCTACATGTTGTGATGAACTTCGCATTGTGCGCCCTCAAAGAAAGAAGTCACCAGCCACCACTGCTTCAACATCCAATGAACCTTTCTGTTTCAAAAAAGCTTTGTTGTAGTGATAAAGGGTTCTTTAATTTATAACAAGGTATGAAAGAAATGGTGCTTAAAATGTTCTTTACAACTATGCCATAAAGAACCAATATTGGTTCCCCGACACACCTTTATTTTTGGCACCATGAAGCACTTATTTAACTTAACAGTTTTTTTCAATTTAATACTCTCTAAAGCAGGGGTCTTCAACCTTTTTGTAAGCAAGGGTTACCGCAATGTGGAGCACTACTTTTTTGATATAGTCTACTTAAAACTGTTTTGTTTTGCTTGTTGGTTTTTTACTTGTCAATATGTTTTATCATTGTTTAAAATTGTAACAAACATAAAAGAAGCCAAGCTTATATAAAAACTAATAAATATTCAAATTGAGGCTATTAATGGAATGTGCTTTGGCGGGCAACTCACAAACTCCCTGCAAGCAACCATGTTGGAGACGACTGCTCTTGAGGTTTATTTGACATGCCTAAACTTGCTGTTTCTATTACAGTGTCAACACATGAAAGACATTTTTATTTGCTGTTCATGGGTTCATCGGTGCTTTCATAGACTAGTATCTCATGGCAATTTATATGTTTTTACGAGGTGGCTAAATCGTATTAATTCGCATTAATTCATATTAAGACCACATTTGTAAAATTTTGTACGCTTGCCTTTGCCCCGTGATGCTGGAGTTTTGTTATCGTTTTTTTTTTTTTTTTAGGAAAAAAAACAATTTGCTTAGTGTATGAATGAGCCAACTTGTAAAATATGAGGCTGGGAAAATTTGATAAACTACAGATATTTTAAGGACATAAAGTACCAAATTTCATATATAACATCACTGTATGTTCATTCTAATGATTTACTGTAAGACTCTTCTTATGTGCCTGCAAGTACCTTTGGCAATGGGCATTGAGTGAACGATTAATGTGTTTGGAAGACAGGTTGTTGGGGGTTTATATCAGTGTGGGCTGTGAAGTGTTGAATTACTGTCTCAAGAGTAGATATGATCTTATTTTTGTGTTTGTGTGTGCAATGATGTTTGACCTCCGTGTTGAACGGTTGAACACACTCCTGACTCTAACAATTTAGTTTTCAATAATAACACTATACATCATAATGTCAATTTTCAAAATTACATTAGTGGTCATTACAAAAACCTAACAAGGTCTAATCACGCATTTTACACACAATTACTTAGAAATTGAATTTTTTAAATATCATTGAACAGACTTATTTAATAAGTGCATATTGTTAAACAAACTGTGACTTTTTTACTTTGTCTACCCAGCTTTGTTTCGAAATGTTCATCTACTACATCAGGATCATTCTTCTGTAGAGCAGGCTAAAGTAAAATTCAAAAAGATGCCAAACTGCATGCAGTTTAATATCAGTTTTAGGTTATTTTGTAGTTTAAATAGGCCTCTCTCTTTAAAATGGCAAGCTGAGGAAACAAGTTAGACATCAATGACAAAAAATGGGGACACATGACACAATGGGGATGTTGAATATCGCTACAGAACAGCCCAAAATAACCATAATTCAAGCAGGCAGACTCCATTTGTATTAGCGAGATTTATTTGCAAGTCTGACTTCAAAAGAGGGCATGGGAATTTTGCATGGCCATGGGGAGGTAATTTGCAAAAATATTACATATTTAAAAGCTACAAATATGGAAATATTTGCAAAGTTAACGCACCTGGGAATATACCATATGTTTAGGACTTTGCCAATAAGAAAGCAGAGGCTAAAGCAGAATGTTGTGCAACCTTTAATGTGACTTGAGAAATCGGCAATTAAATGGATTATGCACAAGAGCAATATACTAAAAATGACTTTTTTGCACAGGAATATAACAGTTGTTAATTAAAACCACTTTGTATTTTGGAGCTTGTTAAATAATTACGCTAGTATTATACACTTAAATTTAAACATTTATTGCTATACTTGATAAAGATGAACTGCAGCTGCAACTTTTTTGTGTGTGTAGCGCTATGTTTAGTACTTTCATTTCTTTCTTGCAAAAGTATACTACAAAATTTGACATATTGGAAAATCCTTCATATTGGGAATATTCTAGAAAATAACTAAATCAAGATTTTGATCAGGATTAAGGCATTAAACATGAAGTGTCAATAGAAAAGATAGAGACAATTTAAAATCTTAAAAAAATATCTGCATGTAAACCATATGCTGAGTTTGGGGGGCCGGGGGGGCCCTGCCCCAGACCAGAGTCAATTATGATTTCGCCAAGAATATAGTAATTAATATTTTTTGGTCTAATCTTAATATTTTAATATGTAGACTACATAATTTAAGGCTAAAATAGTTTTCATTTATTTAAACCAAACCATGAAAACACAGTCTTTGTTAACCCCAAGGTATTGCAGTACCTCTGTTTGCCAGTAGGTGCCCCTCCCAAGCACAAATGCAAAACCCCACCTATGATGTAAGCACCGGCATGTCTTTAGGGACGAAAAATGTCCAGACTTTTCATACATGATATACTTAATTCATATAAAATCATTCCTTAACTCAAAAGTAGCCTTATAAAAACAACATTTAAGTTAGTGAGGTGAGCAAAATAAATGTTTGTAAATGCATATAAAAACTCATCTTTAACAAGCAGCATATATCTTGAAATAATTTTTCTCATCACATTAAAGAACGTGGCCTAGAGGGGCAGCTGCACGCAGCGATCGTGAATAGAAGTCTGTTTCAGGAAATATGCCACTGCTTTCCTGTCTCTTTTGAAGAGCTGCCCGGTTCTGCTGGAGCCCTGCGCAAAGGTCACGGCCAATTATGGGTTTCTGAATGTGCCGCTGTTTACGTGTTTTGATTTCCCTCAGCACTTAAAGAGCTCTTTAAGAATAACCTCTGTAATTCACTTGGGGTCATCAAACAAGACAAACCAAATGACAGCGTTTCTTTGTAGAAGTGAAAAAAATTAATATTTTAAGTAGCTTTATATTTTTATTGTTGTATCTAATTTGGCATTTTAAAATTCATTTAGGTGTAATTTCTGGGGGGGAAAACTGTATTATGGCAATGTTTGATTTTTCATTTGTAGTAATGACCACTATTTTAAGGCCTATTAAACATGACTTTGAGCAAAGAATCAGTGTTGTTTCACATTTTAACGTACTTAAAAAATAAAAATACTTTGAATTTCCCTGCAATTAATGAAATGGCCTACTTTTTGATATCCCATTAAATTTGGTTTGAAACAGGCATGGAGTAAATACAGTATACTTTAAATTAGAAGGAGCATTTACCATTAACCTTATTAAAAAAAATGTTAATGATTATGTAACTACTTTCATGGTCATTTATTCAGTCCTTCAGTCTGATGCCTCTAGATAATAAAAGGGATTTTTAGCATTAATACGGATAAAGCAAGTTAAAACATTTATTAGTCTGGACACTAACATATGAGGGTCTAACTGTTGGCAAAAATGTGTCAAAATAGCTTAATAGTGCAGATTGACAGTGGTATCCTGCAGTGACATGTGGTAGACTGATTAAAACAGGATACTTGTGTTTTTATTATAATTAGTATAAATGCAGTGTTATGGCCATAGACTGTAAAAAAATGGACGTAGTGACCCTGACGTCACCCATAGATTTGTGAAGAGCATTTTTGAAGCTTCAAGTAGGCGGTGCCTGCCGTCGTCATCTTGCGGATATCCGAAAATTGGTAAAGATGTGGGATGTGGGTGAAGCTGAGGTGGCTGGTTGCTGAAACCACGCCCGCCTAGCTCGACAGTAGTGACAGCAGTGGCAGCCCCCCCCCCCCTTTACTCAAGTGACCACGCCCTTAATTATGCAGAACTTTAAGGCTTAATATAATTTAAACGGATGAGTTACAAAAAAATTCACCCCCCTCACAGTTGTCATGAAGGTAAAAAAAGCTATACAGACCAAAACACTTTGTATTAGGCTGTAAACTTATTATTTTCTACTGTAAAGTTGGCCATTTTAACATGGAGGTCTATGGGAATTGACTCCCTTTTGGAGCCTGCCTCTAGTGGCCAGTCGATGAATTGCAGTTTAAATCACTTCCGTGTTGGCTTCATCAGAGAGATCGAAAAACTGCCCTTCGGTTATGACTTCTGTTAACTGTGAGACCACATGAAATTGTATATTCACACCACCATGTTACTGTAAACCAGTATAAATTATTTTTAAAGCAACACTATGTAGTTTTTTTTACCTTTAAATAATGTCTCTAAAATTATTTCAGTGATAGAACAACTTTTAACTGGACAAATTGTACTGTTGCTACAACCTGAACAGCCTCCTAGCTGCTACAAGCACACTCTGAAAGTGGCAGTGGAGGGTAGAGCACACAGCCCCGCCCCTCCTCCTGCCTGCAGAAGAGTGTCTGATACCAGGCACTGTTGCGCTTTTCAACCACATGGGGGAGCTGTAAGTCATTTTTACATGGAAACTACATAGTGATGGACGATTTCAGGGGCAACAACATAAACAAACCGCTTTTGTGCCCAAACTTAACTTCTGGTAGACGTCCGCAAATAATCAGTAACAACAGTAGACTAGATTTTTTTAAATAACAAGCAAAATAAATAACCAGTAAATTATCTTAGTTCAAATCATTTGAGACATTTGCACGGAAATTTGCATCATGGGAGAAGCTTCTGCGACTCTGCTGAGACTCCGCCATTCCGCTCGCTTCCTGTATTCACGTCAATACTTAAAATAGCGGAGATGCGGTTTCGTGGAGATGTGGTTTAGGATAAGAAGCATATCTCTCTCTCTCTCTCTCTCTAAAAAGGTGAAAAAAGAAAAAAGGCACAGCAACTCAAAAAGACTTGCATATTTCACAATTACTCTGACTATAATGCCAATTTCGCGCCCCCGTCCGAAGCTCATGAAGGCGTGGAGCAGCATACATAGTTACCTTATGTGCGATCTACCGGCATTGACATCACGATCGACGTATTGGATACCCCTGATTTAGAGTCTATTTGTAGTATCACTATTCTTCAAAAATTCTTTTTAATGTAACAAAATCTTTTTTTTATTTGAAACGTTAGCTGAGCGAATAACAAGAATTAATATTTTATTTTTAAGGAACTGTCCCTTTAAGTGATGATGTTAGCTCAACTATTCATTTAATGCTTTGGAGAAAAGAAGTCGCTTTGGACAGAAGTGTCTCCTAAATGACTAAATGTAATGCTGAGTTTACACCAAAATCGCGTCTACCGCGCCTAGTTTGCCGCTTGAACACTTTGAATGCATTCGCGCGTGTAGAGTGGAGTAGACGCGCGGAAAAAGCAAGCATTTGACGCGTGTCCGAGGCAAAATTCGCTTCTTGTGGGAGGGGCAACTGCTGTGCGAGTGTCTGTTTGCAAGATGACTGATGTTGATTGTGCATTTATCAAGACAGTTACCAGTTTGTATTTGGTATCCTTACTATAGGGGGAAAATAAACGGCGCGGGTCGATAAACGTCACGTGACTCAAAAGTGAAGTGTGTATTACAACTTACCAGGTTGCCCAAAGTCCTTACTGACACTCTTCCAAGCGAGGTCCTTTTTATTCCTGTCTCCTTTATAGAAATAACAACTTGTGTCGTATAGCTCCGGGTGACTGCGCACGGACAATATCAAGCCTTGGTTGAGTGAGTGACTCTGGGCGGGGCTGCCACCACAGCAGCAGGCAGGCTCCTGATTGGTTAACGCGGCGCGAAATTCTGCCAAAGTTCAAATTTTTCAACTCGGGCGTCAGCCGCAAATTCGCGTAAACCGCAAAATGCACAAATGAGGCGGAAAGGCGTCTTCTGCTCCGCGCCAAACGCCTCTTCCGCACCGCGGGACCTCCTGACCCGCGTCAACACGTCTGCACATTGACTTAACATTGAAATCACTCGCGCTTCACGCCTCTACCCCGGTTGGTGTAAACGCAGCATAATGCTATTATGTGCTGTTTTTAAAGGTTTGAGGATCTGACTAATATTTACTGATCTTTAAATAGGCTACTTTCATTGAATGAGATTTACTAAAAGTACTTTACCCATGGTAAAGAAATGTCTTCAAATGCTAAACTCTGCAAGTCACTGATGTTTAAGTGGGGAGGATATGTAGGGCATCATCTCGCTGTGGTTCTCCCTATGAGACTTAACACGGCACAAACAAATAAGAGCTTATCCTGCATGTCTGTGATTACTGAGACGACGTCTCTATGCAGCTCAACATTCATACTGTGAGGTAGCAAAGTGGGTTAGATATGAATTTACTGTGCCTGTGTTTCATTTGAAAACTGGAGCCTTGTTAAATGGGCCAAGGAACATATGTGGGCAAATGAGGCTTATCTAGGTGGATTGTAATGGGTACAGAGGCCTTTGAAACAGTGGAAAGGGCTAACTGCTGTTATTTGAATGTGCATAATGTACTCCAAGCATCTGTTTTGACTTGCAAGAGATGTTTAAAACGCCTGTTTGCGTATATTACGATGATCTGATACAGGCCAGTGTTCGATATTAAGAACGAAGCAGAGACCCACTGATAAGGTAAAATGCCTAGTAATGATATATGATTAATGCGCTTGCTGTTTTGCATCGTCATAGTAACATGAACTAAAGGGAATAATTTTCCACGAGATAAATGAGTGCTAGGGATGCTCATATATACTCACATACGCTTGGAAGATGGTTGGTTTCTGCTGGACATTTTTTATTCTTTCATTTTCCTGTGTCTTAGAGGTTTACAACCCTGGGACATCCAGCCGAGCCTCTTTTGTGCCAAATTAAATCTATTGAGAATTTTTAATTGAAACGCGCTATACAATAGCCTACAGTGCGGTTCTTAATTCAGCACACACTGCGGGTGACAAAAGTTTATGACATCCGCCCCGCGGGTCACGTCTCAAACCGCAGGCAGCATGTGATTACTTTGATTGCTTGATTTTAGAGTTCGCCGCTGGATGACATTGATTGAAGAATAAAGAATCTTGAGTCAGGTTCTTCATAATACAAAACAATGGACCGCAATAAAGATGCCGGCATGCAACAACTTTTTGACAAAGGGACGAGAACAAAACAGGCAAAATAATGTCATCACACCACGTCCAAGCATGTCGCAGTTGATAGTAAATCTGAAATGGTTTTCGAAAAAGAGCACTTCCTCACACATTCCCTCCAGGAAAAGTTTGCATTGATTCACCGCACCTCTGACTTACAGGGCCCATGGGCACTCCGGTAAAAGTCGACATAGATGTGTTAATCCATCTCCGCTACATCAGAGCTCTCAGGGCTTGAGATTCAGTTTGTACTGTAGACGAGGCACAGAACAGTCACTTACTGGCTCTCGCTATCAGAGTAAAGAGGAAATAAAGCCTTTCCTAACGCGACCTCGGGTAGTTTTAACCACCAGCTGAAGTCAATTCTGTGAGTTTATTGGTCAATTTCATAGCCAATCACTTCTAAATATTCTGCACAACTTGAAGAAATAATATATATTTTTGTATATTTATTTATATATCTTTGGATATATTATTTTTTATGTATTTATTTATTTCCCTAGCTCTCGAGGTTGTGTACATAGGTTCGGGCAATAGTAAGGACCCTAGCTCACCTCACATTGGGACACTGTTCACTTATTTTCCTGTGACGTTGTGATCATTCACAGCTGTTATTTACATAGGGACCATCGATGCTTGCTGGTTTTTGCGCTGCATTGTAGGAATAGGGAATAAAGGCCCTGTCCCAAATGGCGCACTTCATGTGGACTTTCAGTCTCGACTCCTTAAATTGTGCATGCTCGCTTAGTCTACGAGTCTGTAGGATGTCCCATCTGTAATTTTTACGCTCCGAAGGCTCATCAGCACCCCCTTTAAACCCTTGATGCGGTCTTCGGCGAAGCCCACACTGCATCAGGCTTCGTGCACTTTACCAACCCAGAAGTCCTTGCGAAAGAGCAATCAGACCAATCAGATGACAGAGGGGAGAAGTTCACACTGATGGGCAACTTCACTTCCTATTTCTGTCTCGACGCTTGTGTCCCAACATATAACTCCGGTGCGCCCTCTTGGACTTGCATCCCTAAAGGGTCTCTAAAGTCTGCACTACATGATCTCATCAAAGTGTGGACTCTAGGGAGGTCCACAAGTCCGGAGTGTGCCATTTGGGACAGGGCCCCAGTGCACAGGAAAGATTTTGCGATTGAGACAGCCCTTAAAATGGCCGACTCCCTTATCAGTGCACTGACTGCTGAACAAGGGAGCTGATGGAGATGCAGCCTTATAAGCTATTGGTTCATTTAGGCCAAGCTGCTCAAAACTTATTTTGGAGACCTTAATACAGTTTGCATGTGATGACCCAATACTACAACAATGTGGTTTGGGCCTTATTCAGTGATTGAAGAATTATTAAAGTTTTGAGTGGAGTTGTACTTAGATGTCAATGTTGGGGAAACTACTTTGTAGCTGTAACTTGGCAAGCTATAACCCACTAGCAATTAAAAGTAATTGCACCACAGTCAAGCCGCTCTTTAAAAAAGCCATTTCCTACATCCTGCACTCTTAAAAATTAAGCTAAAATCAAGGTTCTTTGTCAGGCTGTATGGTTCCATTAAGGCCCTTTAACATCCACTGAACCTTTCTGGTGAACAAAAGTTTTTATCTGTAGTGGAAATAGGTCTACAAACTACAAAAAGTAAGGAAAAATGATATAATTAAGGCCATTAAGCACAAAAGCAATGCATGTTTGTGTATGCATGAACCCAATAAACAACCCTAATGATATAAAGTCAAAAAATAATGAACACCAGTTTAAAAAAAATGCATGTGGATATTGCCTCAGATTGAGTGTGCAATTCAACGTGATGCTAAAAACATCAATGTGGTATTTTGTCACACTACACTGCTACTGGAAAACTGGCTTGTTACTGGAAAAACGACATTACTTTGAACTGCTGAACTACTATCACATCACTGAAAAATGTAGTTATTAGCAGCTCGAGTCATTTCTGTGTACCACATCTTCTTAAGGCCTTTCATCCATGGAATTATGTCACATTCCATGAAATTTTATTACAGACGGCTACACGTTTCCTTGTAATATTTCTTTCTGAACCCGAGCCAGAACAAACACTCAATGAATTTCACACAGATATTTACGTTGTAAAGCCAATGACTGTACCTGGAGAAACGAGGTCATATATATAACCAAAAAGTGCTTCGGTTTTATGATATCACAGCCAGGGCTGAAGTGGGACTCATTTTCAGCCCTGGAGTTTCATGGCCGACCCACTTTAGTTCACGACTGACTATATTAAAATAATATAATTAAATCCACAGTAGCCTCGCTGTATATAAGTCTGCAATAGTGCACTGTTCTCTGCAGCCTTGCAATTTATTGTATTTTTAAAAAATATAATTTTCAATTCAGTGCAAATACAGCCTAAACAATGATTATTTTTTCCATAATCGTGCAGCCCTACAATAAGGTATTTTAATATTATTCAATTAAACTTATTCAAAAAATACTGAAAGGGAACAAGTGTGTTTTTCTCTTATTTTTCAATTTAAAAATAAATGGTGGTGCTTGAGATTGGGTTAAAAAGGTTTGGAAACCCTTGATATACAATACAAAAATATTTATCAAGTATGCAGGGGAAACGCATGGAAAAATACATTTTAATTACTTAGATCAAGTATATTGCCATAACATAAGGTAGGCATACTTTATGTCAACAAAGAACAAATATATTATGGACTTTCAAAATTTTACTTGAGAAAACATCATATTAATATGATTTTTCAAATAAACTTAGATGAGTTTGCATCAAATAGATTTTTGTTACTCTTGCAATAGACTACTCTATATGATGATTCATTGACTTTTTTGAAAAAATTATGATTTGTAGATCCTTTGACTGTTAGAAGCTGTTTGCATCAAGTCACACACAATTTTATTTTAAATGTAGACGCGTGGCAGGCGCACTCAAATATAGACGTGTCTGAAATAAAAGTCGTGTTTACAGCGAGTGGGACAGGTAGCAAAGGCAGACGGCGAGCGCTTTGAAAGCAGAAGAAAATGGATTTTAGATTTTTATGGACCTTTATGCAAGAATTCTTCCTATAAGTGGTCAGGACACAATCAACTTCGACATAAAGCAGTTGTGACATCTTCCACCCGCATATAACAGCATATAACCTTCAAACCGTTGGCATGACAACACTGGCCCTCGTGGCTAAAATAACAAAACAGCCCACCGGGAACTCTCCCGGTGCTCCCGATTAACCAATCCAGGCCTGATCACATAACATCTATCTAATAGAGAATTATGCAGATGCTATCATTAGAACAAGAACTTCAAAGCTTTGTTTCAGCAGGACTGATTTGCTTCTGTAAGTGGTTTTAGCTTTGTAGCATTGCAAGATTCATCTGTCTTTAAGATTACCTCAAGACCTGCTGAGACGCACCGATTTCATGAAGGACGCATACTTCACAGTGATCCTTATCTCTAGCTTGTAAATGGATTGTATTGTGATTGAGAGGGGGACATAGTAATTGAATTTGTGAGAGTTATGCGTGCGTGTCATAAAAACAAACAGTATACAGTGAAAACACTGCGGGATTTAAAGCAGGCTAAAGTTTTCCCAAAATTGAAAATGAGGCCTATTTTACTCAGCCCTGTTTGCAAACAGATTCTAAGATAGCAGTCTGACACATAGACATGATCTGGTCCACACAAAGGTATCATATGCCTTCAGACGACTTGGAACATAGTGTACGAGTCCTATGAACCACATTTATTCTGTTTTTTGATAGAATTACCCACCCAAAAAGATTTCCTGTTGTATCAATGCAACAGCAAAAAAAATAACAGGGTACAGGTTTGAAACAAAGCATAATTTGAATGAACAGAAGCAGTTGCATATTTCTGTCACCTTGCATCATCCCCAAACTAATAAGGTGGTGGATTTGTGTGCAACGGTAATATGCATATAATATATTAGCAATAATTCTTACTTATTAAACATTATTGTATTCACTCAGCTATAAAACATACTAAGGGAAATAAATTGACCGTTCATATTAATAGTGTTCAGCACTACTGGTCTAATACAAAATCACTGGCCTTGAACACACAATGAGTGTATTTTCATATTGTCACACTGTATTTGCTTTCCTTGCAGTTACCCAGAGAGATGGAGCGGCTGATCTTCTCCCTGCTGGTGCTGGCCGTGTCTGCGTCGGGGCAACTGTGCCCCAAACGTTGCATGTGCCAGAACCTGTCCCCATCTCTGGCCATCCTCTGCGCCAAGACCGGGCTGCTGTTTGTGCCAACGGTCATCGATCGACGTACGGTGGAACTGCGTCTCACTGAGAACTTCATCACGGCGGTGAGAAGGCGGGACTTCGCAAACATGACCAGCCTCTTGCACTTGACGCTGTCCCGCAATACCATCAGCCAGATCATGCCTTACACTTTCGGCGACCTGAAGAAGCTACGGGCGTTGCACTTGGACAGCAATCGTTTGAGCGTCATCACCGACGACCATTTCCGAGGTCTTACCAATCTGAGGCACCTTATCCTAGCCAACAATCAACTGCACAACATTTCACCACATGCTTTCGATGACTTTTTGGGGACCCTGGAGGACTTGGATCTCTCGTACAATAACCTTGTGGACATACCGTGGGATACTATAGGACGACTTACCAACGTGAATACTCTCAACATGGACCATAACCTCATAGAGCACGTCCCACTAGGAGTCTTCTCCAACCTGCACAAATTAGCCCGTCTTGATATGACATCCAATAAGCTAAAGAAAATACCCCCCGACCCTTTGTTTCTTAGGATACCAGTTTACGCCAAGTCAAAGGGGTCACCTCTTTCTTCTCTCGTCTTGAGCTTTGGAGGGAACCCTTTACATTGTAACTGTGAGCTACTTTGGTTGCGGAGGGTAACTCGTGAGGATGACTTGGAGACCTGCGCGTCTCCTACTGATCTTACAGCAAAGTATTTCTGGACAATCCCGGAGGAGGAGTTTATCTGTGATCCACCTGTGATTACAAGGAAATCTCCAAAAACATTTGCCATGGAGGGCCAGCCCACCAGTTTGAAATGCAAAGCCAACGGGGACCCGGACCCCGAAGTTCACTGGATCTCTCCAGAGGGCCGTCTAATCGCAAACACCTCTCGTACTTTAAGCTTTAGCAACGGGAGCTTAGAGATTAATATCACTTCCCTGAAGGACACAGGAGTCTTCACCTGCATCGCATCTAATGCCGCAGGGGAGTCTACGGGCACGGTGGAACTGGTGGTCAATCCACTGCCTCACTTAGCTAACAGCACTAACCGAGTCCGAGAACCTGATCCGGGGCCATCTGATATTCTAACCTCTGCTAAGTCGACTTCATCCGCTAGCAATGAGACCAGGAATCAAGAGAGGAAGATAGTACTTGCTGAGCTCACAGCAAATTCGGCACTCATCAGGTGGCCTTCGCAACAACAATTTCCTGGAATCAGGATGTATCAGATTCAATATAACAGTTCATTAGATGACACCTTGGTCTACAGGTAAGATGTGCAAGTATTTATTGAATTGAAAATCAAATTACAACTGTAGTAATTGGTTTTGCTAACACAACAAGTCACATATTCAATAATGTATCCAGTCATGAACTATAAAAGTTTATTAGAAAGATATTTTGCTCAGCACCAGTCTGCATCAATATACAGTACCGTACTCTTAATTATTGCCATTCATATTGTTCAATGTACAATCACTTGCTTTGGACCCCCTTATGCTTAAGCTTGGTTTTTGGAATGACAAAAACCTACATATGAAACTTTAGCTGTTTTGCACCGCAGTATGTCTTTGTCACGATGAAAGAAGAACTCTTTGCCTCATCTGTCAGAAGTTGTGTTGTTTGTGGGCCATATTTTCCCAGATCACTTTTCTAAAGCTGTGGGATATCCACAATTCAAAGTATTTGTGCACAATGTTCTTTTGAGTTTAGAAATGCTATTCATGAAAGGAGACAGAAATATCAAAGATGACGGCTTTATAGTCAGAAATAACAGATGATTTTTTTTACATAAAAGACTGAGGCAGAATCTGTGCTGGGAGAGGTGGACACAAAACTAATTTGTCATTGCTAATATTTGGAATCCAGACGCTTTGTGATATCTTTGCATTCGCAGCTGTCTGGTATGTTTAATTAATCTGGGCATTGGGGACAATTATGAATAAGCATCCACATCACAACCTTGGATAAAATATATAAATACATTGCTACATCAATGTCTGTAAAAGCTAATTAATTTGCCTTTGATAAAC
Source organism: Misgurnus anguillicaudatus (assembly GCF_027580225.2). NCBI lineage: Eukaryota > Metazoa > Chordata > Actinopteri > Cypriniformes > Cobitidae > Misgurnus > Misgurnus anguillicaudatus. Next base: position 13,411,474 of record NC_073360.2, on the reverse strand, counting down.
AATATGAAAATTCCTCACCGTCTGCCATCACACTTGTATATGACTTCCTCTCTTTAGTTGAACTCAAACAAAATAGTTTTATATTAAAATGCCATCATGTTACAGTATCTTCTTATTTGAGTTTCGGCATGCTGGAGCTCCAAAACCCATGGTTGGGTCAAACCCAACCACTATGTTATAAATTAACCTGAGTTTTTTCAACTCAAAATGCTGGGTTGTTTCAACCCATGGTTTGGTCATATAAAAACATTTTCTGGGTTAATTTAACCAAACAGTTGGGTTTGTCCATGGGCGTCGGAGGCCCCAAAAGCAACATGGGTGAATGCAAAACATTTACTGGAGTAGATGCAATTGTCTTGTATACTGCTGCCTTTTAATTAAACAATTGCCTTTATAGCCTATAAGGCAATGTTTAGCCTACCTTGTTGTGTCGCAGGAGCCTCAGCAGGTTAGTAGTGAAAACAGGATGGAGTTTATTTTATATGGACTCTAAAAGAGCCAAGTGGAATGGATTTGAGGAAGCAGCATCGTGGAAGTCAAGGCTGTAGCTAAAACGCGGAATGGAGTTTAATTTATAAGGGCATTCCTCTAGTGCAGTGCTTCCCAATCCTGGTCCTCGAGCACCCCTCCCAATAAGTTTTAGATGTCTCCTTATATAAAACACCTGATTCAATTTATCAGCCTCCTTCCAAAATGGTAAACATGTCTACCTAACAAGCTGATCGGTTAAATCAGGTGTGTTAAATAAGGAGACATCTAAAACTTTTTGGGAGGGGGTGCTTGAGGACCAGGAATGGGAAACACTGCTCTAGTGCAGTGGTTCCCAAACTTTTTCAGCGTGCGGCCCCCCTTGTGTATGGTGCATTCCTTCGCGGCCCCCCAAAGAAAATTTGTGACAAAAAACTAAAAATGTTGAGTTCTAAACTCAACATTTTACTAAAACACATATTAGATTATACAAAAAAGTAGTGTTTTTGGTTAGTAGCCTTATTTTTATGTTTAATTACACAGAATTGATGATAAATTAGTGTATTTTATAAAATGTCATAAAACTGGGGCCCCCCTGGCACCATCTCGCGGCCCCCCTGGGGGCCCCGCCCCCCAGTTTGAAAACCCCTGCTCTAGTGGAATGGACTTGACTAACTGCCCTCTGACATATGCGCTAAATTAGAGAAATTGGTCTAAATTATCATGGTCTTAAAAAGTATAATAGTCCTTTATGACCCAACTTTGGGTAGAACATACCACAGTGTTATTTAGTGTGAGTGACAAAAATTTCCAATTAATTGTATTGTCAGATGTGTTGTTACTGTAGGTCAGAGATTACAGTCCAGTCTTTTATGACAGATGTTGGTTATGAAGAGAAGTTTGTTTTTGTTAAGACACAGAGCATATTAAAACAGATTCATTTCTGAAAGAAAATTGTAAATGAGTGCATGGCTATTGCCAGGGTTCGAAAATTATTGAGGTCTATGTTTCGCTTGTATTTTTTTTGCCATCCCATAGGAAAGAAAAATCAAAAGGGTTACTTTAACATCAAATGGAGACTTGCTTTAGTCTCCTGAGACAAAAACTCTAACACTCTCACACTTCTAAAATTAAGAGAAGACAAATGTGAGAGCACTAGAGTCTTTAGCTAAGGAGAAAAATCTGAGCACAGTGTTTGATGTTACTGAGAATTTTAGAGAAGACAAATGTGAGAGTGTTAGTTTTTTACTCTTTTTTTTAGTGTTGATACTCTTTTTTTTAATGTTGATACTACTTTTTTACAGATAATCACGATGACTATTGCCCACGCTAAATATGTGGCTTATTGGCTGGTGTCCTATTGATTGTACTACAGTATGAACCTTGCCTTTTAGGAATAAGACAAAGACTTCACTAACCTGCATCTTCTCACTTTACAAACTTGCTAAAGTGTCACATTTATTGCTAAAAACAAGCCTAAAGACGCACATAATAATGGGATCTGGCAACGCAACACTGCAAACGCTCTCTCTCAAACCTCGTTCATTTCTTCAGTGTCTCAAAGCAACTTAAGTCAATTTTCATAATTTACAGTAACATCTAACTTCAAATTTTATTTGTAAATATGAACAAGTTACAACGGTCCGGATCTTGGTGACCTCATAGCTGGCTATGGCCATGAATGAGTTAAGGTTTAAATTGGAGATGCACCGTTATTATTTTTTTTCCACCGATACCGATGGCTGATTTTTTAGACTAATATCTGCCAATACAGATGCAAATAGTTTGGTGGTTATATTAAAGTGCACATATTTAATTGCTAAAACAACATTATTTTGTATATTTGGTATAATACAATGTGTTTGCGTGGTTTATGGTTCAAAAAACACATTTTTTCCACATACCGTACATTTTTGTAGCTTCAGATTTCACTCTCTTCCTGAAACGCACTGATTTTGTACAAAACTCATCGATTTAAAAAAGTGCTGTGCCTGATTGGCCAACTAATTTGTACGTTGTGATTGGCCTGAATACCTCTGATGTCTGCCGGAAATGTGACACTCCTTACCATGTTTAAAAGATTTGCTCACAATGCAATGCTAACAGGAGTTAAATTACAGGCTGTGAGTCCAAGCGGGAGGAATTATGATAATGTCAGTCTTTCTTGTCAACATCACCAATACCAGGAAGTAAACTGTTGCCTACAATCCATGTGTTTGTTGTAGTCCAAGAAAAGAGATTTACGTTAAAGACAATAACTCACGTCATCATTTACGTTGGGATTTGTACCTTTTGCATATAAGAAAAATTGCTTTTAGCGACCAATACTGATTATTGGCCAATATATCGGTGCGTCTCTAGTTTAAATCTATGCATACTTTGAAATCAATGAGGTTTATAGTGGAAAGCTGTTTGTTACTTCTACATCAATCTCAAAGACAGGAGCCCTGGAGGTATGCAGTCATCGTTGCCCACTGACCCTTATTTGGGCAAACAGTAGATGTTTTTGATCCAATCACCCAAGTCATAAATGATGGCAATAACAACCTGACAGTTCTGATTGGATGATTGCATCAAAACAACATGCTCGGTCCCAAAACCTTCACTAGCATCTGTCTTGAGCTGTGACATCAGGGGAAATAACAAAAAACAAATTAGGTCAGTGGAAAAAAAAATATTTTGATGATTGATATGTAGTTTCGTCAGAATACGCAGTTCCTTGTGAATGGCTGATGCTTTTTGGCAGCAAAATAGTGTAGTTGCGAATATATCAGTGGGGTTTCTGGCACATGCTAATGAGGCAGACCTCAAGCCCTTGATTTAAATGACATTCCAAACATCCAAACTAGCTCAGTGCACATAATATAAAGAGGCTTCAAATGATTAAAAGTGAATTATTGTAAAACTCTGAGAAACTGGGTCAATGCAAGGAGAAGTCCGGCTTGCCAAACCTCGTGCACATTAAAGCAGAGCGATTAATTCTAAAGTAGGCGTGACATTGCTTTTCCTTTTCATCCCACCAAATCCCAAAATCAAATATCTAGTGACCCTCCTTTTGACTTAATAAGCATATCAATAGGCTTTTTCAGGCTGGGACCATATACCATGGTTTAATACAGTATAAAAACCAATGTACTTAGGGTTAGGGTTGAATAGGTTTATGTAAACAGTTACAGTAACACTCTGTGAGCTCTGTAAGGTCTTTGTTGGATCTGGGCAGACACTTGTGATATATTATCACTGGCATTGGCCACACTTTTCTCTGACTGGATGTCACAGGATGTCAATGTACCACCGTCAGCTCATTCTAACACCTTGGAAAGCCTCTCCAAAAGAACAGACCAATGGAGACAGACATATCAAAATAGGCTTTACTTTCTTTTCACACCAAGGGATGTACCTGAGAATAGAGAGTTGGAAAGGAAAAACACATTCTGAACCAGCACACTTTCCTATGCATTTTCTCCCTAAATGACTGCTTTTGAGGTTAGGATAGTTCAACAAATTATGTCTCTATTTGCACCAAAACCTTGATGCTATACTTCTTAAAGGATTAGTCAATTTTCTTTAAAAAAGTCCAGATCATTTACTCACCACCATGTCATCCAAAATGTTGATGTCTTTCTTTGTTCAGTCGAGAAGAAATTATGTTTTTTGGGGATTTTCTCATTTTAATGGACTTTAATGGACCCCAACACTTAACAGTTTTAATGCAGTTCAAAATTGCAGTTTTAAAAGACTCTTAACGATCCCAAACGAAGCATAAGGGTCTTATTTAGTGAAAAGATTGTCATTTTTGGCAAGAAAAATAAAAAATATGCACTTTTAAACCACAACTTCTCTTCTATCTCCGGTCCTGTGATCTGCCAGCGCGACCTCACATAATTGCGTAATGCCGTGGAAAGGTCACATGTTACATATATGAAACAATAAACTGACACACAGACTTTAATTAGTATCATTCCACATACAACAACGTTGGAGCGGTCCTCTTTCTCCACACTTGTAAACACTGGGGCGTAGTTTCGCATACGTCATCCGTGACCTCTTAACGTGATGACGTATTACGTGAGGTCACGCTGGCGCCTCACACGACTGGAGGAAGATGAGAAGTTGTGGTTTAAAAGTGCATAATTTTTATTTTTCCTGCCAAAAATGACAATTGTTTCGCTAGATAAGACCCTTATGCCTCATTTTAGATCATTTAGAGTCCTTTGAAATTGCAATTTTAAACTGCATTAAAACTGTTAAGTGTTGGGGTCCATTAAAATGAGAAAAATGCTGGAATGTTTTCCTCAACAAAAAAAAAACATAATTTCTTCTCGACTGAATAAAAAAGACATCAACATTTTGGATGACATGGTGGTGAGTAATTTATCTGGATTTTTGTTTTAAGAAAATTGACTAATCCTTTAAGAATTATCATCATATGACACATTCACTAAATTCAAAGTTTTCAGAAGTCATTTGATAGGTTTGTGAAGAATGAAATTTTCTGAATGAATCTTTTCCACCGATTAACCATCACCTCTGAAGTTGTATCCAGAATTTAAAAAAATGATGCATCATTTTTGAGGATTATCAGTATATAAAGGCTTAAGTTTCTCACACAAACATTTCATGGCCTTACATGATTTGGATTACAGCATAAGAGATATGTGGACCAATTTTTCTTTTGGGTTTATAATGCCTTTGTGCTTTATGGAGCTTTACAGATATGGTCACTATGAGCTTCTTCAAAACATATACTTTTGTGTTCACATCGACCAGAACCATATTTTGGGATGAACAGTTCTTTTAAATACACTTGTTCCACTTGTTGAAGTTAGTAGGAAATCCAAGTCATATTAAATGCGTCATTCAGCATAACGTAGTTCTGATGTATTTTGTGCGATGGTACAGTGATTTTAAGCAGATGTCGATTCAACCTGAAGCAAGAATAATGAAAATGTGCCTTAATTGTCATTGAAAACCATCAAAGCATTGATTAAGTGGCTTCACTCATAGATATGTCGGCTGCAGAGAGACCATGCACATCTATCTGCAGGTACAAATTAAGTTCAGCTTCGGGTTTTAACTGTGAAATAAGTATATTTAGAGCAGCATGGTGTGTCTGTCTTTGTCTTTAAAGTACATCTTGACAGGGTAATACTTTTATTCTCTCTGTGCTTTATTTTGGAAAAGAAAATAGCACAGCTGTGTTCCCCTAATAAAGATCTTTGAAGAAAGATGAAAATAAGCCTATCATATTGTGCCTAAAAGTAGCCCCTAATATATATATAATCTCCTAAACTCCAAACTGAATGTAAAAATGGAAAAGAAAGGTGATTTAAAGCAATTTTGAGCGTGGCATGGTTGTTGGTGCCAGACGAGCCAGTCTGAGTATTTCACAATCTGCTCAGTTACTGGGATTTTTTACGCACAACCATTTCTAGGGTTTACAAAGAATGGTGTGACAAGGGAAAAACATCCAGTATGCGGCAGTCCTGTGGGCGAAAATGCCTTGTTGATGCTAGAGGTCAGAGGAGAATAAGCCGACTGATTCGAACTGATCGAAGTGCAACTTTGACTGAAATAACCACTCGTTACCACCGAGGTATGCAGCAAAGCAATTATGAAGCCACAACACGCACAACCTTGAGGTGGATGGGCTACAACAGCAGAAGACCCCACCGGGTACACCTCCACGCTCACCAAAATTGGACAGTTGAAGACTGGAAAAATGTTACCTGGCCTGATGAGTCTCGATTTCTGTTAAGACATTCAGATGGTAGAGTCAGAATTTGGCGTAAACAGAATGAGTACATAAATACATCATGCCTTGTTACCACTGTGTAGGTTGTTGTTGGTGGTGTAATGGTGTGCGGGATGTTTTCTTGGCACACTTTAGGCCCCTTAGTGCCAATTGGGCATCATTTAAATGCCACAGCCTACCTGAGCATTGTTTCTGACCATGTCCATCCCTTTATGACCACCATGTACCCATTTTCTGATGGCAACTTCCAGCAGGATAATGCACTATGGCACAAAGCTTGAATCATTTCAAATTGGTTTCTTGAACATGACAATGAGTTCACTGTACTAAAATGGCCCCCACAGTCACCAGATCTCAACCCATTAGAGCATATTTAGGATGTGGTGGAATGGGAGCTTCATGCCCTGGACGTGCATCCCACAAATCTCAATCAACTGCAAGATGCTATCTTATCAATATGGGCCAACATTTCTAAAGAATGCTTTTAGCACCTTGTTGAATTAATGCCACCTATAATTAAGGCAGTTCTGAAGGTGAAAGGGGGTCAAACACAGTATTAGTATGGTGTTCCTAATAATCTTTTAGGTGAGTGTATATTACCACTTGTATTTTTAGACCCTATAATGGGGGGCTGGCCGGGGGGGCTTAGCTAGGGGAATCCCATATTCTTTGACCTAATTCGAACACAGCTCAAAACTGATTGACAGTTTGGCCCCTTATAGGCTGAGACATGCTGCATTTCAGACAACTTTTGAGGTTAAAAACATCCTACATCTGAGTTATCTGGAAAACAACAATAGACTACAGCTCATCCAATGACGTTACATCCAATGATGTATGAAAAGTAGTATAGAGGTTGGATAGATGACGAACAGTTGAAGTCAAACAAAGTATGTGTTGCAAATTTGGTGCAAGGGTTAAAATCTTTAATGATAAAAGTAGTTCCTTGATAATTAAAGTGCAAGATTGTTATATGTAATGCATAATGTGTTTGTCTAAAATGTTGTGGCCGAAATCACCCAATTACATAATTTAATCAAATTCTGCAGATTATTTGCTTTGAAATGGAAATTCTGTTATTACTTTCACCTTCATGTCTCTCCAAACTTTCTGTTTTCTTTATACCGCGGTAAACAACCCTGTTTTTGGAACTGTTTTGGACCTCCTACACTGTATTGCGTCTTTAAAGTTTTATCCAATCCTTATCAAACACCTGTACAAAAATAACTGGTTACTGTAGTGCTACGATACAAATAATTTAGTAAGGTTAGTATAGCGTTGCTTTTAATTTTTTTTACCACAGAATGTGAATGTACTGCTAATATAAATGACAGAAAGGTTTTTCTTCTTTTAACAATCGGCTAATTGCTTTTATAATGAATATTAAACCAACAATGAGAAATTCAAGGTTTATATTTCCTCCGGACCCCCAGCAGATGCTTTTAAAGAAATACAGCAATTATCCACTTCACAGGCAGACAAAACCAAAGTCCAGAGCTTCTCTGAAACCTTAATTAGATTGTGTGCTTTAAAAGCTGGCTATGTAAATTGTGTCTTTGGATGAAAAGGTGAATTTGATTGTTATTCAAACAGCAGGACAGATGGATGCGGCAACCTGCCTGCCTCGTACCCCCTTGTGATCCATAAATGCGTGATTGTATCACCAAATAGCCCCTTTGGTTAAAAAAAATGGACAATTATGCACATATTTTTTGGAGAATGACTTCTCTGCCTCGATTAATGTATTTTGAGTTTCAACTCACTGTTAAGAAATCATCTTAATTCGTTAGTTTGGTTACTTTGGGGATCTGGTTAAAGTTCTATCTAAAGAGTCTGTGTACTTAAATAAAGCCTATGCTACTATTTAACTAAACCCAGATGTCCTACTGTATGTGTTACCTCAACAGCTATGCTGTTTTACTGGATGCTACTGGTCTGTTGGTGGCAACCATAGATATAATGCAGATGCCTCATTAGCATCTGTTTTATGGGAAGTAAGTCATTTGCCCTTCTAGTCAAAGCCGATCTGTGCTGGCTTTTGTGTTTTTTTCAGCAACGGTGTTATACACCTGTATGAAATGCTACATGCTGTAAACACAAACTCAAACATTCTGTAGGCTGCACACTTTTGTGGAATCTTAGAAAATTAAACTTTTTTACTCCATGACAGCAACTGAAATGTTGACCTTTCCAAGATTGTAGACGTGTCGACATGTCTGCAATGTGGCATGTACATATATAAGTGTATGAGCAGCAGTATAAATAGCTTAAGCCTTTTACATGCAGATTACGGAAAATAAACATAAAATGTCTCTTCAGGATTTGTCCAGGGACACTGCCATTGATTTTCCGGAATCTGCACGTGCGTTCACACACATCCTGTAAAGATTTCGTAGACACATGACGTCCATTGTATCTGCAATCGTGCACTTGGGGGATTTCATCCGCAGCATTTCAAGTTTGCTTATTATTCACGATTTCTCTCCGTGCCTTGCAGTCCTATTATGCTGGCGATCGATCTCAGTTTCAGGGTGGATAGTGAGGAGCTTCCTAATCTCAGCTTTATTTCAATTTGCAGACATTTTGGTTATGCCTGTTGATCTGCATTGAAAGCTCCCTTGTCAAAGGCCATGCAGTGGGCATTGTTGCGATGACACATACGTCCTTACTACAACACCCCTCTTACAGCGAAATCCAAAAAGGGGAGAACCAAGGTAAAACTTAATTGTATTAATTAAAATCAATTAAAAAGTTCTGTTCCTTGGTTTTAGTTTTACCTTGGTTTTCCCCTTTTTTGGATTTCTCTGTCCTGTTCCTTGAGCACCAACAAGGCTAAAGCGCAAGTGATCCCTTTCTACCCCTCTTACGGCATTGTTCCTGACTTTCATTCATAAGGACGCGTTCCGTAAATGTTGCGACAATGTTACTAGGTCCCTTTTACACATCGATCCCAGAAACAATAAAAGGGATAGTTCGGCCAAAAATGATATTAAACCTATGATTTACCCACCCCAAAGCTGTCCGAAATGCATATGTCCATAATTTTTCAGACAAACACATTTTTAGTTATTTTAGAAAATGTTTGCGATCTTTCAATTAATCAAATGTGAAGTTATGGGGTCCACGTCCTTCAAGTCCAAAAATTGTGCCTCTATCCTTCACAAAATAAATCCAAACAGCTCCACGATGATAAACAAAGTCCTTCTGAGGGTAATCCGCACTGTTTTGTTGTAGAAATATCCACATTTAAAACTTTATAAATGAAAATAACTCGCTTCCGGTAATATAAGTCGCATCCGCATTCAGGATTAGAGCTTACGTAGTTTATGGAGGTTTCTCTGCTGCTGCTCTGTGCCCCCGCCCTCCAAATTTGTCATACGTCACTAAGAAAAGTCCGTACACTACGTTGATACTCTCTCCTGAATACAGAGGAGTTTAAGATAGTGGCGTTATTTTCGTTTATAAAGTTTTAAATATAGATATTTCTACAACAACACTGCGCGGATTACCCTCAGAAGCCCTTTGTTTTATCATCCTGGAGCCGTTTGGATTTCTTTGGGGAGGGATGTATGCACATTTTTTGGACTTGAAGGATGTGGATCCCGTTACTTTACTGTTTAGCAGCTAAAAGATATAAGACATTTTCTAAAATAACTGAAAATGTGTTTGTCTGAAAAATGATGGACATATGCATCTTGGACGGCTTCGCAGTGAGTAAATCATGGGTTTAATATCATTTTTGGCTGAACTATCCCTTTAAATATTAAGGGCTCTATCTTACACCCGGCGCAATGCAGCGCAATGCGCGACGCAAGTGTCTTTCACTAGTTTCCACCCTAATTTTCACGTTTAGCGCCGCGTTGTTTAAATAGCAAATGCATTTGTGCCCCCTTCTGCGCCCATGGGCGTTCTGGTCTGAAAACAAGGTGTGTTCAGGCGCATTGTTGGCGCGTTGCTATTTTGAGGCAACTAAAATAGACTACGCCATTGACCAACAAAAACCTGGTCTAAAGTCTAAAGTCAATGGCGCAATATGTTTTATGTTTGTAGCCCTCTCACCGATTAACTGGCTCAAATTATGTCTAGGGAAACTTACAATTTAACTTAACACGTGAGAGGCACCTCTAAATTTACTTAAGGCATAATGTTTAATACCAAAGTAACCCAAAAATAACTAATATAATTCACCCCGGGCTTCAGATTATAGTTTTCTTGTAAATGTTCACTTCTCTTACTCAGAAAATACTTAACTATAAGAAAAAAATAGTAAAGGCATTAGTACAACACTTTAAAATAAATCTCAAATTATATTACATACCCCCTTTAACTTTGTCTCTCTCTCTTTACATAAGAAACACAGGAGATGTTATGCTGTATAAACCATTAACAAAACATTTATTAACTGATTCAAGTTACTCTTGTTTTCTTTTCATTTGATTCATTTCAAATAGATTCAGATCACATGAATCAACTTTAGATCAGAAGTTAACTCACACTTCAATGTGCACATGTACATCACAGGCAATTACTCAATATGAAACACTCAAACAAATGTAAACAAAACAAAACAAAACCAAATAACCCCACAAAAGAAATATTACCCAGCTGGGATTTAAGTCTTTCGTTGGCGCGCTACGTTGGAGCTCATGTGAATGTGTGCAAGTTTACTCACGAAATCCAATGAAACAGGGAAAGTGAAGAACAAAGTCATGAAGACACAATTATCAGATCAGCCGATCCGTTTTTCAGTAGCATCCATCCACGAACAGCGGTGTGTGAATCCATCCGATGATGTAAACAAACCAGCGTTGCAACATAGGCCACGACACAGCATCGGTCTCTCTGGAAGAATCGCGAAGCCTTTACTCTCTTCGTTTGTACTCACTGCAGATGACTATTGGCGTTGACTGTGTCAACGGTGTTTGTGAGCTCAATAAACACTATAATAGTTCATCTTCTGTAACGTTGCAAACTATAGAGTCACGTAAAGCTCACGTAGTATTGAGATTAAAAGAACTGCGTCATTTCTTGGTCCTTCACATGAACACGTGCACGTTGAACACGATCACGCACACTATTCTCATAAAGTTAATTCACGAGTTTTGTCTTAACAGTCTCTTATCTGTACAGTGTCCTTACACAGTTTGCAAACTCAATTTCAGCTTTTAACGTATTATTTTTACCCGGACAGTGCGATTCGCGCACGTTCATCCAGCTCCTCGTGTCGTTCTTTCGTGCACACTCACTTCCTACGTGCTGACGCACTCTGACCTTCAGAGGTCAGTGAAAAACCCACCTCATTGGTTAAACAACAGCGCTTTTTTATAACAGATTTTTTTTAGATATATCTCTTCTGTTTCTAATTTACACATTTTAAACTTTCTTTAACATAACAAACAGAATGTATTTTACTATTTATGAACTTATATATATTTTACAAGATTATAAAATCCAGAACATGAATTTAAATTCTTATCTCTCATTTAACATTTTTAAAGCTTCAATTTAGGAAACTCTATAATGTAAAAAAAAATATAACAAAATAATTAGTAGACCCAAATTTAGCATTCTCTCCCCACCACAATTCGTTATGTCCTCATAACGAGGGAAAAGAATAGCAAAAATAAAGCTGTTACATGTCCCATTACTGAAATAACACACAGTTACATCATCAGTATACCTTCATCTTGAAAAAAAAACACATATGCATAAAATAGGGATACTGAACACTAGAAAACCATGTCTACAGGTAACGGCTTAATCACATTTAAGACAGTACAGGTCACTTAACTGGACATGTATTCCTACATGAAGGAATATTCATCCACAAGAATACAGTAGAACAGTACCTTACAGGATTTAAAGCTTTTACTTGAGAAAAGTTAGGCTCAAACTTTGGCTCCCCAAAAGTATCATAAGTAAAACGCTTAGGAACTGTTCTTATCCTTTGAGGCCTTCTACTCTTTTCATTTACTTCAATAGTAACCTCTGGATTTGTTACACTCATTTGCTCATCTGAGAGCTCATGTACATCATCATCAACATCATTACAGATATCTGGAACTTCACCTGCATTTTGCAAATCATCAGTACGTTTCTCAGGTAAAGGACCTAGCTCAGACTCTGTAGATACATCAGCAATTTCAACAATTTCATCAGAAAGCTCAACACTTTCATGAACATCATCAAAATCTGTCTGAAAAGGTTCTTTCTCAGAGAACAGAGAAGGTTCTTCAGGCATATGAACCCGAGTTTCATAAACATAGTCATCACTTTCTGAATCTTCATCAGAACTCAGAATATTTCTGATCTGCTCTTCCTGTCTCTTAAGTGCACTATCAGTCTCAGGTCTCAAGTTCTTATTTTGCTCTGTTTGCTTTCTCTTTCTCAAAATCCTTTTCTTAGGCTCCAGAACAACATCGGGAGTATGCTGCTGTCTCAGTTTCTAAACGACAGGAAGTAGATGATTACGATGGAGAATTTTGACTGGTCCATCACCGACTTCAGGCTTCAACCGAAACACAGGTAGGTTTGGCATCTGACTTTGGACAACATACGGCACAGAACCCCATCTGTCTGCCAATTTATGCTTTCCTTGCAGACCCAAATTCCGAATTAGAACTCGGTCACCTGGAGCGAGGTGTGAATAATGAATTCTTCGGTCATACCTCCTCTTGTTTCCATCATTCTTCTTCTCAGCAGCGGCCTCAGCCAGTTGAAAGGCAGCTTTTAGTTCTTTCTGCATGTTCTTGACATACCGCTGGTAAGACTTAGTGGAGGTACCATCGCTCGACACCCCGAAATTCAGATCAATGGGCAATCTGGCTTCCCGTCCGAACATTAGGAAGTATGGAGAGAAACCTGTGGCTTCATTCTGGCTGCAGTTATAAACATACACGAGATGGGCAATATGTCGGCTCCAATGTTGTTTTTGTTTCGGATCTAAGGTCCCCAACATGTCCAGCAGCGTCCGATTAAACCGCTCTGGTTGCGGGTCCCCCTGGGGATGATATGGGGTCGTTCTGGACTTCTCAACTCCCAACGTATCCAACAACTCATGGATGAGCCGACTCTCAAAATCTCTTCCTTGATCTGAGTGCATGCGTCTCGGAAGCCCGTAGTGAATGAAGTACTTCTCCCATAATACCTTAGCCACAGTGGATGCCGTCTGGTTCTTGGTGGGGAAAGCCTGCGCATATCTGGTGTAATGATCAGTAATGACGAGAACATTACAGGTGTTACTGGAGTCAGGCTCAATAGATAAAAAATCCATACACACCAAGTCCATTGGGCCACTGCTGGACAGGTGTGACAATGGTGCGACGGTCTTAGGCAGTGTCTTCCTCTGGACACATCGAGCACAGGTCTGACAATACTGCTCCACGTCGGTCTTCATCCGAGGCCAATAAAACCTCTCCCTAATGAACCCATAGGTTTTGTCAAATCCTAAATGCCCAGAGTCATCATGCAATGACTTGAGGACGGTCATTTGAAATTTCTGCGGCAGGAGCAACTGTTTTCGTCTGGGCTTATTTGGAACTTGTGTGCAACGAAACATTACTCCATCCTCCATCTCTAACCTTTCCCACTCTCTCATGACAAGGGGAAGGTCCTTATGGATACTCTTATTTACCCTGCCTGGATCTCTCTCCTTGAAAGCTTTCCACACCTCACCAAAACAGGGATCATCCTGCTGTGAACATGACAGATCAGAAGAACTCATTTTAGGAGTAAGAGCAAGGTCTAAGGTAGCTAGATTACAGTAAGCTACAGGGACAGATTTTGGAGACCCCCCCAAAGAAGTAACAACCCGGCTACAGTTCCCAAAATTACCAGAATTACCAAACATTTGAAAGTTGTACAAGGCTTTTACACCAGCAGATGAAATGTGTGTCCATCTATCGCCATCTCCCATACTTGGGTGAGGGCGACGGGAAAACGCATCAGCATCTGTGTTTTGCTTACCAGGCCTATATTTTAGACTGAAATCATATGAAGACAAAGCTGCCAGCCACCTATGCCCTGTAGCATCTAGTTTGGCAGTGGTCAACACATATGTTAACGGATTATTATCCGTTTGTACCTCAAACTTTGCCCCATAGAGATAGTCATGTAGTTTGTCTACAACAGCCCATTTTAGAGACAGAAATTCAAGTTTGTGCACAGGATAGTTCTTTTCTGAAGGTGTAAGGCTTCTGCTGATAAATGCTACAGGACGTAGGCCCTGACCCTGGTCTTGATACAACACCCCTCCCAACCCTTCACAACATGCATCTACATGTAACACGTATGGTAGCTTGGGGTCTGCGAACGCCAAAACAGGGGCTTGGGTAAGCCTTTCCTTCAACTCCCTGAAAGCAGCTTCACAACTATCATTCCACCTATTACCAAAGGGGTCTGATGCTTTGTAAAATACCTTTTCAGGATTTCCTGTTCTGGTCTTTTTCAGGGTTTTGTTTGGTAAACAACCCTGCAGCAACTGGTTCAAGGGGTAAGATACTTTAGAATAATCCTTCACAAACCTTCTGTAATAGCCGCTGAACCCTAAGAAAGAGCGAAGTTCAGAAACATTCTGGGGTCTGGGCCAGGACTTTACTGCCTCTATTTTAGAGGGGTCAGTTGAAACACCTTCTTGAGAGACAATATGACCAACGTAAGTAACAGAGGGTTGACAGAAGATGCACTTGTCTAAAGACACCTTTAGACCTTCACTCTGTAAACGATGAAGCTCTTTAAGGAGCCGTTGCTCATGTTCCTCCAGGGTTTTTCCAAAAATGATGAGGTCGTCCAAATATACCAAAACTTCCAACAGGTTCATATCGCCAACCGTATTCTCCATGACCCTTTGGAAGGTCGCGGGAGCCCCAGAAATGCCCTGAGGCATCCTTTGGAATTGGTAGAACCCGACTGGACAGATAAAAGCCGTCTTTTCTTTGTCAGCCTCACAGAGTGGGATCTGATAGTATCCACTTCTGAGATCTAATACACTGAACCATTGACTTCCATTCAGGCAAGCCAGAGCATCTTCAATTCTGGGGACCGTGTATTGATCTGGGATGGTGCGACGATTCAGGGTTCTGTAGTCCACGCACATCCTTATCTGCCCGTTCTTTTTTCTCACTACAACAATTGGCGAGGCGTAAGGACTGCGGGACTCAGAAATGATACCAGCTTCTTTTAACTTCTGCAAGTGTTGTCTGACATCTTCAATGTCGGCTGGAGCAAGTCGTCGTGATCTTTCACGAAAAGGTCTGTCGTCGGTGACTCTAATGTTGTGTTGGGTGCTTTTTGAACAACCTACATCGAACTCATTACAGGAGAAAACATCCTTTCTTTTGAGCATCTCTTCAGCCAGCTTTCTTTTCCACTCCTCGGGTACCGGGGAATCACCAAATTCAAAGGAGTCCAGGGTTAATCCTGCTTCAGCACTACTTTCTTTGGATGAAGAAACGGAGTGCACAACATCAACAGGAAACACATGGGCGATGCGCATACCTCGTTTCAAAGTGACAGGGCGAGT
The DNA here is from genome assembly GCF_027580225.2 of Misgurnus anguillicaudatus. NCBI lineage: Eukaryota > Metazoa > Chordata > Actinopteri > Cypriniformes > Cobitidae > Misgurnus > Misgurnus anguillicaudatus. Next base: position 13,395,731 of record NC_073360.2, on the reverse strand, counting down.
GGAGACATTTCTGATGGTGACCCCAAGTCTTTTGGAGTGTACAGCAGTAGCAGGTTGAACTTCTGCCCTCACCAGTAGTTCTTCTGGAAAACCGAATTCTTCGGGCTGATCCACCAAGAATGTTTTAGCAGCCAGGTCTCCTGGGTATTTTAAGATCCCCCTAATTCGCCTACTTTCACCCGGACTGATTTTCACAGGCTTAAACCCCGGAAACCACACAGTGGTTTGACTATTGTCAACTTTAACATCAGCACTGGCAATGACCTGTTCATAAGCATCTTTAATTTCAGGATGCACTGTCAAAGTATGGAGAAAATCATTCCCCATTTTCTCTTTACATGCCTCAACAAGTCTTTTTACCACAGAGGTGTTCGTTCCCACCAAAATATTAACTTCACCTCTTACAGCGGGATCAGGACAAACCAACACGAGCGCATCAATGGTCTCGACCACTCCAGCTACAGACCCTGGAAATTCAAGCCTTAGCGACAAACAGCCATCATATGGATACTGCTGGGAACTTAGACCCCATATTTCCAAATTCTCAATTGGCGTTAAAGGAAGATGCTTAAGATACTTGTTGTAAAAGGATCTGTATAAAAGAGTGACTTGTGACCCACTGTCAAGCAAGGCTTTGGCATAAACTCCTTCTATCTGAATAGGAAGGACAGAGCTAGGACCAACTAGGCCTGCTGGGACAACAGCCTTTCCTATTTTTACTTGTTTGCTCTTGTTGGAACGTGTCTTACCCGGAGCATCAGTCCGTTCCTCTACCGAGCCCCGGGGAAGTTTCCCGTCGGCCGCTTGAGTTTGATGAGGCGTTCATTCACTTTTCTCAAGTTTTCCTCATTAACACAATCCCGCTTCAGGTGCCCGTCTTCGCCACACCTATAGCAGAAATAGCTTGTGCTACCACCTGCTCTGTTTGTTGGTCGTCTCTCACCAGTGGCTGAGCTATGGTTTTCAGAAGGACCATGAATCACAGTTTCGGTTGTCGCAGTCAATAAACGAGACATCTCACTCTTTAGCCCCCTAACTTCCTTCTTTAGTCTCTCAATCTCAGACTCAGTAGGATTTGGTTTAGTAGAGGTTTCACTCTTCACAGAGGATGCAGCAGATACAGCAACGTTGGCCTGAACGGAGTTCCTGCTGTGCATCATGTTCTCTTCTTCTCTAACCTCCTTCAAAAGATCAGTGAAAGAAAGTGGGTCACATAGCTTGTGTGTCATTCTGAACCGTAAAGCTACCATGTCAGTTGGAAGTGCTCCTCTGATTATCTGCTGCATACGAAGCTGATTCATTTCAGAGAGCATAATGCCTCTTTTGCGTAACACACTGTGTAGCAATTTATCCAACCTCAATATGTATGCTGAGAGTTTTTCACCCTCATTCTGAAAAGTACTCCTAAACCTCACCATCAGATCTGCAGAACTTTCTGTGGTACCAAAGGCTGTCTCCAAAGCACTGAGATAATCACTGGAGGAAGCTGTTGGATTTGCAATCTTTTCAAACCTCACTATATCGGCTGCAGGGCCCCTAAGACACTCAACAAGTCTTTGTTTCTTTATGTTGTCAGAACACTGCCACTCTTCAAGAATGTGAGTGGTCTGTTCAGCCCATGCTTCATACTCATCCTCACCACTGGGTGTGGGTGTCACCCCAGAAAACGTACGCAGTTTCCTATAACCTGGGACTTCAGTAGGTGTAGCCACATTACACTTTTGCACCAAAGAGTTAATAGCACCAACAAGCTCAGTGCTCAGGCTAAGTGAAGGAGAAACCATACTCTGAACATCAGCTAAAGATTTACCCTCTTTCTCTAGGAAAGAAAACAGTTTAGTATGGAACTCACCCTCTCTATTTTGTTCAGGTGCTTGAGTTGTGACATTAACAACCTGGGTATACCAAGTACCTACATCAGATCCCCCAATTTCAGCAGGAAGAGATATCTCAGAAACCTTCCTAGCAGTTTCAATCAAAACGAAATGATGCCGCTTAGTCGGATCAGCATGACGGCCACGCACTTTGCATTTACCCATACCTTGAACTGTATCAAGCACATTGTACACTATCATGTCTTCACAGTCCAAAGGTACATTGCTCAAAATGAGGGCGTTCTCAAGCTGAACATTTTTCTCACTACACCATGCAATTACCTTATTTACATCCATATTGCTCATCTGTGTATTTAGGTAGTATGTAAAATTACAGATTTATGTAGATGTAAATAAATAATAGCTGCACAACCTTAAATGTCTTACTCACTTAGTCAACAAAAGAAAATTGCATACCTCAAAAAAAACAGTACCTTTACAGATTTTGCCTTTCAAATAAAATACAGAGAAAGAAGGAAAAAACAGTTATCTGAATCCCGGACGAGCCCCCACAAATGTAGCCCTCTCACCGATTAACTGGCTCAAATTATGTCTAGGGAAACTTACAATTTAACTTAACACGTGAGAGGCACATCTAAATTTACTTAAGGCATAATGTTTAATACCAAAGTAACCCAAAAATAACTAATATAATTCACCCCGGGCTTCAGATTATAGTTTTCTTGTAAATGTTCACTTCTCTTACTCAGAAAATACTTAACTATAAGAAAAAAATAGTAAAGGCATTAGTACAACACTTTAAAATAAATCTCAAATTATATTACATACCCCCTTTAACTTTGTCTCTCTCTCTTTACATAAGAAACACAGGAGATGTTATGCTGTATAAACCATTAACAAAACATTTATTAACTGATTCAAGTTACTCTTGTTTTCTTTTCATTTGATTCATTTCAAATAGATTCAGATCACATGAATCAACTTTAGATCAGAAGTTAACTCACACTTCAAAGTGCACATGTACATCACAGGCAATTACTCAATATGAAACACTCAAACAAATGTAAACAAAACAAAACAAAACCAAATAACCCCACAAAAGAAATATTACCCAGCTGGGATTTAAGTCTTTCGTTGGCGCGCTACGTTGGAGCTCATGTGAATGTGTGCAAGTTTACTCACGAAATCCAATGAAACAGGGAAAGTGAAGAACAAAGTCATGAAGACACAATTATCAGATCAGCCGATCCGTTTTTCAGTAGCATCCATCCACGAACAGCGGTGTGTGAATCCATCCGATGATGTAAACAAACCAGCGTTGCAACATAGGCCACGACACAGCATCGGTCTCTCTGGAAGAATCGCGAAGCCTTTACTCTCTTCGTTTGTACTCACTGCAGATGACTATTGGCGTTGACTGTGTCAACGGTGTTTGTGAGCTCAATAAACACTATAATAGTTCATCTTCTGTAACGTTGCAAACTATAGAGTCACGTAAAGCTCACGTAGTATTGAGATTAAAAGAACTGCGTCATTTCTTGGTCCTTCACATGAACACGTGCACGTTGAACACGATCACGCACACTATTCTCATAAAGTTAATTCAAAAGTTTTGTCTTAACAGTCTCTTATCTGTACAGTGTCCTTACACAGTTTGCAAACTCAATTTCAGTTTTTTTACGTATTATTTTTACCCGGACAGTGCGATTCGCGCACGCTCATCCAGCTCCTCGTGTCGTTCTCTCGTGCACACTCACTTCCTACGTGCTGACGCACTCTGACCTTCAGAGGTCAGTGAAAAACCCACCTCATTGGTTAAACAACAGCGCTTTTTTATAACAGATTTTTTTTAGATATATCTCTTCTGTTTCTAATTTACACATTTTAAACTTTCTTTAACATAACAAACAGAATGTATTTTACTATTTATGAACTTATATATATTTTACAAGATTATAAAATCCAGAACATGAATTTAAATTCTTATCTCTCATTTAACATTTTTAAAGCTTCAATTTAGGAAACTCTATAATGTAAAAAAAAATATAACAAAATAATTAGTAGACCCAAATTTAGCAGGGCTCTACATGTTATTTAAAGAGCGCATTAGTAATATGCACCTATAAACGGGAGGACAACGCGGGTTTGCTTATCACATAGTACATAAATGCGCAGCAGCACAAAAATGCTTTTAAATATGAAAGATTAAAGGATTGAATGTAAAAGATTAGTATTGAGTCTCTTGGACATAAATGAGGACTAATTATGAGACGTTAGAAGGCGTAAAAAGCTGTTTCACCTGTAGCCTGGTAAGTAAATAAATGCTTTGCTTTAAACAAATGCATCTGTTTTTAAATTTTTTTAATGCTACCTCACGGATTTATTGTATATGATGACTCACCTGCGGATATGGTGAGATGAGAAACATTTTTAAGTAATGCTAAAAAAAGTCTTTGCTAAAAAAAAACGCTGTCCAAAGTGCTGAAACGTGCAGAGAGCCGTTTTTATAAATTCTTTATCTCCTGTTTGTTACAAATAAAGTATTTTTAGCGTACAAACCTTTTCTTACATACTTGTAAATTATTTTTTGATGATATTGGATAGCCATAAATTTAAAGCAATTACAAGCCTGCTTTTTTACTTCCATGACTAAAAGAAAACAGGTTTTAAAGGTTTTAATAAAAAATAACAATTTCAATACAAGTGAAAAACAGCACAATTATTTAACATTAATCTTAAACTGGGGATCCTCTTCCTCCGCTTAGTTTTTCAGTTTACAAAGTCTGTCATCTAAATAGGGATTAGACATAGCGCCAGCGCAAATTGCTTTTAAAGGGGATGAGAGCTGTGACTCTCATTGGTTTACTGCACGTTACACCCAAAATACTCCCATTACAATAGGACCAACCCTTCTCGACCATGCGCTCGGCGCACAAATCATTTTTCCTGTCGTTAAGTTAGCAAAAGTGAATTCGGACACGCCAATTTAGATGTTGCGCTGTGAGCTTTAGACAATGCACCTAGATTGTTAAAATAGGGCCCTAAGACTTAGCTAAATCTTATACTGTTCTCAGTTGTCTAATGCATGGTGTCCAGATCAGATTTGCAGGAAATGTTGTCTTACCAAAGGATTACCAAAGACGATTAACATAGCTTTTCTAATTATGCTCAAGGATTATTTTTTTTCCACTAACGTCTGTTTAACCAGTCAGTCAATAACCACAAACACCAGCAGAGTTTATATACAGTACTTTTATAGTAATTCACATTGTACCCTGAGACAGTACAGCAGGCATTCCCTTAACTGTGCCCCCAAGGGTATTTTGGGTAAATTATAAGGTTCTCAAATCTTGCTCACTTTGCACATTTGAGTTTTAACAATACATTTGAGAACCAATAAACGCCTTCTCCTCTACCCTTTTTTGTCATTTTTGAGCATTTGTTTTAGTTGTAGACACTGGTGGTGACTAAAAACACAACTACTGGTTACCATAAAAGAGCGCTGAGTCATTTATTTAAAACTTGTAAGAAAAGGATCAGGAACCACAGAATCTCCCCGTGATGCGTCGGACTGAGGTCAGTGCTTTTGCATGTTGCACATGTAAACAAACAGCCCACGTACCGATAATAGACGTTGATGGCTGAGATTGAAAGGGTAGGTGTGTGTCGCATGCACGTATCCCTGGGTAGGTGTACGAGTAGCTCTGCTCAATCAGTCCTGATTAACAGATGGTTAATGTGTGAACTGGGAGGCAGTGAAGGGCTAATGCCTCCTCCATCATGAATGACTGATGAGTTTATTAAAATGTCTCACAGCAAGCAAGGGCATATCCAGACTGCAGTGGAAGAGAACCTAAAGCCCACGTGGTGGCTGTAAAATGCATCGCTTCTTCGGGTTCAAATGTCAAGCATTACAATGGAGGTGCGGTACCAATTTCGGTTTAATGTTGCGCAGCTTTGTGCCAAAGGCTATTCGTTATCGGCACAGATTAAAGACTATCATATAGATTACTGCTTGGTTTACAAATCCCAATGCAAATGCTATGTTTGTATACAAGATTAACAACTTGGCAGTGCTCTAGTCAGGTAATAATGTAGTTGTCGGTAGTTCTCTGTGGTGTGCTGCTAGCTTGTGTTTAATCCACACCTTATGGTGCATCCTCTGTAATCTAGTTTTAGTGGAAGCAAGCAAGCATCAGTTTTACTCAATATTACATCCATATTACATCAATATGGCTCAGAGTCAGAAATCTCTAATGCAAAGAGTTTATCTTACAAACATAAATGATACTTCAGGTCATTTTGGCTTGTTGAGGAGAGATGTTTTCTTGCATTTCTGGGATCGAATTTTGGATTTACACCTGCTGGACAACGCACAAGCAAGTAAAAATCAATGGGTCTCATTCACCAAGCATGCATACGCACAGATTTGTGCATGAAATGTGAAATGTTTTAACAAACAAATCATGATTTAACAAATGTTTCCTACAAAATTTCTTGTAAGTTTAAAAGAAAATGTCTGAACAAATAATTCCACAAGTACAAAATAATCACGTTTGCTATAATCAAATACTAGACTAATTATAATGTATATAATAATGTTGATTATTGTGTTTTATATTGTAATATTTTTTATATATTCTATATTATTATTATATACAGACAGTTTCCCGCAGAAAATTTGTTCGTTAAGGTGGTAGGGTTGGGAAGGGGGCGTAGCAATCAAAGTGGCAGGGCGTACGCGTCATGATGAAAATTAAAATATTTTTGTTAAAAACACTCAAATAAAACTTAATTTTGAAGAAAACTATGACATAAAATGAACACATACTAGATTATTAATGAATTAAACGTTTTTAACAGATACCTCTAACGGGAATAGCTGCGTGATGAGGTGAAACTAAAAGGGTTAATAAACACAAACTGAAGCAGATTTGTAGAACGTCTGGTGAATGATGATAGATAGTACGAACATTGTAAAAACTGATTATTTCCCACAATTAATTACATTATCTTAAAGGAGTGTAACTACTGTAGCATGTAAATAATGCAGATCAATAAAGTGAGCAAGAGTGCTCAACAATTATATTGAATCAAAAACTTGGTTTTAAAAATGTCAAGCATGAAAATGTAAAAATTGCTTAAATTTACTTTTTTTCCCACCAGACATTGAAAAACAAAGTCTGGAGTAAATGGGAACATTAATTTAAAAACTTTGACTTATCATTTAACACTTTTTGTAACATAATTTAAAAAATGAGTCCTAAAAAATCTCATTACCGCAACAGTCAGAAAACATCAACACTGACATATTTTCAAAATGACATGACAAACCTTGAAAGAACATAATTTGGAGATTCTGCACATGCATTTTAAATCAAAGTATTATGCTTCTATTAATTAAATTAACATTTAATAAGCATCTGTTGCGGTAATGATAATCAAAATGTCGTGTAAGCATTCTGACAAGACAATATTTCAAATTAACTGTAAAAAAATGATCTTACCTGGTAGCCATCTTGAAGTAACTGGTCCATGTGCTTGGTCACTCAAAATCAAACTTTATTAAAATTCTGTATGTGTGCTTAAACTGTTCTCAAAAAGTGTTGCGGAGGATGAGAATATCAGGCATGGACACATCATTTTCCTGATTTTTCTTCATTATTATTATACATGAATATTCAGTAAATATTTTTTCTGTCATCTAAAGTAGTCTAGCAAAACATCCATTTATTTTTTTTCTTAATATTTTTGTGTTAATTTGATTAAATTACAACATAACGCATGTTCAAACACATTGCGGTAATGAGAATTTCAGCAGAAAATGAGATAAAATTTCAAATTATAAATTCTTATGTTGAAATCACACATTGTGCAAGGTAGAACACAGTATTGTGTTAATTCTGATGCTTTTTAATGTTACTATATTACACATTTTAAAGCTAAAATCATTAGTGCCGTGGTGTTTCAATGGTTTCGTGAGAATCACCCAGGCACGTGCAACCTAGCTAGCAGGTTGCTCAAACAACAAAATCACCAACTAACTTACTTTAAATTTGCAAGAACTATCGACAAATACAATAACAGGCTTAAATAAGTCCACTTACAGTTCTCACGGACACACGTTTAATCAACTGGCTATCCTCCAGACAGTGACGGACTACGTCTTTCTCTCAATTCGGCTGTGTGCCCGCTCGCGGTGTGAAGCATGTCCACGCTATTCTCCGAGATGCACTTGACGGCCTTTTGTGCAGCATTTAAAAAAAAAATTTGGACGACCTAGTTAAGGCGGTAGGGTTTCCCAGCTTAGGCGAGCCGCCCGAACTGCAAAGTGCTGCGGGAAACCCTGGTATATTATATATTATTATATAAGCTATATTATGTTGTCTACAGAAACATAAAGAAGATGCACGCACTGACAAATCTTCAAGCTTTGCTTCCTCACTTCTTAAATTCTCTATGAAAGCATCTGCTTAAAGGTGCAGTGTGTAAATTTTAGCGGCATCTAGTGGTGAGGTTGCAAATTGCAACCAACGCCATTGTCTACTGCTCACCCCTCGCTTTTGAAACACATAGAGAAGCTACGGTAGCTGCCACCAGACAAACATGTCATCGTTGAAAACCACTTAGTAAAAAAGTTTGTCCGTTAAGGGCTTCTGTAGAAAAATGGCGGAACAAAATGGCGACTTCCATGTAAGGGGACCCCCCGTGTATGTAGATAAAAAGGTCTTGTTCTAAGGTAATAAACACATAACAGTTCATTATGAAAGGTCTTTATGCACCCCTGATAATATAGTTTTGTATATTATTTTGCATTTCTGTCAAGAGATCCTTCTAAAAATTACACACTGCACCTTTAATGACAAATGTAAACATAATGTAATGTAATGAGAAGTTTATTCGTCAATTACTTGATCTTTTTTATGCCGATGCGCGTCTCTGGTAAAGTCATATTAAGTCTTTGTTATTGCATGTCATATAATTATTTTTACCATTACTTAGGTGGATACACAGCAAACCTGGCTTTCTCCACTGACCGAAAAACCTCGCAAATCGAAAAATTGCCAACCTCGTGCATGCGGCCATTCATGTACTGTATAACATTTCAAATTCACTAACGTAAGAAAAAGTATAAGAACAAAATCAGGGGCCTCATTTATAAAGCGTGCGTACGCACAAAACGTGGCTGAAAACGTGCGTACACCAGTTCTAACGCAAAGGTTGTGATCTATAAAAAACAAACTTGATGGGAGAATGGGCTTGCAGGGGGGGATCTGAGGATGATTCATGTACGCACACTTGCAGGTGATCTGTGATTTATAAAGGAAACATTGCTTTGTTTTATAAGTCTTCATATTTTTTGCCGTATGCCATTTTTTGCGTAGACTTTTAGTAAGGATCCTACGCATAGTTTTATAAATGAGGCCCCAGGTGCGTATGCAGGTGTTGTGAATTAGGTTGTACGTTTTCGTGAGAAGTTCAAATGTGCGTATAAATACGAAAAACATACGCAATTTTAAGTGAATGAGACCCAATGACATTTTAAGCAACCCAGGCTCACTTCTTATACACAGTATAAAAACGAATACAGGTTTAGAACAACATGATGGTGAGGAAATAATGACAGAATTTTAATTTTTGCGTGAACTATCCCTTTAAATTTGGTGGTATTACAAAAGGCCAAAAAACATCCCATAGGCCCACACTGAAGGATGGAACAGAAGCACATTTAGAAACCAGAATATCATAGTGTGAGGGTTTTATCTTGTGTTTTGTTTGTTTTTGTGTTTAGGTTTTTTATTTTGATATGTTCTGTTTCAGGTCTTGTATTTTGAAATCATGCCATGTAACACTTCACATTCCACTTCCTGTTTGTCACTATATAACCGGTTCAACTTCAACATCTCACTGCGAAGTATTGCCAGAGTAACAATGGTCATTTGGCCAAGTGTTTCATTGTCATTGTTGTCTTGTTTCATGGTTCTATTTTCATGTTCATGGTTTTGACCCCTGCCTAGATTTTTGGATTACGTTTGTGTATTACCCTTTTGGATTAGTTTGCCTGCCCTTTTGGGGTTCTTTGCATATGGATTCGTCTCTCTCTCGCTTTGAGTAAGCAGCGCCCTTCGTTACATATAGATTTGGGGTTAAGTTTTTTAGCCCGTAAGATTTCCATCGGCAACATGTAAAATTCAAACTTGGACATATTTTTTTAAAACAGTGATGTGGGACAATGTGAATATTCAGTAAGTCTGAATTAGCACAAAGGGTAATGCATACGCCCTGGCGTGCCAACTAATAATGCAGACTGTCAAAATGTTGAGTTTGCATTTCGAACCGTTCTGCCTCTTTCCTCAGATGAATCTCATTATTCCTGCAGCGCCCCAGATCAATTTTTAATTATGAACGTTGCTGTGCCCCCTCCCTCTACCGTAGTGAGACTGCACGCTTTAATTCAAATGACAAGCTACAGCCCAGCAGATAAAACAGTGCTTTGGCATTAGTAGAGATCTTAATGATAGATGACAACAGGTAGCTTAAAATAAAAGATGCAAAACAAAAGAACGTAGACTATTTATGAGAAAACAAGACTCGTTGCCTCAAATCATTTTGTTTTCTTGAATACTCTGCGGTCTAGCAATTTACTGTGAATGTTTCCTCTGCTTGTAAAATGTTCAAACAAAATAGCTTTATAAACTTGCCTGTTTCTTTTGTTGCATCACCCATCTATTGAAGACTACAGGAAAAGCTTTTGTTTTCAGTCTTTCATGTCTATTTCCATCCTCCTAACCACAGTTGATGAAGCATAAAATTAATTTTCCTTGTGGGGTGTTATTAGCATAGATTAGTTAGTTGCGACACTGGGGATTTCTATTTAGATTTTGGGTATTTTGTGTTATGAGATTATGTATTTTGAACTAAATCACTTTGGTGTGGCTGTTGATGAAGTGCACACCGTTGTAGTATGATGAGTAATGTTGTTTATTTAGATGCTATTCGTAGTGTTGTAGTTCTCGAGACCTGTCTCGGTCTTGAGACCGGTCTCAAGACCACTTTTTAAAGGTCTTGGTCTCATCTTGGAATCGACCGCATTTTTACTAGGTCTCATCTCAGTCTCAGACAAAGAGGACTTGGAATTTTATTTCAAGACCGGTCAAAACCACAACTGATGGCACATCAGGAATTGATATGAATGCTTAGAGTGGGTTTTAATGAAAAGGAAAAGTTTAAATGGCTTAAAACAGACGCAATAGCTGATTCGAATGAGTGATGTTCCACGGCGGCATCCATCTTTGTAATGTACATAATCTGCTTCACCGTCGCTGTGCTGTCGTCATCATGTAAAGCCCGCCCCAACGTTTCTGGTGTTGCAATTTCTCGGCATTAGAAATGGGCTTGTATGGCCTCTTTGCCAGACTACTTGCAGAGCAAATCTAAATTTGTCGGAAGTTGTCTGGGTTTTCCCAGGCTAAAACAAAGCTTATAAGTGGGATAAAATATTTAAACACAATTAAGGACTAGCAGAGGACTTACCTTTGTACAAACTGCAGCAAGCCCTTGATGAAGCTTTGCTGGATCCCTTCACAGATTGTGTTGTTTTTAGTGCAAATCATCCAACTTCCAAGTGTGATCTCATCACCAGCAAAACAATTACATTGTATGAATTATTCCTTACAATTTCAACCTAGACAATCTTTAGGAAAAATAATGTTATTACATTAAACAGTTAAGTAACCTTATAACTTTAGGCTAAGTTTACACGGAAACGATCTGAAGAGAAAATGCAAAAGTGGCGTTGTGTTATCACTTTTTATTCAGCGTTTATGCAAGCATTTTGGGGGGGAAATCTGTGTGCATATGGTGACACAAAAGTGTGTAATATTCGATGTATTATGCACTCCAGGCAGCTAGGTGGCAATGTAAAGCAATGACACACAACAACACAAAGTCAATAGGCCTGCATACAACCTTCTTCCTACAACTGCTAAAAAGGACTCTTTATTTATCAGAGCTGCTATCGCAACTTGAAGGTCCGACGTATGGAAATAATCCAACATTTTTGTTGTTATTTTCCTGAACTAGCGCATGCCTGTGACGTAAATGCATCCGCAATGAGAGTCAGCGTGAGCCTTTAGACGGGAACGCGACGGTAGAGCGTTTTTAAGATTTCCACTCTGGAGGGTGGTTTCACTTTCTTGCATTTTTAAGCCCCAAAATGCCGTCGCAGTGTAAACTGTAGGCACATATTTTTACGTTTTCACCCTCGATTTTTTTCGTATAAACAGGGCCTTAGTGCACATTTTAACAAACCCTAAAACAAATGGTAAAACACAGCCCAGTCAGGGGCGGATCTGCCACCCTAAGAAAAAGCATTGCCACCCCAGCACTGGTATTGCAATGTGTAAAATATAGATTTAATGAGGTTCCTCGACTGATTTACAGCAGCGATGCTCAATGTTATGAGACAGAAGGACCAAATACCTGTAAATAATGACAAAAAAGGCGTCTTTTTATTACAGCGTCTTTTTTATCACAAACACAAGACTTTATCTTTCTCTTTAACAAATCATTTTAATGAGCTTGCTTCTTCAGGCTTGTCAGAACTTTTAAATGAAGTCAGGTGACGTTGCATTTTGTGCTGTCCGTTGATTAAGTTGAGCATCCCTTCAGAAAAAAGATACTGAAGACTACTAAATTCTTGAATCCACGAGAACCATGCAAGGATGCTTACTTTAGTGTTGCCACCCCTCACAGTTCTCACGCCACCCCCTTGCCACCTCATAAATAATTTTCTAGTTCCACCCCTGAGCCCAGTCCTTCACACAGATTTTATAACACATCAATAAATGATAACAAATCAGTCAAAAATAGCTAATGCAGCTAATTGTTGCTAGTTTCTTTAACAGCCACTCCCTTAGATACAAAAATAGAATACTCTTTGTTATAAGTAATGTTAATTAATGTTAATATTTAACCAAGGCATTCATATGTTAGCACTTACCTTGATAAATAATGAGGAGGAAAGTCACATGCATCAATACGCACGCCGTCCACTTTGGTGTTAGCATGGTCAATCTCGAGGCAAATATCGTCTTCTTGAATAAGGAATGCTCCTTATTCTCCTTTCTCACATACTAAAATATTCAATATATGTTATATTAAATCTATTTGCCCATTCATTGACTGTTGTGGCGTGATTTTTGATCAGTTATGAGCAGACTAAGGGGGTCACATGTCTCACTAGAACAAAAATACTGCGATATCCTGTAAAACTGAACAGTAACTTGCTGTTATTTTTTGCTCGTCAAATTCATTGCCATTTACAGTATTTAACTGTTTTTATGAAGAAAATTACTGTTTAAACATTGTTTTTTACAGAAATATGGTCAGGCAGAAACCAAACCAGTATCATGTATTAGCTACACTCTCATTTTAAATAAAGGCACAAGTTATCACTGGGAAGGTTTCTTTTCAAAAAGTACCTCAAAGGTACAAAATGATACACTGTAAAAAAAATCTGTAGAAATTACAATGTTATTGCAGCTGGGTTGCCGGTAAATTACCGTAGATTTAAATTTATGTTACTTACTGGCAAGAGTTTGTTCAAAGTTAAATAAATTTTAAATATTAACAAGTCTTTATCTTTACAGAATAAAACTATACAATAACAGCCTCATGCAAAGCATTCTGGGAACCAGAAATCATCATCAACCTTTTTCTGTTTTTTACTTCAGATTTTGTTTCCAAGAATGTTTTGCTTGATGCTGTTTTCCTGGTTTTGTTCTGTAGGGACGAAGACTTGTGGATGTTTGATGTTCATTTAACTTTGAAAAAAATGTTGCCAGTGATGGCATAGATTTGAATCTACGGTAAGTTGCCGGCAACCAGCTGCAAATTTCTACAGAATTTTTTTATATTAGAACCCTTTTAAAAGGTACCGTACATTTTTTTTCTGAGAATGTACCAGCTACCAGTTTAAAATGTATTTTCCAATAGCCTGGTCCATTTCAAAATCACTATTTGCAATAAAACTCGGCTTCACTGAGGTTTTGATACCAATGCGTTCAATTCCATACTGTAGCTCAGTGATCAAAAGAACGCTGTGCAGGCCAAAATGTATTGTTGTAATGTAAGTACAGCCATTCCCTTAAGCTGCACAGCGAGCCCTTTAGCTTGCGTGTGTGACTGGGGTTTCACTTTAATGCAATAAAAGCATTTTCTAAGCCAGACCATCCCTTTCTAGAGCTACTTAAAGACCTTGCGCTTACAGTGAAACCAGGCAGATTTGAAGAAGTGACTAGCATCACCTTATTTTTCTGCGTTTATCAAATCAATCGATCCGTAGGAGAGATTTATGAGGCTGTACTCTCTGTTCAAGAAGCCTTTTGCTTTTTCTCTCTGTCTCTCTCTCTCTCTTTCTGTATCACATTTTTCCTCAGGATTTTATTTATTGCACGGTTTTGAGCAGCAGTCTGTCTTTGCTTTAGTAAAGGCGGCAATGTTTTAAAGAGGAGAAGCGGTTACTGACAATCTTTTGACGACATTGAGATTTAAATGTTCAAGGTGACTCAAAATCCTCTTTTGTTTCAGAATTGATGGATTATCAAAGCGGACGGTTTGTTAAACATTCGATCTTGACCCAAATCCAAATGGTCTTTTATTTTTGCCATCCAATGCAAAATTATAGCGATTGCTGTGGTTGGAAATAATTATATACGAAAACGTGAAATGTTGTCCACCGCCAACCTAAGGGCTCTTCAAGGTCTCCGAGTCGAGAAGCCATTTTGATGCTCAATGTCAGACGCCAGCTTTGCTACAAAACCTCGATCTATCCATAACACTATGACAGAAAGCTGTTATAGATGCTGTTGTGAAGCACGATTCAACACTTCTCTTCTCTGGACTGTTACAGGGAAACTGTTTTATCCTCTGGCCGGCTGGAAAGGAGATAGCATTCAGAAATGCAGCAAGCACTCAGCAGGACTGTTTAAGCATGTTCCGGTTTAATTGTAGGGATTCTTCCCTGTGCTGCCTGATCGCCCACAGCGTTAACACAAAAAGATGATACACAGCGGTGTGACTGCCGCTGTTCTCATAGCACTCTGCCCCCCCCCCTCCCATCTTCAGTGTTTCTTCCAATTATATCCAGCTCAATTTTCAAGACCAGGGAAAAGACCAAACCCATTAGATTTGGGTTGAGAGAGGGAGATTCCTGTAAATACTGTATGCACCTATAGTGTTCAATTAAAGTGGAAAGGTGAGATGATTAATGAAACAAAACGAACAAAGCTCTGGTTGGTAAGCCCACCATTGTGGTTTTTGTGCATAGAAACGAGAACATATCTGAAGATAAATTGGAAATATTGAAAGACACTTACAGTATAAGGAATATGTCTATGTAGTATTTACTGTTGCTTTAGAAACACATTTTGGTTACAAAAAATATGAAATGGTTTGGCCACGCTTTGTCTCCCATTCATCTCAATGGCAGTTGCTTGGTTGTGGCTAGAAGGGAAACAGCTACAGCCAAAATCTTGTGAAATCTCGCTGGATGAGGATTGTTTTCATCCTAATCCTACCCCCAAACCTAACCCTAAATGATGTTTTATTAACAAAGTTCGGGAGAAACACAACAAATAAAATACCTAAGTGACTCCAGCTGTCTTCAATCAGTATTCAGTAGCACCAGCCACTTACAATCGGTAATCAACAATACACCCAATCAGCTCGAAAGCAAGCCATATATAAATCACAGTTGAACTCACAGAAAATCCTTCGCATCTTTCAGAATCCCTCCTCCACCATGTCTTCTCTCATTCACCAAGTTATTTCCCGGGGTGGGGTGGGGGGCTCTGTGTTTCAGGCTCATTCCCTGCTCAGAGCCCTCTCCCCGGACAGCACGCCAAATACGTTTACAAATTTAATCCATCCAACTTATTTGTAAGTGTGAACTCGTGAAACCCAACATCTCGCAAGATTTGGCCGTAGCTGTATCCGCTCTACCTAGAACCCAGTTGCTTGACTGGCAACCATGTACATGCACAGCTGAAAATATCATGTGACTGATCACTTTGCATTAGAAATACATGCATAAAGTGAACAAACATACTGTTAAATACAAATATTCAGAGAAACTGGTCATTGTATACGCAACAGCCGCTAAACACCACTTTTGACAAAAATCATATATTAATATTAACCAAATACTCTCTGCCATTCAGAAATAGCGGTTTAATATGGGAATCCATGAAATGCCACATAAATATTTCAGCAAAGTCCTTAAAGCACACAAAAGATGGATGTGAAATGACAGTGGATCACATTTAAACTTGGGTCAGTTGTGGCAGCCACATGCATCACAGCGCCCCCTTAATTTTTACATCTTGATTTGTGATTTGCAATGTTTCTAATTGCATCTTTAGTGATTTTGCAACTGTTTACAATGTCTTGTACGAAGAAGTGGAGCTTGTATGCACTTAGAGGGTTTTGCTGCAAAAGACAACTTTTTTAAATACAAATTAAGCGACTAAAGTGATATTTGTAAAAATAAGGCATTTCAGTTATTGACTAATAACCATTACACTGCAATTAAAGTAAATTTAATGAACCTTAACATAAGAACCTGATTAAAAATAATGCTAATTTACAAGAAAACATGTCAGACGCACCTAGAGGGTTTTTCATTAGTACAAAATAATAAAGATGTTTTAACAGTTGTCTTTAGGAAGTGTCCTTATAATTTAACAGACTGTAAATTGACTCAAAATTAAAAATTTGAAGTACCATGAGGCAAAGAAAATAATGATCCAATTTTCATTTTTGGTTGAACTGCTCCTTCAAACACAAATGAGTTCAGGTCAGAGACATTGTCCTTCCAGACTAATATAACACAATTCACCTGTATCTCATTTTCTCTGCCCACTCCTTGATGCCATCCTGAGTCTGTCGACTCCCGTTCAGCCAAGCTTTATTAGGCCCAGTTCACTTTACACTGCATTAGCTCAGGGATGGCATTAACTCACACCAGCACAGACGGCACCCAGAGGGACGGACAGAATCGACATTCCTCAAAGGACAGCAACAACACATCCCATCTCCTCCTGTCTGACACAAATTCTCACGTCATGTAAAGATATTCTTTCTGACTGAACGTAATCGTACACAAATCAGGCATCTTCTCATGTATAGGCTGGTGTTACGCCTTCATTTCCAGTGATTATTGGACTGAGGGAAATGCTTTGAGCGACTGTCAGATTGATGTCACACAAGCCAGTGTTTGCCTGCAGGAAACAAGCACTCATAGGGATCATTATTATTCTTGTTGCTAAAAAAGGAATATGTGAGCTGAGGTGAGCTAGTGTGGTGCAACATATGCATCACATTGGTTACAATGCAAACAAAGCAATTATTTGGGTTGACTTTTAAGGCTACCAGAAAACAAAATATTGAACTTCTAAAGGACTATTATATCCATTTATTTCTACAGGAAGTTACTGTACTGAGTGGACCTGTGGTGCCGCCGCTTTTAATGGCCAGAAATGCAGTTTATAGTTAGACAAAAAACTCAGTTCAGCCATTGAAGATAACAATCTATGAATAAAATCCATAAGAGGTTCAACAACATTGCAATGATGAAAAATCGAACAATATAATCATACCAACAACAATCCGATGATGAAAAATGTAACAATAAAATCATACCACAAGTTTATTGTCACATTGAAACTCTGCAAATAAGTGCAATATGAACAAAGACAAAAAAAAAACATTTTAAAATGTGATTATAATACATACTGCACAGCAAAATCCCCAGTGTTAAATTATAACTGCTCTCTGTGGCCACATTACAGGTGTGCACACCAAAGCTTTTAAATGTGACTGAAAAGTGGACACAGACTACCAGCTTTTTTCAGCTGACTGCCAGCTTTTTCAACTGACCGCTTTGATTGCTGTGATACTTCTGCTTTGTTTATCAGTCATTGAACGATGCGTCGGTTGGTTGTTGTGATCTTTATCACGCCCCTTCTCCACTGTGATTGGACGGCCGAGTGATTGACAAGCCTCCGGCATAAAGCTTTGGTGTACACGCCCCTTTAAAATGCAATCTGTTACTTTGTTCTCTCTTTTACCATCTCAAACATCTTGTTTCATTTACAGTTACCAGTATGGTGATCAGTGTTTGTTTGTTTTTTTTACTCGACTTTTAGTTTGTTATTTTTTTCTGGCTGTTTAAAACATGTTTGTTATGGCAAATAAAAGACTTCAGTGTTACTTTTTAACACTCTGTAGTGCGGACACATATAGATACTGAGCAGTGTTACGCAGCTTTCACACCACACATGTGAGCAGCATATAAGCGGCATGTGTTGACTTTGATTCATTTAGAGTTACCATTATGGTGATCGGTGTTTGTTTAGTTGGAATATTGACTCTTAGCTTGTTACTTTTTTGGCTATTATAACTGGGCGTAAATTAAACATGTTTGTAATGGCAAAGAAAAGGCAGAAGTGCAATTCTACTTCAAAACGAGATGGTGATAGAGAGGATAAAGTTACAGATTCCAGAACTGCTTTGGTGTTACTTTTTAACACTCTGTAGTGTGGACACATATAGACATTGAGCAGTGTTACGCAGCTTTCACACCACACATGTGAGCAGCATATAAGCGCCACATGTTGACTTTGATTCATTTAGAGTTGCCATTATGGTGATCAGTGTTTGTTTTTGACTCTTTACTTTTAGTTTGTTCTTTTTTCTGGCTGTTTAAAACATGCTTGTTGTGGCAAATAAAAGACAGCAGTGCAATTCTATTTCAAACAGAGATGTTAATAATGGAGGGGAAAGTTACAGATTGCATTGTTTTAGTGTTACTTTTTAACACTCTGTAGTGTGGACACATATAGACACTGAGCAGTGTTGCGCAGCTTTCACACCACACATGTGAGCAGCATATAAGCGGCACGTGTTTACTTTGATTCATTTCATGACTCTTGGCATGTTACTTTTTTGGCTATTATAACTGGCCGTGTTTAAAACATGTTTGTAATGGCAAAGAAAAGGCAGAAGTGCAATTCTACTTTAAACAGAGATGGTGATAGACAGAATAAAGTTGCAGATTGCAGAACTGCTTTGGTATTACTTTTTAACACTCTTTAGTGTGGACACATAAAGATACCGGGCAGTGTTATGCCAGTGTCACAACACACGCGTGAGTAGTGTGTAAGCGGCACATGTTTTTTCGGTGCCCATGTTAACAAGTTAGAGCATGTACACCGCGCACATCAGCAGTGTGTGCTCGCATAGCAGTAGTGTCGCTAAAGCAGCAGTGCTGCAACCGTTTCGGCATTGGCTCGATTTATGCTACACTGCTCATGCTCAATTAAAGTGACAGTGCATTGTTTATGGTTTAAATGCTCATGGATTAATGTGAAAAGTTAAATTTTACCATAAAATCATGAATGTAATGCCAAGTATGTTTTAAACAGTCACCATGACTTTGAGCAATTTCAAAGAAAGCTATAAAAATATTTAAAAACGCTATTGCCAGAAGACTGCATTGTCATTCACTTTCTGCTCAGCACTTCCTCATCATTCTTAATAACCGAGAAACCAAATTGTTACTATAAATCTGAATCTTACTGTTGGAGTGGAACACGATTGCATTATGCTGTCAATCACTTTGTGTGAACACTGATCTTTTATCGTAATCTTCAGAAAAACAGATTTGATAATGTGCCATGGGCTTTTTTATGTCTATAATTGCGTACTGTGTAAATATATCCGTCATTACACGAACCAGACAGCACGAAAACAATGTCGATAAACAAATCACAGTTACACTGACAGTCAAAAAGCGTCTTGAAGAGGTTTTGCTCATAAATGTATGTTAAATAAAATAATGAGAACAGCACAGTATGCGCTGAAAAGGCAGCCAGTGTGAAAGTACAATGGCCACACCTATGGGCTGCTCACGCATGCTATATGAAACCAGGGTTAATTTAACACTGATGACTTTGCTGGGTATCAACATCATTAAAATGACCCTGTCTGTGAAAATCCAGCTAAAGTATTTTTGTGATTTACTGTTGTCTACATATTATCATGCTACATAATGTAAACAACGTTCTGTGAAAATGTATCCTTGATATCTTCAATACTGACCGGGTAAAATCAGGTCAAAGATTAAAATCAATTAAAATCAAACCTTCTTATCTCAACATTATATCATGAGACTTTAGCCTGGATTTCACAGATAGGGAATAGTCTACCTTTCATTTTGTAATGGTTTTATGAACATGAATACATCAAGGCTAAAAAAGACCATCTATATGCATACAATACACGGCTAATGTTAAGCATACTAAAAGAGCACAGTATAGTAGACTAAAAAGCAGGCAAACGGTAAAATCATGCTGTGTGGGTTGATATTCATATATAAATGCATGTTTCATTTGAAATAAATACAAACTGTAAACACTGTAATTGAAGAACACGCAATGTTATATATACCTGTAGGGACTGTTTGCCTAATTGTAAGGTTGAGTTCAGAGATTATAGAGAGTCTGTAATGAGCTCTTACATGACTGTAAATTAGTACTCTACAGTACACAATATATATTTGCTCATATTTATACATGGCTTATATTTCTTTGCACACACATGCTGCAAGATTCACCATGTGGTTTTTCAGATCTTCTACTAAAACCAATGCTATCCATTGGGTTGCACCTTGGGACGAGATTGCGAATTAGCAGCGGCGTCCATTTACAGTCGGGAGTGTCCGGGCAAAGTGGAAATGTATTGGATCAATTATTAACAACCATTTACATTTCCACCCGCAGCCTTGATTTTTTTATAAAGCAAATGGTTGCAGCCCAAAGGTTGTGGGTCTGATTGGCTTGCACCCAAAGTTAGCATCAAACCGCATCATAAGAAGATCCTTATGGCTTACAGTTTTGATAGTCCTGCATCTATTGCGAAGAATATGTGTGCTAGGTAAAGACCACTGATGTGAGCTTGTGAATAAGTGGCATAATAATATTTTTGGGCTCCTTTCAGTACCTGGTCACGTCTGTTGTTTTAATACAGTAACATGGAGAAGATCATCATTGGGGATTTGAAGAAAGAGGTTGTGTTTACCGCCCACCAGCAAACCTCTGCAAAGATCTTTAGAAACGTACCGCACATCAATAATGGAAGCTCTGAAGCAGGGCACAAGGTAGATACAGACACCCAGAGGCTTGCCGCTGTGAACTGAACATTTGGGACAAAGTGCTCAGGTTTCACCCGATCAAGCGTTTGTAATGAGGCAGTTGTTATGCAGAGACATAAAATTAATAGGACGAGATTCAAATGAGGAAGGAGCCAGTGATAATGAGGTATTATGAAAGAGCATAAGGCCTAGAGATTTCACTGCCTGCTGACTCTGTCTTACTGTGGGTTCACACCAGATGCGAGTTTAACGATTTGCGTGAGTAGATTACATACAAAGTCGATGCAAAGACGCGATCAGATTCGTCCTCTCGTGGGGCGATGCGGATGACGCGATATGGGTAATGTGTTTGCCGCGTAAACACGCAGGATTTGCCCCAAGCGCATCTTCGACCAAGTTGAAAATATTCAACTCGAGCGAAAAATTTGCATGACACGAAGTTAAATCCCGCGAGTAATCGTAACGAGATGCCCCACATTTGGTTTGTATGTAGCATTACGTCTTCACATTCAAAAAAACATATTTGTACTTCGCCTCTTTCCAAGACGTTTACTAAAACATGTAAGCCTTGCAAAAGCATCATATGCAGACTGAAAAACAGATCTGTGTTATTTGGAAAAAGGATTTGGGAATTTACATGGAGAAGAACCTCAATTGCCTGAGGCTCACGCTGTCCTTAAGTCGCTTCTGGGAGTCAGGAATGGGACAAACCCTGTAAGTGCAGAAAACCTGTGTCTTTTATTTTGTATTTTGCCCTCTTCGATCCATCCCCCAACTGAGCAGGCCTGCCAGATGTGTGACAACCAAACTCTAACCCTTTCTGAATATCTCTGATAAAGCATAACTCCATGTGAGTTTCAGATTTAGGTTTGGTTTAACTTTTGTTTTCCTCCCACAACTTTTGCAAATTCAACTTTTACCATTTTTTTCTCTCTCTCATTTAAGGTCGACACTTGTGTTGTGTGATTCATCATTTTAGCTGATATCATCTAGGCTGTCTGAAATTTAAATTTACATTAACAAATAACCAAATAGCTGTTATTATTTTGGCTTCGGTCTAATATTCAGTCTTATTCGTCATTCTAAAAAAATAAAGGTGCTTAAAAGGTTTTTAAAAGTGATGCAATAGAAGAACCATCATAAAATTATATATCGGGGTATAATTTTGCATTGGTGACATTTAATAGGATATGACTCTGCATCCGGTCAATTATTCCTTACTTATATTACGCATTACCCTGTTCAGGCATTTTGAGCAACTAACAAGTAGTTATGCTAGTTTTAATAGTGTGTGACAGTGCATTAACGCTCATTTGCACATCAGTTTAAATCAGAGGTTTAATTAAATCCTTTGGCTGCGCTGTCACTTTTCAGAGTGCCCTTCACAATACACGCTTCCTAATTTGTCCCACCGAGCTCAGAGACTACATTACCCATACACCCTTGAGTTTTACAAGTTAAAAGCGCATGCATCGCTTTTCCTGCTGTCAGTGTGAACGCAACGTGGTCAGGAGAGGTGTGTGTTTGTGTGTGAAGCGCGCAACCATAGCTGCTCGGTTAAAATGAAAATGCAATGAACACTTAATATGCCTTCCTGGTTTTAGACTCTTGAGTAGTGAAAGAACAAAGTCAGAATCAGAGGACTCGCTGGCTGACATCCCACCAAGCCAGAATGATATCGCTGCAGGTCAGACGCAAGCTTTTCCAATAGGTACATGACAATCTCCGCTGTCGCGGTTGTCAGTTTGGTTCCCCTCGACACAACTTCGGATTTCCTCAGGCGATGTGCGGAGTAAAAACATTATTAAATTGTAATATACATTTAGTTTAATTGCTAAACTACAAGTGAACGAAATTTCAATGAATTTGAAGGATGCGCACAGGAGTTTTACCACCCGCAAAATTGAAAACAATGGGACAAAATAAAGTGATGACTTTCGAGTTTCAAATAGCCAGTATTTTGTTATTCTTGAACCCATAGACATGGTCTTGGTGTGATTTTAAAGTTTTTTTTCAAGCTCTTTCTATCTGAACAACTAGTTTTAGCATTTAACCATGTTGAAAATTCTACTTGCATACCTTTTGCACATCTTATTTATGTTCAGTAGCTATTTCTAGCTCAAGCCAATCCACAAACTTATAAAAGGATTTATTATGTTTATTAAGGTCATCTGTTGACTGCTGTATATAAAACCCCTTCAATATAGTTGTTGGTACCTTAGGGGATGAGTCAAGTCAGCAAAAAAAAAAAAAAAAAAAAAATCAATAGAGTACCGGCACCTCTGTTGGGCCACTCAAAGCACTGGGGTGACATTAGTTCCAAAAATCTTTAACAAATTGGTCCATGAAACTGAGCAGCGGTGACTTTTTCAATGTAAGAGCCAATCAGCTCAGATCTTAATGCAGAAAACTAAAATCAGCGATGTGCAGGGAAAGCAGTCTTGTTAACAAACAGGTCAGCTTCGCTGGAGACTACGGCCCTCCTTATTTTACAAATAAATAAGCTTAGTGGATGCTAACGTATGGTAAAATGACTCCCTACGTACAGAAAATCTGCAGTGTGTGCAGTGTTGTCAAGTTTTAGGTCACTACCTCTACCTTGGAACAGGTGCAGTTTGTGTTGCACCATCCAAAGGCACAGATGGGATTTTACGGGAGGCGTGAGGGTTTGCTGTAAGTGCATATGTCATATATTTATTTAATTTAGTCGCTAGAGGATGAGAAAGCAGTATTTTTTGCATACCCACTACTTTTGTGGCGCATATAGTACAAAGATTTAGTGATATGACTCAGTTTGATACCAGAACTGGGTACTTTCATGTAACAAATGGAAATTTCTGGAAACCCTTAAAGGAGACCTGAAATATCATGGACAAGGAAAATAGCTCATTTTAGCTGGTTGAGCAGTTGAGAGAGTATTCGCTTATATAAATCCATCACTGGCTTTTTACTTCAATCTAGAAATCTCATACACTGTAGGTTGCATTTTGTGAGTCATTTACTATATCTGTAAACATGAAAAGTGAGTTTCTTACTAGCTTCAAGAGGTTTTACTTTGCTTAAGGCTGATTTTATTGTAAATACTTCACCATACCAATATATTTACCTTATAATCATTACCAATAAACAAGATAAAGACTAATTTCCATTTATGTGGTACAGTTTAGTGATAGAAATGTACTTAGTTGTGCGATACATTATTGGTGTCTTAATGTGAACGTTTTTATTGTGCGACAGCTGTGCAAAGCCCTTCATTGTATTATATTTTTGTTTCTTTCAGCTCTTTGCTTTGATTTCATTTTTCCAGTGTACCGTATGAGGTGGTCTGAAGTACCTCTGTAATATTGCAATGATGCTTCTAATATCATACAGGAAGGAAACGCAGAAAGAAAAGCCCTTGACCACATGCAAATGAAGCAATCTCACGTGAAGTGAGGGGGAATAATGAATTAAGGTGTAGAGAGATCTGACGCATACCATCTTCAATAAAAAAAAAACAAAGACGCTCTGTTCCATTGTCAAACGAACTGAAGCAAAGACCTCTTCAAAAGATCCCTTCAAAGAGGGCTTTAAAATCGATAGCCAAAAGTTGCAACACTTTTCTTTGCCGTGGTAACATATTGCAGAGATTTCTGTTCCTCTTCTGAGATTAGAAATTCTAAGAGCTTTAAAACCTCCAAGTCATCGGTTCAAAAAGGAAAGGAAACAAAAACATCTTCCGTTCTGACTTTCCTGTGACCTCCGTGGAATTAAAGGAGGGATAGTTTACCTGCTCTCAGGTTCAACAGTTCATAGTTCTGTGAACTTGCCGGCTTACTCAATCAACACATCTTAAAGTGCAAGATTTTCTTTGTACCTGCAGAGTTTTCAGTATTGCCCTCTGTTGTAGAGATGCACAAACCCGATGCTTGAATAACGATTTTTTTTCTTTCCTTCCTGGCTGTATACAGTATGAAAGCAGGTGACTTTTATTGGTATTTTACTTTCATTCGAATTTCTTGTAAAACAGCATCCCTCGCTGTTTAACAACCACAGTATTGCGAGTACCTCATTTGTGTGTACAGTCACAGAAACTTCACATGCTGTGTTAACAGTCGTTTCACCATTTGTGGGGAAACATGACAAATACTGTCAAAAGGGATGAAAAACTGCTGAAATTTAATAAAAAAGTCCCTGGAGTCACTGATGTGGAAGCGTAAGAGAAGGGGTTATTTAAAGGGACACGCCCAGATTTTGGGAATTTAGCTTATTCACCGTATCCCCCAGAGTTAGATAAGTCCATACATACCTTTCTCATCTTTGTGCGTGCTGTAACTATGTCTGACGCAGCCCCCGCTAGCTTAGCTTAGCGCAAAGACTGGAAGTGAATGGCTCCAGCTAGCATACTCCTCCCAATAAGTGACAAAATAACGCAAACATTTTCCTATTTGTGTGTTGTGATTTGTGTAGTCACACCAATGTACAGGGAGCAGGGTCATATGAGACGCAGCGATCTTTTGGCAGTGTACATTCTGGGAACTATATTCTCAGAAGACGAAGCACTACTACATGGGCGAAGTGATTTGCACAACTCTGACCGAACTCTCTGCTCCTCACCAGGGGGCTTCTCGGGTGCCCTGAGCAAATCACTCCGCCGAGTTACAGACAGAGTTACAGCACGCACAGAGATGAGAAAGGTATGTATGGACTCATCTAACTCTGGGGGATAGGGTGAATAAGCTAAATGTGGGCGTGTTCCTTTAAAGGGGACATTTCACAAGACTTTTTTAAAATGTAAAATAAATCTTTGGTGTCTCCAGAGTATGTATGTTTTGTAAGCTTATTATCCACTTTTGGCATCACAAGGGGAGCCAAATTTCAATGACCTATTTTTCCACATGCTTGCAGAAAACGATTTACCAAAACTAAGTTACTGTATTGATCTTTTTCACATTGTTTACGTTAATAGAAGCACTGGGGTCCCGATTTTTTGCACATAAACATGGAAAAAGTCAGATTTTCATGATATGTCCCCTTTAAAGTACTAGCGCACTATTTTGCTTTATTTATCTAATCATAATGGTTGCCATCTCCCCTTGTCTTTAACCAAAATATTTATATTTGTAACAAGGTCCCAGCAAGCAATTTTGGCCTAAAACAAGTAAAAATTTTGTCTGTCAGTGAATGTCTTACCATAGCCCAAGAATAGACGATGCAACTAGATGTGATATCATGTGTCAAGGTTTTGGGGCAGTTGAAACCTAGTGGTTAGAGTCAGACTTGTAAACTGACAGTCAGTGGTTCGATTTCAGTGACTGGCAGAAAACGACCAAAGTGCCCTTGAGCAAGACACCTCTTCTCCTTACCGCTAAAGTGATAGCTGGCAGCTTCTCCTAGTGTGTGTGTGTGTGTTCACTACTCAGTGGGATGGGTTATATGCAGAAGTCACCTTTCAAGTATGGTTTACCATACATTTGCCATTATGTCACTTGTGGACTCTGCGTGCACTATTATTGTTTGTTATTTCAAAGCTGTAGTGTACGAGATGGGATTGTGCGATACCACTGTTATTGGAGCTTCCTCCATCTTGGATTTCTGAAAAGGTTATACCGTGACATTTCAATCTTTTATTGGTGACACGTCTTCATGTGATACAAATTTGCAGGTCAGAGTTCACCTCCTTTGAATGAGCTTTTCTTGCATTCACAAGCAATGAATGGAAGTAAATTGGGCAAAAAGTAGAGCGTGAACGGCACATTATCCTAACATCAATGCATTAACATGCAATTTACACAGCTGTAGGGCTGATTTAAGTAGTGCATACTCTTTACTGTATGATCTGTAGTGAATGTGTGTTTATAATGCACACACTCTTGATAACAAATGTACTACAAAGGTCCTTTACAGCGATGACACAGAAAAAAACATTGTTTTGGTTCCCCGAAGATACTTTCAGTCAAATAACAATTTCTTTCTGAAATAGTCTAAAGAACCTATTTTCCCCTTCAAAGAGCATTTGGTGAAACAGAAAGTTTCTTTATGGCACCAAGCAGACAAAAATGGTTATTCTGTGACGTTGGGTAGCACCTTTATATTAAGATTTCCAAAATCAAGGCTTTCTGATAATTAAAGGCAATGTCAACATCTATATCATGGGCTTCAGTATTTGAACGTCTCTCGGAGAACTGTGGTTAATTCACAAAAGTACTTGTTTTGACAATTGGTCAATTATAACTACACGTAATGGACAGTAATGACTTTTCCAATTCTCATTTGCATCAGTAGGATATTTAATGTACGTTTAATTGAATCAGGAATGTGTCTAAAAAGAAATCACTCTTTTTTTCATTGGTAACACCGCTCTGCCCTCAGTATAAAGCCACTGCAAAATCATTTGCGCTTAAGTGACGAAGTCCATTTTGAAGGCATCTAATAATTTGGTCATTTTTTGGCTGCTACAGCAATTTTCTGTGAAGATTTGCTACAGCTCAGAAACAAGAGCATCAGCAAGGCCTAGCGTCATAAAGGCAAGATAAGTTCTTCCACGCTAGACTTGGTAAAGCACTTAATTATCGACCTTGCTGGGATGGCACAAGGTCATGCTGGAGAAAGTCTCCATTCTACTAAAAATGTTTGTCTGGGGAAATGCATAGATGTTTGGTTTTATGTACCTATCAGCAGGATCATAGTTAAGATTTCTGTGCCCCCCTGCCTGTATATTGCTTTGGGACCCCCATAGTCCTTCCTCATCCCACACTGCTTACTACATCCCTGTCTTTTAGTAATAGGTGTAGTTGTGATAGCCAAACCAGTAAATTAGAACACACTTTCTGTCATCTAAGTCTTATATAAGAGATGAACTCCAAAGAAAGACAAACTTGCATTGCAGTGTAGTGTAAGTTGTGTATTTTTATTTACAATTTATACTTGCCACTTGGTCTGTGAAAGAATAATTCCCCAAATTGCATTCTGGAAATTAAAATCGCAGTTTCTTCCCAGAATGCTCGAGTAAAAGTGAGGTGATTGATGAAGTGAGGTCAGGCGGACAAAATAAGTGTTTCCCAGAGGGAACGTTCTCTGACATATTTATATTGTATACTTTTTTAATATCTATTAGCACTTCACCTACAGACTCTCGTTTCACTTACTGTGCACTTATTCCATGTTGTAAATTCCAGTGTAAATCAATGTAATGTCCGGGGCATCGATTTTGACATCGGTACTGTTGATGGAGCCTTTTAATAAACGGCATGTTGAACGTATTCCATGATGGGAAATACTTCTCCATTGGCCTTACAAGAAAGATTACTCTATGGCATAAAGCGCACATTCCTCTGGAATAAATGGAAGTTGTATGTGACCCTGTCTTTGAAATCCAGACTAAAGTAATAATTATAATCATGAGACTAGGAGCATCGAAGTTTCATTTCAATCATAGATTTCACATTCATTTCAATCTTTGACATGACCTTACTCAGTCAATACTAAAGAAATCAAGGTTATATCCTCACAGAATGTTCTTTAGAAAATAGTAATTAATTATTCAGATTGAAGGTAATATTCTTGTTATTTAATTATAAAAGTTCTCCCACAATCCGTTATAGTCAGAGATTGTGGTCATAGATAAAGCATGCGAAACATATCAGAAACTTAATGTAGGTTTAAATGTATTTTATTTACTGGCAACAGTTTGTTCAAAGTTAAAAAAAACACTAAACATTAACAAGTATTTGTCTTTATAGAATAAAACTTTTAAAGGTGACATAGAATGATTGAACGGGGTATTTATCCTTGTTCTGTGATGTGACACGTAGACAAAAAAAATTGTTTGGGTCTGTAATGCCTTAGAAGCTTCCTAAAAACCTCTCTTAGATAGCTCTATTAGGGTGGGGAATTTTAAACAAGTGGTTTTGCACCTATTTGGCTCCCCCTACTGGCTTAACTTGCAATCTCATTACTGATTGGCTGACTTTGCTGCCACTCAGAAAATGTAGCCAATTATTTTAAAGTGGAGGGGCAGTGAGATGCCTGTGATGTCATAAGCATCAGTTTTTCAGATTGGGCCGTTTTCTGACTGACATTTCTAAAAGAGGAATTTCTATGAGACTGAGATATTTAGCATGTTTAGCACTATTTGTATGTTTGTGAATGTGGGTAGACTACCATTAATCAACAAAGACAAGGTAAAAGTGGTTTTTCATTCTCTGTCCCCTTTAAGTAACACCCTCCTGCACGCAATCTGGGAAACAAAATCTGAAGGAAAAAAAGAAAAATGTTAAGACTGTTATTTTATAATTTTATTCTATAAAGAGAAAGACTTGTTAATGTTGATGTTCATTTAACTTTTAAATTTTTTTCCAGTAAATAACATACATTTAAATCTACAGTAAGTTACTGGCAAACAGCTGCATAGCTACAGCAATTTTTACAGTGTGCACATGGTGGATGAGTTTAATTTGAATTATATTCATGTATAGACAGTTTCATCGGACGCACATGCACTGACGCGATACATGTCTGGATCAGAACTTTACTTCTGGTTTCGTTTTTTTTTTTTTTTTTAATGGCCTGACTAGTTTCTAAACTGATCTCTTGAACAAATACCTCGTTGAAAATAACAAATGTTTTGGTTTCCTAGGTAATCTATGAGTTGTTTTTTTGCTTGTTATATAAATAAACTATGTTAAAATAACTTTGTTGTTATTTATTCTTAGCGGAGTTTACCGGAAGTTACGTGAGGACCACGACAGCCCCTTGTTTATGTTGTTACTGCTGAAACCGTCTATTTAGGGCTTGACATTTTTGCTCACCGGGCACAGTGGTTTTCCAACACATGATTTGGAAAATACATTTTTATAAGATTAGAGTTCATTTTGACACAAGTCATTTTATTTAATTTAGCTAGATTGACCACCCAAATTAATACTACCAATGTACTTTGAGGTCAAAATGCATACAGGTTTGCAGGTCTGCATATATATCAGCTGGTATTCCAGACAGCAGACGACTCCATGCCGGATGTGCCCCGGATCCGCGCTAAAGTCAGCAGCTCTGGGCACGCAGTCTTCTGCTGTCTGGGAGACCTGGTATAACACTACAGGCCATAAATATCTAGTTGCAAAGCAATATGAAATATGTGCTGATGTCTATGAATTATGTGTGTGTGTGCTCATGCTGTGTCCAGTGTGTTAGCAAATCTATCAGTGATCGAGCTTTCTATAATAAATAACTCCTACGTTACGCTGGGTTTATGGACTACTCATGGGAGTTGTAGTTTCGTAGTGTTGCATTGGGCATTGTTTATTATTTCACATGAAAACTACAATACAACATTACTTTCAACCTGCCAAAGTGGCTAGTTAAATCTTACCTGACACAGCTAAAATCTACTTGCATTTGTCGAGTTGGTGGGTGTTAATGTCAAGCCCTCCATGTATTATCTGGTGAATAACATTCAGCTCCACATTTACATTAACATTCAGTCTTTTGTCCAAAGCGACTTACAAATGAGCTCCGTTCTTTTTCCCTTACAGAATGATTCCCTCCACGAGTTACGACTTCCTGGTACGAGACCTGGTATCCGGGCGGGAATATGACCTATGCGTGCTGGCGGTTTACGACGACGGTGTGACATCCCTGACAACCACGAGGCAGGTGGGCTGCGTCACGTTTATCACAGAGACTGAATACAGCCAGTGCCAGTCGCTCCGGAGCCACTTTCTGGGCGGGACCATGATCATCATTATCGGTGGCATCATCGTGGCCTCTGTCCTTGTCTTCATCATCATCCTCATGATTCGGTATAAGGTCTACAACCATCACGGAGCAGATCCAGGGAAGGGAACTGCGATGACCAACATGCGGTCACAGTCGAATGGGGGGCAAGCGTCGGGGCAGGTCCCACGATCCAGCTCCAAGATCGTGGAGGGTCAGGAGGCCCCGGCGGGAGTGGGTTTGGGTGGGGCCACAGGGGCCACCGCCTGTTTAAAAGACTCCACTGTAGCGGTGCAGGTCGCGGAGCCCGATAGAGCCGTGCAGATATCGGAAGTAACCTCAGAGGACGTAGTGTCTCCCACGCAAAGACACCATCGTAGGACTTCTATAGAGCTTAAGAGACGGAATTCGATGTCGTCCAAAGAGGGAACGAGCTTTGAAACATCAGGAGGTGAGTAAAAAGAGTGAAATGTTAAGAAACATAAGAAAAGAATGTGTCATTACATTTGTTATTCAAAATGCTTTAGGTTGCTTGCAGCCAGTTGCACATTCACATAAACCAGTGGCTTTTAACAATGCCATGGCTCTTTATTGCTGTTCGGAGAGCATCTATATAGACTTCTGTAATTGCCAGGAATAGAGCTATTCACCTGATTCAATGAGCCACATCCAAGTATGTCTTAAAGAGCTTTCCCTTTGTGGAATTTAGATTTATGGGTCCAATCAGGTAATTGCACTTTCTAGATGAATGGTCATGGACCTAAACCTTAAATCGTTAAATCGATAAAGTCCATTCAGTCAAGAGCTGGCGATGCAGAAGGTTGAACTTCCACGATTTCTCTTGATCCCGTCAGTCATCAAGCAGCTAATGGCTGGGAATTAAAAGCAAGCATCAGTCAACTAAGTCAGTTGTAGATTTGAAATAAAATGTGTTATGTCTGCAGAACAAAGATATTATAGTTTTGAATGTTCAAATTAACTTTGACGTTTCAATTAGTTTTTGGTTTCAGCAATGGTTTCGATGTTACAGTTCCACTTTGTTTCATGGACAGATTTCGATTTCTATTAAATATAAGCAAGGCCTGCACCTGTATTTGCACAGGAATGCATGATGTACAGCATCAGCTTTTCGACTGGTTGCCGTGACAACAGCGAAGTTTAAGGTCGTTCTCAAGGTCGACACAGAACCAAAGTAGCATTGAATGTAATGCTTTGAGATAAACCAAATCTTTGCACACAAACACTTTATAATAGAATGAAGACTGGTGTGTCTTATCAGCAATGTCCTTTAATTAAAAAATGGTCAAAAATGTTGGTACCCTTTCAAACAGTACACCTTTGTTCTAATTTTACTGTACTTCAAATGTTCATATTGGTACCAAATGTACCAATATGTACCAAATACATATTTGAACCTAAGTGGTACATAGTAGGACCTTTTTAAACACCTAAGGAATTTTTTACCACTTTTCAGACTTTGTGACATTAAACAATTACAATTCATTTATGATATTTGTTAGTAATATATTCATATCCTAGTATTTATAAGTTAGTTTTTCAATAAAGTTAGCTTTTCATTTACTATCTATTCATTATTTTGTTCAGTCAGAGTTTTAGGGTACAATAATAACCCCACCAAACAAACTTGCTGCTTCTAACAGAGATCCCTATAGGTTTGGAAATCTGTACACCTGTACAGAACAATCTGATGCAAAACAAATAGTCTGATTAGTTGTGAACCGCCAGCGTCAGATCTCAACATCAGAAAATCCTTGTTGTGAAACAAAAGTCTCCGTACCGGCAGACAATTTGTTTTCCCTTGGTAGTGCATACATGTCAGGGAGCCATCTGCATGTCTCTCACTTTGAAGGCCTGCTTTGCATTCCGTAATACTTGATTCTGATTGGTCAGCCAGACACATGCTGAAGTCAATTTGCATTCGGAAAATATTTCAACTTTTTTTGGTAACACTTTACAGCAAGGTTGTATTTGTAAACATTGGTTAAAAATATGCTAGTATATACTAGCAATATGCTAATATATACTAACAATTCTACAGTATTTATTCAACTTAGTTCATGTTAATTTCAGAATTTGATAATACAGTACATTTTACAAATCAAAGGGTGTAACAGTTAGTATAAGTTAATGCATAATACATGAACAATTGTTTTGGCATTAACTTATTTTAAGAAAGATGAACAAATACTGAAAAACGATATTGCTCACTATTAGTTCACGTTATTGTGGTGTTACCATTTTCTTTTAACATGTTTATATTTTTAAGGGGTCACATAATGTTGCTAAAAAGAACATGTGTTTATGTGGTTTATACTGTAAAATTTTGTTGCTCCACTATGCCCCGCCTTTCTGAAATATGTTGATTTTTACAAAGCTCATCATTCTGAAAAGCACGGCGTGCTCTGATTGGACAGCTATACAGTGCATTTTGATTGATCAAGTACCTCAAGTGTATTACAGAAATGTTAACATATTTGGAATATCAGCTATCAAAGCACAGTATTTCTACGACATGGTGGCGGCAGCGACAACATTACAGTGAGAATAAAAGTAAAGTTTTCTTTCTTTGCGTATACATTTGTGCGGGTGCGGTGCTATGTAAATCTTCCCACATAATGATGTACTGTAAATACTGTATGTGGGGGGGGGTTGAATGAGGTGTCTTTGGAAGGCATGGATGAGCCTTTGTCTCTTTGGGTTTGAGAGTTTAATCTTTGTGACTTTGCGGTTCTTCTACATCCACAAACAGCTTTTAACACTCCGAAAACAAAGGAAAACATGAAATGGCATCATGACCTCTTTAATTATTTGGCAACCCAGGGTGTGATCTCATTCCTGTACTGTGTACACATACTTAGTAAGCTTGAATAGATGCTGAAACAAACAATATTAAAAAGTGTCATTATAATTACTTCAACAATTCAATAAATAATATGTTTACAACTGATGAAACATTTGATGAATAGTTAATGAAACATTTGCAAGGGTGTCATCATGGGTGACCTACAGTAGTAATTCATCAGTAAATGGCAGAGAAACTTGGTGCATAAAAGTTTTTTTTCAAATGCATATTCATTAATAAATTAAATCCTGAGGGGCTAAATAAAGCACTTTTGTATTGCTGGATTTAATTATCATTTTTTTGTCAACAATTATAGCAAAGCTTTACCTGTTTTAAATGACTAAAACCATAATAATGTGAAATTCAAACAAATTTGAGGTCATTATTTTTCCAGTAATAATAATAATTATTAATTATTCTTCGATATAAATGAAACAAATGAACCTTTTGATTTTGAGATTTCTATTAATGTTAAAGCAACTTTAAAATTCATTTAATTAAATTTTTTATACAAGATTAAAAAGTAACATTGAGATACAATTTAAACTGGCTTCTAGCAGGTTCCTGTTCTGCAGAAAAAAACACACTTTTAAACATATTTGTGCATCTCTTAAAGTGTACTGTACATAAAGTAGGCTACATTTATTTTATGCCATCAATAAATTATTATGCATTTCAGTGACTATCCATGCATATAAAACATCCACATTACATTATATACAAATAATCTCCTAAATTAAAGGTACATTATAAAAAATATGCAGCATGAGGTTTATGATTTGAGCATATCAGTGAACACCCCTGACCACTCGGTGAGTTTCACGTCTTTGTAAATGAAAGTTTAATGCATTTTAGGAATGATTGCCCCAGTGCACCTATAAAGCCATTGTAGAGGTGGGAGGTGATACAAGAAACACCCGCAAATTCTCGGGACCGTTCTATTTCATCATAAACAATCTGAAAACAGGGCTTTAAGTGTAAAATACCGAACTTGTCCTTTAACATCCTTTCTGTTACACACAAAGGTTCTTTGTAGTGATCATTTTGTTCAGACTAAAAGAAACACCTTTAAAAACCTTTTACTAAACATTTCATTGGAGGACCAACATTGATGCTTCTATGGCAACCCTGTGAAGAACCCTTATAGCAAATATTTTAAGAACCTTTATATTTATTTTTGGTTATGTTCAACTGCGACATTGAATAAATACGATAACGTATAGTCAACATTATCACATAATTATCACATCATTATCACATAGCCATTATCACAAAGTAAATCCAGGCAAGGTGCTATCGATGCAAACCCTGCAGCTTTATGTTAACACATCACTTATGACACATTACATACTTGTTTCCTACAGTCTCATAAAGCTTTACTGAAGTCAAAGGCAATATCTTCCACCAAGGTTTGCGTGCTGTCCTTCATTTCACCTGACAGACCGCTGCCCTTGAGTGGTCTTACGAGTGAACCATGAGACAGCTCCCTCATGTCACTACCACAGCCCTGCCCATCCTTCACAACCATTTTTCTTTTCACCACAGACACGGTGAGCCCGCAGGTCAGCGACGAGAAGAAGGTTCAACGAGATTGGAGCGACTTTAAAATTTGATGACTCCTTCTGCTGTCCCGCAAGAGGCAGCCATCAACCCTGAAAAGTAATGGCATATTTCCTTCCCTATTTTTCATCGGTTCTGCTACGTGCAATGTGACAAAATGAGAGTGCATGACATAAAACAGTGTACAGGTTGCTTGAGATGAAATTATGAAGACAGGGAAGTTATTCCTTACATTTGTCTTCTACAAGGCCATTGGTGTAAATATTACAGTCTTGCCTGCTACATATAGCCAATTTATTTAATCTCAATGCTGTGTAATGTGACAGATGCACTCATTCTGCATTCTGGTTTGTGTTTCCAAAAAGTTTGTAGCACCAGCTGAGACATCTGCACCTTATTTGGGTTGTGTTTATCATTGATGTCTTTCTCTCTGTTCTCAACCCCTCCAGAGCACACCAGGTCATCTGATAATAGGGAGGAATATGAAATAATTTGTCCGAACCCCACTGGACTCTCTCTCCTGAGTATTCACTCATCTCACTGTATTCCAAGGACTATCCAACCGTTTCCTACAGGGACATATTTAAGGACTCAATCCACTTCTGCAACCAATGGAAACGGAGCACATATTTGTTCTCCATTGCTGGCTTTTGGAACGCATTGCCTTTTAAATCCCTTTGGCCGAGACTGTCTGTGTGATTGCTGCCAACTACAGTATGTGTTACTTACTGGATCTGGATTGAAGAATAATGCTATAATAGAAAGGTAAGTACACACTTGCACTTTTACATTGAGAATTTGACAGTTTATACATTAATATACAGTATGTGTACATACTGATGTCTGCCTAATAGCGTAAGCAAATACTAATTTGATGCAGCACAAAATAAAAGCAACACATTGATATGTAATGAATAATGTAGCAAGACAGCAGGTTGTTATTTTCCTGTC
This sequence comes from Misgurnus anguillicaudatus, assembly GCF_027580225.2. Classification (NCBI taxonomy): domain Eukaryota; kingdom Metazoa; phylum Chordata; class Actinopteri; order Cypriniformes; family Cobitidae; genus Misgurnus; species Misgurnus anguillicaudatus. The sequence continues at coordinate 13,359,616 of NC_073360.2, read as the reverse complement.
CTATTTGCTTCGTAAGGTAAGGAACATTATATATTGAGTTGAAATATTTTATTTGCTTATTTTTAACGAATGCAGAGCATCCACGAGGGAAACCCATTTGCTTTCGGTTTTAAGATAAGACAAGATGTTCAAATGTCACAAACACACTATTTGGTTTAATCTTTTGTAAATATAAATGTCAAATATGTTATAATTTTCTGAAAAGTTGCCCACCAGCATTTTTTTTTCACAAAAGTTTCATAAAATACCTTCCAGGAAAAATTTCTTCTAAAAATATCTAAAGATACAAATCAAATAAAAAACAGACTATCTGCTTTCAAAAAAAAAACAATAAACAAACAAACAAAATGGGAAAAAAAGTTTCATCCTATCTTAATTTTTTCTCTGCTTATAAACTCTTAAATATGGGTATTTTATTTGGAAAATTCATTTTTTTTATCAAAAAAGCTGAACTAATTAAATTTTTGTGAAGGAATATTGATAGAGATCAGGGCCGGGTTTCCCAAAAGCATCGTAAGGCTAAGTAGATCGTAAAAACGATCGTACGAATCATCTTAGAATTACGGGCCGTTTCCCAAAAGCTTCGTAGCTTAAGTAGCACTTGAAAATCATCGTAGATCTACGACTGCTCTGAAGTAATCGTTCATACATAAGTGCATCGTAAGACAACAGAGTTACAAGGTCACCTGCAGGACAACCAGCAAATTGTACTCCTGCAATAACGATAATGTAATGTTTTAAATGTATATTTATTTATTGGGGTTCTTCTTTGTTTATTTGTTTAAATTACTTTAATATAATATATTTAAAATTAAAATGAGAAATCAAATTTAAATGACTAAACATAAATTAATAAAGAAAGAAAACGTATTTGGTACAATTTTGGTAAAAGTTGGTACTAGTAATTTGAAAAATGGTTCCTACCAATAACTGCTATAATTAATCTAGGCTGCAGGAAAAAAAAGTTTTGAAGGGTTTTTTTTTTTTTTTTAGAAGGGTATGACATCTGATTAAAGAAACCAAATAAATATTTACGGTACAATGCATTAATCCATAATAATAAATAAACATAGATAATAAACAACAAATAATAACAATAATATAAACTATAATATAAAATGCAGAAGGGATTTTGCAATGGGACGAGTCCTAACTTAATACGGAAAATAATATTTCATTATGAACAATTTTAAAACATTTAAAAAAGTCATTGAACAATGATACAAAATATTATAAAAAATATAAGTGCACATCGGCTAAAGATCATTAGCTTAAACAAGCTTCTGCTACAAATTCGAGTCATTCTATTGGTGACATTTCAGCACTTGACAAACGTATAGCGACTTGTAAGTAGCACTTAAAACCCAGCTGCGAGTGATCGTTATACGTGCATCTTTGGGAAACGCACGTAAATGAACAACGAATGTTCGTTAAGTAGCTCGTAGAAAGTGCTAAGTTCAATCGTTGTCGGGAAACCCAGCCCAGATTCAGAACGATTATCAAAACATTTATAGATTTTAAAATTAGTAAATAAGGTTTTGGCATCAGTTTTTTCATAAGTTGGGTAAGTGCAATTTAATCGCGGTATTGCAGATTAACATTAAAATTCATTATGGAATTTTTTTTATTCAAATGTTTTCTCTTAATTCACGAGATAACTTGTCAATGGCGGGTAAAGAGTTAAAAGACATTTATATTTATTTTTGTCTTATATTAAACTGTACCTGTCAAAATGATTTGGAGCAAACAGGTTACATTGTGTTATTAGTTTTGAGTGACTGTTATCTTGGAATAACATATCTTGGAATGTCGCGACTGGCCAATCAAAATCAAGCATTTTAGAGTGCCGTGTAATAAGTGACAAAATTGTCTGTGAAATTCCGGCTAAAGTCTTGTAATCTAATTATGAGATTAGGAGCATCAATGTTTGATTTCTATCATTGATTTATGATACATTTCAATATTTGACAAGACCTTACTTAGTCACTATTAAAGATTATATTTTTACAGAATGTTCTTTACATTATGTAGAATGATTTTATCTAAAAATGGTAAATCACAAAATAATGACTTTAGTTGAGTTTTTACAGACTTATGTTACAGTTGCACAAACAATGTTTGGATAAAGCTTGCTTTGGCAAACACACATTCTATTTTTCAATAGCAATTTCATATTTTAGTCAAAATCCAATACTATGTTATTTTAAGCCCAGTGTTAGGTCAAAAGGGGACAAACCCAGCCGTTGGGTTAAATTTACCCAGAAAATGTTTATATATGACCCAAATCCAGTATACAGTAGATTACATTACAACCCAATTGTTTTATCCCTTTTTACCTAACAGTGGGTTTGAAATAACCCAACATGTTGTTTTTTGTATGCATAAATCAGCGTTTTATGACATTTCAAAATGTTTAAATAAGCCTTAGCTAATAGTATGTTTACACATTATGTAATGTAATCATTTTTGCTAATGTTATTTAAAAGCATTATTATTTTGAACAGTTATTAGATGCTTTTATCAAAAACAATCAGCAAATGGCATTCATCCAAAAAGCAAACACTTACCAATACTACACAAATATTCCAGTCCATTTAGTGATTTTTCAGTTTGCACTACCATTCACTTAAACTTCTATCAGAAAATTTTGGTAGACTTCAATAAAAAGTCCTTTTACAGTAGTTTATTTTTTTGATAACAAGGGAAATAAATAACAAGTAAGTTACCTTTGTGCAGTAGCATATCTAACACGTGTAAACCATAACACTGGGCTAACTTTACTGTGTAAAATTTATATTTACAATTCACAAAAAAAATGGCTGGGTTATGTTTAAGCCCTGTTGGGTAGATATTGGAGAGAACACACTGTTGGGTTAACATTATGCTGGGTTGTTTTAACCCAACTGCTGAGTTATTATAAACCACTGTTACATAACAACAACCCAACATTGGGTAATTTTTAACCCAGCATTGTGTAATTTTTAACCCAGCTGGTTTTCTGTCCAATATTTACACATTATGGGTTAAAAATAATCTAGCCTTTTTTAGAGTGCCAAAACTCTCCGTACAGTTCTGATCCATCTGATCTTTAGCAAACCAAAACATTTTATTTCAAGAAGTTATTTGTTTCTGAGATCAGTTTAGCCACCAGCCAGGGCCGGGTTTCCCAAAAGCATTGTAAGGCTAAGTAGATCGTTAAAACGATTGTATGAATCATTTTAGAATTACGGGCTGTTTCCCAAAAGCTTCGTGACTTAAGTTGCACTTGAAAATCATCGTAGATCTACGAGTGCTCTGGAGTAATTCTTAAGTATATCGTAAGACAACAGAGTTACAAGGTCACCTGCAGGACAACCAGCAAATTGCACTCCTGCAATGACGATAATGTAATGTTTAAAATGTTTATTTATTTATTGGGTTCTTCTTCGTTTATTTTATATTAAATATATAATATAATATATTGAAAATTCAAATAAGAAATCAAATTTAAATGACTAAACATAAATTAATAAAGAAGGAAAAAGTATTTTGTACAAGTTAGTAAAAGTTTTTTGTATTTTGGTAAAAATGGTAGCAAATTGATAAATGGTTAATACTGATTGCTGCTATAATTCATCTAAAAATTGTTTTGAAGGGAAATGGCATCTAATTAAAGAAACCAAATAAATATTTACGGTACAATGCAATAATCCATAATAATAAATAAACATAGATAATAAACAACAAATAATAATAATAATCTAAACTATAATAGAAACACAGAAGGCATTTCGCAATGGGACGAATCCTAACTAAATATGGAAAATAATATTTAATTATGCACTAATTATTAAAACATTTAAAAAGTCATTGAACAATAATGAAAAATATTATAAAATATATTAGTGCACATCGGCTGAAGATCATTAGCCTAAACAAGCTTCTGCTACAAATTCGAGTCATTCTATTGGTGACATTTCAGCACTTGACAAACAGATAGCGACTTGTAAGTAGCACTTAAAACCCAACTGTGAGTGATCGTTTTACGTGCATCTTTGGGAAACACACGTAAATGAACAAAGAATGTTCGTTAAGTAGCTCGTAGAAAGCGCTCTTAAGTCCTAGGTCAATCGTTATCAGGAAACCCAGCCCAGACCGATAACTAAATACAGACCGGAAGCTTACATCAGTTTAGGCGCGTAACTGCGATAATGTGCATACGTTTGATGAAACCGTCTATAGACCAAAACATTTACTACTGATATATTTTCTGTACTAAATTTCGAAAATATAATTTTCAACTGTCAACTACTGTCAACAAAGCTTTGTCAATGTTACAAACTGTTATCAAAAGCCTGTAGCTTTGGTGGTTGATAACATTACAGCAGAACTTCTTATGTAAACCTCATCCACAAAGATACAACAATACTTCAAATGGTTCTCTTTGATGTATCATGTGAAATATTGATTGCATTTCCTTCTTTTATGATTAATACAACATTTTCACACCTTACAATTGACAACAGAATCAATGATTAGGAAGGGCTCAGAATAATCCAGTATAATTCTCCTCTTTTGACATTGGCGTATCTGTCCTGAGGTTATTGTGTGATTGCACATCAACCATATGTACCAGACCTTTATCCAAATTCATGCTCACTCATGTGGAAAAATAATTACCATGAATCAAAAATCTCCACCTGCATTTCATCCCCACATATTGGCTCAGATTGCAAACAAATGCCAACATAAGGCCATAGTAAATGTCAAGTTTGTAAAAGTTTACCTCAATCACGGCTTAACGTCAGTAAGAGGTTATAATAGAGTAATGCACAATTTACGCTACAGCGTACGATCAGACGTTCACATTATATTCAAGCTCAGGAACAGCATGACACTTCCTTGAATAACTGACCTTATGATATTTCCCATTAGAGTCTTAAATGCTGCTAAAAATTCCCTCACGAGCGTCGTGTCTGAACCGAGGGTGAAGACGTGAAAGTAAAGAATGCTGCACGCAAATAAATTCCATCAGGAGATATGGCACACATACAAAGTGCTCCAAAAAGAGGGATGTTTTTAGACGTGCACTTGTTTAATTTTTGCTGTTTGTTGGTAGAAAATATTGAGAAACTATTCTCAGAAACTTTCAATTAAGCTGTGAGCCGGCAGATGAAATATTGACTGAGGTTGAAGACGTGTGCGGCCAGGGTATGTGTGAGATCAGAAAACATGTTTGCTGATGTCACACACAATCGGTGGGTCTTTGTTCGGTTAAGGAGCCGGCGAAGAAAATCAACGATTGAGTTTTCACCTGTCTATCGATCAGAAAATCAAAGCTTCATGCTGTCCATGACTTTGAGAAATGAGAGCGGTTAAAAGTTTGACAGTGCAACTTGAAAGACAAAGTTAAGACGTATTGAGTTGTTTATTTCATCTTTTTAGCGCTCGAAGCTGAGAATCACACATACAGTGAATCTGTCATGCAATGTCCCGAGAGACGCATTTCTGCAACTACCTGATAATCTGAGCAGGCCACAAACCAAAGTATAATGATAACGATTTTTTATAATTTCATAAAAAAATATGGTTATAAAAATCGTTTTATATTAAAGAAAATAGCGGAGTTCACAACTATAACGATAAAGATACAATGAACAATATGGTTGGGATCACTTTCTGTGTGATTTTTTCCCAACTGATAAATTATTGACAGCCCATCAAATCTATTTGAACTTCAAGTGCACGTGCATTTGAAATGAGAGATGACACGGTGGAAAAGCTCATTGCTGAGGTCCGTAAAAAATTTACCTCAGGTATCCAGCGCTGATGTAGTTGCTGTGAAATTGACAACGTAATGCTTTTATTTTACTACAATGACTACACCAAAATGTAAGATATTAGATTACACAAACTACTAGATTCACTGTTTAGAGTTAAGTAAAACAAGGCGTTTGAGGGCATTTGTTAGTTATACCCGCTGTGTAAATGCAAGAAGAACAACATAGTTATACATTAAATGCAATATTAGTTAATGCCTTTAAAGGTAAATGATTTGCTTGAGTACTGTGCCTCGCTAGTGAACTAGCATACAGTTGTCATTATCCTCCAGTGGTGTGGACACTAGTTATTGTTATAGTTAACATTATAGTTATCATTATAATGTGAATGGCCCTTAACCCTTTCCCTGACATTGACCAGTTAACTCGTCAATTAAGAGAAAACGCTTCCCTGCCAATGACGTTTTTCCAGCAATGTGTTTCCGCTATTATCCACCATTATCCAACATTTTCTGGAAGGCATTAAACTTTTGTGAAAATCAAAAAAAAAAAAAACGCTAGCTGGCAACTTTTTTAAAAAACACTGGCGGGGAAAGATTTAAGTCTGCTGTTGAGTGTTTTTTTATTTATTCAAAAATAATTAATAAAATAATAAAATAAAATGAAATATAAAATTAAATTAAAGAGATTTTGTTAAATTTATTCAATTCAGTTATAAATATTTATGACTATTTTATAATAAAAAATGGACACAGAGATATTTTGTTAACTGTATTCAATTCAAAATTTTGTTATAAATATTTTATAACTGTTTTATAATAAGTAAAAAAGACACAGAGATATGTTGTTAGCTGTATTTAATTCAAAATTATTATATTTGAAAAATTTATAAATAAAACAAACAGAGATATTTTGTTAAATGAATTCAATTTAAAATGTGTTATAAATATTTTGTACCTGTTTTATAATAAATAAATATTTGTTTAACTGTATTTAATTCAAAATTATTATATTTGAAAAAAATTATAAATAAAATAAAAAAATATTTTGATAAATGTATTCAATTAAAAAATTTTTATAAATTGATGAATAATGAATAAATGAAAAAATGAATAATTGAAATAAACAGAGATGTTTTTTTAAATGTATTAAATTCAAAAAATTGTATAAATATTTTATAACTGTTTTTAAATAAATAAAAAAGAAACAGATATATTTTGTTAATTGTATTTAATTTGAAAAATTTATAAATAAAATAAACAGATATATTCTGTTAAATTTATTCAATAACATTTTTGGTATAAATATTTTATAACTGTTTTTTTTATAAATAGAAAGACACATATATATTTTGGTAACTGTATTTAATTCAAAATTATTATATTTGAAAAATGAATAAATAAAATAAACAGAGGTATTTAGTTACATTTATTTAATTAAAGTTTAGTTATAAATATTTTATAACTGTTTTTTAATAAATAAAAAGACATAGAGATATTTTGTTAACTGTATTCAATTCAAAATTATTATATAAAAAATAAGATAAAATATTATTTAAATGCATATATTTTTTTAAATAGTATATGCATTGTAATACAAGTCAGTATAGCTAAATAAATTATATTTTTGTATGAAAAATACAAATATATACCATGTTTCTGAGATTGAATTTTATTTAAAAATAGATACTTCCCAAAATTATTTTCCCCTTCACTCTAAATCACTAAATTCTTTAAACACAACTCGCTGCCACCAGTCTCTGCTTCTTAGCAGCGTAAACATCCACAGCAGCAGATGCATTACAATACAGTATTTATATGATAATCACAGCACTAAGTAAACATTAAATATGTCCGTAAGGTGTTTTGTATTTAATGTAAATATATAACACAGTAACAACAGTAACACACACTATTCATAAAAAAACAACCACAATTCTTAGTGAATAATCAGAGTAATGTCACCAAAGTAACTGTTGTTTTAAAATACACCACAAAGAAAAAGTCATCATTTGCATTTCGAGGAGCCAAAATGACAAGTTTTCCTTTCATTTCACATTCATAATTTGTTGCTTTTTCTTAACTAAGAACAGAAGTTTTACCGACTGTTTGTAGAAAAACTGACTGAGCTCTGACCTTTCGACACTCCCTACTAACTTCTGTTCTCAGCGATGCAAAAAAAATCTCTATGCGTTAGTAACAGTCCAACAGAACTGCAATTACCAAGCAGTTTGGTTGTTGGCACCCCTTTGCCACACTTAGCATTTCGTTTCGACTTGTCAAGCCTCATTTCTTAGCCAATTAAAAAAAAATCATTACGTGACTAATCACTTCTTCATGCTGATGACACAGCGATGAGCTCCGTGAGCAGATTCTGCCACCACATGCTAATGCAGGTCGTCCCATTTGATTGCTCATTTGCCATTTTATAACAGATACTGTATGTAATTGGAACAGAAATACCACCAACACTATGAGATTCAACTATTTATACGTCAACTATAAACCATTATATAACATACGTCTCGCAAGGCAATGACCTTGAAATGTCTTTTATCCCTGCTGTTGTAGATGAAAGAAGCCCTGCCATATTTTACATGGAAACTATAGATGCAATTACACAAGTGCATTGTGGGAAAACACATTTAACGGGCTCAAGCCTGGATGCATGTGAGCCAACGGCTGTTATTTGCCCTATAAGCATGTGAACAGCCCACCACACCACAGCTTTGACATACAGCGGTATATTCTGCCGCAGGTTTAATTAGGGCTTCTTGTAGTTTTATCTGTAAACAATGAGTTAAAGGGTCTATAGCAATGTTATCTAGCTTCTGTCTTCTAACCCAGAGGGGATGTTTGTTGATACTTTAATGCTTTGTTCCACCTTCCACCTCTCTGAGATAAGAAATCCCTAATTACTAATTACTAGAACATTGTTAATCACATAGTACAGCTGCACTCCTCGAAATTTAGTAACGGCTCAGTGCAGGTTTCGTTTGTTCTGTTTTGTTTCTCGAAGACACTTCTGCATGTGTTTGCCGAAAATGAAATAGAGAATTATAACACCTAATGACTCAGGAATTTACGGTCACGGGGGCAGAAAAGTATTTAGTAGTTTTTGTTTTAATTGCATGATATGTCTTTCCATGTCATCTCAATAGTTTTTTTTTTTTTAGTAATGAGCTGTATTGTATGCGACTCCAAACTCAAACTGAACTATCCATGTGACCAACTAGACGTAAACTGTAAAAGTAAATTAGACATCCGGGATGCCATTCATGTGATTTTTATTACATATTTCACACATGACATGTTATGAAGGAAAGCAGTGGCGATTCTAGGATTTTCATTTTTAAGGGGCTCAGCCCCCAATGAGACCAACGTGACTACAAATTACTACAGTATTTTTATTTGGGTTAAGTAGTGGAGGAGGAATACAGTCGCTGATGTTACCTGCCTCCATTTCACGTAACTTAAGCTGCCTACCTACAAAAAATTCCTGACTTAAAATACACCTGACATGCCAACTTGAATCGATATGCGTTTACATGACACCGCTTTTCTTCCGACGTCTCTACAGCTCCGGGAATTCCGACACAAACAGTAAGCTTTTCGTACATTTTGCTTTTTGTGCTTGTTTGGATGCCCTGTTTCTATTGGCCACGCGGGTAATCGTCACCAGTGTTGGAGGTAATGCATTACAAGTAATGTGCATTACGTGATAATATTACTTTTTTGAAGTAATGAGTAAAGTAACGCATTATTTATAAATGTACATATCAATATTTTAGTTACTTTTTTAAAAAAGTAATGCAAGTTACTTTTCAGTTTAATTAATTAGATGTAAAAAAACGATGTACTGCATTAAACGTAGATTTACGAACTCTATGCATGCGCGCCTGAGCGGGAACAGTTTCAGTAATTTTTGTGATGGAAATATGCAATTTCTGAATGCAGATAACACAGTCTCACCCCATGGCGTCAATATTTGACGACACTTGACCATGCGTCAATATGTTGACGCAGAGGGTATACCTTTCGCGTCATTTTTTAACGAACTGGGGACTTCAATACTATTACGTCTGTTGCATTCTCTTTTCCTATTTTCTTACCATTTTCGCGTCGGTTTAGGGTTAGATTACGCAAAATTAAACCGTGTACGCGAAATTAAACAGTTGTCACCTGGCGTTGGGGTTAGAGTAGGGCTGCACGATTTGGGTAATTTTTCCCATTGCGGATATTGCTGCTAATATTGCGATGTGCGATTGCGATTATACTAAATGGTATCATGAGTCAACTTGATGGGTTTTAAGGAAAATCCACACACAGTTTAGCTAAAATGTGTATTTGTAAAACTGGAAATGTTTTCCTATTGCCACGTGATGTAGCAACTGCTCAGTGTCAGTAATCCTAAATCCAAAATACCGCCATACAACAGTTTTTTTTATCTACCAGATCACTGTCAACCTCATCTTGGGTCTGGTATAAGTGACGACGCACACCACACACGTGCATGCCACACGTGCACTGCCTTTTTGTTCGTTTTTCTTTCTTTTTTAAACAGCAAGGAAAATCATCAAACTGTTATCAGAAAGTTTGTGTTAACAAGTCCACACATTTATTTATTTAATATAATTGCAACATTTTGCTGTCATATAATTGCACAGGCTGGCGATTGCGATGCGATTAATTGTGCAGCACTAGGTTAGAGTTAGGTACGCGAAATTAAACAGTTGTCACCTGGCGTTGGGGTTAGAGTTAGGTTTGGGTAGGGATGTCATTATGTAAATCTAACCCTAAACCGACGCAAAAATGGTAAGAAAATAGGAAAAGAGAATGCAACGGACGTAATAGTATTGAAGTCCCCAGTTCGTCAAAAAATGACGCGAAAGGTATACCCCCCGCGCCAACACCCCGACGCATGGTCAAGCGTCGTCAAATACTGACGCCATGGGGTGAGACTGGGTTGATGCAGAACGTCATAAAAGCCACCTGTTAGGCCTGAAAGAGATCAAGCCTTAGCCAAGTAAGAAAAAATAACGCAGAAGTAACGTAAGCATTACTTTACATGAAAAGTATCTAAGTTACGCAATTAGTTACTTTTTTGGGGAGTAACTTAAAGGTGCAGTGTGTAAATTTTAGCGGCATCTAGTGATGAGGTTGCGAATTGCAACCAGCGGCTTAGTCCACGGCTCACCCCTCGCTTTTGAAACACATAGAGAAGCTACGGTAGCCGCCACCGGACAAACATGTCATCGTTGGAGACAACTTATTAAAAAAATTTGTTCTTTAAGGGCTATTGTGGAAAAATGGCATCACAAAATGGTGACTTTCATGTAAGGGGACCCTCTGTGTTTGTAGATAAAAAGGTCTCGTTCTAAGATATTAAACACATAATGGTTCATTATGAAAGGTCTTTATACACCCCTGATAATATAGTTTTGTATATTATTTTGCATTTCTGTCAAAAGATCCTTCTAAAAATTACACAATGCACCTTTAATATTGTAATGCATTACTTTTAAACGTAACTTTCCCCAACACTGTTCGTCACAGAGCGCAGCGCAAAAGTTAAACTATTATGAACTTTGAGCGCGGTTGCGCTTTGGTCAACGCAACAACAAACCCCCCTTGCGCGGCGCAAGCCATTGAAATAAATGGGTTTCATAGCGCAGCGCACACCGAGTCCTATGTGAAAGCGCCATTAGTCCTTACTGAACAGTGGCAGGGCTAAAATTAATTGGGTTGACCAGGCTACTTTACGAGGTTTATTGGGCTAAATTTTAAACTTCTATTTCTCACATCTGATTTACTGTCTGTCAATAAAACAAAAGAACTTAGGTTTACTGCAGTAACTTTCATAAAAGTTGTTCAGGAAATCTAAACTACATGTTGTTTAGGAAATCTAAACTAAACTACTTAAACTTAACACCAAGGATTTTTGGCAAAAAAAGTATATTTATTTAAAAAAAAAAATTGGATTAGTCTTTGTTACAAAGTTACAGTTAGCCAGTCATAGCAGTGAGTGATTTTGTCTTCTTCCTTTCTTATTTAGTTAACTTTAATGACAGGGAACTTTTAACATGTGGTTAAGATAATCAATTGTTTACTTTGATATTCACTAACACAGCTATTTTGAGAGATGTTTATGTTTAATAAATTTGCAATGCACGTTAATGTTTTCTCAATATTTGTTTTAACAATGTGCTGCGCTGCTGCACGTCTAAACAAACATGTCGATTAACAGGAATTGAATTATTGGAGGGAGTGAAAGTAGCGCATTAAATTTGGATAACAATTTATTATATATCTAATTTATAGCATTCACAAGCTGTCAAATGCAGCTTTGCTAGGCTGTGCCATAAACACAACGCTATTGGTTATTTTAAAATGGGGGAGGGTCTTCTTGATAGTTTCGCACTGACTTCCTGTTTTAGTTTATATGACATCACAAAGTGAAATACTGCTGAGGGTTCCAAGGCACTTCAGTTGACCTTCATTAATGCATTTTTATTTTTTTGACCATTGAAGGTTGAAATAAATCATGAATTGTAAGTAATTTAATATATTGAAATATACCAGTATATATAATGCACTTTTCTGCAAAAATGTAACTTCTGTACGCAGCAAAAACCAAATCACTTTAAACTTGCAAAATGAGGTTTCTTCATAGTTTATTTCCAGGCAGGTCAAGAAGTCAACCTGTGACATTTAGATATTCAATGATGAAGCGTGTTTTCGCTATGCAAATTCACAAGTCAGAGTTCATTTTAGCATGCAGTAAACGTAATAGATTCTATGCATAGGCTAGCATACCAAATTTGCTACATTAGCATCCATGTAACCACCCCTTTAGTTAAATCTACATACAGTAAATAATTTGCATCTGTTCAAATGTGGCCTCATAGCTCATATACTGGGTATTTTCACTGAGCTAAATAAAAAAAAAACATATTAAAATTAAATAGTCATATAATGCAGAAATGTGTGCATCTTTAAAGAGATAAGAGATTATAAAAAGCTTTACCTATCTCTGGCTTTTGAAAGGTGGTTGGTGTGGCAATCCCCAGTGCGCCGTTTGCATGACAGACTGCTGTTTTATTAAAGAGCTTCTGTGATTTATGCCCGACTGTCATTCACTGTTTGCCCCATGGGCTTCCACAAAATCCATTGAAAGACTCTTTCATTTGATATCTAAGGACCAGGCTGGATTTAATTGCAAAATCAATAGTGCTGACGAGAAACAGGGTGTGGTGATATAACTCATAATGAGAGATATAATGACGGCCAAACCAACTAATACGATTCTGATTGCTGAATGCCGTCATTGAATTCATATATAGGAGATTAGTACTGAATGTATTTTGGCTTCAGCTTTTCTCTACCATCAAGACTCGGAAAGAATGTGAATTAACATGACGTATGCATTACTGTATAACACACTTTGGCATGTAAGACCTGTCCAACCATCCAACGAGAGATTGCTGGTCGCTCCTCTATGCAATTCCAATAAATGGAGCTTTTAAGCCTCAGAAAGTATTATAAAAGTTGAAAATGTAAGTTATTTACTAGTCACCTTTACCTCCAGTGAGTTGTTAACCTCCTCAAAGGCTTAATAGTTGTGAATTACACCGTCGGAAACAAATGGTCAAAAAGTGGGCACTTTCAAAAAGTACATCTTAGCACCTAAAGAGTGCATATTAGTACCTCAAAGGCACATATTGGTGTAGAATGTATGCATTTATATACAGAACCTTTTTATAGGCTACTGCCTGCTTAGGACCATTTTGTTGACCATTTCTTCTTGCAGTGTGCAAATACATTTTTGGGCAATCGTGTCTATAGCTGAGGGATCAGACTTTTATGACACAATGAGATCTTTCTTTAACCAAAATATCCCTCTCGCCAGAACAACAAGCATATCTTCCCTCTTTATGTGAATTCTTATATATCCCATCCTTTCACAGTGAAAATTGTAAACATTTATTTTTCACCTAACCAGATTAAATACTGAAACCAGTATTTTGGTCGATATTCTGAAAAAAACAAACAAAAACAGAAACTTAACTTAATATGCAAATGCCCGGAGCTGTTGATCTTAGCAGTGTTTGAATGATCTTGCTCGTTTTTCATGTGTCGTGTCTGCTATATCATTGAAAGCCGCGGGGCTTCAGACAGATCCGTCTCCCAGCCCACATGCAGTCTGAACCGAGCACGTTTCGCTGTAACATATGGTTGCTCTAGAGGCCAAATACATGGGCATGAGTTTTTTTTTTTTTTGTCAAAATAACTAAAAAGAATCATATGGAATTTTACAAGTCTGGTGTCAGATACCTTGTTCACACTATCAGTCCAAATCTGATTTTGGTGCATATCCAATTTGACCGACTCACTGTCCATATTGTGTATCACAACTGTACAGATCTGATCTCTTCGTCCTGTAGCATTTTGCCATTTTCCGAATTATCTGCAATGTTTATATGGCAATGACGTCACGCTGGGATGACAATCTGCCTTGACGTCTGATGTGTTTACATTTTACTTTACGCAACAGCATGACGTAACCGAAAAGCTTCAGATATGTGATCAGGGCGGTCAGACTAAAATGGATTTCCGGAAATGCGATTTGAAAATGATTTCAAATCACCTCTGGATGTAGCCTGAAACAGAACGGATTTCATGTGGTTTTTCCCCGTTCACACTTTCTAAATCTTATTGGATTCCTATCAGATATGCACCAAAATCGGATTTGGACTGACAGAGTGAACAAGGTCTTAACCTTTCTGTTAAATACTTTTTTTTGTCATTTTAAAGGCCTGTTGTGTTATTTTAAAGAATTCTAAAAAATGTAAACATTTTTGTAAAACAAAATTTATTTTTTTTGCATTCACAGCCATCAAAAATGTCAAAGTATTATTTAATTTCAGATTTTGACAGAACACAATTTTTTTCTGCCTTAAACTTTAAAGTACACTTATATGGGTTTAACAAGTCATTTCAACTTACTATTTCACAGTTTAAAATGTTTTAACATTAATTAAACACTATAAAAATTGAAAAGTTGGATCAACTTAATTGGTAAAACTTAAAAAATATATTTTTTTAACTTAAAATCTCACTTTACACTCTAAAAAATATTGGGTTGTTTTTAACCCTGGGCTGGGTAACTATAGGACAGATAACAATTCTGGGTTAAAGTGACCCAAATAATGGGTTGTTTTAACACAGCTGCTGGGTTGTTTCAACATGGTTGATTAACAATAACCCAGCAGTTGGGTTAAAACAACCCATTATTTGGGTCACTTTAACCCAGAATTGTTATCTGTCCTATAGTAACCCAGCCCTGGGTTAAATATTTTTTTGTTTCACTTTAGGTGAAAATTGTATAATTTCCCAAGTGTACCAATTAAAGTATTATTTTAAGATTATCCAACTTTTCACTTTTTACAGTAAAGTCATTAAAATTCGTTTTTTCACAGAAACTTTGGTAAACATTTAAAATAATAAGTTGAAATTACAAATAAAGCCAAATTAAGTATAGCCTACTTTAAAAATTTAAAGGCGGCAAAAAAACTATTACACCATAGTGGTCTGCCAATTTTATTATACTTACAAAAAGTCAGAACATTTTTAAATAGTGTAGATAAATAATACATTAAAAAAAATCCCTATTGATATTAGATAAATTGATCTGCTGCTTATATTTTTTTATTACATTCCATCAAAATTTAAACGTTCCAGATCCATAAACACAAGAACCAAAAAACGTGAGATACATTTGAGTAAAATGGAGCCGGTTTTTAGTTCTGGGTGCTGGGTCTCTCTTGCTGGAATTCATGTTCAGGTATTGAGTTGTTAAATGTTATCTTGGTGATGTTCAGAACGAATAATCTATCAGAACCAGAACAAGAATTGGGTTGAGTCACCATGTTGTCCGATTCCAGCTGCTTTCACGGTCTCTCCAGCTTTCCAAAGCTTGGTGGCAATCCACTCCTCCTGCCAACAAATTAACATTTACATCAGCTGTTCTTCCAACCAGAGGTTTTAGAAACCCTGATAGGAGACCACAATACTGAATCTGTGCTGTTGTTGATTCCTTTTGTCCATTCATTCATATTAGATCAATTTCAAGTCAGATGTTGAAATCAAAACCTTTTCTGGTCTTTGAGGGCTTTAGGCTTTACATTGTGGGTGAGATGAACTGTAAATGACTAGGCTAAAGCTTGTATTGTTTCAAGCTCTACACCATTTGCCAAAGGGTCTGATCTTGTTTCTCTGCTTCCTTTAGATATGCATTTCCCTCCACCCATTCAATCATGCAAACCGCACCAGTGAGAGAGATTTCAAATGGGATTAAAGTAAACAGTACTTCTGTTCTTCTGCACCGTCATCAATCCACCCTCCTCCGCCAGCTTTGCAGCATCAGTCGCGATCATCCGCCCAGTAAGAACTGAACTGGGACTCCAACCAACAGAAAGATGCTGGTGAACAGTCCCAACTCGGAGCACAATTATAGCTGTTCTTTTAAGTTGATCCGTCACTTTTTATTTTGCCATTTTCTTTTGTAACTGTACATAAATCAATTTAAAATCTTATAGTTTTGTACATGTAATTTTTATGGTGTGTGATTTTTTTAAATAAAATTAAAGGATTGATTCTAACACGCTGATTTTGTGATTCATCCCAGCAGGTGTTGGCTAACAGTGTTTTCTTTCAGTGCTTATTCTATCATACTGGAAACGTCCCAGGGTGTTTTACAGAAACATTTACACTCCTAACAGGTATTTTTCCTTTTACTGCATAAACAACAGTGTAACACATTAAACAGACCATCGTCTGTGGCATACTGGTTTTATTCATAAAAATAAGCATGAAATATCCTCTTCATAAGGCGCTTCACGATCCCATAGAGTAACCATTTTCAGCTAAATGAAGAATCTTTAACATCCAAAGAGCATTTCTTATAATTATGAAACAATGTAAGAAAGAAATTATTCTTTAAAGAACACATATCATGAAAATATTACTTTTTCCATGTTTAAGGCTATAATTGGGTCCCCAGTGCTTTTATCAACCTAGAAAATGTGAAAAAGATCAACCCAGTAAATTAGTTTTGGTAAACCATTCTCTGCAAGCATGTGAAAAAAAATAGTAATTAAAATGTGGCTCCTCTTGTGATGTCAGAAGGGGATAATACCGCCCTTTAATCTGCACTATCCAACCACTGCACTGCCATTTAGTGCAGATAAACTAATTTGCATTTTAAATGACACACCCAAAAAGGGTTTTTTTTTTTCACATTTTTGCTCACACCTACAAAGCGGCAATTTTGACATGTTATAATAAATTATCTATATGGTATTTTGAGCTAGAACTTCACATACGTACTCTGGGGACACCAAAAATTTATTTAAAATAATAAAGTAAATAAATAAAATATCCCCTTTAAAGAGTCTTTGACTGAATGGTTCTTTGAGAAACCAAAATTTGTTCTTCTATGGCATCCATGTTAAAGCATCTGATCTGGCCAGTTTTGTCATTAATAGACAAAAAAAAAAACAGAGGATGAGATAAGGGAATAAAATGTTGATATGGCCTCAAGTCGAGACTAAGGTTGACTATAGTGCTTTTGTTTCAGAGTGCTGCCCTATAACTACAATTTTGCCCACAGCATTACAAGTTTCATTCATATGAATGATCTGAATCATTGAAAAGCTGCATGATTATTGTACACTCCTAAAAATATAGTTGCTTCATGATGCCATTGAAGAACCATTTTCTGCTGTATGGCCCCATAAAACATCCTTTTCATCCATAAAATATTTTGTTTCATGAAAGGTTTGTGGTAAAAAAGTTTCTTTAGACCATGACAAAAAATAAATTGTTTTATTTAAGAAGCTTTGACGAAATGTCGCTGTGAAAAAAACTTTTGTAGCACCTTTTCTTTTAAGAGTGTAGTTTATAAAGTTTTTTTTTTTTACATTTACTCATTTAGTTGACTTTTTGAATACAAAGCGACTTCCAAATAAGGGAGCATTTAACATTTTGGGACAGATTTACTAACTTTTTTTACAAAAAAATGCAAATGAAATAACACAGGCAGAACAGCTGATTTCCATAATGACCGACGCAATCTACTTAGAGCACCGCAAATTAGTTCAGGGTCCCAAATAAGCAGAGCTGATGAGGTGTGCGTGATCTACTAACACCTGATGCGCTTGAGTTCAGCACCATGGAAATCACAGCTAACGAAGCCATAGGACACTAAAAAGTGAAGGTTTACAATAACTTTTGAAACACCTGGTTTTGTGTGACTTCTCTTAGTGACTCCTCTTTTATTTCCTCCAGCAAATAAAAAAATGGCTTGGCAAACAATATTTTTGAATAATATGTTTCTCTTGCATTCCAAATAAACTGTTACATGTTTAAAAATCCTCTGCCTTTTACCAGGCGGTCTCTGATGCCTCTTCTATCAGGTACAATTTCAGCCATTTCAAGGGCCAAACGATTTAAGATTTTTTTAAGCGTTAAATAATGGTGCAAATACCAGTAATATCACATGCACAAACATTAGTAAATCGCATTGCGTGAATCATTTAAATAATCTCCTCTCATAAATTTTGCGCCTGAAAGGGAAACTCCTAGATATGTATATGCAATAAGGTCAGTCTCAAATGGACCAAAAGACATAACTAGACCATACCTTTTCAGAGCTACAGTAATTATTGACTGCGCATCTTTAGTACATTTCCGACAATCATTATTTAACGCCATTATTTTTTTGCCCTGGTGCAAACTGTTAGTAAATCTGGCCCAGTGTCTTAGAAAGTGTTTTGTTTAAAATGCAATGCAGAAATCACCCAGTCATGTCTAAAAGAGTGCTGCAAGTGTGACTTTTTTATAGGTAAAACCCAGAAGCAAGTTAGCATTTTAGCACTTCTGGTTCCATTGTCCCAAAGTCAGTTTTTAATGGGGTTTTGGTTAAACTTCTTAAATAAGATTTTGGGTTAAACCAAGTACAAGATGTTTTCAAGTTTTATTCTACTACATAAAATGCACCAGTAATACTGTACCGCCACTCGTGTATTAAGTTGCTACATACAGACTACAGACTTTGTCAGGGACTGTAAACGTCATGATGCAAGAAGACCTTAAAATCATCGCAATATTCTTAACAAAGATTCATTCATGCAGTATTTCCTTAAGGCAATGTGTTATCAAAGGTGTTTAATAAAGTTTGAAAAAGCTGTCGGAAGCTTGCTGGCGATGATCACATTGAGGTCAAAAGACGGTTTGCTTGTAGCCTACGGTTAGCGTTTTATTTCTAGTAAACCCATTTAGGCTTCAAAATTCAATTGTTTGTCTGTGAATATCATCTTTTTGGACAAAATGTGTAAGTGTCATAAACTTTGGTTAAACACAGAGCTTATCTTTGCGATAATCCAAAAGTCTATGTGAAAAATGAATGGCGAGGAAACCATTGTCACACTAACTTCCGGGTTGGTCAACCAAAATACGTCATCCCTGCAGCACTCATTTAGTCTGTCCAAGTCACATCCCAAAACCGTTTTAAACCGAAAACCCTGTGATGATCCAACCAGCCTCATATCACCCAAAAGCCGCATTACTTATTTCCCTTGAAACACCAAAGGATTAGTCTTATTATTTAAAGCTGCTGTTTACTATACAATAAAAATGTCTAATCATCCCCATCTGTCAAGTTCTGTTGCCGTTTAACTTTGTTCATTAGAAAAATCACATATTTCGACACATTATGGGATTAACGCACATATCCCCTTTCATACTAGACAGAAACTGTAGCATAGGAATAAAATATCTTATACATGTACTTAAGTCTATGGGACGTATAGTGAGCCTTTATTACCACTGGTGACCCTTCAGAAAAAAAAGGTCCAGAATTCTACCCTGACTAAGGTCTATTCATGAATATCAGTCATGTGACCTTTTACATCATTCCAGTTACCTGCCGCCATCTTGAGTACCTACCGAGTACCAGTAGGCTACTGACAAGCATTGGCTAGCTTGCTAAGATTTACGGATTTCTTGTCTATGATTCTTACAGATACGGGAAATGGCTACGAAAGACAACATTTCGTCTTAAAGTTCCGACCAGACGCATAACTGCGATAACGCATGTGCGTCCGATGAAACTGTCTATAGACCATTTCAAAAGATGTAAACAATACTGGTCCAGAAGCACTTCCTGTTTCCGTTTTTTAACACTAGATAAACGTTGGGATAAAATAAACCAACAGAACATATAAACCTGAATTAAATGAAGTTAAATAAACATCTTAAAGATAATAATATATGTAAAATATAAAAAAATAACTGTCACAAACTGTAACAGGAAGTGTTTCTGGACCAGTGTTGTTTACATCATTTGAACTGGTCTATATCATTACTATACCCTATACACACCATCCAGTTTTATCAAGCCCTGGTATTTGCAGCATATATAAATATACGAAACAGGACAGCAATGACACATCTAGCATTCAGCTAACCGTGTAAGGCAGAAATAGAGGCTGTATGTTGGACTATGAGCACAATAACGTGGTCCGGCTGTCCTACTTCTGAAGTCCTCCCAGTGGTCAGCTGAAAAGAGATCTCCTCTATCTCTCGCTTGCACCTAAATACATTTATCAGTCCACACCTGGGAAGAAGTCACTCCCCACATGTAACACAAGCAAAGCTTTTCCCGTCTTACCAGGCCATGGCGTTTTCCTGATGCACACTGCCAGTTTTCAGTCGCCTTCTGCTATAAGTCATATTTATAATAAACAAGTTTACCCTAAACACCTATATTATGGTTTTGTAGGATAGGTAAACATGTGCTTTAGCTTTTTGGAAAAAAAAATCTTCATTGTACCCTCAGTTTTTACCAATGTACCATAGTGACTGTAAACCTAACATGTTATTTTTGGATATCCTTCAAATAATGTCACACTGTGTCTCAACCGAAGTTCAGGGACCAGCAATTGTCCTGATTTCACAGTAGGAAGGGCAACCAGGCATGACCAAAAACTCAAGGTAACACTTAACAGATACTGTAGCTTCATGCCTGCTAAGAACGCAATGTACAAAGAAGAATTCATTTTGTCGAATATGTTTTTATGAAAGATGTGGATAACGGCAAATTACCATAGGTTTATTTTAGTAACAATGGCCACATGCGGAGATTCAGGAAAGTGAGAATGCATATAAATGCAAGAGTGAATCCTGTAATTGATAGTTTCCTGTCATGTGTGTAGGGACAAGACTCCAAAAAGTGATTGAGAATTTACACAGAGAAAATTATAGCAACGTAATGTTACAGAGACAAAAGACTCATTATGTTCCGCCGTTTTAACTAAACCACGTCTCAAGTTGTGTTTTGTGCATGTTTTAAAGGTAGCTTTGCAAAGTGCACTTTTTCAGACAGTGTTGCCATATCCATATGGATTATAATTGTTTTTGTGGTTTTTTTTGCTTGGCTCATAAAGCGATTACGTTTTTCTGTGTTATTAAAGTGAGTAGGCGCTTTTCGCAATATCTTGGTCTTATTTTCAATGTAAAGCATTTGGATTTATTTTGGGTTATTATGTGCTTATTCTAGTTGACTATTTTTTATGCAAGATCTGGCAACACAAATAAAGTAAACCCTTATACACTGTAAAAAAATTTTTAAAACAGTTCCTCCAACAATTTTAAGCTTTGACATGTGATAACTTGACATAACTTATAAAAACAAGCTGAAATTGTTTGAGATTTTTTTTTAAGTTGAAGTGACATAAAAATAATATGTTGTTTTAATAAGTTTACCTCCCTTGCAGCACATACAGTTTAAAGGTGCAGTGTGTAATTTTTAGAAGGATCTTTTGACAGAAATGCAATATAATATACAAAACTACATTATCGGGGGTGTATAAAGACCTTTTTATAATGAATCGTTTTGTTTTTATTACCTTAGAATGAGATGCTTTTGTCTACATGCACAAGGGTCCCCTTAAGTGGAATTTGCCATTTTGTGCCACCCCGTTTCTACAAAAGCCCTTAATGGACAAACATTTTTGTCTCCGACGATGATATGTTTTTTTTCCGGTGGCAGCTACTGTAGGTTCTCTATGCATTTCAAAAGCAAGGGGTGAGCAGTGGGCTGAGCCGTGTGTAGCAATTTGCAATCTCACCACTCGTGCAGCTCAAATTTACACACTGCACCTTTAAATGCAACATCAATAACTAGTTGTTCACTTCGGTTTTGTACACATTTCACAGAATGTCAGTTGTCTACAGACACCTGAACTTTGCTGCTGCGTGTACGGGGCCAGCATCTGTACTGACTGGTATTTTTTCCGAAACTGGGGTTACCTTGGTAAATTCTTGTAATTGTTCACTTTACATAAAAGTCTTGGCTGCTTGTTCCCATACTAATGACATAGAAACATATGTGCAGGATAACAACCATATGTGCAAACATTAAGGTGTGTGGATTCGTGATCAAATGAAAGCTAAGCTAATATCAGAATTAGCAATAGTATCTTGGGCAGTGGCGGCTCGTGACTGCTCTTCCGAGGGGCGCAAATTCAAAATATGTGTTCGGAGTGTCATGTGTGTTGCTCATGTTTTCAAAATATGCGGTTGTATCATGTGAACCATGTGCATCACGTGTTTTGTTAAAATAAGTGCCAGCTGCACACGCGTCAAAACCGTTTATGATAAAAGAGACGCTTACGTTCACAAAATACACGCAAGACACTCCCTTAACAGTAAACTCTGATTATGCGAGTATCTGGCAAATGTGAGCGTCTCTTTAATCATTAACCCTTTAGACGCGTCTGCAGCAGGCACTTATTTTGACAAGACACGTGATGCACAGAGGTTCACTCGACACGCAGAACACATATTTTGAAATTACGAACCACACACATTACGGGCTACATACATGTTGTGACGAACTTCACATCGAGTGCCCTCGAAAAAAGAAGTCACCGGCCGCCACTGATCTTGGGTCAAGTGAACACTAATAAATTCTCACACTTTGGTATAAATTACAGATGCACCGATAATAAATATTACCACCGATACTGAAGGCTAATTATTTACACTGATATCTGACATTACCGATAAGGTGGTTATGTTACCTTGAATTAACTAAATTCTGCAGATTACATTTTCTGAATCTTTTTCATTCAAATGATTTATTAACATTGAACATTAAATTAGTGATGTTTCTTTACATTTTCTATACACAGACCTCAAACTCATTGCATATTCCTGTTCTCCTTTTATTTTAATTACTAATACATAAATAATATGTATTATGAATAATTACTGTGCATAAAAGCATATAGAACAGCTACAGTACTTACTACAGTCAAATTTGTTAATATTATGTATTTGGGACACTCTCATCACCAGAGGATTCTGCATTCATTACAATCCACTTTCCTTTTCGAGCAGACATGTCTCAGTTTGCTCTTAAAAGTCAATTCGTTCTTCTGACACAACATGTACCTCAGAGTTCAGACTCATATCTTTTTAGTCAGACTGACACAAATTGTCCATTAGAGACTGAGTGACTGGGTATGGCGCTCTTTTCCATGTGCGTCTGGAGATATCGCTCCATTTGTATTTTGCAACACAGATTCTAGATTATCTGGAGACTTGCATTGTCACAGCCTACTCAGAGGCAGAACGTCCCCACACAAACACTCAGGGGAAACATTTTTGTCAAACCATATGCTCGATATCCTGGACGCAGTCTCCAAACACAGTCACGGATGAAAATCCACAACCAATGATTATTGTACTGTGAAAATGTGTATTAAGCCCTTTCACACAGAGATTACGGAAAAAACATGGAAAATTAGTTTTTGGTCCATTCACACTGACAATGATTTTCCGTAATCTGTGCGTACATACACACACTACCGTAAAGATCTTATAAAGACACGTGACATATTTAAAGTCCTACACTTGGTAGGTTTTTTCCACAGCATCTGAAGTTTGCTTATTGTCCATGATATCCCTCTTGAAAAACCTTGGGTGTGCATTTTTGTTTATATAGGAACATACGGAGCGTTGATGTGCTGTTCTGTCATGCTGATAAATGATCTCAGCTTCAGCGCAGATAGTGACAAGCTCCCTGTTCTCTGCCTCAGTCCAGTTTGCCGACATTTCTCGTTGCAAATGTTGATCTGCGTTTAAATCCGTGTCAAAGAGCTTAACCATAACTTCTGGTTGCGATGATGCGCACGTCCTCACTACGGCACTCCCATTACGGCATTGTTTCTGTGTCTTGTTCACACAGGATGTTTTCCGTAAATGTTACTACAGTAGGTCCTTTTTACGGGAGCAATCTCAGAACATTTACAGGACGTGTTTATGTTTGCACAGAAGTAGCGTTGTAGTCAAGACCACCTAAACCAAGACCAAGTCTTGACCAAGACCAAGACACGCCGAGACCGAGACAAGACCAATAATTGGCACTGTAAAAAATCAGTAAGTTATAATAATTATTGATAAATTATTATTATAAATTATTGATATTAATGATAAAAATAATTGTGTGATATGCCATCATTTGTGCTCTTGACTGGGCTTGAAATAAAATTCTGAGTCTTCTTTGTCTGAGTCCGAGATTAAAAGTCCTATGTGAATGGGGTTTCAGATAACAACTGCATGTATCCAGCAAACAGTATTTATTGTTATACTCAAGCAGGTTAACATGACGATTGTCAAACACAATAACATTTTGTAACCACCAGGCCACTTATAATAGTCACACAAGGCACCCACATATATTAAACTACAATATATGTCAGCTTTTTTTTCCAATTACACATTTATACCACAGGGACATCAGATATGCTCCAGCCTAAATTGATGTTAATAAGGTAATGTTAATAATTAATATCTGCATTGATTCCGGTCTTGATATAGGTGACTGTAATAAAATGGTACCGTGGTTGTGTATATTGCAAGGATGTTAGGGAGATTTCTCTTTACTTAAATTAATTGCTGAATGAGACTTTTCTCTTATCAGTTGCCTATGCAATTTCACACTCTTTAATCACATTACTGCAACATTTAACAATTTTGAGAAAAAGGCAGATAAAAAGGCTTTGCCATGCTATACTTAAAGGGATACCCTGGTAAAAAAAAAGAAAATTACCACATTATTTACTCACCCTCAAGCCATCCTCAATGTACATGATTATCTTTATTTCAAACAAATACAATCTGAGTTATATTAGAAATGAATCTCTTCCAAAATATATAATGGTTGTAAACAGGGATCAGAACAACTTTTAACTTTGAAGCCCAAAAAGTGCATCAATCTTTTACAGACGTAATTCACACGGCTCCAGGGGGTTAGCCTACCCTTAACTGTCACCCCCCTTATTGAGTTTGGGGTGAAAAGTGGATGTGCACCTTCAAATTAATATATATCTGGCATTTTTTGTTTTGGAGGTGAAATTCAGTTAAAAAAATTATAATAATGCAATAACATAATAAATAAAATGTAAATATAAAAATTTTAAAAATGTAAATGTTTCACGACAATAATGATATTATTACATCCAAAATTTACATCCAAAATATTGAAGTAAACTCAGACGTTCCTTACATGGAACATGTGACAGTTAAGGGGTTTTAATAAAGGCTGTGGGTAGTCGATGTAATTTTATTTAAAAAAAAAATCAATATTGAAAACTTTATGAACCATAATAACTAGCTTCTGGTGCATTGTCAGGGTTTCCACAGGTCCTTGAAATCCTTGAAAGTTTGTGAATCTGGGGGAAAAAAATCTGGGTCATAAAAACTGCTTGAATCCATTTTATGCAAGAAGTTTTCTGGAAAAATCCATATTATTCTCGGTGTAGTGTAGTATAATGTTATAAAAAAAATCTAGACTTTTTAAGCACACGTGCTAAACTGTTAGCTTTTAATGCTTATATCTTCTGTACGCGAATGTTGATTCATACCAAAATGCTTTTTTGCATAGTTGTGTTTGACACATGAAAACATCTCGGGTTACGTATGTTACTGTTGTTCCCTAAGAAGGGAACAAGACGCTGGGTCTCCATTGTCATACTTCCTGTGTCCCTGTAACGCCGTCTTTGGCAATATTTCAGATAGCGATATACTTCCTGGCTCCCGCATCACCCTGTCTTTGTCTTTAAGCATCGCCATTGGTTGAATTTAATATACACATTTAGACGCACTTACCCCTGGAGGCGCCCCAAAGTGTCATCGCAGTGACGCAGCGCGAGTTCCCCTTAAAAGGGAACTGTAACAATTAGGGGTGTGACGAGATCTCGTGCGACGAGATTAAATATGTATAGCGAGATTAAGTGTGTCTCGCGAGATTTCTTGTGTAGGTGAAATCTGGCCGTTTCTCAAATAAAAGACTGCATTCTTCGAAGGTCGCATTTTTAAACTGCATTTACTTCATAAAGACTGTGTTATTAGAGACTATTAACAGTTATAAAGTTTACTAATAATTGAGTTAATCGCAAATTGTTGTAATATGCTCACGACTTGCGAATGTAATGCTCAGTTAATGATCTGAAATAAACCTTAATGACGTATGCAGCCTGCATATGCGACCTCCGGAGGAGGCAGCTTTCTGTTTGACCCTTTTAGGGGCCAGTTACACCAAAAGCGTTTATGGCAGTTGCAGGCGCCTTTTTTAAATGATATTCTATGGGCATGGAGTGTTTGCGCGCTGTTTATGCGCGCTGAGCGCCTTGCGGTTCCCTTTCAGTCGGTCACTACGACGTCACGTCGTGACCGACGAATTGGGAACCGCTTCGCGGGTGACCTATCTGCTTCGAGAAACCTTTAAAACGCCAATGAACTTGGCATGCAGATAATTGCATCTGCCGGCGCCGCCCCGCCGCACAGGTATTTAATGAGCGGCAGGTGCAGTTATCAAATCAGCTTTTTAGCTTCGAAAGCTGGCAGACTGACTGCTCACGAGAAGCTACTCTCTGCTCTTTGGAGAACTCTGCGTGTTCGATTTGGTTGGGCAAAGGCATTTCAGCGGAGGCTCGCAGGTGTTCCACCTCTCTTTTAAATTTTTTGACTTTTTTCTCACTCTTAGTTGAGTGTGTGCGTAGCCGTTCCCCTGTGTGCTTCATCAACATCAGCACATTAAAAGAGTATTTCCTCTAAAAGAGTATTGCGGTGTTCTGCGTCTTTTTAAAGACAGCATTTCACTTGCACTGAGACGGGAGCGTCTTTTTAAAGATGTCTTTCCGTCCGTGTTTCTGGATGCGGCAAATGTATGGGTCCCCGGGTGGCCACGATCGTTTTCTCTCGTGCGCAAGAGTGCATGCTGAGGCTGCGATCGTGGAGGGTTCATAATCCTAAGAGAACATGAACCTCTTGGATGGCGGAGACGGGTTTCGTACCTCCGGGAACGTCACCCCCGTTTTTCCGTTGCGGAGCCCCGTTAAAGGTGCAGTGGCAAAACTCCGGAAATCTTATCTCCGTATAAACGGTGCTGAATCGGTTAGCTGGTTCGTCCAGTGACTCTCAGCACCCCCATCCACAGCCAGAGGTGCCGTAAGAGACGGGTGGCGCGTGTTCTACACGCTCTCGTCCTCTTTCAGTCCTCACGAGGATTCTATGTCTTTCACAGCATCGGAGAGGGGGTCGTCTATTCGGTCGCCGACTCGGACCCACTCCCGCCTTCGGGTTGGGTAGGGGCTTCCGTGCTCGACCCCGAGTGGCGGCCATGTACGCTCGGGAGCGCGGAGACGGTCTGCGTGGAGCGGAGAGCTCCTCCCCCACCGCACCGTCCCGCCTAGATGATTGGCACTTCAGGACTGCAAGAACAGCCCCGACCTTCTGTGCCTTTCTTCCCGGGGTGCATGTTGGTTGACACGGTCGTGGAAAACTCGTTTTCCTCCCGGAACCGATCGTTCAGCCATCACCTCTCACCTCTCCTGACGGCGGGGCCGCTAAGGTTGCTGCTCCAAGAGACCAGCCTCCCTCCCCTCAGACCCACGGGCTTGTGAGAGGCGGCCTCTGCCGTGCGCGCCATGGCGTGATGCAGGTCCGCCAGGCTAAGGCACTGAAGGATCTGCAGAGGTGAGGGTCCGGCAACTAAAGAATCCTGTGTGGCTCTGACCTGGCGCTACGTGCGACTGGGTTCACCCCACAGGCCGCCGGACGTGCTATGCCCACCCCCGGTGTTCCAGGAACGCCATCTCTGGTTGTGTCTTGCGGGCATTAAGTAGGTCGTTAATAATCGTCCTAAATGTTCCATTTTAGACCAGCCATTTCGGCAACGCGGCTGAGAGTGTCCAACAATGATCGGCCGCTTTAGAGCAGACTGAGGCATCATGCCACGTCGGAGCCTAGCTGCCCCCTCCGTTACGTCAGTATATTGGTCTGCTTTTCGCCGAGGGCGTCCTGCTACGGCTTTTTTTGTTCCTTCATCCCGGCAGCTCTGAGGAACCTGTCGTAAGCATTACACCCGCCCACTCAGCCCGCTACAGAGGTGGAAAATGAAACTTAGCGGCTCTGAGTCGGGCGATCTGAAGGTTGAGAGGATCGCTCTTCAGGAGATGGTGAAAGCATCATTCTCCCCCCCACCCCGGAGGAGGGCCGGGTGGGGAATCCTTGGTTTCGTTTTGTGTTCCGCCGACTTCAATCGGCACCCACTAACCTCAAAGAGCGAATTCCTCTTCTTTCTCCAGATCACCGGAGGCATATAGGAGTTTCGGACGGGCTCAAAACCCTAAGTTCTCCTCTTCCTCTTTCGCCAGCGGATGTATCGAGCGGGACATCTACAAAGGAGCCTTTGCTCAGCATCCATCAGCGGTTTCGGGTGAGTGTTTCATTACACACAACATCTCACAATGCGGCCAAAGAGCACGCGTCGTTGAGTTCCCCGTCTCCGCTCGCCACGGTACACACATCGTGCCGTTAATTTCCTCTCGCTCGGTATCTGGGGGCCTGGGAAGAGCTTCCCAGCCCGTCGCGTTGGCTTTTACGCACGATCCGTCTCGGTTACGCATTCAATTTGCCCGGCTACCTTACAAATATTCAGGCATTCGCTTCACCACGGTGAAGGCTGTCAATGCGCACGTACTGCGTGCGGAGATTGCTGTCCTATTGGCGAAAGGACGCGATCCAGCCGGTCCCTCCAGCCGAGATAAATTCGGGGCTTTACAGCCCTTCATTGTACCCAAGAAGAGTGGCGGGTTGCGTCCGATCCTAGATCTGCGCGTACTGAATCGAGAATTCACAGAATTCACATTCACAGAATGCTGTTCAAAATGTTTACGCAGAGGAGCATATTTTAATGCATCCGCCCATAGGATTGGTTCGCAGCCTTCAACCTGAAGGACGCGTACTTTCATGTCTCCATACTCCCCCAACACAGGCCGTTTCTCCGCTTTGTGTTCGAGGGGAGGGCATATCAGTACAAAGTCTCACCGTTCGGGCTTTCTCTCTCTCTCTCTCCCTGTGTCTTCATGAAAGTTGCGGATGGCGCACTGCAGCCCCTGAGAGAGAGAGTGGTGTTTGCGTTTTGGCGTATTGGCTCATAATAGCTCAGTTTCGTCAGATGCTGTGCACACACATAGATCGTGTACTTAAACACCTCGCTCGTCTCGGTCTTCAGGCCAACTGGGGAAAGAGTAAACTTTGCCCCGTGCAGAGAATCTCTTTTCTCGGAAAGTAACGGGATTTGGTTGATTTAACAACACGTCTCATAGAAGCGCGTGTTCAGTCAATTCTGGCTTGCCTCAACATTTAAAGGCAGGGTTGCGGTTCCACTGAAATAATTTTAGAAACTTCTGGGGCATATGACAGCAGCCGCGGCCGTGACACCGCTCGGGCTGCTCCATATGAGACCGCTTCAGTGTTGGCTTTATGACAGAGTCCCGAGGAGAGCGTGGCTCACCGGCTTTCACAGTATTATAATTACATCGAGATCTCGTCACACTTTCACCCCGTGGTCAGACCCAGCGTTTCTCAGGGTGCGGGTGCCACTGAGAGGTCTCCAGGCATGCTATTGTTGGCAAAGATGCCTCTACCACGGGGTGGGCAGCCACGTACGGCGGGCTCGTCGCTTCGGGGGTCTGTTCGACATTCCAGCGACATTAGCATAAATTGCCTCGAGCTGTGCACTGTATATCTTGCGCTCGTCCGTTTCGTCAACGTGATTGGATGCTTAAGATGTAGTGCGCACCGACAACACTGCGGCTGTAGCGTATATCTATCGCCAAGGCGGTCTGCGCTCTCGTCACCTGTCGCATCTCGCCCGTCTCTCCTCCTCTGGAGTCAGAATTATCTGAGGTCTCTTCGTGCCATTCACATGTCGGGGTCGCTGAACACAGCGGCAGTCGCGCTCTCACGAGCAGCGCGCTCCGGCGAGTGGCGACTCCACCCCCGGTCGGTTCAGCTGATTTGGAAATGTTTCGGCAGAGCGCAGTTAGATCTGTTTGCTTCTTCAGAGACAACCCATTGTCGCCTGTTTTATTCATTATCCGAAGGAACACTCAGCGTGGATGCACTGGCACACAGCTGGCCGCGGGGTTTTCCCCAGTAAGCTTTATTGCGCAGACACTGTGCAAAGTCAGGGAGGACGAGGAGCGCATTCTATTAGTTGCGCCATACCGGACAACTAGGAATTGGTTTTACAGAGTTCACTCTCCTCGCGACAGTCCCTCCCTGGCTGACTCCTTGGCACATTATGGCACCCTCGCCCCGATCTGTGGAACCCCCATGTGTGGTCTTTGGACGGGGCGCGGAGGTTTTAGGTGGTTTACCCCAGGGGTATCTAACACCATCGCTGCAGCGCGAGCACCGTCTATGAGACAGGCGTATACGCTGAAATGGAACCTGTTTGTTGTTTGGTGTACCTCTCAGCGAGAGGACCCCCGAGAATGCTCGATCAGTATTGTGCTTTCATATCTCCAGCACCGCTTGGAGAAGAGGCTGTCACCATCTACTATTAAAGTAGAAATCGCGGCAATATCCGCGCATCACGCACCTATAGACGGTTGATCTGTGGGTCAGCACGATCTGGTCATTAGGTTTTTAACAGGGGCACGGAGGCTGAATCCTTCGCGCCTCCCTCTATTCCTCCTTGGGACTTGTCCATGGTGCTGAAAGTTCAGCACTGCCCTTTCGAGCCTCTGCTGACGGTGAGCGTCAAGTTTCTCACTATGAAAACTTTGACGCTCCTTGCATTGGCTTCTATTAAAAGGATAGGGGATTTTCATGCATTTTCGGTCAACGATTCGTGCCTTCAGTTCGAATCCAGCGTTAAACTGAGACCCCGGCCGGGCTACGTGCCTAAAGTTCCCACCACTCCCTTTAGAGATCGGGTGGTGGACTTTTCAAGCGCTGCCTTCGGAGGCAGACCCAGCTATGGCTTTGTTATGTTCTGTACGTGCACTACGTGTGTATGTGGATCGCACTCAAAGCTTTCGGACCTCAGAAAAGCTCTTTGTCTGTTACGGTGGTCAGCAGAAAGGGAAAGCTGTCACTAAACAGAGGATGTCTCATTGGATTGTAGACACAATCGCCCTGAAATATGAGAAACAGGGCATTCCTTGCCCTTTTGGTTTGAGAGCCCATTCAACCAGAAGCGTGGCTTCATCTTGGGCTTTGGCTCGTGGTTCCTCGCTTTCAGATATTTGTAGAGCTGCTGGCTGGGTGACACCTAATACGTTCACTAGATTCTACAGTGTTCGTGTTGAGCCTGTATCCTCTCGAGTTCTCTCGTCAGATCAGTGAGAACATCGAGGAACGGCTCCTGTGTCGGCTTGGAGCCTTTCTTTTTGGCTGCGCAGAAACCGCACCATTATGGAAGGCCATTAAGGCAAAAACGTTACAAAAAATGTTTTTTGTCTTTTCCACCGCTTGGTGATCGATGTTGCGGAGCATCGGCTGCCAGCCTCTCACTAGATGTATTCTTGACTATCTGGGTGAGGCTAGCGCCCACATTGCACCCTCTAGTGGTTTCTTTGTGAGTATTTCCGTGGAAAGTTTATGATTTACCACGTTTCCCTTAGCGGAGTTCGTTCCGCGCCTCTCTAGTGTTGCTAAGAGAGTGTATTTTTATAGACCTCGTGTCTTTTTATCCATCACCTTAGTGGTAGACCCCTAGAGGGTTTTTCTTCCGCAGCGATCTTAGTCCCGCCTGACGAGTCCGCTTCCCAGTTCGCCTAGTCACTATCGTGGGTTAAGGAACAAGTAGTGACCGGCCTCTGCTTCAACCCCATTTCCGTTCCCTTAAAGAGGAGAGTCGGAGGGTTTATGCAGGCACTGGAAGGGTCAGCTTCAGTGGCACTTTGGTAGGGATTCCCAATTCGTGGGTCACGACGTGACGTCATAGTGACCGACTGAAAGGGAACGTCTCGGTTACATATGTAACCCTCGTTCCCTGAAGGAAGGGAACGGAGACGTCACGTCCCGTCGCCACAGTTTGCTGTTCCACTGCTGATATCGGCCGGACCCTTTCCTTCTGTCCAGCTTTCTCAGCAAAAAATAGCTGATTTGATAACTGCACCTGCCGCTCATTAAATACCTGTGTGGCGGGGCGGCGCCGGCAGATGCAATTATCTGCATGCCAAGTTCATTGGCGTTTTAAAGGTTTCTCGAAGCAGATAGGTCACCCGCGAAGCGGTTCCCAATTCGTCGGTCACGACGTGACGTCTCCGTTCCCTTCCTTCAGGGAACGAGGGTTACATATGTAACCGAGACGTTTTTGCCGGCGGCCGCAGCACGCGCCTTTGAAGGAACGCTGAGAGCGGAGAAGCGCCCGACGTCATTCGCGTCTTTCTATTGTCCACTCGAATGAGGGGAGATGCAGGCCTTACGTTGTGGTGAGGGAAGTTTACAGTTGCTTTGAAGAACCGGACTCCACTCGCTCACTCTCTCCTGCGTGTTTGTGCACCTCTCACCCTCAAACAAGGTCAGAGCAAGCGTTTTTTTTTTTTTAAGTTTCTGCTAATATGACAGTTAACAGCAAAAGAGCGCTCACGCTTCAATGTTTGATTGACAAAACAGCTGACTAGGTGGTTGCCTAGCAATATTAAAAGCCGCGTCGACTCGCACTGCTCTTTTATAAGAAAGGCAGTGCGTCGCGCCTTGCGTTTCCAAGCGTTTAAAGCGTGGTTGGTGTAATTAGCCTCTTACAATGCATGCATTATATTCTGTCTAGGGCTGTCAAAATTAACGCGTTAATAACGCGTTAACGCAAATTCATTTTAACGCAATTAATTTCATTAACGCCGATAAACGCAACGCGCAATTTCTGTTTGACCCTTGGTCCAGCCCATAGTTGAATGAACAGATACGCAGACAAATGGGATCCTGTCTAAATGATTCAAAGGTTTTCATAGAAATAAGAACATTAACCAAATCGTCTAGCAAATCCAATGCTCTAAATGCTCGTTGGACATCTGAAATGATCTATATTTATACGTCTGAGGTGTAACGTTCCCATCCTCCTAATGCTTAATCTAATGCAAAGATGCGTCTCAATTCATTTTGGTTTCGCTTTTATGCATGACTTAGAAAATAGACTGCAGGACTTGCTTGATGTTAAAATAAGCATTAAGAGAGATAAAGTTCGGTATCTGATTATTGTTAAAGAGTTATTAAGAGCGACAAGACTCAAAAGCGATCTCCTCATGCTGACTGACTGACATCTGAAGCGCGTGCACACAGTGACACAGACGCGCGAGTGCGCGACCCGGATATATAGACATCTAAGTTACAAAAAATTAAAGTTTTACAAATATCTGCTTTGATAAGAATTCACGCAGGTAGGATCTATAATCTGTTATGTTTTAAGTAAATGTTTGGTTAACTGTTGGGTAAAACTATCTGATGTGTAACATTATATTAGATCACTTAGATTTTAAGCAGTCTGTCACAATGTCAATCAAACAAAAGAAAAAAAAGTTTAACATATATTAATGATGTTTTTGCTTTGTGTGTGCTACATCTTATAGTTTTATCAGTGATTTTAAGGTATTGATGTGGTAATTTATTGTATGGATGTGGTAATTTTTCTGGTAATTTAATTTTGCTGACTCTTTCAACTTCAAACAGGTGTAGTTCTGTCATATTTTGTTATATTCCACCAAATCATGCATTGTTCTATGTTTTAATAGAGAATGTCAAAATATGAACAACTATTTTTTTGAAAATTTGCTAATTTTCTACAGCACATGTCACAAATGATGTAGCATCAAATAAAAATGAAGAAAAAGAAAATTCTTCTTAAAGGAAAATGCATATACAAAGCAATGGCTTGATGGTTCTGTTAAAAATGTAAACAGGCTGTTGTTAACATGCATTTGCATAAAGCATCTATATATGTATATATGATCAGAGTATTAAAAACCTGAAAAGTGTTAAATTAGGGTAAATTTAGAACGGATAAAAATGTGCGATTAATTTGCGATTAATCGCGAGTGAACTCATGAAATCATGCGATTAATCTAGATTAATTTTTTTAATCTATTGACAGCCCTAATTCTGTCTTTTACTGCATTTGCTTTTTTGTTTGGGTTTCCAATAATGTTCGTTTGGGAGCTCGTATGAAGTCTGAGACGTGTTGTGTTTTGTCTGTTGATCAGTGTCAGATGTGAAGTCTCAGCAGATTAAACCATCACAGAGTTTACATGATTTAATGTCTGCATGTTCATTTCTATTGTAAAGAAATGGACGTATATTAAATATTCAAATGGATTTAAACATTGTTTGGCTAAAAAATAAGCGTTTCTCTCTGTCTAAAGTGAAAGTGAAGATAGCGACCGCGAGACGAGTCAACTCCCCCTGCAGGCATTTGTTATAATATATACATAATGCTTTTTATTTATAGACCACAAATGTAATGTGTTTGTTAATGTAATGTTGTTTAATGTAACTTGGTTTTAATACTTTATTTGAACCAATTATTATTGCATATTCGTTATTATGTAATTTTAAAGGCTACTGCTCACTTGGGTCTATTTTTATTACCCAAAAATAACAAATTACTTCATTATCAGTTAGTAAAATAATTGTTAGGGCCAGTCCTTGATTAGTTAAAACATTTAAAAATAACATGATTTCAGTTTCTTATTCATTTATTTTATCATCGAGGGTTTCTTAAAAAGTGTAAAAATATCATCTCGTCTCGTTCTCGTGGATTAAGTGTTTCGTCACACCCCTAATAACAATGTATCTTAAAAGGTAACCTTGCTCTCACTTGAAATGTGTGCCCATATTTAGTCCTTGAATTTGATGGTATTGGACCTAGAAAGTCCTTGAAAGGTGTTTTTTTTAGTTAACTAAGGTGTGGGAACCCTGATTGTGTTTGTTTGAAAAAGATAATCATGGACATCGAGGATGGTTTGAGGGTGAGTAAATAATTTTTTGTTGGAATATCCCTTTAAGGATGATTTCTATTACATATTTTTATAATTTTATAAGCAGTTTAACTGACAATATTCAT
Organism: Misgurnus anguillicaudatus; assembly: GCF_027580225.2. Lineage (NCBI taxonomy): Eukaryota > Metazoa > Chordata > Actinopteri > Cypriniformes > Cobitidae > Misgurnus > Misgurnus anguillicaudatus. The sequence continues at coordinate 13,324,376 of NC_073360.2, read as the reverse complement.
TGCTATTGACATTCTCTGATGAGCAACAGTAACCAATGTGGGCGGAGCTTACCAGTTCCGGTAGATGTGAAAGTCGGCACACCTCTGATCTACTGGTCGTCCTTCAACGTGATGCCCAGCTGATGCCTGACCAACGATCACCGGCAGAACCCGCTTAATCTCCGCTTAATCTCCTTATCCGTTTGTATATACATATATATCTCCCAAGGGTTTTTCCCTCCTAGGACTTTTTTTATTTTCTCGGCTAAACAGCCCGGGTTTTTTTTCTCCTAGGGGTTTTTTACCCCGGGGAGGCAGCCTTCTTGGGCTTAACTTAGCTTCCTCTTCTAGACATTACATTAGTAATACGCTTATAATGTCGAGTCATAGCCGCAGCAAATTTGACTGCTTATGCTATCGTGTATTATGTTGTGCTATCTGTCGTTTTTCTGTACTTTTACTGCTTCTATTAATGTAAAGCTGCTTTAAACCAATTAACTATTGTGAAAAGCGCTATATAAATAAAATTGAATTGAATTGAGCTTAGCAACCTCAATGCCCATAGCAGTGCGTCCTATGACACCCTGGACTGTTTCAGAATTAAGATTAATTTGCAAAAGAAAGTGGCTAACTATCTAATTTTGAGAATGAACATGCACATTGTATATCTTCTGGACATAGGGGTATATAAAAACTTAAATGTTTAATGCTACCCTTTCTACAACCCTCCGCTCCAGTCCTCTTCTTTTCATCTCTCCTGTTGGTTTGGAAAAGCAGTCTGCTTGTTTGCTCAATAAAAATAAGTGAAGCAAAAATAACAAAGTGAACAGACGCAAAGGAAAATGCAGGGCAAAGAAAAATCCATTATTTAAAAGGCTGAGCAGCATCCACAAACAGCCTTGCGTATCCCATCGAGTCTTTCAACGAACAACTGCCTGAATAATCGCACCTCATAAGCCAAGATAACAGAGCAGGCTGATGCAAACCAGACAAATGTGTATCAATAATTAGTATTGGTTGCGACGTCTAGTCGCGACCCATCTGCTTTTAACTAAAATAAATAAATTATAGTTATGGGTTTGTGGCACATACAGTACGGCATACTAAATCATTATAGAAAGAGATTAATGGTTGAATTTGCGTTAAAACCTGCCTGTCTTATGCATCAACAGCCCACAATTAAAGTTAGCCTGGTGACAAATGCGCACTGTATTTAAATTTAATATGAGTCATTTTTTAGCACAAACACACCTGCACTTTCTATAGATTGAGATTCTTATTCTTAAAACGTAAATGTATTTATGGCAAACTATTACCATCTGTGAAAGCAGGTGTTAAACAGAAATGTTTTTATGCTTTCTATAGACCATGGCAGTAGTCATTTATCAAATAATGGAGAAGAGCATTATCACATATGCAGAGTCTGTCGCATTTTGAGAGTAGCGTGTAAGTGATGCTGTAGAGTCCCGTCTGTTAAACCAAACCAATAACTGTGCAGTGCAGCACATACGTCGTTCCTTTTGATTAACTTTTCTAATTTCACACGTTAACAACACAAAAACATCCACATAGACAGTGTGAGCAAATAATCCAATTCATTCACAGCAAATTCATCCGTATGTCAGAAAGATATACAGTATAGTATAGTAGTCACACATGACCCGCTGCTCCTGGCCATCTCCAGTGATACAAAACATGAAACACACCATCTCCCCTGAAGTATGGATCTGCTGACAATCTGTAAGAAGATTTTCCTTCTTCTCTTGGCCTCATATTCATCCCCCTTTTCCATGTTCAGCTATCCTAAGCCTACCCTTGGGTCTCAGTAACAGAAAGTGGCCATCAAAGCCGCCCACACTTAGGGAAAGACTCCAAGCTGTGGTGTGTGATGGCAGAAACCCGTCTTTGGAGGTAGCATTGGATGGGCAGCCAGACCGGCACTGAGCTTTTGATCTCCCGTCTGGACTGTTCTAAGAGACTGCTGTGAAGAACATGGGTAATGTGGTTAACTCAAACCCTTTAGAGATGCATCAACCTCGCAATAGGCAATAGGATTTTCTTTTTTGTATATGTCAGCACTGTATATCATTTAAATACATCAAATCATACATTACCAATGACACGCCTGGTGATGGAGGACAGCATAACCATTGTATTGAAAAGGTAAATTGGAGTGTGCGGTGTGACGTATTATTCTAACTAGTTTTAAAACACATTCCAGTAGTGAGTTGTAAACACTATAGATATACAGTATATGTACGTAAATGCCTAATTATCGTCTGTTTCTGTGGGCCAGGTTTTCTGCCATATTGGAGCGGTTATAGCCAGTCTGTGAAGCAGTGCTGCCAAGTCCGTGGTTTTCACGAGGATTGGGCTAGTTTTGATTGAGCTGGGATTGTTACACAGATCTGGCAACCCTGCTGTGAACACTGGAGCGCAATCTGACTGTACATCTGCAACCAACTGTAGGCCCAACATTATAATTGCTAACGTTATGAAGATGTTAGCTATCACAGCATTAAAAAAGTTACTCAGTTAATGCATTTATGAAAACAAACCTCTCACCTGTGAAAGATTATCCCATTATGTCAGGAATTTAAAACTGTGAGTGACGTCAGAAACTGAAATGTGGACTGCTCCAAAATGGCAGATGCATCTATATGTCTATGGTAAACACACAGCTCCCCTTATGCCTTTGTCACAAGGTGACGATCTTTTGGGCGGAACCAAAAGTTGGGAAACTTTGGTTCCGCCCGGATGTTCCGCCCAGACCGAGAAGAGGAAACACCGGACATCCGGTAGCATCGCGAGGGCTGTAATCAGCGAAATCAAGCGCAGCTGTGCGTGTTTAAGAGGAACGCCGGTTGATTGGAGGATTGCAGCACACAGAGGAGTATTTAAGAGCAGTGTAAATCACAGTTTGGGTACGTAGTGTGTGAGTTGAGGTGCGGAGCTGTGCTCGTCCGTTACACATTGACAGTTGGTTGTACTTTCTCTCTCTCTCTCTCGTAGTCCTCAGTGGATGCTACAGTAAGAGGAAACCCTGTGGGTAGAAGAAAACATCGGTAATTGTGACACGTTTGGAGTAACTAAGGAGGAAGGAAACGAAACAGTTGTAAACTATTTACCAAGAGGAACGCTGTGAGTATTGGCTCTGGATTTAACTGAAGTGTAACTACTAACCTGTGTATTATTGAGCGCCTCCAGGAAGAGGAAGGCGGCCCTACCCCTGATCTAGCGCGGTAGGTGAGCCGCAGGAATAAGTGGATTCAGTAGCCATAGCAGCAGAACTAAAAACTCAGGCCGTAGTGCCATCGCCCCCATCTGACCCCAGCGAAGTGGAGGACGTCGGGCGTCTCGTGTGTACACTTGTAGTGTGGTGGGTGAGTCCATGTAATTTGAAAACCTTTCACGTTGAAGTGGTGCTGTGTATTTGCCGTGGGTTGCTGTGCAAGTGTTGTGTGTCTTGTCAGACGTACCCCGCATCAACCCTTCTACTGAGGAAGAGACGGAGAGGCTGACGGTCATGAGTAACATCATTTATTGTACGCTGTGTGCGATGCGAGTGTAAAGTGACGGTGTGGGCTTTGGAAATCGCCCCCGTCTGTGTGTCGACAGTTTCAGGGTGTGGCGGTGAAGACTTGGAAGCTGGCAGTGCGTGTGTGAGTACAACCACGAGCCTGTATATTGCTACTTTACCTGTGTGTTCTACCTTTTGGCAGAGTGAGAGGCGAAGGAGTTCCGCCGCCCCGTGGTCTCTACAAAGGGGCGCCCCTGTCCGGTATTCGATCGGCCTACGGGCATTGAGAATAGGGCAGCGCTCGGCCCGGTGAGACGGTGTGATGGTTCGCCCCCTGCTGATCAGCGCATTCGCCGAGAGGGTTTTTGCCCCCGGCGCCCCCCCCTGGGAAAACCATCGCCGTTCGCCTTTCTGTGCAGAAAGGCCAGCTGTCGTAAGCCCGCCCCCGTGCATTGTCGACCAGAACGTCAGTAGAACGAACTGTGGACAGTTATACATACCCTGAGCTGTAAACAGCAGAGAGGTGAGAAGTATCCAAGTTGCACTAACTGTGTTGTTGTGTCCAAGCTGCTTGTAAAGGAAGAGAGAACGAGAGTGAATGTCAGTAGAACGACAGTGGACAGTTATACAGACCCCGAGCTGTAAACAGCAGAGAGGTGAGAAGTATCAAAGTTGCACTAACTGTGTTGTTGTGTCCAAGCTGCCTGTAAAGGAAGAGAGGACGAGAGTGAACGTCAGTAGAATGAACTGTGGACAGTTATACATGCCCGAGCTGTAAACAGCAGAGAGGTGAGAAGTATCCAAGTTGCACTAACGGTGTTGTTGTGTCCAAGCTGCCTGCAAAGGAAGAGAGAACGAGAGTGAACGTCAGTAGAACGAACTGTGGACAGTTATACATGCCCGAGCTGTAAACAGCAGAGAGGTGAGAAGTATCCAAGTTGCACTAACTGTGTTGTTGTGTCCAAGCTGCCTGTAAAGGAAGAGAGAACGAGAGTGAACGTCAGTAGAACGAACTGTGGACAGTTATACATACCCTGAGCTGTAAACAGCAGAGAGGTGAGAAGTATCCAAGTTGCACCAACTGTGTTGTTGTGTCCAAGCTGCCTGGAAAGGAAGAGAGAACGAGAGTGAACGTCAGGAGAGTGACCTGTGGAAAAAACCATACTTACCAAGAGCTGTAAGCAAGCAGACAGGTGAGGACGATCCAAGTCCACACTAAACGAGTCTTTGTGTCCCAGTCGTAGCCTGTGGAAAGAAACATAAAGTGGAGTGAGCAGTGAAGTATCTGCCTAACGTGACACAGGTACCGCAGTTAAAGAGAGAGATAAACCCCAAGTTCACACTATTTTGTCTTTGCCTCCAGGAGAGAAGGGGAGGGCGCCACGGATAACGGAGTTGGCAGGAGCCTGTGTTCCCCGTCCCCTCCCCCCTATATCTTGGTCACCAGCCCCTGGAACCCCCGTTGCCCTCTTCCCCTTTCTGCCACCTTCCCGTGCTGTGGTCCGCCTGGAAGGCAGAGAGGAAGCTAGTTTTAATTGCCCCTTCCCCATTCCCCAAGTTATTTTAAATATTTAAATAAAGTTTGTTTTAATACTTACCTGCTCTCGTGTTGTGTGGTCATTGGGTTGGCTTTGGGGACCTCCTCGAGGTGGAAGTTGAGAAGGGGCGTGGCTTTAGTATTTAGCAGCCAGCCCCTAGCCGTGACAGATTTTGGCGTAGTCGGCAGGGTTCCACGTCGAGTTGAGTAACCAGGGTCGCCCAATGACCGACAACGCGGGGCCCGCAGCCCCACCCCGTGCCACGTCCATCATCATGGGTAGCCCATGGATGCCTAAGTATGGAGGAGCGGAGTCGGAGGTCCGACTGACAGAGTGGAAGGCCCAATTAGAATACTTGGCCGACCTGCAGGGCCTTAGCGCCGCCCAGCGGCTCTAGTTTTTACTAAACTCCCTAGAGGGAGAAGCCCGGCAAGAGGTGCAAGCCGCCCCTGAAGCAGTTAGAGCCACCGCCCAGACCGTATTCCAGTTTCTCACCGAACAATATGGTGACCATACCCCCGTAGCTGTCCTCCGTTCCCAGTTTTTTAACTTTATGCAAGGCCCCCGACAAACAATTAGAGCGTTTGCCCTGAGGCTGCAGGAGCAGTTAACCCTATAACAGGCCCGACGCGATCATGGGATGGGAGACGGGGAGAACCTTCTACGCGTCCAGTTCCTCCTGGGGATGAAGGAGGGCCCCGTAAGGCAGAGTCTGAGGGTCCAGTTTCGGAGGGACCCCGGGCTCACCTTTGAAGACCTTATGAAAGAGGCACTGGCCTTGGAAGGTGATGAGGTCGAAGTCAGTGAGGCCCCAGTATGCGCGGCGGTGAGCGAAACGGCACCCACACCACCTGAGCGGGCGGATTGGAAGCAGGCCCTGAAAGCGGAACTGTTGAAGGACGTCCAGGAACAGATATCGGATGCTGTCTAAAGCTCTCCTGGGAGAGTTGCGCCAAGGAAGGGCGCGGGAGGAACCGAGGCCGGCCCCCCGAGAACGAACTTACTCGGAGCGAGGCCGAGAGCCACCCGGACGTCCAGACCGCTTTAACCGACCCCGCTTCGAATGGGATGACCAAGGGCGGCCCATTTGCAATCGCTGTGGTAAACCAGGACATATCAGTCGCCAGTGTGGGCCTCGTAGGGCGTCGGAAGGGGGTTTTTAGATCGGCCGGCCACAGTGGGTAGTGTGGCCGGGAACCCTCGGGAAGACCCAAAAAGCAATAACCCCAGGCACCAGATGATCGGGCATAGCCCAATAGCGGAGGTAAAAGTGTGTGGCAAGATAGTACAATGCCTGGTAGATACGGGCTCTCAGGTAACGTTGTTTGCAGAAAGCCTTTCACAAGAAATATTTGGGAGGCAAGGAATACAAGGGGCAGAGGCCCCCTGGCTGACGTTGCGGGGCGCAAATGGCCTAGAGATCCCTTACGTCGGTTACCGACTAACAGACTTAGAAGTCCATGGGGTGTTAGTCCCCCAAAAAGGTGTGATCATTGTCGAAGACAGGTGTTTGGGTGCCCATCGAGCCCTACTGGGCATGAACGTCCTCTCTGAATGCTGGGAAGAGTTATTTCAGGCTAAGCCTGGCCCCAGGATCTCACCTGCCGAGAGGCCCAAATGGGAGCGTGTAGTCGCCGACTGTCGTCGAGTCCAGATGGCCCAGGTCCGTAGAGACCGAGAAGAGGTAGGAAGAGTGATGTGTCGATTTGCCTTGTCTATTCCCCCTAGAAGTGAGGCCATTGTGTGGGCGAGAGTGCCCCCTCGAGAAGTCAACCCTGAGGAGTGGGTATTGGTTGAGCCTCATGCAGACTGCCCCCAAGTAGAAGTGGCACGGGGCCTAGCGGCGGTCCGCCGGGGGAGAGTCCCCGTGAAAGTACGTAATGAGCACCCCTACGCTCCACTTACATCGACACCAACGACTGGCCCGACTAACGGCGGTCGCACCCCACCAGGTGAGAGAGGAGAGAGACGTCAGTTTCCGTCAGGTGTGCCCCTCTGTGATTGAGGTGGCCCTGACGCAGATGGATGCCCCCACGAACGACAGGAAGAGTGAGGTGCCGAAGCATCTTGAGGGTTAGTCGCTACAAGGGAAAAATTTGGAACCGGTACAGACACAGAAACTCCAGGCGCTTCTTCGGAAATGGCAACATGTGTTTGCAAGTCATGAGGAAGACTATGGGTGCACCAGAGTGGTGGAACACCACATCCCGACTGGGGACGCCGGACCAAGCAGAGAGAGATATCGGCCGATTCCACCTACCCTGTACACAGAGGTACGCACACTCTTGCAGGGCCTGCTGGAGCGAGGCATCGTTCGGGAGAGCAGTAGCCCGTGGGCGGCCCCCATCGTGCTTGTACAGAAGAAGTCAGGGGCCTGGAGGTTCTGTGTGGATTATCGTAAGCTCAACCTGGTAACCAAGAAAGATGCTTTTCCCCTACCACGGATCGAAGACTCCCTTGCCAGTCTCACGCGGTCCGCATGGTACTCCACTCTGGATTTGGCCAGTGGGTATTGGCAGGTGCAGGTGGCCAAGGCAGATCGAGAAAAGACCGCCTTTATGACCCCGTTTGGATTATTTGAGTGGGAACGGATGCCCTTCGGGCTTTGTAACGCTCTGGCCACGTTCCAGCGACTGATGCAGCGCTGTCTTGAAAGGTCAGTTAATGGAGTCAGTTTTAGTATATTTGGATGATGTGATTGTGTAGTCCCCAGATTTTGATTCCCACCTTCAGCACCTCGAAGAGGTCTTCCAGGCCATGGAAAGATACGGGCTGAAGCTGCAACCTGATAAATGCCATCTGTTGAGGCGAGAAGTCCATTTCCTGGGTCACGTGGTCAGCGCCGCAGGGGTGTCCGTGGATCCCGGAAAAGTCTCTGCAGTAAGAGACTGGATTGCACCCAAAACCGTGAGGCAAGTACGATCCTTTCTGGGATTTGTGGGGTATTACAGACGATTCATCAAAGACTTTTCAAAGATTGCTAAACCTCTTAACCAGCTGCTGGTTGGTACAGGGCGAAACCGGGGACGTGGGTCACCCTCAATCAACTGGGATGACCCTTGTGAGGCTGCGTTTCAGAGACTAAAACAGGAACTGTTACAGGCACCCATTTTGGCGTACGCAGACTTCACTAAGCCATTTGTTTTGTACACAGACGCAAGCAACCTGGGGCTGGGGGCCGTATTGGCCCAACGACACGAAGGAAAGGAGCGGGTGATCGCCTATGCAAGCCGAAGCCTCCACCCAGCAGAGAGGAACGATGCGAATTACAGCTCATTTAAACTGGAGTTGCTGGCCCTGAAGTGGGCCCTAAGTGAAAAGTTTAAAGACTACCTTTGGGGTGCCAAGGTAACAGTAATCACGGATAATAATCCTCTGGTGCATTTGCAGACGGCGAAGTTGGGGGCCGTGGAACAGCGGTGGGTAGCCCAGCTGGCTAACTTCGACTACCACTTGCAGTACCGACCTGGGCGAGAACACACAAACGCTGATGTCCTTTCGAGGCTGCCGGAGATGGACGACCCCGGGTGCCGGGGAGGAAAAGAAGAGGACAGCCCGAGGGAGGACTATATGATAGGGGCCGTGGACGCCCCAGGAGGACAACAGGAGGCCGTCCCTGGGAACTGGGGGTAGGACCCCCGTCGGTGGATGGAGAGGCAAGCCCAGGATCAGGATGTGTGTCAGGTGAAAACGTGGGTGGAGCAGGGGCGACGGCCGACGTCGCCAGAAAGACTAGCCCAGACGGAGACGGGGAGAAGGCTACTGGGGCAGTGGGACAAGCTGGAACTGCAGGAAGGAGTGCTGTGCAGAAAGGTCAGTGACCCGAAACTGGGCGAGGAGGTGCGCCAGATTGTGGTGCCAGCTGATCAGACGACAGCATTAGTCTCGGCCTACCATGATCAGCTGGGGCATCAGGGGCAAGAGAGGACCATATCACTGCTGCGCAGATTTTTCTATTGGCCAGGGCTGGAAGCCACGGTTCGTAGTTTGATCCAGGCTTGTCCCAGGTGTATGCTGTTCAAATCCCGGCGAGAGGCTCGAGCGCCGATGGTGCCCATCCATGCTAAAGCCCCCCTCCATATTATGGCCATGGACTTCCTGACATTGGGCCGGCCGCAAGACCGCTACCAAAACATCTTGGTGATCACCGACCTATTCCCAAATACGCATGGGCAGTCCCCACCCTCGACCAGACAGCTAATACCACCGCGACGGCTCTCTGGAGGAACGTCTTTCAGACGTTTGGATGCCCGGAGTTCTTGCACTCGGATCAAGGGGCCAACTTTGAGTCGAAGGTAATCCGAGAGTTATGCCAGTTGTATGGGTGTACCAAGACCCACACGACGTCGTACCATCCCCAAGGAAATGGCAGCTGCGAGAGGTTCAATCAGACCCTGTTGGGGTTACTGGGGACCCTGGATCAACGGCAGCAGAGCGACTGGGTGAGTGCTTTACCGAATCTACTACAGGCATATAATAACAGTGTACATAGTACGACGGGGTATGCCCCTACTTACCTAATGTTCGGCAGACATGTGCGGATGCCCACGGACCTGGTCTTAGGAGTGGCAGCCGGCCAGGAGGAAGTGAGCGTGACTGAGTGGGTGGGACGCCATCACCAGCGGCTACACTTCGCCTACGAGCAAGTATCAAGGAGAATACAGACAACAGGGGAGAGGAACAAGCGGTTGTATGACCGGACGGCCCGGGACGCCCCCCTGCTACCAGGAGAGAGGGTCTTGGCGAGGGACAATAGGCGGCAAGGCAAGGGAAAGCTAAGCGACCACTGGGAGACCATCCCGGATGTGATTTGTAGGCAGCAGCGACCGGGACAGCCGGTGTACACCATCCGGCCGGAAGGAAAGGCCGGCCCTGAGCGGGTGGTACACCGGAACATGATTCGCCCCTGCCCCAACTATCCTGAAGCAGCAGAGGAAAGGGTTGTGGAGCCGGTGCCGGCGGCCCCCTGGACGGGAGGATGGGCTGTGGTACCAGGCCGACCCGTGTTGGCGTTGCCCCCGGGTGCCCCGAGAGAGCGAGAATTGGCACTCGAGCCAGCTGAACCCCCGGCCGCCCAGAGGCAGCGAGAGTTAGCACTCGAGCCCGCTGAACATCCGGGACAACCAGAGCTGGCACACGAGCCAGCTGAACCTGATTCACCCGTGAGACGCTCCCAACGGGAGAACCGAGGCCGCCCCCCTGCCCATTACGGTGAGTGGACGACTCCTAGGCATTCCAGGGACTAGAATGCATTGGCGGGGGAGGATGTCACAAGGTGACGATCTTTTGGGCGGAACCAAAAGTCGGGAAATGTTTCCGCCCAGACCGGGAAGAGGAAACACCGGACATCCGGTAGCATCGCGAGGGCTGTAATCAGCGAAATCAAGCGCAGCTGTGCGTGCTTAAGAGGAACGCCGGTTGATTGGAGGATGGCAGCACACAGAGGAGTATTTAAGAGCAGTGTAAATCACAGTTTGGTTGCGTAGTGTGTGAGTTGAGGTACGGAGCTGTGCTCGTCCGTTACACATTGGCAGTTGGTTGTACTTTCTCTCTCTCTCTCTCGTAGTTCTCAGTGGATGCTACCGTAAGAGGAAACCCTGTGGGTAGAAGAAAACATCGGTAATTGTGACACGTTTGGAGTAACTAAGGAGGAAGGAAACGAAACAGTTGTAAACTATTTACCAAGAGGACCGCTGTGAGTATTGGCTCTGGATTTAACTGAAGCGTAACTACTAACCTGTGTATTATTGAACGCCTCCAGGCAGAGGAAGGCGGCCCTACCCCTGACCTAGCGCGGTAGGTGAGCCGCAGGAATAAGTGGATTCAGTAGCCATAGCAGCAGAACCAAAAGCTCCGGCCGTAGTGCCATCGCCCCCATCTGACCCCAGCGAAGTGGAGGACGTCGGGCGTCTCGTGTGTACACTTGTAGTGTGGTGGGTGAGTCCATGTAATTTGAAAACCTTTCACGTTGAAGTGGTGCTGTGTATTTGCCGTGGGTTGCTGTGCAAGTGCTGTGTGTCTTGTCAGACGTACCCCGCATCAACCCTTCTACTGAGGAAGAGACGGAGAGGCTGACAGTCGTGAGTAACATCATTTATTGTACGCTGTGTGCGATGCGAGTGTAAAGTGACGGTGTGGGCTTTGGAAATCGCCCCCGTCTGTGTGTCGACAGTTTCAGGGTGTGGCGGTGAAGACTTGGAAGCTGGCAGTGCGTGTGTGAGTACAACCACGAGCCTGTATATTGCTACTTTACCTGTGTGTTCTACCTTTTGGCAGAGTGAGAGGCGAAGGAGTTCCGCCGCCCCGTGGTCTCTACAAAGGGGCGCCCCTGTCCGGTATTCGATCGGCCTACGGGCATTGAGGATAGGGCAGCGCTTGGCCCGGTGAGACGGTGTGACGGTTCGCCCCCTGCTGATCAGCGCATTCGCCGAGAGGGTTTTTGCCCCCGGCGCCCCCCCTGGGAAAACCATCGCCGTTCGCCTTTCTGTGCAGAAAGGCCAGCTGTCGTAAGCCCGCCCCCGTGCATTGTCGACCAGAACGTCAGTAGAACGAACTGTGGACAGTTATACATACCCTGAGCTGTAAACAGCAGAGAGGTGAGAAGTATCCAAGTTGCACTAACTGTGTTGTTGTGTCCAAGCTGCCTGTAAAGGAAGAGAGAACGAGAGTGAATGTCAGTAGAACGAACTGTGGACAGTTATACAGACCCCGAGCTGTAAACAGCAGAGAGGTGAGAAGTATCAAAGTTGCACTAACTGTGTTGTTGTGTCCAAGCTGCCTGTAAAGGAAGAGAGGACGAGAGTGAACGTCAGTAGAACGAACTGTGGACAGTTATACATGCCCGAGCTGTAAACAGCAGAGAGGTGAGAAGTATTCAAGTTGCACTAACTGTGTTGTTGTGTCCAAGCTGCCTGGAAAGGAAGAGAAAACGAGAGTGAACGTCAGTAGAACGAACTGTGGACAGTTATACATTCCCGAGCTGTAAACAGCAGAGAGGTGAGAAGTATCCAAGTTGCACTAACTGTGTTGTTGTGTCCAAGCTGTCTGTAAAGGAGGAGAGAACGAGAGTGAACGTCAGTAGAACGAACTGTGGACAGTTATACATACCCTGAGCTGTAAACAGCAGAGAGGTGAGAAGTATCCAAGTTGCACTAACTGTGTTGTTGTGTCCAAGCTGCCTGGAAAGGAAGAGAGAACGAGAGTGAACGTCAGGAGAGTGACCTGTGGAAAAAACCATACTTACCAAGAGCTGTAAGCAAGCAGACAGGTGAGGAAGATCCAAGTCCACACTAAACGAGTCTTTGTGTCCCAGTCGTAGCCTGTGGAAAGAAACATAAAGTGGAGTGAGCAGTGAAGTATCTGCCCAACGTGACACAGGTACCGCAGTTAAAGAGAGAGATAAACCCCAAGTTCACACTATTTTGTCTTTGCCTCCAGGAGAGAAGGGGAGGGCGCCACGGATAGCGGAGTTGGCAGGAGCCTGTGTTCCCCGTCCCCTCCCCCCTATATCTTGGTCACCAGCCCCTGGAACCCCCGTTGCCCTCTTCCCCTTTCTGCCACCTTCCCGTGCTGTGGTCCGCCTGGAAGGCAGAGAGGAAGCTAGTTTTAATTGCCCCTTCCCCATTCCCCAAGTTATTTTAAATATTTAAATAAAGTTTGTTTTAATACTTACCTGCTCTCGTGTTGTGTGGTCATTGGGTTGGCTTTGGGGACCTCCTCGAGGTGGAAGTTGAGAAGGGGCGTGGCTTTAGTATTTAGCAGTCAGCCCCTAGCCGTGACAGATTTAAACATAAATGCAGAGATGTATACTACTTAAGTATTTTAGTTACATTTTCCAAGCATCTGTGCTTTATCAGAATGTTTGTCTTGGGAAACAATGTACTTTACTAAAAATGTTCACTACATTCTAAAGCATAGTGTGTATTCCTTTAATATTGCATATTAAAATTTATTTAATACCTAATTACTTTCTTGAGTAAAAGTACGAGAGTACGTTTTAAAGTAAAAAGTAAAAAAGTTAAAGTACATTTTTTTCAAGATGTTTAATGTACTTAAATATTAAATATAAACCAAAAACTTGAAATTATGAAATGTAGTGGAGTAAAATATGCTTAAAAAATGTTAATATGATTTGGAATGTATGTTTTCCAAAGAAAACACCTTAATAAAATATGAATACTTAAAAATGTCCTTTTATGTAGAAGGTAAAAATACTTAAGTGGTATACACCTCTGGACATGTGGAATAAAAGTTTTTACAGACCCATCTTAACTTTTTTCCTGCCAGCGTTTTTTTTTTTTTTAAGTTTCCAGCCAGTGCCAGCATTTTTTTTATGATTTACAAAAAAGTTTAATGCCTTCCAGAAAATGTTCTTCTTTAAATATATAAACATAAAATATATCAAATGAGAGAACAGACCCTCTGCTTTCAAACAAGAGAAGTGTTTTTCTTAATTGACAAGTTAATTCGTCAGTGGCGGGGAAAGGGTTATAAACATTACTGTCTGAACCTGCCTTAGAAACAGTTTCCCACACTGTAAAAAATACTTTGCTGCCTTAAATTTTTTTTGTTAAATCAACTCAGATTTATAAGTCATGTCAACAGAGACTTATAAAATATAGTTGAGAAAAGTCAACTTCATTTTATAAGTTATAACAACTCACCTGTAGTTATAACAACTCATCTCTAGTCAAGATAAATAATAGTAAGTTGAAATGACTTGCAAATCCTAGTTGATTCTACAAAAATTTTTAAGGCAGCAAAGTATTTTTTACAGTGTGAGAAACTGAATTTCTCTAAAATCTATGGAGATCTAATTTTAAATAGACTTATGTGGCGTGCACACCAAAAGCAAATGTAACTATTTGCTCGAATAGATTACATACGAAGTCAGTGCAAAGACGCTAATAGACATAAACTCACACAGGGCGTCGCGAATGACGCAAACACATAGCCTGGGTTTCCCCATGCTGCTTTGCGCGCAAATTAATTCACGCTGCAAGTCTAGCATGGAAACCATGGACCTATTTTTCCCCTGAAATAGGGAACCAAATCACAGAACGGGGAGGGGGCAGCAAGACGATGACGACGTCTATGCGACACACCAAAGCAGTTTTGTTTATCCATTTATTGTTTATCTTTTCAATGCAGCCTTAGATAGTGTTTGAAGTAGTTTTGAATGCAAGTTTATTTAAAAAAAAAGAGCAACTTTTGGTGTTAAACTACATATCTAAGAAGGATGTTTGATTCAATGAACATGTGGTTCTCAGACCATGTCTCCCAGACCACATGAGACTGGTCTAGTGTTAGCCAGGCTAGCGAACACAAGCTATTCCTTTAAACACCTCATCCGGGCAAGTTGAAAATATGCAATTCAAGTGGAAATTTTGCATGACGCAAAGTTAATTCCCGCGAATAATGCTAGAGCGAGGAATGCGGTGCTTCGCGTTTGGTGTGGGAATTTCGATGGTGCTACACTCACAGTTTAGCACACACAGTTTAGAGGCTCTCACACATACACATATCAGTAAGTAATAGTATCTACAACATTAAAATAACATTTATTAATAGTATCCCCACTGCATTATACAAACTGAGCATTAACAAATGCAAAATATGTATTTTTCACACTTTCACATGCATTGAAAATACTCTATCTTCTAAACATTCAATGTTGAAATCTATATGACCTCTGTACAAGTCAAAAGTTGTTAAAATGTGGTCAAAGTGGAGCCAGATTGATGATTTTATATTTGTGTGGCGTCTTCTGAATGTGCGACAATAGTCCCTTTCACACATACAGTCTTTACTGGTAATTTACTGGTAAATTGCCGATAACGTGTCATGTGTGAACAGAACCTTTCCGGTAAATCAGTGCTCCCAATTTACCAGTAAGACAGGTTGTAAGATTACCAGTAATTTACCGGTAAGCGCTGTGTGTGAACGAAAATTATAGGATTACCGGCATTTAGAACGGACGACGTCAGACCGTGCTGACAGCTTCGGGCCAATCATAGCGTTTTAATACAGATGACGCGTTTACCCCCGCACTGTTTACTGACGTTTCCAAACACATGCTGCTTGAAAGTTGAGCACACCTGAAGTGTACGTCCACATTTCTTCAATAAAGTTGTTTAAAACAGCTTACCACCGAATTGCCGACGTCCTTAGCACGCCCTCTGTGAAGCCTAAAGTGCAAACAGTACTGTTGTTAAAAACGCATTTTTGGTTTGACGTCGTCTCATTCAATGTTGTTTGGTCATGAGCAACTTCGCGACTGTTTACCACAGACGTGAAAACAACAAAATACGGACCGTGTTTATGAACGACATGGATTGTTTACAACACTGAGCTCGCCGCGTACAGGTACTTCCGCTTTCTCAACGAATTTACCGGTATTTTGATACTGATGTGTGAATGATGTCTTAATGGTAAAATAACGGAACGCCACTGCTTGTGTGAACAGCACATTTTTGTATTTACTGGTAAATTCATTCTGGTAAATTCATGGTAATTTACCAGAATTACTATGTGAAAGAGGCTGTTGACATCCTCCCGACCACGGTACAAAGGTAACTAGTTAAAATGTGGTCAATATGGACGTCAAATATGGACATCTTAGTCTAAAATGTGTCTGCATTTTGCATTATAAGATATACTGCTTCTGGACCAGCTGACGTCGTATACACATGATCTACATGTCTGGTAGACGTCTCATGTTTGCTGGGTACATTAACTGCACAGAACAGGCACCATGCTTTAATGTGTTTATCAAACCTTGCAAATGTCTTTTTTTTGGCTGGGGAGAAAGTTTGGAGTTCTAAAACCCACACATCTTATCTTCCTAAAACATAAAAGGAAATTTGATCCGTCACAATATGACCTCTTTAAACAGTAAACGCCCGCTGTTTTGATAACATGATTTCTTTATATAAAGGGAATTACTTTTTTTCCTGCTTCCCTTTGATTAGAGCTCTATTAAATAATCTCATTTTAATGTAGCCATGGACCGCAGTCTCTGTTTCAACAAAGTATATTTTCCCTGCCATCATCCCTCCGCGGCTCACTCGACTCACTTTCACAGGATGCATTATCAGTGAAACCCGGGACCGCACAGATGTCCGCTGATGGAGAATGAATCATTCGTACTTGAACTGGGACATAATGCAAAGAGCACTTCCTTGATTATATGGCCATCAGGGAACATATCTCAGCACAGACTGGTGGCTAATGCAGCTCAGCCGTATTATTGAATCAATTGCATATGCTGGTTTGTGAGAATCTAATAGTGTCCTCTTGAAAATATGGGTAGAGATGCTTTATTTTCCCTTCACGAAGAGATTCTGTACTCTATGTTGTGCACTTTCAGAAATAAAGGTACAAGAGCTGGCACTAGGCCTGTGCCCTTTCAAAAAGTACATCTTTGTATCTAAAGGAGGGTGCATGTTAGTAGCTCAAAGGTACTTCAAATATACATATTGGTACTTCAAAGGTACCTAAATAGTACATACGGCATTATGACCTTTTTGAAGGGTACTATCAGTGACAGCATTTGTACCTTTATTTCTGACAGTGTGTAAGCTTAAGAGAAAGTGTTTGTTTCTGTGAATGTGAATGGCATGTAAAGTGCTCTTGTTTTGAAATTGCAAGCCTTGTGATTCAAGGACTTAACACATGAGGTGTAACGTGACTATTGTAAGGTTCTTTACTTTGTTGTGATAAACTTTTTTAAAGAAAAATAACAAACAAGAGCTGAGATGAGATTAAATGGAGAACAAATTGAGACCTTAGCTTAAATGTTTCTTCTTAAGATCCCCAAAATCTTTTCGTGTAGCAGAGACAGTACGCATCTGAGAGCGCGCATCCGAGAGAGAGAGCACGCATCAAAGAGCGCGCGCATTAAAAGTGATTGATATTGGTCTCGGGTTGGGTCGGGTTCGGGCTGAAAAAATTGCAGGCATTGTCAGGCTGGGGCCAAGTAGGGCTTGAACACTACGGGCCAGGGCCGGGTTAGGGCTGGAGTTTTTGGCCTATGCAGGGCTCTACTCTCCATGATATGAAAAAAAACCCTAAGAGAAAAACCCTGTGGGAAAACTCCATATGAAACGGGTAAGCGGATTAAACTGGTTCAGCCGGTGGTCGTCGGTCAGGCATCGGCTGAGCATCACGGTAAAGGACAGCCAGTAGATCAGTGGTGTGATGACCTTCACAGCATCAGGAACTGGTTCTGTTTGTCTCATTGTCCTCGGGGTCGAGGATGAGACAGGGAGAGAAAAACAGAATCCTATTAGCGTAGGGGCTGTTCACATGTAATGCAAGTGTCATACAGTATTGTGGTTTAAAATCTGCTCGGTTCCAGACAGGCTAACTTGTCAGGAAAGACTTCGGAGTCAAATGCAAGTTAACAGAGTTTATTTAGAAAAATAGAGAATTAGAAAGTTGGAGTGCAAAGTCACTGGGAAGATCCACACACGGCATACACCCTCGACTCACTCTGGATGAAATCACTACTGTGGGAATGAAGCACGCCCACAGTAGGAAGAGTGAGTCGGCACTACAAAAAATCCAGTACAGATCTGAAGAGAGAGAGAGCCACCCACGCTCTCCGTCGAGAACACCAGCACAGTCACCCCACATGACAGAGGGATGAAACACGCCGCCCTGAAGGCGGATGACAGGCGGAGATGGATGATGGTAAATCCAACGTTCAGCGACGGAGTAATCCACTGTGGAATCCTGATGCAGATGAAGCCACCCGGAAATAACTGGTATACCGCCTAATAACGAAGCGAACCAGCTGTTCCGAGAGACAAACAGTCAATAGAGTCAATGTAATCCACAATGGTGAAATAGTATAATCCACTCACGGGTGATGATGCAAACCGATGGGAAACAGAGACAGCTGGTGTACCGCCTAATAACGAAGCGAACCAGCTGTTCCGAGAAACAAACAGTCAATAGAGTCCATGTAATCCACAAGCGAGCTGTCCGGACGAAAACGTGCCTCCGGATGCCGTAATCCAAACCTGGGGTAACTAGAGAAGAAAACAAAGAAGCGTCCGACAAGACAAGGCAGAGTAGCAGGACTGTGACCAAACAAATGAGCGCGCAACAAGACAGGACTACGTGCAATATAAAGGAAAAGGTAAACGAGACACCACCGGTGAACAATTATCGAAACGAGAGGGCGGAGTTAGTGAACACACGAGGAACCGGCACCACAGGTAAACAAACACACACACACCCCACACACAGCCATCGATCACCCAGCAGTCATGACAAACTATTACGGCATAAGTATATTACCCAGATGAGTTATGTGAATGCTTTATTCTGGACAAACTAATAGGGGTGTAATGATTAACCGTGCAAATGCGCGTTTTCTCAATAAATGAATTTGAATGAATTACGGTGAAATCCAGGCACATCCGAACGCCAGGGGGCGCTCCCGTGCAGAAACTCCCTTTGTGCCACAGAAGAAGTAGTATTACGAATGCTATTCCAGGAAATGTCTACAGTAATATTTATATCACTGTTCTTCAAATTGTTTCAAGTATTTTCATGATAATATTTTAAATGATTTTGTTTAACGAGTGTTGCTTTTTATAAATGCACGTTATAAACGACTCCGACTCGTTATGATTTTAGATTGATAAGGACTTCCTACTGACCAAATGCCATAGTACACGCATAAGCTGTGCATGAAACAAAGAATTGCAGCCTTGCGATTCAGAATCGATTTCAGGTAGACATTTTTAATGGGACACACCGTTGAATCGTTACATCCCTACAAATTAACTATTGCGGGTTAGGTACATTTACTTGACATTTTATGTGAATGCTTTGTTAAAGGTGCAGTGTGTAATTTTTAGAAGGATCTCTTGACAGAAGTGCAAAATAATATACAAAACTATATTATCAGGGGTGTATAAAGACCTTTCATAATAAACTGTTATGTGTTTATTACCTTAGAACGAGACCTTTTTATCTACATACACTGGGGGTCCCCTTACATGCAAGTCGCCATTTTGTTCCGCCATTTTTCTACAGAAGCCCTTAACGGACAAACTTTTTTACTAAGTGGTTTTCGATGATGACATGCTTGTCTGGTAGCAGCTACAGTAGCTTCTCTATGTGTTTCAAAAGCGAGGGGTGAGCAGTGGACTTGCAACGCCGTTGGTTGCAATTTGCAACCTCACCACTAGATGCCGCTAAAATTTACACACTGCACCTTTAAAGAAGAATGTCTTAAGTTTAGACTTAAATTGATCAACTGTGTCTGATACTCGAACATTATTTGGTAAATCATAAAGGTTTAAATTATACTATGCTTAGTTGTTTTAACCCAACCCAAATAGCAGACGACTCCGGGCCGGATTTGCACCAGAGCTGGTGACTTTGGTGCGGATCCGGACTGGCACCGTTTGCTGTCTGGGATAAAGCAGGGTTGTTTTGACCCATGGTTGTGTCAAGTATGGATCCTTTCTAGGTTTATTTGACCCAATGTTTGGGTTTGTTCATATTTTAACCAACCATCTTACAACCATATTGTAAGATAAGTATTTTAAGATACAAAAAATTCTTCCCAGACCAGATAATATGTGCAATGATATTCACAGAAATTTTATAGGTTGATACTTGTACTGAATCTTAACAATTCTCAATCATGTATGTGAATTTTCAACACGGCAATTTGTATGTAATTTACATTGTCGCTAATTCATAACCAGACAGCAGATGACCCCGGACAAATCCGCACTGGAGCTGCCACCTTCAATATGGATCCGGTGTGAATCCGGCCTGGAGTCGTCTGCTGTCTTGTTTTTGTAAGATCCGCTTTTACGCACAGTGACAATTCCTATATTTTTTCTGATTCATTTTGTACAAATGTATTCAAATATGCCATGATATAGCTAAATATGTATGGATTCCCACAAGATCAGGTTGAAATTTTATTATTTTTATGAATATGAATTTTATAATGCCATAAAATACTTTGTAATACAATAGAAATACATACAAAAGCATAGAGATAAACCACACTAATACTGCTTCAACCAATGATTTAAAAAAAATAAAACAACCAATGGTAGAAAGTGGTAATGTTCAGGTAAAACAGTCCCTTTGTTGCATTTGGTGATACTAGTGGCAACAAAAATACATTTTGTTTTCAATAGATATCCCTGTTATGTTTTATTTAAGTCTGCAGAACTACAATAAGCTCATTTATGCACCGTCTGATAGTTTTATGGTGTATGTCATAAAACCAAACAATCCAGGAGCAGCAGGGACCGAATCAATAACTCCTCAAAGTAGCAGAACAAGAATGTATTAGTGTACTGTGAACTCGGCCACCCTGTTATTTGTACGAGTGGAGCAAGTGTTAGCCATAATTCAGACGCCTGACACACGTTTTTAATCTATCGATGGCTTCCCAGTCCCCCATGTTTGAACATGCTACGACCCACAACACGACCTCTGTCATTTGTCTACCTGCTGACCCATGACAGCATACACAGATGCAACTGTCCTGTCCCCGCTCCTGGGCCGAATTCCTTCATCCTTATTCACGAATCATGAAGCGAGGTCGACTGTGGGTGAAAATGAGATGTTTTAACCTTCATGGCTGGCCGAGCACATGCTATAGCCACAAGACTTCTTTTATTTCCAGGCACGTGTCCCTGTCCTGTTGCCGCGCCCTCCTGTTGTCAGCAACCCAGATAAGCCAGCAGGAGCCTTGCAGAGACTGAGATGCACAGAGAGCTTATCCAATGCAATGTTTTGGAGCAGGTTTCCCAGCGAGTTAATTTTGTTGTGCACTGTGTGTACTTAATTTTTGGTTTGACCAGGTCAAACACAAGCAGTGATACTGCCAAATAATTTTCTTATTTTTCTGAAGTATTCGTTATTCACTTTGAAGCCACTATTTGTGCCTTTCTGCGTAAGGTATTTCTCATTTGGGCACATCCCTGTATATATAAAAATGTGCGATAAACGACATTTAAAAAAATAGTTACCAATAATCAGTATTGTATCTGGTCAGTATTAAAAAGTAAATTCTTATTTTACGCAAAATCCGATATCCGCCGTGTTATTGACGAACTGGGGACTTCAATACTATTAGGTACGCGAAATTAAACAGTTGTCACCTGGCGTTGGGGTTAGGGTTAGGTTTGGGTAGGGATGTCATTATGTAATGGCGCTTTTCCATTGCATAGTACCCCACGGTTTAGTTTAGTTTGGGTCGGGTCAGCTCACCTCACTTCGGCGTGGTTAGCTTTTCCATTGAGTTTAGTATCACTTCGCAGTGGGAGGAATTATAGGCGTGTCGTTATATTTGCGCTGCATACGGCTGTGACATCATACAAGAGAGAGCGTCCTTGTACATTCCCATACATTTATTTATTTATCAGTCCGCCACAAAATTAAAATTGGCCACAACAAATAGATGTTTACTTTGCACATCGCGTTTATAACTACCTCTGTCTCACATAACAGTTTCTGTTCAAACACTCGTGGCGTCTGTCGACGGCGCTCCGCTGAGCCTCAATGAAGTTGCATTAAAGCATAAATAATACTGACGTCAGACGTGCACGTCGCGAATGTGCCGCCACAAACTGCAAGTCTGGAAAAAACTTTTATGTGTTCCTGATTCACAACCTGTGGATGTTTTTAATCGCTAAATGGGTGTTTGGAAACTTAAAACAGAGCACAGATGACAACATGTTTGCTCGAGACAGCGCAAGCTAGCAGCAAGCTTAAGCTAAAGCTAATATTTTACATAATAGGATGACGGCGCCGATGACGATTCTCTCAGACCAATCAGTGAACTACAGTGTTTACGCGTCACGTTTGGTATCAGCTCGGGTCGCTTGGAACCCCAACCGAGGTGGTACGAAAAAAAGTATCGGGTACTACGAAGTGATCCCAATGGAAAAGCTCCCAAAAGTAAGCTGACCCGACCCAAATTAAACCAAACCGTGGGGTACTATGCAATGGAAAAGCGCCATAAATCTAACCCTAAACCGACTCGAAAATGGTAAGAAAATAGGAAAGAGAATGCAACGGACTTAATAGTATTGAAGTCCCCAGTTCGTCAAAAAATGATGCGAAAGGTATACCCTCCGCGTCAACTGTTGACGCATGGTCAAGTGTCGTCAAATATTGAGACTGGGTTGGTCCTGCTGCAGATGCTTTGAGGGGGTTTATGATAAAAGAGACGCTCGCCTTTTCCAGATACTCTCTTCATCTCATGTGTAATCAGATTTTAGTGTCTTGCAAGAATTTTCGTCTCTTATATCATTAACCCTTTTGATGCACGTGCAGCAGGCACATATTTTGACATCATGACTGATGCATATGGTTTACATGACGCAATGATGTTTGTGTGTGTGTGTAAAACGCCACATTACGCTTTGTTAGCTAACCTTAAACACTCTCCCTGAGGAAGAGGCTCAGTACTTAATGTAAACCACAAAATGCTGTGATTGACCAATCACAATCAAGTGTTCCAGAAAACCATGTAATAAGACAGGAACAAGGCATGCTCTGTTTTGTTAAACATAACACTTACACAATTATACAACTAACAACCGATTTATTATTACAAACAACGTATAGATTCCTTGGAAACCTTTCTTATAGGCAAACTTCTCCCAGGCTGTGTTTAACATAAAATGGTAGAATGCCTTTCATCATTTACTCGCTTTGGTTGCTGACACATTTTGTTATTTCCTTCAGTCAAAGAAAACAAATGGAAATGGCCATGTGATGTTTGATTGGACGCAGTGGGGGCAGTACGGATGAAGGGCAGGGGGTAATCAAGAATGCTATAAGAGAGGTAATTAGGAATTCTGAAACAATCTATTTGTATTCGGAAATGAAAGACGCTCACAGCAGGCCCACTGGAACATCAAAATGCAAATGACTCTCAATGTTTGTATCCTCTGAGGTATTCATGCATACACAGTGGCTCTTGTGCCTGGACACCTAAACCAAACTTAAAATAAATATAATCCATTTAAAAGCCGACGGGGTTCATTTTAAAGAAATATAGCATGTAGCATTGCTTGTTTGCAGATGCATCTTAGTCTTTTAGTTTGTTTTAATGCAAAGAATACTGTAGGTTTTGTCCAAAAGTGTCCAAATACAGACTCTGTCTGTGAAATCAGGCTGAAGTCTCAAAATCTAATTAAAGAAGGTTATGAGCATCATGTTTCACATTGATTTCAATAATTGTAATGGCCTTACTCTGTTAATATTAAAGATATCAAGCTGTGTTGTCATCGAGTCTGAGTCAAGACCAGAGATCAAGTGTCAAGTAGGAGTCAAGACCGAGTCCAGATAAAGCTGGATGTGGACTTGGGTGATTCTCACGAAAACTTGGTTTTAAAAATGTCAAGCATGAAAATGTAAAAATTGCTTAAATTTACTTTTTTTCCCACCAGACATTGAAAAACAAAGTCTGAAGTAAATGGGAACATTAATTTAAAAACTTTTACTTATCATTTAACACTTTTTGTAACATAATTTAAAAAATGAGTCCTAAAAAATCTCATTACCGCCACAGTCAGAAAACATCAACACTGACATATTTTCAAAATGACATGACAAACCTGAAAGAACATAATTTGGAGATTCTGCACATGCATTTAAAATCAAAGTATTATGCTTCTATTCATTAAATTAACATTTAATAAGCATCTGTTGCAGTAATGATAATCAAAATGTCGTGTAAGCATTCTGACAAGACAATATTTAAAATTAACTGTAAAAAAAATGATCTTACCTGGTAGCCATCTTGAAGTAACTGGTCCATGTGCTTGGTCACTTAAAATCAAACTTTATTAAAATTCTGTATGTGCGCTTAAACTGTTCTCAAAAAGTGTTGCGGAGGATGAGAACATCAGGCATGGACACATAATTTTCCTAATTTTTCTTCATTATTATTATACATGAATATTCAGTAAATATTTTTTCTGTCATCTAAAGTAGTCTAGCAAAACATCCATTTATTTTTTTTCTTAATATTTTTGTGTTAATTTGATTAAATTACAACATAACGCATGTTCAAACACAGCCGGACACATTGCGGTAATGAGAATCTTAGCAGAAAATGAGATAAAATTTACAATTATAAATTCTTATGTTGAAATCACACATTGTGCAAAGTAGAACACAGTATTGTGTTAATTCTGATGCTTTTTAATGTTACTATATTACACATTTTAAAGCTAAAATCATTAGTGCCGTGGTGTTTCAATGGTTTGGTGAGAATCACCCACTTGGTCTTGACCTAGACTCAGCACTCGATCTCTGGTCTTGACTACAACACTGATATCAAGATTATATTTTCACAGAACGTTCTTTATATTATGTAAGATACGTTTATATAGAAAACAATACATCATACAAAAGTTACTTTAACTGTGTTCTCACAGGCAGAGGCACATGTACCATTTTAATATGAATGAATTATGCGTATTGTTTCTACCTATTTATTTGTATTTTTTATATTTTCACTTGTGCTGTGTTTTAGAGTTAACAGAAAATCATGCTATAAAATTACCAGTACTTTTTTTCTGTTATTTTTTTACAGTGTACTTTTGGTGGCGACTGCACATAACCACATTTTAATCTCTAAATTACAATGTGCATTATGCAGCACAGTCTCATAGCAATTTGTAGCTTTTTGTATAATCTAATTTGTATGTTTAATACAATCAGCTTGCACGCAAATGACAGTTTAAGACTGTCCTCCAAAAATAACACTCATCCTAACACACATTCTAACCAGACATAATCAATATAACTCTAGCGATAGGCCTGTCCACATTGAATGCAAAAAAAAGGGGCATGGCATGACGTAATAAATCACAAAACACAGTCAATCAGAAAAACAATTCTCTTCGCTTTTGGGTCTGTTCTTCATAAACATTGAACGTTTGACATTGTTACACTTGAAATATTTGTGATTTCTGAAAAAAAAAATGTGAGTGCTTTTTATACTGTGTTTCATATTATAAAATAAATAAATGTGTTATGTTGTTTGCTTAAAATACCCAAATAGTGTGTTGTGCAATATACATACAACAAATTCTGGTGGTTTAAATTGAAAATCATATTCAAGTACATGTCATCATTGCAAAATTATACCCCAGTGTGTAATTTCATCATGATCGCAGACCAAAATCTCGTCTGGTGCCCGCCCCTACTTATTTAGTAAGCGCTTCTGTGGGTCATATTTGGGGGAATGGACAAACCACCTAAACAATCTTATGGCTTGTAGGAAAGTTTGGTTGAGGGTTTATCGGTTGAAATTTGATAATTGTACATTTTCATACAATTCACGTTGTACTAAATCATGCTACTTAGGCACCTCATAAAATATTTACGATTCCCATGAGATCAGACTGGCTTCAAGCAAACTCTTTATCAAAGATTACACTGTAAAAAAGCCTTAAACATCTTTATTGTACATGTTTTTATCCTGCGTATTTTCCCACAAGTACCACCCGAGTTTATCACCGCATTAATGTCCACAGTATCCAAACAATTAGCTTTGATTTAACAACAAGTTCTCCATGCACCAATAGCTGGGATTTGCGAATGATTTGTGATGAAAAGGTAATAGTCATGTTGTTAACAGCAGAAATCCTGAAAACATGCCAGTGAAAAACAACCTGGAGGAGGAAGAGTCAACAGCACCAGATGTGTAGGCGTCACTGAAAGATTTCCTGACGAACAGAAATAAAACAAACATATTTTCTTGTACGAGGACCCTTTAGGATATGGCATAAATGTGCTGCTGGGGAAGAACCTGTGCTGTAGTTGCCATGCCAACAGGTTAAAAGAAGCACCTGCTACCTGCGGTTGCCGTCAGAATCCCGGCGGACCAGGGCTATCGGTTTCAGCCAGCCTTTCCCATTTGATTAAAGGCTGCTGCAGCCTAACACAGCGCACCCTGCATCTCCCGCTTGTTGTGGTTGTGAAATTACCCTGGACTTCATTAAGTGGATCATTACCTGCTGTCAAGGCTATAAGAGACCTTTATTCTGCTCTCTTCCTTTCTCTTTCTAGGCTCATCAGACACTAGACACATCAGACACATGACAGGAACATGAGCTCTTGCTCGGCCTCGCATGCCTTGTCATGTAATACAACAAGTGTGACTGGAAGCACGCTAAACCTGCCAACAATAAGCAGAGATATTAGACATCATTACAAACAGTCTGAAAGATAATAATAACAATAGTGCTTTATTTTGAATTAGTTTTTACAATGCATAATTAGCAATGAATACACTGAAAAAAATATTCATTCAATTTACTCAATTTTTTAAGGTAAGTGGTTGCAATCAATTTATTTCAGCTACATTTAAACAAAAGTATTTTTTTTAATGTAGCTGAAATAAATTGATTGCAACCACTTACCTTAAAAATTCTGAGTAAATTGAATGAATAATTTTTTTCAGTATAGGGGCTCTTTAATGTATCTCTTTAGATTGTATAACCTAAAGTACAATTTCACAAATTTGATATATAGTATATTGTATATATAGTACATTTGCTCCCTATTTTATTGTACACTGTCAGAAAAAAATAAAACGAGTTAAAATGACAAAAATATACACTGAAAAAACATTTTTGGTGTAGTAATATATATTAGATTAACTCTCATAATTTCTACATAATAATATTAACATTTATTGAGAACTAGATTTTCCTAAGTAAAATTATGATAAATACACAATTAATTCATGTAGAAAATGAGCTGTGTGTTAATAGTAAGTCATATTAGATGTTTTCTTGTATTATTTAAATGCTTGTGACTGCACATAGTCCTTAAATAATTGAGTAAATTTTAATCAAAAACTTTAGCAGATTCAAGTTAAAAAATCTTAGTTTATTTAATTTAAGAATATTAAATACATTAAACAAAATAAATTCAAATAAAATTTACTTAAATGTATATGCACATGTTGTAAGGAATACCCACAATCCTGTGTGCCTGAATATTTTTTAAGCTTTATCACAGAATAAGAACTGATAAGAACTTTAAGTACTTAAATATTTGTTAATAAAACATCATAAAGGTTTAAGCTCTTATATTATTGATGTTGTTTTGTTCTAAATGATAATTTTGTGAAGTCACCGTTCATGTGATCAGTGTTTCTTTACATGAACCCTGTTTGGAACATTATATTGTATTTCTCTCCACAGTGCCGACAATGCATGTCAAATGCCATTTATAACACTAAAAATAACTAAGTCCATAGAACTATGGTAAAGAAAATAACAAACAGTAAATACTATTTATTTAATATTTTTAGGACAGCAATTTTCAAAAAAAGAAAAAAAACTAATAGACCTTATCTAAACAATTAAAATAAATCTAACTTTAAAAAAAGAAGTAACATTTACTTAATTATTTAACATATGTTTTGCATGCACTATTAAGAAGATTTTATTTGATTTTAGTAGGTAAGTTTTACTTTAAAAAGCAGTACATTTTACTTAAAATGTTTTTTTTAAGTGTATGTTGATTTGAAAAAAATTGCAGCATTTTTTAAAGTATTAGGGAGAAAGAAATTCTAGAGGTTGCTTGTATATTGTGGACTGTATAGACACTTATGTAATTTAAAGGAAATAAAACATCTGTTTTTATAATAGTATTGCAATTTGGCGAAAGTGTTGTATATTTACACACAATAGCATTATAATACTATTTAGAAAAGGTTTTACTTTGTATGCATTCTGCGCACTGGTGGAATTATGACATTTCTTATTTATTTCTAATCAGCACAAAACATAAACCAATAAAGATATAAATTATGATATAATTACCGCATAATGAATATATGGTTGAGAGATTGCAGCAGATTAACTTGCAATTTGCTGTTGTTACACAGCATATCTCTATGAAATTATCACTTATAAAAATACATTGCGCAAAGATATCTTCCTGTATGACAGTATGGCTATTGAGACAGTCTATTATATGTATATTTGAAACAAGAAAAGGTTTTCCTCCAACTTTCCAGAAAGTTGAAAGCTCAGAATAGTTTGGGATGTCATTTTACTTGGCAGCATTCCGAAGTTTCAACATGATGGAACAATGGGACCTGTTTCATGGTTCAAATACAAGCTCACATCATTATTCTGCTTCCTAACTTTACGGTTGGCACTATGCATTGGGGCAGCAAATATTCTCCTGGTATCTTCCAAACCTAGATTCATCCGTCAGACTGCCAGCGCAAAGCGTGATTCATCCTGCTTCAGCAGTTTTTCAAGTTTAATATTGGCAAGATGCACACCGCCCAATCCTCTGCTTTGTACTGTATACATTATATATGGTGAGTCTCTGTGTGATGCTTATTTGCTATAGAAAACTAATTTATGTTAATTGGCTGACATCTACAGAGGCATTTCTGAGCTTGGTAGTGAATGAACAGACTGTGTTTACGTGATACAAGTCTCAAATTGGATGTTTTACACATTAACCGATATGGCTAGACCTCAAATCATGTGCTTTTTAGCTCAATTGCTAGAGCTTGCTGCCAACAATGCCAAGGTCACGGGTTTAATTCCAAGGGACAACATAAATCGATCAAAAGTCGTTTTAAATAAAAGGGTCTGGCAAATGCATAAAAATGCAAAGATTTCCCTTAAAAGAATATTGACATGCCATGAAAGCCAGTGAACGAGGGTTATGAACTGTAGTTTGTACAAAAAGATAAATCCATTAGAGACATAACTGCCTTAAATGAGTGCAACTAGCCTGATGTCCACTGAGCGCTGGTCTTACACACAGAGTGTTATCAGACGAAAGCATAAGCAGGCAACTTTCCAAGCCTGCAGCTATATTTTCCAGAGCTTCTTTCAAACAGCATTCGCTGCAGTCTAGGCGCTTTGATTGGATGCTTGGAAAGTAGTTTAAAGTCTGCTGGCATGCCTACTGCAAAGACAACACCTAAATATAAAAAATCAATGCTGTGCTGATCAAAGCTGCAGTGCACCTGAAGACCGGCTGGGCCATCATTTATAAAATTGATTAGTTAGGTGTCCAGAACCTCAATGGTCGTGCATATGCACTTTGCAGGGACAAAGCCTTGGATAGTTGGATAGTTACAAAGCCTTGGATCAGTGACACCTCTACCTAGGATATTTCTTCTATTTAAAGGAACAGTATGTAGGATTGTGGCCAAAACTGGTATTGCAATCAGAAAACGTGTGGCTAAAACTGGTACTGCAATCACACAACTGGTGGCCAATACACAACATGACAACATAAACATCAGTTGAGGGCTGCAACTCCACTTTTTCAATGACAATATCCTGGCCAGACCACTGTTGTGAGTAATATAAGTATTTGAAATGAAAATGATTTCTTAATGTCTAGTGACATATCAAGGCCATTTTATGATTACTTGATATACATTTCTTACGCACTGTTCCTTTAAGATAAAGAAATACATACTGTACAGGAAATGCTAAAAGTGTCCAATCTTTGCCAGGGCCCTGGAGGTCTGCATTTACATAAACATACAGATGCCTTTGATCTACAGGTTTGATTAAAACAAAAATTAACCTGAACTGGTACTTAACTGAATGCATGGTGCTTAACTGAATACATGGCTAATAAAGAAATTAACGCCATCTCTTTTCATGCAGAAAATTGTTTTGGTCGCTTTATAGTCTACATTTTCTGGGGTGACAAAAATATAGGCTTGTTTTTCTCAAGTTAACAGTAAACGATTAAAAAACACCGAAATTAGATATT
Source organism: Misgurnus anguillicaudatus (assembly GCF_027580225.2). NCBI lineage: Eukaryota > Metazoa > Chordata > Actinopteri > Cypriniformes > Cobitidae > Misgurnus > Misgurnus anguillicaudatus. The sequence goes on along the minus strand of NC_073360.2, from coordinate 13,294,559 downwards.
AGAATTGTAGAGTCTGACAGACGAACAATAGATTTTTGATGAATGTAAGCTGTGAATTGTAAAACGGTGATGCATAAATACATTAAAACAGAAAATATTGTGACAATGTAACAAAACACTGATTGTAAGCTAACACCATAATTATAGACCAAAACAAAAAATATGTCCTTTCTCTGGGTATTTTCTTTATCAACATAAAACCTTTGCAAAACTTTATTTAATAGTGTCTTTGTTACAGGTTACACATACTTAAAATAGTAATAACAGTAAATTACGCATAATTACATTACCAAACCCTAACCTTTAAACCTTGAAATCTCAACTCTCCTTTCCCTTAACCTACCCCCCCCCCTTCTAAAACCTGTTTTTTCTTTGTTTAAATTTTTTTTTAAGAAATGATTTCCTCCCCATTTTAACCCTGACTAATAGGTCCCTAAATTTTGGCCACATTCCCTGCTCTTTCCCTATCTGTCCTGATTGTAACACTACTTTTCCAGACAGGGCTTAAGCCCTATCCAAGACTAAAATCCCTGTTTGAGTTACTGATTTAGCTTGCACTGACATATCTTAAAATAAATATGTTACATTGTTCTGTCTTAAGATGCACATCCGTAAGTGTTTTTATATGTTTGTAAAAACTACTTCAATTAAGAGAAAACATTTGCATGAAAAAAAGTTTTCCTGACGAGTTTTATGGTAATCTGTAATACCGAAATGTTCCACTAGATGTGCTCTTACCCAATTTATAAAAAAACTGAAGTTAAAAATAATTTATTAATTGTAATAGGGATGCTCCGATCAATGCCGATCTCCACTAATAATACGTGGCCGATCACTATTCTGAATCGGACAGCCGATCTTATTACAGCTATTTCATGTACTACAGCTTTTGATCAGTAAGTCCTTATCAATCTGAAATCACTGTTAGTTTGAGTCGATTATAGCATGCATTTGAAAAAGCAACACTCGTCAAACATAATTATTAAACATATTCTTTATTATCATGAAAATACCTGAAAATGTTTGAAGAACAGCTATATAAATATATCCTTCAGCCATTTCATGGAGCTGCGTGTCATCACAGCTGCGTGTGTATTGTTCTTCGTCTACAGCGCATTTTGAGTTTCTGCACGAGAGCGCCCCCTGGCTTTTGGGTGTAGCGGCATTTCACTGTAATTCATTGAGAAACATAGCAAGCATTATCGGCCGATCGATCTGAGCATCCCTAAATTGTAAACTCGGTGTATGTTTTGATAATCATTCTGAATCTGATCTCTAACAAAAATCCTTCACAAAAATGCAATTATTTCAGCTTTTTGCTCAAAAAATTTTATTTTTGAAGAAAAATAGCCCTATTTAAGAGTAAGCAGAGAAAAATAAAGATAAGATGAAACCAGTTTTGTTTGTTTGAAAGCAGATGATCTGTTCTTTTATTTGATATATTTACATGTTTATATATTTTAGAAGAAAAATTTCCTGGAAGGCATTTTACATTTTACTTTCCTTTCTTACCCCCTGAGATAGCCTATAAAGGTAAAAAAAAACGTAATCCCAACCCTATAGTTAGTATATTTTGTTAATCATTATTACTCAGTACTTAAATCTATAATTACACTGTAACAAGGACACTATACAATAAACTGTAATCAAACAATGCTATCTCATGGCAATAATAGTATTTTATGAGGTGGCTAATTCATATTAATTTGTATAACCTCATTAGTACATTTTTGTACGATTTGCCTTTGTCCCTGTGACGTTGGGGTTAGAGGTGGGGTTTTGTTATTGTTAATCTCCTTATAGATCACATACAAAGTCAATGCAAAGACACAAATAAATGCAAACTTGCGTCGGGCAATGCAAAATATGTTCGCCTCAAACACATCTTCACGCAAGTTGAAAATATTCAACTCAAGCGAAAAATTTACATTACACGAAGTTAAATCCCAAGAGTAATCTAGAGCAAGGATAGTGATGCTTCGTGTTTGATGTGTATGCAGCATTATTGTGTACTTAACGTTAAAGTGACACTTTGTAGTTTTTCAACCTCCATAATGTATTTTCAAGACCCTTGTGATGGTACATCGACTTAAAAAAGGTTGAATGATATGTCCACCATAGCCTGACGGGGTCTGTATCACTTTTACTCTTACTTTTAAAGGGGACAGAGAATGAAAAAACATTTTTACCTTGTCTTTGTTGAATAATGGTAGTCTACCCGCATTCACGAACATACAAAAAGTGTTACACATGCTAAACATCTCAGTCTCATAGAAATTCCTCTTTTAGAAATGTCAGCCAGAAAACAGCCCAATCTGAAAAACTGATGCTTATGACATCACAGGCATCTCACTGCCCCTCCACTTTAAAATAATTGGCTACATTTTTTGAGTGGCAGCAAAGTCAGCCAGTCAGTAATGAGATTGCAAGTTAAGCCAGTAGGGGGAGCCAAATAGGTGCAAAACCACTTGTTTAAAATCCCCCATCCTAATAGAGCTATCTGAGAGAGGTTTTTAGGAAGCTTCTAAGGCATTACAGACCCAAACAAAAAGATTTTTGTCTACATGTCACATCACAGAACAAGGATAAATACTACGTTCAATCTTTCTATGTCACCTTTAAACTTGGGGTTTCGGGTTGTAACCCAAGCACAAAACAGAAACTAAAAAAATCTGCTTTACGGCATATGTCACATCCTCCACTTCCTCAAATTCGGACGTGAGAGCGCAACTATTTATTTTCCTGATGTTTTTGTCATGGCCGAAACAGCAACTAAGAAAAATAAACCCAAGGTTTTGTCGGAGGAGACCAGAAAGAGAAAAGGGGAGAGTGACAGAATAAAAAAAAGGACGAGGATCAGTTATATTGAGCCAGCGTTTGCTCGCTGGCGTGAACTAAAGAAGGAGGAGGGGTTTCTGACCGATGCTGACTTGGCCCTCATGCTTTTGTACAAATAAGTAATGTTATATTGCTTGCATACCGGTATATAAGTCCTGTCTGGCGCCCGAACAATTTTTTTTCGTAAATTTTATTGGAGGCTACTTGGGGAGTTTAGAGAGGAACTTATATCACGTGACATTTTGGCGCTGTGGTGGTGTCATGGACCTACGACACAGGCAATCCGGGTTTGATTCCCCTTTAGGGCAATATTTTTTTAAATATAAACTTTAACCAAGCGACCACTGTTACAACTGGCTTTTAAACGTGAGCTACACGATTTTATTGGCGTTTGATGAAAATAAAACCCATGAAATTATATTATATGACACATGACATGCTGGAAGGCACACTTTGTGACCTAAAGAGTTGTCTTCTTTTCCTTTGCGACAATGCTGCGGCGCTTGTGGCCTCTAGGGACGCTAGACATGAAAAATACATGTCTAGCACCCCCTAGTTGCCAAAAAGTCCCATGGTGTGCCTTTAAATATGAAACATTACCTACTGTACAAACATTTATAATCAATTGACAGCACAGCATGTCACATCAAGTCTTCATTACATTTTGTGAATGCTACTCGCATAATCCATATGAGCTGCGAACTGTGAAGAGCAGACCTTACACAAAGGTGCAATTTTACCCACCAGGTTTAGAAAGTGGAGCTGAATGACATACAAGCCTTCCAGTGATCTTGAATACAGTAGCACCTATTAGTAGTCCATAGCACTACAGGAGCCTTACTGCAACAAATCGGTTTGGATCAGCTTCTTTAATTCCACCCTTTGCATTGGTCCAACTGCCATAAAATCAATGGGCTATTAAGTGCTGTTGTAGACTTTCAATATGGTAACTGTAAATTGGGTCCAGTAATGATACCAGGGCCAGCCTTGGCAGAGATGTATTGCTGTGTGGGTTGTTTTGCCATCCTAATAACACAGACTAGATGCAGACATTGCAAATCTTTAAATACAGCTCCATACAGCAAATGTTTTAGTTATCTTTAGTTAACTTTCTTTCTTTATGAAAAGTTACACACAGGTTGGGGGAGGAGCAATTTGGCATCTCCAATGTGCATTTTTTTTTTACCTGTGGGAGGAAATCGGAGTACCTGGAGTAAGGCCACCTGACCTAGCCACTGTGCCGCCTTATAACTAAAGATATAAGATATATTTTTGTTAGCTTTACTGATGTTATTGACTGTATGTGCACATTTCTCATTCACTCTCAATAATAATGGGTTGTTTTAAAAATGGTCGAATATGTATTCCGTGTCTTTGAGTTTTTTAAAGACTTTTAAGAAAATTCAGCAGATTTTCTACGTCTTCACTCTAAAAGTAATGGATTATAAATGTATAATTCTGAGAAATGCTATAAATGAACCTCTCAGACTGATAAAACTGTTCCATAAATCCAGAGGAAATGTCCATGGATATGGAGTGTACTTAGAGTAAAACGCTGTTACAGTCAGAAAACTGCTCAGTTAATTTGATTTCCAATACATTAAGCTGTACAAATGCCAGCATGGATAATTTTGAAAACTTTCTAAAAAAAAATCAACCCACTAGATTTGAAACCAGAAATATACCAGCCTATATACTGAAAATATTTAAAATGAGCTTATTCAAATTTAAAATTTTAAGTACAGTTTTTTTAAAATACAAGTATACATTTCATGCCTTAATTTCACACTTATCATGTTGATCAATCAAATCAAGCAAACCAGAAAACACGGATGGAAATTTTGGCGCTGGTTCACAAAAAAATGTGCAGTGGACAGAATCACCTTGTTTTTAAGTGTGGTTGCCACGCCCCTGCGTAAATCTACATTTAATATTTCATATTTAAATTAAATTTTTAGATACAGAGATTATAATGTGTTTATTTGTTACTGTAAGTTTAACAGCTCTTCTGTAAGCACAACTAAATTCACGAGCTGGCTCTTTGTGCATTGCTCTAATTTAGTTTTGTACATAGTTTTTGTGCACTGTGGCATTTAAAGTATTCCTAATAATGTTGAGTTTGTAAGATTTATCACTCGTGGTTGTATTTTTCATTACTTTTAAGTTACCTCATAAGAAAAGTGTCTGCTAAATGAATGTGTATTTACATGTATTTAAATATCTACTCCTACTGCTTATCAAAGTGAGGCTTATTGTAACTTTTTAATGGTCGAGGAAAAAAAACTAATGCTGACTTTTAAACTAGGCTTTTTTTCTTGAGAGAGAAAACTTTATAGCTTTAAAGCTGAAATATCTTTTTGGGTTAAGAATAAACTAAATCAGTTATTGAGCAAGTACTTTAAAAACATGCAGGGTTCAAACTCTGTCCATACAGTACCTTAAGGCGCTTTCCATTGCATAGTACCCCACAGGTCAGCTCGGGTCAGCTCACTTCACTTTGGCTTGATTAGCTTTCCATCGAGTTTAGTAACTTCAGAGTGGGAGGGATTAAATGCCTGTCGTTATATTTGCGCTGCCTACTGCTGTGACATCATACATGTGAGAGCATCGTTGGAATGCTATACAGTACGTTCCCGTACATTAATTTATTTGTCAGTCTGCCACAAAATCAAAATGGACCACCACAAAGTGATGCTTGCACATCGCGTTTATCACCATACCTCTGTTTCACATGACAGTTTTTGTACACACACCCATGGCATCAACCGACGCGCTCCGCTGAGCCCATTTAAATTGCAAATGTCGTTACTTTTTTGCGTCGCGAATGTGCCGCCACCAACCGCAAGTCTGGAAAACACTGGTATGGTGTTCCTGATTCTCAATCTGTGGATGTTTTTCACTGCTAAAAGGGAGTTTGGGAACTTACAACAAAGCATAGATGACAACAGGTTTGCTCGAGACAGCGCACATATGATGATAAAGCTAATCTTGCGTTTAGCATGACGCTCATCATGATTCTCTCAGACAAATCAGTAATCTACAGTGTTTTCAAGTCACGTTATAGTATTAGCACAGCTCCCAACCAAGGTGGTACTCAAAAAAAGTATTGTGTACGATGTACTGTACCCAGTGGAAAAGCCCCCAAAAGTAAGCCAACCCAAACCTGTGGGATACTATTCAATGGAAAAGCGCTAATATACCAACTGACCTATGACTAAGCCACGCCCCCAAACGTGATGAGCCAATCACAGTGCACATAGCAACCCAATACACTCGGACATTCTTTCCTTCCATGTCCATTGAAATGCATTGCAGTTAGTCAGTTTTCATGCGTTTATTTTTTCTTGTCATTTTAAGTTTAAAAAGGTCAAACGTTGTGCATGGGGTACATGCAACTCCGACTAGATATCCCGAAAGGCTGGGGGACGGTGTCTATTTTTAACCCTTTCCCAAGCCACATCTCAACCGAGATAAGTGTCTGCTTAATCCAAGTTATTATGCAGTAGACCACAACACCAACTAAACATGGATAAATTAAACAAGACTACATCTGTTCTATAAGGTAAATCAACAACATATTTGAACGTTATCTTTAACATCTCTAACATAACATTAGCCTAACATTAGAAAACGTTAATGTTAGCTTCTAGCTGCGTTGTACATCAGGTCACTGAGCTTCATTAACGTATCTGTAAATAACCGAGATAACAAATGTTATTTGTTAGTTGTAATAGCAATGTTGTGCTGAATGATTCATGTAAATACTGTAACACCAAACTAATGGAGAGGTAACTTAGGGCCAATCTCATTTCTCTGTCTTACCCCTTCCCCTTTGTCTTCGTCTTCCCCTTGCCCCTCGAAACCGAGTAAAGGGGAAAGGGGTAAGACAGATCGTTCGTCTAAAAAATGAGACACCACTCGATTACCATTTGTGCCACCTTCCCTTGCCGCTTGCTACGTAAACAGACAAGCGTTGACAAACAAAGAAGATGCCGTTGTCTCAGGTTGTGGTATCGATTGCCTGAGCGGAGCTCAACAAATAGCGCATTACCTTAACTAGCGATTCAAAACAAAAACATTACAATTAAAACCGTTTGAACATTTTATTAAAAGTATCATAAAATATGAGTGTCATAATATAATCTCAATTAAACTGCAGAAAATAACGTTACTTTCATTTGTGCGACTCCTTGACAGTTCGACGTTCATCAATAAAACGTCTTGATGCCGGCTCTCCTGAGATATTCCTACGTTAACGTTTACCCCTCTCTTTCAAGTGTGGTCCTTATCACACTTCGTTTCAAGGGCTATGTATCACTACGCCTTGGCCCTAGCCCTTGATCAAACTGAGAATTGAGACAGCACTTCGCCTCGCATGAATGCGGAAAACCGAGGTGAAGGGGTAAGGGGTAAGACAGAGAAATGAGACGCACCCTTACTCTTGCTAAAGCTTTTCATTGAACTTCTCAACAATAAAATTATTAAAATATCCCTCCAATGCATAGTTAACGCCCTTTTGGTGACTTCGAGATAATATATAATCTCTCTGTCTCCAAAAATGCTGCCATAGTACCTGTCACCTAATATTGATTGTTTGTCCGAGTGAGTGGAGGGGGCGTGGCTTAGCCCTAGGTCAACTGACAGTGTTCCACTTATAACATTAATGTCCAATTAAAAAATAACATGTAACTTGCAATTTTGTGTTTCAAACAGAGATGGCGATGGATTCAAAAGCATAGCCGAGGTCGTTTTGCCCAATGTCTGATGTGCGAGACTTTAGTCCAGACCAAGTTTTCATGAGAAGCCTGAGACACGATGCCGTTTTATCTGACACCGAGGTCTAAGGATGTCCTAAAATGTACACCGTACGAGAGGCAAAGTATGGTTTGCACCTTTAATGGCTTTCAAAAGTTTGCGACAGTTCTTTTGACCCTGTAAATGTCAGACTTTATCTTGTTAGTTACAGATTCTTGCAATAAGAAAAAATCATGTATTTTTTCTTTAGATAAATTGGCTTTCTGTTTCACCTGTACACAAGCCCTTGGAGAACACTGGCATTCATTACTCACTCGACTCCAGACTGAATAACAAACTAATGTTGGATTCACAAAGCCAATCAAACATGATAGACATGCTGTAACTTTAGGGCTTGTGCGATGTCAAAGAGAACTGGGGATGAGTCAGGGAAGTTTGCTGCTTATACCACGATTATTTTGCGTCAAAGAAAGACGATTTACCTCTAAAAGACCTGTGACTAACAGCGGGTAAATATCATGCGGTTTAATAAGACCAAGCTTATTACTCGTCTGCTGGAGCATATAGATTAAAATTGTGATAATGGTTATGATGTGTACCAGGAATGTGTATTTGCATTTCCTAGATTTGATGGTTTATATTTTCTTTAATTTATCTAAAGCACACACAAAAAAACAATTCTGAGAAAATATCATGTGCCATTTACTGTGAATTTATCAAAATACTGCGTCTGGCTGTCTAATGAGAGCCGCTCTGTGCATTAAGGTACCGCACTGACTCTAATGGGCTGTATTAGATGGATGAAGATTTCAAGGGAATGGGTTGTTGTGATGCTTCTGTAGCATCGTTTGTTTCATTTCTTCAGGATTTTATGAGGAGGATGTTCAGGTCATGTCTGACTGGAGTGAGTTACAGTTTTTAAATGAAGTGAACTACTTTGGAGTTTGTAGTCGGTTTAAGTTTCCCATTTAATGTTCTCTATGGTGTGAAATTTCAAAGAGACAACTGGAAACTGAATTATTAAAAGAGACTGGAGACTTTTTGACATAGGACTAATTTCTAATATTTTGCCTGTTTCATCAACCATGGGTACTGTTGGCTCTATTGACAAATTCATTAATTTTATTTGTTTACTAACTGTAGATACATTCATCACAAAATCTGTCATTTTTCACTCTTGAATCAGCATAAACAAACACAATTTCATCCTATCTCAAAATATTATCTATTTTGTGATGGAAACATTTGCATCAAATAATGTGTGCATACTTTATTACTTTGTTTTCTTTGTAATCTCGTGGTAAGCACAAACTCCTAAAAATTCATTTTTATAAACTGCCAATTGGGAAATGACACATTACTGAGGGAATGATTTTTGTAAATATATACAAAATAATTTTCAAACTAAAAATATTTCATACTAAAAAAGGTTTAAAAAGGGACAAACCCAGCTATTGGGTTAAATCAATTTTATGTTTGTCCCAACAATAGATTAAAACATCCATTAAAGGTTAAATTACACCTGTTGGGTCATCCTTTTTGACATGATTCACATTTTCTGGGTAAGGGATCATGTATAGGCAACAGGCTGTCTTATCTCACTTATTACACGGCCATTTACCTCATAAGTAAGGTAAGGGATATTAAATATTGATTTGAAAAATATATTATTTGCTAATTTTTAACAAATGCAGACCTTCTGCGAGGAAAACCTGTTTACTTTCGGTTTTAAGATATAAGACAAGAGGTTTAAAACATTACAAACACACTATTTGGTTTAATTAATTGTAAAAATAATGTCACATATGTTATTAAAAGACATTCATATTTAATTTTTGTGTTGAATATGTCTAAATAATTTGCAGCATCCAGGTTATGTTAATATTTCAGGCAGTTGTTATCTTGAAATAACAAACCTTGGAATGTCGTGACTGGCCAATCAGAATCAAGCATTTTTGAGTGCCGTGTAATAAAGTGTTATATTATTTTATTAATGATGCTATATAATCTAATAATCACTTATAATTTTTAGAAATTGAATGTTTGTATCTGGAACAAATGTAAAAAATAAATAAATTATATATATATATATATATATATATATATATATATATATATATATATAATTAATAATAATTATATAATATTTTTTTTAAATGAAGAGTAAAAGTACCACACATGTAAATGATGAAGGTAAAAAGTAACTAAGCTTTGAAGAGCACCTATTTCATTGCTAAAAAACAATGTTATTTGTGTATTTGGTATAATACAATGTGTTCGTGTGGTTTATGGTTAGAAAAACACATACATTTCCACATACCGTACATTTTTGTAGCTCCAGTCTTCCTGTCTTCCTGAAACGCACAGATTTGTTGTTATTTGTCATTGTGATTGGCCTGTGTACCTCTGACGTCAGATGGAAATGTGACGCTCCTTACCTTGTTTGAAAGATTTGGTTGCTAACAGGAGTTAACTTACACGCTGTGAGTCTGAAGCGGGATGAATTATGAATAATGTCGATCTTGTCTACATCACCAATCCCAGGAAGTAAACTGTTGCCTACAATCTGTGTGTTTGTTGTAGTCCAAGAAAAGAGATTTACCTTTGAGACGATAACTCACATCTTCGTTTACTTTGGGGTTTGTACCTTTTGCATATTGTTAACATGTACTGTACTAATACACACTTACACACCAAAGGAAATGTAAAAAAACATGAATCGGACAATAGGTGCTCTTTAAATAGATCTTCACTAAACAATACGAAATAAGTTGAAATGAGTTATAAATAACTTTAGTGGCACGAAACTTGTGAGATGACATTTGAGATGATTCTTACATTTGCACTCAGCGGAGAAGTTGCTGAGCTCTGCGCACCTCACCGATGCTCTGTGGCAATGAAGTGTCGCCTTTGAAGTGGGGTACAGTGTGTTTTGGTATGAGAACGCTCAATCTTTCACAGTTCCTGACTGCTTTGATTTGGTCACACCGTTTACCCCCTTATCAAACATGTGGGTAGGTGCAGAAGTAATGTTCTGGGGACCTGATGAAATTCCAGAAAAGTGCAGCTTGCACAAGCTGCCAATAACAGCAATACATCATGGTAATTGGTAGATATTAAAGTGGCTTTAAGGTGACGGGGAAAGTGTCCTGCAGGAGAAATCAGAGAAATGTTCACTTTGGTCCAAGCATTGTATGGAGTGGCCCATTTGTTCATTCAAAGGTGGCATGGTTCATTTGAGAAGTGAAAAAGAAAAATAAGCATCATTTGTTTTTGTAAGGGCATATTTCACATCAAATCTCCTGTAAGGTAAAAGGTTTAGAAATGAGTTTACAGGGTTTACGAGGTGAATGTTTGCAGAGGGTGTAAACAGTCACACAACGTAGTTATTTGCACACCAACAGTCTGTTGAAACGAGACAAAGCTACAAAAAGCAATTTGGATGCTGAAGAAGTGGCCCGGAGCGCAAACTATGTGTGTTTGCATATTTTGCAGAGGGGACAACAGTGTGAATCCAGCTTGAAACATGACTTTGACTCCAACATGTAAGCTACTTGTAGGCTAAAAAATAAACAATGCAACTTTACTCTTAGAAATTAGATCAAGATACACTATATGCATGATAATGTTTAATGATATTTACAGTAAAAATTAGTTTTTGCTTTCATTTCATAAAATTGTATAAATGCATGGTGGCTCTTTAGAAATGACACGCTGGAATGGCTTTCACTATTGCTTTGAGAGCTGATAGTTCAAAACATGGAAAGGAGCATTTCCGTTTACGTAATTGAGGTATTCGGTCAATCACAATGCTTTGGATAGCTGGCCAATCGCTTTCCCAGAACGATGAGCTTTGTACAAAATGACCTGTTAATGACTTAGAGGTGCAAAAAAAATGTACGGTATGAATAAAATATATTTTTTTATCCACGAAATATGGGCTTTAAAGTGTTAAAAGCATTCAGATCCAGCATACAGATTTCCCATGAGATCATCTTTTAATCACTGTTTATATTCCTTCGTGCATAAATCCCGCCAAAATCTAGCAGGCATGCTGTAAATTCTTTCATTTTCATTTTTTCCACAGTGGCTCATTAATGCTGATTTCCATAAAAAGTATCATTCATGCACAAAAGACTACAAGCAGTCACTGTTGCATGAGGTGACATTTTATCACAAGAGTATTTTTTTTTCTGTACAATATTCTTTTAATTATACATTTTCATTTCTTTAGTGTGAATAGCCTCTGTCTATTTCTTAAACTTGCCATTTGCAAAATGTTCTTTATTATAATAGTCCACTTTAGACATTTTACTAACTATAAGTAACTTCTTGTCAACTACCAGTCATTAGAGTATTAATAGACTGTCTGCTATATCTGCTAACACTTTATTGTGATGATCCATCAACGGGCATGCTATTGACTATAAAGGGCTGTTTATACCTGGTATTTGGTCAATCGGATCACATGTGGACGAGAGAGACACGTTCTCATTTATTCACATTCTCACCTCTTCTGTCTTGATTACTGATGGGATGGCCTCTGGGTGAGTCGCTTGTGTTTTTAGTAAACATACTGCACAGAGTTTTGTACATGTAACATGCACATCCAAGGTTACACTGCGTGTGTGCATTATTTTTAAATAATGCAAAGGACAGGAGTCAATTATTTCCCTTATACCACAGTTACAACAGATATTGCTAACACGATACTCTAGTGGTTATTTTAAGACATTTGAAAAGTCAGGTGTACATATATAGAAAAATAACGCATACCCGTAGACAGGGTCGGAGTGGGACTCATTTTCAGCCTTGGAGTTTCGTGCTTTAGACCGGCCCACTTAAGTTCATGACTGACTATAGATGGTTTCATCGAACGCACGTGTGGTGACACAATAACGCGTCTAAGTTGAACTTAACTTCCGGACTCTGTGTGGCAGTTTCCCGGACAGGGATAAGACTAGTCCTATACTAAAATAAATGTAAGAGCTGTCTAAAATGAATATCTTAAAACACATAAGTGCTATTTGTTTTGCCTCAAAATGCACATGAGTAATGTTTTTAGTAAGGTATGTTTGTTAAAAATAGTTACATTTCATGATTAAACTAAGGCCTAGTCCTGTCTTAAGCTAATCGCTGTCCGGGAAACCACCCCTGTACGTTTAATGGTCTGACTAGTTGCTAAACTCAACTCTGTAACAAACACCTCATCAAAAATAACAAATGTTTTGGTTTCCTAAAGACGAGAGGAGATGGCGATCATGGATTATCGCTATTTGAAGGGAGGTTTGGCAGTCGATCTGTAGTTAAGATTGTGTACATTATAAAGTACACATTTTACACAGTAACGTTAGCTCAGTATTCGTTTTTAATATGCTTTAGCTATGATTTGAACTAAGGTAATCTACTTGTTTATCTTGCTTGTTATCAGAAATAAAGTACTTTAAAAGTACTTTGTTGTTTTCGATTCTTAGCGGAGTTTACAGGAAGTTACGTTTGTTCCACGAAAGCCGTTTGTTTATGTTGTTACTTCTGAAACCGTCTATAATATATAATATAATTAAATCATCAGTAGCCTATCTGTATCTTAGTCTGCAATAGTGCACTATTCTCTGCAGCCTTGCAATTCATTGTATTTTTAAAATCTATAATTTCCAATTTAATGCAAATACAGTAGCCCAAACAATAAGGATTTTGCCATAATCGTGCAGCCCTACATTAAGGTATTTTAATATTATTCATTTTTTTTTTCAAAAACTACTGAAAGGGACCAAATGTGTTTGTGTTTTCCCCTATATTTCTATTTAAAAAAAGTGGGTCTTGAGATTACCTGTTGGGTTGAAAAAAGGGTTTGTAAACCCCTGATATACAATACACATACAAGATTTATCAAGTATGCTGGGGAAAGATGAAGAAATAAAAATCCTTATCTTAATTTTTTAGTACTTAGATCATGTATATTGCCAAATAATGTAAGCATACTTTGTGTCAAAAGAGAACAAATACATAATGGACTTTCAAAATTTTGTTTTACTTAAGAAAACATCATATTCATCTTAAACGTACTTTATCCAATAAACTGATGAGTATTGCGTCAAATAAACTTTTGTTACTCTTGCAATAGACAATGAATAATGACTATTAAATAAAGCGCATTCAAATATAAATGCTTCTGAAACAAAACTTGTGTTCACAGGCGAATGCTTTGAAAAGCGTTTCCTGTGTTTTCCATGCGTTTTAGATGTTGATGGACCCTAATGCAAGAATTCTTCCAATTAGTGGTCGAGACTCAGGACACAATCAACTTGGGCATAAAGTGGTGGGGACATCTCCCAACCGCAAATTACGCGAGTGGGCTTTCTGTGAGTGCTGGCAGCCTAGGGACAGCAACCTTCATCCTGGTGGCATGACAATACCGGTCCTCGTGGCCATAAAAACATACAGGCCCACCGGGAATTCTCCGATCCTCCCTATCTGCCCCGTAGAACAATTCTTAACCAATCAGAATAAAGCATTCAACAGCCCTGTATAAGAGCTTTCTCTGATATTTCAGAGCTATTGATTAAATAAGTGATCAACATTCACATGCTCGCAAAATGAAACAAAGATGGAAGAGGCAAAGAGTGCCTGCTTTAGTTTTATCAATGAAAGCCTTAAGATAGCGCTGTACACTGTGGCTTCACGCTAAAAGTCAGGACCAATGTAAACATTGTACTCAGTACATCACATTAAATCAATAGGCAGAGTTTGAAATTTGACAATTGTCAATGTAAACTTGAAAGGAGGAAAGTTTTATCAAATCGCCTATAATGGTGCCTCTATCCCTGCATAGCCAGCCTCAAAGATTACACAATCAATATCTGCTATTATCATTCATCAGATTTTACATTGCAGGCTTGAATTTAAAGAGCCCCTATTTTCATTTTCATGACTTTACTTCTGTTTTTGGTGTGTAAGTGTGTATTACTACATGTTAACAATCTGCAAAGTTAAAAATCCCAAGTCTACAATGACGCGATTTATCTTCTCCAACTGAAATCTCTTTTCTTGGACTACAACAAACATGGATTGTAGGCAACAGTTTAATTCCTCAGCCTTTTGATGTGGACTCAATGCACATTATCATAATTATTCCCGCTTCTGACTCACAGCCTGTAGGAAGCCTATGTATTCATATTTTAAGAAAATTGACACATAAACACTCTGAAAACAACATTTGCTGAATTGAAAGGTTATAGTCCCTGTATAAATGACACAATTAAAGGGGGAGTGCATGATATCTGAAAAACGTTCTGGAAAAGAGAGTCGGGCCGACTACCAAAACACACTTGTTGCCAATCAGCAGTAAGGGGCGTGTCTACTAACCGACATCATTGCCTGGGTTGCGTATGTGTGGGGCGGGTCTATCAACAGAAGGTCCAGATTCTATAGGGGTAGGGGCGTGTTTGTTTAGGTGATTTCAAATGTTAACATTGGCTTTCAGAGATTATGGACCCTGCCTTTAAAAAGGTCACGTTTTTCCTGTGTTTTCGAAGCTATGATTGTGTTTACGGTCGGCAATATATTAATATAACATCTCTATACCACTGGTATAAAAACTGGCTGATGTCGTCCTTGTTCTATGAAGTCTCTTCTTCAGAAATACGTAACGAGTTCTGATAGTGTAGCTGGTCTAGTATGTTGTGATTCGACAACAGCTTAGCGCACATTGTCCGGAAAGTCACGCCAGATTGAGGAAGCTGTCCTCAGCAAAGGCCAAACAAAGGGATTTGACTCCGGGATGAAAACAACAGTGTCTCGATGGCATGACGACAGAAACCCTCTACTAACGCAACTCTTTGTCTTCTTCATTGAAGTGCAACAAGGTCACGCCTCTAACTAAAGTTTGGAAAAATGGGATCATGAAAATGGCACCTTTAATGTTGTTTCAAATTATGTTATAAAGGCAGTTGCAGATGTTTTACAAAATACAAAACAATGTTTGCACCAATGAAATGTGCAACCTTTCTGTTTTACTACCAAAATATGTGAATTCAATTAACTTACAATTAAAACTTCTGGGCAAAAGTCTCATGATTTACATCCAGAACATGATGCATGATGGGATTAGCCTTGAATAAATCCACATGTTTCAGATAGAGGCATAGAGAAGCAACAATAACGTGGAAACGAATGTTTATTTTTAACCATAAAGCACGCAAACACATGTCATTAAACCAAATACACAAATAACATTCTTTTTAGCAGCATTATACTGTCGGGGCATTTTAAGCACGCATTGGGCCATTAACAACCACCATAAAAGCTAAAGTCATGTGCAATTCACAACTACCATAAAGTCACAAAGATGAAATGCACAACATTTTGAACTGCCAGAGGCTTAGTCAATAATTGATACTACATCAGATAAACCAGAGACTGCGTGATATGCCATTGGAAACAGTCCTTTTTGGCCCGTGCGAGCTGTTGCATTTATCATTGCTGAACATTGATACCAATTTCTTATCCACGAACAACGATCCCAGAGTAATTGGATTTTCTTTAGACATATATATATCTATCTTTAGAGGTGTGCAGTGCTGTTAGCAATTCATCACATGCCAGTTCCAATCAAAGTACCTCTTAATCTCATTATTTGCTTGGATCTACATTTTGTGCAGAGATTAATGCTAAAATGGGATCATCCGGGATTTAATTGCTGTTTTAGGAGCGAAC
Source organism: Misgurnus anguillicaudatus (assembly GCF_027580225.2). Taxonomy (NCBI): domain Eukaryota; kingdom Metazoa; phylum Chordata; class Actinopteri; order Cypriniformes; family Cobitidae; genus Misgurnus; species Misgurnus anguillicaudatus. Next base: position 13,278,251 of record NC_073360.2, on the reverse strand, counting down.
CTTTCTTGCCGTTTTCGCGGACTGTCAACACGTCCCAGCATCACAAAACTGCTAGCCGTGTAAATGATGAGAGGCACATAAATGGAGCTTTTTACCTTTGGGCCAGTAATTATTCCAGCGAGACTGCTGAACTCTGGAAAACGGCTGTATTTCTGAAAGACACATTGAGGGCGTGTGAAGGTGATCGGCTGGGTTCCGTCAGACACAGATTAGGCTTCTGGGGAGGCAGAGATTGCTTTAGGAATAAGCAGCATGCGCAGCGGGGTGGCAAAGAAGGAAGGCAATGAGCTTCAGAAGGCAAGATGGGTTTTGCCATCATTATTAATAGCTTTGCTCTCTTTCTTTGGCATGGGGTACTGTACAAAGCGGCTCTTCATATTTTCTCTATTTCCAGGGTTATATGAAACATTGTCTCATATGCGTACATGTGGTGATTCAGCTATAAACCAGCGAACAATTTCTGGTTTCCAGAACGTTCTGGGAACGTTAGTTTTTAGTTCCCATAACGTTCCCAAGAACTTTCACTGCTGGTTAGTCAGAAAAGTTTTCTAAACATAAATAGAACATTCCCTTTAGGTCCGGGAACGTTCCCAGGAGGTTCCCAATACAGATACCCTAACATTCCCTGCTGGTTCCCCAGGACAGTTTTATAGTATACAGGCAAAATGTGTGGATTGCAGCTTTAAATTGTTTACCAACTTCACCATGATCCTGCTTTAAACTTGTATATATTCTTTTTAATGAACTCTGTCAGAACAAAACTGTACTGTCGCTGGGGTGGTACCCCAAGGTTCTATTTTGTACCTTTTTTTTTAGTAAATAACATTTTGGCTTCAGTTTTTGTCTCTCTCATAAATTGGGTACATAAATAAATAGTGAATAATCGCGGTATTGCAGATTAACATACAAATTAATCAGAAACACGTTTTTTATGCAAATGTTTTCTCTTAATTGATGAGATAACTCATCAATGGGAAGAGTTAAAGGTACAGTTAACGGTTTTGTACCCCTAACATTTAACTGGTACAAAATTGTTCCGAAAGGTACAACATTTAACTCATTCCCTGCCGGCTTTTTAAAAAATGTTGCTCCCATTATTTTTTAGTGATTTTCACAAACATTTTACAAAATGCCTTACAGGAAAATGTTCTAAACATACAAATATATCAAATCGAATTTTGTTAGAGATCAGATTAAGGACAATTATCAAAACAAACACTGAGTTTAAAATTAATTAAATTATTTAGTTTTTTATAAATTGGGTAAGAGCGCCATCTTGTCAGGAAAGCGTCATTGGCAGGGAATGTTTTCTCTTAATTGACGTGATAGCACGTCAATGGAGGGGAAATAGTTAATGTGTTGTGTACCCTTAATGGTGCAAAAATGAACCTTTGAGGGTACCACCCCAGTGTTTCGTTTTTTTAATGGTCTGACTAGTTGCTAAACTGATCTCTTGAACAAATGCCTCGTCGAAAATAACAAATGTTTTGGTTTCCTAGGTAATCTATGTGTTGTTTTTTTGTTTGTTATATAAATAACGTTTAAAGTACTTTGTGGTTATTTATTATTAGTGTAGTTTACCGGAAGTTACGTGCGGACTGCGACAGCTGCTTGTTTATGTTGTTACTGCTGAAACCGTCTATATGCTAATTTGAATCTGAAATGAATTGATTTGTGTAGTGAAAAGCAAAATGTCTGCATGCAAAAGCAAAATGCTGGATTATCTTCAACACAGTGTTGGGTCAAAAAGGGATGAGCCCAAACCGTTGGGTTGAAAATTAACTTGTGTTGGGTTGTTTTTTCAATTCTGTCAAATTTTATACTGTTTAGATTTAGTAATTTATGCAGAATATTTATTTTTGCTAAAAAAATATTTCACTGTGCCTTTAATATTCTGTGCCACTTCCCGAATCATTTCTACATATGTTTTTTATCAGTATAACAACAGATCAAGTCTCATTGATCTCCATACTTTTGATATCTTAAGCTTCTTGAAAGATCTAAAGTCTTATCTCATTGAATTATCTGCTATGACGTTCATTATTTTTTCCCTCTTTGACTCTTTTCTCACCTTGAACCTTCAAACAGATCCTGATGAAAACCTACGATTTTGAGATATGCATCTACTTTTATCATAAAGGAGTAACTTTTTGATAATTCCCCAGAGATTTGGTCAGGTTTGAAGATAAAGGCCAGCTCTGTTGAGATCTGATGGTCATGTCTGCACCAGTGGTTGACACTAAGGAGCCGGTGGACCGAGATCAAATATAATAGGCAATGGCGTGCCCAACACAGAGCAAGCTTATTATTGGATTTCCTTCACTGTGGCCTGCAGAAACCCCCTGGGGTACGGACGCACAGAAAAACACTGGTTTCACCCACTCTCTTTACTTTTTCCTAATGTCTACCCAGCACACGATCTATAGACTGCAATAAGCCACAACAAACCATGCTGTGAACGGTTTCCCCTCATGCTGTGAACGGTTTTCCCTCAAGAACTACTGTATGGCTTCTTTGCAATGCTACATCATTTTCTGCCCGCTTCTAATTCACCAGTCCATTCATAGTCGAGTGTCGGATATTCCTTTGTGTTATATCTGAACTCTAATCATGAAGGCATTTCATTGATGCCTGGAAGCTGAAATAAATATACAAGCTGGCAATGCTAACATTAAAAGGAGGGGGCACGATCTTTGAAAGCCAATGTTGACATTTGAAATCACCTAAACAAACACGCCCCTACCCCAATAGAATCTGGACCTTCTTTTGCCCCACACATATGCAACCCAGGCAATGATGTTAGTTAGTAGACACGCCCCTTACTGCTGATTGGCTACAAGTGTGTGCAATGCGCGCCTGTGACGTCTGGGTATTTTGAAATAAACATTCAAAACTGAAGTTTAATAAAATTGTATATTCTGCAAATTAAAGGTCATTGTGACTGTTTTACTACAATAAATGATTAATATTGTTAAAGTGACGCAACTCCCCCCGTAGGCTAGACCGTCTCATTTCAGTTCGCTTTGTGGCTTTTAGAGGCTGCCGCCTTCAAATATCGAGCCTTGCCTTCAAAGTCCTCGGCCTTAAAAGGCAGCAGCCCTGAATTGGGATTCACCCTGTGATTGGCCTGAATACCTCTGATGTCAGCCAGAAATGTGACGCTCCTTACCATGTTTAAAAGATTCGGTCACAATGCAATGCTAACAGGGGTTAATTTACAGGCTGAGTTCGAAACGCGAGGAATTATGATAATGTCAGTCTTGTCTACATCACCAATCCCAGGAAGTAAAGAGTTTAAAGACCTTTTAAGTAACTGCAAATAAAAAAACATGATTTGCATGATATTGTTTTTTACAGGGATGTGGACTCGAGTAACATGACTTGCGGCTCGACTCGGACTCGAGTCACATGACTTGCGGCTCGACTCGGACTCGAGTCACATGACTTGCGGCTCGACTCGGACTGGAGTCGACACTTGACTTGAACCCTATGACTCTGAAAGACTTCATAATCAGATCAGAGTCCTTATCACTCTCGACGGGTCCCTGCAGCGTGCACCTGACCCATTGTGCTTGATATTTCTGCTCCTGACAGCTCTGCCCTGTCCGTTTGATTGTTTAATTGTCCCAAGGAAATGGGACGCTATATTTTTTGACCTGAGAGAGGGGTTTTGGCAGCCCAATCACAGTGCTTGTGATTCGCATAGAATTGACGCATTGTTACATTTTTGGGGAGGTGTGTGCCAGACTACAGCGTAGCGACTATGCATAGGTTGTACAGTATGTTTTTTATTACATAGTAACATTTACTGTTTTATACCTTGTAATGAACTGTTCAATCACTTTGGAGAAGTATCTGCCAAATGCATGAACCTAAATGTACTATAAATGTCGTAGTTTTCCAAGTAGGAAGCTGGACATTCCAACTTTCCAGAATGTAGAATGAATCCGAGTTAAGAGTGCTGGCTATCACTTATGAAACTTCAGCATAATCTTATCAAAAAACAAAATTTAAATTAAAAGATAAGAACTCTCGCTTCAGTGTTGAGGGTCAAAATAAAAAAGCGTTATTACTGTGATAGTTAAAGGCTATAGAGTGATTAATTTCGAACCCCGCTGCACTCTGAGTTTGCGGCAGCTAATTCTCTGTCAGAAAGAAAATGCAAATGAACATCTCAAAAGTGCACGACTCATAAAAAGCTCACTAGTCTATTAGCGTTCAGAATTCAAGAATGAGGTCAAACAATAAAATTAACCGAACAGAGACTTCTGGTCTGCCTGAGTGAAGACTTTGTATAATGTAAAAAGCATTTCTGCAGTATTCAGGAGATAACTTCCAAAGTCTATGATAGCTCTTCAGGAAACATGTGAAATGTAAATTAGAGGTGGGATGGTGGTCTTAAGTGCTTCCTTAAAATGTCACACTTTGATATATTTGAGGATTCAATGACAATGCAACATATTGTTTATTGATGCCTTGCTGTGTAAGGGTGATGCAGCATAGTGGTTAAAATTCTGGGCTGGTAGACAGCCCAGAGGATAAAACCTTGCATGGCTATTACTATGCCCTTGGGCAAGACATTTGAATTAAGGTATGCATAAGTTGACTTATACTAAATAGTAAAGACAAACCAACCAAAAAGAGCCCAGAGAAAAGTAAACTATTTCAGTATAGACCTTTTGCGAGTCGACATCACAGTTACGTCACGCGCGCATGTGGTGGCAGAAAAACAGTGGAAATGAATGAGACACGAGTGAAACGAACAATATAACTCACTAGAAAATGTTTTGTTGTGCTGTTGAGTGTCAGAATAGGAATGTCAAAATAGATGACCTTCATTTTTATAGTATACCGTCGTCGCAGACACAATTTGAAGATAAATGTAGGTGTTAATGATTGCAATAAGCCCTCAACCGGACAGACTGGAGTGATGAAATCATCTGAAATCTTTTAATAATTAGAATAGAAAATAATTAGAGAAGATATCCGGTGTACTGTCGAAGTCTGTTCCCTCTATGTGTCTCTTATAGCGTTTTTATCACGTTACGTTTATAATTTATTTAGAAAGATTAAAGATTTAAATGAGTTCATAATATCAATAATATCAAAATGCTCTTATAAGTACTTCAGCGATTCATACTGTAAAAATAATTGATTTACCAATAAACAACAATACATATACATTACATACATGCACACATATAGTAGCCAAGCCATTTAAACTTTTAATTTATTTAAAAAATAAACGTAACTTGTTGAAAACGTTATAAGAAACAATACACATAAGAGAAATATAAGCGAAACAGACTACAAAATACCACCGGATCCATAAAAAACACAGTTTAACGATAAAACACTTCACCCCCTATTGCGAAGCTGTCACTTTCTGCCACCAGTTGGGCTCCACCCACAAAAAACGTCATCTCTGTTTGCAAACACGCAAAAGGTCTATTGTTTAAAATGCATCTCGTGTTTTGACAAAAATGTTAAAAAATGGATTTATCTCGTTTTGCAACGAAACTCTTCATATAAATAATAAAAATGAATTGTGTTTTTCCAAACTTTTAACTGGAATTGTATACAGTAAAAAGTAGCAAGAGGCTATAGACACAAAATGTGTGTATGGGTGTGAACTAGTTCACCAAAAGGTCTTGTTGGTTTCAGCTTATTTAATGTGCACTGAAGTGAACATTTGCTTACCTACTAAAGCACCAAAGACAGCATAATTTATCCCTGCCAAACATTTGTACCATAATTCTCTACACATGCAACGCTATAAAACACACCATGCTGTCAATATCACACGTAAAAGATCCTACTGTGTTCAACAATGCATACATGCTGTCAGTAGGTCCTTGGAAGAGGCACAAAGTCAAGTAAGCATGCTATTGTGATAACAGGGCTTCTTCAAGCAGAAAATTGATACCGATAATGGATGAAAAGATATGCAGCTCAAAAAGAGATTGGATGTCCTCTCACGACATCTGACCGGAGATGTTTTACATACATAATAAAAACATGAACATTACAGTTTCATGGTGCAATTCAACACTGAAACTGCCAAACAGCAGGTAAAACTTGTGATCAAGGCAAAGCAGCTTAGAAGCACCAATGAAAAGAAAACTGATTGTTGTGCTCTAATACTTTAATCATTATGAGACTAAAATTCAAACAAATGATTCTATATAGAAAACGTTGTCAAAGACATGAAACAAAGGTTTCATCTTTGTTAAAGTTTTTATAATTGTGTCATGAATAAGATTGGTTTTATTGAAGTATTAATCCTATTTATAGGAACTAACTGGTAAACACATTATTTAAAAGTAAATTGATCTGATATGCGATTTAGATTTTTGTTATGGATAACAAGTCAGCCTACACAGATGTGACAGAACCTTCTGTGGATAAAAACAAATCCTATTCTTCTTTTGGGACGCTGTTAAACGTTGCAGACGCTATATCAGTTGCTGTCCACTATAATACACTACATAAAACATGATGGGTTATTTTCAACCCAGTGTTGGGTCAAAAAGAAAAAAAAAACTACAATTTTAGTTAAATTAACCCATAAAATTATATCTGTCCTAACAAGGGTTGGGTGCGGCACTTGTTGTAGCCTAGTGGTTAGAGAGTAAGGCTTGTAACCTGAAGGTCACTGGTTAGAGTCAGTTGCGAAAAGTTGTGTTATAGTCATGAAAAATGTATTAATTCATTTGTGTCTATGGCACGAAATTCAGCTTTATTTCCTGCCTCGAGCACAAATGTCTTTTTCGTATCACACAAATTTCTATGAATAGTTTTTTTTGTGCCAGTGGCACGACTGAGTGACACGAAAAAGACATTTGTGCTCAAGGCACAAAAAAAGCTGAATTTCGTGACATGGACACAAATAAATGTATCAAATTTTTCGTGACTATGACACGACTTATCAAATAGGCTAAAATCTGGGTGATATTATGTAGTCTTTACCCAAACATTTTGTTTTTATTTAAAGGATAATTCCCTACGGTGGCCCTGAAGTGCAAACCACAACAACAAATTACTAAACAACAACAACAAATTAAAAAACACCACAACAAATAAAAAACACTACAGCAAATTAAAATAAACAACAAATAAAAAAAAACATTTGTTTTGTTTGTTTTTTTTAATTTGTTGTTGTTTTTTAATTTGTTGTAGTGTTTTTTTTTATTTGTTGTGGTGTTTTTTAATTTGTTGTTGTTGTTTAGTAATTTGCTGTTGTGGTTTGCACTTCAGGGCCACCGTAAATTTCGGTATTTAACACAATCATTTAACAATGAGTCTCATTTCTGGTTTGTTTTGGATGAACTACAGTGACCCTTACGAGCATTGACCATGGTTTTACTACAGTTAAAACCAAAAAAAACATGGTTAGTGTAGTAAAACCATGGTTTTGCTGATAGTAATCAATGTACCAAAAAACCATGGTTACTACACTTTTACCACAATAAAACCATGGTTAATTTTCATAAGGGGATGGACACTGAAATTTTGACAATGGGTCGTGTCTTGACTTTTTGACTCGTTTAGAAACACTGTGCAGCATGTTTACTTGCTAAACAAGCAGTGGACTCTGACATAATATTAGTTTGCGTCCATATAAACTCATCATTACTCCCCTCGCATTTCAATGACAACAGAGAGACTCGCCCACCGTCTCTACAGACCGCCCCCTCACAGTATTCAGGACAGAAGTGGTCGAAAGTGGTCAAAAGAGACAGATTTAAATACCAGGTGTAAACGTAATGTGTCGTCCACTTCGTGATCCGATCAATGAAAACACATCTTAATACCAAGTGTAAACAGCCCCAAGGTGTTGTCATCGGCTTCCTTACCACAACCCTGAATGGTTTCCGAGTGATATATCAGTGAGCAATGAGTCTTCCAAGAGAAGTCAACGGAATTTTACAAAATGCCAAATAAAACACGACAGAAACTGTATCTTGCTACATTACTTGTTTTTAATCATCAACAAACACAACAAACCACTCTGTGAGTAGCACAGTTTTGAAAATGAACGTTAAGTGTTGTTTTAATGACATGTTTGTGCATGGCCCTTGAATTCCATTCTGAAGCAGTCAAGAGACGCTTCTAAACGAGTCAAAAAGTCAAGACACGACCCATTGTCAAAATTTCAGTGTCCTAAGAATAGTTAGCATTGCTCTCAAATAATGGGGGCGTGTCCACTGTCTGCCCTGAAACCACGCCCACTTGTGTGAAAGCTGCCATCTCTCTCAACTTTCAAATACAGCTACAATAGCAATTGTGTTAGGGGCGGGGCCATGCTTGGTGGCTCCAGTGCGTCATTGACCCACCACTTTAGCCAAGGGGCAACCTTCCGAACTCTCTGATAAAGCCAATACGAAAGTGATTTAAACTACAATACATCAACTGACCAATAAATGCTGGCTCTCGCCTTTTTACCCATTTTCAAATGCAAGATGGCGGCGCCAGGCACCGCCTACTTTAAAGTTCAAAAACGATCTTCAGAAACCTATGGGTGACGTCACGGAAACTACGTCCATCTTTTTTGAGTCTATGGATTTGACCCTGCCCCAAAAATCCTTAACTCAGAAATGAAAAAAAAAAAAAACGGTTTAACAGTGTAACTCCAAAATTCATTACTACAGTACATCACATTATTTTTGGAGTGTTTAGGCAGTACATTTTGAACATTTACAATATGTTTAGATATCAAGACTTTTGATTATTGTAAATACAAGTTTATAAATAACTTTAAACCAAAATTTTATCCTCGATTCGCAACCTCTCACACTTCATACTATAATCCCTGAATTGCTCCTGTCTGACACAATCAAACTTGATACTTTATATTCAGCTGGTCTGACCCTAAATTATATCTCAAAGTACACCTATTACCTATATGTTACCTGTGTAAATGTAGTTAGGCTAATAACAGTTTTAGAGTTGGCAGTTTTTGAACTTAGCACTGACAACCACATAATTGAATACAGCTTGAAATGGGGTACTTCAGATGTAATTATGGACCTGGTTTCTCTATTCCTCCCTCTCTACAACACTTCAGGCTATGACAGGAAACCCATTAATAGGTTGAAAGAATAGGAAACGCCATTACTTCCTTTGTAACGGTTTCAAACCTACCAGACGGAAGATGAAAAGACTGTGTTGGGTCTCCTTTGATAAACTGGAGCTTTCCCGAAATTTAGTGAGTTTTGCAATAGAGACCCTGTTTCACTTTATTTGGAATGTGAATTAAGTCTTATCAGAGCGTAAAGGTGGAGTGAGTACATTTGGAGATATGTAAATAACTAATAATAACTAGAAGATTGAATAAAATATGTTTTGTTAAGCATTGCCTTTATTTTGTAGTTGCTCTTATTAATTCAGAATGACATCTAAATGTTTTTAGTGGAGTATACTGCTGTGCAATGACTTGTAACGTCCAATGGGAAAGAAAACGAGAATTTTTGCAAAGGGTGAACATTTATAATGCTCGCTCAGTGTTTGGTTTCTCTCTTCAGGGATGGCAATTAATAACAGCAGTCTGTCGGCTCTCTGTTAGTCCTGTCAGTTTTGCAGGGAGGGAATGGATTTTTTTTTTTGGTGTTTGTATTGTTGTTTTTCAGTGCTAAAATATTCGATCTTGTACGTTTAATGTAAAGAGAAATCTATACAGTAAGTAAGCCATTAAGAGGTTGACTTCTCTATAATCACACTTATCAGAAAAAAGGTAAATGAAGGTGCAATAGTTTCACTGGGGCGGTACCTTTTTAAAAATGTTGAACCTAAAAGGTCCATATTGGTACACACTTTTACCTATAGGTACATACTAGTAACTCAAAGATACATATCTGTACCAAAAATGGTACATATTGGGACCTTTATAAACAACTTTTGTACCTTTTTTCTGAGAGTGAAGTGTGGTAAGCATCGCTGTTTCTTCGAGAAACCCAACTTGCCAAATTCTCTCTCAAGCAATTGCATAAGACTGAGGCAGGACTTCCTTTTTGTACACCATAAATCTGGAGTCTAGACGGAAGAGGTGTCAGACTACTGTACTATCATCGCAATTACATGTGGTGCACAGCATGCCAGTGGCACAGAAATGACACAAGGAATAGTTCACACAAAAGTCTGTCATTATTTTCTACCAACATGTTATGCTGTTATTTTGTCCATGACGTTTTTTCAGGAAGAATCTTCCGGCTGTGGAGTAAATAATGGAAGAATTTTATGTAACAGATAATGTACAGCCAGCCAGTTGTTATTGCAGAATGAATCCCAACATGGTAATTAGTTAGCAGACGTATCTTGTATCACCCTGAAGAGATTTATTGGTGATAACAACTGGCTGGAAGTACATTGGATGTACACTTATTACATTACTGTTTGCAAGATAAGTAAATATATGGACGTCAAATATTGATTTGATATACACTAACCTAAAGGATTATTAGGAAAACCTGTTCAATATTTAATTAATGTAATTATCTAATCAACCAAACACATGGCAGTTGCTTCAATGCATTTATGGGTGTGGTCCTGGTCAAGACAATCTCCTGAACTCCAAACGGAATGTCAGAATGGGAACGAAAGGTGATTTAAGCAATTTTGAGTGTGGCATGGTTGTTGGTGCCAGATGGGCCAGTCTGAGTATTTCACAGCAAAGCATTTGTGAAGCCACAACACGCACAACCTTGAGGCGGATGGGCTACAACAGCAGAAGACCCAACCACTCATCTCCACTACAAATAGGAAAAAGAGGCTACAATTTGAATGAGTTCACCAAATGACAGTTGAAGACTGGAAAAAATGTTGCCTGGTCTGATGAGTCTCAACTTCTGTTGAGACATTCAGATGGTAGAGTCAGTATTTGGCATAAACAGAATGAGAACATGGATCCATCATGCCTTATTACCACTGTGCAGGCTGCTGGTGGTGTAATGATGTGGGGGATGTTTTCTTGGCACACTTTAGGACCCTTAGGGCCCATTGGGCATCGTTTAAATGCCACACCCTACCTGCGCATTGTTTCTGACCATGTCCATCACTTTATGACCAACATGTACCCATCCTCTGATGGCTACTTCCAGCAGGATAATGCACCATGTCACAAAGCTCAAATCACCAGATCTCAACCCAATAGAGCATCTGTGGGATGTGGTGGAACGGGAGCTTCGTCCCCTGGATGTGCATCCCACAAAACTCCATCAACTGCAAGATGCTATCCTATCAATATGGGCCAACATTTCTAAAGAATGCTTTCAGAACCTTGTTGAATCAATGCCATGTAGAATTAAGGCAGTTCTGAAGGTGAAAGAGGGTCAAACACAGTATTAGTATGGTGTTCCTAATAATCCTTTAGGTGAGTGTATTTATAGCTCATTCGTAAAAATGCAAACCTTCAGAGAAGGAAAATGTATCCAAGATGAATTTTAAAAAAGTTTAAACTTGATGAGCATGCGTTTGGTTCAATCGTGTAAATACTGTAAAATGTCATATTTTTATATGCATAGTGCATTTATTTATTAAACTGCACCTGTGATGACTCACAGTACGTGGATTAGGCTCTATTATTAGTTTCAGGATTAACACTATATTGCCAAAAGTTTTGGGACACCTGCCTTTATATGCATGTGAACCTGAATGACACCCCATTTTTAATCCGTAGAGTTTAATATGGAGTTTAACCTCTACAAGGTTTAGGAATGTGTTTATGGGGATTTTTGACCATTCTTCTAAAAGCACATTTGTAAGGTCAGACACTGATGTTGGACGAGAAGACCTCGCTGCTCCAATTCATCTCAAAGATGTTGTATTGGGTTGAGGTCAGGACTCTGTGCAGGCCAGTCAAGTTCCTTCATACCAAACTTGCTCATCCATGCGTTTATTGACCTTGTTTTGTGCACTTGTGCACAGTTATGTTGGAACCGGAAGGGGCCAACCCCAAACTGTTCCCACAAACTTGGTAGCATGAAATTGTCCAAAATGTCTTGGTATGATAAAAAGTTAATAGTTCCTTTCACTGGAAGTGAACACATGACATGAATTCAATGATTTGGAGGGGTGTCGCAAAACTGCAATATAGTGTATATGGGAATGTTGCAGTGGCGGCTCGTGACTGCTCATCCTTGGGGTGCTAATTCAAAATAAGTGTTCGGAGTGTCATGTGTGTTGCTTGTGTTTTTCAAAATATGTGTTTTTTGCGTCAGGTGAACCATGTGCATCACGTGTTTTGTCAAAATAAGTGCCTGCTGCACACGTGTCAAAACCGTTTATGATAAAAGAGACGCTCACGTTCACAAAATACACGCAAGACACTCCCTTAACACTAAACTTTGATAACGCATAAGATTATGCGAGCATCTGGCAAACGCGAGCCTCTTTTATCATAAACCCTTTAGAAGCGTCTGCAGCAGGCACTTATTTTGACCAGACACCTGATGCACATAGATTCACTCGACGCGCAGAACACATATTTTGAAAAAAGGAACCACACACATGACGGGCTACATACATGTTGTGACGAACTTCGCATCGAGCGCCCTCAAATAAAGAAGTCACTGGCCGCCACTGAAATGTTGCCAATGGCCAATAAGAATAAATCATTCCAGAGCCCAGTGAAATAACTTAGATATAATTTGGAAAAAAAAAAATAAGCAATTCATAATCAATTCAATTCAATACAGTTATTATTATACAAATATTATTACCAATAATTTTAAATAATATAAAAAACTTGTATTTGTATGTATATGTATGTATTTGGCAGAAACCCAGGAATACATGTGCTAATTATAAAAAAGTCTCTGGTGAATATAACAGTCCATGGGTCTTACTTTAACGAGTAAAATAGCCTTTCCTCTCTGACACAAGTCTTTGGAGAACCATCCGCGTTTAATTATTTCGCCAGATACGTGAAGAGGATTTGGGCCAAAATGACACGAACTGTCATAAATTGATAACACATTCGGCAAGATAAAATGAAAATATCTTACCTGACTTACAAAACCCTCACAAAACATATTGACCTTTACGAACAATTGTGAAGTTATGAGAAAATCCCAATCAGTTATTAATAATTTAAAAAAAAATAATGAAATGTGACACCTTTTGTTTTATCAGCAGCGTTGTTATTTTAGTGCATTGTGATAACATCAATGTCTTTTCTTCTAAATTTTTCCTCTGTACTCGACATTACTGTTACAGCAGGGATGAAATTACATATTGTGGATAAAAGCCACAATATGTAAGATTTTTTTAAATAAAATATCCATAAGCCACTAGCACATGTGATATACTTCATACCAGTTGTGTACATTAATCCAAAAGTTCCCAAGGATTTGTAAATCCAGAGAAATTGTTTTTAATAAAGGCTTCCTTGTAATTGTCGCCCTAAACTTTATATCTGGGCTATCCTTATTTTCAGGTTGTAGAAACTATGGCAACATTATGTGGCTATTATACAGCATCTAACACACAGCTGTTCACATTTCGCCTCTTTTGCGCGCAAATATGTTATTTCAAATGTAGACGCTCTGCACATGCGGTACGACACATTCTTTGTTCCAGACACTTCAGCGCCACAGTCAGTTGAAAATATTTCCACTTTTCAGAATGCTGCGCTGGAAAGAAGGAGGAAAGCAGTTTTAGGGCCTTTTTACACCTGGTTACTTCATGTGTTTTCTCTGATCAGATAGCTACCTGCAGTGGCGTGTTTACCATTTTGGGGGCCCTAAGCAAAGTCCAAGAACCAGGGCCCCCCATGCCCCAGCATTGCCCACGGTATTTCATTTGAATTGCACAACAATAATATTCAGTATATAGAATTAAGTGAGATATAAACTGGGTTTATTTTGTTTTACACTGCTTAAAATAACACTAAATTGGTAGTTTGGTATGACAAAAAAAGTTTCACGCCCCTCTCAGATATATCTTTTGCTTGCAAATGTCTTATAGGGTGTATTTAAAACAATGTAATTAATACTGCAACTTCAGTGTCCGACATCTTCACTGAAAAAACTAAATGAGAAAAAAGAGGAAGCGTTAAATTATGATTCAGACTGATCTAACAAACTGAAGTAAAAAACACCAGCAAACAACATTGTAAGTTGGTTATTGCTTGAATTTATGGATGGGAATCACACAACTCTCATGTTCATATTGCAAAAACAAACTTACTGTGAGATACAACAAGCATATATATTAGAAATACACTAAAGATGAGATTTTAATGACAATGATGAGATACCTACGTGGTGTCTTTATCATGTTTATACCTGTACGAGTGTGGAACAAAATATGCATGTTATCAAACCAAACCACCAATCACAGGTGTGAAGCCCAAAGTCTTTAAAGTAAACTTGACCATCAAGTGAATGTTGTGCAGTTACGAGAGCACAGAGAGAGTCGAGCGAGCGCTCATTCCAGCACTTGTGTGGCTGCATTTGTGCGCTGAGCAGAGGTGCGCTTTCCCATAGAGTTTCGCTCATAAAGTAGCCTATATGTGCCCTCGCGAGGATGCGCGCAAATATTATTCTGCGTGCATACTCGCACATCTCTCACTCGTGCGTGCTTTATCCGTACCTTAGATTTGGGTCTGACGAAACATACTTTCGCACACCAAACCTTGTGGCCAGTAGGGGGCCCCCCAAGCCCACAGGGCCCCATGCAGTTGCGTGGTTTGCGTAGTGGGTAAACATGCCACTGGCTATCTGATTAGTTAAAGCGGTTTCCATTTACATTTGGCAACATAAATGTGTCTTGGCAAAGCGGATATGAAACCGATCTTTTACTCCTGTCCAAAATGCAAATACACTATTTATTACTCCACCTTAAAAAAATTAAGACAACGTTTATGCAACAAAAGGCAGCACTTACAGTTTGTTTACTGTATGTTGGGCAGGGGACGCGCATCTCCTTTGCCCGGCATCAGCTGAAGCTCGCATTGCAGCGCAGCAGGAGAGTGACGGCGCGGTGATTAATGTACAGGTCCATGACGGGAAAATCGTTCACAAAACTCTTAAAGTTTTATTTCTTTGTTTAATATCATTTGAGTTTTTCATTACACTCTTTTATTGGTTCTAGGAAGCTTTTTTACCCGCTTTCGTCGCTCCATAAAGCAGCGAGCATGTCGTCTTTGTTTGTGTGCCTCTTTGCCAGCTAACTTCCGGGTGACGTGCTTACGTTTGGGAGGAGTTATGCACTGACATATGTGGTTTCATCAACCAGATGTATTTACACTTGTCCAGTTTAGTCTAAAATGCGTCCCAGACCACCTCCTGAAGTGAAAACGTTTCGGAGGACATTTACACCTGGTCTTTTTGCGATCGGATCGTTTTCCGATCAGAGAAAACGTATGAAGTGACCAGGTGTAAAAAGCACGTTAGATGCGAAATGTGAACCGGCCCTTATAATGTCATAATGTGATCAAACATAGAGGTAAAAACTAATTCATTACCTCAAACGTGAACATGATGAATTTTTATACATCTCTGGATGGTGAAAGCAACATCTCCCGTCATTACACTCTCTTTCATAATGTCATTAAGCATCACGTTTGTTATTGTGAAAAAGCGACCTCAAGTGTTGAAAATTCGACATATCGTGCCTTTAAGCACAATGTAACTCATTTGTGGTAAAAAAAATAGATGGTTGTTTTAATTAAAAATCCGGTAAATAATATTTAATCACCTTGAACAAAACTTCACGTCCCCAAATTTACATAATGATGTTGATATTTAGTGTACTGGAAGAAAATAGAGCCTGAGGGCGCAGAGGACCTTTCCATCCCGTTATGCCTGACATTACAGTATGAGTAGATACATCTAACAGTAATTCATAATCACATGCAATATTTATTAGTAGAAATAAGATAGGGTTTGTAACGGTTCTTGCTGAGTGAAACTCCAGCGTCTCACTGCCATCTAAATTCACCTCTGTCACGGTGAGCAATGCCTCCTATCACCGTGTCCTTGCCGTAAAGCCTTTTTCAAATCTTGTGAGACTGTCTCCCGGTTTCCCGTACAGCACAAGCAAAGTTCCCAAAGACAAAAGGTTGCGTCGGATACACACAGCAAAATACTAGCAGCATTATCTTGGTTCCGGTTCATTTAATGTTACAGATTTACACTCTGGAGTCCGACTGAAGAATGAAAGGATATTTTAAGTTTAAATCCAGTACACTTAATAGGCCACATTTTGTGCATTCCTCATGCTTGTTACTTTTAATGACCGACAAGGTTAATTGCTACTTGCGTCAAGCTTTTTAGCATGTTTTGGAAGAAAGTGGATGAGTTTCTTTTAAGAGTCTTGGTGTATGGTTTGCTCGTCTCTGGAAAAATGGTTGCACCTTTTCTTTCGCTGTAATGGTTAATTAAACTGAAATGGCTAATTGATGTCAGATTATTGGACCCTTGCTTGAGAGAGCATCGCTCTCAAACATCTCGCATGGTTTCAAGTGTCATTAAATTCATGAAGTTGATTAGGGATAGCTAATTGCACGCAATAAACTCAATAAAGCCAGTTCCCGCTTTCGCATTTATGCTAGTTAAAGAGAAAAATGCAGTAGATATAATTTTACAATCTGTGAGGAAAAGATGTTTGTGGTTCTTCATGGATGATTCATATTCAACACATTTCACATTTCATAGCAAAATTAAAAGGAGAAATTATATTTTGCAAGAAGAAAGGGTCAATTTTTAGGTCAATTAAGATTTTTGAATAGTAACATTATTGCACATTGTCCTTTCAAATCTTGATTACCGTATTGGATTTGCACAGTTAACTTTAGAGTTTTATTCATATTGTAATTCCCATTATTCCTAATAATAGTGGCTCTATAATACAAAACCTCTCTACCGTACAACAATTAAAACAATACGAAGCAATTATTTTCTGCAGTGTACAGAGCGGGGATAATTTAATTATCATGGAAATTTTAATAGTTTTTTTCTCTTTAGGCAAAACCCAATCTTATGATATTTTTTTCCTGAATTGTGACCGAAACAATGTTTTCAGAAATATAAAATATAACCAGAATACGTTCTTAACCTAAACTTATTAAGGTCTTCAGAACAATCATCAACACCCTACTGCTCTTTGAAAAGTTTTGAAAAGGCTTTTGTGGTGGTGATTAGATCTGACTGTTCTGTTCTGTAGCACTGTGCCGGGTGAAACATTTCAGATTGAGCTAGCTGAAGCTGTCTCACCAAAATGGGATCTGAAGTGATTGTCATGGCACAACTGTTGTGGGTGAGATAATAAGAAATGGATTTGTAGGGAGTGGCGGTCTGTGGTGTTTCATGTTCGTGTCGTCTTGGTATAGATTATGGATTACAGCATAACCAAAATCAAAAGATGACCTCAAAATGTCAACAGGGTCACACTGTTGTTATGTTTCATGAACATTTGTTCATTTAATAAAGGGATACCCCAAAATTAAAATTCTGTCATCATTTACTCACTGTCATGTTGTTACAAACCTGTATCCATATCTTTGTTCTGATGAACAGAAAGGAAGATATTTTGAGTAGGGATGAAGCGAATATTCGGCCACTGAAACACTTTTATCACCGAAACAATACGTCCGAAATGTTGTGATGACGCTAACAGAAACCGCGGCTTGCACGTGCTTGTCTGAAGCAACATGTCTGCGGTGTGGAATTATTATTTTAGTATCCCTGCATCTCAATTTGTTCCCTAGCTCCCGAGGTTGTGAATCAGTACGGATCGTCTCGCATGGGATTCGCGTATTAATACGCAAATTTAAGTAGGGAAAGTTTGTCATTTGCACGTGTTTCAAAGGCTTACAAATGTTAACATTCAAGTGATTTCAAATTATTTAACCACAAGAGCAATGAAAAACAACGTAATGTTTTTATGTGGAGCGACTGTCTGTGTGTGTGCGCTCGTTTAAGTGCACTCAGTAGTGCATACACGGACGCGTTTTAAAAAGCAAGCGAACATAAAGTCTTTCTGTTATTGCAACCTGATCTCACGAATTTCCGTGGCATAGTCACGGAATTTTGTGCTCATTTTTCCGTGGCACTCTCACGGATCTCCGCATTTTTCCGTGGCCCTGCTACGGACTGTCTTTTTCGTGGCATTCTCACGGATTGGTTACTCAACTGTTTTGTCCTATTTTCTTACCATTTGTGCTTCGGTTTAGGGTTAGATTTACATGAAATTACATCCCTACCCAAACCCAACTCTAACCCCAATGCCAGGCAACAATTGTTTAAAGTTTAGAAAATATAAAAGAATAAAGCAGAAAAAATAGTATAAACCAATAGTTAAAGTGACATATTAACGCAAACACCAAATCTAACCCTAAACCGAAGCAAAAATGGTTTGAAAATAGGAAAAAGCAGTTGAGTAACCAATCCGTGAGAATGCCACGAAAAAGACAGTCCGTAGCAGGGCCACGGAAAAATGCAGAGATCCGTGAGAATGCCACGGAAAAATGAGCACAAAATTCCGTGACTATCCCACGGAACTTTGTGAGATCATGTTGGTTATTGACAGGGCACATACAAACAAAATGATGTCCACATTATTATTATTTTTTAATAAAAACATTTGTGACGTGACGTCGTAGTGATCGACTGAAAGGGAACGTCTCGGTTACGTATGTAACCCTCATTCCCTGAAGGAAGGGAACGTAGACGTCACGTCCCGTTGGCACAGTTGCTGTTCCACTGCTGATTATGGCTGGGCACTGGTGCTCAGCAAAAATAGCTAATTTGGTATTCTGCACGTGGTGCTTACATACGCACCTGGTGGGGCAGCGCCAGCATTATGCAAATACCTGCATGACAAGTTCATTGGCGTTTTAGTCGTTACTCGAAGTAGATTGGTTTCTCTAAGCGAGTTCCCAGTTCGTCAGTCACGGGAACGAGGGTTACATACGTAACTGAGACGTTTTCGGCATTGGTTTCCTTTATTTCGGTTTTCGGTTTCAGGCAAGAATTTTCATTTTGATGCATCCCTAATTTTGAGGAATCTTGGTAAGCGATCAGAGGCCCCACTGACTTCCATAGTACAAAAAAATAATACTATGGAAGTAAATAGGGGCCTCTGATCGGTTTGGTGAACTATCCCTTATGAAGAAATAAGCTGAAATGTTGTTTGAAACTTAAACATGCATGTCGACGTGCTTTAAACCTGATTTATTACTTTAATATTGACTGTAAATATTACAGACCTGTCACGTTTTCAATGCTCTGCAATACAAATTCACAAGAGGTCTTTACAATGTGCTTTATGGATGTCTCTCGCAAAAAAGCTGCACACTTTCACAAGAACATAATCCCCAGACAATTTGTTTACTATGTTATAACACTATAGATCAAAGTTTGCAGGAATCAATGCACATAACACTGAGACCAGCTTCTACCTACAAGCTGTTTACTTTTCATTACAAAATGCGTATAACCGGACACAATAAACACAACGAACAGAGCTAACTTCCTCCTCATAGTCTGTATTTAATGGGATTACTGAAGGGTTCACCGTCACCATAAACAATCTCTCTCATCCAGAGCTAAACTGCAACCTAAATCCTCTTATTCTACAAAGGCCGTGCTGGAGAACAGCAGCTCTGCTGATTTCTGTGATTAAGTTTCTCGCTTTAATCCCAGGACAAATGATTCCCATGTAAAATGCGCATCACAATGCAAGGAGTAAAAATAGAAAACAATCACTTAGTCGTTTCAAAGGAGAAACTTGAAAGATTTAAATAAATAAATCAAATAATGACACATTATCTAAAGAGGGAAGAGACATAAACAAAGAATTTGACTTGGTTCCTGAACTTCAAATAGAGAAACAATCACAAATCCTTAAGCCTTACAGATCATACTTTGAGGGAATACCGCCGTACAATAGAGTATAGTATACGCTATATTAATATACTACATCTTTAAAACAGGACAGTACACACTCTGAAAGAACTGCAACATATTTAGTATAATATACAACAATACTATAATATACTGCAGCATTGGGGGGTGGTGGTACATGACAGAACAGCAAAATACTATAGTATACTACAACAATACAGTAGTATAGTGGAGCATTAAAGCAGGGGTGCATGTATCAAAAGCATTGTTAACTATGGTCATTGTCACCATTGAATCTATTGGTAATGACAGAACTTGCGACCATAGTTGGTTTCGGGAAACGCACCGCAGGGAAGTACACACTCTAATGTAACTGCAGCATATTATAGTATACTAGAGCATAAAAGCAGGACGGTTCACACTCTGAGGTAACTGCAGCTTATTATAGTGTACTACACTGCGACACTATAGTATACTATAGCGTCAAAGCGAGACAGTACGCATTTTGAGGGAACTGCCGCATAATATAATATACTACACTGCGACACTATAGTATACTAGAGCGTCAAAACGGGACGGTTCACATTTTGAGGGAACTGCAGCATATTATAGTATACTATACTGCAACACTATAGTATACTAGAGCATCAAAGCAGGATGGTACACACTCTGAGGGAACTGCGGCATATTATAGTACACTGCACTGGGACACTATAGTATACTAGAGCGTCAAAGCGGGACGGTTTACACTCTGAGGAAACTGTAGCATATTATAGTATAGTATACTGTGACACTATAGTATACTACAGCGTCAAAGCAGGACAATACACACTCTGAGGTAACTGCAGCATATTATAGTATACTACACTGCGATGCTATAGTATACTATACCGTCAAAGTGAGACGGTACGCATTTTGAGGGAACTGTGGAATATTATAGTATACTACACTGCGACACTATAGTATACTAGAGCATCAAAGCGGGACGGCACACACTCTGAGGGAACTGCGGCATATTGTAGTATACTACACTGTGACACTACAGCATACTAGAGCGCCAAAGCGGGACGGTACACACTTTGAGGTAACTGTGGCATATTATAGTATACTATACTTCGACACTATAGTATACTAGAGCATCAAAGCAGGACGGTTCACGCTCTGAGGTAACTGCAGCATATTATAGTGTACTACACTGCCACACTATAGTATACTAGATCATCATAGCGGGACGGTACACACTCTAAGGAAACTGCAGCATATTATAGTATACTACACTGCGACACTATAGTATACTAGAGCGTCATAGCGGGATGGTACACACTCTAAGGAAACTGCAGCATATTATAGTATACTACACTGCGACACTATAGTATACTATAGCGTCAAAGCGAGACGGCACACACTCTGAGGGAACTGCGGCATATTATAGTTTATTACACTGCGACACTATAGTATACTAGAGCGTCAAAACTTGACGACACACACTCTGAGGTAACTGCGGCATATTGTAGTATACTATACTTCGACACTATAGTATACTAGAGCATTAAAGAAGGACGGTACACACTCTGAGATAACTGCGGCATAATATAGTATACTACTACACTATAGTATATACTACATTGTCAAAGCAGCATGTTAAGTGCTATGGAGGAAGTAGAGTATACTATAATATACTACTGCATCAAAGCAGAAGTACAATTCAGTGTAAACTCAGTGTTCTCTATAAACAGTATAAGTGTTAAACAATTGTGATGCTTTTAAAAGATTTTTTTAATAGTAAGTTGACAGCATTGATGCTTTTAAGTAACATTTTGTTGTCCATCTTATATTATCACTACAACATTTTACTGCCACAATACTTGTAAGAGGACGGTTTAAATAACCTTTCTCACATTGGAAATATCTGATGGGTTTCAGATTAGATAAAGAAATAAGAATAGGAAAAAAGAGAAACACATGCATGAAAGAACTTAATTACACTCCATGAAGTCCATTTACAGATCTGTAATTTAATCATGACACAAATAAGTGCTCGGTCCCAGATGAGGTGATTTGTGTCACAGCACATCTGACATCATTTTGGCAATATAACACCCAAGAGTGCAGCTCTATTGCTGTAATGTCATCATACACTATAACAGTTTATTAGTTCACGTTTAGAAAGGCAGATGATCAACCTTCAAGGGCTCAACCCTCAGCAGGAGCTCCTGTAACACTCTTAGACTAACCCAACCCTGTGTAAGAGGAATTGATCACATACCACTAATGAGACAAAATTTTATCATGGTGGTATTAGGTAAATTCATTGAATGGAATTTGTTTAATCCTAGAATTATCATTACTCCCATATGCGTTTTAAATCTTCAAAGGCCGGCATTGTTGCCCTGGGGTGACCACAAAGCATAAACTCCCTCCTGAGTTTGTGATAAATTGCCTACCTGTGCTCTTTTCAAATCACAGTTCAGTGGTGCCACATAAATACAGGAACCTCCTAGTATTGCCAGACCTTCACTTACCACAGTCCTATATCTAGCGCTCGAAAGAGCATCTGTTTTTAGGTTGTGTGCTGTAAGCTATAACTCATAGTGGGCTCAGGGATTACACCCGCACATCATCACAGGACGCTAAAAATGGTAACAGTATAAATAAACTATTAATATAATGAATGGAGCATTTTTCAGCTAACAGTAACATCTCAGTGGTCACCTTGACCTGTGTCCCTGCATTAGTCAATATGGCGATTACTAGTCAATACAGTCATACAATATTAAAAAAGGATGCTCATGTCCATTATACATGTACTCTATTAATAGATTAAAGTACCTTATTAGTTACCTTTCACAGTATTACAATTAAATTAACATGCAGTGAATTTTAAAACATTATCATTATACACATTTATTTTTTGGGCTCTATCTTACACCCGGCGCAATGCGCGACGCAAGTGTCTTTCGCTAGTTTCCACCCTAATTTTCACGTTGAGCGCCGCGTTGTTTAAATAGCAAATGCATTTGCGCCCCCTGTGCGCCCATAGGCGTTCTGGTCTGAAAAACGAGGTGTGTTCAGGCGCATTGTTGGCGCGTTGCTATTTTGAGGCAACTAAAATAGACTACGCCATTGACCAACAAAAACCTAAAGTCTAAAGTCAATGGCGCAATATGTTTTATGTTATTTAAAGAGCGCATTAGTAATAATATGCGCCTATAAACGGGAGGACAACGCGGGTTTGCTTATCACAAAGTACATAAATGCGCAGCAGCACAAAAATGCTTTTAAATATGAAAGATTAAAGGATTGAATTTAAGAGATTATTATTGAGTCTCTTGGACATATTTATAAAGGAGGACTGATTATGAGACGTTAGAAGGCGCAAAGAGCTGCTTAACCTGCAGCCTGATAAGTAAATAAATGCTTTGCTTTAAACAAATGCATCTGTTTTTAAATGTTTTTTTTTTTAATGCTACCTCACGGATTTATTGTATATGATGTACCTGTGGATATGGCGAGATGAGAAACATTTGTAAGTAATGCTTTAAAACTCTTTGCTAAAAAAACGCTGTCCAAAGTGCTGAAACGCGCATAGAGCCGTTTGTAAATTCTTTTTCTCCTGTTTGTTACAAATAAAGTATTTTTAGAGTACAAACCTTATCTTACATACTTGTAAATTATTTTTTGATGATATTGGATAGCCATACATTTAAAGCAATTACAAGTCTGCTTTTTACTTCCATGCCTAAAAGAAAACGGGTTTTAAAGGTTTTAATAAAAAAATAACAATTTCAATATAAGGGAAAAACAACACAATTATTTAACATTAATCTTAAACTGGGGATCTTCTTCCTCCGCTTAGTTTTTCAGTTTACAAAGTCCGTTATCTAAATAGGGATTAGACATAGCGCCAGCGCAACTTGCTTTAAAGGGAATGAGAGCTGTGACTCTCATTGGTTTACTGCACGTTACGCCCAAAATACTCCCATTACAATAGGACCTACCCTTTTCGACCATGCGCTCGGCGCAAAAACGATTTTTCCCGTCGTTAAATTAGCAAAAGTGGATTCGGACACGCCCATTTAGACGTTGCGCTGTGCGCTTTAGACAATGCGCTTAGATCGTTAAAATAGGGCCCTTTATGTTTATTTAGTTATTATACAGCATACTATAGTATTAAGCAACATTTAAAAGCATTTTTTTTTTTAAGTTTAAGTGTTATTTAAAGGGATAGTTCACCCATGAAAATGTGCTGTTTATTTATTCACCCTCAGGCCATCTGATATGTTGGTGACATTATTTATTCAGCAGAACAATAAAGAAGATATTTTGCAGAAACCCCATTGCTCTCTGATTCATATAATGCAAGTCAACAGTTTGAGAGTTCAAAAAGCAGATATATCCAATACAAAAGTAAGCCCCACAACTCCTGGTGACATATTTACATCTTGTGAAGCCAAATGATCGCTTTTTGCAAAAGTTATTTACAATATTGGCTGCCTCTGAAATCTCTAGACACGGTCCGAATTCAATGTTTGATTTACTTTTGTCTCCTAAGATAGCTTAATCGTCTTGTCCCACAATTCTTGCATGGGCGTGCACGGGGAATGTGATTGAGTTTGAAAAAATAAAAAGTGGCCAAGAAAGCACCTGGAGCACAAATTTTGTGTAAATAAAGTTGTATTTTCACGTTTAAGACATTTTCATTGCATTTCTAGTGAAAAATCTATAGTAGATTTCAAATATGGGATTACTTATCATAAACAGACGCTCTTTGTGTATATTTTAAACAGAATTCCGTTACACTGCCTATGAAGGCTGTCCGGAAGTGTTTCCCGGAGCTCCCTTCATGCCGCCGAAGTCATTGCCTCATGAGAAAGTGAGGCACCAAAGCCAGCTGTCTTATGCTGCGTTCCAGGCAGGTTTTTAAACCCGTGAGTTACGACTTCAAAACCACGACTTACGACCCTATGCGTTCCAGGCAGCCTCTAACTCGTGTTTTTACAACCTTCTACCGGTGAAAGTGCACTGGAACGGCAGTCAAACCCGTGACTTCCCACTCGTGAACTCGTACTAGATCGATGTACTCCCAGTTCAGAGTCGTGACTCGTGGTTTTGAAGTCG
Organism: Misgurnus anguillicaudatus; assembly: GCF_027580225.2. NCBI lineage: Eukaryota > Metazoa > Chordata > Actinopteri > Cypriniformes > Cobitidae > Misgurnus > Misgurnus anguillicaudatus. The sequence goes on along the minus strand of NC_073360.2, from coordinate 13,253,289 downwards.
TGAGTTACGGGTTACAGGTTGCCTGGAACGCAGCATTAGTTTCAGAGACAGCCTGAATGTTATTTACGTCATTATTATTTTTCAACAGTTGGCAAACCAGCCTCGTAGCGCCACCTATAGTGCGGGGGAGCAAAGCGCACTTCTAGATATATACAGTACATTATATACATACACAGGAAAGATATACAGGAAGTGTGCTTTACCCTCATGCTTTATCCACCTTATTTTCGAATGCGGAAGTAAGTGATGCGACTTATTTCCTTTTTAAAAAAGCTTAAAAAAGCTAATGTATGACACCTAATAATAACAACAACAACAATAAAACACACACAGCAGTGGCCAATTTTGAACAATTGACATATTCGCTGCTTATTTAAATATTGCATTAAAAAATCATTAAAAATTAGGTATGCATATTGCATTGTTGTGTTTGGAGTATAAACTGAAGTTCACCTTTGACACAATGACTTAAATTTTTTGCTCATTTTTCCGTGGCATTGTCACGGATCTCCACATTTTTCCGTGGCCCTACCACGGACTTTCTTTTCCATGGCATTCTCACGGATTGGTTACTTAACTGTTTTGACATAATTTCTTACCATTGTCCCTTCGGTTTAGGGTTAGATTTACACAAAATGACAACTTTACCAAAACCCAACTCTAACCCCAACGCCAGGTAACAATTGTTTAAAGTTTAGAAAATATAAAAGAATAAAGCAGAATTTTTTTTATAAACCAATGCTTAAAGTGACATACTAACGCAAACACCAATCCATGATAATGCCACGTAAAAGAAAGTCTGTGGTAGGGCCACGGAAAAATGTGGAGATCTGTGAGAATGCCACTGAAAAAAGAGCAAAAAATTCACGGAACTTTGTGAGATCATGTTGAAAACATAACAAAAGTATGCGCAAACACATTAAGAACTATTATAAACATTACCTAATAGACCTTTCTCACAACTTCCGTATTTATGACCGGAAATACGCAATAGTCGCGGAAATCTACTTCCTCCGCAGTCAAGGCAATGTAAAAAGCCATATCTGTTCCATTAATTCCCTGTTGATGGTGAAGTTAGACAGAAGTGGATTCAGGCTATCCGGCGAGATTAAGGACCTAACTTCACCATAAGAAAGGGGAGCACTTATGTATGCAGCAGACACTTCACTAAAGACGATTACATTTTAGGGCTCACTGGTCGCCGCTTGCAACCAAATGCTGTCTCTACCCATTTTTCTTGGAACGAGTTCACCCCGACACACAAACATACGATCACAGACATTACCAGACAAAAATGTTAACTGATAATGAAAGCATCCGGCTAACGTTATTGTTGCTACACACAAGACGTTCACTTGGACAACCATAGGCAGTAATTGAAGGTAATTGGTACCATAATGCTTCATTCAAAGCAGACTATAATGTTTTAGTAAGGTAGTCTATATCATCTACTATACATACATTTTGTTTAAGTGGACACTCTACTAATGTGTTATTTTAGTTGACAGTTCAGTAACAGTTAGACTCGCTCTCTACTTACCTTGATATTTATAGACAAATTCTTCATTTCCTCTATTAGTCGTGTCACATCAGCAAATGTAATATTTGGCAAATCCGTTAACGCAGTTGTGTAGACTCTTTGATCCATTTTAAACTTGCCCGGGTTTGTGTTTTTCTAATGTGTTGACGCTTGACAGGAACTCCGCTTTCACGCCGATTACGTATTTCCGGTTACTGTGAGAAAGGTCTATAAGCAGTTTATGTCGTATATATTCTGTACTGTTATCACATTTATGTACAAATATATAATTAGCAGCAGAATAAATAAATCAAATAAATCAGCATATTTTATTATTATTTTATTATTATTATAACAATTAATCTATTTACAGTTAATTCAGAAAGTCTTATACAAAATAACTTAAAGATTCCGGTGCCCACATTTAGGTTAAAAAGAAGGTGGATAGGTGGCATTAAGAGGCTGGTTAATTAAGCACAAATCAAATTAACCTTTCAGTCACAGAAATAAAAGAGATTACCGGTATATAATTATTAAAGTGGAAATGTGCTTCGTATGATATCTAAGGTGTCTGATTTAATGCAACTCTTAAATTGTATCTAATATTTCTGAATCAACCTTACTACAGTAGCCTATAGCAGGGACGTACTGGGACTGAAATTCAGCCCGGGACTTTAAGATGGAGAGGCCTTTTACGCGAGTGCCCTTGGTGCACGAGCAAGATTTTTTGCAGTTATTTTAATTCTAGTAGTGTTTTTATGGTATGAAGAGAATCAGATTATGCTGAAGACCTTAAAGAAGCTTTAGGATAACACCTGCCTCCTCAGGTTGTATAAGCAAGTCACCACTGCACTAAACACAACCAGGTCAGCAAAACCTAATCTCGAACACATAAGTCACAGTATACTGCTAACTACCAGCATGTTATGTGTACAGTCAGTTGGAGTGATAAAATTGTTACAATTACTCACACATACCCACTCAGATAATCAAAAACTACAATACAGTCCCATAAAATAGAGATTGTGTGTGTCTCCCTGGCTCCACTTCCCCTGTGCTGGACCCTGCCTCTGCTTACTGATTGTACAGCTACATATGCATGAGAAGAACATCAGTAATAAATATGACTAAGAATAATTCCTTTTTTTAATTCAATCTGTGCTTTAGTCAGGTTATAATCTAGTAAGTGGAACTATTGCATTTTATCCTATATGTAAATATGTAATATTGTGCTGTATTTTTCTATTTGTGTGTCCTTAATAAAGCTTTGATTGATTGATTGATATGCCTACCCTGCTGAAAAAAACAGCATCAAACCAGCATGTGAATTATGCTGGTCTGTGCTGGTTTGATGCTGGTTTAGCTGGTGGTCACCAGCATACCAGCACCAAAACACAATATATGCTGGTCTTGCTGGTATGCTGGTTTTTCCAGCAGGGTAATATGATTGCCTACCCAGCCCTGCACACTGCCCCATCACTGTTTTTGTACTGGTTCCATTCTCCTCCTCCTCTTGTTCTGCTTTCCTTCCTCCTCCTCATCAATATGACTGCAAGGTTTATCATCAACCTGTCTCTCTCCATCAGTGACCTTAACAGCTAATATACAGACATACAGGGATTCCTTACTGTTTGAACACAATGATGACGTGGAAATGTATGCATGCGCATGTTGGCAATGGAAGTATGGCAAGAATCAGCAGTGAAGCAACACAGACAGAGAAAGTTATATTTAAAAGTTGACTTTATCAAGTTTTTCAACACAGCTACCAGATCCGTGTAATATAGTGGAGTGAATAGAAGAGGTTCGCAGATGGCCAAATATAAAGTGACCATATATACGTTTATTAGTATATTATTAGTGCAACCAAACGCAAGTACCAGACATTTTGATGCTGGGAAACTGTTTTGATAAACTTACTGAGTTGCTAACATGTTAAAACCACTGGGGAACAACACCACTTCTGTTGCCAAAATGCGCACGCAGGCTATTTCATCAATTTCATAAGCGGTATAATGTAGAGCGAGGCGGTTCTTATAGCGAATACTCGTAAGGCTTATTCAAGCTCCGCTTTGCGTGGGGTCCTGATATGTCTGTCGGGGTTGTACTCGCTATAACAACCGCCTCGCTCTACATTATCCCTTATATATGCCTATATTTAAATGCAAATATAAATGATTTCAGTGTATAATAGATGCATCACTAATTGTGCACCTGTCCTGTCCATGCTGCTGGTCCTTCCTCATCTGCACCTCCTGCCACAGCGTCCTTTTGACTGCGAAAAAGGTCTGTTAATTTGCCGCATTTAGCTGCCTCTTGTGCCAACATTTTTATTTTTTAGGCCCCACCCATTTCTTTCTTTTCTTTTCTTGTTTTCACAATTTTTACCGTCTTGTCTATGTTGCATTCACACGAATCCAAACCTGACCAAAAGTAAACTCTTTTGATCGGCGCCTTTGAGCCAATCGGATGCGAGGAAAAATGAGGATCAGTCCAAGTTGGGAGGGGCCGCTCTTATCCCCCCTCAAGATTTGAAGAATTGGTTTGGCCCGGTCTGAAACAGACACAGCGTTCCGCTGCAGCTGAGCGCCTGGTCAGGCATTTAAAAAAAAAACAACTTTTTGACCTCCGGCCGGTTTGGCCTGAAATGGACCGGCCGTTCGGGATTGCTCCCTGAACTCCCGATGGCCAGTCCGCCCCTGGCCTATAGAATAAAAATACATCACTAAACTAACAATGGCATGTTACTACTTTTTACAGTGTACTTTATTAAATTTCATCACCAGCAGATTCGTATTTAAAAGCAACACAAGTAATGACCGAGGTCATTTCAACATAAACTTTCCTTATTATTTGCTATTTAAAACCATCACCTCCACCCTGCATCTTCGAGATGTCAGATGACTTCCGGCAAGAGCAATCTGAAATCCATTAAATCAGAGAAATCTTTGAGTGCATAAGCATTACCTAGTGACTGATAATGCGCTTGTTTGATTGAAGCGTGTGCAAATGGTGTTGTTTTTTCTAAAACTGTGGTGATATAGATGGTCTTGGTAATATCTTCCCTGTGGCTGCCATTTCTTCACTTGGTGGGCTTGCAAGTAAATAGCTGATTGAGTTGATTTTTACACTTTATGAATAATATCTCCCACGTCTGGTAGATGAAAGCTGAAGTGTTAGCGAGCCCGCACCCGGGCTGAGGAACGTGGGTAGAGGAGGTGATATATTGTTTCATTAGAGGCTTAGAAAATGCATTGCGGAATTCGCCGGAAAGGCTGCATACACGCAACTCATTCAAATGCATTATCTAACAATTTAGATAAGCCCCGGCTCCGCCTGTCTTATCTAAGCATTATACATGTATGTGTTTATCATTACCATCGTTTCCTTCAACTACTCCAGGCCAAACCTTAACAAGTAAGTTGGGAGTTAATTGGATTGGCTGGGGTATGCAGAAAGCATTCTTGAGGATTATACGACAGTGGAGGTGTGTCGGGTAACACTAGCTTTAGGCGACCGAGTGAAATGATTTACTGGACAAAGCAGCTATAGCAGGACTAGCTATTGCGTCATCTTATGGATGCAGTAGCTGTGAGATTTGTATTTCAATATCCTATTCCTGATAACTACTGTATTTGCACTGTATACAGTAAATAGCACTGGCCAGTGCAACTGTTTGCACTTCTATTGCAATAGTTTGGTGACGCACAGAAATTTTTATTTAAAGGTTGAGTCAGAGAATTGCTTTATAATGCTTTACATATGTTTAAACATATTTTAGTGAGATTTAAAATGGTAGTCTCCAGTAGTAGTATATGTATACTTATTTAGTATTAATAACAGTGAATATTAGTTGATAAATCTTTAATATAGTAAGGTTTAAAAACACTTTTACCACTGTTTACCATAGTAAATATTAAAGCATTCTACTGAATATTTTCATGTGGGGATGTATTGCAAATAACTACACTTAAAAAAGCTAATAACAACAACAACAATAAAACACACACAGCAGTGGCCAATTTTGAACAATTGACATATTCGCTGCTTATTTAAATATTGCATTAAAAAATCATTAAAAATGAGGTATGCATATTGCATTGTTGTGTTTGGAGTATAAACTGAAGTTCACCTTTGACACAATGACTTAAAAGTATTAGGCCTACCTCAAACGATGTTCAACAAATATTAATAACAGCTCAAATTGTAGTTGACATATGCTTTATTACCTTTTTTGTTTTTCTGTTTTATTTTTTCACTTCCCTAAGCTGTGTTTTGCCTTTTTGCAAACGTATCCTTTCCAAAACATACCTTAATAGTTTTGTGTTTTTGTACCAAATATCTCACGTTTTGATGGTTTAATCAAACGGTGCATTAAAAGCAAATATTGTACATAATGTACCCATGGACATCGCTTTTGGTAACTACTTTATAGACGGTTTAGAAGTGGCGTTTGTGGAACAAACATAACTTCAGCAAAGAATCAATAACAACAGAGTCCTATATTTTCTAATAGTATATATTTGCCAAAATATATACGTTAGTGTTTACATTAACAGTAGTGTAAATAGCATCTTACTTCATTTAGGCTGTGTTGAAAAGGCCATTGTGACTATTAAAAAATGAAAGCATTATAATTATATGTCAATTTAAAACAAGCATTACATACCCTTACAAAAATTAACCAAAGCATTACTACAACTTAAACCGTTACTATTTAAATCATGGTTATGTTGTAGTAAAACCATGTTTTTAAAATGGTAATTAATATGCAAATAATCCAGGGTTACTTACTTTTACTTTAATAAAACTATATTTAATTTTTGCATCGGACCAGAAACCTTGTTGTTGCTAGACATATGCTCTAACAGTTAAGCTACAGGAATATATATACTGTATATTAAATAGATTTTTTGTTTGCCTGTATGGGAAATGAAGCACTGTTTAGTGTCCATGACAGAGTCCGGGGAGAGAACTGTGCATTGTGTTTCCTGATTCACTGGCAATGTCGAAACGGTACAGAGGCACATACATAAAGCCAAACAGCTGGGAATAAACAAAGCCGAGTGGGCTGAGGGAAAACACTGGCCCACGATGCAACGCCACTGCCAGTCTGTATTTATAGGCCCTCGCATCATCGACTCCACTGTTACACAACCAACTGTTCACGCTAGATGTTTTTTTTTTCATTTCCATGTTTTTGTTTTACCAAAGACTTCAGTTGGAGACATGAGAATATACAGTATATACTGTTGACCTAGAAAATGTATAAATACTTGGGTCCTGAATAACAAAACTAACACTAAATATGTGAACCTCAATGAAACAATGTTGAGAACAAATATGAGAGCTAAAAATGTGCTGTATGCACAATTGTTCATTGTAAATGTAATATTTTTGAGGAGTAGTAATGCAGCTAATGTGAAATGCATTAACATATTTAGCAATAATAAAAAGTAATTTCATTGCATTAGATACTTTTTTATTAGTAGGTATGGGGGTTGTTTCCCGGACAGGGCTTATCCTAGTCCCAGAATAAAATGCATGTTTGAACTGCCTTAATTTAAAAAACATCTTACGCACACACATATTTTAACATATTAGTGCCATTGTTTTGTCTTAAGATGCATACCAGTATTATAGGGCTGCACGATATATCGAAAATGTATCGCCTTCGCGATAACTGTGTATGCGATATGCATATCGCAGGGAGCTGCGATAACTTGCATTTATTTTACGTGTCTATCATTTGTGTGTTGCATGCTTAGATCGTCTAAATTACACTGATCAGAAGGTGGTTCCCGCACACTTACTTTACTTGGGCGGCTCTCTCAAGTATATTAACAACTGCCGACGACAATTTAGCATCAAATTTTGTCTTTTTTTGTCCGTGATAATGGCATTATGTGTGCGAGCATGTCGTGTCTTTTCTGATGAGTTTGCTGTGCGTCCGCGTGCTTTCTGTTTCTCGATGAATGTGGTGCGACGCAAAGCTCAGTGTCACATTGTATCCTTCCATGTTCCTGAACTTGATCATAGTTGTATCCATTAGAGGTCTTCACGGAAGGACACGAGTCTATATTTTGAAAGGTCAGTCAGGTCCGAGTCGGTCCCATTTTAATTACTTCAGGTACCGGGTCTGTTTAAACCCAAGTCGATCAGAGACGGCCGTGAAGAGTCAGTCAGCGCTAACGTGCTATAGCGCATGTGCAGTCTCAAGCGTGCCTCCGGTTTCTATGGCGATGAAAACTTACTCTTGTTTATATAAAGTCACGGCCACGCGTTGCAGTTTCTTTCTCCCATGTTTATAGTATTATTATCAATTAACCGTCTTTTTATATCTAAAATGTTTGCTACAAAGATGGTAGCAAATAACCAATGTTAATGCCAAGCCCATTGTACTGAACGAGCCATTATAGCTCAAACTGTCAAACAGTCATTATGTAAGCTGAATCTACATACTTTATATAGAGTATATGAATCTGAAATGATGGGTTAAGCTCTTTTAATCTGCAAGAGAGGAATAGAAAGAGAGGCACTTTTACTGCTTCTACACAAACCTATCAACTTTATAATCTTTAGAACTATTTATAATCCATAGACCTGCATTGTCTATCATTAATATACTATACATTTTATTGTATTAAGTTAGTCTTTCTACACCTCTCTCAATGTTAATAAATCCCTTTAAAGGGGGTCATATTCACAAGTTCATTCAGCTTTGTTCATGTCAAAACTGAAAGGAAAGAGAGTTTGGAGTGGTTGGATTTATGAAATTATTAATATAAATATTCAATAAATCAAAGTACTGCGTTATGGTTACACATAGTTTAATTACATCTTTAGAATATGCATTACCTCTTTTTACTTCATTACATATTTAAATGCTAAAATAAAAGCGAATAAAAATATAATTTCTCTAAGTAAGACATATCGCAAGCCATATCGCCATCGCACCCACCAACAGAACTATCGCATATCGCATATTTTCTCATTATCGTGCAGCCCTACAGTATTATTTATTGTTAGATATGTCCTAAGATAGCTAAGGCCTAGTCCTGGATTAACCTAAACCTTTTCCGGGAAACTGCCTCATAAAGCACATATTAGTGCCTTATTCTCCATGACCATATATTTCACATCACTTAATCCCATACATACACTTAAAGCTAACCTTCCTAGTTATTAATAAGCAGTAAATTAGAAGTTTATTGAGTTTATCAACTGTTACCATATATTTTTAAAGTTGCATATACAACAAATTAAAGGAACAGTATGTAAGAAATTTATATCAATTAATCATAAAATGGCCCTGATATGTCACTAGACATTAAGAAATCATTTTCATTTCAAATACTTATATCACTGACAACAGTGGTCTGGCCAGGATATTGTCATTTAAAAAGTGGAGTTGCAGCCCTCAACTGATGTGTATGTTGTCATTTTGTGTATTGGCCACCAGCGGTGTAATTGCAGTACCAGTTTTAGCCACAAGTTTTGTGATTGCAATACCAGTTTTGGCCACAATCCTACATACTGTTCCTTTAAGTTCTCATCCAAAGTATCTAAAAATGTTTTCTGAAGACGACCGAAGGACTTACGGGTTCAGAACGACACGGGGAAAGTGATTCATGAAATAATTTTGATTCTAGTGTGAACTATCCCTTTAACTATGGCCATGTATCTCTAAGTCTATAAACTATAAAGTGTAAAACTGTAACATGAAATGTTCCTGCATTGCAGCGCAAAGGCCAAGGATTTAATCCCCAAGGAACACATACACTGAAAAATACACCTGGTAATGTAGTGTAGGTTGTTTTGGATAAAAGCATCTGCCAAATGCATAACTGTAATAATTTTTTGTCTATTTCAAACAGCACTTGTATTTTTGCAATTTAATTTATTTTAATATAAAAATAACTACATAATGCTTTGTGTAAAAGAGTGTTTGTGCAATGTCTTATTGCAGTAAATGATTGGAGCATATTTATAGTCAGTATGGCTACATCTCTATGTGCTTTTGGCCTCTATACCAAAGCAATTGTTTTCTAGCATTGTATTTAGTCTAGTTTATACTTCTGCGTCTGACCTACACCCTACCCTCTACGTTGTAGATTACGCGTCAATGTTAATTTATATGTCTGCGATGATATGCAGACCGCTAGTAGACAGTGTCGATGGGCATGTTACTGGTGTAACCCACAGTATTAAAGCAAAAGCCTTTGTTTTTACATTTATGCATCTGGCGCACGGTTGTATACAAAGTATACATTTTTATAAGTATGTATGTTCCCTGGGTTCAAACCCATGACCTGTTGTGCTGATAAAGAAAAAAAAAAACACAGCGGTTTTTCAATATTTTACTATGTTCTTACCTCAACTTAGATTAATTAATACATCTTTTTTCAATGCGTGCACTTTTATTCTTTGCACAGTGCCTCATGAATGTGTTAGCATTTAGCCTAGCCCCATTCATTAATTAGGATCCAAACAGGGATGAATTTAGAAGCCACCAAACACTTCCATGTTTTCCCTATTTAAAGACTGTTACATGAGTAGTTACACGAGTAAATATGGTGGCACAAAATAAAACTTTTGTTTGGAGCCATAGGAATGAATGGGGCTAGGCTAAATGAAAACACATTCACAAAGTGCTGTACAAAGATTAAAAGTGCACGCATTGAAAAAAGATAGGTATGTTTTATTTTATCTAAGTTGAGGTAAGAACAACTTTCTTAGTTTTTGTTTAATGTGCAACCACTGAGCTATACAGGAGCAGGCAAGCAGAAAATCATAAACGAAAATGTGCTATAAATCGCAGATGTTTTTGACCTGAGGGGAGGGGTCCTGGCAGATCAATCTCAGCACTTGCGGTCCACATAGAATTTAGGCATTTATAGGTGCTGATTTCTTTATCCGCCGGTGGGTGCTCGGCACAACTTCATGTGAGATCCACCAATCAGAGAGGTTCCAGAAATTCGAAAGCGTTTTAATTCAAATTAATTAAGCATATCCAACCCAGTCTCAATGCAAGTCGTATTTTAGAGGCTGTTTACACTTGGCATTAACATGCGTTTTCGTCGATCGGATCACAAGTGGACGACGTTAATGCCAGGTGTAAACGGTGTTCAAAACCTTTTGAGATCGTCCACTTTCGACCACTTTCAACCACATCCAGAGGTAGTCGAAACCACTTTCGATCGGATCGCTTTTGAGTTGTGGAACGCACATGTGGTTGAATGTGTTCGAACAGCCACACGCGACCGCCTTCTCTCCGCCCATTTATCTAATCTGAGGTATTAAACACAAGTTTTACGTCTTTTTGACTTCTGGCGTGAACATACGGTGAACAGCGCTATTTGTAGCCTTTCATTGATAAAACTAAGCGGTTGATCTCCGTAGTTTCGTTTTGAAAGCGTGTGAAAGTTGCGCGATCCTATTTCATCAATTGCGCTGAAAATTCAGAGAAAGCTCATACACATGTACAAAACTCTGTGCAGCATGTTTACTTGCTAAACAAGTAGTGGACTCCGACATAAAATTAGTTTGCGTCCATATAAACTCATAATTACTCCCGCTCATGTTTGAATGACAGCAGAGAGACTCGCCCACCGTCTCACAGACCACCCCCTCATAGTATTCAGCACAGAAGCGGTCGAAAGTGGACAAAAGAGACGGATTTAAATACCAGGTGTAAACGTAATGTGTCTCTCTCGTCCACTTGTGATCCGATCGATGAAACACATCTTAGTGTAAACAGCCTCATAGTAACGAAAATTTTGATTTATTTATTTGTGTTTCATGACCTTCCCAGCACGAATTTCTATCAATGGCTGTTCGTGTCTGTGGCACAATTTTCTTTATCATGTCTTTTTATATTTCGTTCTTTCTAATTTTTAAATCATTGTCGCTTGGGGTTAGGGTTAGATTTGGGGTTTGCATTAGGATGTAATTTTATACATTGGTTTCTACATGTTTTTCATCCGCTTTTAAAACTATTCTCGTCTGGAGTTGGGGTTAGAGTTGGGGTTTGGGTTAGAAAGTCGCAGGAAGTGATTTTAACCCAAACCCCTAGCGACAATGGTCAAAAAATAGAAAACAATGATGAGAAAACAATATATAAAATGGCACAATAAAGAAAGTGCCACAGACATGAACAGCCATTGATAGAAATTCGTACTGGGAAGGACGTAAAGACATTCGTCTCCAGAGACATGAAAAACAGCGGAAATCCGTGTCATCAAACACGAATAAATTAATAAAAATTTTCGTTACTATAACACGGCTTGCCTTGAGACTGGATTGGCATATCTGCCATTTTTTCCATGGGATTGACACCTAAAGACGTGTTATTTACATGTTTGGGGAGGTGTATGTCAGGGTACGGCATAGGGTACCCGACAATGTGCTACACCGTAAACTCGACGCAGAGGTATAAATTGTGCTTTACAATATTTTACATTTTAAATGAATTAACGCTTTCCTCTGTCTGGTTTACTTGTACAGAATATATTTAGGTTAACGTTTATCTCAGTTAGCCTGTTAGCCTGTTTTGTTTAAGCCTGTTTAAGCCCTTAGCAGGCTAAGAAATGCCCATTAAACACACTTGGCTTTTCCTTTCAGCTCTACGGAGAGTACCAGCAGATCCTCCTCAATGCTTCTGCTTTTGTCTACACCCAAATCATCCCTCTCATCGTGCATTCGATGTCTCCTCTGCATCTGCGGTCCTCCAGGATCACTGATCTTTGCTCTCTTCACAACAAAACAACAGTTTTGTGCATCCCATGGTATCAAATCCACTTTTTATAGCAATTTTAATCTCAAGCACTGGGTTTTGCAGAGCCTCCAGGCTTCAATTTTTGTTTCTGTCCGAAAGCAAGCAATATCCGGGCTCAATCTTGGGTCTCAAGAAACCCGGCCACAAACTACCATGATCCAGCCTTTGGCTATGCTATATCCTCATCCAGGCCAAACGTTATTCTTTGTGCTTTGCTTCGAAACAGAATTAGGTTATAGTCTTTCTGTACTCCACTTTAAAACATTTTTTCTTCACATGCACATCACGACTCCTCTAAACGGTGGTTATGAAACATAATGTTCTTCTATTTCAAAAAGTCATGCATATAATAGACCTCGGTGAGATGAAGAGTGGTTCTGCTTCACTGGTGAGAGGTGTACATTTCATTGCATGATTAATTCAGACTTAGGACCCTGTTAAGTAAGTGATCTTATCTGGTGAACTACTTTTGAGGGCAAAATGGTCTTCTGCTCGGCTCTTACTAAGAAATAAAGCCGTTCCTGATGTTGAATCCTGATTCGAGGTACACTGACCTTCACGTAACTCATTCACTCAAAATGTTTTGTGTATGTCATCGGGACACGACGGCCTTAAACTTCCTTTCAGTTTAGTTAGTGGGTGGCTGTGTTGGTGGAAATTGAAGGAAGGTGATTTAACCTTCACACAAGGTGTTCTGTAACAGAGTAAACTCTAGATGTGTTGACTCAATTCGTCTTTAGAAATCTGTTTAGCTGAGTGCCGTGGCTTTTATATTGAAAAGTGTGAGATGCCTTATTCCAAATCTCCAGTACACTGGACTAAATAGGTTTTGTAACTGTTGGTATGTAGTCAGAAACTGGTCGAGAAAATGTAATGGTAATTTCTGGGAATTCTTTTTTACTGTTTGCTCAGCTTAGAAATAAAAACAAAATATGATATGAATGATTCTCATAATGATTATATTCATTGTTTCTTTGTATCCAAATTTTTGTCTTAAATATGTTTTACATTTAAAATAAATAAAGAAATAGCACATATTTATGTTTTGATTGAATATTTAATGTCCATGGGGACCATACAGTACATGCATTGTATGATACACTGAACAAAATGGAGTACTGTAGTTTAACATCAATATTTCACACATTAGTGTTGTTTATTAGTATTATACATTGCTTACTCAAACTATTACTGTATGTAAGAAATGGGGGAGAAAAGAGAAAAGGGGTCATAGCATGAAAATCTGTTTTTTTCCATGTTTAACTCTATCCCCGCCATTGACGAGATATCTTGTCATTTAAGAGAAAACTTTTGCATAAAAATACTTCCCTAATTTAAAAAAAACTGAAGCAAAAAAATATTAATTTAATAATTAATTTATTTTATTAATGTATGCTTTGATAATCATACTGAATCTGATCTGTAACAAAATTCCTTTAAAAAAATGTATATATATGATGAAACGGTTTTTCCCGTTTTCTTTGTTTGTTTATTGGTTCTTTGAAAGCAGAGGGTCTGTTTTTTCATTTGATATATTTGTATGTTTATATATTTTTAGAAAAACATTTTCCTGGAAGTTTTTTTTTTTTTGGAAACTTTTGTGAAAATCACAAAGAAATGCTGGTGAGCAACTTTTCAAAAAAAAAAAAAAAGCTGGCGCCAAATGACTTAAGTGCTATAATTGGGTCCCCAGTACTTCTATCAATTTAGAAAATGTAAAAAACCAACCCTGTAACTTAGTTTTGGTAAACCATTCTGTGCACGCATGTAAAAAATTAGGTCGTTCAGATTTTGCCTGTTTTGTGATGTAGGTAGCAAGGCCAATTACAATAATACCGCCCCTTAATCTGCACTATCCAACCACGGCACTGCCATTTTGTGCAGAGAGAAAGAGAGCTGGGAGTTTCTATAACAACAAACCACCATTATTGCGATCAGTGTTTGCATTTCATCAGCTCAATTGCATTTAAAGGACACACCCAAAACAACACATTTTTGCTCACACCTACAAAGGGGCATCCTATAATTAAATATATGTGGGGTATTTTGAGCTAAAACCTCACATATACACTCTGAGAACATGAAAGACTTATTTTACATATTTAAAAAAATCTCATAATATGGCCCATTTAAACATGTATTATTGCTAACTTAGTTATTAATATTTTATATAAGTCAAATTTTTTACATGACATAGACACATGACACAAGACAATATATTGTGATAGCCTTCGCCTTATACTGGTAAAAAACAAACATGTTCATACATCGAAATAAAGTCATATTTCATGTGAAAATGTCTAGTCAAGGACTTTACAATCTTACTAAATGTGATGCGGTGGGGATGCTGAAATTGACCAATCAGTTTCAAGTTTTCCACAGAGCTGATTAATAATATATTAGTCTCTGTTGTAGCATGAGTGTATTTTTCTCTTGTATTCTTTTGTACTAGAAACCAAACCTGAGCCAATTAAACTGTATTTTTAGTGACCTATTCTGGAACTGGAACTTTCCAGTATAACTTTGGTAAGAAGTCATTTGCTAAGAAAATAATAGTAAATGCAAGGTATAGATATGCCTTGCCTCTAAGCCATTCAGTAAAACAAAGCAAATGAAAAGTTCAGTGGCACCAGAATATTTTCACAGCCAGAAATATCTGTAAATTTGTACACGCTTTATAACGTCTCATCCATTTTTAAAACATCAACAATTTTAATGAATTCATTCTCGAGTGCTTTGAGTGTCTGAAACATTTAAAAAAGGTAACAAAGCCCTGACCCCAATTTGTGGTTTTATTTTATAGACAGAATAAAATGCGCACCTGCCAAAGGTAATGCATATTTCATAAAAGCTTTTTTATGTGTTTTTTTGTTCTGTGCAGTTTGATGAAATGTTAATGTTTCGAGACTGGATTATATACTGAAATGTTAATGTGTGCCATTGTTTCTGACACACAGACACACACACACACACACATGTAACACAGGGTAAGAAATAGTATGCAGGGAGCAGATAAAAAATGACAACTTTGCGTGGCTGGTGACAGAAAGTAAAGCATGCATCTTCATCTGTGTCACTGATGCAGTTTTGTTTAATATGCACGTCTTGCTCTTTCTCTGCAAGCGTGTGAAAAAAGACAATAGAAAACATTTTAAAAGAAACCATTTTAAAAGTTTTAAGCATTTTACTGATGCAGTTTCTCATGCCAAGGTCTGTTTTAACAGATAAAGAAATTCATTTCTAAACAAACGCTCAGAACAAACGTTTCTTTTGTGTTTTATGTGTCTGCGTGCAGTGGCACATGACAAATGTTTTTGTGTATCTGAACACAACGGTTGTTTTAAAAGATAACGAACACAGTGGATTCTAAGATATCTTATTTTGGTCTTAGAAGGTACAGTACCTATCTAAGCAGTGGGAGACAGATCAAAAGAGAGACAAATTGCTTTAAAACTCATGTCAAAGTCATAATCTAAGTATGTTCCCACTGCGCAAAGTGACGTCAGAATGACGTCTTTTTCATGGAATTTTTGGACGTCCGAATTCGGTACATAAAAGGGGTTGTTTTGTAACGCCAGGCGACGTCTTTTTTGCGACGTCTTCTGCACGTCTAAATGTTTACATCCGTAGGACCTCCGTGTAAGGAAAAAAGACATGAAAAAAGCGAAAAGAAATGATTGTCTCTGCACTTCACCCATCCATTGCAACACCGAACGCTTCAGTCATTTCCTGCCGGCCGTGGGTTTCGAACCACCGATCTCTGGGTTACAAGCCAATCTCGCTAACCACTCAGCCACAAGGCCATATGTCAATTTTGTATATAAGGCACACTTATTGCATTCATAACACGAACGCAACATTATGAGAACAGGTGAGAATATTTTCATGTTAAATTGTTAGTATGATCATATATTGTAATATAACGAACTACGCATTTAATTACAGATTTTTAATTGTACATTTAGATGAATTTGTATATAAATAAAGAAAGCAGAAAACACAGTACTGTATAAAATAATATAGGCTATTCGTAAGTATTAATCATGTTGGTACAATAATGCTGATATTTGTAAATAAAAAATTTTTTATAGGCCTAATCATGTATTATAGACATAGGCCTGACATAGACGTCCAAATGACCTCCAAAGAATTACCCAGTTCAAACGTCAAATGTTGCCCGTAAATATGACGTCCAAATGACGTCCAAAAAATTACCCAGATTAAACGTCTAATGTTGACCGTTAATATGACGTCCAAATGACGTCCAAAAAATTACCCAGTTTAAACGTCAAATGTTGCCCGTAAATATGACGTCCAAGTAGGGTCATGGTTGGACGTCCAAATAGTGGACCTAGTTTGGACGTCGAATAGATGTCCAGAATTGGTCATGGACCGACGGACCCAATATAGACACGATCTGCACGTCTATTCGACGTCCTGTGTTTAGTGGGTTTGTATGCACTAAAGTTAGTCCAAACCTTATTTATAAAGTAACTCTCCTATTCTGTGTTTATAATGGTTGTATTGATTGTGTTCAAACAGCAGTAATCAACAGTGATAACTTGGATGTACAAGGAAAATCATTAAAACTAACAAAGCATGCACAGACATAATGCTGCTTTATTGGCATAGATGGTTTTGCCGCAAAAGCATTAAAGCTTTTCACACAAATCTCTCTTAATTTACTCACTCTCATGCCATCACAGATATATATACTGTACCTACAGAAAAGACCAGCTAAAACCAGGCTAAGCTGTTTGATTGGTTTTAACTGGTGTAGCAGGCTGATTTAAGAGGAATTTTTAATGGACACTTTTTAGCTGGGAGACCATGCTGACCCACCAGGCTGGAAGCTTGGCCAGCTTGTTTAGCTATGAAAATGCCCCAAACCCCTTTAACCAGCCTGCTTAACCAGCTTAATCAGCTAAAGCTTGTCTGGGAGAGACCAGCTGGTTGGCTGGTTTTAGCTGGTCTTTTCAGTAGGGATGACCTCCTTTCCTCAGTTGAGCACAAACACACAATTTTATAGTAAAATGCTTTCATGTTATCCAGGAGCATATAACCCAAAAGGCAAAACTAATACTTTTCTGAAAGAGTCGCTAGGTGGCGCTTCAGTAGCGCAGCCACCATTTTGAGTGAAAATGCCAACTGGCAGACTGATCTCACAGAAA
This sequence comes from Misgurnus anguillicaudatus, assembly GCF_027580225.2. NCBI lineage: Eukaryota > Metazoa > Chordata > Actinopteri > Cypriniformes > Cobitidae > Misgurnus > Misgurnus anguillicaudatus. The sequence goes on along the minus strand of NC_073360.2, from coordinate 13,235,822 downwards.
GTCGTGTTATAGTCACGCTAAATTTGATTAATTTATTTGTGTCCATGGCACGAAATTCAGCATTTTTCGTGCCTTGAGCACGAATGTCTTTTTCGTGACACTTGCACGAATTTCTAGAAATAGTTTCTCGTGCCCATGGCACGACTTTCTTTTTTGTTTCATTTTATGTATTTTTTTCTAATAGTTTTCTCATAGTCGCTTGGGGTTAGAATAACTTTTGTTAAATTTTTAGACATCCTAACCCAAACCCCAACTCTAACCCCAACTCCAGGCGAGAATAGTTTTAAAAGCGGATGAAAAACATAGAAACCAATACAAATGTATAAACCAATACATAAAAGTACATCCTAACTTGAACCCCAAATCTAACCCCAACCCCAAGCGACAATGATTTAAAAATAGGGGGAAAAAAATGAGAAAACAATACATAAAATGGCATGAAAGAAAGTCATGTCACAGACACGAAAAACGTATAAAAATTTGTGTGAGTGTCACGAAAAAGACATTTGTGCTTAAGGCATGAAAAAAGTTGAATTTCATGCCATGGACACAAATAAATTAATCAAATTTTGCGTGACTATAATACAACTTTCCATGAGATCATGTTGCACTGGACAACAGCAGAAATACACAAAATGACAATAAAAGAGAAGTCAAAGTAGAGTAAAGGAACGCAATGTTCTGCAATTTACTGCAAACATCAGTCTGTCAGTACAAATCTGCCTTTAATCATTTTCTGCTATCCTTAACTGTTTTTTAGTGTAATAGTAAACTTAATTACTTTAGGAACTGCAAGTCCTAGCCATAGAGACCATAATAATGAAATGGATACACTATTTTAAGTGCTAAACATCACCTATGTTGAACCATACTGTAAGTGGTGTTATATTCATGCTTTAGCACTTATTGTTCTAGGTGCTACTGTATATAGGTGCTCTGTAGTACTAAAAATGGTTCCTCTATGATTACTAGCTTTTAGTAATATTTAGCACCGTTTGTTTTTTAGCGTTTATGACACTAAATTACAATGAACTTATTAAATGCATTTGCTAAATTATTTTATTTCATTGATAACTTATTTTGTATGTAACGTTATGTGTAACTCCTTAAAAACAGTGTAATGTTATTATAATGCAATAATGCAAAAACAGTTTACTATCAAGCTGTTATATTTCTGTTATATATTTATTGTGCAACATTCCGAATTTTTCTGATGCATGTCCTTAATTTAATTTCATATTTTGGTATTAATTCAGTGTTTGTAATCCTAATGCTTGAACTTAAAATAATTTTAACAGAAACTGACATGATTTTTAGAGAGGAAAGGTTTTGTGAAAAAAAAAAACATATGGAAGACACAAAACTGTTAAAGTGATAGTTCACCCAAAAATGAAAATTCTGACATCATTTACTCACCCTCATGTTGTTACAAACCTGTATATGAAGAGTTTGGTTCCAAAATGCAATAAATCCATTTTAACTAATTTCGGTAAAAACGTGTTTTCTATACCAAGAAAGTGACAAGATGAAAACCACTATTTTCTGTTACAAACTTTCACATAGCATCTTTAGGTTATAAAAACATAAAAAATCACATCCATAATTTGATTTTCAAAGATTTATTATAAAAACAGATTCTTTTTTCCACAAAATGCAATAAATCCAAGTTTTTAAAAAAAATGCTATGTATTGAATCAATATAAATGTGCATTCATCTTTGCCATGTTATATTCATTTAATTAACTAGTGGTATACACTGATTAAAAAAATAAACATTAATGGCATTAACCAAAACACTTACTTACATATTAAGAACACTGTCATTGCTTCTGTCATCCTTGAGACGTCATCGCTGAACTTTTTTCAGAGCGATCAGCTGTAAAATGTTTTAGTCCTGCTCGATTTTCGTTGGTTTCGTGTAAAATAATGGAAAGTTTTTCATAAGATTCCCTCGGGGTCAATGTGAGAAGGTTGATGCTGTCAGGAAAACCAGCAACCGGCATTTTTCGTCTCTCGAGTGCCTCTTGTGTAAATGATTAGATTTCGCTGGCTTACGTTTCTTTCCCTTCACAGAAAACCACCACAGGTTATGAATGCAATTAAAATATTATTTTGTTTTTGTTTGTTTGTTTATCACGAAGTACAAGATAAGGGAAAACTAGGATTCCGTGTATTCAACTCGCCGGCATTGTTTCTTTACATTGCGTGGAATGGTGCGCTGTGATTTGTTGAGCGGATTAATTGCATTCTGCAGAAAAGGAGGAGTGGCGTTTATTGCATTTTGGGAAAAAAGGGAGAAAAGATGACAGAATAACACGTTGGATATTGGATTTTGCGTAAAATTAAGAATTTACTTTTAAATACTGATTTGATATAGCCTAATGCTGATTTTGGCAGTAACTCTCTTTTTTAAATGGCGTTTATCGCATTTTGGAACCAAACATATTCATATATTCCTTTGTTCTGATTAACACAAAGGAAGATATTTTGAGAAATACTTATTGCGGGGGTTGACATTTCGCTTCCAAAATGTGACCTTGCTGCTTTTCTCATTCTGTAAAGTTTAAGTATTCTCAACTGGCTAAGGCGCCAACGCGCCTGGAAAAAGGCACGTTTGCCTCTGGTCTACATAAAAAATTACGTATTTGCGAGCAAAAGACACGAAATGTGAACTGTCCCTTAGGTTGCATGTTGGCCTAGAAGCTCATATCTTATACTGTATTTGATATGAATGGAGTGAAAGGCTACATCTATTTTGTTTTAGGGGGCTAGAAATCTTCAGGTCTGCATTGTTGTTTTAGGATGTTTACTTTTAGATAATGTGTAACAACTGGAACAGCTACATCCACACAACAAGAAACTAAGGTGGTAAATGTTTTATTTATTACTTTTAGGTCATTTTGAAACTTCAAGGGTTTTCTGGTCACTTATAAATGGTGATTGAGGTGGTCATCATCCACTCCCATAATAATTCTGAAGAACAACGATAAACATTCAGGGTTTAAATGACATGAAATGATGACAAAAGTTTTCATTTTTGGGTAAACTATCCCTTTATTATTTTGAATGTAGTAATCAAACATTTTTTTGTAATTTTATTTCTTCTAAAAAACACATAAAGTACATTTAAACTGGCTTTACATCAAATCCTGACTGCATTAGCCTTTAAGAGCCAGTTTACAGTAACATAATGAGGCCACCTTTGCTGCTACTAAATATCAAAACAATGCATTTTCCCTTTAGACAGCACTGACCTATGTATGTGACTATCCATTTCTCAGATGGTCGCCTTTGACAGCACCTATTCTCTCACTATAGAGAAGAATGATATGTTAACACGTTAACAAGCCCTGAAGATGTACTCAAACAAGTGCTGAGACAAGTGTTTGTGGTTTAGCCTCGTGATAAGTGCTGGTTGTCAGGGTTTAGGCCTAGAGAAAGATGCTGGGAAAGTCATGACAGGTAACCTAGAGCTAAAAAGGAATCTTATGATCTATCACCAGTAGATGCCATTGGTGGAGAAGTCACACCACCCCACTTTGTCACACTTTGTCGGGCTTTTGACTTTGAGAGTGAAGTCTGGTCCACTTTGCGGGCGGCTGTTTCTTAAAGTCAAACAGTCAGATTGAACCTACTGATTTCAGACAGCTTCTCACATTTTATGTGCAATATACATTAGATAGCAAATGAATATAGTTTCTCTGTCGCTCCTTAGGAACACAATGAACCTTATTTAACTTTACTCTTAGAACAGATTTGTTAAAAACAACTCTTTAGTGTTGATTCTGGGACATCACACTAAATGCGTTGTCCCAGAATCCACCCATATCTGTGTTATAATTGCAACAACACATTTTGTGTTACTTTTAACAAAACTTGTGCTTTATTTTAACACAAAATCAACACAGAATGACGCATAATGTGTTAAAATTACACACAATGTGTTAAAAGCTTAACACAAAAAGATGTGTAAAAAATTAACACATCCTTTCTAAGAGTTTGCGTCATGGTGATTCCAAAGCGAGGCTGTTAGGTAAGAAGTCCAGAATGTTTACACAAGACAAATAACTTTGAAAAACATGGATTCTCTCTCTCCCTATCTCTCTCCTAACGCAAATTAATTTTAACGCCACTAATTTTATTAGTGACCCTTGGTCTAGCCCATAGATAAACTGAGACGCAGCCTTAGACAGTAAATGTGACCCGTGCTTTCTAAATGAGTCTAAGGTTTATTATAAAAATAAGAACATTAAGCCCTTGTCTAGCGATCTCAAATTTTTTTAACCTCTCGACGCGCACTAGTTCGGGGGCATTACTATACATTGTTTAAAAGGTCTACGGGTTTAGCATCAGTGTATGGTCTCTGATGCTCTAGCATCATAGATGTAGTATTGTGTTACAGAAGTCTAGATGACAACATGCAAAATATAAACGGGACTCCTTACCTTTGTGTTGATATAATGATCGCGGATCGAATCCAGTCTGTTTCAGATGTCTGAATAACTCATGAAAACCGTCTTATAGTATACATCCAATGACCATTTTTGTCCACAAATGCGTATAATCTGTGAAATATAGATATATTGTCCATTGTTTACATCAGATTTCACATGAACATCTTGTAATAGAATACAATGTCAAAATATAAATAACTCATTTTTGAAAATTTGGTCATTCCGACTCAATTTGCCAGCACGGGTCACAAATGATGTAGCATCAAACAGAAATGGGAAAAGAAAAGGGTCTTCTGAAATTCATATACAAAACAATGGCTGATGGTACTGTCGAAAATGAAAACAGGCAGGTGTAAACATACATTTGCATAAAGCATCTATATTTGTTCACACCAGTGTTGGGTAAGTTACTCAAAAAAAGAAATTTAATTACTAGTTACTAATTACATCTTTAATAAAGTAATTAGATTACTTTACAAATTACTCTCTCCAAAAAGTATTTAATTACTTATTACTAATTACTTTCTAAATCCTATTTAGTACATGATACAAGGATAGGCTTGAAATGGCTCGAAGAAACAATATATAAAAGTACATCAATTATTCTGGTCCCACTTTAGGGTCCAATTCTCTCTATTCACTAACTATTAACTACTTTTGCCTCAATATACTCCAACGTCTGCTTATTAATACTAAAGAAGTTGTTAATTTTAAGTATTGGTAGAAATGGGGAGGTTTAGAGATGTAGAATAAGGTTTTGCAGAATCAGGCATATGTGTTATTAAGTTTTAATAAAGAGCCAACATCTAATTATTATTAATGCTAATAATAATCAACCAGTTAATAGTGAGAATTGTAAACTAAACCATGTTAAATCCACTTTTGTATTATAGTTTACATAATTGTTTTACAGGCCATACAGTACTTAGTTACATCAGAAGTAACTGTAATTAGATTACAAGAAAAATAAGAGTAATCCCTTACTTTACCTTTTGAAGGGAAAAGTAATTAAATTACAGTAACTAATTACTTAGTAACTAGTTGAACCCAACACTGGTTCACACCCATGTTGATTAGAGTATTAAAAACTTGAAGGTGTTAAATTAAGGTACATTTATTTTAACAGATAAAAATGTGTGATTAATTTGCGATTAATCACGAGTTAACTTGTGACATGCAATTATGCAATTAATCTGGATTAAATATTTTAATCAATTGACAGTTGTTGATGTAAAATATTATATTGTAGCACTATATTACTTTATAAAGAAAGGGAAATTTAACGGAATATTTTGCTCATTTTTTCTGTGGCATTGTCACGGATCTCCGAATTTTTCCGTGGCCATACCACAGACTTTCTTTTCTGTGTCATTGTCACGGATTGTTTACTCAACTGCTTTTTCCTATTTTTAAACCATTGTCACTTCGGTTTAGGGATAGATTTGGTGTTTGCGTTAGGATACTTTAATTAGTTATTTTTTTTATTTAGGGTACTTTTATTGGTTTATACAAATTTTTCAGATTTTTTTATATTTTCTAAATTTTAAACCATTGTTGCCTGGCATTAGGGTTAGAGTTGGGTTTGGGTAAGGATGTAATTTTATGTAAATCTAACCCTAAACCGAAGCGACAATGGTAAGAAAATAGGACAATATTGAGAACAGTCTCGCTCACCTCCCCAGTAGTTTATGGGTGCGAGTAATAAAGAAGTTATCAAGATAAAAATGAAAAAACGCACTCTCAAATTAGAATTTCAGCGATTTATTTATCCATAAATCGCTGGAATTATATTTTGAGAGTGCGTTTTTTCTTTTTTCTTTTTTATCAAGAAAATAGGACCAAACAGTTGAGTAACCAATCTGTAAAAATGACACGGAAATGAAAGTCCGTGAGAATGCCGCGGAAAAATTAGCAAAATATTCTGTGACTATAACACGGAAATTCGTGAGATCAAATTTTAAACATCCATGTTGGATGTAATAAAATGTAATATGAAATATATTGAATATAACAATATTGTTTCGCTATGTGGGTCGAGGATGAAGGAGACGATGACGGATAACAATATAAACCAAAAACATTTAATAAACATATACTAGAAAACAACACACATCACAATAGCGCAACAATAACAGACAAAGACGGACACAATAGACTTAAATAGTGATGAACTGATGAGGGTGATGGGTGACAGGTGCGATGAAGACAGACGTGGGATTGAATTATGGGATATGGAGTCCAAGTGACGAAGACAGGGAAAACAAAGGGAAACAGGCAGGCAGAAAGAACAGGACTGTAACTTACATAGAGCACTCCTATAAATGGGAACAATGCAACACTCAATATGCCGACGAAAGTCCCACCTTCCAGTTAAATGAAAGTGAAAATGAAAAGTGACAAGCTTGTCAAGTATGCAATGCATACTTGAAATGTGACCTCTGCATTTAACCTGTCCCAGTTAGTAGTGAACACACACACTGCAAGTCGTGAACACACACACACCCGGAGCAGTGGGCAGCTATCCTTTCTTTCCCCATTCAAGTAGATAGGACTTTAGTCTTGCATGACTGAAATAACTGCCCGGAGGCATTGCAACCATGGCCAAGAAGTGGTGCGACTTCCCTAAAGGGACTTAGGTAGGCTGAACGACCATGTTGGGATCAACATTCCATATTGAACATTCTGGACTTCTATCCCTCACACTCTTGATTTGGAATCTTGGCCGCAGGCTGGGTAAGGTCTGTAGGTCATGTGTTACTGTTTAAGACACTTTACCATTTTTTTTTTGTGTGTGTGAAACTTTTACACCCAGTAAACATTAGCAGATGCCCTCAAAAAGAGGTCTCTGGCAACAGAGCATTATGCAAGGGTACACAGAAAAGTGAACAAGGGGTTGTGAGCATGTCAGTGTCTGTGTACATTTGCATTCATACTTGAATAAGTCAGGTCAGCCCTTTGGACTGCCATTCCCTCTGCTAGTTCATTATACTGAAGCCCTTTATAACCTCCAGAAACTGTCTGTCAGTGCAGTGGAGCAATCGTGGCCCCTATTTCAGCAAACAGGCCCTGGATAGCAGGCACAATCACATTGCCTGCCTTCGAGAGTCAGCTTATACAAATGCTGAATTATTAACCAGGCTAATTTGAGAAATCATGAATTTTTCAAAATAAAGAGGCCTCCGTTTTGCATTTTCATAAGAATAACCACATCTACAGCTAATGTGGAATGAAGGAAAACAGCAGGAGTGTAGGCAGGAGAATTTCAAAGAACTCAGGTATATACGTAACCGCTTTTAAAAGATGACACCTGAAGAGAAACATGAGAGACATGCTTATACTGTATACAGTAGGAGGAATTATGGGAAATATGCAGACCGGGTATCAACCGCAGTGGTTTGTTAAAACCGATTAGGGGAAATTATCTTGTCCTCAGACTACTTTAACTCCTCTAATCCATTTCTAGCACCGTGTTGTAACCAGATAGTAGGTACAAATGACAAGATTAAGAGCGAAAAACTGTGCAATGCAAACAAAATCACATCCAATCAGAACGCATATCTTCTGCAGTGCTTTCCTAGATGACACTCTTTTATGATGTTACTTGTGAAACTTGAGGGTTAATATACTTTTTTTAATCTTTTACAATCTTTTCCTGTCTATGTTTGATGTTTAATAATTTGCATGAGGAGCTTTATGTGTGGGCAAGGCAACCCAGCATGACACTGCAGTAATATAAAATAATTAGGGCCGGGACTTTAACGCGTTAATTAAGATTAATTAATTACACAAAAAATAACGCGTTAAACATTTTAATCGCACTTATTAATAGAGTCATTCGTAAATGCTGCAGACCCTGTTTTAGTTCGAGAACTCCGGGGTTGTGATGCAGTGTAAATAAAAGTAGACGGAACATTAACGAACAGCTGATTTTAACGTGACAACGCATCAATTTCAAAGTAAAAATGATTTATTCTGGTAAATGGAGGTTTGCAACGGAGGTTTTGCCCAATAAACATCTACCAACAAACTACAGATTATTTTAACATGTATCCTAATGTCTGTTATATGTTAATGTTTGAGTATTGTTGGGTTTAAATATTGTTGTAATGTTGTTTTGTTTCAATTTAATTAGTTTATTACGAGTTTAATTTAAGTTTTGTTTGCTACTTTAAAACGAATTTCATTTCAAATAATTTGTCTCGTAATTATAAACAATGTTTTGTTGTTAGGTTTTGTGAATATAAATTAAAAAGAACATTAAAAGCAACACCGTGCATCTCATTGATGCATATGCTACCGAATGCCAAAACATGCAGTGAGTAGCCTATATCACTTACTTTTCAAAAAATCAGCCAGGCAGTGCCCAGAAGTTAAATTTACACGCGCATTTAGAGCATACTGTATCAGCACGTTTGATTTGCGGTGTGCTTAAGACTTTTAAAAATCAACTTCATATTAATTTTAATAGGCTACTTTGACGGAGGACACGCACAGAGAACAGCGACGGCAGGTAAAGGAAAAAAGTTAAACGAATAGAGTCAGTTTGTAAGAACATTTTTAAATTGACTATAAGATCATCAATATGAACTCTGAACAATGAACTATTATAAACATAACAGCAAGAAAAGCTAAAGAGGAACTCGCAACATTAAAGCAATAAGCATTTATGTAGGCTAAAGCTATATATCACCTCTTATTTTTTTTAATTTAGTTAAGTTTCAATGGTAACACTAAAGGCGCGTACATTATGCAGCGCTTTTCTCATCCGAATCCCACTTAAGAAACCTATAAACGATGTGCAACTTAAAAAATATATTATGCACATTTTTATATATTTTAATTTTAATATAGGCTATATAGTATATTATGTTTTGTTGTTTTTATACGCGAGGTGGGGCATCCGCGCACATAGGTACCAGAACACAGACAGTCAAAACCTGAGAAGTCCCGAACCCTGCAATATTAAACAAACTACTTTAAGAAATGCGGGCCAGGAAGCGGGTCGGGTATAATATATATATTTTTTTCTTTGCGGTCCGAGTTGCGGGCGGGTTGTTTATACATTGACCCGCGCATCACTGGTAAGCGTCGATAAGAGCATGGTTGTGTGTAAGATATGCAACAAGGAATTCACATATCACCGCAGCACATCGAGCCTCACGTATAATCTCAATGCAAAACATACAGCAGCTAGTGTGGACATTAGCCCGACTCCGGGTACAACGACGTGGTTGAACAAAAATAAACAATATGTTGTTAAGCTTATGTATTCAGTCATTATTCATAAAAATCCATGTAAAAATACTTCTTAATGTTCTCAGGTCAAATATTTATATGAGATTAAAATGCGATTAATTTAGATTAATTAATTACAAAGCCTCTAATTAATTAGATTAATTTTTTTAATCGAGTCCCGGCCCTAAAAATAATATAAAAATAGCATTTTATAATATACTGTAGATAAGACTGTAACACATAAGTATTAGCAACCAAATTATTGTTGTTATTAGAGTTTCAACGGGTCGAGCCGGCCCGACAAACCCGACGCAAGACGGGGGGGGGGTCGGATTCGGACAGATAATTCACGTTGATGTGTCGGGTTACATGGCGTCTGGGCTTTAAAAGCCACGGGCCGGGTCGGGTTGAGAACTCTAGATGTTATTCAATTTTTTGTAAACAGTAGTTGACAATGGCAGAATATTTTGTTTACGTATTCAAAAGCAGCTTTAAAAATGTTTTCGCTGGAAGCACACTGCTATCAATTTAATTTGATTTTATTTAAATAGCGCTTTTCACAATTGTTAAATTGTTTCAAAGCAGCTTTACATTAATAAAAGCAGGAGAAAACACAGATAAATCTGTGGACAACATAAGCAGTAGAGTATTGCGGCTAAGATTAAACCATAGTAGCGAGCGTAATAATGTAACTTATTACACGGCTCTCTGGAATGCTTGATTCTGATTGGTCAGTTGAGACATTTGCAGGTTCGTTCTTTTCAAATAATAACCGCTCCAAATTAATAACGCATAGCCGGACTACTTGCACGAGTGAAATCGCTCCGCGCCAATAAAGATCAATAAAGATTACTGTCTGTTTGGCGCCATCTTGTGACAAACACTGGACAACCACCACAAGACACAGACAGCTTACTGAGACTGAACTTGACAAAATAGAGCATGACAGCTACGAAGCCATCACACACAAAAATACAGAATGGGGATTAAAACTGCTCAAAGACTGGCTAAAAGAGAAAAAATGGAGACAGACAAGTATGAAGCAGCGGATCTTAATAAGGTATTACGATCATTTTATGCATCTGTGCAAAGTTTCGCGGAAGGATAAAAATGTTAATTTAAAACAAATATGCCAATAAAATGTTTAAAATTCATATTCATGTCCAGTTTTTTTCTTATGTGGCAAGTAGCCGTGTAATAAGCGGGATAATGTAGAGGCAGCCGGTAGTTATTGGGAAATAAGCCCCTTCAGTGTGATACAAGACCCTCCGCTTCGCGTCGGGTCCTGATCACACTGTCGGGGCTTATTTCCCAATAACTACCGGCTGCCTCTACATTATCCCTTACGTATAGAAGAGGGTGCAAAGTTAAGCCAATGTCAGCTGACTTCCCAGGGGTTAAAAAATTCCTTGCAAAGAAAATTGCTATAATCAAATTAATAAATTCAAATGTATAAAAAATTAATCCATATTGAGTGATTAATACACCATCATGTTGTCATTGATTTTTGAGATCAAATGTAACTTTTGCATTGCTGCTTTTATTGTGGCTATTAAAGGGTACATATTATGCAAAATCCACTTTTACAAGGAGTTTGAACATAAATGTGTGTTAGTATGGAGGACTAGGAGTGCAAAAATTATAAATAAATAAATAAATAAATACATGTACATATAAATATATAAAACAAACATAAATACATACAAAAATAAATATGCAGAGAAATATAAAAAACAAACATAAATGAGTATTGCAACTTTGATTTCTTTATTTTTGTATTAAAATATTTTTAAAAACATTTATTTATTTATTTCTGTATTTAATTAAAATTTGCTATTTATTCTTTTATTAATTTCCACATTTATGTATTTATTTATGTGAACATTTTATATTTTTTACATTTATTTATTTATACATTTATTTATTTCCACATTTATTTATTTAAACATTTATTTATTTCCACATGTATTTATTTATACATTTCCATGTCTAATATGTTAATAAGGAGGAGGCGTGTTTTTCTTCAGCCATAGCAATGGAGCACATAGTGGCAATGCTTGTGTAAACACGGGTTCTTAGGCCATTTAAAAAATTATAATTAAATACAGAAAAAATAAATGTTTTAAAAATATTTTAATACAAAAATAAAGAAGTCAAAGTTGCAATACTCATTTATGTTTGTTTTATATATTTATTTGTACATGCATTTATTTATTTATAATTTTTGCACTCCCAGTCCTCCATATGTTGGCAGTGTGTGAACACAATAACACAAGAATGAAAAAATCACCATCTCCTTCTGTTTTAATCCCCATTAAACCAAATTAGAAATGCTGTTTTGCTTCTCTTGTTAATGTGACATTACACAAACAAAGCCCCACCCACGGCCACTGACTGACTGGTTAATTTGACCCAAAATCTTTTCTAAATGTGTTTGTTAGCACATTGTAGCATTAATGCTGCTAAATATACTATTGTCTTAGATTGTATTTAGAGGAATCAGGTCTTTTTTAACCAAAAGCGCTCACTGTCTGTTTTTTAAGGGAGGAAGGAGCTGTAGCTCATTTGCATTTAAAGGGACAGACGTGACAACAGCACTTTTCTTCTTCCCCCCCAAATAGGGGAATTTTGGACATGCTACTAGTACTGTATAATAAATCTGTGGGGTATTTTGAGCTGAAACTTCACAGACACTTTCTAGGCACACATGAGACTTTTATTACATATTGTAAAAATGGGCATATGTGTCCTTTAAAGTAACCCGTTTTCCATAGTTGGCAGCGTCTGTATGCCAGTTCTGTACATATTATGTGATAATTCAGTTCAAGACCACATGGGAATAACCAAACACTGTGTGTACACAATGTGGTTTAGCTGCAGTGCCTATGCCAACTTAGAAATGTATCAAAACACAAGAATCCAGAGTAAATACAGTAAATTATTAAATATGTGTTTTAAGGAGTACAGTTTTGGATTTGAAAGGTCATTATCTGCCCGTTTTATACACTTGACATCCAAAATAAATGTTATTCTTGTCCAAAAAATCTGCCGCAGTGCCAGAAAATATCCAAAGGAGATGAAAACTCAGCTACCACAATTCAGTTGGCAGCCATTTTACAGTACAATACAAAGCTTGTAATTAGTTCCTCCTCCAGAGAAACACAAATCTGTTGCCATGCCTGACACTAGAGCTCTAACAAGCAAGCTGTCAGTCAAATTGTGCGAAAAACTTAAGACATAAATATTGCCTCCTCCTAAACATATGGAGTGTGAAGAAATAAAAACTATATACTGTATATACTGTAAATAAAAACAGCTCTCAGAGGGTAAAACAGTTTGTACATTGCAGGTACTGTAAACTTTTAATGAAATACTTGTAGTAAAAAGCAACTTAATATTTAGAGTCAACATCTGTGGCATGCTATTCTGATTTGCCCTTCAGTCTGTGAAAACAAATAAAAAAAAAAAAGTAATATAATGCACACAAAATGGGAACCTATGGGGCAGCTGTATAGCAACTTTTAAAGCATTTTCGTAAATTGAAAAAAAATCTACATTGTTGCACTTACAGAAAATTCTTAAAGGAATAGTCTACCCTTTTGCCATATTAAACTATTCCCTCAACCTATACGAATTATTACATACCTATCTTTTTTCAATGCGTGCAATGCGTAGGAATGAATGGGTCTAGGCTAAATGCTAACACATTCACGACGCGCCGTACAGTGCACGCATTGAAAAAATATAGATATGTATTAATTTGTCTAAGTTGAGGTAATAACATAGTTTAATATGGCAAAAAGGTAGACTATTCCTTTAAGTTTAATGAACTTGAATTTACATTTAATGTTAACTTTCTTGACTAGTAAGTAGGTGCTATAAATTATAAAAATAAAGTTATATTAGCTTAAGTTATTTCAACTTTATTTTTTGTCATTTAAAGCAAATCCTCACTTGTCAAAAAAGTTTAAATTAGTTGTAATTAAACTTTTAAAATTGTACAGTGCAGGTTTATGATTTTTGAGTCTTTATTGCAGACGGTAAATGTCTTGTGTTTCAAGAGCATTGCATGGGAGAGCAAAATGTTGTGAGTTTGATTTCCAGGGAAAACAAGTACAGTACTGATAAAAGTGCAAACCTTAAATGCACTGTAAGTCACTTATACATACAAATGCACAAGTAAACTTTCAAATTGTAATAAAAAAACTTTATTAATTCTTATGAAAATTGTGTCCAGAAAATTCTTCTACTCTATATTCACCATGAATTACATTTCTGTTTTATGCCTCAAATGTCACCAGAAGCAAAATAGCGAGCAGCTGGCATGCTGCAGGCAGGCGTTCAATGTGCCAGCGTTTCTGGACACCATACAGTACTGTACACTACATCACAGCAGACCTTACTGCAGAGTACATATCAGCAGACTGGCATCAAAGATTTATTCGCTCTCCAGTCACTACACCAGAGCAGGACCGAAACATCAGAGGACCCTGGAGACATTAGACTTGCCTGCCGAGGCCAGTACCTTTGTACGGGTCTTCTGGAGGAATTGGAAAACTTCCTAAAACTGCATGATTCACTACAGATCATTGCCTCTGCCTGCCAGATGTGGCTGCAAGCAGTGTTGGGAAAAAAAACTACTATGAAATTGTGGCTTGCCAGGGTACAAGTTACCTATAATTTTTAGTTTACAACGAAAGTAATTTCGCCATTCCAGGGCGACGTTAGAAAGGGGACATTTCAGGAAAGAGAGTTGGGTTATTGCATCAGCTTGGCACTTGTAAGGCTGTGTTTGCAATACTGTGTGCTGTAAAAAACAGTGATGGATCCTCTTGTTTTCTAGACTAGCTACATTTTTTGTACGTTAATCTGTACGTTGTGATTGGCCTGAATACCTCTGACATCAGCAAGAAATGTGACGCTCCTTACCATGTTTGAAAGATTCGCTCACAATGCAATGCTAACAGAAGTTAACTTACAGGCTGTGAGTCTGAAGCGGGAGGAATTATGATAATGTCGGTCTTGTCTACAGCATCAATGCCAGGAAGTAAACTGTTGCCTACAATCCGTGTGTTTTTTGTAGTCCAAGAAAAGTGATTTACTTTGGAGACGATAACTCGCGTCATCACTTACGGTACATTCACAAGGGGCGAAAGCGTTAACGCTTGACGGAAGGCTTGCCTGAAGTGTGGCCAACTGCCAATCACAGTGGACACAACACATGCTCCGGTCTTCCATAAACGTAATTGGCTGGCTCTGCCTAGGTTATTTGGATTAGGCGATCTGATTGGCTGACGCATGTGTTGCCGCTTGAAAAGTTGAGAAATGTTTAACTTCTGCCGCGAGCAACGGCACTGACGCAGCGTCGACGGATCCACAATTCAGTTCGGCAACGCATGACGTCACCAATTAAAAGTGAATGGGAAGCGTTAACGCTTACGCCCCGTGTTAATGTATCGTTACCGTTTGTACGTTTTGCATATCGTTAACATGTACTAATACACTGAAAACCCTAATAAGTTGACTGAACTCGTTGCCTCAACTAAATTAAGTAATGGGTCTCCAAAAAACATATATATTTAAGTTCACTTAACTTGGTGGCCACATAGATTGAACTTAAAATTTTAAGTTTACGAAACTTGGAGTTTGAACAGTGCACTTAAACAATTAAGTTCACTTGGTCTTCATGAAGAATTACATAAATAATAGCTTACCCAAATCTTAACTGCACTGTTCACGTGTTTCTTCATTACAGTGGAGAGAAATTAGTTAAATGTGTTGCATGCATACCAAAGGAAACACTGATCACCTAAACCGTGACTTTACAAAAAACACGATAATTTAAAACAAATGTGACCACCATCTCTATTACAGCATTTAATGTCAATTTTCTGCACATGTCAAAAAAAAATAATGTTGAACTGCATATTGACATCTAACTGGGGTCATTGTTGGATGTCCAAATCGCAGACCTTGTTTGTACATCATGTAGATGTCCAGAATTGGTCTTGGACCAACGGATGGAATTTAGATCTGCATGTTCATCAGACGTCTAATGTTTAGTGGGATTTTGATATGCAATGAAAACTTTTAGTTTAATTGTTTAAAATGTCTGGTAGAGAAGTTATTTAATTCAAGCGCAGTTGGAGGACAGCACTTCAACAAAGATGTTATCTCTAATACTGCTGTAATAAATTAAACTCAAGTTTACATCAAGTTGTACTAATGTTGGGATGTGGACTTTAACTTAAAGATAAAGTTTTCGTAAATCTTTCAGAAGACATGCTTTCCGATTTGTAAGACTATTATGTACAAATTTATGTGAAGCAATCCACGCTCTTATCACAGAAAGTATCTGCCGACGACCACAGGGGGAAAATATATCCAGATATACTCCCTATCAGCACAATCCAGTTGGCAGATATTTTACAAAACAAAGCAAGTATTTAGTGTCTCCTCCACTGAGCCAAGAATCTCTTGCCATCTCAAATATCATCCCAGGTCTAACATGCCAGGAGAGTTGTTAGGGTTTGCAAAACACAACAGAATACAAAGAAAATCTTTGAAAATGTCAGCTCCTTTTAGTATCAATCAGTAGCAGACAGTGGCATCTAAGAGCAAAATCAATTGCACATTTAAATACCAAAAACCTGTGTAATCCCATTTAAAAATATTGAGCATCTTACATCGCATGATTTAAATTCTAGCGTTTGTGATTGAATATTCCCCTTGACGACACACGTGAGGGTGGATTTAGGCTTAAGGAGATGCAATTGTGAAGAATGGATGTGTTCACACTGACGACATTTGCATTTTTTTTTTCAAATCTGATATTTAAGATCGAGCCCACTGTTATTTACATGTTATCTAATCAGATCTTGCTGTTTGATTATTTTCCCAGCATAGGCCAATCTACAATGGTTGCTATGGTGATGATGTTGGCATCAGCACCATGCCAAGTGATGTTCTTGTAAAACAACTATGAGAAATCATCTAGCAGAATGGAGAGGGCAGATCTACTGCGGGGTCTAAAGAGTTTGTTGCTTTATTTCCCGCTGTTGTTCTTCCACCAGCATCAAAGTGCATTGTGGGAAGTGAAAGCCACTAAAAGCTGTGAACAATGTTTATGTGATTTTTTTTCATTTAAGGAAAGATGTTGAACTTTCTACTTATCTAAGACTCCACTGAATTCAGGAAAGAGTATCAGTGTAGTGTACGCACTTTTCTTAGTGACGTATGATGAATGCGGAGGGTGGAGGCACGGACCAAAACAACCTTCCGCATTCATCATGCGTCACTAAGAAATGTGCGTACGTTACGCTGATACTTTCTCATGAAAGATGGCGGCGTTATTGTAAAGGACTTTTGATAGAGATCAGATTCAGATCAAAACATACACAGGGTTTGAACTGTTTGACCTGAGGGAATACTTCCAGGTTTTATAAATTTTATAAATCTGGTGAATAATAATAGCAGAAATATAGATTGTTGGAAAAACTTTTTTTCGCTTAAAGGTGCAGTGTGTATATTTTAGCGGCATCTAGTGATGAGGTTGCGAATTGCAACCAGCTGCTTAGTCCACGGCTCACCCCTCGCTTTTGAAACACATAGAGAAGCTACGGTAGCCGCCACTGGACAAACATGTCATCGTTGGAGACAACTTAGAAAAAAAGTTTGTCCATTAAGGGCTTCTGTAGAAACATGGCGACACAAAATGGCGACTTACACGGGGGGTCCCCTTACATGGATGTAGATAAAAACGTCTCATTCTAAGGTAATAAACACATAACGGTTCATTATGAAAGGTCTTTATACACCCCTGATAATATAGTTTTATATATTATTTTGCATTTCTGTCAAGAGATCTTTCTAAAAATTACACCTTTAATTGACGAGTGACTTGTTAAGAAACTTGTGGTTTCCTAAAGACGAGGGAGATGGCGAGCATGGATCACCGCTATTTGAAAGGATGTCTGGCAGCCAATCTATAGTACATTAACGTTATTGTGTAAAATGAATACAGTATAGTTTTTAATTCGCTTTAACTATGATTTAAATTAGGGATGCACCGAATCCAGGATTCGGATTCGGCCGAATACTGGGCTTTTTGACGGGGTTCGGGTTCGTCCGAATCTTACATTTTTTTTCCACCGAACCGAACCCTAGGCTTGCCTTACGCTGGTCGACGTCACGCAGCCATTGATAACACACATAGAGTGCTGACATGGAGGTAAGCATTTTTTTTCAGTGAGCCTTAGGGGCGGTTCACATAGGGGCGGTTCACGCTTTCATTATGCATAGGCTTATGGTAATTGTCAAAATATCTTTTTTTACAGTTAAAATCAAATAAAATGAAAAATACACTGCTGTGGACGTTGTTTACTTTATTAATGTGTTTTTGGAATATGGATGCGAGTAGGATTCGGTTTCCCAAAAAATCTGGATTCGGTGCATCCCTAATTTAAACTAAATTAATCTACTTGTTATTTATTTTGCTTGTCATCAGATTAAAACTACTCTAAAAGGACTTTGTTGTTATTGATTCTTTGTGTAAGTTTACCGGATATTAAGTTTGTTCCACGGAAGCCGTTTGTTTATGTTGTCACTGCTGAAACCGTCTAGAAAGTTGGACAGTAAAACAGCTTTAGACAGTAAAACAAAAACATTGCATTGTAAATAACTCCAATTGGCTTGACTTCCAAAAGTAAGAAATCCATTACAGTACATTTTGATTTCGTACCCAGAAAAGTAATGTGTACATAAAACAAATGGTGCATTTCTTTTAAATAGGATAGAATTGATGAATGTTAAGAGTTTGGAGCACTCATGCAATTTGCTTCAGTCCAATTATGCAAATTCTTATGCTGCTGATAACAGAGTTTGTATTAGCCAGTATCCCTCAATATACATGATGCAAATCACTGAGTTATGCCAGGAACAGTTAACACAATATGTCACCATCCATGTGTCACTTTGTTTTATTACAGACACCCTCAGAAAATAATGGCATGTTTGAAGATCATAAAGCACATGCCACATCCATTCCTAATCAATTTGATAAATAAACCACAAGTATATATTCATGAAGGTCCAGGGGAGCTGCTAGGCTGAATCTAGGTCATTGGAAAAGAGCATAAGTTTCCTCTGTAGCATTGAGAGGAGAAACATACAAGCACAAGGAATTCCTAATATTCCCTAAAGGGTGGATGGGCTGATGTGGGGATGCATTGCCTGGAAAGGATCTCTCTCTCTCTCTCTCTCTCTCTCTTTCTCTCTGAAGAGATCACACATCGACAGAGAGAAAATGAGAAATAGAGAGTGAAGAGAAAGGGAAGATTTTTTTCTGCATTAGCCTTGGGGTCTTCGCAGTGTCCTGTATCACTGCATACACTGCTATTGATTTACACGCTCACAGTGTACCTGGAGGACTGCTGACATATGGCAAGCTGCTTAGCATATCACATACGGACATGTCCAGTCGGTAAAAAATGGTATACAGATTGACAGGTGAACCCTCCTGTGTGGATATGAATTTTGCATCTTGTCCAGTTTAATTACAGTAAATGAGACAAGTTAATAAACACATTTTTACTTAAAAACTTAATTTTATCATGTTGAATCGACTACCTTGATATGATTGATTTGGGACTGTGAACTAGGTATATTACACAATTACATATATTATACAAATTATTTTTTGCATTAAAGATACCAAAGAATGCACTGAAATAATATGTAAAATGTATACCTTAATAGAAGGTATGTGGCTTAAGAGCAAGAATTGAACCTACGCCGTAGGCTACTAGTCATTTATTTTATTTATTTTTTATTTATACAATTAATCATGCAGATCGCTAGTAGGCAGTGTCCACTTGAGTTTTTTTAATTTCGCTCCTCAATAGCTTTTAAATGGAAATGTGTATGCGGTAATTTAATGCAGAATTATTTTACCTGAGGGAGGTGTTCTAGCGGACCAATCACAGTGCTTCCGATGAAAAGTGAAAAAAATAAGATCTTTGCACATTGGATCTGAAATATTTTTCCGAAATATTCACACGTAAAAAATTACCTCTTGTTGAAACAGTGCCTCTAAAACTTTCATCTGTTATAAAAATATTCGGTTCATTCGGTTTCATTTTCTACATGATCGCATCCATAGCAAGCATTTTGAGAGGTGCTTTGACATTTTAGATCCACCATACAAGCATCGCCAAAATCCAAGTGTTTGACAAGTTGATCCACTTCGTCTTGCAGCACAAAGTGTGACAAAGTGAGAAATACAAAAAGATAGAATATAAAGACAAATAGCAAGTGATGTGATTGTTCGGTATGGTACACTCTTAAGAAAAATGGTTCTATATAGTACCAAATAAGGGTTCTTCAGCTCGTAACAATAGCAGCACCCTCTTTGGTACTATATAGAACCCTTTTTTAGATGGTTCTATATAGAACCTTGCCTTGAAAAGTGCTACATAGAACCACAGTGGTGCTTTAAAGAACCCTTTCATTTATTCGCAATCAGGAGGATTATTTTTGTTTATATTTTTGTTTTGTTTTTTATTTATAGCACTTTATAAGGTTTAACAGTTTAAAAACAGAACTGCAAGACATCAGAAAAATACTTTTATTTTCACTTTTTCATTACATGAGATATCATACAATAACAAATATGTGCAATAAAATCACAATCAAAATAAATATATGAATTATTATGCAAATATAACAAATCACTACTCAAATAAGATATGGATGTTAAATGACAGCTCCAAAATTAAATAAATGAACAATAAAATTTGGCAAAGACAATCATTCTAAATAGACAACAATAACATGAAATCAATAAAATCATGACATATGCGACATCAAAACATGCAAATGATAATAAATACTGAATTTTAACATATCATGACATTACATTCAGATGTAAACACTTTAGCACAAACAGATAAATGGCATAGAATACAGAATAATGGGATGTTAATGATACATTACTAACTGTAAATATAAAAGTCAATAGGATTGTGTCAATGTTTGTAGAATCTCGCCAAAAAAGTCCAAATTATTTTGTTTGCTGGATCATTGTACAGTACATACTCCATCCAATATTCTTTGTTTTGTGACAATGAGGTTGAACATTCAGTCAGATAAGAGTAAGATAAGAGATGACTGCCGTTGTCATGTTGATCTTGAGACGCAGGCTGTGAGAACCACAGATTCCCATCACCTTGCAGTGGTCATCATCATAGAAGGATGAGCATCAGGCTGTACAAGATTTGGATCTATTGGACATGGGAAAAAGGATAAGACATAGAGACAAAACAAGTTAATATCAGCCTGAAGTTTGCTTACATACTGTATGTAAAACATGATTTGACAGAAGTTTTAATATGATTCTGCTCAAGCTACCTGTTTTGTCAGTAAATAGGTGAATGGTTGGCGAGAGATTTATTCATAAATTGAATAAACATAAACCACTGTTATCAAGTCAATGGCCGACCTGCAGAGCTTCACATATGATCTACCTACAACAGATAGACAAAAATAATAAGTAATTCTGCTATTACATGTAAATGTGCCACAAGATCACACACACAATCTTTAAAATGTTTAAACAGTAAATAACTATTTTTTAATGCCAGCATTGAAAGAAACATGCATATATCACCTTTAAAAACAGGATGTGTCTCTCATATCAAGTGATCATACGCACTGCATTCACTCAGCATAAGAAAGATTACCTCACGAAAACTCTGAAATTTCAATTAAAAAATCTAAACACATGTTGTACCACATTATTTTCATAATTAAGTTTAATGAACTTAATGTACAATATACATGTATTAGCTTTTTAACACTTTAACAAATCATCATCCTAAGTCTTAAAGCAGAGTCCTCTAAATATATCATTTAAAAAAGAATGAAGCTTACCTGTTATAAAGGGAATGAAGCTTACAGTATAAAGTTTACCTGTTATAAAATAAAAAAATTACAATAAGAACACACAAAATTTCAAAATGTTTAAACAGTAAATGACTATTATTATTTTAATGTCAGCTTTGAAAGAAAGATGCCTACATCACCTTTTAAAAACAGGAAGTGTCTCTAGCATATCAAGTGGTCATACGCACTGCCTTCACTCCCAGCATAAGCAAGATTACCTCACATACGAAAACTCTGAAATATCAATAAGAAAAAAACTAAACACATGTTATACCACATTCTTCTGATAATTAGTTTAATAAACTTAATGTACAATATACGTGTATTTTAACACTTTAACAAATTATTATCCTAAATAACTGTTAAAGCAGAGTCCCCTACATATATCATTTAAAACAGCATGAAGCGTACCTGCTATAAAGAGAATGAAGCTTACGGTATAAAGTTTACCTGTTATAAACGATATAAAGTACAATAAGAACACACAAAGCTTCAATTTACAAAATGTTTAAACAGTAAATAACCATTATTTTAATGTCAGCATTAAAAACATGCATACATCACCTTTAAAAACAGGATGCGTCTCTCATATCAATCGGTCAAACGCAGTGCCTTAAAACAAGATTACCTCACATACGAAAACTCTGAAATATCAAATAAAAAAACAAAACACATGTTGTACCACATTCTTTTGATAATTAGTTTAATAAACTTAATGTACAATATACATGTATTAGCTTTTTAAAACTTTAAGAAATCATTATCCTAAGTCTTAAAGCAGAGTCCTCTAAATATATCATTTAAAAAAGTATAAAGTTTACCTGCTATAAAATAAATAAATTACAATAAGAACACACAAAACCTCAATTTTCATAATGTTTTTAACAGTAAATGATGATTATTTTCCTCTCTTACCTGTTTGTGATGTTAGTCTGCAGGCGGTTCAGCAGGACTGATGATTCAGGGCTTTCACAGGTGAAAAAAATCAGGACTAATAACTGACTAAATTTAAAATAAAAAAGGAGGGAAATAAAGAACCGTTTGACAAGACAAAGAACCATTTTGGGAAAAAAGGGTTCTTCAGTAAGCTATGGTTCTATATAGAACCTTTACCATCGTTTCAGAACCTTTGAAGAACCATTTTTCTTAAGAGTGTAGCCCATGTAAGCTTTGTATTTAACTAGGGGTGTCATGATTCTCCAAATCCTCGATTCGATTACATTTTCTATTCTAAGGTCACGATTCGATTCTCAATTTTTACCTTTTCTGATTGAGTTCAGCATAATGGGGGCCTGGCAGCATCGACGATTCCATTTTTTTATTTAAAGTTTGAGGTTGTGACTTAACTCTTTTGCTGCCTTTGACGAGATATCTAGTCAATCAAGAGAAAACGCTTCCCTGCCAATGACGAGTATTTCCGTCTTTCCGCAATACCGCTATTATCCACCAGGTGGCGCCCTTCCGTAACTTTTTAAACCCGGAAGCATTGCCCTATGGCAATCGGCTGCATGTCCGTGCCTGTTTTAAAGATCGCTCCGAATGGAATCTCCATGAAAAGTCCGTCACAAAAATAGAATTATTTTTTTGCTCAAAATGTGGTGCTCTTGCAGAAACCTATCCATATTCAAAAGCTGATTACTAAAGAACTACTGAATGTAGGATGAAACATTTTTTGTTGTTGTTTGAAAGCAGAGGGTCTGTTCTTTCATTTGGTATATTGTAAGTTTATATATATATAAAGAAGAACATTTTCTGGAAGGCATTCAACTTTTGTGAAAATCATGAAAAACGCTGGCGCTGGCTGGCAACTTTTTTTAAAAACGCTGGTGGCGAAAGAGTTAATTTAGCTTAATTTCGATTTAAAATCGAAAAAGTGACACCCTTTTATTCAACCCATCCCAGTGAATAGAACACACACTATTTATGCAACAGAATAATTAATATGCATCGAATACATTGTGCAAGGTTTTGTTTGCGTGACAGATTTGTAAGATGACTAGTACGCAAAAAAACACAAATATTTCGATAGAAATAGATATTTACTGCAAAAATGCAAAAACCTTAAAAAGAGAAAAATAAGTAGGTACATTTTACTTATTATTTTTAGCATATGAATTTGCACTTTTTTAGATTTCTAATAAAAAAAAACACATATTTGAGGCACTAATCGATCATGTTACCAGCTTTGTATAGATGTCAGATTTACTCACTTCCACTAAAGCACACAAGATGCTCTTTGAAACACAAGATTCTCAGTTAATGCTGTGATAACGTGGATCATTAGGTTTTACACAAACATACTGTTTGAAGTTCATGCAAAGTTGATTATATGTTGCCATAAAAACACAGGTATTCTCCCAAAAAAAAAATGAAATTCGTGTTAAATCCACTATTTTTTATATTAACATATTTTTGAGTGCACTTTGTCTTTTAACCTCAAAATGTGTATTTATTTATCCAATTAATTACACTTGACATAAATGTACAAATAATCACAAATATTGATGTTTTACGAGCATAAAAAAGAAATACATTAAAAGCTTACAACTAATAGTCCCTAAAGATTATAAGTTGAGCTAAATGGCTAAACAAAATAAGTAAATGAATAATTAGGACGTTAACTGTATTGTTCAATAAAGTTAATTAGGCAGTAAAGCCATCTGAGCATTATCTGCACACACCAGCATCAACCCTAGTGCTGAAGAGATAATGTCATGGTTGTAGGACACACACAGCAACATCTTTTTCTCTATTCTCTGAGGTGCACTTTCACATAACCCATATAAGTATTGCAGAAACACCAGCAGCAGCTTCAACACAGCAGGGTGCTCAGCTAATGAAGCCACTGCATTATCCATCTACTGAGGAAAAGACTGGGAAAGAGGTTAGATAAGATTCTGTATTACAGCACGATGCTAAGATGAGTCCTTTAGGAAATTTCATTTATCACATACGATTTGCCTGCCTCCCAGCATGCCTTGTGTCACTCGGTAATGCACTCTGGGTGATGTTTTTACAAGGCTACCCAGTGTCATTGAGGGCTGTGCTTGTTTTTCACACTTTAGCGAGACGGAATTCAGTTTTTAAAAACCATTAGAACTACTTGTGTTAATTTTTCTCGTGTAATGGGGAGCGTTGCTAGTTTCAAATTTACAGGCACATAAGCAGAAAAAAGTATTTGTACACATACTCTATGCAGGGCTGGAAATGGCACAAATTCACTGGGGGACTCTACACTGTCAAAATTAAAGGTACAAAGCTCTCACTGGGGCAGTACCCTTTAAAAAGGGTCTAAATATGTACCATTTAGGTACAAATATGTATCTTTGTACTGCCAATATGTACCTTTGAAGTACTAATATGAACTCTTTGGGTACAAATGTGTACCTTTTTGAAATGGTACTCTCCCAGTGACAACTTTTGCACCTTTATTTCTGAGTGTAGTTTTTAAAGGGAAGGATATTAGATGATTTCTTAGATGGGTTTAAAATAACATAACATCAAACTTTTTATGTTTCCTCCTTACTATGTTTTCTTGAACATTTAAAGGGATAGTTCACCCAAAAATAAAGATTCTGTCATCATTTACTTGCTCTCATGTTGTTACAAACCTGTATACATTTCTTTGTTCTACTAAAACCAAAGGAAGATATTTTCTGAGGAATGTTTGTAACCAAACTGTTTGTGGACCCCATTGACTTCCATAGTAGGAAAAATAATACTATGGAAATAAATGGGGTCCACGGACGGTTTGGTTACAAACATTCCTCAAAATAAAGATATGATGACAGATTTTTTGTTTTGGGGTGAACTATCCCTTTAAGTCACACAAAATTGTATCAATAAATGTGTCCTTAGATTGAAGGAAACTTTTGTAGGGTAAGAGACAAATCTGAAATGAAACCCATACATCAGTCATACAGTGCCACTGTGACGTGAAGTGCCACGTGACAAGCTTGATGATGCATTATAAAATAATAGTTAATTACAAAAAAAGAAAACTGAGGAGTCATTTTTATGCTATCCCACCATTTTAGAAATTCTAACTCCCAGGACTCCCCGTAAGTTCCCCCACATATGTGTATTTGCATAGATCGTCATCACAAGGCAACATCGTCATCACTATTGCATAGCCAGATTTTCGACTTGAATGCTAAATCAAAGTTGCAATTTATTCTGGCTAAGAATTGCCCACTTTGGAAAAAAATATGTAATGTTTATCATCCAAACAAGCAGTAAAGTCTCTAAATCTGATAAAACTCTATGCTTTGTCAAAAGTTTGAACTGGTCGTCACCTAGTCATTTCAAGTGAATAGCGGGTACTGCCTGTGGGTGTGACCTCATTACAGATAATGAGGTCAGCCAGGAAAAACTGTACTCTCTTTACTTCAATAGAGGGTATGCATATGACGTCACTGTCAGCGAGAGGGACTGCGGTTACGCCCAATGAGTGGCAAAAGACAGAGCGCCGGCATTTGAGTTTAGCGTGACATTGATGAAAACACAGGGAAACTTATTTTTCAAGTATTTGTATTTTATCTGTGTTTTTTTTTTTAATACATATATTCCAAAGCATATTATCATAATTTTTACTCTAATACATTTCATAAATAATACGTTTTTGTTTTACATTTAATATTTAAAAACATTAACGTACTTTTACTCAAGTAAAACACAATTTTAATGTAATTAGGTATTAAATAAATTTAATATGCAATATAAAAGAATACATAGTATGATTATATGCTTTAGAATCACTCAAAAAAATGATTCAAGCCCTTCTTAGAGATGACACATTAAAATTGTGTTCAATGAATTAAAAATACCTCATTAAGAGCAATAAGTATATATATTTAATTAGTCTAACACAAAATAAATATGTACTATAATTTATTGATTTCTTTTTAATTGCGTTAACACAATTAGTTTGAGCTTTGCATGCAACTGCTTTTGGAGAGTCATTTTTTAAATTAAGTGATATTTTATGCATTTTTAGGTAAAGAGAAAGACTTAATAGTGTTTAATGCCCATTTATCTTATTGATTTAGAGGCGTCTGTGTTATATTTTTTCAAATTGTTTGGTTACCATCGTGCAGAAGAGTGGCGCTTGTGGTTAGGTTGTGGATGTGACATATTTCTTTCAATGAGCACTGTGTTAATGCCTGTTTGGAGATCATTCTCTTCTGACATGCTCATCCAAAGTATCATATGTTATTATTGTTAGCATGCTAACATGTGCTTATGCTAATTAGTATGATATAAAAATGTTTTATTTAAAATAACAGAATTGAGTTATTCAGACTACACTACATTGAGTTATTCAAACTACGCTAAATCGAGTTATTCAGACTACACTAAATTGAGTTGAGGCAACTAATTGAGTATTGCCATTTACTTTAAATTGAGTTGGACTAACTCAATATATTTTTATTGTGTAAAGCAGTTTTTTATGAGTTAGGGGTACACATTCATATTGGATGGAAATCCTGCCCACAATTTTATTGAGTTAATCCAATGAATAATTTTTTTGAGTGATGTAGTGAAGTAATGTTTTTCCCAATACAAACAACCTAATAAAGCACAGATGCTTGGGAAATGAAACTAATGTAACTAAGTATTGTTCACCTCTGCTTTGAAGTCCAACTAAATTCAATTTAAGCTGATAATAGGCAGTTTTACTGGCATTTTCGCAGCACCCGCTATGAAAACCAGCCATTTTGTTGAACCTTTGCCACTCAACAGTTCAAGTTCGGGGGTGGTCACGTGGAAGTGATGTCAATGCATACCCTCTATACAGATTATATAAACAGGCAATATTCGTTTGAGATTACAATTAGTTTTGTTTAAAAGTAGACATTTAAGGCTTTATTTAGAAATCTGTATCGTGTTTGTGTGACGAGTATTCAAAGAGTGTTTATGAGAGACAACTGACGGAGACAGAGATGTCTGAACGCGCACCCTGTTTATTTTCTTTATTTGACAAAAACACAAACATTTGTTGCTATTGTGAATGGGAATGTACACAAAGAAGACATTTACAGTTTCAAATGATGTCACACACGTAAGTGTATGATTATTAATGATGGAGTATTTAAGTTGATTCTTCTATGATGAGGTGTAACGGGTGTTGGCTTTAAAGAAAGCGATGAAGAGGAGAATCCATGTGCAAAAGGTGTTTATTGTAAAATCCCAATAAGGGCCAGCAAACAAATCCAAAGGTAAATCCAAATCGTAAATCCAAAGACAGGCAAAATATATAAGGGCAGGCGGCAAACAGGCAATAAATCCAAATACAGGCACGGGTCAAAACAGGAACAGATACAAAAACAGGTTAACAGGTAGCAGGTAACAGATTCAGATACAGATACAGACAGGATGTGGCGATGTAATAATCAGCCAGGAACTGGTGAACAGGAAGTGACTTATATACAAAAAACAAACAGGAAGTGTGAAGCGTGACATGGCATGATGATTTCAAAATAAAAGTCAGAACAGAGCAGGATAACAAAATACAAGTACAAATAACAAAAATACACAGAATACAGAACAAAACCATTACATGAGGAGAAAACACATCAAAATGCAGCGCCGTGTTTTTGGACCCCAGGGAGTTAATATGTCCGACATATAAAGCAATCAACTATATAAAAAAAACTATTGTACATGACTGACATATAAAGCACCTAACCACAAAAACTAGATGACCAAAAATGAAAAAACTACATGACTCACATGTAAAGCAAATAACTTCAAACTAACTACATGACTGCCAATTAAAGCAACCATCTATAAAACAACTGCATGACTGACATGTAAAGCAACCAACAACAAGAAAACGACATGCCTTTCATATAAAGCCACCAAACTTTGAAATACTTTTTTCACTTTTTGGTGGGCAGTAATTGTCATTGAGGGGCAGGTGATCCTGAATTACAACAATAACTGGGCCATTCTGCAAACACTTGCTGTAAATACTGTGCCGGTCCTTTATGTTTTCACAAAAACACTTTATAAAACAAGGAAACACTACAAGGTACAAACCTAGACATATTTTGTCTCACAAGTGCTCCTTGTATTGCCCCTTATTCACAGTTCTGATAGAAACCTGTGCACCTGATGTCGGACTCGGGCAATCTGATTGAAGCGATTTTCAAAAGTGCTTTCCAGTTCTGTGTGCAGTTCATAAACGGACAGCGAGAGATCTGAGGCTGAAACTACCTGATGTCTACGCAGTGTCACATGAACACACACACATACACACCTCTTCACCTCCCCCTTAATTAGCTTGTCAGCGACAGCCAGGTTAATTTAAAGCATCATTTTTGAAATATCACGGCAGTCGTAGTTGTTTTGAAACTGAGATGAGAAAGTCTCTTGACAGTCGCTAGAAAGCCTGTAATTACATCTAAACAGCACGGTACACTGTAGTCTGTACAGATGTGAACGAGATCACGGTATCAAGGGTGATCAGCACTTTCTTCAGCGAAATTAATTCACAGGACACCGTTTAGAAAAAAAATGATCGTACGACAGACGGGGTGGACAGTCTGAGGGAGATAAAATAAACTGCAGCTGTAGGGAGGTACATGAATCCATACCAATGAGGAAAGAGGAAACAGAACAGGCATATCAAAGAAACATACGACTGGGACAGCATTTTGACCAGTGCAGGCCGACTGATAAAATTGGCCTAGCTTGTGTGAATCATAACATACTTGTAAGCCTATCTACATTGCATGGAACCCTTTTATAAATTAACATAAAAATTAGATCCATAATACAGCATCTTTATTTTTTTACTTTATTGTGAATACACAAAAAAGAAAGAAAAAAGGGAAAAAACACACTAACATTGTCCTTGGACTGGGCTTTATACATTGTTTACAATCAGAAACATAAACAATTTAATGCATAGGCTTACAGTATGTCCTATTTCAGAAAGTCAAATACTGGATCTCATCTTCTTTCAAATCAGCATCTTTAATTTTAAGCTTTACATTTATAAAACATTTCTAATTTTACAAATGCAAAAAATTAAAAGCATCTAATAGGATACATAATGCAACAGCCTTAAAATGTAACCACAGGTTGTAATAAATAAGCTGCTGGCTGCTAGAGGGCGCAACTGTGCGTCGTAATAAGCTGCTTCCCCAAACAAACTATAAAGTCATTAGTTTTGGAGGACAGTCTTTTACAGGAACAGTATTTCTAAGTATCTATATAAATATACTATACATACTCCATAGAGAGCACATAGGATGACACATTTGTATAGGCCAATGCAGAAATTAGCTTTAGTCATATCTCTTCCAAGAAAAATTTATATTTTTTATAGGCTTTTGGATTAGCGCAAAAAGCTCTGTGATCAACAAAAGGTTATGATACTTACATGTTTTTTCCAGCAAGATAAACCTAACAAAGGACCACAACTTATAAGGGCAGTTTCCTGGACAGGGTTTAGGTTAAGCGAGCACTAGGCCTTAAAGGAACAGTATGTAAGAAATGTATATTAATTAATCATAAAATGGCCCTGATATGTCACTAGACATTAAGAAATTATTTTCATTTCAATTTCTTATAACACTGACAACAGTGGTCTGGACAGGATATTGTCATTTAAAAAGTGGAGTTGCACCCCTCAACTGATGTTTATGTTGTCATGTTGTGTATTGGCCACCAGTTGTGTGATTGCAGTACCAGTTTTAGCCACAAGTTTTGTGATTGCAATACCAGTTTTGGCCACAACCCTACGTACTGTTCCTTTAACTCATTCGCCACCAGCCTTTTTTTAAAAGATGCCCGCCAGCATTTTTTGTGATTTTCACAAAAGTTTCCAAAAAAAAAACCTTCCAGGAAAATTTTCTTCTAAAAATATATAAACATACAAATATATCAAACTAAAGAACAGACCCTATGCTTTCAAACAAACAATAATCAAATAAACAACCTATCTATACATTTTTTCTCTTTATAAACTCTTAAATATGTTTTTTTATTTTTTCAAAAAAAAAAATTTTTAGCAAAAAGCTGAAATAATTGCATTTTTGTGAAGGAATTTTGTTGCAGATCAGGTTTAGAACGATTATCAAAACATAAATGCAGCGTAAAATTAATAAATTATTTTTTGCTTCATTTTTTTTAGAAAATTAGGGAAGTGCATTCTAGTGGATAATAGCGGTATAACAGATAACCCTAAAACCTCACCAGTAACACATTTTTTATGCAAATGTTTTCTCTTAAATGACGAGATATCTCGTCAATGGCGGGAAAAGAGATATTTGGAAAATCTAAGTAGTTTTTACAAACATACCTTACCAAAAGCATTAATGCTCTGCATCTTGACACAAAACAATGGCACTGATATATGTTAAGATATGCGAGTGCAAGCTGTTTTCCGTTAATATAACTTAAAAACATGCATTTTAGTCTTGGACTAGACTGAAGACATGTCCGGGAAACCTCCCCGAATAAATCTGGAGTACTAATACAGTACATTTATCAGAAATAAAAAGCATACCTTAGGTTACAAATGAATGACTTTATGGTCATGAGTTTAACATGCGTGTAAAAACATTTAAAAATATCTTCCTTGATAATGAAATACTCTGTTGATGAATCTTTTTTTTGGGGGGGTGCCCATACATTATTTTTTAGATATTCATAGATGATGACGTTTAAACTTTCCAACAACGTCTGTAGTCCCATGTTTAAGAAACATAAAAACGTCAAGCACTCTAAAAATGTCTGGGTTATTTTTGACCCATGGGTAAATATTGGACAGAACATGTGCTGGGTTAAACATTTACCTAATGCTGGGTTATTTTAACCCAACTGCTGGGTTATTATACCTCATGATTTAATAACAACAACCCAACATTGGGTGATTTTTGACCCAGCATGCGGTAATTTTTAACCCAGCGTGTGTTCTGTCCAATATTTACCCATTATGGGTCAAAATTAACCCAGCCATTTTTAGAGTGTGAGGTGGGGTATGGTGTGTGTTTTGTTGTACAATAAAACGTGAAACACCACAGGTTTTATTTAGGGTGTTTAACCACAAAACCCATTCAAAAATCCCACCTGAAGTGCTTAAATGCCAACACGTTTTCAAGTTTTGGCTACTACAAAAATGTGTCATCCCTGCAGCTCTCTATAATGCAAGATATTTACTTGGAGTGACAGAGTACACTGAACTGCTATATACTGTACTGTATGTAATATGATATTACCAGCCTGATCTCATATATTTTACAGATTGACTTATAGGCTTTATGAACTTCAGCCAGCACCTTGTTTCCTGTCTGCCATTATTGGACAAACTGATTAATTCAGGTGTGCTTGGTGTGCTTGTGCATTAAAAACAACATTATAATTTATTCATCCTCCAAATCAGTTTCTATTCACTTCTTCCATGCAATAAAAGGACACCTCAGATTTGAAAGCTATATAAGAGAAAAGATCATTAGCATACAGTGAATCAAATTTAGACGTATTCCATACACAAACGTTTCTGTATGACTTCAAAAGACCTGAAATATAATGCACAAGAGAGATGGACATTACTTTCCTTTTGGAGCTTTACAGCCTGTCTGCTTTTACATTTATGGATTTGGCAGATATTTTCATCCAATGTGACAGTGCATTCAAGGTATATATTTCATGGGTTTATGTGTTTCCGGAATCAAACCCATAATTTTAGCATTGCCAGTGACACAGCCTGGCAGCTGAACTACATGAACCTTTCAACGCAAATAAGAGCTACAACATTCATCTAATCTTATGTGTTTCTTTAATGTATAACAAGTTGGAGTGATCAAATGATGATCGAATTCCATTTTCATGGTCGACTAATTCTTAACTCCTTTCAAGTGCAAATTTATGGCCCCCTCACCACTGGCCAATACAAACATAAATAAACCCGACTGGAGTGATGCTGGATGCAGTAAGATTGTAAACATGGAAGCAGAAATCCTATACATACACACAGTGTAAGTCTGTTTATTGGTGTATGGTGGTCTCTGTACCGCAGAGGTGTGGCCTGGACTTTAGAAGACATTCATTAAATCTCCATTATTGATTCAGACTATTGGATGTTTGCGCTTTATATGTGCTTTTTTGCTGAGAGAAATCCTAGTTTTAGTTGTGCAGGGCATCTTTAATCATCTGCTTGGTGTCTGGTTCAGGCGTTCAAAGAAAATATGCGAATATTTGTGTTTTACACATACTTCGCACCAAATGGACCGTCACAGTAAAGCACAACAGTCAACCTGCAGAAAACCCAACAATTCATTTAAATAACCTTGTTTATAATTAGAACGTGAGGAACTGACAGTGCCAAGGTTGAACTTTATTTAGAAATCCCTATTCAATTGAGGTTTAATTGAGATCCAATTATTGCACAAATGAATGCATTAATTGAAGACATCCCACAAGCATACTCATTAACTTGAGTGTCAGTGTGCTTTTCAAGGGAAACTCATATCATTGTGGCTTTGGTTTGGACAACAGCGGTGCTAATAAGAGAGTGTGTTTTTTTTTTTTTTTGAAGACCAATTACACTGTCATCATTCTGATCAAAACGCCTACATTGTATGCTAAGCAAACTCTGTTTGACACAGCTAAGTACAATCTGCTTTATTGCTGTGCAAGGGCCAAACGGTGACTATACATTGTCAAAATTGAACTATGACTGAATGCAGATGGAGTTGATTCAGCTTTCCCCTCAGTGGCACTACAGCATGGCGACTTGCTTTTCTCGCTGTGTGTTGCCTGTGTCTTTCAATGAGGTCATTAGGAGGCGTTTCTAATGCTGCATACACACCAGAAGCAAATGTAGCTATTTGCGCAAATTAAATACAACTGAATGCAAAGACGTTGCAAATTGGGCAGGGTGATTGCCGGGAACATGCGCTCATGGCCGTAGCCAGCTATGAGGTCACAGAGGTCCGGACCTTGGTAATTTTTTCATATTAAAAAATACAATTTGAAGTTCTCTGAATGACTAATTAGTTTTCCAAAACAAATCCGCATATATAATTAAGTTTGGACAGTTTACTGTAGTGTAGTGTAAAATGACGAAGATTGGCTTAAGCTGCGATGGCGCAGGTACAGAATTTGCAGTGTTGCCAGATCCCATTGTTAAAAATCCTCTTTAGACATAGTTTTTTACCAATTAATGTGACACTTTAACATTATCTATAAAGTGATTGTAAGGTGTAGGTTAGTATTAGAGATTTCTCTGAATTATTTCTGAAATACAAGGTTTGAATGAACTTTATTTTTTAAGACCAATTATTTTTGATTGTTTATCGTACTAATATTTGGCAACATGGAAACTGAAAGTTATCAAATAAGACGCATCATTCAGCGTGAGCAGGTTATTGCTGATACTACATTCGGTAAGATAAAAGCACTAATCATCATAATTGTGTCTGTAAGAGTATCAACAGTATCAACAACAATATCGCAAAGCAGAAAATAACTCTGGTACAAAGATGTAGAAGAATTGGGTTTAAATAAAATATGCCAAATATGTTAAAACACATAGGGCTCTATCTTACACCCGGCGCAATGCAGCGCAATGCGCGACGCAAGTGTCTTTCGCTAGTTTCCACCCTAATTTTCACGTTTAGCGCTGCGTTGTTTAAATAGCAAATGCATTTGCGCCCCCTTTTGCGCCCATGGGCGTTCTGGTCTGAAAACGAGGCGTGTTCAGGCGCATTGTTGGCGCGTTGCTATTTTGAGGCAACTAAAATAGACTACGCCATTGACCAACAAAAACCTGGTCTAAAGTCTAAAGTCAATGGTGCAATATGTTTTATGTTATTTAAAGAGCGCATTAATATGCGCCTATAAACGGGAGGACAACGCAGGTTTGCTTATCACAAAGTACATAAATGCCCAGCAGCACAAAAATGCTTTTAAATATGAAAGATTAAAGGATTGAATGTAAAAGATTATTATTGAGTCTCTTGGACATAATTGAGGACTTATTATGAGACGTTAGAAGGCGCAAAGAGCTGCTTCACCTGTAGCCTGGTAAGTAAATAAAAGCTTTGCTTTAAACAAATGCATCTGTTTTTAAATGTTTTTTTTTTTAATGCTACCTCACGGATTTATTGTATATGATGACTCTGTACCTGTGGATATGGTGAGATGAAAAACATTTTAAGTAATGCTTAAAAAAAAACTCTTTGCTAAAAAAAACGCTGTCCAAAGTGCTGAAACGTGCGGAGAGCCGTTTGTAAATTCTTTATCTCCTGTTTGTTACAAATAAAGTATTTTTAGAGTACAAACCTTATCTTAGATACTTGTAAATTATGTTTTGATGATATTGGATAGCCATACATTTAAAGCAACTATAAGCCTGCTTTTTACTTCCATGACTAAAAGAAAACGGGTTTTAAAGGTTTTAATAAAAAAATAACAATTTCAATACAAGTGGAAAAACAACACAATTATTTAACATTAATCTTCAACTGGGGATCTTCTACCTCCGCTTAGTTTTTCAGTTTACAAAGTCCGTCATCTAAATAGGGATTAGACATAGCACCAGCGCAACTTGCTTTTAAAGGGGATGAGAGCTGAGTCTCTCATTGGTTTACTGCACGTTACGCCCAAAATACTCCCATTACAATAGGACCAACCCTTTTCGACCATGCGTTCAGCGCAAAAACCATTTTTCCCGTCGTTAAATTAGCAAAAGTGGATTCGGACACGCCCATTTAGACGTTGCGTTGTGCGTTTTAGACAATGCGCTTAGATCGTTAAAATAGGGCCCATAGTGTAAAACGGTAAAGCTAATCTCAACAGAACATAAGCATTAAGAATTCTGTTATTTCATTTAATTTAGAAGTTAACCTTTAACAAACTCATGCTGAAAACAATAAGAGCACTAAACAAGTTCTTGTTTAAAATCTTGTAACGTTTTTGTTATATAATATTGCTTATTAAAATGATTACAAAAATAAACATTGTTGCATGAAAAAATAATAAATAATCCAGCAGTCCCAGTCCATCCCCCAAAACAGGGTGTGTACCCAAACTGTAAAAAGGTTAAGTAAGGGATAATGTAGAGGCAGCCGGTAGTTATTGGGAAATAAGCCCCGACAGTGTGATCAGGACCCGACGCGAAGCGGAGGGTCTTGTATCACACTGAAGGGGCTTATTTCCCAATAACTACCGGCTGCCTCTACATTATCCCGCTTATTACACGGCTACTTGCCACATAAGAAAAAAAAACTGGACATGAATATGAATTTTAAACATTTTATTGGCATATTTGTTTTAAATTAACATTTTTATCCTTCCGCGAAACTTTGCAGAGATGCATAAAATGATCGTAATACCTTATTAAGGTCCGCTGCTTCATACTTGTCTGTCTCCATTTTTTCTCTTTTAGCCAGTCTTTGAGAAGTTTTAATCCCCATTCTGTATTTTTTTTTGTGATGGCTTCGTAGCTGTCATGCTCTATTTTGTCAAGTTCAGTCTCAGTAAGCTGTCTGTCTTGTCATGGTTGTCCAGTGTTTGTCACAAGATGGCGCCAAACAGACAGTAATCTTTATTGATCTTTATTGGCGCGGAGCGATTTTACTCGTGCAAGTAGTCCGGCTATGCGTTATTAATTTGGAGCGGTTATTATTTGAAAAGAACGAACCTGCAAATGTCTCAACTGACCAATCAGAATCAAGCATTCCAGAGAGCCGTGTAATAAGACAGAATATTTTAGATCGCAGTTAAAAATAAAGTATCTCTGAAGTATACCCTGAAGAAGGCTATCTGTGCTGCTACGCGTGGGTTACTGCCCTGTTATATGTTTTTAATGTTATAGCCATATTTAAATAAAGGATTTTTACCTTTTGATATATGAAGAGTGCCTTGGATTCCCCTTTTTTCACGTTTAGTATACCCTACACCAAAGAGCACCTAACTAATTTTTCCCAAACAAAATTTTTTTCAGCCATTTTTGAGCACTTTGTATTTCTTCTGATTTCAAAAATAAAGTATGCTTCAATGTACTTAAACCCCTTAAATACTAGCAAGTAGCCTACATTTGTAAGTTATGTAAAGTTATGCTACAAATATACTTATTAAAAGCTTGAGCAATACTTCAGTTTACCTGAAAAAGTAAGAATACCAGT
The DNA here is from genome assembly GCF_027580225.2 of Misgurnus anguillicaudatus. Lineage (NCBI taxonomy): Eukaryota > Metazoa > Chordata > Actinopteri > Cypriniformes > Cobitidae > Misgurnus > Misgurnus anguillicaudatus. Next base: position 13,199,053 of record NC_073360.2, on the reverse strand, counting down.
ACCAACTAGATTTGTATTGAAATAAATGATGTCTCAAAATAACACTTAGATGTTCTTAACTTCATTTTAAGAAGTACCAAAAACACATGTGATATATAAGCCACAAAATTAGTGCACGAAAATAGTACATTTACTAAGTGTACTTAAAAAGTGTATTTTATTTAAGTGCACTTTTTTCACCTGGGATAGCATTTGCTAACTCTTAACACCCCACCCTGGACCTCGGTAATTTTCAAACCCTGGCTACGGCCATGCATGCGCTATTTGACTTAAATGCGTCTTACGTTTTAAAAATGCGTAAATGAAGTAAAAAGAGGCTTTTATTGCAGCCTTAAAGTGCTTGGAAGTCGGGCAAGTCAGGCAGAAAATTCGCATGACGCAAAGTTAAATCTCGTGAGTAATGTAGAGCGAGGAATGAAATAGTTGGTGGGTGCACAGCATAAACAAACGAATATCATCCACTGATGAGAGACGGATAATGTTATCTCCACTGCTTCACTCTCATTGATAGTCGCTCCAGAAAGTCGCTCCTGATTAAAGTTGCAGGACACGCCTACCTTCTGTCTGGAAGTCGCCAAGCTTATATTGAAATAAATAAAATCATAAAGCTCTGCTAGTCGCAACTGGGGCTTAAGACAAAAACAATGTTATTTATGCCCTGTTTACACATACATGGTTATTTTTAAAAACTGAGAGATTTACTTTCGTTTGTGTCCCTCGTTTACATGCAAACGGAGAACTCACCTCTAAAACCGATTGTTTTTAAAAACTCCGGCCAGAGTGGAGATCTTGAAAATCTTCGGTTGCACGGTTGCATGTAAACTGAGACAAACGGATGTTTAAGCAGGCAACGTCACAGGGTATGCGCCAGAGCTCGCACCTACGTCAAAAGTGCGACCTATGTTTACATGTGACTGCTACTCTGAATGCTTCCAAGATCACATTTATGTTCGTGCAAACTTGTTTCGTGTGTTTGTATTTGCAAATACAGCTCCTCCATTATGTCGAGGAGCAGAGACGAGTGCTTGGAGGTCTGCAATTTTACGCATGTTTGACTTCATGCAGCACTGCAAGAACCGACAAACGGATGATGTCAATGTACAGCGAGAGCGAGTTGAGAAATCACACATAGAAGTCTAATTTGGAATCGCTCTCGCTGTACTTTGACATCATCGAACACCTACTGCAACAACTCTTCCCTCCAACACGAAGAACCAGTCCACGTCACCACCAGTGCCGCCGGTGATTGGCTTACGTGGGCTTGAGCTTCTCTTGATGGCATATATGCACAGGTACATGTAAATTAACACTTTTCTTAAAACTGACATGTGTGCACGATATTATTTTTGAAACGGGGGAGGTTAAAATGTCTGTTAATGAAAGTAGCCGCCCACGTGTAAACGTAGTCTTAAATTAAACATTTGACTAAATATGTGGTAAATACTAAAACTACATGCAGTATTTTTAAATGAAGGTTTTTATTATGAAGGGAAAACAAAATCCAAAAACACATGGCCCTGTGTGAAGTGTTTGCCCCAAAACCTAATAACTGGTTGGGCCACCCTTAGCAGCAACAACTGCAATCAAGCTTTTGCGATAACTTGCAATGAGTCTGTTACAGTGCTGTGGAGGAATTGTTGTAATTCAGCCACATTGGAGGGTTTTCGAGCATGAACCTAAAAAGGCGCTACATGCTCGAAAACTTTCAAATGTGGCTGAATCGCAAAAAGGTCATGCCACAGTATCTCAATAGGATTGAGGTCAGGACTTTGACTAGGCCACTCCAAAGTCTTAATTTTGTTTTCTTCAGCCATTTAGATGTGGACTTGCTGGTGGGATTTGGATCATTGTCCTGCTGCAGAAGTCAAGTTTGCTTCAGCTTAAGGTTACAAACAGATGGCCAGACATTGTCCTTCAGGATTTTTTGGTAGACAGCCGAATTCATGGTTCCATTTATCACAGCAAGTCTTCCAGGTCCTGAAGCAGCAAAAAGCCCCCGGCCCTTCACACTACCACCACCATATTTTACTGTTGGTATGATGCTCTTTTTCTGAAATGCTGTTACTTTTACGCCAGACATTATGGGACACACAACTTTCAAAAAGTTTAACTTTTGTTTTGTCAGTCCACAGAGTATTTTCCCAAAAGTTTTGGGGCTCATCAATATGTTTTCTGTCAAAACTGAGACCAGCCTTTATGTTCTTTTTTCTCAGCAGCGGTTTTCGTCTTGGAACATGCAGGTCATTTTTGCCCAGTCCTTTCTTATGGTGGAGTCATGAACACTGACCTTAACTGAGGCAAGTAAGGCAGTTTTTTGGATGTTGTTTGTGGGATTTTTATTGAGCTCTTGTATGAGTCGTCGGTGCGCTCTTGGGGTAATTTTGGTCGGCCAGACACTCCTGGGACTGTTCATCACTGTTACATGTTTTCGCCATCTATGGATAATGACTCTTACTGTGGTCCCAAAGCTTTAGAAATGTCTTTATAACCTTTTCCAGACTGATAGATCTCAGCTACTTTCTTTATCATTTGTTTCTGAACATTTTTGGAGCCCAAAATGATGGGTAGCCTTTGAGGATCTTTTGGTCAACTTTACCTTGACAGGTCCTATTTATCAGGAAGGTGACCAACACTTTTTTAGACCACTGTATAATGGTTACAATTATTGTAGACTCACCTTTAAAAGTGACCAAGAAGGGATTGAAGTAATATGTTATTGTTCTTTGATATCTAAATATAAGGTATATGGCTTTTTTAAGTAAAATTTGCATGTCCATTTAAAACCCTAGGATTTGCCCTCAGAATGAAATGGTCTGTTAGACTTGTTGGGACTATTTCCAGTGCACTTACATATTGATGTTCTTGTGTTGCTATAATTGCTTGTTTACCTCATTTGTAAGTCGCTTTGGACAAAAGCGTCTGCTAAATGACTAAATGTAAAATGTATTATTATTTCCTTTTTTTTAAACATGCATGTAATAAGCAGGATAATAAACAATCAACCCCCCTTAAGAGTGACACAAGATCCTCATTTGTCCAGTGAAGCTCTGGCATTGCCAAGGTTTGTTTCTGACATATGTTGTCATGCAAAACTCAATACCAATTTAGTAATTAACTAAACTAACAAGCCTGGCCCTGTGTGATCACAACCACCATCTGTTGCTGGTTTATATGAATCTGAAGCAATAGACTCTTACAGTTTACCGAAAGCTTCTTTGGAAAACATTCACAACTGACAGCCATAAGAAAATTACAATTGGTGCATATCTACTGATAACACAGTCAGTAGATATGCATGTGTACAGAATCGGCTCTATCAGGACATGGAGGCGTTGCAAAAATGCCGTTCCTTAAAAGGACTTAAGTATAACTCAAAACACTTGACAAATGACAGCCTGATCTCCAGGAAATTCATACGTATTTTACTAGTTGGTATTTTGTATAAATTTGTACGAAGTGAGGAAGTCTTAGGAAAAAACAATAATAAAACCCCACACAAGCCTCAATGTCACAAGGGTGAAAGCAAATTATACAAAAACTTACAAACTAATACGAATAGGCCACCTCATAAATACAGTACTTATGACTTGCCATGAGATTGTGTTGCAGTGACTCAGTGTGCTACAGTTTTAAGTATTTATTGTTGCCTCTTAAGATATATCAATATTTCCAGGGTTAGGGTGTTAGGAGTTAGGTTAGGGTAAGGTTAGGGTTAGGTTATGGTCATATATATACAGCATATATAACAGCATGCAGTATACACTACGAGGAGGAGTATGCACTATGAGAGTATGCTAATTCAAACCCAGTGCCTTCTTTCACATTTATTCCTTGGCAGCCACCACTACTGGAGCGGGTTGTACTGTATATCTTGTTGGAAATGTTGCTCTCATAAGGCATTTTACATTAAAGAGTTTTAAGCCAATTATGCAAATAGGCGACAGAAATTAAGTACGCCTGCACAATCCAGTTCTTTCCTTCACTCATCTACACGAAGACACGTGACCTCAAACAGCAAGAAATAGATGACAGAAGCAAAAAAAGACAACCAGAGGGGCAGTAAAGGTAATTTGTAAGATTCATTTTGTAAAATGCGGCCGTCTCTCACAGCCCAAACTTGCATTTACCTGGAAGACTACAGGTATTTAAATGAGAGACACATTTTGTTGATTCATATTAGAGGGCACGAGGTTGAATTAAATGAATCCCTTTGTCCTACTGAATATTTCATACAGATATATCTTATCCTTGGGTTAGGGAACCGCTGTACCCAGACATGCATAAACAAAAGCACCTTCAGATACAATTATCCACATCTTCACAATTACAATGTTGGCCGAATTTCGTAGCTTTAAGCGTAGCAAAAGCTAACACAGTAATAAAGCATTTGCATGGAGACCACACAGAAAACAAAAAGAGATTTTTTGCTTAAGAAATGACCGCCCACCACAAACTAGTCTGTTTGGACATAACTTGCTCCTATACCCCCCGAGAGAGAGACTCATAAGCTTGCTATAAGTGCCACGCTTGCTAGAAGTTCAAAGTGACCAAACAACAGTCAATTTATATGCCATGCCCCAAGCCTTTGCACATGAACAGAGCAGCAGATGAAATAAAATGCAACAGTGCCCGGCTGCAACAAATGTTGTTGCTCCTTGAGGCAGTCCACTGCGGGAGAAGCTTTGAAGTGCAATGTCTGGGTGCACGGCACACTACCAAAACCAAATCTATTCACCAGCTTCACTGTTAGTTGGGCAAGAGATGTTTAAGCACTGCGGTCCAGAAAAATCATAGCTAGCCAACCTGATTTGATTTCACATTTCACATTTGATGAAAGGTAAAGGTTGTGACTGAAATTCATATTAAAGCAGTTAGTAAATAAAGCAATGGGTTCAGCTAAATGGTAATTATTTGCCATGTCTGTGCATTATGCCTTACGCAAAGGCTATTACGTACCAATTCCTATTAAACCATGGCAATTAATGGCCGGCAATACAATTGATGTTTCAGCATGCACAAACAAAACAGCTTATTTTCAACAAGGTATTTAATAGCTACAGTAGATTTGAGGCTAGTTAGTAACTATCATTACCACAGATTTGATAATATTGGAGAAATAGCAGTCAGAGATTTAAACTTCTAGACAGGGCAGCATAAAATGTTATCTATATAAGCCTGCAGTGAATAATAGATTGAAATTGAACAGGTCAGTCCGGTTTAATCGCAAAAATTATGCTATTACAAAACCTAATTAGACGTAATAAAATGATTCAACAAAATACTCTGCTGGCAACAGAGCTGTACATTTTTCTGCTCATCTCTTCTTTTTGAGGACTAATAAGCAAATATAGCTGCAAGCTGCAATTATAGCTAAATCAAGTGGGTATTCAATGAAAACCACAGTAAAGAAGCGAATGGGATGAACTTATAGTCATTCTGTGCATATAATTGAAAAATCAATCAGAAGTTCCCAATTTTGTTGAATTTTTCCTGTTTATGTATTCTGTATTATAATAATACTGTATAGTTTTGTAGTGCCTTGAGAATTTTGTCTGTTGACGCAGCCTAATCTCACAAGAATTGGTGCGTATTTTACAAGTTGGATAATTCGTATTTATTCATATGAATGGAATCGTAGAAAAACGTACAATTATCGTTAAAAAACTAACAAAACTCCACCCCTAACCTTGCCAATACTCCAAAAGTCACAGGGGCTAAAGCAAATTTGTAGCCACCTTGTAAAATATGTACGAATTGTGATGAGATGGCATTGGCTGAGCTATAGAGTATGTACAAATAGCAATTATAGACATCTTTAACTCATTCACCGCCAGCCTTTTTGAGAAAAGTTGCCCACCTGCATTTTTGTGATTTTAACAATATTTTCACAAATTTCCTTGCAGGAAAAAATATTTTCTATAAATATATAGACATACAAATTATATCAAATTAAAGAACACACCCTCTGCTTTCAAACAAACAATAAACAAACAAACAAACAAAATGGGGAAAAAACATTTCATTATATATTTGCTTTTTCTACTTAATTTAACCACTGAAATATGGATATTTCTCTTCAAAAATACAACATTTTGAGCAAAAAGCTTAAAAAATTGCGTTTTTGTAAAGGAATTTATGTTAGAGATCAGACTCAGAATGACTATCAAACATAAAGGCAGTTAAAATAAATCATTAAATCTTTTTAACTTCCGTTTTTGATAAATTCGGTTTGGCGCCATCTGGTGGATAAAGCAGTATTACATTTTCACTTTAAAATTCGTCCAGAAAGGCATATTTATTAGTTAAATATGAACTCATAAATGACGAGATAACTCGTCAATGGCGGTGAATGAGTTAAGGAGGTCATATGACGCAATTTCGTGTTTTCTTTTATCTTTTGAATGTTAAAGGGGTGGTTCAATGGTATTTCATGCATTCTGGCTTATTAACACAGTTATAGAGTTGTTTCCTCATGCTAAACATAGGCAAAGTGTCATAAAAGCAGTTGAGCGTGTTACAGAGTATTTCTGTGCTGAATGCACTTTGCCAGGGTTCGTACAAGTTTCGGAAAGGTTTTTATTTTTTTTTAATACAGGTCCAGCTGACGTTTCAGGGGTTTTCTATACGTATCACTTCTTTTTATAGAAAGCTACTTTAGGGGGTCCATAGTCCATAAAAGAAAATGACATGTAACCATGTATCAAGAAAGCATAAATGAATCTTTTGATCGCATTATATGTAAACATAATAAGGGTGAATTTTAAATCTTTCTACTGTATTTCTTACATCTCATTTACTGTCTGTTAAAGAAATTCACCCAAAAATGAAAATTCTGTCATCATTTACTCACCCATATGTTGTTCTAAACCTGTACTTTTTTAATAAACACAAAAGAAGATATTTTGATAAATGATGGTAAGCCCACAATTAATGGTATATCCATTGAATTCCATTATGTTGTTTTTATTCCTATTATGGAATTCAATGGTTAACAGCTGTGTGCATACCATCATTTATCAAAATATCTTCTTTTGTGTTCATAAGAAAAAAGAAATTCGTACAGGTCTAGAACAACATAAGGATGTAAAAATGATGACAGAATTTTCATTTTGCGAACTATCCCTTTAATGAAGGAAATCTAAACTCCATGATAAACCTTAAACTTACTTCAAATAGCAGAGCTCAACACAAAGGATGTTTTGATTAATCTTTCTTTATGAAGATACAGAAGATGCAAAAGTTTTCTTTTTTCTTTTAATATTTAATTAACTTTAATGATAGAGAGACTTCAACGGGTTAGGCTAAGACCGAATGCAATAAAATGTTAATACGTTTAGGACGTACAGTAACCAAATGTTTAGTATGAAAATCACCAAGACAGCTATTTTGACATATGAGCATTTGTCCGTTTAAGCCAAAAAGACGCGAATATGAAGTCGTTTAAGCTCTGGCTGTGCACGCGCACTATCGGATATGCGCGTCGCGCTTTCAAGTTCAATGTGGCAATCCAGTAGGCTTGCCGCGATAGTCGGTGAAACGGTGATAACCGGTGCTTCAGCCTCTCACCGGTTATATCACTTGCCCACCGCGACACCGTCTTTCACTGTCGGTTTTATATTTTAGTGTAAATAAATCAATTAGTTTCGTTAGAGAGAGCAAAAACATACAACAGAATGTGTCTGTTGTCTGAATTCAGCGGGGCTGAACGCGCGTCACGTCACAGAGCAGCCGCAGGTGTCAGATTTCATTTATTTCTGACAGAGTTTGCAAGACGGGCTGACTGACCAGATGATGACAGAAGCCGCGTGCTTTGCTCGTTTTTGTTATAATATGCATATATGATGTTTAATATAACTGAGATCGTTTTGTTGTTGTGTTTTTCATCAAGAAAAATATTAAACCCATCATTCAAGCAGCGCTTTTATGGAGAAGTAGCCGGTTGCTCTGCTTGGGACTGGCGGGTTCTGTGAGAATTACCTGCGCAAATAGACTCAAGCACTTAAGTAACTTAAACCAGCTGTTGCACTCACATTGCACGCAAATTCATAGGCGATTTAACGCAGTTTACGCAAGCGATGCATTTAAACAGTTGCGTAATTCAAAAGTGAAAGTAAAATGTGCACGTCTGCATGCGCATTTATAAGCCCCTCCCACTTGGTGATACCGGGATCACCGAGTTTGTGACGCGCTGATTAACCGGTGGGAAAATTACGTCACCGCGGCAACCCTACAATCCAGTCGAATTAACAATCACAGTAGCCTATAAAGATCACGTCAAGAATGAAAACATGGTGCTGGGTTTTGTTGTAAAAAGAAGTGGCAATCTTAGATTCAGTCCACAAGACAATTACCACACTTCCAGCATTTACAGTGAAAATAAATCATGTAGTATTAGCAAAATGTACGACTTCACTTACATCATTTTAAAGATTCCAAGCATTATGTAGACATGACATTTATCTTCTGATGGTATGAAAAGTATTCATTAAGTTACAGTAATTTTTCTGACGCGTTTTTGAAAAGACGTCACTGATGGAGAGATAACAGAACGCGCATTATGTATTTTTTCTTAATTTTGTGAAAAGCACAACATTCAGTTTTTATATACACACAAAAAATGACACTTGAACGTTTTAAATGATGTATAAATCATATCTGTATGTCCAAAATCAGCAGAGTAATCCAAGTCTCTTTGCGCAGTGATTGAAAAATAAAGAGTTTGCGCCACGACCGCAGGGAGGGTTAATATTCATAATGTTTGTTTTTAACAATGTGCTGCGCTGCCGCCAGGGTCCGAAATTAACTTTTTGGCTCACCTGCCACGGGGACTGGTAGATGAAAAAATCCACCAGCCAAACACATTTTTTACCGGCCAGAATAATAAACAGCCTTTTTTGTCACATGTACATTAATTTAATTTGCTGTATTCATTGCAGGGCTCGCAAAATTTCTAAATCCCTGGTAGCCCTTCGGGTAGACACTCTTCAGTTTTTGGTAGCCCGAAATGAATGCAAGTAGCCCGAATAAAAAATACAGTACTTTTAATGTAGAATATTAAGACAAAACATCTATCAAAACACAAATAACACATATCAAATTTCAGTACATATCAATCATCAGTACAAATTTTTCTTCCAACCGAAGTGAAATATCTATAAACTTCAGATTCTGAATCTGAAATATTAACTGAAGTCACAGATAAGAAAATGCCACTTGACTTTGTGGGCATAGCACAGGCTTATTCAATTAGTTTTACCACAGGCCAAATTTTGCCAATACAAAGCCAATAGGGCCTCTAACCACAATGTTTAATCTGCTATTCTTGTTGTTGTTTGGATGCTGTTGTTTTTTTTAACAAACAAAAAGATTGGATTTCCATGTAAACCAACTTTTCCTGCTCATCCCCACACCAGATATACTCACCATTTAAAAGTGGTTTAGTGGGTCACAAAACTCACAGCTTGGATCATCCAGTTACAGATTGGATCATTTCTTCGATCAGAAAAACAGGGGCTACTGTCGCTTTAAGAGCGATTGTGCACAGAGTCACTCTCTTCACTGTCCGTACAATCTATACTTTAAAGCTTGCTGCGAGAGATTTAATTTTCTGACGTGAGGATAGTAATGCCTGACAGGACGAAGTTGGAGGATTTGCCCAACAAATTCATGACAAATCATGACGGATTGCTTCTTGTACTGCGTCTTTTCGAGCGATCGCGAAAGTGAAAGTAAAACTCGAGCGCGCGCTCAAACGTAATTTAAATACCCAAATGCCTGAATTTCATACACCATTATTACCCATCCAAATCTGTGAAAGAATGCATAAGCATTTAAATATATTTTTTCCTCCCTATAAGTCAAGACAGCCCGACGGGCAGGGCGGGGATGCATTTTGATAGCTAATATGCAGCAGATAGCTGCAGACCGCAAGTTACCTGCAGTACTAGCTAGAAACAGACCGTCTCTAGTGCGAGACTTGGAGTGTAGAGACGTTCTGTGGCTAGCTCACCTCATTTCCAGATTAGTTACTGGCAAACACATTATGTTGCATTATTATTTTGGTATGAAAATCACCCGCCAGTGTGGCGGGTAGCCTTTTGAATTAAGTCGCCAAACGGAAAATCTACCCGCATTTGGCGCTTGGCGGGTGTTAATTTCGGACCCTGGCTGCCGCACGTCGAAAATAAACATAGCGATTAAGTAAAAGTAGCACATTAAATTTGGGGTGGCACACGGGGTGGCCAGTGACATGTCAAGGGTGTCCAGTGCCACCCTGGACACCCCTCTGGCTCCGCTACTGGCTGGCCTATCAAAGCACACTGCGCTTTTCAGAACGATGAGCTTTGTAAGTATTGACATGTTTTAGAAAGGCGGGGCACAGAGAAGCAATTACAATGCACGATAGAAAATAATTAAATTTGTAGCAATTTCATATGACCCCTTTAACTCTTTCCCTGCCATTGATGAGTAATTTTGTCAATTAAGAGAAAACATTTGCAAAAAAAAGTGTTCCTGATGAGGTTTTATGTTAATCTTTAATACCGAATTTTGGAATACATAAATGTTTGGGATTTTATATTGCAATATTAGCATATTTATCAGAGCTCGCATATGACATCATCAAACCTATTTGAATATCTTGCAACAGAATGATCATCCAAACATTGTTAATTGCACCCAGTTTTACTTGAGCAAAACAGGACACAATCTTCAAACTTCATATGACCCCTTTAACTCTTTCCCTGCCATTGATGAGTAATTTTGTCAATTAAGAGAAAACATTTGCAAAAAGTACTTATGGGTCAAAAATAGTGTGTATCCACATGAAAACAGCACATTGCGTGGATATTCTCATGACCATCTTTAAGGTTTATACCTAAAAAAAAAACATGAAATATTGTGGGAGAACTTATAAAGCATATGTTGTCCCTCAAGAAAAAGTGACTTTTCTGTTCAACTTTAGGTGTCTGGCTCAAACAGGATAGTGGGACGGATGTTTTGAATAGTGCAATTTTACCCACCAGTTGCTAAGCAACCATCATCACATCCATCCAAAAATTACATAAGATGCAATTAGCCACAGACCCTTCACGCATGCAAAGTTTGGTGAGGTTCCACTACTGTTGAAACTGTTAAATAAGTTATATTAAATAATATTTTACCATAGGAAATGAGACAACCACACATGCTAAACAGAATTAACACTATCATATCTAAAAAGCATTGTGTTGAACTTTTGTGGCAAAGTTGGCCTTTATGTAAAACTTGGTCAAAGATTAGTTTTAGCTGTGGGAAACGAAGCTTTTTTCATGAAAAAAAATATTAAATTCAGTCTAAACGTGTTATTACAGCATAGAAATGTCACATTTATGCTAATGAGCACTTCAGAGACCAATTAAAATTTTTCTCATGGGGTAAAGCAGTGGTCATGCACAACAGAAATGTTTCTTTAAGTGAAACATTCTGTAGATGGCATATCTACATATATTATATATTATACTAATACCTCACTCTCTTTAAAACGTTGCCAACGTATTTCAGCATATTATTAATGTCTGATTATCATATTTATGTAAAACGCACCACCAGCTGATGTGGAAAAATAAGCTTGATCCATAACAAAAAAAATCTATTATTTGAGCCCAAAGTATGCTCAAAGCATACAAATGATAATTAAATGTATACATCATTCATGAAATGTACATTATCACTTCTTGGATACCTAATGATATTTGTTATTTATTTCTTTATATGGAGAATAATGAATACTTCAACAATTATGATAATCTGTTTTACAAGATACAATGGTTTGGGTTAATAATTGTAGACAGTTTTCTTAATTTTGGAATACATAAATGTTTGGGATTTTATATTGCAATATTAGCATATTTATCATAGCTCGCATATGACATCATCAAACCTATTTGAATATCTTGCAACAGAATGATCATCCAAACATTGTTAATTGCACCCAGTTTTACTCGAGCAAAACAGGACACAATCTGTTGTCGTAACGTCAACAACACATTCTTCACTTTCCAGCACTCCGATTTCTGAGGTAAATCAGAGTTTATAAACCGCACAACAATATGCCAAGCTTACTGCTTTTCTTCTCTTTTCATCTGTGCAGCTGCAACACCAAATATTGCAACTTCAATATTTCCCCTGATGTTCTATAATGTGGATCTCTATTGGCATTTTCAAGTCAATTTGTAAATAAATACTGTAAACATTTATTATACACTCACAAAGGGCTTTCATTGTTTTTTACAGCTCCTTTGATAGGACTCGTCTAAATAGAGCATAAAAAAGGTTTCACGCGTTGGTCATTTAATAGATGACTGGGTTGAGCAGTGAAATTCGTTCCCGCCCCAGGACAACACGGGCTGAGAATGTGAATCTACATCGTCTGACGGGGGAATCAATCACCGCAATGATTCGCAGCCTCTTTGCTAACACACATAAGTAGAGCCGCCCTGCCTAAGTACATTATCCCAACTCTGCAATTCTGTGACAGTACAATCCATATCATGTGGGTGGAGAAAGGTGTAAATCCAACAGATAAACTACAGCGGTGGACAGCTGCCATGTTGACTTAGCCTGAGGCTTTAACTTTTAAACACGATGCTTTGAAGTGACAAAATATGGATTGTAGTATTACCGTGGACTAAAATATTTACTTGTGTTGTTTGAATAAATAAAACACTTAACTCATTGATGTACGAAACATACTGATGAATGTTTATCAAAATTGAAGAGTATGGTCCACATCACAATGATAAATATACAGAGGAATGTTATCGTTGTGATCACTTCCAGAGTAATTATTTTCAGCTGATGCATGGCAAAACATTGAAAGCCAATCAAAATTCATTTAAAACTGCAGAGTATGAGCTTACGTTAAAAAACAAAATGTCACCATCCATTGCTGTAGACGCTTATGTAGTCATCGTTCTTGGTGTGAACAGATCTGGCACATCCCATGAGCAGTTTAATTCAATATTTATCATGTAGATTGTCATGTAAACATGACAAACTATATATATCATTGGAAACGTCTAGGAGTCTAGATAACATATTTCAGTAAAATAAAAATTATTATTAAAATAAATTATGTAGGGAGAGTAATCAATTAATTTACGAAAATAGTGTGACTCAAAACATTTATATCCTGCTAAATGTCACTGTCCCACCAGCGGGCTTACCTTTACTTTATGTTTTGCATGTGAATTCTTATCTAATCATAACAAACTTGATATTGATTGAAAGCTGTAAAAAAGTAGTTTTTATTTTTTAACATTTTTTTTTTTTTAATAATGACATAGTTACAGTCATTTTCTAAAATGTCACTTGGCCACAGATGGCCACAGATTTTTGTTCCTCATAAGTTTTGAAACTGGACTGTTTGGACATATAAACAGGAACATACACACTTGTTTCGCTTTCTGAGAACAGAAGCAGATAAACAAAAAATAAGAAAACATTTTTAGACATTGGGGTGTATTATAATGCAATTTGTGACAGTTCCAAGAGTAAGAGAAACGGGAAACAGATTTAAATTCTACATTTTACTACATTGGCAGATTTGGGCTAGTTGCCATGTCTCTTTAAAATGTAAAGCCCCACCCCACATCTAAAGAGCGCTGTGGGCATGACATCATTGACAGGACTGCGTATTTGGCGCCGCTCTGGTGAAGCAAATTTTATCTTTAAAAAATATATATATCAGGCTTTTGTATTCCTTGCATAAATTGGAAACATTTGGGGCCCTATTTTAACGATCTAAGCGGATTGTCTAAAGCACACAGCGCAAAATCTAAATGGGCGTGTCCGAATCCACATTTGCTAATTTAACAATGGGAAAAACTGTTTGTGCGCCGAGGGCATGGTCGAAAAGGGTCGGTCCTATTTTTTTAATGAGTAATGGGAGTATTTTGGGCATAACGGGCAATAAACCAATGAGAGTCTCAGCTCTCATCCCCTTTAAAAGCAAGTTGCGCTGGTGCTATGTCTAATCCCTATTTAGATGACGGACTTTGTAAACTGAAAAAATAAGCAGAGGAAGAAGATCGCCAGTTTAAGATTAATGTTAAATAATTGTGTTGTTTTTCACTTGTATTGAAATTGGTATTTATTATTATAACCATTAAAACCCGTTTTCTTTTAGTCATGGAAGTAAAAAAGCAGGCTTATAATTGCTTTAAATTTATGGCTATCCAATATCATCAAAAAATAATTTACAAGTATGGAAGAAAAGGTTTGTACTCTAAAAATACTTTATTTGTAACAAACAGGAGATAAAGAATTTACAAACGGCTCTCCGCACGTTTCAGCACTTGGACAGCGCTACGAGTTTTTTTTTAGCATTACTTAAAAATGTTTCTCATCTCACCATATCCACAGGTACAGAGTCATCATATACAATACATCTGTGAGGTAGCATTTAAAAAAAAAAAAACATTTAAAAACAGATGCATTTGTTTAAAGCAAAGCATTTATTTACTTACCAGGCTGCAGGTGAAGCAGCTCTCTCTTTTTAGAAAGAAGAAGCTCAAGAAGCTCAAGAAGCTCATCTTTTTAGAATGATGAGCTTTGTACAAAATCAATGCATTTCAGGAAGGCAGGAGCAACAATATAAAAATTAATGGACAATATAAACAATATAAAACAATATAAAAATTAATGGAGCAACAATAATGTACGGAATGTAAAAAAAATGTGTTTTTCACACGAACCCATTGTATTATATCAAGTGCACAAAATAGCGCTGTTTTTAACAATGTAATAGGTGCTTTTTAAGAATAAAAGCTGAAAGCTAAAGAAATTATGCTAATCAGTTTCAAACATCCAAAAATAGTGCTGAATGCAATTTTCACAGCATGATTACCCATTTTGTGGACCGATTCGGAGTGCTTGGTTGTTGAAGAGGCAGCAGATGACAGGAATCTGGCAAACTTTACTGGTTCTGTATATCATTGCTCCACTGTGGTGATCCAGACACCTGCTTCAGCTCTTAAAAATGCTGAAAGTGCATCAGCCTACACGGCACATCTGGATATAAGCCCGATAAAAGTCATCACAATTTGATAAATTACTACTGCCGTGATCAGAACAAAATGAATGCAAACATCTCTTGCCTGCTTTTCACGGGTGTTGGACCAGTCAATTAGCGTCAGTTTTGTAAATAATGCACATCTACAAGAAGCCTAAATGGAAAAGAAAAAAGGGGTGTTAGCTCCAGAAAGAAAGAATAAACTGTTTAGTGAGTTTCTCACGCAGTTCCTTAACTGGTTTTTGTCGCTACCCAGAACCTCTTGCAGTGAAGGATGAATTTTATAGGACCTGCAGAATTAGTTGTGTATTTGCGACATGAGGAGCCTAAAGACGCAGCAGGATCAGAGGGACGCGCAGATGCAATTCAAGATGAAATTCGGAGGGGGTTCGGTTTGTCAAATCCAAGAGAGTGAACCATTCTTCATTCCTCTCACGTGCTAAAAAATGAGAAAAGATTGATTGCTCTGGGGACAGAGAACCTTTTGGCGGCCAGCACAAATGGCTACGGATTACAGAGTGCTGTGTAAATGACACTAAAGAGAGAGAGAAAGATAAAGAGTCAAAATTCAAACAAACTGTAAATAAAAAATCTACAGTCTGTGTGGTTTGGCGTATATAATATTTTATAATTATTGTATAAACATTTACCCTGCGAGATATGTATAATGAGTAATAGAGAAGTCAAACTTGCGAAAAATGTGAAATACATTATTCATGAATAATTTCTTTAAACAAAGAGGCTTGAGGTACATACACATAGATCTGGAAGAGAAGGTGCGTAATGAATATTTACGCAATATTTAAAAAAATCCGTAGAAAGCTAAAGATTTCTAAGTAAACGTTTGCAGAAAAAAGGAGCACGAGTGAAAAAAATCACATTAGAAATTACACAGTTAAAGGTTTCTAACTAAAACATAGCTTAAAAAAAAAAATATCCCAATAATTTAATTTATTGTTTTAGCTACAAACACAGATTGATGAAATCGAGAGACACAGAAGGTTGAATGTTAAGTGTAAAAAACGCAGCCTGAAGTTCAAGCAAATATTAAGCAAGTAAATTCAACCTATTATTTTAAGTTTTGCTTGTGATAAGTTGACATAACTTATAAAAACAAGTTTAAATTGTTAACTTAATTTGTTAAGTTAAAGTAAAATAAAATATATGTTGACATGATATAATTTTTTACAATGTAACTTTGATAGATATATTTTGGAAAGCAGTCTTGGAATGCAGTGGCAGCATATGTGAGTATGACATAATTTTCTATACAACAACAACATTCCCAAATAACGGCACCTTAACACCCCCCCCCCCCCATTATATCTAAGACAGAATGTGTACTCCATCAAAGTGTACAAAATCCATCATACTAAAAAAATACACGGACATGCACAGACTTGCAAATAACAACAACACGCAATACATGCTGCAACAGATCTACTAAAAATGTTAATATCAACACAAATCAATTCCGACATTTATATTGTGACTAGGGGTGGCACGGTTCATGAAAAAAATTTGAACCGTTCAGTTCGCTTGTCTCGGTTCGGAGTGTGTGTGCATCGCACGGTTTGCAGTTCATGGCATGTGCAATGTATGTAGCCTCGTGTCCTGTATGTGACCTCAGATAGCGTGTTTCCCTTTCGCGAATCGCGTGAAAGAAGAATTGACTGGTGTGGAGAGTGAGTGCTGCAGGTCATGTTACGTGTAGAAATGGCAAGTGGGAAGAAAGTCTGCCCGGAGTTGGAGGATGCGCCAGCGTCGTATAAGTTTGGTGTGTGGAAACATTTTTTATTTCATGTTACCTATGATGACAGCGGAAATAAAACAATAGATAGAACTGCAGTCTATGGGTTGAATGTGTTCGAGCAGCCACACGCGACACTGTATACTGTATCCTAAAATATGGATAATTAATACATTAATAAGATAATACATTTCTGGAGTGTTAAAAATTAAAAGAAAAAAATAACAACAAGAACTGTACTGAACCGAGAACCGTGACCATAAAACCGTGATATGAACTGAACCGAGGGTTTTGTGAACCGTGCCACCCCTAATTGTGACAGTCAGTTTAAACCCACCAAACAGATGATGTCATGACAACTACCAGTAAACTCACGCGTTATCGTAATTACCGTTATTTTGTGATGAAAACACGTGACCTTCAATTCGAAGCTGTTCACGTCCTCGAATTGGGGGTTATGCATTTCTGTAGCAACAATAGCTGGGTTTCCATCCAAACGTGAAGAAATACGACATCAAGAAATACGACATCAAGACGACGTTGAGCACCATATATGGTAAAAACTACTTCAGTGGAAACAGCTAGACGGTCAGCCCCGTGGGTTTAACCCTCTGGGGTCTAAGGGGTTTTTAGGGCCCTCGGGAAGTTTTGACATGCACTGACATTTGTGCTTTTTTCAGTTGCTTAAACCTGATAACCTGCGCGAGGGCGTGGATGTACTGAAGAGCTATTTATTTACATAATTTAAATTACTGTTAGTTTAAATGTACTTACATTAAACAACTATACATCATTAAAAAGTGTTTTGATTTAAGATTTAGTTTTTGACCTTTATTTTAATCTGAGAATCCTAGTAACAGTAATTTCTTCATTTTTGTCAGGCGTTATGAAAATGAAAAACGGTACATACCTTTAATTTGAAATATACCCCATCAGCCGCACTCATTGATAAAAATACTCCTCCGTGATCGTCATGAAAGCACTCGATAAAACAACATCTATCGGGGCTTTTAATTTAAAGTATGCATATTTGGAGAAATATTACTTCAATTTTATATGTTTACTTCAAATTTCTGCAGTGGGGGTAATATTTCACCCATTTTTATTCAAAACATGGCGATATGAGCAAGCTGGAGTCCTGTAAGCATTCACACTCAGTTTGTTCATTCATACGTGAAGCCGGAGGGCGCTAAAGTCTGAAACTCTTTCATAAACTTTCATAGAAAGAATAAGACGTCAGTCAGCTCAGCAGCAGCAGCTGTCAGTCAGACGTGAACTTGAACAGTGACCTGCAACGAGCGATCGCTGTTTTTATAATAACATGCAAATAAAGATGTTTTGATGTTTTAAAACCATGGAGACAATAAACACGATTAAGATTATATATGGTTTGTCTGTATTTTTAACGCTATGTCTGTTATTTTCATAACAGTACTGTATATTATAATGCTATGCTAAGCTAACAGCATAAATAACATAAAATTGTTTATTTTCGGTCTTATTTTATGATCCAAAGCCACATCAGATCACGCATGATTGTTTAAGCACTCGACTTTTGATGTTATAATGTGAGTCAGACCATGGAACATGGTCAGACCTGTGGCTTTAACTGCAGAGCATTTCTAGATTGCTCCAAGGCCAATTTCATTTAGATTTTCATAACAATATTTCATACATGTTTGGTGGAGTTTACAAAAAAGTATAATTTAAGCTCTCTATAACAACTTTTTTCATTATGACAGTAACTAATGTTCACCTCTTAATAAACTTCCAAGTGTCTGCTTTCAAATGAGACCAAACTTATGCTTTTAGTGCAAAGACTTCATAAACTGTATCTATTTTAGTTTGGCTATGACAGTTTTTGTGGGGGGGTTCGAAAAATGGAATGAGGGCTAACAGGTTAAAAACATATTAATGGCAAAAGTCTCATAACACTGTGTTCAGCACAAACTGGGCTACAATATTATATAATTAACATGTATGTACATGTTTGTATTTTTGAGAGAAAAATGTTTATGCGTGGTTTTTGAAAAAGCTTTTTTTTAAGTCACTGATATAAGTCCACAAAACTCCTTCTAAACATGTTTTCCCAAGACTTTTCAAAACAGGATCTAGTAGTCTAGAGTTTTTTCTTCAAAATGATGTGAAAATCATTCTGCCTACTCATTCACATGAAACAATATATTGATTTACAATTTCTAAGACAGTTTTGCTTGGGAAAGGCTGTATGCGTGGAGGCGGGAATAATCAGTGATTGACAGCTGAGGAACAAAAGAGTTGCATAATGAGCCACATAATGAGCCTTGTGAAGATGCTCAACAGGACTGTAACTTTCTCTGTAGTAAAACCATGATAGCCTAAGGTTTACTTTTCAAAATAATGTAAATATACACACACACACACACACACACACACACACATTATATATATATATCTATTGAAATATTTTCTATTCATTTCACAAGTATAAGCCAGCGAGAGGTTTACTTTTGTGCAGTAAAAAGCTCAAAAGAACAACTGCCTATCGTTGTCTGGACTCTTATTTGTGTTTTGGTAATCATTATAGTAGAAACACAACAAGGGACAAGCGTGATAAACTTATCAATGCTTGTTTACAGCCGCCGCCATTACCTCACATGTTGATCATGAAAGCAGTGAATGTGTGCACACGCGAGTGATCCTGTGTTTAATAAACTTGCTGTGCGGAGATGCGCTTAGACGCAAATAAGGATTGTACTGTTTGCAATCGCGTATTTTATGAGAATACCAAAAAGCGCGTCGAATTTCCTGACTCGCGTGTTTGTATATGTGCATTCCCATCGCGTGAAATGTTTGGCGGAAGAACCAAGAAAACACTTGCGTCTGGAGATACTGACACACATACGCAAGTAAATAAGGATTTAGATGTCATGTTTTGTGCACTCGGATGAAACAACAAGGAATGGAGAGACTGGATTGTGGATTGCGTATCCATTGACTGCAGGAGGCGCGAGTTATGCATATGGATGTTTCTGCTCGTTCACTTCAATGGCGCGGGGGTGTGGCGATCTCATCTCATTACAAATAAACATGTAACAGGAGAGAGACGGTACTTCACCTCCTTCTCATACAGTTTACACCGAATGACAATATCTGTTTTTAATCTCACTTACATCATTTAAAAGCTGACATTCCAAGCATTATGTAGACATTTATCTTTTGTTTCTATGACAAGTATCCGTTAATTTTTCTGACGCGTTTCAGAAAGCACCTCACTGAGGGAGAGAGAACAAAACGCGCGAAAAGCACAACATTCTGTTTTTATTGGGAGTGGACAGAAAAAAATAGACACTTTAATGTTTTAAATGATGAATAAATCATATCTGTATGTCCAAAATCAGCAGAGTAATTTAAGTCTCTTTGTGGAGTGATTGAAAAATAAAGAGTTTGCGGCGCCCGCGCCACAGTCGACCCCAGAGTGTTAATGCATAGGTTTAATGTTCGCTATGTCACAATTTTTCGGCAAATGCTTTTTCCTCTCCTATATTTTGCAAGTCAAAAACCACCCCAAGCTAGGTTTTTTTTTTTTGCCAAATTAAGGTATTTTTATCCAAAATTCGATGTTTCCACTACAAATTTTTAATCCGATACAAAATGGCATAAAATCATTTGACGGAAACATGGCTAGTAACAACATTAAAGTAACACTATGTAGTTTCAATGTAAAAATGACTTACAGCTCCCCCATGTGGTTGAAAAGCGCATGAGTGCCTGGTATCAGACACTCTTCTGCAGGCAGGGGAAGGGGGGGGGGCTGTGTGCTCTACCCTCCACCGCCACTTTCAGAGTGTGCTTGTAGCAGCTAGGAGGCTGCTCAGGTTGCAGCAACAGTACAATTTGTCCAGTTAAAAGTTGTTCTATTACTCAAATAATTTTAGAGACATTATTTAAAGGTAAAAAAACTACATAGTGTTGCTTTAAATTAAATCTGCATAAAAGAATATTGTTAGCAGCTGTAAAATACATAGTTACAACATTAAATATATTTTGGTTGCGCTCCGAAAACACAGTCTACAAGCTGTAATTACGAATCCTATGAGGATTTTAACCCTTTGCACTCACTCACTAACAATCTTGTAACGATATGGTGGCACACCTAATCTTTTACGATATGGTGTGAACGCACATTTTATAGCACACGACATGAGTTAACCAACTATGAACCTAAAACACAGACTAAAATATTAAATATAATTCAAAAGACTAAACATAATAAAAGCAAGTCTTCTGTTTTGTTGCCATGCATCTTTTATTGCGTAAGTAAGGTGAGTCCCATAGTTTCCCATACGCAAACGCCCCATCTGGTGTCATGTATATGTCTTGCTCTTGGAAACAATACAGTATATGCCAAGTAGAAATATATATCCTAAAACCAACTTGAAGTTATTGTTTAAATATTTTTTTATTCTTCCACCGCCATTGACGAGTTAACTCGTCATTTAACAGATAATGCTTCCCTGCCAATGACGAGTATTTCCAGCTTTCCACAATCCTGCTATTATCCACCAGGTGGCGCTCTTCTGCAACTTATAATACCCGGAAGTATTCCCCTAGGGCAAACAGCTGTATGTCTATGTAAGTTTTGAGGATCGCTCTGCATCTGATCTTTATCAAAAATCCTTCACAAAAATGGAATTATCTCAGAGTTTTGCTCAAAATTCTGTTTTTGAAGAAACCTACCCATATTTAAAAGGTGATAAAAAGAGAACTAAGGTAAGAGAATGAAGGTGAGATGAAACTTTTTTTTTTTTGAAAGCAGAGGGTCTGCTCTTTTATTTGATATATTGTATGTTTATATATTTTAACTATAACATTTTCTGCAAAGGCTTTAAACCTTTGTGAAAATCATGAAAAAATGCTAGGGCTGGCAACTTTTAAAAAAAAAACTTTGACGGGGAAAGAGTTACAAACAATTCAATAGCAGGTGATTTAAAAGAGGAAACTTTTCAACCTCACTGTACAACTAAAAATTCTAAAAGAAGACAAAAAACTACCACAGAACTGCAGAAGAGAAAGACAGGTTTTAGTTTAAAGCTTCTCATTAACAGAGAGTATTAAATACTCTTATGTGAAGGTCTGTGGTTTGGATACGCTCTAATCCTCACCCGTTAACAGCTCTAAAGGGAAACCCAAATCGGCTGGGTTTACAGCCCCCTTGGACCCTCCTGGCTCCCTCTGGATACTGTGACTTGCAAAAGATAAGCGATTTAATTCATCTAACACCAATTTACTTGCAAATGTGATTCAGACTGTTAGAATGAGGAGGAAGAGAGCTGACATCTGTCCTGTGCATTCGTTGTCGTCTCATCCGTTCAATTAACATGCAGACTGAATACAGACTGAATGCAGACAGGAGTTTTCATTCTCTTGCGTCCCCAGCGATTGTCCTCTACAGGTTAAGTGCTTCTGTGTGCTATGGTGATGGTCTGAATAGCGTATACTATCTAACCTTCAGGGATAAAATCTGTTGAAGTGGAGATTAAGATCGGAGCGATAGGAGTGAGGTGTCATTTCATGTACTGTACCTCACATTACATTTACCATCTCTGTAAACTTCCTGCAGAGGTCGACTCCCAAATACATAGTATTGTAAATAAAAACAGATATGATATGATTAGAAAAATATTTTCGTTGTGTGCCTTTCATTGGGTTAAGGCTGAATTTGCTAGAGAGTTATGCTACTTTAGCACATTTTCAATACAAGCTCATGGCAATTCATATGTATTTATTCGTATGACCACATTTGTACATTTTTGTACTTTTTACCTCTTTATTGTTGGGATTAGAGGTGGGGTTTCATTATTGTTATTTTTCTAATAATCGTTACTCATGATTCAAATAAGCCAACTTGTAAAATACTGTACATATTCCCATGAGATCATGCTGGCATTTTAGCACACAACAGAAATCAGGAGTAAAGTCCATTTTGCACACATTGTATTGATCATGACAGCTGTAATTTATCAAATGATGGAGAATACGTTCATTCGGGCACACTTTCCACATTTTACAAGGCCATTCAGGTACTTGGATCACAGTGGTGAAGACAGAAACAGCTTGAAAGCTGGGGAATCTGGGCTTGAAACACTGTATGGTATAAGCATGTTTCCCACATCAGCCGATTTGCATAATCTCTTCTAAATGGAGAGCTAAAACAACAAATGCAGCATGTGCTATCAACACCATCAACCCTATCAGAGGGAGAGCTTTGTTCATTCATACACCCCTTTAAGACAGCCAGCGATTTTATCAGCAAAATCAGCAAAAAAAGACGAAGATAAGAAATCGCGTTTGGTTACTAGAATATCCAATGAAAAACACAGAATTATACGTTCCCTATAATATATATTTTTCCCTTAAACGGCAACAGTTTCAGGTTTTATAAATCAAATCAGAATGTTGTTTTATGTTTGTATTTCAAGGTAATCACAGACATTTTGGAGGGAACAAAATAAAAAAAAAATTAAATAAATACTTGTACCAAAAACGTACCCAGACAATTTCACCTGACAATTCAGCTGTATTTAACTGCCAATTTTATACCCTGACCAAAATGCATCACACTAGAAAGCTTTCTTAGCTCATAATGATAAACTGAGCTTTGTGACATGGTGCATTATCCTGCTGGAAGTAGCTATCAGAGGATGGGTATATGGTGGTCATAAAGGGATGGACATGGTCAGAAACAGTGTTCAGGTAGGCCGTGGCATTTAAACAATGCCCAATTGGCAATAAGGGGCCTAAAGTGTGCCAAGAAAACATCCCCCACACCATTACACCACCACCACCAGCCTGCACAGTGGTAACAAGGCATGATGGATACATGTCCTCATTCTGTTTACGCCAAATTCTGACTCTACCATCTGAATGTCTCAACAGAAATCGAGACTCATCAGACCAGACAACATTTTTCCAGTTTTCAACTGTCCAATTTTGGTGAGCTCGTGCAAATTGCAGCCTCATTTTCCTATTTGTAGTGGAGATGAGTGGTACCCGGTGGGGTGCTCTGCTGTTGTAGCCCATGCGCCTCAAGGTTGTGCGTTTTGTGGCTTCACAAATGCTTTGCTGCATACCTCGATTGTAACGAGTGGTTATTTCAGTCAAAGTTGCTCTTCTATCAGCTTGAATCAGTCGGTTCATTCTTCTCTGACCTCTAGCATCAACAAGACATTTTCAACCACAGGACTCCCATGCACATACTGGATGTTTTTCCCTTTTCACACCATTCTTTGTAAACCCTAGAAATGGTTGTGCGTGAAAATCCCAACTGAGCAGATTGTGAAATACTCAGAAAGGCTCGTCTGGCACCAACAACCATGACATGCTCAAAATTGCTTAAATCACCTTTCTTTCCCATTCTGACATTCAGTTTGGAGTTCAGGAGATTGTCTTGACCAGGACCACACCCCTAAATGCATTGAAGCAACTGCCATGTGGTTGGTTGATTAGATAATTGCATTAATGAGAAATTGAACAGGTGTTCCTAATAATCCTTTAGGTGAACGTATAGTATTGTTCATTTTCTGAGTTTTAATTCCTAGGCATTCATCTCATTCATGGTGTGACTAATAGTGCATTTTCTGTGTATTTTCCATATATAAAAGCACCTTTAGCACGCAACATTTGACGAAGCCGACAAATATCACATATTTTCGTCATCGTTTCGTGTGTCTATGTCCAGAAAGCTGTTTTTGACCATGTTAAGTAAATTTCTAAAGCGCATTTTTTTTTCTTATAACGTGTTGTGTTTCTCGTTTCGTGTGTTACAGTACTGATCAATCTACAGGCTATTTAGCGGTCTAACACATCCTGAAGTTTTTCAAAATAAAAGTAATTCGGGTTTAAATATCAGGAGTTCCTGTCGGGACGAAAGTGACACTTAAAAACTTTTGTCCCATTGCTAATACTGTGGCATATTTTTATAGTGTACAAACTGTTAAAAATGTTTTATTCCCAACAACTCAAGTTTGTACTGTCGGGATGCTTTTAAAACATTTGATGAAACTAAAATGTATTATTTTTTTGCAAAGATAAACAACAAAATATGTTTACAGTTGCAGGTGACAGGGTCGAAGGTAACAATGCGCTACTTTTGTTCAAAGTGAATTTGTACTTAAGTAATTTTACATTTGTTCAAAATTACACCTGATATTGATAGACCACACTTGTGATTTACAGACCATGGCAAAAATATATCTCTGCCTAAAACATTATCTTTAAAAATTATGTTTTTCTGAAAAATATTACTTTCACCCCTGCTTTCCCCTATAAGTGGATCTCATCTGGTGTGCATTGTATGTCAGATATTTGCATGAAGTGAGCAGGTTTAACCTGATAAGGAACACTGTGCCGTACACGGTACACCCCCTCTCTTGCACGTTAGGCTGCATTACATCATTGTAACTTTGAAGCATTAAATCTTCAAAATATACGGTCATGCGGCACATCGTTGTAAAGCTTATAGACTTTCGGGATTCCATTAAGCGCACACACAAAGCATAATATGATTTTTAGCAGTCATAAAACTGTAATCTAGTTGTTAGTTACCTGAACCGGGCGGCGCCGATTTAGGATATTTACTTACCTTCAAAATCTTTCCTTTATCCGCTTCGGTGAAATTGTCCAAAACAGATTGTTCATAAATCCCCAAAAGTCCAAGGAAATGGAATATGCAAGCCTTTTAATCCAAAACGATTTGTTCATCTCACAATCTTGACGTTTCTGACCAAATTACGATATAAATAGTGTATACAATTAGTTCACTAAAGGACATTCGTTCGAATCTCACTTTCCATTCACGATTTATAATGAATATATTCGGAGGTCACGTTTATTGTGCAACGTCTGAGGAACAAATACGCCCCTTGTGGAATTTCAGCCGTTCCATAAGGGGCTATTATTACTTCTTTAAAGGAGCAGTATGCAATACATCTATGTTGAACTTGAACCCGCAGTCTAAATTCAAAATATTGAAGACCATTTTATCCTGGTTGTGGTTACATTTGAAAAAATATTAAATGTTTTGACCACGCTTTGTCTCCCATTCATCTCAATGGCAGTTGTTTGTTTGTAGCTAGAAGGGATACAGCAAAGGCTACAATCTTGTAAAATCTTGCCGATTGAGCACTGTTTTTATCCTGATCCTAACTTGCACACGTCCTGAATAAATTCTTGTCAATAGGATTGTATACTGTAGGTCAGAAAGATAAATTTAAAACTTTAAATTAGAACCTGTACGTTACACAATATAGATGTGCAAAGCTACAAAGGCACAAAAAACTCACTAATTCACTAGTTAACCAAAAGCAGATAAAAATAAAATCTGAGATGAAAATTGTGATGCATTAGGAGTCACACTAGCTAGGGGCATTTTTTGTTTGAAAAATTAATTCAAAATAATTGGCTAACAGATGCATTTGCTTGTATAGTTCAGATGGTGACAGGCTCTTCATGTGCCTGAAGTTCAAAGATTTCACCGAAGGCTACTCACGAAACGCTGTATAGAGATGAGTGACAGCGGGACTGTGCTGTAAAGATAACAAAACAGCTCGGGTCATTTGGGGGACTGTCACAAGCAACTAACACACAGAGCTTCAAGCGGCTTGTGGCATTTCCCGGGTAGTCCTGAGTCCTCGGCGCCATCAAAGGATGTTAGGTTAGTGTCTAATGACAGATTCAAAAGATGGATTGTGACAGGTCAAAAATCACAAGCGTTTAGCGGCTTTTTTAACCTTTACGTCTTTGACAGATAGAGCCTTATGACGTAAAATCCTTAATACAGTATTTCTATCCTGTGATAGCAAATATTTAAATAGAGAGATTGGAAACTCTGTCTATACTGCTGGCAACTCAACAAAGTCTTTATTAAAACAATCTGAGAAAACATTACATATATGTTTTAGCTTCTTTCATAAATGATAAAGATAAATGTGGGGCAGAATTTTAATACTTAATGCGGTAATAAATCATTTATATAATCAAGTAATGTATTATTTAGAAAAGTAGAAACAGCAAATTACAGAATATTCTCCAAAAGAGGACAAACCTGTGAGGCAATCCATGGGACACACACATACAAACAGCGTTGTCATTTAAACCCTTACTAATGAGGAGTAATGAGGATTTTTGTAAATTCATTCATTATTCATGTTAATTTACCACAGCAAAGAAAATTCAGGAAGTCAGGTCTGCATTGGCATGTTACAGTAAAGGTCAGAACACACACACACACACACACACACACACAAACACACTCATGCAGGGGACTTGCCAAAATGTATGGTTCCCAAAACAACATTATTACAAATGACTCCCATTAGCTCAATACGTATGCTACACCATAGAGGACCTTATCTATCTGGGTGTCCTCCACTGACGACTCATCCGCTACTGAATAAAGGCCCATTTGCACCAAGGAAGATAACAAAAGCGTGATAACAGTAATGGTAACTATAAAGATTACGTTTAAAAAGCAATATCAATGTTACAAATTAAAAGTCTACAGCACAACTTTTACAATAAAGAAACAGAGTAATTGTATTGATGTGATCACTTTCAGAGCAATTTTTCATCTGATGAATGATCCTGTCAGCTTTATGTATTTTTGTGTCTTGTTTGTGTAATGGGACCGTGGCATTGCTGCCTCCCTGTTGTGATGTCTTGAGGGGGAGCTATAGACCGTTTCAGCAGTAACAACATAAACAAGCGGCTGTCGCGGTCCGCATGAACTTCCGGTAAACTCCGCTAAGAATAAATAACAACAAAGTTCGTTAAACGTAGTTTTTTTATATAACAAGCAAAAAAACAACACATGGGTGATTCTCACGAAACCATTGAAACAACACGGCACTAATGATTTTAGCTTTAAAATGTGTAATATAGTAACATTAAAAAGCATCAGAATTAACACAATACTGTGTTCTACCTTGCACAATGTGTGATTTCAAGATAAGAATTTATAATTGTAAATTTTATCTCATTTTTTGCTGAAATTCTCATTACCGCAATGTGTCCGGCTGTGTTTGAACATGCGTTATGTTGTAATTTAATCAAATTAACACAAAAATATTAAGAAAAAAATAAATGGATGTTTTGCTAGACTACTTTAGATGACAGAAAAAATATTTACTGAATATTCATGTATAATAATAATGAAGAAAAATTAGGAAAATGATGTGTCCATGCCTGATGTTCTCATCCTCTGCAACACTTTTTGAGGACAGTTTAAGCACACATACAGAATTTTAATAAAGTTTGATTTTGAGTGACCAAGCACATGGACCAGTTACTTCAAGATGGCTACCAGGTAAGATCATTTTTTTACAGTTAATTGAAATATTGTCTTGTCAGAATGCTTACACGACATTTTGATTATCATTACCGCAACAGATGCTTATTAAATGTTAATTTAATTAATAGAGCATAATACTTTGATTTTAAATGCATGTGCAGAATCTCCAAATTATGTTCTTTCAGGTTTGTCATGTCATTTTGAAAATATGTCAGTGTTGATGTTTTCTGACTGTTGCGGTAATGAGATTTTTTAAGACTCATTTTTTTAATTATGTTACAAAAAGTGTTAAATGATAAGTAAAAGTTTTTAAATTAAGGTTTCCATTTAATCCAGACTTTGTTTTTCAATGTCTGGTGGGAAAAAAAATTAAATTTAAGCAATTTTTACATTTTCATGCTTGACATTTTTAAAACCAAGTTTTCGTGAGAATCACCCACATAGATTACATGGGAAACCAAAACATTTATTATTTTCGACGAGGCATTTGTTCAAGAGATCAGTTTAGCAACTAGTCAGACCATTAAAAAAAGTATCATGTGCGTCCGATGAAACCGTCTATATTGACCTCGGTTGTGTGTACTATGCGTTCCCCAGTTTTGAGTCTGGCTCCGCCCCCTTGTTATCTAACTAATGATTCAATATTAGTTACTCCTCTTATCTGTTTACCTTAATTCGTTTCCCTATTTAATGTCCTGATGTTTTTAGTCTTGTTCATTGTCTTCCATGTGTTTTGTACTTTTTGTCATGTTGGTCATGTTTATTTTGCCTTGTTTGCTCCCTCAAGGGATTTCTGTTATTTATTCAAACTTATTTGTGCTTAGAGCTGCCTGCGTTTGGGTTCTGTCTTTGACAATCATGACAACAACATTGACAGCCAATTAAATTCCATTCAATTAAACGGCATGCACATTTAGAGGGGACATACCATGAAAATTTGACTTTTTCCATGTTTAAGTGTTATAATTGGGTCCCCAGTGCTTTTATCAACCTAGAAAATGTGAAAAATATCAACCCAGTAACTTAGTTTTGGTAAACCATTCTCTGCAAGCATGTGAAAAAATAGGTCATTTTTGGTGATGTCAGAAGGGGATAATACCACCCCTTAATCTGCACTATCCAACCACGCCACTGCCGTTTAGTGCAGATATCAGCTCATTTGCGTTTTAAAGGACACACCCAAAACGGTGTGTAATATTATGTTTATGCACGGATACGTAATGAAAGCGTTTTTCATAATATACACTGTAAAAAAAATCCGTAGAAATTAAAATGTTATTGCAGCTGGGTTGCCGGTAATTTACCGTATATTTAAATTTGTTATTTACTGGCAAGAGTTTGTTCAAAGTTAAATAAATTTTAAAGTCTTTATCTTTACAGAATAAAACTATACAAAAACAGCCTCATGCAAAGCATTCTGGGAACCAGAAATCATCATCAACCTTTTTCTGTTTTTTGCTTCAGATTTTGTTTCCCAGAATGTTTGCTTGATGCTGTTTTTTTAGTTTTACTCTGTAAAGACAAAGACTTGTAAATGTTTAATCTTCATTTAACGTTGAACATAATGTTGCAAGTAAATAACATAAATTTAAATCTACAGTAAGTTACCGGCAAACCAGCTGCAGTAACACTGTAATTTCTATGGATTTTTTTTACAGTGTAGGCATATACTTTTTAAAAGTATATACGTTTTTAAAAGATGATTTCGAGTCGGTTATTGATGAATAACAGCAGTGAATTATCACAACACGCTTTAGCAGTCACGACACAGGAAAATAAGTGAACAATGTCCCAGTGTGAATTGAGCTACTGTACTTACCAGTGCCTGGCCCTGTGTACACAATATACTGATTCACAACCTCGGGAGCTAGGGGGCGGATTGCGACACACCTAGGTAACAGAAGTAGGTGTGATAGGGCCCTAATCATGTGAAATACTCAATTTTACCACTAAAGAAACATTTTGAAATAGCATTAACAATCAGCTTTCTTCCTGGTTCAAATTTGTCACCATAGCTAAAAGTAAAGACACACACAAGCATGAACAGTGTCCCTTTGAGAACCGGGTGACAGTGGTTTTGAGGATAACAGTGAGTGCTGTCAAAAAGATGGACAGCATCCTCCACCCAATGTAACCTTATCATCTCTCTGGCAGGCAGCTAGCCAAAACTGGCAGAGCCGTGCACTGGGTCAAGACCTCTGCTGCTGGAGCCACATCCAAAGAACAAGGTCAATCACATCAGCCTTGCATGTGTTTAGTGCATGTTAACCAAGCAGTTTGGATGTGAGAAGGTGACGTAACATACAAAAGTGACACGCAGTGCCCATCTGCGATTGGCAGGTTTGTTCAGACAATTCAATTTGATATTTGATACAAAGTTGGTCAAAATTAAGATTTTAAAAACTGTGTTTATTGCTCTTCATAAAGCAAAAGTTAATCCACACCCACAGGAAGTTGGAAATGAAATGACACCAAGAAAATATACTGTCAGAAATGCTGTCACCAGGACACTACTATTTAAAGATGTCCTAATATCTAGCATTTAGGTACAGCAATGCATCTTTGAGGTGCCAATATGTAACTCTGAGGTACCATTATGCATATTTGAGGTACTAATATGCACCCTCTGTGTGTACTCTTTGAAATGGTACCGCCCAAGTAACAGCTTTTCTACCTTTTTCTGAGACTACTGTATTGCAATTCAATGAAAAGTAACACAGTCATAAAACATGAGCTTATTTTGTCCAATAGAAGTCTATGAAAAATTATATCTATTGTACTGTAAAATTATTATGTGCTTTAGTAAATTTAACTAAAAAAAGAAAATTTAAAGTTTTAAAACTAAATTTGGGGGTAAAAATAACACAAAAAAGTGAGTAATTTAAGTAAATCTAAATGAACACATTATTGAGTAAAATCAACTTAAATTGATCATGTAAAATCTTACATTTAAATTTGTAAGAAGGAAGTTAAAATTAAGTAAATGTTCCTCTTTTTTTCAGTGGTTATTGAACTAATAATTGTAATAATTTATGCAGATTTGTAATATAAATAATAGGTTTAATTTACAATAATACTGCATGTTGAAGAAAACACACTTTAAACATTCATAAATTAAATACATTTATCATTTATCATTATCATTTTTCAAATATTGCTAGTGGGTGGAGTCAGGCTCTGACCAGGGGTTTATTATTAAATGCATTATTATAAAACTACACCTTTTACAATGGTATGTAATTTTTTTTAAGAATTTGTATTTTATTGCATATTCGTTATTTTTCATATTCGATTATTATTCTGCATGCAGATTTTCCTTCAAATCAAATACAGTAATTGATCTGAAACGTAAAAGGCATACTGAGTAATGCTCGACCTGTTATTTTTTAAACATCTGACCATAACATAAAGTAAATGCAGGGATTTGATATATTTAGTATTGCAGGAATTAACTGCTATCCATGTATGGTATGGTGGGGAGTGATGGACCTTTAGACTATGACTCAGTAACAGCTACCAGCCGTTTATAGACAGCTGAAGTCATCACAGCAACCCAAGGCCTGTGCTGGGTTCACAGATAACAAGAGACACGGGAAATGTCACAAGACTCATCTCTATATGCCTCACTGTTTACACAGCCAACTGTGTACAAAGGTAACAGGAAGATCTTCCCCGTGTTTATCTTTTATCGATTGCTCTTCGCTCTGGTTAAAATGACAAAGTCCTTCCTGAAGATCTGATATTTATCATTTTACCGACACAGAGTCAACATTTCATCTCACCACATTTATGTCATGTGTGGACAGAAGAAGAACACCTGACAAACTAAATCTTCCACCTATGGTCCTTAACAAAAAAGTTCATAGTGTAACTAAAGTCCAATTTATAGTCGTACGTAAGGTCAACAGCATAGGTTATCCATAGCCTCACCAAATTTTTTACAGCACATCAGTTCTACGCGGACCACAAGCGCTGTGATTGGTCCACTAGAACACCTCCCTTCAGGTAAAAAAAAAAACACTGCGTCATAGGTATTTCCGTTTGTGACGGTGAGACTAAAGATGGGCCAAGTTGAGGATTGATTTAGTCTCTGCCTCAGACGTCACGCCCACAGACTGACGTCTGATGTTTTCGTACACTTTTCTGGAAACCCGAGAATGTCAAAGTCGTATTTGATTGATTGAAATAAACTGGATTTCCAGGAGACGCGAGTGTCGCGATTAGTTTCGGTCCCTGGAAAACAAAGCTCTGACGTTCCATTGAGGATGAGAATCAGTCGTGTTCAGGTGGATAATAATGAGCAGTTATCATGATCAGCTAAACATTGGATTCTCAAAAATATGCAAAGTTCGCCGCATAGACTCTCTAAAAGACGTCTAAGAGTTTTGCTTGAGGCACTTAGTGGAGTCAAAAAGTTTGGTTCTCCTGAATTGCTTGTATGTGTTAAAAAGTGGAGAGATATGCTTCAAACAGATGTTTAATGGGAGCGTCTCATTGGTGTGGCTGTTGATGAAGTGCACAACGTTGTTCTACGGTGAGTTTAGATGCTATTCGGTTGCGGCTGGTTATTTCAATTGCCAGCCGGCTCGTTATTGTGGGGAGTCCGAAATGTGATGCTAGACGAAACAAACTTTGATTGGTTGTTTGACATGTCGGTCAAACAGCTCGTGGACGGGCTTTGTCCAGAAAAAGCAGCAAAAAACAAGCGAGACTAGGAGTGATTTAACTCAGACTGCAACATTAGCCACTGTTTATTTACTTCCATCACTGCTGGTCGTCTCAAAACATGCACAACAAGTTGCTGTTTCTTCTTTGTTTGTGGGTAAAATTGCCAAGCTGCTTCTTCATTGACGATCGCGCTTCTACTGTGGTAACAAGCGTGGATACTGCCTACCAGCGGTCTGCATGTGTGTTTGCACATCAAAGTGGACGACGACGCAAAAGTTTAAATGAAAACTGATGCGTAACCTATGCTGTAGCGGCAACGCCGTAGGACCTACGCACAACTATAATGAGACCTTTAAGCCCCATTTACACTATGGTGTAAGTTTAAGAGAATTTAAAGTCCCCATTAACAGGAAGTTGCAATCGACTCCATATTGTGAAACAAAATATCACAGAAGGAAAATAGAGGGCGTGGCTTATGTTTTCACCTGTGCATTGATTGGATATAGAAAAGTAGGCATTTCATTTAGTAATTAAAGCTGCAAGCTGCGATGGAAGGGCCCTCGCACGCATGTGCACCGCCACCCTATGGCCTTAGTAAAGCAGGGGGATTTAAATTTAAGTGGGTAAATATAGGTGGATATTCAAAGGAACTTTGATGTGCCACACCTCCTGTGTGCAGTAGGTGGCGCTATGATTGTAACTGATTGTTGTTATATTGATGTGTTCAGTCCAGGAACCTTGTAAAACATACGAAATCTGTGACAGGTCGGACATTGTATGCCTGAGTTACAACAGCTTTCTCATGGTGA
Organism: Misgurnus anguillicaudatus; assembly: GCF_027580225.2. NCBI lineage: Eukaryota > Metazoa > Chordata > Actinopteri > Cypriniformes > Cobitidae > Misgurnus > Misgurnus anguillicaudatus. The sequence goes on along the minus strand of NC_073360.2, from coordinate 13,165,445 downwards.
AACATCAATCTTTGCCAGGCCACCACTGACACGCCCTTTAACAAAAAGTCAAGGTCGTCGCTATTTATCATCAAACAAGGTGTTGAGATTAGAATGATAAAATATAAAGTTGATATGGTTAAATCTCTAAGAGCTGTAAGTCACAGCTTAAAACTTTGTATTTCCTGCTGCCTCTAGGTGGCACTATGACTGTTACTGAATTATGCCATTGTTGATGTGATCAGGCCAAGACCCTTATCAAACGTCTGGAGCAGATCGGAAATGTATGCCTGAATTTAAACAGCTTCCTGTTTCATGACTTATCGTCTGTGTAATATAATTATGAAAAGAAATGTTCATTTTCTGGTTGTTGAACTGTTCCTTTATTCTGCAATGTTTTCCCTGTTTATTAGCTAGCTCATCCCCCAACCCATCCATGCTCTGGCCCTGGAGGAAGCATTTGCTTTTCCTTTCTGCTCATGGCAGATGTCACCACTGACTACATTACCAGTCAGATTGAGTTTGCTTTAAAGAGTCTGCTTTGACGGCCAGTGTCACAGCTGTCTTAAACATCTCCACCTGCTCTTAAGACTTTGCCCTTCATTTTCCAGTCATATTTCCAATCATTCCCTCCGTCTGCTGTACAGACCCAGCAGGGAGCTTTCGCTCTTCCTGTGGGAACGCCTTAATGAAAAAGCCTGATATGAGTGTTTTCATTTAAAAGCACTGATTTCTTATGAGACGCCTATAAAATATTTTAATAATTCAGGCCAGCATTGCATCTATATAAAAGCCAGATAGAACTTTTAGCTTTTATAACCAGTTAACTTTCTTAATACTTTAACTAGTAAAAAAGAACTAAACTGGAAGGTAGCTGTTTCTCATAACACAAATTTGGGTTTGAAAAGCCTTAACATGGCAACACTGATTCAACATGTGAAAATACAGGGTTCAGACTGTAGGTGGACAGGCCACATAAAAAGAACATAAAAAATACAAAAAATCTGCACGCTTTTGTGAACAAAGTTTTGACTGATGGTCACAAAGGACTTTTGTAAGTGCCTGATTGTGGGCTTAGTTTTAAGATTGCTAAGAATTTAAAAGAAATCAATCTATAGACATTCACCATGTCCTTGCCTACACAGTAAATATGCTTTTTACAGAAATTATACTTTTAAATGTGAGCAAGTTTGCCAGTTGTTTGCCATCTACCTTTTAAACAAATCTAAGTCATAAAGGTGCAATGTGGGACTATTAGCTGCATCTAGTGGTGAGACTGTGAATGGTAACCAACAGTATTCGTCCACAGTTCACCCCTCCTTTTTAAAGCACACACAGTAGCCACCACAGGACAAACACGTAATCTTCAGAGATAGCGTAGTGACAAAATGTGCTCTATAGAACAGTTTGACCATTCAGGGCTACTGTAAAAATATGACAGCGCAAAATGGCGACTTCCATGTAAGGGGACCAGCACTGTATGCAGATAAAAGCAGCTCATTCTAATGCTACGTACACACCAAACGCGGGGCATTGCGTTACTCGCTCTAGATTACTCGCGGGATTTAACTTCGATGTCATGCAAATTTTTTGCTCGAGTTGAATATTTTCAACTTGTGAAGGCCCGTTTGAGGCGAATAGCGCATGTTTTCGCAGCAAACTCGCCACCTATATGGCATCATTTGCATCACCCCATGCGAGGACGTGTCTGAATGCGCCTTTGCATTGATTTTGTATGTAATCTACTCGCGCAAATCGTTGAACTCGCGTCTGGTGTGAACCCACAGTTAGGTAATAAAACAATAGAGTTTATTTTGTAGGGTCTGTTAAAATGGTTATGATAATATAGTTATGTACATTATTGCATTTATGTTAAAGAGCAACTGTGGTCCGATTCACAATTTTACATTTCCTTTGGTGTGTAAGTGTGTATTAGTACATGTTAACGATGCAAATGTTACCTACCCCAAAGGAAATGATGACGTGAGTTATCAGTTCCAAAATAAATCTCTTTTCTTAGACTACAACAAACACATGGATCGTAGGCAACAGTTTAATTCCTGGGTCTGTTGACATGGACACGACGAATATTATCATAATTCCCCCCGCTTTGACTCACAGCCTGTAAGTTAACTCCTGTCAGCATTGCATTGTGATCTTTCAAACATGGTAAGGAGCGTCACATTTCCGGATGACTTCAGAGGTATTCAAGCCAATCACAATGTACAGATCAGCTGGCCAATCATGGACACAGAGCTTGTATTATACATTTGGTACATACCAAATAAACAAAATAATGTTGTTTTTAGCAATGAAATAGGTGTTCTTTAAAAGATCCTACTAAAAGTTCCACATTGCACCTTTAAATGCACAATATTAAAGGCATACTATTTCATCTTGCCACTAAAGGTCACTTTTCAACAACAACAATTATAACTGTTACATTATAATCAGGGCTTGACATAAACACCCGCCAACCTGCCAAATGCGGGTAGATTTCCGTTGTGGCGGGCGGGTAAGACAGCCAAGCCAATTAGGTTGAATATAATTTTTTTTTTAGTTATGCAAAATGATAAATAATGCGAAAACTACAACTACCATGAGCACTCCGTGCACCCAGCGCAATGTACAGTAGGGGTTATTTACCATAGAGAGCTCAAGCGCTGATGGATTTGCAAATGCACGAAATGCAGTCTGAGCGCATACACGCACACTTCGGGAAAGATAAAACAATTGCATGGAAGTGATAGAAGAGATTTAAAGTGTGTGCAAACTCTCTGGGCAAGAGCGCAGAGAAATTCGTAGCGCATAACTGAATGCACACATCCCAGTTCGGTACGAAGTCAAGAGAAACCCGCGAGCGGGGAGGTTCGCACATCATATTAATGTAGGCTAACGTTACTTTGGGCAACAATAATGCCCTCTTGAGTTGTCATTAAAAAAGCGTTTGAATTCTTAAATCACTTTTAACAGAAACCATGATCATAAAATATAATCTGCATAAACAAGCTGACAGTAAAATCCATGTACATTGGAGTATTTCCGTAGACCGTAAAAAAATATGGACGTAGTGTCCGTGACGTCAGCCATTGGTTTCTGAAGATCGTTTTTGAAGCTTAAAGTCATAAAGTAGGCATTGCCTGCCGTCGCCATCTTGGCCGCGCGTCACCGCGAATCACTCGTGGAAAACCGAAAATGGGTAAAGAGGTGGGACATGGGTGAAGCTGAGGTGGCTGGTTGCTGAAACCACGCCCGCCTAGCGCGAGTCTAGTGACAGCAGTGGCTGTTCAACCGTCACTCAAGTGGCCACACCCTTAATTATGCAGAACTTTAAGGCTTAATATAATTTAAACGGATGAGTTACAAAAAAATTCACCCCCCTCACAATTGTCATGATGAGCAAAATTAGCTATATCAAAACTCTTTTTGTACCAGGCTGTAAACATATCATTTTCTACTGTAAAGTTGGGCATTTTTAACATGGGGGTCTATGGGAATTGACTCCCTTTTGGAGCCAGCCTCAAGCGGACAGTCGGTGAATTGCAGTTTAAGTCACTCCCGTATTGGCTTCATTAGAGAGATCGGAAGGTTGCCCCTCGAGTATTCCTCAGATAAGATATTAATTTTTCAAAACACTTTGTTTAACATCCACATCATCACAAAACAAAAGCAAATTCTCATTGTTTTGGACAAATTGCAAATGCTTGATACAATCATGCAGTTGATTATGTATAATTGTCTGCTGTTTGCAACATTTTCAATTGGTTGTGTTATTTTCATCAAAGTACATTTTACTGGTTTCTGTGGAATAGTCTTACACCTCAAAACATTTAGAAATTAGTTCATCGCAGATGCCATGACATGCAGAATGGTTGACTTATTTTTTGTTATAATAAATTTTTCATTTTTTAGACTTTGAAACTGGATTGATAAATTGCTTAAGGGGAATGAATGTGTGAGGTGTTAGATGACTGTATAAGACATTCTGAGTGATTATTTGCTACATTGCGGGGAAAGACATCTGTTGTGATGTGCATGAGAATCTGCTTGACAAAGTGGGACATCAGGATGTCTATTAGAAGAAAAATATGATTTGAGGTTTGATTTTTTTTTACATTACAGTAAACCTTTCTAGTTTTGTTATTTTGTATTTGTACTGTAAAATATGATTTATTTAATACGACAATGTGTAACCTTCTTAGAGAAAAGTGTAAAGGTGTAAATGTGAATTTTGTCAAATCACTTGCAGTCAATATTTGACATACACGGATGAGTACCTTCACACTGTTGAAATTGAAGAAGTGCAGCCATGTTCATTTACGATCATCATCAAAACTGTAGCCAGAAAGTTGACATCAGAAAATCCTGACACCTATAATTGTTTACTCTTGTTATATTGACAACATGGCTAAACATTTTGACTGATAAGGACTTGCCATTTTGATGGAACTGACATGTTTAGTGACATAAAATCTACTTTTGAGAGATACTTTTATGCTTTTGCAGGAAATACATAATGTTGTGCAGTTGTAAAAATTGATCTGAGAAATGCACTTATTATTGAGAAAAACTGTAATAGACTGCAGTGAATATTAAAGTGTAAGGCAGCAAGGCCTCAATGCTGTCCTGCATTTAATGGTGAGACTTAAGCTGTATGGTCAGTGAATAGAATCAGACAATAACAGTCAAAGCTTTGAGATAAAATAAATAAAGACAGACCTTGGCAGGCTGAGAGAGAGAAAAGAGATATGAATAGAAGGAGAGAGGGTGAGAAATACAGGACAATGAGACGCCTACCGACTGCATGGCTGTCCTTGAAACAAACAGAAGATGGTGATAAAGAGATTTAGAAATTGAGGAGGAAAACAATGGGATGGAATTGAAAAGAAACCACACAGGAGGAAAAAAATCCAGATAACCACCTACAGCGAATGGTTTACTTACCCTTATGTTGTTTCAAACCTGTATTACAAAATAAAATAAGTCCATATGATTTGTACGCTGTATTTTAGGTCTTCTGAAACCACAATAACATGTACGAGTTGTTATTCACTTAAGCTGTGTACATAATTGTTCCCTCCAAATTCAGAATTAAAAATGGCAACAATGTGGTACTTTAATACTGTTTGATACAGTTTTTTGGGTCCATTTGTAGTTTAAAGGTACAGTGTGTAGAGTTTTAGCTGCATCTAGTGGTGAGATTGTGAACTGCAACCAGCGGCTCAGACCACAGCTAACCCCTCCCATCCCATTCGAAACGCATAGTGAAGCTACGGTAGCTGTCACAGGACAAACATGTCATCATCTAAGACAACAAACTGACAAACCGCGTGTAGAGCAGTTTGTACATTTAGGGCTACTGTAGAAACATGGAGGCACGACATGGCGACTTCCGTTGTAAGGGTATCAGCTGTGTATGTAGATACAAACAGCTCATTCTAAGGTAATATAAACAATACAGTTAATTTTGAGAGGATTTCTTATAAACCAATAATAATATAGTTATGTATATTGCATTTCTCTCAAGAAATTCTTCTAAAAGTTACAAAATTTACCTTTAAAAGACGTGATTATGAACTGTCAGGCTGCATTTACACGTCAAGTCTTAATGCACAGATCCGATCTTTTAACCATATCCGATTTTTTGTCCTGACTGTTTACACATACTTTAGAGACGCCTCATATCCAATGTGCCTGTTTACATTAAACTCCTGCCCAGACAGCATGCTAGCTGGGTATCAACTCATCTGGGTATATTGTTAGCTAGGTTAATACTGTATCATCATCACTTATTTAAATCAACATCATCCACATTGTCTTTCTCTGTCATCAGAACAATGTTGTGTCCTGACGTCAGGTCACTGTTGGGTCTTGACATCTGATCAAAGTTGGCCTAACATCAAGACCCAACCTTGGCCTGATGTCAAGACCCAACTTGGGCTTGACGCGTCAAAATCCAATTCTGATTCAACATCAAAATCCAACGTTGACCTGACGTCAAAATTCAACGTTGATCTGATGTCAGAATGCAACGTTGAGCCGACATCAAGATCCAACGTTGAGCCGACGTCAAGATCCAACGTTGATTCGACGTCAAGATCCAACTTTGATCCGACGTCAAAATCCAACGTTGATCTGACGTCAAGATCCAACGTTGATCCGATGTCAAAATCCAACGTTGATCCGACATCAAAATCTGACATAAAGACCCGTTGAGGCAGACGTTAAACTTTAAACTTTGCTTCCACAGATGACTGACAGACAAAATACCACACAACGCCATCAAGTGTGCACTGTTCAATTAGTGTTTAGTAATCTCATTTTAACCACAAAGTACACATTCTCTTCACTCTATACTAAAACTCAAGAAATAAACAATAACTTACGCAATTTAATGCCATGATTATAAGAAAATTAAGACCTGCTTTTCTAATTTTCTTTTTAAGGCCTGCAAAAACCCAATAGATTAAAAGCTAATATTTCATAATGAATATCCACCGATTTTTTTTTCAATGTTGTCAGTTTGCAGAATCCACTTGCATTCAGCCTACATTTGGTCATCACATCTTTCTCTGAAGAACTCTCAAGAACTTCGAGGGGTAGGTTCATCACCCAAAATTTGCTCCAGTTGCTCATTAAATGGGCAAGTCGTTCTGTCCTGAATACTGGGGTTGTTGTAATTGCAGCCTCCGTGTTTGCCAATGAACTATGTAAAGTAAAAAAAAAAAAGAGAAGTAGCATATAAGTTTGACATGACATTACGGTGAGTAAATGATGACAGAATTTTCATTTTTGGATGAACTAGAGTATTTCTTTAGGGAAATATCATTTTTAATCTGCGTCAGTAAAAGCATATGAACAATAAACCAAACATCTCGACTCATATTGGGCTTCAAAGTTTGATGGAGAGTTTCAGGGGAATAGCTTCTTATATCGCCGCAATGCTCTTTATGATTTCTTACACAATCTCACACTCTTTTCAAATATATATCAGTCAATCCATCTGGTAAATTATTGCTATTGATAGTGCTTGGCTCAAACTATTTCAGCACACGAAACTGACAAGAGCCGTTTGGGGACTCGTGCTGTCCAATGAGAGAGAAGAACTCACTCTTCTCCCCTGTAAAGCATCTTGGAAGTCGATTTTTATGAAGACTGTTTAAGTGTGAGCCCACACCAGAAACATATAATTTGCTGTCAAAACACCACGGCTATTACATTTAATTGACAGTTGGGAAGATGGTGAGGCTGTCTTGAAAATGATCATGCCGTGGCTAAGGAAACAAAACGAATATACCATTATATAATCAGATATCTGATAGAGTAAAAGGAAATTTCTCCACAAAACTGAATCATTTGAAATTTTTAAGTATATATTAACTATATCAACTGACTCAGCCCCGCCTTAAGAACATTACTGACCAATCAGACCTGTCTATTGTCTTCTACCAAGTTTTAGTTTTTACTAATGTAAAATGTACATTTAAATGGCAATGATGTACTACAAGCAGAATGTTCTCCTTTGCATTTTTTGGAAAGTTTAGTGTACAGACAACAATGGTGTCAAAGTGATTCCTGTTTTCACAGGAATGCACCAATGTATCGGCCTATATTCGGCAGATAAAAGCATTTTTACCACTATCGGACATTAGTAGATTGTTCAAAAACATGCAATAACCAAGGCAGATCCTGGCAATTAAAACCTTTAGTATTAAACCAATAGATTAGGACACTTTTCTAATAATATACATTAATTCATTACAACTACTTATTTAAAACACTGTAACTCTAACTAATGAATGAAATTGACTCACCATGCGTAAATCACGCAGAAACTGATCACGTCAGAGTCACTTTCCTTGCCTTCATGGCCGCAAACTCAGCACAATAAGATCTTTATAATCCAGTTCTTATGAAATGTCTTTTTCAATGGATAGCAGGGCGAGCCCACACAGTTTCTCCTGTGACATGGAGGTGCGCAGATAGTTTTTAATTAGTTTTAACTTTGAAAAGCTTTGCTCGCCCGATGCCACTGTTACTGGAAAAGTCAGCAGGATCCTGAGTGATGCTAGCTTTTGCCATAGCATCTCTGGAAGTGCTGATAAATTTATATAGCGATCCCCAAAGTGACATATGAAAGGCTTCCTTCTTTTTAAATTTTTTCCTTTCTCAGAACCTGATTCATGTTTGCGAAATCGGTCGCGTTCTCTTGCAGCTGACATGTTGGCTTTCCCTCGCTTTAGCTTTCCCCCTCTCCCGTCTTCAATTTTTTGCAACAATGAAAAAGCCACTTCATTTGTTGGATTTTTAATATTTTATGTGACCTTGACAGAGACATGAAAAAATAAATAAAAACAGCAGAATTGTGAGGCCCCGTAGTGGCGCAAGGCCCTGTCTATGTGACGGCTCTGGATGTCATTGCGGCGCCACATGAAATCAAAATAGTACTTCACGAGGCAGCGATGCAACAAATCAGCTGCCTTTTTCGGATGCAGCATCCTAATTTTCAAAAATTTTAGTATTTGTTGTACACAGACACAATATTTTTGTTTTCAAAACTTGCATTTTCAAACCTGTTTTCAAAAAGCTTATAGGCCCCCAAAACACCACTGTAATATAAATGAACTGCCAAAATGCACAAGTTCTGAAAACGCCCCTAGTTCTTAAAGTCCTGAGGGTTTGGATTGATTTGTTTGGAGAAAATACAGTAAAATGACATTTTGGTACATATATAATAAAAATTTGATGTACAGTATTATAATATAATTACACCTATGTATTTTATTAGTGAAAAGAATGTGTTACGCATGCAGTATTTTTTTCTATACCTTCACGGTGAATACAAATTAAAGTACTGTGGATTAAAGTATGTCTGTATGGGGGGTGTCCCGGACAGGGATTAGCTTAATCCAGGACTAGGCCTTAGTTTAATTAGGAAATATAACTAGTTTTAACAAACATGCCTTACTAAAAACATTACCTGTGTGCATTTTGAGGCAAAACAAAGGGCCCTGATGTATTTTAAGATATATCAGGGCAAGTTGTTGTCAGTTTGGACAGCTCTTAAAAATGTTTTAGTTTAGGACTAGTCTAATCCCTGTATGGGAAACCGCCACATGTTATGTCAAGCTCAAATGAACACTTAACATATGTATTTTCCATTCATTTGTAACATACATCCTGAGTGAGGGACAGTACCATAGGGGGTGGAGCTTAAAGGAATATTCAATTTTCTTTAAAGAAAAATCCAGGTAATTTACTCACCACCATGTCATCCAAAATGTTGATGTCTTTCTTTGTTTAGTCGAGAAGAAATTATGTTTTTTGAGGAAAACATTGCAGGATTTTTCTCATTTTTAATGAACTTTAATAGAGCCCAACATTTAATACTTAACTCAACACGTAACAGTTTTTTTCAACGGAGTTTCAAAGGACTATAAACAATCCCAAACGAGGCATAAGGGTCTTATCTAGCGAAACGATTGTCATTTTTGACAAGAAAAAAAAAAAAAACACTTTTAAACCACAACTTCTCGTCGAGATCCGGTCCAGCGTGACCTAACGTAAATGCGTAGTGACGTAGGGAGGTCACGTGTTACATATATAAAACGCACATTTGTGGACCATTGTAAACAATAAACTGACACAAAGACATTAATTAGTATCAGTTGACATACAACAACGTAGGAATGGTCCTCTTTCAACACACTTGTAAACACTGGGGCGGAGTTTCGCGTTCGTCTTCTGTGACCTCTTGACGTCATGACGTATTGCGTGGGGTCACCTGGCGCATCACGACCGGATCTAGACGAGAAGTTGTGCTTTAAAAGTGGATATTTTTATATTTTTCTTATAAAAAATGACAATCGTTTCGCTAGATAAGACCCTTATGCCTCGTTTGGGATCGTTTATAGTCCTTTGAAACTCCGTTAAAAAAAAACTGTTAAGTGTTGAGTTAAGTATTAAATGTTGGGCTCTATTAAAGCCCATTAAAATGAGAAAAATCCTGCAGTGTTTTCCTCAAAAAACATAATTTCTTCTCGACTGAACAAAGAAATACATCAACATTTTGGATGACATGGTGGTGAGTAAATTATCTGGATTTTTCTTTTAAGAAAATTGAATATTTCTTTAACAAAGGGCCTGTTATACAATCAGTATTTCTGATTGAAAGGAGTGTTTCTCTTTTCACGCAACTATAAGACTTAATACAAACTAAAACCGACCTCACTGCTTCTGTAAAACATATGAAAACAAAGCAATGCTTATACTTTTGACAGTTTGACAGAAGATGTTTTGTGTTTAAGATGCCAATGTTAAGATACCCATGTGAACAGTTATACAGTATGATAAGCAGATGTTTTTTACTATAGTACCCACAGAGACCAAACTATTAGTCCAGACTGTCTCTAAACCAGATTGACTGAATGTAATGTCCTCTCTCTCTGGATTTACTTATGTAGCTACAGTCCAAAAAAGATTCATGTCTCTTCTCCATAAATCTCCTTTTCCTAATCCCACGCTCTGATTCTGTGCACAGATCTGGTCAATGCATTTGAACACTGGTGTTAAAACCACAGATTTTATATGTCCATATAGACTCTTATGTTTACTAATGGTATTATATGGATATGGATTTACTAATGTTCCTAACAGGGTGTTGTTTACATTCAATTATGTGATGTGTTTCACCGCCGGTAATAATTATAATCCAAAATGTGGTGTTGGCCACGGTCCTGCTCACAGTGGGTGTTTACACCAAACAAAACATAACTGAGCTTTTGTGTCCATGGTGGGAAAACATTCGGTCTTTAATGGGATAATCTACACAAAATCTCTTACTTTTAATGTCATGCTTTGGTTTCGAGAGCACAGCTTGCACATGTTGAAATTTATAAGAGGAGATATGATTCGGTTTAATAGGAGAAAACATGAGCAGCAGTTTAAAGTAAACAAAAGTCTCCATAATGTTTTCTGTTTTGGAGAAACAATTAAGATATTACTGAGATTTATTTTTGCATAGGCAGGCCCTGTTGGTCCTGTTGAGGTCATTGCACCTCATGTTTTCTGTCATGGCATTGTGACCTTGTGTTTGAATTTGCATCAAGACAACAGAATACTTGGCCAGTGGGCAGGCATTTGTTTTCCAACTGAAAAATGACCTTAAATCGACACGAGAAAGGACAGCTAGCGTAAAACTCTGCTGCATGCAAACAACTGTGACAGGACTCACCCTGCAATCTGTTAGATAGAAAGTAAATAAGAGTAGAGCCTGACTGATATGTTTTTTTTAGGGGACATATGCCGATACAGATATTAGGGAGTAAAATAGGTTTATTTTGTTATATCGGATGATATTCTTTATGTGTATATTATAGGACAGTACCATATACTACAGTATATTATACTACAGTACTGTATTTTTACACAGTAGGGAGAGCGGGTCACAAACTAACGCTTTTTGAGTTTGGCTCTATCATTCAAAAAATATTTAGATTAATAATTGTTTTAAACAATCAACACACACATCTCTGCTACAAATAAATACTCAGGGTAGATTTATTAAACGTGGCAAATTACCGTAAGAGCGCAATTCCAAAAAAAAAAAAAAACGCAGATTGGATTGATAATATATATGGGTTATTTACTAAAAATGTGCAAATTAAATAACACAGGTGCAACAGCCGATTTCCATAATGACCAACGCAATCTACTAAGAGCAGCGCAAATTAGTTCAGGGTCGCAAATAAGCAGAGCTGATAAGGTGCGGGTGATCTACTAACGCCTGATGCGCTTGAATTCAGCACCATGGACATCTCAGCAAAAAATATGGATGTAATCCCAGCTAGCGAAGCCATAGTACACTTAAAAGAACTGAAGAACAAAAAATTAAGGTTTACAAGACGTTTTGAAATGTCTGGTATTGTGTGACGACTGCTAGTGACTCATCATTTATTTCCTTCAGCAAATAAAAATTAACATGCCTTGGTAAACAATATTTTTGAATGATATGTTCCTTTGCATTTCAAATAAACTGTTACATGTTAAAACAATCCTCTGCCATGTATCACGCGCTCTCTGCTCTCTGTGATGCCTATTTTTTAGCCAAAAATTTCAGCCATTTCAAGCGCAAAATGATTTAAGACATGCTTTTTGGCGTAAAATAATGAGGCACATACCAGTCATAACACGTGCAAACATTAGTAAATCACGCTGCGTGAATAATTTAGATATTCTCCTCTCAAAAAGTTTGCGTCTGAATGGGAAACTCCTAGAAATGCATATGCAATAAGATCAGTCGCAAATATAAATAGGCCATACCTTTTCAGCGCTACCGATTATTATCCACTGACCGTCTTTAGTAAACCCAACATTGTTATTTATAATGTTCTGAAAAATCGAAGTAAGGCCTTACATTTGCACATACAAAAGTATGAGCATGTTTAATAACAACATAAGCAGCATAATATTAGTGTGCATCTGTTAAAACACGTCATTTTTAGCAACTCGCCCATAGACCATCCCCTTGAAGTATTCAGGGCAGAAGCGTGCCAAAGAAATGGACAAAAGAGACGGATTAAAATGGTAATGTGTCTCTTTCATCCACCTATGATCCGATCGACCAAAACTCGTCGTAATATAAAGTGTAAAAATATTGTGAAGACCAGTGGCGGCCGGTGACTTCTCTTCTGAGAGGTGCGAATTCATAATAAGTGTTTGGACTGTCATGTTTGTTGCTCGTCATGTCAAAATATGTGTAGTTTGCCAACCCAGTATCACGAAATTGCGTGAATATTTCACGCATGGACCAGCGTGACAATGTCACGCTTTGCCGCGTTTGAGCGTGAGCATGTCACGCTTTCTGTTTGTGTCACTGTCACGTATTGGTTACTCAACTTTTTTGTCCTAATTTCTTACCATTGTCGCTTCGGTTTAGGGTTAGATTTACATAAAATGACACCCTTACCTAAACAAACTCTAACCCCAACATCAGGTGACAATTGGTTAAAGTTTAGAAAATATAAAAGAATAAGTATTGTATCTTTTTTTTTCAATAAACCAATACTTAAAGTGACATATAACACAAGCACCAAATCTAACCCTAAACCGAAGCGAAAATGGTTTGAAAATAGGACAAAACAGTTGAGTAACCAATACGTGACAGTGACACAAACAGAAAAGCGTGACATTCTCACGCTCAAACGCGGCAAAGCTGGTCCATGCGTGAAATAGTCACGCAATTTCGTGATATAGGGTTGAGTTTGCGTCATGTGAACCATGCGCATCATGCGTCATTTCAAAAGACGTGCCTGCTGCACACTCGTCAAAAGGCTTTTTGTCCAAAACACTATTTACAAGCACTTTATTATGTTAATTAAAAAACTATCATATCTGCGGCAAACGATAAATCAGTCGGGCTCTGGATAAGAGCATTAAAAACATCTTTAAAGCTTACTAAGTAATAAATACATGAATTAAATTTTCTTCCCACGATTACAAAATAATTAATTAAATCCGTAATTAAAGGGATAATTCACTCAAAAATAAAAATTCTGTCATTTAATCACCCTCAAGTTGCAAAATGGAGCATGCAAACATTCTTGCAAAATGCCATAAATGTAATCACATATCAATCAGAGACTCGCAGACATTATAAATGAGAGACGTGAATGTTTTAGCACCATTTATGGCTATGCAAGCAGCATGAACGTGTAAATGGAGACAGGCACACTTTCATTTCTCACCTGCATTTTCTCAGCTGTGCTGATGTCCTCCACACTTACACCTAAACCTCCTGTCAACATAAGGTTAGACAGAAGAACGAATACCACTGAAGCTGAGTCATTGTGAGGGTTTTCCCACATTTCATTGATAGCCACAATGGTGTTGAACACGGTATTGATACAAAGAATAAAATCATTGAATTCTTGGTGGAGAGCAAGAAAATCAATGGGAATTGTATGGGAATGTGACCCAGCATGGACTTGAACCCTGGTCTTCTGTAAGCACCACAGCTCAATACGCTGGACCGCTCCCACTTACCACAAGGTCAATGCTAAGCTATTTTTCCAGATGAGTAGTAACAATAAGTGCTAAAACATATTTACCCATTGTTGGCTCAATTATAAACATTTTCTTGGTTAATTTAAACCAACGCCTGGGTTTGTCTCTTTTTGACTCAATGCTGGGTTGTTATGTAATGTATTATTGCACAGATGGGAAGGTATTGGCACATGACGATTGGACTCATATTAATATCCCACGTTGTAGACTAATTGTACACGTTACCACTTATAGCTTGGGCCACAACAGTTTCTTTATTTCAGTCCTCGTGATGTATTTTTAAAAGGTTTGACAAACACAATGTTGTTCTCAGCTCTGAAGCCAGTTAGTGACTTGAAACTACAGTACAGCAACATTTCACTATTTACAGATGAACTCACACCAGTGCATTTACGCGAATATCATTTCACTAATGATGAGCACATTTCTGGAGGGTCTTGCTCTCAGTCTACCATAAAACGAAACCTGAGCATACAATATATAGAGTGCCGCAGGGATGACCCATTTTTGTAGGCCAACCCAGAAGTAAGCAAGACACTGGTTTCCTCACCAAGTTTATGACACTTACACGTTTTGTCCAACAAGATAATCTTCACAGATTACAAAAGGTTTATGAATTTTGAAGTCTAAATGTGTTTCCTAGAAATGAAAAGCTACAAGCGAACTACTCCACTTTTCTCGACTTCAATGTCATCACCACCAAGCTTCTGACAGCTCTTCCAAACTTTATTAAACACATTTAAAAACATGTTTCCTGATAAGGAATGAATGTTTGTTATGTGCCCATATTGTGTTGTCTTTGAGATCTTCATGCGTGATGACGTTTAAAGCCCTCGACAAGGTCTGTAGTCTCGCGTAGCAACTTGTTAGCAAGTTTTATGTGTAGAACAAAATGTAAACATATGTTGGGCTTATGTTAACCCAAGATCTTATTTAAGGAGTTTACCCAAAACCCATATCATTGGGGATGATGGAACCGGAAGTGCTAAAATGCTTACTCGCTTCTGGGTTTTGCCTATAAAAATACGTTATCCCTGTATCCCAACACTCTATTATATCCACTTTATACCTGCAGTCACAATTCCCAAATTCTAAGCCTGAGTTGTTGTTTTTTGTATTATGTCATACATTTTCTTTGGGTGGGATGCCCCATTACAGGTGGGGGGTTCACACTGAAAAGTTTGAACCACTGATTCAAACAATTTAAAACTGAATTTTGTAACAATAACAAGGTTATTGTCTGACAAATCCATTTTCATAGTGCATCATAATTGCTTTCTGTTTTAGTAGCAACACAAAATATTGTGACCCAATCTGGTTCTAATACACATCTACAAACAAACAGCTGCAATATTAATTAATTTGTTTTTCAAACACAGTAAAACATAACATACAAGTACAGTCACTGGTTTTATTGCATGAATTGACCAATAAGCAACAGAATAAAAGTATTACAAACAACTCACATTGCAAGCCGTGAAACCATATGAAACCAGAAGATTTAAGCATGACACAACCGGTAACAACAACTAATAGCATTTCACATTCCAAGCTGATGTAATGATGCAATCAGTCACGAGACTCAATGCAATTTCACAATCAAATATGATTGCTTCTTCTGAAGGCATTTTTTAAATGTGTGTACTCACCAGATCTGAGATTTACAGCAGATAGTGATCACTTTTGTGTCTTTTCTTTAAATAAAAACAATTGTTTGACTGCGGTACACTTGGAATATTAGTACTTTTTGAAAAAAAAGTGACTTATTTGTATGCTGTGTTTTACATTATTTAATTATTATATATTCATATCCTAGTATAAATCTTTAAAAATGTTGACAAACTATATATTGTTGGAAAGCTCTAAAAATGCAGTTTTCATATTTCAAAATCTTTTTGCAGTAATAATAATGCAGTGACAATAATTTATTAATTTGTGACAAGAGTATGCAGCAGACCGTTGACACCTAGTGGTCGTTGTTGGTAAAACCACTAAAACCATTTTTTTGTGATTTTAACTTGAGATTTTAAATGAGACTTATGGCTTTATGTTTGCATTATTACTTTTGTGAAACATTACATTTTTTCAAATTTTATTTATAAAATTAATATGTTATGTTATTATTTATATTTATTAAAAGTATATGTAAACTGCTTTAACAATTTATTCCTTTAAAATTTTTACCTCCTGACACTTCTGTGAAACCCCCCCAAAGTGTCTTTTTTAAAACAAGACCAAGATTAGCCTTCTAGACCAAAAAATGCCAGAGTTATATTAATTCTGAAGGTGTATGTCACAGGTGTATGTCACCCCCCACTCAAGGGGTTAATAAATAAATGTTATTTGCTCAAAATGCCTGAATAGTGTAATGGGAAATATAAATTTAAATAATCCTGGTGCTTCAAATTAAAAATTATAAACCACAACATGTCATTATTGCCAAATTATACCCCAATATATTAAGTTTTTTTTTTTTATTATTAATAAAGGGGACATTTCACAAGACTTTTTTAAGATGTAAAATAAATATTTGGTGTCCATAAAGTACATATGTAAAGTTCTAGCTTAAAAGATGAATCATTTATTATAGCTTCATAAAATTGGCACTTTGTAGGTGTGAGAAAAATTAAGGGGCTGTATTTCCCCGTCTGACATTACAAGGCCAAATTTAAATGATCTATTTTTTCAAATGCTTTCAGAGAATGGTTAACCAAAACTAAGTTACTGGGTTGATCTTTTACACATTTTCTAGGTTGTTAGAAGCACCGGGACCCAATTATACCACTTAAACATGGAAGAAGTAAGAATTTATGATATGTCCCCTTTAATTGCTTTTGTGGGTCATATTCGGGGAATAAACAAATGACCTAAGCAGTCGTATGGGTTGGAGGATAGGTTGTAAAAGAACCATGGAGATTGAAGTTACTGATGTGTTGCCTGATTTGGGTTTACTTTGCTATATTTTTATGTCTATACAGGGGTTTTCAAACTTTATGGTGGCAGCGACCCACACATATGATAAACCTTTAGCGAGGGACCCCTTTCCTAATATATTTCGTATAAACAACTTTTAAACTGTGTTAGATAAATAGTAATTGTGAAATTATAAAGACAGCAAATTGTCTACAGACCTAAATAATTGGTTACACAGAAGACACAGTACCATTTTTGCTTTGTCATTTTTCTCTTGAAATTTCTGGGGACTCCCTCGAATCTCCTGGGGACCCCAGTTTGAAAATCTCTGCGTAAATACACAGTGTATTGATTGTAAAATAAGCTCAAAATATTAATCGTTTTCTCTCACAAATGTATTGTCTTGCTTCTGGAGATGTTTATTAAACCATTTATAACAAAGAGGCAGGATATTAAATACAGTTTAGTATTTCATTTAAACTCCAATTATATTAAACTAAAGAAAGTCATACATCTGGGACTGCGTGAGTAAGCTACAAAAGAATTTTCATTATCAAGGTGAAATATTCCTTTAATGAAAATGTATTTTTGGACTGCAAAGATATTTAACACCCATTAACACAGTGAAGTGATTAACTTCTATTTCATGTTGCCATGTTATTTGCGACTCTTGCTTTTGAAAGAAGCATAGCCAGCAGCTCACAGCACAGGTGTGAGGCACAGAGAAAGCAACTGCTTGCCAGAGCGTGAACCGAGGGATCATCCATCTGCTCTCTGTCTGAGTCACTGCTTACACCAGCACTGGATGCTGTTTTCCAACTCTCAGGGGTGATTATGGGAAATGAAGTCTTCGACAGCTCCTCGTTCCCAGGGGCTTTTGGCCCCGGAGTTGAGCTTTTAGTTGTTTCTGCACCTCGCCTCATGACTCACGGTCGCTCAAATGATGCTCTAGAGGTGCTAAAACCTTTTTCTCGATGTTGAACGTGTGGTTTGTTATGTCTGAATGATGCTTCAAGCTCCGTTTGGCCGCTAATTGATCACTTATTTGAAAACACATAAATGTGAACCATCAAGAAGACAGCGTAAGCTCCCAAAGGGTTAAACTGACATTTCCAGGAGAATTTAAATGCCATTTGAATGTTTTTTTTTATGTTTTTAGACTTCTATGAGGTATGTTTTTTGTAAAGAAATATGGTCCTCAATCTACAGTATATAAAATGTAACCAGAACACAACACGTGAACTTACCAATGTGCCCTTTTATGTGATTTTTGCAAGGAGTATGGTTAAGTAAACACCCCCAAGATTTTACGTACGAGTACCCGCAACACCAAATGAGATCAATCCTGAAAATTCAGATTTTCTCTTCCATCAGTCACCCCAGAGAGTCTAAAAGAGACATCACACAATCTCAAAGTTGAAGGCTTTCTTAAGCTCCTCTTTCAACACTCAAAACTTTAGCCCATGCGGTGAGCCGGGCATGCAAGATATCGACTTCTCATTTAAATTCCTCTGACTGAAATGAGTGAGGAAATGAAGAAAGATCAATATCATAGATTGCTTATCTTTTTCTCAGGCCATCGGTCCGACAAGACAATGAGTGGCAGGGAGGAGAAAGTGGGTGTGCGCTCAAAGATGTAACTATATACGATCAAACACTCAAACCGACGAGTGTCGATAAATTTGATCTGCAGAGAGCTCTATTTGTCAGTGCTGTGAATACACCGCTGGCTGACTCCATCTTTGATCCACATTCCCACTGAGACTCAGACACTAACTCTGGAGTCGTGACTAAGCCCCTGGGGTGACCATCCGCTGGGGGCCATTGTGCCTACGGGGTATTTAAAGAAACATTGTCTGGCTTACTAGTGACGAATAGATGTGAAAACACACACAGAAGCTCTGTTCCAAAACATATTGAGCTGCCTTGATGCATCCTGGCCTACATAGGCAGATCCCTTCTTAGGCAACACTCGACTGGCAATAGATTTTGCAATGCTAAGGGGTGATTCACATATCATGTCGTTTGCATGCTTAAGTTCGTTATTTCAAATGTAGGTGTGTGGTATGCACGCTCATAGCGGAAGCGACGCAGTCGCGACGTGCATAGCGACGTGCACGCGGTGTGACGCGCTCGTTTTTTTCAGGCGCTTTTGCACCGCATCGAGTTAAAAACATTTCAACTTTTCATTTGACAAAAGTCTAGGCACCCGGCGTTTTCCACACGGTTTTAGGCGCGACATATGAACGACCCCTAACTTAGCAATTACAAAGGTGTTTTGTAAATATAATTTACAACTAATTTACAAATACATGGCTTACTATTGTATGTTTGTGTGCCATTAAAGGAATAGTTTAATGAATAATCAAAATTAGTTCATAATTTACCAGCGTGATCTCTCAAGGATTCGTACATATTTATAAGATCAATAATGCAAAAAAAAAAAAAAAACCTCTAACGAAGCCCCACCCCTAACCCCAGCATCATGGGGGTCAAGGCAAATCGTACACAAATGGTCATACAAATTAATACAAATTAGCCACCTTGTAAAATACGTATGAATTGCCATGAGACACAGCGTTGAATTTACATATCAATTTATGAGCATATTTAAAGTATATTATATTTAATAATAACCTGGGTCTTCCTAGCTTTGTAATGGCATTGTGAGATAACGCAATTCATATTTTAAGCGTATTTTGCAATGGATATGTCACATTTGAATGTAAACACAAAGTCAAAAAATGGTACATATCATAGGATGATCATAGGGTGTCATGTGTCTTATAACTGTGTTTTGTCAAAATGTATATGACGACTAGTCAAGAGACTCCTGAGAACCATGTGATTATTTTTCAACTATTTATTTAAACCATAAAAACATTCCTTACTAGTTACTCTTAGGATTACAACTGTTGTCTGTTTGGTGAAACACACTTATTTTGGTATTTTTTAGAGGGTACTTTTAGTCCATTTGAAAGAGAGAACCCTTGTTGGTTGACCTATAAATAATGCCATGACAGTTCTGTAGCATTTCCCAGACTGTGTCTACACTGCAAGATCACTCTAATCATATCAACATAAAAATGTCTAGTGCAAGTGTGCACGGCATTGAAGTGATGTGTGTTTGTCACAGCTCGCATGCTGAGAACACAATGTTATACTGCACCTTTATAAAGAAAGACAGCGACTGTAAAAATGGTGTAACTAATGCTTTCACAACGCTATCAGACCTTTTCTGCTGCAGGGTGAAGAAGGGATGCTTGAGACAGCCATCTTCATCATCCTGTTAGATCTCAATCCTTCGACATTTCCATTTAGGATGAACTGTGGTGTGAGCCCCTCTCAACATTTCTTGACATTTGCATCGCATCGCAACTTTAAAATATATATTTTTTTCAAAATAACTATGGGGAGTACTAACCCCTACCATACAAGTCACAATGAAATTGAAACTTTATATATTTTTTTATATTCTGTTTTTTTTTTTTTACAAATGACTCGGTGAGCTTAATTTTTTAATAATTCATGTGCCCTCATAATCTTTAATTAAGAAACGTTAATCTCCTCCCCTCCTTGAAAACGATCTTTCTTTACTTCCGGTCACCAGGAATGGCGAGAGGACAGGGCCTGGGAAAAGATTGCTATTGCGATTAGCAAACTGAAACAGAACCCAACTTCCAAAGATCTAATCAGTTTTCAATGAAGGAATTTTACTCATATATACGCCAACAACAGGAAAAATAAGATAATTGCTATTTCCATTTCATTAAGACTTTAACCACCTACGAATATATCGTAAGTTTAAAGAGTAACTAAACCCTAAACCAACTTTTTTTAGTTAATGATCTGTAAGAATGATCCTTTATTAGTGCTGTTCATTGATTTTAGTAAGTTTTTTGACATTAATATATAAAGTGTTTCAATACTGTAATATATGGTGTAAAAACGTCTAAGTGCTGCCCTCTTCAGGTTGAACGGTGGCTACTGCAGTTGAATTTTCCTATTGGATGTTGGGTCCAAAAAATGACTCGTGACGTAAGCAGGTTCAAGCTCACCACGCCCTTGTTACGATCTCACCACACACTTGGTACGAGCTTAGTTCGTCCCCTCTATCTCTGTAGGGATCTGCCCACTTTTCTTGCATTTTTCAAATATTGCCAGTGGGTGGAGTCAGGCTTTGACCAGGGGTTTAGTTACGCTTTAAAGAGCTCCTATGGTCCAAATCAAGATTTTACATTTCATTTGGTATGTAAGTGTGTATTAGTACATGTTAACGATGCAAAAGGTACAAACCCCAAAGTAAACAATGACACGAGTTATTGTCTCCAACATAAATCTCTTTTCTTGGACTACAACAAACACACGGATTGTAGGCAATAGTTTACTTCCTGGGATTGGTGATGTAGACAAGACCGCCATTATCATAATTCCTCACAGCCTGTAAGTTAACTCCTGTTAGCATTGCATTGTGAGCGAATCTTTCAAACATGGTAAGGAGCGTCACATTTCCTGCTGATGTCAGAGGTATTCAGGTCAATCACAACGTACAGATTAACTGGCCAATCAGGGACACAGAGCTTTTCAAATCCATGCGTTTCAGGAAGAGAGTGAAATCTGGAGCTACAAAAATGAACGGTATGTGGAAAATAATGTGTTTTTATAACACAGTCTCACCCCATGTCGTCAATATTTGACGACACTTGACCATTCGTCAATATGTGACGCGGAGGGTATACCTTTCGCGTCATTTTTTGACGAACTGGGGACTTCAATACTATTACGTCCGTTGCATTCTCTTCTCCTATTTTCTTACAATTTTCGCGTCGGTTTAGGGTTAGATTACGCAAAATTAAACAGTGTACGCGAAATTAAACAGTGTACGCGAAATTAAACAGTTGTCACCTGGCGTTGGGGTTAGAAACAGTTGTCAGTTGTCATTAGCAATGAAATAGGTGCACTTTAACTTTTTTGAGTAGTGTGAAAATTAATTGGTGAAATAAATGCTATTAAGTGGTTGTAGAAGGACAATTGTGTAAAAAGGTTTGAGATCCTCAGAATCCTCATATAAACTGTGAACACATCTTCACTCCCAACTTGTCACATTTTGGCGTTTACTCAGCACCCCATCAGCGTCACATTTTAATGCACAATGTACCCCTCTGGTGTTGTCTGGCTGACCAAAAGTCAATATGTGACGAGTTGGGAGTGAAAATGTGTTACAACTGTATGGCTGAAACGATTCATCGACTTAAGCAATGAAGTCAGTGATTCTCAAAGCTTTCTTCCATTATTTGACTTTAACACAAAATTATTTTAAAAGTATAATAAAGCAAATTACCAATCAATGTTTCTTTGTGGCTTAACATGGACAAGTGAAGGAGTGGCTCTCCAAAGATGTATCCAAGTGTCTCTGTGCCCTTGTGGAAAGATTCTTCTGATCCACGTGTGAAGATGACAAACAGTCAGTCGAGTGAATCGGGTATGTTTCTCCAATCCCTCTTCTTGTAAGCAAGGCATTATTATATATCAAGAGCTCTTTGCGGCACATTCTCTCTCACTGCGGTGCTCGTTCCTCCTCAGCTAGTGCCTTTCTGTAGTTTATTACCTCATCTCGACCAATCGCCACATTCAACACCTTATCCTCGTTCTCATCATTACGGGCCGGTGTACGCATCTTGCCTCCTACGCATACTTTATGTCCCGATTTATTTACCCATTATTCTCCTGGAACCTCGCGGCTTATCCAATGCAAAGTGCAGCGAGATAGATAGATCTTGCATGAGGTGTCAGCAAGTTGTACTTCTTGCATAGCCAGGCATTTTTTTACACCTTAATCTCAACCATCTCCGGACGGAGAAAGTCTATTATTTGCCTGTAAAATATACTGTATGTCATGAGGCATTAAAGCATACGTTGAAACTGCTGGCCGAGGCGATCACAACAGAAGCGGGGGGAGTAAATCCTGACACAGAGAGAGAAACAATACAGGAGGTTTTGTACGTTAAGTATACAGTTGGCCAGCGAAAGCGAATGTTTATTGATATTTAAAGCGGATTACGCCCTCCTTCTCAATTTTAGTCTTCTTGTCTTTGCATAATGCGTGAGCAGATGTTTTTTGGGGGCATTCGCTTTGATTTGTCTTTCAAATGGACACGTGATCGGTTTGGTTTGTGGAGGTATTCTCTAGAAAGGAGGAGAAACTGACAGGGATAGAAATGAGAGAATGAGAGAATAAGAGAATCAGGTTGGTGAGTCACAGGCTGTCAGCAAAGGGGCTATGTGCTGCAAATTGGGGTCTTGAGCGCCATTGTAACCAGCTTTCAAAATCTGCAGGCCTGGATTACAACCAAAGCTTCTGAGATGAGCATCGTAAGGAACACACTGTCTTGCCATAAATAAATGAATGGACATGAACCGTACAGTACGCAGTTAGTTCATTGGTGAATTTTCACACTGGTCTTTCATTTCACTCATCCTCAATTCTTTTAGTACGGGTACAAATGTAACGCTCAGCCTCGCTTCTTGATTCCTGATGCAACCATCTGAACAAACTGAAACATTAATGATCAGATAATAAACCTAGTCAACAGACTGAAAGGTAGGTTCTAAACAATATCTGCATCTTAAAAGGGAAACAACTAAAGCTTAGGATTGGACATAGCGATTAGCAATTAGCAACATGACCCAACTTCAAATGATCCACTCAGTTCTTTATGGACAAATTCAAGTCCCACCCTACCTTTATTTCATTTCAGAAGCCGTTGTACATTTTATATACATCACCATGGGGAAATACAATATGATCTCACAGAAAGTCGTCAAGCTAAATTTGATCAATTTATTTCTGTCCATGGCACGAAATTCAGCATTCGTTTGTGCCTTGAGCTTTTTCGTGACACTCGCACAAATTTCTATAGTTTTTTCGAGTCCATGGCACGACTTTCATTTTCGTGTCATTTTATGTCTTGTTTTCTCATTTTTTTCCCCCTATTTTTAAATCATTGTCACGTTGGATTTGGGGTTTGGGTTAGGATGTACTTTTATGTAATGATTTCTACGTGTTTTTCTTCCGCTTTTAAAACGATTCTCGCCTGGTGTTGCGATTAGAGTTGGGGTTTGGGTTAGGATGTCTAAAAATGTAACAGAATGGGAAGCAAATAGGGAAAAAAATGAGAAAACAATACAAAAAATGCCACAATAAAGAAAGACATGCAACGCACACAAAAAAAACCTATTTATAGAAATTTGTGCAAGTGTCATGAAAAAGCATTAATACAACTTTCCTTAAGATCAGTCTGAGAAAGTAAGACAATTGCAACTTCTGTTTCATGCCGACTTTAACTGTAAAGGTTGTGCACACCAAAACTTTTAAACGCGGATGAAAACGCCTGGACAACGCCGAATGTCAGCTGTTTTTTCAGCTGAGTGCCAGCTTTCTTCAGCTGAGCTCTTTGGTAGCTGTGATACTTTAGCTGTGAGCCGGTTGGTTGCTGTGGTAATGCCCCACCCCTCCTCCACTGTGATTGGACAGCCGTTTGAGGACTGACATTGACGAGCGGAGCTTTTTACCCAAAGTTGAATATTTTTCAACTCTCGGCGTTCAGCTCTGAGCGTGGTCGTTTTTCAGCGCGGAAGAAAACCGCTAGCTGCTGACTTGTTTGAAAAACGCAGAACTTCCATTGGAAACAAAGCTTTGATGTTCACACCCCCTAAAGGTTCATTTTTGCCTTTATCTTGAATTTAGGGGGCATCTTGGTGGCATTTTTGCCCAAAGCAATCTGTAATTTCCAGCCTTGAGATGCTAACGGACCATCCAGCATTAAATGACTGCAAAATGTGTGCATTTATATTCAAGTTTTGCATTGTAACACCATTTTGGGAAATGAGGTAGAGCAGTAATTCTCAAACTGTGGTCCGCGGACCACTAGTGGTCCGCCAAACCCCCCCAGTGGTCTGCCAAAAGATGACCTAAATTAGGCAAGTGTTTATACAATCGTCACTTATTTAAGTAGATTTTTAATGCACTACACCAAAGAGGAGTCAAAAGAAAAGATCAAGCATCAACTGAAAGCAGCTAAAATCCACAGATCCATTAGTTTTGTAATGTACTAGTTTTTGTTTCATGTGTAAAATCCCTGTAATTTAAGTGATTCATATACCCACCACCTCAGTTTTAAATTAATGGCTCTTTGGAATGACATTAAGTGGGACCTAGGCTGTTATAATATGTTTAATTGCAGTTTTTTTCACATGTGCAGTTTGTTGTTCATATTAAGCTCATTTTACATTTACTTTTTCAAATGAAATAAAATTCATATAATAATTTCTGAACATAGCATTGCATTTGTGTTTAAAAAATTATTTTTTTACTTAAAACAGTTTCATATTAAACTTAACTTTAGCTTATCCTTCCTATTTTTTTGTTTTTTTGGGGGGGGGCGTGTTAGAGTCGGATTCTGTAAGGTGGTCCTCAGAAAAATATTGGAAGATGAAGTGGTCCTTGTGCTGAAAAAGTTTGAGAAACACTGAGGTAGAGGGAAGCAGGAGCTGTGTAAAATGGAGTTTGTGAAACAACACATCACAGTCACTGCAGCCAGCTATGCATTGCATTGCACACAAATAATTATCGGTTGTGTCGTGTCAGTCACGCCGTTGCTTACAACCAAAAACAACAGAATTATACTGACATTTTTTAATTATTTGAGACAATCTACAGCCCTTCCGCAAACCTTTTACATAGCCCACCTACGATTGCTTTTAACCAATATATAAATTAAATATATAAAATAATAAAATAAAACATTAACAATGTCTTAGACTAAATTCTGATTGGGAGGGGCTAGTCATACATTTCTGAGAATAAATGTTTTAATATTTAATAGATTTAATATACAAAATATTGTTTGATAGGTTTTCTAGCAGATATATTGTCATATATACCATTATTTTGATAATAAATTACTTATCTAATACATATACATAATATACACATACGATTCTGTTCGTACTACCCATCCTTAGTGACAGGTATGAATAAAATATTGAGAAGTGAATTCCCAGGCACCTTGAATCAAGGGCATAGCTGGAAGTACTGCAGCCTAATTTCACGCTCTTCACTCTTACACACACTTTTGAAGGAGTGTGTGTGTGTGTTTGTTGTGTTGTGTATAAGACAGGAAAAGAAGCAAACCACCTGTCAACATTCTGAGCATTTCATTTTCTATAGATATATCCACATCAGGTGGGAGTTGGTGCTGTGCTCCAGTAGGAAACCGCTGTCGGAGTTACTTGAAGACAACAACCAAACCGCAGTGTGAAATTCCTGGCTGCAGATCTTTAATAAAGAGACTCAACCCTCCCGTAGCATCAATTTACCATCCGCTTGTAAACTATAAGCCTTCCTGTAATACCTTTACCAGCTAGCGCTCATCCCACCAGCTGCTTTTGTGTGGATGTTTTTGCACAAAGATCTGTCTTTTGTCTGCTCGTGTGCAAGTGAATGTAAAAATGTTCAACAAAGGTTGTGGTGATGATAGAGAAATTTGATAGAGGAGTAATGCAGTGTGTGCTCCCGAGCACGAATGCGAGTGTGTGTGAGGCACAGAGAGATGAAGAGGACTGTTTCTATAATAGGAATTGTATTGTGCAGTCCAGGAAGCTAATGCCCTAGATCTGCTGCTGTGTGGTCAGAGGAAGAAAGACAAATCACAACACATCAGCGTGCTATTGAGTAGAGACTAAAACCGCCTGTGACACCTGCCAGCTCTCCGCACAGGTGTTAGGCATTGTATAGTGATGTGTTCACCTGTGAATGCACCTGTGAATACACTGTATATTACCAGAAGATATATATATATTACAGTTACCGGGTGGTTACTGTAATGTTAAATCGAATGTTTTTTCAGTGCACCTAATTATTTATTACAGCATTTTGATCATAAACCCACATCATTTTTGATTGTTTAGTAAATCCTCACCAAAAGCCTAAATTATGACAATCACTGAACAGGCTTGAACATTATCCCCAATTATTTTCTCAGTCAACACGCTGTTAACAGCATTGATTACTGATTCCAAGCATCTACGTTCACAATGCAAATGACAATAAGCTAATTTCCTAAATATGCCTCTTGAACAGTATTTAATGACGAATCATGTTGTGTTGCGTAAAATTAATTTACTTCTTTGCCCAGGCACAAAAATGAACAGCCCTCTCGATCCTCCGAGGCCTTATAATGATTCATAATCACCGTGTGTCTCATCCCGGGACCGGAGGAAGTGGGTCAGCTGAGATCAGGGAATCGGCAAACGGGTAATTTAAGATTTAATCTATATCCCGCTCCTGCCCAGGCAGTCACGCGTCGTCGCCCGAGATAATTTTGCAAACGCATTTGGAAATCGGTTGCATCACGAGGACACGGAGAGCTCCCCTAGGATCGTATTTACAGAACGTACATCATATAGACTATTAAAATACCCACAGTATCAGCTAAATGCAGATAGTGTGTGTTCAGCATCGGTACAGATTTTATTTCCAGATCTCTCGATCTGACCTTCAACATTTACTCTGACTCATCATTTTAGCACCCATGGAGGTTTGAGTTGCACTACAATGCACAAGATCAAAGTACAAACGGGAATGTGTTTCGGTTTCATCAGTTTTCTATTACATAACTTATAAAATCCACCATTAAAGCCAATAGAAATATTTGTTCAAGCTCATGGAAAAAAAAGATCAGTAATGCTTGGTTTAAACACTTGTTTCAGTATTGTTAATTGAAACCCCTTAATTTGTGGGACCCTAATCTCTTCGTTTACATTCATCTTCATTTATTCTGACCCGTGAAGCAAATCTGCAAACATAATTAATGGTGTATGATGAAATCAAACATTACTATTCGTATTCCTCATGCTATTAAACTTCGTCACCTAACTCGCCTTGTACCATTTATTTAGGCGAGGCATGCTATTATCTATAAGACTTTTCATATCGGCAGAAAAAATTACATTAAAGCATGGATCCAAGCAATATCTAGACTATCACAACCTGTTGGTCTTAGCTGGTTTTTGCTGGTCTCCACACCTTGCCAAGCTGGGTTTAACATGGGCTGTGTACGAAGTAGCTCCTTATACCCTTAAATAGTGCACTATTTGAGAGAACAGTCATTTGAAGTGGTGTCTGAAATTGTCGTGGACATTATCCAGTACATTTATTTAACCTCATAATGCACAACAATAATGAGTGTACCATTGATGTACACTAAACGACTAGCCGATACCATCTTTACTGTGAGGCACGTGCCAAATGAACTCCCTCAAGATGACACCCGCAGAGTTTCCAGTACTTATAGTGTCCGAATTCACCAACTTATTTTCATTCACTCATTCAAGTGGACTATATTAGCAAACTAATGTGCACTGTAAAAAATACTTGGTAACACTTTATTTTGATAGTCCACTTTAGACATTTTACTAACTATAAGTAACTTTGCAACTACTTATCAACTACCAATCTTTAGAGAATTAGTAAACTGTCTGTTAAATATTTACTAACACTTTATTGCGATGATATCTTAACAGACTTTCAACTGTCTATAAGTATCTTTGCAGGTGCATGTCAACTTATTCCACTAACCCAAACCTCTTCCCTAACCCTTACCGTCTACTAATACTCTAATGACAGTTAGTTGACGTATAGTTGCAAATTGTTGAAAGTTAGTTGACATGTAGTTGCAAAGTTATTTATAGTTAGTAGAATGTCTAAAGTGGACTATCAAAATAAAGTGTAACCCAATACTTTGCTGCCTTAAAAAATTTTGTTGAATCAACTCGGATTTACAAGTCATTTCAACTTACTATTATTTATCTTGACTAGAGATGAGTTGTTATAACTACAGGATAGTTGTTATGACTTATAAAATTAAGTTGACTTTTCTCAACTATATTTTATAAGTTATGACAACTCATCTCTGTTGACATGACTTGTAAATCTTAGTTGATTTAACAAAATTTTTTAAGGCAGCAAAGTTTTTTTACAGTGTAGGGAATAGGGAATGAAGGTATAGGGGGCTATTTTGGATACAGCCATGGTTTAGCTAAACTTCAAACCGGGCCACCTTATTTATTTAAAACCGGCAAAACAGACCAACCCTACCAGACTGGACAACTGCTTTAGCTAAGACATTCAAACCATCCTATGGCACTTTTCCACAGCATACAGCTTTGTACGGCTCAGTACAGCTTACTTTTGGGGGTTTTGCACTGTGTATAGTACCTAGTATCTGGTTACTTTTTTATACCACCTCGGTTGAGGTTCCAAGTGAGCCGTACCGATACTAAGTTGTACATCACTGATTGGTCAGAGAAAATAGTCACTACCAGCATAACTAGGAACATGTAATATTAGCTTACTATCGTGTGCCGTCGAGCAAACCAAGGGATGCTGACGTCTGTGGTTTGTTGTGCGATTTCCCAAACTCCGGTTATGGGAGTGAAAATCATCCACAGGCCAATAACTCCATTCTATAGATATGCTACACCACTCATGTGTTGTGCTTTTGTTTGTGTCACATTTAGGAAGATGTCACGGCAGTAGAGGCAGCAAAACTATAATGATAAATCTAATTCCACCTATGCAGTGGAAAAGCAAACGAAGACAAAGTAAAGCAAGCCATGCCTACGGGCGAAAATTTCATCTAAATGTTGGGGGGACAATAAACATAGAATTTTTCAAAAACAATTTTTGAAGGGGACACCAATAATACAGGCAAATTTGTACTTGCAAGGAAATGTGTTCAGAGAGAAAACGTTTCTCTTTCTCTATGAACGGACACAAATTAAATTTTAATACACATAGGGGCGGTTTCCCGGACAGGGATTAGACTAGTCCTAGACTAAAACATTTTTAAGAGCTGTCCAAACTGAAAACTACTTGAACTGACATATCTTAAAATCAGTGCTGGGCAAGCTACTTGGAAAATGTAGTGAGCTAAGCTACCAGTTACTTCACATTAAATGAAGCTTCACTACACTGAAGCTACCCCCCTGGGAAATGTAGCAAGCTAAGCTACATCAATAGTAGCTTGCTACATCCAAGCTACTTTTAACCAGTTTTAGGGCGCACTCACACTATCCAAACCAAACCGCGCTCGGGCGCGTTTGACCCCCAAAGCCTGGTTTGTTTGACAAGTGTGATCGCTCTGTTCCGCGCCCGGGCGCGGATTGGTTAATCGCGCCACGGCCGGGTTGCAGAGGTGGGCCAGAGCGCGGTTCACTTGGGCTCAGGCGCGGAAGGCTGTGGTGTGAGCGCATTCGCGCCTGAGCGCGATTCAAAAGGTGAAGACGTCAGCTGCGCGACCACTCACCTTCATCTGGCGCCGTAAAAACCTTTTGATGCGCGCAGCGGGGTTACGTGAATGTCCGAGCTGCGCACGTGACAGATCAACTAAGCAATATGATGACATGTGAGAGGGCTGTCTGTAATCGCGCACCAAACGACTCCGAATAAAAAACACAGACTTATCATTACGGTGGGTTCCAGTGTTAAGAGAGAGCTTTACTTCCTGCTTTTTCCAAAACAATCGCATTTTAATGACGAAAGCGCGCCCGGACTCGGATCGATAAAAAGTACAGTGTGAGTGCGTGCACCTGGGGGAGTAGGGAGGGGTGACAATCGCGCTGGGGCATGGTTTGGTTTGGTTTGGATAATGTGAGTGCGCCCTTATTATGTAATTATTTATTCAGTTTCCATTTAGCATTTTGGTAATTATAGGCTATACAAGCATAATGTAGGCCTAGGTACTTCACATTATGGGGCGGTTTGCTGGACAGGTCTTATCCTACTCCCAGAATAAAATGCATGTTTGAGCTGCCTGAATTTAAGAAACCCCTGGCCCTGACATATCTTAACACAGGGGTCTCCAACGTGGTGCCCGCGGGCAGTAGGTAGCCTGCACAGAGTCTGTGAGGTGCCCGCCAAAGCACATTCTATTAATAGTTTCAATTGTAATATTTATTACATGTTTTATATTAGCTTGGCTTGATGACATAACCCAATCAGAGGTAGAGCACGAGTCTTCACAGAATGCAAGTGGTAATGTTTTGTATGTATGAATGAAGGAAGGCTGCACAACTTGATCATACGGGACAAACGACGTCCTGTGTCGATTCAAAATGACACGCTTATTTTCAAATTCAGGACGACTTCAGAAATTTTTGGAAAATTGTAGCTTTTGTGGAAGCTACCGCACTACTTGGTCAAAGAAAAGAGCTTAGCTACTGAAAAGCTATTTGATTCAGAAAGCAGCTAAGCTACCGCCAAGCTACTGAAAAATGTAGTTAAACTACTAGCTTAGCTACTTGTAGTGAAGCTGCCCGGCACTGCTTAAAATACATCAGGGCCCTTTGTTTTGCCTCAAAATGCACACAGGTAATGTTTTAGGCATGTTTGTTAAAACTAGTTATATTTCCTAATTAAACTAAGGGCTAGTCCTGGATTAAGCTAATCCCTGTCCGGGAAACCGCCCCATGAATGCATAAAAATGTTTTCTTGTTCGTTTATCTGCTTCTGTTCTCACAAAATGATATGTTCATGTTTATATGTCCAAATAGTCCAGTTTTAAAACATATGAGGATAAACTGGTGATGGGAAACGTTGTTTTGTATGTACATTTCTTTTTGTACAGTGATTTATTTTATTAAAAGACCATTTATTTACATCCCGCCATAAATGTAAGCCATTGCGGGATCAGGCAGCTCCGGCTTCCCGCATGCACGATTATGCCCTCTGCATGCAGAAAGATGAACATCATCTCCTGCCCTGACTGCAGCTGGGAGAGACTCTGCTCTGCTGCGCAAGGACTAGGCTGCCTGTGAGTGCTTTGGGATGGGGGTGGAGCCCACAGAAGCAGCGGTAGCTGCTCGTTGAGAAGAGTGAATGATAAGTGCTTCAAGCCAAAGTCTCCAAAAATGCCAGAAAAGTAGTTAGATTTGTCGCTAGTCGCTTTTTTGAAAATAAGTCGCCAAAGGGGTCTGAAAAGTCGCTAAATCTAGCGACAAAGTCGCCAAGTTGACAACACTGGTTCCTTACCATCGGACTGTGTGTCGGTGGTGAGGTAAAAGGGGCACTGGAAGTGGACCAAACCACTGTGAGGCAAATGTTTTTTGTTGTTGCTCCATTCGCATTTGTATTATTTTAAGTATTATAAATCATTTAATTATTTTCAATACACATATTTCAATTATGTTTTAGGGGGGGACAACCCTCAGATGGGGGTCTGATTATTTGGAAAACAGAGCTGTTTTCAGCATATGAAAGGACAAATATTACAAAAATGCATAAAAATCTACATTTAGAAATAATTAATAAAATTATATTTACATTTTTTTAATGATTACGCTTACACGCCATCAAGGTGGATAAAATATTTAATATTTCTCATTCTTTGGTGCAATTGGCGGTAAATTTGACATTTTCAGGTCCATTCTAAAATGCAAAGTCATTTGTTATTGCATAAAGTCAACATAAATACACTATGTGCATTGAAATAAACCTGATGCATGCTTTTAAAACAAGTTTTTGTCTTAACATTTCAATTTCTCAGTTTGCAATGGACTTTAACAGTGTTGCATGTATTTTAAACTCATGAATTTTAAACTCTCTTTGCTGTTTATGTTTGTTACTCTTACGACAACATAATTTTTCCCTCTTCGTGAGCATGCATGTTCTCACCTCCAGTCAAATGTTGCATGCGGGTAGCCAGTTCCGCCGGACACGTCCCGAACATGTTATCGGGTTCGTTCTCCGGAAGTCGCGTTGCTCTACCGCATACGTCATCGAGGTTCTCACATTTCAGTTAAAATACATTAGAAAATTAAGATTTATTTATTTTAAGACATACAATCAATATAGTTTCATTCTTACCTTGAAATGTAACGGTTGCTTTTCTGAAATTAAACCCGAAATATTAAACCTTGATGACGTATGCGGTCGACCGACGCGACTTCCAGAGAACGAACCCGAAAACATGTTCGGGACGTGTCCGGCGGAACTGGCACAAATGTCCACCCTACATGCGGGTGATTGGGCGCTGTGGAGGAACCCAAGGGTTTTAGGACACACTCTCTTTATATACTTCTTCTTTATCTCTCTAGACTGTGAAAGCAAATTGCCTCTCTTTAAAGCTCCTTCTATTCACAGTTTCCAGAGTGTAGGCAGAAAAAATGGGAGGAGAAATAAGCTGCTCTGGATAGCCTTCAGTTACTGAGAACATACTAAGAAAGGACAAGAAATAAATGAATATAGCTGTCATGATCACAGACAAATAGAAAACTCTATTCTTTCCTTCC
This sequence comes from Misgurnus anguillicaudatus, assembly GCF_027580225.2. Lineage (NCBI taxonomy): Eukaryota > Metazoa > Chordata > Actinopteri > Cypriniformes > Cobitidae > Misgurnus > Misgurnus anguillicaudatus. The sequence goes on along the minus strand of NC_073360.2, from coordinate 13,132,139 downwards.
ACTGATATTTTCTTTTAACAGCCAGGACGATCAGGGATCAGACACAAAAAGAAACTCTCTGATGGGTCAAAGCATTTCAAGGAGTGTCAACGCTGCTTCCATACAAATGACCGACTGCACAGGGCGAGGATAAAAATATGTATGCTTCGGTTATCAGATACTAAATCTAAAGTGGAGATCATGAAATCCAGGTTGCCTTCTGACCTATAACAAAAGTGACTGGAAGCTGTTTAACTCTTTCCCACCAGCGTTTTTTTAAGTTGTTAGCGCCATGCATTTTTCATTACTTTCACAAAAGTTTAACGCCTTCCAGAAAATGTTCTTCTTTAAATATATAAACATACAATATATCAATGAAAGAAAAGACCTTCAGCTTCAAAAAAAAAAAAAATCATCCTACCTTTATTTTTTCCTCTTTATCACCTCTCAAATATGGGTAGGTTTCTTCAGAAATACAATATTTTGAGCAAAAAGCTGAGATAATAGCATTGTTGTGAAGGACTTCTGATAAAGATCAGAGATAAGATCAGAGCGATCCTGAAAACATACACGGAGTTTGAGCTGTTTGCTCTAGGGCGATACTTCCAAGTTTGAGCACCAGTTGGGTGCACCTGGTTGATAATAGCGTTATTACGAATTGCCGGAAACTCGTCATTGGCAGGGAAACATTTTCTCTTAATTGGAATGGCGTTAAATAAGTTATATTTGAATTTTAAAGCAATACTATTGATTTTTTTTAGGAACAGGATGAATAAAAGTCCAGAATAGTGTTTGATGCCTGACAGCCCAATAAATTTTCAAAATGGCCGGCACACTTTAATTATGAAAATTTTATTAATAGGATCTCGTTTTCAAGAGGGGCCTAACATTCAAAGTTACATCGTAACAGAATAACAAAACATAACAAAATAACAATTAACATTACAAACAACAAACAAACACGTGACAAAACAAACAAAAGAGAAAAGAAATTACCCCACCAGATTACAAAAATAATCACTAATAGATAAACAAAATACAATTATAAATAAACATCAAATCAAATACCAGTGCCAATATGAACTCCACAAACATAAAAATGAAAAACAATAACAAAAATACTAAAATAATAATAATAATAATAATAATAATAATAATTAATGATAAAGGCGAAACCAACAACTGCTCAGTTACACACTTATTCACTATTGAAAAATGCCTTTAATTGGAAGCTGTGCTTGCATTGTTATGTATAGAAAATCATATTTAATTGTTTTCATGTGACAACATTGACTAGAAGTTAAAAACTAGCAGTTATCTGGGGGTCTCATTAGTTTCTAATGCTGGGCGTAAAGTGGGCGAGAGCTGCTGCTTTAAAGAAGCAAATGAAGTAGGAATCAGTAGCAGCTGGTCTTCCTGATTGGATAATCTGTGCATCTTTGGTCCTTGCGGCCCGCAATATGGTGGCAATTTCATCACTAAGTATGTAATTACCGTGCCAAGGCACTCGAGGTAAATAAGTGAAGGCGAAAGGTTATTATTCAGATCTAATGATGTAAGTGGACATAAACATCAATTATAAATCTCCCCCACAGGTGAAAAGCCTTTGAAAACTACTGCATTTATATCTGTTATTATACTGCAACTTGTATAATGCCGCTTTCAGGGTCGTGTCAGGAAATCAGGGCGGTTGACTTTTGTGCCACTATAGTTCAGAAGTGGAAATGAGTTTCATGTTTTTTGGCCCTCTGAGCTCTTCTGACACCAATAGTCACCATGAAACTGCCACTTCCTCCTCAAATCATTTGGCTCAAGCGGTATTGCATCTCTCACTCAATCTCTGTCAGACAATCAACCATAAACACTTCACCCCGGCTGTCGGTAAAACATTGTGAGATGATTTGCTGAAGCACCAAATGTGCAGGACTGAAAGAGTAGTTCACCACAGAAAATGTTCTGTTTTATCTTACTCGCCCCTTTGTAGTTCAGAAATTTGTATCCTGTGGAAACCAAAAGGGAAAATTTGCCCTCTTAAAATGAATGTGTTAAAATAACACATCTTGTGTCTAGCTAAGGACAACACATCTAATGTGTTATCCTTATCTTAAAACATCTCTGTGTTATTTTTGGAACAACACACTTTGTGTTGTTTTAACACATCTTGTGTTGTCCCTTTTATTTATTTGAACTCAAAATTAACATGAAATGACACATAATGTGTTAAAATAACACAAAATGTGTTAAATAGGATAACACAAAACAATGTGTTATAAACACATCCTTTTTAAGAGTGTGAGACAATGTCAACTGAGCTTTTGACATAGAATGAGTAGATGCTCATAGTGATGTTGGTCTTAAATATTTTTAAATGTGTTTATTGTGTCTTTTAAAAATGTAAAAAATGGCCCCATTTATCAAGCCCATTCTCATAAAATGCTATAAATAGCAAGCAGTTGAAAAGTGATGCAATACATACGGCAGGTTACAATTTAGCTTGCATATGATACGCCAGTCCTTCCCGTTCACTTATACGGCACATCTTTTCATGTAGTTGTATTTATTGGTTTCTCATTGTTTTCTGTTTTTTTATCATTGTCGCTTGGTTTTGGGGTTAGAGCAAGTTTTTGTTACATAAAATGACATCCTAACCCAAACCCCAATTCTAACCCCAACTCCAAGCAGTCATGGTTTAAAAATAGACAAAACATGAAGAAATCTATATATTAAATGACATCCTGAAGCAAATCTCAAATCTAACCCCAAACCCAAGCAGGAATGGTTTAAAAAACTGAAAAAATGACAAACCAATAAATAAAACAACATGAAAAGATGCGCTGTAAAAAAGTAACTGGAAGGACCGGCGTATTATATGCATGCGTAATTGGAATTTGGCGCATGTATTGCACAACTTTTCAACTGCGTGCTATTTATACGCATTTCATGAGAATGGGTTGGTTCAGGGCCGGGTTCAGGGCCAACCTTAAAATAACGAAGTCTCTTTAAACAAAAAACGTCTTCTTTAGGCAAGCGCTAGCATTTACAGCTCCCGCCCACTATCGTCTGATTAGCTTGTTCAAGGCTTGAAGGTTTTTTCAGCAGTATTTAAGTCACAGGAAAAGTACTACTGTTCTCTATGACGGTAACTAAAAAAAACACATCTTTAAAATATATATCAGAAACAATGCAATTTAGTATTACATAAACGTAATAACCCAACACATATTAAATTAAAACTTTTTTTATAATAAAACATGCCCAAAATAGCCCCTTATCCTTTCTTAGACTCACCTCATTATTTATTCATTCAAATACAACAGCCAATGGCAAGTCTCCAGCAGCATTTAATGTGTTTGTTTTAGACGTAGTTCTGTTTATTAAAATTAGAATATGCAGTTTGGTTGTGGCATACTATATAGTAGATATAAATGATATAAGATACAGTAAATATACAGTATTGTAACAGCTGAGCATCGTGTGGAGTTTTAAAATCAAATTTTAGCGTTTTTGTCATCGTCATTCATCAGCTCATTCAGCTCGCGTTTGAGAACTTCACATGCAAAAATCTACAGACTTTTAAGTTCAAGAGGAGCTTTCACTCCGCAAGGTCATCGTAAGGTAAACCTTGTATTTTATAATGTTGCGTTGTATTATAATATCTAATTTATCTTTGGTCTCGTCGCAAATCACACTTACAGTATTTTGTCTGGTGCTGTTATAGGCAAACAGGATAAGCTTTGACGAATTTGTCATGCATGTCAAGTTGCTTACATGATGTTTCAAAATATATTATTTAAAGCGTTGTGCTTTGTTGTGATATTTGAGGTTGCTGCAGCAGCATGTATGATAGGGTCAGGAATTAATGACAATACAGCTTATCACATATCACATTGAAAATACATTATTTTAAATGAAGAAAAGTGTTTATTTAGAATAAAGGCATATGTTGGGTAGGGTAGGTATAAGAATGGCTTTAATTTATCTATAAGTGAAATAATAGATTAAATGCAGTGTAAACATTAATAAAATATAGCTATATGTACAGCTTTGTATTCATAAAACATGCTTGGCTGATTTCATTAAAGGCGGAGTCCACGATGTTTGAAAAACGCGTTGGAAAAGGAGACGGGCCGACTACCAAAACACACTTATAGCCAATCAAATCAAATCAAATGCCCGGTTGCGTATGTGTGGGGCGGGTCTATCAACAGAAGGTCCAGATTCTATTGGGGTAGGGGCGTGTTTGTTTAGGTGATTTCAAATATCAACATTGGCTTTCAAACATCATGGACTCCGCCTTTAACTGTGACTAAATGTGTCAAACTAGTGTAATCATTATAACATTATAAATCATTAATCTAATTGCATCTACTTTTAAAATTTGAACGTGCAAAATGACATATAAATGGCCTTTTATTATAAGACATATGCAAAATAATATTGGATTGAAACATCCATAATTTTAGTGTATGAATCATTATAGTCGAGAAATGGATGCCCACCCAAAAATCCTGACTGCCCCCCCAGTCCAGCAAGCCTAGTACCGGGCCTGGGTTGGTTTATCCTTTTTCAAGCTTTGGTTGTGTTTACGGTGCGCAATATAACAAGTGTTCATGTTTCGTGTGTAAAAAAGCTGTATTTTTTACACATTTACTTATCAGCCTAGCAGATTACCTCTTGTAGAAAAGAAAACAAGATTCGCAAATCCATGATCGCGTTTTAGTAATTTGTCCCCTCAGTTTATAAACCGTATTCGCAGATTATTTTACTGTTCTCTCAGTTTTGCAATCCGTACCCACAAATTCATAAACTGTGCGCACGCTTTTGCAATCCGTCCCCACGGTTTTGTAAACTGTACTACTACTTACAGATTTGTAGCCCCTTCCTCGTTTTAGAAATCACTTTGTTGCTTTTATTCAGGCTTTCCAAGCATATATTTCTGTTGGATATTTTCACGAATGAATTAAGTTTTTAATATGTGAAAGCTTGATGGGTGCACTTTCCTAACTGGAAACATGGTTTACGTTGTACGTAATATTTACATAATATTTTAATCGAGTGCTACTTTCATTCGTGCATTTAAAGCAACACTATGTATTTTTTTACCTTTAAATAATGTCTCTAAAATTATTTTAGTGATAGAACAACTTTTAACTGGACAAATTGTACTGTTGCTGCAACCTGAGCAGCAACCTGATCTCATGAATTTCCGTGTCATAGTGTGAGCAGCCTCCTAGCTGCTACAAGCACACTCTGAAAGTGGCGGTGGAGGGTAGGAAACACAGCCCCGCCCCTCCCCCTGCCTGCAGAAGAGTGTCTGATACCAGGCACTGTTGCGCTTTTCAAACACATTGGGGAGCTGTAAGTAATTTTTACATGGAAACTACATAGTGTTGCTTTAAATGTAGCATGCAATTTTAAATAGTTATGCAATTTTATATAATTATTTAAAGACTTATTTGGTTAATACGTTATTACTAAATAATTATGTAAAACTGCATTCAGCCAAATACCAAAATAAAATAATCTGTGCATTATTCGTATTGCATTGGTTTTTAACTACTCCTGACAGAATTTCATTTTAAAGGGCTACAAAAGTACAGTTTGCAAAACCGTGGGGACGGTTTATGATTTTGAGCGTACAGATTGAGAGGCTGATGGTACGGTTTTATAGTTCACCCAAAAATTTAAATCCAGTGATCATTTACTCCCATGGTGTTACAAACCTGTATAAATGTCTTTGCTTTGATGAACACAAAGTAAGATATTTTGAGAAATGTAAACCCTATTCACTTCCATAGTAGGAAAAAACAATACTATGGAAGTGAAGGGGCTCAAAAATGGTTTGATTATGAACATTCCTATATTACCAACAAAAGAATATTGCAATATTATGATATGCGCATTACCATGTGCCATGTATAAATAATAACTCAATTCCTGTCAGTTCTTGCATGTGGAGCTTTGTCTCCATACTATTTGTGAAATACAATTGCATATAAAACAAGAAGACTCAAATTTAAATAAAGGTATCTTGTCTAGTTTCTTGCACGCAAAGGAAAAACAAATACATTGATATTAAAGCCATAATGTCACAGGTCGGGGCGGACCACAGATGTCGTGAGTCACACCCCTTCTAGTTTCCACCTCGAGGAGGTCCCAAGAACACCGCAATGACCAGACGCATGAAAGAAGGTAAGTATGATTAAAACAAACTTTATTTAAATTAATTAAAAGATGATCGGGGAAGGGGAAGGGAAATCAAAAATCAACTCTCTCGGTCGGAGAGGATGGGGCCTGGTGAGCCTGGACGTCTTTCCGTAAGTGACCACAAGGGGGGGGACTCCTTCATCCTCACGCAGGACTCTCACTGAGATATCCAACTGATCCTGGGTCCTTTTCTTGCAGGCTTGATTATTCGTGGCGCCCTTCGCTTCTCCTGAAGGTAAAAGAAGAAACACGATGAATAACAGGCAAAACGGAGAGGAATACCTTTTCCGTGTATTTGTCTTTCCCTCAGGATTCGGCTCGCAAAGCGCCTGAACGGTTTTTCCACTCCACTGGACTTCCAAGTAGATCCCGTACAGCAAAGACTGATTCCTGGGGGCACAGGTAAGCAAGCAGAGGTAAGTAACGGTTTAGCTGAATATGCAGAGGGCTGGATCGTCGTAGGTGGCGTACAAGGGCACGTCTGTGGCTAATAGCTGCAGCTGGGCCGTGTTCAGGGTAAGTAACTTTAGCTACATGCAAACCGGTGGGTATTTAACAGGGTAACTACATCTTCACACTGGGCGTACAGGGGCGTATTCGAGGTCAATAGCTCTTGACTCGTGCAAACAGGTAGGTTTTTAACAGGGTAACTAGATCTTCACACTGGGCGTACAGGGGTGTATTCGAGGTAAGTAGCTTTTAACTCGTGCAAACAGGTAGGTATTTTACAGGGTAACTGGATCTTCACACTGGGCGTACAGGGGCGTATTCAAAGTAAGTAGCTTTTAGCTCGTGCAACAGGTAAGTATTTAACAGGGTAACTGGATCTTCACACTGGGCGTACAGGGGCGTATTCGAAGTAAGTAGCTTTTAGCTCGTGCAACAGGTAAGTATTTAACAGGGTAACTGGATCTTTAGACTGGGCGATGAAGAATAGCAACCACTAAATACTCCTTGACAATGGCACTGACTCTAGCAGTTAAATGGGGGAAAACCATACATCACCTCCTGGCTTCGTTCAAGGGTGAATGGGGCTACAAACTCCAAGCTGCTGCTCGTTGGGCCCGGCACGGCCAATGGTGTCACGGTGGACAAGTTCAGGTAGGTTGGTTACACCCGGTATGTACTGTGGGGCCGACTCGCCCGCTTCCCTTTCCTCTCTTCCAGCCAACGGATAGGGGCAGACAGCTGGAATCACTCCACAGTGCAGTAAATATACACAGCAGACACAGCAGACTGTTCCACCTATGATGGTCGAATGCTTCTCTTCAATAAAATGGTTTTCCCCACAATATCCACCCAGTACCTTAACTTGCGTTCACACTTCGCCTCCTTCAGGCTGGATCGGGCCAGAGTTATAAGTGGGCGTGTATGAAATAGATGGTCACACCCAAGGCAGCGTACGTTCTCTCCAACATGAACTTTCTCGGCCTAGAGGGTAAGTACAGATGACAGGGACACGGCACAACACTGCAAAACTTCAGGTGTACACACGTCAAAGACAGACTCACCCACTGCACTACACACTTCAGTGATTTTTAGGGTCGGTACTCCACACCCGGTCGGGATTTGTCCTGGAGGAGGTTAGAGTCGCTGGCACGGTAAGTGATCCAAGCTTAAATGTTGTAGCCACAACCAAATAACATCTGTTCGCCCCACTTGACTTCGTCTCACCCACTCGTCTCGTCCTCCACGATGGGGCCACTAAACACGCTGTTACACACTCCAGCAGATACTAGTCATCAATCTCCAGGTATTAACAATGATATAAAGCAGTCCAATGTACTCACAGTTTTCGAGATACTGATCCTCTCCCACTCTCTTTCTCTCTCCAGCTACTCACAGGTGCCCGGAAGTGCTGTCGTTATTCCGCCCTGGTTTCGTTCTCCTACGTGGCCTTCATGTATAACTCCCTCCCAAAAACTTTGTTTTTGCAAACCTGATCTGGTAGTCGGATCTCAATCGTCCAGTTCGCTTAGCGAATTCACAAGATGCATATATCTGCTTCGCCCTGTTCCAACGCCCAAACACTCCGTCTCACCCGTGGTGTTTCTTGGAAAGCAACAACAACTTCCTGTATTTCCAACGCCCTCTTTATACTCCTTCCGCCGTCCGAATTGCCCAATCTGCGATCGCCACGTTTATTAACACACCTGTTGTTGATATCCCTTGATTTTCGGTTGCCCGGAGTTTCCGGAAGTGGTGAGTGTTTGCACATCTCGGTCCGGGCGGAACTTCTCCTCCTACCTTTGGTTCCGCCCTCACAAAGTCACTCCGTGACATCAATATACGATTTCTGTAACAAAAACTCTTGCACAGTGTGATTTAACTTAAGTTGTGTACTTACATCATATCTATATTTTCCACATACCGTACATTTTTGTAGCTCCAGATTTCACTCTCTTCCTGAAACGCATGGATTTGAAAAGCTCTGTGTCCCTGATTGGCCAGCTAATCTGTACGTTGTGACTGACCTGAATACCTCTGACATCAGCAGGAAATGTGACGCTCCTTACCATGTTTGAAAGATTCGGTCACAATGCAATCAGAGAGTAATTATGATAATGTCGGTCTATCTACATCAGTGTTTCCCAACCCTGGTCCTCGGGCACCCCCTCCCAGAAAGTTTTAGATGTCTCCTTATTTAGCACACCTGATTTAACTCATCAGCTTGTTAGGGAGACATGTTTACCATTTTAGAAGGAGGCTGATGAGTCGAATCAGGTGTTTTAAATAAGGAGACATCTAAAACTTTCTGGGAGGGAGTGCCCGAGGACCAGGGTTGGGAAACACTGATCTACATCACCAATCCCAAGAAGTCCGTGTGTTTATTGTAGTCCAAGAAAAGAGATTTACGTTGGAGACGATAAGTTGCGTCATTGTTTACCTTGGGATTTGTACGTTTTGCATATCGTTAACGTGTACTAATACACACTTATACACCAAAGGAAATGTAAAATCGTGAATTGGTGCTCTTTAAACCATCATATGACCGATTTAAGTCAAACTTTTCTTTTTGTTTCACAGAAGAAAGAAAGTCACTTAGTCTGTAAATATTTGCAGAATTTTCTATTCATTTTTAATTTCATACTTTTCGAAGTGTAAATAAACCCAGTTCACATATTTGCGTAATCAAGGGCAAAGATTTAATTGTATACCTCCATGAACAGCAAACATGTTTCACATTTGCAAGAAGCATGCAAAAAATGCCTGAAGGAAAATACAAAAAAAAAATAATGGCTGAAAATAATGCTTTTTAACAAGCGCTGTGTAGCAGGAACAAGGTTGCTCTGACATTTCAGTGGCGAGTGCGCTGATTCATTTCTCCTGCTTGTTCCTGTCTCCACTCCTCAGCCCACGGATCTCCACGCAGTAAGACTAACAGCCTGCTTGCCTGCCCCCACTTAGCATAAGAAAAACTCTCTTATCCCTCAGTACGGAAAGGACATCGCTCTATGTGTTGCATAGTGTTACAAAGTGGACACTTATTGTGCTGTCTGGTGATCTCAGCACCAGTACGTGTTAGCTATAATGGCAGTAAAGGCCTGGAAAATGTTAATCGTTCCAACAGTGCTTTATAATCACGCTGTCATCCGTATCCAAGTAAGCTGAGAATTAAAAGAACCGTTCACCCAAGTGTAATTTGAAAGAAGACTTACTATACTGTATGTCGTGGGAGTTATTGGGACTCTAATATGACACTCTAAAGGTGCTTTCACATACTTTTGAAATCTGCAGTCCCCATTCACTCTAATGTATGGAGAGACTAGCACAGTCTACACAGTCTTATGTTCCTCTAATAAAAAATATGTAATTTGGGTTTGAACAACTTAAGGTTCATATCAAAACAATCACCATGAATCAGTTTGCTTTTATCTTGTGATCTATTTCCTTAAAAGACCTAACATGCCATAGCATACAAAGTAAGGATGCAACGTGATCTCATGAGAATACTTGTGTATTTTTATGTTTCAGTGTGGTTGTACCATACGTACATTTACTTGCGTTTAAAACACACTGAAACGTATAATATCGACGTTTTGACAGGACTAATACGTATTTACATCTTTACAAACATACCACAAGCTTTATAAACGTATCAAAAGCTTTTAATTAGGGGTGCACCGAAATTTTGGTCGCCGAAAATTTCGGCCGAAAATGGCATTATCGGTTTCGGGCCGAAATAAAAAATCCAGCCGAAAAAGTCAACTGAAAATGAATATCAACCGCGCCCCTCCCATCCCGTGGGCTAGCGCTTGGGTTTCACGCACTGTGATCAGTCGTCTCCCACCCCTCCCCTTCGTGCTCAAGCAGGTTTCACTCACGGTCGAGCTGTTTGAACGCGTCTGCAAAGATTAAGCATGTCTTGATGTGTAAACTTTAGAGAGAGTTGTGCTAATGTGTCTCATACTGTAATCCATTAACATACATTTGGCGAATAAAGCAACGAAACACAACGTAACGTTTTTATGTGGAACGACTGTTGCGCTTTTTAGGGTTCACCCTCAGTCTCTGTGTGCGCCCGCGTTTAAGTGCCCTTAATAGTGCACATACGAGAGAGACATGTTAAAAAAATAACAAGCAAACATAAAATCTCTCTGTTATTGACAGGGCACATATAAATAAAATTATCTCCACAGTATTCTGTTTCTAATAAAAACATTTGTTTATGTCTTAAGTGTATGTATAGATTACAGTCAGATTAACCTACTTAAGTCTGTGTCATTAATGTTGATCAAACAACCCATGACAAAGAGACAAATAGCTCTAAAAATAATAATATATTTATTTATTGTGTTATGATTCATTTAATTTTATTTCTGTACCTAATGCTAATTTCAGACCTTATTAATGCACAACTTTGTTCTTTTTTGTAAATGTTTGCAGTTTCTTTATTGTTTATTAGATTTTTCCCACCTGCTTTTTGCTGATCCGAAAAATAATCTGATCTGTGCCTCAAAAACTGTAATGTGATTGCCATAAATGCAATTGTACTAATACATAATAATTTATTTCGGTGTTTCAGTTTCGGTTTTTCGGCCTTGGTTTCCTTTTTTCGGTTTTTCGGTTTCGGCCAAGAATTTTAATTTCGGTGCATCCCTACTTTTAATATTTATGAATAGGAATAGTTTATGTACAGATTTGTACGTAAGTTATTCCTATTCTTAAATATTAAAATCGCGGGGTTGTTTTCATATTAATTGCATGTTTCAGTCATATTTTCAGACTTATTTCTATTTAAGACCGATTATAGGCCAATATATATGTGCTTTCCTAATACAAAGTTGTACAAGTATACAAAAAAGTATCAAATAAAACTCAATACGGTGCACTTCTTAGCTAAATAAAATCTCACAAAAAAATCAATAAGATCCGTTCCTCCATAAAACAAAACCTTAAAATGGAAGTTAATCGCTTGCAGGCTGACACTGCCCCTTGATACAGTACATCCACTCGCTGATGCAAACGCATCTCCTAATGCCTCGGTTCATTTCTGTCTTGACAGGGATCTAACAAGAAAGGGTTCATGTGCTATACTGGGTTAACTCAGCTGTAAATTGCATAAGCAAGGGCAGACATGCTACAACAAGAGGCTTCTTGCCGAAGGAACGTCTCACCTCATTCTTCATCAGCCATGTTCAACGTGACACATGAAGTCCACGCAGGAAGTTCACATCGCTCACAGTCGCAACACATAAATTGTCGACGTGTCACCCTCACTGCGCTTGCTATGCAAATCCCAGGGCCGGGAGATAAAAGATCGAGCCGCTTGATAATGCTAGCTCAATTTCCACTGTGCAAAATCGACAAGAGATGGAATGAGTCTCATTCGCCGCCTATCAGCATTAAGAGCTCTCTTGCAATCACAGAAGGTTTCTTTCATGTTTGATGCATCTAAGGGTGTTTTTAATCTGTGTTTGATACATCAAAACTGCTAAAAGCAATGGATGATATGCGAATCAGAGGTGGCATGGTCGAAATGCTTTCTTTTATTACAGTTTGATGTGCTGAGACAGCTATGAATAAGCCATTAGGATTGCTAAAGTCTAAACACCTTGGGCCTGTGGTGCTTTCGATATGAGTTTGTCTGAGTGGTCTTGACATGTCAACTTTTAGGGAATGAGTTTGAGATGCGACTACTCGTCTAAAAATCAAGAACAGCGTTTAGGAAACCTGAACCTTAATAGTAAAGAGTCCATGGTTTTAATGTTGTAGTATAGTTTTTCTAGTATATAGTGTTTATGCATATGGCACACTTACTGTACCTGGAAAAAGATTTAAAGTCATCCACTAATTAAACAGGATTGACGAGAGATGTGTGTGTTGCGTTCTTTAACGGTCCGCCTGGAAACAACACAAAACCGCCTGATCGAAGAAAAAAAAGCTGTCACATTGGTAACAATGCTTCATCAAAATCAATTAAACGCTGCTTTTTAAAGAGGTTTAAAGCATAAAGTCTTTAAAAGGGTCCAAGAGTTTTGCTTGAAGCAATTTTTGGAATGTAAGAGAGAGATCTAAGAGTGTTTGCCACTGGTAGCACACCAGTCTGTTATTGTGGAGACATTTCCACACTCCTAAGCATGACGTGGTATAAAACGAAACTTTAGTGGTTGCTTTACGTTTCAGTCATATGCACTCTCAGGGGCCAATCACACAAAGTGCCTTTTAAAAAAAGGTGAGCCGCACTGCCTTTTTTGGTCACTTTAAAAAAGAGCAGTGAGGCTTTTTATATTGCCAGGCAACCACTGAGGCAGCTGTCCTGTCAATCAAATATTGAAGGATGAGCTGTCTTTTGCTGTTAACTATTATATTAGCAGAAACTAGGTCCTTTTTAGGGGGGCTTCAGCCCTAAAAATTATTTGATTAATTTGTGATCGCTTCAGTCCCCTCTAAAAACTCTTTAGAAAAGGCGGCTTGCTGCGTAAAATTTCGGCTCCTCCCCTGATCTGAGTCAGCATGGATTTAGCGCGTTTTTCAATCCGCAGGGGGGCCGAGCAGAGCGAACATCAGTAGTACAAGGTGTGTGCAGGGCGGACTGGCGGCTGTTCTGACCCGCCGTGCAGTCAGCTCAGGTTGACATGTGAAATAATATGATATGAATGAATGACGGACCTCTTAAAATCTACGAGTCAGTCAATCGCGGTGCGAAAATGCCACCACATGACCTAACGGCGGTAACCCACTGTCTTTTTGGTTTTATCTAACAAATATGCAGCGCAAAGGAGAAGCAGAGAGAGACAGACGCAGCGAGATGCTGCAAAATCACAGAAATATTCGCCAAGAAGGGAGCAGGTTAGTCAAGTTACCATTAAAAGCACACATCTATATATTGCTGATTAACTTTACATGTTTTAAAGTCAGGTGCTGGCGTGATGCATTGCTTTATGTACAGTTGTTGTTCTGAACAACATGATCTCACAAAGTTCCGTGGGATAGTCACGGAATTTTGTGCTCATTTTTCCGTGGCATTCTCACGGATTGGTTACTCAACTGCTTTTTCCTTTTTTCAAACCATTTTCGCTTCGGTTTAGGGTTAGATTTGGTGTTTGAGTAAGTATGTCACTTTAAGTATTGGTTTATACTATTTTTTCTGATTTATTCTTTTATATTTTCTAAACTTTAAACAATTGTCGCCTGGCGTTGGGGTTAGAGTTGGGTTTGGGTAGGGATTTCATTTCACGTAAATCTAACCCTAAACCGAAGTGAAAATGGTAAGAAAATAGGACAAAACAGTTGATTAACCAATCCGTGAGAATGCCACGGAAAAAGACAGTCCGTAGCAGGGCCACGGAAAAATGCGAAAAATCCGTGAGAATGCCACGGAAAAATTAGCACAAAATTCCGTGACTATGCCACGGAAATTCGTGAGATCAGGTTGTTCTGAACGCACCAGGCAGATAATTTCATGCAGCGAAACAAACACCAGGTGATTGTGAAGTTTATCCTTTTATAAAACTTGTTTTTGTGGAAAAACTGGATCAAAAGTGCAAATCAAGTTTTTTATGGCCATTTCACCTTATATTTGCAGTTCTTTAAAATAACTTTTTTTAAATCTAATAATATAAGTAAAGTATAGATTAATAAATATGTTTGTTTCTTTTAAAATATTAACATTTCAACATGAACTCTTTCCTTTTAAAAAGTGTAAGCCACCTGTGCATTTGTCTGTGGTATGGTAGTATACATTGTGTATTCCTAGTATGTTTTTGAGGGTTCACCTACTACAGTATAGACATAGGGGCTGTTTCCCAGACAGGGTTTAAGTCTAGTTCAAGTTTGAGTTTTAATTCTTAACTAAAAGTAGCTTGCACTAACATATCTTAAAATACATCAGTCACATTGATTGGTCTTAAGATGCACACCTGTAATATTTTTGTAAGGTATGCTTGTAAAAACTACATAAACATCCTAATATAACTAAGGCCTAGTCCTGGTTTAATCTAAACCCTGTCCTGAAAACCACATCATGCTGCATCTTGACAACTCAGTATTAAGGTAGATCACTTGTTGGTCAGTCTATATTTTAGATCTGTATAAATTTGTTCCCAGATTAACACGGTGGCTATATCAACTAATAATATTAACCTATAAGATAAAATGACAGTAAAATGATGTGTTTGTACTGGAAACGTGTGACGGGTATTTGCACAGTGAATAATGAATCAGGAAGTCATTGTAAAAAAATCTCCATTCCCAACTAAAAATTTTCTAGTCCCATATATGAAACACAGGGAATACAATGGAATAGTGGATTGCAATAAGGTTAGTAGTATACAACCCTACCCTAATAGTCAAACTATATTTTTTTTAAATCATACCCTTACTGGGGGCTGGGCCCCCCATAAAATGAAAATCCTAGAATCGCCCCTGGCACAAACACACAGGAGACAGTGAGTGAATGCAGTCTTCAGTTATTCCAAGCAATTGTACACTTTTGTCACCACAACGAAAGGCTCACCTCTCCCCTCATTTGATTGGACAATGGAAAAACACAAATGACATCGGGTGCTTTCCACTCAGAGCGCTCCTGGAAAAACACGTGGCACGGGAGGCGGTCAAAACGCAAGACGTTGGGGCGTGGGGAAAATCAATGCCTATAGAAAATCATTCAAAAGAGGCGCCTGCCACTGTCATAAATGCGTTCTGTGTGATCGGCTCATTAGGCAGTTTTTGGTCATTTAAAGCAGCCATGCGGCCCCAAGACCTTTAGTATGAAGGTTTGGCTATGTAAGACTAACTTTAACAAAGAGTTAACTCGTCAATTAAGAGAAAATGCCAATGATGAGTTTTTCTGGCAATCCGTATTTCCACTATTATCCACCAGGTGGTGCTTATAAAACGTATAAAACCCAGAAATATTCCTTTAGTGCAAACAGTTTAATGATTGCTCTGAATCTGATCTCTATCAAAGGTCCTTCACAATAATGGAGTTATCTCAGCTTTTGCTCAAATTTTGTATTTCTAAAGAAACCTACCCATATTTGAGAGGTGATTTAAAATGAATAAATGAAGGTAGGATGAAAGTTTATTTTTTTAAAGCATAGGGTCTGTTATTTGATTTATTGTATGTCTATATATTTAAAGAAGAACATTTTCTGGAAGGCATTCAACTTTTGTGAAAATCATAAAAAATGCTGGCACTGACTGGCAACTTTTAAAAAAACCTGGCGGGGAAAGAGTTAAAATGATTGTTTTTCTTAAACTAAAAAAGGATTGGAATAAATTGGAATAAATTACCAACAGCACAGGCTTCTCGATTTCATGTGAACTACCCTTAAAGGTATAGTTCACCCAAAAATGAAAAACTGTTGATCCACAAACATTTCTCAAAATGTCTTCCTTTGTGTTCATTAGAACAAAGACATTTATGTGGGTTTGTAACAACATGAGAGTGAGTAAATGATGACGTTTTTAATCCCTTTAAAGGAGCAGTGACTCAAAGAATCAATTTTAACACTTGATTTTTGTTATATAAGGTTCGCATTTTCGGAAGTAACACGTGGGGCAAAGCAAACCGTATGCAGCTTTCCAACAATCAGAAAACATGGCTTTAAAGATTGCCAAAGTTTGTACAGTGCCCTGTTGTGGAAAAACAGAGTCGCTGTATAACCTTCCATTGGAACCTAACATTAGGAATGTGTAGTTGAAGTTTGTTTTTAAAGCGTCATGAAACACTAACCAACACTTTGTTTAGATGTTAACAAAGTTAGTTGTGTTGCACATCATAGAGGACAATGTAAGGATCTGTTCATTTTAACATTAGGAAAAAAATAGTTAATTTTTAGCTTTTTTGTGATATTTTTGTCTTCCGGATTTAAACTCCATATCGTGTACACGTCACGGGCTGTGACGTGGCAAATTACTGTAGTACATCATAGACGTCAGTGCCTCATTATTATTTATAAGATAGCGTGTTCTTATCCAATGCGGAGACGTTTTGCCTGTGTGTGCGCACGCGTGCATGTGCTCCGTGCGGCCAGGTCCGCCGGGGGAGGGGTCTCTGGGGCTATTGCACATGGATACGATTCTGAGGTAAATGTGTAAAATATTATATTCAGTTTAATTATTTCTGTAATATTGCTAATCTTAGTAAATCTTAGCTTCAGCCCCGCCGCTCCCATAACGCGCATCACGCGCTGTGCGTAGGGCACCACGTGCTGAGGGGCACCAAAAAAAAAGTTTAATGCTGAAATTATTTCATTAGCCTATAAAAATATTATTAGGCCCTTTTTATCCATGTATATGTTACAAAAAAGGGGGAACGAGATAATTTAATGGCTCTAGTCTAGAAAGTATGCCCCCCAGCCTTTGATTGTCCGTGTCGGTTGATCGCGCGGGCGCCTGACGAAGTTTGACAGAGGCCGTTTTTCAATCCGAAGGCTGCAGCCTCCAGAGGTCGCATTTATAGGCTGCATACGTCATCAAAACTTTCTTATTTCGTAATATTAACAATTATAAAGTTAACTATTATTCTTAGTTAATCGTAAATTGTTGTAATATGCTTATGACTTGCTAATGTAATGTTCAGTTAACTGAAATGAAGCATGATGACGTATGGAGCCTGCATATGCGACCTCGCGCAGGCTGCAGCTTTCGGATATAGAAACGGCCAGTCAGAAGGCAACTTTTGGAAATGTCCCCGAAAAGACAGCAGGAGTCAGGATCGGAAAAAAAATAAACTGCGGGATGATGCCCGTGCATTACTTGCAGGTAAGTCCATCATGTTTAATCATTCACTTCTAAATAAGGGAAATGCGCAAGGGCTGCAGCTGCAGTTGCTGCTAATCGTAATGCGCCGCCCTCGAACTTGCTGTGCTGATATTAATGTTTAGCAAACTATGTTGTTATAATTTATAACTTCAGTGCAAGCTAAATTGAGAAACATTACTGTAAAACATTACCTATGCATATGCATTTTACAAATAACTGGCGCAGCTTTTACTTTCGTCTTTAGATATTGAGCAGTTATTTTGTGGTTTATTTTGACGTGACGGTGGTTAATACTTTCTCGGTAAAAGTTAACGTTAGCAGTCAGTGCACATGTTACAATTCATCACTCTTAAATATATATAAATATAAAACGTCATGATATGAAGCAAACATTACTGTGACACTTAGTTCTCTGAATCTTTGTTTTATTTAAGAATGAGTATTCTTGTTTACTTATTGATGTTTATTTAATGTAATTTATTTAAAGTGACAATGTACTTGGGAAAAACATGTCTGGATTATTTTGATAATTTAAATTTGGTAATTTTTCTGTTTTGCTATTCTATTTCTATAAAGTTGTGAAGATTTTAGTTTCTGCTATTAAGTTATATGTTTGGCAATAAAAAATTAAACTGGCAAAAACAAACTTTTTTTTTTCTTAGGGTCGGGGGTGGGGGGCATTATAAAGGAATTATGCTTAGGGCACGAAAATGGCTAGCAGCGGCACTGCTTAGCTTATATCAGTTGCCCCACCCACCAATCACGATTCTTCTCATACCATCCACGCCCATTTAAGTAGCATTTTTCGAAATGACAGTGAGGTTAGTCTCAGCCTCAGACGTCACGCCCACAAACGGTTGGCTGAACGTCTGATGTTTTTCGTACACTTTTCTGGAAACCCTGTGAGAATGTTAAAGTCGTCTTTGATTGGTTGGAAAAAAACGGATTTCCAGGAGACGCGAGTGTCGCGATTAGTTTCAGTCCCTGGAAAACAAAGCTCTGACGTTCCATTGAGGAAGAGAATCAGTCGTGTTCACGTGGATAATAATGAGCAGTTATCATGATCAGCTAAACATTGGATTCTCAAAAATATGCATAGTTCGCGGCATCGACTCTCTAAAAGACGTCCAAGAGTTTTCTTTAAGGCAGTTAGTGGAGTTTAAAAGTTTGGTTCTCCTGAATTGCTTGTATGTGTTAAAAAGTGGAGAGATATGCTTCAAACAGACGTTTAACAGGATCGTCTCATTGGTGTGGCTGTTGATGAAGTGCACAACGTTGTCCTATGGTGAGTAATGTTGTTTATTTAGATACTATTTGGTTGCGGCTGGTTATTTCAATAACTGACTTGTTGCCAGCCGGCTCGTTATTGTGGGGAGTCCGAAACGTGACGCTAGATGAAACAAACTGTGATTGGTTGTTTGACATGTCGGTCAAACAGCTCGTGGGCGGGCTTTGTCCAGAAAAAGCAGCAAAAAACACCAGACCTTCAGTATTGAAGGTCTGGCTACGCGAGACTACAGTGAGGTAGACTGGAGCTCAAACATGACACTTTAAAGAAGCGTTGTAATGTTGTACCATCAATATTGGATCTGACAGGAATGGCATAGCAGTATTATGAGAGTAAACATTTTATTATTATGTGTAACTATTACTTTATTAGAGATCGTTTGATATGTTCTGATTGTGCTTAACATCCGTGTCTAAACACGTATGTTTGAATGTTTTAATATACTTACCAGCTGCGATCTAAATTCTGAGGCGCGCTTACTGTGTTGTTTACTATTAGCTATCCGATCATAGCAGTGGGCATTTCGGTCCAGGCTTCGTTGCGGCCCACCCGTCAAAACGGAGCATTTCTCGAGCCAGCCTCAAAACCAGGGTACAAAATAGCCTATTACTTATTGTTTTGGATGGTTTTGAATGTAAAACGCAAACATCATAATTTAACCTCAGGCAGCAGTATAAAAAAATAAAAACAGCCCATCGCCCCTTTAATATCTGTAACTATTACACCATTATCAGTTGCTGAAGTGACGAGCTCAACCCCAAATTTAGGAAATGATTCCATCAACTCCTTCAGATCTCCTTTAGGACAAAATTGACTTTTCAGGATGACCTGGCTTTTTGAGTGCGCTCCACAATTCAGCCTTAAGAAGCTATATCAATATTAATTCATTTTGCTTCTTGACCTTACCGGCGGCTCATTACCGGACAAGCAGGGTCAGGCTGCGTTTGGTGAGTCGGATCACGGAGCGGTTTGTCTCTAATGAACTGGATGCAGCTCAAACAAACCCACGCCATACCAGCCCATTATCGTTCAGCCAATGGCATTAACAGTGATGCCAGTCATTTGTAAAGTTGCCCTCTGCTGCCTGGAATACAGTAAATGTTGTTTGATATAAAACACTACTGATTTCACGCTCAATCAACTGCTTTACATGAAATCTAGCGAGGTCTCCTGCTGTTTTCCTCTATGAAAATACATCAAGTTGGGGTCATAAGTTTACATGTGCCTTGTAGAATTGATATTGTTATTATTTTAAAATATCTTGTGTGGCTTCTGAAAGGCACTGCATGATCTTTAAATAAAATAAAACATCAAATTACCCAGATCATGCTTTGCAAAGTTTATGGGCTTATAATATATTGTGTTGCCTTCTTGAGCAGTGAACCCTTGCACTATTTATAATTTATAATAGTTATCAAAAGTGTATGGAAAGGGTTTGGAAAGGGGTTAGATAAGGAGAAGATGCTGGAAAGCAAAGAAAATGCCCTACCTGTTTTTTTTCAGAAGCCACAGACAGTTTAATGCCTTAGTACAAACTATAGACTTACTGTAAAACTATTACAAAATTTGGAATGTCCTGGGCTGTGTTTCCCAAAAGCATTGTTAGGTCGCTGTTACTATTGAAGTCCTTTGGTAACGACAGAAATTTAAAAGGTGTGTATAAATGATTACCCAATAAATTATAACCCCAACACATCCAAATAAAATGTATATTTTCAATACACTTTCAGGATGTGTTACTTCCTACTCTTTAAGTCATCTTTTAGACATGACTTTAACATTTCATCATTTTAATTAAGTTGCTTAACTGGATGCTCTTTAAAATCAGACGATAAAATTACCACCATTTTAAGCAATAAATTACCATCTGAATATGAAAGTGGCTATTTGAGGAGATGAGGTCGAAAGCACATGCTGTTCGGAGGGTTGCTCAATTTGATACAGACTCTCATCTAAAATCTCTGGGCAAATCCGCAATCAAAGTTTGAGACTTGTGATCTGATTTTCCAGCAACTAAACACTGAATATAAATCTGAACATTTGAGTTATGTTTTCATGATAACCTCTTTGAAATTTTTATTTTACAGAACAATAGAGAGGACAGATAACCATAGGAAAAATGGAAAATTATGCAAGGAAAATTATGCAAGCTGAATTCAAACTTGTATCGACCAAATTAGCACCAAACTGCATGTGCACTAACCACTAGGCTTTTGGGACCCAACATAATTTTTATCTAATTATTATAATTTTTATGTGTATGGTACAGTATGTACTAAGGGTGTCATTTTAAATCGAAATCGATCAAAATTAAGTCACAACCTCGAACTTCGAATTAAAAAATGGGATCGTCGATGCTGCCACGCCCCATGTCACGTCTGGTCGGCTTGCCAAGCGGGGGACAAAAACTCTCAGAGGTGCCTTTAAAAACAACAACGCGATTTATATTTTAAATACGAGGGATGTATTGCTACAACTACTTGAAATGCATATCATAAACAGGATTACTACCTAGTGATCTGACTTTGGACAGAGCGTAGCTCTCTGCACGTGCACAAGAATGAGAAAGGCGGCAAGATGCAGCAGGTTATATTTTAAACAAAATGGATAGTTTGCCTACAAGTAAGCTTGCCAGTGGCGGAGCTAGACTTTTAAAACAGGGGTGGCAAGGTATTATTTTGAGGGGTCAATATACAAAGTGTTCAACTACACTAAAAATAAATTATTTTGCACAAAATGTATATAGATTAAATTAAAGTTGTTTATTTTTCAAAATGTACACAATTATATATGTATTAAGTATACTGTACAGCAAAAATAGGGGACTGGGATTGGCCCTGATCTGCACCTGACTTTTGCTAAGTTGGTAATATCGCTTTTTCTCTTCATTCTGCTGTCCCCAAAGGAAAACTTGGTTACACACCTCTTGAAGAATCCAAAATTTGGAACAATTTGCTTGTTATTATTTACCATAAGTCCACCGTTACAAAATCTGAGTATATTAAGGTCTAGCCTATTTGACAACACAAGGAAAATTGCTTAAAGACGTCTAGACATGTTATGTTAAGAGAGGAGGGAACGAGTTTCCGTTAACTTTAATGCAATGATGTAAACAGACTTCTGTCCCTCACATTAAGCTATGGAATGGCTTCAGATGACTTTGTGAAATTATAATCCATTCCTCTCAGACCCAAAACAACATGGTTTTTATTGTTTCAAGCTTCTTCACGAAGGCGTGACAGTATTAATCAGTTTCACAAAACTAGTAATGCTCATTGAAGTATTAATGCTAAGCAATGCAGTGCAACATCTCGCTTACTTCCCGTTAAAATATTACTTTGTTTACTTTAATACCCATAATACCCGTAAATACCAGCAAAACGCTCTTCATCGATCCTGTGTGTGCTGCCGCGTTATGTTTTGGAGCATGAAGGAGCTGCGTGTCAGCTTAACCAATAGGCTTGTTCGACTTCATGCGGCGCCGCAAGAATCGACAGCCGAATTACGTCAAAGTACCGCGAGAGCGATTCGCGAAATCATACGGAGGAGTTTGCTTTTAAATCGCTCTTGCGGAACTTTGACGTCATCCGGCGCTGGATTTATTTCAGATGCTAGGAGTCCAAGACGCGCGCATTAAGTCCATGTCCGTGCAAGAAGGAATCCTCTCTCTACAAGCTCTCACGCTTAAAGTGAAGCCTCCGAACCCCCATTCGAGGAAAAGCACGCAATGTGCATGTTAATGTGAAACTATAATAATAATAATAAATAATCATGGAATAGCATTTTTGTCTTTCAAAAAAAGTAAAAACCGAGGATCAAATCGAATAGTGGCCTTAGAATCGAGAATGTAATCGAATGGAGGATTTGGAGAATCGTGACACGGTTTGCTAATATGCGAGTACTGTATGTTTTTTGACTAAGACAGGAAAATTATAATACTCCTATTAGACCAAAAAAGCTGTTTCATCAACAGTCCAAGACTTGATTTGAAGTATTACCACAAACGATTAACATTAGTTTTATAGTTTAAATAAGGATAATGTCTCTGTGGACGTGTAGTGCTTATGCCTAATTAAACAGAGCTGTTTAAAGCGTCCTCTCTGGGTGTAGAGTTTCTCCCGCATTCCAGCTAAGTGGTTCACCCTGAGGAAATTCAACCGAGACCTTGACATACAGTAAGACTGCACAGGTTTTCCCAGCCAGGTCAGGAGAGTCTGTACAGTACAGGTTTTAAAGCAACACTAAAGAGTTTTTTTTACCCTAAAATAACGTTTCCAAAAAGTTTCAGTGGTTCACCCACTCGAAACAGGGTGAACGGCACTTTCACATTCGCTTTGCAGCCCTCTATCGGCCAAAACCGCACTAAAGAAGTTTCCAACCGTCGGGTCGCGGTCCTGTAGTTCGAGTGAAAACTACAAAAACTTGCTTTACGGCAGACCTACAATCCAATCAGAGCCAGCTTTGCTGCAGTAGGCTAAATTATTTATGACAGTGGTAATGGACAATTCCGCTTCTAACCTGTAGGGGGAGCAAAGAGCAAAAACTCTTTAGTGTTGCTTTAAGCACCTGACATGAGTCCAAACTCAAAGCTTAAATGACATTAGGAATCAAAAACCAAGGCTAACTATAAACCCAATATAGTCCGGCTATGAGTAACCCACTTCTACACTAAATACCTTGAATTTGGTAAAAAAAAAAACTTGAAGTAGTACTATATTTCATCATGTAAGCAAAAGTGTTCAAGGTGTGTGCTTTCATTTTTTTTTACATGTTCTAAACGTATATAGAGGGTATGCATTGACGTCACTTTTCCACATGACCACGCCGGAACTCGCCCTTTTGAGTGGCAAACGTTCAACAAAATGGCTGGGTTTCATAGCGGCTGCTGAGAAAATGCCAGTAAAACTGACTATTATCAACTTAAATTGAATTTAGTTGGACTTGATAGCAGAGGTGGACAATACTTAGTTACATCAGTTACATTTTCCAAGCATCTGTGCTTTATTAGGGTGTTTGTATTGGGAAAAATTTTAATTCACTACATTCTAAAGCATATAATAATACTGTGTATTCTTTAATATTGCACATTAAAATGTATTTAATACCTAATAACATTAAATTGTGTATACTTTTACTTGAGTAAAAGTATGTAAATGTACTTAAATATGAAATGTAAAACAAAAACGTGTGTTTATGAAATGTAATAGAGTAAAAAATTATGATAATATGCTTTGGAATGATAAAATGATAAAATACAAATATTTGAAAAAATACTTTTAAATAGAAAGTAAAACCTCTGCTTGATAGTGACCCTAGCCACTTATCAACCCACCTGTGGTCTGTGGACGTTGGCATGAACGATCTATTTACTTCTCGTTTCAGTGTTTTTTTTTGTCAGTCTGTAAACGATAGCTCCGAATTCTTGTTAATCTATTAGTACAGTCTATCACACAGCTGTTTCCCATTTAGACGCGTTTTTCCCGCGTTTTCGCTGATTTCACACTGTACACAAATTTTTCCACTCTGTCTTTTGCCACTCACTGGGCGTAACTGCAGTCATTTTCGCCGAAGTTGACGTCACGTGCATACCCTCAATAGACATAGTCTATTTTTGGGTTATGGTAAGACGTCTATTAGACTTTTACTGACAGCCCAAATTTTGCCTTGTTTTAGCAAAAATTGCTTGCTGGGTAGTGATCATCAAAATTTGCAACCATTTAATGGTCACTACGAAGCCACAAATGTGACTGAGCATTTTTTATGCATGGCAACTCTGTATTTTCTTTGAAGACCTTAAGGGAGTCTTGATCATTAGCCTAAACATGCTGGTTATGAGCATCAATGGCTGAAATTGAGCAAATCACGTTATTTCTAAAGGTCATTTGTTGCCTCAAAAGGCTGGAGAACATATTAGTCTTCAAACCCATCTGCTCTCTCTCTCCCTTCATCTATCTCTCTCTCTCTCTTTCTCTCCTCGTGCACCTCTGTACTTTCCGGCGGATGTCAGATGTCTTTCAAAATGCCACTGTCTGACAGGAGTCCAGTATGCTGCAGGAAGCAGCTTTCAAAGTGAAGGGCCCCAAGCGACAGAGCTTTGGCTTAATTTGGCCCTTGAAAGAGTGGCAGACAAAGATGAAAGGAGACACAATTGTGATTGTTTTGGGTGAGGCCTCATATGGGGCGGGTTGCACCAGCTGGGCATAGACTCTGTCGTAAGACTAGTCAAAGGTGCTTTACATCCTACATAGAATTTATACCTGTTGCACCAACTAGCGCATGTCTGAGACTAAATCTTATGTCTAATCAAAGGTAGGCGTACAATATAAAGTCTTGACCTATTTATATGGCAAAACAGTCATTAAATTTAAGTAATTAAAGACATTAGCACATTTAATGCATAGGATACACAAGCACTGGACTTTCAGGGATGGCAAAGAGACCACACCAATATATATATATATAATACTTAGATATTTACAACGATATTTCATTTAATTTAATTTAGAAATGTTAGAATTAATGAGCCAAGCAAAAACGTAAAGGCCTTTGTGTAGTTAATGTGCAGGTTGTGTTTAATGGTATTTTTCTGCACGTGATACACGCATCTTGAGGGAGAACGCACTGCTTGAGGATTCATCATCTATTAGCTGGTGGCAGTAAATGTAAGTTTGTAACCATAGTAACGCAAATGGCATCTTAACTATCGCTGCGGTTTAACGCATAGGTAAGTCTGACATAGGGCTTACACCAAACTTCTTTAAAAAATAATTTATTTGGCAAATGAAGCTGTGATGGTTACTATACAGACACACAAGAGTCATTCGTGTTGAAAAAAAGTCTTATTTTTTAATAGAATATGGATTTCACAGTGGAAAACAAGCCACATTGTCATTTCACTCAGAATTCATCACAACTTGGAAGTAATGCCGATCACGACTTCCGGTTCATTGGGACATTGAACACATACTACACCTATAAGTAGTAGAAAAAATGAAAATAATCTTAAAGTGATCTCTTTTTTTCACAACTGTACCTCTGGGTGACAATGATAATTATGATTAAATACAGTGGTGATAAAATCACTGCTGATGTTGATATTGATGATAATCAAAATGATGTTATTGATTACGGTAATTGTGATTATAATGGTATTGATGATTATGACAATAATGACAATAAAGTTGATGATTGCTACAGCAATTAATGATGAAGGTGGTGATGATGTTGATTGCAATAATGATCATGGTGGTGATGATATTGATAAAGATTATGATGCCGGTGGTGATAACGATCACAATAATGAAGATGATAGCTGGTATTCGTGATAATAATGTCAATAATGTAGATAATGAAAATAATGATGGTGGTGACGACGCTGATGATAACACTTACACTGACCAGCCGCACACAGAGATAATGGCTTGGAAAAACAGTAGGCCAACTAATTTTTTATCTTGTCACAAAATTAAATGTAATCACATTTAATTAAGAACGTCTTGGCATTCTAGAGCCTCTCAAGCCGGGAAAACTAGACAAGCTATTATATTCATCAATATGCCAGCAGATCTCAGGCAAATATACAAAACATTTCCATCAGGTTATTGCAATATTGCCTATCGTGTCTGTCTGTGTTCTCAGGTAGTGTATTGACAGAGGGTTATTGCTAGAGATATTTTAGAAAGGGCTGCTGTCAAATCATCTACCTACAGAGCTCCATTTGTGCTACGCATAATTGATCAGCCCTCTGTGTTTCACATTTCAGCTGATAGGTTTTCTACCGGCGTCATTGACCAGCGGTGTTCTCCTCCGGATCCCAGACCTGCACTTACTAAATTTCACAAAACAATTTTTTGCCGTTCTGCTTTTGCTTTAAGGATATCATTAACTCTGCTGGGTTCTGGCAGTGAAGGGTCACCGACAGGGATGATGGGCATCTACTTTAAAAGCACAGCAGCTTGACCTTGAGTTGATGTTTGTTCTATTTTTGGAGATGAACCAGCGCACCTAGATTTCTTTATTTTTGGATTGTGCTTGGACTGCAACTAATGCACTCAGACAAAATATGTATTTTTCACTGAAAAGGTGTGCAAAACATGAACAAACACATGCAGTAAACACACAGGTAACCTATGACATTGGAAAATACTGCTTAAAAGCTTATTGGGCTCCCTTGTTGTTCATCTTTCTAAGATGGCATTATGAGTGACTGATTTAGAGTGCTTTACAGGGAGAAACTGCATTAAGTAAACTACTTTTATGCATACTACACATCAACACATTTCTCTTCCCATCACATTTCACTTTTTTTACCTTTTGTCACTGGGAGAGTATCTTTTGAAAAAGTACTAATATGTAACATTTAGATACAGATATTTACCTTTGAGGTACCGGTATGTACCTCTAAGGTACCAGTGTGTACCAATATGTACCTTTTACGTACAAAAGTGTAGTTTTTGAAAAGGTTCCACCCCAGTGACAACTTTGTTCATGTACTTTTTTCCTGAGAGTGTAGAATGAAATTGACCCCAAATATTTGTGCCTCATTTAGTTCACAGGGACCTAGAAAAAGTGCCCTCCTACTAATAAGGAGAAGCCTGGGTTTCCCTATGCTGCCTTGCGCACAAATTTATTCACGCTGCAAGTCTAGCATGGAAACCATGGACCTTTTTTGCCCCTGAAATAGGGAACCAATCACAGAATGGGGAGGGGCAGCAAGAAGATGACGACGTTTATGCAACACACCGAAGCAGTTTTGATATTTGTTATAACACGGCTTAGACACAAAGTTACTTTTCAATGCAGCCTTAGGGGTCAATCACACCAAACGCATTTATGGCAGTTGAAGGCACCTTTTTTGAATAATATATTTTATGGGCAGTGAGCGTATGAACGCTGTTTTTGGGCGCCAAACGCCTTGCGGTTTTTGCCACCAGCCGCAGCACGCGTTTTTGAAGGAGCGCTGAGAGCGGAAAAGCAGCCGACATAATTTGCTATGACATTTTGTCTTTGACATGAAAAAATTTAAAGATTGCAGGTAATTTATAAAATGCCCTTTAATACATCCTGCCCAGAAATCTTTCCATCGAAAGATAATTGCATTCATTAAAACATTTCATGGGGTCTTTTATGAAACTTGAATCAATTAAACAAGTATGCATGCTAAGTTAATCCGATTGTGGTATACAGTTGGAGTCCAAAAGTCACATTGAAAATCTGGGAAACACTTTGTACTAGAAAATAAAGGCAATATTGTAGGTAGTGTTGTGAGATATTTTCCATAGTGAGATCGTCCTATCATTAGCCTGTGAGATTACACTTTGCTATTGGGAGGGCAAATTTATTTTTTATTTTTTGCAAATGTTTTAATGCATTTATCTGTTTATCCACTGTATTGGTGGACTAAAAAACAGAAGCTACTCTACTTTAACTTACTTACTTTAACTCGCAATAAGTGCCGGCTGGTGACTTCTCTTTCTACGGCCGCAAATTCAAAATGTGTTCAAAGTGTCATGTGTGGTTCGTCATGTCTACTGTAAATATGTGTTCAGGGCATCGTGTGGACCTATGTGCGGCATGTCAAAATATGTGCCTGTTGCACACAAAAAAGGGTTTAAGATAAAAGAGACACTCAACGTTCACAAAATACTCGCAAGACACTAAGTTAAACTCTGATTACATATAAGATTAAGCGAGTATCTGGCAAACGCGAGCATCTCTCTTTTATTATAAACCCCTTCAAAGCGTCTGCAGCTGGCATGTGTTTTGACATCACACATGATGCACATGGTCCACACGACTCAACAAACACACATCTTGACACATGACAGGCTATATACATGTGTGATGAGCTTCGCATCGTGCACCCTCGAAAAAGTCGTCACACACCGTCACTGCGAGTCACAACACTGTCATGACTGCAACCTTCTTAAACATCATGCTTTTAATTTGGGTAACAACCTCTCTAGTGTGAGGAAATGTCCGTGCTGCATGCATTACATTATAGTATACTCTATCAGCACAACCCTAATTGTAGGGTTTAAAAAAAGCACAACTAAGAAAAATGTTGAGATGTATGAGATGTCTGCACTATTTCTAGGTCACAAATCCATCAAATTTATGACACTTACCGTATTATTATACTGCATAAAAAGTGTTTTAGGGACCATTCTCAGAACGTATGAAATTCACATGTATATATCAGCAGTCAGTGCTGCGAACCACAGCTTTTTGCGCATGCACAAACCTCTGAGGAATGCTCGCTTCCCTCCTTCTCTCTCCTATCTGAAGCGGACGTTTCCAAGGTCTTTGCTTAACCATCCGACTACCTGCCCGCTAGATCCCATACTCACCCATTTCCTTCAGGCCATCCCTCCGTCGGTTATCCCTGCTCTTACCCACATTATCAATTAATCTCTTTCCAATGGTACCTTCCACGCAGCATTTAAAGAGGCCCGGATAACCTCGCTGCTGAAGAAACACACACTTTATCCTGCTATGCTAGAGAACTACAGACCCGTTTCTCTCCTTCCCTTCATTGCCAAGACTCTTGAATGTGTGCCGTTTGACCAGCTCTTCTCTTTCTTCACACAAAATAACCTCCTGGATAGCAATCAGTCTGGTTTCAAAGGCGGTCACTCCACTGAGACTGCGCTGCTCTCAGTCATTGAAGCTCTACGGCAGGCAAGAGCCGCCTCCAAATCTTCTGTGCTGATCTTAATGGACCTATCTGCAGCTTTTGACAGTGTTAATCACCATATCCTCCTGTCGACCCTCATGGCTATGGGTGTCTCGGACACAGCGCTTCTATGGTCTATTCGTACCTCTCAGGTTGGTCATTTCGAGTATCCTGGAGAGGTGACGTCTCTGAACTCCAACGTCTCGATACCGGGGTCCTTCAAGGCTCTGTGCTTGGACCACTGCTCTTTTCGATATGCATGACATCCCTGTGCTCTGTCATTTGAAAACATGGCTTTTCGTACCACTGCTATGCGGACGACACTCAACTTCACTTGTCGTTCCACCATGATGATCCCACGATTTCTCCCCGCATCTCAGCATGCCTGAGGGACAATTCAATCTGGATGAAGGATCACCATCTCCAGCTTAACCTTGCGAAAACAGAACTGCTTGTCATATCATCTGAACCAAAGATTCAGCACAACCCTTCCATTCAGCCAGTTTCCTTGACCATTATGCCATCCAGGACAGCCAAAAACCTGGGAGTGGTCATTGATGATTAGTTTAGATTCACAGAGCATGTTGCCAGCACCACTCACTCTTGCAGATTCATCCTCTACAATATTAGGAAAATTAGAGCTTTTTTAAGTGAGCATGTCACGCAGGTCCAAGCTCTTGTCCTGTCCATGCTGGACTACTGCAATATGCTACTGGCTGTACTTCCAGCCTTCACAACCAAACCACTACAGATGATTCAGACTTCACGTCACTCCTCTCTTTGTCAAGTTACACTGGCTTCCTATAGCAGCTCGCATCAAAATTAAGGCTCTGCTCCTGGCATTTAAAACCACCACTGGGTCAGCACCCCCTTACCTTCGCTTGCTTATACAGCCTTATGTACCCTCTCGATCCCTCCGCTCTGTCACGTGAAAGAAATCTTAAAAAAAACAAAGCTCGGGTCTTAGGAGGTTAAGATAAAGTTAAAAAAATATATATTTACTCTAAGAAAATAATGTATAAAAAAGATTAAAGGCACTGTTTATATTTTTAAGTATAATTATATGTTAAATAATAGTTATTAATATTGTCACAGGTTGGAGCGGACCACAGACGTCGTGAGTCTCGCCTCTCCCTAGTTTCCACCTCGAGGAGGTCCCAAAATCACCCCAATGACCAGACACACGAAAGAGTAAGTTTCAATTTAAAACAAACTTTATTAAATTATTTAAAATGAAGGAAGGGGCAGGGGAAAGGGGACACTAATACTATAACTCTCCGGGCCAGGGGGGGCGGGATTTCCAGAGTCGCCTAGACTCTCACGGGGACAGGGAGGGTAAGTCGCTCTGCTTCTTTTCTAGTTTGTGTCCGTCCGTGACATGTAGTGGGTATTCCTAATCAAGCTCCTCTTTTTGGTCCACAGCCGTTGCAGTCCAATTACTCCACTCCTGGTTCCTGGACAGAAGGGAAGCACACAGGTAAGTATAAAGGTAAGTATGGGAGAGAGAGCGAGTACCTGGGTTTATCTCATCCAGCAGATGCGTATCCTGCGGTCATACACTAAGGCGTCCAATGAATCTGCGGGGTTTCAGGGGGGGTTAGCCTGGAACGGCCCAAAAACACACAGGTGAATATTCGGCTGTTAAGGGGTCCAGCGTTCCGTCTCCGGACGTCGAGGGAATTCTACAGGTAAGTATAGAAAGTCATCCACTGAGTACACAGCTTCAACCAATAACCACGGGAACCAGGCAAGTACACTGACTCGTAGCGTGGAGGCTCGGGTAGGTGTTAAGGGGCAAATGCACTGGGCTCATAGCTTGGAGGTACAGGTGGGTCTCAAGGGGCACATACACTGAGCTTGCAGCTTGGATACACAGGTGAGTGTAAAGGGCAATGCAATGGGCTCGTAGCTTGGGTGTACAGGTAGGGGTCAAGGGACCCCTCCTTATTGGGACGGATTCCTGGCGGACACACTTAGACAGGGGCTCCTGACACGTCGTAACACAGTCTCTCGTCGATACAGAGCCCTTGGCTCGATACTAAGGATCGGCAGTAACACACACACAGAGCTTTATAAGTGATGGAATACTTCAGTGATCAGATAAATGTCAATACATCACGACTGGACTGCACAATGGAGTAAGTGGAAGTACAAGGCAGGCTGCTGCACGTAGGGCCTACCACGGCCTCAGGGAAGATCCCTCGTATGGATATACCAGAATGGAGCACTACACCAAGAGTGTACGGTGTAAGTCGGCCTATCGCTTCCCTCTCCTCTCTTCCACAACGTGACCAGAGATCTAGACAGGGGCGGGCATCTAAAACACTCACAGTGTGTAATCACACACAATACAGCACATCCACTTCTCCACACAGTAGTTAATCTGATTTCTATGCCTTCAGTGCTTCACACAGTACTCACAGTAAACCTCCTCTCCTTACAGGGTTCACAGCGACAACAGATGGAAGGATGGATTATAGATCGCTGCCTGGGTATGTATAAAGGTAGCAGTCATCCAACGACACCAGTTCCCTCTCTTTCATCCAGAGCTTCCTCTTCGGCCTAAGGGGCGAGTGCTGACAACATTTACACACCACTGCACTCAAATCTTCAAGTGTAAACACAGCAATGACAAGACTCACCCACAGCAATCCACACACTCATGGTGACTTAAGGCCGCACTGCCACAGGGGCTGGGAGTAGGCCCGGGATGGCAGACAGAAAGGCTGACGCGAAGGATGGCTAGGTAGGCGTCACCCCTCAACCATAATCCACACTGCTGTTCCTTATCGAGTCGTGCTAGCACACACCGCACATACAAACATTCAAGAGCTGTAGCAATGCATACTCACAGGTTCGTCGGTCCACGACAATTTCCTTCTCCTTATCCTCTCCAACGCGTCCTTAGATGACGCCGACGATCGATACAGGAGACTGAAGAACAAGCAGTGCATGTAAACACAAAGTTGCAGTGAAGACTTCTTAAATATATTGAACTCACTACTCCTTTAATTCCTCTTCGTGTGTGCTACCAAATCCACAATATCCTTTGTAGGTCTCTCTCTCAGCCCACTCGTTGCTCTGTCTCACCGCCCGTCTCGACCGGAATAACAACTCCCCTTCCTGTTCCTTCAATGCTCTTTTTATACTCTACTTCTTCCTTAAAGGCGGAGTCCACGATGTTTGAAAAACGCTTTGGAAAAGGAGACGGGCCGACTACCAAAACACACTTATAGCCAATCAGCAGTAAGGAGCATGTCTACTAACCGACATCCTTGCCGGGTTGCGTATGTGTGGG
This sequence comes from Misgurnus anguillicaudatus, assembly GCF_027580225.2. Classification (NCBI taxonomy): domain Eukaryota; kingdom Metazoa; phylum Chordata; class Actinopteri; order Cypriniformes; family Cobitidae; genus Misgurnus; species Misgurnus anguillicaudatus. The sequence continues at coordinate 13,099,481 of NC_073360.2, read as the reverse complement.
GCGGGTCTATCAACAGAAGGTCCAGATTCTATTGGGGTAGGGGCTTGTTTGTTTAGGTGATTTCAACTATCAACATTGGCTTTCAAACATCGTGGACTCCGCCTTTAATTCATCCAATTGACAATCGGCACGTTTATTTTCACACCTGCACACAATGAAGCCCAAATTTGGTTGCCCAGAGTAACCAGGAAGTAGCGGTGCATCATGGATTCTCGTCCGGGCGGAACTATTAGTTGCCACTTTTAGTTCCGCTCTTGAATCACCCCGTGACAATATTATTACAGTAGAAATCTTGTGTTTTTATACTGTAGCTCTGCGGTCCTACAACAAGAAGTCCATCTAGGACTTGGCCCTAAGTCGAGTTGACCACTTTCTTACTCTGAAATACGGGAGAAAGATGGCCTGATGGCCGCAGAAGTGCGGATATGGTTTTGTGTATACAGTGTATTTAAGCCATTTGTCAAAATGATAGCTAATCTTCTAATTAAATAATTTATAACTCTTATGCCTTGGCAGCAGATTTATTAATAGTTTGTTAATTTACAGCAGGTACTTTTAACACAGTCCTTTAATTGAAACATTACCTTTACTATCTGTCTGAGACAAAACACTTGTTATACCCTTTATGTTAATGCGTATACGTGTGACAAAATAAAACTAACATTCTGTGAGCTGTAGAGTCAACATTAAATACTTTAATTAAAACACACTTACAGTCTGTAAATCACAAGCGCGAGAATTTCCTAGCAAAGTTGGTATTTGAAAATGCCTTGGGCAGGTCTGAATCATCAATCTTCAGAATTGAGACTGAACTTTGTAACTATGCAAATCGTATACACAAACAGCTAAATAACGCACTATATATAAAAAACATGAGATCGTATTATTTTACCCTCTTAAACGTATACTGATTGTGATTGGATGTCGGAGATCATTATCAAGTGTCGTGATCAGCCCTGCTGCTGTTGCTGCTTGTTGTGCTGCAACAACTGACAGGTGGATGACATCAAAGTACCGCGAGAGCATTTCAATAACAGTCTGCTCTGTATGATTTCTCGAATCGCTCTCGCAGGATTTTGACGTTATCTGCCGCTCGGTTCTTGTTGTGACGCCACATAAAGTCGAACAAGCCTGTTGTATCAGTCACTGTTAGATCAGCGTAGCAGTCAAAAAACGGGACGCAAGACATCCCAGCTAATACGGGACAGTTGGCAACCCTAGCCCCAAGCCAGTTTGAGTTTGAGACCCCTTCTCTAAACGCCACCTCCGCCAAAATTGAGATAAAGATATTAATCGAATGCTCTTGACATGTAATAAACGTTCATCAACTTCCTTTAACATCTACCTAATCCCAGCCACAGGTTATAGAGAAATGTTGGTCGTTGGCAGAATCCATAAAGAGTCTGATAAAAATGCTAATTTACAAGAAAATATGTCGGACGCACTTAAGCCAGGCTCAGTCGAACGAATTCACCCCGATTTTCCCCTTCCGAGAATCCGAGAGAAAATCAGGTCCTGGACCTTAATCGGTTGCGATGTTCAGCTTAGATTATCGTGTAATGTGTAAAGCTTACAGATCAAATCGTACACATCCTGATGTCCTCACAAACAAATCGGGGCAGCCCTGTTCATATCAGACATGTTTGATATTCAAGATTTTAAATCTGGATGACTACATCATCACTACATCTGCATGAGCTTTTCATTAATTAAATTAGAAAAATGCTAAGCAAATAGTCTCAAACTTTTGGACCCCACTGTACTAACCAATATTACAACATCAAAGCATTTCTAGCATTATCATAGGTCTCGTACACACTGCAAACTTTCGGGAGTGACAACCGCATTAAAATGCGCGAGTGAATCCCCTAAATGTTCGTTTCATGTCTGTACGGAACAAGACTCACTCCCGAAAAATGTGATGATTGACACAGAAATAACCATAGCAACGTTCTGCCGTCTCGCGTGCTTATCACTCACAGCTTTGACCAAAATAATAACAGCATTGTGTTTTGCAATAAACCTCCGTCTTGGCGTTGTGTATTTTACTCTTTTGTGAGACTGCTTCACACCGCGGAGCGCGCGGTCTTGCAGTGTTGCCAGGTCCTCGTCTTTTTTGTACGTAAATACTGTTTTGGCGCATAACTGTTAAGGCTTTTGGCTCATGAAGCGATCGAGTTTTTGATGTTAATAAAGTGTGAGGGTGCCGGTCCCAATATTTTGATCTTTGAGGTAAAGAATTTAGATTTATTTCGGTTTATTATTGGATTTTTCTTGTTCACTGTTTTTTTTTGTGCAAGATCTGGCAACACTAGTCAGCAAACCTTGTGCCTCTGTCATTTTCTGAACCGCGCATACGGAAGACTTTTTCCTCTTCTAAGCATTTATTTTTGCAGAAGAGAGACTTGTCCTGTTAATGATGAACATTTAAACACTTGATTAACTAGTTGTACAGTTCGGTTATGTACACACTGTGCAGAGTTTTTGTAAATGCGGTTGTCACGACCTGCATTTTGCGGGAGTTAATTCGGTTGTAGAATGCGGTTGTGAGTCCCGTAAATTACTGAACTGTGTGTGTACAGAAAAGGATTAAGCAAACCAAATTAATATGCAGTGTGTACGGGACCATAATGATCTGAGCCAAATTATCGCTAAGGGCCTATAATAAACAGATGTTGTTGTGTGTGTGATATTGAGACACAATGACAAGGATTGTGATCAACATTACCTTTCCTATCTTTCATTACCTTTATTGATTAATACTATATATACTGTAGTTCCCTAAACATAGGTTACTGAAAAAAGAGCCAAAACAGAACATGGATAGTATTTTCTTGAAGGATTATGCTTATATGTCTGTGAAGAGAGTGTCTGTGTTACATAAAACATGGACTGAATAATCTGTTTGTTGGCTGTCATCTAATTCAATGCCGTGTGTTTGTTCGTGTGCTAGATACATTGAGAGAGAGAGATGGAGATTTTCAGAAAGTTTTGGTGAGAAAATAAAAACTGTGGCTTGTTTCCCATTTTGAAGATTATCCGTAATCCCAACACAAGCCGATCTGCACATTGCATAAACAAACTTATATCTGTGTCAAGTGACGGCTATGTAAATAAGATTTTACATTTATTTTCATTTGTTTGAGTTTTAATTATGCATTTATTTGTTTTTGTTTTCTTTCAATCAATTACAATTCATTATGTAATGATATTGAACTTTTTTATTTTTAAATGAACTTCACTTTATTTTTCTGAGCTTTTTCACATTATTTTTTAAAAAAATCATGTATGTATATTTTTCTTACCATCACAGCAATTTAAGCACGAAGCAGCCGGCACTAAATGAGCAAACAGCTTGCACGGGTACAGCAGAATACAGGTGTCAAGAGACACATTTTCAAAGTTTAATTACTATAAATTTGACACAGCGTCTTAAAAAAACAACATTCAAAGCAAAAATAAAATGCTGAGAAACAGCGAGACGCAACACTAGCTGAGCCACAGGAATGCAAAAAATGTATTACGTGCTAAAGTCGCTTTATGTCTATTTAAAGGATCCGTTTACAATGATAATATAATTGTGCTTGATCTTCTTCATGTTTGATACATGCAAAAAATATCAAATTATTTGGATTTATCGGCATTGTGTTAATATTTAATTCAGTTGATTAAAATATTTATTTTATCGATTGAGAGCCTCTAGAAATTTTATGCATGAACCAGGCCTTCCACTATTGATAAAGTCATAATAATTTCCTATAGGCCTGTAAAACACGCCGCACGTGCGCTGTTTATTTACCAGGCTGTGGTTTATGGTCTCACACTAATCTTCTGGTAAGATAATCGAGCACTCATTTGATCCTGCCCTCCTATCTGAGATCTAGACAAAGTCCCCCATCAGCAATTTCCTCTTAACATTGATTCTAGTGTTGTTCAGTAAAGCTCTGGAGGCGTGATGCTGGTTACAGCTGGCCCAGGATCAGCTCACCTGGCTGCCGTTGCACATACAAATGCAGCTGGGAACCAAACCGCTGACTGGACTTGAGCATCCAGGGCTATTCAGAAAAGAGGTCTCTTGATCCTGTGCGTGGGGACGTGTTCTGTTGCTAATCCTTTTTATAACTCTTCAGCACTGTGAAAAGCCGGGTGGAATATTCACGGGGTAATTAGAGGAATGCTAATTAATTCCTGATAAATTATTAACAAATTGCCAACACACATGCTAACATCTGTTTGTCTTGAGCTTGCAGATGAGTATTTAGTGGTGCTATACTGCATTCTAGTGGCTGGAGATGGTATTCCATCATATATACTAAAATAATATATTGTACATTATCTGTGGCACTGCACAGAAATTATGTAAGATGTATGATGTATGCAAAATGTACACAGAAAGCATTATTAGGAGCGATAAGGTTTTTATTATCCTGAATGGGTACACTAAGTTAATATTTACTTAACTAAAATATTTTAATCATATAAAAAAATCGGAATCTGTAGGCTATAAATGATTTAAAATTAGTTTTATGCAGAAAACTTTAATTGTGCCAACAAATCAGTTTCTATGGGTAGTCAGCAGTACAGACAATTTTACAGTACAGAGGCAGTTCACATGTGTACGTGCACCAGAAGGTAAAGCAGAGTATGGATTTGTAAAATAATTGAAGAGTTTCGTTGCAAAACGAGTTAACTCCATTTTTAACACTTTTGTCAAAACATGTTTATTATTATGTTATCATGTTATTATTTTGTTTTATGGTGCTACTTAGCTGTATTTTTTTAAGTTATGAGGTTTAAATTAAAACAAACCAACTGCAGTTGAATTGATATTAACTCTTTCCCCGCCAGCGTTTTTAAAAAAAGTTGCCAGCCAGCGCCAGCATTTTTCATGATTTTCACAAAAGTTTAATGCCTGCCAGAAAATGTTCTTCTTTAAATATATAAACAAACAATATATCAGATGAAAGAACAGACCCTCTGCTTTCAAAAAAAAAAAAAACGTTTCATCCTACCTTCATTAGTTCTCTTGTAATCAGCTCTTGAATATGGGTAGGTTTCTTCAAAAACACCCAATTTTGAGCAAAAAGCTGAGATAATTCCATTTTTGTGAAGGACTTTTCATAGAGATCAGATGCAGAGCGATCTTTAAAACATACACGGAGTTCTTTCTCTTTCACGTGAGGCGCTACTTCCGGGATGTATAAGTTGCAGTATCCACCTGGTGGATAATAGCGGTATTGCGGAAAGACGGAAAATCTCGTCATTGGCGGGGAAGCGTTTTCTCTTAATTGACGAGATATCTCGTCAATGGCGGCGAAAGAGTTATCTCGTTTTGCAACAAAACTCTTCAATTGTTTTTTTAAAGCTAGACTATGAGTGAAAAACTGTTATAGTATCAAAATACTGTAGTGTAGAGCCGGGGTCTCCAACCTTTTTATAAGAAATTACTACCACAATGGATAAAACAATCTGAAGGGCTACTTTTTTATAGTCTACACAAAACTTTTTCTTTTCACTTATTTAACTTATTGATATGTTTTATCGTTGTATAAAATGTTAACATACATAAAAGAAGCCAAGCTAATATAAAAATATTTAATAAATAAATATTACAATTGAGAATATTAATATTAGACAACTAAGTCTCACGGCAAGTCGTGTTATAGTAACAAAATTTTGATTAATTTATTTGTGTTGCTGACACAAATTTCTGCTGTTTTCTGTGTCTTTGGGGACGAATGTCTTTTTTTGTCCTTCCCAGCACGAATTTCTATCAATGGCTTTTCGTGTCTGTGCCACGACTTTCTTTATTGTGCAATTTTATTTTCTCATCGTTTTTTTCCTATTTTTAAATCATTGTCGCTTGGGGTTAGATTCGGGGTTTGCGTTAGGATGTAATTTTATGCATTGTTTTCATGTTTTTCGTCCGCTTTTAAAATGTTTCTTGCCTGGAGTTGGGGTTGCAGTTGGGGAATAAAGAAAGTTGTGACACAGACACGAAAAGCCATTGATAGAAATTTGTGCTGGGAAGGACGAAAGGACATTCGTCTCCAGAGACACAAAAAACAGCGGAAATTCGTGTCAGCAAACAAGAATAAATAATAAAAAAAATTTGTTACTATAACACGACTTGTTGTGAGACTGGGTTGTAACAAAATGTGCTTTGTTGGGCACCTCATAGACTTTGTGCGGGCACCATGTTGGAGAGCGCTGATGTAGAGGCTAATATTTGATGATTTTATGCTGGCTTATCTGAATGAATATATTTTACTATGCTAAACAATACATTTTATTAATTTTACAAAAAAAAGATTTTTAAATATTCTTACACTTTAGCAATAGATAAATTGATCTTATTATGTATGCTATATGCATTTGATCACGTCCACATGTGACGAGACTTCCTAGACAGTAAACAATCAGATTATGAATTTGGCTAAAGCAAACAATTTAACGGATTTGTAATACTGTAGTTATATTTATTAAGTAGTTTAATATATTTTTTAAAATTATTTCAATGAACTAATATGAATTAATTGCTTTACAAAAGTAGGCTACTAGTACTAAGGGCGCACTCACATTATCCAAACCAAACCAAACCATGACCCAGCGTGAATGTCACCCCTCCCTACTTCCCCCATGTGCACGCACTCACACTGTACTTTTATCGATCCGAGTCTGGGCGCGCTTTCGTCATTAAGATGCGATTGTTTTGAAAAAAGCAGGAAGTAAAGCTCTCACTGAACACTGGAACCCACCGTAATGATAGGTCTGAGTTTTTTATTCGGAGTCGTTTGGTGCGCGATTACAGACATCCCTCTCACATGTCATCATATTGCTTAGTTGATCTGTCACGTGCCCAGCGCGGACATTCACGTAACCCCGCTGCGCGCATCAAAAGGTTTTTACGGAGGCAGGTGAAGGTGTGTGGTCGCGCAACTGACGTCTTCACCTTTTGAATCGCGCTCAGGCGCGATTGCGCTCACACCACAGCCTTCCGCGCCTGAGCCCAAGTGAACCGCGCTCCGGCCCACCTCTGCAACCCGGCCACGGCGCGATTAACCAATCCGCGCCCGGGCACGGAACAGAGCACTCACACTAGTCAAACGAACCAGGCTTTGGGGGTCAAACGCGCCCGAGCGCGGTTTGGTTTGGATAGTGTGAGTGCGCCCTAAGAAAAAATTAATTAGATCAGTTAGGCAGGCATGAAAACGGGTCAGGGCTGAAAAAGGTGAGAAGAGTGCTCGAGAGGCGACGTGGCCTCTGATGGGGCCGCAAGGTGGGGGGACTCCCCCAAAATAAATATTATGGCCTCATTAGGGGACATGCTGTAACTTAACTTGTTTATTCTTAAGGCATGTGATTCACCAATGACAAAAAAGAAGGAAGGAACCCAACATCCCAGCAGAAACAACAACAAAAAAAACACCACAAGCTAAAAAATACATTATGACCATTATTTCAATTATTTATTTCTGACAGGCAATTTAGATTGTAATTTTTAAATGTAAACATTTGACTAGTAACAGAAACCATGTTTCATTAAATTGGTTGATAAATCTGGAAAGCTGTAACAAGTAGCATTCCCTTACTATTTTACATCTGCAATAATTTTATTTTGCCATAATCTGACCATCAGTCGCAGGGCCATACAATTTTAAGTTGGCCTTGGAACAGGGTGGACCTGAAGGCCTACATGTAATTTATAATTACTTAATTTTACAAATATAGTAATGGTTAAATGAATTACATTGTTTTTTGAGTCATGGGTTGAATAATTTTCAGATAAGCAAAAAAGTGATGTGTTTTGTCTCTCAAGTGTTTTGCCGTTGCGAAAACACTTGAGAGATCTGTTTTTAACCAAGTATCCTCCTTTTTTTATCTCAGAACGACCTACTCGATGACAGGCAGTCAAGCTTCAGATGCAACCACTCCACTTAAACTGCGTTGTTAGTGGTCACGGAAACATTGTGGCTAGCTAAGGCAGAATCCAAATCCTTGGTACTGATTTTACTAGATCTAGTCAATCATCAGATCCTACATGCCACCATATCATCGCTAGGGATCATGGGTACTCCCCTCCAGTGGTTTAAATTTTATCTCTCAGAGAGATCCTTCAGGGTATTGTGGAAGGGTGCGCAGTCCTAACTAGATGGTCACTAGGGGTCCCTCAGGGATCAGTGCTTGGTCCACTCATTTTTCCATCTACACAACATCTCTTGGACCTATCATACAGGCACATGGGTTCTCCTACAACTACTTTGATAATGACACACAGATCTTCTTCTCATTTGACCCTGATGATTCCACCATAGCAGCACGCATTACAGCCTGCTTAGAAGACATCTCGGCTTGGATGGAGAAACACCATCTCCAGCTGAACCTCGCTAAGATTGAGTTGCTTGTTTTTCTTGCTCATTCCACGCTACAGCACGACCTATCCATTAAACTTGCCAACACATCCATTTCTCCTTCTAAAATGGCAAGAAACTTTGGTATAGTCTTTCATGACGAATTGTCGTTTTCTTATAACATTGCAAAGACAGTATCAGGAAGATACGGCCATATCTTACAGAGCATGCTGCACAACTTCTGATTCAGGCACTTGTAATCTCCAGGCTGGACTACTGCAATGCTCTTCATGCTGGTCTTCCTGTATGGTCTATTAAACCACTGCAATTAGTCCAGAGCACAGCAGCTCGGCTTATCTTCCATGAGCCCAAAAGGGCTCATGTAACGCTGCTCTTCATCTCTCTCCACTGGCTACCGATTGAAGCGCTTATCAGGCGCAAGTCACTACTACTCACTTACAGAACTTTCAATGGGACCAGCACCAGCATACTTTCCTACACCTTCATACATTCCTACACCCCATCCAGAACCTTACGTTCAGCAAATAAGCGGCGGCTTATTTTACCTTCAAAAGGGGGCACTAAATCTCCCTGCTGGTGGAATGACCTTCCTATTGCGATCCGGTCAGCGACATCTCTTGCAACATTCAAAAAGCAATTAAAAACCCATCTCTTACAAAAATACCTGACATAGATATTGACTGCATTTCTTTATCTTCTCCCTTTTCAGTAAAAAAACTTTATTTTTCTCTAGTGAATAATGCATAGTAAAAAACTTGTATCTTGTTATAAGCACCTTTTGTACTATTGCCTGCCTGTGACACATCGCTTTTTTGTTTCCTAACCTTTTGGAAAAAAGTTTTCTAAATGCCGGAATGTAAATACTGTATATATAGTGTGGTTTCAAAATGCGATAAACGCCATTTAAAAAAAAAAAACAATTACCGCCAAAATCAGTATTGTATCAAAGTCAATTCTTCATTTTAGTCAAAATCCGATATCCGCCATGTTATTTCCATTATTTTATTTTGAAGTCAACGAAAATCGAGCAGGACCCAAACATTTTACAGCTGATCGCTGTCAAAAAAGTTCAGCAACGAGCAGCAATGGCAGTGTTCTTAATATGACAAAAGGGCTTTTACCACTGTGCTTATCTTCGCACTAAACCCCGCTTTTAACCCTGGGTTAAGGAGCGTTTCACACTTGTAATTTAGAAGCAGGATTATCCCTGAAATTAACCCAGGGTTATGGAACCCTGCTCCAAATCAGGGTTAGCACCATTTTTGTGGGGTTAACTCCGCATTGCGGTACCAAACGCTTGCAGTGTGAAACGAAGGAGGGTTAGAATTTTGTGACTCGATGCTTAACAACAGACAGCCAATCAGAAACTAAAGTACAAGTAGCCTACCTCATATCACCGTCTGTGTACAGAAAACACCTGAATTGGAGTAAAAATGACATCCAGGAGAGATTTACATTGCGATCCGTTCTGTCACTGACCCAGAAGCATGAGACAAGCGGTTATTTAAAGCAACAGTGCAGTGCGCTATTTTTATTCAGTCAGTTTGACATAGATTTTTATCCAAGCATGACTGCTGATACCACAAATATGCAAATGAAAATGTTAACCCAGGACTTAGGAAAGTACAGGGTAAAACATCAGATTATGAATACCCAGGATTATCTCTTAACCCTTGTTTAAGAATGAACATTGTAAAAAGTGAAACAGATAACTCAGGATTCTGTTAACCTGGGGTTTAGAATAACCCAGGGTTAACAATTTCAGGTGTGAAAAGCACTAAAGTAAGTGTTTTAATTAATGCCATTAATGTTAAAAAATAGTGTATTTAAAATCAGTGTATACCACTAAATGAATATTTCATGGCAAAGACGAATGCACATTTATATATTGATTCAATAGATTTATACCATTTAAAAAAAAACGTGCCATGGATTTATTGCATTTTACAGAAAAAAAAAATTTTTTGTAATAAATCTTTGAAAATCAAATTATGGATTTGAATTTTTAATTGTTATTAACCTAAAGATGCTATTTGAAAGTTTGTAACAGAAAATAGTGTTTTTCATCTTGTAACTTTCTTCTTATAGAAAACACATTTTTACCCAAATTAGTCCAAATGGATTTATATATATATATATATATGCAGGGAAGCGTTTTCTCTTAATTGACTAGATAACTCATAAATGGCGGGGAAAGAGTTAAAGTAGCAGTAAAAGCCAACAGCCCAAATCCTTAAAAAGAAATCTTGAAAGACCCATGTTAAAATAAAATTCACCAGAAAAGTCTGTAATAGCAGTATTTTAGAGTCTGTCTGAGAGTATCAGGTGATGCTGACATCCACCAGATATATACAACCCAAGTCTGCAAGACCACAAAAAGCCACTGACTACATTAACTAAAGCTAATCAAAGTAGTTTTTAGATATAAAGAGAAGAAGAAGAGGTGTTGTTTCTGTGCAGGACTGAGCTCAGTTGCTGAGCAACAGCCTCCTCCAGTACCTTGGAGATAAAGCACAGATGTGAAATAGACTGATAATTAAACAAACCACAAGGATCTACTTTCTTAATGAGGTGTTAAATGTCTGCAATCTTAAGATATCTTGCCATGTGTCTATAGAAACATTGAGTTATTTAGATTTACAAACTTTTGCTGGTTCTTTAAACAGCATTGTGCGTAATATGGAAAAGATGTGTTGTTTTTTGCAATCAGTCTGGCCAATTGGATTGAGAGATTCTCACAATTCAATTACTGCCTGCCCCCTTGTACTGACATTGTAAAAGACAAAAAAAAAACTGTTGGCAAAACAAAAAGATAATTGGACCTACAGTAAAAGGAAAAAGTCTAAGGAAAAATATGTATGTCACAACTCCTTAATTTCTAAATGAGAAAGATATGTTTGTTGGGTCACATAAGCTATGTAAGACAACCAAAAACAATTTAAAGTTTGTAGTCTGATTTTTTCTGTTGTAAAGATGTTCTGATGTTACTGTACACCACTGACAGTATTTAATGTGAAAGAAACAGCACAACAGATGATACAGGGCACTGTATCAATGTTTTGATATACTCATCACTAAACTCAGTGAGTTTTCGGTAGCTCTCAAAAAGTCAGACAGCATAAAATTTGGGTTTTACCAGAGCTATAAATCCTTGCAATGTGCATATATTTCACACAAGCCAATATGCAATTGGCTCACACTTTCCCCACGTAACACATTCAATGAATTTGGTCCTTTTCACATTTTAGCATGGATTGTATAATCACATTGATGCACTCTAAAAAAGGCTAGATTATTTTAAACCCAGCGTTGGGTTAAAAACGGTCAAACTTACCACTAACTAACCCATACACAGACTGTGAGAATGCCAACTAGTTATCTTCAAACACCTGTCCCAGATAGCAAAATTGCTGGGGCCCAGATCTGGCTCACATCTGACACTTTCATCTGGCCCACCTTTGGCATGGAAAGATGGCACTTGAGCAGTCCACCTCTGTTTTCCAGATCTTTATCACAAGCAAGCCATAGAAATGCCACATGTCAGCCACGCACAAAACAAATAATGAAGATCTGGCCCAAATCTGCGTAACAGTTGATTTAAATTTTGGACCAGATCCAACACCTTGCTCTTGTCCACATACCGCATTTAATGATGGCTCATGCGTGGTCCACTTCAGTCTGCCAGATCTCAACCACAAAGAAGCCAGAGCAATGCCACATGTCAGCCAAAAGCTGCAATGCATGCTAGGTATTAACAAATTACAAATCTCATCCAGGACTTCCAGCATGCACTGCGACTTCGATAAATAATAAACTTTTACAATTTTCTTTGTCACCATGGTTGAGATTGATACTCTGATTCTTGATGTTTGTGTGTCCCAAATATACAACAGTTCATTTTTGTCCAAACTTTCTAAAACTCCTTAAAGACAAACTGCTGTGAAAATGCTGTGAAAATACATATTATTGACAGAAAAGAAACTTTTGATGTAAATCAATTAATCAGAATATGATTTTTACCATTATATACCAACCACCATAGAATTGCACTATTAACTATACATTACCATAACAAATGCATTTTATACACACAAAGTTAATGCAACCAGGGAAAAGCTAGTAAATAAGTCAAGGGTCAAGAGTCCAACTAAAACAAACACTAATCACAATAATGGGGACTTAAAATGAAACAAAACATCAACATCTAAACCTAATAAGTGAAATGTGTTTTCTACAGCAATATATTTACTAAACATTCAGAAATAATGTTTTATAACAGTTTTAAAATAATAAAATGCAATGTTTCTCTATCATTTACATAACAAGCAAACAAGTCAATATAATAAACAGTTGTTGTTTTAAACATTGTTTGAACATTAAAACAGGACATTGTCATAACGTTTGAAAATGGTCAAATGTAACATTCTTTTGATGTTTAGACAACACAGAAACGTTCTTAGAACGTCAAGAAAACTGGACACTTTCTATGTTGGCAGAATGTTTTTGGGAACTTTTAGGGAAGGTTCTTAGAACTTTTTTCTGTTAGATGGGTACCCAGAAAGCAAAAACTGAGACGTTGAAATGACGGCTAACTAGACCAGCTATGAGCAACCTACTTCTACCCTAAATATCCTTGAATTTGGTTACATGCCATTTTTGCCAAATAACTTGAAGATGTATGATATTCCAACATGTAAGCAAAGTCAACAGTTGTTCAGGGTGTTCACTTTTATTTTTTATTTATTACATCATATATGGGCCACTTCAGACTCACACCCATATAAGCCGATGCCCACTATGCCACATGTTTGCCAAAACTGGCCCAGACATGTTTGTAAAGAACTGGGCCACATTTGTGGCAACATGTGAGGGTAGGGTGCCCATTCGTGCCAGTTCCGCCGGACACGTCCCGAACATGTTTTCGGGTTCGTTCTCCGGAAGTTGCGTTGGTCGACCGCATACATCAAGGTTTAATGTTTCGCATTTAATTTCAGAAAAGCAGCCGTTACATTTCAAGGTAAGAATGAAACTACAATGATTGTATGTCTTAAAATAAATAAATCTTAATCTTCTAATGTATTTTAACTGAAATGTGAGAACCTCGATGACGTAAACGGTCGAGCAACACGACTTCCGGAGAATGCACCTGAAAACATGTTTGGGACGTGTCTGGCAGAACTGGCACGAATGGCTACCCTGTGAGGGCCACATTGTTTATTTCAAGATCAGGCGGTGTCTGTTGTGCAGCATTTTTGCCAAAGGTGGCCCATATTTGTTGTTTTATATTTGGGCCATATTCACTATTTGTCAGATGGGCCACTTTTGGTTCATATTTAGATGACATGTTGCTGTGAGCACCGCATCTTTGCCTAAAAAGGCTCACGTGTGATTTGATATATTTGGCCCATTTTTGGGATTTTACATGTGAGCCACTTTAGGTTCACATCCCTTTTATTCGGGCCATAAGAAGGCCAGCAGTGCCGCATCTTTGCCTGAAGTGGCCCACATGCGCTATTTGGGGCTACATGTGTTTAGTATCTTACCTCTTAATATACTAATTCATCTGATGAATAATTCAATGATTAAGAGATTTGATTTATATGAATTAGACTGCAGGTTTTATCCTTCAACAAGAAAAGTTTTCCTTTCTTACTCCAAGTATGCATAAAAGCATGTTTAATTCATAAAAATATCTTTGTGTTCACCAAGTTGATTAAATGTCTGGCCGGTGTAACCACATTATATCTACTTTTCCATCAAAGCTGTGAAAATGCCATCTGAAGGAACTAAAGGTTTTGAATTAGAAAGCATGAATCCATTGCTGTATTTGGGTCATTTTATAGTTTTATTGCACATGGGGCACAAGGGGGCGACAGAAATCCCTATTATACAATGAGGAAAGCAAGAATAGCATACTCTTTGTTATTTGACCATCCTTAATTTCATATATAATAATGCATTGTAATAGTCTGATGGCTTTAAAATTAGGCCTTACAAATGGCTATTTATTAATATCTGCCATATTTTATTGTTTTTAACTATAGCCTAAATTAGCAATTAGGTCCTGTATTGTGTTTCCCTAGTCCATGTCTCTTATTTTGAAATGATGTCTTTGTCTGCCATGTTTGTAGTCTTTTGTAGTTATTTTGTTCCATTGGTCCTTGTCTGAATGTCTTCCCATGTATGTCTTGTTATCTTGTTAACCCATGTGTATATACTGCACGAGTTGTCGAGTTTTCTCTTATTGTAATGTTGGTTTTGTTCCCTGTATCTCTCCTGTATCTTGTTTTGTTTATATTAAATCTACTGTATATGGATCCGCTGCCTCTCCCTATCCTTACATTAATAGTGTATATTTTAGTTCATTTAGATTCCAATCAGTTCAGTTTATATACGCTTGTGTTTTCGAAAACATGAAAAGTATTTATAATGTTTTTTTTTTTTTTTATTCAGCATCATTTATACTCTACAGCTTATAGAAAATACACTGTATAATTAATTATAAAAGTCAGACAGCATGGGAATTTATGCTGCATAATTAGAGTAAGAAAGAGAAACTTTTGTTCTTGAAGGTTAAAACCTGCAGTCTAATTCTTATAATTCTCAAATCTCATATTAAATTGTTCATCAGATGAATGAGTATATTAATGGGTAAGATAATGTATAAATTATTTGTTACTGAACACATTCAACAGATTTTTGAAGAGAATTAGTTGTCATTCTCACACTCTGTGCATAGGTTAAGTAACAACCCAGTGGGTTGGGTTTAACCCTTTTCGCCCAAAGCTATATTAAAATGTCAAATTTTGTTGGATGTGTTGCTATATCACACGACTCCGAGAGCGATATTGCTTTTATACAACAGTTCGACGGCACACGTTTGAAAAACGAAAACTAGAAAACAACAACGGAGTTATTTTAAAAGCCTCTTTGTTTGAGAACTACTTCTTCCGCCACGGATTTGAAGGCGGCCAGAATGACAGGTAACACTTTCGGCTGCTTTGAATCTCATATTAACTCAATGGACGGATTCGCCGTTTTTAAATATTACAATTTCTTGGTCACAAAGTGTAGTTTGGGCTACATCTCTGACAGGGATTCCCTGGCTCTCACGTCGGCCTTGTTTGTTTTTTGGCGCGAGGTAAAAGTTAATAAATCTATACTTATATAATGTTACTATTGCTTTCTCATTTATTCTTAACGTGATACGAGCACGCGATTCTTATTAAACTTTGTTCTTGTCGGTACTATATAAAACTGTTTTTTATAAGTGTCAGAGAGTGTTTTTGCATGCTGCTTATAAATATATCAGTGGCGATATTCTCATAACATGTTTTAATAGTCACGTCACGATAAAGTAAATGATCAATGTCCACATTTAAAAGCTGCGGTGCTTACCTGCAGTTCCACAGTGTTTTCGCGTTCTGATAAGAGATATAGCTCCAGAAAAAAATGAGTGTTTACATTCCTCTTTCCAATCGTCCACACGATGTGACAAGACATTAATCCCATTAACTTTAATGTAACATCCAAGAGCGCTGATCTTTGACGGAATAATAACTTCCGATTGGGGATTCACAGACTGATTTACGAGCTAGTGAACTAATGAGACACACGGAGAGTGTTTAAAAACAGGGCGTCTGTGTTTTTCCATTCAGAGATGAGCCTATTTAGGACCGTCATTCATTAGGTGGCGGAATGATACGAAAGGTGAAGCGGTTACAGTGCCGTTATCAGCACAATATCGCATAGCTCTTAGCCAATCAGATTCGAGAACCAGAAAGAACTGTTGTATAATTTAATTTATTTATTAATAATTTGTACTGTACAGCTTTCTAAGATAATATAGTTCCAGGAGTAGCATAGTTTTGGTAAGTCGAACTACCAAAACCATCATTCATTTATTTACTTATTTATATGTTTGTCAACAGTGCAAAACAGACATCCAGAAGACTTCATTGTGCATTTAGTCTTTAATCTTTCAGCAGAATTATGTTTATGTTTATTTGTGCTCCTGGTGTTAGTGTGAGACTATAAGGTTAAATGGAAGACATTTCTGCTTCAGTTCAGCTCATGTGTTCAAGCCACAGAGGATGTGGTAGCTGTGTTTCAGACATTGATAATAGCCACCAATGAGAAGTGTGTCAAAAAGCACATCATAATGCTCTGTTGATGGAAAATGGGGGTTATTGTTTAATTTGATCCATTCTTCGCAAGAAAACTATTCTTCTGGACCTTGAAGGTTGTTTTTATTTTTGTTATTTATATTTATGTATCCTGTTACAAATTTGTGCGGGATCCTTATGTGCCAAGTGATGTGGTATCTTGCTATCGCATTTTTTATTTTCCAAGGTAAGCCTTTAATAATTTAATCTTTAAGAATTCATTAAGTATAGCTATATAAAGCATACAACTCACTTTACATGAAATGTGCACCCTTTTTTTTTGTTGGACAGCATATGAAACTCATGGTATTGTGTCATGTGTGATGACAAGTCCGGTCCAGAGGGTGTATGTTGGAGAAGATGTCTATTTGTTCTGCAATTTCACCCAGTGTCCTAGACCTCGAAACCTCATGTTTCTTAATGTGGAGTGGGGATTTCAGGTAGACACTTAATTCAGCACTACATAATACAGGTTCAACACAAACACAACACTAATATTCTTTGTTTCAAAACAGAATAGTTCATCTGACTTCAAAACAATCATCTACAACATTGGAAATCACACTTCAAGAACAACTGGTGTGCTGTTTCGGGGAAATGTAGAGCTGGGCAGTTTTGATATTCTCCTCCAATCGGTGAAACGTGAGAACAATGGAACTTACCAGTGCAAATATCGACAAGATGGCATTTTCTACAAAAATATAACAAAGCTTACTGTCCACTCAGGTAATAGAGCTGTTTGGTTACTTTTATTGCTTTATTTGATATTTTTAAAGGGTACCTCGGCTATGAAGACTTGTATGCTTTAATACGTTATATTTGCCTTCTACCACTAAGACGAATATAAAATCCACAATGTAAAAATCTTGGCTGCCTTAATTTTTTGTTGAATCAACTAAGATTTACAAGTCATGTCAACTTATTATTATTTACCTTGACTAGAGATGAGTTGCTACAACTTATAAAATGAAGTGTTTCAACTATAGTACACAACCCTGTATCATGAAATTATGTACCTATAGTCACGTCAATTTGTGAGTCTTAAGCGTGACACTGACACAGTTTTCCACCTTTTTGCACGAACATGTCACGCATTTCTGTTTACGTGTCACTGTCACGTATTTGTTACTCAACTGTTTTGTCCTATTTTCAAACCATTGACGCTTCGGTTTAGGGTTAGATTTGGTGTTTGTGTTAGGATCGGTGTTGGGGAAAGTTACTTTTAAAAGTAATGCATTACAATATTAAGTTACTCCCCAAAAAAGTAACTAATTGCGTTACTTAGTTACCTTTTATAGAAAGTAATCTTTACGTTACTTTTGGGTTACTTTTTCTTACTTGGCTGAGGCTTGATCACAAACATTTCAAGCTCTGGCCTGCCATTTCAGTTTCTGACTCAAGCTGTTACCGCTCAGGCGCACAGAGTGCATAATTCTATGTTAATATATTCAGTTTATTTCAGTACATTCTTTTATTTTTAAATTGAATTAATTAAACTGAAAAGTAACTCGCATTACTTTTTTACAAAAGTAACTCAAATATTACTGTGTACATTTATAAAGTAATGCGTTACTTTACTCGTTACTTCAGAAAAGTAATATTATTGCGTAATGCGCGTTACTTCTAATGCGTTACCCCAAAACTGGTTAGGATGTCACTTTAAAGCTCACGTAACACACACTGTTTCTGCATTTCTGATGTTAATCTGGAGTACCTATAGAGTAGTATGACAACCTTTATATCTCCGAAGAGTCTTTAGTTTAATCAGATTTATAAAAAAAGATTAGCTTTACCGAATCTTTCCGATAACCTACGAAAAAATGAAGAAGGAGGAGTTACTACCGCGGGTGGAGCGAGTACGAGTCAGTTGGACCTGTAATCGGAAAAAAAACTTTCCGAAACTTGTACGAACCCTGGCGAAGTGCATTCAGCACAGAAATACTCTGTAACACGTCCAACTGCTTTTTTGAGACTTTGCCTACGTTTAGCATGAGGAAACAACTCTATAACTGTGTCAATAAGTCAGAATCCTTGAAATACCATTGAACCCCCCCTTTAAGTATTGGTTTATATCTTTTTTTGGGTTTGGGTTTGAGTAAGGATGTCATTTTTTGTAAATCTAACCCTAAACCAAAGCGACAATGGTAAGAAAATAGGTCAAAACAATTGAGTAACAAATACGTGACATTGAAACGTAAACAGAAATGCGTGACATGTTCACGCAAAAAGGCGGAAAACCATGTTAGTGTCACGCTTAAGACTCACAAATTTACATGACTATAGGTACATCATTTTGTGATACTGGGTTGATATAACAACTCATCTTTAGTCAAGTTAAATACAGTAAAACTAATTATAACAATATATGTTTAGTTTCTGTAATATCACTTTTATGGCAAGGAAAAGGTTATTAGTCCGTAATTAAAATGGCTTAATTCCACAAAATGTAGTTACTTCATTGGTATTTAAATTTGCCTTTTGGTGCAAAACCCTCTAAGAACATGCAAGCTTTTTGAGAAAAATATCTCTTCTTCTGAGTCTCCAGTCACATTACTGTTCTTTCTGTATAAAAGTAAATAGCTCAAAAAATGTGTAAATATTCGAACATATTCAGTAAACCTCCTTTAACAGGTTAAAACCCTTGCAGCTACATCACTGACATCTGACATATACGTGCGCCGTCGTTCATCCAGTTCTTCTTCTGTGTACTTAAAGGACTAATTATAAATATACTGTATAAACTCTTCTCTTTTATGCAAGTCTGTTCACCTCATAAACACCATACCTACTTGTTAGTTTGTATAATGTGCTTTTAACTTTTTATGTGCGTTTAACGTCATAAAAGTGTCTTTTAAATAAATAAAAGTTTATTGTAATGTAAATGTTACTGGCATAAAAAAGTAAATGATTACATACCATAATAAAACTCTCTTTCAAAAAGTAGGCTACACCTTTGCACCAAAAGACTTTAATTCATGTAGATACAAGTTATTTTTATCAGTTTATGTTAATCTGAAGTGGTCTTAGTTTAATTGTAAGTGTTCCAAAATGAATCTGAAGTCTACTTTTTGTACCCCTCAGCTACACAGACCAGAAGAAACAGTCCAGGTGTGAACGATATACAGGTAGAGATAAATCCATCTTGGTGGTTGGCCCTGATCCCTGTGGCTGGGATTGTGCTTCTCATTGTTGTAGTATTTTTGGGGAGGCTCCTCCAGCAAAAGGATGTCTCAATGTGCGTATGTTACTGTGAACACATACACGAGAGTGCAGATATATCAGGTGGTTGGAGATATTTCTACATGGTTTTATCTTTTGTATTTTCTAGGCAAGAAATAGAAGAAGTTGAAACCAGAAGTGACACTGCTGACATTAGATGCAAGGTAACATACTTTCAATTAAACTTCCATATTCTCTGCTCTTTTTTCGTTCGTGTTCCTACTTGGTTACACATTAATTTAAAGTCTGTCAATAAATGTTTCTTACATTGTTCATGTAGATAGTTCAGAATAGGCATATTGCATCTAAAAACCTCTCCTGGGCTGTATTGGTTTTAGGAATAAGTGTAGACCAGGTGATTCATCTGTGACCCATTCATGTTTTTATTTATATCTAATGCTTGTTTGTAGAAAAAAATAAACATTGACAGGCAATACATTAACTGAAAGCTTAATCTAAAACTCTACACCGAACATTATTTTGTGAATGCAAAACTTTAGCAATAATGTTTTTATAATATTTGCAGGAAGTGAATATTAAATAAGATCAAAATGATTTAATCATAATATTTATACAAATATTTGCTGGCCCCTTTTAAATAAATTTCAATGCATACATTTTCTGTCCTACTTTATTTTAAAACAAATTAGTTTGGACAGTTTATTTTCAGACATGACAAATATTTTATTTGTAGGCCACATTTTCAGGCATGTGCTTATAAGATGGATGTTGCTTAATCAAATTTGTTTCATAACACAGGTCACAAACAATTCTGCTTATGAAGGAGACACAGAAAGTCAACCCATAACTCACAATGCAGATAACATCTATGTCACCATGGTATGTAAGACTTTCAGCAAGATGAGAAGTGAATTATGTCAAATTTGTGAATACATGATCATCATACCATTTCAGTTCTGACTTTCTTTGTTCAGCTTAACTCAAAAGAAGATTTCTAGAAAAAAATACCCTATAGCTGTTGGTTTATGCAATGCAAAGAAAGAGGTCCCAAAACGCTGTTGCTTCATAAAGCACACAAAGTCTTCTTTAAAATAATCCATACGAAACCTTTTTTTTTTAAATCAATATTTGCAAAATCTTTCTTGAATTATATTGTCTTTTGACAAATTGTGTAGGCTTATCTCCAAACAAATCAAGTTGGCATGTCAATGACATTAAACCATGTTCATGCATGTCTTGTGACCAAACTTCATGAAGCATACAACACACATATTTGCTGGTCACTTTTAAATTTATTGGGGCCTCTCTAACTTTGACATTCTCAGTTTTATTTTATTTTATTTATTTTTGAACAACAGAATCCCAAATGCCATTTGTGAGTATGTCTGTCAGTAGGCCAAACAATTCAAGACCTGCAACCATTTCATCACATGCACCACATTTTCAGTCTTGTGCTAATTAAAGTGATAGGGCTTAATCAAGTTTTTTTGTGTGTGTGTGTTTATAAACCCAGGTCACAAACTATTCTGCACCTGTGGAAAACATGACCAGTAAACCCAACTCTTCCAATGCAGAAAACATCTATGTTACCATGGTACAGTATGCAAAATATTCATCATGTTGGATTGAAATCATGGTAACTCAATGCTAAAACATGGTAGCTTTATGTTAAATTGTGCTAGCAGTGCTAAAACATGCTAGATTCATATTAAATTATGTTAAATAATTTTAACTTCATGCTAAAATATGCTGATTTCATGATAGTTGTATACTACTGTAAATCATGCAGGCTTCATGTAAAAACATGCTAGCTTTATGTAAACCATCGTAGCCATGCTAAAACATGCTACATTGTGTTAACATCATGTTTAATCATGTTACTTATGTTAAATCATGCTGGCTTCATGATAGCTTCATTCTAAATCATGCTAGCTTAATGCTAAAACATGTTAGCTTTATTTAAAATTATGGTAACCCTGCTAATCATGCTAGTCTTATGCTAAATTAGTGTCATGTAAAATCATGTTAGCTTCATGCTAAAACATGCTAGCTTTATGCTAGGTTCATACTAAATCACGATAGCTTTGTTCTAACCCTGCTAAAAAAACAGCATACCAGCAACACCAGCATATGTTTTGTTTTGGTGCTGGTTTGCTCGTAAACACCAGCACCAAACCAGCACCAGCATGAGCACCAGCTAAACCAGTACCAAACCAGCATTAGCACAAGCATCCCATGCTGGTCGTACCAGCAAGACACATATGTTGTGTTTTGGTGCTGGTATAATGGTGACAACCACCTCAAACCAGCATAGACCAGCATAATTCTCATGCTGGTCCATGCTGGTTTGATGCTGGATTTTTCAACAGGGAAATCATGCTAGCTTTTTGCTAAATTATGTTAGCTAAAAACATACTTAAAGTCGCAATGAAATTGAAATGAAAAACTATATATATTTTTTTAATATTGTGGTATTATTAACAAATGACTTATCTATGAGCTTCATTATTTAAAAAAAAATTGTGTGTGCTCATAATCTTTAATCAAAAATGCTAATCTCCTCCCCTCCTCAAAACGATCTCTCTTCACTTCACCTATCTCTCTCTATACTGGCCTATCTACAGCATCTGTCACTCTATATATCTAGTCTATCTATATCTATGTATTTATCTATAATCTGAATACTACTTGTCTCTAGAAAATTATCTCCCCAAGGTGACGTAATGCAATGCATTGTGAGGGATAGGAAAATTGTGGCAAACCGCTGTAAGATAGTACCTACTTTTTCATATTATATTTCGTTTTCTGATACCCAACAACATAAAATACAATGGATAACAGTTTAAATGTTTATTACCAACAAGCAAATTGCACAAATGCGTTGAAAAATTAACCCTGCAACATGGCCTTTAAAACTGTTCTCACGTTAAAACTGTAAAAGGTCCATGCAGTGTGGGTTTTTAGCGGAATCTAGTGGTGAGATTTAGATTTGCCAATTGCGACCAAAAGCTAAGTCCACAGCTCACCCCTCAATTTCGAAAAATGCATAGAGAAGCTACGGTAGCTGCCACAGGACAAACATGTCTTTGTCTAAGAAAAATGCGTAGGTACGAAATGCGCTCTGTAGAGCAAATTAGTGTGAAATAATAGTTTGAGGAGTATTTCTTAAAAGCCCCTAACCCAATTCTAAACCTAAATCTAACATACACACTAATCCTAATCCTGCAATCTGATTGGTTAATGAAAATGTTGATCCAAGACCAACAATGGTGTTGATCCAGGATCACATCTTACTTGGTGAAATCACGTTCACCAATACGGTCCGGTGACTTCCATTTAAGGCGACCTGCGGTGTATGTAGATAAATACGGCTCAATCTAAGGTAATAAATACTATAAATTTCATTAAGGTTTTTTATACACCACAGGTAATGTAGTTATGTGTATTATATTGCATTTCTGTAAAGAGATCCCTCTAGAAGTCCCACATTGTACCTTTAAAATTCTTCAAACTGTTTTAAACATAGAGGCGGTGGTTTGTCAAGCTAACATAAAGTTTTCCCACAAACTTTACAATCCAGTTAAATTTGTGACTTTATGACCTCATGAGTCATGTTCCTTTTCCATCTTGAAAGCTAATATTAAAAATACGGTTCGGTGGGATTTAAGACATTACGGGTATGTCTTTAAAGCAACACTATGTAGTTTTTTTACCTTTAAATAATGTCTCTAAAATTATTTCAGTGATAGAACAACTTTTAACTAGACAAATTGTACTGTTGCTGCAACCTGAGCAGCCTCCTAGCTGCTACAAGCACACTCTGAAAGTGGCAGTGGAGGGTAGAGCACACAGCCCAGCCCCTCCCCCTGCCTGCAGAAGAGTGTCTGATACCAGGCACTGTTGCGCTTTTCAACCACATGGGGGAGCTGTAAGTCATTTTTACATGGAAACTACATAGTGTTGCTTTAAAGGGATAAAAATGAAAAGGACAAAAATAGTGCTCATTAAATGACTCATACATCAAATGCTTTCTCAGCAGATTATAGATATGAGATTATACAAACATCACGGCATGTATAAATTGGATTACAACCACTGAGTTAAAAAAAATGTTCACAAAATGTTAAATGTTATGTATGTGTATGTGTGTCTTGAAGCAGCATGGGTTTCAGGTTACAACAGATTCTCCAGGCCAGGATTGAGGAGACGTCTGATTGAAAGCCACCAGATGATCGGCCTGAATCGGTCCTGTGCCACCAAGATTTTACAACTTAGGATACCTGCACAGTACAGATGAGATGCACACACAAAAACAGCAAAAAAGTGCTTGCAACCTTATCTCCCATCATGCTGTTTTGCATTACATTAAAGTATTTTTCCATTAGAATTGTATTAAACTGTCACAGTTGCATTCAAATGAGCATGAATGATGAAGAAATAAAGTAAGACTGATGATAACTTGCTTTTATCTTATCTTTTATCAATGTATTTGTTGCATGGCAGCAGTTTTATATTCAGACCCGTGTGGTCAAAGCGATACTTTGGGGTTGTTCCTGATCCCTGTTTTCTACCATAATAAAGCTTGGAAGAGCAAGGACATTTACTAAAATAACTCCAAATGTGTTTGTCTGAAAGATGATGGACATGTGTATCTCAGATTTCCCACATAGCTCATTTATCTTGTATATCTGTGGTATGTTTATAATAAATTTTTCGAAAAACAAATCATTTATTTCATTTATTCGTTAATTTGTTACTGTAAATAGCCATGCAAAAGCATATTAATAGAACATCCTAATGCTTTGTTGGTTTGGTAATATCTTAACAACACTGTTTAAAAAGCCCACTGTGAGAAAGTGAAGAAGTGGTTTATGGTTTTGGTATGTATTACAGATTTGACAATTCTGGACCACTCATTTTTGTGAGATTGAATTTAAACCACACTTCTTTTGCTGCTTTAGTTACATATAAGCAATGAAGAGATGGGATGGATGCTGTACAGTAGTTATGTATGTAAACCTACGGTAGTTCAATAGGTTTTGGAGTTTACGTTTAAAGAGGCACAGCATCATTTTTCCCTTTTAAACACCAATATCTACCACCACCTGTATCTTTCTCTTAGCTCTTTTCTCCCCTCCGCACCTTGATGTGCTGAAGATGAGGAGAGGTGGTCCTACTGCAAAAGGCTGCATGTTTTAGTTTATCAGCGACGACCGCGTGAATTTTCGTAGACGAATTTCTGCTTGTCCCAAATGAAAGATGAAATTCAGTGTTGATGCGCGTTGATGTTTACATTTTAACAACTCATATGCGTTGCTTTTAATTGTGTTAATGCTATAATATCGCACTTTCGACCCCCGCCATTCCTCGAATACGCCAAAGCGACAAACCACAACCATAATATCAACCAGTTCATCTTCTACAGACACTGCCAGCACATACCGTAGCACAAAATAAAAACACATATCGATCTTTTTGTATGGTTTTAACGCCGAAATAGATATCGGGCGCAACTGGTTTGTTATACTGTCGACGCGTACATCGTTACAGACCAAAATGCCCGTTTTATTGCAGTCTGGGAAAACGCAGTGGGTGTCAGCTTTGAAGTTATCCTCTGTAGCAATGGTGATATTTCTGGGTGAGTACAAAAATGCTTCTGCTATGGACAAAAATGAATATCTTCCTTAAAATAATAAATCATTTTCGATGCGTTTGTGCGCGAGAGGAGGAGGGGTGTGTTTGTTTGTGTATTGACGTGCTCATAACGACAAACCTGTGGACTTCACGAACATCAACATCGTAGATAGGTTTAGATGAATTAAAGACAATTTTGCCAAACAGATTTTATGTAATCTCGGTTTATTAATGCCTAGACAGTACGCGTAATTACGCAAAAATCTACTAAATCCGTGTCATAGCCTTTATGTCGTTTGGTGATCTCGTCGTGGCAGAGGATTAACATTGGTACATGATATAAACCCATCTGATATCGTCTATACTGTTAAATTATGTAAGTGTATATAAAGAATAATGCTGCTAAGCATCTTCTTGTCATCGTGCGCGCGTCCTGCCGCGTACATCAGCGTCATTATATTGTATATCCCTGGCACTTTTGTAATGTTCGCATTGTTAAAGGAAAAAAAAGGAAAGAAACATCAGCGTCATTATGAAACGCCATTTAAAGGGGTCATGACATGCTTTATATTTTGCTGTCTAATGGGCCATCTTGGTCCTGCTGGTATTATCCATAACAAAGAAAAATGTATAATAAAGATCAAGATTATTTCTCTTTGTCAGGTTGTCTTTCTATAATACATAATTACAAATTTCTGAAAGAAAATTCAGGCTATAAACTGTAATGTTTCACTTTAAATAAAAGTATAGCAATTCATCACACAACTGAACAGAATTAATTTAATTAATCCATTTAGCTTTTATTACTAATTGTTGACTTATAGTTTTGACATATTGTCTATAGTAAATATTTGCATCATACTATACAGTACTTAGCTACAGGTCTCTTTTAATGTTGTCACATTAGTGGCAAGAAAAAGTATGTGAACCTTTTGGAATTTCATGGTTTTCTGAATAAATTTGTCATAAAATGTAATCTGATCTTTATCTAAGTCAAGGGTATTGACACAATGTGTCTAAGGGTGTTTTCACATATGTAATTCGGTTCATTTGGTCCAGACCAAAAGCAAAAAATAATACATTGTAACTTTTTTAGCAGTTTTGGTTCCTTTTCACACCACACTGATCGCTCTGATCCGCACCAGTTGAAACTAACCAAAATTCTGTCATGTGATAAGATTCACATCACTCATTGGCCACATGTATTTGAACGTATTTCCTAAACTGCCTCTCGATTGGTTAGAATCAAAGTGCGCGAAATTCCAACGGAACCCCGGAAGTAAACAAAAAGAAGGAAAATACAGCAGACACCATGGACAGACAACTGCGCCCTGTAATTATGCAGTCACTCCAGAAAACCGCGATTGTGCGATCGCGCGATAAATTGCATAATCAGCCAAAGTCCACATATTTATGCGGGGCTGCATTTTTTCCAAATACGACGCACTTTCGCCGCATTAATTACATATTTCCGCGCACAAAATATGCGGGGCTTGCATGATTTCATAATCTCTGCATTTTCGTAGCAAAAAGTCACATATATATTAGCAGAAAGTTGAAAAATGTTGCATTTACTTCCCAAAAGCACAGCCGTGTCCTCTATTGCCATCGGAACGTTATGAAGTGACGTGATTATGTGACGTGAACATCATTGCAGCTTTTGCAAGTTTCCGCAGTTTTTGCAAGTTCCGCAATTTTCGCGAATTCCCGCAACTCCATCGCATAAATTGCATAAATATCCCGCATATTCCATCGCATTTTTTAAGAAAACGTGCCGC
This sequence comes from Misgurnus anguillicaudatus, assembly GCF_027580225.2. Taxonomy (NCBI): domain Eukaryota; kingdom Metazoa; phylum Chordata; class Actinopteri; order Cypriniformes; family Cobitidae; genus Misgurnus; species Misgurnus anguillicaudatus. The sequence goes on along the minus strand of NC_073360.2, from coordinate 13,072,352 downwards.
AAAATCGAGGATTTTTGCCCGCAACAATCACAAAAAAACTCGTTCATTAACGTTTTTCTGGAAGGACTGATTATGTCTCCGTGGTTGTTATACATAGTTTGTATACAGCACTCTAGACAAACCGTTCATTTTCAGAATGAATCGCGGATGCGGTTTGAAACAACGTTTTAATGCACTACAAACGGCGAAGACACCGAATTTCTGAGGCTCCTCCTCACAACTCCAGGTATGTCTGCGATCTGTCATTGTGCTAATATTGCTAATAGAAACTGTCAACAAACACTTCCTCATCCGATAATGCACTGCGCAGCTGACTACGGGAGCTGGTTTAGTCCAAAATGCGCAGTACTTTTGCAGTTAGGTTGGTCACCACAAACGAACCACTCTAGAGTTCGTTTGAAAGCTTACCGTCTCGGTCCGCTTGTTTGGTCCGTTTTTGGTGCGCACCAGAGTTTGATTGCTGCATTCTCACTTGCCCAATTGAACTGCACCAACTGAGCAATCGAACTCTGGTACAATTCTACCAAACTAAACAAGGCAGATGTGAAAGCACCCTAAAAACAATTAAACAAAAATTCTGATCTTTCATGTCTTTTTTGAACACACTCATTCAACATTCAAAATGGTAGTGGAAAAAGTAAGTGAACCCCCAGAATTAATAACTGGTTGACCCCCCTGGCAGAAAAAACCTCAACCGGGTGCTTCCTGTAGCTGTGGATCAGACCTGCACATAGTTGATCTCTGGCATAACTGCTTTAGCTCTGTCATATTTTTTGGACGTCTCATGTGAATGGCCCTCTTCAAGTCAATCCAGAGCATCTCTATTGGGTTGATATTTGGGCTCTGACTTGACCACTCCGTTTTTGCCATTTAGTGGGAGTAACCGCAGTCACTTTCGCCGAAGGTGACGACACGTGCATACCTTTTATACCATATTTTGTGGTCTATAAGCCGTGTTTTTTTTTTTCATTAACTTGGCTGGTGTTGCGTCTTACAGTCAGGTGCGCCTTGTAAGTCAGTATGAATTAATTTGGACATTTATGAGGCAAGAGACCACATTACCGTCTACAGTCGCGAGAGTCCGCCATATGCTGCTTCTGTATTTATGTAATTTAATGAATTCTGTAATGTGGAGTGAAGAGTATGCGAACTTCACGCTATGGTTTGTTCGGTTAATTTAGCCTATTCAACCTTCCAGGTAAGTGTATGCTATGTTTTATCATTTAAATAACTGATTATATTACTTTAACGTACAGACATCTATTCAGTCTGCTGTTCTGTCTGCTATTGTTTAGTTGAATAACTTGCCTTTCCAGATTAAATGTCTGTTCTTTGGCTTGGATTTTGTGAAATAATTTTCGAAATAATTGCAACGTATAGTCCACTGTGACTTAAATATGTTATTTCGTCTTAATGACGTATTTTTAAATGATACGGCTTATACTCGGGTGCGGCTTATAGTCCGGAAAGTACGGTAGTTCAATCTTAGTTTCATAAGTCCACTAAACATTTTGCCAATACCGTTGTGGAGTGTCACTGTGCTCTTGTGCAAACAATGTTATTTTTGTAAGCAGTGGCTTCCTTCGTGGTGTCCTCCTGTTAATAACCTGCTTGTTCTGTGTTTTACATATTGTAGACTCATGAACGGAGATGTTAGCAAGTCCCAAATGATTCCTTCATTTGGGGTTGTTTCTTTACCTCATTGATGACTCTTCGTTGTGCTTTTGGTGTCATTTTGACTGGGTGCCCACTTCTTGGTAGAGTAGCAACAGTCCCAAAGTGTCTCCATTTGTAGATTGCCTGTAGACTCTTGAATTTCTAAAGTCTTTGAAATAACTTTTTAACTCTTTTCAGCTGTATGTAAAGCAACAATTCTTGATCGTAGCTCCTCTGAAAGCTCTTTTTGGCGAGGCATGGCCCACATAAGCGTGATCTTTTTGTGCAGAGCAAACTCAAAAAGTTTGAGGGTTTTTTCAGTCAATGGCCCTGTCCCAAATGGCGCACTTCATGTGGACTTTTCGGTCTTGTGGCCTTAAATTGCGCATGCTCACTTAGTCTACGAGTCCGTAGGGTGTCCCATCTGTCATTTTTACGCCTCGGAATGAGCTCATCAGCGCCCCCTTTGCTCTCTTGATGCCGTCTTCAGCGAAGTCCGCACTGCAGCAGGCTTCACGCACTTTACCAACCCAGAAGTCCTTGCGAAACAGCATTTAGACCAATCAGACGACGGGTGGGAGTTTACACTGATGGGCAACTTTTCTTCCTATTTTCGATCTGACGCTCAAGTCTGTCCTAAAATACGACTCCGGTGCACCCTCTTGGACTCGTGTCAAGGGTCTCTAAGGTCTGCACTACATGATGCCATCAAAGTGGGGACTCTGAGGAGGTCCACAAGTCCGGAGTGTGCCATTTGGGACAGGGCCAAAGTTAGGGTGACCATACGTGCCATTCTTCCCGGACGCATCCCTTCCAGGGTTTCGGTGCGTCTTCCGGAAGTCGTATTTGTTGACTGCATACGCCATTCAGTTAAAAACATAAGATATACAATCGTAGTTTCATTCTTACCTTAAAATGTAACGGTTGCTTTTCTGTAATAATAATAATAATCCTCTATGATGTATGCGGTCGACAAATACGACTTCCGGAAGACGAACACAAAATCCTGGACGGGATGCGTCCGGGAAGAATAGCACGTATGGTCACCCTAGCCAAAGTATAGCTCTAGTCCAAACCTCCAAACGTATTATCTTGACCAGACTCCAGATGTGCTAAAACCTCCAATTAGCTTTTTTGAGGTCATTAACTCAAGGGTTCACATACTTTTTCCACAAGCACTATGATGTTTTTTGGTTATAATCATTAAAGACATGAAAGATCAGCATTTTTGTGTAATTATTTTTAGACACAATGGGGTGGTTTCCCGGACAGGGATTAGCTTAAACCAGGACTAGGCCTTAGTTTAATTAGGAAATATAACTAGTTTTAACAAATATGCCTTCCTAAATTATTACTTGTCTGCATTTTTAAGCAAAACAAAGGGCACTGATGTATTTTAAGATATGTCAGTGCAAGTTGTTTATAGCTCTTTCATTTATTTTAGTCTAGGACTAGTCTAATCCCTGTCTGGGAAACCGCCCCATTATGTTTGTCAATACCCTTGACTTAGATGAAGATCATATCACATTTTATGACAAATTTATTCAGAAAAACATGAAATCCCAAAAGGTTTGCATACTTTTCTTGACACAGTATTTATAAGATGTCACATTTACAACTCACTTTTAAAGCTACTTTATAAAAAACTATAAATAATATATATATATTTTTCTTGTCTGAATAAAATGAAGTGTTTCTACACAGCCACTAGAGGGCGTAGAAAGAGCATTTCAGTAGAAGTGAGAGATCACATGCAATTATCCAACAAGTCCTACAAATCAAGAAAATGTAATAAGATAAGATAAATATTAATATTTATGATGATAATGGGCCCAGGATGAAAGTATATTATAAATTGTATAATTAACCATTTAATGTCTGTATAAAAGCAAGTTGCAGTTAGGAAATCAATTGAATCTACAATTATTTAATGTACTTACATGCTCAGGTGGCTTCATGTGGATTCATGTACTGTAGTGGTGGTTGAGGAGATTCCCCCATTCATATGTAAAGCGCTTTGAGTACTGAGAAAAGCGCTATATAAATGTAAGGAATTATTACTATTATTGTAGTTCAAGGCACTGTTTTCTTTAACCCTTTGTTACACAGATCAACATCTTATAATGTCAGACAAACAGACACATACATACATACATATATTAACAGAAAATGACTTAACATTTTCTGCACGTCCTGTCATTTTATTTTGACTTCCAGTATGCACTTCATGTCATTAAATAAATTATGTATATTAGGTATACATGCAATTTCCCAAATCCAAATATATCGCATATGTTTCATGTTGCATTACACTGTTGAAAAAGCCTTTCTTCTGACTTTTTTTAATAAGACACAACATGCAATGTCTTTCTTGTTGTGTGTTTACACTGAAATAAATGATACAGTTTAAATACACATGTCATACAAATTAAATCTACAGCAGTAACCCATCTGAGTGTGTGACGTATGTATATGCACTTGAATCAGATACACAATGTACATTTTTCACAACTATCGTTTTACTGTAACCTTCAGAGCAGCAAAAAAGAGGACAGAGACAGTGCAGGGAGGGTGTAGGTTTGTCAGCGATTATTGTGAAAGAGAGAGAGGGAGCTACACTGCAGTATTTTATGCCTACAACACCGAACCTGAGTATTGGTATTTGGACATAGACATCAGTTTAGTAGCTTACAGATCTGTCACGGACCCCTTGGAGACATCAGATGTTGTCTTACCCAAAGATTATGTTAAACAGTTTGCAGATGGTCGAGATTTAATAATACCACAAAAGTATTATGCGCAGTTTGACGTTTCAGCCCATGCAGCAATGCAGTTATGAAAAGTGCACGAGAATGGTTGTAAGTTTGTCTGCTGTGTCGCAGCAGCACAGAGTGCATGAACTAAATATACGTACATAAGGGTAAAATGTGGGTGGGGCGGTATTGACGTAGTGACAGTATTGAGTAACACACCCGGCTGAGTGCTGACTCTGCATGTGTGTGTGTGTGTTTCTGCTGAACGTGCATGTGTCTCTTTGTGTGTGTGTGTATTTTAGTCTACACCGAGAGACAGAGTAGGGCCTGATATACAGGTGATTCATATGTGCATTAAAGGCAGTATATCATGCATTTCTGCATGCATCCGTACTGTAGCACTAAAACTAGCATGCAAAAAGAATAATAGGAAATAATAATCATTTAACACTCATACTTTGTATAGCTCAGTAGGTAGGCATTGTGTTAGCAGGATGATTCTCAGGAATTACTGATAAATAATATATAGCTTGAATGCACCATACATAGCTTCAGATAAAAGCATCCGCCTAATGCATAAAATGTAAAATCAATACAGTACGTATTTGTGTGGATGTTAGTCTGTTAGACTTCTTGGTACCGAACAGCTGTAGTCCTTGCTCTCTATCCATGAGGACACCTGATTTTTCTAGAGGGAGGGTGTCAGACTAAACTGCAGCACTCTGAGGGGCGGTGGGTGGGGAGGGAGGGGTGTGATGAAGTTGCCGCTATTGCTGCAGAGAGAAACCTGCCGATAAACCATCACTGCAGCAGTGGGAACTTGTCCAGAAACAAAAAAACTCCAGGCTGCAGAGGAATGAAATGGTGCAGAGTCACTGAACGTACACCTTACCATTACATGAACAAACACGGACACACACGTCATAGACATGCACTGAAACGTGTACTGCATTTGAAGGGTCATGCTTACATGGGTGCAGATTCTTAAGGTCGGCAGGAAATTAAAACTTGTTTGCTTTTTTTAGCTTATATCATCTAAACCAGTTGTTCTCAAACGTGTGTGCGGGCCCCCTTTAGGGGGGCGCAAGATAGTCCCAAGGGGCCCCAGTTTTATGAATGTTTTTTAAATACATTAAAAGTCACTTATAACACTGGTCTGTTAAATGCTGTATTCTGATTGGTTGAGAAATGTTCTGTGGGTATGCATTATTTTTTGATAACCACATACCTTACTTGTCAAATGTCTTAAAAACAGGCACCAGAGCAAGGTTTGTGGTAATCGTGGTATAAGAGGAATAATTAACACCGGTCCTTTGAATTATTTGAAAATAATGCACACCCGTGGGGTAACGGCACGACGCATTACCACCTTTGGTGTGCATTATTTCTTATTATTACACGGCTCTATTATTATTGGTCAGTTGAGACATTTGCAGGTCAGTTCTTTTCAACAATAACTGCTCCAAAGTAATAACGCATAGCCGGTACTACTTTTACGAGTAAAATTGCTCCGCGCCAATAATGATTACTGTTTGGCGCCATCTTGTGACAAACACTGGACAGCCACAATTAAGAATGGAAAATTTGGACATTAATTTTAACATGTATGGAAAAAACAAAACATTTAAACAGTGGATAGAAGAACGAACAACGACAAGACACCGAGAGCTTACTGAGACTGAACTTGACAAAATAGAGCATGACAGCTACGAAGCCAACACACAAAAAAATACAGAATGGGCATTAAAACTTCTCAAAGACTGGCTAAAAGAGAAAAAAATGGAGAAGTATGAAGCAGAGGATCTTAATAAGGTATTACGATCATTTTATGCATCTGTGCAAAGTTTCGCGGAAGGATAAAAATGATAATTTAAAACAAATATGCCAATAAAATGTTTCAAATTCATATTCATGTCCAGTTTTTTCTTATGTGGCAAGTAGCCGTGTAATGAGCGCGATAATGTAGAGGCAGCCGGTAGTTATCGGGTAAATAAGCCCCTTCAGTGTGATACAAGACCCTCCGCTTCGCGTGGCGCCCTTCCGCAACTTTTTAAACCTGGAAGTATTGCCCTATGGCAAGCGGCTGCATGTCCGTGTCTGTTTTAAAGATCGCTCTGAATGGGATCTCTATGAAAAGTCCGTCACAAAAATGGAATTGTAAGGAAATAATGATAGTTTTTAAAAGTGGGATAAATAAGTATGAACTTGACTTCCAGCCTAGTGAAAATACCTCATTTATAAGTGTGCATCGATGTTGTTTCAGGTAGGAGTTGGACGTCCACCGTCAACCACAAACTGCAATTTTATATAGCAGTAAATGTAATAAAAGAGGCACCTTTTACTTAAATGTTCAAGTTTTGCAATATTCACTTCTTTGTGATGTTTATTACATGTGGTGTTCCGGTTGAAGTGCCCATATAAGGACTTCCACTGTACTTCCAGCACTCGTTATGCAACAGAATCAGTAGTCTAAAAAAACTTTCTGAAACTTGTACAAACCTTGACAAAGTGGATTCGGCACAGAAATACTTTGTCATACATTCAAATGCTTCTTTGAACTAGGGCTGTGCAATTAATAGTGTTTTAATCTCAATTTTTTTCAAAATTTAACTCTTTCCCTGCCAGCGTTCCTTTTTAAGTTGCCAGCCAGCGTCAGCATCCTCCATGATTTTCACAAAAGTCCAATGCCCTCCAGAAAAAGTTTACAAACATACAATATATCAAACAAAAGAACAGACCCTCCGCTTCAAAAAAAAAAAAAAACGTTTCATCGCACCTTCATAAACTCTTTCGCCGCCATTGACGAGATATCTCTTCAATCAAGAGAAAACGCTTCCCTGCCAATGACAAGTATTTCCGGCTTTCCGCAATACCGCTATTATCCACCAGGTGGCGCCCTTCCGCAACTTTTTAAACCCGGAAGTATTGCCCTATGGCAAGCGGCTGCTTGTCTGTGTCTGTTTTAAAGATCGCTCTGAATGCGATCTCTATGAAAAGTCCGTCACAAAAATTGAATTATCTCTGCTTTTTGCTCAAAATGTGGTGTTTTTGCAGAAACATACTCATATTCAAAAGCTGATTACAAATAAACCACTGAAGGTAGGATGAAACGGGTTTCTCCGTTCGAAAGCAGAGGGTCTGTTCTTTCATTTGGTATATTTTGTATGTTTATATATTTAAAGAAGAACATTTTCTAGAAGGCATTAAACTTTTGTGAAAATCATGAAAAATGCTGGCGCTGGCAGGCACCTTATAATTTACTCCGAAGCAACTTCTGTGGCTTTCCTGAGTTTTTTAGGGCTGCCAACTTGGCATAATTACTCAGGTTCTTGCATTGTTTTCTAAGAAGTGTCTTCTGTAGGCTGCTTGACCAAAGAAAACTCATCACATTTCATATAACCTTCCAATAAATGAGGATTATGTGAACTATAAAATCCTGGTAATGAAAATCCTGGCTCATGTCCTCTGATAACAGTCATTCTAGGTTCCCCGTTTCTTAAAGATGATCCATTTCCTGAACATGTTGTTGTTTGCTGATGCCATCTGACACCAGTTAATATGTTGTGTTCAATGTCATGGAATTTTCTTCAGGGGGGCCCTACTCAAGAGAACCACTTATCTAGGCCAAGGACGTGGTCCTAATAGTGTATACCTAGCAAACAGCTACAACATTGATTTAGGCTAATGGTGTAGAAACAATGCAGCCTTTCTAAAATCTTACAAATGGTTTATGGAGGCATTTTAAATCTAATCAAGGTTATAAGGAAATAATGATAGTTTTTAAAAGTGGGATAAATAAGTATGAACTTGACTTCCAGCCTAGTGAAAATACCTCATTAATAAGTGTGCACTGATGTTGTTTCAGGTAGGAGTACGACGTCCATCATCAACCACAAACTGCAATTTTATATAGCAGTAAATGTAATTAGTGGAAATAAAGCGGCACCTTTTACTAAAATGTTCAAGTTTTGCAACATTCAAAACAAATGTATTCATTTAAATAGATAACACGTTATTGCCCAATGCTTCATGCAAACAATTTTAGATGTAATTTAATTGAAAAAAAATATCCTATTCATGGGCTTTAGGACTTTTCAAGCATTTCAAAGCACACATGTCTACTTTTTTATAGACATATTATGCAAATGACAATAAAATGTCTCACCATTCAGATGACTTGAATAAGCTTTTCTACATTTCTCACAGCCTTCCCAGCCAATTCCATGGATGTGTTGGTGCCACAGCAGATCAATGCGCTCAATGGCACTAAGATCAAAATTCCCTGTACGTTTACATCATGCTACAAACTGGACCCCAGCAAGTTTGCCATGAACTGGACCTATCAAGAGACAATCAATAGCACAGAGGAGATGGTGAGTAATTTAAAAAATTTAATACAGTAAACTTTTATTTTAATGCCCTTATAATTTGTTTACATAGAAGTTAATCCAGGAAATGAAGTTGTGCTTATAAAGCCATTTTATTGAGTCTTTAAAATATTACTAGCAGATTATCTTTCTTTACTAAACCCTACTTTCATCCAAAACTTCTTTCTTTCCAAGTTTATGACTTACAAGAACAAGATAACACCCTTGAAGTCCAATCGATTTGGAGACCGGGTCTTGTTTACCGGAAACCTGGACAAGAACGACCTGTCCATCACTATCTCAGATGTGCAGCTGACCGATGAGGGCATCTACCACTGTTATGTGCGCAACCCCCCAGACCGCATTCTGGGTCATGGCACCATCCAATTCCTCGTCTTTACTGAATGTAAGGCTTGGACATGGGCTGAGAAACTGTAAAACAAACGTTGTCTGCCCTTCAACTCTGGTTACTTTAGAGCAGTTAATAATGAATGTGTTTTTCTTAGTGTAGATGTTAAGTCCAGAATTAAAATTAATGTTCAGTAACAAAAACATAGTAGGTGCTAAAGTCCCCCTGTGATGAAAATCAACTTCTGTTTATATGTCTATGTGTTTTTTTTAATATGCTTTAAGACAAACCATGTGCAAATTAATCATTCAACAATATTGCTGCGTATTTCTCCATAATTGTTTTGTTTTCCAAAGACTCGAAACCCCTGTTTGAAATTGATTGGACTATTTCGCATATTCATAGATCTGCGTATATTAAATGAGTTAAGGGGTGTAGAGTTGCATTCAATCTGTTTTAAGGCATGAATAAATAATCATTACAGGAAAAACATTTACATATTGATTCTCAAACATGAGTTTTAATGGATAAAATTATCGACTACAGGGGGACTTTAAGACCTGGCCAAAATAAAATCTCATTTGTCCAGCTAATATTGCTATAAATTCTTTTCTTGCACTACATTACTCCTCATGCCAGTCTAGTGAATCTTTCTTTTGTTATGTGCAGTGCCTCCTCCAAGGGACTCGACCATCGCTGTTGCCATTGGAGCGTCTGTGGGAGGGATTCTTGCTTTGCTGATTCTGTCTATGGTGGTGGTAAAGTGCATTCGCAGGCATAAGAACCAGGAATTGATCTCAGACGAGCAGAAGATAGAAGAAGAGGGCAAAGTAGATGGAGAAGGAGGAACAGAAGAAGCCACAAAGTAAGAACATCTGTCTGTCTGTCCTTTTTAAAGAAAACAAGCTGTAAACACAATCAGATATGTTTTTTAACTGATCTTGGCCCACTTCGGAATGCACAGAATCGCACTGCAAGTCCCAGTAAGCACTGTGGACGTGCTGCGCGCTCAACATTGAGTGACATCCTCATCTCGCACTGTTGTAATGTCCAGCGTACTGTCAGGATTCCAGTATTAGTGGCAAACAGTTTCAGCACCATCACTGTTTCTTATTTTGAAAAACGTGTAAGTAGCTCGCTAGTGGCCAGTCAGACAGAAAAAGGTAAAAAAAAGTAGCATAGTTGAACTTGATAGGCGGAAATTTCGTGAGATGTAGAAAGTATGTTTTTTTGTGAAGTACGCAGATGGCCGCTTAATTGTTCATCATAAATTGTCACTCTGAGACGCACTGTGCAGAGACAGACGTGAATAAACATCATTTTAGATGTCCCGTTTGCAATCTCGTCATTCATAAGAATAGCACAAAGCTCGTCAAATGTCTTGTGTGTTGCATGGCCCTACATCGTACTGTTTGAAAGAAGCACAAAGGAATGGGCTCGCAATGAACAGTGAGGCATGCAGTGAGGAGACAGACGCAAGTAAATAAGGCTTTAGCACTCGGAATCAGAGACACGAATTCACAGCACTCAATGCAGAAACGGGATGAGGCATTGACTGTCCCTTGGCTGCAGGGCGTGTGTTATGCATATGGATCGTCTCATATCTTTTACTTATGGATGGCAATGGGATGGTGCGATCTTAGCTCACATTCACATTTAACCGTTTGAATGATGTATAAATAATAGCTGTATGTTCAAAATCAACAGAGTATATTTGCTTGTCTTTAGTAAGTTATTTAACGCCAAAATGATGGTTTGCGCAAGCTGTTAGTAAATCTGGCCCTTAAAGGGGTCATATGATGAAATGTTTTAATTTGTAAAATAAATCTTTGGTGTTCCCAGAGTTCAGATGTGAAACACCCTACAGATTGCCATTTTGTTGGCCTGAGCAAAAATGTTTAGTTTAGTTTTGGTTTAGTTTCGATGAAGGGTTACTTGAGCCTTACTGATAGGGCTGTGGGGGTACTTAGGGCTAAAAAGGTTGGGAACCACTGCTGTAGATGTAGTAACTATATCGTTACGCTAACCCGCAAACAAACACAAATTCCATAAGCAACACATTGTTTAATCAAAGTAGAATATCTGAATCCAGGGGTGGAGTGGGACCAAAAAATCTACTGGGAAATTTCGTATACCACCGGCCCTCCGTGGTAAAAAATGTCTCGTAGCCTATTTGTAGTAAAACTAGGGTAATACAAATCGTAATCAATTTGCCCCCCCCCCCCCAAAAAAAAACATTTTCATAATAATAATAAAATCATTAAATCATGGCTAATTTTCCTAAATGAGTAACTATACAAAATGCATTACCTCAGAGTTTATTTCGGTAATATTGCTTTTTTCCCGCTAATAATAATACAATTTACATGCCAATCCTGCTACCTTGTCTTTTTATTCATTTCATTATGCTGTTATATTAAGTTATGTGGATATTTAATGGCATATGAGACGTTCATTGCCGTTATATATTCAAATCATATCTGGAATAATGTGTGCATCTTTGAATAACGGTAAGAATACAGTTCATTTGAAAATAATTTTTGTCAAAGTTTTGAGAAATAATAATGTTGTGAGGATATTTATATATTTCAGTTGAATACTCTCGTCTATTAATATGGAAATCTAATAGAAATCTAATAGTAGGAAATATAAAATGTGATACTGCAAAGTTACCCTTATAAATTTTATTTATGATATATAGCCATATGGAGATAAACCTTTGTAAATGTGCTGATTTTATCCATTCAAGTACTGACCACCAGGCTAGAGATTTTAAACATCCTTAATCCACACTTTCTATCAAATAGTCTCCGCTTGATGGATCAATCCGACTGCATATGTACTGAAATAAACAGGCATTCGGCATTCGATAGGGGCCGTTCAATAATCCCCCTATATTTAAAAAAAATCCTAAACATGGTTGGACCTGGCGAACAGGTTGAGCACTTTTATATAGCTTACTGTGTTCAGCAAAGAGGCTGCACAGTTTGACCAGCGGGAAGCGGCCGCACATCAGGCCGCCAGACAGGGTTGCTAAATAACTTGCAATGTATAACTATTAACCATTATCAGACCGGCCCTCGCAGCCTCAAAACACTACCGGCCCACCGGGAAATGTCCCGACTCTCCCGATGGCCACTCCGCTAATGTCTGAATCCATCTCAATACAATCATATAACATACCTACCTTACCAAAATAAACAGTGCAACAACCCTTTCAGACCCTTTGCCTCCTGCAGCTGTTTGCATCTCGTGGTAAAGTAGTAAAGTTACCGATGTTAATTTGGGATTTTGCTCTTTGCTGATCCAGGCAGTTTTTGCTGTTGTTGTTTTAAAAGATGTCTTTCGTTTTGTGGCTCCTGTGCAGGTTGTCAGTTCAGCAGGAAAGTTTGCCAGGTGAGTGAACACAGCGATGACGTATGGTGTCTGCGTGAACAGGCTGCGCGGTGGCATTGAAATTACGCTTACAGATGAGGGACAAAAAAGGCAACGTCCATTCGGATCTATGATTGGTTGAACATTTTTTGGTCACACGCCTTTCACAGATGACATACATTTCTACAAATACATTTAAACAACTTAACATAGTGATTGCTATCAGGATGTGAGGAGACTTTTAACCAGCATAACTAAAAAAAAAATCTGGATCAAATCAGATACCCTGCCTTTAATATATTGTATGTTTATATATTTAACAAAAAGCATTTTCTGGGATGCATTAAACTTTTGTGAAAATCATAAAAAATGCTGGCAAGGAAAGAGTTAAGATAAGATCTCAATGTACTTACTATAGCAATCTTGGTTAATTATGCATACTTACATGCAAATAACTCTAAATCAAACCCTAGCCTTAACCCTATATTAAGTGAATGTTGTTACTTTATATTTCTGTAAACTGTAAATATAGCCACAAGGTTTTTACATTAAAATATCTAAAAATACTATTTATATATTTTGTTCACATGTGTACTTACTGTCACACTCCCTGCCCATTCTCCTGCCTGTTTCCTCTGGTTTCACCAGTTATCTCCCTCCGGACTGCATTACTCAACATCTTCCACGCTCCCTCAACTGTTTCATGTTTGTCATTATCCTCACCTGCCAGCCATCATCCTCATCATCTCCACACCATTCTATGTTGTATTTAAAGTGTGTTTCTTTGCCAGTCTGCCTGTTCCCTTTTATTTTATTTTTATTAAAGTTTATCATATTCATCATTCTCCGCGTCTCCAGTTATTTCCTTTGTCACACAGAAGAACGGACCTAAAAGGATTTAATGTAATCATCTTTCAAGACAGAATCCCTGTCAAGGATTACATTGAGGAGTTTTTTAAGCTCTGCCTGCTGATGCCATTGAACAAACCCACTCTGAAGACGATCTTTTGGAGTGGACTGGATGACCACCTATACAACCAGGTACCAGTTAGCGCTCCACACGTTCCCTAGCAAAATACCTGGACATTGTGTCGGAGTTGTGTGGCTCACCCCTCACAGTGTCCAAGGCTAATGACAGCACTGACTACATTTCACACTCTAATCCCCACTCCATTCAAGTCCTCCTGGCACCAGCAGATGTCTGCATGGAAGCCATGCCGACCGTGGAACTCCTCATTCCAGCTCTAATCCTCTTGGTGGTCACCTCAGTACACTCATATTCAGAGTGCATGACATAGTCCACCCCTGACTTTGCTCATCTCCCTGAGGACATCCACGAGCCTGCTCTCCTTCCAGAACTTAGCCATGAGCCCGCTGTCCTTCCCAGACTCAGCCACAAGCCTGCTCTCCTTCCCGAGTCCTTGGAGCTTCTTGTAATGGGTATGCCGGATGGTTTGGTCCAACCCTGTTTCCTGCCCTGCCCTTTGCTCCTGGATTCTTCGCTCGTTTCGCCTAGGTCTGAGTCTCCTCTGCCCCTGCTGGTTCCTTCCAGCTCCCTGGCCAACATGATCTCATGGTTCCGTGGTGTGGTCATGGAGTGTTTTGCTCATTTATCCGTGTCATTGTCACGGATCCCCGCGTTTTTCCGTGTCCGTGCCACGGACTTTCTTTTCTGTGTCGGTTTCACATGTTGGTTGCTCAATTGTTTTCCCTATTTTTAAACCATTGTCGCATGGGTTTGAAGTTAGATTTGGGGTTTGGGTAAAGATGTCACTTTAACAATTGGTTTATACTATTTTTTCCAGATTTTTAAACAATTGTCGCCTGACGTTAGGGTTAGAGTTGGGTTTGGCTTAGGATGTAATTTTATGTAACAGAAAGTCGTTCTAACCCCAAACCTAAGCGACAATGGTAAGAAAATAGGAAAAACAATTCAGCAACCAACACGCGAAACCGACACAGAAAAGAAAGTCCATGGCACGGACATGGACAAACGCGGAGATCCGTGACAATGACAGGGATGAATGAGCAAAGTATTCTGTGACTATAACACGGAAATTCGTGAGATCAGGTTTCCCTGGCTCTGTCCATAATTTGTCCCACTATGGCTCCTTCTACACTAACTCTGCCCTGCTCTTTGGGTCGCTCTCCTTTCCAGGATTCATTGCCTTTGCTGGTGCCTCGGCTTCGCCTTGTGTCCCTTCATCACCAGCTTGGTCCTCTATAGCGGACTCCCTGGCTGCCCCTCATTCCTCCGGGCCTATGACTCCTCCTCGTTCTATCAGTCCTTCAACTCCATCTTGGCTCTGTGCTCCCTCTGCTCCACTTTAGTCCATTATCCCAAAGGCTTTATGCCTTGGACTTCTCGACTCTGCCTGGTTCTCCACCTCAGCCTCCGTCAATTGGCTCCCAGGCTCCACCCAGAAGTTACACCAGTCCTCCGCATTCCTCCCTCTGTCAGCACCACCTTGGTGGTTCCCTCTGCCTGCCTCACCTGTGTCCAGGATGCTCCCATCCTGGGATGTACTCTGCTCGTGTTTAGCCATGAAGTCATGCCTCTCGTGAGGGGGAGTACTGTCACACTACCTACCCATTCTCCTGCCTGTATCTTCCTCTGGACTGTATCCTCCATGCTCCCTTACCTGTTTTATGTTTGTCACCATCTGCCAGCCATCATCCTCATCTTCTCCACACCATATATAAGCACTCTCTGTTTTCTCCATTGTTGTTCATTCTACATTGTATTTAAAATGTGTTTCCTTGCCAGTCTACCTGTTCCCTTTTGTTTAAATATTAAAGTTTATTGTATTCTTTATTGTTTGAGTCTCCAGTCATCTCCTTCTTCAAACACACCTAACACC
The DNA here is from genome assembly GCF_027580225.2 of Misgurnus anguillicaudatus. Lineage (NCBI taxonomy): Eukaryota > Metazoa > Chordata > Actinopteri > Cypriniformes > Cobitidae > Misgurnus > Misgurnus anguillicaudatus. The sequence goes on along the minus strand of NC_073360.2, from coordinate 13,056,991 downwards.
TGCATTATGTTTTTAACAATGTTTGAAATTTGAAGTTAGGGTCACTTGTCAATGCCATTATGTCTGAGTTATCATTGGTTTACGCTTGTGCTGCCCTAGAACCCACTAATGTGGGTAAAAGCAGACTGTGGGTCACTCTTGTATGCAGAAGTAGTACTCGAAGCATGCTACTCTGTTACTCTGGGCTTACATTATAATAGGACAGTTATGAAACTTTAATTGAAAATGTCATCTATGAACATAATTTGGGAGTCCTGTCGGATCGATTTTTATCAACAGTAAAGGTAAAGACTACCTAGTGTTCCATGCTCTTTCACAGCATCATCCAGCTATGATAATAGTGGCAAAAATTACATATTGTGCCTGGTACCGCAAAGCGTTTTGGTTCCTGTGTCACATTCTCAGATATTTTCTGTCTTTCTTTTACCTTACAGAAATGCATAATTCTCCTGCCTGAAGATGATGTGTTAAACATGTCCGACTCTTCGTCCTGTACCTGTCTCATCTAACATTCCTAAAGGCTTGATTTTTTTGTGTTGCCAACAAATGTGTCATATAACCGTGGAACGATCTCTGCCACAGTGTCAGGGTGTCCAATCACTGATGACAAATTACAGTAGGCTGAAAATGGCCTTTTCCACACAATATGCCAGGTTAAGGTGGTAACACAGCATTTTCTCTCCTACTAACTACTGCCAGTGGATTAGCCATCCAGTATTTCTGCTGAGAATTTTTTAAATGGAGTTTTAAGCACACATATTTCTCTTTAAATCTGCCAAAGTATTTTTACCCTTATGGTGTTCTGACAGAAAATCACTGCCCTCAACTTTCTCTCAAGTGGGTGTGAAAACCTAATGTTTTTATGTACGTGTACGATTGTTTGAATGCATGTGTGCCTTCTCATTGTGCTAGCTTTGCTGTCATGTCTGAATGTTAATGCTGTTTTTACAATCTAATGGGAGAAACAGAGTAATATTTAGCAGTATTATCATTGGAACATGTTCAGTCTTCCACATTTATGATTTTCTAGTTTTAAAAAAAGCTACAGTACAGCATGTCGTAACTTCACCTTGAAGCAGATACAATCATTGCATGCCGATTCCCTTACATGTGATGCATATAAACGATCCGTCATTCTACATAATACGGCATTCACACATAACAATCGTTATTATTATGTGGCAAATGAAACTTTCAGGTGATACAGTACTTGTATTTATAGATAAAGCCAAAAAAACTAAGATACATTTATTTGCTTATATGCTTATGATTATGTTTTATATGTTTGTTGTAGTGTGTATTTTGAAATGTGTGAATTTCTTTTACGTGAGTATCTTGAATGTTGTTTTGTAAAGCTTTAGGTCACTATCGAATTTACCCACACTTTATATTTAATCTCATAATTATATTTCACAGATAATCTTATAATTTAAGTGAACGTGTCAAATATACTATATACTGTATTGTGCCCCAAAAAAATGTGGATATTTAAGCCTCATTTAAAATGAGTACATTTAATATATGAGTTTCAATGGTTGCATTAGATAAAATTTAAACGTTTGTAAATGTTTTTAAATAATGCTAGTCCTTTCCACAAAAAGGAACTTCTCTTAGGATTTATTTTGATTCATTGCATTTGCTGGTGTCAAGGTCCAAATGTTCAGTTTAAATATACCAAAAAATATTAAAAGTGAGGTTCAAGACCTTCATAATTATTTCCTGTTTCCGCTCATTTACTGTATATGGGCATGTGACCTTGTGAATTTCTTGTAATATGTTTTGTTTAAAAGTGCATGCTTCATATTTTGTTACCTAATGCATTGCACTCATACATTTTTAAGTGTTGCTTTTAAAGTGTCCTCACTTTAACATAAAACATTCATATCAACATAAGTTTTTGTTTTACTTTAACTTAACAAATTATGTTTATTAAGTGTAATAATTTCAACTTGTTTATACGTTATGCCACACTGTATACTAGTCCAAAACTTAAAAAAACTTAAGTGCAGATTAGTTTTGAGAAAAAACAGATTATAAGTGCACATTAATTGATATGAAGAAAGCACAAATTAGTGTAAAAGTAAAGAAAACACACATAGATTAATTAAGCGGTATAAACTACAATTCTAAAATTATATCGAAATTAACTCTGCTATTTTGGATTGTAACGCAAACAGATTGTGAACTTAGTTGTGGTGTGTTAGAAGTTGCAGTTTAGATGTATTTCATAAATAATTTTCGACAGTGTTACAGTATTATGTTACAGCAAATGTGATAATATTTTAAATAATTCAGTAAAAGCATTTTTTCTAAACTACGGAGCCCCTAAGGGGACATGGAGCGGAATTTTTTTAAAAGTTTAGTTTCAAGTGCGCACGCGATAGTTTCACGTAAGTATGTGAAACTAAACTTTTCAAAAAAATCTGCACATGATGGTTTTGCGTGAGCACATGAAACTAAACTTTAGATTTTTTTTACTCCAATTTCAACTTAGGGGCTCGGTACTAAACAGTATGTGATCCTGGAAAAAAATCAATTGGTAATGCCTAAAAAATCTGAAGTTTCTTTAACTTAAATTTTTTCACTTTAAGTGAAAAATTTAAGATGAAAATGTTTAAATATTTCAGGTGTTACCAAATGAAGTAATTTTTAAGTTGATCCAACTTTTACTTTCAACAGTGTAGCAAAGGTATACTGTAAGAAAAATGCTGTAGCTATGCAGCGGTTTGCCAGTAACTTACTGTAGATTTGCATGAGTCTCATGCAAAGCATTGTGGGAACCAGAAATCCTCATCAACTTTTCCATTTTTTCCTTCATATATTGGTTCCCAGAATGCTTTGCATGAGGCTGTTATTTAATGGCTTTATTCTGTAAAGATATAGACTTGTTAATGTTTCATGTTCATTTAACTTTGAACAAACTATTGCCAGCAAATAACATACATTTAAATTTACAGTAAGTTACTGGCAAACAGCTGTAATTTCTACAGAATGCTTATACAGTGTATATTTGTAGCTGTAAATATATTAAAAATGTATTTATCATTAGTAATATGTGTTGTGTAGGACTTAATTTGGACAACATTAAATGCGATTTTCTCAGTATTTCAGACTTTCAAATAGTTGTATCTCAGCCAAATATATGTGTAATATACAGCATATTTATTCAGCTTTCACATGATGTAAAAAAATCTCAATTTCAAAAATTCCTTTATGACTGGTTGTGGTCCAGGGTCACATATATTCTGTAAAGTAGCAGCGTATAAGTCAAAAAGCAAAGTGTCACTGTTATATTCCTGTGCTATGACTTCGCTAGGCAGTCGGGCATACAACGTTTGCATTCAGGTGATCATACTGTTTGTTTAGATGAGTTATAGGGCCAAAATGGCTCAGTAACACCGTAGTAATGGCGTATTTATTTCAAATATAAACATTATTTAAGGTTATTAAACCCAAAGGCTGGTCCCTTTTTCACCCAACTTTGGGTTGAAATTAATCCAGTATTTAAGAGTGTATACTGTATAGTTTGGCTATTATGGGGCACATCTACCCCTTGGGGACCCGAAGGGACCCCTACATACTGTATCATCTCAACCTCATAATATCACGGGAAGATGGTGACATGCTCTGTAAGGTTTTTACACATACACGTACCTGTCTAGTTCAGTTTTTATGTTAACAACAACTACTAACATTAAATGTGATGGGAAATACCATGGTTTTTGGACATGTATCATGACATCACCATGACATTTACCTTACCCTATTTAGCATAAATATTATGGTATGGTATCCTTCATTACTATTATTTTATATCGTTACTTAACCATAGTACTGCAACAGTATATTTGGGGGAATGTATTCTATGTTAAATATTGTATAGATTTTTTCGTGTTTAGATCTGTGTTCTCATTTTCAGTGTTTTGTAATCCAAAAAGGATTTACCCTATTGTGCACCATTATTAATATTTGATGAGTTTAAGCTCTGATTTGTCAGATGAAATTATTGATATGAACCGGGATATGAATTATGTTTTCAATTTCAGTTAAGTTTAGTTTTTTACACATGTGCATGTAAATTGTGAATTATTAACCATAATCTGTTTTTCAGTTGTTTTGCAATCTGATTCAAGTGTTTGTTTAGTCATAAAAACTCTTAACAAAACAATGTGATGGTTTAATTGACTTCTAGGATGGCTTGTGAATTTCAGTTATACATTTTAATAGCTGGTCTAAGCAGACATGTTGATCATTTAAATCTCTGAATACTCTTAAGACAATGATTGAGGCAATGATACTTGTTTACATATAATAATGATATTATAGGCATGATGTTGGATCAAAAAATAAAACTTTGCACTGCCAGGAGTCTGATGTTATGTGGTAAATGATTATATACTGACAGAAATATAATGTATTGTATAACCATGAAAAGTATACAGTTGTATTGCATTGCCTTGATGTGCATTGTCTTCTATTCATTTGCATATTTAATTTTATACAGTTTATGTTAACGCAAACACAGCTTATCTATGGAAATAATAGATGACAGCGGGTCGGCGAGCCTGAATTGAATAATTATTTACCATGCATGCCTCTGTTTCAGTGTTTCTATTACCGACTTATTAAAACATGTGCTTGCACTGCACCATAGCTGCATCACTGATTGTGTGTGTTTGTTTTTTTTTCAATAAAAACAAAGAAACTAATATTTTGTCTCTGTTTTTATTTATTTTTTAACCATTTATCTGAAGTAGTTGATTTTGAAACTAAGAGTGTGACATAATATTTAAAGAAACAGTTTACCCTACATTTAAAAAGCAAAATATCTGTTATAACTTTGCTCCAAACATCTTGTGAAACCTAAAAGAGATTTTAGCGCAATGTTCTGCTACTATTTTACACTGTATGGAAAACAGCATCAGACATTTTTAAGATTATTATATTTATATAGAAAATAATATATATACTCTAGGACAGAAATGCTTCTGTAAGTTTAATAAGGTGCAAGATGTTGTTTCTACAGCAAAATTATATGAAATAAGACAAATTCTGCTTTAAATTGCTAATTCTGCTACAGTACGTTGGCAAATACAGTTAATACAATGCAAGTAACGATGAAGATTTGGAGCAGGTACTGTATGGTGGTTATTTAAACTATAGAGAAGAGCTGACGGTGGGCCAGTGTCACTGCAGTGTGATTAACACCAGCTACTGCTCGACAAAACTGCTGCACAAGCTAAACTAAAGGTGACTCATGCATACAAAAATACACCATATTCATCAAATTGGCACACCTGACTAAAACAAATACATCTTTATAGCTCAAACCTGCAAACAATCCACACTGTTTATACTGTAAAGCTGCTATCAAATCAAAACTGAGCACTTTCATGTTATGACAAGCAGGTCGACGGGCCATCATGCACACATAGCATTTTTGTGTATCTAATTAGTCCAATCATAAATTTGTGGGAAAAGTTTGTCAGAATGATTTGGCGAGTGTTTGACTCGGTATTGTATCATCACAGCGAGTCAGCAGGACGGGTGTTATTTTAAACACCTGGTGTAATGTCAAATGCCAATAATTAACTTTATTTAGTTAAAGTAGATCTAGACATGGATAATTTCACATTGTACTGCTGTCTATATTAATTTTTTTCTTATTCATTTTTTTTTTGTACCCGACTATGTCTAATTCTTTATAAGAGCATTTTACCTTTCACATTAAAACCTGTTCTTATAGTGATAAGCTGTGAAGTGATTGCATATATTCTAGAAAAGAGAATTATGTATTTTAAAATGTTTTAAACAACTTCCTCCTCAACCTTTTGTTTTTTCCTTATACTTTGTGCTAACATATATACAGTAAATTAAACATACAGTACTAATGATAAACTAAACTAAGTGAAAACTAAAATATTTTCTTTTAAAGCATTCCAACTAAGAAAGATCATAGTCTTTTGTATACATATATATAATTTTTTTATATACGAAAAATACAACCATCATAGCAGTATAATTCAGAATAAAGCAATACTATTATATATATTTAAACTTATGAACAAAATCACAGCTCTGAAATATTTTTTTGAAGAAGAAGACACAAGTATTTATATTTTTTATATATAATTATTATTTATTTTTATTTATATTTATTATAAGTAATTATGTATAATTATTATGTAAATACTATATATATATATATATATATATATATATATATATATATATATATATATATATATATATATATATATAAAAAACACACATACATACATACATACATACACACATGCAGTATATATAATACAATATAGAGGATATTGTTTATACATTTAAACAAAATTATCTCAAAAAAGTTTTACGAGATGTCAATATAAGGTTTATAATTTGTTTCAATGATTTATTTTTTATTTCAGATCAGATTTAAATGTATTTAAATAATTATTTTTTTATTTATCTTGTAGGCAAACTAATTTGCCATTTTTTATTTATCCACAACTAAACTTTATATACACATACACGCATACAGTATATATAATACAAAATAAAGGGTATTGTTTATACATTTAAACAAAATTCTCTCAAAAAAGTTTTACCAGTTGTCAATATAAGGTTTATAATTTGTTTTAATGATTTATTAGTTTTTTTTTTCAGATCAAATGGATTTGAATAATTCATTTTTAATTTATCTTGTAGGCAAACTAATTTGCCATTTTTTCTTTATCCACAAATAAACTTTTCACAAACTTTACACAATTGTGCAGCATGTTTGTGAATAATACAACAATATTCTTCAAGAAATGTGCTGTTTGTGTTAATATTTTAATTCAAATAAATATCACAGAATCAACTGCTTAGCTTAAGGGTCAGGTAGAAATAGCTTCTCAAAGTAACAACAGGACATTTTCAGTATAGTAAGCTCAATAAAATGTAGGCACAGATAGTAAGAAAATTGTACTTACCCCCATCTTAGTAAAAATCTTCACACAAAAATTCAAATAAACTGCTAAAATGAAATCGAAAGTCTAAAGTAAAATTCATCCTGTCCACAAACTAGGATTGTGCACTGCTCGGGTTTTAAGAAGTTGAAACTTAAAAGTAAAGAGAAATTTTACGTAGACATGTCTGCATCCTTCTCCCCTGCAGTCTTGTAGTTTCTGGGACGCTAAAGATCTGAAAAACTCCAGCGGTCGGTCCTGATTCTCAGAGAGTGAGTGAGAGAGAGAGAAAGAGAGAGAGAGAGAGATTTGTAGAGAGAAGGTCAATGTGAAGCACATGAAATGCAGAGACACTCTTTCTGTGTGTATCTCACTGTCCGTCCCATCATCTCTTGCTCTCCTCCACCCCTCCCATCTGCTCCTCTTCCTTCACCCTCTGGCTAAGTTTTGCAACATCATTCTCCCCTCACTGATGCAGTCCTGGGGAGTCCGACGTCCTGCAGTTTTTCACTGTCAGTTATGTTCGATGGCGCTCAGTGTCCTCCAAAATGCCGCTCGGCCCTTGCATATCATTTGTTAGATGGGACGATTCATCTTGTGATGTCCCGAATATGAATTTCAGGTGAAATGTGCCTAAATCCAGGTATATGTTGGATTTTTCAGGCACCAAAACAACTAATGAAGCCTTGATTCTGTTTTATCTTTAAATTTGTCACTAAACTCTGCTGGGTTTTAATTCCTTCCTCTTTCTTTTACCCATTCAGCCTAAATGTCTCTTTTGTCCAGTCTCTCTCTCTCTCTCTCTCTCTCTCTCTCTGGTTCTATACACTAGATTGCATTATGGGAATTGCTTTCTCTCTTTCGCAACCCCACCCTCACACGTACATATGCTGTGATATGCTATCCCAAGGTCACATTGTCCTGAGTGTGTGTAAGTGAGTAAATATGTGCGACCATAGGGGGTTGATATCGAGTGATATCCTATAAATTACAACGCTCCACACAGAACAACATTTTTTGTTAGTCAGAGTCATATACAGTGTGTGAACATGTGTGCGAATGTCTCTGTTTAGATAAGATGTCTGTCAAACAGCTGTTGTCTTACTTCGGTCTCACTGCATGGGACGATGGGACCATTCAATTGGAACTTTTTCCTCATCAAGACGTAGTCGGTTAAACCTATATCTGGTAATTTATCTTCTTTACCAATGCTCAACCAATAGAAGTACATTATTTTACTGCACTGACATAAATATACCTCATTTTCATATAGTTCATTTTAAGGAAACTTGATCAGATCTGTAGTGTGCTTTGCGTCCCGTCTTGGGAAGGACTCTGATTGGACCTGGCTTTTATGAGTCAGACCATGTAGACCGCAAATATAGCTGATCCAGAGCACCCACACACTGGTGACCTTGAATAGTCACAGTCCATAAAACTTTGACCACCAGACCCCCAAAACACTTACAGTACTTTTTTTATTTGCGCATTTGGCAGAAACACTTTAATCCTGTGTGTTTCCTGGGAATTGAACCCACAACCTTTGCACTGCTATTGCAATGCTTTTGTTCAATGCTTACAGATGTACTGGTGCCTATTCCGGTGGTCAATTGAATTGCAAGGAATACGTGGGAGACACGAAAAGCAAATTATCCATATGATAATGCTTGTTTAAGAAGCACAAGACATTTTATTGGCATAAAGTCTGGTCCACTTTCCACTTAACCAATAGAAGACAATCCTCTGACAATTTAATGTGATTTTATGTGAATGTTAGGAAGGTAGAAACCTTGATAGCCTATGATAACAAACCTGTCGTGCAGTAAAATGGCATTATTGGATTGCAGTAAAATGGCATTATTGTTGTAACGATAATTGGTTATTATCGTTACAACAATTATTTAAATATGAAAATATCGATTACTTACAGGCTGTAAGTCAGAAGCAAAATAATGATAATGTGCATTAAGTCCATGTCAACTAGCTGCGGAAGTACTTTGCTGCCTACAATCTTTGCGTTCATTGTAGTACAAGAAACTAAATTTCAGTTGGAGACGATAACTCGCGTCATCATAGACTTTGGGATTCGTAACTTTGCAGATTGTTATGGTACTACATATAATTACAAACCAAAAGAGGGGCTCTGTAATATTTTACTGTGTTAGTAATAAATCTACGTAGAGTGTGGCGCTTAACACGCCAAAGAGCTAATAGGCAACATTTAATTTTTTTGGGCTCAAGTTAGCAACTACCATTAAACAGATATCAAATGTTTATAAGCATAAGGCCACAGAGGAAATCTAAACTGTTCAGATGCATTACGAGAGAGCTCAAAACTGCATCATAAATTATGCATATCATGTATTTGATATTCTGAATGAGCTCAGTTGAGATACTACATGCCTCTGCATATGTCAATTATTTTATTTATCTTGAAGATTTTGAGTTTTGTATAGTGTTCGATCCAGCTCGTCTTCCTAGAACCTTAAGCATCGATTCGGTCCTTCATTGTAGGAATTTGATAGCTCACACTTGTATTTCTGTTTACTTTGGGATTGGCATGGCTCCAATTAGAGAACCTAATAGACACAGAAGAAGCAGGTAGACACCCAGGACAGAAAAATCATCAAGGATAGTTTTCTTGTATGCAGGAGTAATGGTAATCTAAATGGAGAGATTGGTTAAGTCTCCTGCTTCTCAGACTGAAAAAAAGGATTTCTTAGAAGATTAAGACCCCCAGTAATCCAACCTGATTCTCACAGGAAGTAACAATTGGATTTCAAGAAATGGCCACTTTCTATGAGTTGGTCCTAAAAAGCAAGAATAGAGGCCCACTACTAAAGTTTACATCTCTAGGGTGAAAGCAGATTGTACTTAAAGGTACGAATGACAATGTACAAATTTGTACAAATTAGCCATGCACCTCCTAAAACGATTCACCAACTTTACATTTCATTACGATTCGTCATGAGATATAAGCAGTCTTTACGAAACCAAAACATTCATTATTTTCGATGAGGTATTTGTTCCAGAATTCAGTTTAGACTAGAAGTCTTCTCGGGTCCAAAGAAATGTACCTGACCCGAAATGACCCGAATCACTTATACCCGAACATGCATTAATAATTTTTTAAAGACCCGACCCAAGACAAACCTGAGAAAATTAGACCCGAGTCCAACCCGAACTATTGGCAATTTTTTTAAACCGACTGGACTTTTAGACCCGAACCCGATCGGGTCTCGGGTCGGACCTCGGGTTTTCGGATCTAAGTGGACCCGTGAAGACCTCTAGTTTAGACACTAGTCAGACCATTAAACAAACAGAGACTGGAAGTTAAGCTATGCCCAGACGTCTAACCACAAAAGCACATGCGTCTGATGAAACCATCTGTAGAGAGCTGTTTAATGGGTGTACATGCAAATCAATAAACCAGCTACTCAGAAACAGGAACTGGAGATTTATCAGGTTTCTCACAAGCATTGACGTCACCACCTTTAGTCCATCTACACTCTAAAAAATGCTGTTTTTTTTTCAACCCACTGGGTTGTAATCTAAAGTACGCTGGGTTGCTTTAACCCAAAATGATTTTTTTAACCCAAATATAAATATTTTCTGGATTTATTTCAACACAGTGGTTGGGCTTGTTGCTTTTTGACCCAACGCTGGGTTAAAAATAACCCGGCATTTTCTAGAGTGTAGTCCAGTGGTTCCCAAACTGGGTTGAGGGCTTGCGACTCTTGGGGGGTGCGAGATGGTGCCGGGGGCCCCAGTTTTATTAAATTTTATAAAACACATTAATTAATATAACTTCTGTGTAAATAAACCATTTGCATGTAACGTGAAATCGGCGTGATGGGCAGAAATCTACTTTACCTGTGCCGATCGGATTTTACTTTAGCCGTTTATGATCTGTCCTCGATAAACCAAAACGTGTTTGTGCATGTTTTACATGATTTTACACATTGTTAGTTTGTTAACCATAATCAGAGTAAGACTGTGCATCTAAACGCAGTTAGTGTTGAGTAATCGCACTTGCATGCCCCAATTTTCTATAAAATCTGATCTGTGTTATATCACCATGATTTGTGAATATTCCAATAAGCTTCTTGTGTCACAAATGTGAAAAACCAAAAAAACATTTCTCATGTAATTTATTTACTTATTTATTTAAAAATGTAAAAAAAAAATTACTGAGAACTTATACTTTAGATAAAAACAAGATAAAGGTTATTAATGTAGGGTGTTTTGTCACTCCTGGTGGTATTTTTTGACCTGTTCCTTGGCTACAAGAGGTTATTTTACTCTAATATTTTCCTTGAGCAGTGCAGCAAGCTAAATTATGGAAGAAGGCAGTAAATAGAAAATGCTGAAGACAGAATTTACCACAGTGGAGGAAAGTTTACTCTAGATAGACAAGATCAATCTATAGACGTAGGGGTTATAACAGGACCCTCTTACGTACCTCTTCTGAAGGTTTTATGATGTCCACAGATGTGATTAGTCTTAAAGACAACCCCCCCAACAACACACACCACATATTCCCGCCTCACACGCTCCTGCCCTCCCTTATTTTCTCCCTCCGTCTTTCTCTCTCTCTTCTCGCTCGTCCCGTGCCTCTGCAGTGGTTCATTCTCTCCTGCGCCGGCTGCCGACACACGGCACCCCTCCTCTCCACCCCTCTGTCCACTCATCCCAGCATGCGGCACCTAATCAGGGGTAAGACCGACAGTCTCTGCCCCGGACTAGAAGAGGAGCTCTACGGCTGCTGCTAAACAAATGCAGCGTTTTCTGCGTCTGCACACACACTGAGTGACACAGACCATCAGCGAGCCACTGCCGGCAACTGCGAGCCACAGATCACGAGAAAAACGACGGAGGAGGTGCTCCCTCACTGGGACACACTGCAGAGGAGACTAGGAGGCACTCTTGGGAGACTCTTGCTCTTTACAATTTTGGTGTGTTTTGATTTTGCAACACCCCTCCCTCACAGCCATCCCACCCAGGACACATATTCACCCAGCCGGCAACCAGACGGTCAAGTGGTCAAGTGAGCAGACATGGAGTTGCAACAAGGCAGAAGATCATCCCAGCACAGGTGTGCAAGGTCCGGGGACACATTACATGCAGGGCTGGTCGTCACACTTTTGATCGGTAAGCGGTTTTGAGTTCCCCATCTTATTGCTTCTTGTACCTCTAGCTGTTTACTACACGTCCTACCCTTTGCATGGGTGCCAAAATGCTGCAGTTTTTGCAGTGCTTGCACAATCCGAGGGGTCCAAGAAGGGTTTACTTGTTGATGTACGAGGAGGTCACTTTGTTTAAGGTCCATGTTTTGAGAGGCTACAGTTTGGTAGATTAGGGATCCTGTCCTGCCTCTGGTTAGAGAAAGAAATTATGCAGTTAATAAGTCCATGTGTCAGTTTGTGGTATTACATCCCTTACACTTTAATAATTAGTAGTAGCATTGAAAATTTACAGAACTGGTCAAATAGATGATAAATACTGATAAAGATTAATGGTGCATGTCAGGTAACATTAATAAATGAATAAGCAAAGCTTTTAATCAATCAATATTCAATTGGTCCCCCAGCAACATTCATGGAGCTCTTAAAAACTGGGCCGTAACCAATATAGACCCTTAAGAGGACACGTCCCACCAAATATCTAAAATAAAGTCTTTATAAAGTTTTATAATCATGAATATTGTGATATATTTGCATGCAAACATATATACTCTTTCTTTCCTGCACTCTACATATCCAATAAGACACACATGCATTTATTTACACTTACATTCATGCGTACGTTGGATTACAAGTTATACATTTTATCAATATGTGTGTTCTTTGAACCCACAACCTTTTATAGAGTTATAGCAATGCTATACCACTGAGCTATAGGAATAGGAACATTCATCATGCATAGAAGTCTGTCATGATGACAATGAATGTTGCTTTGTTGAAATTCTGTGATTCTGCTTTAAGTACAGGTTGCTGTGGTTTTGTGCTCCGAGTGTCTGTATGATATATTGGGCTGTGCAGCTCTCCAGTCACACGGTACATCAGCTATGCTGAGCTCAACACTTCTGAATTTTCCCATTGAATTCATTCTTTTGAGCAGGTGGGCATTTTTCTTCCAAGCATGAAAGACGCCCTCCCTTTTTTTTCTAGTGAAGGTGAAATAGAGGCCGTTAAACTAGGTCGTTTCCCCCCTTTTTCTTCTATTTTTTTAGTTTGAACTCAGAGGGTTAATGCGCATCCTCCACCGAGATCCCAGTGGATTCTGGGAGGTTTGATATATTGCCATATGTTTTAATATTGTGGGTGATAATGATGTCACACGGGTTTGACTGCAATTTCATAATTGACCCTGATGAAAGACCAGTTTAGACCAATGATTTCCATGCTGGTTTATGCTGGTTTGTGCTGGTCTTGCTGGTGGACAATCGTAGTCATACTCCAAAATAAAAATAAAATAAAATGCTGTGTTGTTTCTACACATAGTTGAGTTAAAACAGTGGACATTTTTCTAATTTAATACAACTCAAAAGCTGGGGTTGTACCTAACTTTTGGTTGAAACAAACCAACATTGTTTTTCATTTGGCACGTTCAAGAGTACTTTAGCAGTGTAGGTGATCTCACAGCTAACAGACATTGACTATAAATCACATTTGTCTTAAAATTACATAAAAAATATACATTACAAATATTGACAATCCTGGCTGTTGGGTTAAATTAGAAAATGTTTATTTATGACCCAACCAAACATCCAAGCATTTTGGGCTGAACCAACTTAAATCAAGCATTGGTTATTTATAACCCAGCATTTGGATTCGTAATTTTTTGACCCAACCATGGGATGAAAAAACAACTTTTTTTCAGAAATGATACTGGACACATTGTTGAAATGGTACTGGACCCAACCAAGAGTTCAAAATTTCAATAGAACCAAATGGGCACTATGTGCTGATGTAATACTAATACTACTAATTAATAGCATTAAGAGGACACAGTCTTCCTTCTGATGAAATAGTGGAGTGGATATGAATAGACCTCTATAAATAGTCCAAGAGCACATATGTGTAATGTCATGGCATGCAAATCGTGCCAGGAGCAGTTGTGGTATCGTATGTACCGTCATTCATCTCTCACACCTCATAATGATTAGGACACTTAGACCTCACACCTTCATATGATACTCTGACACCAAAACGAAATTATAGTACATTGCTATATGACTACAACAACCACCTAAAACTTCACATACGTACTCTGGAGACACCAAAGATTTATTTGACATCTTAAAAAAGTCTTGTGAAATGTCTCCTTTAATGTCTCATAGTCTCAGAAAAAGTATACCCTACTTCAGTAAATTATTTAAACATTTTCTTCTCATAAAGCTTCAAGTTAGATTCCAAAGACCTGACAGGTATTCCTCATGCACAATTTTCAAAAATGTTTTAAGTTTGATGTAGTTGCCATCTATTTAGTATTCTTTTCATTTAGAAACAGATTACAAACTTACAATAATTTTTACAGCTATCGGTAATATAAAATTTGATACACGTACCTTCTTAGCAATGCTAAAATGATGATTACAAGCCACCAGATATTTATTGTCAGCTAGTGCTGCGACTGTATACATATTATAAATATATATTTAGCAATAATGCCATGTGACATAAAAAACATTGATAATTTTGACCCATCCAATGTATTGTTGGCTATTGCTACAAATATACCAGTGCGACTTGATACTACTTACCTTGTACATATATGGTAAATAAGTTGTACTTACCGACAAATGTGTGGTACCTACTTTTAGGTATCTACATTAGTGTTTCCCAACCACTGTGCCGTGGCACACTAGTGTGCCGTGACAGCTTGTTTGGTGTGCCGTGGAAAAATTAAAAATCACAACTGCGTTTGTCAATGTCATCAATTCCAGCCAGGATATTATCTTTGTGTTCATCAAAACAAGTGTACTTGCATTGAATGTGAGTTCTACATTAAATATAGTAAAATATTCAATTTAAACAAGTAATTTAAGCATTGCAATAGAAGTTTGTGTATTTCTTTTAATGCTTTTTGGTATAGTGGTGTCCCGTATGATTTTTTACTTATAAAAATTGTGCTGTGACAGAAAAAAGGTTGGGGAACACTGATCTACATGGTAATTAACTAATATCAAACACTACTGTACTTACAAATTGTACTACTGGTAAGTACAGTAGTGTTTGATATTAGTTATTATATATGTACACTATAAATACCTGTCATTTACCCCAACTTGCCTGTAAATACTAAATACTTATATTGTACATTTATTTGTAAGTACAGTAATGTTTCTCGTTAGTTACAGTATACCTACACTATAAGTATGTATATGTTATTACCCAGTACTTACCTAGAGTAACATAATAACTACCAAGTATGTATTACTGGTAAGTACAGTAATGATACCAATTAATTACCATGTAGATACCTAAAAGTAAGTACCACACAATTGTCGGTAAGTACAACTTATTTACCATATATGTACAAGGTAAGTACACGTACTGTAAAATAAAGTGCAACCAATATATTCTATGTGCAAAACAAAAATACATTTTAGGCAGAATGTTAGTAACTGATAGCTGCAGTCATAATTTGCTTTCACTGGTAATGAGTTAAATATATTTAATTACTTGGTCATTTTTGCAATTTTTTTCGTTTTTAAATAAGTATTTTCTATGAATTGCCTCTTTCGAGTTCATTTTTGTCTTTCTGAGATGACACAGATAAGCATTTGTATGAGCACTACCCAGTCAGATAGCCACCAAGGGCTTTGCCAAAATGGATTCCATTGGACTGAGGGAATTTGATTTAACTCAACAGTAAGAGCTTTGAGTGCTGAAGTTTGTTTATGATACGCTACGTGATGTCACAGGCTCTTTCTGAACATGGTGTTTTGTTACAGAGATGTACGCAGATGTTATTATACTCCACTGTTTGCTCCCACGTCTCGTCTGGTCTCTTTTCTGCTTTGCATTTATTGTATTAAATATCAGCAACCATGAATGCAGCATAAAGGGGTGGTTTCCCGAAACAGGATCTATCCTACTCCCAGACTACTATGCATGTCTAAGATGCCTTAATTTTAAAAACCTCTTGCGTTGACATATCAATGAGCATAGTTTACAATTGTTACAGTCGTGTTACAGTATGCTCTGACATTTCAACAAGAAAACTTTTCTTATAGTCAAGGGATTGTCTTGTCTGAGATAATGAGATATGTTAGCTGCCTGTAAATTGATGGCCTGAAAAAGAGAAAGAGACTGGAGATACTTATAAGGGACAGAGTAATAGGAAAGAGGAGGATTGTTTTCCTTAATTAGTTTTATTCTCAAGAGTGTTACTAAATGGAAGGCGAGCGTGTGGTAGATTTAATATCTGAATCAGATCTATGACAGAATAATGTGATTTCCGTTTCAAGTGCTTGGCTTGTAATTGTATAAAGCCCAAGTCTTATATTTTTCTACACTGTACATCATCTCTGGGATCCTGATCACCCTGTTGAATTTTTATTTCTGTGATAACAATCAGCTGGCTTAAGTTATCTCTTTTTTAAAAGTTATTTTTTGGCCAGTTTTTGCCTTTTATTTAACAGTGAGTTTAGGAGAGGACCGGAAACTACACCATCGGCTCCAAACTTGGTTTATGTTACCTCTTACCCAACAAATACAACTTTATTGTGAAGTGTTACCAGATGTTATATATTTTTTATTCAGTTAACCAAGACTAAGGCCATGTACTCAACATTAAATGCAAAACTGAATTCCTTTAAGCACTGATATATGATGAATGTAATGACAAAACACAGCACCTATAGGATCAATGCAAAAAATTTGGTAAATAACCAAACGTTTGTGTACAGAATCTTAACGCAAAAACCACAGACATGACCTAACTCACAACCTCATCCATAAAACTCTCAAAACAAACTGCATCTGATTGCAAGTCATCCATCAAAAAGACCCAAAACCACTTGACAAAGTGGCTTGTGGTAAACATGATCAGAGCAACGTCTTCCTCACCCTGCAGTCAGTACATTAAGTATAGAAAGGTGCTGACGCATTAATGTAAGCACTGTCTCCATCCTCTTTTCCTGTAGACTGCACTTTAAGTCTCTCATGGGGAATTAGGGGGAATGGAAGGAGATGCGGTGAATGGAGATACAGAGAGGAACCGAAGTGATGAAGGGGGCTAATGAGAGTAATGGATGAAATGAAATAATTGCTTCATGCAAAAGCTGGACATGGTATACACAATAGGACCTGAAACTATTAAAAAAACTAACTTTTTTAAATAAACAGTGCAGTCAGGAGCACAGACTAAATATTACATAAGCTGTTTATTTTATAATCAATTTCTATGAGTTTTGCAACCCTTTTTGCAAGTTTTGTAACCCTAACTTTAAATGAGCTGAATTACTTGGCGGATGCAATCAGTGTGTGTGACATGCTTGTCAACAGTGTTGGGGGTAACGAGTTACAAAGTAACGGATTACAGTAACTATATTACTTTTTTGGGTAACGAAGTAAAGTAACGTATTACACTAATAATATTGGTAACTACACTACTTTACTAGACTATAGGAACGCGCTTTCCTGCGTTACCCAAGCAGTGTTTGCCTGGGTGTAAAGTTCTGTCTGTTTAAGTGGTGCGTGCATGCGTGTCCCTGTACGTGTGCCGTTGCCATAGAGATTGATTTGACGTAGCTGCTGGTGCAAAGGGGAGCGGGAAATGAAGACGGAGGGTTTCAGCCACTGGGGCGATATTCACATTACTTTCAGCGTATTGCTCGAAAGTACAAAAATATTCGTGTGAAATGCACACTATGCCCACACGACAAGTGTCTTTCAACTGCTGACAACGCGATGAGCAACCTGCCTGAGCATTTGTAAGCCCAGCATGGCAATACAACACTTGTGGCGAAAGATCCTGCTTAACTTAGCGGTCAAGGATCGAGAGGTCCGAACCCGAAGACGGAATTAGGTAATGAACCTCAATCGAGTCAGAGTATAATTCTTTTAAAGAAAATGATTTGAACGTAACCCGAACAGCAATGTCGCGTGCACCCAATTTATAGAAAAAAGCCAGGAGTCAGGACCGCTGTTTTCTTCATAATCTTACTTCCAAATCTAATCCTATAAACTTTTCGGTGTTTGATGTATCGCTGTTACCGCCCTGCCAGACTGTCTTAAATAGAGAAATAAGTTAATTCCTTGATTTGCGTTGTTGGTTCATTTATAAATAATTCCCCCAAGGGTTTAGTTTATGCACAAAAAGCATTAAAATGAATAGAACGTGATGATTACGTCTTTCTTTGGTGAAAAATAATAAAATAAATAAGCCTATATGAAATGCGTTTCCCTTAAATAATTAGCAAATTAACAAAACGAATTCAAAAGTAGCCTAACGTTATACCCAGAGTCGTATAAAAATAGAGTTACGACACTCACATAGACGACCGTTGTAAGAATGGAATGCGGAAGTAACAGCGTGTCATGTAGTGACCGGTAGTGACGCATAGTTCCAAACGCAGCACTGAAGCCCATTCATTTCAATGGCACCTGCTGGTAAATCGATGAAATTACCGTTTCTCTTTACATTTTCAGACATTTTATGAATATAGTCAACAGTGATATTTTATGAACTCTGCTGTAGGTAATGATTATCGTTAATAATAACTAGATTTTTTTTATATTTTAATGAGTTGTGTATAATGTGTGAATAATATAGATTTAATGGTTTAATATTTTATTACTGGTGGCCATCTACTTTATACTTATCTTTTTTATATATATTACGAGTAACACTAGGGGGCAACAGCGACAAGCTAATGCCTTATGAGAAAGTCACACTGCTTCACAATGCTGCTATGCGTTTCATTGTGTTTGGTAAGTAATACGAGTGATGTATCCCCGAAAATCATGTATAATTATATTAACATTTAATGTCTACTATAAATACAATTAAATATGAATTTAGTGTGTTTCTGTTATGCTTCACTGTTACAAATAACCGCGTTGGCGATCTTTTTTGTGATTTTAATATAGTAAAAGTGTAGGAATTATGTTTTTAGCAGATTGATAGCCATATTTTTGCTATAAAAATAAAAGATAAACTGTGTTGCTGTAGTTGGTATAGATAACCACAGTTATCTTTGGGTCATCATTAACTGTTTATCTTTATTAACTGATTTACTGTATTTCCATCACTCCCTAGTAAAACAAAACGTTATAAACATAGTAAGTATAGTGATCAATTCACATTACAAGCTAATATTTACCTAAAATAGCTGAAAACCTATGCAAACAGATTGACAGCCCTGCTTGGTTAGGAACTGTAGAACGTTACATGAATCACGTGACCGCGCGGCGGCGAGATCAAAGCGTTTCGTAACTCTCTCTTTATATGACTCTGGTTATACCTATATGAGTTTATTTTTTGTGTGACGTGCTCCCAAACCGATGCAGCACAAAACACTTTTTACCTATTTAAAAAAGGACAATGTTTTGTTATTATTGCGAGTGTAACTTTACATAAATAAATGTACACATTACAGTTTTGAATGTTGTTTTACTTTTATTTGTATGACCATAATTTAAGGTAATTTAAGGTAATGCAAAATGCAAGCTCCTCACGCGTTTCATGCCATCACCGGCGGGGGTTTACACAGGGCAGCTAGAGGAGAAAGAGACATTAAACTTTAAACATTTAACATTCTACTTGAGATTTTTGGACATCCCTTTGCAATCACTGCAATCATATCATCAATTTATAAGGTAATAATAAATATAAGCGCAGCGCTTATGAGTGTTCAAACACTGCTGTCCGCTCAGCTGTCAATCTGCCGACCCTCACAAAGTTTCACATTAAATGATAATATATTTGAACAGTCATGGTCCTGTGCTTTATTTCTGTCAATGTTCTGCATGAAGATCTTTAAAGGTTTCTACTTACATCACGATTTGCGGTGCGACCGGTCGCAGTCTTTATGTAAAACGGGTATGAAATAAATTGATGCTGATGTCTTATAACGGGTCAACTGTTATTTTAATCGCGCGGATGCGGGTTATCAAACAGGACTGTGCATGACTCGTATAAGGAAAATGGAATGACAACATGAAAATTATAAAATAGCCTACATGTTTATATTCTGTATTAAACCACCATGGGCGCTAAACTTGCGGTGTTAAAGGAACAGTTCACCCAAAAATAAAAAATTCTGTCATCATTAACTCTCCCTCATTTTGTTACAAACCTGTATAAATTTCTTTGTTCTGATAAACACGAAGCAACATATTTTGAGAAATGTTAATAACCAAACCAAGCATGAGCCCCATTCACTTCTATAGTAGGAAAAAATAATACTATGGAAGTGAATGGGGCTCATGAATGGTTTGGTTACAAACATTCCTCAAAATATTTTCATTCATGTTCACCAGAACAAAGACATTTATACAGGTTTGTAACAACATGAGAGTGAGTAAATTATACACAATTTTAATTTTTGGGCGAACTATAAATCCGATGGGGTCAAAAATTAGGGTGCACCTAACTTTTGTGCTGGTGCACCTAAGAAAAAATGTTAGGCGCACCAGTGCAACCAGTGCAAAAAGTTAGTCTTGAGCCCTGGTCGGTCATTTAAAGTAGTCACTCATCATCAGCCGACCCCGCCTAAACCATGTCCATGTATCTATGTGGTAAATTAAGAAAAAGGAAAGTAAAGTAATAAGTAGTGAAGTTACTTTTCAAATGCAGTAACTAGTAAAGTAATCTCATTACAATTTAAAGAAGTAACTAGTAACTAGTAACTAATTACATTTTTTGAGTAACTACCCCAACACTGCTTGTCAAGTATGCAACGCATACTCGAAATGTGACCTCTTCATTTAACCCTTCCCACAGTGAGTAGTGAACACACGCACTGCAAGTTGTAAACACCCAGAGCAGTGCGCAGCTATACTTCAGCACTCGGGGAGCAATTCGGGTCAAGGGCACCACAATAGCTGTGAGACTCGAACCGGCAACTCTCTCTGACTTTCTAACCCGCACTGGTCTTTGCAAGTAAATGGCAGCGGGATGGAGGGAAAGCCAATGCCCAGCACTCCAGACGGTTTAAAGACCTGCCATTTATAATGTTCCCCACAAGCAGACCTCGTCTGGAGGTAAAGTGAACTCCTGTCCTGTCAACAGAAATAAAGATGGGGGTTTGATGAATGACGAAATATTAAATGGCATTCATCGGATGTTGAGTTGATAAAACTCAAATTCTCGTAAGTCAACTTGGATAGTGTTGGTGTCTCACAACACCTCAAAAACTGAAATGGGGAATAATGCTTTGTATGAGAACAGATTCAAATCTGATTTCCTGCAAGCTCTTTAGCACTCACGCCTATCTTAAGCTAATGCATTAGCACTGAGCCACATAAAAATGATTGTTGTCTTTGTGAAACCACAATACACAACAGCAATACACAGAAGTAATATATGGAGTTTTCACTAAATTTATATTAGTGTTGTTTGGCTCCACAATGCTAGTGTTGCCGCTGTTTCAACTTTTTAGACTAGTAAAGGGTGTTTGGGCTTATACTATTACAACTTTATTTTTACTATTTATAGCAACTTCTAACTAGTCAAAAAACTTTTAATGACTTATTAATTTAAGTTGTTTAAACTTAATTTAAGTGTAACAAGGATTACAGTGTGATATTCTGAACAGTTGATGGCTGGTTGTGTTGGATCAACATGATCTCACAAAGTTCTGTGGGCTAGTCACGGAATTTTGTGCTCATTTTTCCGTGGCATTCTCACGGATCTCCGCATTTTCCGTGGCCCTGCTACGGACTGTATTTTTCTGTGGCATTCTCACGGATTGGTTACTTAACTGCTTTTTCCTATTTTCAAACCATTTTTGCTTCGATTTAGGGTTAGATTTGGTGTTTGCGTTAGTATGTCACTTTAACTATTGTTTTATACTATTTTTTCTGATTTATTATTTTATATTTTCTAAACTTTAAACAATTGTCACCTGGCGTTGGGGTTAGAGTTGGGTTTGGGTAGGGATGTCATTTCATGTAAATCAAACCCTAAACCGAAGCGAAAATGGTAAGAAAATAGGACAAAACAGTTGAGTAACCAACCCGTGAGAATGCCACGGAAAAAGACAGTCCGTAGCAGGGCCACGGAAAAATGCGGAGATCCGTGAGAATGCCACGAAAAAATGAGCACAAAATTCCGTGACTATGCTGGATTCCAACACCTACAAGAGTTCAGCAATACAGTAAGTCTGCGATATTCTGGCTATAAAGATTTGTCTTTCCCAAAGAATTCTCAATTTTTTATTGTTTACCAGGCAAGTTTAATCACTTTAATAGTGCTTTAATTGCAATAATAGCACATTTTTCCTCAACAGCACAAAACAATTTATAAGAATGTCAAAAAACGTCCCCATTAGAGTTTCATACGAGGTTACAATGCCACAAACTGAGCTCAGATTTGCCAAGTCTCAATAAAAAGTCTATATTATTAATGATTTCAATATTAAATTAAACATTTCTCATCAAATTGACCTAAATCGAGATTATTCTACTATATTTTACAGTAATTTTACAGCTCCATATTCTAATACAGTAAATGTCTGCATTGGTTTCTGTTTTATTTCTCCTAAGCAATTTTAGGAGAAACATCTGAGACTTCGAGTGTGTTCACAGTTGGCAGATTTGGTTGGATTAAAACAAATTCTGGTGCGGTTTGACTGGCATAGCAAGATGCGACCCCAAAAACTACACAATTTGTTAACATGAGAAGAACGTTTGTTATGTCTTATAGTTTGCTCATATAACAGAGGAATTCCTGGGTCTGTTTTTGCTCTTTTATAAGCTCTTTGTGAGTTTTCTGCTGGTAAAAAGTTCTCATATGTAGACCCATACAGTGCTGTGAAAAAGTGCACTCTAAAAAATATTGGGTTGATTTTAACCCAGTGCTGGGTAACTATTGGCCAGAACACATTTCTGGGTTAAAATGACCCAAATAATGCTTTGTTTTAACCCAACTGCTGGGTTGTTTCAACATGGTTGATTAACAGTAACCCAGCCCTGGGTTAAAAACAACCCAATATTTTTAGAGTGTGTTGCCTCCCCTCCAGATTTCTTATGTTTTTGCATATTTGTCACACTTTAATGTTTCAGATCACCAAAAAAATTTAATCTTAGTCAAAGATAACACAGGTGAACACAACATGCAGTTTTTAAATGAAGATTTTTACTATCAAGGGAAAATCAAAATCCAAACCCACATGGCCCTGTGTGAAGTGTTTGCCCCCTGAACTTAATAACTGGTTGGGACACCCTTAAAAGCAACAACTGCAATCAAACATTTGTGATAACTTGCAATGAGTCTGTTACAGCGTCGTGGAGGAATTTTGGTCCCCTTATTTTGCAGAATTGTCATAATTCAGCCACATTGGAGGGTTTTCGAGGGTGAGCAGTCTTTTTAAGGTCATGCCACAGCATCTCAATAGGATTCAGGATTCTGGACTTTGACTAGGCCACTTAAAAGTCTTTATTTTGTTTTTCTTCAGCCATTTCAGAGGTGGACTTTGCTGGTGTGTTTTGAATCATTGTCCTGCTGCAGAACCCAAGTTCGCTTCAGCTTGAGGTCACGAACAGATGGATGGACATTGTCCTTCAGGATTTTTTGGTAGACAGCAGAATTCATGATTCCATTTATCACAGCAAGTCTTCCAGGTCCTGAAGCAGCAAAACAGCCCCAGACTATCACACACTACCACCATCATATTTTACTGTTGGTATGATGTTATTTTTCTAAAATGCTTTTATGGTTGATGTAATGGGACACTCACCTTCCAAAAAAGTTCAGCTTTTATCTTGTCAGTCCACAGAGTATTTTTCCAAAAATCTTGGGGATCAATAAATATATTTTCCAGCAAAACTGAGACGAGCCTTTATGTTTTTTTTTTTTTTGCTCAGCAGAAATGGAGAAGTGGTTCGCTGATGTCCTTTAGAAATGGCTTTATAACCTTTTCCAGATATATCTCAATTACTTTCCTTCTCATTTGTTTCTGAATATATTTGGATCTGAACAATATGTGTGACTTTTGAGGAACTTTTTAAATAGGCAGGTCCTATTTAATTGATTGTAAACAGGTGTGGCAGTAAACAGGCCTGGGTATGGCTAGAGAAACTGAACTCACGTGTGATAAACCACAGTTATGTTTTAATGTGAGGGGGGCAAACACTTTTTCACTTAGGGCCATGTCGTTTTGGATTTTGTTTTCCCCTAATAATAAAAACCTTCATTTAAAACGATAAATGGTTCCCTCAAATAACGGGAATGAGCATTGCGTCAGTTGTGTTCACTTTAATTAGCTGACCAATCAAGTTGACCTTATCCTTATGCCTTTAGGTTTTGTAAATGCCTGTGTGGATGCTAAACCAACTGGGAACAATTTTTATGCACCAAAAGAACCAATGGAACCAGACTACAAATGTAAACATGACCTAAATCGATACTTAAGTGAAACACAGCTGAGAACTCCATAAAATCTCTAGCAACCACTGAAAATACAATTTCCTCTGGGTTTGTACTAGGGGTTAAGGGTTTGACAAAATCTATAATCTTAAATAGTTACAGATGAGTTGAGCACAGATGACTAGTGAGTTACAGATCCATTATGTTGTGCAGTATCAGCACTATGGCATTTCTTAACTATGGATATCTCTTCCCAATCATGTGAAAAACCCACATGACTTTATGCAAAGTATGTTTTGACCTTGACTATTACAAAAAGACAGTGTAGGCATGTTAAGATCTGGGACATCTGTTCCACAGTTAAAAAGCAACTAAGTCTTTCTCCTCTCTCTGTCGACACCCAAACTCACTCTGTCAACATGCGAACAGAAAAATACTGAATAAGACAAAAGAAATATAATCTAGAGTAATCCCTTTCGCACTGGCACATTTCTGTCACACTTTCATTTCCCTTCAGGTGACTGTTAATGCTCCTCTGGGAATGAAGCATTGCATGTGCTTTTGTAGGCCATCATGACAGCTGCTCTTTTTCAATCTGAGGTTAAGTGTGTGGAGGCAATGAATTATGGGTCGAGGACAGCTGAGGGACCTTTAAGGACAAGGTGAAAGATGCACTGCAAAAATGAATAGTCTTAATAATTCATATATCTTAAATTTGGTTTATTCACTAGCGTATTCTTCAATCTAACAGTTGAAGTAGTCTGAAATATAAAGAACAGTATGGTACACTGTCAGAAAAATGGTTCAAGAAATAGTCCTAAGCTGTCACTGGGATGGTAGGGGAGAGCGGGGTAAGTTCACACTTTTCACACTGTCGAACTTTTAATGAGCACTATACATCATTCGCAATGGTATAAGGGTGCGTCTCATTTCTCTGTCTTACCCCTTCCCCTTACCCCTTCACCTCGGTTTTGCGCGTTCATGTGAGGCGAAGTGGCATCTCAATTCTCAGTTTGATTAAGGGCTAGGGCCAAGGCGTAGGGATACATAGCCCTTGAAACTAAGTGTAATAAGGACCACACTTGAAAGAGAGGGGTAAACGTTAACGTAGGAATATCTCAGGAGAGCCGGAATCAAGACGTTTTATTGATGAACGTCAAACTGTCAAGGAGTCGCACAAATGAAAGTAACGTTATGATCTGCAGTTGAATTGAGATTATATTATGACACTCATGTTTTATGATACTTTTAATAAAATGTTCAAGCGGTTTTAATTGTAATGTTTTTGTTTTGAGTTAAGGCGCTAGCTAGCAGCTAAGTTATGTGCTATTTGTGGAGCTCCGCTCAGGCAATCGATACCACAACCTGAGACAACGGCATCTTCTTTGTTGGTCAACGCTTGTCTGTTTACGTAGCAGCCAGTTAGCGGCAAGGGAAGGTGACGCAAACGGTAATCGAGTGGTGTCTCATTTTTTAGATGAACGATCTGTCTTACCCCTTTCCCCTTTACTCGGTTTCGAGGGGCAAGGGGAAGACGAAGGCAAAGGGGAAGGGGTAAGACAGAGAAATGAGATTGGCCCTTAATCTCATACCAAGTCTTGGGTACATATGTTGTATTCATTAAATTTTTATATCTTATCTCATTATGGAGTTGTAGACTGTTGAATAGAGACTGTTTAGAATAACCCGGGGTTAACTATTTCCAGTGTGAAAAGCATGTGACGACTTGCCCCAAAGCCATTAAGACAACTTGTGTGCTAATGTTGGCTAAATGTGAGGGTTAGCTTAACATAGTACGTCAGCTGAAGTATCAAAAGACACGTTATTGTCACCTGTATTTTGTGCAAAATAATAATTTTTTTACATTTATAACAAAGTTGTATTGCATAAAATGGAAAGTGCAATTTTTTACATTTTAATTAAAAAATACAAAAGTTGTACTAACATCAGATTAGAGCGATCTTTACCACATGTTAACTTAAAGGGACACTTCACCCATTTGCATTAATCTTTGTATAGTTAGAACCCCAGTCATGTTTTTGAATGGTCGTGCATCATTTCCTCAGTTGCCGTTGAGACGGGAGAAATACAGATTTCAGTGTTGCACTTCCTTCTTTCAATGATGTAAAAATCATAATTTTGCATCATTGAAAGCAGGAAGTCCAATATCTTTGTTGAGGGGGTGAGACTACAAACACCCCTTTTTTCGGTCAAATAGGCACCAAATTCAAAATTTATTTACATTTCAACTACAAATATGACACACTTTCAATAAAGAATAATGTTTCTAAGGGTGAAATGCTCTTTTTAAGTTGACTATAGAAGAAGTCGTCACACAAAGTGGCCATTTGAGATAGAGCCTCTATTGGAGTTAGGAACAGTGTGAAAACTTACCCCGCTCTCCCCTTTCCTTTCAAAAAGTAAACTTTTCCACCTAGTTCATATTAGTACATCAGATGGACATATTAGTTACAAGGCGTGCATATTAGTATCTTAAAAATTGGAACCAAATGTATACATATCTGTACCTATGGAACATATTAGGACCTTTTTAAAGGGAACTGCTCCATAGACAGCTTGGGGCTATTTTTCTCACAGTGTAGTTAGGAAAATAAAGTACAGTATTCAATATGTGATCCTGGACCACAAAACCAGAGTCAAAGCTGAATAAATAAGCTTTCCATTGATGTATGGTTTGTTAGGATATGACATTTGACAGAGATCTATTTGAAAATCTTGAATCTGAGGATGCAAAAAATCTAAATATTGAAAAAAAAATAAGTTGGCCAATGAAGAAACACATATTTTGATATATTTATGGTAGGAAATTTACAAAATATCCTTATGGAAAATGATACTTAATATCCTAATGATTTTTGTCTTAAAAACACAATGTATTTTTGACTATTGCTACAAATATACTGTACCCATGCGGTTTTGTGGTCCAGGCGTCATATAAATGCTCTTAAAAACCATCTTCAGATAAATGCAAAGGATATCTTTACATTTATCTCTTATCTATACATTTTATCTAGTTTAAAGGATACTTTATACTGGAAAACAAGACAAAACGGTAACACTTTATGAAAAAAATACCAACTATTGGTGTGTACACACACACAAATACAACGTAGATGTACTGTACTATTCTGTATTGTAACATCCCAGATATTTTAATGATTTACTTTACTTTTTTGGATCCCTTTATTTCAATTATTTTTGACAGTGGAGACCATGAACTCTCTTCATTTGCTTTGGTGTTGATCATGTCATCATGAAAAACAGAAAGGGAAGTCAAACCTCCTCAAAAGGTCAAAGTGAATAGATACAGAGGATTTTTCTAAATGAAATAGCACCCTAAGGACAGCTGAGGCCAACTACCCGCAGACAAAAGCAATAAACAACATGGACTGATGAGAATTTACTGTTCAGAGAGAGAGAGAGAGAGAGAGAGAGGGGGGGATGTTTAAAATCAGATTCAATTAAATTTTACAGTAATAGAATGAAAGATTGTAGGATTTAACAACTCACTTGAGGAATTTATCTAAACACAATGGCAGAGAAGATGATGAAATGGGACGAAGAGACTTTACCATGAGGTTAAAGTTTAATTAAAACAGCTTGTAGATTAGACGCACACTGAATCACTCACACTGTCCTTCTTTTCCAAACTCATGTAGTCTAAAAACATTAATGACTTTTTTCAATAAACATTTTCATTTTACACAACCACCAAAAAGATAATAAAATGAACTTGACATCTTGTGTTTCTGTAGCCAAGTGGCAGAGCATTGTGTTAGCAGTGGAAAAGGTTGTGAGTTTGATCCCAAGGAACACACATTCCTGTATTTTCTGTTTGTATCTTAATAAAAAATATGAATGGAGATTACAACTTTCCTAATACAACAAAGCTTGTGGTGGTGGTGGTGGACTAAGACTTTTGCACAATACCCCATATGGCAAAAAATATATGTTTAAATATATTGCAAAATATACAAAAAATGTATTGGTGAAAAATAATTTTTTGTAAAAATATTCCAAAATATATTTTAAAAGTAAATACATTTTAAAGCATTAAAAAATATTTAGCCCTCCGTATATTTACTTCACATTGGAAGAAAAACTTGTTTATATTACGATCCTGTAAAGATAACAGTTTTAAAAAGTTTAAAATCAAATATATTTTCAACTTCAAAAATATACTTTATACAATTAAATTGTATTTAGCAATTATTTAAAATATATTTAAGCAAAAAAAATATATATATATATATATATATGGGATGTAAAATGTGAAATTTATTTGCTTGCCTTTGAAATACATTTTGAAAAATATGTTGATATATTAAAACTAAATATATTTCCAAATTCAAAAATATATTAATGTATTAAGGATATTTAAAATATATTTTTGGCCAAAGAAATGTATTGTTTTGCTGTATGGGACTGTATATGTTGGTGATCTTTTAGTGTAAAAAACATGAAGAATCTATTGTCAATATTGTCTTTATTCTGTTCTGTATTTTCACGTCTGAACACAAGCTGATCCATTTTGCTGAATGTGTGTTTTTCTAGTGGTGAGATGTGCTGTGGTTAGACTAATTACCAAAATCACTGGACTGTTTAGTCATTCATTGTTTTCCATAACAGAGTGTATAGAGAAGCACTAAAACAATTTGCCGGTTTTCAGATCAGACATGCACTTAGAGTATACAGCAGTCCTCTCTCTGTCTTCTGCTCAGAAACAGCAGAAACAAATAGTCAAAAAAAAAAAAAAAAATGTAAAATTGTGATAATGTATGTTTTTTTACATACTTGAATAGTACTTCTAACGTAGTAGCATTACGAGTGGACATCAAGGTAAAAAAAGATAAAATACCACACATATGTAAAAAGTATGCTACAGTATGAAAAAATAGGGAAAGAATAAGGGAAAGAAAGAGAACAATAGAAAAACTCTCTGACTGACAGCATCTTATGCAATGACATGAAATTATCTCTTTGCATTAGAGTGACATCACTGATGAATAAGAACCATAATGGCCATCCATCTATCTTGAAGAGAAGCTATAGGGATCAATAATCAGAGAAACACATGACCTTGCTAAAGGCTTATCTGCTTCTTAAGAGCAGAGAGATCTTCTACAGCATTTTATACCCAGTCACTATTAAAGATATAAGTTATATTTTTCCAGAATGTTCTTTACATGGATGATTTTATGTAAAACAGTAAATCACTCAAAACTTTAGCTAGGTTTTCTCAGGCAGTCTCACAAATACATCCCTCAACTGTACTATAGGTTAACCTTAATGAAGAGTTTGGTTCCAAAATGTGATAAACACCATTTTAACTAGTTACCGGCAAAATCAGTATTATATCAGGTCAGTATTAAAAAGTAAATTCCTAACTGTACGCAAATCCAATATCTGCCGTGTTATTCTGTCATCTTTTCTCCCTTTTTTCCCAAAATGCAATAAACACCAGTCCTCCTTCTCTGCAAAATGCAATAAATCCGCTCAACAAATCACAGCGCATCATTCCACACATTGTAAACAAGAATGGCGGAGCTTTGAATACACACCGAATCCTAGTTTTCCTCATCTACTTTGTACTTTGTGATCAACAAACAAACAAAAACTAAATAATAATTTGATGGCATTGATAAACCTGTGGTGGTTTTCTGTGGAGGGGAAGAAACGTAAGCCAATCGTGCACTAGGGCGAAGGAAAAATGCAGGCTTTTGCTTGTTCTTACACAACAGCATCAAGCTTCTGTCATGCTAACACATTGACCCCAGGGGATCGAACCCAGTCTCACGGAGTTGCGTATAAATAGCACGAAGTGTAAAAATCGAGCAATACTTACGCCAAATTCCACTTTGGCGTGCATATGATACACCAGTCCTTCCCATTCACTTAAACGGTGTATCTGTATCTGTAATGACTTTTCTGACCCCGACATGCGCAGTGGGAACCGCCTGTGACGTGAACCGTGAAGGGGTCTATTATAACCTAAAGATGCTATGTGAACATTTGTCACAGAAAAAAGTGGCTTTCATCTGGTATAGAAAACACATTTTTACCCAAATTAGTCAAAATGAATTAATCGTGTTTTGGAACCAAACTCTTCAAATCTTCCTTTATGAACCAGCTTTACAATCTAAGTTAAAACACATATATACATATATGTTGGCATATGTGGTTTACGGGGACAATCCCATAGACGCAACGCATTTTATACTGTATAAACTTTATATTCTATTCCGCTAACCTATCCCAGTCCCTAACCCCAATGCCACAAAAACCCGTTGGCAGTCTTCAATCTATGAAAAACTACCATTTAGTATGTTTTTTAGATGTTCAGTCACTTCATGTGTTCTCATAAACCATGTTTATAGCATAGTTAACATGTCATTATACACTATTCATTCCCATAAACCACATATGCCAACCACACACACACACACACAAACACAGTGAAATTAAATATTGAGATGGTATGGGTGCATTTAAAAATAGTGCCTGTTGCATATGGGGTTGCATGGCCCTCAGACACATGCTGAGAATACCGGAGAAGGGGTGAGAAAACATGTCTCTGTAAATGTCTTTCTCTCTCTACACACACTGTTTTGTGTCGTTCCTACCAGTGTTTGGCATGCAACAAGTTTGGTAATTGTTGACCATTGTGTTGACACATTATCACTTATTTCAAAACACAAGTTGCCTCTATCATCTTACTTGTTTCTGTCATAGCTTCTGCCTTTACGTCTATGCAGCCTTACAGACTAACCACTACAACTGGGTTGATAATGCTAGCCGATTGCCAGCTTTAAAGGGCACATATTATGCCCAAGATGTAATATAAGTCCCTGGTGTGCCTAGAATGTATTTAATACCCCACATATCATTTATTGTAGAAAGTCCAAAATGCCCCTTTTGGAGAGAGCAAAAAGTGTGTACCTATAGATGCCAATGAGCAACTGCTTTAGTTAAAAAAAAACTGATTCCTGTGAATACAGTCTGCGACAATAGCATATTTAGTGCTACAATGCTCTAACAAACATATTTAGAAAAGCTTTTGAGTAAAATTAAGCCAGTCAGTGGTGGTGGGTGAAGTGTTTGTTTTTGTGACATCACATTAACAAGAGAATCAAAACAGCATGTCTAATGAGACTGCTTTAGTTTAAAGGGGATTAAAAAAGGAGAGTGATGATTTTTTTTTATTGTATGGTGGTTGTGTTCACACACTGCCAACACACATTTGTGTCCAAACACCTTGTTAAAGTGGATTTTGCATAATATGGACCCTTTAATGAAAAAACAACAGTCGATGAGATGCTAAGCAATTCAACAAGTGTTAGGAATATATTGAGTCACCAATGTCTCTCCTTCTCTCTTTTTGCTGTGCTTTATAGGCTACTATTGATCATCTCTATCTTTGTCTTTTAGGAGTGTGGTATGCCCAGGCATTGGAGGTGACTACAGGAAAAGTTCATTTCGTGGAGGTTTTGAATGGAAGTTCAGTGCTCTTACCCTGCTCTTACTCAAGTTGCATTGGGATTAAAAAGCTTTATTTTAACTGGCATTTTAAAGACAATGGAACAATGGTTAAGGTAATCCCCCAATTCAACTTATGTATTTATCAATACTTAAACACATCATATTTTAAACCAGTAAGATGCGGCTTATTATTATGGCAAAAGTCTTGGGTTTTGGAAGCTGAAGAAGATAAATATAAAGGAATCATGTACATTCTATGTGATTATAATCGTCTGTATGTACAAGTAATTTTTCCATTATGTTCTGAAGAGATCCCATAATTGGATATTACAGACAGGGTCACACAGCACAGTTTTTAAGTCCATATATACATTTTGGGATAACTGTAACCCCAGTGATGCTGTTTTTCTCATCAGCTTTGTGAGGCAACCATCACAGCTGAAGGGGTGGAACCTCGCGTCATGATCTATCACATGCGGGTTGAGTTTGTTGGCTCCAGTAAGCAAAACAACATTTCTATCCTGCTGCACAACGTCACTTTTGAGGACCAGGGAGAATACATCTGCTTCGCCCGTAACTTTAAGGAAAAGGACCGCAACCACAGCGCCACCTACACTCTTTATGTAGTAGAAGAACGTGAGTGTCTGTTTACAAGTAGTCTCAGCCTCATCCATAGATCGTGGCTGAACGTCTGATTCATATGGGACACTTGTCTTTTCCTGAATCGAAGCTGAACCTTATAAGCAAGATCTTATATTTAAAGATAAATGTGACTTCTTGACATAATCTAAAATGCAACTTAAAAAAATGCAAACTTATTTTTAAGAGTATAACCAGGTATTAATAAAGACCCAACACATAAGAAATGTGACCACCTGACGTATTCCTTGTCCTGCTATTTTGTTTTGTCTTTGCAGTGAAAGTGGTGGACAACACGCTGACGCTCATTATTGTGTCCGTGTTGGGGGGCGTCATAGGTCTGATCATTCTCATCATGGTGATAAAAGCTATAGTCCAGACTGTTCTCAGCAAGGTCCAGGAAAAGAAGTAAGTCACACTAAGTGAAAGCCAAAAGATTTCCATCACCCCCTAATGGCTTGCTGCAGTATAGGTCATTAACCCCACACTCCATAAATAAATAGGATGTGAGCCAGACCAAAATACACATTTAAATATTTTTTTCCAATAATTGCTTCTGTTTTAGCTATTTAATATTATGTTGATGTATGTTCGTTGTTCTAAGAAGTTTAGTTTAAGTTAGTCATTAGATGCTATTAACTCTTTTCCTGCCATTGATGAGTTATCTCGTCAATTAAAAGAAAACATTTGCGGAAAAAAAGATGGCGATCCACTTACCCAATTTTTAAAAAACTGAAGCAAAGAAATATTTACTTATTTTAAACTCTGTGTATGTTTTGATAATCGTTGTGAATCTGATCTCTAACAAAATTCCTTCACAAAAATGCAATTATTTCAGCTTTTTGCTAAAAAATAGTATTTTTGATGAAAAATATCCATATTTAAGAGAGAAAGAAAAAATATAGATAGGATTAAACATTTTTTCCCTGTTTTGTTTTTTTTGCTATGTTATTTCATTTGATATAGTTGTATGTTTATATATTTTTAGAAGAACATTTTCCTGGAATGCATTTTGTTAAACTTTTCTGAACATCTCAGAAAATGCTGGCGGGCAACTTTTCAAAAAATGGCTGTCGGGGAATGAGTTAAAATTGGGCGTGATGACTTGAAAGGGGAAATGGGTGGGGCCTTGATACTGCGACTCCACCTCATGATCGCTACAGCGCAGACTCTGGCTCCAAATTACATCATTGGCGCAAGATATCAGCTGCCATTTTTGAGATATTTTGGCTTTACTTTTCTACTACTTTTACAACAGACTGCCGCATAGATAACATATTTTTGTAGGCCAACCCCGGAAGTTATATGACACTGGTTCCCTCACTAAAAAAAAGTATTAATTTATCCCATAGACTTTTGGATTATTGCAAAAAAATAACCTCTGTGTTTAACAAAAGTTTATGACACTAATACGTTTTGTCCAACAAGTTAATCTTCACAGATGAACACAACTTTTATGAATTTTGAAGTCTAAAAGCATTTACTAGAATTCTGTATTGTTGGAAACTACCTTTTATGTCTTTCTCTCTATGATATAGTTTCCGACAACACCGACTGCTCAGTTTGTTAAAGGGACATTCCACTTTTTTTTTGAAAATATGCTAATTTTCCAGCTTCCCTAGAGTTAAACATTTGATTTTTACAGTTTTGGAATCCATTCAGCTGATCTCCGGATCTGGCGGTACCACTTTTAGCATAGCTTAGCATAATCCATTGAATCTGATTAGACCATTAGCATCGTGCTCAAAAATAACCAAAGAGTTTCAATATTTTTTTAAATTTAAAACTTGACTCTTCTGTGTACTAAGACCGACAGAAAATTAAAAGTTGTGATTTTCTAGGCATTCTGGCGTAATAATCAAGGACTTTGCTGCCGTAACATGGCTGCAGGAGGCGCAATGATATTACACAGTGTAATACACAGTGCCCGAAAATAGTTCCCTTGGTGACTTTCAATAGCAGAGGACTGCACTGCGTAATATCATAGGACGGGATGTAGGCAACGTCGAGTGCCGATGTCCTGCAGAGTTTAGCTCCAGCTCTAATCAAGCACACCTGAAACAGCTAATCAAGGTCTAAAGAGTCACCTGAAAACTACAGGTAGGCAAGGTTTTATCAGGGATTGAGTTAAAATCTGCAGGACATAGGCACTCCACAATCCATGTTGCCCCTGCAGTAGGAGGTAAAACTACCTCTTCTGAAGATGCGTATAAATAGCACGAAGTGTAAAACTCGTGCAATACATACGCCAAATTCCACTTTGGCGAGCATATGATACGCCAGTCCTTCCCATTCACTTAACGGTGCATCTTTTTTGTCGTTCTATTCATTGGTTTCTCAATTTTTTTCTGTTTTTTAAACCATTTTCGCTTGGGTTTAGGGTTAGATTTTAGATTTGCTTAATGAGGTTATTTAATATACAGGTTTCTCTGTTTTTGTCCATATTTAAGCCATGGTCGCTTGGAGTTGGGGTTAGAGTTGGGGTTTGGGTTAGGATGTCATTTTTATATAACAAAAAGTTGTTCTAACCCTAAACCCAAGCGAAAATGGTAAAAAATAGCAAAAAAATTAAGAAACCAATAAATAAAATGACAAAAAGATGCATCTTCAGGAGACTGGGCTCGGTAAAAGGGATTTTTATGTGCTTTCCCTTAAAATGAAAGAGTGGTACATGTTTAATAGAAGCTGTCCGGTGATTGTGTCACTTTTCATACATATAATATTACATTTTTATCATAATTATGCATCTGTGTCTGACAAAATTTAATGTCAAAGTAAAGTAAGCAAGATGATGGTTTCCAACAGAGTAAAACATAATGCAGAGTCATCTTTCATTCTGTTTCCCATAAACAATAATGTACACTAACAGAACAGATCTGCTACAGCCTGCTGCTTGTCC
Source organism: Misgurnus anguillicaudatus (assembly GCF_027580225.2). Classification (NCBI taxonomy): domain Eukaryota; kingdom Metazoa; phylum Chordata; class Actinopteri; order Cypriniformes; family Cobitidae; genus Misgurnus; species Misgurnus anguillicaudatus. The sequence goes on along the minus strand of NC_073360.2, from coordinate 13,021,468 downwards.
GGTGACTTTGACAGGACTGTTATAAAACCCAAGTGACAGCACAGTAAATGCCAATAAATGTCATTCTGTCATTTTGAGAAAATGTCAATAAGAATGCATAATTTCTGAGTGATGAATTTGCAATCTGATAAGGGTCAAACCCTTCCACAGCAAGTTTTACATCCCCAGACGATGACTGTTTACCAGAATTTAAAGGGACAGTTCACCTAAAATTTAAACTGTGTTGTTTACTAAACTCCTTGTTTTTCTGTATGTGGTTTGCTAAATAGTAAATAGCTCCAAAAATAAATATCATACTGTAAATAACTCCCTTTAGGGAGGTCGCGCCACTAGGCGTCAATTTTTGCAACACCTCTGAGCAGGTATTTTTGTCATGCAAGACTGAAATCCTAACTACGTACTTGAATGGGAAAAGAAAGATATTTCCAAAATTGAGTGCTAATATCCCAAATAAATAACAGATTTCTAACCAACAATTAAAGACGACATCAACTGTATCAACTTTTCCTAACATTACCCAAGCAGATTTTGAATTTGTGGAGGCATACCAGTGTTGCCAGATTGGAAATCTATCGTACCAGAAACTCTAAATTATGGTACTTGGAAGAAAATTATACACAAGTCAAATGTACAGAATATAGCTATTTTATCTAGAAAAAACTATTGATAGCCTGTAGATTTTATCAGTAGATAAATGAGTGTACCTTAGTCGGATTCGGAGAGTCAAAACAACTGGGAAAAAAAGAGAGTCATTCTCAACGATGATTGGCCGAGAAGACATAACTTAAGAAGAGATGAAGTTGTGGCAAGAAGGGAAACGGCAACTGCCGAAATCACGAAATCTCGCCAAATGAATGCTGTTTTATCCTAATCCTATGCAAACTTAGAGATTTAGGCCATAGCTGTATCCCTTCTAGCCAAAACCAAGAGATAGAAGACATTCGTTACACGCATTTGCCTCACAATTATGATGGTAGATGTACAGTAGGATCAACAGATAGATCAATAAGTATAGAAGCCCTATGATTGCAACGAACATTTGAAGTGTCACAAAATGTGGAAATTATCGTACATTATGGGATTTATTCATTATTGACCGTACATCGTTCAGAGGTCAAAATTATGGTACAAATATGATAATTATCGTACATCTGGCAACACCGAGGCACACCTTCTCAAATTGTGGATTAAGGTTGCGAAGACTGTTGCTTTACAAAACTTTTTAAGTTCTGGTTATACCATTATCATAACTAGCCAACAAATAAAAGTCGTCACATGTGATTTGATACGTTGTATTTTAAATCTCTTTTCTCTTGTTTCTTTTTTCTATATCTTTTGTAGTAAAGAGTGCCTTGTGAGCTCTACAGGGAATGACAACACGGAAAATGGCCTACCTGCTTCCAAAGCAGACAGCAAACCGACACCAAAGGCATGAAGATAAGAATGTATGTGTACATATATGAGCACACGTGTATATGTATACATGCATACATATACCAGAATGAAAGGAAGTCATAACAACGGACAGTTTTATTCTCTCTATCTTATAAAAAAATGCTACATATATAAAATATATTTTAGATTGTGCTTGAGGAAACATATAAGATGCCGGCTGGATCATACAACCTCTGCTCGAAAAATAATTGATGGTACAGTGGTGTGCCTCCATTCTGCTCTAACTTATCTACACCCATACACTGCCTTGTTCACAAACTGCCAATCCGTTTTGATGCTTGACAGCACAAGATCCACGTCACGAAATGTTTGCGCAAACTTTTCCAGTGCAACTTTACACACCTTCACAGTGCATTCCAAGCGTTCCCGTTAGCGACGATACAAAACGCCTTTGCGGAAGAAAAACAGACACGCAAACAAAGAAAACAATTTACACGTAAACCACGGGTGCCTCTCGGAATTAGAATATGTTTACCACAAACCCAAGCAGCTAACAGACTCAGATTATTAACCAGTCCTACTAAAGTAAATAAAGAGCAGGATGTGAGAGCACTGGAAGGCCAAAAACATTCTCGGGACAACTATATAGACGCCCTAAAATGAGCTTGATAGCATATACTGTTGGGGGCAACAGAGGTACCATTAAATGTCTCCTATATTACACTGGAAGTGTTATATTGGTCAACAGCTAAAAACATGGTTTCTCTGCCATCATGGTAATTGATAAAAACAACAAAACTTTCTGTAGAAGTTGAGAGCGTTTACATTAAGACCTGCCATATCTGAAAATGCATTGCATTTTGGTACATTTTAAAATGAAATTAATTTGTAAGCATTTGCATGTGTTTACATGGGGAATGTTTCAGGCCAAGGATGAATGTTTTAAGGACTTTCCAGAAATGCAAATAAGGGGTATACATACATGATCCAGCCAAGCACCGTATTGTTTTCTTTTTATTTGAATTTTTTGTTCTGCTTTAGAGAAACACAGGTGCCTGTAAACGCTTCAAGCTCCACATGCTTCCCGGGAGCCTTCAAACGCTATAGAAATAGCTTAAACAATGCTCACATAAGATGCAAAAATACAAAAAAAAGACAAAAAATATAAAGACAATCCCCAAAAAGCAACTCCCTGTAGAAAATGAATGATCTTCCAATGCTGCTTTTAAATATAATAACCAATAACTTTCTTAAATGCATGTAAACGATTTTATACATCTAGTGTATGTTTCCATTTCTCCAAACTGTGTTTTCCTGTCTCTCCAGACATAAATAATCCATCAGTGCTTGTTATGTGGTTGTATGCCACCCGTGCTAAAATGTCTTGTCTTACATACAGTCTTGACATGTGCCACTGTAGTTAACTGGTAAAGCTTGCCATCCAAACGCCACAAGGCACCAAACAAATGCGTTAAATTTAAGCATTACTGCCCCATTGGGAATTTTGCCTTTGGCATTTGACTAGTAAGCTACAACAGCAAGTTACCTTTGTGAGCTTAACTGCACTTGAAAAAAACAATTATCCTCTCAAATTATTCATCCAATCATATACTATAAAGATAAAACATATTTCTGTGACAAAATGAACTTTGAATGGCTAGTTAACGTCTCTGCCTAAGAGTAATAACAGCTTAAACAAGCATATAGCAAGTGGTCTAAAATGGCCACCAAGTTAGTCAGATGGTTTGTTTGTTGAATGGATTAAAAGATGGAAACACAACCAGCTAAAACCAATTAACTTGGCATATAGCGTGGTTTAAACTGGTTTGACCTTTTTAGCAGGGCTATAACTAGCATTAGCATAAACCTCCCCTGCTGAAAAAACAATAAAACCATTACAGAAAATTCTAATGGTTTCTATTAAAATACCAATAGGAACCATTAGCTTTTACCATTAAAACCACTACACTGTAGTGTGTTTTGGGTCATATTCCATTAGAACCAATACATAGAACCAATACATACCATTAGAGACCAACAAAAACCAATACAATGTAGTGTGTTTTGGGCCATATTCCATTAGAACCAATAAAATTCCCAATAAAATTCCCAATAAAACCATTAGAATTGTTTTAGAATGGTTTTATTTTTTTTTTCAGCGGGGTCTCAAATCCCAAGACATTTGATTAGCTTGTTGCTACTTCAATACTAGGAAACATAAAGATCGACTACAGGAATTGTAAGCAGTTTTATCAAAACAAAATGTTTAATCTTGCATTTATTATTTATGATTCAAGGGCCAAAACAAAATGGCTAGTGGAAGATTCATTGTGGCATATGTTGTGTGTTTGTTGTTGTTAAAGCCATTAAGTGCACAGCGCATTCAAATCCATGTTGGCATATCATATCAGTGTACATGAAATGAATGTCACTTTGCCGCAAAAATGCAACAAAACCCTCACTAGTCTTCCCGCCATAACCCAAAGATGAATGTACGCGGAGGCTGTAGTTATGGCATAGCAAAGAGGTGCGTTGTTTCTGGGCACTTTATTTATGTACATCAACATAACAGTGTTTAGATTGCTCATTGTAACTGTAGAGCGAAAAGCGATGTAGTATTTATCGCAGGAATATGCAGTTGAATGCCTGCAGTGGTGATACTGAGATGTGGAATATGTGATATCATATATAGTATGGACAGAAATAGTTAATAAGCTGAATGGCTGTATCTCTAATATGTGCACATATATAGAAGTCTTCCAATACACTTGACTATCTTATAGAAATCAGGGGCTTCGGCAATCTCAACAGTTTGGGATGCTAGGCAGAGCAGTATGAAGTCTTTCATTCGTTTCACCAGTCACACTTTAAGTACTTTAAGAAGGTCATCATGTCATTGACTTAAATCATTAAAGGGATAGTTCACCCAAAAGTGAAAATTCTGTCATCATTTACTTTTTCTTTAACACAACTGTACCTATAGCCCCCTTAAAAGTTTGTAAACATTGCAACGTCTCCGGGTGGGCAGGGCTTAGCTGGAGGCAAAAATAGCTGTGGAGGCAATGTTGAAAAAGCGTAAGCTAGCACGTTTTAGGAAATATTTATTAAACATGGATGCAGAAGAAGGTAAAGAACTGTCCGAATATGTACAGTCACTGATTCTGCTGGACCCTGACAGCTATTTTTGTAAATTTACTCTTGTGATTTTAACCAATTTTGTGGATATTTCCTAGACAGCATGAATTATTTCGGGTGGTTTGGGTAATTTTATCAAGACTTATTCTTATTGTCTAATGTAACCTATCGCTGAGCTAACTACGATTAGCAATGTGGATTATTTTAGGAGACCATTCAAAGGATGGCACACATCTATCACTGTATGTTTGTTTTTTTTTTTTGGGGGGGGGGGGGGGTTGGCGAGTTTTTGCTTTTATTATACAGTGAGGTTAGGAGAGGACAGGAAAGTACAGGGAGGAGAGAGGGGTACGGGATCGGCAAATGACCACAAGCCGGGAATCGATCTCAGGTCGCCTAAAGTGCGCAAGCACCACATGTCGGAGCGCTACCCACTACACCATCGGCTCCGACAGCTGTATGTTTGTTTAACATTAAAGCTAATGTTGGCTAGTGCGCTAAAGGTTGGCGACTTATCACCTATAAAACAGAAACTTGCTCATTTGTACTAGATAAAACCAACACAACAGTACATATGCATAGATTATTTTACCTGATATGAAGTGTGCACTGCAAATATGAGTGTACGCCATATTGCATTTAACCAGAATTGTCTTCTTGATTTCTGTGAAGGAATGTCTACCGGGATCTGGTAAAACTTTATTTTTAAACCAAAATTGCTGTTCCTTCTATTCTGGCAGCCTAACACACATCAAAATTACATTTAAAGTCAAAACCTCAAACTTTTAGCGTGTCGGCTATTAGTTCCTACTATTTTTTGCCTCCAGCTAGAGCGGTGATGTCACAGTGACGTGGGTGATTAAGGGGTCTATGCTGACTTCCATTTTTTTAATATAACTATACCTTTAAGAAATTGATTATACCTTAGAATGAAAATTTTGTTATAGTTTATGACACTTCATGTTAATATATGTCCTATGGCTGTCACTATTCACTATTTCTTACAAAGTTCACAAATATTGTGCACTTGAATGAGTCAATGAAAACAGGTAGTGAATTCAGATACTAAGCACCAGTGTCAAGATGCGGGAGTTAATTTGGCACGCGCCTCACAAGTGTGAATAATGTGTACACTCATTATTGCGGTGCGTTATGGTAAGAAAATATAATAATACTTTAAAAATTAAAATATAATTTTTGGACAAAATATCCATTCCCTTAAAAGTGACATATAATAAAAGTCTGACTTTTTCCATGTTCCATAAGTGCTATAATTGGGTCCCCAGTGCTTCTATCAACCTAGAAAATGTGAAAAAGATCAATCCAGTAACTTAGTTTTTGTAAACCATTCTCTGCAAGCATGTGAAAAAATAGGTCATTAAAATATGGCTCCCCTTGTGATGTCAGAAGGGGATCTTATTATAATAATATCACCCCTTAATCTGCACTATCCAACCATGTCACTCCCATTTAGTGCAAAAATCAGCTCATTTGCATTTAACAGGACGCACCCAAAAACAGCAAATTTTTGCTCACACCTACAAAGTGGCATTTTTAACATGCTATAATAAATTATCTATACGATATTTTGAGCTAAAACTTCACATATGTACTCTGGGACACCAACGGTTGATTTGAAATCTTGAAAAAAATCTTGTGAAATGTCCCCTTTAAATAGTGCACTATTTAACTTAAGGCAGCTCAAACATGTATTTTAGTCTAGGGTTGGCCCTGTCCAGAAAAAAACACCCTTTAAAGTTTATACTTTTGTGTTCCAATGAAAAAATAACAGAGCAGGTTTTTGAGCAATATGTGGATATGACAGAATTTTCATTTTTGGGTGACGTGTTTCTTTAAATAGCATTTGTGATTTGGAGAAAAGTTTTATGCTGCTCTGTGTATCAGGTGCACTGTATAAACGTACTGTCGGTCATGTGGTTAGTGTCCTAATAGTTGTTGAGAGTCCAGCTGTTGTCATCTGTGTGCTTGAACGTGTGGAGGCGATACTGATCACTTCCTCTCTCTTTTTTGTTTCTCTACAGTAATAAAGTATATACAGAGGTTAGTCAGTTTACGGATCTCACTTGGCCTTTTTAATTCATTTATGTGTAAAGTTTTTAACATGTGCTACTTGCAGCTCGTTGCCTTTTGTCATTCGCAGTTAGTGTTTATAGATTACAACTAATGCATAAACTGAGATTATGTAGAGCAGCAATACTGTAAAAAAAGAAAGGAAATAAAAACAGTGCCTATGGGCCTAAAGAATGAACTGTTGTATGCAAAAAAGGCAATTTGAAGAGATCTTTTGTGCGATTTGATTATTTTGTACTATAGTTTTTAACTGCTGATTCATTTTTTTGTGACTTCATATCTTATTTCTCATAGTTTGCTTTAAATATTAAATATATATTGATGGGGTTTATAGCTGTATAGCAATCTAGATGTGTTTGAGTCTGAGAGATGTCTGCAGGAACGGATGAGATTAATAAGCAAAATCTTGGATTATCTAAATAGTGATGCATCTGCAGGCTTCGTGTTGTTCTCTGAGTTTGTGCACTTAAAGGGAAACAGCAGGGAGATTTAAAGAGATACGTCTCATTTAACAAACAGGAAAACCATATCAACTCCACAGTCTTCATCTTATTGCAATGCATGTAACATACATATTTAAAGCTAGTAGCCTAAATACTTACAGCTGCGTTTTAAAGCAGGCTTGATCTTGGTTGAACAATAAGTATTTATAAGGAATACTTCATGTGTGCTTTATATGCACAGTCTTTTGTCTGTATTTTGAGGTGAGAACTTGCTGTACTGGTGAAAAGACAAAACCTTGCACTCTTTTAAAAATCTTGTACTATGTTCATTTGAGAGTTTGGCTCTCTTCGATTTGATGGTCTGTGTTTAGGCATAGATTGGGATTTTTTAAGTGTTGGTTCAGAAAATATGACTCTAAACTGGATTTCACTGCCTGGGTGACTGAATCATTCTCACTGCCAAACTAAAAGAGCAGAGGTGGGCAAACTACAGCCTGCGGGCCACATACGACAAGGCCCATAGTCAAATCAACATATATTTGTAAGTCATGTCAACTTATCTTTCAAAACCAAGTTGTATTAACTTCACGTTGCATTTTTTTTTTACATTTTAAAGTATTAAATATTCTAGTATTTGAGGATTTTCTCCAAAATGAATAATTTAATGCAACACAAACAACATCCTGTAGATGGCGCAAGCCTGCTGTATTCGCTATATTCAGATATTCACAGTGGTGGATATACTGTAAAGTTATAGTTATCTACATTAGCAATACACGTTATTTAAACCTTTATTAAAGTTAAAATGTGCAAAAATAAAGGATTACCTTTATTTAAAAAAATAATCATGGTTTAACTATAGTAAGCATAGTTTTTTTACATTTATAGTTACAACAAATTTACTATGGTCCCGCCATAATAGTCTACCACCATGGTATTTGTTGTAAAACTTTGGTAATCAATCTGCCAAAAAACATGGTTACTGTATGGTTACTATAAATAAACCATGGTTAATTTTTCCCAAGGCTAGTAGTGGTTAATATGTCTCACAAAGAAATTGCAATGAAAGTTATTTCTTACAATGCCAAAAGTTTTTTTGTGTGTTTATACAAATCTAGGTGAGATGATACAAGGAACTGCATGTCCATTTATAGATACAGTACAGCAAATGACTGTCAGTTTGTGATAAATTAAAAGGCTTTATTTGTCATGCACATAGTAACCCATCACTTCACAAAAATTGGATGTGGCCCTTGAGTTTGCCCACCCCTGCAAAAGAGTGTGAGCAAAGCTATCTGCTCTATCAACACATTCCAGGACTCTCTGTCTCCCTCTGGTGGATTTAAACACAACAATTTTAAAAAGATCAATAGTGTCACACTGGCTATGTTCAGAATGGGCTTACACATATTAAACAATATACATTAAATTAGGTCTGCTATTCTTTTTATAAAATAGTGATCAAAAGTGAATCCATAAACAAGTCATAATGGAAATAGAAGATCAAGTCAATTGCATTGCATTGTTTTGTTTTCTGTGCTGTATTCTGTACATATAGCAAATGTATACTGTCGGCCATCTGGGAATTTGGTAAAAAATAGAACTGGCAATACTATTCTGAATATAGCCATTGTTAGGAACAAATGTAGTTTTAGTACTCTTTGTACACGAAATAGACTAGTCAATTTTAGGACATTTTAATCTTATAAGTAAAACAAGACAACAGTTTAAAGGGTAAATATATTTTCAAAGCTTAAACAGATGCCCTGCTTTACAACCCATCAGTGCACCCAGGACAAAGTTCCCTATTTTTGATTCACTTCCTTATTTTGTTGTTTTTGTGAAGGTCAAAATAGCAAGTGTTTGAATAACGGGCAACCTGCTAGATTTTGATCACTGGCTCTGACCGAGCACTTTAAAAGCGTACAAGCACACATCATGCACTCAGAAAAAAAAGGAAGGAAAATGAACATGTATGTACAGCTTTTGTCTTTAAATTTCCCTTTGTACAAATGTCTGTCATATTCATTTCTCATGACTATGCACCTCAGTAGATTTATCTGAATTGTATAGAATAAACTAATAAACTAATGAATATATCAAAAACAACACTATATGAAATAAAGGTTTGCATAAAAATACATGTGTGCGTTGTGTTTTATCTCTGGGGATTTTGTTTGGAAAATCAAATTCGAGTTATTGACTTTATTTTACAGTGTAATTATACATCTAAGTTATTTGTAATGATGTTTAACAAAATGTAGGGTGTAGCGTGTATGTATGCTTCTACCATAAAAAATTCCTGTGGTAAATTGCATTGTAGTTGATCTGTGCAAAAGGTCATAGGTTTAATCCCAAGAACACACATACTGATAAAATGTATAAACTGTAATGCACTGTAAATTGCTTTGGATTCAAACGTCTGTCAAATGTGTAAATGTAAATTATTAGTCAGTGACCACACTTACAGTTTACCAGTCTTTATTTTAATAAATCTGACACGACAAACAGATTGAATATGTGCAATATTTACAAGAAATATCCTTTACTTTCACAAATAGTGTGAATTCTGTTGTTTTCTGTCACTGGGTTATTTACATGCATAAAAAACAATGTACGTTTCACGAGTTCGCATTAACATGTAATCGATAGGGAATGAGATAAAGCATATTTGGCGTGCTGTCCGAGGAGAGGGCTCCGAGCTCGGAATTTTAGCCCGAACCCAGAGTACTCCCCTCTCTTTAACTGTGATGAATGAATCTAGATGAGAGTGAGGTGATGGGGTGGAGGAGGGATGCTGCAAAAAATCTGTCACGGGACAGAGGTGAGGGACTGCCATTTATAGGCACCTCTTTGCACTGATTGGTTGGATCACATGACCATGCTCCTCCCGAACTTAGTTAAATAAACTTCATTTCACGAGTTCGCATTAACATGTAATCGATAGGGAATGAGATAAAGCATATTTGGCGTGCTGTCCGAGGAGAGGGCTCCGAGCTCGGAATTTTAGCCCGAACCCAGAGTACTCCCCAAAAATGCCACATAAATGACAGACAGCAGCCAGAAAAAACATCCCCAAAAAGTGTAAGCGTAAAGACCTATGGAAAGCGGTGGGAAAACTAGTGGTTTGATTGGGAGGGCTCTCGCGGCATCCGACGGGGGCATTGTCTGAGATGCTCACAGCATCGGACGGGAAAGCCCGCCGGCAGTCAAACGGGGAGCGCATTTGCGAACTAGAACAATGTGCGGAATTAAACTAGTTAAGGCAAATTCACTGGGAGGCCGCTGCAGTGTCCAACGAGAGCTTTGGTTGAGATGCTAGCAGCATCGAACGAGACGTCTCAACTTGCAGTGTGGAAATGCTGGTGAGGACGGTGAGAAATTTAATAAGCGAGACAAGCAAAATTCGAATTATGCGTTTGACCGGGAAGACCCTCGCAGCATCTGACGGGGGCTTTGGCTGAGATGCTCACGGCATCAGACGGGAAGTTCCTGCCAGCAGTCAAACGGGAATGCTTTACGATACATTTTTTAAATAAGCAAAATTAAGCGTCCAACCGGGAGGACCCTCGCTGCATCCGAAGGGAGCTTGAGCGAAGATGCTCGCTGCATCGGATGGGTAGGTCCCGCCTGTATTAAAAAGGAAATGCTTGATATAAGGTTTAAAAAGCAAAAATTTTGGTGTTCGACCGGGAGAACCCTCGCAGCGTCCGAAGGGAGCTTTAACGGAGATACTCACAGCATCGAACGGGTAGGTCCCGCCTGCAGTCAAACAGGAAGGCTCTAGAATAGGGTTAAAAAGGCAAAAAATTTGGTGTCCGACCAGGAGGACCCTCGCAGCATCCAAAGGGAGCTTTTGCGGAGATGCTCACAGCATTGGATGGGTAGGTCCTGTTGCAAATTCAACATGAAAATATAAAGGTAAGAAAATTATGAGTGATGGGGCTCGACCAGCGATTTGAAGGGGCGAAACTTACATTGGTGGAAGAAAATCAAGCACTGCATACAAACGGGGAGCCCATACAACGACGTGCACGGTAGAGTGCAACTGTGTGTGAAAAATGCTGGGGAAAAATATATACGAATACTGTATACATACAGTGTATTCTCACAAGTATAAACGCACGCAGATAAATATACATATAATTATTTATTCATTTTAATGAATGTGCAGGTGAAGCAAACAAAACAAACTAGGCGTACACGAGATTTTCTTATATGCACGTGGTTGAATCTAATGTAGAATTTGAATGATTCTGACATCCGGCAACTGAGGGCCTAAGTTTGTTGATTAGAGAGGCCGTTTGGAGCGTGAGTGGTTGGGGCACTGATGCTGAATGAATTAGCTGAATGAAAATTTAATTGCTTGGATATCAGACTGGATTAAAACAAATTTTACCAAAATCTCGTAGCCAATTAAATTCGGTTGTCGATGAAAAGAGGATCAAAACAAGTTTCGACCAGGATCGTCTGTACTGCAGGTAATTTATTAGCGAATTATATAATTGGATGGGGTTCGGTAAACTGAAAATAGAAAGTGCCCCTTCTTAAATTTGAAAGTCTTACTTTGTTTGAAGAAAAACAAGATTGTATCAAGGTTTTAGAACTTTATAATCAGAAGTTGTAGGGTAGATGACTGGACTGAAATTTTAGATGACTGCAAATCCTGAACAGTGAAAAAAGCAAAAAACACAAAATGAACACTGCGTCCAGTGTGCGGGCAGTATGGATGGAGTGGTAGAGGGAGTGGTGACCGAGCCGAAAGGCGGAAAGGCACCTAGACATTAAGTCAATTGTAATGGGCGGCATGGAGTTTGGGCGAATGGGCTTATTTCTAAATATAGTTTTGATGACGGGTGAGAGTTTTAGAGTTGTTTATAGCTGATGAAGGTTTGCCAAAGATTAGATTATAAAAATTAATTCCACTTAATTAGCCTGAATGACTTAACTGTTGAATAAATGAGATTCCCAACAAAGAAAAATACGGAAACGGACCTAAAATGCCCATGGCATCGGAGAGGTAGACCCCATATGCAGTCGAAACAAGAGTGCATATATTAAAAGGCGTGAATTTTTTGGAGCAAAACTGGGCATCGAATTTAAGTGTTTGACAGGAAGGACCCTCGCAGCGTCTGCGGGAGCTTTAGCTGGAATGCTCACAGCACCAGACGGGTAGGTCCCACCTGCGGTCGAATGGGGCTCACCCAGCACTGTGAAGGGGCAAGACGAATAAACAGAAGAAAGAAACCTTGCATAGTTTCTGATTGGGGGAAAAGTGCAGTACTGCAAATAGCAGAGCTTAAAAAGAAAACTATTGTTATTTAATGACAATATAACGAGGTTTAGACAAGCAGCAAATGCTGATAGAAATTTACGTGAAATAAGAGCTGATATGCAAGCGCTGAGCACTTAGAAAAAACACGATTGAATTGGCATGTGAACATGCGAATGTGATTGGTAACAGCGGGAATGCTCAGGTGTTGGAAACGAGCAAATTAATTAGTTCCAGGTGTGGTTTCCTTACACTGTAAAAATCCAATTAATGAAATGTTGGACGGGCAAAAAAATATATATATACACAAGTTAAACCAATTTTCTTAGTTACTAAAAAATAATTAATTGGGCCAACAATTTGAGTTTTACAGTGTAGAGAAAAAAAAGAGTTCATGGTTAAATGATTTACCGTTGAATAATACCTTTGGGGATAGGGTAAATGTCTCTAAAATATAAATCGAGGTATCAAGATTTTACCTGGTGACTTTGTAAAAACGGTTTTGTATGATGACTTACTAGGGATGGACTTGCATCCAGTTCTGATGCCGGCAGGCTAACTACCGGTGATGGAAAAAAAAAATTAATACGATTTTGCTCCCTGGCACATGCGTGGCAGTTAAATTTGATTCCGAAGACCATCGTAAAAGCATAGCGAGGGGGCGCAGTGTTTCGTTGACAAATTTAGAAAATTTGAGCGTTTTCAATTTTATTTAGAATGCTACCAGAGCAGCATGTAGGACAGAACAAAATTTTAGATGAGAGGAGTTTACATTTAAAACAAAACTGGCTAAGGAGATTAAATACGACAACGCTATATGACCGAAATATAGCTTAAAACCCAGAAACCCGAAGGAGGTGGATGGGTCCCATGATTTGCACTCAGCGATGCCAAAATGCCAGGATCTTTAAAACTTTTTGAACTGTGAGGGAGATCTGCTGGAAAAGCATCGGGTGGTTAGATTGAGATTTTTCAGCGAATATGGGAATTGCATAGTTACATTAAATAAAACCGAAAACCCAACTTTTTTGCGACTGATTTCCCCACAAGTTAAATAAACCGTGATGCGGAATTGAATGCGGTAGCCTATATTACGCCAGCGGGCGTTAAATGAATGCTGCGAATCAGGGTATTATACTAACGTCAACTTTCCCATGGTCTATACTTGCAGGTTTTTATTTTACGGGCTGGTTAAAAATAGGAAAAAACGCTTAAAGGAAGATTAAGAGATTACCTTGTGCGGCATATGATTTAAACAGCTCGGGATCTGCAGAGGCAGATTGGAATAATATATTTCGAGTATGCAGGGATCCTGGGACAGAATTAAGCAATGATTAATGTCAGACATCATTTAAATGGTAAAATCAGCGTCATAGCTCCACCATCGACTACAAAAGAACGAATCGACTGGCAGGTGACGAATATAGAGTTAGATTTTGAAATAAATAACCCCCTAACATGCGGAGCGCGCTGCTGCGGGTGCTGAAAAACCCTGGTAAGCTGTATATCCATCAGGGTATGACGCGAACACGGAACAGCTTTTAACGTCGGACTCGGCGGCAAGGATGGAGCTAGTTAGTGCACTTCTTAGGGAACAAAACACCGTCCTGTAGAAGGACATACGAGCCGACACTTTAACGCCGGGCACGATAGAGGCACGGTGTCGGCAGTAAATGATCGTCTTAATAGCGGGAAAAACCATTAAAGTAAGTTCGTATTGGGGGGTCTGTGACGAGAAAACGCAATATATTCTAAAATAGAGTGTAATAAGCGAGTTAGGTACGCCTGGTAGCGTATCACCAGCAGCTGGAGACGCTGCTTCTAGATAACTAGATAACATAATGGCAAGTGTGAGATCGCACGACTCGAAAAACTACAGAACTGACTGACAGATTTGATTTAAAAGTATGATTCGGGCCGGTGGTGATAGCGCAAAAGTCTGCCGTTGTGATGAAAGCGTGAGCGGTTGCTTATTAGGTTTGCAACTAGAGGGAAAAGCAGAGCAAATTATTTCTGTACAGTAGCTAAATCAATACAAAACGAAGGATGTAAGTACAATACCATTTAAGAGTAACGTGGAAAGAAAAATCAACACGGTCTACATTGAGATCGAGAAGTCCGAGTTGCGGAGGAAGATATCGATAAAAAAAGGGGAAGCATATATTATATCGATTAAAAACCAATGACTATTTTGGGTCCGTGTGTTAATAATCCGTGCGTTTCAAAACGACTGCATGGGGAGGTACTGAATGAATAAGGATCGGTGGTCTGCGGAGGCAATCTCCCGTTATATTTGGTGATATTTAGAACAGGTTGAACTAAAAACAGAGGAATGAGAGATAATAGCGTCAGGGCTTGAGCCGCTAGCGGAGGCAGCCTCACGCTAGGAAGCACCTGAAGTTAACATCCTATGGACAAAAATACAGATGAGGAAAATGGATTGCGACGCTGGCGGATATAACAGAAATATTTGGTGAAATGGAAGCGGCAGCCACTGTTATGCGGGCGAGGGAACTGATTGAAACCGGCGCTCTAGGACGCGGCCCGGACCTGCCGAGCGCCTGCCACCGGTGGTGAGAGGCATTAGGAAAAAACCCGGTACTCGGCGGAGTAGGGTGGAAGGTGGAGGGCGCGAAATTTGGGCCCGGTGGCCTTGCTTGCTAGATGAGTACGAGAGGCTCAATGGGAAATGGTTAGTAGTCTGAAAGGAGACATTTAGTCATAGCGTTAAACCTGCGCCAAAGATATAGTTCAATAGTGATCGTTTCGAGGCTTTTATCAGTCCCTGATTAATGATTCGGCTTGATTGGGCCGGATAGGAACCGAGGCGAAAAAATGGCGGACGTCTCGCTGGCAGGGGCGAGAGTAGGATTCGGCGTCCTGGTGTGAAGTGGAAAGTGTCGGTTAATATCCCCAAATTTTCAGGTAGAAAGAAATTAATCCTTGCTGGTAAGTAGTGGCGGGCCGAGAAAGCACGTCGTCGCACAACAACGCTCGAAACCGGACGTGACGACATATGGGCGGGGCCAAATGCTGCAAAAAATCAGTCACGGGACAGAGGTGAGGGACTGCCCTTTATAGGCACCTCTTTGCACTGATTGGTTGGATCACATGACCATGCTCCTCCCGAACTTAGTTAAATAAACTTCATAAGTTAACAAAGCATTTTAAAGTATGCTCACTTAAGTTTGCATAAAAATAACAAATATTTAAAAGCTAAGTGAGTTTTACAACTCAATAAGAAGAATGCTAATCCACGTATTGAAAACTTCAGGTAAACTGATTCATGGCCATATGCACCCATGCAGCAGCTGTATATGGTCATCACTTCAGTATTTAATCCCAGTCTGTTCACACAGTTGACTTATTTACAGACGTGACATCACACAACTGAAGTCACTTCTGAAACTTTCAAGTAGTGAGAACTGAATTAAACCAGCTTATAGTGGATACAGGAGTGGTGCTACATAAAAATATTTATTTGCAAAATATTGCTACAGTAGCAGAATTACTGTGAGATTTATGGAAAGTTCTGGAGTGACTTCTGTATACTGTCAGAAAAAAATGCACCCTAGCTAGGGTGCATACCTTTTCAAAATGTATACCTTTGCAACTAAAGACCTCACATTTTAGTACCTCACAGGTACATACTGGTACCAAATGTATACATATCTGTACCTAATTGGTATATATTAGTACCTTTTTAAAGAGTTCTGCCCAATTAATAGCTATAGGGACCATTTTTCTGACAGTGTATTTCATGCACACACAGAAGCAAAATTGCAACGTGGTCATTGACATGGTCTCTATGGCATGATATGCCAATCCATTTCTAACATGACAGTAAGACTTCTTTTGCTTGGCATAAATGCTTTGTTGTATTTTGGTATCTTTGGCAAAATAGATTGGCCTTTAAAATGAAGATTATCTCTTGGGAAGATCTTAGAAAGAAAGAAAACGTCATCCTGATGTGGCTGCAAACAGACTTGTGTATTTGACATCACTTGTAGTGCATCACTGCAGACCACAATAAGATTAAATGTTGTCCAAAAGAGAAGATACATTATTGTTTCTCTTTTAGCAATATTTGTGTTCAAATTTATACCTACATATATTAAGATGTGCAAAATCTTTCTCGTGACACCTTTAAACATATCACAAGACCCTGAGTGCAGACAAAAAACTCCAGCATAAGTTCCTTCAAAAATGCAAGTTTGTATATACAGTACAAAAGACCATTAATAAAAATGCTTTGATGTTGCATTTTTTCACTTTAGTAATCTCCCCCAACTTTAAATAACATTTCAAATCCAGTTTTTTAACCCCCACTTTACATATTACTCCATATATTTTTCTCTTATCGCATACTGAAGATCTTTGTAGTGAATCCATGTTGTTGGTTTGTCTAAGTGTCCTCCATCCCAAACTCATTTAAACTCCTGAAAGCAAAACACAATCATAAATATAATAAATACTCCCATATCTACCTATATGCAATAACAATCAATTGCAGTATTTGCATTCACTCTTACCTGCATGACCGAGTGGACCCAGTCGAGCATTTGGTCCATATTGGTATAAACACCGGGGAAACCTGCTCTGGCACAGCCCATACCCCAGCTAACCACACCCACCAGCATCCAACGGTCACCTGAATATACCAAAGGACCACCACTATCACCCTTCAAGAGAAAACACAACAGGTTATTATTCACACTTGTTTTTATTTAACACAATTTTAGATGACTGTCCTTTTAGGAACAATACAGCTCTCCTGGTTTTGCCAAGTGGTTGATGTCCTCAGGGCAAGAATTAAGAAATAAGTTTACGTTTGTTTCAAGTTTAAGCTTACAACCAGGACTAGCTGCTTCTAGACCATTGTTTTTCACAAATTCCCTACGACCTTAGGGTTGAGCTGTGGGTAGGGTTGGGGTTCGGGGTGGATTTAGGTTTAATTTACAAAAAAACTGCCCCTCTTCCCTTGGCAAAATCAGGTTGAGCAAAACATACCTGGCATGCATCCACCTTGCCCTCCTGATAACCAGCACATATCATCCTGGGAGTTATGCTTGAACCATAGACTGTGGGATTTGAACATTGATTTTGGTCTATCAGTGGGATCTGAGCTTTCTGTAAGTTTGGTGACAAATTACCTGCAGGGAAACATTAATTAATATTAAAGATAAAAAGTAAATTTGATATGGCATATGTGTGAGAATTCAGTGATGATAAGAATGAACAAAATGAATACCAGCTGTCTCGCTCAGATGTCCCCAGCCAGTTACAACTAAATTGTCTCCTGCTTTAAGGCCCAAGTCCTTGGGGGGCAGGCACGCAGGCTTACGGGTATCTAAATGTAATGAATATAAAGATTATTTACACGAAGAATACAAGACTTTTGGTCTTCACCAAACACAAGACAGCACAAAAGGTCTCATATGAAACCCTTGATCCCTGAAAGAATGGAACGGAGGGTTCATGTTGATGATCAATGTATTGAGAACTCCTTTAGAGGGACCAATCTGCTATTTAAAAGAGCCAATGAATGTTGGCATGCAGTATTTGCATCTGCTAGCGCCGGCCAGGTATAAAATTAGCGGCAGGTGCACTGCATAATCAGCCTTTTTCACCGAGCATTAGACACCCAGCTGACTCAGCACTATTACAGAAAGACGGGCAATGGGACGTGATGTTTCGAGACCGAGACGTTCCTTTTTAGTTGGTCACTTCGACGTCACATCGATGACAGACGTATTGGGAATCCTACCAAAGCACCATGGATGCTGCCCCTTCCTCTGCACAAGCCTTCCGCCCTCTATTTTTAACATATGCATAATAAAGTGCAGAGGAGGTTGGCTACTGCATCTTCCTTTAAAACCCACTTTGAGTAACCTTAGATAACACTGAGAAGGCTGCGGAGCCACATCCTTTGGAGGTTTCTTAGGTGGTTAGTAACACATGGAATAACCACCAGGGGCTTTACTGCATTTCGAGGTCTCTGGGGTGGCTTTCTAATGAGACTACACCAATACAGAGACCACAGAGTAGACTCTGCTGAGGGAAAATGTTGGCACACAGCAGATAGTGACCATTGACTTCCATAGTAGGATTAAAAAAATATGATGTAATTTAATGGGTACCGTCAACTATGTGTTTACCATCATTTATCAAAATATTTTCTTCATCATTTATCACAATACTTCCAAAATATTTTTTCCTACTATGGAAGTCACTGGTCACTATCTGCTGGGTGTCCTGCAGACATTTCAGCACCATGGACAAGTCCCAAGAGGGTATAGAGGGCGGGCGAGGTGGATTTAATCTAAAAGAAACCTAATAACCAGGTTGTGCTAACTGACCTACCTTCTATTGGGTCATGATGAGTAGAGATGGCAGCAATATATACTTAAATAGAGGGGAGATACAGCCTTCTCTCTAACTGATGCTGCAGAAAAGAAAGCCTGACACTGATCAGCATTTACCTGGGTCTTCTCGAAGGAAGAGAACCATTCGATGAACAGATTCCACTTCACGCATAAGCATGTCTTATAGACAGTGCACAAGCTAAAGTGATTGTGTTAACTACCCCTTGGGGTAACCCACTTAGAACCTCCACATCCCATCCAAAGACCAGACATGGAGTTTGCCAAATTGTGCCTCCTCATTGACAAAGAAGGTCCTTTCCCAGGGGAATCGGCCAAGGAGGAGCTGTTGCAAGTTCGGTGCACCAAGTCCTAATGGGCCAGTAAGGAGCCACTAGTAGGACTTCCTTTCCATCTTCTTTGATCTTGGACAGAGTCTGTGCTATCAGGCTCACTGGGGAAATGCATATTTGTGAAGGCCCCAAGGCCAGCTGTGTGCCAGCGCATCTGTACAGAGTGTTCCCTCGGTCAGAGAATAGAACAGCTGACAATAAGACATCTCCGAAGACACAAACCGGTTTATCTGTGCGGTACCAAAGTGTCTCCTTATCAGTTGGACTGTGTGGGGATAGAGTCACCATTTGCCAGAGCGAGCTGCTTGTTAGAGTGCATCCGCTGCACAATTGAGTGTGCCCGGTATGTGAAGGCACGAAGTGACCTCAGATGCTTCTGACTCCTAAGGAGGAGATGTTGCGACATGCGATGAGAGCGCAGACCACCCTGATGGTTGATCTAGGACTAGAACATCTTTGCCTCGTAGCTTGCTTTTGAGGTGGTCGAGATCAAGACACTGTCCACAACTCGAGAAAATTGATATGCCAATACAGCTGGGGTGCCGTCCACACTCCTCAGACTGCATGCCTGTTGTATGTGGCCCCTCACCCCAGAGTGGAGGCATCTGTGAATACCACAGCATGTCTGGACACTTGTTTTAAGGGTACACTCACGCGAAGAAATGAGGGGTCTGACCACGGAGTGAAGGTGTGGCTGCAAGATTGCTGTCTTGTGTTTCAATGAATTCAAGCAGTTCAGCACAGACTGTGCACTTTCCTGTGTGAGGCATGCTGTTAGTTCGACCAAATCCAATTCTATACAGAGAAGAGATCCTCTGCTCTAGGCCAAAATTGCTCTTGTCCCAGTTGACCCGAAGACCCAAACAAGTGACGTGCAGAAGCACCATATTCCTGTGTTTGCATAGCAACTCGCGAGATTGTGCCACTATGAGTCAGTCGTAGAGATATGCAAGGATGCGAATGCTGCGTACCCTCAGGAAACGAGAGCCCCCTTCACGACTTTCGTGAAAATGCGGGGAGACAGGGAATGGCAGAATGGTACAACTTTGTACTGATATACCCGCCCCTTGAACACAAAGCAGAGAAACGGCCTGTGTCAAGGAAGAATGGAGAAATGAAAGTATGCATCCTTCAGGTCTATAGCTGCAAACCAGTCTTGCAGACAAATGCATTGAAAAATCTTTTTCTGTGAACTCATCTTGAACAGCATTTTGTGAAGTGCACAATTCAGCAAGTGCAAATCCAAGATTGGTCGTAACCCACCTCCTTTCTTGGGTACTATGTAAGGGCTGTAAAACCCTGACCTCATGTCGGCCAGAGGGACCGGTTCTATTGCGTCCTTCGCCAATAGGACAGTGATCTCCGCACACAAAACATGAGCAGCTGCAACTTTCACTGTAGTGAAGAGGATACCGGAAATTTTTTGGGGAAACCGGACAAATTGAACCTCATAGCCGAGTCTATTAGTGTGTAGAAGCCAATGCGAAGGGCTGGGTAGCTCTAAACAGGTTCTCAAGGACCGTGCAAGTGGAATAAGAGGCACCACAGATCTACTCACAGTGGGGCAGCCGGGTTGCAAGGATGGCAAAAAGGGCTCCTCGAACGGCCGAAACAGCACGTTGGCAATAGAAGAGAGGTAGGACAAGACAGCTTTGTGCTCGTTGTGCCCCACATTCTCTGAAGACCTGGAAAAAGAATGGGAAACTGCTCATTTTGTGTAGTGGTGGGTTCTGAAAACAATGGATAAGAGTGGTCCTGGACGAGGTCATGGAGAGCTGGGTCCCTGCGGGAGAGGCTCGTTCAGTGACCTGAAGGTCGGCCATCCTGCTGCCGCTGACCGTTAAGCCGGCGAGTGTGAGATCACTGTACGGGTCACTGTACGACTCCGCCCTGTTTTACATAGTGGAATGCCGCTCATTTTATACCCGCACGGCAGGGCGGCGCTGACAGATGCTAATATTTCATGCCAACATTCAATTCCCAAAACATCAGTCGTTGACATGATGTCGAAGTGTCCGAGTGAAAGGGAACTAATAGGGCCCCGTTTATACACCTGCCACAACATGTTTTTTTGCTAGTTTCAGCGCAACGCAGTTATCACTTTCATACTTTCTGTGGAGCGTTATTTAAATAGCAAATGCATTTGCGACCATTTGTGAACCACAAGGTATGTTCATGCGCATTGCTATTTTGAAGCAAATAAAATAGACAATTTTTTGTTATTTAAAAAGCATGTTAGTAATATGGGTGATGACAGTGCATGTTTGCTTATTACACACATGGATGCGCAGCAGCACACAATCGTTTTTAAATATGAAAAATTTAAGAATGAAAATGTAAGTAAGTAAGCAAATTTTTTGCTTTTAAAAAATGCTATATTATATATTGCATTTATAATTTTTTTTAAAAAAATGTTATCACACAGATTGATGCCAGGCACCCAGACCATTTCTCCACTAGCAAAAGTGAATTCGGACACGCCCTAAGTGCACTTACGCTGTGTTCTTTAGACAGTGCGCTTAGGTTAAAGAGCACCTATTTCATTGCTAAAACATATATAATGAATGTAATGCAGTGCAAACCGATTAAATTTAAGTTACGTGGCACGGTATTAACAGAACGTCATTATGTAATGGAAAGTAATTGTAACTTTCCAGAATATTATGTGTATCACATTCAATCATCTTTATTTTTTTGTGTTTCAGACACGTCGAGTCGTATGTGTACACAGATTTCACGTACCTCCCACTGTAATAGGATTTTGAAGTCTTATCATGGTGATGTCATAGTCGTTTTGCGAAGGGTTGTAATCTCTGTTGATGAGGATTTTGTTCACAGCGGAAGCTCCAGAAGAGCTGAGATATGTGTTTCCAGAAACCACCGTCCATCTGCCGAGATCTTTCCTACCATCACTAAAAAACAGAAAAAAAAGTTGCATGAGTTTTTTGATGCATTTTACAACTTCATTCACTGACATCACCTTTCCTTCACCTTAAAGTTCCAATGTACTGTGGGAGGAACACTGCATTATTTGACAGAAAACTTCATGATATACAACAAATCAAAAACAAAAAGCTAATATCCCACAATCCTGTTTGTGTATGTTCATGGGGAAGGCAACTTTTCGAATAGTTTACCTCAAAAAATTAAAATGCATCCGAGACCACCATTGTCACCAATGCGCTTTTAAATATTTCATAAAGGGATGTAAGGGTTGCCTATGAAGTCTTGTCTAAAAGTAATTCTTCAAGTGCCATTGTGGACAAATGGTGCATACAAAGTTATTGCCTGCTTTAAGACGCAACTAATGCTACAGGCAAAGATATTTCAAAGTTACGTTTTTTGAACAAATTATTTAAGTGAACGATACAGTCAGCAAGTCAGTTGCAAGCGTATGTGTTTTATGTACTCACCCGTTGAAGCAGTGAGCAGCAGTAACTACCCACTGTGGAGACACCAGTGACCCTCCACAGGTGTGCTGGCCGCTGTATTGCAGACTGATCTGCCAAGGCCAATTCTCAATAACCGCATCCTTTCCACCAACAATCCGGTCCTCGTGGCCCACACCACAGTCAACTGTAAACATAACCATATAAAGCTAAGTAGAAGCGGCAGACATGAGACATTACATGTTTATCTCAGTCTTCACATTTCTAATGCATTACAAATTGTCCACAGGTTGGTTTCTTACTGCATGTTTTGTCATGTAACATTGTTCATTGTGACTCACTGCCCACCGTTCTGCTTGACTGACTATGTGAGTGAGTTGTTTGCAATTTAATGTTGTCCTTGTTTATTTGTTTATTGACTCATTCTCTAATTGGTTTGTTTTATGATGCCATAGACCAATTACCTGAGCATGTCAACGTGACAACTGTTTGTGTACTGCATACCGTTCTGAGGACGAGAAAAAGAGACATTTAAGCCACACTTAAAAATGTATACATTTTAATAGATAAAAAATTTTAATCTGCAACTTTCAGAATTTTTCTAAACCATTACTCTATGCAATTATTTTTAACCAGCTCGTCCTAGTTACAAACAAAATATAATGTGTGTGCTATCTTTATATCAAATGAATGCCACTTTGATATTTTATTATTAGCTGTAATTCAATAGCATACTGTACTTGTTTTTAGGTTTTGCTTTTGTTTACTGTCTGTGGTCCTTGTATATGCATAGGTATATATTAATATGTATACTCACCGATCTGAAACAGTGGATTGGAAAGTTTGTGGTTTGCTTGAGCCCACAGCACAGAAAGACATCTTTAAAGCAGAGGGCAAAAGACCCACTTGAACTGTGCTGTATGACGGTTTACTAAAAACATAAAGAAAACAATTAGAATGTACTCAAGGGGTACTCACATGGGCGCGGGAAGTGCCCCTGGTGGCAAAGATTTAAAACTGCAATGACCATAAAATGATAGCTTATACATATCTCTGATTGTTGTTTGTTACTGTTCCAAGACATTTTGTATGTCATGTTTGGGCTGTGTGATGAAGAGAGAATTATTAATTTAGTAATTTTAAAATGATTTAATTTATTTCAGTGTGTATTAGCCAATCAGATTTGTTTTGACGACGTTTTTTTTTTTCAATCACACAGCCCGTACCATACTCAAGGTCTTGGCTAGGGGGGGGGGGGTTGCCAGGGGGAAGCTTAGCCCCTCATAATTTTTGACATAATTCAAAAACTGCCAACTTCCAATGATCCAATCAATTCGCGATGGACAAATTCAAGTCCAGCCCTACGTTTTTCATTTTAGAAGCCGTTTCACTGAGATATACATCACGACGGACGGTTATTTTTGTTTCGTGGCTTTAAAACTTTTTACTAATGTCAATAATCCAAAATATGAGACTGTGAATTTGTTCTCTAAATAAAAGAACCCATGAAATAAGCTTTTCATTCATGTACAGAACAATAAATTCTGGGGAATAGTTGATGATTAAATATGTTATTGAAAAAGAAAGTTCCATCAGGCTGAATAGTTTAATCGGGTGTTTTAAATAAGGAGATACAGCAGGAAAAATAAGTATTTGACACATCAGCATTTTTATCAGTAAGGGTATTTCTAAGTGGGCTATTGACACAAAATGTCCTCCAGATGTAGCCATGAAGCCAAATTTTGAATTCATACAAAGAAATCAGAACATTTAAGTATACAAGTTGAGTCATAATAAATAAAGTGAAATGACCCAGGGAATAAGTATTGAACACACTTTATTAAATACATTGTAGAAAAGCCTTTCTTGGTGATTACAGCTTCTAGAGGCCTCTTGTATGGAGAGACCAGTTGTCTGTATTGCTCAGGAGTGATTCTCACCCATTCTTTCACAAAAATGGTCTTTAAATCTTGAAGTTTCCTTGGGCCTCTTTTATGAACTTTGATCTTCAGTTCTCTCCATAGATTTTCTGTGGGATTTAGATCAGGTGATTGACTAGGCCATTCAAGCAACTTGATTTTCTTTCTTTGAAACCACTTCATTGTTTCTTGGCCTTGTGTTTTTATTTTCATCTTTCTGGTAGATGGCAGGAGATTTTTATCCAGAATGTCGTGGCACATTTCTACATTCATTCTGCCTTCAATAATATGAAGTCTGCCAGTACCCCGTTCGGAAAAGGAGCCCCAAACCATGATGCTTCCACCCCCAAACTTAACTGTTGGTATGGTGTTCTTGGGGTGGTGGTCAGTGCCATTTCTTCTCCAAACATGGTGTGTAGAATGCCAAAAAGTTAAATTTTGCTTTCATCTGACCATACTATAGTCTCCAAATAATCCACAGGCTTCTCCAAATGCTCTCCAAATGCAAACTTTAAACAAGCCTCAACATTCTTATTGTTCAGCAATGGAGTCTTGCATGGTGAGCGTGCATGGATGCAATGGCGGTTCAGTGGTTTGCTTATAGTTTTTTTTTTTTAAACAACAGTACCTGCTGTGTCATGGGCTTGCCAGACCTTTGTACTAAATTCAGGTGTGAGTACATTTGGCAAGACCATGACAGTACTATGTTCTGTGTGGGGACACGTGGAGTCATATTGTGTGTGTGGCTTTCACGTGTTCCCAGTGTCTTGTCGCTGTCATGGTCTTGCCAGACCTTAGTATAGGTTCAGGTCTGATTTCAGAGGGCAAGATCATGGCAGCATTGTGTTTTGTGTGGGGACACGTGTTTTCACATCATGTATTTGTGTCACGTGTTCCCAGTGTCTTGTCACTTTTACCCTACTCCCTTATGTACTCGTGTCTTGCGTAATTAATTATGTTCACCTGTTCCCCATTTGTGTGTTTCTTTATAATGCCCTTTCGTTCTCTGTCGTGTGCTCGTTCGTTCGTCTTGATTCAGTGTTTGTTGTTCCCGTCATCCGGGCTTCCTGAATCTTGTTATCTGCATCAGTGTTATTTTGTGTTTGGTTGCCAGTTCCGTGTTTCATCTCCGTTGTTTCTTTATTATCTGTTTTACCCCCTCGTGGGTTTTTTGTGTTTAATAAACCTTCAGTTTATTATTTACGTCGTGTCTGCGTTTGGGTTCTCTCTTGTGTAAAACCGTACCGTGACATGCTGATGCAAGGTCTTCCTGAAGTTCTGTCTGAGTTGTTCTTGGCTCTTGGAGAACTCTCCTGATTATTCTTTGGACTCCTCTGACAGGGATCTTACGTGGAGCACCGGATCGCGGCCGGTTTATGGTGAAGTGATGCTCTTTCCATTTCTGGATAATGGCCCCCACACTGCTCACAGGAACATTCAGCATTCTGGAAATGCGCTTATAATCATTCCTGTCAACATGCTTTTTAACGATGAGATTACAAAGATCTTAGGAGAGCTCTTTGCTTTTACCCATTATGAAGTATTCCCATTTACCCATCATTATTTCCCTGTGTCATTAACTTGTATACGTAAATGTTCTGATTTCTTTGTATGAATTCAACATTTGGCTTGATGGTTACATCTGGTGGAAATTTTGTGTCAATGGCCCACTTAGAAATCCCCTTACTGATAAAAATGCTGATGTGTCACACTTATTTTCCCTGCTGTATCTAAAACTTTCTGGGAGGGAGTATTTGAGAACCAGGATTGGGAAGCACTGCTCTAAGGTGCAATGTGTACCTCTGAGGTACCAATATGCGCCTTTTAGTTACATAAGTGTACTTTTTGAAAAGTTACCGCCTCAGTGACAACTTGTGTACCTTCTTGCACCTTTTCTTCAGAAAGTGTAAATGACATAAAAGCTAACAAACATTGACTAAAAGCATTAAACTTAAATTCTGATTTCATGGGGTCGTCTCCTTATACAGTGAACTATTATTGTATAAAGACTCTATAATTTATACAGACTGATACTCACGATGTATATCCCAGGAGTTGACACGCTGTCTCAGCATGTTGTTGGGTGAATCCATCTGCACATACGCTTTTCCATTTATTGTTATCAGGACTGTATACCTGCAGTACATTATTAGATGTGGCCAGCTGTACTATAGAGAGGAAACATTTAAAAATATACATTTTATCACAATAAAATAAGCATCCATTATTATTCATTATACTGCATGTATATAATGTACATTAAAGAAACGCTTAAAGCTTTCTTGATCACATGAATATTTACATTAACAAAATATATGACCCCGAACCACAAAACCAGTCAAAAGGGTCAATATTCTGAAATTGAGACTTATACATCATCTGAAAGCTGTATAAATAAACTTTCCATTGATGTATGGTTTGTTAGGATAGACTATTTTAATATCTTGAATATGGGAGTCCAAAAAAAATCAATATTGAGAAAATCACCTTTAAAGTTCAAATCCAAATGAAGTGCTTAGGAACTGCATCCACTTACAAAAATAAGATTTTATATATTTATGGTAGAAACTTTACATAATGGGCTCTATCATACACCCAACGCAAGCGTGACCCAAGTGTTGATCGCATTTTTCAGTCATGTTGTTTAAATAGTAAATGCATTTGCACCCATTTCTGCGCCTATGGGTACTCTGGTCTGAAAACAAGGTGTGTTCAGGGGCATTGTTGACACTTTGCTATTTTGAGGCAACTAAAACAGACTACACCACTGATCAACTAAAACCTGGTCTAAAGTCTAAACTCAATGGTGCAAAATTGTTATTTAAAGCAACACCAAAGAGTTTTTTTTACCTTAAAATAACGCTTCCAAAAAAGTTTCAGTCGTTCATCCACTCAAAACAGGGTGAGCAGCACTTTCACATTCGCTTTGCAGCCCTCTATCGGCCAAAATCGCACTAAAGAAGTTTCCAACCGTCGGGTAGTGGTCCTGTAGTTCGAGTGAAAACTACAAAAACTTGCTTTACGGCAGACCTGCAATCCATTCAGAGCCAGCTATGCCTCAGTATTTATGACATTGGTAATGAACAATACCGCTTCTAACCTGTAGGGGGAGAAAAGAGCAAAAACTCTTTGTTTGTTGCTTTTAGGACCGCATTAGTAATATGCGCCTATAAACGGGAAGACAACGTGCATTTGCTTTTTACACCATGGATGCGCAACAGCACACAAACATTTTTATATGAAAAATTAAAGGATTGAAATGTAAAAAAATATTATTGAGTCTCTTGGACATAAATGAGGAAAGTTTACAAAACTTTAGAAGGAGTAAAGAGTTGCTTCACCTGTAGCCTGGTAAGCTGATTTTTTGTTTCTTTTAAAAAGTGCTAATATTGCATTCCTTTTTTTAAATGCTAGTTTTTCAGTTTACAAATTCTACAACCTAAATAGAAAATTGGCATGGCATGAGCGCAACTGGGGGGATGAGAGATGAGAATCTCATTGGTTTATTGAACATTACGCCCAAAACACACGCAATAATCATTATGAGAATAGGACTAACCCTTTTAGACCATTTTTCCTTTGGCGTACTACAAATATTGCTGTCCAACTTATGACTCATGACTGAGGTTTTGTGGTCCAGGGTCAAGTGTTAAGTTAAAGAAAAAACATGGGTGAGGTTAGGGTACTAACTGTTGTTTATCTCTAAATAGCAACACGTCTGTGGGTAGGTACTGTATGTACTGTAGGTGTGTGTTTATGCACGTGTGTATTTGCATGCGTATGATTGCAGGTATCTCACGGGGGAAAGTTGAATTCGGTCCAAACTTCATGACGCAGGCTGATTCATCTTCTCCATCGCTGCAATCCGCTTTACCATCGCAAGCCTTCTCCAGAGGAATGAACTTAACCGACTTGGAGCAGAAGAAATACTTGCTATCGATCAACTGCTTGACTGTGCCACCACAATGGATGATTTAGACAAAACGGGAAGAGAAAAGGAATAAAAACATTCATTAGGAAAATATGTTCAGCCAAATCCAACTAAAGTTGTGTTTGGTGAGTTGAAAAAGTTTAAGAAATGCTGGGTTATTTCAGCCTGTGGTTGGGTAAAATTTGAAGAAATCAAAAATAAGTCTCATAATCTAATAATGCAGACAGCAGATGACTCTAGGCCGGATCCGCACTAGATCTGCACCGAAGTCAACAGCTCTGATGCGGATCCGGCCAGTACTCGTCTGCTGTCTGAGCATAAAGTTTGATTTGACATTATCTTACTCAGTCAATATTAAAGATATCAAGGTTATATTTTCACTGAATGTTATTTCCATTATGTAAGATGATTTTATGTTGAAAACAGTAAATCTGACTTTGGCTGAGTTTTTACTGACAGGGTCACAAACGTCTCCTTTTGTTTTGGCACAAGGGTGAATGAATGGCCAAAGTGTCATTTCTGTTTGAACTTTGAACATATACAGATTTAATACATGCAATGGTAATGATAACTTACTAAAGTAAGCAGCCACAGCCAGAATGGCCAATATGACCAAAACTATGAGGATTGTAATGATGATCTTTTTTGCGGTGGGCCTTCTTTTATTTTGCATCTTTGGAGCTGCCTTGGCTTTTCGGTGTTTTCCGGGATGAGGCACTGGAGGAGAATATGAATCGATTCAGTTTCTTTCTCGTAAGACACCCACTTGAATATCAGGTATCACAAAGGAGGGTATTTACAGTATATGGGTGATGAGGCAGGTGATACATTAGATCAACTATACTGTACCTTGATGTGTTGGGTTTAGGGGTCTTGTGTTCTCTTCAGGGACCTGTGTTTTACCCTGAGAATGAGAAATCAAGAAGAAGGAAGTGAAGAGAAAGAGAGAGAAATAAGGGGAAAGAGAGAGAGAAAGTGTGAGGTCATTTAGTTATTTCTTGAACACACGTAGCCTGCAGTGGCTATATGACTCAGCTGGAGCTTTCTGTATCACTTTCGGTGCTACAAAGGAAATTTTTCGAACAGTTCGTGAAATCTTTTAAGTTGTTTTTTGTAAAACCATCCTACTTGATTTAACACGTAGACTGCGGTATAACTGCACCAGATACAGAAAAAGCTGATTTTAATGTGCTAGGAAAAACAAATACTATGGAAGTCAATGGGTACCGTCAACTGTGTGCTTAATATTAGTTTTTTGGTGAACTGTCCTTTAAATGGTAATGATAATATGATAATATGTTTTGTAATTAAAATGAAAAATATATAAATAAAAGCATTTTTACTTGTTGTCTCTTATGAGTGACTAAGCATCTGCATTTCTCTTGGGCATTTATGCAAATCTGTCCAGTCAGTGTCATTTACATAGCAGATGTACTCAGAGCTCTTGATGTTAACCAATGAACGTGTGACAGAGTGATTTGTTTGTCAAGTATGCAACGCATACTCAAAATGTGACCTCTGCATTTAATTCATCCCAGTGAGTGAACACACACACTGCAAGTCATAAACACACACACACACATTCTGGTTTCCATGTTTTGTGGAGACATTCCATAGACGTAATGAATTTTATACCATACAAACTGTATATTTTATTCCCCTTACCTACCCCATTCCCTAACCCCAACCATCATAGAAAACTTTCTGATTTATAAGCTTGTTTCCTCATGGGGACATCAAAATGTCCCCACAAGGTCACAAAAATACAATTGGTCCCCACAACATGATAATTACCAGGTACAAACACACACACACACACACACACACCTGGAGAAGTGGGCATCTATCCCTTCAGTACCTGGGGAGCAATTGGGGTTAAGGTGCAAGGGCACCGCATTCGTAACCTGCCAGACATGAGACTAGAACTGGCAAGCCCACAAGGACTACAAGCCAGACTCTCTAAACCATGGTTGACTCCTGGAGACCTCAATGGAAACTTTCAGTTACAAAACACTGAGTGGGTGTTTCTCACCTAGTCAAGAGGTAGACACTCTTTAAACAAATATCTTTTGATCATCTTTATACAGATGTAGATGCTCATTCACCACATTTGACCATAACTTAATAATAATAACAAATGTAATATATTTTAAGCTATACTGCATCTATTCGTATCCATTTCATGGTAACATCACTCTTAATTTTTGATGACTGAAGGTGGACACATTAGTCAACACAAAATATGTGAAAGCAGACTCATCTTGCGAAGAAATCATCTCATATGTGTATCTACTGTATTCATTTCATATTGTAACAGATTTGAAATCACTCTTCAGATTCGGCCATGAACACCACAGTGTAAAAAGTGAAACTTAACATCAGTTTGCTTGTCGAAAACAGAGAGTAACACTTAGTATATGTCAAACGATGATTCCAGTCAGCTCAGTTAACACCTTAAACAACTCATAAGACAGCAGCCAAAACAAACGACCACTTTAATCTTCTTTCGCATGGTCTCCACAATCCAGTCTATTGTATTGTTGTGGGAGACGTTTGTTTTATATACATGTTACACTGAAAAAAGGTACAACACTACCTTTTTGTTGGTAAGGTGGTAGCCTCAAAGGTACTATTTTTTTTACCTTTATTAGTATACAACACACTGAAATGTTATACCTTTTGGGGTAAAATATTAAGGACCAATTGTGTACCTTTAAGGAACAATTTTGTACCAGTGAAATGTTAATTGTACCTGTAAAGTTACAAAATGGTAAATTAGAGTGCCACCTTAAAGAGACAATAAAGGAACAGTTTTGTACACAAATAAGCCTTAAAGGCGGAGTCCACGATGTTTGAAAAACGCGTTGGAAAAGGAGACGGGCCGACTACCAAAACACACTTATAGCCAATCAAATCAAATCAAATGCCGGGTTGCGTATACAGTATGTGGGGCGGGTCTATCAACAGAAGGTCCAGATTCTATTGGGGTAGGGGCGTGTTTGTTTAGGTGATTTCAAATATCAACATTGGCTTTCAAACATCATGGACTCCGCCTTTAAATGGGACATTCCATGAAAATCAGACTTTTTCCATGTTTAAGTGCTAAAATCGGGTCCCCAGTGCTTCTACCAACCCAGAACACATGAAAAATAGCAACCCTGTAACTTTGTTTCGGTAAGGCTCTCTCTGCAAGCATGTGAATATAAAGACCGTTTCAGCAGCAACAACATAAACAAGCGGCTGTCGCGGTCCGCACGTAACTTCCGGTAAACTCCGCTAAGGATAAATAACAACAAAGTTCTTTCAACGTAGTTTATTTATATAACAAGCAAAAAAAACACACACACATAGATTACCTAGGAAACCAAAACATTTGTTATTTTCGACGAGGCATTTGTTCAAGAGATCAGTTTAGCAACTAGTCAGACCATTAAAAAAACAAATCCGGAAGTAAGGTTCGGATCCAGTGTATCACGTGCGTCCGATGAAACCGTCTATAGGTAATTTGAATTTCGCTCCCCCCATGATGTATTAAGTGGCTCTTATGCTGCGTTCCAGGCAGGTTTTTGGGCCCGTGAATTACGACTTCAAAACCACGACTCCCGACTCTATGCGTTCCAGGCAGCCTGTAACCTGTGTTTTTACAACCGTCTACCTGTGAAAGTGCACTGGAACGGCAGTCAAACCCGTGACTTCCCACCCGTGAACTCGTACTAGATCGATGTACTCCCAGGGCTGGGTAACTATAGGACAGAACACATTTCTGAGTTAAAAATTACCCAGATAATGGGTTGTTTTAACCCATTATTAATGAGTGAAAACAATTGATTAATTGTTTTAATCAATTCAAAGACCAGCTACATTCAACTTCACTTTGTGCTGCGCCATGACTGCTTCTGCCTTCCATCATCTCGCTTTCTGATTGGATATTGTTTCGTTTCACATTATAATCTCAAGAGCGTGCGCACGTTTGTCCTCGGGGTTCCCCCAACACATCAGGATTTCTGATCGTAAACATGTTTAATAATTATTGTTGTCAATGGGCGTCACTTAATGTAACGCAACAATTAAAGCAACACCAAAGAGGTTTTTTTACCTTAAAATAACGTTTCCAAAAAAGTTTCAGTGGTTCATCTACTCAAAACAGGGTGAACGGCACTTTCACATTCGCTTTGCAGCCCTCTATCGGCCAAAACCGCACTAAAGAAGTTTCCAACCGTCGGGTAGTGGTCCTGTAGTTCGAGTGAAAACTACAAAAACTTGCTTTACGGCAGACCTACAATCCAATCAGAGCCAGCTATGCTGCAGTATTTACGACAGTGGTAATGAACAATTACGCTTCTAACCTGTAGGGGGAGCAAAGAGCCAGAGTTCTTTAGTGTTGCTTTAAATGACCAGCTACATTCAACCTGCTAACATGAACTAGTTTGAAGAATGTGGTGTGATGGGCCATGAATTTGTGGGCTTGATGTAATTGTATCTGCATTTGTAGGCCTACAATGAGCTGTATCCTTGACTACACACATAAAGGAAGATGCTAAAACAAAACATTGAAGTATGCGGGAGCTGCTATTCAATCTATCATACGAGAGCTATTGCTGCTTTGTTGTGTCATTATGGACTTATTTTTAGGTTGTGTTTGTTTTACAAGGTGACACACCCCACATAAATATATTGGCCTCTCGTTCGACAATGCATTTACACAATGCCCTCAGGACACTCCTTTTGTGCATAGTCAATGTTAGTCAATGCATTTAATTTGCATCATGTTGTTGTAATGCAAACTAAACACTGTAACTATATTTAAAAAATACGCGACCCTGCCGAGGATAAGGGAGATTGAGAGAATGGATGGATGTTTGGGTAATCTATTAATACATCACTTTGATTTTAATGTTTATAACATGTGCTCCTGTATCTCATGGCAATTTGTATGTATTTTACGAGGTGGCTGATTCGTATTTATTCGTAGGACCACATTCATATTTTTTCCGATTTGCCTTGACCCCTGTGACGTTGGGGTTATGGTGGGGTTTTGTTATTGTTTTTTACGGTAATCGTATTCATACGAATTAGCCAACTCGTAAAATATGTGAGATCAGGCTGGTATAGCTCAGTGGTAGAGCAGCAGAAGCAATAATGGGTTTGATATATTACCTTGTAATCCACTGCAAGTTGCTTTGGAAAACCGTCTGCCAAATGCGTAAATGTTTATTGTTAGAACATTACAAAAATCAAGTTTAACAGATTTTATTTCAGCTGTATTTTAACTTCTTGGTAAAGCGGTTGCAAATATCGCAAACCACATAGCATAAAAAATAAACGGCTCATATAATTCTCAGTTTGGGTTTTTAGCGGCATTTAGTGGTGAGATTGTGAATTTCAACCAACCTTAATTTCGAAACGCAATATGACGCTACGATAACTAGCACAGGGCAAACACGTCGTCGTCTGAGACAATGTTTGTCAGTTTAGGGCTAGTTTAGAAACATGACAGCGACTTTCATGTAGAGGTATGGCGTTCAGCATGGAAAGAGAGTGTTCAACACTACAGACAGGCTATAAAAACCGCCAGATCTACCTATCTCAGTACGCTTATTAAAGAAAATCATAACAACCCTCGTTTCCTCTTTAGCACAGTTGCGAAACTGACTAGAAACAAAGAACAAACAGAAACCAATTGTAAACTCCAACACAATAGTAATGACTCTTCTTTACTAACAAAATTACGGTCATTAGGGAAAACATAGAAACTACGCAAGCAGCCACCACTCTTAACACTAGATTACAATACGAACATCTTGAGTCATTTAAACCTACTACAATAGAAGTCATCCAAATCATCGTCCTGTATATTAGACCCCGTTCCCACAAAATTACTTAAAGAGGTATTTCCTGTAGTGTCAGACCCAGTACTAAATTATCTTTAACTCATCTCTAGAATTAGGATACATTCCAACAGCTTTCAAACTAGCAGTTATTAGACCGCTCATTAAAAAACCAAACCTTGACCAGGGAGATCTTAATAACTTTAGACCAATCTCAATCTCTTTCTTTTACGCACATTCATAGCGAATAATAATACATATGAAAAGTTCCAATCAGGATTCAGGCCCCACCATAGCACATAAACACAAATGACCTCCTTTTAACATCCGATCGTGGTGAAATCTCAATCCTTATATTACTAGACCTTAGTGCAGCCTTTGACACAATAGATCACAGAATCTTACTCAATAGACTAGAAAACTATGTTGGCATCAGTGGTCAGGCGTTAGCCTGGTTAAGATCGTATCTAACCAATCGATATCACTTTGTTTATGTAAATGAGGAAGAGACATATCACTCCCCCATTAAATACGGCGTACCACAGGGATCAGTTTTAGGCCCTATCCTATTCTCGTTATATATGTTACCTTTAGGAGACATTATAAGGAAACATAACATAAGTTTTCACTGCTATGCGGATGATACCCAGCTTTACATCTTGTCACATCCTAGCGAAACCAGCCAGTTTGCTAAGCTAACAGACTGCATTAGTGATATTAGGGATTGGATGGCACATAGCTTTCTTATGCTAAACTCCAATAAGACTGTGTTACGCCCGGTCTAGGGGTAAAAGGCGATGCATAGTAAAATAGTGAAATAACAGCCAAAACTCTCGGAATAAATAAATGTCTTTTAATAGAAAACTCAGTATATGAGAAAAATAAAGGGAATGTCTTCAGGAGTTGACATTTGCCAAAAGAACAAATAATTAAAAATAACTAAACAATAAAGTTCTTTAAACTGACTTACCTAGGATTAAATACCCAAACAAAAATACAGTCGGCTTCCCTAACTCCCTAACAAAAAACAGTGTTTAAACGAGAGTAAAGAATTGGTGGCGTCAAACTCCCTACTTCCCAATTATTTACAATATATACATTAAATGAGCTAACAACTCAGAAGGGCTAGGCAACTCTCAGTGTCAATAATCAGGCAGGGGTCTAATCACAGGGTCAATGAATCAAAGTCTTTCGAGAACAACAATATGGTAACCAAACACACACAACAGCGATGAGCAACCCAGCTTGCTCCCGTGGACGTGAACCGGAAGTCCTTTTAAGGGCGGCAGACGGCAGGATGTCCAATCGAAAAGCCAGAGCAATCAGGTTTCTCCTGGACAGAACAGAGACAACACAAAGCGTTTCCTACAAAAAGAAATCAAGAACTACAACAAGGTTGTAACACCCACACACATAAGAATAAACATAACCTGTTTATACACAAGATCTGGACAGGGTGTCCGCAACAATGTTTTGAATGCCTTTCTTATACTTAATTTCCAAATTAAAGTCTTGACAAATCAATGACCAATGCATGAGTCTTTGGTTTTTATTACACATCCTTTGTAGAAAAACAAGTGGGTTATGGTCAGTGAATACCTCAACAGGCTGTGAACTAGAACCAATGTAAACTTCAAACTGTTGCAAAGCTAGTATAAGTGCCAAAGCTTCTTTCTCTATCGTACTATAATTACTCTGGTAGCGATTGAATTTTTTTGAGTAGAAACATACAGGATGTTCAAGGCCATGACCATCTTCTTGTATGAGTACTGCACCTGCACCAGTACCACTAGCATCAACTTCCAGTTTAAAGGGTTTCTTAAAATCAGGAGCAGCCAAGACCGGAGCACTACACAACAGGTTCTTTAAAGCGGTAAAAGCAATCTGACACTCTGGAGTCCACAGAAATTTTACATCTGTCCGGAGGGTATCAGTAAGGGGCTTGACTACATCAGAAAAGTTCCTACAGAAACTTCTGTAGTATCCAGTCATACCAAGAAATCGCCTAAGCTCTCTCTTAGATTTGGGGCTTGGAAAATTAACGATAGCAGTTATCTTTTCCTGTAGTGGCCGAACTGTACCTTGGCCCACTTCCTTGCCTAAATACCTTACAGTGGCATGACCAAATTCACACTTAGCCAGATTCAGTGTAAGATTAGCTCCCCGGAACCTGCTAAACACTTCCTCCAGGGTTTTCAGATGACTTTCCCATGTCTCTGAGTAACACACAACGTCATCCAGGTATGCATCACAATTACCCACTCTAGATAACACAATACTCATTAAACGCTGAAATGTAGCAGCAGCGTTTTTGAGGCCAAAAGGTACAACTTTATACTGTAGAAAGGCATCCGGTGTGGCAAAAGCAGAAATCTCTGAGGCACGTTCAGTTAACGGTACTTGCCAGTACCCTTTAAGCAAGTCTAACTTAGTTACATACCTAGACTTTCCAATATGATCAATGCAATCTTCCATACGTGGAAGAGGAAAAGAATCTGCTTTAGTCACCTGATTAACCTTGCGGTAATCAGTACAGAATCGTGATGAACCATCAGCCTTAGGAACCAGTAAACAAGGTGAACACCACGGGCTAGAGCTGGCTATGGCTAAACCATGCTCTACAAGATAGCGAGTTTCCTGCTTCATTATATCACGTTTAACAGGGTTAACTCTGTAAGCATTCTGTTTTATTGGGCGGTGCTCAGCAACATCAATATCATGGGTTATAACGTTAGTTACAGTAGGAACATCTGAGAACAGTGAGGGGAACTTCTCAATCAGTTGTGACAGTTCGGTTTGGCACGATGGGGGTAAATGAGAGAGTTTAGAGTCCAAGGTTTCAAGGGTTTCAGAATTTTGCAGGCATGCATGTGATACACTGACACTTCTAAATTAAGAGGATCTAGAACGACCTCTTCAGAGTAGACTACCTCAACAGGAGCAACTACAGTCGGAACAGATACTGTTGGATCAGGATTTCCATAGCCTGTACGGGTAACATATAGCTTCAACATATTAATATGGCAAACACGACTCTTCCTATGTCTCTCAGGCGTATGGACCACATAGTCTGTATCACTCAACTTCTTCTCCACTTCATAAGGGCCTTCAAATTTTGCCTGTAGGGAGGAGCCAGGCACGGGTAACAACACAAGGACCTTATCTCCCACCTCCAATGAGCGTTTAACAGCTTTACAGTCAAACCTATCTTTCATGCGGGTTTGGATAAAGACAACAACTGTTGTGCAAGTTCTCTGCAAGTGCAATCGTTCTCTGAATGAGCTTACATAATCTAATACATTAGGGGGAGACTTCGATGAGGAAGTTTTTGACAGCAAATGTTCCTGCAACAATTTCAATGGACCACGTAATGTGTGTCCAAACACTAACTCGGCTGGTGTAAATCCAAGTGATTCTTGTACAGTATTACGTATAGCAAACAACAAGAGTGGTAACTCTTCATCCCATTCTTTCTGATCTTGCAAACAGAAAGTGCGGAGCATAGACTTTAAAGTCTGGTGAAACCTTTCAATGACTCCTTGTGACTGGGGATGATACGCACTAGACACCGCGTGAGTTACATTTAACTCCTTCATTACCTTTCTAAATAATCGGGACGTAAAGTTTGTTCCTTGATCCGATTGAATGACTTTGGGTAACCCAAACGTACTACAGAACTTAACCAGCGCCTTCACCACATTGGGAGTCTTTAGTGACCTCAAAGGCACGGCCTCCGGAAATCTAGTTGAAGAACACATCATGGTTAGTAAGTACATATGACCAGACTTAGTTTTAGGGAGGGGACCTACACAATCCACTACCAACTTTCAAACGGTTCGTTCATCACTGGTACTGGCTTTAATGGGGCTGGTGATACCACTTGGTTTGGTTTGCCTGCGATTTGACAAAGGTGACAAGAACGACAATACTGTGATACGGTAGATTTCATACCTGGCCAAAAGAAATGCTTCAAAAGGTTGTGGTAGGTTTTTCTAATCCCTAAATGACCTGCGAGTTCATGGTCATGGGCTAACTTTAGTACATACCCACGGTAAGACTGTGGGAGGACTACCTGAAATACTGTACTCCAGTCATTTTGAACCTTTTCAGGGCTCCACTTTCTCATGAGAACACCATCTTCTAAAAAATAAGCCACTGTATGGTTAGATAATTCAGATTTATCAATTACAGAAGAAATGCTTATCTTCAGTGTTTCGTCAGCATTTTGAGCAACCATTAACTGAGCTCTGTCAAAAGGAAAATTAAAATCTGGTCCGATGATCACCTTCTGCACACTCTCATTCTGGACATCAGACTTAACTTCAGCATTGACACTAGCATTGACATCCACACACATAAAAGAGTCATCAATAGCCAATTCATCCTCACGCTTACGAGACTGTGCACGAGTGACTACACATGACTGAAATACATTTGGAAATTCTTCCAATAACACATCATCCTTCCCAGATTCAACGGGTACATCAGTGACTTCAGGTAACCTGTTAACCTTACTCCCTGCTAAGTCATTACCAAGGATAAGGGAGATACCTTTCAATGGTAGTTGGGGTTGTACGGCTATCTTAACCATACCGGTCACAAGATCAGAACGCAGGTAAACCGTGTGTAAAGGAACTCTCAAAACACCCAATTCAATTCCTTGAACCAACACATCCGATCCACAACTAGATTCTGAGGAAAATGGGAGGGTGCTTGCCAGAATAAACGATTGAGCAGCACCAGTATCTCTCAGGATACGTACAGGTTTAAGCTCTGTGTCACAGTCAGAAAAAGCGACCGCACCACTACATACAAACGGTTCGAACGTGGGATCCACAGATGCTACAGCCTCAGGAGTGTGTGCGCGTACAAAAACTACTTTCCTAGCAGTACTTTGGGCTTTACGCTGGTTCTTGCGATACAGCGCGGGGCAATTATTAATTAAATGCCCTCTCTCATGACAATAGAAACATTCTCTAGCAGCTAGAGAATTATCACCCGCTTGCTCCTCTTTTCGAGCGACTACTACTTGTTTAGAATTTTGCTCTACAGGAGTACGACGCGAAAGACGTGGTGGGGAAAACACCACTTTGTGAGTGAGCACAAACTCATCTGCAAAAATGGCAGCTTCAGACAAAGACGCAACCTTTTGTTCGTTTAAATAAACTACCACTTTTTCAGGAAGGCAACTTTTAAACTCTTCCAACAACAATAACTCCTTCAAATCCTCAAACTTTGTAACTTTGCTAGCAATACACCACTTCTCAAACAGAACTGTCTTTTCATGAGCAAATTCCACAAATGTCTGGCTGGGTATTTTCACGTATTTACGAAACTTTTGGCGATAAGCCTCCGGAACTAACTCATATGCGCGTAACACGGCGGCCTTAACAACGTCATAACAGGGCCGCTGGAAGTCATTTTGAACAGGGGGTGCTGTGAATTTTTTTTTTTTTTACAAAAAAAACTATGAGCCTGTAGGCCCATTTAAAATACATTTTAAAAATAAATACATTGAGTTTCACACTACTTTACTGTCATATACACTTTAGTGCACACAGCAGGGTCGGAAACACACAGACATCAGATTAATATATGCGCTATTATTAATCAGAAGCAGAAATACTTATAACAATTCCAGGGGAAATTACTTTCATTACAACTTCAGACATACATTACATAAGAGTTTCGTTGCAAAACGAGATAAATCCATTTTTTAACATTTTTGTCAAAACATGTTTATTATTATGTTATCATGTTATTATTTTGTTTTATGGTGCTACTTAGCTGTATTTTTTAAGTTATGAAGGTTTTAAATCAAAACAAACCAACTGCAGTTGCATTGAAATAATGGAATGCACAACCAAAAAACGCGATTTCTGAACAATTAAAAAAACGGTGGTTATCTCGTTTTGCAACGAAACTTTTCATATATATATTTACATACAACATATAATATTA
This sequence comes from Misgurnus anguillicaudatus, assembly GCF_027580225.2. NCBI lineage: Eukaryota > Metazoa > Chordata > Actinopteri > Cypriniformes > Cobitidae > Misgurnus > Misgurnus anguillicaudatus. The sequence continues at coordinate 12,981,389 of NC_073360.2, read as the reverse complement.
AATAAACTTCAACATTTTCAATGTCCAGACGAACATATTTTACTTTCGTTTTTAAGTTAGGATCAAACGTCGATTAACAGTGGTAAAATATTCTCACAATTACCTTATATAGACCTTTTTTTTACTAAATAGTACTATTGCTGGCTTTTTTAACTTATAAATAATTCATACATTGAACAAAAATAATAATGGGTTTAGTTCTGATATTGTATGATTTTATAGATGCTGTATAATTACATTTTCAGAATATATTAGGCTTTATATAAGGTTTGTACTCTAAAAATACTTTATTTGTTACAAACAAGATATAAAGAATTTACAAACGTTCTCATTTCACCATATCCACAGGTAAAGAGTCATTATATACAATAAATTCGTGGGGAAGCATTTAAAAAATGTTTAAAAGCAAAGCATTTATTTACTTAGCTACAGATGAAGCAGCCACTTTGCGCCTTCTACGGTCTCATAATCGGTCATAATTTATGTCCAAGAGACTCAATAATAATCTTTTACATTTTAATCCATTAAAAAGGCGTGTTTGTGCTGCTTCGCATGCATCCATGTATGTGATAACAAACCCGCGTTATCATGCCGTTAATATGCGCATATTATCAACGCGCTCTTTACTCTAGCAAAAGACACTTGCGTCGCGCATTGCGCCGGTTGTATAATAAAGTACAAAGTCTCTCATGAGGGGACTAATGCCCAGGGAGTTCAGAATTTCTGTGTGGGCATGCATCAACCAAAGGTGTGTGAGTCTTTTCTGGGTCCTGGTGAGTGCGTATGTCTTCAAAAGACGCAAGGCGGAGAAGTGCGCTCGGATGAGGCCACGGAGAGGGGAAGGCACATGAAATTAAAATCCAAAATACACGTAATAACCTACGTGTGTCAAAAATAATTTCCTAAAATATTCATAAGTAATATATAGACGCGGGTTGCCGGTTTACAAACATTACAGGGTGCGCGAGCATCCAGGAGGCAGAAAGCCCGATTGGTGAGCTGATCCGCTACTGCAACAACCTTAATTATTGAAGCGTTCTTTATTGTTTGTATATAAATAAAACTTGATTTTAGTTGGAACTGTTTTTCTGTCTTTATTTTTGCAGTGTTACTGTGATACATGTATGAATTATAATGTTGGGCTAACGTAATAGTCGAATTTACTGGTATGTTAACATCAGGCACCCAGCACTGACTCTGTTGGTACTATTATCCACACAACAACTCCTTTGCATTTTGACTTACAGACACAGCTAGCCTACAACACAAGGCACGTCTCTTCTTTCTGCCTCTCGCAACCAGTTAATGATGTCGCCGAGCAACCCATCTATAAATTGTGCAAAAAATTTTACTTAAAAAAAAATCTCTCTCTCACCAACAGGGGGTGCTGCAGCACCCGCAGCACCCCCACTTCCCGCGGCCATGCGTCATAATCCAAACTTTGTTCTAGCGTCAATGCAGAGCATATCTCTTGTGCTTTACCCACTAATTTGCATTGTAAAAGTAACGGCCAAATATTCTTAGGCCACTTTAGTGTAGCCGCGATTCGTTCAAAGACAGTGAAGTATGTATCGACTTCGCTCTCTTTGAATGACGGCACTAACAAAATCTGCTTACTAATGTCAAATTCAGGTTGACTTACCGATAATCGGTGAGGAGACGACGTCGCTGCCGGCACTAAAACAGGGATGTGATCCCCTGGTGTGTTTGCAGCACTCTGAGCTTGCAATAACTGCAATTCCAACTCCTTAATCCGGATATCACGGTGTGATTCGAGCTCCAGCGTTCGCACATGCAACAGCTGACTCTGATAGTTTTGTTGGCTAAGCTCCACCTCCAACTCTTTCAGTCGGATGGCCAACAATTGCTCCTGCGGCTGGGTTGGACAAACGGGCTCTACCGCGTCTTCAGATTTGAGCTCTGCTTCACCAGTCTCTGAACCTTCAGACCGCTCGAGATCCGCCTCATCCCCCGACACCGCACTCTCTCCTGGCAATATCTTTTGCTTCACAAGCTCCGTGTAAAACACCTTTTTGAAATCCCTCTTTAGTGCGCCACGAGGAACAGCGATACCAAAGAAATCTTTGATCAATAATAAATCATCTTTGCGGCACGTGTCAAATTGCTCTTGTGTGGGTTCGATTGCAAATCTGTCCAATTCAAATTTTGTCGCCATAATACACTACCTCCAATATAAAAAGAAGAAAATCCCAGGCAAACATTTATAGACCCTATACGACCCTGACAACTACAAAGGACGAGCCTTTTTTAGGACGAGTCCCCACTTCTATGTTACGCCCGGTCTAGGGGTAAAAGGCGATGCATAGTAAAATAGTGAAATAACAGCCAAAACTCTCGGAATAAATAAATGTCTTTTAATAGAAAACTCAGTATATGAGAAAAATAAAGGGAATGTCTTCAGGAGTTGACATTTGCCAAAAGAACAAATAATTAAAAATAACTAAACAATAAAGTTCTTTAAACTGACTTACCTAGGATTAAATACCCAAACAAAAATACAGTCGGCTTCCCTAACTCCTTAACAAAAAACAGTGTTTAAACGAGAGTAAAGAATTGGTGGCGTCAAACTCCCTACTTCCCAATTATTTACAATATATACATTAAATGAGCTAACAACTCAGAAGGGCTAGGCAACTCTCAGTGTCAATAATCAGGCAGGGGTCTAATCACAGGGTCAATGAATCAAAGTCTTTCGAGAACAACAATATGGTAACCAAACACACACAACAGCGATGAGCAACCCAGCTTGCTCCCGTGGACGTGAACCGGAAGTCCTTTTAAGGGCGGCAGACGGCAGGATGTCCAATCGAAAAGCCAGAGCAATCAGGTTTCTCCTGGACAGAACAGAGACAACACAAAGCGTTTCCTACAAAAAGAAATCAAGAACTACAACAAGGTTGTAACAACTGAGATACTTATTATTGAACCAAATCACTCCAAACATAATCTGTCAGATTACAAGTTGCCCATAGATGCACAGTGGTGCCATCTTCCACGGTTAAGAATTTAGGCATAATGTTCGACAGCAATCTATCTTTTGATAGTCATATCTCCAACGTCTGCCGCACAGCATTCTTCCATCTTAGAAATATCTCAAAAATACGCCATATCCTGTCTGCATGAGATGCAGAAAAGCTTATCCATGCTTTTATGACCTCTAAAATAGACTATTGTAACTCGTTACTCTGGGGATGTCACACAAATCAGGTAAACATGCTACAGCTGGTTCAAACCGCCGCCGTAAGAGTGCTTACTCGATCTAAAAAGTATGACCACATAAGTCCGATTCTGGCATCTTTACACTGGCTACCAGTTAAATATCGCATACAATTTAAAATATTACTAATCACCTACAAAGCCTTAAATGGCCTAGCGCCCTCGTATATTAAAGAACTACTATCAGAATACAATCCATCACGTAAACTGCGCTCACAAAATTCGGGTCTCTTAATTATCCCTAGAATATCAAAAGTGTCTAAAGGTGGTAGATCCTTTTCCTACTTAGCCCCTAAGCTCTGGAATGATTTACCAAATAATGTTCGAGTATCAGACACAGTTGATCAATTTAAAGCTAAACTTAAGACATTCTTCTTTAACAAAGCATTCACATAAAATGTCCAGTAAATGTACCTATCCCGCAATAGCTAGTTTGTCTAGAACAAAGCACTCACATACCTCATATGGGTAATATACTATTGCCGCAATAGTTAGCCTGTCTGGAACTGAGCTCATTTAAACCACAATACTGCATGACACTTGCATTACATGTGAACGGCCCCTACGCTAATAGAATTCTGTTTTTCTCTCATTGTCTTGTCCTCGACCCCGAGAACAATGAGACAAACAGACCCAGCTCCTGCTGCTGTGAAGGTCATCACACCACTGATCTACTACCTGTCCTTCAACGTGATGCCCAGCTGATGCGCGACCAACGACCACCGGCTGAACCAGTTTAATCCGCTTACCCGTTTCCTATCCCTACCGTATCTATATATATATAAATATATTACTTTCTCCCAAGGGTTTTTGTCCTTCCCCTACATCTACTCATGTAAAGCTGCTTTGAAACAATTAACAATTGTGAAAAGCGCTATATAAATAAATAAAATTTAATTGAAAAAAATTGAATATCACATCCACCACACTATGCATACTTTTAACCGAAGAACACGTAAGAGTATAATCCAAACATTAATGCCAAGGAAAGCCTCTTAAAGGAACAGTATGTAAGAAATTTATATCAATTAATCATAAAATGGCCCTGATATGTCACTAGACATTAAGAAATCATGTTCATTTTAAATACTTATATCACTGACAACAGTTGTCTGGCCAGGATATTGTCATTTAAAAAGTGGAGTTGCAGCCCTCAACTGATGTTTATGTTGTCATTTTGTGTATTGGCCACCAGCTGTGTGATTGCAGTACCAGTTTTAGCCACAAGTTTTGTGATTGCAATACCAGTTTTGGCCACAATCCTACATACTGTTCCTTTAAAATTGGGAGCAGACACGTATTGAGGTGTTTCTGGGAGTACATACCGCATCATCTTCAAATGTGACTGACATTCATCAGGTGACCTAAAAATGTGAATAAACTGATTCCATTACAGTTTTACAGAATACACCTTTTACGAATTGCCTGAAAAACAACTTCATGCGAGTGTAAAAACGTTTTTGCTATGTATGTGAGTTTTTGCAAAATTGACGTGTTTCCATTGGCCGTATTATCAATTCGCAATGTGCATTTGCGCAGTTTAAAGGGTAATGGAAACGCATCTACGATTATGTGTATTATATTGCATTTCTGTCAATATCTTTAGTTACACAACGCTTTAAAGTTACACCCCTATTTTGTATCCTATTCTTGGAAAGCAGGTTTACACACGTGAATGGATTACAATTGGAAACCAAGATCCCTTTCGCAAATACTGAAACGAGTGACACAGAGAGAGAGAAGCTGAAAATGTAACTTAAAGGCGGAGTCCATGATGTTTAAAAGCCAATGTTGATATTCACCTAAACAAACACGCCTCTACCCCAATAAAATCTGGACCTTCTGTTGATAGACCCGCCCCACACATACGCAACCCGGCAAGGATGTCGGTTAGTAGACACGCTCCTTACTGCTGATTGGCTATATGTTTTGGTAGTAGGCCCGTCTCCTTTTCCAAAGCGTTTTTCAAACATCGTGGACTCCGCCTTTAACAGGTCATTATCATAAGCAGAGATCAGGACGAGTCGCCCATCATGCCAAATAAAACATGCAACAACAGCAGTGTACGTAGAAAAGACAGATACCTGAAAGAATTAAAACAATGTTATCAAGCTTTCACTGACCAGGTTAATTAAATGAAGTGTATTGTGTTGATGTACAGATCAAAAGATTTATAGCAGACAGGGAGGGAAACTAAACGCAATCTTGTAAAACCGGTTTGGCATGTATTTATGGCTTAAGATTGACAGTTGACTAAACACTGTGAAAACATCAGTGTCTAATGTCGAAAATAAATAATATGGATGATTAAAGCCTTTGTTTATTAACACTGTCTGACCATTCCAGTGTATCTGGATCTAGGACAATACTATAAAACTATACCAGTATAGTTTGGCCACCGTTGCTTGCCCAGATTTCAGTCAGGTGAGATCAACAGTGACTGATACTAAATGATGAAATTCACAGTTATACCAGCTCAATTAAAGTTAGCTCAGTTTTTGTTATTAACATCCTCGCTTTAGTCTCTTGCATACAGATTTCACCTTGATCTTTTGTAGAAACCTGTTTTAAAACCCATTCAAATGACTTAAATGCAAAGTATGTGTTTGAACCACCTGGAAACAATGTTTTATTTAGTGTAGTCACATACTGTAGGTTTCACATAAATGTTCCACACATTTTAGCTCTGAAATCACACATGACATTAATTGATAAAGACATAGCGCTGCTTGATCTTGTGTAGTTCTGTGAAACAAAATGTATGGACAAACCCATAAACGTATATAACTAAGCAAAATTGCAGCAAATGTTCATTCGTTTATGGAAGAGATCAGCCTTGACTTTTGTTAAATAATTGAGTTTTAAGCTAAATTAGTCAAATTAAATGTATAATTGTGTATTGGTCAACTTTAGATAAACACTACTTTTAGTTTACCTACAACAACCACCCGACTTCATTTAAAAAATAAAAAATAGCATAAAGTCAGTTCCCACGTACCCTCATGATTTGATTGCTGGTGCCGATGTGTTCCTAGCAGATGGAGATCACAAAGCCACCTCTATGTCTACAAGAAGACCTCACTCTCTCCAGTGCCTCCTTTACTCAGTGCACTACTATATGTGCTAGTTTCCTGTCTTTTCTTGCTCTTCCAGACTGAACGTTTAAAAGGTTTCACCCAGCTGACTTCTGCTGTTTGTAGATTTGTTTGGAATCTCTCAGCCCCCATCCCAAAACCCTTACCTATGTATAAACACCTCCGCCCATTTCAACTGGATCCTCCCACTTCTCCCGCATTCACTTCCTGCTTATGATGCTGCGGCAGGCCATCTTTTGTCCCTTATTTCAGAGTGAGAAAGTTGTCAACCCTAGTCACGTCGCTGCTTGTTTTGATTCTGAGAAAGAAGATTTCTCAGATCTCTGAACCAGTTTTGGTGCCTATGGCTATCAGAATTGTATTACAGGGCCCGTATTTATGAAACATCTTAGTGCAAAAAATTTGCCATTGGTGACAAAACTCCAAAATTCCTTTGGTGACTAAATTCCTAGAAATGTGGGCGCTTCCCCTTAAAATTAATTAAAGAAAAGCTCCTAGTAAAGAAAGTAATCCAGAAAGCATTTTAACCCTTAAAGAGGTTTTAGGGTTAGGATGCTTTCTGGATTACTTCTTTCTTTACTAGGATCTTTTCTCTAATTAATTTTAAAGTGAAATGCCCACAATTTTCTTAGAATTTTGTCCCTAGGAGCTTAGAATTTTTAGGAATATGGGCCCAGGTTTTTAATGTGCACAGCTTAATAAAATTAGATGTGTCACTTAGTGAAGCAGATTTGGAATGGAATGTTTTTCACGCTGGAATAAGGGGGTGTGCACACCGAAGCTTTTTCACCCACGGCCAGCGCATGTTTTCAATTTCCAATGGAAACTCAGCGTTTTTCAAATAAGCCGGCGCTCTGCGTTTTTTCCACGCTTGGCGCTGAGCGTCGAGAGTTGAAAGAGATTCAACTTTGGGTGAAAAGCTCCGCTCGTCAATGTCAGTTCTTCCACGGCCTTCCAATCACAGTGGAGGAGGGGCGGGACAAGTATCACAACAACCATCCGGCTCACAGCTCAAGTATCACAGCTCAAAAGCGCTCGGCTGAAAAACAGCTGGCAATCGGTGTTCTCCAGGCGTTTTCAGTATAAATATCATGTGAGAGTATGTCACAGTTTATCCACTCCCTTCTAGGATGACACTGGATTTATAAATGAGATGTATAGATCACAGTTGGGATTATAAAATTCATGTCTGTTTGATGTTCATGACTGGGAATAATAAAACAATAATAGAGTACCGGCACCTCTTTTGGGCCACTTAAAGCACTGGCTGTATCTGACTGTAAGCCATAGTTATTAAAAAAAGTTTTATTTACATCAATGTCACAGCTGTTGCATTAGTATTCAAAGGCTGCGCGTACTCGTAACCCTTTAGCTCCACCCACGGTACACCTTCAAGACTTCATCTTTTTCCGGAAAAACACCACAAAAATGCTGTTCTATCTTTTAATAATCTGACCACACAAAATACTTTTTGGACATATGAAGGATGAAATACTACTCTTTAGGTACCTGTAGCCAAGACTAACACGAGATTGCCATTGCAGTGATTGTGATTTTTTTTAAGTGTTGGTTCAGAAAATATGACTCTAAATGGATTTTACTGCCTGGGTGACTGAATCATTCTCACTGCCAAACTAATACAGCAGAGGTGGGCAAACTACAGCCTGCGGGCCACATACGACAACTGCAAAGCAGTTTTTTAAACTTTAGAAAATTGTGTCATTTCAACATATATTTATGTCACTTTAACTTAAAAAATTTAGTTTAACCATTTCAATTTGTAAGTTATGTCAACTTATCTTGCAAAATGAAGTTATTTTAACTTGTATGTATTAAATACTATAGTATTTGAGGAGTTTCTTCAAAATAAATAATTGAATGCAATACAAACAAAATCCTGTAGATGGCACAAGCCTGCTGTATTCGTTATATTCAGATCTTCTCTATGCTTGATAAAGGCCTACTGTAAAGTTATAGTTACCTACAATAACAATGAACTTTATTTAAAACTTTATTAAAGGTAAAAAGTTACAACAAATTTACTATGGTCCCGCTATAATAGACGACCATGGTATTTGATGTAAAACTTTTGTAATGCAAATGGTAATCAATCTGCCAAAAAACACTTAGGCCTACTATATGGTTGCTATAAATAAACCATGGTTAATTTTCCTAAGGCTAGTAATTACAAATATGACTCACAATGAAATTGCAGTGAAAGTTATTTCTTACTATGCCAAAGGTTTTTTCCAGAACTGTTCATTACACATCTGGGTAAAGATGATACAAGGAACTGCATGTCCATTTATAGATCCAGTACAGCAAATGACTGTCAGTTTGTGATAAATATAAAGGATATTTTTTTCATGCACATTGTTAATAACACAAAAATTGGATGTGGCCCTTGAGTTTTCCCACCCCTGCAAAAAAAAAAAAAAAATGTGTGAGCAATGCTGTCTGCTCAATCAACACATTCCAGGACTCTCTGTCTCTCTCTGGTGGATTTAAACACAACAATTTTAAAAAGATCAATAGTGTCAAACTGGCTATGTTCAGAATAAGCTTACACAATATACATTAAATTAGGTCTGCTGTTCTTTTTTTAAATAGTGATCAAAACTGAATCCATAAACAAGTCATAATGGAAAAAGAAGATCAAGTCAATTGCATTGCATTGCTTTGTTTTCTGTGCTGTATTCTGTACATATAGCAAATGAAGGACAGTAGGCCATCTGGGAATTTGGTAAAAATAGCACGAGTAGTAAGGTAATATATGCTATTCTGAATATAGCCATTGTTAGGAACAAATGTAGTTTTAGTACTCTTTGTACACGAAATAGACTAGTCAATTTTAGGAAATTTTAATCTTATAAGTAAAACAAGACAACAGTTTAACTGCTTTACAACCCATCAGTGCACCCAGGACAAAGTTCCCTATTTTTGATTCACTTCCTTATTTTGTTGTTTTTGTGAAGGTCAAAATAGCAAGTGTTTGAATAACGGGCAACCTGCTAGATTTTGATCACTGGCTCTGACCGAGCACTTTAAATGCGTACAAGCACACATCATGCACTCAGAAAAAAAAGGAAGGAAAATGAACATGTATGTACAGCTTTTGTCTTTAAATTTCCCTTTGTACCAATGTCTGTCATATTCATTTCTCATGACTATGCACCTCCGTAGATTTCTCTGAATTGTATAGAATAAACTAAACTAATGAATATATCAAAAATAACACTATATGAAATAAAGGTTTGCATAAAAGTACATGTGTGCGTGGTGTTTTATCTCTGGGGATTTTGTTTGGAAAATCAAATTTGAGTTACACTTTATCATATTATTTTGCAGTGTAATTATACATTTAAGTTATTAGTAATAATGATTAACAACATGTAGGGTGTAGCATGTAATTATGCATAATTTATTGTTATTGCCAAAGTAACATACAGTATGTAACAAAGACGCTGTAAAAATGTCTGTCAAATGTGTAAATGTAAATTAATAGTCAGTGACCAAACTTACTGTTTACCAGTCTTTATTATAATAAACCTGACACGACAAACAGATTGAATATGTGCAATATGTACAAGAAATATTCTTTACTTTCACAAATAGGGTGCATTTGCATTAAAAACAATGTTCATAAGTTAACAAAACCAAAGAAAAACAAGTTTCAAGGTATACTCAATTAAGTTTGCATAAAATTAAAAATGTACAAATATTAAAAAAATATTTAACAAATATTTAAAAAGCTAAGTGAGTTTCCCAACTCAATAAAAAGAATGCAATACTGATCCACGTATTGAAAACTTCAGGTAAACATGATTCATGGCCATATGCACCCATGCAGCAGCTGTATATGGTCATCACTTCAGTGTTTAATCCCAGTCTGTTCACAAAGAATTGATTTATTTACAGACGTGACATCACACAACTGAAGTCACTTCTGAAAATTTCAAGTAGTGAGAACTGGATTAAACCAGCTTATAGTGGATACAGGAGTGGTGCTACATAAAAATATTTATTTGCAAAATATTGCTACAGTAGCAGAATTACTGTGAGATTTATGGAAAGTTCTGGAGTGTACACTTCCAAAAAAATGGACCCTAGCTGGGGTGCATACTGTACCCTTTTGGAAAGTACACATTTGCACCTAAAGACCTCACAAAAGAGTGCAAAGAGTGCCTCAATAACACATTTTAGTACCTCACAGGTACACATTGGTAGCAAATGTATACATATCTGTACCTAAATTGTAAATATTATGATCTTTTTAAAGAGTTCTGTCCTATTAACAGCTAGGGATTATGTTTGACCATTTTGTTTTTCATGATAGTGTATTTCGTGCACACACAGAAGCAAAATTGCAACGTGTATAGGACAAGGTCTCTTTAACTGATGGCATGACAGTAAGACTTCTTTTGCTTGGCATAAATGCTTTGTTGCATTTTGGTATTTTTGGCAAAAGAAATTGGCCTTTTAAATGAAGATTATATCCTGGGAAGACCTTGGAAAGAAATAAAATGGCATCCTGATGTGGCTGCAAAACAGTGAATTTGACATCACTTTGTTTTAAACTTGTAGTGCATCACTGCAGACCACAAAAAGACTAAATGGTGTTCAAAAGAGAAGATACAGTATTTGTGTTCAAATGTATACATTATTAAGATGTGCAAAATCTTTCTTGTGACACCTTTAAACATATCACAAGAACCTGAGTGCAGACAAAAAACTCCCGCATAAGTTCCTTCACAAATTCGTCAAGTTTGTATATACAGTATACTGGGGGTCCACCAGACCATTAGTAAAAATCCACCAGCATTTTTTTTTTCACTTTAGTCTCCCCAAGTTTAACTTCAAATCCATTTTTCCAACCCCCACTATACATATAAATGCATATCTTTATCTCTCATTGCGTACTGAAGGTCTTTGTAGTGAATCCATGTTGTTGGTTTGTCAAAGCGTTTCATCCGTCCCAAACTCACTTAAATTCCTGAAAGCGAAACGCAATCATAAATATTCCCAATTTTACATATATACACACAATAACACTCAAGTGCAGTGTTTGCATGCGCTCCTACCTGCATGACCGAGTGGACCCAGTCGAGCAATTGGTCCATATTGCTATAAACACCAGGGCGACCTGCTCTGGCACAGCCCATACCCCAGCTAACCACACCCACCAGCATCCAACGGTCATCTAAATGTACCAAAGGACCACCACTATCACCCTAAGAGAGATAACACAACAGGTTATTATTCAAACTTATTATTTAACCACATTATTTAACACAATTTCATATGACTGTCCTTATTAAGGAGCACATACACCTCTTTTGATTTTGCCAAGTGATTGATGTCCTCAGGGCATCATGAGACAACATTTTAATCAGATTTTAGAAATAGGTTTATAGTTTGTTTCAAGCTTAAGCTTGCAACCAGGTCTAGCTGCTTCTAGACCATTGTTTTTCAGTTATCATTTTATCGGTTTAGGTTTTATTTACAAAAATTGCATCAATACAAGGACACCTCTCACTTGGCAAAAACAGGTCGAGCAACACATACCTGGCACGCGTCCACCTTGCCCTCCAGATAACCAGCACATATCATCCTGGGAGTTATGCTTGAACCGTAGACTGTGGGACTGGAACATTGATTTTGGTCTATCAGTGGGATCTGAGCTTTCTGTAAGTTTGGTGACAAATTACCTGCAGGGAAACATTAAATAATATTAAAGATGAAAAGTGAATTTGATATTGCGGATGTATGAGGATAAGAATAGACAAAATAAAAACCTTTCTCGCTCAGATGTCCCCAGCCAGTTACGACTAAATTGTCTCCTGCTTTAAGGCCGAAGTCCTTGGGGGGCAGGCACACAGGCTTACGGGTCGCTAAATGTAATGGATATAAAGATTATTTACAGGAAGAATAAAAGTCTGTTGGTCTTTAGCAAACACAAGAGCACAAAACTCAAACTCATACAATAGGGCCCTTTTATACACCTGGCGCAAGGCACAACGCAAGTGTTATTTGCTAGTTTCAGCCCGACACAGTTATCACTTTTAAAGTGTAAATATGGAAGAGCAACTGGCTTTTAAAGGGGATAGTCTCTTATTGGTTTATTGCACGTTACGTCCGAAGCACATCCCATTACATCCATAGAAACAATCCTTTTAGACTGTGTGGCAGGCGCACAGACCATTTGCCTGTCGTTAAACTAGCAAAAGTGTATTCGGAGACGCCCTAGTGCGCTTTAGATGCACTTAGATTGTTAAAATTAGGCCCATAATGTTTTTTAATGAAGCAAAAAGCACATTATTATTATTATTATGCATGAAGTTATTGCTTTTTTATATTAATATTATTATGCATGATTCTTATTAACACAAATGTGTAAACAAATATTTCACATGAAACCCCCTATAATGTATGCAAAATAATATGCAAAAATTAATGTAAAGTAAAACTTAGCATTGCTATACTGTTTGCCTTCATACTCGTAGCATTAGAAGGTTAGCACCTTAAAAATAAGTGTAATGCAGGCCAAACAGATTCAATTTTGGACATTAAAGGAATAGTCTACTCATTTTCAATATTAAAATATGTTATTACCTTAACTAAGAATTGTTGATACATCCCTCTATCATCTGTGTGCGTGCACGTAAGCGCTGGAGCGCGCTGCGACGCTTCGATAGCATTTAGCTTAGCCCCATTCATTCAATGGTACCATTTAGACAAAGTTAGAAGTGACCAAACACATCAACGTTTTTCCTATTTAAGACGAGTAGTTATACGAGCAAGTTTGGTGGTACAAAATAAAACTTAGCGCTTTTCTACGCGGATTTAAAAGAGGAACTATATTTTATGGCGTAATAGCACTTTTGGGAGTACTTCGACTCGGCGCAGTTACACCCTTCCTCTCCCATTATGAGAGTGAGAAGGGGAGTGGACTTTTCAGGCGAGTCGAAGTACTCCCAAAAGTGCTATTACGCCATAAAATATAGTTCCTCTTTTAAATCCGCTTAGAAAAGCGCTACGTTTTATTTTGTACCACCAAACTTGCTCGTATAACTACTCGTCTTAAATAGGAAAAACGTTGATGTGTTTGGTCAATTCTAACTTTATCTCCAAATGGCACCATTGAATGAATGGGGCCAAGCCAAATGCCATCGAAGCGTCGCAGCGCGCTCCAGCGCTTACGTGCACGCACACAGACGATAGAGGGATATATAGGTAATAACATACTTCAACATTGAAAATGAGTAGACCATTCCCCCAATACATTTACATGGCATACTATTAAAAGAATGTTGTTATGTAAAAGGAAAGTGATTGTAACTTTTCAGTTTTTTTGTGTTTCAGACACGTCGAGTCGTACGTCTACACAGATCTCACGTACCTCCCACTGTAATAGGATATTGAAGTTTTATCATGGCGATGTCATAGTCGTTTTGCGATGGGATGTAATCTCTGTTGACGATGATTTTGTTGACAGCAGAAGCTCCAGAAGAGCTGAGATATGTGTTTCCAGAAACCACCGTCCATCTGCCGAGATCTTTCCTACCATCACTAAAAAACAGAGGAGAAAATTGCATGAGTTATTTTTGATGCATTTCACAAGTTCATTCCCTGACATAAATATTTCATAACTGCCTTTTATATCCTACAATCCTGTTTGGGTATGTCCATGGTGAAGGCGACTGGTCGAAGGGTGCACCCAAGACTGTAACAAATTGCTTTTAAATATTTCATAAAGAAATTATAAGCTCCTATAAAGTCTTTCTGAAAGTGCTGTTGTATGCAAACGCTGCATTGCTTAATAGGCAGCAGCCTACGCCTTTAATGTTACAGGCAAAGAAATGTCAAAGTTAAGTAAAAATTTTTCGCATGATGAATCACAGGGTTTTTAAAATGGGTAAATTTGTTTTAGTCATGTCAGACTTTCGGATCTCAATTATGTTTTTTAGTAAACAATAAAATAAATCTGATTCTTTCAAATGCACTCATGACTCATACATAATTTCACTTTACTTGTTTCTCACAAATACACAAATAAAAATTAGAGAGGTATTAAAGTCAAACATGTATTTGCTTGCAAGCGAACGTGTTTTATGTACTCACCCGTTGAAGCAGTGAGCAGCAGTAACTACCCACTGTGGAGACACCAGTGACCCTCCACAGGTGTGCTGGCCGCTGTATTGCAGACTGATCTGCCAAGGCCAATTCTCAATAACCGCATCCTTTCCACCAACAATCCGGTCCTCGTGGCCCACACCACAGTCAACTGTAAACATAACCATGAAAAGCTAAGTAGAAGCAGCAGACATGAGAATATAAAACCCATTATAAAATATAACAAACGTTTAGCTCATAATGCATCATGTCGCAATACAAATGATTCACATTTGACTGCATGTTTTGTCATGTCGCATTGTTCATTGTGACTCACTGCACACCGTTATGCATGACAGAGTGTGTGAGTGATCAGACTTGCAGTTTTATGATTAATACTGTGCTTGTTTATTTGTTTATTGACTCATTCTGTAATTGGTTTGTTATTTTATGATGCCATAGATCAAGTAATTACCTGAGCATGTCAACGTGACAACTGTACTGCATACCGTTCTGAGGATGAGAAAAAGAGACATTTAAGCCACGGTTTTAATAAATAAAATATATATATATATATACTTTGTAATCTGCAAACAAATAAACTTTTAAGAATATTTTTAAACCATTACTTTTTGCAATAATTTTTAGCCAGCTGGCCCTAAATTAAGGGAGTGGATGTTTGATGTCACTTTACACACGTGTACTACTAGAATAATCAGACGTGTACTTCATGACTAAGTTAAAAGCATAGTATTTTTTCTGATAAACACAAAAGAAGATATTTTGATAAATGATGGTAAGCACAAATCTTGACTTCCATATTGGGAAAACAAATATGATGGAAATCAATGTGTACCATTCAATGGTGTGCTTACCATCATTTATCAAAATATCTTCTTCATCAATTATCACTATTTACTATAATATTTGTTTTTCCTAATATGAAACTCAATGGTTTCAATCAGCTGTGTGCTTACCATCATTTATCAAAATATCTTATTTTCACTTCATCAGAAATAAATCATATAGGTTCAGAACAACATGGGGAAATTATGAACTATCCCTTTAAGATCGTGTTACACTAACATTTGACAGCCAGAAATTGTTGTAAAATCCTTATTGCTTTAATTTGTTAAAGCACGCATAGTTTCATCTTTTAAACAAACTAAATATAATGTGTGTGCTTTCTTTATGAATTTTATTATTTGCTGTAATTCAATAGCATACTTCTTGTTTGGTCTATTGTTTAGGGTCACTGTATATGCACAAGTATATTAATATATATACTCACCGATCTGAAACAGTGGAGTAGAAAGTTTGTGGTTTGCTTGAGCCCACAACACAGAAAGACATCTTTAAAGCAGAGGGCAAAAGACCCACTTGAACTGTACTGTATGAAGGTTTACTAAGAACAGAAAAAACAAACAATTAAAATGACAATGAACGTCACAATGAAATTGTGGAATGTTTTTACAAATGATCTGTGAGCTTCATTATTTTTAAAAGTCATATGCCCTCATCATTTTAAATCAAAAACTCAAATCTCCTCCCCCCATTCATCATGGCAGGTAATGTATATTCATATTTTGTAATGACAAATAGCTTTGGCCCGTAAAACTATGATTTGCTATTTAATCAGTTTTAGGTAAGTTAATGGGCCATCACTGTTTTAGATCATTTTATATGAACACAAATTTGTAGATACCCCAAGATTATTCATTATTTTAATGAAAGTAATAAAATGTTAATGTTTACTGCACAGAGAGTATATCTGTTATATCTGTTAGGAGGACACTACAATATGTCATACACTCTCAGAAAAAAAGGTACAAAAGTCACTTTTTTAAAGGTTCACTTTTTAAGCCACTTTTTAGGTACAAATTATTGCTGGGCAAAGATTAATCGCGATTAATCGCATACAAAATAAAAGTGAATTTTTTGCATAATATATGTGCGTGTACTGTGTCTAATTATTATGTATATTTAACCACACACACATTCATATATTCATTTCAGAATTGTTTTATTTATATATCATTTTTTATTTATATTTAATATAGATTATATAAAAATATAAATAAATATATATAAACATGTAAATGTTTCTTAAATACATACATGAATGTGTGTGTATATATTTATACATAATAATTAGACACAGCACACACTCATATATTATACCAATAATCACTTTTATTTTGTATGCGATTAATCGCGATTAATCTTTGCCCAGCACCTTTGAGGAACCATTATGAATCTCTAAGATGGTGTTTCCCAATCCTGGTCCTTTTCGATGTCTCCTTATTTAAAACACCTGATTTAATTCATCAGCTTGTCAGGGAGACTTGGGCTGTTTCTCAATTTCAAGAATGCAAAGAGCGGACTTGCGTTCTCGTGGAGATCGGTCTTGCCAGGTGACCTCGGAAGAACAAACTCAAAAGGTCGTGAGAACACAGAACGCACTTGTGAGAATTAGGATGTGTGCGATCTTCCTGTTGGTCACCTGACCTCCGTCATTGTTTTGCCGCAATGACTTCTGGGGCATAAAGCGATTTCAGCGCGCAAGTCTTAATTTCATGCATCCTCGATGTCAAGAACACATCCGGGTATTTTCATGGGTTCTCTGTACTTGCGTTCTTGAGAATTGGAATTGAACTTCAACGGCCAATGATGACGTAGAGCGAAAACACGAGGACGCAAGATCGCTGAAGAACGCATATTGAGAAACAGCCTTGGGCTATTTCCAGTGATCTCGCTCATTAACCGTCAAAGTTCAACTCCAATTCCCAAGAACACAAGTTCATAGGATGCATGAAAATATCCGGATGTGTTCTTGATATCGAGGATGCATTGAGTGCAGACTTGCGTGCTGAAATCTGGGGAGGTCAGGTGACCATCAGGAAGATCGCACATATCTCAATTCTCACAAGTGCGTTCTGTTTTCTCGCGACCTTCTGAGTTCGTTCTTCCAAGGTCGCCTGGCAAGACCAATTTCCACGAGAACGCAAGTCTGTTCTTTGTGTCTTTGGAATTGGAAAACAGCCATGGCCTGTGTCTCAATTAGCTCCCTTGTTCAGTAGTCGGAGAGTCTCAATCACAAAATCCGTCCAGTGCACTGAGCCATTCGTTCCCTAAGAATTCCCACAATCCAATGTAAAAACCAGGGAGCATTGATACCTTTGAGTTACCAATATGCGCCTCTTAGTTACAAAAGTGTATTTTCTGAAAAGTTACTGGCCCAGTGACAACTTTTGTATCTTCTTGGACCTTTTCTTCAGAGAGTGTAGATGACCCCAGAGTTAACAAACGTGGACTAAAGCATTAAACTTAAATTCAGTTTTTTATGGGGTCTTCTCCTTGTATACAGTACAATGATCATATTATCTATACAATATAGGCTGATACTCACGATGTATATCCCAGAAGTTGACACGCTGTCTCAGCATGTTGTTGGGTGAATCCATCTGCACATACGCTTTTCCAATTATTGTTATCAGGACTGTATACCTGCAGTACATCATTAGATGTGGCCAGTTGTACTATAGAGAGTAAACAAAGACAACTGTTTAAAAATCTTCATTTTATCGCAATACATAACCATCCATTGTTATCTATTATACTGCATGTATATGTATTAAAGAAAAGCCGCACTTTCTTGATCACATAACAAAATATATAACCCCGGACCACAAAACCAGTCAAAAGGGTCAATATTTTGAAATTGAGATATATGCATCATCTGGAAGATGCATAAATAAACTTTACATTGATTTGTTGTATGTTGGGATAGGACAATATACAACTATTTGAATATCTGGAATATTGAGGTCAGAGAAAAATCGGCTTTAAAGTTGTCCAAAAGAGCTTAGGAACTGCATCTACTCTATATTTAAAGTAGAATATTGATAATGTTTTCATGGAACATGATCTTTTTATTAATATCATAATTATTTTTGGCATAAAAGAAAAATCGATAATTTTGACCCATACATTGTATTATTGGCTACTACTACAAATATTCCAGTGCAACTTATGACTTTGTGGTCCAGGGTTACATATATGATCGGTTAAAGAAAAAACATGGGTGAGGTTAGGGTACTAACTGTTGTTTATCTCTAAACAGGAACGCGTCTGTGGGCAGGTACTGTATGTACTGTAGGTGTGTGTTTATGCACGTGTGTATTTGCATGCGTATGATTGCAGGTATCTCACGGGGGAAAGTGGAATTCGGTCCAAACTTCATGACGCAGGCTGATTCGTCTTCTCCTCCGCTGCAATCCGCTTTACCATCGCAAGCCTTCGCCAGAGGAATGAACTTAACCGACTTGGAGCAGAAGAAATACTTGCTATCGATCAACTGCTTGACTGTGCCACCACAATGGATGATTTAGACAAAACGGCAAGAGAAAGGGAATAAAAGCATTCATTAGGAAAATATGTTCAGCCAAATCCAACTAAAGTTGTGTTTGATGAATTGAAAAAGTTTGAGAAATGCTGGGTTGTTGTAAAATATGGAGATAAACAATCTAGCATAGGTTCATTCAAACCCAGTAAATGGGTTTGTCCATATTTGACCCTGTCTGTCTTAAGGTTATATTTTCACTGAATGTTTTTTCATTATGTAAGATGATTTTATGTGAAAACAGGAAATATAGCTGAGTTTTCACAGGCAGGGTCGCAAACTTCTCTTTTTGTGTTTCATGGACAAATAACTTCATACAGGTTTGGCGCAAGGGTGAGTGAATGGCCAAGTGTCATTTCTGTGTAAACTTTAAACATACAAACACAGATGTAATACATGTAATGGTAATGATAACTTTCTAAAGTAAGCAGCCACAGCCAGAATGGCCAATATGACCAAAACTATGAGGATTATAATGATGATCTTCCTTGCGGAGAACTTTCTCTTATTTTGCGCCTTTGGAGATGCCATCGCTCTTCTGTGTTTTCCGGGACGAGGCACTGGAGGAGAATATGAATCGATTCAGTTTCTTTCTCGTAAGACACCCACTTGAATATCAGGTTTTGCAAAGTAGGGTATTTACAGTACACAGCTGGTGATACATTAGATCAACTATACTGTACCTTGATGTGTTGGGTTTAGGGGTCTCGTGTTCTCTTCAGGGACCTGTGTTTTACCCTGAGAATGAGAAATTGAGAAGAAGGAAGTGAAGAGAAAGAGAGAGATAAGGGGAAAGAGAGAGAGAGAAAGTGTGAGGTCATTTAGTTATTTCTTGAACACACGTAGCCTGCAGTGGCTATATGACTCAGCTGGAGCTTTCTGTATCACTTTCGGTGCTACAAAGGAAATTTTTCAAATAGTTCGTGAAATCTTTTGTTGTTCCTTGAAAAACCATCCTACTAACACGTAGACTGCAATATATCTGCACCTGAATCAGTAAAAGCATGTTAATGTGCTAATTTTTAGCCTGAGGTTATCGCAAGGACAACTGTAACATACCGTAGGTGTAACAGAAAAATGATTGCCACGTTGGAATATAACATAACATTTCCTCTCTCATTTTGTTTTTCTTTTCTGTCGATGATGGTACTTTAAACCACAAGTAGGTCACACAACACATAAAACATGACATAGTGTACTGTATGTGACCATGTCTGTAAAATCCAGGCTCATAATCTAGTAAATATACTGTAGGATTAGGAGAATGATCAAAGTTTAATTTCAATCATTGATTTCAATATTTGACATGACCTTATGTCAATATTAAAGATATCAATATTATTAGTATTATTTGCAGATTGTGCTTTACATTATGTAGGATGATTTTACAGTATGTAGTAACCAGTAAATTCCAAATAATGACTGTAGATGGGTAAACTCACAGATTGGGTAACATACATTTTAAGATCTAACAGTCTAGGGTTTCACTAAATTTATACATTTTAATGATCAATGTAACATCTCAGTTTAAACATATACAGTACACGAATATTGAAATATTTAACAAGAACAGTCTAAGACAAAATTATGTCATCATTTACTTGCCTTCAAGTTGTCTTAACCTCATTCCAGCATCTATGACTATATTCATGACGAGAACCGGTTAATCTATACACAAGTTGATCTATACACACGTTTGAGGAGGGGCAATATGGCATCTCCAATTTACCTAATTTGCATGTTTGTGGCCTGTGGGAGGAAACCGGAGTACCCGGAGTAAACCCACGCTGATACGGGGAAAACATGCAAACTGGCTGGAAGATATTTTGAAGAGTGGGGGCACCATTGACCCTCATACTGTATATGAAAAATAATACTATGGTGTCCCTGATCTGTTTGGTTACAAATGTTCTTCAAAATATCTTCCTTTTGTGTTTACCAGAACAAATTATTTTATTTGTTTTTGAGGGGGAGTAAATGAGGACAGAAATTTCTTTTTTGGGTGACCTTTAACCTTGCTAAAACATGTTTAATTAAAAATATTGACTCTAAAGGGGTTTGTCGATGCTATAGAATAACTATTTTTGGATCTGCATAATCTTTCAGATTGACGTTTAAAAAAAAAACATTTCTTTTTTTACTTTATAATCGAAAGAACCATATTTGTCAGGAATCGGATAGTGGATGCAAGTGCAAGTTTTAACGGACGATTTATTTTACAAATAACAAAAACAGAACTCCATATATCATCAGACTCAAACAGGAACTGGAAACAGGATCAAATACACATAACATGAAACAAAGCTAATGCTCTCACAAAGGAATACTGAAAAAAGGGCAAAATATACATGAGGGTAACAATTAAGGAAACTAGACACACCTGGGAACCAATCAACACGAGGACCAATAAACAAAAGAACTACAAAGAACTACAGACATGGAGGACAATACAGAACTTCAAACAAAAACACAACAGGACTATGACAATATTTCTCCTATTAAAGGGCACTCCAGTCAAATATCAAAAGTGCATTCATCCTTCACATAAGTAATCCACACGGCTACAAGGGCATTAATAAAGGTCTTCTGCGGGTAATCCATGCCATTTTGTAAGAAAAATATCCAGATTTCAAACTTTAAACTGTAAATACTAGCTTCTAGTAATGACGCCATCTTGGTCTTTACTCTTTATAGCCATAGGCTTTGAAGTCAAAAGTTGTTCCCAGATTCCTGTTTTCTCCCATTACAAAGCTTGAAAAAAGCAGGAACTTTTAGTAAAATAACTCCAAATGTGTTTGTTTGAAAGATGATGGACATATGGACATACCCAAACGAAAATGAGCCATGTTTTTTATTTTGTGGTAAAAGTGTAGTAACCATTTTTGTGTGTGTGTGTTGATTACTAATACCATGATTTTACTATGTAACTAGTAACTATGTTTTTTAACTGTAGTAAAACCATGGTTCATTTTCATAAGGGTATGTATCTCATATTGCTTGAGATGAAGTAATTTTGATATTGACTGGAGTATCAGTTTAAGAACTTTTTGTACAAGAGAAACGTTCTGTGGATGGAATCATGCAGTCCAACAAGAACCTTTAAAGGATTAGTCAATTTTCTTCAAAAAAAAAAAAAAAAAAAAAGTCACGCTGGCTCGTCACAGGACCAGAGATAGACGAGAAGTTGTGGTCCAAAAGTGCACACTTCTCATTTTTCCTGCCAAAAATGACAATCGTTTCGCTAGATAAGACCCCTATGCCTCGTCTGGGATCGTTCAGAATCCCTTGAAACTGCAATTCCAAACTGCATTAAAACTGTTAAGTATTGAAGTCCATTAAAGTCCATTAAGGTGAGAAAAATCCTTGAATGTTTTTCTCAAAAAACATAATTTCTTCTCGACTGAACAAAGAAAGACATCAACATTTTGGATGACATGGTGGTGAGTAAATTATCTGGATTTTTTTTTTTTTTTAAGAAAATTGACTAATCCTTTAATAACCTTTTATTTTTCGGAACCTAGTATATAGATCATCAGTCAGTATAGTGGATGCTGTCATTAAAGCAAGTGTGGTACCTACTGAATATAGTACTACTAAGAAATAAGGTACATTTTTACTTAAAGGGCTAGTTCACCCAAAAATAGAAAGGCTGTCATCATCATTTACTCACTCTCATGTTCTAAACATGCACGAGTTTCTATTTTCTGTGACACAAAACAGAAGATATTTTAACAAATGGTGGTAACCACACAGTTGACAGTACCCATTGACTTCCATAGTAGGAAACAAATACTCAGGAAGTCAATGGGTACCCTCAACTGTGTGCTTAACACCATTGTCAAAATATCTTCTTTTGTGAACAACCAAATAAAGAAACTCAGTTTAAAACAACGTAAGAGTAAGTAAATGATATGGGGATTTTCATTTATTTTGTAATGCTATTAATATGCTTTGTAATTAAAATTTATATTTATTTATTTATATTTATAAATATAAATATAAATATAAATATAAATATAAATATAAATATAAATATAAATATAAATATAAATATAAATATAAATATAAATATAAATATATAAATAAATAAATATAAATAAATAAATATATATAAATAAATAAATAAATATAAATAAATAAATAAATAAATATAAATAAATAAATAAATAAATAAATAAATAAATGTAATTGGTCCCCTGGTTAGAAACCATAACTCTCACGAGTGACTAAGCAACTGCATTTCTCTTGGGCATTTATGCAAATCTGTCCAGTCAGTCTCATTTTCATATTAGATAAACCCATAGCTCTTGATGTAGCTATCTTAACCAATAAATGTGCAAACGTGTGATATGTTTATCAAGTATGCAACGCATACTCGAAATGTGACCTCTGCATTTAACCCATGTCGGCGAGTAGCCACTCTAGACTACGACTGACATGGTTGCCACAGTTGACTCCTGAAGACCTCAATGGAAACTTTCAGTTACAAAACACTGAGTGGGTGTTTCTCACTTAGTCAAGAGATAAACTCTTTTAAAACATAAAATATCTTTTGATCATCTTGATACTTAAACTGTATGCTCCTTCACCACATTTGACCATAACTTAATAATAATAACAACAAATCGAATATATTTTTAAATAGGCTATACTGCATCTATTCATATCCAGTTCATGTTAACATCACTCTTAATATTTGGTCATGATGACTAAAGGTGGACACATTAGTCAACCCAATATGTGAAAGCAGACTCATCTTGCTAAGAAATCATCTCATATGTGTATCTACTGTATTCATTTCACATTGTAACAGATTCGACCATGAACACCACAGTGCGCAAAGTAAAACTTAACGTCAGTTTGCTTGTCGAAACAGAGAGTAACACTTAGTATATGTCAAACGATGATTCCAGTCAGCTCAGTTAACACCTTAAACAACTCATAAGACAGCAGCCAAAACAAACAACATGTTGAGCTTTACAAGTCTGTCAGCTCTCCCGTAGTCTCCACAAACCAGTCTATAGTATTGTTGTGGGAGACGTTTGCTATATATCCATGCAACATAAATAAACCTTTAGATTATATAACTACGCTAAAATTTTTTGATTTTTTGGAGTTTAATATGCATTAACACATCGGGTGTGCAATTATTTTCAAATAAATAGACGGCCCAGCAAACCTCTGGATTAAAAAGACAATAAGTATCAGATGAGTTAAATCTATATTGTCTGGACAGTATAATATATGTCAACAATATGTTAATGGTGTCATTGGGCGTCACTGAATGTAACGCAACAATTAAATGACCAGCTACATTCAACCGGCTAACTAGTTTGAAGAATGTGGTGTGACAGCCTACACATCTGTGGGCTTGATGTAATTATATCATGTAATGTAATTGTGCATATTGTATGTAGGCCTATAGTAAGCTAGTGCTGTATCCTTGACTACACACAGAGTACACGGGAGTTGCTATACAATCCATCACGTGAGCTCTGTTGGGGTGTGTTTGTTTTATGAGGAGACACACCTCAGATATATATATATTGACTTTTTCAAACAAAGTCATATTTATGTGTCACATTTCATAAGTCCTATTTATTAGCTTTGTCTTGTTTGACAAAGCATTCACACAATGCCCTCGGGACACTCCTTTGGACCTGGCAGAGGATTAAGCAGGATTATGACAAACTTGTCGTCGTCTGAGACGACGTAGTGATAAAACTCACTCTGTAGAGCAGTTTGTCTATTTAGGGCTACTGTAGAAACATGGCAGCCACTTCTTGTAAGGTCTTTATACACCACTGATAATATAGTCATGTAGATTATATCGCATTTCTGTCAAGAGATCCGTCTAAAAGGTACACAATGCACCTTTAAGCGCCTCCTTTTGCAGAACGCTTTAAATTTACTCGCCAATTGTGCCCTATTCTTGGAAAGCATGTTTATACACGTGAATATATTGAAAGTCCCCTTTGCAAATACTGAAACGAGTGACACACAGAGAGAGAAAAGCTGAAAGTGTAATTTAACAGGTCATTATCATAAGAAGAGATCAGGACGAGTCACCCATCATGCCAAATAAAACATGCATCAACAGCAAAAAAGACAGATAACTGAAAGGATTGAAACAAGTTAAGCTTTCACTAACCAGGTTAATTGAATGAAGTGTATTGTGTTGATGTACAAACCAAAAGATTTATGGCAGACAGGGAGGGAAACTAAAAATGGATCTTGTAAAACAGGATCGGCATGTATTTATGTTTTAAGATTGACGATTGACTAAACACTAAAATATCAGTGTCTAATGTCGAGAAGAAAAATGATAGATGGTTAAAGGCTTTGTTTATTGACAATACTATAAAACTATACCGGTATAGTTTAGCCACCGTTGCTTGCTTGCTTGCAATTTTAGTGTTGTTACTGTAAACATAAACCACTCAAGACCAGTACTGACTACTGACTACACCTGACTGACCCAGATTTCATTCAGATGAGATCAAAGGTGACTGATACCAAATCGGATTAAATACAAGGCTCATCTTTTGTTATTCTTAACTTTAGTTTCTTGCATATAAATTTCACCTGGAGCTTTTGTAGGAACCTGTTTTAAAACCCATTCAAATGTTTAAAATGCAAAGTAGGTGTTTGAACCACTTGGGAAAATTTTTTTTATCTAATGTAGGAACATACTGTAGGTTTCACAGAAATTTTATGCAAAATTTAGCTGTAAAATCACACATGACATTAATTGATAAAGCGCTGGTCGATCTTATGTAGTTCGGTGCTAGTAATAGCTAAATGTTTTGCAGATAACCTACATAACATCTTAAATGTGCTTAAGGTGAAAACACACGAGTTAACTCGTATACAGGTCAATAATATTGCAAAGCATGAATTAATCGACTTCATTTTCAAAGTACAAAATAGCAGAAAGTCAGTTCCCACTCACCCTCATGATTTGGTTGCTTTTGCCGATGTGTTCCTGCGACCTTACGGCCGTAGAGCCGACAGCAGATTGGGCAGTGGAGACCACAAAAGCCACCTCTATGTCTACAAGAAGTCCCCCTTTACTCAGTGCACTACTTTATGTGCTACTTTCCCGTCTCTTTCTCGCAGCTATTGCTACTTGATCTACCCGGGAAAACTCGCTCTCCTAGACCGAACGTTTGAAAGGTTTCACCCAGCTGACTTCTCTCAGCCCCCATCCAAATCCCTCACCTATGTAACCAAACACCTACGCCCAGTACACCTGGATCCTCCCACTTCACCTGCATTCACTTCCTGCTTATGATCGGGCAAAAATCTGACATGCAGGCTGCTGACACCTCACACGTTGTTACGTCACTGCTTGTTTGTTTCTGAGAAGGAACTTCGGATAGACTTCTCGTATCTCTGAACCAGTTTTTGGTGCCTGTGACTATTTGTTTATCAGAATAATGACTATATTGTATTTCACGTTTTTTAATGTGGACGGCTTAGATGTGTCACTTAGTTAAGCAGATTTGGAATTTATATGTTTCACGCTGGAATAACTCAATATAAATAACATATCGCTTTATCATTTCTGATGTGAGAATATGTCACGGTTTATCCGCTCCCTTTTAAGATGACACTGGATTTATAAATGAGATGAATAGATCACAGTTGGGATTATAAAGTTTATGTCTGTTTGATGTTCATGACTGTGAAGATTTGTGTCAGTTCAGCTTAATCCAGTTCTCTTACTGTTATTATTCAAGCACAACGTATTGCATGATTTGAAGCTATTTGGGACATTACTGCCCTGAGAACAAATGCATGTCTAAACCTGTTTGGTGTTCATGCATGCTGCCCACTTTGTAGGTTTCAGTCTCAATCAAAACTAGAAACAAAAATAAGTCAGTAGATACACTGAAAAAAAAAGGTTAATTCAATTTACTAATTTTTTTTAAGGTAAGCGGTCGCAATCAATTTATTTAAGCTACAATTTGTTTGTTTGTTTTGTTTTTTTATGCAGCTTAAATAAATTGATTTTGACCACTTACCTTAAAAATAATTGAGTAAATTAAATGACTAATTTTTTTCAGTGTAAAAGCATCTGCCCAAATGAATAAATCTAAATGTAAACATATCACACATTCATGTTTAAGTTTCTCCTACCCGGTTTTTATATATAAAAAACATCTTAACTCAATGGTTAAATTATTAAACTTCTGGTCACACAACACACGATCAAAACAGGCAAACAATGACTGATTAATAGATCCTTATTACTAGTTAATCTGATATAGGAAATTATTACAAAGTTCACTTTGACCACTAACCTTAGTGCTCAGTTATTAAAGGCACTTTAATTTAAATCTGTAGATAAAGGAGTGACTGTGATATCTTAAGAAGGTAATCATCTCTCTGTTTAGGGTCAGGTCAAAATGTGACCTCTGCAGTTGCGAGCATGACCCCATGAAACTCGTCTTAAATAAGGAACTGTTGTAGTGAACCTCATTTATGGAGTGAACCCATTGAAACTGCCATCAATACAAAGCAAGTTGATTTGCTGCTTTTATGATGTAGAGATACTAATGTGCCAACGTGTGCCAATGACTCACTCTGTTTTTGTATTTTGAATTAGTGTAAAACTGAACAGGAATGTGACAAACAAGGTGACAAAACTATAAAGAATGCTGATTGATTGCCAATATGTTGAAAAAAATGAATAAATCAAAACTTAACTTGTAAAGCTAATACTCTTATTTCAGTAATATTGACTGTGCATGTTTTAGGGTTGTATTTAATTTAAAGATAGACCTTAGCATGAATTGACTCCATGTGTAATGCAGGTTTTCCTTATTTCATAATTTTGTACATTTTGTATTTTAAACAGGTTTCTTGAAAAGCCCAAGCAAATATTCCTTCTGAAGCACAGACACACCTTTACAAACAGTCTCTTCATTGTGAGTCATTCATTGAAAGCCTTACAGAAAATGTATTTAGTAATGTCCTGTCAAATATCTCAGACCTATTAAAATAAAGCATTTCCAATAACAACAAACAATAATATACCAGAAATGCCAAACTTGTTGCAAAGTTCCTTTTTGTAACAAAAAATCCATGTTAATGACCAGAAAACAATTAGATAAAGAATAAATGTTTATAACTTACTGTTTCTTAAAAGTTATAATCTCTATTCCAGACTGAATTAAACCAGCAAGGTATGTTGGATCCTGACTCTTCCCCTCAGTTTCTTTCACAGAGTGAGGCTTTCATTAGTTAAACCAAGCCTTTTAGAGTAAATGTACACATTGAACTCAAGCTTATCTTTGTTTGACCCCTTCCTCTCCTTCTCCCTCTCTCTTCAGGAATCAGGTTTTGCATATTAACTGGAAACATTTTGGGTCATTTTCATTCATTAGGAAATCTCATTGTTGTGTTTTTACCGTGTATGAAATGAGATATAAGGAAGTGTTAATGGCTAACTTTTTATCTAGTAATATTGCAGCATGGGTGCCATATCCTGATATCTGATATGTGCTCATACTATGGCTTCATTGGGCTGTACCGTACAACATCACTGTGGGAGGAGCTACATTTTTACAGGTACACTCTCAGAAAAAAAGTTGCAAAAGTGGTCAATGGGACGGTACCTTTTAAAAAGGTCCTAATATGTATCATTTTGGTACTAATGTGTACATTTGGGGTATCAATGTGCACCCTTTGGGTACAAAGGTGTACTTTTTAATAGTACCACCAAACTTTTGTACCTTCTTCTACCTTTATTTCTGAGAGTGTAGATATTGAATTTAAAATAAAACTTATAAACATTTAGGGGCAATTTCCCAGACAGGAATTAGACTAGTCCTAGATTAAAATAAATGTAAGAAGTGTCTAAACTGAAAACCACTTGTACTGACATATCTTAAAATACATAAGTGCACTTTGTTTTGCCTCAAAATGCACACAAATAATGTTTTTAGTAAGGCGTGTTTGTTAAAACTAGTTATATTTTCTAATTAAACTAAGTCCTGGTTTAAGCTAATCTGGGAAACCACCCCTTAGGCATTTAGCTGTTGATTTATTTAAAGGTTTTATTGTTTTCGCAAGCAGTAAAACAGTAAATTAACTATTACAGTTCTTAGACACCTGTTTAGAGAGAAAGAACTGCAAAGTCATGGTAAAGTCTGATATTAATTGTGTTCTGAGTATGTCACACCAGTTATTATCCACCAAACCAAATTTGAATAATGGAAAAACAGCAAGTAAATGAAATAAGTTATCAAAATCTTGGAAAAATAGGCAGCATTCTCTGCTCTTAAAGGCGGGGTGCACAATTTTTGAAAAACACTTATACTATCAAAACCCACTAACCGACATTGTTGCATGGGTTGCGTATATGTGTGGGGCGGGTCTATCCACAGAAGATCCAGATTCTATTGGGGTAGGGGGGTGATTGTTTAGGTGATTTCAAATGTCAACATTGGCTTTCAGAGATCATGCACCCCGCCTATAAGCGGTGGGGTAAACGTAAACATTGGTAGTCGCTCCTGAAAGTCGCTCATTATTTGCACAAAGTTAAACTTTTCTCAACTTTGTCGCCACATTCAATCCTTAACGGTCACTGTCGCTCATATCGACGAAAGTCGTCACATTTCCATTGAAATCAATGAGATTGCGTCGCTCTGCTACTGCTAGTCGCTGCTAGTCTGAATGCAGCTTTAGGGGCGGGGGCCATGGCAGTGGCTCAAGTGCATCATTCAGCCACTGTTTTAGGCATGTCCAAATAATATCTACAATTCAGTACAACATCTGGTGTTACTGAAGTCATGTTACCTGAAGCGGATGTATTAAGTAACATCACATTAGGTGCGGTTGCCTTGAACTGCCCCGAGCATAATTGCCCCCCGCCATACTCCCCAAAAGGCTTGCAATCATACAATATTTTTTCTTATTTTGTTATTAGGATGCGGCCACTAGTGCAGGGTACAGTATATGTAGGTATGCGCCGTATATGTTTGATTTTATGATTACGGACATTCATTTGACAGCTGATCATTAAAAAACACTTCAAGTAAATGAGCCAATAAGTATTTTTGTAATAGGCTTTACTGTACTCATGGGTCTTTTAAATGAAGTTTTATTTTAACAAAGTTCGGGAGGCGCACGTTCAGGGAATCAACCAATCAGTGCAAGAGAAAGCCGGTATATAAGCCGTCTCTCACCTCTATCCCGCGACAAGTTCCACAGCATTTTGGCCCCACCCCTTTTGCTTTCATGTCTGAAATCGATCTGTTCCCTTCGGACGACGACTTTTTTGTGACTGTGGAGTCTCCACCTCAACCCGCCGTTCCAAGGAATGACTCTTCTCCAACTGCCAACATTGCCAAGACCCTGTCCTCAAACAGGAGATGCCAGCTCACACAATTCACTCGACGGATGCCAAGACGCCGGGGACTACCCTCGCCCCCGCCGGCAAGACAACCACCATCTTCCTCGGCGTCTACTTTCACTCACTCAAGTTTATCTAAACATCCCTGCCATGTGTAAAAGGACTGTTTAAGTCTGATGGAGGAACGAGCGAGAGATTGGTTACATCCCTAAAGAACTTCACGTTTTCGACGGTGCTGCTTTTGGATTATCTATTATACTACCTCCCTATTTTAAATACAAACTTTGAAGGCGGGTTCATGTGTTTAACGGAACGTAAATTACCGGAGTTTAATCTCATATACCTTTACATCTTACGATGTAAATAGTCCTCAGATTGAATATTATATTGTATTACCAGACGTTCATGCGAAATCTGATGTAAACAATAGACTATATATCTATATTTCACGGATTATACACATTTGTGGACAAAAATGGTCATTGGATGATTCACACATCTGAAACAGACTGGATTCGACTTGTGATCCCCACAAAGGTAAAAAGTCCTGTTTATTTTTGCATGTTGTCATTCGGACTTCTGTCATAAAATACTACATATGATGCTAGAACATCTGTATCTCAAAACGGCTTTACAGGGGGTATGGCTTAGCTAAATGAGATGTAAATGAGCCCTATTGTCTCCCCCATCTGGAAAGAAGAGTCCCTTTCTTCTCGATTTTCTCGGTTTGAGTATTTCTGAGTTCCTATATTCAAATGGCCACAACTTCTCCAAATCTTATCAGATTTCCATGTGTTACACATCGTTGAAACTGCACTTTCAGAATCTGTGAATAACTCAAAATGGCCTAGATCTGACTTGTGTCCCTACTTTCGGTGACTGGTCACATATGCTCTGTCATTCCCCATAGACGACGCGAGCTGAATGATTATCTTTCCACTCAGAATATCATCTGCAATAATCTCCAATCTTGATAGCAGAGCCTGAAGTAGTAGATGAACTAATAAAAAAAGGAAATCAAATCAGGGTTCATGATCAGTCAATTCGAAACATCCCCATCGATGTATTCGTATCATCCCCATTGATGTAGCTACCAGAAAGTTTTCAGGAAAAAAGCGCATGATAATCGATCTCTCTGCGCCTCACCACTCTCCATTTCCAAGCATCAATAGTCTTATTCCTCTCAAAGAATATTCTCTCCATTACCACAATATCGATCAAGCAATAACAATGATTAAAATTGTTGGTCGAGGCGCATGGCTAGCAAAGGTAGATATCACATCAGCTTTTCAATTTTTCAATTCAATTTATCAATTTAGACTCCGTAAAATTCCAGGCTTCACTGCCCAAGGAGAAAATCGATAGAACCATTTTGGTCACGTCTGATTTTCGAACTGTTCCAAGCGCAAACTTCTCTCATTACTTGGTCATCTAAACTTTGCTATGCACATAATTCCACAAGGTTGCCCCCTCATCGCACATCTCCTTGCCCTTGCATCCTCGGTTATTGCACTAGAAGACAAAAATATTTTATGCTACGAATGCAAAAACGAGCTAAGCCTCGGGATAACTTCCCTTAATCAGTGGAACGCAGCCCCCTTAATTGGTTTTGGGGGATTTTACCAAGGACGCTTGTTCCCATGACCCAACCCCTTAGAAGCGCTGGTCGAACCCTCCATACCGAATGCAATGGGCTCCCTCCGTTCAACTGCAGGCGGGGCCTACCCATCCAATGCCGCAAGCATGCTTTCCATTCAACTGCTGACGGGGCTTACCCATCTGACGCCGTGAGCATTAAGCCCCGTTGGATGCTGCAAGAGCCCTCCCGGTCGAACGACCAAGCCCAAAACATTTTTTGTAAATACTTCTCATGCCCTTCCCTTTATTGGGGGGTTCATTTCACTCCATTTTACCCATGCTGTCATGCACTTACTTGGCTTTTATGGGGAGTTCTCTGGGTTTGGCCATATTCAGAGCTCGGAGCCCAAATAGGCATACATTTATTTATACAAATTACCCAATTGCGATTTCATGTACGTGGAAACTCGTGAAATGAAGTTTTATTTTAACAAAGTTCGGGAGGCACACGTTCAGGGAAGCAACCAATCAAGAGAAAGCCGGTATGTAAAGCCTTCTCTCACCTCTATCCCATGACAAGTTCCACAGCATCCCTAAAC
This sequence comes from Misgurnus anguillicaudatus, assembly GCF_027580225.2. Classification (NCBI taxonomy): domain Eukaryota; kingdom Metazoa; phylum Chordata; class Actinopteri; order Cypriniformes; family Cobitidae; genus Misgurnus; species Misgurnus anguillicaudatus. The sequence goes on along the minus strand of NC_073360.2, from coordinate 12,949,004 downwards.
CACCCCCTTACCTCACTCTAGCCTGGGTTCTTTTTCCAGTGATTAAAAAGGGGGGGGGGGTTCTCTGGGTTCGAGCAATATTGTGAACTTGGACCCTCCCCAGACAGCACGCCAAATACGCATAAATTAATATATACGAATTACCCAATTGCGATTCCATGTACATGTAAACTCGTGAAAATTGTATCTTTCGTTTCGATTACTTTTGTAAATTTATCTGAGATTACAAATTTGTTAATGCTTGTTCAGTAATTGCTTCAAACAAATGAAACATTATTTGACAAAGTATTGATTTTCATGAATAAAGTAGCTAAAGTAATATGCCACATGTTAATCTGCACAGTAACAATTGTAGTTATAATGCTGAATACAAGACATCAACGACTTAACTAAAGCCAGGAAGAAAGGCCTTTAAGCATATTTTGTAAACATGCCCAAGAAAAAGACAGTACTGGTATGTTTGTTTGTGTATTGCCATTCCAGCATCTATGGCTATGGGGGCTGAAGTCCAAGCATCCACTCATTTCAATAGAGCAGTGTTCTTCAACCCTGGTCCTTGAGTACCCTCTTCCAGAAAGTTTTAGATGACTCCTTATTTAAAACACCTGAACCAACTCATCAGCCTCCCTCCAGAATGTCTCTCTAACAAGCTAATGAGTTAAATCAGGTGTGTTTGTCACGGCCGGGGGCGGACCCGAATAAACTAAAGGTCACACCCCTCTCAGTTCTTCCACCTCGAGGAGGTTCCCAAGACCACCCCAATGACCAGACAGACGAGTATACTACAATTAAAACAAACTTTATTAAATATTTAAAAGGAGAGGGGAAAGGGGAAAGGGTAATTTAAAACTAATAGTTCTTCTGCTCGCCTCCAGGGCCACTTGGGACAGGGACTGGGGACCTTTGCTTCACACGGAGCCTCACTTGCACAGGTAGGTAATTGCTATAAGCACAGAACAGGTTTACTTCACAGGTTACGTTACTCACAGCACTGGGGATCTTCGTACACAGAGCTTCACTTGTACAGGTAGGTAATTGCTATAAGCACAGAACAGGTTTACTTCACAGGTTACGTTACTCACAGCACTGGGGATCTTCGTTCATACAGAGCTTCACTTGCACAGGTAGGTCATTGCTATAAGCACAGAACAGGTTTACTTCACAGGTCACGTTACTCACAGCACTGGGGATCTTCGTACACATAGAGCTTCACTTGTACAGGTAGGTTTTCGCTACAGTGTTGGTGCACCGCATTCCTTCGCCCATCCACTCAAACTGTCCGGGCGTCGTAGGGGCTAGTGGGTCTGATGACACGGAGCCGAACGCTTCCCAAACTCCCCCTCCTTCTTCCACGACCGGGGTCACGAGTTGGGGCGAACTTTCGTCGGGGCTCCGCTCACCACGAGCTTCTGTTGGAAAGGTCAATACACACACTGCTACAACCCACAGTCCGCACGGTGCACACTTGGTAATACTCACTGGGTCTCACCACTGTCTGCTCTATGGACAACGAAGCTCTCGTCAACACACCCCGGGCACAGGGCTCAAATTTTCTCGCTCTCCTTAGGACCCAGGCCACAACGGATGTCGCCGTCTCGTGACTCGTCAGGGCTAGGCGGTTTGAACGCTACAAGCACAGCATACACACAGCAAGTAAAGCGTAAACACCATCAATCAGTGAAACTCACCCACAGCACTCTTATACAACTTCACGTGGTTTTTAGATTGCTCTTGCCACCTGGCTACGACGACCTCGAGAGGATGGTTGGGCGATCGCTGGACCACCGATGAGAGTGAGATGTGTGTTATTCACAGGCCCGGCGTGTAGATTTCACTCCTCTGGCTCACCTGCGCTTCCTTTTTCCCGCAGGGCCACTGTTTTACTGGTGAACGATGCTTCCTACCAAGTGCTTCGTCCGTGCTTCCGGTCAAACCACAGCTCGCCCACGCTTCCCTCTCCAGTGGGGCCAGGGACCTCAAAAACACAAGGGAACACACCAAACAACTCTTCGTACAAGTATTGCACAGATAAGTACCACAGCTGTTACTTACACTTCGTTGTCAACAACAGCTATTAACTGCACTCTTGATGGCTCTGTGTACGCTCTTTCTCAATGAAACTCCACAATATTCCTTCGTCAGCTAACTGCCCCTTTCTCTCTTCGCCAGGAGAGCGATCCAGCCAGCGTGGTCCGTCTGCAAAGCAGCAACACAGCGTATACAAAGTACACCACAAGCACGTTCCGGTGCAGTGCTCCTTTAAAATCCACCGCTCCGTCCTTTTCGCCTTTCCTGGCTGCCGCACTCTTTCCCTGTGCTATAAGCACTTCCGTGGATCAACGGCGCCCTCCGGCTCCTCGAAGGACGGAGCGTGTGATCGGGTCTGCCCTAGGCAGTAAAACACTCGTGCCCGAAACGACTTCGCTTGTTTGGGCTTCTTTGGGCCTTTTTATGTGTGTTGTCTCTGTTCCATCCTCCAATCATGAGTTCTCCGCTTGATTTGTCACACCTGTTGCTCGTTTGTCCGTAATCTATGTTGCTAGGGAGACCAGGAAATAAAATGGTGCAGTTAAAAATCGGGCCCGGGCGGAAGCCATCTGTAGGCGGAACCTTTCTTCACCACTTTTGGTTCCGCCCTATCATAGTCACCCGGTGACATGTTAATTAAGGAGACATCTAAAACATTCTGGAAGGGGGTCCTCCAGGACCAGGGTTGAAGAACCCTACAATAGAGCATTTAAACAGCCCTTTATGAGCACTATTTATTCATATTACACATTTAAGCAAAAACTTTATAAACTCACAATGTACACAGCAGCCTCCGGGCTCACAGAATCACCGACAGCATTATATTAATCATTCTTAACAAAATCAATCTCCATGTTTGGTCATCTCGGATTATGGAGATAAAATTAGGATTGAGTGTTTATGGGACTTTTGCATTATGATACTAGAATGATTGTTTTGTTATTTCCCCATAGCATTTGAGATCAGTTGCACCCGAAAGCGATGTGTGGCATCCAAGGCCGCCTTAACGCATGGACTTACCTGGGCTGAAGCCCAGGGGCCTCCCAAGTTCAAGGGCCTCCGCCGCCTCCCAAGTTTGCGTTCATGATGAGCTGAAAAGGTCATATTGTTTTGTAACTTGTCAGGTTTTCTGTCAATCACTCTAATTGCAAGTTACATGAATGCTGATTGGTCCGTTGTAACTTAACGTGAAATAAAATGTCAGACGTAACATATTTTTATTCTGCGTAATGTAATTCAGTGCGCGTTGTCAACTTGACATTCCTGCACGTTAGATTGAGTGTGACAGAGAAACGGGAAATAATCCACCAACAAATGAAAGAGTAATTTCTGAAATTTCATAATAAGCACCAGTGAGGTGCAGGTCTCTCTCTCTCTTTAGTGCGCGCGCTCGCTCATTCGCTCTCTCTGTGCTCGTTCAGCTGAGTCTCTGGCATGCAGATTCTCTCCAACCGTGCACAAGAAACTGTGCCGCTAAATTAAGAAAGGAGTTCCCGCACATAATGCTGTTAGTTGTTATAAAGTTTAAGTTTACTCGCGTTTATATCAGTGACGCATGCGCAGCTGGAGCGATGTAGTTTGACGTGCCGTTTGCTCATAGTACAAACATCTGTTGTTTTAGAAACGCAACGGTAAAGGTGCAAGTCTAAGAAAGTAAAGAGCGACAAGACCATCTCAAATGTTCATCCCCTGATAGCACCATTCTAATCTCATTATCTAAAGATCTTATATACAGGTATGTTCCCTGTCTGTCTTGTGCATATTCATACTTTGTCGTTTTACATACTTATGTATGCATAAATACTAAATACAATGCATACTATATCTTCAATAGCCTACAAAATAAATAACTGATTAAAAAACAAGATTCTGTCTATAAAGACTTATCTTTTGTTATCATTAATGCATTTAACAAGATTCTGTCTATAAAGACTTATCTTTTCTTATCATTAATGCATTTTCACTTTAAAACTAACTTTAACTTATTATATTTTTAAAACTGTGGTGAGCATTTGGTTAGTGAGTGGCAATTTTCTCCAAATTTGTATATTCCAAAAACTATATAAACATAAAGCTTATAAACATATAAACTTTCACACATTTTGGTTTTATTATCACCACAAGTTGCTGTGTGTGGTTGTTAAATAAAGTGTCTTGTGTTTATGCTCAAGTAGGCTCAGTGATATGTTAATAATGATATTATGGTGTTTTCTGGCTCAAAGAGGGAAAACTCACTGTTGTATGTCTCGAAAGAAACTAATGCATTTTGTGATGTAGATTACCTAGATATTGCACTTAAAAAAAAAGAGACTATAAATCGAGGGGAAGGGGGGCCTACAAAACCTCTTAGCCCCGGGGCCTCACATTAGGTTAAGGCGGCCCTGGTGGCATCAGACATAATAAGACCATATTCATGGCGAGAACTGGTCAGGTTGATCCACACAAATTAATACACATATTGGGGGAGGTGGAATTTGTCATCTCCATTTCACCTAACCTGGCTGTTTTTGGCCTGTGGAAGGCAACCGGAGTACTTGGAGTAAACCCACGCTGACACAGGGAGCCATCTGGCCAAGCCAAGGCTCGGACCGGGAAATTTCTTGCTGTGAGGCAACAGTGCCAGTGAAGCAAAGTCAGCAAATGGCAATTATTTTACTTAATTTCTCTCTGGTAAACTTTGATAAAAAGCATATTTACAATTTATTTCATAACTAAACAATATAACAATCCACTTCATAGCAAAGTGATTTAAACAGAAATAATTGATTACAAACTGAATTCTTGACAACACAAAACTGATACATTTTCAGTAATTCAATAGTTCCCTTTCAGTCGGTCACTACGACGTCACGTCGTGACCGACGAATTGGGAACCGCTTCGCGGGTGACCTATCTACTTCGAGAACTATCAAAAACGCCAATGAACTTGGCATGCAGGTATTTGCATAATGCCGGCGCCGCCCCGCCAGGTGCGTATATAAGGCACAGGTGCATAATACCAAATCGGCTTTATTGCTTCGAAGCCGGCAGACATCTGCTCTCGAGAAGCTGTTACTGATCTTCGTAGATCCTGTGCTGTGTGGGAAAAGAATATCTCAGCTTGCTGAAGTTGGTTGGGCAAAGACACCTCAGTGGAGGCTCGCAGTGTTTTTTCCACCCTTTCTCTCTCTCTCTGTCTCTTTAATTTAGGACTTGAGTTCGAGTGAGTGCGTTTGCCTCTCCCTGTGTGTTTCACCAGCTCGCACAAAAGAGTGATTTCCCTAAAAGAGCAGCACGTTTGAGCTTTGTGTCTTTTTAAAGACAGCCACTCATTCGTGTCACGGTCGGGGTCGTCTTTTTAAAGATGGATTTCCGTCCGTGCTCCGTTTCTGGATGCGGTGTGTTTATCGCCCCCCAGGATGGCCACAAGCGTTGTCTCTCGTGTCTGGGGCTCCAGCACGCAGAGGCAGCGTTGCGTGATAGTTCATGCCCCGTCTGCGAGGGCATGACTATAGCGGATTTGCGGAGACGGGTGTCGTTCCTCCGGCAACGGCCCCCGCCTTCCCAGTCTGGTGCTGCTAAGGGCGCAGCTACCAGATTGGCGAAGGATGACCTCCGTATAACGGTGCTGGGTCGGTCTGCTGGTTCGTCCAGTAGCTCCCAGCGCCCTGATCCGTTGCCAGCGGAGGTCCCGATGGAGACGAGTGGCCCGTGTTCTACGGTGTCCTCGCGCTCTGTCGAGCCTCCACCTGACGCGATATCCACCGTAACGTCGGAGGGGGGGTTGTCAGCCTCAGACGTCGATCCGGATCCGCTCCCGCCTTCGGGCCAGGTTGCGGCTTCTGCGTTCGACCCTGAGATGGCAGCCATGCTCGCTCGGGCGGCGGAGGCGGTCGGCTTGGAGTGGACTAAACCTCCCCCACCTGAACCGTCCCGCCTCGATGATTGGTTCTTCGGGGGTGCCAGGGCTTCTCAGTCCTCGCCCCCGGTGCCTTTCTTCCCCGAGGTGCATGAAGAGCTGACGCGGTCGTGGAAAACCCCGTTTTCCGCCCGGAACCGGCCGTATCAGCCTTCACCTCTCACCTCTCTCGAGGGTGGAGATGCCAAGGGGTACACTGGTATCCCGTCAGTGGAGCGCCCGGTCGCGATGCAGTTGTGTCCGGCCGGTGTCGCTTCCTCCTGGCGGGACCAGCCTACTCTCCCCTCACGGGCCTGTAAGCAGTCTTCGGCGCTGTCCGGTGCTGCTTACAAGGCTTGTGGGGAGGCAGCCTCTGCCCTGCATGCCATGGCATTGCTGCGGGTTCATCAGGCTAAGGCTCTGAGGGATCTGCACGCAGGAGGTCACGACTCGGCGGAGTTCTCTGAACTACGTGCGGCTACAGATCTGGCGCTTCGTGCGACCAAGGTCACCGCACGCGCCGTCGGGCGTGCGATGTCTACCCTGGTAGTCCAGGAACGCCATCTCTGGCTGTGTCTGGCGGACATGAAGGACGCCGATAAAACCCGGCTCCTGAATGCTCCGGTTTCCCAGACCGGCCTGTTCGGCGAGACGGTCGAGGAGTTTGCCCAGCAATTCTCCGCGGCCAAGAAGCAGACTGAGGCCATCGCTCAGATCATGCCACGTCGGAAGCGTCCTGCGCCTGCCCCATCCACGTCGGCGCCTCAGCCTGCTCCTCGCCGAGGGCGTCCTGCGGCGGCCGCCTCCGTTCCTCCCCGGGGCTCTTCTAAGAAGCGAGGAACCGGTCGTCAGCAGCCCGCCCCGCCCGCTCAGCCCGCTGCAAAGGGTGGTAAAAGAAGATCAAAGCGGCCCTGAGACGGGCGACCTAGAGATGGAGGGGATCGCTCTTCGGGAGATGGTGAAGGCACCACTCCCCCCACCGGAGGAGGGCCGGTTGGGGAATCTTTTGTTTCATTTTTCTGTTCCGCCGACTTTTCAGTCGGCACCCACAACTCCACAAAATGAGCGAATTCCACTTCCATCTCTAGGTCTTCAGATGAGCTCCGGAGATACGAGAGGGCTCATAACCCCCCCTCGGTCTCCGACTCATCAGAGGAGAACGAGAGCGACGCACGGGCTCATAACCCCACCGCGCTCTCAGCCGGTAGGAGACAGCTACGGGCTCATAACCCATCGTCTCCCTCCTCCTTCGCCAGAGGGTGCATCGAGTGGTGTGAGGTGTCTTCAGCAGAGCCTCCCTTACTCAACCACCCAGCAACGGACTCAGGTGAGTGTTATTACACACAACACTGCTGTCGGTGCGGCCGTTACGCACACACCGGCGATCACCTCCGTTGCGCCCGCCGCGGGTACACCGATCGTGCCTTTAGTCCCTCTCGCACGGTATCTGGGGGCGTGGGAACAGCTTCCCAGCCCGTCGCGTTGGCTTTTACGCACGATTCGTCTCGGCTATGCGATCCAATTTGCCCGGCGTCCCCCCAAATTCTCCGGCGTTCGTTTCACTACGGTGAGAGCTGCCGATGCGCACGTCCTCCGTGCGGAGATCGCTGTCTTATTGGCGAAAGACGCGATTCAGCCGGTCCCTCCAGCCGAGATGAGGTCGGGGTTTTACAGCCCTTACTTTATTGTACCCAAGAAAAGCGGCGGCTTGCGACCGATCCTGGACCTGCGTTCGTTGAACCGTGCACTTCACAGAATGCCGTTCAAAATGCTGACGCCCAAACGCATATTTCCATGCATTCGTCCAAACGATTGGTTCGCATCTATCGACCTGAAGGACGCGTACTTTCACGTATCGATTCTCCCTCGACACAGGCCGTTTCTCCGCTTTGCGTTCGAGGGGCGAGCATACCAGTACAAAGTCCTCCCATTCGGGCTCTCTCTGTCGCCCCGTGTATTCACCAAAGTAGTGGAGGGGGCTTTAAAACCCCTGAGAGAGAGAGGTGTGCGCATTCTCGCGTATCTGGACGATTGGCTAATAATAGCTCAAACACGTCAGACGCTGTGCGATCACAGAGATTTAACTTTAAAACACCTCGCTCGTTTGGGTCTTCGGGTCAACTGGGAAAAGAGCAAGCTTTGCCCCGTGCAGAGAATCTCTTTTCTCGGTATGGAACTGGACTCGATCGATTTGACAGCTCGTCTAACAGAAGCGCGTGTACAGTCGATTCTGACTTGCCTGAATACATTCAAGAGCAAGAGCGCGGTCCCGCTGAAACAATTTCAGAAGCTTTTGGGGCATATGGCAGCAGCCGCAGCTGTAACTCCGCTCGGACTGCTTCATATGCGACCGCTGCAGCATTGGCTTCACGATCGAGTCCCGAGGAGAGCGTGGTTGCGCGGCATTCACCGTGTTATCATTACACCTGCGTGTCGTCGCACTTTCACTCCGTGGTCAGACCGTGCGTTTCTCCGAGCCGGTGTGCCTCTGAGACAGGTCTCCAGGCACGCGATAGTATGCACAGATGCGTCAGACACGGGGTGGGGGGCCACGTACGATGGGCTTGCGGCTTCGGGGGTCTGGACGACACCCCAGCTGCATTGGCACATAAACTGCCGGGAAATGTGGGCTGTATATCTTGCGCTCGTCCGTTTCAGCAACGAGTTACGGGGCAAAGATGTATTAGTTCGTACAGACAACACTGCGACCGTGGCGTACATCAATCGTCAAGGCGGTTTACGCTCGCGTCACCTGTCGCATCTCGCCCGTCACCTCCTCACTTGGAGTCAGAAGAATTTGAGGTCTCTTCGTGCCATTTACATCCCGGGCACGCTCAATGTAGAGGCGGATGCGCTCTCTCGGGCTGCGCGTCCCGGCGAATGGCGACTCCACCCCATTGCGGTTCAGCAAATTTGGAGACGTTTCGGCAAAGCGCAGATAGATCTGTTTGCTTCCCCAGAGACGACCCATTGTCGCCTGTTCTATTCACTAGCCGACGACTCGCTCGGCGTGGATGCATTGGCACACAGCTGGCCGCGAAACATGCGCAAATACGCGTTCCCTCCGGTGAGCCTCATTGCGCAAACCTTATGCAAAATCCGGGAGGACGAGGAGAGCGTGCTGTTGGTGGCACCGTATTGGACAACCAGGAGCTGGTTTCCAGAACTCTCTCTCCTCGCGACAGCCCCTCCGTGGAAGATTCCCCTGAGGAAGGACCTTCTTTCTCAACAAGAGGGCACATTATGGCACCCGCGCCCCGACCTGTGGAACCTCCATGTGTGGTCTCTGGACGGGGCACGGAGGATATGAGTGATTTACCGCAAGAGGTATCTAACACTATTGCTGCTGCGCGAGCGCCGTCTACGAGACAGGCTTACGCGCTTAAATGGAACCTGTTTGTCGACTGGTGTTCTTCCCGAAGTGAAAACCCCCGAGAATGCCCGATTAGTGTTGTGCTTTTATATCTCCAGCGTCGCTTGGAGAATAGGCTGTCACCATCCACTATTAAAGTCGATATCGCTGCGATATCAGCTCACCATTCACCCGTAAACGGTAGAACAGTGGGTCAGCACGACCTAGTCATTAGATTTCTCAGAGGCGCTCGAAGACTGAATCCTTCGCGTCCCCCCTCTATTCCTCCTTGGGACCTGTCCTTGGTGCTGAAATCACTCCAGGAAGCCCCATTCGAGCCTCTGCATAGTGTGAGTGTTAAGTTTCTTACAATGAAAACTTTAACTCTCCTTGCTTTGGCTTCTGTTAAGAGGATAGGGGATATTCATGCATTTTCGGTCGATGAATCGTGCCTTCAGTTCGGGCCGGCTGCATCCAGCGTAACACTGAGACCCCGGCCCGGCTTTGTGCCCAAAGTTCCCACCACTCCTTTTAGAGATCAAGTGGTGAATCTCCAAGCACTGCCTTTGGAAGAGGCAGAACCAGCCATGGCTTTGTTATGTCCTGTTCGTGCACTACGTGTGTATATAGACAGAACGCAAAGTTTTAGGACCTCAGATCAGCTCTTTGTTTGTTACGGTGGTCAGCAGAAAGGAAAAGCTGTCACCAAGCAGAGGATGTCCCATTGGATTGTGGATACTATAGCCCTTGCATATCAAAAGCAGAATGTGCCTTGTCCATTTAATTTACGTGCCCACTCTACACGCAGTGTGGCATCATCCTGGGCACTGGCTCGCGGTTCCTCGCTAACAGATATTTGTAGAGCTGCAGGCTGGGCGACACCTAATACGTTCACAAGATTCTATAGTGTTCGTGTCGAACCGGTTTCCACTCGGGTTCTTTCTACTAACTAGTTAAGAATGCCGAGGGTCGGCTCGTGTGTCGGCTTGGAGCCTCTATTTTGGTGCTGCACATTTGCACCATTATGGAAGGCCATCGGGGCAAAAACGTCTAAAAAACTGTTTTTGCCTCTCCTCCACCGCCCTGATAGCTGGTGTTGCGGAGCATCCGCTGTCAACCTATCACTGATGTATTCTCTGTAAACCTGTGTAGGCTAGGCGTCCACATTTGTCCCCTACGTGGGGTTCATTTGTGTGTATAGTCCGTGGGGTTCTAATCCTCCACGTTTTTCCTTGCAGAGCCTGCTCTGCATCTCTCAACATACCATGTATTGTTCAGAGACTTATTTGAGCAACCTGTCGGTTGTTTCATATATTTTTATGTCATCCATTTAACCTTCTTAGGGGATGGCTTCCGCAGTGTTCTAGCTCCGCTCAGTTTAGACGCTTCTCCCAGTTCGCTGCTTCACTATCGTGGGTTAAGGAACAGGTAGTGACCGGCCTTCTGCATTTCGCCTTAGGTTCCGCCCCTTTATGTGGAGGGCGGAGGGCTTTTGCAGGCACTGGAAGGGTTCAGCTGCAGTGGCGTTTTGGTAGGGATTCCCAATTCGTCGGTCACGACGTGACGTCGTAGTGACCGACTGAAAGGGAACGTCTCGGTTACGTATGTAACCCTCGTTCCCTGAAGGAAGGGAACGGAGACGTCACGTCCCGTCGCCACAGTTTGCTGTTCCATTGCTGTCCAGGCCGGGCACTGTTGCTCGGCTTCTCAGCAATAATATAGCTGATTTGGTATTATGCACCTGTGCCTTATATACGCACCTGGCGGGGCGGCGCCGGCATTATGCAAATACCTGCATGCCAAGTTCATTGGCGTTTTTGATAGTTCTCGAAGTAGATAGGTCACCCGCGAAGCGGTTCCCAATTCGTCGGTCACGACGTGACGTCTCCGTTCCCTTCCTTCAGGGAACGAGGGTTACATACGTAACCGAGACGTTCATTATCAACTATGCCACAAGGCAAAGATAACAAAAAAGATCATCCAAGGCTCAAAGTATAAAACAGTTGGTAAACTGGCACAGAATCAAGGAACAGCGAATCAAAAAGAGTAGGCAAACAAGATTGACAAACAGGATGCAGGTGTAACAGTCAAAACTCTGGTGAATGCGCCCTCACATGGTTGGAGTCGGAAGCAGCAGCTTCCCTGACAGGTGTTACACCAAACTTAAATCATTTCTCAAATGCGTTCTTGTCTGTACTTGTGTCTTGTGGACTTTTGAAACATCATCAGTCGCTGTTCCAATTCGAAGTTCACATTAAATTCACAAAAAATTCCCGGATGTGCTCTTGATTCACTTTTATCGAGGATGCATCTGGAGATGACTAGTGTGGACTTATGACAGCCAAGTTTCCTAGAAAGCAGAGAGCAGCCCCATCTTGGCAAGTCTTTCCTGCTGGCCCTGAAGTATTGTCTGATGCATGTCCGTACCTAACAATGAGGTCCCTGAGGTTCGGACCTTGGTGTTGTTCTGAAGCGTTTATAATAGAAGTTGTGAAATTACCTATATTCACTCTACTTTGGTGGTCAAGTGTCCCTCAGCTTGGCTACTTGTGGCGCCACGCAGACGATCAGCATGTGATATCACAGCATTGCAAGAGCGATTTGAAAGTAGATGACTCTGTATGCATTCAAATCAGTCTCGCAGTAGTGTGATGTTTGCATGATGCCGCATTGGGTCAAACAAGTCTTATGTCAAAATGATTAAGAGATGACCAATCGAATCAAACCAGGCAAGGGCACAGATTGCAGAAGCTCCAAAATGCAAGACGATATTTAGGCAATACCAAAGATTTTTTTTCCTTAAAATAACGTTTCCAAAAACAGTTTCAGTCGTTCGTCCACTCGAAACAGGGTGAACGGCACTTTCACATTCGCTTTGCAGCCCTCTATCGGCCAAAACCGCACTAAAGAAGTTTCCAACCGTCGGGTCGCTGCCCTGTAGTTTGAGTGAAAACTACAAAAACTTGCTTTACGGCAGACCTACAATCCAATCAGAGCCAGCTATGCTGCAGTATTTACGACAGTATTTAGTGGTAATGGACAATTACGCTTCAAACCTGTAGGGGGAGCAAAGAGCAAAAACTCTTTAGTGTTGCTTTAAAGTAAGCAAACATTGAAAATTAAGTGTTTAATGATGAAAAATGTTTAACAACCGATCATAATAATCAGGGATGCAAACACTTTTTGTCTGAATTCTTTATTTTAAGTTAACTCTTTCCCCGCCATTGACGATTTAACTTGTCAATTAAGAGAAAACGCTTTCCTGCCAATGACGAATATTTCCAGTTTTTGCAATACCACTATTATCCACCAGTTGGTTCCACAACTTATAAAACCTGAAAGTATCACTCTATGGAAACCGTCCGTGTAGGTTTTGTGGATCGCTCTGCATCTGATCTCTATCAAAAGTCCTTCACAAAAATGTAATTATCTCAGCTTTATGCTCAAAATTTGGTGTTTTTGAAGAAACCTACCCATATTTGAGAGGTGATAAAAAAGAACTACGGTATGATTCAACTCATGTCTCCTCTTTCCTACAAGTTTCAGAAAGTTTTTTTGAAACATGGGTACCCGTTATGTCTAATTCATCCCATATTCCTTTTATGGGCACTTCCCCCAGAAAAGCACGCCCGCACTTTAATCAAAGTGCAATCAGCGCATATGTGCAAGTAATGTACAACACGAACAACAGCAAACATTTTCCTCCTCAGTTGCCATTGTACTGCACTTACGACATTTACACCTTTTAAAGTCAAAACGAAAGACTCCTTGGACATATGAAGGATGAAATACTACTCTATAGGTAATCAAGATTAACAGAAGATTGGCAGAAACAGTGTGTGTTAAGTGATCTTTACACACACTTGCTACCTGTCCCAACTTTTTTGGAATGTGGAGCTCTCATGAAATCCAAAATAAGCCAATATTTGGCATACAATTTTAAAATGTCTCACTTTCAACATTTGATATGTTATCTTTATTCTATTGTGAATAAAATATAAGTTTATGAAATTTGTAAATTATTCCATTCCTTACAGTGTCCCAACTTTTTCTGATTTGGGGTTGTATGATCACATTATGTAAAGAATCCAAAAGTGTTGTTTCATTAAGTTGGTAAATTTTTTATGTTAAAAAGTGAATAATAAAATGTGACATTCTGTCATATTGTTTCATATTCACCTTGTAATGATTAGACATTGACAAAATATATTTGTATATATATATTTGTTCTTTGGCTAAATTTAATAAATATATGTAGAGCAAGTTGTATGTTTTTGCAGGGATGGTGTTTATAAAATTCTATGTACTGCCCTAGTCAGATGTATTATATATAACGGCAATCTTTAGTCTAATAAATGTATTATTTGTGTCAATTATTCATATCAAGTCTGTTATTTGTTATTATCTTTTTACCTGAGGTTGTACTTCATAACTTACATTTTCAGTGAGAATCTGCATTTAATAAAGGAATAAACACACCAGAATGCTTGTATTGATGAAAATTGTATTCATATGTATGTTTATTTGGCCAACAAAGCCCAAATAATCTTAAGACATTTGCAACATTATAAAACCTACATATTTTTATTTTCATTTGTGCATTTAAAAATGACTAAATAACAATAGCATGCAATAAAAAGATGTTGATTATAATGTAAATAATGGTATGTTTATCATTATATGAGTGTTGCGATGTTGAATATACAGTAGTTGCTCAGGTAACCCACAGGAAGATCACAGCACATCTCAATTCTCACAAAGGTGCGTCCCCGCGTCCTATCGAGTTTGTAGCCCCACGTGACAGGTTGTGGTTTTGTGCGCTAAGAACATTCTCAGACTTCTGCACCGAGTTTGTGTGCTGCTGGGGCAACGCCTTTGTTTTTCATGTGATCTTTAAAGTACATAAATAAACAGAGACAGGTGCACAGGGAAAGCCCCTGCATGGGAACATGCTTCCTTATAAACAGACACCTTGTACTTTATTGATTTCCCTCCTCACACCACATACATTTTAGCACACAAAATACACACATTTACCAGATGTCTTGCATTTTGGACATGCTGTCATAAAAGGTCAATGCATGTTATGAACTGTATGGTTTCATTATCATGTTATGTTACACTTTCCAAATGTTTCATGGCTTTTGAAGGTGGGGAATATAGAAAATGTCTTTCAAAACTAAAAATAAAATTAAGCATTGTAGAAAAAACTTATTCGTTTTTCGTTTCTGTTGTGTTTTATACCCCTTATGAGAGGGATTTTGAGTTTGGTATTTTAATGCATTACAAAAGAGGAAGGATGTGAATAGGTCAACATCACATTACTGGCCAAAGTTGAAGAGAAAACCTTGCTGTAATTCACTTGATGACCACCAGAAGGTACCGTGTCAAACTATCACATCTGTCTACTTTACACTGAATCAGAATGAGATGCATATGATTCATAACTGAACAGGTGACATTACACTGCAAATGTGGGTGTATATAAGAAGATAGTGTAAACAAGTTCAATGGTTTAGGAATAATCCACTTTTACAAGAACTGAATGTTTATTTCAGTTAAAAAAATATACCCTGCCACATAACCTATTTGCGCTCTCTATCAGGCCATAACCCCTAATTTTTTAATAAAATATATACTGTAGCACTATCTGTACATTTTATTAAAATAACCGATAATGTACAATAGAGAGAAAAGTTGTAATTATTGAGTCCAAAAAAAGGGGTGGGCCAGACCATGTTAAAAAAGTCAAGAGAATGAAGATAGACCAGTTTAAAATACGTCAGCTATTCCCAGTCGACTGATTTTCTGAAAGCCACAGATGCCGTCTACTGATATAGAAACAGTAGCATATCGAGTCAAAAGTCTTTTATTACTATTTGCTAAGAAGTAGCCCACTCTTCATCTAAGCACAGCAAGATCAAGAGGACAACATGGATAAGAAAGTCATTTTACAAGAGTGTTAGACACTTATGTCCTTTATGTCAACACATATTTTGGATTCGATTGACCCTGATATAAAAGCTAAGATGCTAGCATGTAGCATTGAGCACGCACCGTTTAAAACTATCAATAGATGCCTAATGATGAAGTTAAGTCACAGAATAAGTGGTTAGTTTCAAACTAGTAAAACATTTATGTCTTTGTTAAACTTAAGTTGGAGGCTTGGGCTTTATTGGAAATATCAAACCCTTAAATTGTCAGTTGAAAAACTAACCAAAACTGCAGTTGGTAGAAACATAGATTATAATACATAGATGCTTCATTAATGGCTGTTTTAATAGGCTATTTGTCAGCCATCCGCCATATTACAAAGGTCAGAGTTGGTCTGTGAACACTCAAGAGGAAGTTGACTTTCAATCTGCAACTGTAATTTTACACATGTACTGTATGAATATCAAATGTTATGTGCTGTTGCATAGACCCAAACATTAAAGGCCAGTGATTCTCAACCGGTGGGCTGTGGCCCGGTTGTGGGTCTCGAAGTGCCATCTGATGGGCCGCATAGGCAGTGGTAGGGAACTGCCAAATTAATTTTTATTTATTTTTTAATTGACAAATCTTGTTATTTTCGCATATACTGTATACAGCAAGATAAGTACCATTTTTCTCTGTAAATATATTTCTGAAGGTGTTATTAACATGAAATGTACACCAGTGTACACATACAACAATCCGCTCATGCAAAGAAACCAAACTATACATGTCTATAAGTACATTTGGACAAAAGCCTTTGTTGGTAATGAAAATGTCAAGATGTCTCCTGTATGGAGAATGTCTCGGTTACGACTGTAACCTCTTTTCCCTGAGATAGGGAACGAGACGCTACATCATGAAATTACACTTTGGGAACGCCATCATCTTAATGCTGAACTGCCGAGACTGTACTAACACCATGCAGTCATTTTTGTGGATCCCCTGAAGTCTCAATCAGTCCCTCCAGAAAAACGCGATTGTGCGATCGCGCAATATATTGCATAATCAGCCAAAGTCCGCATATTTATGCGGGGCTGCATTTTTTCCAAATACGACGCACTTTCACCGCATTATTTACATATTTCCGCACACAAAATATGCGGGGGTTGCATGATTTCATAATCTCCACATTTTCGTAGCAAAAAGTCACATATATATTAGCAGAAAGTCGAAAAATGTTGCATTTACTTCCCAAAAGCGCAGCCGTGTCCTCTATTGCCATGGGAACGTTATGAAGTGACGTGATTATGTGACGTGAACATCATTGCAGCTTTTGCAAGTTTCCGCAGTTTTTGCAAGTTCTGCAATTTTCGCAAATTCCCGCAACTCCATCGCATAAATTGCATAAATATCCCGCATATTCCATCGCATTTTTTAAGAAAAAATCGAGGATTTTTGCCCGCAACAATCACAAAAAAACTCTGCGTTTTTCTGGAAGGACTGCTTTAATGAAACAAGGGCTGAATCCATACATTATTTGAGTGTGAGAAACCATGGTTTCTTCCATTTAGACCAGTGGCAGCTGGTGACTTAATTTTTTTGAGGGCGCACGATGCGAAGTTCGTCACAACATGTATGTAACTTGTCATGTGTGTAGTTCGTAATTTCAAAATATGTGTTCTGCGCTTTGAGAGATCGTGTGTGCATCACGTGTCATGCCAAAATAATTGCCTGCTGCAAATGCGTCTAAAGGGTTTATGATAAAAGAGACGCTCGCGTTTGCCAGATACTCGCATAATCTCATGCGTAATCAGAGTTTACTGTTAAGGAAGTGTCTAGCGTGTATTTTGGGAACGTGTATTTATCATAAACGGTTTTGACGTGTGCGCAGCAGACACTTATTTTTACAAAACACGTGATGCACACAGGATCTCTCAACACGCAGGAGACATATTTTGGAAAAGGGAACCACACGTGACAATCCGAACACTTACTTTTGAATTAGCGCAACCTCGTTGAGCAGTCACGAGCCGCCGCTGGTGTAGACAAGGAATGAAGGCATTTGCCTGTAACCCTGAACATACAGAACAGGTTTCCCCTCTGGGAGAACCCTTTTGAGTCACCACTGAGGAAGTCTTATGTGCTTTAGGCCAAAAATAATGAAGTTGGACATTGCTGCAATCAAATCCAGTTATTTCTAAAAATACTTCAGTGTGGCCTGATATGATCCTGGACATTGCTATGAGGATGTGAGCATGAAACAGATGTCCCTGAATCGTCACTAAATCCTAAGCCACCCAGAGAAACAACTTCCTTGTTAGGGGGTTAAATTGCTCTTTGTTGGCTTTAAGCAATAGCCCCAGACTATTAATACAGTATGGCCAGGAATGACATCTCGACGCCGAACTGCTGTCTTGTTAGACCGATATTAAAAATCTCTTCTTGCAACAACTGAGCTTTCATGGGGTCCACCTCGGTGAAACAATCCAATGTACCTGGGGGGATGAACCGTGAACTGCATCCAGTAGCCAATTTATTAGTTCTGACAGTTTTCTCTCATGGAGGAAGTGTATTAGAGAAAGCAACCTCTCAAGGCTGGGTTTGGTTGTGAGATGTTCTAAATCGATGCCCTGAAGCGACTGATCGGCAGGGCATTAATTTGCTTTTGCTACAGTATTTTATAATGGATTCATAGTTCTAAAAACCTATACAGGTAGATACAGATGAACCTATATACTGTAAGCCGATCTGTAGTTAAGATTGTATACATTATATTGTACACATTTTACACAGTTATGTTAGCTATTAGTGTAGTTTTTGATACGCTTTAACTATTATTTAAACTAAGGTAATCTACTTGTTGTTTATTTTGCTTTTTATCAGAAATAAACTACTTTAAAGGACTTTTTTGTTATTGATTCTTTGCGAAGTTTACCGGAAGTTTCATGTGTTCCACAAAAGACATTTGTTTATGTTGTTACTGCGTAAGACATTTCATAAATTATTCAGATGCACTAATGCTGGTGGCTTTCCCAAAGTGTCATTTTTTGACTCAACGTTGAAGTTCCCTCAAAAGGGAACGTCTTAGTTAACACTGTAACTTCTGTTCCCTGAGATCGGGAACGAGATGCTGCGTCTCAAAGTGTCATTTCATGACGCATCATTGAAGTTCCCTCATAAAGGGAACTAGTTGAATGCATTGCTCATGTGTGATGTTGACCCTTCCACACAAACAAACCTTGAACTTTCTATGTGCCTCTTCTATGAACTCTGATCTGTAATTCTTTTCATAGATTTTCAATTGGATTTAAGTCACGTGATTGGATGGGCCATTCCAGCAGTTTTCTTTTCTTTTTTTTAAACCAACTGAGTTACCCTTGCTGTGTGTTTGGGTTTACTCATCATGCGAGTTCACTTGTATGACACCTTTGCATGCGTGAATTGCATGGGTTGATGTTACCAACAACTGGTGAAAATGTGTGTTAAAAGTGCCTTTGTAAATATATTTACTGAGAAAAGTGTCACAACATGTAGTGGCATGTATGTGTATTTGCACAAACTAATGCAGCTTGAGGTGACATAAATGTTTTTAAACAGCAAGTGCATAAGCAATGTTATAAAATGACTGTTTACAAATATGAATATAGTAATATGAGTCAGATAGAAACATAAAATTATATTGAAATATAAAACAAAATTATTAAATATAAGCTCTACCATGATGACAACAACAAAGTTCAATGTAAACAGAACCAATGCAGCATCAGAGTTTTCTTTCATAAAGGCTGAGCTTAGTCAGAGCCGACATTATTTATTTATTTATTTATTTATTTGTGGCTTTTTGTAGCTCTTTATTTTTTCTCTCTCTCTGCACTAAATGGCAGTGCCGTGTTTGGATAGTGCAGATTAAGGGGGGTATTATTGTAACTAGACTTGCTACATACTCACAAAACAGAAAATCTGAATGAGCTATTTTTCACATGCTTGCAGAGAATGATTTATCAAAACTAAGTTATTGGGTTTTCCTTTTTCACTTTTTCTAGGTTGATAGAAGCACTGGGGACCCAATATAGTACTTAAAGGCGGAGTCCACGATGTTTGAAAAACGCTTTGGAAAAGGAGACGGGCCGACTACCAAAACACACTTATAGCCAATCAAATCAAATCAAATGCCTGGTTGCGTATGTGTGGGGCGGGTCTATCAACAGAAGGTCCAGATTCTATTGGTGTAGGGGCGTGTTTGTTTAGGTGATTTCAAATATCAACATTGGCTTTCAAACATCATGGACTCCACCTTTACACATGGAAAAGACAAATTTTTAAGCTATGACCCTTTTAACCAGGCTGTTTAAAGACACCTATAGATCCACCATACTGAAAAATCCAGCTAAGACCAGCATAAGCTGGTGAGCTGGTTTTAGCTGGTCCCCAGCTTGGTTTTAGCTGGTTTTGCTGGTGTAGGAAACTGGTTTTGCTGGTGTAGCAAGCTGGTCTAGCTGTGTTTTGGTCACATTTTAAGCTGTTCTAGCTGGACTTAGCTGGTCATGCTGGAATACCAGCTGGCCCACCAGCATGACCAGCTTTGTCAGGCTGGGAGGACCAGCGTAAACCAGCTTAAACCAGCTATAACCAAGCTTATGCTGGTTTTAGCTGGATTTTTCAGTAGGGCATTTATTAGATATGATTAAACAAATAATATATGAATATGAAACAAACATAAACTCCATTGCCATTTCTCAGGGATACTCCACTATTTTTGAAAATATGCTTATTTTCCAGCTCCCCTGGAGTGAGACGTTTGATTTTGACCGTTTTGGAGTCCATTCAGCTGATCTCCGGGTCTGGCGCTACCACTTTTAGTGTAGCTTAGCATAATCCATTGAATCTAAATAGACCATTAGCATCACGCTCAAAAATAACCAAAGAGTTTCAATATTTTTCTTATTTAAAACTCTTCTGTAGTTTCATCGTGTACTAAGACCAACAGAAAATTAAAAGTTGCGGTTTTCCAGGCAGATATGGCTATGAGCTATACTTTCATTCTGGCGTAATAATCAAGGACTTTGCTGATGTAATATGGCTGCAGCAGGCGTAGTGATATTACGCACTTCCCAAAAATAGTCCCCTGCCATTGAACGTAACCAAGGGGACTATTTTCAGTTACTGATTTTTACACCAGTTTGAGAGTATAGTTCCTAGCCATATCTGCCTAGAAAATCGCAACTTTTAATTTTCTGTCGGCCACAGTACACAATATAACTACAGAAGAGTCAATTTTGATGGAAAATTTTCAAAAAAGGTGGAATGTCCCTTTAAGGTTACAATAATTTCGACAAGGCATAAATGCAACAGTACTACTTAGTGTCCCAAGGGCCCTAACAGCTTTAAATAATGACATAATTCAGTTTACATCATTGTGAAACTGTGTAAGAGTGTCTGAATATATCTTTTTTAGATAACAGATCTATGGCTGTGTCGATCGGGATAGGCGTAGCTTTTGGTGTCTTAGGGCTGCTCCTGCTGATCTGTTTGTTGCAGAGGTGTTGCAAGAAAATTCGCTGCTGTAAACGTGAGTGACTTCGTTATGTATAAAAACTATAACAGCATTAATCCAATGACCCAACAAACTGTATACTTAATAAATTATAAATGAAAAGTGATTATATTTTTGCATCCATCTCTTCTTTGACAGAGCCATCTGTGAAAGATAAAATTTTGAAGTAAGTGAATCTAAAGCAATAGTTGGTCGAACAGGCTACAGTAAGCTTTGTATACCATATATAAAGTATATCATTGGACAACACCAAAATGTTTGTCATTAATGTTGTATTTGAACGGAAGTAGTACATTATGATGTCAATAATTCATAATGCAGTTACATCACAGTAATGGCATGATTCAAGTAAGCATGATTGACATGATTCGCACAGCAAAGTAAACTGTAAATGTGAAAATTTAAAATGAAAAGCTTCAACTTATTTCGTTCAGTGTGTGTGTGTGTGTGTGTGGTAGTGATATTGCATACAAGATTTTATTTGTATTTTTGTTTTTGTCTGTATCCTTTTCTTTCAGGAAAGTGGCTATGACGAAATCTCCATTTTCAATAAGCAGGATCATTGACAAGAAATAACGCCCAGTCACTGTTGACAGTGATTCATCGTTTATTTATCTCTTACTGTAAAATCTTGAATGAACCCGAGTTATTTTTCTTTGCAACACTTTAAACTTTATTTCATCTCATGCTACCGTGAAAGCATCCGTTTATTTATTTTCTTGATTTAACTTCTGTGAAAAATGTGAATCACACTGAAATGTAAAAGTGAGAAAAGTGGAGATGTGATATGATTCATACCTCTGCTAAAGTATACATCACTTTCTCATAGTCTGGGAAAAGCAGAACAACAAGAGGCGGCTGTTCGGTAAAAGGTACTTTTTATCCTGTTTTTCACTGTTTCCAAATTCACCGCAGATGCAAAGAAAAGCGTTTTCTCAGACTCTTAAAAGGTCACCATACTGAGTCCCACACCAACTTCATAGCTTCTATATGTTTTGGTGCCTCTTAATTGCATAGATGGTATAAGGCATCTGTTGAACAACTTTGGCTTTATTTCAGGATATAGATCCTGAACAGACCTAACTGCAAAAAGTGCTGCGCATTTTTGAACTAATCCAGCTGTAGTCAGCTGCGCTGTGGAATGAGGAAGTGTTTGTATATGGTTAGCACCATAGATATTTATAATAAAGGCCAGATGTCTGAATCTCTAACATCATCACCGGCGGCCATCTTGTCTCGGTCGGCTCGCTCACTCGTGGCATTGTGTTTTGATGGTGCACGTACTTTTAAATAGTCATAACTTGCTCAATGATTTACAGATTTTCAAACGGTTTGATTTAATAATACTGGTTGGAATCATTCTGGTTGCTTGAACATGTTTCATGAAAATTATTCAAGTTGTGGTTATTTTAAGGTACGTGCGCCATTGGAGCACGGTGCTGCGGGTGGGCGAGCTGACTGAGACAAGATGGCCGCCAGGTGCAGACGTCGACCTCCATTGGCCAGCAGCGCGGGCGAGACAGCCTTTATTATACATATCTATGGTTAGCATGAGCAACAAATGCCTGATGGCAGCGCACTGGCAAACTTCGCCGTTTGCAGTGCATTAAAACATTATTTTTAAGCCGCATCCGCGCTTCTTCTCGAAATGAATAGTTTGCCTAAAGTTGTGTATACAAACTATGTAACGACCACAAATACAATCAGAACGTGCAGTTCAATTTACACTTGTCCACTTGTCCTCTGAAATGTGTCCCAGACCACCTCCTAAAGTGGTTTGAGCAATCTAATTTAAATACGTCTCAAAAACGTTTTGGGAGGGCATTTACAATCGTATAGAGAAAATGCATGGAGTGACCAGGTGTAAAAAGACTCCAAATTAACTTTTCAAAAACCCAAACGGGACAGACGCCTCGCCCTTTCCAATTTCCTTCTAATATTGGGCAGCTAACAATAAGAAACTGTATTTGTGGTGTAATTCCCCACATATTAATTGGTGTATTTTTTATCTTTGGTTGGGTTGGGTAAAACTTTAGATAAAAGTAAAAGAATCAAATAAAATACTTGCTTTAAAAATTATTCTTTTATTTAATTCACATGAGTATTGTTCTAGATACACTATTTAATGTCATAGTATGCTCTGTTAAAATTGATATTTTACAATGTTCAGCAATTTTTTTTATTTACAGTATAGTACATTCCTACATGTAGTTTGCTACTGTAGTATTCTGTATTATTACCTATAGTAAATTGATATCTTACACTTATTTTCAACCCAGCATTGGGTCAAAAATGGTCAATCCCAACCATAGGGTTAAATTAATCCAGAAAATTGATATATTTGACCCAACAATGAAATGAAACCCAGCATAATGTAGGTTAAATTACAACCTAACATGTTGGGTTCATCCATTTTTGACCGAACGTTGAAAATAACCTAGCATTTTTGGAGTGTATAGTAAATATTGCAGATTATTTAAATATGTACTCCTCCTGTGTTTTTAAAACTGGTATGGGTGAAATGCAACCAAGATTTCGATTCTTAATATAGTATGTACAAGCAAATGAACATAAAGTTGGCCATCTTGTGAAGTGTAAGTGTGGAAAGAAATGTATTTTACATTAAATTATTGTGTCTTCCTATAGATTAAAGTAACTACTGTAGCAGTGTATGTATGTATGTATGTATGTAAACATGAATTTGGGCTCTTGTTTCCTTTCTAATAATATGATTTATGGGTCATATCTGTCTTCTTTGGAATGAGATTTTCACATTTTGTTATTCATTAGAATCGATGCAGAGGGCTCATGCACTAAACCTCAACCAACATGAACTTTATTATCTGTTAAACCATCTATGGATCCTGGTTAGTTGTTTCCTGTGCTGACGCACGACATGCAAAGCATGTGGAGGTGGTCTGTAAAAATCATTCAGACAACAGCTAACAGAATTACCAGACTGTTTCCTTTGCACTGTGAGCAGGAAAAGTTTTTTTTTTCTTAACAGTCTCTTTCTAACCACACATGTGTGCCACGGTTGAAGGCACTGGGATGTCACCATGACTAGTATGATTACTTTAGTAAACAGTTCTGTCATAAATCTGATCACCCTTATATCAAACTAGTATGCTCACAACATGATCACAATAAAAGCAACATTATGTCTCTTAAAATCTGCTTTCTGAATTTCTGAACTCCCTTGAGTTAGATAAACTGGAACCACTCCAAAAATTGGCCCTGCTGTGCCTACGATTTCATATTCATTTCTGTTTCTGGTAGGCAAGCTTTTACATTTGCAAAGAAGTGAAAGAAGGCAGTTTTGGTTCCTTAAACTGGGGAGCGTGAGATGGTGCCAGGGGAGGCCCCAGTTTTATGACATTTTAGTCCATTTTGCACTCACTGTAAAAAAAAAAGTTGACTTAACTTAAATTTTCAAGGCAACTTGCTGCACAGCTTTTTTGAGTTTACTCAACTCTTGGATGATGTAGTTCACCTAACTCAATTTACTGAGTAATGTCAACTTACACAAAAAAGTTGAACCAACTTAAATTGATTAGGTAATAAGCAAATTTCTATGTTTACTCAACTAGTGGCTAAGTTGGGTAAAGAGTAATTTAGTATATCCAAATTTAACTAATCTACATGTTTTGGACTGTACACAGAAAGGTCTCATAAACAAAGTCTTTGTCTGACTTAAACCAGAGACCTTTTTGCTGTGAGGCAACAATGATGCGCGCTTTATCATTGTGCTGCCCTCTACACTGAACACACACTTCTCAATCATGGTAACAATGAACAAACATAATTCTTTAAAAATTACTCTAAATACAACATATAACTAACATTAACAACATAACAACATAAATAAATCCAGCAAACATTAAAACAGTCATCTTTTTTAGTAAATATTAACCAAAGAAGTGAACATGTCGCAATGCATGCTGGGAACCATTCCGACCATTGTTTTTTTTTAATTGCTTGTTCAGATTACTCAGTTCGGCAAGTTGGGTGAACGAATTGGACAAAAACTTATACAAACTTATACAAGTCCAGTCAACAAAATAATATTTGTTAGCTGAATGATTATGCTCTTTTTATTCAGTGAACACAAAATAATCAATTGACGCCCTTCAACAAAGAAATCTTTGTTCAAGTTACTTAATGTTCTTTGTTGAATGAACATTTTAAAGTTGGATTTTTTACAGTGCTGTATCATTTAATATGTTTTCATTAATTCATATTCTAAGTTTTTGAAGATTTTGCCATAAATTGTCTTTGGGGGGGAGGCACAAATGGATTCAAAGTAATCAAATCAAAGTAATTAATACTGAATGTTTTCTAGGACATGCATTGCACTTGTCCGGTACACAAGAACTTCAAAAGGCAGTTCATTCATCTTGTCGAATTGTCAAATTCGTTTAGCATTGAGTACTACTTGATACTCCAAGATATCTAGAAGAAATAACATGTTAGTGTCCAAAAACACTGTACTAACATAGTAAAATCATATCGTGTTCAATGCCATTATGTTTGCCATATGCTATGCTAGTGTCTTGTGCAATGCATCATTTCTTTTAAAATAGAAAAATGATAACCAGCATACGGATATATATATATATATATATATATATATATATATATATATATATATATATGAATTGTGTAAATTATTAATTTAGAGAGCTACTGGCATATTAAACATTTGTAATAACATCAGAAGAATTAACACTGATGCATTTTTTATTTTTATTTTTAAATGCCAAATCATTATTTTTATATTTTTTGTCCATATAACCCATTTTAGCCATTTTAGACAAGAAATGTTCAAACCTAGTTGCAGCTAAACAAAACCCACAATCATCAGCCTTACTAAACCACATCCGCTCAGGCACTTGCCGTGAGATGAGCACCAGACCATTTATTGTCAAAATATTCTCACTTCAGATGTGACCTCACACTCGTGCATCTATTTACGTCTTTGGCAATGCGCCTGTATTGTTATTTCAAAACTACCTGTTCTGATGATGCCGCTTTAAATCTAAAAGTTGATAAAAGCATGTGTTGGGTTTGGACAAACCCTAAAATTATCACCGATGATCTCTTCATTCAACATCTGTGCAACAGGCACTATCTGTGGGGGAGCATGGATGCTGGAAAACCACTGTGAGTGATGACTAAGGTGATAGCGTTTATTTGCATAGGTCGTGGGAGTGAGATGTCAAGTCAGGCCGCAGAAACTCCACATTATTCAGTTTTCTTTGAAACTGTAGGTATTTTCTTTTTAAAGAGTGAAAATGCCTGCACTCTAAAAAAAAACGCTGGGTAATTTTTGACCAGCTGTTGGGTTAAAAGATGCCAGAAAATTTATATTTGACCCAACAATGGGTTAAATCAACCAAGCGTTTGGGGATAAGACAACCCTATACAGTAGGTTAAATTACAACTCAACAGGTTGGGTTTGTCTCTTTTTGACCCAACGCTGGGTTGAAAAAAAACATATTTTTTTAGACTGTGTAGGGATATTTGCACAAAAGTTGTCACTGGGATGGTATCTTTAAAAAGGATGTAATTGGCAGAGGTGGGGACAAGTCACACATGGTCAAGTCCAAGCAAGTCTCAAGTCTTAAACCATCAAGTCTCAAGTCACAGTTCAGATAAATCAAGCCAAGTCAAGTGTTCACCCTAAGCAAGTCAAATCA
This sequence comes from Misgurnus anguillicaudatus, assembly GCF_027580225.2. NCBI lineage: Eukaryota > Metazoa > Chordata > Actinopteri > Cypriniformes > Cobitidae > Misgurnus > Misgurnus anguillicaudatus. The sequence continues at coordinate 12,922,578 of NC_073360.2, read as the reverse complement.
AGTCCTGATAAGTGTCAAGTCAAGTCACAGTACTAAAATAAATAGGGGTACATTCAGGTCTAAAATTAGTATTAGGTAAAGAAATCGAATCACATGAATAATAACACTGTCTTTATTGTATGAATTAAATATAATTATTTTTTAGAGCTACATAATTTATTTGATTTTGTTTGATTAACATTAATGACACAGACTTGAGTAGGTTAATTGAGGTCACTGTCTCTTTAGCACAGGCTGGAACTGCCTCTAATCTATATACATTTAAGAAATAAACAAATGTTTTTATTAGAAAAAGAATACTGTAGATATAATTTTGTATGTGCCCTGTCAAGAACAGAAAGATTTTATGTTCGCTTGTTTTTTTTTTAACGCGTCTCTCTTGTGTGCGCACTATTGAGGGCACTTAAACGTGCACGCAGACACAGACGGAGGACGAATTGCAAACGCCGCAACATAACAGTCTCTCCACATAAAAACTTTGTTGTTTTTTCAGTGCTCTGTTCGCCAAATGTATTCTAATGGACTACAGTGTGAGAGACAGACAGTAGCCCAACTCTCTCTATAGTCTACACATCAAGAGTTCTGATCTAGGGATGATCACGAGCTGGACCAGACACATTCAACCGTACATGCATTTGCGCTTAGTTACAGAACGCTGCTCACTTTAGCGCCTTTTTGCGGTTAAAATCACTTGAATGTTAAAGGACAAGTTCAGTATCTTACACCTAAAGCCCCGCTTTCAGACCGTTCATGATGAAATAGAACGGTTTTGACTGAAATTTCGACATATGTGGCTGTCTGAGAATTTTCGGGAGTTAGTTGTTTTACCTCCCAGTTCTATAATGGGTGTATAGGTGCACTGGAACAATCCTTCCTAAAATGCATTAAACTTTAATTTACAAAGACATGAAACTCACCGAGTGGCAAGGCCGCCTTAATGCACGGGCTTACCTGGGCTGAAGCCCAGGGGCCTCCCAAGTTCAAGGGCCTCCCAAGTTTGCGTTCATGACGAGCTGAAAATGTCATATTGTTTTGTAACTTGTCGGGTTTTCTGTCAATCACTCTAATTGCACGTTACATGGCTGCTGATTGGTCCGTTGTAACTTAACGTGAAATAAAATGTCAGACGTAACATATTTTTTATTCTGCGTAATGTAATTAAGTGCGCGTTGTCAACTTGACATTCCTGCACGTTAGACTGAGTGTGACAGAGAAACGGGAAATAATCCACCAACAAATGAAAGAGTCATTTCTGAAATTTCATAATGCACTAGTGAGGTGCAGGTCTCTCTCTCTCTTTCGTGCGCGCGCTCGCTCATTCGCTCTCTCTGTGCTCGTTCAGCTGAGTCTCTGGCATGCAAAAGTCTCTGACCCGTGCACAAGAAACTGTGCCGCTAAATTAAGAAAGGAGTTCCCGCACATAATGCTGTTAGTTGTTATAAAGTTTAAGTTTACTCGCGTTTATATCAGTGACGCGTGCGCAGCTGGAGCGATGTAGTTTGACGCGACGTCAGCTCAGTACACACATCTGTTGGTAGAAAGACGAGAAAGAGACGCAACGGTAAAGGTGCAAGTCTAAGAAAGTAAAGAGCGACAAAACCATCTCAAATGATCATCCCCTGATAGCACCATTATAATCTCATTATCTAAAGATCTTATATACAGGTATGTTCCCTGTCTGTCTTGTGCATATTCATACTTGGTCGTTTAACATGCTTATGTATGCATAAATACTAAATACAATGCATACTATATCTTCAATAGCCTACAAAATAAATAACTGATTAAAAAACAAGATTCTGTCTATAAAGACTTATCTTTTGTTATCATTAATGCATTTAACAAGATTATGTCTATAAAGACTTATCTTTTGTTATCATTAATGCATTTTCACTTTAAAACTAACTTTAACTTATTATATTTTTAAAACTGTTGTGAGCATTTAGTTAGTGAGTGGCAATTTTCTGCAAATTATATTCCAAAAAATATATAAACATAAAGCTTATAAACATATAAACTTTCACACATGATGGTTTTATTATAACCACAAGTTGAGGTGTGTGGTTGTTAAATAAAGTGTCTTGTGTTTATGCTCAAGTGGGCTCAGTGATATGTTAATAACAATATTATGGTGTTTTCTGGCTCAAAGAGGGAAAACTCACTGTTCTATGTCTCGAAAGAAACTAATGCATTTTGTGATGTAGATTACCTAGATATTACACTTAAAAAAAGAGACTATAAATCGATGGGAAGGGGGGCCTACAAAACCTCTTAGCCCCGGGGCCTCACATTAGGTTAAGGCGGCCCTGCCGAGTGGTCAGGGGTGTTCACTGATATGCTCACACAAATATCGCTGTAAAAGATGCTTTCCAACAGCTGTTTTAGCTTTCGTTGTAAACTTGTGGACCTATTTTTCCAAACGCCTCACACCCGGATAATCTTCCGCTGAGAGCTTGAATAATAGACACTCCAGCCCAGGTGGTGGCGATAATCGGCCTTTGCCAATTGCAAGAATACAAACAACGTTTCCCGGCGCAGAGTAATACCGTACCTCACAGCACATCTAATACAAGTCAATGGAGTTGGACAAAAACTACGATAAAACCTGTTGGAGTGCGTCTTTTGAAGCGTTTTTTGTGTGAGCGTGTCGGTGAGCGCCCCTGGCCGCTCGGTGGGTTTCACGTCTTTGTAAATGAAAGTTTAATGCATTTTAGGAAGGATTGTTCCTGTGCACCTATAAAGCCATTATAGAGATGGGAGGTGATACAACAAACACCCGATAATTCTCGGGCCAGCATCATATGTCCAAATTTCAGTCAAAACCGTTCTATTTTATCATAAAACAATCTGAAAACATGGCTTTAAGTGTAAAATACCAAACTTGTCCTTTAACATTTGCAAGGCTTAAAACACGTGCAAATGATAAACTTTTCCAAATTGCATGCGAGCCGAACCGTTGGTCGTGACTCGTGACCACAGATCATCTGCAATCGCATTTTCCACACGCAATCCACACAAACACTTGAAAATGTGAACATTTACAGACATTATCCTAACGTTACATGTAATAGCTACGCCACTGTTATAGCCAAATTCCCCAATACATATTTACGAGACGTATCAGTAATGATAATGGTCACATTTAAAGCATAATATGCAACCAAGGCCAAATTATGACAAACAGGAAAGATTAACGTAAATTTATTGCGTAATCGTTATAGAGTAAAACTGCCTATAAAGAGTTGACTTTCTTTCCTTATGGTTCTTGACGTTGTGGTTGTCCTGTCGGATATTCTTGCGTTGCATATTTAGCATCTGGCAAATCTTTTTTTATTGGCACGGTTCAGTTCAAAGTTTTTATAGCCAACCGACACTATTTGTGGAGCTCGACTAATGTTACTGTCTGCCATGTTTGGCGCGGTTTGAATTGTGCAGCGTTAAAGGCACAGACGCTGATTAGTGGTGCTGACGTCACAATAATATTTTTATTTTAATGAATTTTATTGCTGTTTGTTTATTATTTATAAGTTCAAGTCATTATCGAGTCAAGTCAAGTCTCAAGTAACTTGTTCTCAAGTCAAAGTCAAGTCAAGTCATTTTCATACTTTAATCAAGCAAGTCGCAAGTCCTGAAAATTGTGACTCGAGTCAAGTCATGTGACTCGAGTGCCCCACCTCTGGTAATTGGTACTACTTTAGGTACATACTGATATGTACATTTCAGGTACAAAAGTGTACTTTTTAAAAAAGTACCACCCCAGTGAAAACTTAAGTGTCTTCTTGTACCTCTTTAAGAAAATAAAGTTCTTATAAAGTTATTTTATGGGACACGTTTGTATTCACACAGAAGCCTCTCTGCCAATTTTACGGAAATTGTCTGGGACCAAAATGCTGTGTGAATGAGGTTTAGGTTTTGAGATCCAAACTCAAACTTTTCTTTCCTTAAGGTTTTTTTATTGTAAACAATAAAACAAATCTTACCTAATTGCCTTTATCTCCTTTTATTTTCCATCGATGCATTGTGTTTTGCCATAATGTCATCTAAAACTGCTTTAAACAACACTTTCCCTTATATTTGTACACTGTAGAAAATCTTTGTTCCACTTCAATTTTTTAAGTTTAATCAACTTGAATTTACAACTTCTTTCAACTTTTTGACTAGTGAGGAGTTACTATTGACTTAAGTTATTTCACCTTTATTTTTATAAGCATCTCCTCATATTCAAGAAAGTAAAAAATTAATTAAAAATTCATGTTGATTAACTGAACTTAATAATTTACATCCAACAAGGTGTATATTCATCATACGTGCATCATGCTCGGGACACTTAGGTCACAAGTTCGATTCCCAGAAAACGTACATATCATTTAATCTAAAAAACCTTTAATGCACAGTATGCCTGTATGGACAAAAGTTAAATTTAAATGTGCTACCAAACAGAATTGCCAAAAAAGGATGCATATCTTGATGACTTTTTGTTTAACCATTGACCGGGTTTGCCCCACTTGCTCATTTTTCATTATTTATCAGTCTAAGACTGGAGAGTTGTGAAGTTTTAATATGGTCTACATCTGCATATATGTGATTTCTTTATCTGATTCACAACAAATCTGTCATTCTTTATGTGATTGAAAATGTAAGACATTTTCTTTTCAATCATACTGAACTGATTTACTGTCAGACTGAGGACTAATTTTCCTCTAACAAGTGGAAGCTAATCCAAAAATTTCTTGGATATTCCTCATAAGGTGATAATTTGTTGAGTGGGTAAAGTACCGTGTTTTCCTTCCTTATCTGAAGATGGAGGTCAATGATGTAGTGGAGTTTCACTCTCTCATTCTTGCTGAATGTCTCAATGTTCCGAGTCTATGGAGTACTGCGCAATTACATTGTGCAAGACCTACAAAATCTAGACTGAAAAGGTTTGACTTACATTCAGGACTTATCGATTGCTCATCTTTATTCATAATAAGATAAGGATGGCATTACATCATGTCCTCCGTCTAATGTGCCGTCAGAGGAAGTCGCATATCGTTTGAACCCACGTACTGTCACAAGGTCTCATGACTTTCCAGAAGAGGAAATGCTGGGCTTTCCTTTCTCATTAGCGTTTGCATAATTATTTTCATAATATAGGAGTAAAATAGTACGTTTTTTGTTTGCATGTCAGAGTTTTTATGGGTTATTTTGCAGGAACAGTATCGTTTAAATCATTTAAATATTTTATTTTCTATGACTGACTAAAAATACATTAAAGGGAACAAAATATAAACAGAGGAAAGAAAATGTAGCCATTTTTTAAACAATTTAAAGTAATTAAAATATATCTAATTTAGGCTGTAATGCTAACGGGGTGCGCACACTGACAGGTTTTTCTCAGCTGAGCGCTTTGGTTGCTGTGATACTCTGCTTTGTTTATCAGTCGTTGAACGATGCGCCGATTGGTTGTTGTGATGTTTATCCCGCCCCTCCTCCACTGTGATTGGACAGCGGAGTATGAACTAACATCGACAAGCTGAGCTTTTCATCCAAAGTTGAATATTTGTTAACTCTCACTTTGGTGTGCACACTCGCTAAGGCTTTTCAACCTCATCTTACGTAAATTCTTAAGTATTTTACAACATGACAAATTTGTTTAATGTAAATCGTAAAAAAAAACATACAATTAGATAAGAATAAAATAGTGAAGGGCACCCCCTAAACATTTGATTGTACAAATTCAAACAAATTAGCCACCTTGTAAAATAGTTGCGAATTGCCATTGTTGCAATTGTAAAGCTAATCTTGCATTTAGCAATGACACTGGTAGTTACGATTCTCTCAGACCAATTAGTGATTTACAGTGTTTTTACATCACGTTTAGTATCGGCTCAGCTTGCTTAAAACCCCAACCGCTGTGGTACTAAAAAGTCAGGTACACAGTACTGTAGCCTACACAGTGGAAAATCCCCAAAAGTAACCTGACCCAACCCGTGGGGTACTATGCAATGGAAAAGCACCATACCGTACCAATGTGTACCTTGGAGGTACCAATATGCACATTTTAGGTACAAAATTTATTTAATTTAATTTAATTTAATTTAATTTAATTTAATTTAATTTAATTTAATTTAAAATAAAATAAAATAAAATAAAATAAAATAAAATAAAATAAAATAAATTAAATTAAATTAAATTAAATTAAATTAAATTAAATTAAATTAAATTAATTAAAATAAAATAAAATAAAATAAAATAAAATAAAATAAAATAAAATAAATTAAATTAAATTAAATTAAATTAAATTAAATTAAATTAAATTAAATTAAATTAAATTAAATTAAATTAAATTAAATTATTTTATTTTATTTTATTTTATTTTTTAGCAACATGCTAAAAAGTGCTAGAACCATGGTGGTTATTTTACACAGGCAAGCACCACACGGAAAATGTACAAATCTAGTCACTTTTTATTACAATAAACACTTTTCATTGCTGTTAACACAATTCAACATAAAGACGTCAGTAAACAAATATGTGTGTGTGTGCAAATCTGCATCAAATCAACGCATACATAGCATAATCAAGTAACCATATTAGTTGTGGGTAAGATACGCAAGATAAGCATTTGATCTGAAGTTGAAAGCTAGCAATGACATTTTATGTAACCACCAACAGTTTTTGGTTTACTCATTGTCAAGCAGCAACCAAAATTCAGGCTGTATCTCACATTGAATCACTCCAAAGGAAAACATTGGGGTGATTTTGTGCTGGAGTTCTCCCATCTGGTGACCAGCAACCAAGCGAAATGGCCCATGTACAGGCATGGTCTCGCTTTTGAGAAACCCAGACGGATTTAGCGTCTCGGCTGTCTCTCTAAACACTGCTTATGTTCCATAAATGTCAGTTAAAGGAAACAGCAAATATGTACAATGTACATTTCACTTTCTTATTTGCTTACATGCCCATAAAACATTTCTTCACAGCTCACGTGAACGACAGTTCCACATCTCCTAATGTAAGAGGCAAAGTGTCCAACCGGCACTGCAGATTGTGTTCTTCTTGTAAGAATAAGGGACAGGAAATTAAAAGAGTGGACGATTCGCAGCAGTCTTCATCCGACTGAAAAGCCAAATCCCCCAATCCTAACACATTCGCATCCTGTGCAGGAGATTTTTGCAGATAGCTTGGTCTGTCATGTTCATCTGCTGTGGTTTGCTCATGAGACGCTGAATCACATACAGTCATTAAAAGCTTCCCAGTTCTGCACCACATGCAAGTTTCGAAGTCTGAACACAAACATGTCACCTGACCAGACCGATAGCCACCGCTAGGGCCATCCGTATTACTGTCTACATCACAGGGTACGGTTATCTCACAGTGTTCATCACCAGAGGGGCTCTGACTCCGATATCCATCCCCAACAATCACTATCTCGGAAAGAAGTCCACTGTCGTCCCCCTTAAGGTTGTCGGAAACATCCCGGTTCCCCAATCCCAAACCACTGTCCTCTCTGCTTTGGCAACTGCTACTGGTAACTCCTCCATCCATACAAGGGAGTTCTTCCAAGCTTCTTCCACCATCTTCAGATCCAGTCAGGCTTCCACAGCCGCTGTCGTCATTTCCCCCAGGCGCATCCGTTCTTTCGACCTTATCCGAGTGCTGCTCGCTGACGCTAACACCACTGTCTGTGCTCTCTCTCCTGTCTTTATCTTCTTCTGTGTATTCAAGTGTTTTATTTTTTCCTGACATTTTGTTGCTGATCATGAGCCAACCCTTGTCAGTGACGCTCTCCACTTGGACAGATCCTACGTTCATGGGACGCCATTCATTTACTGCAGATTTCTAATGGACACAAAATAAAGAAATTTGGTTAAAACTAACAACCAAACACTCTCTAAAAGCTTGACCTTGAAAGTGAGAATCAAAAATATCACTTTACCATTAAACGACAATTAAAATCTTTAAAAATCATGGTGTTTGATGACAAAATTTAGAGTACTATGAAATCTGACCATTAATTTTCTTGGCAATTTTTCAGGTACCAAGAGTTATTTAATAGTATATTTCAAATGACTGTATTTGTGCTAAATCTATGTATCCATAAGTGCATATTAAATGTTTGACAACCAAAAATGTCCAAACATTTTCATTAAAGCAGTCTAAAAAAACTGCATTCATCCTTCACAAAAGTAATCCACACGGATCCAAGGGGTTAATTAAAGTCCTTTGCGGGTAATCGATGCAAATTTGTAAAAAAAATATTACGACTTTTACAACTATTACAAAATGTAGAAATTGTAATGTATAAACTTGATTCGTTAACAACGCCTTCTTGGACATGCTATTCACATGAGTGTTTTAGCGTAGTGAACTTTAGCGTAGTGAACGTTCAGTGCCATGTGTACGTTGAGCAGTGACATTACCAGAAGCTAGTTATTATAGTTTTTAAAGTTAAAGATATGGATATTTTTCTTACATAATCGCATCGATTACCCGTAAAAGACCTTTATTAGCTCATTCCCTGCCAGCCTTTTTTTTAAGTTGCCCGCCAGCATTTTTTGTGATTTTCACAAAAGTTTCACAAAATGCAGCTTCTCCAGGCTACTAAGGATAGAACGAATAGATTCTTCACAGCTAGACGATCCCAAGATTTATTGCGTGCCTGTAACAACTGGATATAACGGCTGGATATTTTATAATAAACATTTCAAATCTTTATTAAATAAAACCGTGTATTTTGCATAGACTGTAAAAAAGATGGACGTAGTGTCTATGACGTCACCCATAGGTTTCTGAAGATCGTTTTTAAAGCTTAAAGAAGGCGGGCCTGCCATCGCCATCTTGCCCGCGCGTCACCGCGTATCACTCACGGATATCCGAAAATGGGTAAAGAGGCGGAAGTTGGGTGAAGCTGAGGTAGTTGGTTTCTAAAACCACGCCCCCTAGCTCGACTATAGTGACAGCATTGGCAGTTCACCTGTCACTCAAGTGACCACGGCCTTAATTATGCAGAACTTTAGGGCTTAATATAATTTAAACAGATATGAATGAAGGGCAAAATTAGCTATACAGACCAAAAACACTTTTTGTACCAGGCTGAAAACATATTATTTTCTACTGTAAAGGGCATTTTAACATGGAGGTCTATGGGAATTGGCTCACTTTGGAATCCAGCCTCTAGTGGCCAGTCGATGAATTGCAGTTTAAATCAGTTCCGTATTGGCTTCATCAGAGAGATCGGAAAGTTGCCCCTCGGTATTTTGCAGAGAAAGTTATTATGTTTTGTATTAATATTATTCTTTGTATGTTGCGTATATTTCTAAGAATTATTTATTTGATATACTGATGATTAGTTTCTACATTAGCACGTCATATTTTCTAAAATAAAAATAATATATTTCTGGTTTATTTTAACATATTTATGGGTGGGAACAACACGTGACGCAACTATTGATATGCCGCTGGCTAAACCATTGTCAGTTCAAAGTTATAGAGGGAAAAGGTATAGATTTTAGCTTTAATTCTTAACAGTACGCTAGCCTATTAGACTTCATCTATAGTTTTACGATTTTAAACCTAACAATCGATGTCACTTTAATAAATAGCATATACTACAAAGCTTTAAGCCAATATAGCTTTCTTTGAAACGTGGGTGAGCATATGCATACGTGAGACAAAAAAAATCCCCAGAGTTTCCTCTTCTGCCTTAGTTCCATGAAAGGAGAACTGATATTTCAGCCTTTACTGTCACTGAGGCATCAGAATCCAAAGGCCTTGACTTTATTCCTTTTTTTAATACTGAGACTTGCATTTCATACTTTTAGTTTTGATGAAACTAGTTTTATGTGACTCACCAGAACAGCGGGCATTTTACCAGGACGCTTCAGGAAGAAACAGACTGCCAACATGAAGACTGAGATGGGTCCAACTACACCGACAGTTACCATATAGATCACCATTGAAATATCTATTAAACAAGAGGATGCAATGGTTTAGATTTTGCTCACAAAGATATTATTTTTGTAATAGAAACATTCCTATTTTTAACAGGTTCTACACAGTGGTGGAAATTTCTAAGATTTACTTAGGGACTTTTGATGTATTTTGGGACATTTTTTAATTATATTTTTATTATGTATTACAAATTGAAGTCTATAATATTGATAAAAAGATAGCAGTACTCAGACAATACAATTTGAAAATAATGACCCCCCAAAATAGTAATGTGACACGACACGAAGCAGAAGTGCATTATGTAAGGAATAATTGACGACTGGCCGTCGAATTATTCAAAAATAATGCACACCCAAGTGCGTAATGTGGCACAATGTAAAGCGAACCAGTACTGTTACAACACGGCTTTGCATTATTTTGAAATAATTCAAAGGACCGGAGTCAATTATAACACTTCTACCATGGCTACCACCGACATTGCTCTTGTGGTTATTTTAAGAGAGGACATATGCTTCGTTCAACAGGTTGTTGAATGCTTTATTGTGATTGGTTGAGACATTTTGATAAACACACACCTAACCTGTCAAATAATAATAATAATGCGTTTTATTTATATTGCGCCTTTCCATGCCTCAAGGCCGCTTAACATTATCCATAATAAGTATTAAAGAGATACGTTTTAAGTTGGGTCTTGAAGGTAGACAAAGTTGGTATATTACCAAGTGAAAAGGGTAGCAAATTCCATAATTTAGGAACATTGACACTAAAGGACCTACCATTTACGGTGGACAGCCGAAAATGTCTTAAATTACCTACCAGAGTAATGTCTTAGCAATGTATGTGGTAACCGTGGTATAAGTGTAATAATTGACTCAGGTCCTTTAAATTATTTTAAATTATACCACGCGCCTGTTGAATGCTTTATTCTGATTGGCTGCGAAATCTTCCATGGGTGTTGATTATTTTTCTGTAAACTGCACATCTAACTTGTTTTAAATGTCTTAAAAATAGGCACTAGAGCCTATGCTTGTTGTAACCGTGGTATAAGTATGTGGTATTTGGTATATATCAAATCAACATATTTTTTGTTACTTTAACTTGAGTTAAACAAATTGAACTTCATTTAAGTTAAGTCAACTTATCACATGTCAATTCAAGCTATATCAGTAAAAACCAAGTTGTTTTAACTTCATGTTAAAAAAAATTCAGTGAAGAGATGAAAATAAATTTAAATATAAACTGTGTGTGTGTGTGCGTGCGTGCGTGCGTGTGTGTGTGTGCGTATATATATATATACCTTCAGATGGATATATGCAGCACTGTGATGAGGTGTTTCTACTATTGTCAGATTTCATCTCCACTGTCACGTTGATACAATACTCCTGAAATAACTGTAAGGAACCAAACTCCACCTCACCATCTTCATCATCATCTTTATTCTGGCTTATAATCTAAATCAGAGAAAACATAAATTTCATAGTGAAAATATACTCCTCATTCACATTGTGTTACTGATGAGCAGCTGTACGATCATGAAACTTAAATGCATTTGAGACATCTAATGACTTAACAGGAACCCTGCAAAATCTGTGTGTTCACCAGAAACCCTCTTAATTTTTTTTAATAGCAATATTTCAGAAACATATTTTTTGTTGTTGGCCAAGGGTAATAGTAAAATCCATTCCCAATCCAATAATGTTGCAAACCGATCAACCAAGAAGATGAAGTGACCAAGTTTCCTGTAAATTGTGACTATGAAAACCTACCTGATCATCTCCTTTCAGTCGCAGGGTGACGGTGTAAAGTGGGCCATAGGGGAATAGCTTTTTCGAGAACTGCTTCCTGAAGATCTTCACCTTCACTGTTTTCGGGGTGGAGAACAGGTGGAAATCTGGAGCTAACAATTTGCCTAAAACATGAAAAGTCCCATTAGAGCCACTTGTAATGTACACTACAACTGTAAAATGATGAAACTTAAACTACTTACTCTCTGATAAATGAACTCTTTTTACAAATGACCAAGCTAAGCTGACATTGCCTTGAAACAGTCCAACCTTTACTTTGATTGGATCTTGGTCTATAATGTTTCCAATATTACATGTTGTTTCTTTAATCATGTTACACTTTGGCACAACATGCCAATCATGTGTTCCATATCTAACAAAAAAATGAGAAGACAAATATATGAGCTTAAGTATCCAGACAACACATAAATTAATATAATCAAAATATGGATGTATTATATTGGGTGATATAAAAGGTTTTTTGCTTACATAGCCTGGCTGACTTGATAAAGGGCATTCAGAGGGGCTCCGTCAGGGGGACTCCAGAGCACAGTTACATTTCCCTCCCATATGTCAAACGTCATATTTATTTTCTTTCCTTCACCTGTTAGGAAGACAGTAGTGACAAGAATTATATTCAAACTTTCCCAGACTTTATATCAGCGCAGCTGTTATTTCAATAGAGCAATGGATTGTTACTTCTGTATTTACAGTTCTGTGAACCTGTCTGTAATAATAAAGAAATCAATCAATGATTTTACATTGATTTCAGTCTTTAACATGATCAATATTATATTTTCACAGAATGCTGTTTACATGATCATTTTAAGTCACAAAAAAGACCTTAGCTTAGGGGTTTTCACATGTTAAGGATGACTTTATCGGATTACTCTATTAAAGCTAACATTAAAGGGTTAAGTTGAAGCAGAAATAACATTAGCCACAGCAAGATAAACAACCTTGTGGTTTTTTTATACATACACTTACAGTCTATATTGTTAAGTCAAATTTGGGGTTGTATGATGACATAGGGGACCTCCGATGTGAAACATGGAATTTACATCAATTGCGTACAGTTGTAACAGAAACTGTGGGCTGTGATTACAACGAAACTCCCATTTACTTACTTCAATGAATTAAACACCTACTACTCTTATAATAAATTATAAAAATACTAAAATCTTTAAAAGTAAATCGTGTACCAACTGAAATGAATTCGGCTCTTCAAAAAGGCTCTGAGCGTCAATGTATGCTCGGCGCTTGTTGGCCTTTACGATAAATCCAAATGAGCCATTAAAGGGATATTTTTATTTTAACATTTATAATCATGTAAGGAACAACTTAAACAACACATTAAAAAACCTATTTTTAAGTGAGATTCATTTCACTAACAAATAAATGTGACACTGGACAACAAAACCAGTTATTAGGGAAAATATTTTTAAATTGAGATTTATACATCATCTGAATGCTTGACAATAGGACAATATTTGGCCGAGATACAACTACAGTATTTTAAAATCTGGAATTGGCAAAAAAATATATATATATATTGAAGAAACTTGTTTTTAAAGTTGTCCAAATGAAGTCCTTAGCAACACATATTACTTATTAATTATTATTATTACTTTACAAATACATATACATATACATATACATATACATATACACACACACACTAGAATGTATTGTTGGCCATTGCTACAAATATATCCATGCTACTTATGACTGATTTTGTGTTCCAGGGTCACAAAGAGACTGTTTAAAATCACATACAACTTTACAACAACAATCTTCTCTTACCTGCTACATAAAGCGGAGTGTGTATCAATAGGACCAGCGCAGACATCCATAAGGACCAATCCATTTTTATATCAATTTATGAACAGCATATCCCTCAACAAATCCAAAGTCCTCTTCGACACACATAAATGATCACCTGAATGTTCGTTGTAACACAGTCTTTAGTTACTCTGTTAATATGTCAGCCTGCCTCTCTCTCTCTCTCTCTCGCTCTCTCGCTCTCGCTCTCTCGGTCTCTTGTGTGAATGTGAGGTTAAGTCTTTGACTCACTCTATGTATTTGCACAGTAACTTCCCCTTTTATTCTTCATGTCCTCGTCATGGCAGATATCTCCCCCTCTCACAGATAGCGATGTTGTTTTTTTTCTTTTGCGGTTATATACGTACCATCAAAGCATGCAGACCGGCTGTGTGCGCGTAGAGAGTGTAAACATAGATCATAGTAGAAAAATCTGCCACGTAAAAGCATAAACCCATTATCATGATTGATTCATTCTGAGTATAGCTGGAAATTATTAAATGCACATATTAATAAGAAAAAGTACCACGATAAACATATAGTATTGCTATAACATAATCACAATAAAATAGCTTATACATGATAAAAGAGCTCACATACTGTGTATGATATTTAAATTACTACTCAATACTGTACTGCAGGTGGCATATTTGCATATCTGTGTGCAGATGTCCAGTATGACTTCTCAGTGTTAACTAAGAATGTGCTAATTTATTCAAAACTTTGATCTGATAAACTTCACACTTGACTCCAAAAGGTTTATCTTCAACGCATATATAGTTGTCTAATTTCCCCAAACAGAAAAACCAGCGGTGTAAATATGCGATTCTTAGAATAACCGAGAACACGATACTAAAATACTTTACAGGGTTTTTTTTTTGATAGCTTAAATACTAGAATTATAAATACCTCACAGTTAATGAAACCTGATACTCAATAAGCAAAACCTCAGCCCAGATCTGCACATCTATAAGCGCATTCTTAACCTCACAGAAACTTATCTACTTTGAACACAAATCTAACATGATGCCACTTCTTTGTCATTTCTGCTTTCCAAGAATATTACACATATGAACCAACTGATGGCACAGGCAAATGTATGATGCTTAAAGGGATAGTTCACCCACTAATGAAAAATCAGTCATTGTTGTGTAATGTGTAGTCTAATAGAAGAGCTAAGGAGAGGGATCTGAAAGCAGATAACTTTAATAGAAACAATAATTGAAACATGAATGCACGATACGAAACATGACAATAACTGAAAAATGGCAAACACAAGTGCTACGTCTGAAACCGCCTACTTCCATACTATAGGCGAAAAGCAGTAGGCGAGGCGAGTAGTATGTCCGAATACGTAGTATTCCAAAAACAGTATGCGAAAAGTACTCGGATGACCTACTACTTCCGGTTAGATTTCGAAGCGTGCATACGATGGACACTTCGTTATCCCATGATGATGCCCCAGGAGCAGAGTTATGCAACGAAGAAGAAAGGAGAAAGCAGCGATGTGGCCATTTTCACGCCGGTATGACATGACGTGATGATGACGTATGTATCAACATGGCGGATGTAGTATGTCCGAATCGCATTCATACTACTAGGATTCATACTATATTGTACATACTGTTTTAACAGTCAGTAAGTACTTCATCTCATTCAGTAGTATGCAGTTTGGGACGCAGCCAAGGGTATTTATACACACTCCAATCAAAGGTAACAAGGAACACCTGGAGACAATTATGACGAGATATGTGACAAGACTACAATGATCATGACTAAGAACTACAAAAAAAAAAAAAATCACAAGACAGATACATGACAAAACCCTTACACACAATCTGGGTTATTTTTAAGCCATATTGGGTAAATATTGGACAGAACACACAGCTGGGTTAAAATTGACCTAATGCTGGGTTGTTTAACCCAACTGCTGGGTTAAAGGCGAGGTGCATGATCTCTGAAAGCCAATGTTGGCATTTGAAATCAGCTAAACCAATACACCCCAATAGACCATTTTACTGTCCAAGTTATCAAATAGCCGGCGCGCGCATTTTGGCAATGCAACTTCCCAGGGCCTTTAATTTTTCCCCCCAGATTCACAAACTTTCAAGGACCCGTGGGAACCCTGTATGTTGCTTCACTGCTGATTCTTGCCATACTTCTGTTGCCAAACTGCGCGCGCATACGTTGCCACGTCATCATTGTGTACAAACAGTAAAAGGGTCTATAGAATCCAGACCTTCTTTTGATAGACCCGTCCCACACATACGCAACCCAGGCAATGATATCGGTTTGTAGACAAGTCCCTTACTGCTAAATGTCTAATTGTCTTTTCCAAAGCGTTTTTCAAAAATCATGCACCCTGCCTTTAACCCATGCTTGCATGATAACAACCCAACATCGGGTCATTTTAACTCGTGTGTTCTGTCCAACAGCATTATGGGTTAAAAATAACCCAGACATTTTACAGTGAACTTTGTTCTTACCATCATTTACTATACCATCAAATACTTAAAGGAATATTCCATTTTCTTAAAAGAAAAATCCAGATAATTTACTCACCACCATGTCATCCAAAATGTTGATGTCTTTCTTTGTTCAGTCGAGAAGAAGTTGTGTTTTTTGGGGGGAACATTGAGGGATTTTTCTCATTTTAATGGACTTTAATAGAGCCCAACAATTAACACTTAACTCAACACGTAACAGTTTTTTTCAACTGAGTATCAAAGGACTATAAACAATCCCAAATGAGGCATAAGGGTCTTATCTAGCAAAACGATTGTCATTTTTGACAATAAAAATAACAAATATACACTTTTAAAGCACAACTTTTCGTCAAGGTCCAGTACAGCGCGACCTAACGTAAATGCGTAGTGACGTAAGGAGGTCACGTGTTACATATATAAAACGCACATTTGCGGACCATTGTAAACAATAAACTGACACAAAGACATTAATTAGTATCAGTTAACATACAACAACGTAGGAACGGTCCTCGTTCTCAACACTTGTAAACACTGGGGCGGAGTTTTGCGTTCGTCCTCTGTGACCTCTTGACGTCATGACGTATTGCGTGGGGTCACGTTTGCGCATCACGACCGGATTTAAACGAGAAGTTGTGCTTTAAAAGTGTATATTTGTTATTTTTATTGTCAAAAATGACAATCGTTTTGCTAGATAAGACCCTTATGCCTCGTTTGGGATCGTTTATAGTCTTTTGAAACTCCGTTGAAAAAAAATGTTACGTGTTGAGTTAAGTGTTAATTGTTGGGCTCTATTAAAGTATATTAAAATGAGAAAAATCCTGCAATGTTTTCCTCAAAAAGCATAATTTCTTCTCGACTGAACAAAGAAAGACATCAACATTTTGGATGACATGGTGGTGAGTAAATTATCTGGATTTTTCTTTTAAGAAAATGGAATATTCCTTTAATTTTGTGTTGCAGTAAACTGTATAAAGTAACTCAGGTTTACTCAGTAACTAATACAACTAAAATAAAAAATCTGTAATAATCTTTTTATTTATTAAGACCAAATGTACGTTTATTGTATTCATCACCAAGAGACCAAAATCAACAGCATTAACTTTTATTCATATATGTTTGCGTGCGTTTCAAACGCGTACGTTTTTGGTAAAGAGGATGTGATTGTAAAAGAAAACTGAAAAGTGGTTGACATTTAATGCACTCTGTGTGCATGTGACTGTTTATGTCTGCATTTCTCACTTTCCCATTTGCTGAAGAACCGAAAGTTTTTTTTCCAACTCATAATGGCAGGCATAAGCAGACCTAGAAACCCAATTGTAGTAAAACGTATGCCAGGATCAGTTCCCCACGACCACATAAACCTGTTTATCACTTTATAAAAGGCGAATGTTTGTCCTAGATTAGCAGCCTTACAAAAATTTCAAACACCTGGGCTGATGTCACACAAATGTTTGACTCTTAATGAAACTCATGAAACTCTCAGTGCCTCTGCCTTTCGTACTGCGTGGGAAAGTTAGAAGTATGACGCTTTCTGTAGTTTCCTGAAGCTTTCCTACAGCACTTATAGAGCAATGGTTTGACTCTCAAAGGCAATCATTTAAATTCAATGCAATGTGCTTTAAATTAAAATGTAAATAATATGACCTAAAAGGTGCAAAATGATACATAGCCTACTGTATAAATTACTTTTTAGTGACAACTTTAGTACCTTTTTCTGAGATCAAAATGCTTTTTTCTTTGACTTGCAAATTCAGATGTATTGATGATCAGTGATGAGTATATACGAGAGTGCATGTGGTTGTATGTGAGAAGTATGTTATTTTCGACAAAGAGACGACTATGACGACAGAGGGGGAGTAGCTGTAATAACTCTCGCATGCTCAGCCTCCTCTATCAAACCACATTCATGCGTGCATTCAACTGTTTTTGCAGCTATGTTTCTGTGCAAGGATATGCAAATCGCTAACACTTGTGAGTGAGCTTTATATTGACACTAAGTTCAGCATTGGAAAACTAAACAAAACAAACCATCAAAAGTTATAGACTGCTTTAATGTGACCTGAGAACGTAAATAGGGCAAACATCTTAAGATGAATCATACAGTTCAGTAAACTGCAGATAAACATCAAAGTAAATATATGTAGGGCAAGGGTATTTTTAGACGCAAAATGCATACAATACAGCTACAGTACAGCTCGAACTGAGATCATTACCTTGCTTGTCCCTGCGATAACCAAGGAAGCAGTGCCAAAAAATATTTAATCTGTTTGCTTAGGGAGCTTAACTGCTGGACTTTGACTCAACCAGTGGTTTAATTTTCGGACAAAAGAAAGTGTTTATCTGACCAATGGTTGAGAGACGTAGAGCAATACTTTAGGTGGTGTAGTTGTACATGTAAGCTGTATTTTAACATTACCTACCTAATAATTGATTAAAGAAGTGCAAATGTGTATGAAAGTGCAAAGTTTTTTTTCTAAATTACCAAGTAAATGTTAAAGTAGTACAACCATGTTTGTACTTATTGGGATTTATATGTCATGATGTCAAAATAAGTTTTGATTTTCCAATATTGTGCTGAACAAGCAAGTCTGGGGCTTTCATGGTTTCATTCTGATTGTTTTCTGTAGTTTCGGGGGCTTTTTGTTTCACTGATAATATGTAACAGTTTGTCTTACCATATTTGAGCTGCCGGCTCAATGCAGTTTAATGGGGCCGCAATATACAGAAGAGGCTTTCTCTTTCCGAGTTGGCTGAAGTGCAATTTATACTTTTTGCATTACATGTTACAGTACCGAGGCAAAAAGCTGAAGAAGAAGTGGATTGTGCACGTTTTGGAAAAGCATCAGCAGTTAGAGAGCTCCGCAACTTGCGACATCATTGTTTTTAAAGGATTGTTTTTGAGGAAATGCGACAAAAGGCTGTGCCATACAATCAACACAGAAGTATAAAACCAACTTAATTCGGATGCATGAAGTGAATCATACAAAAACATAGAATTTTGATTTAAAAAAATAACGATACCCCCATCATCACGGGGCAAAAGCAAATCATACAAAAACGTGGTTGTAGAAATTAATATGAATACGTACAAATTGCTATTAAATAGCATTGGCTTTCAACAACAGAAAACATTTTAAACCAATTTTTGCAACTTTTACCTTACTAGACATCTCAGCTTTTTAGATTTTAATGAAACTGAAAATTTAAATCCACTTTTTTACATTTTTCTATCCCTTGAGGCCATGAGAGTTCAGCACTCATGAAATTCCAAAAGAAAAAAATAAAACCAGTATCCAGGGGCGGGGACATTCTTTAAATATTAAGTGATATTGGTATCAAAAATGTTAAATTATACAACACCTGAGCACATTTTTTCCGCCATTGTTGTCATTATAGATGTCTTTTGTGGTCCGCATTTGTTACAGGCTTTACAAGCTAAATGGGGTTTAGACTAACTACAAACAGTGGCGGCCCGTGACTTCTTTTTTTTTAGGGCGCTCGATGCGAAGTTCGTCACAGCATGTATGTAGCCCGTCATGTTTGTGGTTCCTTATTTCAAAATATGTGTTCTGCGCATTAAGAGATCCTACTGTATGTGCGTAGCGTGTCTTGTCGAAATAGGTGCCTGCTGCAGATGCATCTAAAGGGTTTATGTTGAAAGAGACGCTCGCGTTTGCCAGATACTCACATAATCTCATGCGTAATCAAAGTTTACTGTTAAGTGAGTTTCTTGTCTGTATTTTATGAACGTGGGCGTCTCTTTTATCATCAACCGTTTTGACGCGTGTGCAGCAGGCACCTATTTTGACAAAACACGTGATGCGCATGGTTAACATAACGCAACAAACACATATTTTGAAAATGCGAGCAACACACATGACACTCCCAACACTTGTTTTGAATTTGCGCCCCTCGGATGAGCAGTCACGAGCCGCCACTGTTTACAAACGTTTTCACAATTCATTATATCATATCAAAATAATCATGAATCATGGCATATGGAGATACCACAGTGACCTTAATCTTGGTTGCAGTGGACTTTTTCTTCTGAAATGGCATGGGTCCACAGAACTTGGTGGTTGTAGACTATGGAGTGGCTTCCCGCACAGGGATTAGCTTAAGCCAGTACTAGGCCTTAGTTTAATTAGGAAATATAACTAGTTTTAACAAACATGCCTAACTAAAAACATTACTGGTGTGCATTTTGATGCAAAACAAAGGGCACTGATGTATTTTAAATTGACACTCTACTTTTTTTTGAAAATATGCACTTTTAGCATAGCTTAGCATAAACCATTGAATCTGATTAGACCATTAGCATTGCGCTTAAAATAACCAAAGAGTAACGATATTTTTCCTCTTCTGTAGTTACATCGTGTACTAAGACCGATGTAAAATTAAAAGTTATAATTTTCTAGGCAGATTTGGCTAGGAACTATACTCTCATTCTGGCGCAATAATCAAGGACTTTGCTGCCGTAACATGGCTGCAGCAGGCGTAGTGATATTACACAGTGCCCGAAAATATAGTCCCCTGCTATTGTAAGTTACCAAGGGGACTATTTTCGGTTGCTGTATAATATCATTTCACCTGCTGCAGCCATCTTACTGCAGCAAAGTCGTTGATTATTGCGCCATTATGATGGAATGAGAGTATAGTTCCTAGTCATATCTGCCCAGAAAATCGCAACTTTCTGTCGGTCTTAGTACACGATGTAACTACAGAAGAGTAAAGTTTAAATAGGAAAAAAATTGAAAGTCATTGGTTATTTTTAGCGCAATGCTAATGGTCTAATCAGATTCAATGGATTATGCTAAGCTATGCTAAAAGTGCTAGCGACAGACCCGGAGAACGGCTAAATGGATTCCAAAACGGTAAATGTTTAACTCTAGGGGAGCGGGAAAATTAGTATATTTTCAAAAAAAAGTGGAGTGTCTCTTTAAGATATGTCCGTGCAAGTTGTTTGAACAGCTCTCTTTATTTTTGTCTAGGACTAGTTTAATCCCTGTCCGGGAAACCACCCCTAGATGTTGTTAGACTGTGACACCAACTGGTCAAAAGAAATGTTAATTTCAAAACATTGCTCTGTAAAATGTGCTCATTTATTAGATTACTGTATATTATCTAATAATTGTCTTAATAAAACATATAGGTAAGTCTGGACCATAAAACCAATCATAAGTTGCAAGGATTAATTTGTATCAATAGCCAACAATGCATTGTAATTTCAACAGTTGTCTGTCTCTCTCTCTCTCTCTCGTATCTGTTTGTTAAGCAAGAGTTATTTTATGTGATGCTGCATCCACACTGTAGGTGTCAGTACAATACCACTATATCAGTCAGCACAACATTAAATGACTCATCTTTATGATGACACTTGTTACGCTGTGTTTTGCCGATATTAGCTTTTAAGCATGTAGTGTCACATAATAATAAGTAATAAGTAAAACAAAGTAACCGCTTCTGTCCTCAAAACCCTTTCTGCTTGTCTTCTCTGTGAATGTTTGTAAATTGTGACATGGTGTAGTGATGTTGTATTTCAAAGTAATGGTTGTATAATGGTTAATAAAACACATGTCAGATTGTGATAAAGAGGACATAAAAGTGTAGAGGATAAATTTGCTGGTGAGTGTTATTGACAGAGAAGTCCGCAATAAAAGAGCGTTACAGTGATGCTGCCTGGATGAATTGCAGTGACCCCAGGGATGTGGGTGATAAAAAGACGAGTCCCAATAACATAGTATGGCCATTCTGTGCCAAGAAGGTTTTAAGTTAAGGTTAATATAGTATTTTTAAGTCCCATGTGGCTCAAATTTTGTATAAGGTAGCTGAAATTATTCAAATACAACTACTTCCCAAAAAGTGGGAGTATCTTATACATTAAAGGGTCTGTAATAGGGTCTTCACTATGCAACCCAGTCTCACGAGTTATACGAAAATTTTGATTATTCGTGTTTGGGGGATTCTCACGAAACCATTGAAACACCACGGCACTAATGATTTTAGCTATAAAATGTGTAATATAGTAATATTAAAAAGCATCAGAATTAACACAATACTGTGTTCTACCTTTCACAATGTGTGATTTCAACATAAGAATTTGTAATTTGTCAATTTAATCTCATTTTCTGCTGAAATTCTCATTACCGCAATGTGTCCGGCTGTGTTTGAACATGCGTTATGTTGTAATTTAATCAAATTAACACAAAAATATTTAGGAAAAAATAAATGGATGTTTTGCTAGACTACTTTAGATGACAGAAAAAATATTTACTGAATATTCATGTATAATAATAATGAAGAAAAATTAGGAAAATGATGTGTCCATGCCTGATGTTCTCATCCTCCGCAACACTTTTTGAGAACAGTTTAAGCACACATACAGAATTTTAATAAAGTTTGATTTTGAGTGACCAAGCACATGGACCAGTTACTTCAAGATGGCTACCAGGTAAGATCATTTTTTTACAGTTAATTTGAAATATTGTCTTGTCAGTATGCTTACACGACATTTTGATTATCATTACCGCAACAGATGCTTATTAAATGTTAATTTAATTAATAGAAGCATAATACTTTGATTTTAAATGCATGTGCAGAATCTCCAAATTATGTTCTTTCAGGTTTGTCATGTCATTTTGAAAATATGTCAGTGTTGATGTTTTCTGACTGTTGCGGTAATGAGATTTTTAAGGACTCATTTTTTAAATTATGTTACAAAAAGTGTTAAATGATAAGTACGAGTTTTTAAATTAATGTTCCCATTTACTCCAGACTTTGTTTTTCAATGTCTGGTGGGAAAAAAAGTAAATTTAAGCAATTTTTACATTTTCATGCTTGACATTTTTAAAAGTTTTCGTGAGAATCACCCATTTGCTGGCAAAGGTTTTCGCTGTTTTTCGGGTCTCTGGAGACGGGTGTCTTTTTCCTCCTTCCCAGCACAAATTTCTATCGGTGGCTTTTCGTGTCTGTGCCATGACTTTCTTTGTCGTGTCATTTTGTATTTTTATTTTGTCTTCTCATCGTTGTTTTCTATTTTTTGACCGTTGTCGCTTGGGGTTCAGGTTAGAATCACTTTCTGCAACTTCCTAACCCAACCCCAACTCTAACCCCAACTAGGAGAGAATAGTTTTAAAAGCCCCTGCTGAAAAAAACAGCATCAAACCAGCATGGGAATTATGCTGGTTTGACCAGCATGGGATGCTGGTTCTTATGCTGGTTTAGCTGGTGCTAATGCTGGTGTTCACTAACAAATCAGCACCAAAACACAACATATGCTGGTCTTGCGGGTATGCTGGTTTTTTCAGCAGGGGCGGACTAAAAACATGAAGAAACCAATGCAGAAAATGACATCCCATCGCAAACCCCGTATCTAACCTTAACCCCAATCGACAATGATTTAAAAATAGGAAAGAACGATGAGAAAAAATATAAAATGACACGAAAATGAAGAAACTCATGGCACAGATACGCAAAGCCATAAATATAAATTTGTGCTGGGAACGACGAAAAATACATTCGTCTCCAGAGACACGAAAAACAGCAGAAATTCGTGTCAGCAAATAATAAATGAAAAATGTAATCAAATTTTCGTTACTATAACACGACTTGCCGTGAGACTGGGTTGCACTGTAAGGCATTGTTTCATATAACAAATACCTGTAATATATGCACATGAATGATTAATGTGTAATTAGTTCAATGGAATATTTATTTTGTTAATTCCTCACAAAAAGAGGGGTTGAGGGGCAAATAAACAACAAACAAAAAAATTATAAATTACAAAAATAATAAAATGTAAATTAAAATACAATAAAGGATAAATCACGAAAAAGAATAAACGATACACTGTAAAAAATCAATACAGAGTAATAAAAAGCAGTATGCAATTAAAAAAAACTAACAAAAAGAACTGTAACATGCATATTGGGACATTCAACATGTGATGTCACTCATTAATAACAGTAAATATCTTATGTAATGATTACAGCAACAAACTGTAAATGGTAAGTACTGTAACTGTAAATAATGGACACAATTGTTTCTGAGAACCGTGTGAGTTTCTATGAACACTACATGATTCTTTAATGCTTGAAGGTGAATGATAAGATAAACATTGACTGGAGGTCAGGGTGTTGGTTAAAGTAAAATCTTCATTCTGTACTGTTTGTTAGATGTAGCTAATAAATGTCTAATTGACTTCTGTCCTGACTGACAAAAAATAGCAAGTTAATAGCAACTACTGAGTAATATTGTGTTTCGTTTTAGTTGCTGGTCACATGCCTTTATGACAACACATTGTGTCATCTGTGTGTAGCCCTAGTATCAACTAGTGTTGCATGTATATACAAGTTGGTGTGACAGAGTCAAATTTTCCATTGATGTCATGTGAATCTATTTTTAGGTTTGTTTTTGTTACTTTTTTTGTTACTTTTGTTGTTTAAATTAAAACACTGCTCTAGTCAATTAAGTCAAGACTATACCATCCCAGACCCAAACAACGCACAGGCGCCCATGCCAACCCTTTACTGTTTTAACTTTACTGTTGTGTATTTTAGAGTCCCAGCAACCCCAAGAATGTGTAAAAAGTGGTAATCTTACTAGAGTTATCTTACTAGAATTTTCTTTTTCCAGTACATTATGCATAAATTATTAAAGCTATATCTCTCCTTGAACACAAAATACAGCATGATCTCACGGCAAGTCATGTTATAGTCACGGACAATTTGATTAATTTATCCGTGTCCATTGCACGAAATTCAGCTTTTTTCGTGCCTTGAGCACGAATGTCTTTTTCGTGTCACTCAGAACAAATTTCTATAAATAGTTTTTCGTGTCCATGTCACAACTTTCTTTTTCGTGTCATTTTATGTAATGTTTTCTAATTTTTTCCCCTATTTTTAAATCATTGTCGCTTGGGGTTAAGGTTAGATTTGGGGTTTGGGTTAGGACGTACTTTTACGTATTGATTTATACATGGGGTTTTTTTCCCGCTTTTAAAACTATTCTCACCTGGAGTTGGGGTTAGAGTTGGGTTAGGATGTCTAAAAATGTAACAGAAAGTGATTCTAACCCCAACCCCAAGTGACAATGGTAAGAAAATAGGAAAAAAACTATGCGTAAACAATACATAAAATTAAAGGAAAAAGAAAGTCATGCCACGGACACAAAAAACTATTTTTAGAAATTCGTAAAAAATTTTGAGTGACACGAAAAAGACATTCATGCTCAAGGCATGAAAAAAGCTGAATTTCAAGCCATGGACACAAATAATTTAATCAAATTTTTTGTGACTATAACACGACTTTCTGTGAGACCAGTCTGACAAAATAAGTATGCACTTTCAAGAAATGTGATCGGTATCTTTTTTACAATCTCGGAAATAAAGGTACAAAAGCTGTCATTGAGGTTGGAAACTTTCAAAAAGTATACCTTTTACCTAAAAAGGTGCATATCAGTACAGTGTATTGGTACCAAATGTATACTTACTGTATCTATACCTAAATGGTACTTATTGGGACCTTAAAGGGGGTCGCACACCGTGCGTGCAGGTCAGCCCCGCGCAGCACTGTGCCGCTCAAAAAAATAAAAAAAATTGAACACATTGTTTTCTATGAGTATACGCACACCGCCGCCGCCAGGTGGCGCCTGTCCGCGACCCCCAGCTACGACTCAGAAAGTTGCTCAAATCCCTGTCGCACCACAAAGCACCACTTGCATAGTTTAACATTAAATAACATCATATTTGTCCCAAATCATTACTGATTAACATTGGCTGCTAACGTATTATTATTTTGAAGTAGACGCTATCTGACGAAGCTCACGCAATTTAATGTGCACTTCCCGTTTACAATACCTGCGAGTTGTCCTAGACACGACTTGACGCGGCCTGGCGCTGAGCTGCGCGTCCGGTGTGCGACTCCTTTAAGGGTACCGTCCCAGTGACAGCTTACCTTTATTTCTGAGAGTGTACTACTTTTTACAGTCAGTTTAAATTTAGAAAGTGTATGCCATAAGCTCATTAAATTTTTTTCATTTTTTATATCTGGTGTCTCTGAACAACCCATATACATGGTAACATGCTAATTAAAGACTTTAACCAAACATTCAGCGTGTAAATACGACTGTATAGCCTCATGCTCAGTTAAAATAATTAAAGAAACTATTAACCTGTTATTTTAAATTGTATTGATTTTTAAGCCTGTAGTTGAGATGTTTTTTATGAAAGAAAAAAATACAGTTCCCATGTACTTTCTTTGACATGAGATTTGCTTTCTTTGTCTAGGAGCTATGTGACATTCAATAGTTTAATAGTGCTAGCTCATGTCAGGTTAGTACTACATTGTCTGCCTTGTCATCTTCTCTTTGTAAATGGTCAGCAAAGCATCTCAATCAGCTGCATTGGCGTCATACAGCTATCACTTCCTTGATGGCTGTGTTGTGTAACCATCAATGATGGGACTTTAAGATAACCTGCTCTCCTGTTTGGAGCATTCTGCACAGAGGGCCAGACGTCTTACTTTTAACTTTAGTAAATCATGTTTTAACTTTAATTTACTTACCTTAAAGCAGTGGTCTCAAACTCACGGCCCGCGGGCCATTTGTGGCCCGCCCTCCCCTTCTCTGCGGCCCGCGTCAACTTTCAAAAATATAAAATAATCTGGCCCGCAGAAAGATTTTTATTCACTTTTTTTATTTTCGTTTGATTTTTGATTTAAACGTTCAAGTGTTCGTTCACATGTCGCGTCTAACAACGCATTAGAATGAGTCAAAGCATTACTTTCCAACGTGCTCGAGAACGGAAGTTGCGTCAATCATACCATTGTCACCATGCAATCAGTTAATCTGGTCGGGACTTGGTAATGTTTGTCTAGAGAAGATTTGTTACTTCCGGGTGGATATCAGCTGTTACTCAGAGAAGATCGAGCTGCGGTGGGCTTAGTTCACCTCACGTCACAGCATCTAATGGAAACACCGCATATGGAGGCAGAGCGGTAGATGTAATGCAACACATTTTAAACTAGAGATAAGAAAAGAGCCATCAAAGTGCCCAGGTTAAGAAAAGAGAAAAGACGAGGAGAAATGTAAAGAAGATAAAAGTATGTCTACTGCTATATATAATGAAGTATAATATATTATTATGTAGCTTATTCAATTACACATAGAGCAGTACTATTATTTTTTCTGTCCAAAATATCTTATATAACATGGACTACTTCAAAAGTTATGGGATCACTTTCAATTATTAATATTTTCCCACATATAATAGAAAATTTATGAAAACTGAAATAATAAAGAACATAATGAAGTCAATACTATGACTGAAAACAATCCAAAATAAATCAACAGAAACACTTACTGGTGGTAATTTTTTTTATAATAGTTTATAAATGTATACAGGAATTAAATTTGTTAATTTAGTGCAAGGTTTTAATTGGTCTTAGTTAAGATAAGATTAAGAAAAGATTTACTTAGGCTACTTTTATAAAATAATGTATATTAAAAAGATAAAACCAATGCTTATATATTTTCAAGTATTATTATACATTAAATAATAGAAACTAAACATGACATTTACAGAAGCATTGTACTTTTTTGAACGTTAAATAGCTCTGCGGAACTGTCTGTTTAAACATGGCCCCAAGCCAGTTTGAGTTTGAGACCCCTGCCTTAAAGTCTTTGCTGCAAAAATGTACAATATGTGTACTTGAGTACTGAAGTTTAAAATACTATTCACATTACATCATGTAGTCCAAACTAGACTTTAAATGTCACTCAAAATTGTTGTAAAATGTATATTTAAAACAATATTTTGTTGTATATATTTTTGGATAGTTTTTTCACAGCAAGAATCTTAAATAATGCTTCCGGTTAAATATATGGGACCATTAAAAAAATTGTTATACAATAATTGTTGCCAATTACTGATTTTCTGTGTTTAAATAATAAAAAAATACACATATGTGACATACTATTCAATGTTTGGTAGGGTACACAGAAATACGGCCCTTGTAAATGCATACGTATATATGCATTTATAAAATTCAGTTGTTTTATGCAACATTCAGGGAAGTCTATTTTCAGCTCATGTTTTTATGTAAGCCTGAGAGGAGATGAGGGTGAAGCACGCAGTCCCTTAGTCATGTGAAACTGGTCTGACAGGTAAATATGACACTGGCATTCTTCAAGAACGTAACAAATGGTTAGAGCTAGAAGGATGAAAGGCAGTCCTAAAGGTCTCTTGTGGTAAGGAACAGACTCAGTTTCCCTTTGGGACAGTTGAGACAGGTCGAATCCCACCCACTAATACATATTTTGGATTTAACCGTGGTCCTTACTTTTGTGTCTAATGGCAGACAATGACACGGTAAGTCCTTTAATAACAAAATCTTTGCTCCAAATTATGCTTTATTATTATTTTTTATTTTGTTGCAACTATATGTGCTTGTGTATGGATGTTGAGTGATGTTTCTGGTATACATTTTCGCATTTGGCAGACATTTTTTTTTTCAAAGGAAATTGAATCTATGCATTTACAAGTTCAAACCATGCATGGCACTTGCTTCGCAAACTGATTAATAAAGTCTACCAATTTACTACAGTCAAGAACCTGATACTTTTATTTATGTTTTAAAGATGTTAAAGATTTCATAGGCTTTATTTTAGGATTCTTTACATCAGTGGTCTGTTTAAAGGTACAGTGTGTTGCACATGAATGGTTTGGATGTACTGGTGTGCTGCACATCAGAGGTTCCCAACCAGATCTACTTGTTACCAAATTTGAGTTTTGTATAGGGACAAAGTAAAAACAGTAAAAAAAAACTCATATATTGTGATATACAACTAGAGTTTTACAGAAGTACACTTTACGAAATGATACCAAAACCAAAGTTTACTGAATATTGTATGTGGAGGAAGTTGGGAAACATTTGGGTCTCTGTCTTACACACGGCGCAATGCAACGCAATGCTGCGCAATGCGCGACACAAGTGTCTTTTGCTAGTTTCCACCCTGTGCAATTATAATTTTCACGTTTAGCGCTGCGTTGTTTAAATAGCAAATGCATTTGCGCCCCCTTTTGTGCCCATGGGCGTTCTGGTCTGAAAACGAGGTGTGTTCAGACGCATTGTTGGCACGTTGCTATTTTGAGGCAACTAAAATAGACTACGCCATTGACCAACAAAAACCTGGTCTAAAGTCTAAAGTCAATGGCGCAATATGTTTTTTTGTTATTTAAAGAGCGCATTAGTAATAAGCGCCTAAACGGGACGACAACGCGGGTTTGCTTAACACATACATGAATGCGCAGCAGCACAAAAACGCTTTTAAATATTTTAAGTAATGCTTTAAAAAATCTTGTGACGCTGTCCATGTTCTGAAAGGAGAGCCGTTTGTAAATTCTTTATCTCCTGTTTGATACAACTAAAGTATTTTTACAGTACAAACCTTTTCTTACATACTTGTAAATTATTTTTTGATGATATTGGATAGCCATACATTTAAAGCAACTAAAAGCCTGCTTTTTTACTTCCATGACCAAAAGAAACGGGTTTTAAAGGTTTTAATCCAAAAAATAACAATTTCAATACAAGTTAAAACAACACAATTATTTAACATTAATCTTAAAAACGGGGGATCTTCTTCCTCCGCTTAGTTTTTCAGTTTACAAAGTCCGTCATCTAAATAGGGATTAGACATAGCACCAGCGCAACAGGCTTTTAAAGGGGATGAGAGCTGAGACTCTCATTGGTTTATTGCGCCCGAAATACTCCCATTTCTCATTTAAAAAATTGTACCAACCTTTTTCGACCATGCGCTCGGCGCACAAACAATTTTTCCCGTCGTTAAATTAGCAAAAGTGGATTCGGACACACCCATTTAGACGTTGTGCTGTGCGCTTTAGACAATGCGCTTAGATCGTTAAAATAGGGCCCTTGGACTGCACAAGGCTCTTTTGTCCTCCAACATTGCCCAAGTTTGAAACTTTTAGGCTTGCAGTATCATCAGTATTGAAGCAATATTTACTAAGCTACAGTATGAATTGGAGATAAAGTTTTGTCCACTTCAGCTACACTTTCCAAAAAAAGGTACAAAAGTAGTTTTTTTAACAGGTGCCTTATAGAAAGGTCCTAATATGTACCATTAAGGTATATCTTAGAGGTACCAATATGTACTTTTTAAAAAGGTACAGGCCCGGTGACAACTTTATGTACCTATTTTTTTTTAAAAGAGGGTGACAGGTTTAACAAACCAGTTTGCCCATATGATGAAACTAAATAATTTGCATTCTTTCTCAGCACTTGTGACCAAATGAAAAGTGAGCTCTTTACAGCTCAACATATAAACAGCGTCTCCATTATCAGCTTCGGGAAACTCAGAGGGTCATTGTTTAAGAATTAGCATGAAAGACAAGCTTTTTATTTACTATCAGAGGCTTTCTCACTTACCCAAGGCTTAGAAAGAGAATCTGGTTCATTGAATAACACTATAATTACACAACATGTCAAACAGAAACCCACTGTTCATTTGTGTTTAACTACTAGAAGTGAGTACTTGTAGAAACAGGAACAGGATGAAAACAGAAATGTAGAAACTTTAATAATAGAATTTACTAGTATGCAATAATGCTATATATACATATACTTTATATATACCAAGGGCCTGTTGAATGCTTTACTCTGATTGGTTGAGAAATGTTTCACGGGAATGCATTATTTTTCTTAATGAGCAATGCCAGTGGTAACCATGATATAAGCTGAATAATTGGCTCCGGTCCTTCAAATTATTTGAAAATAATGCACACTCGCGGTGAAATGTAATGCATTACCACCTTAGGTGTGCATTATTTTTGAATAATTCAACAGCCCGTTATCAATTATTCCTGACATATATAAACAGTAAACACTACAATTGACCAATCAAAATCACGTGTTTTAGAATTACATATACTCTCTGAAATGAAGAAGAGGAACAACTTCTAAAAATAAAACAAAGAAGGAATTCAATAAGATATGTTTTAGGTAAACTGTGGCCTACACAATACAATACATGACATGACAGAGGACAAAGCATCTGGTTCAACTGCATAGTTTCCAGAGGTACATTGAAAAGAAATAAATACCGCTCTTTACTTGAGCCTTTGCCGTCATACTCAAGGAAGGATAAATATAGCACCTGTCCCATCAAATGAGACAATTAAAATAAAAAAGTTCCTGTAATGATAGACATTGAATAGCTCGACAAAGGTAATCTTTTCTTCAAAGTTTGGTGACATGGATCAAATGGACTGTTTCCTTCTGATCAAAACAGATCAGCATGTCACATATGACACATCTTTGCTTCGTTTTATTTCTCAGAAGACAGATTTGCACACTACGGGTAACTCCTGTGGTTCATCCTTCTTTATCAAGGATGAATTAAATTGGGTAGCTTGGACCAAAAAAATTATTGTGAAAATGAGACACGGAAATAGACTAAACATCCCACATGAACACAACCAAGCAACACAGTTTGCTACAAATGGCCTTCCAAACAAATGGTTAAATATGGCCTAGGCCCTAGATTGGGGGTCTCCAACCGTTTTGTGAGCAGGGGCTACCACAATGGATAAAACAATCTGGAGGGCTACTTTTTTATATTTTCTACTCAAAACCTTGTTGATTTTATTTTATTTTACTTGTTTTATCATTGTTTAAAATGTTAACATAAAAGAAGCCAAGCTAATGTTAGTAATTAATAAATATTACAATTAAAGCTATTAGTATAGTGTGGCGGGGAACTCACAGATTCCTTGCGGCCAATTGTTGGAGAGACCACTGCCCTAGATTATCTGCTTATGGGTTATACTATGGAAGTTTAGTTTTTTTCCGCTAATTTTAAATAAATTAATGATAAAAATGAAAACCAGATTTGCCATTAGATTATGGAAAACTGTACGCAAAATATGTCCCAAAATTAAAGGAAATTATTCAGGGTGATAATAGGTTAAAAAGGAAAAGTGTAAAAATATAAGAATAAAAGAAACTGCAAATACATTTTTAAAGGTTTTTCGTTAATCCTCACGCAATAATAGTGACTAAAATCTACTTAAATTGTACAGTTCACTTATGTTCTCTTTAATTAAAAGTCAAGTCAACTTGTTTGCAAATTCCATGTTAATCAGTGGGTGGGGATTAATTGCTCACATAATGGAAAGTGAAAGGCAGTGTTGCCACCGTCATTGCTAGATTTAGTGACTTTTAGACGCCTTAATTGAGCTTTTCACGAAAAATAGCGACTAACGTCAAATTTAGCAACTAGTTTGGATGAATCTTCACAACTGTACACATTCTGGTTCCTGGTAAAACGTCTCTCGCAATGTCAGTTCCCAGAAGCTAATTGTTTCACGCTTTAATTGCATTACTTCAATGCACGACTGTATTTTTGCATCTCATTTGAGGTTGATCATTTATTTTATTTAATAGCAAACATAGGTAAAGTAGACATAGATATGATATTTTAGGATATTTATTCTGCATTAATATATTTAAAATATCTATTTTTCTAGAGTTTGCTTAACCTCCTAAGATCCAAGCTTTGGTTTGGTTTGCATTTTTGTATAGCAATAAATATAATAATAAAAAATTGAACATGATTCAGTGTAATTGTCCATGTTTGTGTACAACAGGTTTCAGTTACACAAAATGAAGTATTATGGTGCAAGCAACAAAAAAATGTGATGTCCACGTACACGGACACACCAGGTCTTATTAAACATAAAAGGGTTGTTTCCCGGACGAGATTAGCTTAAGCCAGGACTAGGCCTTAGTTTAATTAGAAAATACAACTAGTTTTAACAAACATGCCTTACTAAAAACAAAGGGCACTGATGTATTTTAAGATATGTCAGTGCAAATTGGTTCAGTTTGGACAGCTCTTACATTTATTTTAGTTTAGGACTAGTCTAATCCCTGTTCGGGAAACTGCCCCAAAAACATTTAATAAAACACTGTCTTATCTATAACAAATGAAAAGTTGTTCTTAACCATGCTTGAAAAAATGTAGACTAGAAATACTGGTATACTGACATGGCTGTTGTCTGTATGGTTTTCTGCATTTGAATGGAACCTAAAATGCCTGTAATTCTTTTTCAGAGTATTTGAAATACTTTAATCAAGTGACACAACCTACTCTCGCTAAAACCCGTGTTGTTTAACTTTATTTTAGAAAGACCCCCCTCCTCCATACAGCTCTCTGGAACCACAGCCCCCTCTTATGACCTACGAACAGGTGATTCATGACATCAACAATGACGTCACCCATAAAACTGTGCCATACTATGTTGAAAAGGAGCCTGTGAAACTAGAAGCCATCATTGTTACGCAGCACACTGTGTGTAAGTATTGAATCTCTTTGGTTAATATGAATCTGGTGAAACTTTCACATACTATATACTGTATATATATAATATATTGTATACAGTCCATCCATGTTTATTTTTAACTCTTTTTTTTAAGATACAAACAGGAAATATGTACACAACATTAAAAACAAAACAGTTTTCAGAACTAAATGTCTTCTTCAGGCATCAGTCAGTATTTAGTGTGACCTCTCTTGGCTTGAAACGCATCTTGAGCTTTTTTGAGGAGACTGAAGTCTTGAAGTCATTCGATTTGAATTAGAAATTAGGATTTAATTTCATTTAGGTTTAAGAGATCCTGCAGCTGCCTGCTACTGCTCAAGTGGAAGTGTAGTTTAACCTAAATGCTTGACACTTCAGCTTATACTTTTATACTGTTTTAATACTACATACAAATTTCCCGTATTTTCTGGTTGTATTGTAATAAAGAGACTGAGACATAATTATATATGACCACTATACTATTACAAAAACAACAAATCCAATGGTAGCATGGAGCCCTAAGACTTTTGCACAGTATTGAATATATATATAGGGATTAACCCAGAAAAATGTTGATGTATGGGGTGAAAGCAGTGGCAAGACCAGGAATGTTCAAGTGGGTGGGCCTTTACTGTATAAAACTGGGTGGGCAAAGCATAGAATGTACATAAACTGTACGTCAAGTTATGTTGATGCCATGCAGCACAATGTTTCAAAAAGGGAAAATGATAAGACAACTTATAAATAACCAGCTGTCTACAGTATATGGGTAGGTGGGGCACTGGCCCACCCGGGCCCACCTGTAGCTTCGCCACTGGTTTAAAGTATAGTCTCAGCCTCAGATGTCACGCCCAAGGCCCGAGACGTCTGTGTCACATTTTTTAACTGTCCGCTTGGAAACAACACAAGGCCATCTGATCAAAGAAGATAGCAGTCATGTTTACATAGGTGGCAATGCTTCATAAATAGTACAGATTTGGACCCCCTTATGTCTTCAGAACTACCTTGATTCTTTGTGGCAGAGAATCAACCAGGTGTTGGAAACATCCCTCAGAGATTTGGTCCATATTGACAGCATCAAGCAGTTGCTGCAGATTTGTCAGCTGTACGTCAATGCAAGTCTCTCGTTTCACCGTATCCCAAAGGTGCTCTTTTGGATTGAGATCTGGTGACCGTGGAGGCCATTAGAGTACAATGAACTCATTGTCATGTTTAAAAAATCAATTAGAGATTATTTGAGCTTTGTGACACGGTGCCTTATTGTGCTGGAAGTAGACATCAGAAGATGGGTACACTGTGGTCATAAAGGGATGGGCATGGTCATATAACGATGCCCAATTGGTACTTAGGGGCCAGTTATTGCAAGGCATGATGGATCAATACTTTCATGTTGTTTACACCAAATTCTGTCACTACTATCTGAATGTCACAGCTGAAATCGAGACTCATCAGACCAGGCAACATTTTTCCAATCTTCTATTGTCCAAGTAATCTCCTCCATGTCTAGATGCTGAAATGCATTAATTGTTGCCATGTGATTTGCATTAACGTCATTGCCTTAATGAAGTACATTTATATTTTTCCATCAGTGCAAGGCAAGAACAAGAGTCAGGGGGGCTGCAGCCAGAAAACCAAGTGTTTAGTTGGATGGTTAGTTGCACTTTTGTTGCTTTTTGGCATTGGATTGGCCATTGGGCTTGGAGGTAAGACAACAAACCTTCTGTGATTTCACAACCGCTGTATGGCAGTACAAACCACAAATGACCTGTTCGTAATCCCCACCCTCTCTCACTCTTAGTGCATTATGGATCCAAACAGAACTCAGGCCATCAAAGTGAATGCAATGGAAACGATTGCTCTAATGGCAATTATAACGATCAAAATAATGGTGCCGATGACAACTATGGTGACAATCACAGTGGTGACAGCAATCAAAACGATGACGACGATCATGAAGACAAGAATCATATTCCTGATATCTGCTCTAACTCCAATCTGAAATGTGACGGCATCAAAAACTGCCAACAGCCCAGTGATGAGACCGACTGTGGTGAGCATTCACACATCAAAGACACAGGCTGAAATATATATGGAAAATGATGACTAATTTATAGACCTTTTTGGCTTTTTTATTGATTTTTTATTTTATTTTGGTTGCTTTAAAGTGCAACAGTAAGTTTAATGTCTTAATAGAGAAACTGGATTAAAATTAACCATAAACAGTTTGTGATAGGCATTTACACAGTATTATGTTAAAAAAAAAAAAATTGCCATGTTTGATTGTTTAATTTATTCTGTGTTCTCAGTAAGATTTGGTGAAGGGGGAGTTCTGCAGGTCAAAACTGCTCAGGAAGGACAATTCCTCCCTGTGTGTTATCAGGGTTTGGATAAAAGTTACGCTGATCAGATCTGTGCCCAGCTGGGTTTCAGAAGGTGAACAGCTTTATCTGTGACTTAAAGGGGATAGTTCACCCAAAAACAAATATTCTGCACCTTTTCTCTTCAGGCAAGGTCAAAATATTACATTTTCTTTTGATGAATGAAGACAAGGCAAAAAGCAAGTGGCTGTGATGCTTCAATATATAAATAAATAAACAAACAAATACTGAGTTATAAAGGAACTTGCACTGCACTGCACCATATATCCCAAATCCTCTGAGTTTTTAACAATACTTCACAAGAATGAGTATATTATGGGAATGTTTTCATTTTTGGGTGGATTTTCAGTCTTATATAGCTTTAATTTGTGTCTTTTTGTGGTAAAACATCTGTACTTGTTATCGAGCAACTACAGAAAAAGTCAAATGGCTCTATCTTACACCCGACGCAATGCAGCGCAATGCGCGACGCAAGTGTCTTTTGCTAGTTTCCACCCTGCGTAATTATAATTTTCACGTTTAGCGCCGCGTTTAAATAGCAAATGCATTTGCGCCCCCTTTTGCGCTCATGGCCGTTCTGGTCTGAAAACGAGGTGTGTTCAGGCGCATTGTTGGCGCGTTGCTATTATGAGGCAACTAAAATAGACTACGCCATTAACCAACAAAAACCTGGTCTAAAGTCTAAAGAGCAATGGCGCAATATGTTTTTTGTTATTTAAAGAGCGCATTAGTAATATGCGCCTTAAACGGGAGGACAATGCGGGTTTGCTTATCACACACATGAATGCGCAGCAGCACAAAAACGTTATTAAATATGAAAGATTAAAGGATTGAATGTAAAAGATTATTATTGAGTCTCTTGGACATAAATGAGGACTAATTATGAGACTATCTATTTTTAAATTTTTTTAAATGGTACCTCACGGATTTATTGTATATGATGACTCTGTACCTGTGGAGATGAGAAACATTTTTACTTCCATGACTAAAAGAAAACGGGTTTTAAAGGTTTTAATGAAAAAATAAAAATTTCAATACAAGTGAAAAACAGCACAATCATTTAACATTTAACATTAATCTTAAACTGGGGATCTTCTTCCTCCGCTTAGTTTTTCAGTTTACAAAGTCCGTCATCTAAATAGGGATTAGACATAGCGCCAGCGCAACTTGCTTTTAAAGGGGATGAGAGCTGAGACTCTCATTGGTTTATTGCACGTTACGCCCAAAAATACTCAAATTAATCATTAAAAAAATAGAACCAACCCTTTTTGCACAAACCATTTTTCCCGTCGTTAAATTAGCAAAAGTGGATTCGGACACACCCATTTAGATGTTGCGCTGTGCGCTTTAGATAATGCGCTTAGATCGTTAAAATAGGGCCCAAAGTGTTCAAAACTGTGTCTCCTGACCTTAATCGTATTCTTAGTGGTTCAGTAGGCTTTTAATAATGATTTGAACTGTCAACATTTGACTCCAACCATTAAAAATAATAATAGTTCTGCAAGTAACTTTATGTAACTGAATGTTCAAATCTGGGCCACGACTATAAATAAATAGCCAAATGAAGAAATGCATATGCTTACATAATAATTTGAATAAATAATGATTGCTGTTACCATTAACTATTACAATTTATCTAAAATGCAATTGTAGACAAGCTGTCAAATTAATGAAATATCTCAGTTAAAATGTGAAATATAAGTTGAATAATGAAAATGTCTCAGTTTAAAAACAAATTCATACTTCGAATAAGTTATTGGCACCTGTGAAAATCCTTTCTCTTTGCAGAACAAACATTAAATTCCACGTAAAATCTAATAATAAATGTTGTCTCAGTTTGTGACACCACAGAAAAATGTGATATTAACCACCTAGCCAAATTTGATGACAAATAAGTTTTCAAAATTTTGGAAAATTGGATGCTCATCGAGCTACCGTTTTAGCCTCGCATAAAAAAACCTGAATATATTTATGAACATTTATGCAGTGTTTAGAAAAAAACTTTACACAACTTTACATTTTTTAGACAATGAATATTTTAACATTTCATGCCTTGTGTTTCTATTTCCTTAGCTCCTATTCATCCAGTCCAGTGCAAGGTTACACTTCTGCAGGTCTAACTTTAGAACCAATAGCAGACAAGCTTATACAGGGTCTGGTCAATGTCAGGTAAGAAAACAAAGGATCATAGCAGAGCAATAATGAAGATTGCTAACAACGATAACAACTTTATCTACAGCTCAAGTTTTATTTACATCCTTGCTATTGTTTGTGTTGTTTAGCTCAAGCTGTCCGGATGAGAAAGCTGTCTCGCTCCAGTGCACCGGTAGGCATTTACATTTATCTTTTTATCCTACTTTTATCCAAAGCAACTTACAAAGATTAGGAAAGAATAAAGGCGTAATGATAAACCATTGATTCATTTCTGGTCTCAGTTTATTTGATTAAAATGATTAGTCAAATATGAGCAGTGTGAAATAACCAAGGATTACATTTAGATGGAAGTGGGTTTTAATATCTGAATGGCAAGTTACTATTCATAATTTTTAATGAGTGACATTTTGTATGGATATTTAATTGACGAGCAATTGTATATCAAGTTGGAATTGTGCAAGTAAATGTGACTTTTTCCTTCAGATTGTGGCAAGCAGCAGATTGCCTCCAGGATTATAGGGGGCAGTATCTCTAATCCTGGCCAGTGGCCTTGGCAGGTCAGCCTGCATTTCGAAGGTCAACATGTTTGTGGTGGAACCCTCATCTCTCCAGACTTTGTGGTGTCAGCTGCCCATTGCTTCAAAGGGTTCGTATTAAGGCAACATTACATTTTAAGCTATTTTTGTTGTTGCACCTTGATGAAAAAGCAAATGAAAACTAGTGATGAAGTTATGATGTTTAATTTGTTTAATTATAGCGCAATGAAAAATGCTGTAAGCTGGCTTGTATATCCCGGAGCTATTTCCCAGCTTAACCTTCCGACCGCCTACCTGGTGAAGACGATTACAGTGCATGAGAGTTACAATAGTGATACTAATGACTATGATATTGCATTACTGAAACTCACCAGGCCTGTGGACTTCTCCAGTGAGTCTAAGAGAATAATTCATTGTCTATATGTGTGCATTTATCGTGTATATGCTTGTGCAGTGTGTATACATTTGTTAATCAGAGTTTTCATTTTCTCCACTACTGTGCAGCCAATTTGTCTTCCTACATTTGACCAGATCTTTTCTGGAAATCAAGAGTGCTGGACATCTGGCTTTGGCACAACAACACAAGGGGCAGGTACATGAGAATAAATGGGTTCAAAGAAATATTATTCCAGAAAGTTGAGATGATTGAAAGTTTTTGAAAATGTGTATGTTGTTATATAATTATAATTATAATTATAATTATAATTATAATTATAATTATAATTATAATTATAATTATTATTATTATTATTATTATTATTATTATTATTATTATTATTGATTATTATTATTATTATTTATTAATATTTATTATTATTATTATTATTATTATTTATACAACAATAATCAACAACAATAATCAATAATAATAATCAATAATAATAATAATAATAATAATAATAATAATAACAATAATACTTATTATTATTATTATTATTATTATTATTATTATTATTGTTATTATTATTATTAAGTATTATTATTATTATTATTATTTGTTGTTGTTTCTTTGGAGATATATTTTACCAATATATTTTATGGTTTGAAAACTGACTTATAAGCTGACCAGGACCTCTGACTGTTTTTTCCCCATCAGATCATGCCTCTTCAAGTCTCATGGGTGTGAAGGTGAATATCATTGACACGAATTTGTGCAACAGCACCAAAGTCTATGGAGGGGCCATCTCCAACAACATGATATGTGCTGGTGATCTGAATGGGGGTCGGGACTCCTGTCAGGTGAGACGGCCTCAGCATATCATTGTGTCTGTCCACCAAGTGTCCTTATACAAGCTACATTATTCACTAGTCAGGCCTTCCCCAATGTGTCTTTGTCTATATATTCTGGGGTCTAGGCAAGCATTGTATTTTATAGCCTACAGTACATGCTGTTTGGCAATATGTTACTGGTAAATATACCTATCCTCACACCTCTCTGTGGGGATGATCAAATCTCCCAATGATGCCCTGCGAAGTGGACTTCACTTGGAATTTGGCCATATTTAGTGAGACTACAAATGAGGAAGGACATATGCTCACACTCAAAAAAATGGCTGGGTTATTTTAAACACATAATGGATAAATATTGGACAGAACACTCAGCTGGGTTAAAATTGATGGCTGGGTCACTATAACCCATGGTTGCATAACAACAACCCAACATTGGGTCATTTATAACCCAACGTGTGTTCGGTTCAATATTTAACCAGCATTGGGTTTAAAATAACCCAGCAGAATTTAAAGTGCAATTATTGACATTAATATCAATTTTAGTTAATGCAACTTTTTTACATTTATATTAATATTTGAAATGTCTTTGATACAATAATCTCACCTTCCATTTTTTTATTGTTGTTGTCTCTGGTTTTAGGGGGACAGTGGAGGTCCATTGGTGTGCAAGGCACAAAATCAGCAATGGTATCTGTCAGGGATTACGAGTTGGGGAGCAGGCTGTGGAGAAAAGAATAGACCAGGAGTATATAGCAGATTGACCAGCCTTCAATCCTGGATCTATAGCACCATGCAGGTGAGCTTGATATAGGAATAGTGCATCTTGATTTAAACCTAATCTACTGAAGTGTATGCCTTCATAATGTAGTTGTTCACATCTCACTTAACCTTTCTTTGAATATTTTTTTATTAGGAAGAGAAACCCTAATGCCTCTCTTGTGCATCATGCGTCCTCTTTGAGCCTTTGAAAAATGGGAGTGGACACACAGAATTACAACTTTTAAGCTACACGGTGGATTGAAGAATATACTAATGCACTTTGACTTGGGACAGTAGTGCAATACTGTAGCCATAATCGATGCCAACAATTGTCGTAAAAATGTTGAAAAACAAGTAACCTGAGATGTCAAAGCTGCAGGCGAAGATAGACCTGTGGCTATTTCTTTCCATAAACTACCTTTTCTTTGTATTTATATGGCAAATTTACTATGCATACAGTCGAATCTGAGCCTTCACTCTTTAAATGAACAGGATACTTGCACTGATTTTTTTTACAACATGTGTTTATTGGGGTGCTTTCCCGGGCATGGACTAGCTTAAGCCAGGACTAGGCCTTAGATTAATTAGGAAATCGAACTAGTTTTAACAAACATGCCTTAGCCATTTTGAGGCAAGACAACGGTCACTGATGTATTTTAAGATATGCCAGTTCAAAATGTTTTCAGTTTGGACAGCTCTTACATTTATTTTAGTCTAGGACTAGTCTAATCCCTGTCCGGGAAACCGCCCCAAAAAAGTATTGTTTCTGAATCTAATGCACTCTTCTACAAATCTGTATTTAATAACCGAAGGGGTGTTCATTTTATTTGTAAACTGGTGTCTATAAACTACAATGAAATGTAAATGAATTTATGTGAAGAATCTTAAAGGGATAGTTCACCAAAAAAAAGAAAAGAAAAAATGTCATTATTTACTCACATTCATGTAATTTGAACCCCAAATATATTTCTTTGTTATTCATAACAAATTCTGTTTAGTAAAACATGTTTCCACTCTTTGTAAACCCTACTGAAAAATCCAGCTAAGACCAGCATACGCTGGTAACTGGTTTTAGCTGGTTTAATGTGGTTTACGCTGGTCCTCCCATTCCAACCTGACAAAGCTGGTCATGCTGGTGGGCCAGCTGGTCTTCCAGCCTGACCAGCTTACCAGCTTAAAAAGTGACCAAAACACAGCTAGACCAGCTTGCTACACCGGCAAAACCAGCTTCCTACACCAGCAAAACCATGCTGGAGATCAGCTAAAACCAGCTCACCAGCTTATGCTGGTCTCAGCTGGATTTTTCAGTAGGGAATAATTTTTTGGGTGAACTATACCTTAACTTTAGTACAGTAAATACCTCCATCTTTGTATATCTTTTCATATTATAAATAATGCGACAAGCACATACAAGTTGATTTTTTATGTTTTGTATGTTTTTAAACTGTTTAAAAATACGAATTACATGTATATATTAAAATGTTTAGTAAACAAGTAAACGAAATACTTTATCACACTGGCTAGGTAAAAATATGATTTTTTTTCTTTGTATTTTTGCCAGCTAAATTGAGAAATCAATTCATCTTAAAGTATGAAATTTAAACCTCATGTCAGCTATATTGAAAACCTGTGAATGTTTTTCCACCAACAGCTTAATAAATCAAATAATCTTTACTTGTAAAAAATTTATATCTATACTTTTAAGCATACTAGACTTCTGCTAAATCTACTGAATTATGCCCATACCGTTATAAAGATAAACACGCGCAATATTGTCTCATTGTGCGCGTGGCGGGGCGGGGACCGACAGAGCGCCTGAAGAAACACGAGCGCGTGCGATGAGAGAAGGGGAGGATACTGGGACAAGCCAACAGTCAATATTTTTATAGCGAAAAAGAGGAGGTGAACCTTACAACATTAAACGTTTCATGCTCGAATTGTAACTTTTCATTACCTGTACGCCAAACAAATAACCCATTTAACAGAGAAAAGGGTGAGGAGCTCACAGTCGTGTGGATTTTGACAGCCTGTGCCCCACTTTTGCATCTACTTGTTTTACAACTAAACCCAAGGAGACGAGACAAGGTAACGTATGAAGTCACTTCTGTTTAAAGTGTTAAGTAACTAGCAGTAAGCTGTTAGTCTTTGTCACATAAACCGTTGTTTCATAAGTGCATACATTTGACGTGCATCCAATGACATCATCATTTATCATTTCACAAAGCGAGTCTAAGTAATGCAAATAAATATATGGGCTAACCTATGTAAATTATACCAAAATATATAAATATATACAATATATTTTACATTGTTGATACAATTTACGCATAGTCAAGGTTGTGAGTGCGGAATTCGTTAAATAACCAATTGTATAAATATGTAATGGTGTATAAAAAAAGATACATTGATGTTTTCGTTTCAGGAGGGTGTGTCTGAATTGCTCTGTGTGGTCGTGAAAGTGCATTATAGTGTCTTAATAAAGCATTGGCACCACATACATGACCCATATACCATCATGTATGTTATTATCTATGTAAGCAGTGTAATGAAATGGTGGCGTCCGTCCGTGTATAAGAGAGTATATTACCTTAATAATAACGAAAAACGTGAATATGTCTGAGATGCGCAAAATTATGGCGCGTGCGGATGGAGTTCAGCTTCTGAGTGCGTAAAGAAAAGTGTGGGAAAATGGGATTTTAGTATGCATGCTCAAGGAAGTCCACGGGTTGGGAGGGGTCTTGTGATGACCACCATGCACAACAGGTAGCTCCTAATCTTCTGCAGCCTATTATGTATCTAAATGCAGTGCGTATGCATGTTTCTAACTATCATAAACAATGACAGCCGTCCATTCATTTCATTTTTTCATGCTACCGTCATTATTATCTCGTACAAAACTACAGCCAGCTTTCATCACCTAACGGCAACGGTTGCCATAGCAATATTTTTGCAGCCTGGTAGAGGCGCGTCTGGCAGCGCGCCAATGAAAGCTTTGTTGTCATGGATGCAATTTACCCTCGTTGAGGTTGTGATGAACGGCTTAAGGGTCTCACTCCGGGTCTCGATGACCTATTACTCACAGTCAGATATTGTTCAATGATATTACTAGGTCTGTCATGGAAAAAAGGGAATGTTTTCCACTGAAATAGGGCAGGGAGGAGTTTGGATAACTCACATACAGCAGCTGGTGTAAACAAAAGGCAGATATTCAATACACCTACATTATTATATTATACAACATAAGTCGTATGTATGCTTTCATTTCTGTCACCAACACCCCCTCTTATATTTCAGCATCACTTTGATGCCTACATCTCTTTTTATAAATGAAAGCTCATCAGAATGAAATCAGATATTTTGTATATGTTGTAACATTTCTTGCAATTGAATGCATTTGGCAGATGCTATCATTCAGAGCACCTTACCAGGCATTTAAGCCATATAGGATCAAACCAATGAACCTTGAATTGCTAACAATGCTCTACTACATGACCACCACATATTTAAGATATTACATATATTATAAAATTAAAGAAAATATATTTTTTTCAAATATGCTTAGTATATAAGCTGCAGCACATTACGTGCTTAAAATAAAGTCAAAAAGTAAGAAATGCAGTGCTCCACTGAACATATTTTTCAAAGCAACACTTCATGGTAATGTTTAAATAGGCCAAAAAGTGTGCGATAAAGAGAGATAATTAGATGGAGAGAGAGACACTGTATAATTCTGTCAGAATGAGCCAATGTAAACACTTAAGTGCTTCTCTTACACCTAGTCACAAGAGCTCTCAGACAGTGCCAGGATCTGTTGATGATAATATTCGCTTTCATTCATACTGTAAAGCGAATCATCAATGAGGTCATGTTTTCTCAGCTTCACACATATGGTCTAGGATAAACTCCGTATGCTCATCCTCTTATCCTCCGGGAAGCACAGGAAATATCTGTTTCTGACAAGTCACAATTGACTTTTCGGGCAAATTACACGGGTCAGCAAATGGCTAGGGAGACTTTTACATGGAAGGAGAAATTAATTGGCTGTGTCTAACAGCGACTCTCTCCCGATATGTCTGCTGAGATCACAGAGGCTGTGTTTGATAATTAAAGACATGCAAGAGTTGTCCCCAGGCATCCGTGAGTTCACA
This sequence comes from Misgurnus anguillicaudatus, assembly GCF_027580225.2. Lineage (NCBI taxonomy): Eukaryota > Metazoa > Chordata > Actinopteri > Cypriniformes > Cobitidae > Misgurnus > Misgurnus anguillicaudatus. The sequence goes on along the minus strand of NC_073360.2, from coordinate 12,877,966 downwards.
AAGTGATCGGTCACTAAAATGTATAGACCATTACCAGGTGCTTGATAACTTTAACATAAACTTCTTTATATTCTATGCACAACAGGGAAGCATTTCTGAATGATTTTTCAAGTATGACCAATTATAAACATCTGCACTGGAACAACATACGTTTTAAAAATAGTCCTTTTAAAATAGCCCTACGCCCTACGTTTAACCCTTACCTTCCCATGAATTCAAGGTGAAGCCATAACCGATCTCACCATAGCCATTAAATCTGATTTTGAAAATGGCAAACAAAGGTGTTCTTGGAAAAATAATGTGAATTTTAGACTTCAAGTGAAAGAAATTAAGGACGTCATTTTAGATTTACATCCTGTGCCTTTAGTGTAATTATACACTGTCAAAAAGGTCCAAAAATGGTCAGAACCAGTGGCGGCTCGTGACTGCTCTTCCGAGGTTCGCAAATTCACAACATGTGTTCGGAGTGTCATGTGTGTTGCTTGTGTCTTCAAAATATGTGCTTGTTGCGTCATGTGAACCATGTGCATCACGTGTCTCGTCAAAATAGGAGCTACCTGTTGTGCACGCGTCAAAACGATAATGATAAAATAAGATTTATGATAAAAGAGACCCTCAAGTTCACAATATACACGCAAGACACTCCCCTAACAGTAAACTCTGATTACGCATGAGATTATCCGAGTATCTGGCAAACGTGAGGGGCTCTTTTATCATAAATCCTTATATATATATAATATTATAATACAATGTTTTAAATTATAAATTATATATATATACATATATATTATATATGTGGGTAGGTTCACATGGGTAGTCCCGTAAGATCACACAAGACATGCAACTGTACTCATGCACTTGGTGCATTTATCAAGTCATTTTTCTTGCCTTGTTCACACAGGACATGTTAATGTAATGTTTCGGCTATGTAAAGGTCCCCATTCCGGGAGCAATCCCAGAAACAATTCCAGGACATGCTTGCGTTCACACAGAAGGCACCTTTATGGCAATTTTCTGGGATTGACACACTATAGGCCTTTGTAAAACAGATCATGGAAAAATTGCTTGATTTTTGGAATCGTTTAAATCGCTCGAGAAACAACGCACGTGCATTTTAGTTTATATGACAAGCTCATAAGGAGCATGTTATGTGGTGTTTTGTTATGCTGGTAAATGATCTCAGATTCAGCGCGGATAGTGACAAGCTCCCTGTTCTCTGCTTCAGTCCCGTTTGCTGACATTTCTCATCATTAATATTGATCTGCGTTTAAATCACTGTGTCAAATAACTGAACCATAATTTCTGGTTGCGATGACATGTGCGTCCTCACTACGGCATGCCCCCTAACGGCATTGTTTCTGCATCTTGTTCACACAGAATGCTTTCTTTGAATGCTACGGCAATGTTACTTATGGGAGCGATCCCAGAGCATTTATGGGATGTGTTTGTGTCACAGACGCCTCTGAATTTCTAGTACCAAAGTGCTGTATGAATGGGGAAAATGGTGAAAGTGGTACTTTAGAAGAAATCATAACAACGTCACAAACTGAGCACAGATTTGACAAGTCTACAATCAAATTATTGAACATTTCTTACCAAATTGATCCAAATCCAGATTTTAACATTCTACATTTTAAAGGGGCGGTGAATTTGTCGATTTTATTGTTTTATACTGTTGTCTGATGTCTACTTATGATGCGTGGTACATTCAAAAACATCAAAAGCAATAAGTAATAGGCTATTTTGTAACATGGATTAGTGGCTGTCTGGAGAAATGGTTCGTTTGAAGGGGCGGACCGCACTGAAGAACTGGACGTAAACGCCTACTGCTATGATTGGACAGCTTCATTCCCCGTCATTACATGTGGGCAAATGTTTTAAAAACATTAATGTGTAAAAATAGCAATCGAACACATATGTGTTTGAGTCACAAGGGGTTCTGGGTGCTAGAGATGATACACAAAAATGACAATGCATATGGTGAAGTAGCAACAAATCTTTAAACCCGAAGTGACAAAATTACCGTATACAACACAGTAAGCGCGCATCAGAATCTAAACTGCGGCTAATAAATCCTTATCAATAACTTTGTATATTTGTATTGTGCTTGTGAGGTTGCTTTGACATACACGTAACATTACATACCACAGTTATATGATAAAAAGCTTTGTTGGGTGTTGGACCTTTCAAGCGCAACTCGCCTAAATTACCGTATACAACACAGTAAGCGGGCATCAGAATCTAAACTGCGGCTGATAAATCCTTCTTTATCAATAACTTTGTATATTTCTACCGTTAAATTACAGTCGTGTTGTTAAGTGTTGTACCTTTATTAATCGTTTAATGTTTTTAGTACATTAAAACAGTCAAACATACGTGTTTCGACACGGATGTTACAACAGACATATCAAGCGATCTCTTCTAACAAAGCAATAGTGAAATGCAGTAACTTAACTTACTGTGCATACTGCTGTGTCAATTTTTGTCAGATCCAATATTAGTGGTGTTTTTAATCACAGTCTCTCTGCAAATCCAGCATCGACTTCTTTACAAATTAATCCGTGTACACAAAGTAAACAAACGCGAGCTGGAACTTCTTCAAAAGCAAACTTTATCCACGCATTCCTAATGTTGAGCCTCCGTTATCCAGCGTCTGTGTTCTTCCCATAGACCGTTCTTCCACAACCAAAAATGCGTTTCCATGGTTACTTCAGATCACTGTGTCAAAATAAAAGTCTCTCAGAAAAAATGTATTTAAAAGTAATTTTGGTTACATTTGGCAATCTTTAAAGACATGTTTACTTATTGTTGAGACACACATGTGTCACGCGAAGCTGTGGGAGGGGCTACAAAAGTGGTCCTTGTATTTGGCTATGGGGATTCTACTTTGACATCATATTTTTTCGAATTCCACACTCGGTTGTAATACTGGCTTGGTGCCAAAAACTGTTATATTTCAGTAGCACGGACGTTTTCAGTTCTGAAATTTGCAGGATGTTCATTTAAGTATGATGACCTCTTATATAACAAATTATCAAGTTAAAATTGAGTATTTGATTCACCGCTCCTTTAAAGCTTCATACTCATAATTCATTTTAACAATTGTTTCTTTGTTTCTATTTTCATTTCTCCTAAGCATTTTTTGGAGAAACATTTGCGACTAAGTTGATACTTAAATAAAAATCACAACTGAGAACTCCATCAAATCTCCTGAGCTATGAAAGAGCAATCAAATGTTTTGGGGGGATCTATGTTACCTCCCATTGGCCTGGTCCTCATTCCATATAGTCTTGCTTCTCCTTTATTTCCCCTCCATTAAGTTGTTATGTGTATTAGCAGCACAGCAGTGACTTTAAGATGGGCAACACGTTGATAAGCCTGAAGCTCCGTACCTAGATAAGAGAGGTATTCGCCAAGATAAACCATGTTAACATTATCTCAAACAAGCTTGTCGTAGCTAAAGCAATGTGGCTGTCCTGATAGGGGCTGAGTGTAATGGGAGAAAACACATGAGGTTATCCAAGCCGATGCTTTGTCCCAAGGCTGACTGGAGTCAGAGCTATTACAGGAAGACGTGATAAGATTTCCTAGATTTATCTAATTTCCTTTTGTGCATATCCTTAGATACTGTAACCATAGAAGTTGTGCTAATAGCAGAACACTGGAATGGCATTCAAATTTATAAGAATTATTTTGACTGTAAAAATGGCATGATATTTTAATTTGAACTAAGGGTGTTTTCACATATACACTGTTTAGGTCGGCCCAAATGACGTGTCGCTCCGAGTACGGTGCGTTTGGGTCAGTGTGAACACAACAGCCGCACTCGGGTGCGCACTAAACGGCCGCTCCGAGACCGCTCTAAACAGGTGGTCTCGGAGCGGCTGTTGCCGAACTCTGGGGCGACCCACCTGTGGTGTGAACACTGCCGGACCTCGGGCCGAACCAAATACAGGAAGTTCTCCACATGTTTGAGCCTCTGGGCTTCCGTTGTGACGTGAGCCGGGTGTTATATTGTGGGTTAACAACAAACAAGCCAATCCTGGTCAGTTGCATAGAGATTCACTGTCTCCTTTACGTTTGAGCTGATGATTTTATAAATGCATAGCTGTCCTCCACACACAAATAGTGACATTAGGGGCTTTTTAGCAAACGGCTCCGTGAGAAAGGCTTTAATAGAACAGCTACGCAATTTCGCGTTAAAGCAAAGAAACTTCGCAAAGACGTGCATCGTTTATCTCCACATCTTGATAGCTGCGCTCTACCTGTCAGGCTGGTTGTCGTGGAAACGTGGGGGTGGTCATGAGACGGTAAGAGCTGTCAAAGACCAATGACAGCACTGACAGTTGTCACATGGTGTACGGTGCGGCATTTCGAGTACAGCAAAAAAATATATATGTGAACACGGACCGCACTAACTGAAAAATGATACAATGTATATTGGTGCGGTCCGAGGCCGCACCACGGAGCGCACCAACATATGTGAAAACAGCCTAAAAGAATAAAATTTACGTGGATAAGGCATAAAATGTGCCGTTTGTGATAGGGATGTCCCGATCCGATCACGTGGTCGGAAATCGGCCCCGATCACGTGTTTTCAGACTCGATCGGAATCGGACGTTACCTCCCGATCAGGACTCGGATACATATGCAGGATTTAAAATCCATTAAGGTCTCGCTCTGCTCCGCGCCAGTGTACGCGCTGCGCTGGTGCGTGTGAACTGATGAGAAGAGAATAGGCTTGCTCGACTTCACGCAGCGCCGCAACAACCGGCAGCCGGATGACGTCCAAGCTCCGCGAGAGCGATTTAAAAGCAAACTCCTCCGTATGATTTCGCGGATCACTCTCGCGGTAGTTTGACGCCACCCGGCTGTCGATTGTTGCGGCGCCGCATGAAGTCGAACAAGCCTATTGACGTGCTTTCAAATTTATTCATAGGCTTCACACTCATGCGTGCAAGAAACCCACGACAAAACCGGGTTTTTACCGCTCATTTAAACGACGCGTTGATCGTTTTTGTCACCATGTGCTCAGACGCAGCTCCGCGTCTCACTCAGAACCTCAAGAACACGCATTCGCGCAGGATAATTTGACATTACTGGAGAGATGAGAGATAGAGAGGTAAGAATGGTGCCCACGTCGAGAAAACTTAATAGATGTCTAGAAACAAAGTATTAAAGTATGTCTAGCCATGTCACTCATCTCATTACAATATGTTAACTAGATAACTGGATACAACTGATTGTATAGTTTAATAAAATAATATATTTTGATTATACAGATTAATTACGACCTAACTATAGGTATTTTATAACTAACTGCTGACCATCTTAGGGAATCTCTATGGCCAGGCTAATTTATAAGATATATTGCTGAATCAGTATGTTGTTTTTCTTGTTAATTGAGTCTTTTTGGGTAGCCTATCTTATGCCTAGAATTAGTCAAGGAGGTTGATTCTTATAACTTCCTTCAAAGTTTGATCAATTGTGCATAATGACATGTGCAACAAATGCATATAGGGTGTCAGACTCATAGATTTGCATAATTTAAAGTTCAGGTTTTAAAGTTTGGGTCAACATGTGGCACAGCTTTATACTGAAACTTATAAAATCCTATCAGAGGTCCAAAATGTCATTGAAACACACCAGTGGCTTTGCTGTCATCAGGATTAAACATTTTACCCCTCAAACCCTCCCTCCCAACAGAGCATCCCCACAAAACAAATCCCAATTTAACCCCTGTACATATACTATATATATTCTCATTATTTTTTAACACATCAATAGTTATGCGCTGGCACAGAGTTAGACTCTTTTGACTCCACACAGAAACAGCAATGCGTGCGGCATGACATTAGGAACATCCTGGTTCTGTTTTTTTTCGCTCTTATTTATTCTTTTTTTATATATTATAGAAGTATCGGATCGGGACTCGGTATCGGCAGATACTCAAAATCAAATGAATCGGACTCGGACTCGAAAGCAAAAAAACCTGATCGGGACATCCCTAGTTTGTGAGAACGACCCTGTATCTTTTATGGGTAGACCATAACACTATTTAGGGATGTGGGTGCCCTATTTAAAGGGGACAGAGAATGAAAAACCATTTTTACCTTGTCTTTGTTGAATAATGGTAGTCTACCCACATTCACAAACATACAAAAAGTGCTAAACATGCTAAACATCTCAGTCTCATAGAAATTCCTCTTTTAGAAATGTCAGTCAGAAAACTGATGCTTATGACATCACAGGCATCTAACTGCCCCTCCACTTTAAAATAATTGGCTACATTTTTGAGTGGCAGCAAAGTCAGCCAATCGGTAATGAGATTGGAAGTTAAGCCAGTAGGGGGAGCCAAATAGGTGCAAAACCACTTGTTTAAAATCCCCCACCCTAATAGAGCAATCTGAGAGAGGTTTTTAGGAAGCTTCTAAGGCATTACAGACCCAAACAAAAAAAAAAATTGTCTACATGTCACATCACAGAACAAGGATAAATTCTCCGTTCAATCATTCTATGTCATTTTTAACAATTTTTTGGTGATGACACCTTTTGCTTTAAAGGGGTGAGAAGCAGTAGGTTTGAACTTGACATTTGTTGTCATTTTGATCCCCATGAAGCCTTCAATATATTAATGAATAGGTACATTAACATTTATGTCAGAATCTTCAAAATGCACTTTTGGGATCTGCTTTCAAGTGGTCTAAAATTAGGACTTCTCTAAGTAAAGTGCATTTCAGATCACAGATGCATTTGTCAACATTTTAATGTGCAATATCTGTATAGTTTGTGAACATCAATCCCTTCTGCAGTTCGACTGAGGTTAAGCTTGTTTTGTAGAGAAACTTTTTTTAGTATGTGTGCTCCCTGGGATCAAACATGTGACCCTTTGTGCTGCTAATGCAGTTGAGCTACAGGCTTAAAGGCTGTCATGATTGGTAAATTAAATAAAATCTTAAAGTAGCGCTTCTATGACACAATCCATTTCTTGAAAAATGATAGGATAAATATCCTGCCTTTGATCACAGGCACTTCTAGCAAATGGCACCAGACTGACCCGGTCCCTAAAAGCTGTTCCAAGGATTGTGGACCCGCAGGACTGGTTGTCATCTCTTTCCTCTTTTAACAAATGTTAGAACAGACTTAAACTGTCAAAAGCTGAAGCAACATGGAAAAAATCCAAGAGATTTTGAAGCCTTTGTAGGGCTTTATGGATGAATGATTTAATATAGCAGGCAATGTGACAGATGTCGAACAGGTGGTTAAAAATGAGGCATGCCACCATTTGCTACCTGCACCAGCTGGTGTAAAATGAAAAGAGCTCAGAAACAAATGTCATTTGATAAACAAAATGTAATTGCCTTTGTTTACTCACAGTGTGAGTCTTAAATAAGCACTGCAAAAGGTCATGGGATTGAACCCAGGGAACAAACACGCTCATAAAAAATGCATACTTTGTAATGCACTGTAAGTCGCTTTGGATAAAAACGTCTGCCTAAATGCAGTGCCATTACGTTGTTTTAAAACAAATGGTGGGGACAAAGACCGCCCGCCCCCATACTTAAAAAGCATGGGATTATTGTGCTTTCATGGACGTGCATCTGGCGCATTTACAGTACAAGTTTGTTGTGCTTTCACCTATGCTTTTATTTGCATGAATGCTAATTGGATGATTACTGCGACCGAGTTGGATGATGTGTCATTTCACTTTATTTATTATAACTCAACTTGCATACTTAAATGTTCTAATTTCTTTGTATGAATTTAATATTTGGCTTGATGGCTACATCTGGTGGAAATTCACTTAGAAATCCCCTTACTGATAAAAATGCTTACTGTATGTGTCAAATACTTATTTTCTCTGCTGTATGTGGTAGCGGGGAGACTTAATTTAGCTTCATGTTTTCAAACTGTTTACCAAATTTTGGCAGGTACAACGGCGATATCTCAGATTCAAATGCGATCGTGAGATCTTTGTAGTTTTATGTAGTCGGTAGGCATGTAACCCACTAACACCAATTTTCACTCTATTTACTATCTCTTGCTTTCTCCCCATTGCAGTTGCCATGGAAACTGTTCTGGCCTGCCTTTTTTCCCTCCTAGTCTATGTGACGGGTAAGTGCCCCCTAACATTGGTCTCCATGCTCTTTGTGTCCACTGGGATTGAAAAGAACTGGAAAAAGTCATAACATGAAACATTACTTCTGTCCATGAGTTCCTAACTGGGAATTTGATCAGTGACCTCTTCTGATCTGAGATCAGTGTCTTTGTGTTCTCTACAGCTCTTTAACTCTCTGTTTTTGTACTGTATGCATGCTTGTACATGTCAGTGGCTGTGCATTGTTGTCCTGTTTTTGCCAAACAAAATTCATCTGTAGAATAAGACCATCCATTTAAATGCATTCCCATCCATCTCAGTCTTCAGAGAGGCTCCGCCCCACCTGCAATTAGGCCACATGAAACTGGCAGCACATGTGCACTAGATTCATGCTCTCTAAAAAATCTCTGTCAACAAACAAACCAGTTATTTTTCACATTGCCACCACAGAATCTGTAAGAATAATTGTCCATTTCTAAATGATTATAAACCAGTTCAAGAGATGTAAACAACACTGGTCCAGAAGCACTTCCTGTTTCCGTTTTTTAACACTAGATAAACGTTGGGATAAAATAAACCAACAGAACATATAAACCTGAATTAACTGAAGTTAAACAAACATCTTAAAGATAATAATATATGTAAAATAAAAAAATAACTGTCACAAACTGTAACAGGAAGTGTTTTTGGACCAGCGTTGTTTACATCATTTGAACTGGTCTATATTATTAAAAAAAATCTATATTTAAAGCTTTATAAATTTTCATAATAACTTCTGGTAACGGTCAACAATAAACTAACATGAACGATTGTATTTGCATTAACATAACAACAAAAATTAAGAAATGCTTAAAAACTATTTGATAGTTTATGTTAGCCAAATAATGTTAATGCATGTTAGCAACCTTGTTGTCAATAATGCTTTCAAAATAAGAGCAGATTATGTCCATCCTATGAATACTTAAAATGTCCAAATCACTTACTGTACATTAAAACCTATAAAATGTCTTGTCTCGTTAAAAAGGAATTAAGGCTAAAAATTTTCATTAGCTTAGCTGTACCAGCAAAATTATATAAAAGTCTCCTCATAGTTGATGATTTAACTCATCTTTGAGCAAAAAAACGCATATGTTAAAGTTTTTCATGCGACAGTATTTCTACATGCTTAGCTTTAATGTATACGCAGATCTATGAATATGCAAATTAGTCTCCGTGTCTACTGAATAGCACAGCTCAGACCATAGATATGAATATGCAAATTAGCCTCCGCATCCACCGTTTCGTAAGCGTAAATAGATGCTAATTTCGGTTGTTTCGACACAAAACTGCCAAGTTTGGTTTCACATATACATGAACAGCACGTTTGCAGCACTAATTGTTTTTTAGCTCTGATGTTAACAGGTTAGACTATTATACACTGCATGTGAGTTCAGCACGTGTGAGTTTAAATACGATGATGTAATTGGTTACATGTGTGTAACAATTATAGATCAAATACTCAGCAATGTTGATGAATTTGCACATGGTTTGTTTTAAAGCATATTAAAAACACTACATAGACATGTTGACAGCAATAAAAACTTGATTTTCAGCACAGTGGGACTTTAAATGGCCCACCACTTGATTTTCTACTATTACAGTCTGCATACGGTATAGACAAATAAGTACAATGCTATGCTTTGGAAGTTTCTCACAGCCATTGATTTCTTGGGATTTGATCGTACAAACAAATGACATTGATCCTGTCAAAACAACTCTGCTATTGTGACTGAATCATACTTTTTGCCCATTTTCTGTTACGTAGTGCTCTGTCATGGATCTGTCTAAAACAGAAAATAACCATCAAGCTGCATAATGAAATGATGCATTAATGTACAGCACTTTAATTTCACTTACTATAACTGATGCTACCACACTAATTATGTCTTTCTTATTCTACATTTGTTGTTTTAGCTTTGTCTGACATCGATGCCAAAGGTAAGTGTGGACATTTGTATTGGGTTTTTACCACACACACACACGCACGCAAGCAAGCAAGCACACACACACACACACACACACACACACACACACACACACACACACACACACACACACACACACACACACACACACACACACACACACACACACACACACACACACACACACCACAAGTAAACACAAGTAAAAACCCAGCTAAAGTCATGTTTTTAGTGTTTTACTGTTTTCTTTATTTAAAAAAAAAATCTAAAGGACATTCTGCAAAAATATAGCCATGCTGTCTTTAATATTGACTAAGGCCACGTTAAAGATTAAAATCAATGTAAAATCAATGATTGAAATCAAACTTTGATGCTTCTTATCTCATAATTATCCACAGTTTTGTTTTTTGATTTTATGAAACACTTGACAAGAGCCTTTTTAATGTTCAGATTAAAATGCTGATCAAAATATTACTTTTAACATTGTTGTTTCCCTTTTGTCACCATTAGATGAAAAAGAAAAGGTGTTGGACGCGTTTAAATACGGTAAATATCACTGCTTGCAATATTTTCTCACTCATAAACAGGATTATGTTATTTTATATGGAGCATATATCTACAATGGCAGGCAGTCAAAGGCAGGATAATATAACTGCTAACTATTAACTGTAAGCTTAGTTAACACCTCTTCTTAGTACCTCATAAGACACACGCTGGACGTGAGATACTGTACCTAACTGATCCCTGAGAGGATATTTAGGAGATATTTAAGTTGAGCTGGTGCTTATACTTAGCACCTTTATCAAGCACCAACATTAATGGGCAGGTTTCCTCCTGGACAGGGTTTAGATTAATCTAGGACTTGGCCTTTACAAACATACCTTACCAAAGACAACAACAGTGTGCATCTTGAGACCAAAACAATGGCACTGATATATGTTTAGATACATCAGTGCAAGATGTCTTTTTAAGTAAGGCAGCGCAAACATGCCTTTTAGTCTGGGACTAGGATAAGCCCTATCTGGGAAACTGTCCCTTTGTTATTTATTTAAAGGAACACACTCACATTTTGGGAATTTACCTTATTCCCCGGATCTCCCAGAGTTCATAAGTCCATAAATACCTTTCTCACCTCCGTGCGTGCTGTAACTCTGTCTGACGCAGCCCCGCTAGCTTAGCTTAGCACAAAGACTGAAAGCGAACGGCTCCAGCCAGCACACTGCCCACAACAAGCGACAAAATAATGCCAACATCTTCCCATCTATGTGTTGTGATTTGTATAGTCACAGCGTGTACAAATAACAAGGTCATATGAGACACAGCCATCTTTTAACAGTATACATACTGTGAACTTCTCAGAAGGCGAAGCACTGATACTTGGGCGGAGTGATTTGCACAACTCTGACCGAACTCTCTGCTCCTCATCAGGGGCTTCTCGGGTGCTAAATTCCCAAAATGTGGGCATGTTCCTTTCAGTGTTTAAACATCATATTGAATGAATGCTTTATAGGGATGTTCAAATCTGTATAAACTTGAGTTTTTTTATATTACTCAAAATGTTTAACCCTTTATTTCCAAACAGACTATGAGACTTTAAGGATTGGAGGTTTGGCATTTGCGGTGGTCTTGTTTGCCCTGGGAGTGCTTCTTATTCTCAGTAAGAAAAGTGTTTTTACTTTACTTACTGATTCTTAATCTCTTCATTCATTACTTACAGATGCATTCACACACACTTTAAATGTGAATAATCCGTTCAATAATGTAAATGAATATGCCAGATTTTGTGCGAAAAATACCATGCAAAAGTGAAGCAGGACACCAGTCATGTCGTCTCATAGATCGTCTTCATTTAAAAGCTGAATGACGCATGAATTGCTACACAACAAAGGAGAATCAGAGCACAATGCCTCAGACTGAACTCCCTCGCAAGAGTTATCAATTACACAGCAGTATTTTCATTCAGAGCAGATACAATTTCAATCATGAAGATCTACACATGAGTACGTAAATCTCAGTGACAACTAGGGTTTGGTATCGAGCAAAGGCGGAGCTTGCAGGGGGGGAATCCCTCCATTGGCTAAAAGGATTTTTATAAAATAAATAATATTCCTGAACAAATTTACATATTAATTAGGGTTCTTATTTAAAACATTACCTTGTAAAACAACTGTTAATCTGGAATCGATTATTATCAAAGATGGTAAATATTATCTGTAATTCGCTTCTTGCTATGATTAGTTTTTGATATGTATGATTTAGTGAATCAAGTGCTAATAAACAAGGCTACACGTGCAAGTAAACAAGGCCAGTCATCATTCACAGTGACTCCCGCTAGGGTCTTTTGTTAGGACCTTAACTAGCAATGAACGTGTTGATATCACAATATGGTCGCATTCTCTGTAACTGCTTATTTTCTCCCTGCAGGCCGCAGATGCCGCTGCGGTGTCAACCAAAAGCCCAGGTCAGTCATTTCTAAGCAGATTTAGCATGACTAATACTGTGTAGTAGTGTGTAAAATAAACTCTTCATTCTCTTTACAGGACCCCAGGAGATGAAGAAGCTCAAGCAGAGAACATCATGGTCTCCAAAGGTAATATTGCAGTACTACCTTTTGTAAAGTTAGTTTACATATTCAGTATACTTGACAATTTCTTAGGGTAATATATAATAGTCATACTAATGACATATAATGTATCACTCATTTAAAAAAAACTATTTATAATGACAAGCTAAAAAGACTTATCCGCCCGAAGGTGCAACATAGTGGCCCACTGCTTTTTCTCTCTTAACAGTTCAACTATCAAAATAAACCACAAAACATGTAGATTGAAGCAGTAGCGGAGTGGCCATCGGGAGAGTCGGGACATTTCCAGGGGGGGCCGGTAGTGTTTTGAGGCTGCGAGGGCCGGTCTGATAATGGATAGGCTAATAGTTATACATTGCAAGTTATAGCAACCCCATCTGGCGGCCTGATGTGCGGCCGCTTCCCTCTGGTCAAACTGTGCAGCCTCTTTGCTCAACACAGTAGGCTATATAAAAGTGCTCAACCTGTTCAGCAGGTCCAACCATGTTTATATATAGGGGGATTATTGATCGGCCCCTCTCCAAATTGCATAGCCTGTCGGCCTTTGATGTGAAAAGCCGCGTCGCCGAATGCCTGTTTATTTCAGTACATATGCGGTCGGATTGATCCATCAAGCGGAGACTATCGATAGAAAGTGTGGATTAAGGATGTTTAAAATCTCTAGCCTGGTGGTGAGTACTTGAATGGATAAAATCAGCACATTTGCAAAGGTTTATCTCCATATGGCTATATATCATAAATAAAATTTAGAAGGGTAACTTTGCAGTATCACATTTTATATTTCCTACTATTAGATTTCTATTAGATTTCCATATTAATAGACGAGAGTATTCAACTTGAATATATAAATATCCTCACAACATTATTATTTCTCAAAACTTTGACAAAAATTATTTTCAAATGAACTGTATTCTTACAGTTATTCAAAGATGCACACATTATTCCGGATATGATTTGAATATTAGAGGAGATAATATAACGGCAATGAACGTCTCATATGCCATTAAATATCCACATATAAATTAACATTACAGCATAATGAAATTAATAAAAAGACAAAGAAGCAGGATTGGCATGTAAATTGTATTATTATTAGCGGGAAAAAAGCAATATTACTGAAATAAACTCTGAGGCAAATGCGCCAAACACGTTAAAATAAATAAGCAATAACCGTGGAAAAAACATTAATATCTCTCAAAACTTTATATGACAAAAATTATATTTAAAGGAAATATTCTTACAGTTATTCAAAGATGCACAAATTATTCCATATTACTCCGTTTATGAGCACATTCATCTCTGGCCTCGCTCGGTTATGTAATAGCTGATTGACAAGTGCGCAACTCCGTCTTTCAAACAGGTATAATTTTGTATAGTTACTCATTTAGGAAAATTAGCCATGATTTAATGATTTTATTAATATTATGAAAATGTTTTTTTTGTTGTTGGGCAAATTGATTATGATTTGTATTACCCTAGTTTTACTACAAATAGGCTACGAGACATTTTTTTTTACCACGGAGGGCCGGTGGTATACAAACTTTTCCGGTAGATTTTTTGGTCCCACTCCCCCCCCCTGGATTGAAGGTGTATCAATGCACACCTCCCCCCAGTCCTGTGCAGACTATGGCACGCAAAGATTTTTTTATAAAAAGTTATAATAAGATCGCAGAGTACATGACGCTGCCCTACAAAACAAAAGGCAGTAATTTTTTTGTTAGAAATTAGTTATTGATATTGTTGGGACATCAAGACTCCTTCATCATGTGTACAAGTATCTTGAGTCAATTTAATTGTTTTTTCAGAAAAAAATAACTCTAAACTAAAAAGTCATTTTCTCAGTTCTACACTGAAAAATATTATTAATTCAATTTATTCAATTTTTGAGGTAAGTGGTTGCAATACATCTATTTAAGCTACATTTAAACAAAAAGAAATTTGAAATACAAAACAAAACAAAAGTTTTGTTTAAATGCAGCTTAAATAAATTGATTGCAACTACTTACCTTAAAAAAATGCATATTTGAATGAGTTTTTTTCAGTGTATTCAACATTACGAGTCGAGTAGCTGCTCACTTTTATGATAAACATGATGGCCTCAATCTGATGAATCCTGATGATACCAGTGCCCTAAACAATGTTATAATGGACTATTTCACATCTAGAGATGAAGGCAGATGATAGAGACATTTCTGCATGTGAGGGTACCATAGTCATGCTATTGACATGCTGATATTGGGGCAACCTGCGCTGTGCTTGCTACTCCAAATTTAGGGTACAATTCAATTTATTTATATAGTGCTTTTCACAAGTGTTAATTGTTGCAAAGCAGCTTTACATGAGAAGATGTAGAGGAGAACACAGAAAATCAATAGATAATATAAGAAATAGAGATAGCGACTAAGGTTAAACCGTACAAGCGAGCATATTAATAATGTAACGTATACAGTAAAGTTGACTGAGTCTCCCTGGGACGAAAAACCCCATAGGAAAAAAACCCAATGGGAAAAAACTCCTAGAAGGACAAAAACCCTTGGGAGGAATTAATATATATATATATATATATATATATATATCTATATATATATATATATATATATATATATATATATATATATATATATATATATATATATATATATATATATATATATATATATATATAGATACGGTAGGGATAGGAGGCGGGTAAGCGGATTAAACTGGTTTAGCCGGTGGTCGTTGGTCGGGCATCGGCTGGTCATCACGTTGAAGGACAGGCTGTAGATCAGTGGTGCAATGACCTTAACAGGAACTGGGTCTGTTTGTCTAATAGTCCTCGGGGTCGAGGACAAGACAGGGAGACAAAAACAGAGTTCTATTAGCGTAGGGGCCATTCGCATGTAATGCAAGTGTCACATTATAGTGGTTTAAGTCAACAAAGTAAAATAGTTTTGCCATCTAAACATACAAAGGGTGATCAAAAGTTCAGAGACTATGTCCATGATAAACAACATAACACTTCACTAAAAGTAACAATAAGAATAAATGTGAATAGATGCAGTTCAGATAATAGAATAACATAATAATGTTCAAGTGTTGTGCGTTGCTTGGGGTCAAAGTGACCATTTTGTATATTTAACAACACGTATAGTGACTTAAATAGCTCTTTAGGTCTTTTGCCACAGTAAACAGCCAACAGTAACTTTTAATCGTAATACTTCACTGTTGTGCTTTTATTTTAATTGCCTCTCTTAAATCCATTTTTCTCAAAATTCAGTTTCGGAAAATCACACCTATCAGCCGACTTCATAAAACCATGACTTTTGGTTATGAAGATATGAAACAAACAAAAACAGATTTGAAAAGGGCTTGAAACCTGCTTTCATATGGTATCAAAACCAGAAACATGTACAAATTTAACCATGTGATGGGTTTTCCCAGATCGCATCACTTTTCTTAGTGCCACTGTTTATTCAAGAGGCACACAAGTCACATTTATTAAAGGTACTTAAATGTTTTTATTTAACTAAGGCCTAAGCCTTGTTTTTGAATCTTGGCCTATATGAAAACAATTTACATAATACATTCTGACCCACAAATGTATATAATGTAAAACAACAGAAAAATATGAACTATTGAATTTACACCATCAGAAAAATGGTCAAATATGGGCCCTAGCTGTCATTGGGGCAAAACTCTTGCTCATGGGTGTCGAAAACATTATATGTGGGTGGGACAGGACCAGTGATATTGGATCCATTCACTTTTACCGTCATTTTCAATTCCCCGCATTTAATTCCGCGCTGTTCACTTGTCAGAGCACCATCAGTCATATCCATTGGGACCTTTTTAAAGGGTACCGCCCCAGTGACAACTTGGGAGCATTTTCTCTGACAGTGTATAATTTCATATATAATATGAAAAACAGATCAAAGACATTCTGTATTTCAGATTAAATATAGACAAACAAATTGTGCAGACAGTTATTTTTGATCCATGTATGCATTAACTAAATGATCTGACTGCTTTCTCTCTGTTGATCTGTTCCCTGTAAAGCTAAGGAGACCCCTGCAGCAGAGAACTGAGAGCATCCAGGTAATTAGTACGAGTGATGTTTAGATTCAGAGATGAAATTAGTCCAGCAGTTTGCTGTATCACGTAATGTCTGCTTCGCTTCCTCTCAGTGATGAAGAACACATAGCTGTGGCTGAACCACTTCACTGATGTTAAAGATGATGAAGCTGATCCAGACCACTGCTATGGGAGGAACGTGAAAAGATGAAGATTTGGGGGGGAGGAGACTATCACTCGGGGTTATTATTGGGCCAGTGTCTTGTTCGTAGACCTCTAGTCCTGTCACGTGACCAGTAACCGTATCCGTCTATCCGTCCGTGCCCTTTTGCGACAGTTTGTCTTGAGTAAGTTGTTTAAGTAAAACTAGCCACTTGCTGCAGATCATTCCTAAACTTATCGAATCCTCCCCAGCAAAACTATAGTTTAAAGGGACAGTTCACCCAAAAATGACAAATCGCTCATGTTTATTTTTTTAAGCATTTTCCATACAGCAGTATACTGTAGTGACCATGACATCGTCAAGCTTTGGTCAGTAATGTCAACACAGCATTTTTTATCTGGATAAAAAGAAACACTTCAGTGGAGGTAAAAATACTTAAATATTATGTAATATACAGCATTAACGTAGCCTCTTTTATTTTACGATCAGGATACTTTGATGATTTGTACTTATTCTTTATAGGGCTTGGTAGACATGGTCACCGTCAATAAATGAGAGAAGGTCACATAAAGGTAGTTTGGAATGACACAAGTCAAAAAATATTTGTTTTCGGGTGATCTATCCCTTTAATAATTTCGTGTCTTTAACAGCAAATAACTGTTACTGTTATCGGTGGTTACCTCTTGTATCGTCATTTGTGTCCCACCTGCTGTTTTTTCTCTTGTAGATTGTATAAATTATCTGCAGGCATTTAAAAACACATACGCATTTAATATACTGTAAGTATTGATGCAGAATATATATACATAATATATATATACAGCGTATGCATGTTGTGTGCGTGTGGACAGGGGTTGTCTGAACGCGTGTGTGGGAATGAGTGAGCCCACATTCACACGAGTCAGTGAGTACGTTTACATGCACAGAATAAGCGAATAACTAGCTTATTATAAAAACCTGTTTTCATGCTTTTACATGCAAATCAATAAACCGGCTATGCAGACAACTGCGTTTACATGGGACTTGGAGATTTGTCAGGTTTCTCGCAGGTAGTGACGTCATCGCCTATAGTACATAATAGTCATTCAAAAAGCCGAAGGCATATCTGTCTTAAGCTATATTGTTTGACCTCTTTTCGTGTCTCCAGAACCTGTAAATATAACTTCAGTTTTTATTTTCGCGCTTTCTCTGCCAACTGCTTTAGTAAAGCAGAGACTTTTATGCGTTACTTCCGCATCTGACGTTTATCTGTCACACGTGGAGACATGCGCACATGGACAAAACCGTGAGAAAGCCGGTTAGGGGAATAGTCTACTCATTTTCAATGTTGGAGTGTGTTGTTACCTTGGCTGGGAATTGTTGATGCATCCCTCTGTCATCTGTGTGCGTGCGCGTGGGCGCTGGAGCGCGCTGCGACGCTTCGATGGCGTTTGGCTTGGCCCCATTCATTCAATGGTGCCATTTGGAGGTGGGGTTGGAGGTGGCCGGGCACATCAACGTTTTTCCTGTTTGGGACGAGTAGTTGTGCGAGCGGGTTTGGTGGTACAAAATAAAACGTATCGCTTTCTAAGCGGATTTGGGGGAGGAACTATATTTTGTGGCGTGGTGGCACTTTTGGGAGTACTTTGACTCGCCTGAAAAGTCCGCTCCGCTTCTCACTCTCATAATGGGAGAGGGAGGGTGTTCCTGCGCCGAGTCGAAGTGCTCCCAAAAGTGCTGTTACGCCGTGAAATGTGGTTCCTCTTTTAAATCCGTTTTGTTTTGTTCCACCAAACTTGCTCGTGTGGCTACTCGTCTTGAGTGGGAGGAGCGTTGATGTGTTTGGTCACTTCTGGCTTTGTCTCTGATTGGTGCCATTGAATGAATGGGGCTAGGCTGGGTGCTGTCGAGGCGTCGCGGCGCGCTCCGGCGCTTGCGTGCGCGCGCACGGATGATGGAGGGATGTGTCAGCAATTCTTGGTTGAGGTAATAACATATTTTAATATTGAAAATGAGTAGACTATTCCTTTAAGGTTTTTACGTGCCACGCAAAATCGGGGTAATGAGCAAAAAACTACCTGTGCCGATCGGTTTTTGCTTACGCCGTTTATGGACTTTCCCCAATAAAAGAAAACCATTTTACGCGTTTACATGACCCCACGTGTTATCAGTTTATTAAGCATAATCTGTGTAATGTAAACGCACTCAGCGTGTATGGGCATTTTCTTCCTGACAATCTTTAAACCACTGTACCTAGACCAAGCACAAAAACAGAACAGTACCACTACTGTACCACAGGGGGCGCCAAACTATTGTGCTCTATCAGCTACAACACTGCCGGCCTCTGTGCCCTCATTTGGACCCAATGCAGACTCAGATAGCATGACCGAAAGAGCAATTCACCTCACCATAGTGCCACTTACCTGTGTCCTTTACCTCTCATGGTTGCTTTAGATTATTCGTTTACCTTCTTAAGGAGACAGTTCACCCAAAAATGAACTATTAACCTCACATCAGTTCAAACTTTTTTTTGTCGAACACAAAGAGATATTCATTAATTTTGGGTAAACTATACCTTTAATATCAGTAATACAACCACTGTAATGGAATCAAAATCTCTAAGGAGACCAACATTTGCTTTTGTGTGTGTGTGTGTGTGTGTGTGTCTGTGTACGCGTGCGAATATGTGTCGTGCCACACATCGCTTGGTGTGCAAAACCCATGAGAGTTATAAAAATGTAGGTCAGTTTCTAAAGAAAGAAGTGTTTCACTGAATATTAATCACATTTTGTCGAGTCTAATGCTACAGATGCTTTACTATTACGGACGAATCTGGAACACGTTCGTCTTATCTCTGTGCAGCTGCTGTGTATTTCTGTGCTTCTGAATAAATAAAGTCTTTGTCTGACACAGGTGTCGGCATGTGGGTTCGGTTTTTCTTTTTTGATGCGCATGAACAGAGAAGCCAAGTGTCTCACCATTTCTCACCCAAAGGTCATATATCATCACCTGCCAAAAACTAAAGCTCTCTTCAGTATGTCTCGTAAACTTTTATTTCCAAGTAAAGACTCTGCTATCTGTCAGTTTGATCGATTTAGCAACGTCGTACCAACTATAAAGAGGTCGATTGGCGAAGAACGAAAGCTCTCAGAGGTCCTTCACTTATATTTCAAAGTCAAGACACAATATGGCCACCATCACTCCCAGACTAAAGCATTTTATACTGTGATGTAACCGGAGTTCCCTTGGGCGATGATTCCAAAGGTTGGGCTCAATGGTATTTTATCATAGGTTGAAGGCCGCTGTTTATAGGCTAATAAATGTGTTTCAAAGAATGGTTGAGCAGCCAGATTTACGAATGCTCTGGGAAGCGGGGAGGGGTGAAAGGATGAAATGCACCTGGGCACTAAAGACGCTCTCACATTAGCCCAGACCTCTGGAGGAACAGGAGCTTTACAATACAGGTGAGCCGAGATAAATGCTCTCTTGTTATGTTTTTCAGATGTTGTGGGTCTTGCAGAATGTTATATATATTTATGTTCAAATGTTTGAGAAGAACAAGGGTTTGGTTGGATCGTTGTTCATATAATGGTTCTGAATGTGACGTTTGTGATAAGTGGATTAACCCTATAATGTAAAATTACAGAAAAAGACTGTATTTTTTATTACAGAAAATTTCTGTAATTTATTGTGCTCGTTATTTTCCGGTATTTTTACGGCACCCCAGCTGCCGAAATTTTACCGTTTTTTTACGGATTTTGTTTTACAGTGTAATGTCTTGATAAAACTGTCTGGACATCTAAACTTAATGCTTCATGTGTTAAAAAAAATAAATTCTTGTCAAATTATTTATAAAAAAATCTTCTGACCTAAACCAAGTCAACACATAAAGCTTTTAAACTCTTTTTTTTTTTTTACTATGAAATATCCCACTGTAAAAAAATCCGTAGAAATTGCAGCTGGGTTGCCGGAAACTTACCGTAGATTTAAATTAATTTTTTTTCTGGCAACATTTTGTTCAAGGTTAAATGAACATGATTTGCAGGTCTTTGTCTTTACAGAGTAAAACAAAAAAAAACGGCATCGAGCTAAACATTCTGGGAAACAAAATCTGAAGCAAAAAACACAAAAAGGTTGATGACGATTTCTGGTTCCCAGAATGCTTTGCATGAGGCTGTTGTTGTATGGTTTTGTTCTGTAAAGATAAAGACTTGTTAATATTTAAAATGTATTTAACTTTGAACAAACTCTTGCCAGTAAATAACATAAATGTAAATCTGCTGTAAATTACCGGCAACCCAGCTGCAATAACATTGTAATTTCTACAGAATGTTTTACAGTGCACTTTTAGAAGGGTGGTACATCTCAGATTATAATGTTTTGGGACCAATGAGATCACAGAAAGAAAAAATACATGTGTTGAAAAATACAAAACAACAAATACAAATGGATGTGTTGCAAGATTCAACTACTAAAGTGTGAATCTTTGCATGCAAAATTAAATGTATTTATTATACATGGAACATTAAGGGCAATGTCATATTTGTATAAAACACAATGCTAATTTTAAATTTTGAGTAACACTAATATCCACATATAGCACATAAAATAATTATTAATTGTGGGGTGTTGTGGTTTAGGAAGAGTAAGGAACTTCGCTGGTTTGATCCAAGCAAGAAACATAGCTCAAGCTATTCCCTATTGTGCTTTGGATAAAGCTACTTTGTCCCAGGTTATACCGGGGGGTTGGTCTCTAAAATAAGTCAGATATTCAATACGCTTTGGACGAATGCATCTGTTAAATGACTACTTAATACTTTAATTATTATAATAAAATGGGTCATATCAAGCAGTAAAAATACAAAAAGGTCATTATGAGTATTACAGACATATGATATGTAAACAAATATTTATATTCAGTTTTCCAAAAGTAGGGAAGATGAGTAAGTACACTCACAGAAGAAAAGGTATAAAGTACAAAAGTTGTCACTGGGATGGTGCACGTTTGTACCTAAAAGGTACATATCTGTTCCAAAATGGTACACATTAGGACCTTTTTAAAAGGTACTATCCCAGTGACAACTTCTATTCTTTTTTTCTGAGAGTGGATACATACATTTAATTGTAAATGGTGTGTTTTGAGCTTTTCAAAGGGTCATTGGTTTCTCAATGCTCAAACAGAACATAAAAGTTAACATCATGAGCATGGCATGTTTCTTGGTCTGACAAGATCTTCATGGGTTGTTGAAAAGCTAACTGCCCCATCCGAGTCCCTATGAGTCACTTTCTCTTCAAAGCAACATGAGTTAATCATTACAGACAGAGATATGGATTGCAAAGTAAACATAGTTCATGATTATGAGCGTTGAAGAAAACGTGAAGGACATGAAACAAGAAAAATACCTTAGTTATTAAGTCTAAAATGGGTCTCTTCTTTTTTGGCTGTATATGGTTTGTAATTTGCAGAGTTCCTACTCCTTAGTTAACTTAAAATTCAGGGGCCTTTCCAGGTCCAATGCCCTTAGGTTTGGGGACTGAATGTGGGGACACATTTTAAGTGGGAGCGGGGTTGCGTTGTGTCACCTTTGGAGATGCATTGCTGCAGTTCCCTTTCGAGGGAACTCGCGCTGCGTCATTGCGGTGACACTTTGGGGACGCCTTCAGGGGTAAGTGCATCTGAATGTGTATATCAGATTCAACCAATGGTAAAGCTTAACGACAAAGACAGGGTGACGCGGGAGACAGGAAGTGTATCGCTATCTGAAATATTGCCAAAGACGGCGTTACATGGAAGCAGGAAGTATGGCAAGGGAGACGCAGCGCGAGTTCCCTCGGGGGGAAACTGTAGCAATGTATCTTTGGGGGTGACGCGTTGTGGCCTTGCTCTCGCTTGAAATGTGTCCCCACATTCAGGGCATGAATTTGAGGGTATTGGACCTGGAAAGGCCTTGAAAGGACACAGGGAATAATTTGGATTTTTTTTTTTCAGAAAATAGATTCAAGCACTTTTAATGACCTGTATCTATGTATGTATATTTTCAAAAACTTCCCAGGGCCTTACATTTTCCCCCCAGATTCACAAACTTTCAAGGATTTCAAGGACCTGTTGGAACCCTGAATTTGAGTTAAAGTTTTTTTGCTTTTTTCTGATGTTTTTTGGTTTCTTTAAGGCACCTGTAGATGGAATTCTCCAGATCTTGATAAAGAAAAACATTCTTGTGAAACAGTTTCCTTATCAAGCTATTCAACTTTTGGGTTTTTGTTAAATTCATTTATTCATGCATTAAGCAAATCTTTAGTCTCTGAGAAAAACTATTAAGACGGCTCTCTATAGCCTTCCTTTTTTATCCTTTCCACAGATAATTCTGTATGCTACACTTATGTCTAATATCTCTACCATGTAAAGGATGTGGACTAATGCTATAAACAATAATCAATTATTTATCTGTTTCCGATGCATAGAGTTAAACAGTAAGTGGACAGTTAGATTATAATGCCTACTTATGATTTTCATTGCCAGTTTTACTATTCTGCCCTGTGACCCACAGAGAGAGTAACAATGTCCTCAGGAGCTGGTAAGTAAATGTTAAATATATGCGTGTAATATATCAGTTTCTGTTAATATTATAGCTGGATGATTAATCTATCTGCTACATTTAATGTTATATGGAACCAAGACTACACACTGTATAAGCACAACAATAGGGGTTTATGGTAAATAATCACTTATGTTGAACTTTTGACTTGATATTCAATAATTATTTTATAAATAATATAACTATAAAAAGGGATTTGTTGTTTCAACTTAAAACAAAAACGAAGTGTTTATGCTGCCTTCAAATTTTGAATGAATTCAACTTAAAAATATTGGTTGACTTAAAATCAACTTATGTTTTTGGGTGGAATTAACTCAAAATTTTAAGGCACAATGAACACTTAGGGGCTGTTTCCCAGACAGGGCTTATCCTTTAATTAAAATGCAAGTTTGAGCTGCTTTAATTTAAAAACACCTTGTCCTGTTTAATTTTAGCATATAAGGTGACATTGTTTTGTTTTAAGATGCACACCTGTAGTGTTTTTTGTCAGGTATATTTGTAAAAACTTCTTAAATTACCTAATATATATATATATAAGGCCTAGTCCTGCGTTTATGTAAACCCTGTCCGGGTTGAAACAATAAATATTTTTTACCATGTATACAAAGTTTCGTTATATAGTCACGTATTTTTTGTTCTTTTTTCGTGTTATTATCACGAAATTTCGTGTTTTTTCGTGATCGTATAACGAATTCCTGTTTTCCTGTGATTATCACGTAGGTTACTCGACTGTTTTGTCCTATTTTCTTACCATTGTCGCTTCGGTTTAGGGTTGGATTTACATAAAATGACATCCCTAACCAAACCCAACTCTAACCCTAACGCCAGGTGACATATAAAAAATAAACCAGAAAAAATAGGATCAATAGCCTATAAAGTGACATTCTAATGCAAGCACCAAATCTGGCCCTAAGCCGAAGCGACAATGGTTTAGAGGTGGGACGGAGCAGTCGAGTGATCAATACGTGGTGGTCACACAAAGACAGGAATTCGTTGTGCGATCGCGAAAAAACACGAAATTTCGTGATAATAGCACAAAAAAAGAATAAAAAAAAGATACGTGACTATATCACGAAACTTTGTGAGACTGGGTAGATTTTTTTCTATTCTAGTAGTAGTATAAAAATAATTTCTTGCAAATTCATTACACCTTTTTTATCTTACTGGCAAATGCTGTTATGAAATGGATACACGTTGTCTCGTTAGCCTTAGTCTCGCGTAGCCAGACCTTCATACTGAAGGTCTGGTGTTTTTCGCTGCTTTTTCTGGACAAAGCCCACCCACAAGCTGTTTGACCGACATGTCAAACAACCAATCACAGTTTGTTTCGTCTAGCGTCACGTTTCGGACTCCTCACAATAACCAAACTTTTTGACTCCACTAACTGCCTCAAGCAAAACTCTTGGACGTCTTTTAGAGAGTCTATGCTGCGAACTTTGCATATTTTTGAGAGTCCAATGTTTAGCTGATCATGATAACTGCTCATTATTATCCACGTGGACATGACTGAATCGCCCTGTCCCAAATGGCACACTCCGGACTTGTGGTCCTCCTCAGAGTCCACACTTTGATGACATCACGTAGTCCAGACTTTAGGGACCCTTGATGCGAGTCCACGTGGGTGCATCGGAGTCGTATTTTGGGACAGACTCGAGCATCACACCGGAAATAGGTAGAGAAGTTGCCCGTCAGTGTGAACTCCTCCCTTCCGTCGTCTGATTGGTCTGATTGCCCTTTCGCAAGGACTTCTGGGTTGGCAAAGTGCGCGAAGCCTGCTGCAGTGCGGGCTTCGCTGAAGACCGCATCAAGGGGGCAAAGGAGGCGCTGATGAGCACACTTCAAAGCGTAAAAATGACAGATGGGACACCCTACGGACTCGTAGACTAAGCGAGAACGCGCAATTTAAGGCCACGAGACCGAAAGTCCACATGAAGTGCGCCATTTGGGACAGGGCCATTCTCTGCATCAATGGAACGCCAGAGCTTTGTTTTCCAGGGACCGAAACTAATCGCGACACTCGCGTCTCCTGGAAATCCGGTTTATTTCAACCAATCAAAAGACGACTTTAGACATTCTCACAGGATTTCCAGAAAAGTGTACGAAAAACATCAGACGTTCAGCCAACAGTTTGTGGGCGTGGCGTCTGAGGCTGAGACTACGTTAGCCTGCTGGCACCCAGGCTGCCACCACAATTGGAAAAACGGGAAGATCGATCAAATTCTGACTAGAATTGAGTATGACAACGTCAGGCTATTGTCTCGTGGGTTGTCATTAAAATAATTTTCTTCTGTTACTTTCTTTTTCCGACTTCTTGACTTACAAAGGCGTGATTTTCTGTAAAGCTGATCTGAAAACATTGAATAGACTTGAATAAATTTCACTTCTGCATGTTATTGTCGGTACTGTAGTCGAGTTGCTTTGGGCTGTAAATGTGTGGTATTGAATCTCTCTCTCTCTCTCTCTCTCTCTCTCTCTCTCTCTCTCTCTCTCTCTCTCTCTCTCTCTTCTGTAGGCCCTACCAAAGACCCCGATGCTGATTTTAACTATGGTAAGGCTTATCAACCCTGAATACTCACACCTCATTCACTGTCTTTGAATAACACCTGTGAAGTGAAGAATGATGTGTGAACGCTTCGCTTCACAGATTACGAGACTCTGCGCATTGGGGGTCTTGTTTTTGCCGGGGTAATTGTTGTGTTGTCTATCCTTCTGCTGACAGGTGAGCGTTTGTCCAGTGTTTGTTTGTGTGTGGTGTGAGTCATAGCAAATACAGATGTGTAATGAATGTCTGGTCTTTTAGGTAACCGCCTGCGTCGCTGCGGCAAGAGTAAGGTATGTACCCTTAATGCCTGCTGACATCTAGTGGTCAAAATACCGCATTACTCGAAATATACAGTTAAAAAATCTGAGATCTGGTATTAAACTCCAATTAAAAACTCATATAAGATTGAGCGTTAACGTCTAATCCAATAAAAATATGTGACATTGAAACATTGTGTGTTGTGTGTTTTAGGGAAAACCTGTGGATGAAGACTGAAGATTGTGAACAGTATACAGTATAACCTGCCAATATTACAGTTAACTTAAAAAATGCCTCCGTAAAACAGACAAAACTTTTGTGAATTTTTTCTATTTATAATCTTAACCTTGAATCCAAACTGAATAAACTGTTTGAGGTTTTGCTTTATGGTATTTCATTGTAAAGAAATGAATCTCAAGCTGCACAATAATGTTACTGTAATGGATTTCAGGTTTATGTGAAATATAAGGGTCTAAATTGTTGTTTCTTAATTAGGGGCCATTAATAAACTTTCAAGGGACCATAAAGATGACTTAAAATTATTTAAAATATGAGCATAAACATAAACTAAAACTGAAAAAATCAACATGTTAGATCTTTAGGCTATAACAAATTTCCATCTTTCGTTTAATGTTTTATTAAGTACATATTGTGACCAGAGGGAGCTTTAAATAATTTTATGCATTTTACATTTACGCATTTGACACTCTGTAAAAAATATTTGTTGCCTTACATTTTTTAGTTGAATCAACTCAGATTTACAAATCATGTCAACTCAGCATTGTTTATTTTGACAAGAGATAAGTTGCTACAACTTATACAATGAAGTTGACTTTATTTAACTGTATTTTATAAGATGTAATAACTGATTTTTGGTGAAGATGAATAGTAGTAAATTGACATGTGGTTCTGAGTTAATTCAACTAAAAAGGCAGCAAAGATTTTTTTTACAGTGCAGACACTTTTATCCAAAATGACTTACAGTGCATACACGGTATACATGTGTTTTCCCCGGGTTTAAACCTATGACCTTTTGCACTGCTAATGCATTGCCCTACCACTAAGCTATACAAGAGCTATTATGTTTAGACAATGAGGATGCTAAAAGCGCCCATACAGTATTATGACTGCTTTTCCACAAGTTTAATAGGTGTATGAGTTCCATAAAGCATGTTTCAAAAGTTGTTTGCTCGAAAACTGAAAACTCGAAAAAAATATCAGTCAAAAACTGATATCATTTGTGAAATCTGCTAAAGGTCATTTCAAAGATGAAACACTAGAGGGAAGCACATGCCTTGTAAAACTTTTACCTGTCACCATTTTTACAATAAACTGATATTTTTATGACACACAGCTAGAAAAAAATAAAATACAAAAAGGTACAAAACTGGGCTTTTTGTGTCCCTCTGGTGGTACCCTCAAAGGTTCATTTTTGTATCTTTATATTGTACCTTTATTTTTGTATACAACACATTGAAATATTGTACCTTTTGGAGTACAATATTATACCCTGAGGAACTATTGTGTACCTTAAGGAACAATTTTGTACCAATTTTAGAGGTACAAAACATTTAACTATAGGTACACATAACATTTTAAGGTACACAATAGATCTTAAGTCACAGTAATGTATCCCAAAGGGTACAACATTGTATGTTTAGTATTCCTGTAAAGGTACAAAATGGAACATTAGGGTACCACCCCAACGACAGAAAAGGTTGTGACCTTTTTTCTGACAGTACAGCAAATAATAATTGAGTTCATGAACAAATTGCCATTTTTTTGAGATTACACAGCAAAATCACTAGTGTTAAATGTGGTGTTTATATGAGTACCACCAGACCTGGTGATACCCACACTCACCAGCAGTGTACATCTAACACAGGTGATTTTGCTGCGTACTATTTTCTTGTCATGTAAGAGTGTAAGTGTGTAAGTTTGGTAGAAACCAAAATGTCTTAATTTAGTGAAAGCTAAATTACTTTACCATGCTACATTTATTTTACAATCAAGCATCGTAACATTTTTAATCATTCTTTAAATCTTCACTTTAACTCCGTTAGGTTTCCATTTATTTGCTTTTGAAGTCTAAAATGATGCTTTGCTTCAGTGGAGTTCCAGGAAACACATTAAGGTTTGTTTAAGCAAACACATATTTATACAGATTAGCATTTTTATTATTCCTGGAATGATCAAATGTCAAGATAACCCAGCCTCTGATATAGCCTTGATAAACTCAACTGTCCGCATCGAGGGAATGTTTAAATCATCAGATGTTCTGCCTATACTCACGTTTTTCCATATGGGACACGGGCTTCATCTCAAACTGTCATAGCAAGAAACAAAACAAAACAGAGTTAAAACTATTATACCTAATTATAATACAAGGTATCGCTCAGCCCAGTGTTTCTCAATCCTGGTCCCCGAGTGCAACCCTCCCAGAATGTTTTAGATGTCTCTTTATTTAAAGGTGCAGTGTGTAACTTTTTAAAGGATCCTTTGACAGAAATGCAATATAATCGACATAACTATATTATCAGTGGTGTATAAAGACCTTTCATTATGAACCATTATGTTTTTTTACCTTAAAATTAGTCGTTTATATATATATATATATATATATACACTGAGGGTCCCCTTACATGGAAGTCGCCATTTTGTGGCGGCATGATTCTACAGAAGTGCTTAACGGACAAACTTTGTTTACCAAGTTGTCTCTGACGATGATGTGTTTGTCCTGTGGTGGCTACCGTAGGTTCTCTATATGCGTTTTAAAAGCAAGGGATGAGCCTTGGACTGAGCCGTTGGTTGCAATTGGAAACCTCGCCACTAGATGCCGCTAAAATTTACACACTGCACCCTTAATAAACCTGATTTAACTCAGGTGTTTTAAATAATGAGACATCTAAAACATTTTGGGAGGGGGTACTCGAGGACCAGGATTGGGAAGCGCTGATTTAGCCTATAAGATTAAAATAAATCTTATTAAAAAAATAAAATAAAAGAATGTTTAAAGAAATGACTTGGAGCTTGTTTGTGTTTAAATTATTGTTCTTATTTGTTTTCTGGTAACACATTACAATAAGGTTACATTTCTTAACATTAGTTGAACTTAACAACAATTCTTCTAAAGCATTCATTGGTGCTTATTCGATAATCTTCACTTCTGAAGCATTCATTAAAATAAAAAATAAAAACTTTTAAAGTTTCTTACAAGGATATCTACAAATCAACAACAACAAATGAAGTGCTTTTAAAATAGCCTATAGTTTTATAATGTTCATCATTAGGTCATGAAGCGGTCATAAAACCCTAAAAACATTTTTGTAGATTACCACCATCCACATAACTGGAAACAATGATAACACGCATTATTTTTTTTATATTTACAGAAAAGTGATTTATTTTACAATTTCTAGCGACTTTATTTTGTTTTTAAATAATTAAATGTAACTGTGGTAAACTCGCTCACTGTTGAGCGCGTTAACGTCATGAAATTTGAACACGTCACCATATTTATAGATTATTCATGAGAAGGCGTGGCTTCAGGTTGTTTTGGTGGCAACATCGCAATTTCGCAAAGGATGCAGACACACGTGGGACGGACGTGGAAAGACAAGAAGGTAAGTTAGTTGACAGAGAAAAACGAAATAATATAACAGTCAACAGGTCTCCAGTCGCTCTCGTGGGAATTTTAAAGGGATACTTCACCGATTTAGCATTCAGCTTTGTATCTGTAGAAACCCGGCAGTATTACTGAATGACCATGTTTCCCTCCATCATTTCCCCCTGAGAGGAGAGATATCTGCATTTTGGTTCTGCAAAAAAGTCCTCCGATGATGCAAAAATCGTCATATTACATCATCGGAGGACTTTTTTGCAGAACCAAAATGCAGATATCTCTCCTCTCAGGGGGAAATGAGGGAGGGAAACATGGTCATTCAGTAATACTGCCGGGTTTCTACAGATACAAAGCTGAATGCTAAATCGGTGAAGTATCCCTTTAATGTCATCCTTGCGCACAGAAGCGCATAAACGTCGAACACACGCGCCTAATATTAATACAGAAGCGAGAATGTAAACTTTTCCTGTCAATATTGAATTACCCCTAATAAACATACTCATGGAGATAACCCTATTTATACAGTATATATCTGGTCAAAAACAACGTCATTTATACACATCATTTACAGTAACATTGAAAAAGTGTCTTTAATGAAGCCAAGTTATGTTGTTTTTTAGCTTTTGCCTGCAACGTTTCACTGTTTGTATATACTATGTTTGTATGTGCAAATTTCCCCATACTGCGCCTGGGGCCTCATCTTACCTAAAATCCAGACTGAAATCTCAATCTAATGATGAGATTAGGACTATCAAAGTATGATTTCAATCATTAATTATACTGATTTCAATCGTTGACATGACCTTACTCAATATTAAAGAATGTTATACATAATATGATTTTATGTAGAAACCGTAAATCACATAAGATTGACTGGGCAGGGCTACATATGACCTACATGTTTATCAACAAGTTCTGTTGTTGCCTTTAGAGAAGTGAAGAACTGCACGGTTAGACAAATATTAAAAAAACAAGGGACGGGAGAAGAGCTGGAGCTCAGAAAGTTTGAGATGTTGTTCTTGAAGATGACAAAGGACATTAAACACAGCTCCAGGCTTTCAGCTTAATTATGCTTGAATAAATAAGTCATTAAAGTCAGAGACGGGCCCCGTCAGCAGTGTTGGCGAGCAGTAGGATCATTTTTTTACTTCTTTCATCTTTATTTCTCATTAACGTGCGAGAAAATGTTGTTTTCTTTTACTTTATGATACTGAATGCAGTCAGATGTCGACGGCCACATACAGCTGTGCTCATACGTTTCCAGTTCCTGACAGAATTTATGCATTTTTCAGATAATACGTTATGGCTGGGGTTTCAAAAAAAACCCTAATTTTCCAACTTTAACTTAATTAAAGTTTGAACACTGCTGTTTGGCATTCTCAGTTCATTGGATGTCGTTTTATATCCCTTTCCTGTTTTATACAGTTCAGCTACATTTTCCGCAGATCCTTTGACAATCCTTCTGCTTTGAGTCAGAATCCAGAAACATCAGTGCAGCACTGGATGAATAGTAAGTCCAGAAACTCATTGACCTTTTATACATACATACACAATAATTACAAGCAAACAGATCACAGATACATTTAATAGACATTCAAACCCGTTTGTGTCAACTTGTGTGCATGTAGGCCAAAATCATCAGGGTGTGTAAACAGGGTGTAGTTTCATTATGATTTAAAAAGAGTAAACACAGTTGATTAATAATAAATGGCTTTAGCCAAACCACGAGGGAAAGAAAAGTTTTTGTGTTACCATTCATATTCTCTGAAAAATGGCCAAGAAAAACAATCATAAATAGGAAATTTTCACGCTGATACGCTTTCAGTGATCTTTGTGCACGTCCACTTCTGGTGAATGCCAAATAGGGATGCATAATGATTAATCGCGATTACGCTATAGCAGAATAAAAGTTTTTGTTTACATCATATATGTGTGCGAACTGTGTATAATAACGTTTAGCTGTATAGATATAATAACTGTATTGATAAATACACACACATGCATGTATATATTTAAGAAAAGAATAGTTTCGTTGCAAAATGAGATAAATACATTTTTTAACAATTTTATCAAAACATGTTTATTATTATGTTATCATGTTATTATTTTGTTTTATGGTGCTACTTAGCTGTATTTTTTTTAGTTATGAAGGTTTTAAATCAAAACAAACCAACTGCATTTGCATTGAAATTAATTGGAATGCACAACCAAAAAACGCAATTTCTGAACAATTAAAAAAACGGTGGATATCTCGTTTTGCAACGAAACTCTTCAAATGTTTCCGTGTGTATATACATTTGTATATTTATGTATAATTTATATTATATAAATATAAATACTTAATATATAAATATATATTCTTTCTTAAAATTATACATGCATGTGTGCATATTTATATATTCATAATTATTATTCACAGTTCACAAACAAAAACTTTTATTTTGCTATAGATTAATCGAGATTAATCGTTATGCATCCCTAATGCCAAGTATACGAAAAAGTGCTTGAGAAAGGTACGTAAAGGAACAATGGTGTTGTAGAAATGTAGTAAATTAAAAGTACAGATAATTTGTTGCAAAATGTAAGTCAAAAGTATGCACTATAGATTATACTTAAGTAAAGTACAAATAGGTGGAAAATACAGTAACAAAGTATTTGTACTTTGTTAATTTATTCCACCACTGCCTAACTGCGCCGAAAGTGGACATGCACAAAGTTGACTTTATATCTCTGGTTGGGATGAGCATTATAAAGACTGCTCTGTATATTTACTTTCTATTTTGCACATTGTTTTATCTTATTTTCATAGATAACTCTGTAAAAGTGCTGCAGTCAGTGTTAAAATGTGTGATAAAATCTCAATGAGCTTGCAGTGTCATGTGTAAACAGAGGTCTGCTTACAGGTGCACTTAATGTTGAGAGGGCCAGTGACTCTGAGTTCCCACGCACGGAGAAGTGTTGTTTAGACCATGGGATGTAAATGAGGGTGTACAACATTGGACTGGGGATCAGTCAGCATTTTAACACTTTTGCTTTGAGCTTAAGGATGTACTGGTTTAACTTGTTGCGGAAATAAATCTGCTTGTTTAGCATTGTTAATTTTGAGGGGGTTGATTGTAGCATGAGAAAAGAGATATAATCTAGACACACAGGCCTTGGATGGAAACTTTAAAAGGTCCAAACAGTATTTATGCACCTGAACTGAAGCCCACATGACCAATGAATATTAAAGCTTAGGGATTATAGTTTAGCGTTAGCCAAAAAGCACTTACTTATAGTAGAAAGTAAAAGGCCAGTCTGACAGACACGTAAGACAACCAATCACAGTGTGTTTTGTTTTTATGTGTTGTTTAGAGGCTGGTTTATCTGAAATAGAAAAAGAAAACTGAGTGTCATTTCAAGGATTTGATTCCACTCACCTGACAAATTCATTGATTATTTCATTCTCAAAAGGGCATGTACCATCAACCCCGTATCTTGTAAACATGATTTCCCCCCAGGCAGCTTGAATAAAGAAGTCGATGTATCTTGGTCAGGTGTAGTCACACGCTGGACTTAAGTGTGTGGCATTACTTACACTCTTAAATATAAAACTACTAAAAGGGTTAGATGTCAGAGAGGACCATTTTTGGTTCGCAAATAACCTTTCAGTCAAATGTTTTTAAAGATGCACTACTGTAGATGAATGTAGCGCTATATCAGACATGATATGTCAACATGTCACACTCCAGGGCATCTGTTTTTCAAATTATACATGACAAATAATAATGATACAAAAATCTTTTTTTTGTAAAAATCCCTACATTTTCAGATGTCCCACAAGGCTGGGACTTAAAAAATTGTTGAGCTAAGAAGTTAAAGGGATAGTTCAACAGTTAAACATTCGTTCCTTAAATGGAAATCGCACGAGCTAGTTATGTTGTTGTCTTTGTCATATTATCCTCATAAGACAAGAAGACACAAAAGCGAACAGCGATAATAAATCCAACTTTATTAATGAAACTGAACATCAGCACTGCCGTCTGGTCGGGCTAACAACTCAAAAGTAAAGTGACTAAAACTTGAAGAACTGAAACATAATTAATATAAATAGTATCAAATAAACGTAATTAATATAGGCTCACTAAAAAGTCATACAATGACACTAAATTGCTACAAAACTATAAATAGATTAAAGGCGGAGTGCACAATGTTTGAAAGCCAATGTTGATATTTGAAATCACCTAAAAAACACGCCCCAACCGCAATAGAATCTGGACTAGGGGTGTCCATGGTTAACCGATTAACCGTTAAAAATTGTTTAACCGAGTGAAACATTTTGCTCGGTTAAGTGGCATCAATGGCGTACATTTTTGCACCACCAGAGACCGCCAAAGCGCTCCCAGACATTTGTAATGTCCACAAGTAGTAGCAGTTTTCTAATATGAAGCGGGCAAAGAAAAGCACAGCGTGGGAGCACTTTAAAATCGAGAATGACATGGCAAAATGCAAGTATTGCAATGCAGTGCTTATATACTTCATGTACTTAGGGTTGCTGCGGTGACAGAATTTTCCCACAGGTTAATGCATGCAGACGTGCGCATTTTACTTTCACTTTTGAATTACGCAATTGTTTAAATGCAGCGCTTGCGTAAGCCGCATTAAATCGCGTATGAATTTGCGTGCTTATGAATAAACAGCTGGTTTAATTAAGTGCTTGAGTCAATGTGCGCAGGTAATTCTCGCAGAACTCGTCAGTTCTAAGCAGAGCAACCGGCTACTTCTCCATAAAGCGCTGCTTGAATGATGGGTTTATTATTTTTCTTGATAAAAAATACAACAAAAATATCTCGCTTATATTAAACATCATATATGTGCATTATAACAAAAACCAGTAAGCACGCGGCTTCTGCTATCGTCTGGTCATTCAGCTCGCCTCGCAAACTCTGACAGAAATAAATGAAATCTGACACCTGCTGCTCTGTGACATGACTCGCGTATAGCTCCGCTGTGAATTCATGCAGCAGACACATTCAGTTATAAGTGTTTGCTCTCTCTAACGAAGCTAAATGATTTAATTACAAGAAAATATCAAAACGACGGTGAAAGACGTTGTCGAGGTGGGCAAGTGATCTAACCGGTGAGAGGCTGAAGCACCGGCAATCACCGCTTCACAGACTATCGCGGCAAACCCAGCCAACACCCGGGCATGAGAGGTGGCCGCGGAACCTGCGAGTACCTTCGCCCAGCCTACCATCCCCGCGAACGCAAAAGTCAGTGACATACTTAAGCTGCTCTGTCCTTACCACTGCGTTTTATTTCTATAAATTAATTTTGTTTTAAATGTGGTCCAACCAGTTATTAAAGGTGTTAAAAATTAATAACTACCCCTTTCTCGTGTGTCTGTATCTCTGGGTTGCCTTGCGCATAATATGGTTAACAGAGTATTAACCGCTAAGGGTGTCGATTAACGGTTAATTAAAAACTTGAAAACGTGCAGCCCTAATCTGGACCTTCTTTTAAAAGACCCGCCCCACACATACTCAACCCGGCAAGGATGTCGGTTAGTAGAAACGCTCCTTACTGCTGATTGGCTATAAGTGTGTTTTGGTAGTCGGCCCGTCTCCTTTTCCAAAGCATTTTTCAAACATTGTGTGCTCCGCCTTTAAAATACTGAAAAAAGCACGGACTCTAGAAGGCTACAACTTTTTTATTGGTTAAATGTTTTTTACAACCTATTCTCCAACCCATACAATTGCTTTGGTCATTTGTCCATGTCACCTAATACGACCAATAGCCAGAGATGTATAGTAACGAAGTAGAACTACTTCACTACTGTACTTAAGTACTAAAAGACAGTATCTGTACTTTACTGAAGTATTATTTTTTTCTCCTACTTCCACTTTTACTTCAGTACATATTTTCGATGAGTTTAATACTTTTACTCCGATACATTTTTTATGTGCTGCATAGTTACTCGTTACACTCAAATGTTACGAATCATTCCAAACCCACATTATCACTGCCGGAGCGGTGATACACATTAAACACACACACGGTGGTCTAAACCAATCGGAGATAGTGAAGGGCGGACCCCTCCTTCCCTCTTACTCACAAATATGAGCCAGGGTTGTGGACAAATGTGAAGCGAAGAGAGAACCAAAGTGCGCGAGAAAGACCGGGAGAGAGAGAGAGAATGCGTGAGAAAGGGCGAGTGTGCGCGAAAGAAGGAAACCTAAATTCATTGAAACACCTTTTACCTTTACCTATTACCATTATATCGACTAATATTTCATTCATTCTGAATTCTCTATCACCAGATCAGTTAAATTAATCTGAATTATCTGAACATTAATGTCCTTGTACTCCTGCTACAGCCAAAGGAATTGTGAGTGTCCTTTAGCTTAAACATTTGAAATAATATAAACAATATTATATTCAAACTTTTGAAACTTTTGTTTTCTTTAATAACTATATTACACAATACTTGTACTTTTACTTTCAGTACTTAAGTAGTATATTTTAAAATAAACTACTTGCAATACTTAAGTACAAAACATGTTTAATACTTTAGTACTTCCACTTAAGTGCTGTGCTTAAAGAGCACTTCAACTTCTACTCAAGTCACTTTTTTGATAGAGCACTTGTACTTTTACTCAAGTCTTGGTCCCTAGTACTTTATACATCTCTGCCAATAGATGCATTTACTAAATTAGCGCCTCTACCGGCAACGGGTGAAACTTAATATATTAGGGTATAAAATAATATTTTGGGGTGTACTTTTGCTATGATGACATGTACTGGGATAAGATTTTCAATTTAATTGTATTTTATTACGCATTACACCATTCACTCATTTAGGGCAAATAACATACCCATTTATTTATTATATGATATAAAACACAGCATACAAAACACTCACTTTTTAAAAATGTACTCAAATTATTTCAAGTCTACCAAGGTCAAACAATGGATTTATTTGAAGAAAAGAAGCCTGAAAATCTGACTTTTTTCATGTTTAAGTGCTATAATTGGGTTCCCCGTGCCTCTATTAACCTAGAAATGTGAAAAAGAACGTCTTGGTTACGTATGTAACCCTCTACGTCACGTCGTGACCTACGAATTGGGAACTCGCTAGAGGGACCAATCTACTTCAAGAACTACTAAAACGCCAATGAACTTGGCATGCAGGTATTTGCATAATGCCGGCGCCGCCCCGCTAGGTGCGTATATAAGCAGCAGGTGCAGAATACCAAAATTAGCTATTTATTCTGAGAAACAGCGAACCGTGGCGACGGGACGTGACGTCTCCGTTCCCTTCCTTCAGGAAACGAGGGTTACATACGTAACCGAAACTTTCCCTTTCAGTCGGTCACTACGACGTCACGTCGTGTTCGACGAATGGGGAATCCCTACCAAAGTGCCACTGAAGCTGAAGCTCTCTGTTGACCACCGTAACAGACAAAGAGCCGATCTGAGGTCCTGAGACTTTGAGTTCTGTCGACATACAACCGCAATGCACGTACAGGACATAACAAAGTCATGGTTGGATCTGCCATATGCCCCAGGAGCCTCTGAAATTGTTTCAGGGAGACCGCTGACTTGCTTTTGAGAGTTTTAAAACACATTAGAATTGACTGTACACGCGCTTCGGTTAGGCGGGCTGTTAATGCGACCAAATCCAGTTCCATACCGAGAAAAGAGATCCTCTTCATAGGGCAAAGTTTGCTCTTCTCCCGGTTGACCTGAAGACCCAAACGAGCGAGATGCCGAAACGTTAAGTCTCTGTGTTTGCACAGCGTCTGCCGAGAGTGAGCTATTATAAGCCAATCGTCGAGATAAGCCAGAATGCGAACACCGCTCTCTCTCTCTCAGGGGTTTTAAAGCTGCCTCCACTACATTCGTGAAGACACGGGGAGAGAGAGACAGCCCAAATGGTAAAACTTACTGATATGCCCTCCCTTCAAACGCAAAGTGGAAAAACGGCCTGTGGCGAGGGAGAATGGACACATGAAAGTGCACGTATTTCAGGTCTATGGCTGCAAACCAATCTTGGGGGCGAATACATAAAAAATCGGTGTTATCATCCTGAACGGCATTTTTAGAAGTGCACGGTTTATTACATGCAAATCCAAGATCGGACATAACCCACCGCTCTTTTTGGGTACTATGAAGTACGGGCTGTAAAACAATGGCATCATCTCGGTTGGAGGGACCGGCTCTATCACGTCCTTCGCCAGTAGGACAGCAATCTCCGGACGCAGTACGTGTGCGTTGGCATCTTTCACCGTGGTGAAACAGATATCCGAACATTTGGGGGAATGCCGGTGGAATTGAATTGTGTAACCAAGGCGGATCGTGTGTAGGAACCACTGAGACAGGCTTGGAAGCTGTTGCCAGGCACCCAGAGACCGCACGTGGGGAATTAACGGCACTACCGATGTACCCGCGGTGGCGCAGTCAAGCGGAACGGAGGTGTCTGTCGGTGTGTGCGCCGCACCAGCACGAACATTGACAGTGTGTGGTGTAATACTGG
This sequence comes from Misgurnus anguillicaudatus, assembly GCF_027580225.2. Lineage (NCBI taxonomy): Eukaryota > Metazoa > Chordata > Actinopteri > Cypriniformes > Cobitidae > Misgurnus > Misgurnus anguillicaudatus. Next base: position 12,839,592 of record NC_073360.2, on the reverse strand, counting down.
CCTGAGTCCGCTGAAGGGTGGCATGGTCGTCTGGCTTCTGAAACGAAGTGTGCAGACTTCCGGTAGCACCCGCTGGCGATGGAAGAAAAGGTGGGTGAACGGGTATGGGCCCGCTCACAGCTCTCACTTTCCTCTGGAAACCTGGAGAAGAAAGGGGAATGCACTCTTTTTGTGTGTTTGTGGGTGCCGGCTGAAAAGCAGGCGGAACAGAAACAAAACAACACAAAAGATTATCCACCCGGCCCTCCTCCGGGGGAGGGAGGGGTGCCGTCACCACCTCCCGAAGAGGGATCCTCTCCATCTCCAGGTGGCCCTTCTCAGGGCCGCTTGGACTTCCGTTTACCTCCATGAGCGGCGGGTGGGGCGGGCTGCTGACGACCGGTTCCCCTGCGCTGCCGAGATGAGGTCCGAGGATGGGGAATGGAGGCGGGCGCCGCAGGATGCCCTCGGCGAGCGGCAGACTGAGGAGCCGATGTTGATGGACCAGGGGCAGCTCTTTTCCTCTGTGGCATGATCTTAGCGATCGCCTCAATCTGTTTCTGGGCAGCAGAGAACTGCTGGGCGAAGTTGTCCATGGACTCGCCGAAGAGGCCGGGCTGGGAGACAGGGCGCATTCGAGAACGTATTTTTGTCGGCTTCCATCATGTCGGCCATACACAGCCAGAGACACAGCTCTTGGACCACCGTGGTGGACATCGCATCGCGACCGCCCGCTCCATTGTAGGGATCCCGACGTACCCCTTAGCAGAGCATGTGAGAGAAGAAGAGCGGTGTGAAGCTCCGCTAAATATTCCACTCTACTGTTCAAGCGCTCCACTCAGTCGCTCACCGCCCAAGCAAGCGCTCCATTAACTTTCTGCTCACGCTCGCAAATAAACCAATTCCCACCCAGATCGCGCTCTGACATAAAAATATTTAGTAAGCCTAATTGTTTTCTGTACTGACGTTCTTGAATAATTGCATTTAATTAAAGTATTAGCTGATAAATCCCAGACTTAGACCTAGTTTAACTGATACGGATAATTCACAATTTTAAGTAATAATAAATGTAATAAGTAATTATGAAATATTATAATAATTCGTTCCACGTTTTAGTAAAACTGTAAAGAACGACTGTTGAATTGCGGAAACGAATTCTTAATTTATGGCTATTCTTGAGACTAAATAAGAAAATGAATTGTTAATCTGTGTCCATAATGTAAGGATAACTTCTACATTTGTGGCCATGATTTTGCATCATTATGATCAGATTCAGTACTCCATTCAACACGAGAGTCTTACCTTACCTATTCATGTATTAATTTATTATCGAATGGTGTGTAACTTACTAGGTCACCTTTTGATGCACTACCATGTTTGCGTAGCACATCCTTGTGCTTTCTGGCTATGTGCTGCTTCAGATTCAAGTTTGAGGTGTGGGTTGAGACGCCCAGGCAGCTCCAAAGTACCAGTCATCTATGCAGGAAGGTTCGGGAGGAGGAGGTACAGTCTACTCCAGCCCTACCGCCGCCCGAGAGAGTACAGCCACCATCTCCGGGTCGAATCTCGGTGCCGTGACCTGACAAGAAGGAGGAAGGATGTCCAAGTCGACTTCGGAGGGAGACAGCCCCCCTCTGATGCAGCGGTAGATGAGGGACCTAAAGGAGGAACAATGGATTCGGTAGACATCGCAGAACATGAGCCTGCTGTCTCCATTGGAACCTCTACCGACTGTGGATCAGGGCGCTGAGAGCCGGAGGATGAATCCCTCAAATGACTCAGCACGGTGAGGCGGAGGCCGTCCTTCGAGACCTTTACAATCGCGCTGTGGCGGTGTTCAGAACTTGGAGGACGCAAGCGCCACTCCCGAAGGAACGGCACCTGTCTCTGCAGATCCAAGAGAGTCATACTCTCGCAATGAGAGCATGAACCCCCCACAAACGCAGCCTCAGCGTGCTCGAGGCCCATGCACGAGAGACAGCGCTTGTGACTGTCCTTAGGACCTAGATACTTCCCGCATTCAAGGCTGCACGGACAAAAAGCCATCTTTAAAAAGACGCAAATCTCCATGGGCTTAAGAGAGTGGCTGTCTTAAAAAAGACAAAAAGCTCAACTCGTGCTACTCTTTTAGGGAAATACACTCTTTAGATGCTAGTTGATGATGCACACAGGGGAGAGGCAACACACACACTTAACTTAAATAAAAGAAAAGAAGTGGAAACCGTGAGCGTCCACTGTGGTACTGCTTGTCCAACCAACTTCGGCATGTATAAATAGTGTACTCAGGTAGCTTCTCAATAGCAGATACTGCTGGGTTTCGAAGCGAAAAAGCAAATTTTGGTAATCTGCACCTGCTGCTTATATACACTGTAAAATGTAATAGCTGAGCTTACTACAAAGATTAAGTAAACTTAACTTATTTAATTAAGTTTGTTAACCTTACTTAGTTTAACTAAGTAATCTCAACTTTTTTCTATGCAAACTCAAGTCAACTTGATTAAACTTAAAAGATTAATTTAGCTCAACTTAAAATTTCAAGTATTTTCAAAAAGGATGACTGCACAGTAGGTGGCAGTAATGCTCCCAAGGAGTAAGTGGTGGCTTAACTGAGTGGTTAACTGAAGACGACAACAGCACATGGTCGGATGAGAGCATGAGGAGGTAAGTTTGTGCTTATATATCATTTTTATTTTTTAATTGCTACATTTTTATCGCAATATTACAATCACAGTTTGTAAACAGTAATATTTTGTCTGTAATAATAAAACTGATGCATGCTATTTGATCACAATTAGCAATCCAACAACTGCTAATCATGTATGTTTAAAGATAAACATTTTCGTTCAACAGACATAAGTAACTAATCTGCAGAGGTAGATTGAGTAAAAATGTAATTATATAAAAAGTTAGTTAAAGTTAAGCCTTATAGTAATAACTGCTTGAGTAAAAGTAAAAGTATGCAATGGAAATACTGCTTAAGTAGTGAGTTTATAATTCGTGTTAGTGTGGTTTATAATAATAAACTACATGAAAATGCTTAGAACTGCTTAAAAAAGGTAAAATAGCACATTTAAAGTAGGTGCTTTCAAAATTGTTACTCAAGTCAATGTAATGCAGTAAGCATGTTTCTACCCACCTCTGGAGAAAAAACATTAATACTTTCATACCTTAAAATGCCAAGTTATGTTAAATAAGAGATGTGCTGTATAAAAAGTTTTAAGTTTATAGAGTGAATGCTAAAAATTTTGTTTTTACAATTGCTTTTTAGTATCTATCAATCAATATACTATGTTAATTGTATATTATTATTATTTAGCAGGAGCTTGTTTCTTTGAAGAGAGCGCATACCCTTCATGGAAAGTCAGGTAATTAACACACATTTTATTTAGGGCATGTCAAAACTTTTTAAATCTTGATATGTTGTTTCTTTTGTTATCCTTCTTTCATATAGTAACGTTACTGTGGAGTACAACCAAGTCGCAAGCAAAAACCTCAAGCAAGAATTGTTCTCATCCCTTGCTAAACATTGTTTTTGAAGATTTTGAATGAAAGAAAAGTTTAAAAGCTCTCTTGAGTATCTTATAGTAAGTATTTTTGTTTGTTTGTTTTAAATAGTTTAAGTCCATTTGCTAACTTTTAAGTAATCTGTTCTCACTGTTGATCTCAATGTTTTATGTATTATTTGTCAGAACATCACTGATGTCAAGTGCTCGGTGGACGGAAGTTCTCGGTGGTCTTGCTATCCTTCTTGCGGAAGACACTACAGACTTCCTGAAAACAAACATGGTTAGTATTCTTCTCGTTTAATCAATATGAGATGTCCTAATTTTTGTGTTAGCATTTAATTAGCATTATTAAAGAAATAATGTGTAAATAGAAGATAATTAAAGGCACCAAGGCACATCCTTTTGTCCCACAATTCTATGCGTGAGCATGCTCAGGATTGGTTGAGCCTGGTTGAGTTCGATAAAATAAAATGGTGGGCAAGAAAGCAACTGAGCACACATTTAGTGTAAATAAAGTAATATTTTCACTTTTGTTTTTAGCGAGAGTAAAAGTAAAAGTATGCAAATTTTTCTAGCGAGAAATTTGTATTGTAGTTTTGAACTCTTTCCCCGCCATTGAGTTATTCCTTCAATTAAGAGAATCAATAACTTCTGATAAATGCTGTGAATAAATTAAAACATAATTTATTTGACAGGTAAAGGTTTTATGCCAATTACATAACCAATTCAAATTCATTATAAAGAAAGCAAAACATAAAATATTCAAAGATCAGTCTGAGATGTATACCTGACAGTAGCGAAATACATCAACGTGACATTATGGGTTTTAGTTTATCGCATTATGAGTGAACAAAGCTTAATACAGGTGTTAACAGTGTGTAAACCGTTTTGAGCTGTCCACTTTCGACTACATTCAGATGTATTCAAAACAGATTAGAACCGCTTAAACACGCTGTAACCCGTATGCTGGAAATAAATTTGACAGGTACAGTTTAATAATACACAAAATTAAATCAAATGTCTTTTAATAACATATGATTTTATAGTTACAAATGATTAAACCAAATAGTGTGTTTGTGACATTTGAACGTCTTGTCTTAAAACTGAAAATAAACAGGTTTTCCTGTATTTGTTAAAAATAAGCTTATAAAATAGTTCAAATAAATATTTAATGTTGCTTACCTTATGAGTAAAATAGCCACATAACAAGTGGGATAATGCACAGACAGCAGGTTGTTATCATGAAATAAGCCCCTTCAGTTTGATACAAGACCCTCTGCTTGACACAGAGTCCTGATCAAACTGTTGGGGATTATTTCTGGAAAAACAACCTGCTGCCTATACAATATACCTTACTTATAGAAGAGTTTTCTAACAAGATATTATTAATTAAATATGTTCCAAGGATGTTTTTGCACAACCAGGAAAGAAGCTTCTGCTGAAAGGTCCAAATTATTATTGGCAATTCCAACCGAAGCACTGTTAGAAATTTAAGTGTCACTTCAAAAACTAGTAACATCACCTTGAACAGTTTAAATTTTTAAATGACACATCCACTTTGCATTTGTATTATGAGAATGTATATTAATATTGCGTTTCTATCTTATTAGGACTGTGATGGTGACCCACCTCAACTATCAATAGGAATTCCCAGTCTGGTGCCGGAGGACAGACACATTTCTCCACATGGTTTACAGCAATTATTTGGTAGGGTGTCACAGCCATGGATGGACTTGAGAAAGTATCACATGCCATGTGTTTAGTTTTTGGACTGATCGTTGTTTTAAATATGGAGTACCTCTTCACAGCTTATTTTGAGTTGATTCACAGGGTTTTTCTTTCCCTGGGGCACAAATCACTAAAGTCAAAACTGCCATCACTACAAAACATACTAATGTGAAGTAGTGTGTTTTGTGTGAAACAAGTTCGTGTTACTGTAGATCTGTTGCATTTTGGGGTTTTTATTTTTCATCAACCTGGATACAAGTTCCAGACAAACTCAACTTTAATTGCTGCAAAACTTTGACGTTTTAGTTAAGCTGTATTTTGCGTGTTTCTGATGGCAGAAACAAGATTGTTACTGTAGGTCTGTTGATGCAATTTGTGATTTTTTATCAGTCACATGACAACCTGGATACAAAACCAAAATTGCAGTCACTAAAAAAAAACTAGTTTTGAATTTGTTTGTCAAGGTGTGTTCATTGTGTTTGTAATAACAGAAACAAGACTGTCTTAGGTCTATTGTTGCATTTTGGGTATCCAGATTGATGGGTGACTGAACACTGTGTGTGTGTGTGTGTGTGTGTGTGTGTGTGTGTGTGTGTGTGTGTGTGTGTGTGTGTGTGTGTGTGTGTGTGTGTGTGTGTGTGTGTGTGTGTAAATGTTTTACTTTGTACACTGTTAACATGTTTAAAATAAATGTTTTAACCTCATTTTGTTGCTTTTTGGCTTTACTCATTTTTGTTAGTTCAGCTTACTTACAAATGTAAGGCAATCAGTTTCCTTATATTTACAAGTAAAGTGAACAATAAAAAGAAGTTATCTCAACTAATGATTTTAAGTAAAGAGTACTTAACTTTACTTGATTAATAAGTTTAGTCTACTTGTACTGTTAAGTTTTGACAACTTAAAATCAATACTCTACCTTACTTGTTGAATAAGTTCAGGCTACAAATAATATAAAGTTTTGCCAACTTAAAAGCAACACACTAACTTACTTAAAATTATGAGGCAATCAGTTTCCTCACTTTTTTAAGTAAACTCAACTTATTACATTTTACAGTGTACGCACCTTTTACGCATTTTATGTGTCTCCCCTCAGCATACCACCTTTCGGCATTGACCACGCCCGCCTTTTGCCCCCCGTGGCGCCGGGCCTGATATGCTTATAATTTATTAATTTGGTAATTTGTTATATGCTTATCATTTCTTACTTTTATTATCCTACCTCCAGTTTTGCTGATCCGAAACTGATTCGATGCATGATTAAAATATGTAGTGTAATCCATTTAACTACTACTGTATGTAATTTGAGAGTAGGCATTGAGGTCCACCCTATTTCACCAAGGTCAACTCAGTTAAAAATTTCTGCCCTCGCCACTGTTTCACACTAATTTGAGGGGTGGGGTGGGGTGGGTTGGGTTTGATTTAAGAGTAATTGGGGTTTCTTTTATTAGAACCAGGATCAGATGATTGTTGAACCAGGATCACATCTTACTTTGTGAAATCACAGCGACCCTATAATGGCTAGGGGTTAACTATCCATTAAAACTACACGGTTATTTTCAACCCAGCCTTGGGTCAGTAGGATCAACCCCATGCTGGGTTATCCTATGCTGGGTTGTTTCAACCCATTGTTGGGTCAAATATAAACATTTTCTGGGTTAATTTAAACCAGTGGCTGGGTTCGTCCCTTTCTGACCCAAGGCTGGGTTAAAAATAACCAAGCATTTTTGTGCAGCATTTTGTACCCATTAAGCCCACTTTCAACTTTGACGTTAAATTATAAAAAGAGAAAATCATAATTTATGCTGCTCATTATTTTAAACAATTCAGTGATTTGTTAGTTCGCTGACATTTGTTTCGCATGCCAATTGTCAATGTTGAGTTATCCCCATTCATGTGCATGCTCTCAGACCTCACACAAAGACACCCAAAAACTGATGTTTCAGGACCCTTTAGATATAAACTCATTATTTGTCATTTCTTTCATATATGCATTGATATTATATCAAATAAGAAATAAATGTATTGTTTTTTTTGTGTATGACCAAATAGAACTTTATCATTTTATATAATTTCCTTTAAATGGAAAGATGAGTTTTATCGATTGTGCACAAAGCTAATCTCAAGGTCAAACCATAAGCCTTACTGAAAGACAAAGAATTAAGCATGTGAATTACAAGACCTGGTTCCACAGACAAGACTTGGCTAAAGCCAGGACTAGGCCTTAGTTAAATTAAGTGGTTTAAGCATCTTTTATAAACATGCCTTAGAAAAAGATGTTACGATGGCACTGGCATATTTTAAGGTTAATTTTAGTTGAGACAACTCAAACATGGGTTTTAGTCTAGGACTAGCTTTAAGCTTTGTCTGTGAAACTGGGGGTAAAAGATTTGTGATTAATTTTACATTAATTTACAAATAAATACATTATAAATTATTTTGTAGAGTACATTGTTTTCATACATTAACTTATTTTGAAAAAGGGTTTAAATGTGCCACAAAACACAAAAGCTTGCCAACACAAGCTAACCTTGAATGAAAAAAAAATATATAGATATTAAATAGATATAATGTGGGCAGATGGAAATTACTATGATGCTTAGTCCACAGTATATTGGATGTGTTTGTAAACATATTTTATATTTTTATTTCTTTTCACCATTTTACATTTACTGTGGAACAATTTAATCCCACCTTATGTGTTTCAATGAGGAATCCCTTTAATTATTGTACAAAATTTGATGGTTTTCTGAGTGAAAGTGTTTAAAAGTGTTTAATGATAACATATCTTTGTGTGCTTTCACCAAACCAACCCTTTACCTTACCTTACCTTACCTACTACCTTAATTTACAACTATATTTAGACAAATTACACTTCAGGTAGCACTATTTAACAATAGATGTCTGTATATCATTTGTTCTCACAAGAAAATAAAAAAAGAGAAAGCACCTGTCCAAAAATCATAGAGGCATGTCGGCTTTACCACGTGAGCAGAGTAAAAATTTGTCTATGCTAGTAAATCAGTTTGGAGTAGACAGTCTTTGAGGGAGAGAGTAAAAGCTAAAAAAGTAGAGTTGATGTTCATCAGGGATTGGAGACCTGATTAAAGTTATTTGTACAGGTGATGAGCGCTAGCAAACATTAGAATTTTTTAAATATTTCCTTGTCACTGAATAAACATATTGATGTTTTATGTCTTTTAAAATTATTATTTTTGTAATATTTTGTGATTGAATCATGATGTGGGCTTATTTTTATGATGTGGGCTTATTTTTTATGATGTGAGCTTATTTGGAACACATAGTGCCAGAGTAGGTACTAATTAAGCCCACTCCAGACTTTTGACTTTATTCATAAAATATCCTTATTTTATTTTCTAAAATACATCAACTAATTAATAGATTTATACATTAATACATAAGAGATACATTTTGGAATTTAACTAACTTTTTTCTTATAAACCATCTCATTATCTATGATAAACACATAAACTTATGTCAACTAAGAATTTTAGTGCATAAATTTAACTTAATATTAATTATCTTGAGTAGAGATGAGTTGTTATAACTCAGAAAATATTGTTAAAAGAAGTCAACTTCATTTTATAAGTTGTATCAACTCATCTCTTATCAAGGTAAATAATAGTAAGCTGGCAGCACATGAGTTGATTCAACTAAAAATTTTAAGGCAGCAAAGTTTTTTTACAGAAATAATTTCAGTTGTCTGTCACATTGCTTGATGTAAGAATTCACAGTTGTTCAACCACCTTGAACTTATTTTAACTTTTTTAGAACTTAGTTTGCATTTCTTCCCACTATCACAAAATACTCCTTACCCCTTTAATGACAAATATTGTGTGAAACCAACCAATCAGGGGTGCGTTTCCCAAAAGCATTGTTTCCCAACTACTGTCGTAAGTTATGTCGTTACTGATGAAGGTCAAGGATTTGGTCTTTCCCGAAAGCATAGTTCAAACGAACATTCGCAAGCTGCATCGCATACTTGTGTGTTTACTTTGTAAACAGAATTAAAGCGGCGCATTTGAAAAACTGCGCATGTGCGCAGACTACGAGCTTTAAGACCCTGGGGAATCCCTGGGAGGAGTGACGTAAGAGGGAACTTGCGAGTGAATTAAATATGTTGAAAATAAACAACAGATAACTAAATCATGATAACAAAATCAGTGTTCCAATGCAGTATGTTATTTACAGCAGTAATCTGACATTAAATCGATTTGCACAGATTAATTAGTACTTCACCTCCCACGTGACATCATCAACTCCAGGGGTGCGTTTCTCGAAAGCATCGTTGGCCAACTACGGGCGCAAGTTTCATCATTTCAGCATAGTTCACAGATGCTGGTGTTTCCCGAAACCATCGTTCCAGCGGACATTCGCAAACTGCATTGCAAAGTTGTATCATTGGAACGACAGCTCTTCACTTGTGGTTAGAAGCATAGTTCTTGTTAATATAATTTGTAGACTTACGTTGATCATGCTTTTTAACAAAATAAGCAAAAAACATGTAGTACAATGTATACCCATCATTCTAAATATATTACAATTTTATTTTACGTTTTTAAGTTTGTAAACAGAATTAAAGCGCTGCATTTGAAAACTGCGCATGTGCGCAGTCCTGCGAGCTTTAAGACCCTGAATGTGGATATTTCTGGACGTGTTGTCTGAGGCAAGGTTACAATTTTGATATTTATTAGGTGCACTGAAAGTAATAATATTAATATACGTCATCTGTATACAAGGTAGTGCCTTAAAAACATCAGCCAATGCGGTCATCGCATCAATGATTGGCCCTCTGGCTTGTCAATCACTGCCATTACGATCCTTGTAAGAGACGTGTGCGCTCCAGTAACTTTACACAGGCGACGCATAGCGCATGAAACTCCGTCTTAAGTTTCGGTTTGTTTGTCGATCCTGCTTTCCTCCTCGAATTTGCACCATGGAAGAGAAGAAACCCGAAGAAGGACACAAAAGAAAGACTTTTTTTAAGTCGCTGAGAAGAGGAGAAAATTTTCAGAAGTACGTAGTCTAACCAGAGTCGTTATTGGAGAGACATTTCAACGCTGGAGAACAATGAACGAACAGAGAGGTGTCAAGACAGACACGCAGTTCGCAAAAAATCTTCTCGACAGGTAGCAGTGATTATTCTTTCTTTGTGGAATAATTAGTCTTTTATCAGTTAGTAAAGACAGTTTCAAGTAATATTGCAAAAATGTATAAAACAAACATCCTCTTTAGTACCTTTAAACAAATTACTTCAATTGGTAACACTTAAAAACTTAAGTTTTGTCAAATTAAGTCTTTTCACTTTCACTGAAAAAAATGATTCATTGATTTTAATTAATTTTTTAAGGTAAGTGGTTGCAATCAATTTATATAGGCTACATTTAAACAAAAGTTTTATATTTTATTTTACGTTACTAATCTTTTTTGTTTAAATGTAGCTTAAATAAATTGATTGCAACCACTTACCTTAAAAAAATTGATTAAATTCAATAAATCATTTTTTTCAGTGCAGACGTTCTTTTAAAAATAATTTAGTTTTTTACAAAAAGTTGGAAATGGGAAGACGAAAGTAAATGCTTACCGAATTAAACTTTTTGGCCGAACTGTTCCTTTAAGTCTTAAAGAGCACCGTTTTCTTTGCTAAAAAATATTTTGTGTATTTTATAATACAATGTGTTTGCGTGGTTTATTGTTTAAAAAATACGTTATTCTCCACATACCGTATATTTTTGTAGCTCCAGATTCGCTCACAATGCAATGCTAACAGGAGTTAACTTACAGGCCGAAGCGGGAGGAATTATAATAAAGTCGCTCTTGTCTACATCACCAATCTCAAGAAGTAAACTGTTGCCTACAATCCGTGTGTTTGTTGTAGTCCAAGAAAAGAGATTTATGTTGGAGACCATAACTCGCGTCATCATTAACTTTGGGGTTTGTACCTTTTGCATATCGTTAACGTGTACTAATACACACTTACACACCAAAGGAAATGTAAAAACATGAATAGGACAATCTGTGCACTTTAACACCTGCATTATAAAACTTCCCACTAGATGTCAGTAAATATTCTAATCTATTCAAATGTGCTGCATATTTTTGTCTCTCACATTCACACCCATGTCCAGGAAAAAAAATATCTCATTTTGACCTCACCAGCTTCAGTGATAAGGAAAAAAATTTGTGAAAGAATACGTGCATTAACCTGATTTAAAAAAGATAGAAAATGTCATACACTGAGTCCTCAGTGGGAACAGACATCTCTATTGGTCGTACATACTTCGGTCATTTATAGTCTGACATTTAACCCCCTGATGTCCCTTACTGTGTCCATTACAGTGAACATAGAGTACAAGCTGTTGAAACCATTCAGCAACCCCAGTGGTTGATTACTTTTGACCCTTACCCATAATTCTGCTTGCTTGCCCTTTTATATGTCAGGTGTCTTTTATTTATGACAACATAAATTCAACATGACTGACGGAAGTGATTGTTCACCAAGAAATATGGCATATTTATTGTTTCCTTTTATTGCATGGACAGATTTGTCTCTTTCAATCTCCTCTCTCTTTCTCTCTGGCCCAAAATGCACTTGAAATTGATATTGACTTTTGCATTTGATAAATCACGCATCTGAGGGCAAAATTTGTGATTTCGAAATTTTATTCGTAATGTTAAGATAATTTTTTTTTTTTTTTTTGATAAAATCTTTATCATGGTAATAAGCATTTTACAGATCGCATATTATTAACAAACCCAGCTGTGCATTCTCTACTTCACCTTGCCGACTTCGCGAGATATTCTTGTAAGATGAATGCATGAAAAAGAGGAAGATCGGGAGATAAGAGATTTGCAAAGAGCAACAACCAACCCCCATTTCTCCATCTCTCTCTCTCTCTTTCTCTCTCATTATCCTTCCCTGCTCATTTGAATAAATTAACACCTCCCTGACGTCTCGCTTCACCACCTTCCTCTTTCCCCGATTTCTCCCCCCTCAACAGGCTACAGGGAGAGTGAGCGAGCTCCAGAAATATCCTCCTGTTTCCACACACTCTCATTCACTTACACTCTCATGCGCATATACCCGATCCCACCCGTCCTCTAAAATGCCGAAATCGTCCCGAAAGCTCGAGTTCAGCAGTCTGTCTCGTCACCGCCAACACAACAACAAACCCCCTCCTTTGCCCCAAAAAACATAAATCACCAAATACGGAGCTCACTTTTGTTTTCTCACACATAGACTGGCACGTACCAACACGCAGGCGCAGATGTGCCCGTCCCTCCCTCAGCTGCTGGGTGTAGCTCACTGACTCATTTGAGTAATGCTGGCAAGCGTAACATGGCGTACGGTTCTGTATCAGGATGGCTAATTACCGCCAGTGCGACTCTAGTCAAAACGGGCGCCGCCATGCTAAACTAAAGCAGCTCGCCATCTGGGCCTCCTCTTCGGGCGCCATTTTGGATCTTTGCAGTCTCCGTACTGCAGGGTGCGTCAGCCAACTTTTTGCGCCCTGCCTTTACCTAGGGTGTATAGGCACCAACTTGCCCCCTCTCCTCTGCCACCACCCTCCACTCTCAGTGACCTTGCAGGGGTTCAAAGGGGTGGGCGCTCCGCATTAATACCAGATACATTAGCGGTAATACGATTCAACCATGTAGCCATGGCCTCGGGGAGACTCTGATTGTCTGCGTATTAGCATTACCATTCTCATTAGCCCACCCGCTTCAGTCTTCTTTCTCTCTCTTCCTCCTCCTTCCTTCATTTGAATTCTCTCTCTCTCTCTCGCTCTCTGCCTTTCTCCAGGCAACAGATGAAGAGAGAGCGATGCAGATGATTTTGATTAGCAATGATTTCAACAGTGGCTGCCTGCCTGCGAGTCAGCGGTCACTTCCTCTCTGTTGCACATCGAGTGGATGCTTTCAGTGGATCCACGAGCATCCGAAATCTATGATGTGTGTGCACTAGGTTTCTTTGCGAGTTATACTTTTTTAGTTGCTGAGTAAAAACAAACTGTGTGTGTGTATCTCTAGAAACGTGTGGGAGGGTACGGGTGCTGTTCTGTCTTCTATATTTCCACTTGTTACATAACGGAATGGAGAGGAGAGGTAGAAAAGGGCCTCTGTTGGATACAAAGAGTCACATCCACTCAGCTGCTATCTTCTCCGCTTCTTATTTTCCCTTACAGACCACTTGGGGGAAAAAAGAAGCACATTCAGTTCAGTAAACTTGTGCTATCTTTACCAAAGTGGTTCTTTCTGGTGGTGTGTATTTCAAAGCATACACTTTCTAGAACAATATAAGTAATGACCATGATAAGTAATTTTGTCAAGTGATGGTGTTAGACTAAAAGATCATTTGCATGTTTATTGGAACGGATTCATGTTTTTCTCTCATAATGAATTGTTATGTATTGAATCTTTGGATTATGTAGTGAGGACACTGACATACCATCCACATATCAAAAACGGTCACAACATGGCTTCAAGCTGTCACTGGGGCAGTGTCCTTTAAAAATGTCTTAATATAGGTACAGATATGTATACATTTGCTACCAATATGTACCTCTGAGATACTAAAATGAACTCTTTACGTGTAAAGGTGTACTTACCACCCCAGTGACAGCTAGGGACCATTTTTCAGACAGTGTGGACCACTATATTTTGGCTCTTTACTTCGATGAAATCTGCTTTTTTTCCAAAAAAAATTTCTAAGGTAAAATCTGTATGAAAAGAATTTAAATGTGGTAAAATAGGTTAATATGTTCTGTTTATTTGGTGGATTAAAATACCCATAAATATTTTACACAACCAGGGCAGGTGATGGGATATCTATTGGTGCAACTTTTGCTTCCCACTTAACATATCCAAGTGTTTTTACAATTGAGTTCCTTGTTTACACAGTGTCATAACAGGACGGTGTCTTCTACCATAACCTTATTAACCACTGAATGAACTGACATAAGATGAACTGATGTACTGCTGGCTCATCCAGAATAGCCTAAATATGGCACCTTACTATCGCTGTCAGGGTGCATGTAGCACTACATGTCAGTTTGATGGATATCTATATTGGTTGTTTCTCTGACAGGGCAGCACATAGCCTATAATCAATAACAGTGCAGCACATGTTACAGTTCAATAATTATCCAAAGACATGGGGTGAAATGAGCAGAAACCATCAAGCCAAACACTGTAACCATTGGTAGCAAACTGTCTTTCTACACATTGTTGGTCGTTAAGTTGCCCCAGGGGGTGATTTAAATCCAGACTCAAACTCTTGCATTGTTAGGGATCAATGTCAAAATATTACAAAGAAATCAAACAGCCTACTTACGGGGAAAACTATAATTTTTTACATTACATTTAAGCATTTGGCAGGCGTTTTTTTTTCATTATATCAGTGTTCCCTAGCTATCACACAAAATGTACAAATGTTTTTTATTTAAAATAAATGTAAGGGTTTTAATATACATATAAGCATATAAATGTTTCGTTTTGTAGACTTGCATAGTGTGGAAAGACAATACAGTTCAATAAAGCCTGGTGGTCTGTGAGCATTATCCGCCACTTGAGACAATAGCGATACATGATGATACGCCCATCGCCTGTCATTCCTTTCATTTGGAGCGCGGAACAAAACCCGGGAAACTGGCATTGTTCGCTAAGCCTCAGCAGCGCAATTCTCCCTCATGCGCATACGTTATTGTTTGGAAAATAACTCGACTCCTACATTTTACGCACAACACTCACAGGCGGAGTAACAGGTTCTTTTAAATTACGCTCAAGTGCATCAAAACAACCACACTGTGGGAGCGAAACAGATTTGTATCCTTTAAAGTTAAGCATGTTGACTTCATCCACCGTGCGTAAAAGTAGCCCCGTAGTTCCCAGGTGCGCCACGGTAACATTCAGTGTCACAGACCGCCCCAGCTGTCTCCAACCACGTGGATCGCTCACAACAACAACAACAACAACAACATGTTAAGTCCTGTCCTCTCAGATGCAACCATCCCACCCCCACTAATAAAACTCCGTGCGCCGTCCTCGCCGCGTCTCTCCCTGGCCCCGCACCGCGCTGCTGTGCAGCACCTCTCCATCGCGTCGGATCATTAGACTACCGAAGGAGGGGCCGTTCGGATGACGGTCCCGGGGAGGGGAGGGTACGAGAGGCGGGACCAAAGTCTTCCCCGCTTCTCGGCGCTGGCGAGTCCGGGACTAGGGCTGGAGAGATCGCCGGGGAGCATCGTCACCACTCCTGCACGGAGCCTCGCCTGGCCGAATACTGCACAGTGCACACGTCGGGATTGCAAAACATTCCTGAGAAATATACCTGCTATTTATGGCATGTGGCTGGTAACTTTACTCCTGCTGTATTCTTTTCAAAAAGGTATGTGGTTATTTTTTGCTTTATGTTGAATTAAAAAAACGCATAATTGGTTAAATTAAATATGTGTATTTAAAAACAAAACAAATGTCTTTGTTTTATCACCATAAGCTGCGTTTAAAGTTCACCGGAGCGAAATATGCGTTATTTTCTATGTATCTAGATATCAGCAAGTTTCTTTCTGTGCAAAACTAATAAAACTTAGTTCGAAATGTTGTTTAGTTGTTTAAAAAAATGCAAAATGATTTCTTTAGTCGGTGATAACGACGAGAAGAAGCTTATAAATCTGTGTACCATCTGCATGTTTCCGTGCGCAAAGATGGGGGAGATAGCATGATTTGTATGCAAGATATGAATATGCTGTTGAGGTATGAATATGTAAAACGAGAGAGAGAGGACAGGGAGCTGATATTTACATCGGTGGCCTGCTTTTGAGATGCACATTTGGCCCTCTGTTTGATGTTTGTTGGAAAAAGTAGAGTTGGTCAGCGAGATGGGAATTTGTTTGGTCCGGTTGTACTTTATCGGTCCGAAGTATTACTGTGCTGGAAAAGGGATGCAATTTTCTGCCTGTCTGACGGGGGTTTAAATGTCTGTTCATTGGTTATACTAATATCTTCTTGTACCTGTTTCCATGCCCTCCGGAATAAAATAACAATGGTTGTTTTGTAACAAAAGTGTGTTTTTGCCGTAAAGCGTCAGTTTATCTGCATAGACCAAGTGAAAAATGTAAAGGCTTATGCAGCCTCATTTCCAATTAGCGCTGGTGCAATTAGTGGTCCTCCATTTTCTATGCCAACAGCATCCTGGTTTCACTCTGCTGATGGTGGGTTTGATATGGAAAATCTGCATTTGTGTCAAAGCACAATGAAGGTTTATAAGGTTTATTGTAATCATATTTAAGGCTGTTTATTTACTCATTTATTCATCAATTCCTGTCATGATGTTTGCTCAACAATTTTGTTTTTGACACCCCATCACACATACTCACCCCACACCCCCTTCTCTTTCCCCCACCCGTCAGCCTTGGAGATATGCTATCAGTTTTCGCTCATATTTTCCCCGACATTATCTTACAAAAGATGTCTAGTTAAAACCACTTTACTTGTCTGTTTAAAACTGTTCCTTTTTTTCCGCAATGTCTTTAAGTGCTGCTTTTTATTTACCTATCAACAGTGAAAATAAAACACTTTCCCTGATATTACAGTGCTTTAGTTGTTTTACCCCTAGATTTTGAGAAGCGCCTGTCAGTTTTTTTATTTTTCTGATTTTAAATATGTAATTTGCATGGACGTAAGGTCAGAATTATTCCTCCTGTCTGCTGTTTTTCTCTCTGTGCTTGTGTGAGAGAGAATTGTGGTGTGTATTAATGTGTTTGTGTATGTTTGTGTGTGCATTTGCATGGGGGGAGCAAGGGTGCAGTAGGGCGTAAAGTGCGTAAAAATGGGATGATGAGGTCGTGAGCAAACTTATTTTGCTGTTTTTTCATGGAAATTTCTGGTACTGGCGTTATTTTGCGTTTGCTGTAAATTTGGCTAGATATTTTTATCATGTATCTTGAGCTCTGATGACACGGTTGATAGGAGATGTAAAACGCACATCAATTATCATACATGCATATGCATTAGGACTGCGTATTTTTCTGAGAGGGCCGCGCCTCCATCTTTTTCACTTTTAAGGAATGTAAAATCGTCACCTCTGAAATATTATTTTTTACATCTTTTCCGGAATAAATGTGTGTTTTGATTAAAACACTTTAAGTCGCTTTTTGTTAGAATTATTCAGTCATTTAAAGAAAATTATAATGCGGTATCGTGACCTGGGCAAGTTGAAGCATATTACCCCTCTGTCTACCCACCTGAACCCCGGGCTTGGAAACGGGAGGGGAACCAGAATTTGTAAATTGTCGTCTCGAGGGCCAGCTTCTCTTTTTATGGAAATGAAACTAAATGAAATGAAAACGCACAGAGGGATGCTGCAGTATTGAATGTGGAAATTTCCATTGTTATTTATGCGAGGTTTACATTATTTATATTTGATTATTTTTATTATTATTACTACTATTATTACTAAGACTAATTGTTTTTTAATAACAATAATTATTGACAATTATCCTGTCCGTTGGTATGATGAAAATGGGTTGTGTTGACACCCTGTAATATTAAATATTTAATTTAATCCCTATTGCCAGGATGCCTTACGCGTGACAGGCCTTCAATCTGTTTACGAATGATCACATTTTACGTTTTAAATTCTTTGTTTATATTTATTGTTAAATATGATATTCTAAACTACAAACTTTTAAACACTGGCCACGATGCTGATGTAAAATGCAAGTTTTGCCGCATTTTGGAAATTATTATAATTAATTACTTTATTTTAATGCAATGTCTGCCTTGTCTTGCTTCACAGAAAAACGAATAAATTTTAAAAAGCAAGTGGGCTGTGAGTGTTCGCCTGAATGCGGATCTGTGTCTGTCCAATATTTATTTTAAGGATCAGCAGTCGTCAGGTCGTCACATTTGTGTGGTGGCTGTGATATTATCCGGTCTGATCCGATTTTCTGAACATTTGCCTAAATTAAAAATGTGATTGAAATCGGTTGCCACATCCAGCATATCAAAACCTTTTTTATAAAGACATATTTTAATTGTAACTATTATAATTATTTAGAAATATTATTATTATTACTTGAATGGAATGTTTACGTACTATAAATTCAGCTGAATAAAATGTATAAATATTTAAAATATAACAAAATGCCCACTTTCAGGAAATTTCACCTCTAAACTGCTTACAATGTCAAACCAGCTTCTCACATCAGGACATCTCCATTCCATCTTGTATTTACCTCATAGAAATATGTAAAATTGGTTTCCATTCTCTTTTTCCCTCCATCAAATCCCCTGTTCTTCCAGCTGCGCAATTAGTAGGAGATCTGCCGCATCCCCCACTCAAAAAGTAAATCAGGTCATTGGCCATAAGGACTCCATTTATTTCTCTCTCTCTCTCTCTCTCTCGCTCTCTCTCTCTTTCTCTATTACTCTCTCACTCACTCTGAATCCGTCTAAGTTGTCACATACACCTGTTTCTGTGTATTGTCCTCCATGCATTTTCTCTGCACACAGTGCGTTTATTATAACAACATAGGTTATAACCTCTTTTAAAATAAAGAGTCTCGTTTGACAAATGCATGAGTCAGTCATAAACAAGAGTTGGAAAACACGTGAAGTTACTAACATAAATGGTGTAGTAGTAATAATTTATTCTTGAACATTTTTACTTCGGAATTAGATGCTGGTTTTGGGAGGCTGGGGGAGGATTAAAGATTAGACCGTGTTCTCCCATCAGTTATATTTTCTTCTGTTATGAATGCATAGTTTTCTTTTCACTTTATCTTAAAAAACCCCGCCGCTCCGCCTGCCATTTTAGTTGAAGTGCGGTCAAAACACAAGTCCGCGTGTCATACCCTCTCCGCGCGCGCGCGCTTTCCGCTGGACAGGCGACCGCTGTTCTCCTTTCAGTGCGCGTGTGTCTTTGAGTTACGCGCGTGAACAAACACTTTCCCGCCTCGGGAACACCTGCAGATCGACGCTTTGACGCCAATCACCATCCAGGTTGGACATCACACCCCTCGCATCACTTCTTTTTCCAATTTTGGGTTAATGTTTTACCAAACGCTATGCTAAGGACCTAACACAGGACGCGTTACGTATGACCTATTATTTAATTGCTGGTTTATGTGTACATGCGTCAGACGTTTTGGCCGTTGCGTTGCGCTTTTAAGTCGGCCTGTCAAGTTAAAAGCAGTTTAAAGCAACCTCAAATGCAGTGTTTATTTTATCAGGAGACCATCCGATCTCAAAGGTCTCATTCTTTCAAGTGATTCAGGAAGTGCGAGATCTGCAGCATGCATCTGAAACCATGCGTTGCGTCGCGTCTCGTCCCGCGTAATCTGCGTCGTAGTTCAAGCAGTTTCGTCTTAAATGACAAACACTCGAGTTTAAAAACCTCTTTTTCTCCCGTTGTACTAGCTGTTTTTGAACGCGCGTCCGGTCCGCGCGAGCGCTCCCTAATGTATAATTTATGACATATCAGTAGATAAATCAAGTAGAGGCGGTCTGTTTCTGATACTTACATGCACACAGATCGATCTAAAGAGAGTGTAGTGCTTTCAACAGGTCATTTCGTTAGCAACTGATATCAAACAATTGCTCTAATGACATAAATCAACCTTGTGGGTCCTACTGCTGCATATTGTGAGAAATCCAACATCACCCTTTATTTTTAAATGAATAGGACTGACACTCTCAACTCTCAAAAAAATATTCCCTTTGAAGTCTAAGCTACCTTGGCAAATGCTGGAGATGTTTGCTTTTTCCCTGATGCTGCAGTAACATTTAGTGTTGTAAAAGAGCCCTTACCCTGCTCAAAAGCCACCCTCCAATGCATTTAATACACGGATTTTATACACCTCACCGCTTGGCATGCTTAAACACTCCGTCTTTTATATGCAGTTACATTAGGAATGTATTAATAGAATGCGTACCGGATGCATATATGCAACACATCTTGTAATTACATAACCGGTGGTATAGTTGTATACCTTCTCGACTCTTCAGCTTTCTCAGTCTCTCTCTCTTTCACCTCAGAGGTTGCTATACAAATGTGGGAGGTTACATGTGACTGGTTTCCAATCCACTCGAACTCACTCACGCAAAGCGCTGAACATTCACAGGAACAGCAGTGACAGATTTACTCTAATATACTAGAACAAACGTACTCTAAACACAAGTGTACATGTGTCCTCCTCAGCCTAGCCACGGAGAAACGGCTGACACGTCTGGATACCCGCGCACAGCTTATCCTGTCTATATCGTAAACCCTTTTATAAATGGACACAGGCTTGGAAGTTACTCAGCACCTGTACTATTGATTTTTCCTCGACTGCGCCTTTAATAAGCGACTATTGGTTTGATAAGTGGCTTGTTTGAGACGAAACTGAAAACAAAGAAGGCTTTTTCAGAGGAAGTCGGCCTCCTCCAAGCTCTCTGACATGCTAATTTCATGAGTCATTTTAAAAGGTTAAAGAAAACATTATGACAGTAGAAGCTGTTAAAAAATATGCAGCGATACAGACAGGTTTGACAGTGGAAATAGCCCTCGAACGATTTGCGAATAAATTAATTGGAAGGCTCAGAGGCAAATGGATGGTTGAATTGCATTGTTGTTGAACAGTTGCGTGCCAAAAATATGCGTGGTTGCATTAAGACATGTTTATGTAGGTGAGAGAGTGATCGAGAGTGCATATCCTTTGCTCGTGTTTGGATATCTTTGGGGATGGGGTGTGAAGATCTATGCGTGTGCATGTGTGAGAGAGAGAGAGAGCGTGTGTGTGTGTGTGTGTGTGTCTAAGCAAATGCAGATGAGAGTCTAAGACAGCTGCATTATGCAGAGCGGTTCACCATTGGCAATAGCCTAGCCTATAATACATATTCGTTCGCCATTTTAAACAAAAATTTATATGTATTTATGGATGTATATGTTAAAATATCTACACAAGCATGAGCAACTAGCCGAAAAGGAAAATAAGATGACAGGAAAAGATGGCAAAATGGAAGGAAAACTAAAAAAGAAAATGACACGCAAACACATACTGTAGGAAATGTTTTGATTTCAAGGAAGTGTATGGAGAATAATGCGCCCATTTTGAGAGTTAGACAGCAAGAGAGAGGCAGGATAAGCATTATTTATGGAGAAAATTCAGCGTTATTCCCAACTCTTTTCCTTGTTTGGGGTATGGAGTAAGAATGGCAAAGAGCTGCATGGCTTTGTTAAGTCCTTACATGGAAGTCATCTCACAAAGGGAGAAGAAATTAGGTTATCCCAATGTCCTTTCTTTCTCCTCTCCTTAAGACCTCCCTGAATGACTTACCTCCCTTAACTGCTCATGTAAACGCCTAAAACCAGTTCAGTCCCCCTCAGCGGATGTAAACACACAAGGTCCAAATTTAGTAGTGTTTGAGCATTGTTGCATGCTTTCATTGTAGTGTTTTGTCTCTACTTTAAAGTACCAAATGCAACAAAACATGTATATTTATATCAGTAGACATTCATTCAAAAAAGTGTGGACGAGGCGATTAGCACCTGTTCTTGTCACAGGCAGGTGCACTTTCATCTCCAGTAATGCAAGAACCTGCACTGTTTGGCACTTACAGTATACAAAACTGCTATGTAAGTTGTCATAAAGACTAAAATATAGCCTATATTGTAAGAAAAAAATGAATAGAATTGCATGATCAAATTTTGATGGTTTCAAAATCGTGCAATTCACTTGGCACTGGCAGGTGTTTTTGGACCATCCCTTCATGTAAACATCAAGTGTTGATCTTTGCATACCCATAGCATCATTAAAGTCTACAGTGTGCTCGCCCTACCTTACCTAAAACTCCAATCACCACCATATCCAGACTAGGGGAGAAATATCCCAATGCCCTGCGTCCTGGACCCACAACCCTTTACCCAGAACCCCACTGTGAGATTATTGATATTGCAATCTTTATTATGAGGGTTTATGCTTTAGGCTATAATCTGTAAAGGCAGGGGGGTTGGTTAGGCAGGGGGAACAACCAGCTGACCTGTTTTTCATCCCATTCCAGTGTGACCATCACCATATTTCCCATACAGTTGTGTTCTCATGCAGGCTTTTTCTATTATATATTTGTCATCACAGTAGGGTATAGGGTTGATATTCATATGTATAATAAAATGAGACATTTTAAACTTTAAACTCAATTATTACAGATGAATAGTTGCTTGTTCATTCTTTTTTAAATTTGCCGTTTCACTGAGAGGCAATAGGAGCTGTCCAGTGCTGAAATGTGTTAAGGGACCACTTTGGTTATTGTCCATGGTCCTGAAAAGGTCTCTTGGAATTGTATTCGACACAGCCCAGAAACCAGGATAGACTGCACTCTGCACTGTCCCAAATAGCACTTAAGTCTGACTGCGGCCAGGGACTTCTCCAATTTTAAACGTGTCAGGGATCTCTAAATCTGGATCTCGGAGGTTTGTGTCTTTAGGGTTATTACAGTTTATAATGTCAAGCGCTTTGTCAGTGCACCTCTCCATCACACCTCACAGCAGAGCTCAGTCTAGACCTTGAACTAATCTAATCCAGCACATTCTGTTTTCACCCAAAGCGTGAAGATTTGCATAAAGCATTTTTCTTCATTGATCTAGAACCTGTAGCACACACGATAATACCAGCGAATTTACTCCTCCGCTGAGTCCAAACCTGACCGTATATGGACTTGAGACCCCTGGCAAGCACCCACCTCCCACAGGGCAGGGGTGAAAGGGAAGGTAACGGAGGCCCTCCACCATGCAGTGATTATCAGACAGGGAAGGTTCTGTGTGTGTTAAATGTGAAAGGAGATTATATGGATTTAACTCTCTGCGTCTGGCGTACAATTTTCAATCACATAACATATCCCTTCATGTTCTATGGGAATATAAAAAGAGAGGGAGAAACAGAGAGTGATGATGGAGAGAGAGAGAGAGAGAAAGAGAGAGAGAGAGAGAGAGAGAGAGAGTCCAAACCCCCTCTTACCCGGTAAAGGCTTTATCTCTAATCTCAGCCTTTCAATTCACATCATTACTTTCTTCATGTTTTTATTCTATTTTTGTTTTGCTTGACTTGAAGTTTGTTTCTTATTTCAACTAAATTGTATTATTTACTTTTTATTTAGTAAACTTTTGAATACAGTACACCATCAGGAAAAAAGTAGTAAAAAAAGAGTTCATTTTAGTACCTCAAAGGCGTAAATGTTGTGGGACAGGTCTATTTAAAAATGCAATTTAGTTCATTCGGTGTGCTTGCAATGTGTACTTATATTTTGCAAAAAAAAAATAATGCAAATGTCCTGTATTGGTTTAAAGTCCTATAGATTACCTATGTATAGCACTCCACTGGCTTTAATGCCATGATAGCATGTCACCATTATTCTTCTGAAGACATTGAGATTCAAGAATGGGGGTTAATCCAGGCATTGTTAATATAAACCTGGTGGGGGGCATTAATTAAATGTAATTGCCTTTTTTTATATATTTTTTGCTTTGGGTCTGTGTCTCCCTTGGCTTGGAGCCAGAGCTGAGCTAAGCAAATTTCTGAATACAAAAAGATACAGAGTTATCCCACCAGAACCGTGTAATCCCTTATAGAGCCTGCAGATAATAGAGACGACAGAATGCTAAATCGCTAAAGCGTTGCCTTTGAAGGACATCATTAGCTACGCTGCTAAATTAGCACGCGTGTTAATTTACGCAACAGACACTTTTTTAGTTTTCATCTTTTCTCACGTTCACTCTTTGTTTGGTAATACACCAGGAGCAAATTATTGTCTCATCCGCATTAGCTGTCAGAGAGGTTTGTAGATATGTAGCGGGGGTTCGATGACCTATTTATTCTCCTATCAGATGGCAGCGTTTAGCATGGCTCTTACCACACACATATTTGATAAGTGATATTATTCAGTGTCTGCGATAAAACTGTGCTGTTACCACTGACATTTGGGTAAAGTTGGATCAGCAAGTTGCTTATAAGGAAACACCTGCCAGGTCATAAATGTGGATTATGTATGGATCGAGAATTGAGATCCACTTGTTTGGACGAAGTGGTGTCTGCTTTTAAAATCCAATCTCAAGCCATTTCTTGGTATAGTCAAAAAATATTTTATTTATTTATTTGTGTTCATGGACACAAGTCAATGAGCACAGATGTCTTTTTCTTGTCACTCAGCACAAATTTCTATATATTGTTTTTCGCGTCCCAGAGCACGACTTACTTTTAAATCTAACCCCAAGCGACATTAGTTAAAAATTAGAAAAAAAATTAAAACCAATACATAAAATGCCATTCTAACCCAAACCTCAAATCTCACCCCAAGCGACAATTGTTAAAAATTAGAAACAAAAAGTAGAAACTAATACATAAAATCTTATTCTAACCCAAATCTAACCCCAAGCGAAAATTGTTAAAAATTTGAAAAAAATTCAAACCAATATATAAAATGCCATCCTAACCCAAACGCCAAATCTAACCCCAAGCGACAATAGTTAAAAAAAAAAAATTCAAACCAATACATAAAATGCCATCCTAACCCAAACGCCAAATCTAACCCCAAGCGACAATAGTTAAAAATTTGAAAAAATTAAAACCAATACATAAAATGCCATCCTTACCCAAACCCCAAATCTAACCCCAAGCGACAATAGTTAAAAATTTGAAAAAATTAAAACCAATACATAAAATGCCATCCTTACCCAAACCCCAAATCTAACCCCAAGCGACAATAGTTAAAAATTTGAAAAAAATTAAAACCAATACATAAAATGCCATCCTTACCAAACCCCAAATCTAACCCCAAGCGACAATAGTTAAAAAAAAAAAAAATTAAAACCAATACATAAAATGCCATCCTAATCCAAACGCCAAATCTAACCCCAAGCGAGTTAAAAATTAGAAAAAAAAATAAAACCAATACATAAAATGCCATCCTAACCCAAACCCCAAATCTAACCCAAGCGACAATAGTTAAAAATTAGAAAAAAATTTAAACCAATACAAAAAATCCCATCCTATTCCAAACGCAAAATCTAACCCTAAGCTAAAATTGTTAAAAATTTGAAAAAAATTCAAACCAATATATTAAATGCAATCCTAACCAAAACCCAATTTCTCTACCCAAGCGACAATAGTTTAAAAAAAAAATTATAACCAATACATAAAATGCCATCCTAGCCCAAACCCCAAATCTAACCCGAAGCGACAATAGTTAAAAACAAAAACTAATTAAAACCAATACATAAAATGCCATCCTAATCCAAACCCCAAATCTAACCCCAAGCGAGTTAAAAATTAGAAAAAAATGTTAAACCACTACATAAAATGCCATCCTAACCCAAACCCCAAATCTAACCCCAAGCGACAATGGTTTAAAAATAAAATAAAAATAAAAATCAATACATAAAATGACACAAAAGAGAAAGTTGTGCTCGGGACATGAAAAACAATATATAAAAATATGTGCTAAGTGACACAATAAAGACATTTGTGCTCAATGGCACGAAAAAAAGAGTAAAATAGTGTCCATCAACAAACATAAATAAATAAAATATTTCATGACTATACAACAAAATGCCTTGAGATAGGGCTTTTGTTAGGAGGCTATGTTATGCCCTCATCTGGTTTTGTTTATTCTGTGTCATTGCTCAATTAAATTGTTGAAAATTGCAGCTTTTTCAGTTTTGTTAAGTCATTTTAAATCATTTCTCCCCATTGGTAATAAAGAATGTGGTTTTTTTTAGCTTACCTATGTTTGTTAAAGGCTGTCAGGGCTGTGTTAAGACAATGACAGAGCAGATAAAGGAGATTTTTTTGGTTACATAATCTTTCTGATCCAGTGATTGGTTTCTAATTTGAATAATGTTGTGCTGACCCAATAAAAATGTTATATGGATAATCCAGTCAGAGAAGAGGCAGCAGATACAATTTACTAGACATAAACAGACATAAATGAAACAATTGTTGACATACACTAACAGTGTAATCAGATAAAAAGAATGTGGATTTTATAGCGTAGATAATTTGGTCTTGCAAGAATTTGTTGAGAAACTTAAAGTTACATTTCAGACTTTCGGTTCACTTTGGTATCTTTGCAAATATGAGCTCAGCTTAAGACACTGATAAATATTCGACCTTTCACCTACCAAGTGTTGATTTGAGAAATTAAATCTGACCGTCTTGTCTCTCTTCCAGTGCACAGCGAGGATGTGGTCTCGACGCGGCTGTACTTTGTGAATGCTTCCCTGCAGAGAGTGACCTTCTCCAGCTCAGTGGGGGTGTCCCTGCCCTGTCCTGCGGGTGGCGCCCCCCATGCCGTCCTCCGTTGGTACCTGGCCACCGGCGACGACATCTACGACGTGCCACACATCCGCCACGTTCACGCCAACGGCACGCTGCAGCTCTATCCCTTCTCCCCCTCTGCCTTCAACAGCTTCATTCATGATAATGACTACTTCTGCACTGCTGAGAACCAGGCCGGCAAGATCCGCAGCCCCAGCATCCATGTCAAAGCAGGTGAGACCATCCGTCCATACATTTTCTGGTGTGGTGCAGTGGCTAAACTCAAAAAGTTTTAGGTTTAACCAATGAGCCTTTAGTGATCACCTTTGTGCCCTTGACTGAGGCATGAACTCATGAAGCATTGTACCTTCGCACAGAGGTGTCCAAAAAAGTTTTTCATCTACATCTAAGGGTGTAGCTGAGAAATGTAACATGTCATTGTGGTTTTTCTCCTTATATTTGTTTATAGGGGTAAATTTCGCCAAGTCTGATATGTCAAAGTGGCCATAGCGGCATCTATGTAAATATAGGATCTATATTTTGTAACTACTAATATTGTTACTAACCACATGATTTGTTTTTATTAACACTTGGTGTATCTTTATATGGATGCTTGTATCCAAAGCAAGTTGTGGCACACGCATTCAAACCGATGTCCTTGCCGTGCTGGGTTCTAAATCTCCATTTAGGGCTTTAATTGCGTCAGCATCTCTTTACGGACCATATTGCTCTGTGAAAAGAGCAGAGTCAACGTAAGCACGGTGGCAGAGGGGCGGCACGTGACCTTACAGGTGAAACATGAGTTCTCAGGATAACATCTGCAATAACAGCAGAAGTAACGGTCGCCATATTGCTAACCTAAATAAGAATGTAAGTGCCAAATGGATGTCCCAGTGGCCGGCCTGTTGACCTGGCTGCTTTAAAAAGCAGCGCACAGACAGGCGTACTGTGCCACAGACAGTTGGCTGACTGACCCTACCGCTCGGTGCCAAGGTCACTGCTCGCGAATGAGACCGGCCGCACGGCAACAGCGAGGGATATCCATACACCTCCCTGCACTCACACACACACACACAGCGATGCCAGGCTGAACTGTGCCAGTGTCCCTCCTGTTTCCCAGTCTCCATCTGTCCTCTATGCTAGAGTTCCCATCTCACACACACACATATACAGAAGTTCACCTACTCCGAATTTTACAAAAATATCCCACGACTTTAT
Source organism: Misgurnus anguillicaudatus (assembly GCF_027580225.2). NCBI lineage: Eukaryota > Metazoa > Chordata > Actinopteri > Cypriniformes > Cobitidae > Misgurnus > Misgurnus anguillicaudatus. The sequence goes on along the minus strand of NC_073360.2, from coordinate 12,811,853 downwards.
AAATAACGTCAGACTTCAAGATTTATCAGAAGGTTTCGTTCCGCACTACTTTTTTTCCCCGCATTAATGTTAAAGTCTCAGAGGGTGGAATGAATTACCTACCAAAGACGGTGACAAAGACGGGGGTGACTTTCCCCTCAAAATAATTACACTAATTAATCAATTAAGTGCTGAGATTCAGCAAAACTGCTGGTGGACCCAGCAACCCACACGCACATGAACCCAACACTGGGGCTGCATCGCCAGCCAATTGGCTCTTGGCGCTGAGGGGTTACCATGGGTACAGGGTGGGGAGGGGCAGGGTGTGGCGTTGAGCGTCTCAGGTGGCACTGGAGAATGATGACAGCTGACAGCTCACTGTATGACACCCCCCTATGCATCTCTCTCTCTCCCCCCTCCTCTTTCTCACCCACTCTCCTGCATGCTGATCTCGTGCCAATAATAGCACGGCACCTGTGCGGATAGCTCTACATTTATGAAAATCGTCTTATGAGGTCTTTGTATGAGCGTGCGTATATGTGTGTGTTCTTCCTTGCGCTCGCCGTTCATTTTTCATATACCATTTTGCAGTGTGGCAATTGTTTGCATCCCAATAGTACAATAGACTAAGAATCAACCATGCACTGTGTAATAGGTCTGATGGAGCAATTTTTAACCGAGGTAACTGAGGTGGATCGCTTCTTGACAGGCCAGTAAGGCTGATCTTCACAGTGTGAGTTTATAATTTTGGCAGGTTACAATTAAAATACATTGAACTTCTAATCTTATACTATAAAAATGCTGGGTTGTTATATATATTATTTTGCATTTCTGTCAAGAGATCCTTTAAAAAATTACACACTGCACCTTTAAACTTCAGAAAAATAAGGCTACTAATTAATAGCGCTACATTGTATTATTTATTATGTTTTGTTGAATTCAAATTCTAAGTTTGAGATTTTATGTCATGAATTTTCTTTGAAGGCGGCACAAAGGGATCAGTCTTTCCAGAAAACGGGGAGTTTTTTTGTGATAGTTGCGGGCAAAAATCCTTGATCTTGCGGCACGTTTTCTTAAAAAATGCGATGGAATATGCGGGCTATTTATGCATATCTCGCATATATCATGTGCATATATCATGCAAGCCCCGCATATTTTGTGCAATTTATGTGGCGAAAGTGCGGCGTATTTAAAAAAAATGCGGCCCCTGCATAAATATGCGGACTTTGGCTATTTATGCATTGAATCATGCGATCGCATAATCGCGTTTTTCTGGAGGGACTGAGGGATACACCTTCCCACAAGGGGGGCACATGCCAAAAAGTAAAAAATGCTGACATACAGCATAAGTTTGTCCATATTATAAGTTGAAACAAGCCTTAAGAATGAATATTAGTATCTTAAAAATACACATTCCTGAAGGCACATATTGGTACCTCAGAGGAACAAATCTCTGCCTAAAGGTGTTTTCAGAACTGAGCCTTTGTTTCGAAACCTTGTGCGTTTTCTCCTTTGGTTCGGTTCGTTTAGGCATATGTGAACACGCCAGTCACGCTCGGATCTGCATCAACACAACCGGTTCAGTATAAGCGTAAAAGCAATCCAACTCAACGGACTAAAAAACATCTAATTTTTATCCATGAACATACCTGATAGCTCTTTGGTGATGAAGCGCACCTGTTCCTTATAAAATGTCTTCAACATGCTCTTCTCCGCAATAGGTACATGGTAAAATGTTGTCCGGCCTAAGTTTTTATTACTGCTCACAATAATGAAGGTAATAAGCGCAGTTACCAAAAAAGCCACACTATAATCCCACAAAGCTGCTGTTTGTCAATCCTGATGGACAACTTTGAGCAGAATCACGAAAAAATAAACAGATGCACTCTGACCAATCAAAGGAGAGTTAAAGCGGAATTGAACCCTAGACATTTTAGCCTGTTATCACGGGTAATTTATCTCCATTTTGCATTTTACATGAGAAAAAAAAGAAATTTGCACGATTTCAATTATTAGATTAATAGTGTGTTGAAGTGGAATTTTCGTAACGGTCTTTGATGGACTCAATTAACCAGAATGCACTGTGCGAAACTGAGTCATTAGCTCCACCCACTAACCGATGCACCCTTCAGGTTTGTTTGACTTCATGTGCCGCCGCAAGAACCGCGAGATCGATTTAAAAGCAAACTCCTCCGTATGATTTCGCGAATCGCTCTCGCGGTACTTTGATGTCATCCAGCTGTCGATTCTTGCGCCGCTGCATGAACAAGCATGATAACTTCTTTTACCGCTCAACCTGCTCTCAAATCAAATCAATTCAACGTGAAGTTAGCCAGCAGACGAACCCAACCAAAGAGTAACTCCGCTTTTACCGTCTCTGAAGGGGAAATCACCAAAGCCCTCGATAAAAGATGACTAGAACATGTTAGTGATGGGAGAAACGAAGCTTTTCGAAGCTTCGAATCAATTGAAACAATTGCTTCGAAAATTTATTCAGTTTTTCGAAGCAGTTCGAAACCCACACACGCTGGCGACCCCTGCTGGTCAAAATAGTGTAAAAGCAGATGTGTCCAAACATTTTACACTTTTTTTTTACAAAATAATAGCAAGATTTTTATTAAAATGTTAAAAAAATTATTTAACTTAATTAAGACATAGTTAAAAGTGTATTATGTTTTTAGTTATTTAGGGCAAACAAATGATTAAAACTAACTACCCTTTTAATTATGCACATTTTTATCATTAAATCTGTCTATAAACAAAAAGTAGACCAAATGGCAGTGTTATTAGTCAGAAGGATAAATGTTTTATGAACTTTTATAATAAAACTGACCCGAGTTCACCGAAACATATTAAACACTGGTCATGTGATCAACTCCCCCTAGTGGTGAACCATCGGATTTTCGAAACGTTTCGAAACAGTTATGACGTAATGAAGCCTCGCTTGCTAAAATCACGTGACTTGGGCCAGTTTGAAACAAGCTCCGAACCACTGATTCGAAACAAAAGATTCGTAAATGTTTCGAAGCCTCATGAAGCAGTGCTTCGAAAACAACCATCACTAGAACATGTGCAGTATGTGGATGTAAGGACAACAAATTCAGGCCACCGAGAGTTTTTATTGTTTACATCAACGCGACCCTCAGCTGACACGGCACAACAGATTACTCGAAAATTTGAATATGCAGCCAGCACTTTCGTCAGGAAGATTTCGAGTACTGTTTTCAGCCCAGTTTTCTGCTGTCTCAAGTAATGTAAAGTGATCAAAATATCTAAAACATAATTTGGCTTAGATGTTGCTTGTTCTGTGTAACTATGGTAAATATACTACGTAGAAAGTCATTATCATGTTGTTTTTATTATGATCACGAGCAAAGAAATCTAACGTTAGCTCATCCTGTGCAGCTGTCAATTAAAGAACGTTATCATCTACTGTCAATCATCTCGCCTCAAGACCCGCCCCCATTTAGAACGTTCAGAATTATGTAGTCGTGCATTTTTCTTCCGGTGATTTGACGACCCGCTTTAAAAGTCTTATTCGTTTGAAAATATTGAATTGTGAATGTGAACCGAACCAACATAAAATTGCAACATTTTAGCCATTTAAGTTTTGGAACAAAGCATTAGATCTGAAAACACCCTAAATGGCAGCTTTTGTACCTTTATTTTACACAGATTTTAAAATACAAATCATTTCATAATATAAGTTATATATCACCGATAAAAACAGGGTCATGTCTGGCGACAACAGAAGCTGTCCTACAGACAGGATTTGGTTTGTGTGAGGGTTAAACACAGCCCTCGAGTGCATGGCCCTCGAGCATGACAGGTGTGCCGCGACATGCACTCGCACCTTCTTTCTCAGTTCTTTGTTTCTCCGGCTTCGCGCCTCCCCATAGGTCACGTCCATTTCTTTCACCATTACAATAATGAGCACCGCTCGCCCTCTCATTCTTATTCAATACGCTTCTTTTTTCCTTTTTCTACATCTTGCGTCATGAATAAGTAAATGCGGCATTTGGTTTCTCTGGAGTTAATTATTTAAACGATAGTGATACGGGACTCGGTTCTCCCCGCGCGCGAATGGGAAAAAGCGGGCCGTGTTTCAGTTGGTTTCTAAGCAACGGATGAGTATAGTCAGGCATCAGTAACGTTCTAATGATGCCGCACATGAAGATATAAAAAATGTTGTCTGCCATTGTTGTCTGCAAATTTTACGCATGCATTATTGAAGCCTTGGAGATGTTTTGGCTTTTTTGACTATTGTAAATCAACGTTTTGTTGCCAGGTGTAGCGCTTTCCATCTTGAGGTGAAAATGAAACTAGCTAATAGGGGGCCGTTTGAGTTAGTTTATCTTTAGAAATTCAATAAAGCCTGTGACACGCAGTCAGTCAATGACTGAATAAATGATTATTTGTAGACTATGGGATCCTGCGTGTAATAGGGAGTTGTATTGATTGGCTTTATTGATTCGAACCTCATCTACATCAATAAAAAGGTGGTTAGTTAACACTTTGCAAATATAAACAGCCGGTATTACCTTACTTACACTCACTTACCTTTCATTCGCGTTTATGCCATGAAATAATTATGAGGGAAGAATGGAAATTATTTAAATGCAGACAATCTTTGGACTCTCATACAAGGAGACTGATTCGCCTCTCTGTGGGTGACACTGGCACCTGGCAGAAACCGTTATTAATGACCATGGAAATTCGCCCGCAAGCCAGGCGTTAATTATATATAGAAATCGAGGTAGTGAGTGAAAGCGGGCGAGGGAGGGGCGGTCGGCCTGCGGGTGACTGGCACGTCGCGAGAATTCTTATGATTGGTCTCTTTTCTGATGGGAAGAAAAAGCTGCGTAGTTGAATTGGCCGCGAATCCAATTGCGGAACCCGCAGAGTTCTCTGGAAACATTCCCCAACTGCGTGATCAAATTTGCACCATCATGTTCGTGAATGAAATGCCCTTGCTCTGCGTCTTGCATTACTTCCCTAAAGAAACGAGGCAGAAATTAAAATCCGTAAGTAAATAGATGTTGATGAAAGACGTGAGGCAAATTGAGTCCCTGAAATGAAAATGAAATTCAGCGCCTCCTTTAATCTGCTCATGCTCCCCGTCGGCCTTTACCGTAGGAGGATCTTCTCAGCCGTGAATAACATTTTCGAACCCCATTCTCTTTGTGTTCTCCTCTATTGATTTAGAGTAGGGTTCCGGTTGTCAGGTGCAGAGAGGTTCCCTTTAGCGGGGGCAAATGTTTCTGACAGCTTCAGGGGCTGTGCGGGGCCGTCCACTCAACGCCGTCTGTAAGCATCGACAGGGTGATTTATAAAAAGGCCACTTCTGAACTCTCATAGCCTGACTACCTTTAAACAACAACACCATATTGCAAAACAATTCAGTATTCTTTCTCTGAATGCATAATGTGCTTTTAAATTTATCCTTGCTGTACAGACTTGTCTTGGATAAGCTTGAATATTCTGGCTGGTTTATGCTGGTATTAAAGCGGGTGAACCAGCATAAATGTTAGGGGTGGGCAATTTTAAAATGGGTAAGTTCTGAAACGTGCCACTTGTTTTCAAACTTGACATATGATATCTGGATGCTCAAAAGCCAGTTTAAAGGCCACATATTATGCAAAATTCACTTTTATGAGGTGTTTGGAAATAAATGTGTCTTGGTGGTGTGTGAGCAATGAAAAAAATACAACCACTCCTTTATTTATCCCCATTAAAAAAAGCAGTCTTATTAGATGTACTGTTTTGATTCTCTTGGTAATGTGATGTCACACAAACAAAGACTGACTGGTTCTTTTTATCCAAAAGCTTTTCTAAATGTGTTTGCTAGCACATTGTAACGTTAATGTGGCTAAATATACTATTGTCCCAGACTGTATTCACAGGAATCAGATCACTGTCTGTTTGTAAGGGAGTGATGAGCTGTAGCTAATTTGCATTTAAAGGTACAGAGATGAAAACAGCGCTTTTTTGGTCCCACCCAAATAGGGCCATTTTGGACATGCTACTGTATAATAAATGAAGAGTTTGGTTCCAAAACGCAATAAATCCATTTTGACTAATTTCGGTAAAACATGTTTTTTTGACAAGATGAAAACCACCATTTTTTGTTACAAACTTTCACACAGCATCTTTAGGTTATAAAAACATACAAAATTCAAATCCATGATTTAATTTTCAAAGATTGATTATAAAAACAAATTATTTTTTCCACAAAATCCAATAAATCCGTGACAAGTTTTGGTAACACTTTACAATAAGTTTCATTAGTTAACATTAGTTAATGCAGTGGTTCTCAACCTGGGGGTCACGAGATGGTGCCAGGGGGGGCCCAGTTTTATGACATTTTATAAAATACATTAATTTATCATGAATTCTGTGTAATTAAACCTAAAAAATATATAAGGCTCCTAACCAACAGCACTACTTTGAAAAATTGTATATGTTTTGTTTAAAGAGTAACTAAACCCTAAAGCAACTTTTTTTAGTTAATGATCTGTAAGAATGATGCTTTATTAGTACTGTTCATTGATTTTAGTGAGTTTTTTGACATTTGGATATAAAGTGTTTCAATACTACAATATATGGTGTAAAAACGTCTGAGTGCTGCCCTCTTCAGGTTAAACGGTGGCTACTGCAGTTGAATTTTCTTATTGGATGTTGGGTCCAAAAAATGACTCGTGACGTAAGCAGGTTCAAGCTCACCACGCCCTTGTTACGATCTCACCACACACTTGGTACGAGCTCAGTTCGTCCCCTCTATCTCTGTTGGAATCTGCCCACTTTTCTTGCATTTTTCAAATATTGCAGTGGGTGGAGTCAGGCTCAGACCAGGGGTTTAGTTACGCTTTAATTAAAATGTTACATTTTAGAACAAATTTGTCATACATTTTCTTTGGGGGGGCCGCGAAGAAATGCACTGTACACAAGGGGGGCCGCATGCTGAAAAAGTTTGAGAACCACTGATTTAATGTATTAACTAACATGAACAAACCATGAGCAATACATTTGTTACAGTATTTATAAATCTTTGTTAATGTTAGTTAATAGAAATAAAGCTGTTCATTGTTTGTTCATGTTATTTCACAGTGCATTAACTAACGTTAACCAAATTTTAATAAAGTATTAGTAATTGTTGAAATTAACATTAATAAAGATTAATTAATGGTGTATAAGTGCAGTTCATTATTAGTTCATGTTAATTAATGTAGTTAACTAATGTTAACTAATGAACATATTGTAAAGTGTTTTTTTCAAAATGCTATAAATCTATTGAATCAATATATAAATGTGCATTCATCTTTGCCATGTTAAATTCATTTAGTTGACTAGTGGTATACACTGATTAAAAAAAAAAACATTAATGGCATTAATCAAAACACTTTGTCATTGCTGCTGTTATCCTTGGGACCTAGTTGCTGAACTTTTTGACAGCAATCAGGTGTAAAATGTTTTTGTCCTGCATGATTTTCGTTGACTTTGAGTAAATAATGGAAAGTTTTTCATAAGATCCCCTGGGGTCAATGTGTTAGCATGATAAAAGCGTGATGCTGTCGGGAGAACAAGCAACAGCCGTCATTTTTCCGTCTCAGAGTGCCTCTCGCGTAAATTATTAGATGTTGATGGCTTACGTCTCTTTCAGGTTTATCAATGCCATTAAAGTCTTATTTTGTTTTTGTTTGTTTGTTGATCACGAAGTACAAGATGAGGAAAACAATGATTCCGTGTATTCAACGTGCCTCCATTATTGTTTACAATGCGTGGAATGGTGCGATTTGATTTGTTGAGTGGATTTATTGCATTCTGCAGAAAAGAAGGAGTGGCATTTATTGCGTTTTGGGGAAAAAAGGAGAAAAGATGACAGAATAACACGATGGATATTGTATTTTGCGTTAAATTAAGAATTTCCTTTAAATACTGACCTGATAAAATACTGATTTTGTTACTTGTTTATCGCGTTTTGGAACCAAACTCTTCAAATTATCTGTGTGTTATTTTGAGCTGAAACTTTACAGACACATTAGAGGCACACCTGAGACTTATATTACATCTACAATACGTTCCCTTTGAAATATGATTCACTGGCTATAGATTTCAGTTAAAAGGTATGCTGAGACGGGTGGCACAAAGGAAATACATCTGAAGACCTAGTGATAGACCGATATATCGGCCAGCCGATATTTGCAAGTTTTATGTGCATCGGCCGATACGTGGCTGACGTGTTCGCCGTTTTTTTCCGACATTATTTACAGACCGAGTGCTGGAAGCCGCAAGCGATTGCAGGTCAAGTGACTAAAAAAAACCAACCTTTCCATGACAACATCAAAAGCTCGGTCTAACAGCTGATCATAGCTGGACAAAGTGGGTTTTTATTTCTCATCTCCATGGGGCAGTTTCCCGGACAGGGATTAGACTAGTCCTATAGACTAAAATAAAATAGTAAGAACTGTCCAAACTTATAACATCTATTTTTAACATATCTTAAAATACATCAGTGCCCGGTGTTTTGCCTCAAAACGGACACAAGTAATGTTTTTAGTAAGGCATGTTTGTTAAAACTAGTTATATATCCTAATTAAACTAAACTCTAGTCCTAGTTTAAGATAATTCCTGTCCGGGAAACCACCCCTATATATATTTGTAGTAGTAAAGTGCTAGAAATCAATATCCTTTGCTGATAGTTCCTCATCATTGTGGAGAGTGCAGTTCTTGGTTCCATAGCACCCTCACATGTTTTTACTGTTTATTTTTAAGTTCAATAAATGTTACTTTTTTAAAATTGACATTTGGCATTATTGTGTCATTTTTATGGTGTAAATTGAGTGAGCAAAAGCAGTATCAGCTCCAAATATCGGCTCAAGAAAATCGGCAGCCTGTATCAGTCATCGGCTAAGGCTGATGAAACAAAAATCGGCCTCTGCACTAAAAAAATCCATATCGGTCGATCCCTAGACACTTTTAATTTTAAGAAAGTTTAATTGTGCAAAATATCGGCCATGCATTCAACATAGATGCTACCGTTAACAAAACTAATAATAATACAGGATTGGAAAAGAAATAGTTGCCCATCATGACTCATCTTCAATATCCATGCTGTTCAAAGGCAAAACTTCTGTTTTGGCCTTGTTGGAAAGCCTTGGTTAGTACACCAGCATTACATAACAGAGACCAAAACACAACATACTGTATGTTTGTGACCAGATGGACTGATGTTTCCTTGTTCCTTTATCATGTACAGTGTTCAGGGAGCCCTACACGGTTCGCGTGGCGGACCAGAGGTCCATGCGGGGCAACGTGGCCGTCTTCAAGTGCCTCATCCCCTCTGCTGTGCAGGAGTACGTCAGTGTGGTGTCCTGGGAGAAGGACACCGTCTCCATCGTCCCAGGTAAGAGACTCCTGGAGCTGTTTAAAGTCTTTGTAACTGCTGATTTAAAAATTTCCTTTCATAAATGTTGAATAGCTGATGCTATATATGTACAGGTTGTTTTATATATGCCGTTTGGTGGCAGGGGTCATTATAAAGGATGAAAAGGCCTCTTTGGTTTCAAAATTTGGAAATGTGGATATTATGCAAATATTATCCAAATAGAATTGTGGTTGGCAACCTTTGGCACTTGTTAGGAAATATTATACCTGTATGAATATTTTATTACTTAAAGATTTGATGGAGTTCTTAGCTTTGTTTCATTTAAGTATCAACTTTGACCCAGATGGTACAGAAAAAATTGCTACGGAGAAATACAAATGAGACAATTGTTGTTATACATTTACATTAAATTCAGGCATTCAATTTATGAGATACTGAAAAGATCACATTTGTGAAATGAGAATTGATTGCATGTATGGAAACATAGTTACATATCATGTCCAGTTAAAAACTGCATAGAAAACCAAGCTAAATGTAAAATTGTGACAAAATGCACAGTGCCAGTGTATCTGTTTTACCTGCACAACCCACTTTGTGTATTGCTAATCAATTTTTTTTGTTTAAAAAATTGTGCAAGAAAACCAATCTGCTCTGCGCTATCCAATGAATCATGCAAACAAACAAATTTGCTTAGCATTATTCAGTGCATTGCACTTTTAGTTTAATCCCAGGGTACATGTATACTGATAAAATGTATAACATGAATGTACTGTAAGTCACTCAGGATAGAAGCTTACACTAAAAGCTTAATGTATATTAAACAGATGTATTAAACACATTGCTTTTTGCTCAACATGAGGATGTTATTCTAGCACAGAGTGATATAAATATCAAGTTATAAATATGATGTAATGCATATAAATAGGAATTGGATATTGTGCTGCTTTATGTCAAAAAAAGGTTGCTGACCCCAGAAACAGGATTCTTATTGGCTGCACGACTGCACAGCTAGGATTTGCATTCTTATTTCATTGCACACTTTTCTGAGGGTTTAAATCAAGGCCTCATTAAAATTAAGATGAAAATTCCCTCCTCGGTTTCAGTCTGGCTTGGAGAGCCTTACGTTCTTGTTATGATCTTGAAGAGTTTGGTTAATCAGTCTTAATTTATTTTAGCCTCTCTTAATGTTCTCCATTTTGTCTGGATGGAATAGGCACAGTAAAAATGGGACAATTCAACAAAATGGAGCTGGATAAAGATATAAAATGTTTCGTACTGTTAGCATAACTGATACTTTATCTATATGCGTGCGGTGTGCTGTTATACAGTACAGTTACTGGGGGGAGTCGACCTTTTTTAAAGGAATCTCTGTACGTAATTGTCAGGTTCGTCTCACACAATGTAAATAGTCATTTGCAACACTGACAGCGCAGGTAGCCATCCGGCAATTATTTAATTGACTTTATGAATTAATTCAAAGAGTTTGTGATATATTCTGTGATATAATGACAGTATTTGTTTTGTTTTGTCATGGTATTGACCTGTACTGACATACAGTAACTCCCATCTTGATATGATATGTGTGTTTATTAATGTAGTACTAAACATTACTAGTAGGGTACCAGAATAGGGTTATTTTTAACCCAACAGTTGTCCATATTTGACCTAACTATGGGTTGAAACAACCAAGGATTTTTTTTTATTGTTTAACTTTTTAAAAAATATTATCCCATTGGCATTTTTTCTCTGATTTGATGCATAGACCTCCTAACAGGGCTGCATGATTATGACAAAAAATATATATTTTTTAAAAATTGATGATTGTTTACCTTGATTATTATTGACGATAAATAATTGAAGATTGAAGCTTTGAAAATTAAAAAATTGACAAAAATTAAACAATAGGCCTATAATGTAAATAACAAATAATTATGTGAGTTATGTTGTTAGTAAATATCCAAAATGAGTGTGTAAACGACGTCAACTAATCAATTTTAATATCTGTGATTCACACTGTATTTGGTGCCCAAACATAATGGTGTAACACACAGAAATGGGCACAAATAGACATGTGTAATTGAGGCCTTTGGCTATTATGTAATTGTAATTGTAACCCGTAAATGTAATCCTGATTTGTTTTCGATTAATTGTGCAGCCCTACAAACTGGGTAAACTAACCTAAACTGTGGGTTAAAACAACCCAACATTTTTTTTTAAAGCAACACTAAAGACTTATTGCTCTTTGCTCTCCCTACAGGTTAAAAGCGTAATTGTTCATTACCACTGTCGTAAATACTGCAGCATAGCTGGCTGTGATTGGATTGTAGGTCTGCCGTAAAGCAAGTTTTTGTAGTTTTCACTCGAACTACAGGACCACTACCCCGACGGTTGGAAACTTCTTTAGTGCGGTTTTGGCCGATAGAGGGCTGCAAAGTGAATGTGAAAGTGCCGTTCACCCTGTTTTGAGTGGATGAACCACTGAAACTTTTTTGGAAATGTTATTTTAAGGTAAAAAAAAACTCTTTGGTGTTGCTTTAAGTGTATACTTTATAAAAATGCTGGTTTGTTTTAACCCATTGTTGGGTCAAATATCACCAACAGTTGTGGTAATTTCAACCCAAAAGCATAGCGTTGCTTTCCGATGAAAACCACATATGTCCATTTTGCCGATTTTTAGATTTTCCAACGGATAGAATGTCCAAGTTCTTTTTGTATACAGTATGCTTCACATATCTAAATGGCCAATGAAAATTTGTGAAATCATGTCATCTGATTTTTACGTATATCCATTTGGTGTCAAAGCTGTTAATTACGCCACGTATCTCCCGCCCTGTGGAAGCATCTTGCCGGTCTCGTGGAGTTTCATCGAAGCTCAGCACTGAATATAGCCGAATAAACATAGCATGGTGAGACAATGACTTTCCTTCATTGAGGTAAACGTTCCCCCCATTCTAATTAATGATCGGAAGAACGCCTATCGACCACCGTTACTGTAAAATATGCACGTATGTCCATTTAAACTCAGTTTCAAATGTGGATTATATCATTACACTTGCAAGAATATGGTTACATGTAAAGATGCCGTACCAAGTATGACAACGCTACATTCATCTGCTTTTGAAATACAGTGTTTTTTTTCACTTCCTGAAAAGTAACCGTTTTGGACATACGTGAGGTTCATCTGGCAGCGACGATAGGGTTATTTATAACCCAATTGTTGCGTTTGTCCATATTTGACCCAACTATGGGTTGAAACAACCCAGCATTTGTGTTGAAATGACCCCAACTGTTGGGTATGTTTTGGGTACAAACACTGACTATGAAAATGACTTGGATAAATCCAGTCTAATACACTTTCAAAAAAATGCTAGTTTATTTTTAACCTAGTAGTGGGTCGAAAAGGGATGAACCCAGTCGTTGGGTTAAATTAACGCAGCATAACCCAAGACGGGTTAAATTAGGACCCAACAGGTTGGGTTCGTCCCTTTTTGATCAAACTCTGGGTTCAAAAAATACCCCAGCATTTCTAGAGTGTAGTGGGCAAGTAATTTCCCCCTTTATCAAAGTCACTCAATAGGCAGCGAAAGGGATTCTGGCAAGAGTCAGTTGTGTCTGAGAGTTTAAACAAGGTATCGGTTTCCCTGAGCAGCGGACTTCCTACCTCAAGTAGCGGAGTGTGTGCGTCCGCACCGTTTGTGTGATCCCTGGCCCTGCAGTTGATTGGAAAATCAATAGGTGCTGCTTACAGCGGCCAAGTCAGATGGAATCAGTGACTTGATTCTCTCTCCGTTCGCTAAGTTCATCTTTCTCAATGGAGTTGCGCGTCTCCCTGCCCTTCACACAGGACCGCACATTGATCTGCTTTGGCCTTCGTGTCAATGCGTATCAGTATAAGGGGGGGCGGAGGTTTCCACCATGTATTGATGGATTATGTGCATGGGCTCCTCTTTCTTTTGTCACTGGTGCGGATATGCAAGGGGTCACCCACATTATGTGAGGGGATTTTGGGAAGATATCCACAGGGATATGTGTGTTTGCGAGTGATCATCGTCTGTTGCGAGACCAACGTTATTGGGCGACAGTGGCTTCCTGCTTAATTGATTTACTGGTCGCTTTAATGGATTAACAGAAGGTCACACTTCCAACTCTCGCAAACCGATTCTGACACTCTTTGCCTAAAGATTACCCAGCCCATCAATCGACCTTAAAACACACACAAAAAAGTCTAATTATCTACTTCTTCATGACTTAAACTAACATTTTGGCCCACTGGGTTTATCTTGAATTTTGAACAGCAAGGTGCTGGCCTTGATATCAGATGAAAATACTGCTTTACTTTTACACAAATCTAAAGTATACTATTTTAAATATATTATTTACATAATACCATAGTGAATAGAATGTGATATTAATAGTGTGTTATATGGCATGTTATTTTCTTATACATGGTGTGACAGTGGTATGGTTTGGTGATGTTGTCACTGTGTGTGATAGGGCCGGACTGTGTGTTTAAAACGATTTCTGCTCTTACCCTTACGATACGTTCACACGGGGCGTAAGCGTTAATACTTCCCCTTCAGTTTTCATTCGTTGCCGAACTGCAATGTGTATCCGTCGGCACCGCGTCACTGCCCTTGATTGTGGCAGAAGTTGAACATTTCCCAACTTTTCAAGCGGAAACGTGTGCGTCAGCCAATCAGATTGCCTTATGCAACTAACCTAGGCAGAGCCAGCCAATTATGTTTATGGAAGACCGGAGCATGTGTTGCGGCTACTGTGATTGGCTGTTGGCCACGCTTTAGAAAAGCCTTCCGTCAGGACACGCACACCTTGCCAAAAATGTAACAATGCATCTGTTCACTAGAACTCCTCACGTCAGGTAAAAAAAATCTGCGTGGCATTTCCACTTGCGACGGTAAGAACAAAGATGGGCCAAGTTGAGGAGTGATTTAACTCAAACTGTAACAAAATTCGCTGTTTATTTACCTCCATCACTGCTGGTCTTGTCAAATCATACACAACAAGTTGCTGTTTCTTTTTCGTTTGTGGGTTTACTGGCCGAGTTGCTTCTTCTTTGGCTGTTGCACTGCTATTGTGGGTTACAGGCGTGAATACTGCCTACCAGTGGTCTGCATGTGTCTTTGCACGTCGACACGGACAACGACGCAGAAGTATAATATGAAAACCGACACGTTCATAGCCATCTTAAGTTGTTTTCTTTGATTTTACCCTTAATCCCGCCCCTAAAAAACAATTATGTTCAGCGTTGCCAGGTCTGCGGCCTTTTGGTGGAGTTCTGAATCGGTTTCCACAGATTGATGTTTTTTGCGGATTAGAGATGGAAGGATTTGGTTCACTAGTTGTTGGTTTTCGGGCTGTGAGTTGTCATAGAGGAAGCTTTTGGACTAATTTTGAATGGCCATTGGGCTGGCTTTGTAACGCAGATCTGGCAACCCTGGTTATGTTAGAAATACAAAAAAGTTCATCTTTGGTTTCTGTATAATTGGCTAAACTTTGGATCTTCTTTTGGATGCCTTTCCAGTCTGTCATTTAGCCTTTCTCCTTCAAATCCATATTTTTATTCCCCCATAGATGATTCTGGTGGGGCTCAAAGCTGCCAGGCGATTTCTCGTCTTACTTTAATGAAATGCAAAAAAGATGGAGGGATTCTAAATTATTGATCTGAAATGAAAAAGAAATAAAGAAATAAGCATGTCAGCATCTGCGATGTGGAATCATTATGCTGATAGGACTATTTATATGAAGGGCGGGGAAAAACTGCGTCCTGTTTGCAGTAAATCTTAAAAAGTGGTGCAAGTTGTGTGTGTGTGTCAGAAAAGATGGTCAAAATATATGTACCCCAGCTTTTTCAAAAAGTACAGCTTTACACCTAAAGAGTTCATAAGCTCAAATAAATGCGGTGTTATTTTCAACCCAGCGTTGGGTCAAAGAGGACAAGCCCAGTCTGATGGGTTGTAATTTAACCCATGCAAAATGCTGCGTTATTTTATTTCAAATATAAACATTTTTCTGGGTAATTTCAACCCAGCGGGCTGGGCTCGTCCCTTTTTGAAAATAACCATCATTTTTAAGAGTGTAGTAGTCCCTTAGAGCAGGGGTTTAAACTGAGGTTTCAAGCGGTACCCAGACAAAGCAAAAATGTTAGAATTATGCCAATTATTTAAATTTAAACGTTACATTATACAAAATATGTATATCAATTTTTGAAATGGGTCCCTTGATAAAGGTTTATTGGCATATGCGGGGTCCCTGCTATTATAAAGTTTGTGAACCCCTGCCTTAGAGGTAAATATTAAGGTATATATTGGTACCAAATATATACATATCTTTACCTACTGGTACATATGAAGACCTTTTAAAGGGTACTACTGACCCAGTGAAAGCTGGGGTTCATATTTTGACCATTTTTATGTAACAGTGTAGTTATACTTCATTTGACACTTCAATGAAAACCACACAAGGAAAAAACAACTTGTGGCCACTCAAAAATGATCAAATGATGTGTTTATCTAAAAAACATTTATCTCCTGTCTTTAGTACATTATAAAAAGTGGGATCAACATCATTTGTATTACAGCAGCAACTATTTAGTACATTTACACTGCGTTGCCATGCATACACACTTAAGCTATATATGTAGATGGCGGTAACAGAGTTTGAGCTGGTCAGAGAAGGAATGTGGCCACGCTGAAGCCCTCCCGTGTGTTTAACATGTCAATATTTGACTACCTGATAAATCCAGGAGTGTTGCGCTTGGAGACTTATCCAAAAACGGAGAGATAATTGCTTTGGAAAGGACCTTGTTTGTACATATTGTTAACGTTGTCCTTAAATCATTGGAAATTACGTTTGAGATTGGTGTCAGCGTATCTGCAAAAGTGTCATGTGAAATATATGCACCAGTTTGTTCAGATTATTCCCTCCTCTTCTATAAGCCCAAAACAGTGTGAGTTTTATCTTATCTCCATGGCAACGAGTATGAAACGACGGTCGGAATGAGGAAGGTGTGAGGATGCATCTCAGTGTGAATTTTTTTTTATTAGCGTACCACCACTGCGCCACACACACACACACACACACATATACAGTCCAGTGCTTTCACAGTTATGCGCATGCCACAAACACATTCAGAGCGGCTGACAGATTTCCTGCTGTGAGGGGCATAAACTCCAACCTGGACAGACTTCCCTGAACAAAACACAGACTCACATATAAACGCTTGACAGTTAGTAAATCTGTGGTTTGTGTTATTTTTAAGAGAACCAAGTAATAGCAAGAGATTGGACAGCACTGACAGAAGTTAAGATTTAAACAATCGCATTGCTTATCCAGCACAAATAAACTTAAAAAAGCAATAAAAAATTCAAGTAAATGGGTTTTTTATGTAGCTATATGAGTGTTGATTTATAGAAACTACTTTTAAGCTGTACTTACTTGTTCTCACGTTGTACCCAGACCGCAATCGATACGGGCTGGATCTGCACCGGATCCGCACCGGAGCTGCTGACTTTAGCGCGGATCCAGTGCAGATCCGGCCTGGAGTCGTCTGCTGGCTGGGTTAGTGAATCACCACATTTTAAAGTAAAACACCATCGTTTTCAATATTTTACTATGTTCTTACCTCAACTTAGATGAATTAATACCTATCTTTTTTCAATGCGTGCACTTTTAATCTTTGTACAGCGCCTTGTGAATGTGTTTTTATTCAGTCTAGCCCCATTTATTCCTAAGGATCCAAACAGGGATGAATTTATAAACCACCAAACACTTCCATGTTTTCCCTATTTAAAGAGTAGTTACATGATTAAAGGAACAGTATGTAAGAAATTTATATCAATTAATCATAAAATGGCCCTAATATGTCACTAGACATTAAGAAATGATTTTCATTCAAATACTTATATCACTGACAACAGTGGGTTATTGTCATTTAAAAAGTGGAGTTGCAGCCCTCAACTGATGTTTATGTTGTCATTTTGTGTATTGACCACCAGTTGTGTGATTGCAGTACCAGTTTAACCACAAGTTTTGTGATTGTAATTCCAGTTTTGGCCACAATCCTACATACTGTTCCTTTAAATATGGTGGCACAAAATAAAACTTAAAGCCCGGAATACACTGCACGATTTTTGTCCTCTTATAAGATCATTACCTTATCACACTGTGCGACATGTATCAGTTAAACTCGGGTACGACAGGCATGTAGACTGTACGATGATGACACGGAAGCTTCGGCAGCAGCGTCACACGTTGCGCAACGTCACCCGCATGCGCTCGTGGTAAACAAATACTGGCGCGCAGGTCGTAGCAGCAAACAGATCATGCCGAATTTCTGACACTGTCAGAAAACTATCGTAGGCTATCTTTGGACGCAAGACCGGGAAAACGTCCGTCTTTGAACCTCTCTCACTGTACGACATAGGACCACCGATGGAGAGCCACGATCACAGAAATCGCGACAATAGTTTCACGATGGCAATCTTTCGTCTGGGACAGCCAATAATCGTGCAGTGTATCCCGGGCTTTAGTTTGGAGCCATAGGAATGAATGGGGCTAGGCTAAATGCTAACATTTTGCGGTATACAAAGACTAAAAGTGCAGGCATTAAAAAAAGAAAGGTATGTATTAATTAATCTAAGTTGAGGTAAGAACATAGTAAAAAATTTAAAAACTGTGGTGTTTTCCTTTTACCTGTCATTTGTAAAACATCACTGCCTGCACACTGTTTGTGTTTGTTTGTGTTCGTAAGAGAAAAATAATTGAGAAGACGTAAATGCCAACAACTGTAAATTTGGTAGCGGGCACCAGACGTGTCCTAACATGCCCCTCACGCGTCTCGACTTACAATAATACACACGCTCATACATTATGGAATAGCTTTATACAAATTGTACTTTAAAGTGGTACTGAGGATAAATCGATAGCCTGGGCAGTAGCGGGAGTGTATGGGTTTTTATTTGGAGGTGCTGAAGGAGCGTTTGATGGATGAGAGCAGAGAAGACTAAAGTCCAGTGGGGACTTTCTCGCTGAGGAGAAATTACACCACGATGATGTCTCTGGACGTTTCTGTCCGGCAGTGCATTTCTACACTCACATTTATTTAATCACTGATCGAATGCACGGTTATGTGCTTGTTTGGCCTTTAGCCACTTTGGATAGGAATAACAGAGGTACCGCGGTGTTACTGTGTTGTTTATGGACATGAACTAGTATTGACATGTTGTTCTTTGAAAATACTGTGAAATTACAATGCTACTGTAAAGTGCCCCATAAAATGTATGAATTTGGAAGCCATCATAAATATTTACTTGAAATGTAACATAATAAAACAAGTACATTTAATAAATAAATAAATAATAGATATTCAATAATGATATACAGTCCAATTAAATGTAAAAAAATTGTGGGAACAGCTAAAAGATGAATAACCAAGAGTCCCAAACTCAGTTCCCAATCAGTGAGTGAGAAAGTGTCTTCTCATTTGCTTGTGAGCATACGTATAAATCCCGTCAGTGATGCAGTGAGACTCAGCTGATCACACCCGGACTCTCAGTCTGTTACATACAGCCATTTTCTACCAATCTGCATATTTAGATCCCAGAATCTCTGCAGCACACACAGAGAGAGAGAGAGAGAGAGAGAGAGAGAGAGAGATAAAGAGCTGTTTTGTGAGCGTGAGTAATCAGTGCTCTCTTTAGTGGAGCGTGCCTCCACTCCAGCTGCTCCCCCATCCAAACTCCCCATCTTCTTTTTCTCTCGGAGAAAGATTGACAATATTCCACTAGAAAGTGGCATAACAAAAATAAAGAAGGAAGGGACAAAGTAGAAGAAATAGTGGCAGGTGCTGAATTATGCAGGCAGTGAGAGCTGTGATGGAGATGGACAGATGGACAGAGAGAGAGAAAGAGAGAGAGAGAAAAAGAGAGAGGTGTATGCTTTAAAGTCCCGGTGTCGCCATGGCCTCCGGG